>NW_027122681.1:826632-3495987 GCF_030686945.1 Centruroides vittatus
GATATTTATATTTTTAGCTGAGCCCTGGGTTATATGCTGGAAAACAGTTGCTGGCATGCCAATGGTTAGTTTTCCCACCTGTCCAACTGGTATGTTATATCAATTTTATAATAGACCAATAGTGTATTATTTGATGGTGTCCACAGAAATGATTCGCTCTTTTAAAATTTCTTTCGTTTACAAATCACTTGCTTGTATTTAGATTTTTAATTTGAATAAAAAAGATTGCTGATATTTAAGTAGTAAAATTGGTTATAATTAAAACCACATCCAGCAAATACAGACAAATAGGGGCAGATCCAGGGTTTTGGGACCTAGGGCTTATTGAAGTCCAATGGGGCACCATTTTTTTGTTAGGTTAAGAATCTTTAAGTTGGGGATTGGAATTAATTTTTAATAACATCAAAATCAGAGTTGAGATATATAATTATTTATGAAATGGTGTTGAATGACAAACATTAGATTGATAAGTGTTCATTGTTAACGAAAGAGTATTAAAAATTTATGATGATAATTCAATTTTTGTGGGATAAGGGCTGAAGCCCTATTAGTGTTGATGTAGATCCACTTCAGACGAGTTAAAATTTATTACCCGAGTCTGTAAGATTCATTTTTCTTTTAATTCGATTTTTCTCACTTAGAGGAGGCATTCTACACTACCTGGCATCGATATTGCTCATGTGTTCTTTTCTTGACGTTTTTGAAAGTAAATGTCTGCAAATTAATTTATTTCTCTGAAATGCTTAACAAATATTTTTAAAATTAATATAAAACAGAATACAAGCTTCTTAGGAAACGTGATTATAATAGAAACTATAGCCTGTAAATTGCATCACACATTAAGAGAATAGTAGTAACGTTGCACGCCACCAGAGGGAGATCATTATTAAAAACGTATATCTTAATTATTCTTTTATAAAAACTAATTGCGTGCAAGTTATTAATATCTTTTTAGAACTTGGCTTGCAATACGCTTGTTAAATTCAATATTTGGAAATTTGCAGACAGTTTTTTCGAACAGGAAAGTTGGTTAGTACGGAAAGGTGAGGACACCCTTTAGCGAAATGACGCTGGAGGGATAAAAGCATGGATCAAAAATAATTTTAGCAGGTGATAAATTACATATAACCAAACTTGCTAATTTGGTAATGTATAATTCGTCACCTGTCGAAAGCAATCTAAAGAAAGGCATTGAAATCCTCTAAAGCTGCTGAACCTTTTAAAAACTTTCGTTCTTACTTTTCGTAGAACGTAAAAACTGTGTAAATTTGTTTACATATTGAGGCCGGGAATACTCGCCTGTAAAGGAAGGTTATCGCTGCTTGTGAAATTGTAATTTTTTGTAAACGTTCGAAGGGACAACAAGGAGGAGGACACTTATACAGTTAGTCCAAGATGAATTATAAGAATTTTTAGTATTGTTTTGTGTGTGGTATTTTCTTGTTTCTTGCTGGTTATTAAAAGAGGGGAAAACGTGGTGTTGATTATTTTGTAATTTTTTCTTACATTTGTCGCTGAGAAATTTCTTGTATAAATTTCTGTTACGTCAGAATATCAAATATATATATTGAATTTAATTGGTTTGGACGTTGTTTAATTTTTCTGTTATTAAAGTGTTGGCAAAAAGGGATTATCTAGGAATTAAAGTTTATTTTTAAATGGAATGATGATTTTAATTTATTATGAGTGTTGTTGTGCATTTGGTTAACTGCAATTTACAGCGAGTTATAATATTTCTAAGGCTCGATTTCAGAATTGTAATAGAGCGCATTTAACTTGTGCCAAATATAATAAATTGTTTTTTTATGTAGTTTAGTATATTGGAAGTTATTTAGTATCATATATTTGTACGTTTTTTCGCTGTTTTTTATTCGTTAAGTAAATAATCATAAGTGTAGTATATGAATAAAGAACGTGAGTTAAAGGTCAGCTCGTAGAATATTAATTAAACAATTTTCGCTGTGTAATGGTGTGCGTCTTACTGTTAATCTCACATATTTTATGATATTTGCGGCAATAAATCACTTTTATCGATTGAAATTCGCGAAACTTCACAACTTCGTTTGGATATACTGTGAACGTTGATTTGACGTCACTGCTTACAGATTTATATGCTAGAGAAAACACAATAAGAATTTTAAACTCGGCATTCGGTTATTTTTATTTTGAATTCGCCATTTATTACCTAAACAAAGCGTTTCTAGATCTGTAATCGCAGGGACAACCGGACGCCTACATATACTTATTTGAAAATTGAAGAAAAACTTTGATTTTATAAAAATTAGCCAGGACAAGTTTAAGAAAATTCTCGCGTAGACAATTTATACAGATTTAGAAAATACATTAGATTTTATGTTTATCAAAATAAAGCTGGGGTTGGGGATCAACGCTGTTTGCCGGTTTGCTACGTTCAAATTAATAAATATTTTATCAAAATTTCAACATTACAGTGGATTTTTATAAAAAAATTAGTTGTATTTTGTCTTCTGTTTTATTTACTATTGTTTAGAACACAAAGGGATAAGATACAGGAACTAAAATACAGTGGTGCCTCGTATAACGTACGCCTCGAATAACGGACGCTGCGAACAACGCACTTTCTGTTTGCCGTTACGTGACTCGAGCAACGGACTGGCTGCGAACAACGGACTTTCTGGCATAATTGGCGACTGCTCCATCGGTGCGTTCTTTAATAGAGGTCGCTCCGCGTTTCCGCTACTACAGGAGTGCGCTGCTGTTTGTAGGCATTTAGGAACAACGGTGAAAGAAAGAAAGATGGCGCTGCCCGCACTATCGATAGTATCGTGATAGAGGAATCTATAATTCTAAAATATGACTTTTTAAAGGCAAAAGAAGAGTCTCAATTGTAAAATATAACCATAAAGTGGATTATTTGTTGAAAGAGCATTCAAAATAGCCACGAAAAAAATTAGAATGCCGGCTACTATTCGAAAAAAATTCGTACAGACACTTACATCACCGCGTGCACTAACTTGCGCTTTTACAATTTTTAAATTTTCATTTATAAAACCACATAATTGACCCGGAATGGAAACTATCTGAGCCATGGAAGACGCCATGTTGCTTTTTATTGTAAACTACTGCTACAAGCGGCCGTTTTTGCCGTTCGACGCCGCGCACTGCCACCAGAATTTAGGAACGCGTTTTGCAGGAATTTTTAAACGGATGTCGCTCGCGCAGAGTTACGCGGAGGAATAAAACAACGCACCACATGTTCATTTTTTTTAGTATACATTACGTTTATTTGATGCTGCCAAACGAGTTAGATGTTTTATCATGTATTTCTATGGTAAAATGCGTTTCGTATAACGGACGTTTCACTTAACGGACGTGCACCTGGAACGGATTAAGTACGTTATATGAGGCACCACTGTAGTTGTTTTAAGCCTGATTCTAATTAATTCTATCATGAATATGGTTGTTTATTGAAATAGGATTGATCCCGTTTCCAATTTTTATTTTTTAGTTTCTGAAAATTGACAATACACAAGTTTTAGTTGGCCGATTCCGATATGCATTTTTTAAAAATGAGCGGTAGTAACGAAACGCGCCGATAGAGGGCGAAAATTATTTCGTGAAAAATCTTATATTGATGTGTAAAATCAATTATTACACAAATATGTATAACTGAAAAAGTCGATTCTTAGAACTTCATTAGCGAGTGGACTGGCTAATCGAACTTTTAGCAAATTTGGGAAAAAATTTCTAGCTTTACACTTCGGTAATGACTAGAACGCCAGAACACCTCAGATGCAGAGGTTTAATTGGGATATAAGCGGAGTCGTATTTGGTGTTTTTTTCGAGACAACACCCGTTATTCTCTAGCGCAGAAGTTAGACGGGTTTTTCTCCACTTCTAATGAAAACTAAAATCAGATTGAACACAACAAAAGCTTTTTAACTACCTTCATTCGTTGTTTGTTCGCCGATTGCCGAATAATCGCTAATGTTTTATCTTTTATTCTACAGAATATTAGTTTACCGAATGTTATACACAACAGAGGAAAGGTATTGCAATCGGTTCTTGAATGAATTTTACCTTTTTGGACTTAGGACACCGTGAAACATCGAGAAGTGCAAAAACAATTCGAGTTTTTTATTCTGTGTGTGTGTTTGGGGTCCAAGATTTTGTTCACTCACTTGGAAGCTTAATAATTCCTGTGCCTTTTGTCGAAAATTTTTGAAATGTTGCCGGGAGGTTTGTTTATTAGGGGATTTTCGTTGTTAAAGGTGGAAGGGTGGGAAAATAAAGGGAGTCGTGTCATATCTCGAGTAAGGTGTGACTTAATGACGATTTTATTCGTTATTCGCATCTAGAACTTTTTATAACATCCATTTCTGCTTTGAAAATTAAACTGTTTTTCATTTTACAATAATTAAAAATATAAAAAGTTTTAAATAATAAAATTGTGACACTAAATGGTTTCAGAAAAGCTAAGGAACACGTTGCAGGATTACATCAATAAGCATTGGGAAACGACGAATATAGAATTGTTGAGCCAGCTTTATGTCCACGTGTTTGTCAGAATGGAAAATTTTAAATTAAATAACTAGTAAGAGTATCTACTGTATAAATTAGTTGTTTGCATGTAAAAATCTATTCGAATAAAATTTTAATGCGTTTTTAACATAAAAATGCAATAAATTTGAGTTTTATCAATTAAATTACGAATATATTGAAATTGGTGTTAGAGAGAACAGTTGCCTTAAATGACTTTAAGCTTCACATTTTCACACAAGATACAAATGAGAAAGAAAATCAGGTGAAATATTATGTAAAAAATAAAGATTGTTTATTTGTGAATAAGAATTCCTTCTTTTGCAAGAAATGGAACACCGGTATAAGTCCTAATAATATGCTAAGTCTGCAGTAGATAATAATATGCTAAAATAAAAAGAAAATCAGTTTCCAAAAATGGAAATTCTGCTTGTCAGTAACGATTTTAGGTTACTGAAATCAATAAATACATTTTTTTTTTTTATTGCTGTGGACTTTTTAAATGTAGAACTTAACTCATATTTTTTTTAATATGACAAAATATGAGTTATTGCCATAATGATGATTAAGTCTATCAATTACAATGGTCTCGTTTGAAAAGTGCATTTTTAATCACTTTATTAATGTCTATGTTGATATTTCAGAAGTCTTTTGACTTGAAACACTAAAAATACCAGATGAAAATTAGCCAATAGAGAATTTTCTGGCCCACTTAAATTGTTTTGTGGGTCACTTTGATCACACATAACATCACAGTGGGTCACAGTCTAGGCAAACATGCTTTTAAAAAAGTAAAACAAATACAAAATGATTAAGATTTTATCGTTATACGAAGAGTTTGTACTGACACTTGCTCATTATAACAATGACAGGAGCAAATTTTCATTTATTTAATTGTTATGGTATACACATAACAAAAAAAGAAAAGTTTTAGTTGATATATAATATTGCTTAGAGGGCCACACAATTAAACGTCACTGGCCGCGGGTTGGCGAGGCCCGGTTTAAACTGTCGTTATCATCTACTTAAAAAACTGTTAATTTCCATTTTACATGTTTAATCTATTATAGTCTAAACTCTCATTATTTCCTGCTTACAATAAACATTACTGAAATATTTATATTATACTTTTGTTGACATTGGATGTTTTCTTGAACTATCACTTGTTACACTGATTGAAGAGAAACACACAATTTCAAATTGAATGTAACTGGATTACATTACTTTAAATATGTTTTAATTTGAAATTGTATTTCTTTTCCCTCGGTGTAAGAAGTAGTTTGCAAGAGCATTTAAAGTCGACAAAAATATAATACGAATAATTAAGAAGATGCACCTATTAACATTACAGAAATATTTTAGAAATATAATACAATTAGGAAAATAATCAAATAAGAGAATATAAATTTATATAGACTATGCACATGATATTTTAATTAGTATAGTATAGATGTCAAAGAAATGTCTATATCGTGAAGTCAATGAGATGAGAAATATAAAGTTTGTTTATGAGAGATGTTTTATATCAATCACACTAATTCTTTACAGTCGACATTGGGATTGATAAAACACATCCATAGAGACTGAAAACATGTAATCTCTGATGTAAAAATTGAATTGTTTTTATTTTCTGAAAAACATGGAACTTCATGAGCTTAGGAGAACTTCATGATCTTTCATTTTGTTTGTAATGTTTTAGCATTGCTTAAAGTTCTATAAGGGTGAAAGTTCTTGCTTGGCAATTTCAAGAATTGAATTGTTCCTATAAAATGAAAATAATGATTTTGCATTTTGACTATTGGAACATTTTTATTTGCAACAAAAGCAAACTTATATTCAAGGAAACAGACATTTTCATAGAAAATGTCATAATTTTAATGTGCAAACATCATGATTTAATATTATTTTTTTGAAGCAAGGATGCCGGTTGTCTTGTATTTGCTTATAGATTTTAGAATATTTAGACTTTTAATGTTGTTTTATGTCTTTTACCTGGTTTTATTTAATTAGAACTGATTGTATAGTGTTTTTGCTTCCTTGTGTTAAACTCTATTTTAGCTTTTTTTATAAACTGGGTGTTTGTGTCAGCGATAGTGTTGTAAATAAAGCTAGAAGATTGTTGCTGTGTTTAGTTTTTTATAGATTAAATTAAAAGTTACTACTTAAAATGACTATATTTTTAAAGATCTTTTAGGCAAATGCAAGCAAATGAAAATATCAGATCTGGCAAATAAAGTAGAGAAAGGTCGAGATGTTGCCGATACTTCAGATTAGTGCGAAGGTGAGACGACGACGATGTTTTGCTATAAAGGAAATGTCTGCACTTTACAGTGTTTAGCGGTGAAAAAAAAATCACTATTAACATGCAATTGTTATTGCTGATTAATTATTAAACGCTTTAATGAACACTACTCTTAATTACTATTTTTGCTAGCTTTTAGAATCTTACTTGTTTCATATAGCATAGATTTGCATAAAACAGCACTTTTCCAGAACATAACTACTGCATTATATGAGGGATATCTGTACCATTATGAGTACTTTATATTTACACATTTATCAACAATACTACTATTTAAATTACTCAAATTGTTATAACATTTGTTTTTAGTTTATTTGTGTGATTGAAGTAATATTATAACTTGTTGTACAAGATATTATCTATACATCAATAATTATACATAATGGAAGGTGTTGGCAAGAAAAAGGATATTTTTCTGTTTAGAAGTATTATTGATGATTCACAAATTAGTATTTACTTACAACTAAGATTTAAATGTTGAATATAAAATCAAAATTTGTAGATGTGTATTATTTTGTGCCTTTTAAGTATAGAGAAAACTTTTTCAAATGAGTAAAACGTCACATATATACGTAGTTTAGAAACTTAATAATTTTTTTTAAAACAAAGGAATATATAAAAAGATGTTGGATATTTATATTTTTAGTTGAGCCCTGGGTTATGTGCTGGAAAACAGTTGTTAGCATGCCAAAGGTTAGTTTCCCCATTTGTTCAACTGATATGTTATATCAATTTCATAATAGACCAATAGTGTATTATTTTATGGTGTCCACAGAAATGATTTGCTCTTTTAAAATTTCTCTTGTTTACAAATCACTTGCTTGTATTTAGATTTTTAATTTGAATAAAAAAGATTGCTGATATTTAAGTAGTAAAATTGGTTATAATTAAAACCACATCCAGCAAATACAGACAAATAGGGGCAGATCCAGGGTTTTGGGACCTAGGGCTTATTGAAGTCCAATGGGGCACCATTTTTTTGTTAGGTTAAGAATCTTTAAGTTGGGGATTGGAATTAATTTTTAATAACATCAAAATCAGAGTTGAGATATATAATTATTTATGAAATGGTGTTGAATGACAAACATTAGATTGATAAGTGTTCATTGTTAACGAAAGAGTATTAAAAATTTATGATGATAATTCAATTTTTGTGGGATAAGGACTGAAGCCCTATTAGTGTTGATGTAGATCCACTTCAGACGAGTTAAAATTTATTACCCGAGTCTGTAAGATTCATTTTTCTTCCAATTCGATTTTTCTCACTTGGAGGCATTCTACACTACCTGGCATCGATATTGCTCATGTGTTCTTTTCTTGACGTTTTTGAAAGTAAATGTCTGCAAATTAATTTATTTCTCTGAAATGCTTAACAAATATTTTTAAAATAACAATAAAACAGAATACAAGCTTCTTAGGAAACGTGAATATAATAGAAACTATAGCCTGTAAATTGCATCACACATTAACAGAATAGTAGTAACGTTGCACGCCACCAGAGGGAGATCAATATTATAAACGTATAACTTAATTATTTTTTTATAAAAACTAATTGCGTGCAAGTTATTAATATCTTTTTAGAACTTGGCTTGCAAGTTGCTTGTTAAATTCAATATTTGGAAATTCGCAGGAAGTTTTTTTGAACAGGAAAGTTGGTTAGTACGGAAAGGTGAGGACACCCTTTAGCGAAATGACGCTGGAGGGATAAAAGCATGGATCAAAAATAATTTTAGCAGGTGATAAATTACATATAACCAAACTTGCTAATTTGGTAATGTATAATTCGTCACCTGTCGAAAGCAATCTAAAGAAAGGCATTGAAATCCTCTAAAGCTGCTGAACCTTTTAAAAACTTTCGTTCTTACTTTTCGTAGAACGTAAAAACTGTGTAAATTTGTTTACATATTGAGGCCGGGAATACTCGCCTGTAAAGGAAGGTTATCGCTGCTTGTGAAATTGTAATTTTTTGTAAACGTTCGAAGGGACAACAAGGAGGAGGACACTTATACAGTTAGTCCAAGATGAATTATAAGAATTTTTAGTATTGTTTTGTGTGTGGTATTTTCTTGTTTCTTGCTGGTTATTAAAAGAGGGGAAGACGTGGTGTTGATTATTTTGTAATTTTTTCTTACATTTGTCGCTGAGAAATTTCTTGTATAAATTTCTGTTACGTCAGAATATCAAATATATATATTGAATTTAATTGGTTTGGACGTTGTTTAATTTTTCTGTTATTAAAGTGTTGGCAAAAAGGGATTATTAGGAATCAAAGTTTATTTTTAAATGGAATGATGATTTTAATTTATTATGAGTGTTGTTGTGCATTTGGTTAACTGTAATTTACAGCGAGTTATAATATTTCTAAGGCTCGATTTCAGAATTGTAATAGAGCGCATTTAACTTGTGCCAAATATAATAAATTGTTTTTTTTATGTAGTTTAGTATATTGGAAGTTATTTAGTATCATATATTTGTACGTTTTTTCGCTGTTTTTTATTCGTTAAGTAAATAATCATAAGTGTAGTATATGAATAAAGAACGTGAGTTAAAGGTCAGCTCGTAGAATATTAATTAAACAATTTTCGCTGTGTAATGGTGTGCGTCTTACTGTTAATCTCACATATTTTATGATATTTGCGGCAATAAATCACTTTTATCGATTGAAATTCGCGAAACTTCACAACTTCGTTTGGATATACTGTGAACGTTGATTTGACGTCACTGCTTACAGATTTATATGCTAGAGAAAACACAATAAGAATTTTAAACTCGGCATTCGGTTATTTTTATTTTGAATTCGCCATTTATTACCTAAACAAAGCGTTTCTAGATCTGTAATCGCAGGGACAACCGGACGCCTACATATACTTATTTGAAAATTGAAGAAAAACTTTGATTTTATAAAAATTAGCCAGGACAAGTTTAAGAAAATTCTCGCGTAGACAATTTATACAGATTTAGAAAATACATTAGATTTTATGTTTATCAAAATAAAGCTGGGGTTGGGGATCAACGCTGTTTGCCGGTTTGCTACGTTCAAATTAATAAATATTTTATCAAAATTTCAACATTACAGTGGATTTTTATAAAAAAATTAGTTGTATTTTGTCTTCTGTTTTATTTACTATTGTTTAGAACACAAAGGGATAAGATACAGGAACTAAAATACAGTGGTGCCTCGTATAACGTACGCCTCGAATAACGGACGCTGCGAACAACGCACTTTCTGTTTGCCGTTACGTGACTCGAGCAACGGACTGGCTGCGAACAACGGACTTTCTGGCATAATTGGCGACTGCTCCATCGGTGCGTTCTTTAATAGAGGTCGCTCCGCGTCTCCGCTACTACAGGAGTGCGCTGCTGTTTGTAGGCATTTAGGAACAACGGTGAAAGAAAGAAAGATGGCGCTGCCCGCACTATCGATAGTATCGTGATAGAGGAATCTATAATTCTAAAATATGACTTTTTAAAGGCAAAAGAAGAGTCTCAATTGTAAAATATAACCATAAAGTGGATTATTTGTTGAAAGAGCATTCAAAATAGCCACGAAAAAAATTAGAATGCCGGCTACTATTCGAAAAAAATTCGTACAGACACTTACATCACCGCGTGCACTAACTTGCGCTTTTACAATTTTTAAATTTTCATTTATAAAACCACATAATTGACCCGGAATGGAAACTATCTGAGCCATGGAAGACGCCATGTTGCTTTTTATTGTAAACTACTGCTACAAGCGGCCGTTTTTGCCGTTCGACGCCGCGCACTGCCACCAGAATTTAGGAACGCGTTTTGCAGGAATTTTTAAACGGATGTCGCTCGCGCAGAGTTACGCGGAGGAATAAAACAACGCACCACATGTTCATTTTTTTTAGTATACATTACGTTTATTTGATGCTGCCAAACGAGTTAGATGTTTTATCATGTATTTCTATGGTAAAATGCGTTTCGTATAACGGACGTTTCACTTAACGGACGTGCACCTGGAACGGATTAAGTACGTTATATGAGGCACCACTGTAGTTGTTTTAAGCCTGATTCTAATTAATTCTATCATGAATATGGTTGTTTATTGAAATAGGATTGATCCCGTTTCCAATTTTTATTTTTTAGTTTCTGAAAATTGACAATACACAAGTTTTAGTTGGCCGATTCCGATATGCATTTTTTAAAAATGAGCGGTAGTAACGAAACGCGCCGATAGAGGGCGAAAATTATTTCGTGAAAAATCTTATATTGATGTGTAAAATCAATTATTACACAAATATGTATAACTGAAAAAGTCGATTCTTAGAACTTCATTAGCGAGTGGACTGGCTAATCGAACTTTTAGCAAATTTGGGAAAAAATTTCTAGCTTTACACTTCGGTAATGACTAGAACGCCAGAACACCTCAGATGCAGAGGTTTAATTGGGATATAAGCGGAGTCGTATTTGGTGTTTTTTTCGAGACAACACCCGTTATTCTCTAGCGCAGAAGTTAGACGGGTTTTTCTCCACTTCTAATGAAAACTAAAATCAGATTGAACACAACAAAAGCTTTTTAACTACCTTCATTCGTTGTTTGTTCGCCGATTGCCGAATAATCGCTAATGTTTTATCTTTTATTCTACAGAATATTAGTTTACCGAATGTTATACACAACAGAGGAAAGGTATTGCAATCGGTTCTTGAATGAATTTTACCTTTTTGGACTTAGGACACCGTGAAACATCGAGAAGTGCAAAAACAATTCGAGTTTTTTATTCTGTGTGTGTGTTTGGGGTCCAAGATTTTGTTCACTCACTTGGAAGCTTAATAATTCTTGTGCCTTTTGTCGAAAATTTTCTGAAATGTTGCCGGGAGGTTTGTTTATTAGGGGATTTTCGTGGTTAAAGGTGGAAGGGTGGGAAAATAAAGGGAGTCGTGTCATATCTCGAGTAAGGTGTGACTTAATGACGATTTTATTCGTTATTCGCATCTAGAACTTTTTATAACATCCATTTCTGCTTTGAAAATTAAACTGTTTTTCATTTTACAATAATTAAAAATATAAAAAGTTTTAAATAATAAAATTGTGACACTAAATGGTTTCAGAAAAGCTAAGGAACACGTTGCAGGATTACATCAATAAGCATTGGGAAACGACGAATATAGAATTGTTGAGCCAGCTTTATGTCCACGTGTTTGTCAGAATGGAAAATTTTAAATTAAATAACTAGTAAGAGTATCTACTGTATAAATTAGTTGTTTGCATGTAAAAATCTATTCGAATAAAATTTTAATGCGTTTTTAACATAAAAATGCAATAAATTTGAGTTTTATCAATTAAATTACGAATATATTGAAATTGGTGTTAGAGAGAACAGTTGCCTTAAATGACTTTAAGCTTCACATTTTCACACAAGATACAAATGAGAAAGAAAATCAGGTGAAATATTATGTAAAAAATAAAGATTGTTTATTTGTGAATAAGAATTCCTTCTTTTGCAAGAAATGGAACACCGGTATAAGTCCTAATAATATGCTAAGTCTGCAGTAGATAATAATATGCTAAAATAAAAAGAAAATCAGTTTCCAAAAATGGAAATTCTGCTTGTCAGTAACGATTTTAGGTTACTGAAATCAATAAATACATTTTTTTTTTTTATTGCTGTGGACTTTTTAAATGTAGAAATTAACTCATATTTTTTTTAATATGACAAAATATGAGTTATTGCCATAATGATGATTAAGTCTATCAATTACAATGGTCTCGTTTGAAAAGTGCATTTTTAATCACTTTATTAATGTCTATGTTGATATTTCAGAAGTCTTTTGACTTGAAACACTAAAAATACCAGATGAAAATTAGCCAATAGAGAATTTTCTGGCCCACTTAAATTGTTTTGTGGGTCACTTTGATCACACATAACATCACAGTGGGTCACAGTCTAGGCAAACATGCTTTTAAAAAAGTAAAACAAATACAAAATGATTAAGATTTTATCGTTATACGAAGAGTTTGTACTGACACTTGCTCATTATAACAATGACAGGAGCAAATTTTCATTTATTTAATTGTTATGGTATACACATAACAAAAAAAGAAAAGTTTTAGTTGATATATAATATTGCTTAGAGGGCCACACAATTAAACGTCACTGGCCGCGGGTTGGCGAGGCCCGGTTTAAACTGTCGTTATCATCTACTTAAAAAACTGTTAATTTCCATTTTACATGTTTAATCTATTATAGTCTAAACTCTCATTATTTCCTGCTTACAATAAACATTACTGAAATATTTATATTATACTTTTGTTGACATTGGATGTTTTCTTGAACTATCACTTGTTACACTGATTGAAGAGAAACACACAATTTCAAATTGAATGTAACTGGATTACATTACTTTAAATATGTTTTAATTTGAAATTGTATTTCTTTTCCCTCGGTGTAAGAAGTAGTTTGCAAGAGCATTTAAAGTCGACAAAAATATAATACGAATAATTAAGAAGATGCACCTATTAACATTACAGAAATATTTTAGAAATATAATACAATTAGGAAAATAATCAAATAAGAGAATATAAATTTATATAGACTATGCACATGATATTTTAATTAGTATAGTATAGATGTCAAAGAAATGTCTATATCGTGAAGTCAATGAGATGAGAAATATAAAGTTTGTTTATGAGAGATGTTTTATATCAATCACACTAATTCTTTACAGTCGACATTGGGATTGATAAAACACATCCATAGAGACTGAAAACATGTAATCTCTGATGTAAAAATTGAATTGTTTTTATTTTCTGAAAAACATGGAACTTCATGAGCTTAGGAGAACTTCATGATCTTTCATTTTGTTTGTAATGTTTTAGCATTGCTTAAAGTTCTATAAGGGTGAAAGTTCTTGCTTGGCAATTTCAAGAATTGAATTGTTCCTATAAAATGAAAATAATGATTTTGCATTTTGACTATTGGAACATTTTTATTTGCAACAAAAGCAAACTTATATTCAAGGAAACAGACATTTTCATAGAAAATGTCATAATTTTAATGTGCAAACATCATGATTTAATATTATTTTTTTGAAGCAAGGATGCGGGTTGTCTTGTATTTGCTTATAGATTTTAGAATATTTAGACTTTTAATGTTGTTTCATGTCTTTTACCTGGTTTTATTTATTTAGAACTGATTGTATAGTGTTTTTGCTTTTTTGTTTTAAACTCTTATTTTAGCTTTTTTTATAAACTGGGTGATTGTGTCAGCGATAGTGTTGTAAATAAAGCTAGAAGATTGTTGCTGTGTTTAGTTTTTTATAGATTAAATTAAAAGTTACTACTTAAAATGACTATATTTTTAAAGATCTTTTAGGCAAATGCAAGCAAATGAAAATATCAGATCTGGTGAATAAAGTAGAGAAAACTCGAGATGTTGCCGATACTTCAGATTAGTGCGAAGGTGAGACGACGACGATGTTTTGCTATAAAGGAAATGTCTGCACTTTACAGTGTTTAGCGGTGAAAAAAAAATCACTATTAACATGCAATTGTTATTGCTGATTAATTATTAAACGCTTTAATGAACACTACTCTTAATTACTATTTTTGCTAGCTTTTAGAATCTTACTTGTTTCATATAGCATAGATTTGCATAAAACAGCACTTTTCCAGAACATAACTACTGCATTATATGAGGGATATCTGTACCATTATGAGTACTTTATATTTACACATTTATCAACAATACTACTATTTCAATTACTGAAATTGTTATAACATTTGTTTTTAGTTTATTTGTGTGATTGAAGTAATATTATAACTTGTTCTACAAGATATTATCTATACATCAATAATTATACATAATGGAAGGTGTTGGCAAGAAAAAGGATATTTTTCTGTTTAGAAGTATTATTGATGATTTACAAATTTACTTACAAGTAGGATTTAAATGTTGAATATACATTTCATTTAAACAGTTCCTGTATGGGGAGGCAATTTTTTTCAGAGACACACCAAAGCCATTAAATCTACAATGCAAAATTTTCTCATGTTCCAATCAAAATTTGTAGAAGATTATTATTTTGTGTTTCTTTAAGTATAGAGAAAACCTTTTCAAATAAGTAAAACGTCACATATATACGTACTTTAGAAACCCAATAAATTTTTTTAAACCAAAGGAATATATAAAAAGTTGTTGGATATTTATATTTTTAGCTGAGCCCTGGGTTATATGCTGGAAAACAGTTGCTGGCATGCCAATGGTTAGTTTTCCCACCTGTCCAACTGGTATGTTATATCAATTTTATAATAGACCAATAGTGTATTATTTGATGGTGTCCACAGAAATGATTCGCTCTTTTAAAATTTCTTTCGTTTACAAATCACTTGCTTGTATTTAGATTTTTAATTTGAATAAAAAAGATTGCTGATATTTAAGTAGTAAAATTGGTTATAATTAAAACCACATCCAGCAAATACAGACAAATAGGGGCAGATCCAGGGTTTTGGGACCTAGGGCTTATTGAAGTCCAATGGGGCACCATTTTTTTGTTAGGTTAAGAATCTTTAAGTTGGGGATTGGAATTAATTTTTAATAACATCAAAATCAGAGTTGAGATATATAATTATTTATGAAATGGTGTTGAATGACAAACATTAGATTGATAAGTGTTCATTGTTAACGAAAGAGTATTAAAAATTTATGATGATAATTCAATTTTTGTGGGATAAGGGCTGAAGCCCTATTAGTGTTGATGTAGATCCACTTCAGACGAGTTAAAATTTATTACCCGAGTCTGTAAGATTCATTTTTCTTTTAATTCGATTTTTCTCACTTAGAGGAGGCATTCTACACTACCTGGCATCGATATTGCTCATGTGTTCTTTTCTTGACGTTTTTGAAAGTAAATGTCTGCAAATTAATTTATTTCTCTGAAATGCTTAACAAATATTTTTAAAATTAATATAAAACAGAATACAAGCTTCTTAGGAAACGTGATTATAATAGAAACTATAGCCTGTAAATTGCATCACACATTAACAGAATAGTAGTAACGTTGCACGCCACCAGAGGGAGATCATTATTAAAAACGTATATCTTAATTATTCTTTTATAAAAACTAATTGCGTGCAAGTTATTAATATCTTTTTAGAACTTGGCTTGCAATACGCTTGTTAAATTCAATATTTGGAAATTTGCAGAAAGTTTTTTCGAACAGGAAAGTTGGTTAGTACGGAAAGGTGAGGACACCCTTTAGCGAAATGACGCTGGAGGGATAAAAGCATGGATCAAAAATAATTTTAGCAGGTGATAAATTACATATAACCAAACTTGCTAATTTGGTAATGTATAATTCGTCACCTGTCGAAAGCAATCTAAAGAAAGGCATTGAAATCCTCTAAAGCTGCTGAACCTTTTAAAAACTTTCGTTCTTACTTTTCGTAGAACGTAAAAACTGTGTAAATTTGTTTACATATTGAGGCCGGGAATACTCGCCTGTAAAGGAAGGTTATCGCTGCTTGTGAAATTGTAATTTTTTGTAAACGTTCGAAGGGACAACAAGGAGGAGGACACTTATACAGTTAGTCCAAGATGAATTATAAGAATTTTTAGTATTGTTTTGTGTGTGGTATTTTCTTGTTTCTTGCTGGTTATTAAAAGAGGGGAAGACGTGGTGTTGATTATTTTGTAATTTTTTCTTACATTTGTCGCTGAGAAATTTCTTGTATAAATTTCTGTTACGTCAGAATATCAAATATATATATTGAATTTAATTGGTTTGGACGTTGTTTAATTTTTCTGTTATTAAAGTGTTGGCAAAAAGGGATTATTAGGAATCAAAGTTTATTTTTAAATGGAATGATGATTTTAATTTATTATGAGTGTTGTTGTGCATTTGGTTAACTGCAATTTACAGCGAGTTATAATATTTCTAAGGCTCGATTTCAGAATTGTAATAGAGCGCATTTAACTTGTGCCAAATATAATAAATTGTTTTTTTATGTAGTTTAGTATATTGGAAGTTATTTAGTATCATATATTTGTACGTTTTTTCGCTGTTTTTTATTCGTTAAGTAAATAATCATAAGTGTAGTATATGAATAAAGAACGTGAGTTAAAGGTCAGCTCGTAGAATATTAATTAAACAATTTTCGCTGTGTAATGGTGTGCGTCTTACTGTTAATCTCACATATTTTATGATATTTGCGGCAATAAATCACTTTTATCGATTGAAATTCGCGAAACTTCACAACTTCGTTTGGATATACTGTGAACGTTGATTTGACGTCACTGCTTACAGATTTATATGCTAGAGAAAACACAATAAGAATTTTAAACTCGGCATTCGGTTATTTTTATTTTGAATTCGCCATTTATTACCTAAACAAAGCGTTTCTAGATCTGTAATCGCAGGGACAACCGGACGCCTACATATACTTATTTGAAAATTGAAGAAAAACTTTGATTTTATAAAAATTAGCCAGGACAAGTTTAAGAAAATTCTCGCGTAGACAATTTATACAGATTTAGAAAATACATTAGATTTTATGTTTATCAAAATAAAGCTGGGGTTGGGGATCAACGCTGTTTGCCGGTTTGCTACGTTCAAATTAATAAATATTTTATCAAAATTTCAACATTACAGTGGATTTTTATAAAAAAATTAGTTGTATTTTGTCTTCTGTTTTATTTACTATTGTTTAGAACACAAAGGGATAAGATACAGGAACTAAAATACAGTGGTGCCTCGTATAACGTACGCCTCGAATAACGGACGCTGCGAACAACGCACTTTCTGTTTGCCGTTACGTGACTCGAGCAACGGACTGGCTGCGAACAACGGACTTTCTGGCATAATTGGCGACTGCTCCATCGGTGCGTTCTTTAATAGAGGTCGCTCCGCGTTTCCGCTACTACAGGAGTGCGCTGCTGTTTGTAGGCATTTAGGAACAACGGTGAAAGAAAGAAAGATGGCGCTGCCCGCACTATCGATAGTATCGTGATAGAGGAATCTATAATTCTAAAATATGACTTTTTAAAGGCAAAAGAAGAGTCTCAATTGTAAAATATAACCATAAAGTGGATTATTTGTTGAAAGAGCATTCAAAATAGCCACGAAAAAAATTAGAATGCCGGCTACTATTCGAAAAAAATTCGTACAGACACTTACATCACCGCGTGCACTAACTTGCGCTTTTACAATTTTTAAATTTTCATTTATAAAACCACATAATTGACCCGGAATGGAAACTATCTGAGCCATGGAAGACGCCATGTTGCTTTTTATTGTAAACTACTGCTACAAGCGGCCGTTTTTGCCGTTCGACGCCGCGCACTGCCACCAGAATTTAGGAACGCGTTTTGCAGGAATTTTTAAACGGATGTCGCTCGCGCAGAGTTACGCGGAGGAATAAAACAACGCACCACATGTTCATTTTTTTTAGTATACATTACGTTTATTTGATGCTGCCAAACGAGTTAGATGTTTTATCATGTATTTCTATGGTAAAATGCGTTTCGTATAACGGACGTTTCACTTAACGGACGTGCACCTGGAACGGATTAAGTACGTTATATGAGGCACCACTGTAGTTGTTTTAAGCCTGATTCTAATTAATTCTATCATGAATATGGTTGTTTATTGAAATAGGATTGATCCCGTTTCCAATTTTTATTTTTTAGTTTCTGAAAATTGACAATACACAAGTTTTAGTTGGCCGATTCCGATATGCATTTTTTAAAAATGAGCGGTAGTAACGAAACGCGCCGATAGAGGGCGAAAATTATTTCGTGAAAAATCTTATATTGATGTGTAAAATCAATTATTACACAAATATGTATAACTGAAAAAGTCGATTCTTAGAACTTCATTAGCGAGTGGACTGGCTAATCGAACTTTTAGCAAATTTGGGAAAAAATTTCTAGCTTTACACTTCGGTAATGACTAGAACGCCAGAACACCTCAGATGCAGAGGTTTAATTGGGATATAAGCGGAGTCGTATTTGGTGTTTTTTTCGAGACAACACCCGTTATTCTCTAGCGCAGAAGTTAGACGGGTTTTTCTCCACTTCTAATGAAAACTAAAATCAGATTGAACACAACAAAAGCTTTTTAACTACCTTCATTCGTTGTTTGTTCGCCGATTGCCGAATAATCGCTAATGTTTTATCTTTTATTCTACAGAATATTAGTTTACCGAATGTTATACACAACAGAGGAAAGGTATTGCAATCGGTTCTTGAATGAATTTTACCTTTTTGGACTTAGGACACCGTGAAACATCGAGAAGTGCAAAAACAATTCGAGTTTTTTATTCTGTGTGTGTGTTTGGGGTCCAAGATTTTGTTCACTCACTTGGAAGCTTAATAATTCTTGTGCCTTTTGTCGAAAATTTTCTGAAATGTTGCCGGGAGGTTTGTTTATTAGGGGATTTTCGTGGTTAAAGGTGGAAGGGTGGGAAAATAAAGGGAGTCGTGTCATATCTCGAGTAAGGTGTGACTTAATGACGATTTTATTCGTTATTCGCATCTAGAACTTTTTATAACATCCATTTCTGCTTTGAAAATTAAACTGTTTTTCATTTTACAATAATTAAAAATATAAAAAGTTTTAAATAATAAAATTGTGACACTAAATGGTTTCAGAAAAGCTAAGGAACACGTTGCAGGATTACATCAATAAGCATTGGGAAACGACGAATATAGAATTGTTGAGCCAGCTTTATGTCCACGTGTTTGTCAGAATGGAAAATTTTAAATTAAATAACTAGTAAGAGTATCTACTGTATAAATTAGTTGTTTGCATGTAAAAATCTATTCGAATAAAATTTTAATGCGTTTTTAACATAAAAATGCAATAAATTAGAGTTTTATCAATTAAATTACGAATATATTGAAATTGGTGTTAGAGAGAACAGTTGCCTTAAATGACTTTAAGCTTCACATTTTCACACAAGATACAAATGAGAAAGAAAATCAGGTGAAATATTATGTAAAAAATAAAGATTGTTTATTTGTGAATAAGAATTCCTTCTTTTGCAAGAAATGGAACACCGGTATAAGTCCTAATAATATGCTAAGTCTGCAGTAGATAATAATATGCTAAAATAAAAAGAAAATCAGTTTCCAAAAATGGAAATTCTGCTTGTCAGTAACGATTTTAGGTTACTGAAATCAATAAATACATTTTTTTTTATTGCTGTGGACTTTTTAAATGTAGAAATTAACTCATATTTTTTTTAATATGACAAAATATGAGTTATTGCCATAATGATGATTAAGTCTATCAATTACAATGGTCTCGTTTGAAAAGTGCATTTTTAATCACTTTATTAATGTCTATGTTGATATTTCAGAAGTCTTTTGACTTGAAACACTAAAAATACCAGATGAAAATTAGCCAATAGAGAATTTTCTGGCCCACTTAAATTGTTTTGTGGGTCACTTTGATCACACATAACATCACAGTGGGTCACAGTCTAGGCAAACATGCTTTTAAAAAAGTAAAACAAATACAAAATGATTAAGATTTTATCGTTATACGAAGAGTTTGTACTGACACTTGCTCATTATAACAATGACAGGAGCAAATTTTCATTTATTTAATTGTTATGGTATACACATAACAAAAAAAGAAAAGTTTTAGTTGATATATAATATTGCTTAGAGGGCCACACAATTAAACGTCACTGGCCGCGGGTTGGCGAGGCCCGGTTTAAACTGTCGTTATCATCTACTTAAAAAACTGTTAATTTCCATTTTACATGTTTAATCTATTATAGTCTAAACTCTCATTATTTCCTGCTTACAATAAACATTACTGAAATATTTATATTATACTTTTGTTGACATTGGATGTTTTCTTGAACTATCACTTGTTACACTGATTGAAGAGAAACACACAATTTCAAATTGAATGTAACTGGATTACATTACTTTAAATATGTTTTAATTTGAAATCGTATTTCTTTTCCCTCGGTGTAAGAAGTAGTTTGCAAGAGCATTTAAAGTCGACAAAAATATAATACGAATAATTAAGAAGATGCACCTATTAACATTACAGAAATATTTTAGAAATATAATACAATTAGGAAAATGATCAAATAAGAAAAATAGTTGCATATAGACTATGCACATGATATTTTAATTTAAAGGTGTAATTTTAATTTCGGTAATCTCTAATTTTACATTTAGAAATATACTGAAAATACAATTTACAAGTAATGTTAGTAAATAAAAAAAGCATTTCTAAGGATTGTGTATAGTCTGGTACAAAAAACACTTTACGGATTTAACACCACAGGTTATCATCCCTCATGACATCACTCCTAACGACTCATCTGATTCTTTTGATAAAAATACAAAACATTTAGAAACATAGACTATAGTAGCTTTAGACAGAAAAAGCTCAAAGTATAGTAAAATTTTCGTACATGTTTATAAAGAATACAAAAAGGTTAAGAATTCATGTCTTACAGTGTATAAAATGTTTAAACTGTTTCATGTTTTTGATGGAAAATGTCTAATACTTGGCAGCTCTTGGTTTCTATTGTTACAGATAATTAGAATTGTATAAGAGTAGTAATTAATAATGTATAAAATGATATGAAAGACCAATTTACTAAGTTTAATGTTTTTGTTTCTGTATGAAACTCTTGTTTATTACTAATCTTCAAATTAGTATTAAATTCAAAATTCAAAATTTTGATACAATTAATGAAATTTTCAGGATGAAAGCATTTGTATGCAGAGTAGTAAAATTGCATCATTTGATTTATTAAAGTTTCATACATATTTTTAGGAGGTCTTCTAAACTTTATTGTGCATTATCAAAACCCTACAACTTTTGTCTATATTTTTTTTTCAAAATAATGAGATTTAATTTAGTCATTTTATTGTCTCAAGATAAAAAACTTACCCTGTATATATAATTATGTAGAAAAACTAATGTTTGATTTAAATAGCTCCTATGTTGGACAACCTTTCTAAGTGTGCGGATCGAAATTGAAAAATGCATGATTCAAAATTTTGTTGTGTGACAGCTGAAATTTGTGTAAATACATAATTATTTAGTGTCTTAAGTATCGAGAGTACCTTTATATATTTTATTCAAATTTATTCTTAATGTTTAAAAATCTAATAAGTTTTTTTACAAAACATGAATATATATATATATATAAAGAATATTGGATATTTATTTTTATAAGGTGAGTCCTTGCATTGCATACCAGAAAACAGTCATTGGCTTGCCGAGGGTTTATTGCCATCCTATAACGATATCTGAATAGAGAATTATTATTTAATTTGGAGTCAGCACACAAATTGCTTGTTTTCTTTTATAGTTAGTCACTTTGACAAGTCAGTTGCTTGAATTGAAATTTTTATCTTGAATAGAAAGGAGAGTCGACATGTAATTATGAACTTTGTTTATAGTTAAATTACCTTCAAAGAATTACAGAAAATTTCGAACTTTTCTCATGAGGAAATTAGAAAATTGAAGAAAAACAGATTTTTAATTGTACATTAAATTATATAATTTGTACAAAACAGTCATTTTATGTTATCTTTATATACTTTGACACATTTGGGTTTGTGTGGTAACACGTTTTGAAATAATGAACCAATTGCATGTATGAAGAGCATGTATTTGTAGTTCTTATTCTTTATAACATTGCATAATTCCGAATATTTAAACAATCTTTAACGTACTTCCTGTCACATGTGATTTGGTTACTTTGAGGGAGGATGTTCTACATTACCCGGCATTCGTATTGCTTGTGTGTCCTTTTGTTTTATTTACGTGTTGTAAAGTAGTAAATTTCTGCCAATTTCTGGAATAAGCATTTGAAAAATTAATTAATATAACACAGAATAGAGGCTTCTTAGGAAATGCGATGTTCAACTCGTTTCTAACTGCTGCTTGACCCCACCGCTAAAATTCTAGCTTGTTCAGTCAGCTTCTTTTGTCTATGCTAATTGCTAATTTCTTTTAGTGACATCATTGTTTTTGTCGTACGATTTTCAAGATGGCTGCTCGTGTTTGAATAAACGTATTTTATTATACAATCACCATGTTATACTCTCATTCAAAATCATTAAATCATTCTAAAATGACTTCGAAAAGTAAAATTATCGTACGTCGGTATAACAGATTCGGAATACATTTTAACCGAAAATAACGGTCCATTTCGTTGATTAAGATTAATAATTGCTTAATTAATTTCATCACGATCTGATGCAGCTTCTATTTGAATAATTGTTATTGGTTATTTCATCCTTTTGTTTCCCACAATTGTTGCAATCATAATTTTAACTTCGTCCACCATTTTGCCTAGGATCGTTCAGTGATGCTAGAGCATTCTTAGCTCCGTCTACTGAGCCATTCAGAATTCTAACTTAGGTGTTCTGTGTTACTGAACACGGCCCTGAGCATCAGAATATTATTAAATTATGAGAAAAGGCTCTAACCCCAGTTATATTTAATGATTAATTCCATCAATAGTCTCCTTCTTGTGATACCGTTTATCTATTGGAGGGAAATTAGCGTTTATGGATTTTTATATTTCTGGACTCGGGACTTTGAAACGTCTAGAAATTCAAGAAATTTCTTGGGTCTTTTCTGTACGTTCGGATGTTAGTGTATGGGGCACAATTTTCTTCACCCATTTTGAAGCTTAATAACCCCTGTGCCTTTTGTCGAAAATTTTTGAAATTTTGCAGGGAGGTTTGTTTGTCAGGAGGATTGAGGCTATTAAATTTTGGTGGTTAAAGGTCTAGGGGTATGGGTAATAAAGCGAGTCGTATCACGTCTTTAGTAGTGTCTGACTTAATGAAGACGTTAGATGTTATTAGCATAAAACCCCCTTCCTACTCTCAAAATTAGGTCTTTTGCCATTTTATGATAGTTAAAGGCATATAAAGTTTTTGAAAAAATATCACGACAGGTGGCGCTACCAAAATTTTCAATGTTGCAGGAAAAGTTAAGCAACTCTCAGTGGAGTTTAAAAAAAAAAAATAAAAATAAAAATAAATGTTTTATTTCGTTGTTTTTTTCATCCTCGTATTTTAAATGCAAATATTTTACAATTTCTTTATTTAATTTGTTATTGATCTTGTAAGACTGAATTAATATTATAGATTTTAACATGACGTCTTACGAAGTTGAAAATTTAAAATTACGTTTTCGTTAATGATCTCGTACAGAAGAATACGAACAATATACGAATTTAATATGGTTTAATTCGCATTTCGTAAAAATTCCCAGGCAGGGTAGGTTAATCAAACGGTAGTAACATAACCTACAGATAGAGTGCGTACATTATTAAAGTTCATGGTGCATTTACAACTATATTTTCTCTAAATTTGAAAGATGGTAAACCTCTTCCAGACCGTTATTTAATGCTGCTTCAGAAATGCTTTTATAGTTATGGCAATGAGTAATTACAGCATACAATAATTAACAAAAATAGAGGATTCCCATTCGAAAACATTACGTATACTTGCAGATGAATAGAAAGTCGTAAAATTTCAATTTCGATCATTCATATTTTGTGTGTTTTAATTTCAGAAAATATACGTATATTTATCATTCATGAATATTCTTGCACGCAATCCAGGAAAACAGTCATTAAATTCATAAGATGTCTAACTGTTCCATATTTAAACAATCGACTAATTTTACATAATTTTGAAATGTCAGTAGATTTTAATATAATTTTATAAATAATTTTAATAGAAATGTAAAACATGGTTAATCTTATGTATGATAAGATTAAAAAAAGTATATAAATTCATATTAGAAATGATAAGAGATTTAATTCTATATTCATACAATGTTGTGGAAAAATAAATTTTGTGTTGAAAATAATAATGAGTCTTGATGTTGACAAAATACTAAAAAGTGTCAAAAAAAAACTGTGAAAGATACTATAAGCAGTGTAATATGACAGGTGTTTCAATCAGTAATTCACTTTCTTCATTGAATAAATTCAGTTCTTTTAAATGTCCGCATTAACATGATATTACACAGAATTGTAGACGTTATCTGACAAATAAAATCTTAGCTGTGTGGATGGGTTTTACTGTGTCTACTTGACACTAAACTCTACATTTGGTGACATGCGCTTGACATTATGTTTAAATCTATACGAAACTCGCACGTTCGAATTTTTACGCATTTCCAATGTCAAAAAGAAGAAAAACGTCTAGAAATGCTTAAAACCGCAAACGCGAACCCAGAAAACACAGATATCTTTGGAAAAATTGATTTTTTATCACGGCGTCGTTAATGTTAAATGCATTGTCTAAAAATCAAAGATAAATATTCCTAGGTATTAATGTAGATTAGAGATCTCGATTAATTTATAACGCGTGACTTTTCTACAATTTCAAATTGTATGACAGATTCACGTGATATGTCTTCACCTGGAATATCTCGGACATAGATGAAGTTTTGAAATTTCGGCCTCGTGATGTCATCGGTTCTGTCTGTTGTACGTAGTCTTGCAAAATGATAGAACCATCGTGAGTTTTCTAAAAACTTTTGAATCCTAATGACGAGTAAAATCCTAATATGTCATAATGTATCGAAATTTAAATACTCCTGAATTCAACATTTGACTGATTTCCATACTTTCCTTGTGATATATTTCGTTTAATATCCGACAACAAAAAAGCAGAAGAAACCAATTTCCACAAAAACAAACAACGTCTACGATAAACAGTTACACACAATATAGCATTTATTATTATTATTATTATTTTAATATAATGTTATACTCAGATGAAGATTTTTCTCAATTTAGCTTATAATATTTTAAATTGTTTAAATTAAAATTAATCGATATCTTGTGTATGATAATTACAGTAAACACAAAGAGATACATTTATTTTTACTTTAATTTATTAAGATTGATAAGCAATACACTGTTTAAAGACATGATTGTTATATAAATTGTAGTTTTGTAATACTTCAATAAAATAATTCGTATTTGACAACGTCTTTATCGATATTTTGATAGAAATACATTTATGGGACTATATTTCTCTTTTAAATAATAACAAATGCATTGAATTTAACTCATTTCCATTCCAGATTTAAATGTATAAATAAATTCTCGTATCAACAATTTTACGATAGTTGCTCGGAATTGTGATTTATGTGACAATGGATTCTATCAAGCATCCAATTATTTATCAATTTCAGTTTGAGGAATTCATAAAAATCAATAATTATATAAATATGAATTGATTTAATATATAATATTATTACGTTACGTAATTACTATGTGAAATTGTACTATTAACTCTAAACATTAATTGATTTATGTTAGTAATGGAATGTATATAAATACGCTGTACAACATAAATAGATTGGTAGTTAATTGTACGAAGTGATTATAGCTATATGCTTCATAAAAATGCGAGGAGACCGAAAAAATAAACGTTAATTCGTGTTGTGAGGCAAAACGGCCCGAGACAACACGAAATCCTCAAGTATTTTCGTCAGTTCTTTCATATCTGTAAAGCATGCTCGGTTTTCCATTGTAAAACTGGACAAAATATTTATCATGTTAAATTCGTATTTATGTTTCTATAACATAATTCTGTTTTCAGAAACACAATTATTTTAACTGCAACGCTTGAAAGTAATACAGGAAATAGAGGAAAACTTTCTATGGATTTTCATACCGTACTTTTTAATTCTTATTGTACCGAGTATAATATATTAAAAGGTTGTAAATGATTGTAATTACTATTAATAATAATATGTATGTTAAACAAATGGTTTTTATTTGAAACATTTTAATATATGTAATTATTATATAATATATCCATACTATATACAACTATCTTATGTAATATGTAATTATATAAGATAGTTGCTACTCGAATAAGAAATGTTTGGCATTTCCTATCATCGCCAATGTTTGCCTGATTACGAAAAGGCATGAAAGCGTGGACATGGCGTGTTTCAGTAAACGTTAGAGTGGAATTTCTAAAGGACATGTCGATTTATAATAAAATTTATAAACGGAATTATTATTATGAAACTAAATTATTATTAAATTATTAAAATATGGATATGACGATTAATGAAATTTTACTCTGTTTAAGTATTATAATTTCGATAATTTAATTTTCATTATGTAATTAACAGTTTTAGCAATATAATTAACTTTTAAAAATTTAAAATTGAAGACTCAGTCTGTTGATAAAGTAATAACAGCATATTTACATTAAATGTTCTGAAATGTAATTTTTGACGACCGATCATTATACACTACTTGCATGTCAATTTAAAAACTTTAAAAGTATTGCTTTTAATTAAATATTATTTATTGTTTTGAAAGGAAACTTTTTAATTTTCACGGCGAATAGACTACAAAGAAATGTCGAATGCCAAAAATTGTAGTCTAAAACATTAAAACCGAAACACTTTCAACAGACGATGTTTTCAATTTTAAACCTTTTAATCTTAATTACCATCTGGCGATATTCTAAAATTGAATTGATTATATAATTATGTTCGATGAATTTTTATTATCAAGTCGAAATTGGTTTAACATATAAACTACACTTTCTCCTATCTAAGACAAATTATTTAATCTTTTACACCCACAATAAAACACTAATCTGAATGAATTGTTTTTGTGGAAAAGAGAACAACACTTTACAATTTGTAGACAAGAGAAAAATTATAATTTACCCGAGTTTTCCATATCCAGAAGTGTCGCGATACAACGAATTATAGTATTATAGTCTGTAAATTAACTATACATTTTATTACTTTGTCGTGAGATCGTAGGAATATGATATAACACATCCCTGTAATATATTGCTTATTTATTCGAAATATATTTTTAAATATCAATTAATTACAGAAACTGAAGTAGAAATGTAGAAAAAACAAAGTATAATATATTTATTGTAAGCAGCAATCAGTGATTCTAGAATTAAATATACTGTATTTTAATATTCAAGTAATAATTTAATATACGATATCGATTAGGAAATCTACGTACAACGGTAGAGACATAAAATTTGAATTCGAATATCACGATCGCAAACAGCGTACGATCGTACAATGCTAAAGTGTAGTATTATTTTCTCGAGAGTTGCATAATATCGTTTCTGAAACGAATTCGTCAATATAAATCAATGTGCAGAATTTTATAACACATACATCGATTCCATAACGTAAACCAGACATTGTCAAGCAGCAGAGCTTTCCTAAGCAGCAAGCAGCAACAGTGTATTGCATGCCGAGTGTAACTCGGCATGCAATACACAAATTAATGAGGGAACAGGGTAAAATGGCTGATAGTTGCGTTTATTGCATGCTTTGTCCCATTTTAAACCTTTCCGCACTTTTCGGGAATATAGCTTATAAGCGCTGCCAACACCAACAGCTTAGAGAGAAACACAAGAAATGGATGTCCATTTATAGAAAAATTTTGAATTTTGTAATGATGGTAGAGATGGTTATTCTATTAATTTAGAGGTATGGAACAAACGAAAATCCATTGTTTTGTAGTCCCGTAGAAAAAATAGCAGGAAGCGGTTTAAACAATCCTTTCCTTTTACGTATGGTATACTATGCATGCTTTGGCAATCTTTTGGTACTTGGTTGGAACAAAAAGTAAAGTTTCTTTGGATTTAAGAATTTCAGGATTCACTAGAGAAAGAGAAACAATGCAAAAATGACAGGCACGCACGAGTATTCTGTGTGTAAATTAAAAACTTATTATAATTCTCGCTTTTAGCTGTTCCGTCAACATTAATTTCATATTGGTTCTGGAATTTGAATTAATAATGTGGATTTTTACTACAGCCATTATATTAAGGGTAATGAATTTTCCGAAATTTCTACCCCGCGGATGTGAGGTAGACAGTTAAGTATTAACCTGAACTCGGATTCTACTGTACTATCAATACTTTAGTTGTGGTTTTTTGCATTTTAGTGTCTTTAAGCAATTAAGTGTCTTTATTGAACTAAGCACGAGCGAAGTTTCAAAAGTAGGAGAGAAGACAAAAAGAAAATCCTATATATATATATACCAGTATACATATAAGTATGGTAAATATTTATTTATTTATTATATTTATTAATACTATACAGAGGACAATATTTAAAACGATACAAGACAACAGCAGTGTTGAAATGATTTACCTCACACATGACGTAATATGAAAAAATTTTAAAACGAATCAATTGGTGGCCACAGCAACAGAATATTCTAATTTCATACGAACCAAGTAAAATTTTCTCCGAGAAGAAGGCTCAAATTGGTAGACTCAAAGACAATTCTCTTTATTCAAGTAAAAAATGCTACCATTTAGAGAAAGACAACGTTGCATGGGGTACATGTTGGCTCCAGTACTTAATTCAGCGAAGGTATTTGGTCTATTTTATTGGAATCCGTGTCCATGCGTAGAAGAAAACAAAACAGCAAACGTCTCTTTACGGTCAATATTATTTAAGCTGTACACTTTATTTGTAGAAGTATTTCTCTGGATGATATTTTGTACTTTTCTGATAAGGATGTACAATATCAACATTTACTTTGTAAGAATTGGAAAAACATATGGAGATTACGCATTTGAAGCATCAGTAGTATTTGCACTTTTCTCACTTTACATTGCTGGACAGTTCAGTATACTAAAACGACGAAAAATCCACTTCCATTGCATCGCAGGCAGTTATCCGGAAGAATGGAAAATAACCGACACCATGGAAGAGTACTCATTGCGTTTGTTATGTCTGTTATTTATCTTATTTATCACGATTACTGTGATGTCCGGAATTACATATTATGCGGAAATAAAGAAACAAAACGGAACAGACACAGAAGCATTTCTTGTGTCTGTTATAGCATAAATGTCCCATAAAGCGTGGATTAGTCAGATCTTACATCAGGTTTGTTTATGTTCAGCGGTTGTATTCATAATGCAGAAAAGACTCCTGCCGCTGGCCGAAGAAATAAAGGAAATAACTGTTAAGGAACTTTTTCTACAAGACACATTACAGGAAATGATGCAAAATCAAGTTGAATTTTGGGGATATTGGAGAATGTTGAACGAAGAATGGGATGTTCTTTTGCCTTTTGTCTACACGTGTTTTCTCTACGGGGCTGCTTTCATTTGGTACGCAATTATACTCGACAGTCAGAATTGTTTTTATAACAGTATCGTTGTTATTTCTGATTGGATTAATTGCTGGTAGCTGGTTTCTCTCTCATTTGACATCTCTGGTATGTGATCATTACTTCTTTGATTCTTTAAACGATTAAATTAATTTCTTGTAGGTTATGTTAGAGTTTTATCAATAACTAGAATATGTATAAATTCATGTACTTATAATTATATATATATATATATATTTATTTATTTATTCTTTTCATGCGTTACTTTTTATGTTTAGATCTAAATAAATCTAAATGCCTATATGGTGTTTAGTTCATAATTTGATTATCTATTATTGACTTATAAAAGTCATATATAGATATAACTTAATATGTGTGCGGAGAACATAACTTTTTATAGAAAATACACCGAATTATGAAATTCTCATACTGAAAGCTAACAAGTTGCACTTGTTTGATTTATGAAAATTAACAGCTTTATAACATTTATTATGTACTATAAGCACTGATAGCAATCATATTAGTATTTTTTATATTATTATTACTTTAAAAATTTAATTAATACTTTACGCAATAATGAATTTTGTTTCATTAAATCAATGTTGTGTTTTAACAATATATAGAACTCTATATATTACATGCCAAAGTTGCATATTGTTTAAAGGCTTGCTTTCGATGTTTGTCATTATATTTTCGAAGGCAATACCGTAATTCGGAGAATTTCAAAATAGTTTTAGAAAACACGCAGTGCAAAGTATCAGTAAAGTTGACAGTAGTGTCCTATCGCAGCTTCTACGAGTATATTACACTCATAGGTAAGTGCAACACGTATAGTACCGGTCACATGTACGCATACGGCGCTGCCACAGATGCCGTGTTCATTCAATTTACTATTTGAATTTAGAAACCATTAACATTTTATAATTATTTTTATTAGTATTTCATTTAATGTCTAGTCGTAAATTCATACATTGATCTATAATATTCTGTTTTCAGATGTACGATAATTTCGTAAGTATCGAAAAGGTTTCTTCTGCAAATCTCCCATTGACATTCAAATATAAGGTATGTAAATAACTTCAATAACTACGTTATAACTGCGAGTTGTTACCGTATTTATTTAATATACAGTAGAGAGTCGTTAATCGGAATCAATTGGGGACTGGGGTTGTTCAGATTAGTGATTTGTTCCGATTACCGATTATGTACGAAAAAATATATTAACCTATCCGATGTTGAAATTTTTCTCCGTTGCGTGTCGCTCCGTGTTGAATTTTTCTCCGTTGCGTGTCGCTTCGCGTTGAATTTTCGTCGATTTTAAGCCTAACGAAAATTTTTATAATAATAATCGAGGCTATCGTATCGTTAAAAATTATTTCTTTATTTTGTACAAACAAAATAAATATATTGAAGAATATAAAAACATGAAAATTATACTTTAGAAGTAAATCTAGTATCAAAAACGTTCGATTCAGCATGACACAGTCCGACTGAAAATCGTTTCGATTACCGGCGATTCCGATTACCGGGGTTCCGATTAACGACTCTCTACTGTAATTTATTGTCTGTCCTTTTCAATTTGACACGATCTTGAATTCATTTATTGTAATAATAAACAAAAAATGTAAACTAGATCATCATTTATACTCGAAAGGAGCAGGTCGTTTATTGTTAATAGTTAACATATTCAAATATTATTTAATTAGCAAATTATTCATTAATTTTATAAATTTTATTTTTAAAAGATAAACGACTTTATGAAGAGATTCGGAAAGATTCCTCTCGGAATATCTATGGGCGGATTCTTTTATGTTAAACGCGACTTCATGATAAGGGTATGTTTTAGATAATTTTAAGTATATATTAGTACACATTATTGGGTAATGCATTAAACATCGCTATTTTCAGATGAGAAGTGCGGTTTATTCGACATTTTCTTCGTGCATTGAAGTCAGTGGGATTTTAAATAAGGAAACGAAGTGTATTGTGAAGCAAGGAAACAATACGCATTAATTATAAATAATTAATTTCAAGTTGTCACATGAGTCTGACCGACCCGGCGCGAACTTGAGTTAACATCTGTTAACATTAAATAATTTTCAAAAAAATCTGAAAAAATTAAGGGTGTGCTATAGATTACCCCCTATGGAATTTCGGGACTTTGAGTATAAATTTGAACTCAGAGGACCGAGACGAGTTCAACGGTACTCTGCTTTTGGGCCGGAGGCAAAAAATAAGAAAGTTATCGTACTTTTTTCGGTGATCGCGCGATGATCAGGAGTCGCGTCGCTCTGTCTGCTAAGCTTATCGCGTGTTTATCAGGCCGGCAAGTCGACCATATATACCTTCAACAGAGGCAGGTGTTGATCCACGAGCACACTGATCGTCTGCAGTTCGAGTTAAGTCCTTTTCACAGTTGGCGCAGCATTCTTAAGTCTACAGTTACATAACATACCTGACACATGTGACAGTGCTGTAGACTGTCACATGTGTCACAATGCTGGATAACATAAACACACCTGACACGTGTTACGATTCTGTTTAATCGGCTACAGAGTATTCGATCCTTAGAAGCTCTAAATTTTAATATAGATGAGTTTTCGAGCATATTATTTATGTTTATTATTCAATTTGAATCGGATGCAACAACCGGAGGCTGGTGGGAGCGTTCACTTAAGGGTGATGATATCCCTCCATTGAATGACTTATTAGAATTTTTGACGGGTCGTGTTAGAACTCTACAGCCTCGACTGCGCCAGAAAATCGATTGGCGCCCGCGAAAATTCAAAAATGAAGTATATTACCAGGTAATCCAGTGAGAACTGCTTGCCTATCATTTTAGTTCAAAATACAAGAAGTTTTATATTGAAATGATAGGCAAGCAATTCTGTTAAGAGTACTGGCACTGAACGGGATCAGGAAAACTTATTCCCGAAAATTTTGGGACTAAAATGTGGTCGGGATTTTGGGATCAAATCCTCTACTCTCGAGGTAGGGGATAACGCGAGGTCTATTAAAAAATCTATTGGCGGTAGCACTAAATTTCTACTAACTTGGCACGAATGAGTCATCTTTCTTCCCCATTTGCAAACAAACCCGATGACGATCGGTGAAACGTGAGATAACATACAGCGAGTTGAAACTCGATGTGTTTATTATTTTGTTTTTTCTTTCATCAAATTACGTAAAAAGGCAATTTTGTCAATACAGAAGTAATTTGTACTACTAGATCGAAATCAAAGCGTAGAATTTAAAGGAAAAATTATAGATTTTTTACGCGATAACTAAAATTTAATAACTTCATAACAAAAAGGAAGGGTCTCGGAGACTCATGCGACCTAGTAAGAGAACGATTCCTAGCGAATCACGCAGGGTTTAAATTCATTAAATGACATAGAACCTAACTATAAAACATTTACAATGTTAAATCCTATAATAAAATTAAATTTTATACACTAAATTATTTCAAAAATTAATGCATGGATTGTAGAAATAAATGAATCATCTTAGGTGTGTATAATAAATCACTTTAATCTGTATTCTGATTATCCTTATTCACAATTACAACTTCCGATTGTTTTATGAAACATCACATGCACTTCTTCGAAATGTAATAGAGTCGCATCATTTTTAATATTTTATACTGGTTTTAATGAATATTTGTTAGACGACGGTATGAAAAGAAATTAGAAAATGTATTGTATGTTTGTAACCGCTTTGCACCAAATTACTGTAATTAATTAGTATAGTAATTATATTTTATTTACAACAAGAATAGTAGTAGTGTCAGTCGTAGCAATCGAATGATGCTGTACATTTTTCCATTAAGAAACTCTAAAGTCAACACTAATGAATCATTATAACGTTTACTAATCCATATCCACTCAATATAAAAAATTAATTTTAAAAATTTTGCAATCAATGAATTAACGAAACTAAGTTAAATTTTTTTTTTTTTAATCATTAATAAATTTAATATTTATTGTGTTTACACTAATCTGTAGCCAGCTCTTGAGTACACGGGAAAAGTAATGTAGGGAATGGAAAAGTACTGAATAAAATAGTTGTTTATTTATCTAAATCATCAGGTTATATCTGAACAATTTCTAAGGTGATTTCGTAATATAGTGCTTCTATATGATAAAGTGAGAGGTTTTTCTATATTTAAATTTGGAAGGATATATGAGGATTCGGTAATACTTTTCTTATGTGAGGGTAGTTGTACTTTGGTGTAAAAATTAAATGACAAACAACGATGATCGAGAAAGAGAATTGGCTTCATCACTATCATCACATGGCTATTCTTAGTTTTTCTCCTAACAATTTATCAATTTCAGGCGCTGCTACCTTCATTTCGACTTTTTCTTTACAGAAAAGTATCGTAAGCTTGGTGTTTTATATATTTAAATCAGATGCGGCGCGTTTATTAATTATTCATTTAAACCTAATATTAATTAAACACTGAGAAAAGTAAAATGTATTTGTCAGACTATTTTTCTCATTATTTTACCTATGCGTTGAGTGTGATAATACAGTATAATGTGTTTTGTGCCTGCTTAAATTATTCGTTATAAAATATCTCACATTTGAAGTTTTTAAATAAACAGGTCGTTTTTTATTTGTTTTCAAAATTAAATTGTGCAGTCTGTTAAACAATATTTCTGCGTGTTACGATCAAGTTTAAATATAATAGAGATAAAATTTCAATTTATACACTTATAATTCAAAGAAAATAAAAAGTTCTCATAGACATCTTGTTTTGTAGTATTTTTTATCGTAAGGTTACGTTCGAGCTGTGCATGGGTTCCACCAGGCCTAAAAGAGGGCTGCCAGCCGGCGAGCAAATGTCCTGACAGAGCTTGTAGATGTCACTCGAAAGAATTCTGGGTTATTTGGAAATGCCTGCATTCGTTTCGGGTACCGAAAAGCCATAATCTGACGTTTTTCCGCTCGGTCATCTTGCTGGCTTATCATAGGCATCAGAAATTTTATAATTTATATTTTATCCTGGAGGATAGTAACTAAAGAGTTACAATTCAACATTGTCTAGAGAGAATTTTCTCAGTTCATGTGCAAACAACTTGTATATAGTCACCTTTTCACGACACTGCAGACGATATTTCATAAAATATAAAACATTAAAGATTTGTAATCAGTATAGTCCAAGATTTTTTCAGAAAAATTCATTTTGCGATCAATTCTACTCGAACCACTACTACTAACAACAGATACAAGAAATGCCTGTGTGTATGTTCCCTTGTATTTCTTTATTTTCGCATAAAATGTAATTCCGGACGTAACATATACATTATAATCGCAACGGATATGCATGTATGATTTTGTTTATTTTGCATTCTTCTGGATAACTGCCGAAACTTAATCGACTGCTGCTACCCATGCCGCAGATTTTGAGCGCCTATTGGAAATTAACGATCAAATAAACATCGAAATTACATACTACTTGGCTTTATTATATCTTTTGAACGCGTATAGTTTACGTATTAAAGTAAAAAAACTATTTAATAGTATGAGCAATTAATTGTTATCTATGTAATTTCTTTCGCGATTCAGCACTTCAGAAAATTCAAACTCGAGGGCACTCTTTATAGTCACTAATGCTCGAGGTCGTAGCGCTTTTAATCTTGTAGAGAGGAGGATGGCACCTCTTAGTAGCCAGCTTTCGGGTGTAATTCTAAAACACGATTACTTTGGTAATCACTTGGATAGTTCTGGAAAGTCTGTTGACAAAAACTTGGAGCTTAAAAATTGCTCCTTGCCAAATTACTCATGATGAAATAACAGGGCTACTTAAGGTGCCTCAGACAATTAATCATACTGACGAAGATGCAAGATTTAACTAATTAATAATTATATATTTTGGACCTATTATTTTTAGGGTTTAATAAAAAAAATTTTGTGTTAAAATCTTTCTACAAAATCATGCCTAAACATTGCGTAAGATAGGGAAGGGGAGGGGGATCAAAGAAAATATCACTGTTTCTTACACAGGGGTGGGTGGGGGTGTTGAATGGCCGAAATCGACCTTACGTAATTTATGGACAGCCCCAAAGCTGGAAAAAAAAATTTTTTTCTACTTTTTAGTACATTTATTTGAATAAAAGTATTTTCATTTTCATATTTGTCCATTAAATTAAAGGTTTTCAGCATAATTATAAACCATGCACTTTAATATGAACCATAATTAACTCAAATTTGCTTTCGTTTCTTCTTATTAAATATATAGTACTTTACTGTTTTACTTTTAACACTCCTGTGAATGTATAAACTCTCGATTATCCGTGACGAATGGAAACTTATTCCGGTTAACCGATATCGTCTAAATCACGTGTTCGGTAAACAGAACAGTTAAACGTTCAATGAAACGTGAAGAAAATGCGACATAAAACTACTTAATTCAATTACTCGTCTATCATTTGCTTCCTGTTAATGCAATCCCGGATAATTGGCAATACCGAGAAGTTATTTAGTAATATATCCATTATACAGTAGGAATAACAATAGTCCAGTTATTCTAGTATTGTAAGACGACAATAAACTGATGTTGTAATTAGGAAATTATTGAACTGGCGAATATACTGCTCGTTTTCATTTTAATTACAAAAGGACAGAAAGGCATCAAACTATACGCTTTATCACAATATGTTTTTATTCATTCGCAATAAATCATTAAACTTTGTTTCCTTAGATTACAAAAATAAGAGATTTGAACATAGAATGAGACTCGCTTAACTCGTTAAACTTCATAATTAACAATATGGGTTACATCATTACAAGGAAATTTGGTTTAAGGAAGAAGTAAATTTATCACGTGTCAAATTGTACGAACTCCTAAGAACACAATATTAACATTGCGTTTATTTAACAAAGTCGGATTTCCCTGTCCCCGACACAATAGGGATTACCGAAGTCTTCATTTCACAAATCCAAGTTAAAATAAATCGTGATTAAGCTTTCGTTTTCGAGGATCACGACAATACACTACCATTGAATCTTCTGTCGTGCCCCATTATAGAAAAAAATGATAATAATTCAGTGCCATTCGGAGGTCAGAAATCGATGATCAAATAAATATCCAGACCCGATTTGGGTGACGTATGCTTCGGCCTGGAGTATCTTTTGCATGAGTGAGGAGAAGTTAACAAAGTGTGAGTATAGTTTATCGTTTTGGACATAGCTCTGCAAACTGATCGATGGCATAAGGCATTTGAGAGTAGCTACACCTATCCTGCTCATTGAAGACAATTTATGCAGGAACACTTTTTCCAAATGCACTTGCGAAGAATCACGCATCTTGACTCCCGATCCTGCAACATGATTAGTACATTATTGTCGATTTCTCAAAAAATCTTTATTTACTTCTATATTAAAAATATTAGGATTTCCAGCAATTCTAGTCTTATTCCTTTATATTTTATCAGTTAGTGTATGTGGCAGCTCTAGTTTATGGCCATCCCTTCTAGAAACGTAGAAGGAATGGTCAAAATGTCTTGTATTCTTCAGTGATGTTAGAACAGTGTTCAATATATCTAAATACAACGGGAGTAGCAAATTGTGAAATACAATAGCAGAACAAGAATTTCCACAACCCTAGCCATTCTGCTATACACTACTTGTACAAGAAGTAATTCCCACAATCTTATTTTCTGTTCTGTTGATTAATACAACAGACCAGAAAATAATTTGTGAATTAATTTCTAAGACAGAAAATGGATAAGGATTTCCTGTTAAAAATAGAAAATTTGTTTTAAATCAGAAGGATTCTCGTGTTCTCTCTTCACCTTTTCATACCCTTTTCGACCAATATCCCAACGTGTGTAACAGCTCTTTTAAAGATTTTAAAACGTCCATCTAATAGAGCAATACGTTTCACTACTTTCTTTACAAATTCAGTTAGAAAGCAAAATATATTTGTACTATTTGTAACACTAAACACAGAGTTTAATTTAGAGAACTTTGAAGTTTCTCGAGAATAATTCTCTACTTACCTGGATCTGTCAACAACAACAACTGTGTTGGTTCTATTGGGTTTCCTTCATGTAATCCAATTTGCCAGGCATTCCCTTTTATATCTTCAAGTATATCCTTCAATTGTGAGGCGATTTCGTCATCGTAGGGCGACGATTCTGGAATATCGTACATCGTGCGAGTAAACAGCGCTAATTTCATTATATTGGCTTGAATCAAGCTTCGAGAATCGTGCAGAGTAAAGTGAGCCAAGAGACGTCTCCCTGTTTTCAACAGACATTCACCGAAGGCTTCGTTTATGAAGCGATACGGAATACCTTCGTCTCCGAGTGGGCGCTAACATAAGAAAACGTGTGTTAAATAAGTAAAAATAAGTAATAGAATAATATACAAATCGAAAAAGTTACTTACCGGAGGTTGAAAATGGATCTTCCCTCCACTTTCCTCCACTAAAAATTAAAATATTTCGTTAGACACGCAAATAAATAAATAAAATAAACGATTCTCATCCTACTTACATAATGCCTCGATGTGTCTTTCCACTGCTTTACTCTCTTTGTTTCTGATGGTCAGTTGCTTGTCAAGGGACTGTACCAAATCCATAACTTCTTCGACGGCTACTCTTTGGTTTTTGTCTTCGCATACTTTATTTAATAAAAGCGAATATTCTTCAGCTAATATCGTTGCTTCCGGATGGGCAATACACGCTCCACTTGCTGTCTCGTCTAGAGATAAAGGACAAGAGTGAAATATATTTGATCAAAGGGAGAATAGTGAGGACTGGGCACTTACCCAACTCGAAGAGGCAAAACAACTTCAGGAGATACAAATGGTAAAACGTAAAACCTAAACAGTGCATCTGTCTGGCTGCATTCAGGATAGAAAAGAGCAAGCATCTGTTCTTGTAGGATTTGATGTCATCCGGATTGATGTATCCCCCGTCCACTCTGAAGGCTGGCCCTTTGCCTACCTGATCGGCTATCGCTGTTAGGTACTTTCCTTTGTTGCCATTTGCTTTCAGAACAACGATCTGAAAGGAAAACAAATTTTCGTTTAGAATCATAATGAATCTCCGGCCTAAATTAGAATTGCGAAATACACTAAACTTGGGGCCCATTAAGTCTTTCACTAAAAACAAGGTTTAAGACTTACAGCACTAACTACAAAATCTCTATCGTTCTTCAGAGATCTAGCTAAGTGTTGCTTTCAATAATCCCCCTTCAACAGTTCAATGGGGGACTTTGTTTCCTACAATTTAAAGGGATTTTATTGTAAGTATAATAGCGGGAGAGCCTTGTAATCCTTCTTTCTCCCCCTCCTGAATACCGCAAATGCCCGTGCATCAATATATTCGCTTAGTATCTTAAGTGATACGAATCCTACTCCTGTCTATAGGATAAATCCTGAAATTTCATCCTTCGTTTCATCTTAGTTTGAAGCGGTACAATGACACTAACCACCCAGAGTATGTATAAACAAACGACGATTCAATCACCCAAATATACGTAAGTGGGGGAAAATGCAAAATTTTCTTTTAATGGCGACCTCAAAAGAACAATTGAAAGAAATATAAATAAATCATTCGTCTTTGCATTGTTGAAATGCAATAAAATTAAGTGGATGGTCAGTGTTGTCTATATATTGAGGAAAATTTAGTTCCATTTAAATTTTTGCACTTCTCGCCCGTTAACAATTACTGTTTTTTCAGGCTCATAATAGATATATTTGCAGAAGACCGTCCACGTAAAACACTCGAGAAAGTGAACCCCCAAGAGACTTAATGGGCAGAGAGGATGCTATCATAACCTTAAATACGTTACAGTCTGATGAGGATGTTAAATCTGAAGGTCATCATCACTTACCGCTTGGTCGACGTTCAATTGAAAGATGTCTTTCTGCTCCCAGATCCATTGAACATATCGATACCAGCACCGATCCAAGTATTTGGCGAAGCGAGCATCGGCACCTTTTTGTTCCAAAGACTGTTTTTGGTATAAAAATATTTAGTTTCTTGTATATTGCCAAGTATCATCGCGTATCTCGTAGATTCTACACAGCGAATGGAACATTCAATTGAATAATCGATGATAGTCAATCAAAATTCCATTTTGTAACGAGAACTGTTCACGAATCTACTAAATCATACCAATTCAAGAGAGGACTTACCTTGTCTTTCGTTCCTCCACTCACATACTCTCTCAATAATTCCGAATTGTAATCGATTTCTTTATATGCTGGATATGGAAGAAATAAATTTTAAAATAAATAAGACAATCTCTAAGTAATAAAAACACTCACTAGGAATATCCTCCACGTTCAAGTATTGAAAAACAATAGAAAGAAGACAGGAAGAGCAATTTTTAGGACATCCAACACGGCAGAAGACTGTTGGCCCCCTTTCAACCAGTTCTTCAATTTTTCGGTTGCAATCGCAACATAAGTATATGCTGCTGTATGCTTGACCCATTTCTTTACAAATATAACATTTTCCGACTGTTGATATGTAAAGTTTTGCTGCCAATTCTTTGATCTGGTCGTCCATTTCTCTTCCTTCTTCATCTAAATCTGTATCTTCTCCATCCGTTCCCTCTTCATCCGTTCTTCCTGAAATATTAGAGTTTCCATTCAGGTAAGGTATTGTATATGCTCACACTTCGTTTCCTTCAATTACGAATGTTTTGTGCCCATACAAAGTTAAGATTTTCTCATTATTCTAATATTAGACTTAAGCTTATACTTGAAAAGAGCAACTTCTACTTTTATCAACAAACTAAAGATTTGAATCAAGGCATGTAATTTTGACAACGTTCCACGTAAATTTGGGAAAAATCCTGGTTTTCAAATCAAAAATCAAATTTTCATTACGTATCAGGCAGGTGATGGTTTTTGTAATATGGACTGTCCCCGAGTACGAAACAAATCCATATACAATCGCTGCCATAGATGGGCACTAGATTACGCAGGGTCATACTAAACACGATTCGATGTTCCTAGCTGTGTACAGATGAGACAGGTGACAATTTTCAACATATATGACCCCTAATACCAGCAGTTAGCTTCTGTGCTTAATACTGTGCTAAGCTACGCACTGTGGCTACTTTCTCATGCACCACCCTGTATATTAATAATAATAATAAGTTAAACGTAACAACTGCGTCTACTTGCCTTAATTCAGGAATGCTCGATATTGAAATAATTTACCTTTATTTGGGCCTTCAATAACTTGAGATAATCCTTCTGTTATCCTAGTTTCAACAGAAGTATCCTGTTCAGTGACCTGCACCTTCTCTTCTCCCTCAGAAATCGTTTCCTCTTCTTCCATTTCAATTTCTAAATTAGTTTAATATGTAGTAAGTAATAACACGTAAAATCATAAAAGTTATATGAATAAACTTATCAATTGATTGGATACCTTCTTCTTCTACAGTAATATACGATTGATCACCTACAAAAAAAAGGTTCAAACTGGAAATCTGTGTTAATATATATCAAATAATTTTATTTAACTGATATCTTTGATGAGATTTACAAACAATTGACTTCACACAACAATTATTGTGTTTTAATTACTTGTAAATATGTGATTAATTAGTCGAGTTCTAGAACAAGGGCGAGGAATCTGCGGCTTCTAATGCAGCCTGATAATGTACAGTACAATGGTACAAGATTAACATTTCTGACATGAATTTTAGGTTACGCCGATATGGTTTATATTGTTACGTATATACTGAGCACATGCAACCTACTGCATAGCATGAAGTAATTTATGTGAAATTTACTGTCCTGTAGTATACGTTATACACGTAACAAATGTAACGTTCGACGGCATTACGGAGCGTAACGGATGAGGGATGGCCGTTAAAAAGTATTAAAATAGCGTTACATAGTTTATGGATGATCCAAAACATTATTACAGGCAAAAGGCTTTATTTTAGAGGTAGAAGAGTGTTTTAAAATAACTATAAATGCAACACGTGAATAATAACGTCGAAGCGAAGCACATAACGATAGTGTCACGTGTTGAAATGTGAACGTTACGTAAGGTTATATTTGAGCCCTCATTCTCCGGATTTGACAATGGGAAGTGTGTTACTAAGCGACTGTCTCTTGCTTGTGCAGTGTTATAAACTTCGCCTACTTCGGTGACGTAAAGATATGTTGTGAAGTAATTTCTAAAAGTTTGGAATATTTCAAATTAAAGGGAAGAGGTATAAAAGCGAGTGCCACGCTGGGACCCTTTTCTTTTTGTACTTGCAATACATTTTACCTGAACATTAAACTATACATAAACGTTCGTAAGTAAAAGTTATTTTTATCCTCTAACAAGATCGGGTTTGTCCCTTCCGGAAAGAAACGTCACCGGTCCCTTCTACACCCCTCCACAGATTAAGGACCCGATAGTCAACTGGAAGTGTTCGTAGCGCCCTAACCGGTAACACGGGGAACCATTCATTACTTTGGAGAGTTCGTACAGTAAGGATGATACTCATACGATAGTATTCTAGACAAATCCTTTGTCTTTATTTTCACGATTAACGAATAAATAACTTCTCAAATATATAAAGGTAGGTACATATTCTCTGTTAATAGGATACAAGTACAAGGTACTGTTCATACGAACGATATAGACTAACTTTTATAATTCACGTGGTCATCGTCTTAACACGTGTCGACTAGCGAAATCAGCAATCTTGATTTTAAAAATACCCTTTTTAAATTTATAAACTTGTATTATTCATGATTATATTGCTTAATTACAATTGACGACATTTTGTATTATTAAAGAAAGTTTATAAATTATTCACACATTTAATGACACTAAAATCTGTTTTCATATAACGTGTACAATTTTACAATTATTCTTGTATGTATTTTACAACGTACCTCCCTCATTTAGGTATACACACAAACTTCCGAAAGTTTATCAAACGTAACGTAACTAGCGAGCGTAACTGGAAGGAACTTTAACACGTAAAATGCCGCAATTCCTTCCATTCGTCTTCGTTCTACTTACTTTCTAATTGGTTTTATGACCGTTTCGAATTTATTCTTAACCTTAATTTTAAAAAATAATAATAATTTACTTTCAAAATTTACCTTCTGACATCAGTATTGTCTCGTGGCAGTTGACGTTCCTCCTCCATATTCGTTCCACCAGATTCAAAGCGACTCCTACGAACAGTGGGGATAATTCAAAGTGAACCGTCGCACCATCTACCGACGTCACCTGGAGAGATTTTTGTCACTAAATCTTCCAAACTACTTGCGTGTTATTTATAATGTAAATAAAGTAAAAATTATACATAAAACTTTAATAAGTCATCTGCCGATAAACATTGCAAAGGTAATAGATAAAATGTTGTATTTGCTTTTTGCATTGTATCACTCTGTTATTCTATTATTATCTATCTTATTGGGAATGTCATGCTCGGCTGATACCGGTTCAAAGTCCACGACACACCAAATTCAAGGCATAGTTGACCAAACATGTGTTACATTAAGCTTCTGTGTTATTATTATTGTTGTGAAAAATTGGCTTCATCGAATGACTTTTTTTAACCATAAAATAAAGATAGCAAAACAGTCACAAAAACAATGGAGTTTTCCGAGTATTTTCCACGTGTCTAAAACCTAAATGAGACCGTATTTCCCAGAAAGGCCCCCTAGTGTTTGTTTGTTTCGGACAAGGCCGTGTTGCTTCGTAGGTACAGTTCGTGCCTCCTACCCTTTGGCATATGACCCTTTTGTAGCCCTTTTAATGCCTTGTCCATCGGGCAACCCCTTTTAAGCTGGCAGACTGAAAAGTTTAGTGATGTATAAATGATTTAATGATGAAAAAATAATAAATTTTTTTTCTTTGGTTACAGACCGATCTGTATTGAAAGTATGGAAATAAAACAATTTGTATTGTTAATAATAGTGAAAAACCTTTTATTATAATCGGAATTTGTTACTCGATGCTAGGAGTGTTTCAAGTACCCCGTTTCACCCGTCACTGGTCACTTAATTTACGTTGGTCACTTTAAATATTCAGTAAAAAATGGGGACTTGAATTCTTCATAGAAACACTATTTTTGCATTGTTTAAAAGTATTATATTGTCGAAAATTTCTGAAATTTCGTTTATTAGGGGGATTGATGCTATTAAATTTTGGTGGTTAAAGGTCGAGGGGTTGGGGAGTTAGATAGGGGTCATATCTCGAGTAGAGTCGGACTTAATGAGGAATTTACTCATTATTATTTACAAGATTTTATAAAATCCGTCCCTCAAAATTACGCGTTTTTCCATTTTATAATTATTATTTAAACAATTATTTAGAAACTGCTTGTTTTGTTTGAACATTTAGTTAAAATTATAACGTTAGACAAATTTTAAGTATTCTGTCTCTTGTTTTAATATTACTTTTATTCATTTTATTTATAATTTGTAGGTGTTATTAGTATTGATGCCAGTGAAACTTCGGTCCTTCAGATGTCCGAGAGCCACAACATAAATACAATTCCGTTGTGGATACAGAATTGGATCCATTAAAGTGCACCTCCTCCTCAGGTATCAGAATCCGATTTTTCTATGGCTATGATCCGTGTTTTTACTGGATTTTTGAACCATAGAGCAATATGCAAATACATACATGGGCTTGACACTACCCACTACCCCAATTTTAGCATCCTTATGGTCATGTATAAAACAGCAAGAATTCGGATAGGGCAAAGTTCACCTGTCCACGTCCATCAGGTTCTGTACACGAATCGCCTCTTCTGTGCCTAACAGGTGCAAGGATCGCTTCAATTCTATGGGAATACGACAAAGTCGCGCGATATCCTAATACTTACTACATGGAATAATTATACTTGTAGTCAATTTAAACATACATTTAGGAACATATAGATGTGATTTAACGTTAATAATATGCTATGAAATCATTAAAATAAAGTTATTTTTATTTAACTCACGTTTATAAAATTATTTTCACTGCAACTTTTCGTTACAATGTTTACAAGATAATAAAACAATTAACCATTTCACAATAGGAATTTATTTTACAAAAATATGTTTACATCCTTCTTAAACCTTAAAAAAAGACTTAAAACAGTAGTAACAGGTAACCATACTGGATGGAAGGTGTTCTTAAAATAGCCACTTGCAGACATTTTAAAACTCCTAGATAATTTTCTATGGTCTTCTAAAATTTTTTATTATTATTATAAACATTGTGTGTGGTATCAACCTGCAAATTTAAAGCAATTAGAGAGATAAATAAGGAATTTTCGTTATTTTGACCGAGTTAGAGTGTCTGTATTTGGTGCACTTACCTTATCAAATCTTCCATACAGTCCAATTATAGAAAAAAAAAAACAGTTCAGTGCCATTCGGCAAGCAGAAGTCGACTATCAAATAAATATTCGGGCGAGAGTTGGCTGAGGTATGCGTCTGCCTCCAGGATTTGCATCAGGAGTATGGTGAAGGCAGGGAAATGTGAGCCTAGGTAATCGTTCTGCGTAAAGCCCTGCAAGTCCACCGACGTCATAAGGCATCCCAGAGTCGCAACGTCCACCTTGCTGACAGTAGACAAATTACACAGGAACACTTTTTTCAAGTATGCTCGTGAAGAATCACGCAGCTTGATTCTAGAAGCTGCAACATGATGATCACATTATTGTCAATTTCTTAAAATATAACAGACATCTTTATTTACTTCTATATTAAATGATTAAGACTAGAATTAATGAAAAATCTGTTTAATTATTCTTCTAATTGTTATAATCCCTTATCGGAATGGATAGGTTACGACGACGTCGCGGATGTCGCGATTGTGCTGGGGAAGCACGTTCCACAGAAAGGATGCCAGAAAATTTAATTATTCTCACATTCATATTAATATTTTGTCTTTGTGTAATGCAAGTATTTCTTTTTGAAGTTTTAGATAAGTTTGCCACTTTTCCCTTAATTTTTGAAGCCTCATTAATGTTAATCATAAAAAATAAATCACTAGCAATGTTACAGTAGAAATTTACTATGCATACATTTTGGTAGTAAAACTGTAAATCCGGCTGTTGTAATAGTGGCAACAGTTAATAACTGCCCTGCTCCAGCATTAGAGATTAACTGCAGCTCTGAAATAAGTGCATCCCACCACTGATGTAAGATAAGGGATGGTTAATACTAAATATAAGGAGAACAAATGGTGCCAAGTTGTGTGTGCCCGTGAGACTGCAACTCAGGCTAAAGCTCTGAAGTACTGTACAATGCAGATTTAGCAGTGGCAGAGTTGATAGATATACTGGTCTCTGAGCTATGTTCTAAAGTAGAGTTAATGTGTCAAGTTGCCAATAGCTGGCACTCGCTTTGCTTTGAGGCGAGAAGAGGTTAAATATCACAGTTTAAAACTGTTATACTCTTATGTATCATGTATATAAATTTTGTACATAATTTTTTCTTTCTGTATACAATGTATCTGTTTAATAAATAGATGCATTTGCATTTTTCTACATTATATATAATTGCAAATAAAGACAATATAATTGGGAAAACCATAGCTTATCCTCTAATGCATTTAAGCGGCCACAGAAATTAAACTGAAATAAAGGCAAGCTTTATTTTTTCATATTTATTAATTTCAATAATACATAAAATTCACAATTTTGTTTGATTCAGTAACGATAAACAGTTTTTGGGATGTCGTACACTTTTGTATTTTTGGCATATGAAATTGCAGTTCTTACGGCATTTGCATTGTGCCGACATATTTTAGTAGTTTATAAGATATTCTTCACCATTAAAAATAGTGTGTGAATGCAGTTTTATTGATAATCTACCGACATCTTTCCTTGTTTATTCATCGGTCTACGTATGTATGTATGGATGTATGTGATTAAAATATAATAATACCGTTTCAGTTATTGCCATCTTACATTTATCCTTTGTCAATCTCTAACTCATGTAAGTATGAAAATCGAAATTTCCATGTTTTAAACTTATCCTGAAGTCTAATTCCTTCTTTTTCTTCTAACAGGCTCATCAAATTTCAAGAACTTTGTCTGATTTCTATTAACTTTTAATCCTCCTCTCTCTAATCTGTTCCTAATCATTTCTGGCTCAACTTTAATTAATCTCTATCTCATTAATAAACACAATACCAATTGTAAATAACATTTACCGTAGCTCTTTTTCACTGCATCTTGCAATAATTCATGTAATATTAATTAAAAAAATGTGGGCACCAAGTTACACCTTGATACATTACAAAATTCACTCTAAATACTCTTTTTATAACACTAATCTATCTCATTGCTTGTTTTAGCATTTCTACACACATCCGTAATGAAATTTATATAATTCTCATCAACGTCTTTTCTTCCTGGCTCAAAGAATTCACTGAGATCACCCCATATTAATAATGGAATCAATTTCGAGTCTAAAATAATGAAATGCTCAGCTACCAAAAGCTCTAATGCAACTTTCGTAGCATTAGAGCTAATGGTAGCTGATAGACCAGTATGTCTATTGATTCTGGTAATGGTAACATTAGTTTTAGTGCAATAAGCCATATATTTTGATTTTAGTAGACCTAATGTCAACTCAGTTTAGTGTATGTGATAACTATTTTTGGTGTTTATTCCCACAATTCACAATGAGATGTCCTAAAAAGAGACAATCTATTTCGGGCTATATCTTCCAATCTCGATAAAGTGTAAATATACAACAAATACACTAAATGAATATGAAATATTTTCATGTGTACCCTACACTACATTAGAATGCTTTCCATCCATTCGGACAAAACATGCAGCAATTAGATGCAAATAAGCATATGTTAATGTTGGAAAAAATTACTTACAGAATGTTATAATTGACCATAAAATTAAGAGAAATTAAAAGCTATAAAGAATGATTAGCATACAGCACTCTGTGGAGCTATAATATAAAGCTGATACTATGTACCAGTACCACGTGTTTGTGAATTTGAATAAATTTTTGATTTCATCTACAAAATCCTGTCTGTGTGTGAGTAGAATTATAATATGTCAAAGAAATCCATCTGATGGAGCAATAAGTTTCACTAGTTTCTTTATAAATTCCTTTCGAAAGCAAAATAGATTTGTATGGTTTGTAGTGCTAACACAAAGATTTCATCTTAAGGTTAGAGATATTTGAAGTATCTCGAGAACGACTTACTCACCCGGATCAGTCAACAGCATCATCTTCATTGCATCTAAGGACTTTTCCGAAGTTATTCCAGCTGCCGCTCGGCTCACTTTCAAATCCATAATCATCTTCTTCAGTCGTATGTGGTTTTCGTCATCCTCGGGCAACGATTCTGGTACATAATCTGTCGAGCGAACAAACACCAGTAATTTGATTATATTGGCTTGAATCAAGCTCCGAGAATCGTGCATAGTAAAATGCTTCAAAAGCAGACTCTTTGCAGGCATGACACATTTGTTGTAGCCATCGTTCATGAAGCGATATCGCATATTTTCTTCATCATAAGGATGCTAACAAGAAAACATGTTCTAAATTGCCATTCGTTTACACCAGAAAAGAATCATGTCAGAAGACATTTGAAAAAGCTGAGATTACTTTAATTGCACTGTAAATTGAGTTTACCACAATGTACCAATGCAGCCTGATAAGTGAGCTCGGTTTCGACTGTTTAGAAAGGTTTCCCGAAGAATAAATTCGATCAGCATGAATGGAAACAACAAATGAATTCTTCAAATTCCTGAAGAATTATCACAAAAATTTGCTTCGGATTTAAATCCCTTGCAATAAAAGAAATCTCTTGAAGTACAGTCTTCTAACAGGGGAAAATATAAACCGAAAACGTTACCTACCGGATATGGAAAATGAATCTTTCCTGGATTGACCTCCACTAAAAGTAAAAACACTCCATTAGTAACAAACAAAATAAAAAATATTAAGAAAAACTTTTAAAAAATGTTTTTTATTCATATATAAGCACTAGAAAGTAAAACAAATTTTCTTCAGATTTCACAGTATCCTAGTAACATTGTTTGCAAACTTTAATATAATGTATTGTCATGGAGAATACATATGTAGAAAAAGCTTCAACAAGATCAAAAATTGGGTAGTGAGAGAAAAATGAGTTACAAGATTCTGAACAGACATACAAACAGAACAAGCTGAATATGTTAAAAGCTTATAATAAAAAAGAAATGACTGTTACACTACTTACAAAAAGCCTCGACCCTTCTTTCGACATCTCTGCTATTTTCGTTTCCAGTGTTTAGTTTACGGCCGAGTAAATCTACCAGACATAAAACTTCTCGAACAGCCATCAATTGCGCTGGACTGCTTATTTCTTTCAATAGAACATATGATTCAACATATAATTTTGCTGCTTTCCAATGGACGGCATACACTCTAGATAGTTCAAGTTTGCCTAGAAATAAAGGACTAGGTCGAAATATATTTGATCAAAGGGAAAATAATGAGGACTGGGCACTTACGCAACTCAAAGAGGTAATACAACTTCAGGAGATACAATTGGTATGATGAAAAGCGTAAATAGGACATCTGTCTAGCTGCATTCAGGATAGAAAAGAGCAAGCATCTGTGCTTGTAAGATTTGATGTCATCCGGATTGATGTATCCTCCGTCCACTCTGAAGGCTGGCCCTTTGCCTACCTGATCGGTTATTGCCATTAGATACTTTCCTCTGTTGCCATTTGCTTTTAGAAAAACAATCTGAAAGGAAAACCAATTCATTCAGAATCATAATAAACAGAGAATATACATTACTACTAACAGTAGTGCACCCAGGGGAAACCATGCAGCCCTGGCTCCCTCCAAAGAAAAAGGAAAACAAATAGTAGAAAATTTTCCAATAATCCTTTCTCAATTAAAATTTGTTTTTTTTACTTATATAATTTTTTAAATATTTAAATAGATGAAGTATGTTTTAATAGAGGAAAGTATCCAAAGCCATACTCAGATCCCTAAGACCCTATATTATTTAATTTGTTAGAGGCTATAACCTGATGTTTCAGATGGCTCCAACTAATCGCAGGCCCCACGGAGAAGTTGGACTGCCCAAAAGAAAATGGAAAAAGCAATTAGAAATAAAAAAACAGAGTAGAAAAAGTCTTTTGTGGAGTTTGGCCTACTTAAAACAACATTAATGTTTTTAGACTTAAATTGTGTTCATTCACTGGACTCAAAGCTTTAAGAGGTGTGAATCCTAACAAATAAAACTGATAACAGTGAACAATTCTAGCAGGGCGGACACTTACCCGTGACACCATCTTGCAAAGGAGCGGTTGAGTGATGAAGGGGACCCGAAATTTCCAGTACAAACCATTCGTTAAAAATTCCTGGAGTTCTCTCTTTCCGTGTCTCATTGTTTATTTCATTAAATGTTAATGAATTGTGTGAAAGCCACACAATTCATTGTTATCATTTCTCTGGCTACAGATGTCACAGTTAAATGAATGTTTTATATATTTGTTTTCCTTAAAGTATGGTTAAATACATTACAAAGTCATAAGAGGATGTTAAATCTGAAGGTCATCACTTACCACTTGGTCAACACTCAATAGAAAGATGTCTTTCTGCTCCCAGATCCATTGCAGAAACCGATCCCAGCACCCATCCAGGTATTCGGCAAAGCATGCGTCAACACCTTTTAGCTGATCCGAAGACTATTTTCGTAAAAAATACTTTTAGTTTCTTGTATATTGTCAAATAATCAATTATCAAAGTCGTATTTCGAATCTTGTAGATTCCATTCATCGAATGGAACCCGATAATTGTCTAATCCATCATATTTAATTAAAATTCCATTTTATAAATAAAACTAAATTTAGGAATCATTATGGCCCAGCAGAAGTGAGTTTTGTCATACTGCAATGACAATATAATGGTGACCCAGTCATAAGAAGTGAGTGTTTTGAGTTACCTTATATCCATAGAATAAAGAGATATAATTAGAACAGCGGTTATGAATTGAGGCGCCTATTCTCTCTGGTGCAATTTGTCAGCCATATTGCCGAAGTTTCTGGTCATACTGCACTTAAAATGGCAATGAATTGTGTGGTTTTCACCTTCAATTACAAACTAAAGGTTTTGGCTACAGATTTCACAGGTAAGTGAATGTTTTATACATTTGTTTCCTTATAAAATCTAAAGAATTGATATCAGCTGAAAAAATGACTAAGAAATATGAGCAATTATTTATTGCGACAGTCACAATTCCAAGCTCCAAGTTTAAAACTTATTTAATTTAAAATATATGCTCTCATCCTCAAATTAGTACCGTTTTCCCCTTCATGTCATACTTTTCCTGTTGGCAAAAGTCATGCCGTCACTTTTTACAGGGGGAAAGTTTTGAATTGGAATAATGTGACTACCAGTTTGCGTCGGAAGTTCTTATATATGAGTTGTTGTTAAACTAAGCGCTGCTAAGTGATGCCATTGACAGCGTCGCTAAACTCGTTTTCTTGAAGCACAGTGTGCAGTGATCTTCGCAACAATCTCACCGGTTCGAGGTTAAATCTGCAGTGCTTGTTTTAGTTGCTTTCCTTGCTGCAACGAGATGGCTACCTCCACGAGGAAAATGTGCCAAGTTGATTTCTTTTATGGTGTTACAATAAAAGTATACAGTTTTAATTAATCGCCTTGATTCGATATTTTGTTTGTACTAATTCTTCTTTTAAAATACTCATTAGTGAAATAAAATATTTGATAAAACTTTTATATTTAAAATGTTTTACTATCTACTTTATGCTGCAAAAAGATGCTGCTTGCATTAAATTTAAATCATTAATTTTACCTCTCAAGCAAAGTCTTATATTGCAAAAATGAATTACTTTAAAAAAGTTTTGAATTAAATAATTCGTAAAACATTTTAACAGCTGCATTGAGATTCACCATTTTAAAATTGCAGTGCTGCTCTGTTTGCATTGTTAAAACACCATCAGCAGTGATTGCAGCGAAAGCAGCAGTGCCGAATTTAACAACAAGCCGATATTTAAATGGAGTTTCCTGCCCCTAAGCTTTCTATATCCGGTCTCGTCTTTCATCTATCTAACTCTGTTCTCGAGATTACGGAAAGATGGACACAGCAAGCAACTACATTTCAAATTTCTTCTTTCTATGTATATAGGATCTTTCATCAGATCTAAAAAACTAGAACTGTACCTGATCTCAAAGTAAGTGAAGGAACACACAAAATTCGGTACAAATCTATGAAATTCACATTTTATGATAACAAAAATTGACACTAATTCTACAGGACTTACCATGTGTTTACTTCCGCTATCCAGATACGATTTCAAAAATGTGAAAGTGAAATTAATTCGGCTATAAGCTATGCACGAAAGATATGTATTAATACATTTTTTAAAAAAGAGATAAAGCAATATCAAGTAATAAAAAACACTCACTCGGAATATCTTCCAGGTTCAAGTATTGGAAAACAATAGAAAGAAGACAGGAAGAGCAATTTTTAGGACATCCAGCCTCACAGAAGACTGTGGGCCCTGTTCTAACCAGTTCTATCAGTTTTTTCTTGCAATCATAGCATAAGTATATGCTAATATATATTTCAGCTTTTTCTTCGCAAACGTAACATTTTCCAACTGGACTCAGGTAAAGACTGTCTTCCAATTGTTTGAGATCACCCGTTTCTTCTTTCTTTTCTTCTTCCAAATGTTTGAGATCACCCGTTCTTCTTTCTTTTCTTCTTCCAATTGTTTGAGATCACCCGTTTCTTCTTTCTTTTCTTCTTCCAATTGTTTGAGATCACCCGTCTCTTCTTTCTTTTCTTCTTCCAATTGTTTGAGATCACCCGTTCCTTCTTCTTCTTCAATTGTTTGAGATCACCCGTTTCTTCTTTCTTTTCTTCTTCCAATTGTTTGAGATCACCCGTTTCTTCTTTCTTTTCTTCTTCCAAATGTTTGAGATCACCAGTTTCTTCTTCCAATTGTTTGAGATCACCTGTTTCTTCTTTCTTTTCTTCTTCCAATTGTTTGAGATCACCCGTTTCTTCTTTCTTTTCTTCTTCCAATTGTTTGAGATCACCTGTTTCTTCTTTCTTTTCTTCTTCCAAATGTTTGAGATCACCTGTTTCTTCTTTCTTTTCTTCTTCCAAATGTTTGAGATCACCCGTCTCTTCTTTCTTTTCTTCTTCCAATTGTTTGAGATCACCCGTTTCTTCTTCCAATTGTTTGAGATCACCTGTTTCTTCTTTCTTTTCTTCTTCCAAATGTTTGAGATCACCTGTTTCTTCTGTCTTTTCTTCTTCCAAATGTTTGAGATCACCTGTTTCTTCTTTCTTTTCTTCTTCCAATTGTTTGAGATCACCCGTTTCTTCTTTCTTTTCTTCTTCCAATTGTTTGAGATCACCCGTTTCTTCTTTCTTTTCTTCTTCCAAATGTTTGAGATCACCTGTTTCTTCTTTCTTTTCTTCTTCCAAATGTTTGAGATCACCTGTTTCTTCTTTCTTTTCTTCTTCCAATTGTTTGAGATCACCCGTTTCTTCTTTCTTTTCTTCTTCCAATTGTTTGAGATCACCTGTTTCTTCTTTCTTTTCTTCTTCCAAATGTTTGAGATCACCTGTTTCTTCTTTCTTTTCTTCTTCCAAATGTTTGAGATCACCTGTTTCTTCTTTCTTTTCTTCTTCCAAATGTTTGAGATCACCCGTTTCTTCTTTCTTTTCTTCTTCCAAATGTTTGAGATCACCTGTTTCTTCTTTCTTTTCTTCTTCCAAATGTTTGAGATCACCCGTCTCTTCTTCCAATTGTTTGAGATCACCTGTTTCTTCTTTTTTATCTTCTATTCTTTCTGAAATATTAAATAGATTAAAGAGAGTTTCCATTCAGGTAAGGCTTTGTATATGCACCATATTTTGTTTCCTACAATTTTTTATGCCCATTACAAAGTTAAGGGTTTCTTCATTATTTTAATAATTGAACTTAAGCTTATATTGTATTTTAGCTAAATAATCCTATATTTATTCAGCAAACCTATGATTAAGAAATTAAGCTTATATCTGAAAGAGGAACTACTTTTATCAACATACTAAAGATTTTTTAAAAATTTGAATTAAGGCATGTAATTTTGACAACATTCCATGTGAATTTGGGAAATTCATGTGGGTTGTCAAATCAAAACTCAAATTTTCATTACGTATCAGGCAGGTGATGGTTTTTGTAATTTGGACTGTCCCCGAGTACAAAACAAATCCATATACAATTGCTGCAATAGATGGGCACTAGGTTACGCAGGGTCATACTAAACACTATTCGATGTTCCTAGCTGTGTACAGATGAGACAAGTGACAATTTTCAACATATATGACCCCTAATACCAGCAGTTAGCTTCTGTGCTTAATACTGTGCTAAGCTACGCACTGTGGCTACTTTCTCATGCACCACCCTGTATATTAATAATAATAATAAGTTAAACGTAACAACTGCGTCTACTTGCCTTAATTCAGGAATGCTCGATATTGAAATAATTTACCTTTATTTGGGCCTTCAATAACTTGAAATGATCCTTCTATTATCCTAGTTTGAACAGAAGTATCCTGTTCAGTGACCTGCATCCTCTGCACTCCCTCCGAAATAGTTTCCCCTGCTTCCATTTCAATACCTAAATTAGATTAATATGTACTAATAATATGTGAAATTGTAAAAGTTATATGAATAAACTTACCAATTGTTTGGTCACTTTCTTTGTCAATAAAAACCCATGGATCACTGTCATCTACAAAAAAGAAAACAATTCATCAAACTGGAAATCTGGAATCAAATGTGCGAATATACATAAAATAATTTTCTATAACTGATATCTTTGATGAGATTTACAAACAATTGACTTCACACAACAATTATTGTGTTTTAATTACTTGTAAATATGTGATTAATTAGTCGAGTTCTAGAACAAGGGTGAGGAATCTGCGGCCCTTAGCGGCTTCTAATGCAGCCTGATAATGTACAATGGTACAAGATTAACATTTCTGACATGGATTTTAGCTTATGCCAATATGATTTATATTGTTATATATATACTGAGCACATGCAACACACTGCACAGCAAACAATCCTCACGAGATACCTCTGAAATGAACTGTGGCCTTCTGATTACGCACTACTGACTGAAAACATGTTTACAAAATTTACAACCCATATCTTATCCAGGGAGACAGACATCAATCTTCAGATTTGATTTGCTACTTCATTTATAGAATAATTTCTGAAATTTATTTAAGCTATATTATGTTAAATATTCTTAATGAAAGTCTATACTATGGAGGATTTTGTATCCTATTCAGTTTTAAGTATAGTATTTTACATGAAATTTATAAATGGTTCCAAGCACTTTAGACATTTAAATTGAAAAAAAAAAAAAAAACAGCTTTCATATTGATGGTGTTGCATGTCATTCAAATTAACTCAATTTAAAAGATAAAGATGCCCAAAAAATTAATAGAGTGACATCAGATGGCCATATTTTGAAAAGTTTAATGAGATTTATAGTTATAAAATTGTAACTCTGTAGCAGCTTAGTGTACAAAGAAAACAATGTAGAAAAAAGAATTTATGTATTCCTTAATAAATGGTCAAAGTACTAAGTGTCAAAGGTCATCCTACATGATAAAAAACATCCTTATTTTCTTTCTACTTCTATTTTCCTTTCCTATAATCTTCTTTTACTTATAATAAACCACTGAAAAGATTGTGTAAATTGCAGCCTGATAATGTACAATATAATTTAAATTTGATAACAGATAATACAGAGGTGTCCGTGGGAAAGATGAAGTTTAAAAAAAAAAACTACACTTTTGCTCGACATAAAGAATATCTTGAGCCCGATGTTTATCTTTTAATGACTGGAAGAGTTCAGCTAAAAAAGTTTTTTTTATCAGGAAATTGAGTATAATAAGCAATTCAGTAATTAAATTGGATAATAAATGTTTGACTAAGGAAGGCCAACTTACAACCAAAGACTTACAACTTACTTATTAGTTTCAATTTATTATAGACTATCTTTCTAAAATTTTGAACTAGTATCCAAAAATGGCCAATGCTAAACATAAAGCCATTGACAGTCGACCTAACCGGAATCCAGGCACCGAACATTTAATATGAAATATCGATCCAGTAAATCTCAGTTGAGTCTTCTCTAGTTTATCGACAAAAGACGGTCCCCAAATTCCCAATAAATCCCAAACTCGAGCGTATCAAGGAATCAAACGATCGAAAGCATGACTTAATAGAAGACTGCTTCATTCTAACCACGAGCTTTATTAGATTAGGAAATTGAAGTTTATATTTCAAAATCAATTTGTCTAGACGAGCCCTGCGGAGTAAAATAAATACCCAAATGTAAGACCTCTAACTCAGAGTTAGATAAATAAAATTCATCAGCTTTTCCCTCTCTGAAAAACCGTTACTTTGGATTTAGCCTCGTTAATAAGTAGTTTATTAGACTTAGAATAATCCCGTAGAAGGTTAAGTTTCCTCCGAAGGCCAATAGATGAATACGAAAATATTACAATATCGTCGGCAAACAGAAGACAGTTCAGTTCTACCTCCGGCGATATAGATATACCCGTAGGATTATGACTATGAAAAAATCCGGGAGATCATTGACAAATAACTTAAACAAAATAGGGCTAAGTGGTTCACCCTGTGGAAGACCTTTATTAGCAATTGCCGTTTGCAAAATATGACAATTAACTTCAATCTGAAAGACGGTATCAGAAAACAATTGTTTATTAGATTAATAAAAGTAGAAATAGCCTAATACCTAACCGAGTAAGCTTCGATCATGGTCTATTGTATCAAAGCCCCTTGACAAATCCATGAATCCAGCATATAATTTATTATGTTTCTTAGGTAAAACTAATTGCAAAATTTTAATAAAAAGGAATCAGTTGTAACCAACACCTCTATTTGCTACAAAAGTACTTTAAAAATCCTTAGTTATGGTTTTATTTGTATGCTATTACTCTACATTTTCTTTCTTTCCTGGCTGATGATTTCTATGGCAAGCAGAAAACTGACCCCCCCGAAGATTTTTATATTTTTGGACATAAGACACATTAAAGCGTGGAGAAATGCAAAAATATTCGGGGTAATTTCTCTGTGTGTATGGGGGGGCCACGATTTTTTTCACCCTATTTGAAGCTTAACTCCTGTGCTTTTTGTCGAAAATTTCTGAAATTTTGCAGGGAGGTTTGTTTATTAGGAGTATTGATGCTACTAAATTTTGGTGGTGGGAAAATAATGGTGTCCCATGAATCTCGCGTAGGGTCGGACTCGTTATTAGTATTAGCAATTTAAAAAAAAAAAAAAAAAAATCCAATCCCTACCCTCAAAATAAAGCTCTTTGCCATGTTTTAATAATAGAATATTGTAACAGACAAGCAGTCTTATGCTGCTGGGAAAGTTAAACAACTCGATGCTGGATTTTTATTTTATGTAATATAACAATTGTGAAATTTCGTTCCGTATGGTAATTGTTTATAAGCCATACACCAGTGCTTCTCAACCTTTTTTTCGTCATGGTACCTTTTAATAATTTAAAAATTTGACAGCACGCACGGTACTTCGGCATGTACCGCAGGACAACCGTGGCGTCATAACAGTGATTTTTAAACGCAATTACTTATTTAGGTCACATTTTCTAAACGCCTTGGTAACTACTGGCAGTTACTAGTAACGTTGGTTACAATTTCCTAACGTGCTCTAGGAAAGTAGAACCCATTAAACTACTTGTCTGACATCGCTTATGTATGGATATTTACATTGGCGGCACACTTCAAAAATCTGGCAGCACACTAAAGTGCCGCGGCACAGTGGTTGGGAATCACTGCCATACACCAATGTTTTGTCAAACACGGCATGTCACGTGACCCGGGTTAGACGTCAGTCGGTCACGTGACTACACCCCGACAACTTTTCTTCTTCGTTTTCTCTACTATACCTTGCAGGCATCACGTGCCTGTGAGGTATAGTAGAGAAAAGATATATATATATATATATATAAATTTTGTGTTTATACTGTCAACTGTTTTGTAAACAATGTAGACTGCACGTGTGAATTTTCACGCCTGTCAAATAAAAGAATAACAATCCCAGCAGCTATATTTATCAAATAAAAGCATTTTTCGGTTATTTTAAATTTTTCATTTAGTTTTTCTATAAAAACACGTTTTTTGGGGGTATTTATTCCTCAGCAATTATTTCGGCTGTCAGATTCGCTTTTACGTGGAAATAATTATTTAATATAAAAAAATGAATAGATTATGATTCATTTATTGCGAAAACGTCAACTAATCAAAAAATGCAATTGGATCTCCAATGCGCAAAATTTATATATGCCACCAATTCGGCCTTTACTCTTGTAGAACACCCCGAATTTATAAAATTTTGTCAGAAGTTGCGACCTGGATATGACCCTCCACACAGAAAGGAAATTGGGGGACCCTTGCTAGACACTGTACACAATTCCATTGAGAATAAATCAGCTGATGAGTTAAAGGATATTACAGTCTCTTTGGTTATTGATGGGTGGAGTAATATCCATTGATTTGTTTCTGTGTGACTGATCCTAATGGAGCAGTTCATTTGATTGACTCGGTTGATACAGGCGCAGAAAGGCACACATCAAACTACTTAGAAATTATTGCAACTGCAGCAATTAAAAAATGCAATCAAAAGTATGGCTGTAAAGTAACAATTTTTTTAAATCATGCCAACCTTGCACGTGATAGAGTAAAGCTGCCTTACGGAGCTGCTGTTTGTAGACATTTGCGAATGACGATGAAATAAAAAAAAAACAATGGCGGCGTCTGCAGAGATAAAATTTAAAAGAAGGGTTCCAACAGCATTCAGAGTAGCTACGAAAAACACTCGAGACGACACGTCACCGTGTTGGGTATATGTATTGACGTGCGCTTTCACAACTTGTAAATTTCCATTCATAAAACTACATAATAGACACTAAAACGGAACTATCTGAGCCACGGAGCACGAGATATGCCGACAATAAAACTAGTTACTAAACAATACACCTTATATTTCACGTAAAAAAGACAAAAGAAATTAGGAATAAACAATCTAACCACGGACTAGCCTTATGAATATTGTAATTAATATCTTACAGTTAGTTTGGTAGGATACAGCTTAAGTCACGGAACAATGCATGACGAAATTTCATATCGGTGACCGGAAAATTACAATTTTGGCTACTCATAGAAGTGAACTCGATCGGAAAAGGAGAAGGTCTGACGTAGGAAAGAAAAGTATTAACGTTCATAAAAGGAAATAACAAGTGAAAATACGCTTTGTAAAGGCACTTGTATTGTCTGCCTCCTACGCCACCACACACATACGCCAGTGCCCCTAGGTTATCCTGACGATCCCCTCCGAAAGTCGGCTTAAAAACATTATTATTATTGAGCATGTGTAATTTTAAATTTGGGTCGAGGGTCGTCTCTGACAGACAATATATACAGGAATCAACGTTGCTGTTTTCGGGGGTCGACATTGGAAAGACAATTGTTCTCTTCCAGGAGAATTGCATTTGTCATTTTCTCAAGCAGATAACAAACAAAACACAACATACTTGAAATTAGTCTAGTATACTTCTCTGAATCGTTGTTATTGTTGATAAGAACTTATCCAGCAACTTTTTATCTCAAAACGTTAGAATTTATACATATTAAATAAATAGCTGGATATGTTTTTACTCATAACTTCCTGTAGGGCTTTAAGAAAGACCCTTCTCTCCATAATAATGACGAGTATTGTTCTAAAGCGATTAATAAACAATGTCAAGACCACACAAGAATATTATATTAATTTACACTTTGGTAATTATGTTTGCTTATTATTTTCGGACAGTGGGAAAAGGACCCTCCTTCGCTTCTCTCCCTCTTCGCTATTGTGTTTCAAATTGTAAACAGCTGCACCTAAGGGGGAAGTCGGAGGTAAACAACAATTCGCAGGTGTTCTAATCTCAACAGGAACCACAGTCACAGTCATCCTACTCGGTAGTATAGGAAATTAAAGAAGCGGAGGCGTAAATTAAATCGAATGAAGAACTAAATCACTTTACTTGTATAAAATAAGTAAACAATGTAAGTAACACAGTATGTGGACTTCATACTTGACCTACTTGATGATAATCGTCAAATTATTTACACAGTTAATGACAATAAATTTTATTAAATTTCGATTTTAAGTTGATTTCAATCCTTTTAAATTATTTAAACCGCGACGAAACTTCTTTTCACGGGTATAACGACCTATTTACTTGCGTACTTGTTATATTTTCCGGTAAAATATATAGTTTTACGGCGAGTTTCAAATTTAATCTTTACCCGTAATTAAAAATAAAAATAATTTACTTTCAAAACTTACCTTCTGAATCAGAAATTACTTGCGGTCGTTCGTCCATTAACGTTTGACGAGGTAAATTCAAGATGAATCGAATGAATGGACTGTAGCACAGAGTATGCAGACACGTGGTTTACACGTGACTGAAAATCAGTGTTGCCAGATATTTTTAGCTTTTATAGACAAAACTTTTCGAGAAGTAGCCCAAAAGTAGCCGACTGAAAAAAAAATATTTTTTAAAATAAATAATTCTTATTTAATTTGAAAGTTGACTAATATATTTCTTTATTAAACTAATACGAATATTTAAACAGAAAACATAATAATATTAATTAATACAACATAAATGTGTAAATCCCACAGTACAAAAAGTAAACTAGAGAAACAAATTAAAATATTACATATATAGTATTTTGGATGACAAATTTGATAAAATTCTTTTAACTTTACCTTAATCCTTATTAAATTTGAACAAATTTTAATTATTTTCGAAAAGTTATTTCATAATAGAGAACAATTTCATACAGTGACAAATGTTTTTTGGGTAAATTTTCATTTAATGGATTATGCCGCAAACGTAAAACAACATTTAAAGCAAAATTAAACCATAGATTTTGTTTTCTGTAAACTAGTTGAGTGTTTCTCTCATACCCTTTAGCATTCAAACACACCAAAACAATTCTTTTAATAAACGAAAGTTAACATTAATTATTCGTTAGATCAGCGGTTTCCAATCTTCTTATACTGCGGCTCCCTTTACAGGCTGTAAGTTTTTTGCGACGCCCTTCTAAAAGAAGATACCTGCACGTAGCTCTAGCAGACATTAAAATTACTTTATTATTCAAAGAGACCTCCAAAGGATATAGAATCTTAATAATTATCATTTAATTGAAAACATAACAGTACAATTAATGAGAAGGATGAGCTTGCTTTTCTGAGCATAACTTCTCAAATCGGGGCTGAAGTTTTGAAATGGCTACTCTCATTTCTTTTTCTAAATTTATTTGTGACCTGTATTTCGACTTGATTACTGCAACTGTAGAAAAGCCGGTTTCACACAAGTGCGACGTAGCAAATGGTAAAAGAACCTTCAAAGCTGTAGTACTGATAGTAGGATATTCTTGAGACACATTGATCCAAAATTCAAATAGTTTGTCGCAATATCAAAGCAATAAACCTTCGATTATTCAGGAACTCATTGTTTATTTCTAATTTCAGTAATATTTTTTAATTATATATCAACAGGGTTCTAATCCCTCATCCATAGACATGATGTTTTAGAAATCCCCACAACCATACACCCATCGAGCACTTGAATATTCTTGCACTGCAGCTAAGATATTGCTGCGGTGCAGGTTCTATTGATAATAAAACAGCTTTACCAGCAAATCCTCTGTAAGGGAATGATTAACAATAACGTAAAGGCGAGAAGAATGATTTTTCTGGTATTGAATGCAGTCCTTTTTATTGGGTCTGCCTACCTTACATAAGTATTTCGTGAAAAGCGCGATCTGACGGTGATTTTTTAGTTAGAAATCTTTTCCCGTGATCTACATAAAGTATATACAGTACCAAGTTTTATTAAAATCCGATAAGCAGAACGGGCTCTAGAGAGGTCTGAGTATGGTCAGTTTAATTATAACCACCCTGTATATTGGCAAACGATCCATTTCTCCTTAATTATAGGGAGGATGTAAATCATATTCAATTTCCATATGAAGTGAATTTGATCTTGCGTTTTTCAATTATGATGATAATTGTTTATAAAAGTTGTCCCTTTGTTTAAAAAACGTATAATTAATAAAACCCTATACTTTTTCAGCACGCTCATTATGGGTTCGACTAGGTCCACAATAGAATACCTGTGTGGCTGTGGCTCGACATATCCGAATCCTGGGTTTCTCGAGCCGTTCAGAATCAATCTGGGATCGCTCATAGTGGTAGGTTGCCACTTTAACGGCTCAGCCGGCCATTACCGATTGTATATCGGTAAATTTTAATTAATAATTAATCATAAGTGCTATTTTAGTAATTTTAATTTCCAGTGTTAGCTTCTTCGTGCAAAGTTACATCTACTAAATCCCTTTCTGGCCATCTAAGTATTTCCATTAATTTTTGTAGAATATAACAGACATACATTATATTTTACTGTGTACGCATAAAGATAGACAAGATAGATACATTTAATGCAAATTAGATAAATAATGCATTTTGTTGATAAAATATAATTTTGTCAATTGACACTTTCATGTACTGTACTTTAGATATGAAGAAAGATTATGAGAGAATTAGAAAAAATTGCACATTTCTCATTAACTGACACGATAACAATTGTTTCCGAATAGTAGTTTTCTTTCGATAAAAGCAAAGAAAATATTAATAATTTTTTCACTTTCTATGTAATATAAGCTTGTACGAACGGAAACTTCGAAACTTTTTTGCTTTAATACGAGATACGCACTTTCTCCCGAAGTATACGCTAATTACATATCTAGCAATTAGTATATAAATAGATCATATAATATGTTCTAATTTTAGTTTATTTTCCTCCTCTATCTCTATGATTTCGTAGAATTCTCTTTGTCTTCGAACATCTTCCTGCGAATCTCGAAGAAGTTTTTCAGCGATTCCAGATTGCTGAATGATGGTAATCCTATAAATACGATATACAGAATATATAAAGTCATTCAGAAGTAAAATCCAAAGGATTCTTTCGTGCAGAGCACGCATGAGTTCTATCAGTGTAAATCGTTATAACCATCAAGACATATCAAACACTTAATTACGATTATTTCATACTGAATGTGTAACATAGAAAATTACAGTGTTTAGCCATTTTATTACACTACAACACATACGGTGCTGTTTATGGTACATACAAACGTGTTATGCACGAAATCACCTCTAGCGCGTTACTTTCGAACGACCTTGTATAACTTGCTTTCCTATGTTAAAATACTCTTTGTACTTACATCCTTCGGAATTCGAACATATACAAAAAGTATTCCTTCGTGCAAATGAAATGATATTCTGTGTTCAAAAGATCTGAAGATATGAAAAATTAGCTTCTTCCGAATTCTTCAATTCCCAGTTGAATATCGTTATTGGATGAAATCAGGCAGCCATTACATTCAAAACATGCTCCAATCCATGCGATACGTTCTTTATGTTTGCCAAGTTGTATTTACTGATGTCGTCTATCAAATTTTCTACAACTTCATTTGGTTGTTCCATATTAATAAAAGTATTTCAAGTGTAACAGAAGTAGAGAATCACTACCGAGTTTGAACAGTGGTAATAAATTACTCGATGTTACTCGATGAAGATGACGATACTTTATTGCAAAACTAAAATTTAAGGGAGTTAATAGTTAGATATTTGTTTAATTCCAATGTTAATATGACTTAATGCGTGGTGTAAGATGAATTGTTTACAAATAGCTGTGTATTGCATACTTTCTTGGTTTTCATAACTCCACTTAATTCAACCATAGAGGAAAATATGGAATGTAATGCACTTCCAACCTAAGGAGAAGAACATAATCAGTGTAATTAGTATTATATAAAGAAATAAAATATAAATATTAAAAGTTTATAAATAGATTTATGTACATATCTTCTAGCTCAGAGAATTGGCTTTCTCAGTTAAATAAATAGATAGATATATTATAATTAAACTAATTTATCATTATTTTTTTGCAATTTGTTCAATAAGGTTTGGTCTTAAGGATATGAAAGATTTACCCTGATTACGAAATTTCTTTTGATGTAGAAAAACCCTGCCATTGATATTCCAAGAGGAAGCTTTCCAAACCTTTTCATGAAGCATATTATCTAAAAAATTCAAAATATTTCATTATTTCACACATTTTTACATGGAAAATTTCAAAAAATAATAATACCTTGAATTTGTATTCCACACTTAAATTAGCAGAAAAAATTTTTTCTATTGAAATGAAATTGTCGTAACTCTGTAAATAATTACGGAATTGAAAAAAATAAGAGTTAGTTTTGTTTGAAAAGAGTGCGTAATTTTAGTTGAATTTCGAACAATTTCAAAACGAACAATTATTTATTGTGACATCGTCTTATTGCCGGGCTGCAATTTGTAAGCATATTTTTAATTTATTTAATTTAAAGTATATGCTCTCTATTTCAAATTAGTAGTTGCTTACCCCTGTATATCACTTTCTAGTAGCAATTGAGTCGTGCCAGTCATCTATCTAACTCCTTTGAAAGGAAAGTTTTTGAAGTGAAACAACATAACTTCGTGTGTTGGGGCTACTGCTGCTGACAATATCTTGCTTCGACTTTGATTTATCTAACATTGATCTCGACATGAAGGAAGGACAGACAAACGGAAGACAGTGAAAATTTATAGGTATACGAATTTTTCAAATTGCAGCCCAATGACTAAATGATGAAAGAAAAAATTTTGTGGTGTGAAATGACGTGTATGATCAGCAAACTTTAAGTGCAACATCACAATAAATAGTTAATGTTACACTAGGTATACAAAATGGCGGCTCGTCTCTGACTCCAGCATACAGAAGCGAGAAAACAGTGAAAACACACGTTTTCTAAACCTAACCTATTCTAATAATTTAGTTGCTAATAATTATGATAATTTAATAAAATAGGTTTAGAAAACGTGTGTTTTCACTGTTTCCTCGCTTCTGTATGCTGGAGTCAGAGACGAGCCGCCATTTTGTATACCTAGTGTAACATTAACCCAATAAATTATACAAATTTGGAACGAAAAGAATAAAAACAATACAATTAATTTTAAATATGAAATTACTGATATTAAAATAACTATAGCTATCATAATGTTGCTATTTTCTACCATTCATTTACCAGAGTAGTAACGAGAATTTTCCTACCATTGAGGTGATTCTGGATAAAGCCCAAGAAACCAGCAAAATTCCAATTAAGAAAAGTACACAGATAAGTGTAATTGGCAGATACAAACGTATATCCATTCGCGCAAATATTGCCGCATAAGCAAAAAAGCAGGTTATGTACAAAAAGTAACAATACAACAAAGGAAAAAGAACGTAATACGTTTTGTTTAAACTTTGACACATTTCCCACAAATCCGTGTGTTTTTCAAAAATGCATTCTAGTTCGTTCGTTAGTAAATACACATCTGAATTTATTTCTTCAAGTTTTTCAGATATTTTCACCATTCGTTTGGAAAAAATAATACCTCCAAATAAACCCAGAAAGAGAATAGAGCAGGTATGTGCGCTCGCGTACATCACCCACAATGTCTGGTTAAGATAACACAAGAATGCTTCTGCATCGCTTCCATTTTGATATTTAATTGCTGTGTATGCAATCATTGTGGGCATGACAGATAGCATAAGAAACAGAAAGAAGAAACCTGTCAAACAGACTAATAGATAAATTTCCATTTTATCAACTTCTTTCCATTCGTCTTCATAACTGCTTTTGAAGTAATGCAAACCAAGTTTGTTCTTTCTGATAATAGTGAACAATAGTGCATAAAATGTGGACATGATTAGGAAAACAATTGAAGCTTGCAAGGCGTAATCTTCGTATACGTCTATAAATCGCACGACATAAGAATCGGGTTTGAAGATCTGTAGAGTATAGAAGGGAATCATAGAGCAATAAAATACTTCAATAAATCTTGTATAAAACCCAAAAATCATGCGGTAAATCCATGAATTTCTTACATTTTTATGATTTTTTAAACAGTCGCATGGGTTAATGGCATCTATGCCAAATACATTTACAGCAGACGATATAGGGAAGAAGTGATATGCAAAGCATGTTTCGCTGCAAAGCTCGTTGTCTGCTTGTCTGTTCATGGCCGATCTTTATAGAGAAAGCTGTATATTTGTAGTACTTTTCTGTTCGATACTGTATGTATTCACGAGAGAGTAAACCTAATCAAATAAGTTTATGTATCAGTATTGTACGTTAGTTCTAATCTTATGCGTCATGCAGTTATTCTTAAATTCCTTTGTTGGCATTCTTTACTGAATTATTTAGAAATAACTTCGCTAAAAATGCGAAATTGTCAAAGAATTTGAAATTGCAGTCTTTTAAGTATACACACAGTGTTCACACACGTACTTTATGTTTCGTAATATATTGTGTACGTTATAAATAAATGCTTCATCTTCTATTTACACACACAGGAAGAATAACATAAATCCTGTTATTTGTTTGTACACTTGGATTCCTTCAATAGTTTTGATCACATTCAAATTTTATTCTTCGCGGTTTTAACGTATTGAAGAATGTGCATAATGTATAAACACAATCACTTCAGTCTTGTTCAATCAGTGATAATTTATTTAAGATTTACATAATACAGCATGATTTATTTATCTGTGTCGTGATTCAACGTAGTGAAAAAGATTTTATGTGGAAAAGTCAAAAGATTTAATGTTTCCTTTACCAACGATGCGAATGCGTGGGTAAACTACGCGAAGATTGTGATGCCAGATAACGACGAGTCACGTGAGCCTATAAACGATGGCTGATGACTATTAATGTATTGGTGTGTATATGTAACTGCCAAAGCTCGAAAGCGGTTAATGTGTATACATTACCTAGCTAATATCTAGATTAATTAGGGTGATTCGTTAAAGTTTCGAAAATTGTTTCATTTCTGAAATTACCTAGGTAATGTGCAGATTACCCAGTCACCTGCATATTACCTAGTAGGCACTCGGTAAAGTGAAAATAAAATAATTAATAATAAATGTATAAATTATTTATCTTATTAAAATTTTCATTACAGTTTTCATTGTCGTACGCACAAATCCTATTATTTGATCTTCGTAATTGCAGAGGATTGAAAAACAGGGTTAATGTTACCTTAGGTAGCCAAGATGGCGGCTCGTCTCTAATTCCAGCAAGGAAACAGCGGGGGCGCATGTTCTAGCCTAACCTAACCTATTCTAATAAATTACCATAATTATTAGCAACCAAATTATTATAATAGGTTAGGTAAGGTTAAGTTAAAACGTGCGTCCCACTGTTTCCTTGCTGGAATTAGAGACGAGCCGCCATCTTGGCTACCTAAGGTAACATTAACAAAGAGCAGTTTTCCTAAAGCCTAGAATAATTAACAGAGAAATAATTTCACGAAGCACACTTCGTTTCGTGAATAATTTTGAAGACAAACTTCATTCTATTATAGTCCTATGCTGTATACCAACTTCGTTGTAAAACAGTACAATAAGAGCAATTCATTGCTTTACTCTGAATTTGTGTATTGTCGGGCTATATCAAACTAATTTATGGAACTTTCTTAGTCTGACAAATTTTAGCATCAGAATGTTCATTTTGAATAAAATTTTATAAAATAATCGACCATAAAAATAAGAATGTTTGCTTGTATATTGGCGTAATCTCTTAAAAACAATATAAAACCGAATATCTGTATAGGAACATTAAAGATTGCTAGTGTATATTCACTGTAGTGTGTTACTAAGGAAGCGCTTTGCTATAAAAAGCAGGTTTTTATTAAATAAATTTACGATTCGAGTGGCCATTTACAATAAAAACATCACGAGGTCTTTTATGTAGAAAAGCGCAATTGCATTAACTTCCAAACTACGTATTGGAGACTTTGTAATATAAAACTATACTGTTCACTATTTTCAGATGTGTTGATTTTATAAATTAATAATATTAAATGTCATAGTACCATATACAACTACGTGTACACATAACATAGGATTCGGATTCGGAAGAGCGCTAAGTGCAATTCATTGCAAGAAATCCTGCAATGAATTGCTCAACTTTACCGGCAACATATAAAATTTTGGTGATGCCACGTGTTATATTTTATTGAAAAATTTTTATATTTTTAATTATTATAAAATGACAAACGGCATAATTTTGAGGAACCACTTTTTTTGAATTTTAATTCCAGAGTCGGTATAAAAATGTGTTGTCTAGTAAACTGACTTTAAAATAACTGGATACAGAAACCAATGAGTGGAAATCAGGGAATTTTTATCTTAAATCTTGCTTTTTATAGGCATAATAATAAGAGAAAGCCATCATTGTTAGAGCAACAATATTAATTAGCGCCTTGTTCGTAAGTATTATTAAAAATTATCTGTGTCATATTTCTTTAGACATATCATTTACTAAACATTTCTGAACACTAAATATACGATTTCTATTAGTGTTTTAGAGTAATAAATTGAACCCAACCCAAAACTAATGTTTTCGAAACACTCTTATTTACAATTTGTGGTGTAACTAGTTTTGACTAATGGCTGGGTGGATGAGGCAGTTAAAGCGTCAATCTATTTCTATGGGAAACCTGCAATTGAATCCGGGTAGACTGTCTCAAATATATTGAAGCCGTTCTTTACTATATGGTCTTCATCGTGGGCTTAGTCACACACAATGGTTGTTCGTTTAATAAGTTACGGCAACACGATGCCTTCCGGGTGGTCTTTTTAATGGTAACTCTAGCCCCTATTCGGGCTAACCTAATCTACAGACGTGGAGAAAACACAAAAAATTTTACATGGCCAGCCCGTTATGGCGTGGCGCGAATCCACAACCGATCTCCTAGTGTTCAGGAAACGGAACCACTTGGCCACTGGTGGGTCTCACACACGACGGAAATAATATTAAGAAAAGTCATCTTACTTGTTAGTGCCGAAAAGACGGAAAGAGTTTTAAAAATGTCCTTTTTGAATAGCATTTATTGTTTTCTATCATGAGTATCGATGTCATGAATAACGGTTAAATACTGGTAATTAGACGTGTGTTCGCGTCTGCCAAACGGTCACATGGAGTTTGCCGGGTTTTCTTTACATGTCTAACATCTAAACAAGGACCAAGTCCTCTCAGACGGTACACCTCTTGGCATATGGTCCATGTGTTGCATCGACTTATTTTACAAATCTTCTCTTATCGTTTCGTATAAATATAATTATTTACTCGAAAACATATTAAAACTTTATTCAAAATCTCAATTTGTTAAATTAAGTCTTTCATTGTATTTGTAACGTATAGCATATATAATTTAAATTTATTAATAGGTGTGTATTGTGAAATAAAAAATTATCAGAAAAAGAAGGATGAGGAAAGCAAAAAATATGATTCAGGAAAACTCAGGTTATACTTTTTTAAATGTATTTTAAATTTAATTTTAATACAATAATAACAATTTTTTAAACCCCTTTTTTGGTAATGTTTTGTAAGATTGAAATAGGATATGGTAAGATGGAATAGCTCCATTCCCATCTTTGCCATAGACTGCAATGCATTAATACATACGCGATAACATTCTACACAAGTTTACGTTCACGAGACTTCGGTGTCCCAAGATAGTGGAGGGTTCGCGGCTTTTCTACCATTGGTAGTAGAGATGGGGCAACTGTAAACAATTGGGTTTTAAGAGACGAGTGGTACGAAAGCATCGAAAAAGCTGCATTACCAGACTTTTTGTTATCTTTTTTTTACTCACCACTGCTGCTAAGAAAGTCTAAATTTTTAGTCATATCCATTGTGGATTTGGTCAGACTCTCAAAGCGGTGGCCTAGAATTATCCGTGATAAAACGTCTATGAAACGTTTCTGAGAAATTACCGCTCTTTCGGATACGGTTCGATTTTGGTTGGCTCAGAAATTTCATAATAGGTCAACACTGACATGTCACTCTTATCTGAAATGTGTACTTAGCGGATCTTTAACGGCGCTATGACCCTTTTAGTGCTAGCAGGATGGGAAATTTGATGAGAAATTATATTGTAATATAAATGATATTGGGCGCTTCTAAGTGATCAACAACCAAGTAACCAAATCAATAGCATAATTGGTTTCATACAAAACAGACTACACTATTGCTCTACTTAGTTCGCTGCTTGTCACTTAGGAGCAACCATTGTTTTCGTTATAAATAGAATTTATCACCAAAAATATGAAATTTACATGTATTAAACGAGAGTCAGAAAACTTACGAGCAAATATTAAAGGTGAATATCAGAAATTTAGTTATTTATTGGAAATTTACGTTAATTCGTACAGCACAATATAAACTAATGACAACAAATGGCTGTTAAATTTTCATTTCGTTCACCAGTTTTAAAATCTCCATGAAAATTTTCTGAACATTTAGAATTATAAACATTCAGAAAAATTTTAAATTTAATTTTTTAATTTTATTTAATTAAAGAAAATTAATGAAGTAAAATGTAACGTGTTTAATTGTATTTACGTTAAAATTAATTAATTAGTCACAATATTTGAAAAAGCGAAAACTGACAATTCATAATTTTATTTAAACCAGAAGGAAATTCATCACAAGAAATTTTTCCCATTTCAAGTCTTTTAGGTATTATTTATCTAGAATGTTATATAATAAATTAAAAATAATCTTAATTTTTATAAACTGTTTTAAAAACTTCATGTATTACAGACATGCTTCCAGATTCAGCGTTTTACCGTTATTCGTCTAGAGAAAATTGCTCGACATTTGATATACTGCTTCGTAGAATAAAACGAAACATAAAAAATAGTGGAAAACAAAATTTTATAATGTCTGAAAATATAGACGGTCACAGAGGAGAGGAAGACGTAGATTCTCTGCTTAAATTTATAAATTCCTCTGGTCATACAGTTTCTCCTAAACAAACAAACGGAACAACTGCTGATCAGGTTTGCAGCTTGGCAGGTAAACATTCCATGGATAATGAAGTTTGTAGAAAGAAAAAAGGCCATTCCAGTAAAGACAAAATGAAAACTCGTAAGAATTGCAATAAAAAGAAATCAAACTTTTTAGAATCCGAGAATAAAACTGAAATTCCAGACAGGACACAAGAGAATACAACAGAAAAATTCGTACAGGTAGTATCAGTGCATGAAAAAGGTGGATCTAATCTGCATTTTACAGTTTCAAAGAGTAATCATGATACAGAAAGTAGATCCTCGCCTGAAAATTGCGAAGTTTCCGGACAAGAAAACGTAGAAAACACTGAATTTAGAGTTGTACTGAAAAAGCATTATAAGCGTTATCCATTAAAGAAAACGAATGCAAACAGATCTTGTAATGGTACGTCAGCTGCAGCATATAAATACAGAAATCAAGATTACAGTCATTATGCAAGACGTAAAGAAACTAGTATTGTTTTAGCATCAGAATCATTATCTGTAGATGATCTTGATTTACATCGTGCTTATTGTTCGTCGGTTAGTAAATCTAAATGTTATCAAACATGCTCGGATCCCTATCCATCATCGGAACCATCCTATGCAGATATTGCTCGTAAGTCCATTGCTTCAACTTCAAAAGTGTATTGCAGCAATTCATATAGAGCAATATTTTATTCGAGCATCGATAAGAATAAACATGCAGTTACTTTCTTACACGAAAATTCAGAAAATGTTAAGAATCAATTTGTACATCATAAAGAACCATTAGAAGTAGTTCCATCAAAATCTGAAATTGATTACAACTGTAAATTATTTATTAATGTGCATCGGGAGGTGATTCCAGGTCTCGAACAATGCATAAATTTTGATACGTCATCGGATTTAAAAATAGACGATTCAAAATTAAAAACCGGCGAAAAATCTGCCATTATCAATATAGACGGAGACGATACACCACCTTCAAAATCGAAATTAATTGTCAATAATTCTGAAAATAACAATTGTCCCGCAGAAAAAGTATGTATCCGTGACAGAAAAAAGAATACACCAGTCATTATAATGGATAATTATCTACCAACAGAAAGTATTTGCGATGTCAGTTTTGGCATAGATTCGGATGAATTATTACAAATCATTAATGGTAAATGCACCAAAGAAGAAGCTAAACAAGATGCCAATTGTTATATCTCTTCTATAAAATCACAAGAGAAAAAAAGTGAGAAATCATTAGAATTGTCGTCTTCTCCGGTAACAGATACTATTGAAGAAATTGAAAAAGATAATGGACACAAATCTGATAGTACCTCCAGCTCATCTTTAATTGTATCTTTTTCTAATGATACTCTTGAAAAGGGTCGAAATATTGCACGTACTCCGGAGAATAAGCTAGTGTTATTGAAATATGGACGGCGTCTGCATTGGAAAGACGTTGACACAGATAAAGAGAGCTTTAATTTTCGTCATATTGTTCAATTTCTGAAAAAATGTGAGTAAAATTTATTTTAATTACCATTGTATCTAGTAAATAAATTATAGCTTTATTGGCGTTTAAATAGTGGCCCTAATTAGTTTCCTTATTCAGAGCATTAAATCTGTAACTTGTAAGCAAAATCTGTACACAGAGTATGTAGAGGATGAGGAATAGGATTTTAAAAAAATAATTTCAAAAACTTTCGCACCGGACAGCGCAGAATCGGCTTTAGAAAGTGAACAAGAATACTAGGGAATTTCTTCCAACAATTATCTTAAAGTAGAGTGTTTGAAGTCAACACTGTATATGAGACCCCCTATTTCAAATTTACATCCGCGCCATGAAACTATAACGAACCACTGAAATTTATTTTAGTATAACATAAAATTATAATACACTGCGGTATTTTTTCTCCAAAATTTCTTTTACACATTCTGTTAAATTTTTCTTTTACAGCTTGGGAAATTCAACGGAACTGATGAAATATGGTGAACATGTCTTGAAAATTTTTAATTTTATGATTAATATGAATACATATATATCTTGCAAGTTAGACAACATAAAATAAAAATTTGCTTAATAACTGAATACATTTTGTGTGTAACAAATTATTTGCTGTAATTTAAGTCTATTTTAATAACACAATATTAAATGAGTTATTTACGGTATCCACGGCATTAAGAACTTTCTTAAAACAAAAGGCATGTATATGTTATGGACCAAGTGATTAATCGAGCATTATCCAAAATTACCGGTCATTACGAAAAATTAGCAAAAAGTGCGTGCAGTCTGATAAATATTGATTAATTTATCAAATTGACCGGTCAATATGAATACTGCTGTCAACTAGTCGGGCAAAGTGATTATAATACATTGAGGAGTGATTATCCGACATACGCTAACAAGTCGGCATACTAAGTTGCGTGTTCATATTACGTTTAGTACCAAATTATAAATCTGTTAAAAAAAAACCCTACTTATTTCATTTAGAAATATTTCTTTTCTGTGAATTATTTCAAAGTATTTAAAAAAACATGTAATTTTTTAAAAGTACTATTAACTAAATTAAACAGGAAAATTTTACCTATGTGCACCGTCATAATGGTGGTTTCCGACTGTTTGTGCTCCCTACGGATTCCTCTTGGAGAGGAGCCGCCGGTAGGCCGCTGATTGTTTAAGGTCAATAGTTATTGATACGTCTGTTCAATAACCACCGTAGATCAATAAACAGTGACGTTAAACAATCGGCGGCCTGCCGGCGGCTTGCGTTTAGTACCGAATTTGCCGGTGGTCGCGATTGTTTGTGCTCTCAACGGAGGAATCCGCTGGAAGCACAAACAATCGCGACCGCCGCCAAATTCGGTACTGAACGCAATACATACACGCAACTCCAATGAGAGTGCTGATTGGTTAGCGTTTGTCAGATAGTCACTTTTAAACGTATTATTATTACTAAATTTCCTATGGTAGCTGCATTATATGTTGATCTGGTAATTGTCTCTTTAATCCGAAAAAATTGACGGTACACAATTATAATATTATTTAAAGATAAAGAAGAATTTAAAGCAATTCTAGCATTTTGATAGCCAGATCCGTAAATATTACGTTTTGTTTATTTAGATAAATTTCGAAGCCGTTATTATAAAATAAATCATATCAAGCTGCTCCCATAGAAGCCTTTCACAGGATTTTTACATTTTCAGATAACTTTTTAAAACATACAAATTCTAAAAAATAAAATATTTACTTATTATTACATTTTATGCAAAACATGTCATGAAACTAATGTTCCAACCAGAACAGAACTGTACATAGTAAGGAACTGTACATCTTTACTTAAAGTTAGGCTGTGAATCTCCTCAATTAAATATATTTGCTAGGAAAAAAATGGTTTCTTATTGATTGATTTATCGTTTGAGTTTTGCCAGTTTATTCAATCAGCCTTTACCAACACTCCAAGAGCTTGAAGATGTTCTCGTTCAAGAACAGACTTTGATCCTGATAAAATTAACGGTTATTTTTTAGACGAGTGTATAATGAATCAGCTGTCCTATCAGGCAATACAAAGGCTTCAGAAATCAAGTATGATTTTTTTTTTTTGCAATAATTTGTATGGATATTGCAAAAGGAATTATAAAAAATAATACCAGGCCCACCAGTGGCCAAGCACTTCCCTCCCTGATCACTGAAAGTTCGATCATAGGTTCACGCCTCGATGGCTGGTCATGTGGAGTTTTCCGGGTTTTCTCCATGTCTGTTTCGCCTGAATAGGGGCCAGTTACTCTTAAAAGACTCCCGGAAAAAATTTCATTTTCACATAACATTGCGTATTTAGAAAAAGCAAGGGGGAACCACTCTGGTACTAATTTTCCCCGGGACATCACTCAATGCGGAAACTAATCCGTACTAACCTGTGCCGGGTGTTCGCCGACATCGGGTCACCTGATAAAGCACACAAAGAGAGATAGAAATAATATCAATTCGTGGTGTACGATTATATTAGTGTATCTTTTGAGAAATTTCAATAAATAAAATAACACAAAAAGCAGGAAGAAACTTAATCTTAGAATTTAAAAAAATTCAAATTTTTTAAAAATAACTTAACTTTAAAGTCAAAATTAATGATATAATGTATTTTTGTATAATTTTTAAAAGTTCAGAATAAAATTATGGAATAAACTACTGTATTTTGCCACTTCACATTACAGCACATCCAACACAAATTAAATTGAAATAATATTGCTAAATTCTGTTTATTATAATGTTTAATTAAAACCTTACAGAAAACGTTAAATTGCTGTTTCTCGTCAGTGGATTTTACCGAAAAAACATAAAACTTTAAAAGAAATATTTATGAAAGCGGCTTGTCAAAGAGTGAAGTCAATAGTAAAAGCCACGAAAATTTTTATAACAATGCTTCTTCCTTTTGAAAATTAATATAAAATGCTGTAAATCGATATTTTCTTATAAATTTCTGTTACTTTTTGAGTAATAAAATCGATATACAAATTATTTTTTTTTTTTGCTTTTCGGTTTTTTGTTACAATAATTTAGTCCTCGTTACGCTCGTATTTTATGAGAAATCCGAATTATTGTATTTACAGTTTAAATGACTGATAAATTTAAACGTTTAAATTCAAAGTGTTATACAAAAGACTGAAACGATCGGCGAGCATCTTGGAACAGATTTCAATACGCCGCGAATCATAAATCATCAGAAACCTTGTGCGAATCCACCAGCACAGACTTCTAGCGAGTTTTATTGAAATTCACTAATTATTCCGTACATACATTTATTAAAAATGTCTCCGAAACAGCATTTTTTTTTAAAAGAGAACTTGCACGCATTGTCATTACTTATGTTAAACCCTCACATAATGCTTGATAAGAGGATTTAAAAAACACTACAATTTTTTGCAGTTCCTACAATTTGAATGATTTCCCCGGTGAAGCTGAACTTTGGTACAATCAATGGACAAGAAACAATTTACCAAATGCCGAACTGAACGGGATTGAACCAACTGCAGTAGTTAAAGAAACGCAATTGTTCTACTCGTCCGTGAAACGGACGCTACTTATGCACTTGCATAGGCTTGCACAACGTGCACTATCGAAAGTTCCTTCAGCCCCTTATGCGGGGTAAAAACTTGGATACGGTCAACGATGAGAGAAAATCAGTTTGTCGGTCTTTGTAACACGAGTGTGCATAAAAAGAAAATTCTGAAAGCTAAAAATAAATCTGAGAAAGAAATTTTGACATTTAGCCAGAATTTCTGCAGGCTAGTGATAAACTGAGATTTATATTAGTTCGAACAGTATTGCAACAAATTGCTTTTAGCGTTTTCAAATGTTCAAATAAAACCATTCTTTAATAAACAACGTTAACTTATTTTTGCCCATTCTAAAGAAAATCCTGCCTATGCCCTTGTTACTGTGAAAATTCGAACCCGCCGGAACCAAGCCATTAATAATAAAATTATTTTATTGCTTGGTTCTCACGGAGAAAATATAAATCAGGAGGAACAAGAGTCGAAAAACGCGGGTTGGCGAAACAAAATAACGTGACCGAGAGGATAAAAGGGCGACGAGGGAAGACAGGGGGGTCGGTTACGTTCTGTCAATTAGACTGTGTGTGTGCGCAATATCGAGGGAAACCGCCCGAAATCGACGGAATACGTTGACTACGAGGACCGACCCGGATCACGAGGTATGACCCGAATTTATGTAAACTCTCCCTCGCGGATCCGAAAAGAGGCGACCGTCGCGCGCCTCTTCTGTAATTATATCGTTAGCTTAAATAAATTTTTGTTGTTGTTATTATCCGTTGGCTATGTCTTTTATTCGGGCATCGTCACCGCTGCTCTATCGTCGGACCCATCCACTTCCTCCACTCGCCTAAAAACGCGTAACGCGTAACACTTGAGAACCGCCATCTTGACGTGGGCAGGTCTCACGGACCTGTGAGCCGAAAAAAGGAGGAACGAGACTCCGTCCGCCTCCTGGTACCCACATTACTATATGTAATTGTACACTATACAAATTGAGTTATAACCCATGTAAAACTTTACAGCATACTGTAGAAAATTCTAAAACTTATAATGGTCCAAAATACCCATCTAGCTGTTCTAATTTATATATATCATCCTGTAGATGATCATCTTCAATGTGTGTTTTCATACGAGCGAATAATCCAACCTTTTCTTTCGTACATATTTTGTATTGTATCCTGCAAGCCGGTTTTCCCGAATTTCTACAAATTAGTTTCTTCTAGTTCCAGATATTATCAAGTCTTCTTCCTGCACGTATTTTTTACTTAACAAGTAACAACGATAATAATAAAATTTTCTTTCATCCAAGTAATATTACAATAAATTAGCTCTATTGCTAACAGTATTGTTTGAACTTCAACAACAAGCAAAGATTTCCGAAGATAAATTTTCTGCTGAAACTACTTCAAAAATAAAGCCAGACCAAAAGCTCTCAGAAAATTCGGATCTTTTATTTGTTTCCAGCGATCACTTTCTTAATGGTAAGTTTAATTAATATTAAAACTCTAATAATTTTATATAAAAAAGTATATTAATGGTAACGAACTTGTACATACATAAACAGTTGTATTTCATATAACTGTTATCAGGTCCATACAGAAGGGTTAACGTAAGGTTGAATAAATATTCAAAAAGTTTGTATTCACAATCGAAATATTCGATTTTCTGCATCCGAAGTCACTTTGCTTGTAAACAAAGACTTTGCAGACCGACAACTTTTTCGGCCATTCGTGAAACTAAAAGACACGTCTTTGGTTTCAGATGTAATATACGAAAAAGTAAAACCTAATCCAAAGGTTCATTTGCAGAAAGTACTGACAACATTCAGGCAGAAACAGTACAGTGTGAAACTCAACAGCGTGATAATTGCACTAACACAGAGGAAGAAACTGTAGTGTATAATATTCAACACTAAAAATTGCTCAAGAAAGGGGATTGTTTAGAATTTCCTCAAATCGACCAATCTTCTACTGTTGTAGTCTGCTATTTAAATGTAACAGCGATGAATACGTGAAGAATTTCTGGTGGATGATCATTTAAAGGAATTGTCACATTTCGACGAATGCGGCAAAGCATTTAATATGGATGAAAATATTATAAAAAACACATGATGCAAATAATAATGAATTAAGTAATATATCTGAAATCATGCAATTTATTTCAATCGTATCACAGTTTTATGATACGCAACTTAATGAAAATGTTGCTGAAAATGACCTCGAAGGGGAAAACTTTGGAGAAGGTAAGACTACAAACAATACAATTATTGTGTAATGTTTGATTTTTTTTGTTTACTCGTCATTTATTTAGTTACTTGTAGCCTGGACCGTTTTTTTAGTAAACGTTATAACATCAGCGGAGTAATTCCATAGTATAAATAATAAATTCATATCAATGAGTAATTTTTTATCCATTGATATGAATATATTATTTATATACGATTTATGGATACTACTAATTCTGCTATAATTTTGCTATCTGCTGGGAGAGATCTTCTAAAACTAAAAAGACATTGGTATCTCATAAGTGGCTGACTACTTTTCAAGATATTTTGAAATTGCCAGGTTAATAAAATTGTCGTCGTCTTCAAGAATTAACCACGTGAAATAAGTTTTTGGCAAAACATGGTATGCCAGAAGTTTTACGAAGCGACAATGGCGCCAACTTTCCTAAGTTCTCGGCGCAAAATTCTGTAAACTTGCAAAAAGATAAAAATTTTTAATTATAACATCTAATTCGAAATAAGCTATTTCAAAGCAAAAAATTCATTGAATCAATGGACGAAAATTTTAAAAGTTCGTATTTGAAATACGAGTCGCAGGATCAGTATTTAACGCTGCTAACAATAAAATTAATACCACTAGTAAACGGTTGTCGTCCAGCAAAATTGTAAATGAATCGAAGATCGAAAACGCTCTGCCATCAACCTATCATAAACTGACAATTCACTCGATTAATTTTGCCTCAGCAAAATAGATGAAGAGAAATGCACGTAAACAGAGAAGCAAAATAGATGAAGAGAAATGCACGTAAACAGAGAAGCAAAATAGATGAAGAGAAATGCACGTAAACAGAGAAGCAAAATAGATGAAGAGAAATGCACGTAAACAGAGAAGCAAAATAGATGAAGAGAAATGCACGTAAACAGAGAAGCAAAATAGATGAAGAGAAATGCACGTAAACAGAGAAGCAAAATAGATGAAGAGAAATGCACGTAAACAGAGAAGCAAAATAGATGAAGAGAAATGCACGTAAACAGAGAAGCAAAATAGATGAAGAGAAATGCACGTAAACAGAGAAGCAAAATAGATGAAGAGAAATGCACGTAAACAGAGAAGCAAAATAGATGAAGAGAAATGCACGTAAACAGAGAAGCAAAATAGATGAAGAGAAATGCACGTAAACAGAGAAGCAAAATAGATGAAGAGAAATGCACGTAAACAGAGAAGCAAAATAGATGAAGAGAAATGCACGTAAACAGAGAAGCAAAATAGATGAAGAGAAATGCACGTAAACAGAGAAGCAAAATAGATGAAGAGAAATGCACGTAAACAGAGAAGCAAAATAGATGAAGAGAAATGCACGTAAACAGAGAAGCAAAATAGATGAAGAGAAATGCACGTAAACAGAGAAGCAAAATAGATGAAGAGAAATGCACGTAAACAGAGAAGCAAAATAGATGAAGAGAAATGCACGTAAACAGAGAAGCAAAATAGATGAAGAGAAATGCACGTAAACAGAGAAGCAAAATAGATGAAGAGAAATGCACGTAAACAGAGAAGCAAAATAGATGAAGAGAAATGCACGTAAACAGAGAAGCAAAATAGATGAAGAGAAATGCACGTAAACAGAGAAGCAAAATAGATGAAGAGAAATGCACGTAAACAGAGAAGCAAAATAGATGAAGAGAAATGCACGTAAACAGAGAAGCAAAATAGATGAAGAGAAATGCACGTAAACAGAGAAGCAAAATAGATGAAGAGAAATGCACGTAAACAGAGAAGCAAAATAGATGAAGAGAAATGCACGTAAACAGAGAAGCAAAATAGATGAAGAGAAATGCACGTAAACAGAGAAGCAAAATAGATGAAGAGAAATGCACGTAAACAGAGAAGCAAAATAGATGAAGAGAAATGCACGTAAACAGAGAAGCAAAATAGATGAAGAGAAATGCACGTAAACAGAGAAGCAAAATAGATGAAGAGAAATGCACGTAAACAGAGAAGCAAAATAGATGAAGAGAAATGCACGTAAACAGAGAAGCAAAATAGATGAAGAGAAATGCACGTAAACAGAGAAGCAAAATAGATGAAGAGAAATGCACGTAAACAGAGAAGCAAAATAGATGAAGAGAAATGCACGTAAACAGAGAAGCAAAATAGATGAAGAGAAATGCACGTAAACAGAGAAGCAAAATAGATGAAGAGAAATGCACGTAAACAGAGAAGCAAAATAGATGAAGAGAAATGCACGTAAACAGAGAAGCAAAATAGATGAAGAGAAATGCACGTAAACAGAGAAGCAAAATAGATGAAGAGAAATGCACGTAAACAGAGAAGCAAAATAGATGAAGAGAAATGCACGTAAACAGAGAAGCAAAATAGATGAAGAGAAATGCACGTAAACAGAGAAGCAAAATAGATGAAGAGAAATGCACGTAAACAGAGAAGCAAAATAGATGAAGAGAAATGCACGTAAACAGAGAAGCAAAATAGATGAAGAGAAATGCACGTAAACAGAGAAGCAAAATAGATGAAGAGAAATGCACGTAAACAGAGAAGCAAAATAGATGAAGAGAAATGCACGTAAACAGAGAAGCAAAATAGATGAAGAGAAATGCACGTAAACAGAGAAGCAAAATAGATGAAGAGAAATGCACGTAAACAGAGAAGCAAAATAGATGAAGAGAAATGCACGTAAACAGAGAAGCAAAATAGATGAAGAGAAATGCACGTAAACAGAGAAGCAAAATAGATGAAGAGAAATGCACGTAAACAGAGAAGCAAAATAGATGAAGAGAAATGCACGTAAACAGAGAAGCAAAATAGATGAAGAGAAATGCACGTAAACAGAGAAGCAAAATAGATGAAGAGAAATGCACGTAAACAGAGAAGCAAAATAGATGAAGAGAAATGCACGTAAACAGAGAAGCAAAATAGATGAAGAGAAATGCACGTAAACAGAGAAGCAAAATAGATGAAGAGAAATGCACGTAAACAGAGAAGCAAAATAGATGAAGAGAAATGCACGTAAACAGAGAAGCAAAATAGATGAAGAGAAATGCACGTAAACAGAGAAGCAAAATAGATGAAGAGAAATGCACGTAAACAGAGAAGCAAAATAGATGAAGAGAAATGCACGTAAACAGAGAAGCAAAATAGATGAAGAGAAATGCACGTAAACAGAGAAGCAAAATAGATGAAGAGAAATGCACGTAAACAGAGAAGCAAAATAGATGAAGAGAAATGCACGTAAACAGAGAAGCAAAATAGATGAAGAGAAATGCACGTAAACAGAGAAGCAAAATAGATGAAGAGAAATGCACGTAAACAGAGAAGCAAAATAGATGAAGAGAAATGCACGTAAACAGAGAAGCAAAATAGATGAAGAGAAATGCACGTAAACAGAGAAGCAAAATAGATGAAGAGAAATGCACGTAAACAGAGAAGCAAAATAGATGAAGAGAAATGCACGTAAACAGAGAAGCAAAATAGATGAAGAGAAATGCACGTAAACAGAGAAGCAAAATAGATGAAGAGAAATGCACGTAAACAGAGAAGCAAAATAGATGAAGAGAAATGCACGTAAACAGAGAAGCAAAATAGATGAAGAGAAATGCACGTAAACAGAGAAGCAAAATAGATGAAGAGAAATGCACGTAAACAGAGAAGCAAAATAGATGAAGAGAAATGCACGTAAACAGAGAAGCAAAATAGATGAAGAAAAATGCACGTAAACAGAGAAGCAAAATAGATGAAGAGAAATGCACGTAAACAGAGAAGCAAAATAGATGAAGAGAAATGCACGTAAACAGAGAAGCAAAATAGATGAAGAGAAATGCACGTAAACAGAGAAGCAAAATAGATGAAGAGAAATGCACGTAAACAGAGAAGCAAAATAGATGAAGAGAAATGCACGTAAACAGAGAAGCAAAATAGATGAAGAGAAATGAACGTAAACAGAGAAGCAAAATAGATGAAGAAAAATGCACGTAAACAGAGAACCTAATTTTATCGACAGTCGACAAAGAAAGATCCTACGTTAAAGACATACAGAAAATGTGTAAAATATAATTATATTTTTCTAATAAAATGTTTTTTACTTGTCTTCTAATTGCCATCTTTGTATGTGTTTCGAGTTACATTTGATTCAATTATGTAAAGTAGTCTCCATGCGTGTCTGAGTACGATTAGCTTAATTCTAATCGCAATGTATAGGCTAAATATTTTCAATCTGGTGGCAATAATATTTCATAATTTATATAATGATAAAAAATTTTAATTAATATTAACCAGTTGTTTGCGGAGTACTGCTATTGGAGTAACCGGTTTTCGTTAAACTGTTGTGGAGTATTCCAGTTGGAGTAAGTGCCAATTTTTTTCGTAATTAACTAGTTGGTGGCGATTTAAGCACTGATTGGCTTTTATCTACATAGACTAAGTCTGTTTCAACGAATAAGATATTTGTTACCACCCCGTATTTTCAAATTTAGGCACAAAACTCCTCCATTCCATGTTAAGTCTATGGGAGACCCTTCTTTTGTTCATTTGACAATAAAATCCTAGTTAGCATGCCCGTTAAGTTCTAATTGGTATATTATAGCTAAATGACTATCCTTTGACCAATACGCATCGACTTGGGTTTGTGGGTGGGAACTTTCTTGGAAAAAGTTATACCAACTTCGAACTACATTGTCAGCTACAAACGTAAACAAACAATTATAAATCGTTATTCTTATCTAGTTTTAGCATAAATTTAATAAAATTTTATGTATATTTATCCTATTTAACAAATAAGCTTGTTTTTTAAACCATTCAGCCATAAATCTTTCAAAAAACAAAGCACTTCCGGTTATGATGGTACTTCCGTAATACATAAGATATACATGTATAGTCGTTAATATAATAAAGTAATAATTGCTTATTATAGTCTACTATTAGTACAATAGTTTAAATAACGTATAAATAGAGTCAAATACACATCATCAATAATAAAAGTGTATTAACCTAGATTTAGAAAAACCACCACCCCCTCACGCCGATCGGCGTTATAATCTAAAGGCCGTATTATTTCTCTACATTGATTTAGAAAGCTGCAGTTTTTTTTATTTGACAGAAAATAGACATGTCTAAGTAACGTATGTAACAAATTAATGGAATATGTATAAAAAACGATTTTTTAAAATATTTTAAAATCTTAAATTTTATAAATTTTTTTAAACATACATAATATTTTGAAGTTAACAATTGTAAAGTGTAATATGTACGTGATAGAAAACTGAAAACAGATTATATCTACTACAATTTTTAAGCGAGATATCGCAAATTGAAAAACCACTTTAAAAACCACAAAACCTGTACGCAACAGCGGTGTTGTTTCGGATTATCGAGTGCGCAGCTGACACGTTAAAATATAAATTTCAATTTTTATTGAATCTCATTTATCATTAAAGAATTTTTATTCATAAAAAATTGTAAACAAAATTTACAAAGCAAATTAATTTACTATTTAATGCGCCTATAAATACTCCAAAGTATCCGAACAAATTTAAAAGATTCTATTATCAAACAATCTATCAAATATCTCTATGCTGAAGAGAAGTACAAAATAAATGAATTGATTAGAAGAATGTTAATCTGTGCATGTTACTTAAAATTTTTCTAGTAGATAGAATTTCTGTAATGAATATTAAAGCGCATTTAGTGTTTAATTAAGTTATATAAAGTAGAATATTAAATTAAAAGTAGATAAATATTCCATTAAGTTGTTTAATTAATAAATTATTTATCCCCGAGCACTTATTAAGTAAAAGCTAATAAATATGCTTTGAATTTTTGAAAGGAAATTAATATTACACCGTAGCAAAGCAAAACGACAGAAGCAATTTCACTCTCAGGGGTTGCTGCAACGTTTTACGTAAATAGAGATTTTCGTAGACTAAAAATAACTTGTGTATTACACAGAGAAAATGTTGTCACTTTGAGAAAAACAAAGTTGTATCGGATATATGTTAGCCCCTTTATTTAATTCAGCTAAAGTATTTGGGCTGTATTTTTGGAATCCTTGTATATGTATAAAAGAGGAGACAGGAGCAAAACATCGTTTTCAATCGTATTTATTTAAGGCATATTGTTTATTCGTAGAGATGTTTCTATGGGCAATGGCCTTGCTTTCATTCAAAAGAATACATAATATAAATATTTATTTTTTAAGAGCCATTAAAATATATGGAGATTATGCACTGGAAGCGTCAGTAGTCTGTGCCTTATTGTCGATTTATATTGCTGGGCAGTTCAGTCTTCTAAAGAGGAAAAAAATTTATTGTCACTGCGTGTATGGTAGTTACGAAGGAGAATTCAAAATAATCAATCGTATAGAAGCTTATGCAATGTATTTCTTATCTTTATTATTTATCGTGTTTATTATGCTTACGGTGATGCCCGGAATTTCGTCATTTGCGGAAATAAAAAAACAAAACGGTACCGATACAGAAGCATTTCTTGTGTCTTTCGTGTGGTCTGCGTATAATATTTATTTCACCGGCCAGATGGTTTCTCTTCTCTTACTGTGTGTGGCAGGTTATTTTATTCTGGAGAAGAGATACTTAAAGATGTCAGAAGAGGTAACTGAAATTACTATTAGAAACCATTTCCTGCGAGAACAATTGGAAAGTATAATGCAAAAACACGTGGAACTTTGGGGATTTTTAACAATGATTAACGAACAATGGGACATTTTCTTACCTTTGGTATATACCAGTCTACTTTACTTGACGTGTTTCATTTCGTATGCAACTATATTTGTTAAATTACAACTGATATTAAGAATTGTTTTTGTAATAATTTCGTTAGTTCTTCTGTTCGGATTGATATTTACGTCTTGGGCACTTTCTCATTTAACAAATCTGGTAAGTACAGTATTTCTATAATAATACTTATTTTTCGTATTTCTATGGTAATTGACGATTGTATTTGTAACTTTCGATTTAACATTATAGAATAATATTTTATCAGACTTAATGTCTGGCATCTTTTGTTAACCGGTAGTAATGCATTAGTGAAAAGCAGAGGCGTATTTTTCCACAATATTAAGGGAGGCGTATTTTCATTTATTTTAAATGACAACAATTATAACGTGCTTGACGTTAACCAACATTACAAACTAATTTTCGAAAATGTAAATACGCTAGTTGCTTGCTGGAGAAACGAACATTAGTAGTTGGTCATGAATTCGCTTTTCGACAACGAGTATTTTCGCGAATTTTCTTAATATCAGTAATACCTAAATACAAGCGAGTTTTTCACAAAAACTTAGGTAATGCATTCTACTTTCAGACCGCCCATTGGTATTATAGAAAATTTGAATATTATTTAAACAATTTTCCAGTTAAATACACTTAAATGTCTGTACGGTATAGCAGCTTTACGAAGTTGTGCATGACATTGTATACGACACCTACGACATTAAGTTGTTAATCTTTAAGTTTTTCTGCTTTAAATATAGAAATCAGTGCATTAGGTAACTTATTATTTTTTTGATTTCGTATATTATGTATTATCGATATGTTATTAAATTGATTTTTGTGTAAAGAAAAAATTATTGCTAAACGTCGCACAAAAGAACATTAAGGCATTAAAAAATATGTAAATAACATCAATTCAAATACACAAATGTCGGTTGATGCGTGTTGCAATACCTTTGTCAAGTATAAAGGGCACTGATGAGACCTGATCTTTATAGCGAAATGCATTTGGATAAAAAAAAGAGATAAAGTATAATAAATCTTGTTTTTAATTGTTTAAATTTTACATTCATAATTATGTATCTAATTTATTTTATAAATTAAAAATATAAATTCCGAGCGATATAGAACTGCAGTGAAAGTACTCGAACACGCTTCTAGTGAACCGAAACGAATGAGAATCGTTACATAATGCAATGAAGATTACAAGGAAGATATTCACAGTGAAATTATTTGAAAGTGTGCTGTTTAGTCAAAAACATATGTCTATGGGGTTATTTCTAATATCACGTCACTCAAAGGCGTGTGCACTCGGTGCCTGAGCTGAAGGTCTTCGAAATTTGTTCGGAAAAATTACATGCTCGAATTGATGACGCGTATTTACAATTTTTATTTGCAGTCGACAGAGACGAACTCGACATTGAGTGTGTTAAACAACTTATTATTACAAGAATACAACGGTCTTTTAATTGTCATCTTTGCAGCGCCATATTTTTCCCTGTATATGTAACTATTACACAATAAAATATTAATATTATATCTTTTCAGATGTACGATAATTTTATCAGCATCGAAAAGGTTTCTTCTGCGAATCTACCATTGACATTTAAGTTTAAGGTAAGTGAATAATTTAGAATAATTCGGGACACATTACAGTTCAATAAGGATTAACTGGAATGTTCATGGTATGACATTTCAATAAACATACGTTCTCAAATACCTGAAAATAAATACGTTTTAATGCTAGAGTTTTAATGACTAAACAATGAAATAAAATAATTTAATTATAAAAAAGTGATTAATATGTTATAATTTTTGTACAAGATAAACGACTTTATAAAGAGATTTGGAAAGATTCCTCTCGGCATATCTATTGGCGGATTCTTCTACATAAAACGAGATTTCCCGATAAGAGTAAATTGTCATTGATTTTTAATCGTATAAATACGCTTCACGTAGAAATAACATTAGTAAAACATCGTTATTTTCAGGTAATGAGTGCTCTTTATTCGATATTTTCTTCGTGTGTTCAAGTGAGCGGAATTTTGAAGAAAGAAAAAAATTGCACGGTCAAACATGGAAAAAACATATTTCGTAGTTAAGCAATCTTTCAAACATAATATAGTAAATAAAGTAAAAGTGAAGTTAATTGTTATTTTGTTTTAATGTTTTTGTACCTACATAAACAGTTGTATTTCATATAACTGTTCTCAGGGCCATACAGAAGGGTTAACGTAATGTTGAATAAAATATTCAAAAACTCTGTATTCAGAATCGAAATATTCGAATGTCTGCATCTGAAATCACTTTGCTTGTAAATGGAGAATTTGTAGAACAACAATTTCTTCGAGCATTCGTGGAAATAAAAGACACGTCTTCAGTATCAGACGTAATATACGAAGAAGAAAAACCTGATCCAAAAGATCATTTCGCAGAAAGTACTGACAACATTCAGGCAGAAACAATACAGTGTGAAACTTAAAAGCGTGATGATTACATTAACACAAAGAAAAACTCACGTGTATAATATTCAACACTAGAAATTGATCAAGAAAAGGGATTGTTTTTGAATTTTCTCAAATCGACCTATCTTTTACTGTTGTAGTCTGTTATTCAAGTGTAACAGCAATGAATACCTGAGAGCATTCTGAAGAATTTTCGGTGGATGACCATTTTAAGGAATTGTTACATTTAGACGAATGCGGCAGAACATTTAATGTGAATGAAAATATTATAAAAAACACATAATACAAATAATAATGAATTAAGTAATATATCTGAGGTCATGCAATTTATTTCAATTGAATCACAGTTTTATGATACGCAACTTAATGAAAATGTTGCTGGAAATAACCTCGAAAGTGAAAACTTTGGTGAAGGTAAGACTACAAACAATACAATTATTACGTTACGTTCGTTTGTTTTTTTACTCGACATTTAGTTAGTTACTAGTAGCCCGGGCGGTTTCCTACTGGACGTTATAGTAGCAGCGGTGTAATTTCGTAGTATAAATAATAAATTCATATTGATATGGAATTGTTTTTCCATTAATATAAATATATTATTTATACTACAAATTTACGAATACTACGGTTTTAATTCTGGTATAGGCCTATTTATGATGTTTATAATTTTATTTAAATTTAATGAAAGAATGATAATTTTTAATTAAACAAACGATGTCATGAAATTATTTTTTTCTCAAAGAACGATGACAATCAGAAGAAAAGTCAAATGCTAAACAAATTGATTGACTTCAAAAAATGAAAAATGATCATGATTCAACTGTAGACAAGGGTGAATTCGGACCAGAAACGGAAGACGAAGTAAGAAAACATTTTGTAATTTCGTTTTTATTCAGATTTAAGTATTGATTTATAACTTTTAGAAGTAGAGAAATTCAATTAATTTTAATGATTTCGGGTTCCGTGAAAATAAAATTGATGACATTTGCTATGACAAAGATTTTATTCTTTCTTCTTGTGGAATCTAAGGTGATCGTTTTTGTAAGCCTGTTATGTGTTCGGCCAGACACACAATGCAACGAGGCACGACCTACCCAGGCCAACCACTACCACGAAAAATTCCAGAAGTCTTTCTGACCCGTCCGAATTCGATCTTCAATACTTAGAATTATGGACTGCAACTTTTACCACCACGAAAGAATATATATAATTGAAATAAAAGATTGTGATGTATTTCGAAGAATATTCGAAAGAGTAGGAACAAGCATCTTCGATAACAATATGCGACGCTCTTTTGTTTAAAGCCGGTTTCACACATTCGGTATTTGCCTATTTGTCCCAATTGGTTGGACACAAATTACAGCAGAAAGGTGGAAAACGTATAATACCGAGTATCGAGTCACTGGTAAATCTTTTTCTCGTCAGGTTCAACTTCCAAACTAGTCTCGGTAAATTTCGACGTTTGATTTTCACATAAACCCTTTTAATGACACGAGAGTTTGACGTACACATATTTTATACAAAATTATTTAAAAAGTACTTGGGATGAGTAAAACACCTTGTAATAATTACAACAATATTGAACAATTGTCAATCTTAAATATTAATTAGTTATGTTATTGCATTAATTTTTTTGATATGGTTTATTTTAGTTAATATAATAATTTGAATATCGATATTAAAAAAATAACCAAATATAATAATAGATTATAAATGCGAATAATAAACAATTTTGTTTACTATTTTTAGTAAAAACACGTTTGATAATTTTAAATATTTAGCCAGTGGAGATGGCTGAATTACCCCAACTTTTGCATTCCGAATGAGTACTTCAACTGTTTGCATCATGATTAATCGAATTGTAAATCTATTTGTCAAGTGTTGGCAAAAGATTACGTAAAGTTTTCAAGCAGAATAAAATTTTCTAATCTTGCGATAGATTTTTAAAAAGTAAAAATTGCTGTGACACAGCGATTGATTTTCAATACAAAATTTTAAGCGGTTGTCGATTAAAGAAATTTACACTACGCGAATCGAGTTCACACGTTACAGATGGACTGGCCACGTGCAATTTTCCAAGATTTATAAACGTATATAACGCATAAATAAGGACTACATTCCCTGTAAAAATCTTCCGGGATAGCATTCTCCTAAGCAAATCGCCCAGGTCTTTCTTTGTAATCACCTATGAAAAATAAAAAATAAAATTACTTCACATACGTAATGCTTAGCACATGCTGAGATTAGCATGACGTAAGCACGTTTCTAATTGTTGCATAAACAATACACATTAATAATGTATTTTCGATAATTGTCGATGCGTATTGTTCGATGCGAGATTGTCGAATGCTATTTTTAGTTTCGAAAATGAGTTCTCTGAGTAAGTTAAACTATATTTTCATTGTATAATTATATCAACTGTTGTGTTTTCTGTTAATAATGAATATAAAAAAAATAAAATTAATAGTAATTTTCGACCAGATGTTTAAAACTCCCAATAAAATGTTATACGGTGATAAGAACGGCGAATGTATTTTTCCATTGAATGGGGATAATTACAAGTATTTCCAATTGAGATTATTTTCATTACGCACACTTCCATATTTAACTTTTAATTACGATCTTTAACTTTGCATTTATTTTCTGCTAGAGACAATTACGGCATTAAACGTATTTTCTGCAAATAAATAACCAATTATTATTTCATTTCTGAATCTTATTTAACATCTCAATATTGATTTTTATTAATAAGCATCCGGTAATTTATTTGGACCGGGAATAACTCTTCAGCAATATTACGTATGAATTATTAATTTTATAATTGTGACAAGTTACACTTTCCACACAATTAATAATACTAAATCACAATGCAATATTTATGCTTTGTGACAGAAATAAATTGACTTTTGCTAAATTTTCAGTTGTATTTTTGTGGATGTGCAACGGAATAAATTTCCAAAATCCGTCTCGACAATAAGAATTTCACCTGTTTATTTGGTGTAAACTGTTTGTCATTTCTTTGTTTTTCTTTTTTAAATTCTTATATAATTATTGAACTCATGCGAATAAATTTTTACGAATTGCTGTGCTTATTGTGTTTACTTTCATTTTCTAGTTTCTAGTTCTAAAATGGACGTTCCTAATGACATTAGTGCGGAAGATTCCGTTAATAATATATTGAATGCTGTCGTGCAACTGACAGGTGATAGAATTGCCGATGAACCGGAAGAAACAGAATTGTCTTCTTCTGTAAGTTACATTTCAATGGAAGTAATTAAAACTAATGTAATAATTCTTATCAATTAAAAATTTAAAACTGAAAAACACAACACGACAATGCACAATCTTGTCAAAAGTGTTGTTTGTAATGTCTGGAAATAGTTTATTAATTATTAAATGATTTTTATCTGAGTAATAAAAAAACAACTCGAGTACTGTAAGATTATTCTGTCAGGTATCAGAATTTTCATTTTTTACAGGATTCCGATGACGAAGAGGAATATTATTTTTGTCTGTCTACGTATGATTTTACTCGTCGTGACGAATACCAGACAAGACCTTTGAAGAAAAGGTTTATATATTTAGAAAGATATTCATTAATCAAGCAAATTATCTACGAAGAAAACGAAGAGGAATCATCAAAAGATGATGATGATGATGGAGTAAGAAAACATTTTTTAACTTTCTCTAATTTATACTTATAAATTCATTCTCGTTGTTGATAAACTTCACTTTAAATATTATATTAATATTTTAAGACTCGTTTTATCTCTTGTGTTCACAATGATTTTATACATTTTAAATGTTAGCGTGAAATCATTCGGGTTAGAAAGTTTATTCGAAATTTCATACTATAACGAGTGTAATCAAATTTTAAATATTACTTTGAAAATAACCGAAAAAAAAGGCAAAATAAATATATTTATTTATTGAAGACTTTTGTTTTACAAGCGAACAATTGATCATTTGTGCTTGTCGTTGATAAAATCCGTTTGATCTGATTGATATGCTTTCTAAATGTTCGGCATTTAAATTTATTTTTATATTTAAACATTTTTTATAAGATGAACAGAAGACAATTCGAGTCTCTCTAATAGTAAACTTTCAATTCATTGTAAAGATTTAAACCTGTCGATTTTATTATTTTTGATTATTTATTGTAATTATGCTGGCATGACTTTCCTTATATTATTTTTTAACTTACATTTTATTTTGAACCTGCGGATAATTTCATCTTCATATTTTATTTACGAGACGTTTTTATTATTTGCAGGAAACAACCAAGTGTTTCGAAGTGTTTGTGAAATTCTTTCGCAGATTTCCGTCATTCATCCGTTGTTGTTTTACAAGAAAAAAGTAAAATGGCGGAATGGAGAAGATAGTTTGAATTTTAATTGTTACATTCCGTTCATTTAAAAAGAAAAAAAAAAAAACGTTATATTTTACATTTCATATACTTAATGTTAGGTGAAGTATTTATCGTTTACATAATTATATAACGAAGGCACACTACAAAATTTACTTGGTGAAGTTTCTAGTGTAACACTTTGGTTAACACGCACCATCGATTCGTCTGCTCTGTACTTTTGGTTTAATTATTAATCTTTTGTTAAAACAGAGCAAAGAATAATTTCACCTGCAATTTTCAATTTTTCGGTTGAAATTTAATGGAGAAAATGAAATGAAAAGCTTTAAAAAAATTAAACTGAAATAAAAATAAAATTCGAAACATAACAACTTCTACAATTCTATAAATTATATTTATAAAAATTCTCGTGACTATTTTCACAACGTCTCTCAAATTAGGTTAGCAAATGCAAGTAAAATTGTAATTACAACGTACATTGTTGAAGCATCAACAGCACATAAAAGACGATGCAAAAAAGCCATTGCCAAGTCAATAAAAATCGTTTTTGCGAAAAAAAAACAGAAAATGGCCATTACAAGAAATTATCAATGTGTTTCGTCGTAAACACGTCATTAATATGCTTGTCTCTACTAGAAAAGAATGAAAATGGCTATTGTATTAGTACGAAAGAAATCTGTTTACACTCGATAATATTTCCAAAAGTAACGAAGTAATAAATATCATAACAAATGCTGTTACTGTTGAAAAGAATACGAAACTTCCAAGGCCACCAAAGTTCCTGTGTTTTTTTAAAAATCAAACCAGGACTTACCTGTATTTGTTCTCAAACAACAGAATTCGTGTTCAAATATGAGAAATTCAAGTGGAATGCACACCGTTCAATATCTGTTTGTTTTTCTCTGAAAAAGTTTTTGCTTTCGTTTTATTATAATTATTTGTAGAAATCATTAACTTGATTTCAACTGAAAGTCGTTAACGTTTTTGTTACGTGTTTTAAGTAATAAAGTTAATGTGTCTTCAACTGTTTATGATTCATCTTGTAATAAAGTATATCTGAAAAGGTTATAAATTTATTTCACTAAATAGAAACAAAAACGTACAGACACTTCCCCGTATACAAATTTAAAGTAGAATTAAAAATCTATTCCGTTGTACCACAGAAGTAAAAACATAATAGTTTAGTTCCGCGACCCCGAAATTGCAAATATAAATAAAATTAATATTTCGCGACCTCCCACCCAAAGGAATAATAACAGTCTTTACAATTACTAATTGAATTTTGACTGTAATTATAAATGTAAATTTTTTTAAAATATTATATAATCACATTGCACTAATTTTATACATTAAGAAAATACCGACAGTATGTAATACAACTATTGCTATTATTTTATGTCGCTGCGATTGTAGCGACGGGTATGAACACGCATGTATGACGTGTACATACACGAGCAATTTACAAGTTCCAACTCGATGTGTACGTACTCTTTGTAATTTAATCTCCTTCTGTAATACTCGCTGCTAGAGCACGATTGAACATGCATATGGATGCGTTTGAACAAGTCGCGCTGTCACTAGTATAAAACAGGCGCTGGCAATTGCACCACTACCTTACATACCTTGAGAAATCGACAAACTTTTATTTGTAAGTTAAGCCATACTGATAAAAGTGTACTCGAAGCATTTTATCTCGTGGCATTAAGAGTAGCTATGACGTCCAAACCCCATACAATCGCCGAAAACCTCGTATTGCCTGATGAAATTGATACGATCAGTATTTTAATACGTGTGAAAGAAAAAAAAAATTGAAAAGCATTCCGCTTTCTAACGACACAATATCGAGGCGAATCGATGACACGGCCGCCGATGTTGGCGATCAGATAATTCAGCGAGTGAATTCGAGTAAATTTTTTAGTATTCAATTTAATGAATCAATACATGTAGCCAACATGTCTCAGTTGCTTTTTGTGAAATAGGAATGCGATAGGGACACATCAATCAAAGAAAATATGTTGTTTTGCAAAACAGTACCGGGTGATGCAACGGGACAATGTTTTTTTGATGTTTTTTATGAAGCTACGAAAAACTATACTAACGTAGATTGGACAAAATGTATTGCAGTATGTAGTAATGGTGCAAAGGCGACAGCAGCAAAGAACAGTAAATTAATGAAAATATTAAGAGATCGTCTTATACCGAGGGCGAAATGGACGCACTGCTTCCTTCACAGACACGCTCTTGTCACAGAAAATATGCCGGAATATCTCAATTAAATTCTTTGTATAGCCGTAAAATTCGTCAATTTTATTAAACGCCGACAGTTACAGAACAGACTGTTTGCTAAACTATGCGATGAAATGGGCGAAAATAAAAATATTTATTCTTTTCCATACAGAAGTTATATGGTTATCGCGAGGGGAAGTGTTCACCTGGGTATTGGAATTGCGAGATAAATTAATAATATTTTTCTAGGATAAACAAACGCCATTTTCATTGTTTTTACAGAATATTGAGTGTATGTTGTTGTTGTCTTATATCATTGATGTATTTTCGCATTTAAACGACTCGAATGTGAATTTTCAAGGACGTGATAAAAACATTTTTTTAATGACAGACAAAGTTTATGCGTTCATTAAGAAGCTCGATATTTGCATTATTCGCCTTCGAAGCAAAAATTTAGATATATTGTCACTCACTTCGGATTATATTGAGAAAAATTTGAATGAACAAGACACTATTATTCCCTACAGTTTGGATTGCATGAAGATGCATTTGCGTGCACTAAAAACTCAGTTGACAGAGTATTTCCCGGAAGATAAAAATGATTTTTCGAAGAGCTGGAAATTGACTCCGTTAAGTGAAAATGTTGTTGCCGCTGCAAAGTTACCAGTTGAGAATCACGATCAGCTCATCGAAACGCTACAACTGCAATTTACATCTGAAAATTTAAATACGTTTTGGCTACTTCGTCGACATGAATATGGAAATTAAGTAACAGAAGCATTCAAAATATTAATCCCTTTCGACACGTCTTATCTCTATGATAGGGGTTTTTCGTCTATGATTGCTCTAAAAACTGAATACAGGAATCGTCTTTTATCACTCGAAAACAATTTGCTTTTTGTGTTTCTAACGTAGATCAGGTATGAAGAAAATTTTAAATTTAAAACAAATGCAACCATCAGATTAATTTCTTTTCTTTACAGGTGTACTTATTGTAAGTAAAATGTTTATAAGTTTATAATAAATGATTTTTTCTCATAATATGATTTCATTATTATTTCGCGACCTTCCTTTAATATCACTGCGACTCCCAATTGAAAAACGCTGTATTAGTGGTAAGTATAAGCAAGTCATATGCATGTTCAAACACAGGCTGAAGCGGCGCTCTGCTCGCTTGCTAATGCTATTCTGTTCAAAGAACTATATGCATGTTGAAACACAGGCCGAAGCGGCGCTCTGCTTGCGTGCTAATGCTATTCTGTTCAGAGAATTATATGCATGTTGAAACACAGGCTGAAGCGGCGCTCTGCTCGCTTGCTAATGCTATTCTGTTCAAAGAACTATATGCATGTTGAAACACAGGCCGAAGCGGCGCTCTGCTGGTGTGCTAATGCTATTCTGTTCAGAGAAGCATATGCATGTTTAAACAAGATCTAGCATCGTCCTTTACAAATACTGCGTTAATTTTTCAATAATAGTGTAAATATGTTTAGCTTATAGACATAAACAATATAAATACAATACGCACTGCAAATTTTTAGAGAACGAAAAAATCGATACCTGAAATTGTCTATTAATTGAGTATTTAACACATCAATATTTTTTCACAGTTATAGCCAAAACGGCGCCCATAAAGTTCTGTGCTTCCGACAAATGTTTGGGTTGCTCGCCTCTAGAGCAGGCCTTGTATGGACTCTACTAATGTTTATATATCAAAAGAAAATTTTTATGTAAAAATTACAAAAAAATGGCCGGCGTTATTACATTTAACCAAAGTTTTAACTTTGTAATGTCGTATTATATTTTTTTATATTATTACATGTAATAACGCCGGCCATTTTTTTGTAATTTTTACCTAAAATGTAATATTTTACTGTGACAACACCAGAAGACGCTTTACCTACTCTGCATTTTCTCACGGAGGCAGTAGCCTCAAAAGAAAGGTCGTCTCCGAGGGACTGTGAGGACTTGAGGACTGTTGATGGTGTGAAACGGCGAAAAGAAGGACAAGAACAAAGTTTTAACTTTGTAATGTCGTATTATATTTTTTTATATTATTAAAATTTTTATATTTATAATTTATCCCACATAGCATCTTTTTCATCAGGAACTGCAGTTATAGTTTTACTCGAACCTAGGTTAATGGAATTTTTTGCCCCTTGATGGTTAGATAAAGGGAAATCGTGACTTACAAATTTAATGTAGGGCACGCGTAAAATTCAGCTTGTATTCCAATCCAAAGACCTGTACAAAAATAATTACAAAAAAACTTTAATTAAAAAAAATTATTTATAATTTTTTACTGTTTCCAAGACTGTCAAAATAATTTAACTGACCAAAAATTAAAATTCAATAATATTATTACTAAATACAGGGTGGGCCAGCGAAAACGAAACGGCAGAGTGTTCGTGTTTGTCCAAGAAAATCGCTCGGACAGGTCGATTTTATTCTCGAGGGGACATCTTTTGCAATAAAGTTTTTGCGATTCTGAATACAACAGACAACAAAAACTTTTAAAAACGCATTTATTTTGTATTAACTAAACAAACATTTATTTAAAAAAAAAAATGTTTGTTTAGTTAATATTCAGATTCGCAAAAACTTTTTTGCATAAGATGTCCTCTCGAGAATAAAATCGACCTGTCCGAGCGATTTGCGTGCTTGTGCGGAGTGTTCGTGCTTGGACAAGCACGAACACTCTGCCGTTTCGTTTTCGTTGGCCCACCCTGTATAAAATGCATACACAACATTTCCAAATAAAATAAAACTGTTATTGTTAAATGAGATAATTCATGACCTTTGGTTTCTCCACAAAACATAAAACTGTATTTGTTACGAATGTTGGAGAATTGAAGTTTGATTTCTTATGTGATAAGAATTACAAATTAAACAGTCGACAAATGTGAATATACTTGTCATTTAGGATTTTCTAATAATATTTCAATGCCAAATTTTTGTTGATTCATTTTTAAAGCAAGCCATTTAGGAAGAAAAATAAACATTCTAACAAATTCAAAAGAAATAAAATCTAAACCGTTAGATAAGGATTTATTTTACGGTAATTTCTACTTTCCCGAAAACACAATTCGAGTTTATTTTTTAATATAACCTCTTGTATTTTACGTAGGACACAAATCATAATTTTTATGTGCACTCAGGTGATTATCACACGTAAAATAGTAACCATCTTCAAATAGCGATAAATTATCAACATATGTCGAAAACCTGTGAAATAACATTTCGTAATTATTTATATATATTTAAAGTGAATTACAACACAGTATATACCCTCTACAAAGACACTAATTGATACATACAGAAAAACTACCCGTTTTTTTCGAGTTCTCACGTTTTAATCTTTTCAGTCCATTCCACAGATATAACACGGATGATCATTTGTTTAGGCTGAAGCAACGCTATGCTCGCGTGCTAATGCTATTCTGTTCAGAGAAGTATATAAATGTTCAAACGCAGGCTGAAGCGGCGCTCTGCTTGCATGCTAATGCTATTCTGTTCAAGGAAGTATATGCATGTTCAAACACAGGCTGAAGCGGCGCTATGCTCGCGTGCTAATGCTATTTTGTTCAAGGAAGTATATGCATGTTCAAACACAGGCTGAAGCGGCGCTATGCTCGCGTGCTAATGCTATTCTGTTCAAGAGAAGTATATGAATGTTCAAACGCAAGCTGAAGCGGCGCTCTGCTTGCGTGCTAATGCTATTCTGTTCAAGGAAGTATATGCATGTTCAAACACAGGCTGAAGCGGCGCTATACTCGCGTGCTAATGCTATTCTGTTTAGAGAAGTATATGAATCTACAAACGCAGGCTGAAGCGGCGCTATGCTCGCGTGCTAATGCTATTCTGTTCAGAGAAGTATATGAATCTACAAACGCAGGCTGAAGCGGCGCTATGCTTGCGTGCTAATGCTATTCTGTTCAGAGAAGTATATAAATGTTCAAACACAGGCTGAAGCGGCGCTATGCTCGCGTGCTAATGCTATTCTGTTCAGAGGAAGTATATGAATGTTCAAACGCAAGCTGAAGCGGCGCTATGCTCGCGTGCTAATGCTATTCTGTTCAAGGAAGTATATGCATGTTCAAACGCAGGCTGAAGCGGCGCTATGCTTCGCGTGCTAATGCTATTCTGTTCAAGGAAGTATATGAATGTTCAAACGCAGGCTGAAGCGGCGCTCTGCTTGCGTGCTAATGCTATTCTGTTCAAGGAAGTATATGCATGTTCAAACGCAAACTGAAGCGGCGCTATGCTCGCGTGCTAATGCTATTCTGTTCAAGGAAGTATATGCATGTTCAAACACAGGCTGAAGCGGCGCTCTGCTTGCGTGCTAATGCTATTCTGTTCAAGGAAGTATATGAATGTTCAAACGCAGGCTGAAGCGGCGCTCTGCTTGCGTGCTAATGCTATTCTGTTCAAGGAAGTATATGCATGTTCAAACGCAAACTGAAGCGGCGCTCTGCTTGCGTGCTAATGCTATTCTGTTCAAGGAAGTATATGCATGTTCAAACGCAAACTGAAGCGGCGCTCTGCTTGCGTGCTAATGCTATTCTGTTCAAGGAAGTATATGCATGTTCAAACACAGGCTGAAGCGGCGCTCTGCTTGCGTGCTAATGCTATTCTGTTCAAGGAAGTATATGAATGTTCAAACGCAGGCTGAAGCGGCGCTCTGCTTGCGTGCTAATGCTATTCTGTTCAAGGAAGTATATGCATGTTCAAACGCAAACTGAAGCGGCGCTCTGCTTGCGTGCTAATGCTATTCTGTTCAAGGAAGTATATGCATGTTAAAACACAGGCTGAAGCAGCGCTCTGCTCGCTTGTTAATGCTATTCTGTTCAGAGAAGTATATGAATGTTCAAACGCAGGCTGAAGCGGCGCTCTGCTTGCGTGCTAATGCTATTCTGTTCAAGGAAGTATATGCATGTTCAAACACAGGCTGAAGCGGCGCTCTGCTGGCGTGCTAATGCTATTCTGTTCAATGAAGTATATGCATGTTTAAACAAGTTCAAGCATCGTTCTTTACAAATATTGCATTAATTTTTCAACAATAGTGTAAATATGTTTAGCTGTTAGACGTAAACAATCTAAATACAATACGCACTGTAAATTTTTAGAGAACGAAAAAATCGATACTTGAAATTTTTTATTAATTGAGTATTTAACACATCAATATCTTTTTCACATTTATAGCCATGATGGCGCCCCTAACCTTTCGTGTATTGGACAAATATCCGGATTGCCCGCCCCTAGAGCAAGTCCTGTATGGACTCTACTAATGTTTATATATTAAAAGAAAATTTTTATATTTTTAATTAATCCCACATAGTATCTTTTTTATCAGCAACTGCAGTTATACTTTCACTCGCTCTAGATTCAATGGAGTTTTGGGCCTCTTGATGGTTAGATAAAGGAAAATCGTGGCCTAAAAATTACAATGTATGGCACGCGTGAAATTCAGCTTGTATTCCAATCCAAAGACCTGTACAAAAATAATTACAGAAAAAATTTTAATTAGAAAATGTAAAATATAGTTGTGTAAAATATTCAGTCTTTTTATTAAACCGATTTCATAATACCATAAATGTTAATCAGTCTTAAATACGAATTGAATTTGCTTAAATAAATACCGTCGTTTATTATTTATAAATATTTCTGACATATTGGAACAACTATTACTTATTTATTTAAGCATGTAATTTAAATTATCCCTATGATAATATTATTACCAGTAATGAACTTCCTTTAAATGTTTTCATTATTTGTCATTTAGACAAATAATGAAAACATTTAAAGAAAGTTTATTACTCTTTTCACATGTACGACAATTTTATAAATATTAAAAGAATTCATCTTCCATTAGATTTCAAATTAATTTATTTACTAAAGCATAAAATGTCCACTTAATACTTTATATTAGCATACTTTATTAAAAAGAATAATTTGAAATAACAACATATTTTACTCTATACATTACTAAATATATGTTAACTAGCAGGTAGGCCCGGCCTTGCTCGGGCAAAAGTAACGATAGCGAAGATTAAAGAAATATCTTTATATTCAGATAATCAGTGCTCTTTATTTGATTTTTTCTTCGTGCATTGAAGTGAACGGAATTTTGAAAAAAGAAAATAATTGCACCGTCTACCAAAAAAAAATATTTTTCGTAGTTAATCAATCTTTCAGATTATACTAAAATACCACAAATGTAATTAATTGTTATTAACCTCTTAATAGTGAGAGACGAGAATAGTCGTCCAAGGCGATCGAGTGGCAGTAATGAAGGACGACTATAGTCGTTAAAAAATTCTTATAAAATACCTGGACCATTTCGTGAAGTCGTAGAATTTTCACGAGTAGTTGGGTTCTCCAACTTTGTTTTTGAATATCCTTTAGTTCTCGAGAAATTACAATAAAAGAAAGAAAATTAAAATAAATATGAAATTTTAGACGGCCATCTATCGACATAAATCGAATTTAAATCTCCCGCCGTCATCTGATTGGTTAAAAAATTTAATATTCCTAATTAACTGGCATCAGAAAAAAGTACGTGTGACTTCTGTAAATGACGCTATCGGGAGAGCAGAAATGCAACCGGAAAAAGTGAAACAGCCTACGTCATTAGTCTAATGGTCCTTGTCTGACCTACTTTTCGTAGAATCAACATTAGAGTAAGCCGTAGTAAAACGTAGTAGTTTATAGTAAAACGGTCTTCTCTAATATTCATAGTACTTTGTAAAGCTTGAATTTCAATTCAATAAGTATTATTTAGTTCAGAAACATTATAAATACATCATTAAGTAGGAGAATAACGAAAAACTTTATTTTTTAGTATAATACAATTTACAACATCGAAAGTTCGTATATCGTAATATTATAAAAACTACATCGAAATACATACAAAGTCACCTAATTTACTTAAATTCAGTTCATTATACAACTGTCGATACTCTTGCCTTCCTCAGTTTCCTCAAACAAAATTCGAAAACTTCAATTAATCCTATAAATATTTAAGCGCCATTACTATTCGAATTAACTGTAATTATAAATATAACTGAAAAATATTTTCGACATAAACCCTAGGCAATAATTATCAAAACAAAATTCTTCAAGTATAAATTTTTCTGCATAAATGTCAGCGATCCAATGTGTGACCTACTTTCTGTAACGTAGTAAAACAAAGTAAGTTGCAGTACAACAATACACATAAACACAAATAAATTAGTGACCCAATAATACATACTTTCATTTATATCCATATGTTATATCCAAAAGTCAGTTCTCCCAAATTGTCGAAAAATAAATTATTTTCAACTTTTCTTTTTGTAAAGTAGCATATTCTGAAAAACAAGTTCTATATTCAGCGTAAAATTTCCACCTTTTATCCGTTAAAAACAACGCAAAATGTACGAATCCACGTAATAAAAAATTATCGCAGTGAACTTCGAAAAAACGAGAAACACAGAAACACCAGACCGCACTCTATACAATTTTCCCGCCAATTGATTCATATAGTGATGCTCCTTGAAAAATTGCATCACATGACGAAAAGTTTTAGAATAAATGCTAAAAGTTTTAAAAAATTCTTTCATGAAACCCGATGAATTTAATTAATACACAATAACTAAATCTGTTTAATAAAGGTTAATAATTTTCCATTATAATTATGCAAATTAGATATAAAAAAGATCATCGCGCAAATTCTCCCGCGAACCATGGATGACTCTTACGTCATCTGGATTGAAGTTTCCTGCAAAATAGTGAAAATTTTTATATAATTATTTTACTAATCCAGTCAAATTTAAATAATATAAAATGTCTAGATCTGTTTAATAAAGATTATCACAAATATTATTACATAATATGCAAATTAGATATGACAAAGATCACTGTGGGAAAATTCCCGCCAAGATAAAAATAGCTTTCGGTCACGTGATCACCAAGAAATACGCCTTAAATTTAATGTTTGTGTACAAATTAATACATTTTAACTAATGTCATCGTTTAAAATTTAATGTTTCTGTAAAAATTAGTAAATTGTAACAAATTTCATCAAAGACAACAGAATAATTTTCAGCTTATAAAAACTCTACAATAAATGATTATTTCTTCGAAAGACGTCGATATGCACGAATAAATAATAAATATACAATAATGCTTTTATCCATTTTAAGTGGATATTGTAAAAATTAAGCTATTTAATTTGTTTGGCTTTTATAATTTAGTTTCCGAATATTTTACTGTGAAATTCCATTTAGTAAACAGAAACAAAGACAAGCTATTAATTATAAACAGGACAATAGAATAATTTTTACGTAAATTGAGTGAAAATACAGAAAAAAACGAATTATATCAAAGATGGGGACAAACAAGCTTACATCCCCAGAACAGAGCTTATAATTTGTTGTCAATATCAGCCTGTTCCTACTTTGACTGTTTTATGTGAAATTTCAATGAATATTTATTATGATTTAATTTGAGTAAGTGGTTTATAATATGCAATTAAAAAAACAAATTAATGGAACTTTCATTTATTTTTAATTAAATGTTTTACTCTGTGTATCTTATTATATTCTAATTATCCTCTAAGAAAATTGGTTCTACTACATAAAAATTTTAATCGAAAGTTATTATGCGCAAAATAATTTTTTCCGAATTAATTTATTGATTTTGTACCTTTCTTAAGCTTAGGTATATTTAATGGATTGCAGATAATATACGATTTTAAAATTCCTGAGATATTTTTTTGTATATTGCGAGATTGAATACGAATATTGATTTATATATTAATATTTATATTATTGCTTCGTGTTAAAAATACGAAATTATTTTTAAACGCATCTGAAAATGATTGTAGTTAATGCGAAGCTATATCTACAAATTACTATTGTCTTCCTCCTGTTACACTTTGTTCTGTTATCTGTCACTATTTCGCTCTTCTTTCACTGTTTGTTTCTCTTCCTGTTTACGTCTTATTTCTATTTTTACTTTTCCTGTTATTATAACCGAGAGAAGGAAAGTATGGCCATCGCTCAAAATGGACCTATGAGATTTTTATATTTTGGACTCGTACACCTCGGAGAATTACATCAAACTACAAGTAAAAAGCATTGAAGGTTCCAAAAACAGTATTAAAAACGCTGATAAAGTTATTAACATAATTCAAAGAACTAAAATAGAAAAAACTGATACTTTAATAAGTTTAGATGTAAAAAATATGTATCCGAACATAAAATGGGAATTAATAGAATACAGCCTCGTACATAATGCCATTAATCCAGAACTAATGAACAATAATATACAATTTGCTTATAAAAGGAACTATTTTGAAGTGTATAATGATTTTTACAGACTAATAGATGGTATTAACATGGGGTCAAAGATAGGGCCAAAACTAGTTGAATTAGTGATGAAAGATATAGACAATAAAATACAAAATATTCCCGGCCTAAAAACAGTAATGAGATACGTGGATGATTATTTTTTGATTTTTAACAACCAGGTAACAAACGAAAACATAATTTTAAGTACAATAAATATCATAAAACTTGACATTGGATTAGAAAAACACAATAAAATTAATTTTTTGGATATAACAATAACAAAAGAAGAAGAGAAATTTTCATTTACAACCTATAAAAAACCATCCAATGTTAATAAGACGATCAATTATCACTCATCTGTTTCAGAAACTAAAAAAAAACACATATATAATGGAATTAAAGTAAATATATAGAAGAACTACCAAAAATAATAAACAGAATATTGAATTAAACAAGTTAGATTATAAATTAATCCTTAATAATTATCCGCAACAAGTTTTAAAAAAGTGGCATGAACAATATTATAAAAACAGATTTAACATAAAAAATAAAGAAGATAATAATTATAAAAGTATTCCTTACATAACTAATATATATGATAACTGCTCAAAAGTCATTAAAAAGACTAATGTAGTTTTGGCCCCATCCTTGACCAATAAAATCTTAAAAAATACCCATAATGTTAAATTAGGAACAAACCAAACTAATGTTAATAAAGGGACTGTTTATAAAATTAATTGTAATTTCCAAAATCATAGAAGATTTACATAGGGGAAACAGGCCGGACTTTAGAAGCGCGTATAAAAGAACATGAAGCAGCCATACGGTTAAAATATGACAGTTCTCCTTGGTTTACCCATATAAAAAATAGCAATTGTCAAATAGATAGGAATAATATTAAAATTTAACACCAGGAAAAAAATATGTATAAACGCAAAACATAATAATAATAATAGTAATACGCTAATAAAAATATCAAATGGCATGCAAATAGACTAACAATGGTATAATCTGATAGAGGGCGCAATAAGTCAGTAAAAACAAAAGTATACATTGTCGCGAATGGAATAAAATTAAGAAAAAAAATTGTATCGTCAGTTAAATTTTAAATGTGTATAATATACATTGTGGTGTTCCTTTTGAACAATGGAGTGTATTTTAAAGGCAGAATTCTTTTAAAGTAAGAAAACTTGTACGTATGTATAATTGTCTAAAATATTTTACGAGTATTATGTTAAAATTAATCGGTTTTAAAAAATGTTACTGAGTATTATACGTTTTATTGTTGCTTATATAGCATCAATGTAATACGCTCACACAAAAAAAAACAACTGGGGGTTTTTGGAGAATAATGTAAATGACACCCGGGAGTACCGTACTGTACAAGTGTGAAGAAATATAAGGAGAACTTAAGGGTATAGTGAGATTGTTTTAAAGTGTTTCTTACAATGTCATCTACACGCGTTGTTCGGTTAAGTTAATAAATTTATTTTGTAGCAATGAAGAGGAACCAGGAAGATAACACTGGCCCAAAATGCATCTGTAGACAAACAATAAAGGAGTTTATAACCTGTAAGAGCTGTGGGATAGTCTACCGTTAAAGAATTTTGAATTAAAGCGACTTTTACTAGTTCAAAAATTCATTCCTCTAAACAAATTTTATCTTGGTGTCAAGATTTTATTTTCTGCCAGTGTATATACAAATAAATGAAAATTTTAAAATTTCCATTTATATACAAATCTCCTTGCAAAATTTCAGAAAATTTCGACAAAAGGCACAGAAATTATTAAGCTTCAAATTGGACGAACATAATAGTGTTTCCACCACATACATACCAACATCCATGCATAAAAAAACCACATTTTAAAATTGTCGAAGTTTCAAGATTTTCCAAGTCCAAAAATATAAAAAATCTTTTATATTTTTGGACTTGGAAAAATCTCCCTTATTAAAGGATCTGTAATAAGGAAGTGAAATAAGGTTTGTCCGTATTAAATTTCACTTCCTTTATAGTTTTCATTCAATGTAAAAAATTTATAATATTTTGAAATTTTATGTGTGTTCGATTATTTTATAAATGCCCTTATTTATTAGTATTATCCTTTTTTGTATTTCATACTTTTTTCGTATTTATCTTCATAGATGTACAACAATTTTACATCAGCAGAGATTTTTATCAGCAGATATAAATTTAAGAAAATTTCATCAAACATCTAACACAAAAATAATCCTCCCAATATATTAAAACATACTTATTAGTATTTTTTATATATTGGGGATCGACAGACCCCAAGGAGTCCATCTACCCCAATTGATACCTCGAGTTCCATCATCCCTTTTAAAATTCCATTGACCCCAAAAGTCTATACCGACCCTGTCTAGAATCGTCGCTCTATAAACAATATTTACTTTTTGTTTTCTATTTGTGTTATTCACAGTAATTTACGCAATATTTACATTTTTTAAAATATTAATATAATGACTTTCATAGAAAAGAATTTAAAAACAAATTCAACAAAGATTTACTCAACTTTCTTGCTCTTATAAGATTTAATTTAAAAAATAACTTATATATTATTAAACATAATAAACGAAGTCGTGCGTGGCCTGCCACTGACACGCCGTGTATCTCCTCACTACCTCACCCCTTAACCACCAAAATTTAGTAGTATTAATGCCCTTTAACCACAGGCTGCCATGCCAAATTTCGGTTTTTAATACTAAAACATGTAACCAAATACATAGATGCTAACACAAACACACACCCAAGAATTTCTTCTTGTGTTTTTCACTTTTTTTTTAGTTTAAAGGCTCTGAAATCATAGAAATTTTACGATTTCAGTGCTTTCTCTTCTTGTGTATACGTAACAGCTAGAAAAGTAAAACTAATATCAAACTTTGATTTCTTAATTGGAACTTCGAATACAGGAATTGAGGTTTTGCAATTGTCAAGCGCGACGTCCCTTATCACGTGATGATTCAAGATAAAAAAAGTTCTAATGGACGACATCGCTAAATACAATCGTAGATGTATCGTATAGTTTCGAGATTAATAATACCTGATTGAAAAATGCGATAAGCGTACGCAAATTTTCTCGCCTGCGACGTCGCCATTGACTTACGTCAATTTTCGCATCGCAAGCGATTCGCGATCAAATATTGCATAGGGTTATTTTCTCTGTCTAGGGTGTTATTTTGCACAAAATTACAGTTATGTAGCAACACAATTAAGCATGGAGCGAGTTGCGTAAGATTGTTTACAATCTATCGATTCTCGCTACATTAAGCTTAATACATAGCTTCGTATAATCGCTAATCTTCTAGAGACGTATTTTAATTACGTAAGCAGTGTTAATATATCTGTCTACACTGGCAACCACTCGTCGCTTCGCTTCCTGACCCAAAATCGCCGTGTATTTAAGAAATAATTCACAAAATTAAATAATAATGTAATGCTTTCACATGTTATTGTAAACGTCTGCCCTACAACTAACGTGTGGCTCGTGGCCAGGGCATGTTCTTTAAAAATTCGTGCTTTCTAATTTGTTCCTCGTTTCTCGATCCCAATCTGTTTTTAGCATCCTAAAGAACAGAAAAATTAGCAATTTATAAGCGAGGGAGAGGTTAAACTAGCAAACAGTTTACTTTAACTCACTTACTTTCTGCAGGAGTTGCGTAATGAAAGACTTTGCTTCGTGGGATAAACCTAGAGGAAATATCGATGTTGGATCTAAACTGTCTAAAAATACAGACAAAAATTAATATTTTTAATCATTTCGAAGGTAAATTACTGTTTTCTCATGATGAAAATCGTTAGATGAACCGGCAAACTCACCTGTAACCTTAATAGTTTGGCACATGACTGTAGAGGTAGATGGACTGTTTAACTCTTGCAGATAGATATCAATTGGGGTTTTACCTACTAACATCATATAAACTAATACCCCGAAGGACCACCAATCTATAGATTTATCTGAAATTTTATATAAAACAAAAATTAATTCGAAAATCTGATATTTTGTTTTGACTTTTGACTAAGACTTCCTCTCGTTTTGCTAATTATAAACTACACCAGTAGAGTAAGTACTATTAATAAGTAGACAATGTAGAAACAAAATTGGTTAATATACTTTAATAGAATGCTTATTAAACAATCAGTTTGAATCTTATAACGAACGTGTTTCAAGCAGTCTTTTGTGCTTATGTTTCAACCTTTCTCTGTATGGAGTGTACTCCAGACAAAAAAAATTCAAATCTTACAATACAGGCAGTCTTCTACGTACGAATATTCGACTTACGGACTTTCGAAGTTACGAACAAAACCGATAGATGACCTGTTAACATGAGCGTGAATAGAGTACGTAGATATCAGAGTAGCGACACACGAGTCATCGCCGCCATGTTCTGTCAATCGACTGTCATCACGTGGTCTATGAGTTTACATTAAGAAATAACGATTTTTTTAGTTTAATAAAGCATTTTATTCGTAATGCTTTGTTAATTAAACTAAAAAAATCGTAATTTTTTAATGTAAACTCATACACCACGTGATGACAGTCGACAGAACATGGCGGCGATGATTCGTGTGTCGCTACTCTGATATCTAGGTACTCTAAGCGTGAGAGGTAGGTGAGAGACTCTTAGTTGAGTTTGGACTGTAGGCGTGTGTCAATCGTGTGTGGTGTCATTTGTTTACTATTAAAATGCAGTTTGTTATTTTTTATGTACAGTGAAATTTATTTTTGACATTTTACGTTAAAAACATTTACAGTACATACATATGTACATTTGTAGTTGTTTTAAATAAGTAATTTTAGTAAATAATGTACAGTAGATGTGATTGATTTCAATTTATACTTCCTTTTAACGATCTTAATTCAACATTATTCAAGTAGCCTAAACATTACATAATTGTAAAAACGACGTTGTATTTGAGTTTTTGCGCCAAACATCGTCTTTTCGACTTACGAACTTTTCCACTTGCGAACGACCGCTACGAACTGATTAAGTTCGTAAGTAGAAGACTGCCTGTACTATTTACAAAATGCAGTTCAAACTGCAGTGCCACATTCAGTACTTGAAATAATTCAAGCAACGAGTTGCGTAACTTTCTGATAAAAAAGTTAAAATTGTTTATGGCGCCATCGGTTACAAGATTTTATTTTAAAAACTTTTTACATTACGAGTATATTATAAATTTAATAACCTGAGTTCAAAAATGTGGGAGCATTTTTTTACTATTCTTCTGTTATATAGAGAGGTTTCAAGGTCGCATGTCACGTGATAAAACACACGTTTGCTCCGCCCATTCGCCATTTTTGTGGTAGTTTTCGCTCGCTTAGCTTGCACGTGGTCTGTTATTCGACGTATTTTTTTAGTTTAAACGTACAAAAATACTGCAGTTCTATTATCATGGATTAAGTTAAAAAAGATTCTTTTCTTGTGGGCTATTCTAGCGGTCTAACAGGACGAGATTCAGCTCTGTACGAAGAGAAAATTTCGTTATTTCAAGGCAATCCATACGAAGCCAGTTTATCAGACTTCTACACCCTGTCACAAATGAAAGTTTATAAATCTTTAGAGGCCCATAACTATTTAACAAGTGGCTGGGTTTCTCCTGATATAAAAGTAAAAGTAATGAATAACAGCGAAGTAATATTGCCTGGAAAGATATGTTTTCTTTTGTTTGTTTAAACTCGTGTTTTTACGTATTTCTTAACTAAGAATTTTTGTCTGAAAGTAAAAGTCTAATTAAAAACAGCTGTGGAAATTTTTTAATTCAAATTGTTCAGTACCTTTATTTTCTAGTTGAAACTAGCATATAATAAGCCTACTTGCTTTTAGTTTTAACGTGTAATGTTTATAAGTTTGCACTAGCTAAAGCTTGAAATTACATTAGTTATTCGTTTATAAATGCACTATACCTAACTAAATTAATATAAGCAAATCAGTAAACTCTTTTACGTTTTAAAATATAACTTAGTGTTTATTAACGTAAATATTGAAATGAAATGTTTCTGACAAACTCTTGTATTGATATTCACTTTATTCGTAACGAAATTTTTCCGGTTAATTCTCGAGAGCCATGCAGTTTGCCTTCGTCGTGAAAGCTCCTCAGTTTGGGACCCTTGATAACAAATAATGCCGGGAATTTTAAAAAAATGATGTTCCTTTGTTCTTGAGTGAACTAGCATTACACCCAATTACACAACAAATCACCATAGTGATATTCGCGACGAAAAAAAACAACACAAGAACTCCAGTTAAAGCGCACGCGAACATACACAAAACGTAAACAAGTCACAAACAGTCACAAAGATGGCGCTAAACAATTGCGCATGCTCATGACGTCACTCGTGATGTCGACATGAAACCTCTCTATATAACAGTCAGAAAGTAATACAGTACAAAATGCTGTATTGTACTGTATTATGTCAATACAGTACATTTACATACCAGTATTATGTTAATAAATCGTTTTGTTTTTCGACCGCCGAGATTCGAACGTGGATTCCCAGGCCGGTCTAAACGAAAAAATATCTTTTCGTAACAGCGAGTTTGTATGCGAAGAAAGCTTGTACAAAACGAAAACCTGCCAAATCAAAAGCACATTCGGCACCGTGAGATTCCGGTTTACACGGAGTTTGCTGTATTACACCACATAAGACATTGCCAAGTTTACTAATGTATTATTATCTTAAATGCTAAAGACACACTTAAAATCTTACCATATTTTTCGTGTTTTAAAACTTCCGGTGCCATATACACGGGTGTGCCACATAAAGTAGACGATTTCGGTTTTAACTGAAGTAGTAGAAAGTTCATAGGCCAAATACATAAATCGTTACTTTAATTAATTAAAAACTCACCGTGCAAAGGCCAAAATCTGTCAATAATGCATTTCCATCTCGTGATAACAGGATATTTTTTGCGCTGATATCGCGGTGTATAATACCTGAATCGATACGAATTTTAAAACAGGATTTATGTATAACGTGTGTTCAGCAAGGTTTACCTTTACTATGTATATATTGGATAGCCGAAGCAAGTTGAGAAGTGAATATTTTGGTCTCATATTCTCCCAGAGGACCGTTCTTTGTGATGCACCTGTACAGATTGCCACCGGGAATATAATCTGATATAAAGTTGAAACTATGGGTAAAATTAATTAATACATGTTTATTTTTATGCAATAATTTACATACGTAAGGCCATTGTATATCTTAGTGTGTCTCAAAAATCTGGCCTCATAGTAGTTATATTAATGTTTACTTATTGTTTTACAGTTGAAACATTCTGCTGAGTAAGAAGGAATTCGAATTATTTTAACTTCTACGGGGCCAGACTTAAGTGGCACTCTGTATACTTAAATATAATTAACTATCAAACCTATCTATAGTTTCAAAATATGTCTTGAATGTAACAATATGTGGATGACGACAGGCCATCTTCCATCCTCTTCTCTCTTTCTGCACACATATCGGCTATACTTAAAATAGACATAACTGTTTTTAAAATTTGCATACGTATGTATAAATTATTACTAGCAACATCAACTTGCATCTGACACTCGGTAGTGTTGTTTAAATAGAACTTTAAGAACAGCTTTTTCTGAAGTTTCTTTATGTTGAATCAAGAATATATCACCGAAATTGCCTTTATCGAGTCGTTGCAAACAAACGAAATTTTCAGGACTCCATTTGAAATCATCTTCATTTTCAATATTCTGAATATAAATAAGATTATCGTCATTATATTCGTGGAATAAACTAGCAATGCTACGCCAGCGATCTCTTATGGGGGTGCCTCCTAGAAGGAGTTTAAATGAGAAACTGGTCCCTATTTAGGCGAAGATAACCGCAAAATTCCATTTCTTTGGCGAGACGGTAACCAGAAACCAGTGTAACCGGTGGCCCATCAACATGACATGTTAAAAGCTTAGCCCACTAAGACACTGGTAGACACGGTTGAAAAGAATAGCATATTAGACTTTTGGTAAAATTACTATGAATAAACCTAAATTTAATGGATACGCACACTTACGTCTTCATAAAAAGAAGAATCTTCATTTTCAGAGTTATGTTTCCTAAACATTTATGAAGAAAAACAATAAAATAAACTTATTGAAACTTTAAAAAATTATTAAATTGCCTCTTACAATTTTATACAAGCTTTCAGACGTAAAAGAGAAAGTAAATTACACAATATTCGTTTAGGTTTCATAATTGAAATAGGACAAAATGCGTGTCAACAATACATGTCACTATTTCATTATTTCATTAAATCAGCTTTGTTATGTTTAAAAAATGTTTAAAACGATGAAATTTTTATAGTTTCTCTTCGATGGAAAAGACACTAACTGCGATAAATTTTAAAAAAACGCCTCACCATGCTCCATAGTGCTATAAAAATTTGGGTCGAGAATTCCAGTAGAAGTTGGTTAACTTCTTATAATTAAAGTATTAAAATTTACATAGTGAAACCATGTAACTACATTAAATTTTTCACAAATCATTAGATAGTTTGTGGGATAATGCTAAAACTAGGGCTGCATTTTAAATAATAAAATTAAAGTAATCTTTATTAGCATAAAACAGAAATGATTATTAAGTAAACAGAGGAGGAAGAGGATTAGAAAAAAAAATAAGAGAAACGAAAAAAGTGAAATGAAAGTAAAAAGATAACTGTAAGAAGAAGAGGAGGAAGTAAAAGAAAAATACAAAAAATAACAAAATGAACGGTAAAGAGAGGAAGAATGTGATGATTTGTAGATAAATCTTCGATATAAGTACAGAAAGGTTAGAATTAAATTGAAACGCGTGAAGCCGCCACTACTGAACCGAATCGAATAGAGCGCGGTACATAGGCAATAGACATGACAAGGAAGAGATTTACGAGGTATAGCATTATTCAAAACTTTTACTACCAGGAGAAAAGTGGCGTCGTATAGTCGAAAACGTACGTTCCTGGCTCTGAAGTTAATTGTAAGATGGTGTTTATCGAAAGCGTGTCCACATTCATTGTCTGAGCAGAAAGGCAGCATGGTGCCACAAATCTTCCAGATTTCTCCCGAAATGTTAGGTGCATCAGTTGATAACACGATTTTCAATTGCAATACAGTAGACCCCTATAACACGGGTTCATATAACACGGATTCGTATAAGACGGCGAAAAATTGCGATCGTGTTCGTATAACACGGTAAAACGTCATCACCGACTCGTGTCGCGACTGGATTGGTCGAATCTGCACCAATAGCGGATTTTGTACAAACCGTTGTGTTTAAACGAGCACTGGACCTACTAAAAAACATTTATTATTCAACGGCCATAAAAATTATATTTCTATTAATGATGTCTCCGAAGATAAGTTATTTTTCTGCGAAAAATTCGCCAATCAGGAAACACGCGTCCGCCGTTCGATGAGCAACTCCGCGAAGAAAATAAGCTTAAGCAATGGCGTCGTCGAAGGGTGCGCACTCGGTAAGTAAACCTACAATTTTTTGTTTATAGCATAGTTTATATGGATTATTTCCAAAAAATTATACGTGATTTAAAAATGGGTCAAATTAGTCTAGAATTGATTAATTTTATGGAAGAAAACCTTTCTAACAGCCGTAAGCCCCTAAACTGCACACGTGCCGGGCTGTGATTGGCTCGTGTATTTAAGTGACTCGTACAACACGGATTCATATAACATTAAACGTATCTACCGTGTTATAGGGGGGTTACTGTATATGTTCAAGAGAGTATGATCCTTATAAGAAGAAGGATACATTGAGCACACACTGAAAATGTGTAAAATATTATTTTATTTTTCTAACTTTTCTCCACTTGATTTATAATTATCGTTCTTGCAGCGCCATATTTTTTCCTGGCGGTGAAAATTTTTTCGTCAGAAATCCCCGATGATCAAAATTTTAAATGTCTTGAGAATTTTTTTCAATTTAATTGAGTAAGGTCAGCTGCACGCGTGTTTAAGTACCATCAGTTAAATTCTAACCACCCTCTATGATTATTTTCAGATCGATGCTAATGGTACTGTACCTTCATAGTTGAGGCAAAGTCATAAAATTAAAAATCAAACTATGAATCTATTTTCTTACTCAATCTCATTATCATAAAAGCATTCATATTTGTACGAAATTGTGAATAGAGCAAACTAATTCATTAATTATCGCTTCTATAAATATTAATATAAGCTGTTCAAATTGCTCGAATATCAAACAACCCATTAAATATATCCGTAAAAAAAACCTATAAATGAAACAAATTGATTAGAAAAAAATTATTCCACGCGTAATAACTTTATTTTAAAATTTTTACTACTAGAAATACTTTTTTAAGCGGATAATTAGTGTATAATAAAGGTACATAAAGTAAAATATTCAATTAAAAATAGATGAATGGTCTATTAAGTTGTTTTTATAATTGTATATCATAGAGCACTTACTCTAAGAAATAATAAATACGCCTTCAACTTTTTAAATAAAATCAATATTACATTATAGCAATTAACACGACACAAAGACGTTCATTGTCAGGTGTATGATGCGGTGTTTCGGGTAAATTGAGAATTTCAGAGATTAAAAATAATTGGTTTTACTCAAAGACAAAATGCTGTCAATTCGAGAGAAACAACGTTGTAAGGGGTATATGTTAGTTTCTATATTTAATTCAGCTAAAGTATTCGGGTTGTTCTTTCTTTCGGAATCCTTGTCCATGCATGGAAAAAGAGACAAAGGCAAAAAATCATTTTCTATCGTATTTATTTAAAGCATATTGTTTTTTTCAAGAAATATTTTTCTGGGCAGTGGCCTTGATTTTTTCAATGAGGTCACGAAATATGAATATATATTTTTAAGAGTTATCAAAATATTCGGAAATTATTCGTTGGAAGCATCAGTAGTACATGGATTATTGTCGATATATATTGCTGGGCAGTTCACTATTCTCAAAATGAAAAAGATTTATTTTCACTGCGTACTTAGCAATTACAATGGAAAATCGAAAATAACTTTATCTTAACCCTTATTAAAATTTTTAAAAAATTTTTGTCATTTTCGAAAAGTTATTTCATAATACAGAACAATTTCATACATTGACAAATGTTTTTTGGGTAAATCTTCATTTAATCGATTATGCTGCAAACGTAAAACCACATTTAAAGCAAAATTAACCCTTAGATTTTGTTTTCTGTAAACTAGTTGAATGTTTCTCTCATACCCTTTAGCATACAAACACACCAAAACAATTCTTTTAATAAACGAAAGTTAACATTAATTATTCGTTAGATCAGCGGTTCCCAATCTTCTTATACTGCGGCTCTCTTTACAGGCTGTAATTTTTTTGCGACGCCCTTCTAAAAGAAGATCCCTGCGTGTAGCTCTAGCAGACATTAGAATTACTTTATTATTCAAAGAAACCTCCAAAGAATATAGAATCTTAATTATTATTATTTATTAGAAAACATAACAGTACAATTAACGAGAAGGATGAGCTTGCTTTTCTGAGCATAACTTCTCAAATCGGGGCTGAAGTTTTGAAATGGCTACTCAAATTTCTTTTTCTAAATTTATTTGTGACCTGTATTTCGACTTGATTACTGCAACTGCAGAAAAGCCGGTTTCACACAAGTGCGACGTAGCAAATGGTAAAAGAACCTTTAAAGCTGTGGTACTGATAGTAGGATATTCTTGCGATACATTGATCCAAAATTAAAATAGTTTTTTGCAATATCAAAGCAATAAACCTTTAATTATTCAAGTACTTATTGTTTATTTTTAATTTTGTTAATATTTTTCAATTATATATCAACAGAATTCTAATACCTCATACACAAACATGATGTTTTAGAAAACCCACAACTATACACTCATCGAGCGCTTGAATATTCTTGCACTGCAGCTAAGATATTGCTGCTGTTTTGTTAAAACAACTTTATCAGGAACGCTTCTGCAAGGGAATGATTAACAATAACATAAAGGCTAGAAGAACGATTTGGCTGGTATTGAATGCATTTTTTTTTTTTTTTTATTGAGTCTGTTTCCCTTGCATAGGTATTTCGTGAAAAGCTCGATCTGAAGGTGACTTTTTATTTAGAAATCTTTTTCCCGTGATATACATAACGTATATACCAAGTTTTATCAAAATTCGAAATGCAGAACGGGTACTAGACAGGTCTGAGTATGGTCAGTTTGATTATAACCAGGGCTGTGGAGTCGGTAGATTTTTACACGACTCTAACTCCGACTCTGACTCCGACCAAGGGCGGACTTGTTAATGTGACCCGAGTGTCGGAGTCTCTTTGACCCCTCGTCAGGATGTGACACCATTGAGTCTTTCAGGTCTCGGAAATCGCAACGGAGAATTGTTACGTCCCGCGAGCGTTCGCGGGTGAGCGAATACGTCCGTTGTGGAGGTGGAGGAAGGAGAAACGAAGAAGTAAATCGCTCGAAATACTGGCTAAGTAACAAGAATAAATTTAATAAAAATAACAGAGATTACAGCATGACCCATAGCTAACAATAACGTATTCCTAGATATACGGAAAGAAAGAGTTTACAAACAATCCGCGAGTTGATAAATACCTTGGTTAAAGAGATGTTAGAGTTGGGAGTTCGAGTTCCTTGGGCAGCAGGGTATCCACGATCTTAAACGGTATATTTCACAGAAACACACAATCCACACGGTTATATTTCCCGCTCTTCTACATGGGGTAATACCTGGGCGTAGGTCGGAAGGTTGCAGGAATTTTTCCAGGGTTGGGTTTGCGCTGGTTGACCAGAAGACGACTGCTTGGTTTTGTCCTGGTTCTCTCGTATAATTTTTCCTCTTGGGTTTTTTTCCGTGAGGTCTGGATCTCGTTGTTAAAGGTCGGGTCTCCAATACCTGAATTACTTCTAAAAGTTTTGGGTGACACACGACTAATCAGATGGATCATCCGCAACGAGGAAACAAGTTCGTGGGAAATAATTTTTATAATTTTCAACAGATTTTTTTTTGATAAAATGATGGAGGTGAAACAATCGAGAAAATTTGATTAAACACCTTCGTCCACTCGTCCGTCACATTAACAAAGTAGGCCCGAAAATGTGTCGTCATCACGTGCTTCAGAATATTAGCATCAATAAATATCGTTCTAATAAAGATAGAACGTAGAAACTTTTTTATTCCAAAGCTAAAATATGCCTCTAAGTAATGAGTCAATACGACAATTTTTACTTTTCTGTTGTCATAGGCCTATATAACAGATGAAAAGTGTAGCGATAGTTCAAAAAATGATCCCACCCCAAATTTGTGCATTTTTGGACTCGGCACCTCGAAATGTCGAGATTTGCAAAAGATTCGAGTTTTTTTTCTGTATGTCAACTGATCATCAACTGAAAATTCACTCGATTTATTTCGCCTCAGCAAAATAGATGAAGAAAAATGCACGTAAATAGAGAACCTAATTTTATCGACGATCGACAAAGAAAGATCTTACATTGAAAACATACAGAAAATGTGTAAAGTATAATTATATTTTTCTAATAAAATGTTTTTTACTTGTCTTCTAATTGCCATCTTTGTATGTGTTTCGAGATTCATTTGATTCAATTATGTAAAGTCGTCTCCATGCGTGTCTGAGTACGATTAGCTTAATTCTAATCCCAATGTATAGGCTAAATATTTTCAATCTGGTGCCATTAAAATTTCATAATTTATATAAAGATAAAAAATTTTAATTAATATTAAAATATAAATCACAATTTTTATTGACTCTCATTACCATTAAAAAATTCTTATTCGTGAGAAATTGTAAACAGAATTTACAAAGCAAATTAATTTACTAATTACTGCGCCTATAAATACTGCAAAGTATCCAAACAATTTTAAAAGCTTATTTTATCAAAGAACCTGTCAAATATCTCTATGCTAAAAAGAAGTACAAAATAAATGAATTGATTATAAGAATATTAATCTGTGCATGTTACTTAAAATTCTTTCTAGTAGATAGAATTTCTGTAATGAATATTAATTAATTACATATTTAGTGTTTAATTAAGTTATATAAAGTAAAATATTAAATTAAAAGTAGATAAATATTCCGTTAAGTTGTTTAATTAATTAATTATTCATCACCGAGCACTTATTAAGTAAAAGGTAATAAATATGCTTTGAATTTTTTAAAGGAAATCAATATTACACCGTAGCAAAGCAATACGACAGAACCAATTTCACTTTCAGAGGTTGCTGCAGTGTTTTACGTAAACAGAGAATTTAGTAGACTAAAAATAACTTGTGTATTACACAGAGAAAATGCTGTCGCTTCGACAGAAACAACGTTGTATCGCGTATATGTTAGCCCCTTTATTTAATTCAGCTAAAGTATTTGGGCTGTATTTTTGGAATCCTTGTCCATGTATAGAAGAGGAGACAAGGGCTACACATCGTTTTCAATCGAATTTATTTAAGGCATATTGTTCATTCGTAGAGATGTTTCTATGGGCAATGGCTTTGCTTATATTAAAAACAATACATAATATGGATATTTATTTTTTAAGAGCGATCAAAGTATATGGAGATTATGCACTGGAAGCGTCAGTAGTTTATGCATTATTGGCGATATATATTGCTGGGCAGTTCAGTATTCTGAAAAGAAAAAAAATTTATTGTCACTGCGTGTATAGCAGTTACGAAGGAGAATTCAAAATAATCAATCGAATAGAATCATATACAATGTATTTCTTATCTTTACTATTTATCGTGTTTATTGTGCTTACGGTGATGCCCGGAATTTCGTCATTTGCGGAAATAAAGAAACAAAACGGTACCGATACAGAAGCATTTCTTGTGTCTTTCGTGTGGTCTGCGTATAATATTTATTTCACCGGCCAGATGGTTTCTCTTCTCTTACTGTGTGTGGCAGGTTATTTTATTCTGGAGAAGAGATACTTAAAGATGTCAGAAGAGGTAACTGAAATTACTATTAGAAACCATTTCCTGCGAGAACAATTGGAAAGTATAATGCAAAAACACGTGGAACTTTGGGGATTTTTAACAATGATTAACGAACAATGGGACATTTTCTTACCTTTGGTATATACCAGTGTACTTTACTTGACGTGTTTCATTTCGTATGCAACTATATTTGTTAAATTACAACTGATATTAAGAATTGTTTTTGTAATAATTTCGTTAGTTCTTCTGTTCGGATTGATATTTACGTCTTTGGCACTTTCTCATTTAACAAATCTGGTAAGTACAGTATTTCTATAATAATACTTATTTTTCGTATTTCTATGGTAATTGACGATTGTATTTGTAACTTTCGATTTAACATTATAGAATAATATTTTATCAGACTTAATGTCTGGCATCTTTTGTTAACCGGTAGTAATGCATTAGTGAAAAGCAGAGGTGTATTTTCTCACAATATTAAGAAAGGCGTATTGTCATTTATTTTAAATGACAACAATTATAACGTGCTTTGACGTTAATCAACATTACAAACTAACTTCCGAAAATGTAAATACGCTCGTTGCTGGCTGGAGAAACGAACATTAGTAGTTGGTCATGAATTCGCTTTTCGACAACGAGTATTTTCTCCGATTTTCTTAATATCAGTAATACCTAAATACAAGCGAGTTTTTCACAAAAACTTATCGTAATGCATTCTACTTTCAGATCGCCCATTGGTATTATAGAAAATTTGAATATTATTTAATCAATTTTCCAGTTAAATATTTTTCAATGTCTGTACGGTATAGCAGCTTTACGAAGTTGTGCATGACATTTTGTATACGACACGTACGACATTAATTTGTTGATTTGTAAGTTTTTCTGCTTTAAATATAAAATTCAGTGCATTAGGTAACTTATTATTTTTTTGATTTCGTATATTTTTTATGTATTATTGATATGTCATTAAATTGATTTTTGTGTAAAAAAAATTATTGCTAAACGTCGCGCAAAAGAACATTAAAGCATTAAAAAATATGTAAATTACATCAATTCAAATACACAAATGTCGGTTGATGCGTGTTGGAATACCTTTGTCAAGTATAAAGGGCGCTGATGAAAGACGATTTTAATAGGGAAATGCAGTTGAATAAAAAAGAAAAAAATATAATAAATCTTGTTTTAATTGTTTAAATTTTACATTCATAATTATATATCTAATTGATTTTATAAATTAAAAATATGAATTCCGAGCAATTTACAACTGCAGCGAACGTACTCAGATACGCTTCTAGTGAACCGAAACGAATGAGAATCGTTACATAATGCAATGCAGATTACCAGGAAGACAGTGAATTTATTTGAAAGTGTGCTGTTTAGTCGAAAACATGTGTTTGTTGCTGTGGGGTTATATCAAATATCACGTCACTCAAAGGCGTGTGCACTCGATGCCTGAGCTGAAAGTCTTCCAAATTTGTTCGGAAAAAATACGGGCTCGAATTGATGACACGTATTTACAATTTTTACATGCGATCGACAGAGAAGGATTCGACATTGAGTATATTAAACAAATTATTATTACAAGAATACAACGGTCTTGTAATTGTCATCTTTGCAGCACCATATTTTTCCCTCTACATGTAACTATTACACAATAAAATATTAATATTATTTCTTTTCAGATGTACGATAATTTTACCAGCATCGAAAAGGTTTCTTCTGCAAATCTACCATTGACATTCAAGTTTAAGGTAAGTGAATAATTTAGAATAATTCGGGAAACATTACAGTACAATAAGAACTAACTGAAATATTCATGCTATGGGATTTCAATAAACACACGTTTACAAATACCTGAAGATAAATACGTTTTAATGCTAGAGTTTTAATGACTAAACAATGAAATAAAATAATTTAATTATAAAAAAGTGATTAATATATTATAATTTTTGTACAAGATAAACGACTTCATGAAGAGATTTGGAAAGATTCCTCTCGGCATATCTATTGGCGGATTCTTCTACATAAAACGAGATTTCCCGATAAGGGTAAATTGTCGTTGTTTCTAATCGTATAAATGCACTTCACGTAGAAATAACATTAATAAAACATCGTTATTTTCAGGTAATGAGTGCTCTTTATTCGATATTTTCTTCGTGTGTTCAAGTGAGCGGAATTTTGAAGAAAGAAAAAAATTGCACGGTCAAATATGGAAAAAACATATTTCGTAGTTAAGCAATCTTTCAAACATAAAATACTAAATAAAGCAGAAATGAAATTAGTCGTTAGTCAATTTTAATGTTTTTGTACTTACATAAATTGTTGTATTTCACACAACTGTCTTAGGGCCAAACAGAAGAATTAACGTAACGATGAATAAATATTTAAAGATTACATGAAATAATGTCAATTCTGAATTCAAACTATCTTAAATATTCAAAAAGTTTGTATTCAGAATCGAAATATGCGAATGACTGAATTCGAAATCACTTTGCTTGTAAATGTAGAATTTGTAGAACGACAATCTTTTCGAGCATTCGTGAAGCTAAAAGACACGTCTCCCAGTTTCAGACGTAGAACGAACAAGAAAAACTCAATCCAAAAGATCAATCTGCAGAAAGTGCTGACAACATTCAGGCAGAAACAATACAGTGTGAAACTTAACAGCGTGGTGCATTAACACAAAAAAAGAAACTCATCTGTGTAATATTCAACACTGGAAATTGATCAAGAAAAGGGATTGTTTTTGAATTTTTTCAAATCGACCAATCTTCTACAGTTGTAGTCTGCTATTGAAGTGTAACAGCAATGAACACCTGAGAGCATTCTGAAGAATTTCCGGTGGATGACCATTTAAAAAAATTGCCACGTTTAGACAAATGCGGCAAAACATTTAATGCGAATGAAAATATTATAAAAAAACACATGATGCAAATGATAATGAATTGACAAATAAATCTGAGGTCATGTAATTCATTTCAATTGTATCACAGTTTTATGATACGCAACTTAATGAAAATGTTGCTGGCAATGACCTCGAAAGTAAAAACTTTGGAAAAGGTAAGATACCAAACAATACAATTATTGGGTTATGTGCGTTTTTAGTTACTAGTAGCCCGGGCCGTTTCCTACTGGACGTTATAGCATCAGCGGTGTAACTTCGTAGTATAAATAATAAATTCGTATTAATGTGAAATTTTTTTCAATTAATATGAATATATTATTTATACTACGGATTTACGGATATTACGGTTTTAATTCTGCTATAGGCTTATTTATGATGTTTATAATTTTATTTAAATTTAATGAAAGAATAATAATTTTTAAGAAACAAATGATGTCATAAAATTATTTTTTTTCAAAGAAAAATGACAACCAGAAAAAGATTCAAATGCTGAACAAATTGATTGACTTCAAAGAAATGAAGAATGATCATCATTCAACTGTAGACAACGGTGAATTCGAACCAGAGACAGAAGACGAAGTGAGAAAACATTTTGTACTTTCGTTCTTATTCAGATTTAAGTATCGATTTATATCTTTAAGAAGTGAAAAATTTAATTAATTTTAATGATTTCGGATTTCGTGAAAATAAAATTGATGATATTTGCTATAACAAAGAATTTATTCTTTCCTCTTGTGGGCTTTAAGAGGATAGTTTTTGCAAGCCCGTTGTGTTTCGGACAATGCAACGAGACACGACCTACCCAGGCCAACCACTATCACGAAAAATTCCAGAAGTCTTTCTGACCCGTCCGAATTCGATCTTCAATACTTAGAATTATGGACTGCAACTTTTACCACCACGAAAGAATATATATAATTGAAATAAAAGATTGTGATGTATTTCGAAGAATATTCGAAAGAGTAGGAACAAGCATCTTCGATAACAATATGCGACGCTCTTTTGTTTAAAGCCGGTTTCACACATTCGGTATTTGCCTATTTGTCCCAATTGGTTGGACACAAATTACAGCAGAAAGGTGGAAAACGTAGAATACCGAGTATCGAGTCACTGGTAAATCTTTTTCTCGTCAGGTTCAACTTCCAAACTGGTCTCGGTAAATTTCGACGTGTGATTTTCACATAACCCTTGTAATAACACGCGAGTTTGACGTACATATATTTTATGCAAAATTATTTAAAAAGTACTTGGGATGAGTAAAACACCTTGTAATAATTACAACAATATTGGAGAATTGTCAATCTTAAATATAAATGTAATTTCATTAATTTTTCGGAGATCGTTAATTTTAATTACTCCAGTAATTTAAATTTCGATATTAAAGAAATAAGTAAATATAATAATAGATTATAAATGCAAATAATTGAATATTTTGTTTACTATTTTTAGTAAAAATATGTTTGATAATTTTAAATATTTAGCCAGTGTTGAAGACCAAATTCGTTCAACAGAGTTTTGCATTCCGAATGGGTACTTCAACTGTTTGCACCATCAATAGTGAAACTTGTCAAGCTATTTGGCATGTATTAGCAAAAGATTACGTAAAGTTTTCAAGCAGAATAGAATTTTCCGATCTTGCGATAGAATTTTAAAAAAGATAGAACTTTTCTCATTGTCTTCATGCGATAAATGTGCTGAAGTAAAAATTGCTGTGACACAGCGATTGGTTTTCAATACAAAATTTTCAGCGGTTGTCGATTAAACAATTATATACTAAGCGGATCGGGTTCACACATTACAGATGGACTGGCCACGTGCAGTTTTTCGAAAATTTCTTCACGCATATTATGCATAAATAAGAACCACATTTCCCGTAAAAATCTTCCCGGTTAGCATTTCCCTAAGCAAATCGCCAACGTCTTTCTTTGTAATTACCCCTCGAAAAATAAAAAATAAAATTACATCACATACGTAATGCTTAGCACATGCTGAGATTAGCATGACGTCAGCACGTTTTTAATTGTTGCATAAACAATAAACATTAATAATATATTTTTGGCTATTGTCGATGCGTATTGTTCGATGCGAGATTGTCGAATGCTATTTTTATTTTCCAAAATGAGTTCTCTGAGTAAGTTAAACTATATTTTCATTGTATAATTATATCAACTGTTGTGTTTTCTGTTAATAATGAATATAAAAAAAATAAAATTAATAGTAATTTTCGACCAGATGTTTAAAACTCCCAATAAAATGTTATACGGTGATAAGAACGGCGAATGTATTTTTCCGTTGAATGGGGATAATTACAAGTATTTCCAATTGAGATTATTTTCATTACGCACACTTCCATATTTAACTTTTAATTACGATCTTTAACTTCGCATTTATTTTCTGCTAGAGACAATTACGGCATTAAACGTATTTTCTGCAAATAACTAAGCAATTATTATTTCATTTCTGAATCTTATTTAACATCTCAATATTGATTTTTATTAATAAGCATCCGGTAATTTATTTGGACCGGGAATAACTCTTCAGCAATATTACGTAGGAATTATTGATTTTATAATTATAACAAGTTACACTTTCCACACAATTAATAATATCAAATCACAATGCAATATTTATGCTTTGTGACAGAAATAAATTGACGTTTGCTAAATTTTCTGTTTTATTTTTGTGGATTTACTACGGAATAAATTTCCAAAATATGTCTCGACGATAAGAATTTTATCTGTTTATTTGGTGTAAACTGTTTGTCATTTCTTTGTTTTTCTTTTTTAAATTCTTATATAATTATTGAACTCATGCGAATAAATTTTTACGAATTGCTGTGCTTATTGTGTTTACTTTCATTTTCTAGTTTCTAGTTCTAAAATGGACGTTCCTAATGACATTAGTGCGGAAGATTCCGTTAATAATATATTGAATGCTGTCGTGCAACTGACAGGTGATAGAATTGCCGATGAACCGGAAGAAACAGAATTGTCTTCTTCCGTAAGTTACATTTCAATGGAAGTAATTAAAACTAATGTAATAATTCTTATCAATTAAAAATTTAAAACTGAAAAACACAACACGACAATGCACAATCTTGTCAAAAGTGTTGTTTGTAATGTCTGGAAATAGTTTATTAATTATTAAATGATTTTTATCTGAGTAATAAAAAAACAACTCGAGTACTGTAAGATTATTCTGTCAGGTATCAGAATTTTCATTTTTTACAGGATTCCGATGACGAAGAGGAATATTATTTTTGTCTGTCTACGTATGATTTTACTGGTCGTGACGAATACCAGACAAGACCTTTGAAGAAAAGGTTTATATATTTAGAAAGATATTCATTAATCAAGCAAACTATCTACGAAGAAGACAAAAAGGAATTATCGGAAGATGATAATGATGAAGTAAAAAAATATTTTCTATCTATCTCTAATTGATACTTATAAATTCATTTTCGTTGTCGATAAACTTCACTTTCAATAATATATTAATATTTTAAGTCGTTTTATCTCTTGTGTTCACAATGATTTTACACATTTTAAATGTTAGCGTGAAATCATTCGGGTTAGAAAGTTTATTCGAAATTTCAAACTATAACGAGTATAATCAAATTTTGAATATTACTTTTAAAATAACCGAAGCATGGAAAAGACAAAATTAAAATATTCAATTATTGGAGACTTTTGTGTTACAAGCGAACAATTCATCATTTGTGCTTTTCGTTGATAAAATCCGTTTAATCTGATTGAAATTCTTTCGTAAATGTTCGGCTTTTAAATTTACTTTTTATATTTAAACATTTTTGATAAGATTAACAGAAGACAACTCGGGTCTCTCTAATAAGAAACTTTCAATTCATTGAAAAGATTTAAACGTGTCGTTTTTTATTATTTTTGAATATTTTTCATAATTACGCATCAACTTTCGTTATATTATTTTGTAACCTACATTTTATTTTAAACCTGCGGATAATTTCATCTTCATATATTATTTACGAGACGTTTCTATTATTTGCAGGAAACAACCAAATGTTTCGACGTTTTTGTAAAATTTTTTCGCAGATTTCCGTCATTCATCTGGTGTTGTTTTACAAGAAAAAAGTAAAATGGCGGAATGGAGAAGATAGTTTAAATTTTAACTGTTACATTTCGTTTATTTATAAAGGGAGAAAAATACGTTATATTTTACATTTCATATACTTAATGTTAGGTGAAGTATTCATCGTTCACATAATTATATAACGAAGGCACATTACAAAATTTACTTGGTATAGTTTCTGGTGTAACGCTTTGATCATCACGCCCCATCGAGTCGTCTGCTCTGTACTTTTAGCCTAATTATTGATGGTATGTTAAAACAGAGCGAAGAATAATTTCACCTGCAATTGTCAATTTTTTGGTTGAAATTTAATAAAGAAAATAAGATGAAAAGTTTTTAAAAAATTCGAATGAAGTAAAAATAAAATTGAAAACATAACAACTTACACAATTCTATGAATTATATTTATAAAAATGCTCGTGACTATTTTCATAACGTCTGTCAAATTTGATCAGCAAATGCAAGTAAATTTGTAATTACAAAGCACATTGTTGAAGATTCAACAACAGATAAGCATTTTAATCGTGAAGACGTGATTAAAATGCTTGTCTCTACTAGGAAAGAATGAAAATGGCCATTGTATTAGTACGAAAGAAATCTGTTTACACTCGATAATATTTCCATAAGTATCGAAGTAATAAATATCATAACAAATGCTGTTACTGTTGAAATGAAAATGAAACCTCCAATCTTTCACCAAAGTTCCCCTCTTTTTCTTAAATCAAACCAGGACTTATTTGTATTTGTCTGAAACAATAAATTTCATGTGTTTAAATATGAGAAATTCAAGTGGAATGCACAGCATTTAATATCTGTGTGTTTTTCTCTGAAAAAGTTTTTGCCTCTGTTTTATTATAATTATTTGTAAAAATCACTAACTTGATTTCAAGTGAAAGTCGTTAACGTTTCTGTTACGTTTTTTAAGTAATAAAGCTAATGTGCCTTCAAGTGTTTATGACTCATTTTGTAATAAAATATATCCGAAAGTTTATAAATTTATTTCACTAAATAGAAACAAAAGCGTACAGAGACTTGCCGTTATTCAAATTTAAAGTAAAATTAAAAATCTAGTTTTTGTACAACGGAAGTGAAAACATAATAGTTTCAGTTACTCGTCGTGTAGAGCATACAAAATAGATTATAATATGACAGTTGAAATAACAGTAAGCCTTGCAATCACTAATAGAATTTTGACTGTAATTATAAATGTGAATTTTTAAAAAATATTATATAATCACATTGCACTAATTTTATACATTAAGAAAATACCGCCAGTATAAAAAATGTAATACAACTATTTTTATTATTTTATGTCGTTGCGTTTATAGCGGACGGGTATGAACACGTATGTATGACGTGTACATACATGAACAATTTACAAGTTCCAACTTGATGTGTACGCGCTCTTTGTAATTTGATCGCCTTTTATAATACTCGCTGCGAGTGCATGTTTGATCATGTATATGGATGCGTTTGAACAGGTCGTGCTGTCACTAGTATAAAACAGGCGCTGGCAATTGCACCACTACCTTACATACCTTGAGAAATCGACAAACTTCTATTTGTAAGTTAAGCCATACTGATAAAAGTGTACTCGAAGTATTTTATCTCGTAGCATTAAGAGTAGCTATGATGTCCAAACCCCATACAATCGCCGAAAACCTTATACTGACTGCTGCAATTGATACGATCAGTATTTTAATAAGTGTGGAAGAAGCAAAGAAATTGAAAAACATTTCGCTTTCTGACGACAGAATATCGAGTAGAATCGATGACGTGGCTGCCGATGTTGGCGATCAAATGATTCAGCGAGTGAATTCCAGTAAATTTTTTAGTATTCAATTTGATGAATAATCTGATTTATCAAATATGTCTCAGTTGTTGTTTTGTGAGATACGAATGCGATAGGGACACATCAATCAAAGAAAATATGTTGTTTTGCAAAACAGTACCGGGTGATGCAACTGGACAATGTTTTCTTGATGTTTTTTATGAAGCTACGAGAAACTATACTAACTTAGATTGGACAAAATGTATTGCAGTATGTAGTGACAATGCAAATGCGATAATAGGAAAGAACAGTGGATAATGATTATTGAGAGATCGTCTTATACCTAGGGCGGAATGGACGCACTGCTTCCTTCACAGACACGCTCTTGTCACAAAAAATATGGCGGAAAATCTCAATCAAATTCTTTGTAAAGCCGTAAAGTTGGTTAATTTTATTAAAAGCCGACCGTTAGAGAACAGGCTGTTTGCTAAACTATGCGTTAAAATGGGCGAAAATAAAAAAAAATCTTTTCTTTTCCATACAGAAGTCATATGGTTATCGCGAGGGAAAGCGTTCACCCGGGTATTAGAATTGCGAAATGAATTAATAATATTTTTCCAGGATAAACAAACGCCGTTATCATTGTTTTTACGGAATTATGAGTGTATGTTGTTGTTGACTTACTTCACTGATGTATTTTCGCATTTAAATGACTCGAATGTAAATTTACAAAAACGTGATAAAAACATTTTATTAATGACAAAGTTCATGCGTTTATTAAGAAGCTCGATATCTGGATAATTCGCCTTCAAAGCAAAAATTTGGATATGTTCTCACTTACTTCGGATTATATTGAGAAAAATTTGAATGAACAAGACACTATTATTCACCACAGTTTGGATTGCGTGAAGATGCATTTGCTTGAGCTAAAAACCCGGTTGACGGAGTATTTCCCGGAAGATTAAAATGATTTCTCGAAGAGATGGGTGCTGACTCCGTTCAGTGAAAATGTCGTTGCCGCTGCTAAGTTATCAGTTGAGATTATCATCGAAACGCTACAACTGCAATTTACATCTGAAGATTCAAATACGTTTCGGCTCGGTCGTCGACACGAATATGGAAATTTAGTCACAGAAGCATTGAAAATATTAATCCTTTTCGCCACGTCTTATCTCTATGAAAGGGATTTTTCGTCTATGATTGCTCTAAAAACTGAATACAGGAATCGTCTTTTATCACTCGAAAACAATTTGCTTTTTGTGTTTCTAACGTAGATCACGTATAGAGAAAATTTTAAATTTAAAACAAATGCATCCATCGCATTAATTCTTTTTCTTTACATGTGTACTTATTGTAAGTAAAATGTTTATAAGTTTATAATAAATGATTTTTTCTCATAAAATGATTTCATTATTGTTTCGCGATTCACCTTTAATATCACCGCGACTTCCATTTGAGAAACGCTGAATTAGAGGTAAGTATAAGCGAGTCTACGCATATACAAACACAAGCTGAAGCGGCGCTATGCTCGTGTGCTAATGCTATTCTGTTCAGAGAAGTATACGCATGTTCAAACAAGTTCAAGCAACCTTCTTTTACAAATACTAAGTTAATTTTTCAGTAATAGTGTAAATACTTTTAGCTTTTAGACATAAACAATATAAATACAATACGCATTGTAAATTTCTAGAGAACGAAAAAATCGGTACCTGAAATTTTCTATTAATTGAGTATTTAACACATCAATATTTTTCTCACACTAATACCCAAAATGGTGCCCTTAAACTTTGGCGCTGCAAACAAATATCCCGGTTGCCCGCCCCTAGAGTGGGCCCTGTATGAACTCAACTAGTGTTTGTATATGAAAAGAAAATTTTTATATTTTTAATTTAACCCACAAAGTATCTTTTTTATCAGCAACTGCAGTTATACTTCCACTCGCCCTAGGTTTAATGGAATTTTGGCCCCTTGATGGGTAGATAAAGGGAAATCGTGACCTAAAAATTTAATGTAGGGCACGCGTGAAATTCAGCTTGTATTCCGATCTAAACATCTGTACAAAAATAATTACAGAAAAAATTTGAATTTGGGAATGTGAAATATAGTCATGTAAAGTATTAAATGCTTTCATTAAATCGATTTCATAATTTCATAAATGTTAATCAGTCTTAAAAACGACTTGATTTTTCTTAAATAAATACCGTCGTTTATTATTTATGAATATTTGATATATTGGAACAACTATTACGTATTTATGCATATAATTAAAATTGTCCCTATGATATTATTACCAGTTAAATGACAAATAATGACAACATTTAAAGAAAGTTAATTACTCTTTTCAGATGTACGACAATTTTATAAATATTGAAAGAATTCACTTTCCATTAGAGTTTAAATTAATTTATTTACTAAAGCATAAAATGTCCACTTAATACTTCATATTAGCATACTTTATTGAAAATAATAATTTGAAAAAAACAACATATTTTACTTTATACATTACTAAATATATGTTAACTAGCAGGTAGGCCCGGCACTGCTCGGGCAATAGTAACGATAGCGAATATTAAAGAAATACAGTAGAGAATCGTAAATCGGAACCCCGGTAATAGGAATCGCCGGTAATCGGCACGATTTTCAGTCGGACTGTGTTGTGCTGAATCGAACGTTTTTGATACTAAATTTACTTCTAAAGTATAATTTTCATGTTTTTATATTCTTCAATATATTTATTTTGTTTGCACAAAAGGCAGAAATAATTTTTAACGATACGATAGCCTCGATGATTATTATAAAAATTTTCGTTAGGCTTAAAATCGACGAAAATTCAACACGAAGCGACACGCAACGGAGAAAAATTCAACAGGAAGCGACACGCAACGGAGAAAAATTTGAACATCGGACAGGTTAATGTATTTTTTCGTACATAAACCGTAATCAGAACAAATCCCTAATCTGAACAACCCCAGTCCCCAATTGATTTCGATTTTCGGTTCACTACTGTATCTTTATATTCAGGTAATCAGTGCTCTTTATTTGATTTTTTCTTCGTGCATTGAAGTAAGCGAAATTTTGAAAAAAGAAAATAATTGCACCGTCTTCCACAGAATATATTTCGTAGTTAATCCATCTTTCAGAGTATAGTAAAATACCACAAATGTAATTTATTGTTATTGAGTTTTATTGTTTTTGCATAAATTAATTGCCTTTTTTTGACTATTCAGAAATTAACGTACTATTGGCAGCCAGAAACGCAAAAATACACATAAACGGTATTTACTATACAGAAAATCTACTACCATATATTAGCTACTGCTCTACATAAGTTCAGATTTCAGGCATTTGTCATAAGAAAGCGTTATTTTCTGTATGCCAGTACTAAAGATTTTTGTCGCCTGGGAATTCAGCCATTTAGAATACCATGAATCAGTTCCGCATTGGATTTGAATTATTGCAATTATCATGCGTTATCATGGAAAAAACCGTGCCTAGGACAACATGCCTCGTCTCTTATTGTAAATCGCACTTGCAAGAAATTCAAGTAATCGTTATCCAGCAAACTGATAATGAGTAGAATTTTTTGGGTCTGTATGAATGTGTTGTTGACAGATTTTGAACAGCCTGAGATTACTTTTACTTTATAAGTGTATTGTCAAACTGTAAGAAAACTTTAAAGAGCGATTAAGAACAAGAAAGAATGCACGTTTTTCTAAAATCTAGAGCATTGTCTTTCTTCACCACTAGATACACGCCAAAGCATTATTTCGACAGTTATATTGGAGGGATTCTTTCATTATACGGACCTCTATCAACAGATTCTTCTATATAAAGCATGATTTTCCCATAAGAAAAACTGTTATTTTTTCTAATCATATAAATATACGTCAGGTATAAATGACGTTATAAAATATCGTTATTTTCAGGTTTTTATTACTCTTAATTCGATGCTTTCTTCGTGTATTGAAGTCAGCGGAATTTTCAAGAAAGAATAAAACTGCACCGTGAAACATGGAAATAAGATATTTCGTAATTAATGAAATTTAAGCAATCGTTATCCAGAAGACAGACAATGTATAGAAGTTTTGAGACTGTAAGAGAGAGTTATTTACAAATTTCATGGGGCATGGAATACCGTTAGATTGCAGGTTTAGTGTGAAACTCTAAGAAAACTTTGAAAAGCGACTCAAAACGAGTGGTTTTGCATGTACTCTTAGAGTATAGTTCTTGTCCACAATAACGCATGCCAAAGAAACTTCTCGAACACTCTCAATGGGAGTTGTTTTACCAATTCAACAATTCGAATCTAATGAGAAACCAATTCATGGAATTCGTGGATGGCTGAAATCTCAGGGAACAAACCGCATACATGAAGGAATAGAGAAAATGATGCAATGTTATAAGCACTATATGATTTCTTCGTACGTTTTCTGTATATTAAACACGATTTGTGTTTATTCTTGATTTTTCGCAGCATAGCAAACGTTAATTTCCGAATATTTGTCGTATTGGGAGGCGTCTCTTTCTATACAGGTCACTCGGCGTAAAGGTGTTAGATGTCTCACCAGTGGCCATCAATCACCCGTTTACTGAACACTGGGCAGTTAGATGGTGGCTAGGACCGGCTGGCCACGTGGAGTTTTCCGGGTTCTCTCCACATCAGTAACGCCTAAATAGGGACCAGTTACTATTTATAGATCTCCCAGAAGACATTATTTCATGCGTATAAACAAATATATACAATTAGTAATTATGTCACATTGCTCGTCACAAGCTACTGAAAGACATTTTTTTTTTTATTTGTGGTTTTAGGCTAGTAGCAACCTAGAAGTTCTGATCCAACATAAAAAGACAAGACAAGGTGATAGATGGTTTTCACGTTTGTGTTTGCTTTCTGCACTTTACATTTTTCACCCTCAAGCCATATACCCACTCGATATTTTCTTGTATGTTATTACGTCGTTAGCATTAAATGACGCGTAAGAATTAGATTAGAAGAATTAGGCGATATATATTAAACGTTATCTAAAAGAAATGTACCCATCATCATTAAGTATAGTAATACTTTATAATTTCAATTAATTGTATACATTCTAAACTAAAGAAATGTGTTTGTACGTGTGTGTACTTTCTCTAATAACTTGAATATGACCGAGATAGCAAATTAGTTACGTTTGGTACTATAAAAATGTAGATGTGCTGTTTTTGATGTTATTCCACACCAGAAAATTTCAATATTTAGGTCGATAAAATTTTATTATATTATTATTATTATTTTGAATCAGCTGAAATAAAAATATTTGTCAAAGAGTTTATAAATATGTTTAAATGTGCTGATGTTTAGTACAGAAACTCTCCAATATCTGAATATCTACAGATAGCACCATCACAGTTTAAAAATTTTTTTACGGGAAAATGAAACAAAATACATACCAAAGAAACATTTCACAGAGAATCAATATAGTGTTTAATTTTTAAAAGCAATAAGGAATTAATATAAAATGAATATAAAAGGTTAATGTATAGAATAAATGAACATTCAACATTCTAATTTCAATAGTTTATTAATTTTAATTCTTATATTACATATTCTAGTTTTTATGAATAAAGTTTTGTTATACAAATTACTGTTTGGCTAGATTGCCGGCCCAGACAAGTATTACAGAGTGGGCTTAAGCCGTCTGTTTAGGCCCTCAGAAAAGTTAAATCAAATACAACTGGTTATGTAAATACGAGTATTAATATAGTTTTGCTATACATCTGTCAAGATTGCAATTATATTATTAATAATATTTACTATTAAGAAAGTGATCGCTCGGAACTGATAAAATATAGTAATTTTCTGACAGCTTTGATTTCGGCTTGCACATTTGAAGTAATCTCAGCTGAATATTTCTGTTCGGGAATTCCTGCTTGTTGCTGAATTTCGGGCAATTAAATGGTAGCTCGTATCCAGATAATTCCTAAGCTGGCGGGTATTCTGGTACTTGTGTTGGCAGGTCATAATACTAGAGTGCTGGCAGCGGTTATTAAACATTCATTTCTGACAGTGGCCCAAACTGAATTATTTCTGGATTCGGTTTATACTCAGTTATTTGTGGCGTTGGTCTGTATCCAAGTACTTCAAACGGCAGCCAAAATCCAAATAGTTTATACCCGAACATTTCGGGAGGTAGCCAATATCCATAATTCTGTGTCAGCTGCAAGTGTTCGGACACTTGTACTGAAATATTACTTAAGCATTAAGTTGACTAAATATTCATTTAACAACTACTGACTTTTTAAACTATAACTAATTTAAATTTCATTATATCTATTTTCATCTGAATTCGTGATTTCACAATACATTTGCAATTTAGGATATTTTAATAATATTTCAATACAAAATTTCCGTTGATTCATTTTTAAAGCAAGCCATTTAGGGATAAAAATAAACATTCCGACAAATTCAAAAGAAATAAAATCTAAACCGTTAGATAAGGATTTATTTTACAGTAATTTTTACCTTACCTAAAACACAATTCGAGTTTATTTTTTAATATAACCTCTTGTATCTTACGTAGGACATATATAATCATTTTTGTGTGCACTCACGTGTTATCATACGTAAAATAGTAACCATCTTTAAATAGCGAATAATTATCAACATATGTCGAAAACCTGTGACAAAACATTCCGTAATTATTTATATATATTTAAAGTGAATTACAACGCTGTTTATACCCTTCACAAAGACACGAATTCATACATACAGAAAAAAATATCCATTTTTCTCAAGTTCTCACGTTTCAAGCTTTAGTCCATACACATCAATAATCATTTTATTGAACGACTGCCATCTTTTCCACCGTTATATTCGTAAGTGTCACAGCTCGACCTTGTCGAACTTGTAAACGAGATTGTATAATTCGGTTGTAAGCCACGAGAAACTCCGCTAGAACAGAAAAGTTATCAAATTTCTTCTGTTTATGTTGCAGGTATTTTACATTTACCATCTTTTAATTAATTAAAGTAATAAAAATATTAAAAAGAATAGGTTGTCACTTACGTAAATATTTTTTGTGTGTTAATGCACTTCAGTAATGTTGAATCCGTGAATGTGTTTTATAAAAATTAAACATAATTAACTAAAAATATTTATAAACAGATCAAAATACTTAGATTATTATGTTTGTATCTGCCATTAAAACTATTATTTAAACATACTTTTAGCCATAATGTTGTGAAAGTAGCACATTGCAAGTACAATTGTAATAGGAATGACTTAATTAGAAATTCATTTGTACAGTTTCTGTATGTGTTTATTCTTGACACATAAAATACAGTTTTCCGTAACTTGTAATACAGTTTAACCCTCCGTGAGTCGCTAGGAATCGTTCTCTTACTTAGGTCGCATGGGTCTGTCAGACCCGTCATTTTTATTTTGAAATTAATAAATTTTTTCTATCGCGTAGAGGAACTACAATTTTTTCGTTAAATTCTACGCTTTGTTTTCTATCTAGTAGTATAAATTACTTCTGTATTGACGAAATTGTCTTTTCAATATTTATTTTTACGTAATTTGATGAAAAAATCACAAAATAATAAACATATCAAATTTCAACTCGCTGTAAGTTATCTGACGTTTCACCGATAATCATCGGGTTTGTTTGCAAATGGGGAAGAAAGTTCACTCATTCGTGTGAAGTCAGTAGAAATTCAGTACTACTGCTAAAAATTTTTTAAATAGATTTCGCGTTACCCCCTTTCGCGAGAGTCAATAAACGTTAATTGTTTTATGGCTCTATTAAAAAATGCTTATTTTTGGGTTTAAAATCGACTAATTGACAACTGTTTTATTTTGTTTTACTCATTAGAATGTCATCTTTAAGATTTAACAGATAGTTTTGTTAGATTTTCACACATGAATTTTATTTTTAATTTTTAATGTGATATAGTCGTGTGTTAGGCTTAACTCGATCACCTAATTCAAAAATTGACATCGGTCAAAATATTATTCAATTTATCAAAATTCTTTGTTGATAGTTTAGATATAAATGTTTTCTCTGCACGAAATGAATCGATCGAAAAAATAATGAGGGGCCCATCAAAAATTCGGCAATTAATGACATGTTGTCGATTCTGTAATTTGTTTTTTTTATAATATAAAATATTCACACAATAAAACTGTAAAAAGGCATGCATATCAATATCTGAATGTTATCAAAATGCAATTATCAAAAATTTTATAATTTTCACAATTTGTATTATCTTAATTTAGTTTTAAAGTTTTTTGTCGCGCTTTGTGTATCGCGCGACAAAACAGTCGCAACGCGATCAAACGCAGCGATTTCATTCATAATTACTTGTTATGTAGATCGGGCTAACTTTTCAGGTTTGTTTTGTTGTGCCGCGATGAAAAATGAATAAATAATAAAAGCAGATTATAATTAAAAGTATTTTTATCAGATTAATCTGAATTATTAGATTATAGAATAATTATAGCTATGCGATATGATTGTCGCGTAGTTGTAATTATTTTTCTTATATCTAATTCCTTAATGTTTAGGGTCTAATTAGCTAACTTCTAGTTGTTATATTTCGTATGAACGTGTAAGCATCGTTTCAAAATTGTCTGGTGGGAATTGACTGAGATTAGAACTACCCTCCACGTAAATCAAGGTTATAATGTAAACAAACGTTAGACAATCGCCCAGTGACGTAGCGTGGGTGTCAGCCGCCTGGGGCGGAGGAAAATTTCCCCGCCCTCTTATTTAGGTATTTTTACAAGATATTATTATTTATTGTGAAATTTTGCCGCTCTCACTACGCTACGCCACTGCAATCGCCGAATTAAAATTTAATTTTTATTTTAAATTTGTATTTTAATTTAAATTGACCAGTCGTAAACTGTAATATGTTTCTGATAAAATCTCAAAACAAATCGATTTCAGTCTAATTTTTAAAGAAAAATCGCAATTTAAATTTTATTTATGCGGAAAATACAAAAAAATTCCAAAAGTTAATAAACTTTTGGAATTTTTTTTTGTAGCTAAAGGAATTTATATTAATTAAAAAATTTAAAACAAAACACACAAATCAAACTATTAAACAGAATTTAATTAAAAAGATACAAAAAAAACATTATTTTGTTTTTGTCTTTATATAATATTTGTAAACATTCGAAACATAATATGCTAACAAAGAATAAAATAGTATTTATGTTGTATTTATATTCTATTTATGTCCGAGTAAATACACTATATAGTTACTGTTTAAGTTGCAGAATAAAATACATATACTGGTTGATATTTAAAAACTAAATAATTATTATTTTCAAATTTATGCTCAAAACATTTAACTTTACTTGTGCATTCAGAATAAAAACAACTTCTACCTAATAACAAATATATAGCATATATTTATCTTTAGTTAAAATGTTGGTTTCTTATTTTTATTCAACACAATCTCTACATATTTGAACTGCATGTTCCAAGCATAGATATTTTTTGCATTTCACGCAGGTATATTTCGTTTTTCTATCTTTCCGTGTTTCACATTCATCACATCTCTTTCTCTTTTTTTCGACACATTCCGTGGATGAATGTGAAGGTCCGGCTTCAGAATCTGACGGAAATATCCTTTCCGCTGCCGTTCTGATAGTTTTCGAAAGATTTAAAATACATTTTCTTTTATCAATATGTTCGCTCATTAGAATGATACACAATTCCTTCAAAAATTCTCTTCTATTATTCAATTTGGATGTATTTTTGTTTGCTTGGTGAATAATATAGGAATTAATTCCTGCTAAATTTAAAACACAATAAAAAATGATCATAGGCCATCGTCTGGTGTTGCGTACGCAATTATAATTCCCGGTTAACTGGTCCACGGTATCTACTCCCCCTTTAGTTCTATTATAAAAGGATATTATTTCTGGCTTTTTTGCCAGTCCAGTTTCCCGATCAATTTCTTCACTATGATGTAATGACGACAAAAGCAATACATTTTTACTTTTTTTCGGCACATAGGAGACCAAAGTGATCGCTTTAGTAAATGCAAACTTACTACTGTTTACTTTTCTATTTTTTATATTTAAAAATTCTGCAGGAATTTCTTTTCTATTTTTTCTGATGGTACCAACTAGCGTTAACCTGTCTTGCAATAAATCTGTAGCCAAACTGAAACTGGTGAACCAGTTATCGGTAGTTATATTACGGCCGCTGTTAACAATAGGCCTAGTTAATCTTTTCACTACACTGTCCGCAGAATTCGATACTGAGAAGGGTCCATCGGGCTGTTTTCCGCAGTAAACCTCTAAATTGTGCGTATAAAATGTTTTACTGTCTACTAGCAAGAATATTTTTATACCGTATTTATTTGGTTTACTTGGTATATACTGGCGGAATCCGCACCGCCCTCTGAATCCTTCCAGTTTCTCATCTACGGTACAGTATTCCGATACATTGTAATTCTTTATACAATTATTCGTAAATACATCTAAAAAAGTTCGGACTGCTGCTAATTTATCAAACTTTAGTCTTTCACCTCGCGTCTGTTTATCATCAAATCGGAGATTTGCTAACAAAAAACGAAAACGTCTCTCCGACATGGCCGTTCTTGCGATTTCGAATCCTGTACCGTCCGTTGTCCACATTTCGTTAACGTGACAGCGATTTACCTTTTTATACGCAGCAAGGTAAAATAATCCGATTAGTGCTTTTATTTCCTGCAGATCTGTTGTATTTGCATCACGTTCTCTTTCGTAATGCGGTTGTACTTTTTGTATTTGTTGATTTGTGTGTATGACTATGATATCTAAAATATCATCTGTTACGAACAGATTCCAACATTCAAAAATAGACCTTGCGTTTGTAGCCTCTCCAATGGGACCAGGTATAAGATAAATCAAGTTCTCTCTTCTTGTCTTCGTTGCAGGATATTCCCACATACTCCATCTGGTTCCATCGCGAGCTAGGAAAGAACAATGCTCACCTGTTTGTGATGACGAGGCTGCTACTTGTGATGATGAGGCAACTGCAGGTGAGCCTACTTCTGATATATCTTCGTTTTCCTCTTGCTCGGTGTCTGTATTCTCAGATCTAACTTCTACAAAATCACATTCTTCTTCCGAAGAAGCATCTTCATATACTATATTCTCGATCTCTGAATCGATCATAAAATCTCCGTACATTTTTACTTTACTATAGACAAGGCACTCAAATATAGTCTATTAGGCCAGGCTTGTTTCTCCTAGTTTCAACGGTGGCATTGCCTTATATACAGTTTTTAGATCTGTTGGCCGACCAATCAGGAGCTAACTCGGTTGCTCTCCTGCAAATCTGTTTCAGTTGGCATATCTGTCTCAACATGTCTAGAACTGAGGCTATCCGATATTTTCAGAAAACGAGTTCTAACGACTAAAACCAGAATTCTCCTCTCACTACTCGACAGGTCTTCTTGAATGTACTAGTCTAACTCAGAAGCAGAAATGAACTAAAAACGCCATAAAAGTGATTTAATGACACACCGATCTCTTCTGACGGCTTTATTTTGTTTAAAGTATATGAGAATATACATTAAACAAAATAAACTTGACAGAAGAAGGGCAAAGTACTGAAAAGCGTCCCGACAAATAAAAAAAAAGGAATAAACAAATGTAAACAAATCATGTGTTATTTAGATTACACTGTATTGTGAAAAATAATCAAAAAAGAAAATTGATACGGATTCAGATATAAAAGCCGGTTTATTACTACAGTACAGTAAATATATTACAGTTTACGGTGTTTAATTTTTTTTTAATACAAATTTAAAATAATACTAAAATTCACAACTAGATATTCCATAGACTTACTATAGGAAAATGGAGTTTCCAGGAAATATTCATTGCTAAACAATTTTAAAAACATGTTTACTCATCTGAACACTGTCGAACATTTAATTAGCAATTTATAGCTTATAACGCGATTAAAACAAAAGAATTTATAGCGATTGTGTAAATTCGATTACCAAGATCATTTCCGAGGGGGCAGGACATTTTTTGGAATTTTATAGCTAGACTGTTTTCACAAGTTTCTGATTACTTAGTAAAAGTGAAAAAAGCCAACTTGCATCGCCCAATATACGAGGAATAATCATAAATTAATTATAAAAGTGATAAATAAAAATTATATGATAAGAATAAAAAATAATTAAATTAATTAAAAAGTAATTAGACATTACTTTTAAAAACAATATTATAACAAAAAAAACAAAAATTTAAATATACAAATAAATAACGATATGATAGGATTTAATAAACACCGCGCGACAACTTAAATGCGATAAAGTTATTGCGACACTCGCTATCGGCAACGGCGACAAATTAAACGGTTTTTTTTTACCCCCATCATGAGTCGCATGGGTCTGACAGACCCAAAGTATTTTTTTTCTCAAAAATGAGCGTTGTTATTCAAAAATATTTAACAGCATGTTAATCGGGATAGAAAGTTAGAAGAATATTAATTTTTTCAGATTTTTTGGAAAATATTCAATATTAAAAAATTTTAACTAAAGTTCGCGCCGGGTATGTCAGACCCGTTCGACTCACGAAGGGTTAAAAATGAAAACAGTATAGTGCGTAAAGCCAACACAAACATCTATCACCTTGTAATTTTTATGTTGGGCGAGGCTATAGTGCACCGTGGTGGCTTGTGACGTGCTATGAGAAGTAATTACTAATTATATATATATATTTTTATACGCAGGAAATAATGTTTTCTGGGAGGTCTTTTAATAGTCACTGGCCCCTATTCAGGCGTTACAGACGTGGAGAACACCCGGAAAACTCCACGTGGCCAGCCGTCCTAGTCAAACGCAAACCTACCGTCATACTTACAGTGTCCTGGGGACGGGTGATAGATGGCCATTGCTCGGAAGTTTAATTATTATCGTGCATTCCTTTTTCGTGGTATTTTAAACAAATAATATAAATTTTTGATTGAATACACTGCAGTAACACATGTATATGTATATTTAATATGAACTTGAACAGAATAATTCATAAAAGAAGATTATTTAAATTATTCTGTTAAAGTTTATACCGAAGCCGTGAATTAAAGAGTCAATTTACTGTTCTGGAAGAGCCAAAATCGAATTCCGGTTGTCGAAAAAAACCCAAAAATTATTCAAGAATGGTCCTATCCCGTGGCGCGTCCCGACTCCCGTCGGAACATCGCCCCGTTCAACGCAGCGAGGGTCGATATTGAGCCCCGACTCCCGTCGGGAATATCTCCCCATTCAGTCGCAGCGAGAGGCGATAGCGCGTCCCGACTCCCGTCGGAACGTCGCCCCGTTCAACGCAGCGAGGGTCGATATTGAGCCCCGACTCCCGTCGGGAATATCTCCCCATTCAGTCGCAGCGAGAGGCGATAGCGCGTCCCGACTCCCATCGGAACGTCGCCCCGTTCAACGCAGCGAGGGTTGATATTGAGCCCCGACTCCCGTCGGGAATATCTCTCCATTCAGTCGCAGCGAGAGGCGATAGCGCGTCCCGACTGCCGTCGGAACGTCGCCCCGTTCAACGCAGCGAGGGTCGATATTCAGCCCCGACTCCCGTCGGGAATATCTCCCCATTCAGTCGCAGCGAGAGGCGATAGCGCGTCCCGACTCTCGTCGGAACGTCGCCCCGTTCAACGCAGCGAGGGTCGATATTCAGCCCCGACTCCCGTCGGGAATATCTCCCCATTCAGTCGCAGCGAGAGGCGATAGCGCGTCCCGACTGCCGTCGGAACGTCGCCCCGTTCAACGCAGCGAGGGTCGATATTGAGCCCCGACTCCCGTCGGGAATATCTCCCCATTCAGTCGCAGCGAGAGGCGATAGCGCGTCGCGACTCTCGTCGGAACGTCGCCCCGTTCAACGCAGCGAGGGTCGATATTGAGCCCCGACTCCCGTCGGGAATATCTCCCCATTCAGTCGCAGCGAGAGGCGATAGCGCGTCCCGACTCCCGTCGGAACGTCGCCCCGTTCAACGCAGCGAGGGTCGATATTGAGCCCCGACTCCCGTCGGGAATATCTCCCCATTCAGTCGCAGCGAGAGGCGATAGCGCGTCCCGACTCCCGTCGGAACGTCGCCCCGTTCAACGCAGCGAGGGTCGATATTGAGCCCCGACTCCCGTCGGGAATATCTCCCCATTCAGTCGCAGCGAGAGGCGATAGCGCGTCCCGACTCCCGTCGGAACGTCGCCCCGTTCAACGCAGCGAGGGTCGATATTGAGCCCCGACTCCCGTCGGGAATATCTCCCCATTCAGTCGCAGCGAGAGGCGATAGCGCGTCCCGACTCCCGTCGGAACGTCGCCCCGTTCAACGCAGCGAGGGTCGATATTGAGCCCCGACTCCCGTCGGGAATATCTCCCCATTCAGTCGCAGCGAGAGGCGATAGCGCGTCCCGACTCCGTCGGAACGTCGCCCCGTTCAACGCAGCGAGGGTCGATATTGAGCCCCGACTCCCGTCGGGAATATCTCCCCATTCAGTCGCAGCGAGAGGCGATAGCGCGTCCCGACTCCCGTCGGAACGTCGCCCCGTTCAACGCAGCGAGGGTCGATATTGAGCCCCGACTCCCGTCGGGAATATCTCCCCATTCAGTCGCAGCGAGAGGCGATAGCGCGTCCCGACTCCCGTCGGAACGTCGCCCCGTTCAACGCAGCGAGGGTCGATATTGAGCCCCGACTCCCGTCGGGAATATCTCCCCATTCAGTCGCAGCGAGAGGCGATAGCGCGTCCCGACTCCCGTCGGAACGTCGCCCCGTTCAACGCAGCGAGGGTCGATATTGAGCCCCGACTCCCGTCGGGAATATCTCCCCATTCAGTCGCAGCGAGAGGCGATAGCGCGTCTCGACTTCCGTCGGAACGTCGCCCCGTTCACTGCAGCGAGGGTCGATATTGAGCCCCGACTCCCGTCGGGAATATCTCCCCATTCAGTCGCAGCGAGAGGCGATAGCGCGTCCCGACTCTTGTCGGAACGTCGCCCCGTTTAACGAAGCGAGGGTCGATATTGAGCCCCGACTCCCGTCGGGAATATCTTCCCATTTAGTCGCAGCGAGAGGCGATAGCGCGTCTTGACTCCCGTCGGAACGTCGCCCCGTTCACTGCTTCGAGAGTCGATATTGACCCCCGACTCCCGTCGGGAATATCTCCCCATTCAGTCGCAGCGAGAGGCAATAGCGCGTCCCGACTCTTGTCGGAACGTCGCCCCGTTTAACGCAGCGAGGGTCGATATTGAGCTCCGACTCCCGTCTAGAATATCTCCCCATTCAGTCGCAGCGAGAGGCGATAGCGCATCCCGACTCCCGTCGGAACGTCGCCCCGTTCAACGCAGCGAGGGTCGATATTGAGCCCCGACTCCCGTCGGGAATATCTCCCCATTCAGTCGCAGCGAGAGGCGATAGCGCGTCCCGACTCCCGTCGGAACGTCGCCCCGTTCAACGCAGCGAGGGTCGATATTGAGCCCCGACTCCCGTCGGGAATATCTCCCCATTCAGTCGCAGCGAGAGGCGATAGCGCGTCCCGACTCTCGTCGGAACGTCGCCCCGTTCAACGCAGCGAGGGTCGATATTGAGCCCCGACTCCCGTCGGGAATATCTCCCCATTCAGTCGCAGCGAGAGGCGATAGCGCGTCTCGACTCCCGTCGGAACGTCGCCCCGTTCACTGCAGCGAGGGTCGATATTGAGCCCCGACTCCCTGTCGGGAATATCTCCCCATTCAGTCGCAGCGAGAGGCGATAGCGCGTCCCGACTCTCGTCGGAACGTCGCCCCGTTCAACGCAGCGAGGGTCGATATTGAGCCCCGACTCCCGTCGGGAATATCTTCCCATTCAGTCGCAGCGAGAGGCGATAGCGCGTCTTGACTCCCGTCGGAACGTCGCCCCGTTCACTGCAGCGAGGGTCGATATTGAGCCCCGACTCCCGTCAGGAATATCTCCCCATTCAGTCGCAGCGAGAGGCGATAGCGCGTCCCGACTCTTGTCGGAACGTCGCCCCGTTTAACGCAGCGAGGGTCGATATTGAGCCCCGACTCCCGTCGGGAATATCTCCCCATTCAGTCGCAGCGAGAGGCGATAGCGCGTCCGACTCCCGTCGGAACGTCGCCCCGTTCACTGCAGCGAGGGTCGATATTGAGCCCCGACTCCCGTCGGGAATATCTCCCCATTCAGTCGCAGCGAGAGGCGATAGCGCGTCCCGACTCTTGTCGGAACGTCGCCCCGTTTAACGCAGCGAGGGTCGATATCGAGCTCCGACTCCCGTCTGGAATATCTCCCCATTCAGTTGCAGCGAGAGGCGATAGCGCGTCCCGACTCCCGTCGGAACGTCGCCCCGTTCAACGCAGCGAGGGTCGATATTGAGCCCCGACTGCCGTCGGGAATATCTCCCCATTCAGTCGCAGCGAGAGGCGATAGCGCGTCTCGACTCCCGTCGGAACGTCGCCCCGTTCAACGCAGCGAGGGTCGATATTGAGCCCCGACTCCCGTCGGGAATATCTCCCCATTCAGTCGCAGCGAGAGGCGATAGCGCGTCTCGACTCCCGTCGGAACGTCGCCCCGTTCACTGCAGCGAGGGTCGATATTGAGCCCCGACTCCGGTCGGGAATATCTCCCCATTCAGTCGCAGCAAGAGGCGATAGCGCGTCCCGACTCCCGTCGGAACGTCGCCCCGTTCAACGCAGCGAGGGTTGATATTGAGCCCCGACTTCCGTCTAGAATATCTCTCCATTCAGTCGCAGCGAGAGGCGATAGCGCGTCTCGACTCCCGTCGGAACTTCGCCTTGTTTACTGCAGCGAGGGTCGATATTGAGCCCCGACTCCGGTCGGGAATATTTCCCTATTCAGTCGCAGCGAGAGGCGATAGCGCGTCCCGACTCCCGTCGGAACGTCGCCCCGTTCAACGTTGCGAGGGTCGATATTGAGCCCCGACTGCCGTCGGGAATATCTTTCCATTCAGTCGCAGCGAGAGGCGATAGCGCGTCCTGACTCCCGTCGGAACGTCGCCCCGTTCAACGCAGCGAGGGTCGATATTGAGCCCCGACTTCCGTCGGGAATATCTCCCCATTCAGTCGCAGCGAGAGGCGATAGCGCGTCGCGACTCTCGTCGGAACGTCGCCCCGTTCAACGCAGCGAGGGTCGATATTGAGCCCCGACTCCTGTCGGGAATATCTCCTCATTCAGTCGCAGCGAGAGGCGATAGCGCGTCTTGACTCCCGTCCGGATGTCACTCTACTTAAATAAAGAAAATATTGATTCTCTTAAGAGAGAGAGATCGTCGTATTGTAAAGAGAAAACATCGTTTCTCTTAAGACTCGGCGACGGCGGCGTATTCTAAAAACGCTCGCTCACATTTCGCGGTGAAGTATATCTGAAGGGGCAGCAAAAATGGGCGTGGTTTTAATGTCTACGAGAGCTTTTGGAATGCAAATATCGTAGAAACGCTCGAACGATTCAACGGTTTTTGCCATTTTTAGCCCCTGGTGGACGTCTTTCCCTCGGAATGTTGAGCGTTACTGAGATAAAAGTTATAAAGTCTTAAAAGTTTAACAAATTATACCAGAGTCTCTCTCCCTAATACTACTATTATTAACCTTTATTAAACAGATTTAGTTATTTTATATTAATTAAATTCATCGAATTTCATGAAATAATTTTTTAAAACTTTTACCATTTATTTTAAAACTTTCTGTCATGTGATAAAATTTTTACAGGAGCATCACTATATTAATCAATTGGCGGCAAAATTTAATAGCGTGCGGTTTGGTGTTTCTGTGTTTCTCGTTTTTTCGAAGTTCACTGCGATAAATTTTTATTACGTAGATTCATAGATTTTGCGTTGTTTTTAACGGATAAAAGGTGGAAATTTTACTCTGAATATAGAACTTGTTTTTCAGAATATGCTACTTTACAGAAAGAAAAGTTGAAAATAATTTATTTTTTCACAACTTGCAAGAACTGATCTTTGTTAGGATGTAAATGAAGGCATGTATTATAGGTTTACTAATTTATTTGTGCATATAATTATGTAGTTCTAGTTTCGAGACATTTATGGTTTTTAGTGTTTATAAGCGTGTTATTTAGACATGTCTACCAATTTAGTGCTAAAACGTAGAACTACGTCAAAGAAGAATACAAACTTTAATTAGCAAGTAGTCCCTTTATTAGCAAACTGATTTGTTGGTAGATATTTTTACATTTAAAGTGTAATTACATGAAACTAAATGGATGTGAACATAGAAAGTAGAATATGGCAAGACTAATAGATAAAACTATTATTACATATTACTCGATCAGAAAAATTTATACTTGAAGAATTTTGTTTTGATAATTATTGCCTAGGGTTTATGTCGAAAATATTTTTCAGTTATATTTGTAATTACAGTTAATTCGAATAGTAATGGCGCTTAAATATTTATAGGATTAATTCAAGTTTTCGAATATTGTTTTGAGGAAACTGAGGAAGGCAAGAGTATCTACAGTAGTATAATGAACTGAATTTAACTAAATTAGGTGACTTTGTATGTTTCGATGTAGTTTTTTATAATATTACGATATACGAACTTTTGATTTTGTAAATTGTATTATACTAAAAAATAAAGTTTTTCGTTATTCTCCTGCTTAATGATGTATTTATAATGTTTCTGAACGAAATAATACTTATTAAATTGAAATCCGAGCTTTACAAAGTACTATGAATATTAGAGAGGACCGTTTTACTATAAACTACTACGTTTTACTACAGCTTACTCCAATGTTGATTCTACGAAAAGTAGGTCAGACAAGGACCGTTAGACTAATGACGTAGGCTGTTTACTTTTTCCGGTTGCATCGGTGCACTCCTGATAGCGTCATTTACAGAAGTCGCACCTACTTTTTTCTGACGCGAGCCAATTAGGAATATTAATTTTTTTAACCAATCAGATGACGGCGGGAGATTTAAATTCGATTTATGTCGATAGATGGCCGTCTAAAATTTCATATTTATTTTAATTTTCTTTCTTTTATTGTAATTTCTCGAGAACTGAAGGATATTCCAAAACAAAGTTGGAGAACCCAACTACTCGTGAAAATTCTACGACTTCACGAAATGGTCCAGGTATTTTATAAGAATTTTTTAACGTCTATTGATGTCTTTCACCACTGCCACTCGATCGCCTTAGACGTCTATTTACGTCTCTCACTGTTAAGAAGTTAATAACAATTATAAGAACAGCAAACAAAATTTTATTACAAAAATAAAATTACATTTTGCATATATCGTGTGCTTAATGTAGGATACTTCTGTGTCGACCAAGTTGCAATTGGAAAGCCCCGTTATCAACTGTAGCACACACCATTTCAATACGCATTTGAGAGAAGAGTCGCCTACACTTGCCTTCAGCTTTAATACCAAGTGCACACGCCTGTCATAAACACGATCTATCAAATAACCACATAGCCGGAAACATATCTTTTCGACTGTACAGCGCCACAGATTTTCTTATTGGTGAAAATTTACAATAATTTTCCGCCATATAACCCTTATCTTTTATCCGGTATGAAATTAATTTCTCTCCTCCTAAACATCCTAAACAAGGTCAGGCTTACGCAGCTACTGATAAAGATAAAAAAAAAGCCGATTTCTTATTAATTTTCGACAGATTGTCTGATTGACAGGAATAAAATACTGACACTTAAGGAGAAATGCCGAACATTATTTCTCACAAAATATTATCCCGTAATGTTACATATACTATTTTCAAAGTCGATAATCTCACGCAAAAGCTTATACTTCCTGTTTTTTGCTATCCTGTTAGACTTTCGAAAGCATGCTAGACAAAACCTCACTATCAGTGAAAGGCATTCTTTTAGGACGCTGATTCTATAAATTGACATGGAAAAACTTTGCTTTTCAAACATTCCCTTAAAAACTCCAACTTACAGTTAGCTTTGATTAGCTTAATCGTTAACTTCTTGTATCTTCTGTAATGTTCCACCAGTGCCGCCATAATAACATTAAATAGAACGTGCTCAGCAAAATATTAAATAATAAATAATAATCTAACACCTTTATCGTTGCCGGGAAAGTTTAATTTAAAACAAACGTTTTCGACCTATTCCATAGGCCATCATCAGGTTAAATAAACCAACAAATGGAACAGTTTCGTTCCAGAAGATCGAATACAAATATTTAAATTTCAAAAAAATTGACAACGGATTAAAAGATGTTAAATAATAAACGAATATTGTATAAAATTAAAAACAATTATTCGTTTATTATTTATTATCTTTTAATCCATTGTAATTTTTTTTAAATTTAAATATATGTATAAATAAATTACGACTAACCCGTTACAAAGCTATACATCCACAAGAGCCGAATTATCGAGCTAGAGTTGGCTATAATAAATAAATAATTGCCGGAGTCGCGATGGCCGGTTGAGTGCAGTGGGAGGACGTAGGCACTTGATGTGTCCCCAGCCGGCATTGTAATTACCGTCGATGGTCGTCGTGTTAGCTTATATATACTGGAGGAGGCGATCGGACTGAAGGTCCGGGTTGCGTAACTGGTAACGTGTCTGCACGGATAGCAGAAGCTGCGGGTTCGAGTCCCGCTTCGGGCCGATTTCTTTTCCTCCAGTTCCAAATTATTAAAATTATTTATTTAATTATAATTATTAAGTTTAGTAAGAGATGGCGCCTAACGCCAAGCTCTAGTGCCAAATTGTCTTATTAATTATTTATTTATTATCGCCAACTCTAGCCCGATAATTCGGCTTTTGTGGATGTATAGCTTTGTAACGGGTTAGTCGTTATTTATTTATATTTATACGCTTTGCCGGGGTCGCGATGGCCGCTTGAGTGCCGTGGGAGGACGTGGGCACTTGATGTGTTCCCAGCCGGCATTGTAATAACCGTCGATGGTCGTCGTGTTAGCTTATATATACTGGAGGAGGCGATCGGAATGAAGGTCCGGGTAGCGTAACTGGTAACGTGTCTGCACGGATAGCAGAAGTTACGGCTTCGGGCCGATTTTTTTTTCTCCAGTTTCAAATTATTAAAATTATTTATTTAATTATAATTATTAAGTTTAGTAAAAGATGGCGCCTAACGCCAAGCTCTAGTGCCAAATTGTCTTATTAATTATTTATTTATTATGGCCAACTCTAGCCCAATAATTCGGCTCTTGTGGATGTATAAATATATGTATTCGATCCTTTAAAACAGAACTTTTCCATTTGTCGGTTTATTCAATCCACTCGAACACCAATGGATTTTCCTTAAATCGAACATTTATCTGTATGTTTTAAACGTTAATATGTTTGAAACACAAATCTGCAAAATCACTCAAAAAAATAACAAGTTCATTTAATTATCATAAGTTATGATTGATTCATACATAATGATATAAATTGTATGCATTAATTGCCATCCAATCAGAATAAATATTTATGTAATGAATTTAATCTGAAATGAATTAAATAAAATTTAAAAAGTTCCTGATGCATAAGTGCGTAATATAAATAAAATAGATGCAAAATTCACTTTGAAAAAAAGCATCGATTTTATTATTAAAAGCAAATGAATTCTAATATACTTTCAATCGATACAATAGTATTTCTGTGTCACTCTGCACAAGGCAAGATAAAGGAAAACTGCTTATATTGTCTTCTCCATCAGACATTTTCTTTGTCTCTGCTTTTCGGCGATATTTTCTTCGAAAAATGCATATGTCATCAACTCTCATCCAAACAAAACAAACTGGTATCCATTCATGCCAATTTCGCCCAATTAATGATAATCATCCACGTTCTTACACTTGCCATTCAATATTTTGGAACAGAAGAGAACGTCATACTAACGCAGGAAAGGATAATGCTCATACTTATTTTCTTCGTGGAGCTGCTCGTCGAACGGCGTGCGCGATTCCTGAATAACTTATCTTCGGAGACGTCATTAATAGAAATATAAATTTTATGGCCGTTAAATAATAAATGTTTTTTAGTAGGTCTAGTGCTCATTTAAACTCGACTGTTTGTACAAAATCCGCTATTGGTTCAGATTCGACCAATCCGCTCGCGACACGAGTCAATGATGACGTTTTACCGTGTTATACGAACACGATCGCAATTTTTCGCCGTCTCATACGAATCCGTGTTATATGAACCCGTGTTATAGGGGTCTACTGTATTTCAATTGAAAATCGTGTTATCAACTGATGCATTTAACATTTCGAAAGAAATCTGGAAGATTCGTGGCACTATGCTGCCTTTCTGCTCAGACAATGAATGTGGACAAGCTTTCGATAAACACAATCTTACAATTAACTTCAGAGCCAGGAACATACGTTTTCGACTATACAACGCCACTTTTCTCCTGGTAGTAAAAGTTTCAAATAATGCTCTGCCTCGTAAATATCTTCCTCGTCACGTCTATTGCCTATGTACCGCGCTCTATTCGATTCGGTTCAGTAGTGCCGGCTTCATGCGTGTCAATTTAATTCTAACCCCCCTGTACTTATATCGAAGATTTATCTACAAATTATCACATTCTTCCTCTCTTTACCGTTCATTCTGTTATTTTTTGTATTTTTCTTTTACTACCTTTTCTTCTTCTTACAGTTATCTTTTTACTTTCATTTCACTTTTTTCGTTTTTCTTATTTCTTTTCTTCTAATCCTCTTCCTCCTCTGTTTACTTAATAATCATTTTTGTTTTATGCTAATAAAGATTTCTATAATATTATTATTTAAAATGCAGCCCTAGTTTTATTTAGCATTATACCACAAACTATCCAATGATTTGTGAAAAATTTAATGTAGTTACATGGTTTCACTATGTAAATTTTAATACTTTAATTATAAGAAGTTAACCAACTTCTACTGGAATTCTCGACCCAAATTTTTATAGAACTATGGAGCATGGTGAGGCGTTTTTTTAAAATTTATCGCAGTTAGTGTCTTTTCCATCGAGGAGAAACTATAAAAATTTCACCGTTTTAAACATTTTTTAAACATAACAAAGCTGATTTAATGAAATAATGAAATAGTGACATGTATTGTTAACACGCATTTTGTCCTATTTCAATTATGAAACCTAAACGAATATTGTGTAATTTACTTTCTCTTTTACGTCTGAAAGCTTGTATAAAATTGTAAGAGGCAATGTAATAATTTTTTAAAGTTTTCAATAAGTTTATTTTATTGTTTTTCATCATAAATGTTTAGAAAACATAACTCCGAAAATGAAAATTCTTCTTTGTATGAAGACGTAAGTGTGCGTATCCATTGTATTTAGGTTTATCGATAGCAAGTCTACCAAAAGTCTAGTATGCTATTCTTTTCAACCGTGTCTACCAGTGACTTAGTGGGCTGAGCTTTCAACATGTCATGTTAATTGGCCACCGGTTACACTGGTTTCTGGTTGCCGTCTCGCCAAAGGAATAGAGTTTTGCGGTTATCTTCGCCTAAATAAGGGCCTGTTTCTCATAAAAACTCGTTGTAGGAGGCACCTTCATAAGAGATCGCTGGCGTAGCATTGCTAGTTTATTCCACGAATATAATGACGATAATCTTATTTATATTTAGAATATTGAAAATGAAGATGATATCAAATGGAGTCCTGAAAATTTCGTTTGTTTGCAACGACTCGATAAAGGCAATTTCGGTGATATATTCTTGATTCAACATAAAGAAACTTCAGAAAAAGCTGTTCTTAAAGTTCTATTTAAACAACACTACCGAGTGTCAGATGCAAGTTAATGTTGCAAGTAATAATTTATACATATGTATGCAAATTTTCAAAACAGTTATGTTTATTTTAAGTATAGCCGATATGTGTGCAGAAAGAGAGAAGAGGATGGAAGATGGCCTGTCGTCATCCACATATTGTTACATTCAGGACATATTTTGAAACTATAGATAGGTTTGAAAGTTAATTATATTTAAGTATGCAGAGTGCCACTTAAGTCTGGCCTAGTAGAAGTTAAAATAATTCGAATTCCTTCTTACTCAGCAGAATGTTTCAACTGTAAAACAATAAGTAAACATTAATATAACTACTATGAAACCAGATTTTTTAGACACACTAAGATATACAATGGCCTTACGTATGTAAACTATTGCATAAACATAAACATGTATAACTTAATTTTACCCATAGTTACAACTTTATATCAGATTATATTCCCGGTGGCAATCTGTACAGGTTCATCACAAAGAACGGTCCTCTGGGAGAATATGAAACCAAAATATTCACTTCTCAACTTGCTTCGGCTATCCAATATATACATAGTAAAAGTAAACGTAGTTGAACACACGTTATACATAAATCCTGTTATAAAATTCGTATTGATTCAGGTATTATACACCGCGATATCAGCGCAAAAAATATCCTGTTATCACAAGATGGAAATGCATTATTGACGGATTTTGGCCTTTGCACGGTGAGTTTTTAATTAACTAAACTAACGATGTGTGTATTTAGCACATGAACTTTTTATTACTTCAGTTAAAACCGAAATCGTCTACTTTATGTGGCACACCCGTGTATATGGCACCGGAAGTTTTTAAACACGAAAAATATGGTAAGATTTTAAGTGTGTCTTTAGCATTTAAGATAATAATACATTAGTAAACTTGGCAATGTCTTATGTGGTTTAATACAGCAAAATCCGTGTAAACCAGAATCTCACTGTGCCGAATGTGCTTTTGGTTTGGCAGGTTTTCGTTTTGTACAAGTTTTCTTCACATAGAAAATCGCTATTACGAAAAGATATTTTTTCGTTTAGACCGGCCTGGGAATTCAGGTTCGAATCTCGGCGGTCGAAAAACAAAACGATTTATTAACATAATACTGGTATGTAAATGTACTGTATTGACATAATACAGACAATACAGCATTTTGTACTGTATTACTTTCTGACTGTTATATATAACAGAGGGATAGTAAAAAATGTCCTCATATTTTTGGACTCAGGTTATTAAATTTATAATATACGAGGGCTGTTTGGAAAGTTTGCCGCCTCAAACAGAACAAGAAACAAAATAATGTTAAAACATTTTTATTTTTCATTGTAGTCCTGTTTTGTTAGCAATGCACTTATTCCAGCGATGTTCTAGTTTTTATGTGTCATCACAATGGGTCGATTTGCCAAGGTGTGCAAAATACTCTCGTTCACTTCAGAGATGATTTCGTTATTTGAGTAGAATTTCTTTTTAGCCAAAAAATTTTTTGGTGTGTAAAAAGGTGGAAGTCACTAGGGGCCAAATCAGGTGAGTACAGTGGATGTAGGACTAATTGGAAGGGAAGTTCGTTTATCTTTTGTTCAGTGATTCTGGCAGAATGCGCAGGTGCATTATCGTGATGGAACAGAACCTTTTTATTCTTTAAGTGTGGGCTTTTTTCTTCGATTTCTCTCTTCAGTTTTTTCCAAAAGTTCACAGTAATAGACACCATTGGTGGTCTTTCCTCTTTCTAGGTAGTCAATGAAAATGATGCTTTTAGCATTTCCAAAAAACCGAGGCCATCACTCTCCCCGCTGATAGAACTGTCTTTGCTTTTTTTGGTGGTGGCGAACTGTGATGTTTCCATTGCTTCTACTATTGTTTTGTTTCAGGAGTGTAGTAGTGGATTCAGGTTTTGTCAGTAGCCACAAACCGACGCAAGAAATCCTCTGGGTTTTTCTGATAGAAGTCCAAACATCAAAGTGCGAACACGTTTTTGCTCGGCGGTCAGCAGATGCGGCACCCATCTTGTTGAGATCTTCGTCATACCCAAATTTTCGGTTAGGATGTGGTGCACTCGATCGGCAGGGATGCCTGTTGTTTCAGCTATCTCAAGCGTTTTCACGCGGCGATCTACTAACACCAAATCGTGGTCTTTGTCGACATTTTCTTCAGTTACAGCAGTTGACGGCTGTCCGCTGCGCGGGTCATCTTCCACCTTCTCTCTGCCAGATTTAAAAAGAGCTGTGCATTTTTTCACAGTCGTGTACGAAGGAGAAGACTCTCCCAAAACATTATTGATGTCAGCTTTGATTTGAGATGAGGTCAACCCTTTTTTCGTCAGGTATTTTTTGACCGCACGAGTCTCTGTCTTCTGCATTTTTGACAAAGCATGTGCACACTGACTATCTGCTAAGCTGTCGTGGCAAAACTTTACGATAAATCAAGCGAAAATTGGTTTTGTAACTTTAGCAAAGATAGCTGAATTATTCCCGCCAAAAATTAAATTGATTGCAGCGCCGCATATAGGCAAGGCTGCAAACTTTCGGAACAGCCGTCGTACTGTAAACAATTTTTTAAATAAAATCTTTTAACCGATGGCGCCATACACAATTTTAACTTTTTTTCGGAAAGTTACACAACATTTTATTGGAATTATTTCAAGTACTGAATGTGGCACTGCAGTTTGAACTGCATTTTGTAAATAGTACAGGCAGTCCTCTACTAACGCTACGAACAGATTAAGTTCGTATAGTTAATCAGTTCGTAGCGGTCGTTCGCAAGTGGAAAAGATAGTAACTCCAAAAGACGATGTTTAACGCGAAAACTCAAATACAACGTTGTTTTTACAATTATGTAATGTTTAGGCTACTTGAATAATGTTGAATTAAGACTGTTAAAAGAAAGTATAAATTCAAATCAATCACATATACTGTACATTATTTATTAAAATTACTAATTCAAAACAACTACAAATGTACATATGTATGTACTGTAAATGTTTTTAAAGTAAAACTTCAATAATAAATATCACTGTACAGTACATAAAAAAATAACCAACTGCACTTTAATAGTAAACAAATGACACCACACACGATTGACACACGACTACAGTCCAAACTCAAGTAAGAGCCTCTCACTTACCTCTCACGCTTAGAGTACCAAGATATCAGAGTACAGACACACGAGTCATCGCCATGTTCTGTCGACTGTCATCACGTGGTCTATGGGTTTACATTAAGAAATAACGTTTTCTTAGTTTAATAAAGCATTTTATTCGTAAAAATGCTTCATTAAACTAAAAAATCGTTATTTCTTAATATAAACCCATAGATCAGTGATGACAGTCGATTGACAAAACATGGCGGCGATGACTCGTGTGTCGCTACTCTGATATCTACGTACTCTATTTACGCTCATGTTAACAGGTCATCTATCGGTTTTGTTCGTAACTTCGAAAGTCCGTAAGTCGAATAATCGAAAGTAGAAGACTGCCTGTATTGTAAGATTTGAATTTTTTCTGTCTGGAGTACACTCCATACAGAGAAAGGTTGAAACATCAGAACAAAAGACTGCTTGAAACACGTTCGTTATAAGATTCAATGTGATTGTTTAATAAGAATTCTATTTAAGTATATTAACCAATTTTGTTTCTACATTGTCCACTTATTAATAGTACTTACTCTACTGGTGTAGAATTAGCAAAACGAGAGGAGTCTTAGTCAAAAGTCAAAACAAAATATCAGATTTTCGAATTAATTTTTGTTTTATATAAAATTTCAGATAAATCTATAGATTAGTGGTCCTTCGGGGTAGTAGTTTATATGATGTTAGTAGGTAAAACCCCAATTGATATCTATCTGCAAGAGTTAAACAGTCCATCTACCTCTACAGTCATGTGCCAAACTGTTAAGGTTACAGGTGAGTTTGTCGGTTTATCTAACGGTTTTCATTATTAGAAAACAGTAATTTACCTTCGAAATGATTAGAAATATGGATTTTTGTCTGTATTTTTAGACAGTTTAGATCCAACATCGATATTTCCTCTAGGTTTATCCCACGAAGCAAAGTCTTTCATTACGCAACTCCTACAGAAAGTAAGTGAGTTAAAGTAAACTGTTTGCTAGTTTAACCTTTTCCTCGCTTATAAATTGCTAATTTTTCTGTTCTTTAGGATGCTAAAAACAGATTGGGATCGAGAAACGAGGAACAAATTAGAAAGCACGACTTTTTAAAGAACATGCCCTGGCCACGAGCCACACGTTAGTTGTAGGGCAGACGTTTACAATAACATGTGAAAGCATTACATTATTATTTAATTTTGTGAATTATTTCTTAAATACACGACGATTTTGGGTCAGGAAGCGAAGCGACGAATGGTTGCCAGTGTAGACAGATATATTAAAACTGCTTACGTAATTAAAATACGTCTCTAGAAGATTAGCGATTATACGAAGCTATGTATTAAGCTTAATGTAGCGAGAATCGATAGATTGTAAACAATCTTACGCAACTCGCTCCATGCTTAATTGTGTTGCTACATAACTGTAATTTTGTGCAAAATAACACCCTAGACAGAGAAAATAACCCTATGCAATTTTTGATCGCGAATCGCTTGCGATGCGAAAATTGACGTAAGTCAATGGCGACGTCGCAGGCGAGAAAATTTGCATACCTTCACGCTTATCGCATTTTTCAATCAGGTATTATTAATCTCGAAACTATACGATAGATCTACGACCATATTTAGCGACGTCGTCCATTAGAACTTCTTTTATCTTGAGTCGTCGCGTGATAAGGGACGTCGCGCTTGACAATTGCAAAACATCAATTCCTGTATTCGAAGTTTTAATTAAGAAATCAAAGTTTGATATTAGTTTTACTTTTCTTGTTGTTACGTATACACAAGAAGAGAAAGCACTGAAATCGTAAAATTTCTATGATTTCACAGCCTTTGAATTAAAAAAAAAAGTGAAAAACACAAGAATAAATTCTTGGGTGTGTGTATGTGTTAGCATCTATGTATTTGGTTAAATGTTTTAGTATTAAAAAGCGAAATTTGGCATGGCTGCATGTGGTTAAAGGGCATTAATACTATTAAATTTTGGTGGTTAAGGGGTGACGTAGTGAGGAGATACACGGCGTGTCAGTGGCAGGTCACGCACGATTCGTTTATTATGTTTAATAATATATAAGTTATTTTTTAAATTAAATCTTATAAGAGCAAGAAAGTTGAATAAATCTTTGTTGAATTTGTTTTTAAATTGTTTCCTATGAAAGTCATTATATTAATATTTTACTAAATGTAAATATTACGTAAATTACTGTGAATAACACAAATAGAAAACAAAAAGTAAATATTGTTTATAGAGCGACGATTCTAGACAGGGTCGGTATAGACTTTTGGGGTCAATGGAATTTTAAAAGGGATGATAAAACTCAAGGGATCAATTGGGGTAGATGAGACTCCTTGGGGTCTGTCGTCCCCCAATATATTAAAAAATACTAATAAGTATGTTTTAATATATTGGGGAGATTATTTTTGTGTTAGATGTTTGATGAAGTTTTTTTAAATTTATATTTGCTGATAAAAATCTCTGCTGATGTGAAATTGTTGTACATCTATAAAGATAAATACGAAAAAAGTATGAAATACAAAAAAGGATAATACTAATAAATAAGGGCATTTATAAAATAATCGAACACACATAAAATTTCAAAATATTATGAAGTTTTTACATTGAACGAGAACTATAAAAAAAGTGAAATTTAGTAAGCACAAACCTTATTACACTTCCTTATTACAGATCCTTTAATAAGAGAGTAAAATAATAGCATGAACATATATTAATGCAAAATGAATTTTGCAAAAAATATTACATCTCATTATGGCAATTTGCACTTTGTACACAGTTGTACGTAGAAATCAAGGGCGAGGATTATAAGTGTTTAAAATAAAATACGAGCAATTATTTATTGTGACATCGTCGCAATGCCAGGCAGCAATTTTTAATCGTCTTCTTAAAGTCGACAATCTAAAAAAATTACGTGACTGCCGGTTTACACCGGAAAGTTCGCATGTACATAATTGAACTCCTTCTCTAAGCTTTTCATATTTGGTCTCGATTTTCATGTGTTTACTTCCGTTCTCGACATTAACGAAGGACAGATAGACAGACAATAGAAACGTATACTTGTGCAATTTGAAAACTGCAGCCCAATAGAAACGCGTCCGTGTTTAAACACTGTAACAGTAATATAATATTATAAATATTCATTTAAACGTCAGAAGAATGTTATTTCAGTTGATCACGTGAAGTCTTCCGAGTTTTTTTCACGTTTATATACTTAAATAGGAACCAGTTACCCATACAAAGTTTTCTTAGGAAGCAACCTCTCAGAGATCTTTCGCGAATTGCGTTGCAGTATACAAACAACATAAAAACAAACTAGAATATTTTCGGGTTTTCAACTACAAACGTCGTAATTAGGCTACAATTTAAAAAAATGTAGACCTATAAATTTCTACTGTCGTCTCTTTGTCTGCGTGTTCTTTTTTAACTCGATAACGGTGTTAGACAAACGTCCAGACGAGATGTTGAAAGCATTGGGGTTGCAGGCCCAGAATAACAATACAAAAACTCCGTTATAGACCGATAGTCGCATGCTTTTATTTCACAAATATTTCCGTGTAAAGTGTTAGCAATAGAAACCAGATCGTCAACCTTTAACAGATAAAGCATGAAGTACAGGGGCAAGCCACTAGCAAGGAAGAGCATATACTTTATATTAGAAATATTAAAAATATAATTAAAAAAATTGCATCCCAGCATTGTGACGATGTCACAATAAATAATTGCTCGTTAATGTTCTGTTTTTACCTTTCTGGGTGTAATATATAAGAGAGAAAAAGTATGACAATCGGTCAAAAATAACCCTACAAAATTGTTTATATTTTTGGACTTGAAATATTGAAACTTCGACAATTTTAAAATGTGGTATTTCTTCTTATGCATGGATGTTAGTATGTATGTGGTGGAAACACTATTATGTTTGTCCAATTTGAAGCTTAATAATTTCTGTGCCTTTTGTCGAAATTTTCTGAAACTTTGCAAGGCGTTTTGTGTATATATGCAAATTTTAAAATTTTTATTTTTTTGTATATACACTGGCGGAAAAAGAAATCTTAACACTACGAAAAAATTTGTTTAGAGGAATGAATTCTTGAACTAGTAAAAGTCTCTTTAATCCAAAATTCTTTAACGGTAGACTATCCCTCAGCTCTTACAGGTTATAAACTCCTTTATTGTTTGTCTACAGATGCATTTTGGGCCAGTGTTATCTTCCTGGTTCCTCTTCATTGCTACAAAATAAATTTATTAACTTAACCAAACAACGCGAGTAGATGACATTGTAAAAAACACTTTAAAACAATCTCACTATACCCTTAAGTCTTCCTCGTATTTCTTCACACTTGTACAGTACGGTACTCCCGGGTTTCATTTACATTATTCTCCAAAAACCCTCAGTTCTTTTTTTTGTGTCCGCGTATTACATTGATGCTATATAAGCAACGATAAAACGTATAATACTCAGTACATTTTTTAAAACCGATCAATTTTAACATAATACTGGTAAAATATTTTAGAATATTATACATACGTACAAGTTTCCTTACTTTAAAAGAATTCTGCCTTTAAAATACACTCCATTGTTCAAAAGGAAGACCACAATGTATATTATACACATTTAAAATTTAACTGACGATACAATTTTTTCTTAATTTTATTTTATTCAAGACAATGTATACTTCTGTTTTTACTGTCTTATTGCGTCCTCTATTAGATTATACCATTGTTGTCTATTTGCATGCCATTTGATATTTTTATTAGCGTATTATTATTATTATTATTATGTTTTCGTTTATACATATTTTTTTCCTGGTGTTAAATTTTAATATTATTCCTATCTATTTGACAATTGCTATTTTTTATATGGTTAAACCAAGGAGAACTGTTATATTTTAACCGTATGGCTGCTTCATGTTCTTTTATACGCGCTTCTAAAGTCCGGCCTGTTTCCCCTATGTAAATCTTCTATAATTTTGGAAATTACAATTAATTTTATAAACAGTCCCTTTATTAACATTAGTTTGGTTTGTTCCTAATTTAACATTATGGGTATTTTTTAAGATTTTATTGGTCAAGGATGGGGCCAAAACTACATTAGTCTTTTTAATGACTTTTGAGCAGTTATCATATATATTAGTTATGTAAGGAATACTTTTATAATTATTATCTTCTTTATTTTTTATGTTAAATCTGTTTTTATAATATTGTTCATGCCACTTTTTAAAAACTTGTTGCGGATAATTATTAAGGATTAATTTATAATCTAACTTGTTTAATTCAATATTCTGTTTATTATTTTTGGTAGTTCTTCTATATATTTACTTTAATTCCATTATATATGTGTTTCTTTTTTTGGTTTCTGAAACAGATGAGTGATAATTGATCGTCTTATCAACATTGGATAGTTTTTTATAGGTTGTAAATGAAAATTTCTCTTCTTCTTATGTTATTGTTATATCCAAAAAATTAATTTTATTGTGTTTTTCTAATCCAATGTCAAATTATATGCTATTTATTGCACTAAAAATTATGTTTTCGTTTGTTACGTGGTTGTTATAAATAAAAAAATAATCATCCACGTATCTCATTACTGTTTTTAGGCCGGGAATATTTTGTATTTTATTGTCTATATTTTTCATCACTGATTCAGCTAGTTTATGCTCTATCTTTGACCCCATGGTAATACCATCTATTAGTCTGTAAAAATCATTATACACTTTAAAATAGTTTCTTTTATAAGCAAATTGTATATTATTGTTTATTAGTTCTAAATTAATGGCATTATGTACAAGGCTGTATTCTATTAATTCCCATTTTATGTTCGGATACATATTTTTTACAACTAAACTTATTAAAGTATTAGTTTTTTCTATTTTAGTTTTTTGAATTATGTTGATCACTTTATCAGCGTTTTTGTACTGTTTTTGGAACCTTCAATGCTTTTTACTTGTTGTTTGATGTAATTCTCCGAAATGTCCGAGTGCGAAATTCAAAAATCTCATAGGCCCATCTTGACCGATGGCCATACTTTCCTTTTTTCGGATATAATAACAGGAAAAGTAAAAATAGACTAAGAACGTAAACAAAAAGAGAAACAAACAGTGAAAGAAGAGCAAAAAAAAATAACTAGAATTAAAACAGAAAGAAAAAATAAAATCTAATACAGAAATTCGATAAATAACAGAAAAAAGTGAAACAGGAGGGAGACAACATTGATCTGTAGGTATAGCTTCGCATTCACTACAATCATTTTCAGATGCCTTTAATTAAAAATAATTTTCTATCTTTTACACGAAGCAATAATATAAATATTAATATATAAATCAATATTCAATCTCGCAATATTCAGATAAATATCTCAGGAATTTTAAAAGCATATATTATCTCCAACCAATTAAATATACCTAAGCTTAAGAAAGGTACGAAATCGATAAATTAAATCGAAGAAAATTATTCTGCGCATAATAACTTTCGATTAAAATTTCTATGTAGTAGAACCAATTTTCTTAGAAGATAATTAGATTATAATTAGATACACAGAGTAAAACATTTATTTAAAAATAAATGAAAGTTCCATTAATTTGTTTTCTTAATTGCATATTATAAACCACTTACTCAAATTAAAACAATAAATTTTAGTTGAAATTTCTAAAACCAATCAATTTTACACTATAGCAACGCAACACTACACAAAGACATACATTGTCAGGTATATGCTGCAGTGTTTCGAGTAAATTTAGAATTTTGGAGATTAAAAATAATTCGTTTTTCTCAAAGACGAAATGCTGTCATTTCGAGAGAAACAACGTTGTATGGGGTATATGTTAGCCCCTGTATTAAATTCAGCTAAAGTATTTGGGCTGTTCTTTTGGAATCCTTGTCCATGCATGGAGAACGACACAAAGGCAAAGAATCATTTTCGATCGTATTTATTTAAGGCATATTGTTCTTTCATAGAAATATTTTTCTGGGCAATGGCCTTGATTTTTTTAATAAGATTACGAAATATGAATATTTATTTTTTAAGAATTATCAAAATATACGGAGATTATTCGTTGGAAGCATCAGTAGTTTATGTATTATTGTCGATATATATTGCTGGGCAGTTCACTATTCTCAAAAGGAAAAAGATTTATTTTCACTGCGTATTTAGCAGTTACAATGGAGAATCGAAAATAACTCATCACATAGAAGCGTACACAATCTATTTCTTATCTGTTTTATTTACCATATTTATTATGGTTTCCGCGATCTATGGAATTTCGTTTTATGCAGAAATCAAAAGACAGAGGGGTCTGACGCAGAAGCATTTCTTGTGTCTTTCGTTCATTCTGCATATTTTATGTATTTCAATGGGCAGATCGTTTCTCTTGCCTTAGCGTGCGTGGCAGGTTTTCTCATTTTGCAGAAAAGATACATGAAAATGTCAGAAGAGATAAGTGAAATTACTATTGATAACCATTTTCTACGAGAAACATTAGAAGAAATACTGCAGAAACACGTAGAACTTTGGGGATATCTTACAACGATTAATGAACAATGGGACATTCTTTTACCTTTTATTTACACAAGTTTACTTTACTTGGTGTCTTTCGTTTCGTATGCAACGATATTCGTTAAATTACAACCGATTTTTACAATTAGTTTTACAATAATATCCTTACTTTCTCTGTTTGGACTGTTGCTTATATCTTGGGCACTTGCTCATTTAACAATTCTGGTAAGTATTTTTATTTTCGTAGAAATTGACGATTGTATTCATATGTTTTTATTTATCGTTATAGAATAATATTTTATTAAAAATAATTTCAGGCATATCTCGTTATGCATCATTATTTCATTTCTGAGAATCAGACGTTGTGTCGAAAATCATAAAGCAAAGCCGATTACTTATCATTTTTAAATTGATGCGTATACCTGGCTTTGTTCGGGATTTTCAGCTGGAGACAAATTAGTGAGGTTAAATTGGTACTCCGAGATTCTTCCTAAAATATTATGTGCTGCATTCGATAACGTGATTTTACAATTGCAATGTAGTCAATGGAGAAAGTTCCTACATTGTGCACATGCTGTAAATGTGTAAAATGTAGTTTTATTCTCTATTAAAGTTTTGTCCGTCATTTTCATAATTGTTATTAATACAGCGTCATATTTTCTTCTGGTGGTAAAAATTTCAATTAATTATTTCCTTCGTAAATCTCTCTTAGTCGTCTGCATTGTGTGTTCGAATCTCATTCGATTCGGTTTAGTTAAGTCGGCTCTACTCGTGTCTGAGTACTGTCGGTTTAAATCTGTACATCTTGTACAATGCTACAGTTACTGGATGAAACGTTATTATTATTTTTCAGATGTACGATAATTTCATAAGTATAGAAAAGGTTTCTTCTGCAAATCTACCATTGACTTTAAAGTTTAAGGTAAGTCAATTATTCATAATAATGCTTAAATGCTAAATACTTATTATCTAATGAACAAAGTTAAAATTGTTTTTATTGCTTTCGTGTTTATTTATTTTTACTTGTATGTCGTCACTATATGCCAGTTCTTTTTTAAACTAAATCTTATTTCTGTCAACAAAAGTACCTATCGTGCTGACTGTACTGTACTTAGCATTGAAACTGCATTTTATTCCTATACTTCTTCTAATAATTATTTCAAATGTTGTAGCTATTATCTATAAATAGACAAAATATCATTTTCATTGCTTGGAAAATTTTCGAATAATTAATGAATTTTTTTATAATATTTCTTTTCTGAAAGAATAACCTTTGTGTTCAAAAAATCCCGAGTCTTTCAGTAACCCTAAAATATGTACGTTTTAACGATAAATCCTAAATAATTAAACAAGGAAATACTACATTTAATTATAGTAAACAGATTGAGATATTATTTGTATTTATTTTAAAAGATAAACGACTTCATGAAAAGATTTGGAAAGATTCCTCTGGGCGTATCCATTGGCGGATTCTTCTATATAAAGCGGGATTTCCCCATAAGAGTAAATTGTTTTTTTGCTGATTTTATAAACTTATATCAGTTATAAATGACGTTAATAATATATCGTTATTTTCAGGTAATCAGTGCTCTTCATTCGATACTTTCTTCCTGTATTCAAGTTAGCGGAATTTTGAAAAAAGAAAATAATTGCACGGTCAGACATGGAAGAAATATATTTCGAAGTTAATGAATTTAAATCGTATTTAGAAAGAATTTCAGCAATTGTTATTTAGAAAACAGACGATGACTACAATTTTTTCAGACTGTAAAAAACTGTTACGCACGGTTACAGAAATTGCTCAAACATATTCAATCAGAGTTGTTTGATCACTTGAATTTCGCACTGCATTACTTTTGTTTGTTTTCAGAAGTAAAAGTGTGGTTTGGGATGCAACAATTCTAATCTAATCAGAACCGATTCGTGAAATTCGTAAATAGCTGAAATCTCAGGAGACAAACTGCATCGATGAAGGAACAGAAAAAATGAAGCAATAGTATAGGAAATATATGATTTGTTTGTACAATTTCTGTATAACAAACACAATGTATCTTTATTCTTGTTTTTCTCACAGCGTAGCAAAAGTTAATTTTCGAATATTTGTAGTATTGAAAGGAGTCTCTCCCTATATAGATCGCTCGGCATGAAGGTGTTAAACGTTTGAGCAATGGCCATCTATCACTCGTTTCCAGGACACTGGGAGTATGATGGTAGGTTCGCGTTTGACTAGGACGGCTGGCCACGTGGAGTTTTCCGGGTTTTCTCTACGTCTGTAACGCCTGAATAGGGGCCAGCGACTATTAAAAGACCTCTCCGAAGGCATTATTCTCTGCGTATAAACACATATATATAATTAGTAATTACTTCTCATAGCACGTCACGGTGCACTATAGCCTCAGCCGTCATAAAAAAATACAAGGTGATAGATGTTTGTCTTATCTTTGCGCAGTTTACTTTTTTCATCTTTAAACCGTATTAAAATTTACGGAAACTGTATTTTATGTGTCAAGAATAAAAACATATAGAGACTGTACAAATGATTTTCTACTTAAAGTCATTCCTATTACAATTGTTTTTGCCATGTGCTACTTTTACAGCATTGTGGTTAAATAAATGTTTAAAAAATAGTTTTTGTTGCAGATACAAACGTAATAATCTAAGTATTTTGATCTGTTTATAAATATTTTTAGTTAATTATGTTTAATTTTTATAAAACACATTCACGCATTCAACATTACTAAAGTGCATTAACACATAAAAAATATTTACGTATATGACTTTTTATTATTTTTAATGTGTTCATCACTCCAATTAAAAGATGATAAATTGACAATGCCTGCAACATAAATACAGAAAATTTTATAACTTTGCGGTTTGAGCGGAGTTTCTCGTGGCTTACAACCGAAACTTTCGCATTATCTCGTTTTCAAGTTCGACAAGGTCGAGCTGTGACACATACGAATATAACAGGAGAAAAGTATGGCAATCGTTCAAAAAAATAATCATCCATGGGTGTTATATCTGTGGAATGGACTGAGAAGATTGAAACGTGAAAACTTGAAAAAAACGGGTATTTTTTTCTGTATGTATCAATTAGTGTCTTTGTAGAGAGTATATACTGTGTTGTAATTCACTTTAAATATATATAAATAAATACGAAATGTTTTGTCACAGGTTTTCGACATATGTTAATAATTATTCGTTTTTGGAAGATAGTCACTATTTTTCGTGTGATAATCACGTGAGTGCACATAAAATTTATGACTCATGTCCTACGTAAAATACAAAAGGTAATATTAAAAAATAAATAAAAAGTAAATTGTATGTTAAAGAACGTAAAAATTAGCGTAAAATAAATCCTTATCTAACTGCTTAGGTTTTCTTTCTGTGAATTCGTTGGAAAGTTTATTTCCATTCCTAAATGGCTTGCTTTAAAAATGAATCAACGGAAATTTGGCATTGAAATATTATTAAAATATCCTAAATTGCAAATGTATTCACATTTGTCGAGTGTTTAGTTCGTAATTCGTATCACATAAGAAATCAAACATCATTTTCCAACATGCTTTACAAATACAGTTTTATGTTTTGTGGAGAAACCAAAAATCATGAATTATTTAATTTAACAATAACAGTTTTATGTTATTTGGATATGTTGTGTATGCATTTTATATTTAGTAACAATATTATTGAATTTTTATTCTTGGTCAGTTAAAGTATTTTGACAGTCTTAGAAACAGTAAAAAATTATAAATAATTTCTGTTTTTAATTAAAGTTTTTCTGTAAAACATAAAGTCCGTGGATTTGTATTGTGTATTGTGAAATTACGAATTCAGATGAAAATAGAAATAATGAAATTTAAATTAGTTATAATTTAAAAAATCACTAGTCTTTAAATGAATATTTAATCAATTTAATGCTTAAATAACATTTCAGTACAATTTACAAGTGTCCGGATACGTGCAGGTGACACAGAAATATGGATATTGGCCACCTTCAGAAATGTTCGGATATAAACTATTTGGATTTGGGCTGCCTTCTGAAGTAATTGGATACAGAACAACGCCACATATAACTGAGTATAAGCCGAAACCAAAAATAATTCATTATGGGTTACTGACACGTTTATAGCAAAACTATATTAATACCCGTATTTACATAACCAATTGTATTTCATATAACTTTTCTCAGGGCCTGAACAGATGGCTTAAGCCAGTGATTCCCAAACTTTTTCGATCCACTGCTCTCTTTGTTTCATAAAGTTATACCCAACGCCCTCTAATTCATTTTCTCTTGTGTGAGAAAGGATTGGAAATATTCTTAGGAAAACATTTCTATGAATCTCACACTTTGTGCCTTTACCGTACATTGTTCTCAACATCTGGAAACCATTAAACGCAATGTTTCCTCTTATCCATTTCACAGAGCAAAGAAAACGGCTGTCAGTGACCTCATCTTTTGCCTTTGGTCACCGTTCAGTACCCTGCCTCCAGCGCTTCCCTAGATTTACTCACTGCCCACAGGGGAGCGGTAGCGCCGACTTTGAGAACCACTGGCTTAAGCCAACTCTGTAATACTTGTCTGGGCCTGCAATGTAGTCAAACCTGAATTTGTATAACAAAAGTTTATTTATAACATCTAGAAAATGTAATATCATAATTAAAATTAATAAACCATTGAAATGAAAACAGAATTTGAACACTTCCATTCTGTCATAAAGTTTAGTTATGCCGATTTTAACCCGTTTCCAGCCACTGACGTCGGAAAAGCCTCCATGCCTATTGTCACTACCTATCTAATTATATTCGACGCTACGATTGGCGAAAACGGGTCCAACTGCATTTTCTTAAATGAGAATCTCCATTTCTTATTGCATATTGATAATTATAAATAAAATCAAACACTTCCACGAGATGCACTTATTGACAGTTATTAGCGTTTAAACTTTTATACAGGTGCTGGACGCCGCAGGTACAGTGCACATGGTCACTTGTTGAGATAAACTTTTACGTTAGATAACCTTTGTAGTTGAATAAATCAAATACAGTAATACCTCGGTTTTCGTTCACTTTCATTATCGTCGTTTTCGGTTTTCGTTAGCTTGCCCGCGTGACGTCGCCTCTAATTTTGCTAAATCACGCGTGTTTTTGCTTAGTGGGGCGTTGTTTCTCGATCTTTAAAAAACGTCAGAAGTTGCGTCACTTCCGGCAACATCTGGCTGCTTTGATGCTCAGATTTCGAATCTGTCTAATTCTATTGCTTTCCTTTCCTTTTAGCTTCATCGTGGAAACGCAATGCTAAATGTTTATTTATTCTTTACATTAATCTTTTATATTTATTTTCTACTAATTTCTTGTTGCTTGTACTATTAAACACTATATTTATTTTTTGTAAAATGTGTTTCTAATATGTATTTTCTTTAATTTTCCCGTAAAAAATTTTTAAATTGTGATGGTGCCATCTCTAATATTTTATTTGAAAATATTTTATATTATTAATTATTATAAAATAGAAAAAGGATCATTTACAGCCTTTATAATTATTGATGTTTTTATTAAACTCAATATCAAATAATATAAAAATATCAATAATTATAAAGGCTGATATGGAATAAAAGTCTTTATTAACTCTGTTTCCACTATAGATACGACAAGTGAGCCGACTCTATTTTCTAATTTCCTTGACTTTTAACCACCAAAACTTGATATCATTAATCCTTTAACACGCAAACCTTCATGCAAAATTTCAAAAGTTTTCGACAAAAGACTCAGGGCTTATTAAGCTTTAAACTGCATAAACAATAAACGTACCCTCCACAAACACACTACGTCATACATACAGAAAAATACTTAATTTTTCTCAAGTTCCCGACGTTTCAAGGTCTTCAGTCCATAGATATAACACCCATCAATGGTCATTTTTTGAACGATCACAATACTTTCCCTCTGTTATATTGGTGAGTGCCACAGCTCGACCCGAAATCTGGTTAACAATCAAGTCAAACTTTGAAACGACATAATGCGAAAGGTTTTGGTTGTACGCCACGAGAAACTCCGCTCGAACCGAAAAGTTATAATATTTCTTCTGTTTATGCTGCAGGCATTGTTAATTTATCATCTTTTAATTGGAGTGATAAAAATAACAAGTGGTCATATACGTAAATATTTGTTATATATTAATGCACTCGTGTAATGTTGAATGTGTGAATGTCTTTTATGTAAACTAAACATTATTAACTGAAAATATCCATAAACAGGTCAAAATACTTAGTTTATTATGTTAGTATCTGCCATTAAGACTATTTTCTTGAACATATTTTTAGCCGTAATGCTGTGAGAGTAGTACATGACAAGAACAATTGTAATAGATCTTTAAGTATAAGATCATTTGTACAGTGTTTATATATCATTTTATTCTTGACAGATAATATATAATTTTTATTAATGAACCACTTACGCATCCACTTCACGTACTGTACTTTTTAATTAACTGTGACGAGCTTTTGCTAAACTGCTTTTCATATTTCTTATCTTCGTATTTTAGCAGGTAGGTAAATTTAATTAATTATTTTATATCTTTAATTTTTATTTCTTTATTATTTTAAATTTTGTTCATTTTTAATGTTATCGCATCGGGTCCTCACAGTTTGTCACAGTTTGCTTACTAATTAATTGTGTACGTTTTGAAATAATATGTATTAATTATCATGTATGGAATTTTGAATTATGTTTTTTTAATTATATTTTTTTCTACCGGATATTTTATTTGTGTACTGAAGCTGTATTATGCATGAGATGTTGTGTATATGTTAACACTATCGTATTTTATATTTTGATTCTTGCATGTTCAGATTTGGACTTTGTACAAAGATTACCTTTTTGCTGTATATTTATTGTATTTGTTTCTTATGAGACAATCTTTGTTCGGTATTTCGTTTTTGTGTTCCCGTACAAAGGGTATTTCTACCTTGTACTAAAATAAATGAATAACTAAACTTTATAAAATGCACTTTTTTACTGCTTTTCGTAAAACTATTATTTTATGTTATTACATTTAGCCAATAATCAATTTATTTAATTTGTTTTAAAATCTTCTTTGCAAACAACTACGATGGAAAAGGGATGACTGTCCAGGTGGCTAAATTACAGGTAATTGGGGGTAAGATAAACCAGTTGGGGCAAGGGCTGAGAAAATGTTATTTGTGAAGCTCTACATTTATCTAGTAGTGGCATTAAAAGCGCGATTGGTCTCATAGAAATCTGTTCCGCAATATGCTTCAGGTTCCATATTTAATGCGATTATTTCACAGTATTTATCTCATTTTGAAAGACACTCTACTTGAAAAAACACACGTTTTGTCGCTTTAATTGAACTCACAACCAGAAACTGGACCACAGACTATTCCCACACTGCAAATTCTGACCTAAAATATATTAACCTTAATCCTCTTGAATTTTGAAAGTATCACCAAACGTTCATCAGAATTATTCTATAATTGACGGTAGTTTTAGAAAAGTATTTTTATTACAGTGCATTTATTCTTATGTTTTAAAAATATCTGCTTAAAGCATTCGGTAAATCGCTTCAATTCCTAAATTCTAATTGAAAATATTCACTGGCTTGCTTTCTTTACACCACATTTCTAATTACATGAATATTTAATTTCGATTCTTACATTTCCTAAACTTCATAAATTGTGGTAAATTTATAGCTGCATATCGTCGAAAATCTTTTGTCAAATGGATTAATTCTTATGATTTTGATTATAACTGTTGTCGTTAAGCTACGTTGGATTCTATATTCCGTTTTTAAACTGCTGATATTTTCGTTATTTTTGCATTTCAACTTGAAAAAAACAATATTGTCGACAACAACGAAGTAATATCACTGCAGCACTAACAAGAAAATGTAAGTACTGCAAATTTTTATTTTGAAATATTTGAAACTGTACATCGTTTTACCTCCTATTATAATCTTGATTATCTCGTACAAGTTTTAATTGCGTTATAATATCCACAATAAACACTTGCCTCTTAAGTCGTTAAAATAATAAGTTATAATTAAAATATGCATTTCTTTCTATACTATGAATGCACTGTTCACATTAAAGTTGATCACTTTAATATTGCTCGAGAGATGTGAGTGTTACGTACATTGTGATTAGTCGAAGACTTCTCAAAATGCATTCCAATCACAATACGTTTATCACTTTAAATACAAATTATTAATAAATTCAGTTTTATAACAATCTTATTGTATGAATATAAAATTTCTTCATGCATTCAAATCTTTTATTTATTGCTTATTTACTCAATGAATATATTCAGCTGGATTAAATATGAATGCTTTAGTAAATATGCAAAATTACAACTTATGTAAAAATCATATCTCTTGTTATGCAATTCATAATAAATATTAATAACAGATTATTTCACGTTTAGATGATTCTCTTCTCTAATTTCCTTACATACCTTGTGTTTACAATAAAGTTAATGTCATTATTTCATGATGGCTCTATGGTTTTGCAGGATTCTCTGTGCACAACTAGCAAAGTCGACGTCGTCAAGAAGCCGAAAATTTTAAAACACTATTTATGGTCCGAGATATTTCAGGTTAAGATTTATAACCTAAATCTGTGGTCGAATTAGAAGTTTCAAGAGAGTCGTGCGCTACGTATCAATCGAGCTTACGATTTCTAATTTACCTACGACAAATTATCTTTGGTCTTGACAAAACACAGAGATAACGATAATTAAGACTCACTGCATCCACTAACTGGTGCGTAGTACCAGTAAATGATGAATAATAGACGTTTTCGTAACTTTTTCTGGGTTCTTCTTCAGGTTTACTAAATTCGAAAAATTAGCTGGATCTTCTACAATCATAATGATAACAATAAGCAGAAAGCCCATAAGATGAAAGTTGAAATTTAATACACAGTGAGGGTACGTCATGAGAATGTACACTAAGAAGGGATTTTTCTACGAGGGCAGTTTATTTTTCAAGTTCCGATGGTCCATAAAACGAATACAAGTGTGAATAATAAAATGAATTTATTGCGAAAAGTTAGGGTACAGACATGGTTACTTTGCCCGACATAAACATCGTGAATATTGTCGCATTTGTCATATTTGTGGAATAGCTTTTTCGTCACCTTTTCATAGAGTGTTGCCGCCAGTGAATTGAGATGGCCTTAACAACGATGCTTTAAAGATCGTCATTAGTTCATTAGTCTGAAACCTCTGCCATACTAGCCACAGTTTCAGTTCAAAAAAGAGGTGGAAGTTTTCACATATTAAGAAGTTTTAAGCTGGGTTGAAGCCTTCGTCACCTTTAAACACCCAGCGTATAATCCGAGTTTAGCGCCGAGAGACTTGCAGCTATTTCTTGAACAGGAAAAGTGGCTAAAAGAGCAGAGGTTCGAGACTAATCACGATCTTTAAAAAAACGTCTGGGTCTATCCCGAGTCATCAGCGGGAACATTCTATGTCAAGGGGATGGAAAAGCTCTTCCATAGATATAACAAATTCCTCAATCTTTACGAAAATTATGTCGAAAAGTAATCATGTGTGTACCTAACTTTTGGTAATAAATTCATATTATTATTTACAATTATTTTTCTTTTATCAACCATCGGAACTTAAAAAAACAGCATACGTATACAAGTATTTGAGTAAATGCCCGGCACTCCTTTTACAGTTCAAATTAGGGTACCCTCCACTAAATATCGTTGAAGAATTTTTAGAAAGATCTAAAAATAAGTTTGATTTCATGCATAAATGCAAAAAAGACTTCTATCATAGTACAGTGGAAATCGAGTGCTTGGGCACAATTCTTAATCCTCTGTGCCCCGCAGTAAGAATTTCAAAAAAGACCCTTCTTAATGTGCATTTTCATGGCATACCTATTAAAACGCAATCAAGAAATCACATAAAATGAATCTGAAATAGTATAATAAAATCCGAGATTTTCGCAGTACGACTTAATCCTGTCCCTCTACCCCGCGTGTATAAGATTTCGAAACATCATTCCTTAGTGTACATTTTCATGACGTACCCTGTGTACCAAATTTCAACTTTCCTCTCCTTAACCGTTTTGGCTTTCCGCTTATTATTATCATTATTATCATTATCAACCCATCTTGATTATATTATTGAAAAACGCATGAATCAGAAAACACGTTGCTGAAAATTTTATATATTAAACTCTATTAATTTTTCAAGATTATGTAAAATTTGTCAATTATTTATATATTAAATAGTTAGACATAAATCTAATAACATATTCATTGGAGTGCGTGCATGAATACACTTAAATAGTAAATACACATAAATCAAAATGACCTAAATTCAAACTTTACGACTTTATATTCATCTACAAACACAAATGGAGTTTTCCAATGGGAATTCTGTATTTTCGATAGTTATTATACGCACTAATAACTTATTTCCATAACCGTGAAAATTTCTCTGCAGTAAAATTCAGTAATGTTGTTGCAAGAGACGTATTTCTTTTAAATCTAGTTAAAATATTGCCGCAATTTAAAAATGAACTGTATTATTAATTACGATAAGAAATATTCACTATCTATTAGTATATAATCCATTTTCAATTGACAAAATGGTGTGTATCAGTTATCTGATGAATCCTTATATGAACTGTATCACAGCATTTGGATTGAACATCATGAAACCGTGTTCATGTGTTTCGAATGACACCGATCGGAAGGGACACCTTGTATCTTCTCGGCTGTTTCGATTCTACACGCATTTCGTAGAGTTCTTTCTCTGGTTGGTCAATATTCTCTTTCTGATAAGGTTAATTGATGGAAACCTTTACGGTTTACGAGTTAATAATATGTACAAGGAAAATGCTTTCAAAGAATCAATAGTAAATGCATTAATATCGAGTTATTTGTCGATCCAATACAGCATTCTCAAGAGGCGACAAATTCCTCTTCATTGTGTGTTAAGTTCATACAAAGAAGAACAAAAAGAATTTGACAAAATAAAAAAATATTTTTACTTCGTCTTGCTGATTACGGTTGTCGCCCTAGCCATAGGATTTACAGTTGTTTCAGACTTAATACTCTACACGGATATAAAAAAGCAGAACGGGACAGATACCGAAGCGTTCCTTGTCGCTGTTCTACATGGTTTGCATTATCTGTACGCCATTGGCCATATTGCAGCAGTCTTGGCCGCAGCCGCAATAACACTTTATATTCTGCAGAAAAGATTCGTTAAAATGTCTGAAGAAATAACTGAGTTGAATATTAAACAACGGTTCTTGCGACAGAAATTGGAAAGTATCATCCAAAAACACGTTGAAGTTTGGCTATGCATCGACGGTATAAATGAAGTAATTAGCGATATCTTATGTGTCAATTACACTTTTTACCTGTATTTTAGCTCCTTCTTATTGTTTGAAGCATTGTTTGTTGAAATGGAAATTACTTTGAGAATATCTACGGCAATACTTTCCGCGGGGTTTACTATTGGAATAATTGTATTCAGTTGGGGTCTTTCTATCGCTACCTCATCAGTAAGTAAATAATGTTCTATATGAAGAAAAATAGTTGTTAAATTTAAAACATACATAACATTTGAAAATTTAGTTCTACAAATTTTAAGTGACTAATTAGCAATATATTACTAATTGTTTTTAAAAATTTGGTGCTAATATATATTCAGTACTTAAATTACTATAATGTATATAAGTCATATTTATCACAATACACGTATATTGCTCTTGATTCTTAACTCAATTTTAACTAATTAAATTGAAATTTATTTAACTGCACTTTTGGTGTACAGATTTTAGTGTATTATACTGTAATTTCAGCAGTTTCAATTGTCAATAACTAAATACAATATATCACAATTGAAAACAATATATTTAAAAAGAAAAAAAAGAACTTGTATGTATGATATTCTTTTTGTATTTTTTGCTTTGAAATAATTCAATATTTGAATTTCAGATTTACGACAACTTCGTGTCCATCGAGAGACTTTCATCAGCAGAACTCCCAGTGACTTTCAAGCTGAAGGTATTTATGTAAACTTTTAATTTTCTTACGAATTGTGTGCTATGAAAAAGCTTGATTTTTGCTGCATATACAGAAATATTAATTGTGGAGATTAATATTGAGCATTCAAATTTCTACAATTAATGAACAAGCAGCTGATACAACTCAACTCCAACTAACGCTTGCAGAAAAAATTGTTTATTCGACTAATTATCAAACGTTTTACATTAATTTTTAAATGTCTTCTCGAGGCTTGTAATTTAAAATTTAAATCGTTATGAACTACAGAAACTGAACAATATTCTCAGCAAGCATTGTTTGGTGTGTTACCGTTGTTTTCCCTGTGATCTGATTGCGATTTATATTGTAAGCTGTTCCAAACACTAAAAATTCGGTTTCCATTTAATTAGTAATAAATAACGTTACTAGAAGCACGTCCTGTGTGGCCCTTTCGAATTTTGAACTATTTATATCTACAAGATAGTTTCGATAACGCATCATATTTACCTTAATTTAAATAATAATTCTTTGTATATTTTTTGACATATTAATCACTGTTTGAAATGCATAATTCACAATTATCTTGCTAGATTTTGCTATGATTAAATGTTAGTAAACAATATCAATTTTGTAAAATGTCTATTTTCAACCGAAGACCACAATTGCCTGTTATTATGCAATTGTTAAATAAAATTAATATACTATTAATTAATTCATATCATAGTTAAACTGTGATATTTTGCAGTTGACTTCCTTTGTCAAGAGATTTACGAAGTTCCCTTTGGGATTATCAATCGGAGGGTTTTTCTACGTGAAAGAAGACTTTGTTTTGAAGGTAAATGTCATTCTATATTTACCCTTAATCAGTTATTAATACGACATTGTTTTATTCATTTCAGGTAATAGAAACGTTATATTCGATATTTACAACATTGATAGAAGTAACTGGTGTTACGAAACAGGAAAAACGCTGTGTTGTAAAGTCTGTCTCTAATTCGTCGTCCATGCGTTAATTAAACAGTGCACAATAGCAGAAGTTTTTAATGGTTGTTTCTTTTGGTATAATCATAAGTTAAAGTTGAAATTTGTTTACAGCTGCACTTGATAAAAAATGTATATACTAATGTATTGATTTACGTGTTGCAATATTCAATTACACGCATGATATTGACACGTTAAATAAATAAAGTTGATTAATCAGACGTATTATTTATGAAGTACAATGTATCTATATTACTTTCATTGGGTTAGATGTAAACAAAATTTATTTAGTGTTAGTTATAGTGAATTCATGTCAAAATATATAAATGTTTATTATTGTAACTTTCAATTTTTGGCATTGCGGATAAGAGTATATTATGTTATATTTTATAGATCAATAGATATTTAAGTTTACTTGAAAAATAATAACTTTATCTATTAAACATATTCAGTTTGTCTGTGCACGATATACCCTACATACATTGAAATATGAAGAAAATTTTAACATTTATCAACTTGTAAAACTTTTGCATAACATTGGATATTAACACGTTAACGTATAAGGCAAATGTAATACGATTTGAAAGGCACTATCGAACACATTTTAAAAAAAATATTTTACATGCTTTAAATATTAACAAGAGAATAATAACGCTAATCAGGACATCTCTGTATATTACATTTTTGTGTTTTTGGAAATAACTGCCACTTGCTTTTTCATCAGAATCTGTAAATATCTGTGTGGATGTAACAGCTAAACATTGGTAATTAGTCCTAAATGTGTATTTGATTAATCAGCTGGCCGCGTGAAGTTTTCCGGGTTTTCTTCACGTGTCTAAAACCTGAATAGGGGCCAGTTTATAATAAGAAGTTCTCCCAGAATGCACACAGTTGTCACATATCGCATGGTATTGTATATTTGATTATTCGTAACACATAGCAATTTGGAACATCCTCAAGTGATAATAGCATAATGCAAATGAAATAAAAGCAAGAATAATAATCTTTGGATTTCATTTAATGCGATCGAATGTTCAGATTATTGCTATTTATTACTCAGTTTAAACTCTGTGAATGCCTTTTCACTTGATATATAATACGAAGAATGTGTTTGTTTATACTATCTCGTACATATAGTGTTTATGTTTGTCAGAAAATATACTTTAATATTTTATTGTAAAAAGATTAAAAGTTACGGCTGATAAATGTCATCTGACAAAACTACATTTACAACTTTATCGTGATTTGTATTGTTTTCCTAATAATATAGTATTCAAATGCACTATAGTTGGATATGTTTGTAATTTATTTCAACAGCTTTAATTAAACACAATTTAAAAACATCACTAATGTACTTTAATTATTGTATTGAAATATTATAAGTAAATTAAGAATTAAAACACTGTGGCTTAATTCATAATGTGTTGCTGATTAACCACTCAGCGGTGAGCGACGTATATATTCGCAAAAAAATTCATATAAAGTACCTGGACCATTTCGTGAAGTCGTAGAATTTTCACAAGTAGTTGGATTCTCGAACTTTGTTTTGGAATATCCTTTAGTTCTCGAGAAATTACAAGAAAAGAGAGAAAATTAAACTAAATATAAAATTTTACACAGCTATCTATTGACATAAATCGAATTTAAACCTCCTGCCATCATCTGATTGGTTAAAAAAAATTAATATTCTTAATTGGCTCGAGTCAGAAAAAAGTAGGTGTGACTTCTGTAAATGACCATCGCCAGAGCACCGATACAACCCGAAAAAGTAAACAGCCTACGTCGTTAGTCTAATGGTCCTTGTCTGACCTACTTTTTGTAAAATCAACATTAGAGTAAGCCGTAGTAAGACGTAGTAATTTATAGTACGACAGTCTTTTCTAATATTCAAAGTACTTTGTAAAGCTTGGATTTCAATTTAATAAGTATTATTTAGTTCAGAAACATTATAAACACACCATTAAGTAAAAGAATAACATAAACTTTATTTTTTAGTATAACACAATTTACAGAATCAAAAGTTCGTATATCGTAATATTACGAAAAACTACATCGAAACATTCAAAGTCAAATGATATACTTAAATTCAGTTCATTACACATCTGTCAATATGCTTGCCTTTATCAGTTTCTTCAAACAAAATTCGAAAAACTTCAATTAATCCTATAAATATTTTAAGCGCCATTACTATTCGAATGATGTATTTTTATATCAAGACTGAATTTTACATAATTTACTACTGTGAATACAAATATAACTGAAAAATATTTTCGATATAATCACTAAGCCATAATAAATCACAACTATATAATTAAATTATAAATTTTTCTAACATTTTCTGATCGAGTAATACATAATAATAATTCTTTTTCTATCAGTCTTGCCATATTCTACGTATACTTTCTATTGATATATTCACATCTATTTAGTTTCATCTAATTGCACTTAAAATGTAAAAAAATCTCCCAACAAATTAATTTGCTAATAAAGAGACTACTTACTACTTGGACTTTGTATTCTTCTTTGACGTTGTTTTGCATAATAGCACAAAATCAGTAGACACGTCTAAATAACACGCATATAAACACTAAGAAACATAAATGTTTCCAAATTAGAACTAGGTAATTATAGGCACAAATAAATTAGTAAACCTACAATACATGCCTTCATTTATATCCAATCAAAGATCAGTTCTCGATAATTGTCAGAAATAAATTATTTTTCAACATTTCTTTTTATAAAGTGGCATATTCTGAAAAACAGGTTTTAAATTTACAGTAAGTTTTCCACCTTTTATCCGTTAAAAACAACGAAAAATGTATGGATCCACGTAATAAAAATTTATCGCAGTGAACTTTGAAAAAAAACGAGAAACACCAAACCACACTCTACAAAAATCTGTTGCCAACTGATTCATATAGGATGCTCCTGTAAAAATTTTATCACATGACGAACAGTTTTTGAATAAACGCTAAAAGTTTTGAAAAATTCTTTCAAGAAATTCGATGAGTTTAATTAATACACAATAACGAAATCTGTTTAATAAAGATTAATAATTTTCCATTATAATTAGGCAAATTAGATTTAAAAATGATCACTGTGCAAATTCTCCCGCCAACTATATGTCGTGGGAAAACTTACAAAGTCACCTGCCATTGAAGTTTTTCCGCAAAACACTAAAAATTTTATATAATTATTTAATTAATCCAGTCAAATTTAAATAATATAAAATGTCTAGATCTGTTTAATAAAGATTATCACAAATATTATTACAAATATGCAAATAAGATATGAGATAGATTACTGGGAAATCTCCCGCCAAGATAAAAATAGCTTTCAGTCAGGTGTTCAGCAAGAAATATGAAGAAATACGTTTAAAATTTAATTTTTCAGCTTACATAAACCGTACAATAAATGATTATTTCTTCGAAAGAAGTCGATATACACGAATAAATAATAATTATTTAATAATGCTTTTATTAATTTTACATTGATATTGTAAAAATTAAGCTATTTGATTTGTTTGGCTTTTATAATTTAGAGTTTCCGAGTATTTTACTGTGAAATTCAATTTAGTAAACAGAAACAAAGATAAGCTATTAAATATAAACAGCACAATACAATAGTTTTTACGTAAATTGAGTGTAAATACAGAAAACAACGAATTATATCAAAGATGGGACAACCAAGCTGACATCCCCAGAACAGAGCTTATAATTCGTTGTCATTTTCAGCCTGTTCCTACTTCGACTGTTTTATGTTGGTAAAAAGTTAATATTTTAATTTAAAAGTAAATCTTCTTAGTGAAGAAAGATAAAAGTATTAAAATATAATATTCATGTATGTCGATATTAATAATTTGAAATGAATTATACAATGTCCTGGATAGTCATATCCAGTGGTGATATTCGAAATAGGTAACAAAGGGTTGCTAGCAGAAAATTTTTCCCTGACAATCACCAACAAATAAAATGAAAGTTTTGGGTAGAAATAAACACAATATCTTTTCTTGCGATATATCTAATAATCAGTTGCGTATTTGGAACGTAACGAGCCCTGGGCAAAGACCAGGTAACAATAGTATATTAGTGCTCTCGACTGTTTTCTTTTTTAAGCAGAGAAATTTTTCACCCCGACTCACACTACTCATAGTAGACAGATGTCAACATCTCTCATAATACAATATCCTTTATATTTCGCTGTCCATAGCCCTGACACGTGTTCCACAGCCATCTTGTATTATCTCGCGCACGTGAGATAGTGGGATCTCTCTTATGACTGGATCTGGTTTCAAGAACTCTTGAATCGATCGCGATTAAATCTTGTTTCGGTCGAGATTGAAATGGTCAAGAGGGATTGCACCAAGACATAGTCCCCGACCTTGCTCACAATCTAGATTGAAATGCTCGATGCGAACGGGGTATAAGGCTCTAGTTTAGTAGTATTACAGAGTATAATACGTATATTTTAATATATTTTTTAAAAAAAACAAAACCACTGAGAAATGTTCCGTGTGTTTAACAAGGTTCGGAAAACTGAAAATTTTAACAACAGGTTCGGCCGAACCTGTTCGATCCCGCTGAATATCGTGTGATTGTCTGTTTGTTCTGTCTTATTTTGTTTTTCTACGTGAAAATAAGATATCTTTTATAACTATTGATAATATAAGCATTTTGTTTCCATATATATTATCTTCAATTACAGCTGCAAACTTCAACACATGGAGCATGTGACAAAGTATTACTATATCAATTATTACTTTATTGTGAATACACCTGAGACCCATGACAGTATATAATAACCTACTTTAAGTATTACTATTTTATTTAAAAGTCATTTTAAACGTTGTTATTACATCAAATTATGAAATGGAATGTTCCAAGTATAAGAGTAAGAGGGAGGGGAAAGAAGCCATGTGTGGGGAAAAAATGTATTTTTATCTAAATTATAATAAAATTTAATTATATTTACATGAAATGTAGACAATTTTCTTATGGAGAAATGTTTCTTGATAAAAAAAGAATTATCTACATGAATAAAACTTTCAATAATACATTGGTTACAATGACTGACTATTCTTTAATATCCTTTCTGCAGTATCTCTTATTTATTAAACATAGTGTCCTAGATGATAGCATAATAATATGTATAAAAACTAAAAATTCTGTTAATTTGTAAACGCACATATTTTCACATAAAAAGCATACTGCACCCTCTGTATATTTAACGTCAGTTATTTGCAATTGAATTTTTCTAAATAAACATGTTTAATCTATAATTTATTTGACAGAAAGAAATTGTTTATGGCCTGTATTCCATATATCGAATGTTTTTCTCATGATATTATTATAAATATAAAAAAAATTATACATTTATAATTTTGACATACATGAATACTTTTATGTGTGAATGTTATATTTCGATACTTTTATCTTTCTTCACTAAGAAGATGTACTTTTATCTTAAAATATTAACTTTTTACCAACATAAAACAGTCGAAGTAGGAACAGGCTGAAAATAACAACGAATTATAAGCTCTGTTCTGGGGATGTAAGCTTGTTTGTCCCATGTTTGATGTAATTCGTTTTTTCTGTATTTACACTCAATTTACGTAAAAATTATTGTATTGTGCTGTTTATATTTAATAGCTTATCTTTGTTTCTGTTTACTAAATTGAATTTCACAGTAAAATACTCGGAAACTCTAAATTACAAAAGCCAAACAAATCAAATAGCTTAATTTTTACAATATCGATGTAAAATTGATAAATGCGTTATTAAATAATTATTATTTATTCGTGTATATCGACTTCTTTCGAAGAAATAAACATTTATTATACAGTTCAAGTAAGCTGAAAATTATTCTATTGTCTTTGATGAAATTGTTACATTCACTAATTTGTACAGATACATTAAATTTCAAAATGTTTATATTACTGATGTTATAAATAGAATATTGTCGTTCGGAATTAATTAATAGTCGTTTGCTTCTGTTTTAAACATGTAATATCTTATAAAATCCAAGTTCAATTTCAATTGTAAATAATAGTTCTTTACAGATGCATAGATGAACACTAATATCTTTCATATAATCAATATAATCTATAAAATAATTTTTTTCCTTGTAATGCAAGAATTGGTAATTATATAAATAAATATTTTGTCGAATAATTAATAAAGCAATAAAATCATTTTAATTTTGGAAACTCAAACTTATAAGATCATAAAGTTCAACGAGCAATTATTTATTGCTCGTCATAATGCTGGGCTGCAATTTTTAATTGTCTTTTTAAAATCGTCAATTTCAAAAAAAATTACGTGACTTCCGGATTAAATTGAGCCATTTCCCCTAACACCTTCCCACTTTCCCTCTGACTAACAGTATTATAATATTATAACTATTTTTTTAAACGTCAGAAGAATGTTATCTCAATTGATCACGTAGAGTTTTCCGGGTTTTCTTCACGTTTCTACACCTAAATAGGGACATTTTTCGACGTAAAGTTCCCTCGGGATGCAATTCCATAGATCTCCCGCGAAGTTGCAGTTGCCGTACACATACAAAAAACAAAATTGAATCTTTTCGGGTTTCCAACTACGAACGTCGTAATTGGACTGAAAAACTTGTAGACCTATAAACTTCTACTGTCGTCTGTGTTCCTGACAGTCCTTCCTTAATTTCGAGAACGATGTTAGATGAATGAAAGTCGAGACGATACGTGGAAAGCAACGAAGTTGCAGGCCCAGATTAGCAATACAGGAACTTTCGTTATAGATCGAAAGTCTCGTTCTTCGAATTCACAAATATTTTGTGAAACGTGTTAGGGGTATGACAATCTGGCCTCTATTGCTAACAGGAAAAAAATAAAGTACAGTGGGTAAGCCACTACTAATTTGAAGTAAAGAGGATATACTTTATAGTAGATGAATTGCAAATATGATAAAAATTTGCATTCCGACATTGTGACAATGTCACAATAAATAATTGCTTGCTAATGTTCCATTTTTACTTCCCCGGCTATAATATGTGAGAGAGAGTATGGCAATCGGTCGATAAAGTTGGAGTGGATGGGGAGACTTAAGGAAAACATATGTCACCTCTAGAGTGGTGTCAGACTTAAATAAATTATGAAGATGAGATTAATGGTTGCATTTCGGCATTATAACGTTGTCAAAATTAAACACGTCCCAATACTACTAATACCGATATCGCTATTGTTACATTTCCCAAAGACACTTACAGCCGATTGCAGAGACAGAGCTTACGTTAAATGACGTTTTACAGCCGAACGGCATCTAGACGTTGCCTGGATGAACCGCGGTTTAAAATGCGTTGCAAAGACGACGGTCGTGTATTTCTGAACGCCATCTTAACGAATTTCCGCAAAACATTGGCTTTTACTTTCTTCGCTGTTACTTCCCTCTCTCGGGTGTCGTTTAAGCAATCAGATCATTCGTTTATAACGTCAAAAAAATGGCGACAAACAATATGTTCAAATCATGCCGGAATTTAACCGAAGCAGAAAAAAGTGTCCTCGCGGAAGTTATAAAAAATTATCCTGCAGTTGAGGAGAAAGGTTATTCTGGAAATAATAAAAAATATCGCATAGGAGATGATAGAGAACGTAAACTCCGATAAGATCACCGGCCACCCTCTGGAAGCTTCCGGTGGCATAAAATCGTAATTTCGTCAATAACTGTTGTTCAGTAGTTAACGGCAATCTTCTTCGACCTGGATGCTTAATGTCGTCGTCAATACGATTTAAAATACGAACAAATGCAGATTTAGAAAATCTATACCGAATTCGAAAATCTTCTTCGGAACGGATTTCTAACGGATTATTCTGATCTCATATTTTCCTTTCTCTCCTCGTAATTGTCAAGATGAATAATTTTCTTGATTTTTCTCGTTTACAAGATTTATTAAATAAACAATATTCATTATGACATAAACTTTGCGACCAACAAATGAATATGGCGACATCTACTCAAATAAAACGGTGTCTAAACCTGCTATCGAGGGAGTCCAGGAAGTAGGTCAAATAACTTGCTTCTAATCGCTGTTTAAACTGGGACAAGCGAGAAACGCTGTCTCTGCAATGAAATTTTTTCTGAACCGCTGTTTACACGATCTTAGAATCTAAGCTACCTTCGGCGTTTAAAGGTTGTCTCGGCAATCGGCTGTTAGTGTTTTGTATATGTTTTTCTTATTAGTATATTTATTTGTATTTTGTTAACGTTTGTATTTTGCTCTCCTAAAGTAAAGAGTATTTCGTATACTCTTGTGATCGTTGAAGGATCCTTTGGGTCTTTTTCGTTACGAAATAAATCGTAGACATTACTATTTCGTTTATAAGTTAGTTGTTTGTTGCCCTCTCTAACAAAGTTTTTGAAAGTGCTATCAAGCAACTTATTACCGGTGCGGTCATGGATGGAGTGGGTTTATTATTTTTTATGGAAAGTGTTTTATGCTTGTATCCATTAACTTAGGTGTTGATGATATTTTGGCTATATCCGTGAGTGACTGCTATGTTTCTGGTTCTGTTTAATCTTTATATGGTGTCCCTTACGCCTATGCAGTGTGTGTAAACCCTTGTGATAAAGACTTTAAAAGCCTCTATTTAGTATCTGGGAGGATCGTTCGAGCAGCAAGTGATGTATAATGGGTAGGACGATGGCGTAACATATACCATTGTGCGTATCTTCCCATTTACTAGGATATGTTCAGATCCAGAAAGCGTGCTTTTTTATTACTGAATTGGTCCAGGGCTATATTTAATCCGTAGGAATTGTTATTGATCGCGTTGATAAAGCTTTTATGTAAATCAGTATCGATATTTCCAACGAGAAAAATATATTATGTGTTTATAGTTGTGTTCTATACTAATAATGCGGATAATGTTCGAAATAAGAAGAATTCATATCGTATACTTCAGAAAAGTTTAGGATTTCCGTATATAATAACAATTGAATATTTTCGCGCGGTTTTATATTTTTCAACTCATAAATAATGTCGTTGTAAAGTTGGAATTATATTCTGTAAAATGCATTTTGTAACATAAGAATCAGTTTGAGTGACGATAATTACATTAAAAAGTAAACCATTTGTTGTTTTCTATCAAACAGTTTTTTTAAAATCATAATGCTAAATAATATAGAAATTTAAGGGAAATATAATAGATAAATGAATAAAAAATGGTATTTGTTTTCTAACTATTTTTGGTTCTTGTCAGTGATAATGTATCTTGATGTAACCAAGATTTGGCTAATTTTTAGACTTAACACAACCTTGTAGGTCAAGTGATGAAAACAGAGTCAAACATTATTACTCTTTTATTAATATTTTATTCGGGTATTTGTTTTAATGTTTTGGTTTTTTGTACATGTTACTATTTCATACGTCATGAGTTCATTATATAAATAATAACGAACCTTCACCTTCATCATAAAATTTTTTACGTACGAAAATCCACCAATCGGAAATCACCGGAGAAATTTTTTCGAATCTCTTCAAAAAATTATTTATCAGCCATCGAACAGTAAATAAAGTTTTTATATCTTAAGCTATTATAAATAAACCAGCAATGGATTGCTGAACTTTCCCGGCAATATTTAAAATTTTGGTGGCGCTATCTGTTATCATATTTTATTTTCAAACATTTTTTTTAACTATTATAAAACGCAAAAAGCTTAATTTTGAAGGTAGGGATGAGTTTTATAAAAAATTGTAAATATTAATATACGAGTAAAATTGTCAATAAGTCCGACCGTACTAGAGTTATGACACACAATCCCCTTTATCTTTCTACCCCTCGATTTTCAGCCATTAAAATTTAATAGCATCAATGCCCCTAATACACAAACCTCGCTGTGTTACAGGGAGGTTTGTGTATGTGTGGGTACATGCATGTGTATGTGGGTATAGTACACGTGTCATAGAATTTGTGTATATGTGTATTCCAAAAAACAAAATGACAAATATGATTCGATAAACCATATTTTCCGTTTTGTTTTTGTGTCAAGCGCCCCATATATAAATTTGAACAAGGTATTTGGATACAAGAAGAGAGCTTTGTCGTCTCCTTGTATCCGCCACTAATCGTAAAACCAACTATATTTACATGAAGCTCCGTGTATTATATTTACATTGTATGATAATACGTATTTATTTCTACATTTCTAGAATGTTTCCATTTTTATAGGACTGTCAATAAAGGTAACTCAATTTTGAATTGAACATTGATTCTTTCGCTGAAATTTTATTATAATTTTTTTTATTGTTTGTTGAGAAAACATAAATTTAATATATCTGGCGTGGAAACCTTAACACAACTTTTTCTTAAAAGCCTTTTATCGTAGAAAGCTCGAGAAACATTCGTATTGTCAAAGCAGATGTTAGAATTGTTTTGTCATATCACTTCGACAAGCATAATGAAAATGTGACCAATTGGCATTGACTTAAAATTTGTATAAAGTTGCAGTTGTAAAACACCTCCTCTGGGAGTAATCACATTTAAAGTATTGGCCTTTTAGCAGAAAAAAAAACAAAAGAAGCGCGACCTGTCAATGGGACCATTGCTCATGCTGACGCATTTGCACATGTCTGCCATATTACTTCAAATATTAATTATTACTTTAAATAACGTCGATCAAACAAAGTGGGAATGGGAAAGGGGGTAGAAATCTCACATTATCATAATGTGAAAATAATTTTTTATTGTAAAAGATAAAAGCTAACATTGCATAAATTAAGACGAAATTCTGAATGCAAGATGAACCTCTCAGACCGTGGATTCCAGTCTTGCTTGATGAAAAGCCACCGATATTTTTAATAAATAAATTCTTAATTATTTTTTGTTTTAATATTTATTATTTTTATTATTGTATCAATATTAATTAACAAACGTGGAAATTTTTAAATTTTTATTAACGCTTATTCTTTTTATATTCATATTGTGATTTTGAAAGAAAATATTAAAGATAATACGTAATATATCTTCCCGGAATTTGGGGCATTCTCGGTACAAAATTATCTCCTCCTCCTGGTTGGCACATTTGGTTGAAATATGATTGCCCGTACATTCTAGCCAGTCTTTGCATGTATTGCGAAGCGATATAAGCTTTACGATCTTCTTTTCTTTGGGCTAGAGCAACTAAAGTGGTTTAGAAACAAAGATTTTTCCATTCATTTCAGTTATTGCTTTGATCGCTTCTTTCGGAGAACTGAAACAAACAAAGCCAAATCCACGAGAATTGCCACGAGCATCTGTCATGATTTTGACACTCGTGATGTTACCAAAAGACGAAAATACTGTTCTGAGGCGTTCCTCGTCGATGGAATCTTCTAAATGTTTAACGTATAAATTGGAACCCTGATAACGACTCATTCGTTCCAATTTTAATCGTTCAAATCTTAGTTTTAATTCCACTTGTCTTTCGGCTTTTTTCTGTGCTCTACCGACATAAAGCTGTCTTCCACCGAGTTCTTGAGCATTTAATTCTTCAACAGCTATTTTAGCACTTTCGGAATCTTGAAAATTAACAAATCCAAAGCCCTTTGACTTGCCGTTTTTATCGACCATCACTTTAGCACTGATGATAGTACCATATTTCTCGAACATTTCTCTTAGTTTATCATCATCTAGTTCATCCCCAAAATTTTTTATGTAAACATTTGTGAATCTCTTTGCTTTGTCTCCGATCATTCTCTCGCGTTCTTTTCGAGGGATGAACTTACCCGCATACACTTTTCTACCGTTTAACAGCATGCCATTTACCTTGGCGATGGCATTATTAGCTGCTTTTTCTGTTTCAAAATGCACAAAACCGTAACCTTTTGAGTTACCTTCTTCGTCCGTAACCACTTTACTCGACAAGATATTCCCAAAAGCGCAGAAAGTATTATACATGGCTTCGTTGTCGATACTCTTGTCTAAATTCTTGATGAAAATGTTTCCAAAGCCAGATTTCCTAAGCGATGGATCTCTCTGTAACCTCATTATGCGTATCGGATTTCCTTTAATTAAATCAAAGTTCATGGTATCCAAAGCTCTATCCGCATCTTGAGGATACTGAAAATTAACGTAGGCATAGCCCAAAGATCTTCCTGTAATTAGATCTCTGCATACTCTGATGGAAAGAATTGGTCCTACAATAGAAAATTTTTCGAAGAGCGTAGTTTCTGTTTCATCGGGAGGCAAATCACCAACGTACAGATAAGCAACGGGAGAATTAAAGCCATAAGAATTCATTTTCTCTTTAATTGCCGAAACTTAATATCTATTATTTAGAAATAAGAAGAATTATTAACGAAAATTAAAGCCTATTGTTATGTTGTGCTTTGTTATTTAAAAATTGAATTTGTATAAATAAAATTTAAAATTAATTTCTGAAGAACCAATTCGAATGTATTGTGGATGTGTGTAGGCAACAAGCAACGCTGGTCAGATGCGTCAGTCTACCGCTGTGGGAAATCCGAAATCGAAAAAACCAAAATTTTCTTACGGGTGATTTTCTTTTAAAACTCTTTCGCCTTGTGGGCACTAAGATGCCTCTTTTAGCAAGCCCATTGTGGATTCGGTCGGTCGAGTGGCGAGGAACGGGGCCAGACATATCCGGACTGATCACCCCCCGAAAAATTCTTGGGGATTTTTCGACCGCCCAAACATCTAAACTAACTTCGAATACCTGGTTTGAAGAAAAATAGTTTTCTTAGGTAGTGTGCAAAATTTCCAGATTTTCTACAAAACGGTTGCCGAAATGTAAGCAATTGAAAAGTGCAAAAATCGCTTCAAAACAAGCCGTATTTTCTTTCGCGTTGTCTTCATCGGGCACTGTAGACGCTCGTAGAGTAAAAACTACCGGGTCTAGAAAGGTCAAATTTTAAACTTAAGCCTTTCTCTTTTTCAGTAAGGTGATCGCCAAACTTCCGGGTCAATAGATCAAAGTTCACGGATGTTTTCCCATAAAGCTAATTCAGTTTTACGGCTTAATTGTATGATTGTAAAGAAAAAAATTGCATGGAAACAAAACAATTTTATTCAAACCGTTACCCAGAATTACAAAAGCTTCCAATTAAAACATTTGATAACGATTTTTCTAAACGGCTTATCGAAAGCATCGGTCGGCGGTGCGTTTGATTGGGAGTGGTACCCACAAGATTTGTACCTGTATTTACCTTACATTTCGCTATATGTTAAACTACTGAACGTAAACAAGTGACGGGCGTAAATGTAAGCTCCACTCTCGTGCGATAACAGCCGACCTGAGTAAAAGCTGTTCGCTCAAGAAAGGTTTGGATTGGTCTGAAGTTTCTGTCCAAAAATCCCTTAACATGCGGAGCGAACGGGAAAGGAAGGAGAGATGGGCAAGAGACTGTTAACGCGTTAGTCTCAGGCACTTGGGAAGCCCGCTATGCTTAGAGAGAGCATTTTCCTCAGGTAACTATCTCAGGTACGGTAAGTGTGGAGACTGGACGAACTGTGCAGTTGAGCCACACCATAGGCTGACCGAGGCCTCTACAGAATATAATAGTTTTCGAAAGCCAATCTAGTACGTGAGACACCACGCTTTGTATTATATAGAATTTGTAACTAAACTGTAAATATTGTCTAACTTGAGTATGGAGCTATGCTTTCCGTCGAACCTGTATCAACTATATTGAATCGTGATACATACGGCGAAACAACCCAAAGAGACAAAGTTTGCGGAAGAACTTCACTCACATATCTCAGTGTTCTGATGAAATTTACAGAAATGTATAACTGGGATGATAAAAGACACTTAAGATACGTTTCAATTGATATCTACTTGACAAATGAAATTGGGCCAATTTTTACCGAGTATCCGAGTATCGTCATGAACATGGCAATGATAGGCTGAAATAATCAAACTATGTTGTTCGTTTCAATACTTGTTGTTTCATTGTATTTCACTTATAAATCTACAAAGATTATCTTACGTTAGAGTTTATCGCACTGAGTAACAAATGTTACACATTTTAAAAATAGTTTATTCTTCCACTGTACAAAATTTGTAGAATCCAGTGATACATGATTTAGTAATATATAAATATACAATTAATTAAAAATATCATATATTGTTAAATTCGACGATGATGGGTACATTTATTTCTAATAATGTTTAATATATTTTGTCTTATTCTTCTAATTTAAAGTGTTATTCTAACACATCATTTAATGGAAACGCCGAAATAACATACAAGGATATCGAATTCTAATAAGGTTTAAGGGTAAAAAAGTAAAGCCTAAGAAGCCAACACAAACATAAACGAACATCTATCATTTTGTCCTGTCTTCTTATGCTGGGAGAGAGCTACTAGCCAATAATGTGCAATAGTAGGTTGTGACGTGCGATATTTTGTAATAAATAATTATATATGTTTATTAATAAGTAAGAAATAATGTCTTCCGGGAGGTGTTTTAAAGAAAACTGGCCCCTATTCAGGAGTTACAGACGTGGAGAAAACCCGGAAAACTCCACGTGGCCAGCTCGTTCTGGCCAGGCCCGAACCCATCGCCGAACTCTTACAGTTCAGAAAACGAAACCGCTTGGCTACGAAAGCCCCAGCGCTCTCTATAGGAAATGCTGCATTACAGTCAGACAACTATTCCGAAATTAATTTCTGGTACCCTGTAAAAAAACAAAAATGAATATAAACGGAAATATTCTACAGAAAATTTACGTAGAAATCAGATATTTGTCGTAAGGTAGGACTATTTTCTGTATGCCCTCATCAAGGCAGTTTGCCCCTGAAATTTCAACAATTCACGAATTTCATGAATCAATTTCTCACCGATGTTGAATTGCAGCTTTCAAAACCAGACTTTTACTTTTGAAAACAAATGAAAGTCATTTAGTGCGAACTGGAGATGATCAAACAACTTTCATTGAATGTGTTCGAGCAATTGCTGTGAATGAGAGTTTTTCTGAACAAGAACCATGCCCTAGAACGACATGCATTGCCTTCTGTTCTGAGTCGTTCTTCCAAGTTTTCTTAGAGTTTCACCGTACGCTTGCAAACTAACGGTATTTCGAACTCCATAAAATTTGTCAGTAGCACTCATTTACAGTCTCAAAAATTATAGTCATCATCTCTTTCTGGGTAAAGATCGCTTAGAAATAAATACATAAATTTATTAATTACGAAATATGTTCTTTCCAGTATTGACTGTGCAATTATTTTCTTTCTTCAAAATTCCGCTCACTTCAATACACGAAGATAATATCGAATGAAGAGCGCTGATTACCTGAAAATAACGATATATTTTAATATCATTTATACCTGACGTATATTTATGCTATAAGAAAAAAAAACAATTTACTCTTATGGGGAAATCCCGCTTTATATAGAAGAATCCGCCAATGAATATGCCAAGAAAAATTTTTCCAAATCTCTTCATAAAGTTGTTTATCTTTTAAATAAAAATTATAATATCTTAATAAGTATATTGTAATTAAATTCCATCCTTTCTTATCTAGCCATTGAGGGTGTTCGTTAAAGCGTACGTTTTTTCCGGATTTATTCGAAGGCCTCGAATTTTTAGACTATTATTATTACTTTACAACAGAAATATTCTAATAAATGCCTTAATTACACGAGCATTTTCAGAACAATTAAAATCATTTTTTGTGTATTAATAAAAAACAGCTATTACATCTGAAATAATTACCGTGTTCATAGCTATTCGGTGTATTTAATTCATTTTTATACAAAATAATAACAAATGAATTATGGGTCCACTTGTAATCAAACATATAAAACTACTAAACATTGGTTTTGTCGTCTGTTGGCATTTCGCCAACGAATCCAAAAAGTGTACTTTTCTGAGTTTTCATTATGTTCGTAACACTAAAATTCAGGTTAGTTTCCTATAAAAGACTTACAGGAAGCGTACCCCCCCGCAGATCTACAAATCGCCCATATGTAGCGTTGCAGTAAGCAAATCAACAAAAAAAGAAATGAATCATCAGACTTCAAGCAACTGAATTTAGGAAAATATTTCAGATTCAACGATCAGTAATATATTAAAACTACAAACTGTTTAAGTTTCTATTAAGGAACTGCGGACGTTGTATGTGTTTTCTTTGGTAACGTGACTCGTCGAAGCAGTTCTTTAGTACTCCCCACGCATTGTAAGGATGTATCTCTGTGTCACAATTGCAGTTTTTAATGCAATTTGGCGATCTTCTGACAGTGGATAATGTAAACATAAACCCTGTCTTATACATACCCTGAAAGAAAAAAAAAATACCACACGGTGTGAGGTCGAGAGAAGTGGGAGGCATCCGTTTAGCGGCAATGCTTTACCCAGTCGGCCACTGGTCGGCTTACAACTTTAGTTAAACCTTGTCACTGTTAACTACATCTACCTATAGAATGTCTTACATCAAAGAGTTTCCGATGCTCTTCAACTCGAGATTTAATCGTAAAAATAAGCTACAGTACAGGGTGGACAAAAAGTCCGAAATAACTTTAAAAACATGTTTTAAAATTGAAGAATTATCGGAATAAAATGCAGTTTGCATGAAAAGTACAGTCAGCACGGTACGTTCTTCCGTTGGCCTGAGTAAAATTTAGGTTTAACTGCATTTCATTCCGATAATTATCCAACTTCATATCAATTTTTTACGGTACGAAATTTTTGTCTCCCATTTACGTATTTTCTTTTTTTTCGGACTGAAAAAAAAATTTAGTTATATGCAATATACAGTATTTCCAGTAATTTATTTATTTATTTCTATTTTCCTAATAAAATCCAAATCAGAAACGTGCCAAACCTTTAAAATACTTGTACAATTTGTGCCTTTCCGGTTTACACAAGTTTAATTGCCTACGTGTTAGCATATTCACTTACCTTGAATTTGAAGGTCAATGGTAGATTTGCCGAAAAAACTTTTTCAATACTGATGAAATTATCATACATCTGAAAAAGAAATAATATCTATAAATCAATTGTATAAATTAAACTCAAAATGAGTTAAACATTAGACTCAAAACTCATAAACCTAATAATTTATGTAGACCATTGAATTGGAAGACTTTAGATATTGAACTTTATATAATTTAGAAATAGCTCTCAAAAACTATTTACAAGGCAAACTAAGATCAAGATACAATATAAAGGACACTGATATGATAATTATGTGATTCATAGTTACAATGTTAGAAACGAAAAAATAAATTGCCCTTATATTTTTTTCCATATAAAAGTTGCCTATATGAAAAATATAAAAGCCGTTTCAATGATATTTCTGTTCGTATTATAGCAAATTGAAAAATAGATTATCGAATACAATGCACTTTATTAATAAAGAAAAAGAAAAAAAGAACAACTGGACGTTGCAAAAGTTCTATACAAAATGCCTGTGTACGTGTCCTCAACCTAAATGTTATATAGGAGAATCCATGCGAAAACTACAGAAGAAACTTACAGAATACAAAACGGCTGTGCGTTTAAAACACAAAGAATCTCAATGGTGTCAACAATGCAATATTTTTAATTGTAAAATTGACAAAAATAATATAAAAATTTTCTATAAAGAAAATAATCTTGTTAAACGTTGTATAAAAAAACACTGTAGTATTAAGAAATATAACGGATATCCAATAAATTTGAATACCGGCATGAGTGTCGATGCATATTGGAATATAAAAGCACTTGAAATTTGACATCACTATCCACTGATGAGGCTCGAGTTTGGCCAATTGCATAAAGATACCGTAGATAAAGTAAAATAAATATATATTTTGATTTTTTAGCTGTCTCGTCATAATTTCTTCGAAGTCGGTGTCGACTGAATGGCTGACCTCGAAGAATTCTTTTACAATTATACGTATACAATTGATTTTATACGATAACCGATCCCATTGCATATTTGTATTTGTGTTTTATATTTTTAATGATATTTCGACTTTTAATTGTAGCATTATACAGACTGATCAGAATTAAACTGATGGTACTCAGACACGCATACAGCCGATCCAACTGAACCGAATGAAACGAAATTCGATATACGTACAATGCACAAGATCACTAGAAAAACACTTAACAAGAAAAAAAATTAGTTGAAATTTTTACCATTAGGAGAAAATATGATTCTGTATTAATAACAATTATAAGAACAGCGGACAAAATTTTATTACAAAAATAAAATTACATTTTCCATATTTACATCGTGTGCTTATTGTAGGATACTTCTGTGTCGACCAAGTTGCAATTGTAAAGCCACGTTATCAACTGTAGCACATACAATTTCAATACGCAAATGCGAGAAGAGTCGCACTACACTTGCCTTCAGCTCCAATACCGAGTGCACACGCCTGTCATAAACACGATCTTTCAAATAACCCCATAGCCGGAAGCATATCTTTTCGACTAAACAGCGCCACGGATTTTTCTATTGGTGAAAATTTACAATAATTTTCCGCCATAAATCCTTTATTTTTTACCCGGTATCAAATTAATCCCTCTCTTTCAAAACATCCTAAACAAGGTCAGGCTTACTGCGGCTACTTACAAAGAAAAAAACAAGCCGATTTCTTATTAATTTTCAACAGAATGTCTGATTGACAGGAATTAAATACTGACACTTAAAAAGAGAGGCCGAACATTATTTCTCACAAAATATTACTCCGTAATGTTAAATCACAATATTTGTATACAATTATCAATTTCTATAGAAATACAAATACTTACCAGAGATGTTAAATGAGCAAGTGCCCGAGAGAAATGTATTGTTCCGAACAGAAGAAGTAAGGATATCAATGTAAAACCAATTCTTAATATCGGTTGTAATTTAACGAATAAGATTCCATACCAAACAAAAGACGTTAAGTAAAGATACGTCGTGTAAACAAAAGGTAAGACGATGTTTTATTGTTCGTTAATCATTGTTATATATCCTCAAAGTTCCACCTGCTTTTGTAGTATTTCTTCTAACTTTTTATGCAGGAAATGGTTTTCATTAGTAATTTCAGTTATCTCTTCTGACATCTTCAAGTATCTTTTCTGAAAAATAAGAAGAACTGCCACCCATACTGAGACAAGAGAAATGATCTGGCCAGCGAAATAAATATAATACGTAGAATGAACGAAAGACACAAGAAATGCTTCTGTATCAGTTCCATTTTGGATTTTTATTCCCGGAAACAACGAAATTTTTGACATTGCGGTAATTACAATAAATATGACAAATAATAAAGATAAGAATGATATTGTATACTCTTCAATACGACTGATTATTTCTGATTCTCCATGATAATTGGTCAATACGCAGTGACAATATATTTTTCTCCTCTTGAGAATACTGAACTGCCCAGCAATATGTATCAATAACAATGCATTAAGCACTGACGCTTCTAGTGCATTTTCAATATTTTCATAACTCTTAAAAAATAAATGTTCATGTTTTGTAATCGTATGAATGAAAGCAAGGCCATTGCCCATACAAATATTTCTATGAAAGAACAATATGCTTTTAAATAAATGCGATCGAAAATGATTCTTTGCTCTTGTTTCCTCTTCCATGCATGGGCAGGGATTCCAAAAATACAGCCCAAATACTTTAGCTGTATTAAATACGGGAGCTAATCATATACGCGATACAATGCTGTTTCTCTCGAAGTGGCAGCATTTCTTCTCTTAATATGACGAATTAATTTTAGTCTACAAAATTCTCTATTTACGTAAAACACTACAGTAGCGACTGATAATGAAAGTCCTGTCGTTTTTCGTTGCTATGGTGTAATATTGATTTTGTTTTAAAATTTGAAGGCATGTTTATTATTTTTTCTTAGTGCGAGTTCTCGATGTTTGATAATAGAAGCTTTTAAAATTGCTCAAATACTTCGCAGTATTTATAGGCGCAGTAATTAGTTTCCTTTAAAGTGTGTTTACAATTCCCTACGAAAAACAATACGAAATTTATTATGAATATTGATTTTATATTTTCCTATTAATTTTGTTGCTTCGTGTCATGAATACGAAATTATCTTTAATGGCATCTGAAAATGATTGCAGTCAAAGCGAAGTTTTATTTGGAAATGATCATTATCTTTCTCCGCATTTACTTCGTCCTGTTATTTATCGTATTCGTCTATTTCTGTTAATTTTTTTTATTTTCTCTTGTCATTTCTTTCACTGTTCTTTCAATTGTTATTTGTTTTTCACTTCTTGTTCTTATTTCTATTTCTACTTTTTCGACAATTATATCTGAAAGGAAGAAAATATGGCAATCGGTCGGAAAAAGTCTCCTAAGGTTTCTACATTTTTGTACATGTAGACCTTAAAAGGTAGAGAAAATAAAAACAGATTATCTCGATGTATAAATGTTAGTGTGTGGGGGGCCACGATTTTGTTCACCTATTTTAAAGCTGTGCCTTTTGTCGAAAACTTATGAAATTTTACTAGAAGTTTCTAAATATGGGAAATTGATACCACTAAGGTTCAGTGATTAAAAGTCGAAGGGCAAACAGATATGTGAGCGTCATGTGTCGTAACTCGATTATAATGACACTTGAAGATTTTACTCGTCATAACCGTTTACAAGTTTTTATAAAACTCGTCTCTACCTCTAAAATTAAGCTTTTTGACATTTCATCATAATTAATAACGTAAAAATTAAAAAAAATATCGTAACAGATAGCGTCATACGCAAATTTAAATGCTGTTGCCAAGAAAAGTTACGTAACCGGTTGCTGGATTTTTGAGCTACAATTTTTTTCTAAATTGCAGCTCAAAAAATTTACACCTATAAATTCCAACTGTCGTCCGTCTGGAAGTTCATCTGTACGTCTGTCTTAATCACGAAAGCGGACATAGACTATCAATCAATCAATCAATCAATTATTTTATTAATGCAAGAAAAGAATGCATGTCCAGCACCGCTATGCATAGCTGGAACAGAAATACAGAAATTATTACAAGGGATCAAGTACACATAATTAGTAATGTGTACAAAACGTGAGGAAACGTTGGTTACTATACAGAATAGGCATAATTGCAGAAGATACAATGATGTACGTGTTGGGTAGGATTTACAGAATAATGGGACAATACAGGAATACAGTGTACAGAGATATAATTAAGTTAATGTACATATATACAAAGGAGTGCCAAACCTTGGCAGAAAATGAACATAGTGATGTTTGCAGTTACCAAAATTGCATACAATGACAGGATATCAGTATTACAATGAATAATGCCGTATGCCATAAAAAAAATATACTCGAGTACAGAGAAATAGAAACGACGACAATAGATTACAGTAATTACACTGTGAACAAGAAAGAAAGATGGTGGTTAGTTTGAAGAAGAGTTGCGCGTGGGGACGTTTGTTTTCTTATTGTAATGATTGATGAGGAGAATAAATTGGTCGTAAGTTTCTTTATCATTAATTAGGTCAATATGTATATAAATGGTTTGCTGTATATCAGTGGCGTAGCGTAGTGGGGGCGGCAGGGGCGGCCCGCCCCGGGCGGCACTTTTATGGGCGGCAAAATTTCACAATAAATAATAATAATATCTTGTAAAAATTTTTGTAATAAATGTGATTATTATGTTGTAAAACATATATACATGATTCTTTTATTTGTAACATGTACAGAACAATACACAATAATGATGATTGTTCTTGCCGAAAAGTTGTTTAGAATTACTGTATATTTTAGTTTTTTAAATTGAGATACCTAACAAGGAAGGCGGCGAATTTTTCCTCCGCCCCGGGCGGCTGACACCCACGCTACGCCACTGCTGTATATGTAGATAATCTCACGAATTTAGCCTCTTCAATCCAAATTATTATTGGTAGACCAATCTCCCAGCAATCTCATTGGCAAATTTGACTCTAATTTTTAGCACACGTCCGGAGAAACCAGACGTGTGCTAAAAATTAGAGTCAAAGAACATGAAGCAGCCATTCGACTCAAGTATAATAATTCTCCGCGGTTTAACCACATTAATAGTAATAATTGTAACATTAATAGAAACAGTATAAAAATTTTGCATATTGAAAAAGACATGTATAAAAGGAAATTTAAGGAACATATAGAAATTAGAAAACAAAAAAATAATAATTTAATTAATCAATCGAAAAGGATGGAAATTAATTATAGTTGGTATAATTTGATAGATGGCGCTGAGATAAAATAAATTGACATGTATTAAGACGTCATCACTTGATGACTGTTGTAAACGTGTTGAATGAAGTATAATTGTGCTAATACTGTCGTAAATTTGTAGTGCTTTGGAAATATCTATACTATTGTTTGTCAGCTTATGTAGTAATTGAGTGTTTTTAGTGTGTTTATTATACACGTGTGTGGAAACAATTTTTTAAACTTGTAAGTATAAGTGTTGTTTATAGTATTACTTATATTAGCCATATATTAGTTTTGTACAAAAAAAGAAAATTGAAATTTTAGGATACCTATAAATGTGTGCAAGGTGTGCCATCCCTATCCATGGAAATATTGTAATTCCCACCAACGTTTATTGTAAGTTTTTCTTTGAAGTTTGTAAATTTGGTGTAGCTATACATCTACGTCGTGTTTTACTTATACATTTTGCCTTTTTTTGTTAATGTTTTAGCACTGAAGAGGGGCTGGAAAATATTAGACCAGCCCGAAATGCATATGATGTAGTCTTTACAAAATAAAATCAAATTTGCCAATGAGATTGCTGGGAGATTGGTCTACCAATAATAATTTGGATTGCAGAGGCTAAATTCGTCAGATTATTAATTAGGTCGTTTAAGAATTCATAGTGGTCCTGAGGCCAGTGGCCTTGCTTGTGGTTTACCAGGATAAGGAGAAGTGCCCTCTCAGGCTCCAGCATTGCGCAGTCCAGGATGTAGTGCAGGCTGCCGTCCTGGGTGTTACAAGTAGGGCAAATGCCACTTTTTTGAGGGTTGACAAAACGTCTTAGGTAGGCATTAAATCGGACGTGGTTTGATAAGAACTGAGTGAGCTGAAAATTCGGGGTAATCCACTTGTAGGAGTAAATTGCCGAAATGTCCGGGAAGAATTGATAAGTAATGTTTTGGGCTAGATCCCAGTCTTGCTGCCATCTGGCAAGTAGATCATTCCACAAAAGTTTTTTGAAGGTCTGTAAGTTTAGCTTGTTATATTTAATAGGAAGTGTATCATCGGTGGCAGCAGATTTAGCAAGGGCGTCGGCCCTTTCGTTGCCGATGCTTCCTTGGTGGGCCCGGACCCAATTAATACAGATGGAGTTATCCGACTTTTTGAGATCCTCCTGGATTTTCCTAGCAATGGGGTGCATGTTCCTACGGCTGAGGAGGGAGATAACAGAGTTACTATCAGAGTAAAGAGCGATGTTTACATTGTGGTAATTTGTGGAGCACCAGTCGATTGCCAGCTTGATGGCAAGCAGCTCAGACTGAAAGACCGAGCAGCTGCCAAACAGCCTCGCCCTACGATGGAAAATCTCAGTATCATTCTGATAGACAATGAAGCTGCATCCCACCTGATTACCAGCCTTGGAGCCGTCAGTGTAGATGTTAATAGAAGGCTCAGAGAGGAATGTGTGAAAGAAGTTAGTAATATCGTTCGGGTAAGGTGCATTGCTAATGTCGATGGGACGTTTGAGCACATCAGCCTGAATAACACCTATACTAGTGTTAATATTCTTGCCTCATTTAATGTTCCAAATATCGTAATAGAGTTCAATGACCTTGTCTATCGGTGGCCTGTTGCATATGACCTGGAGGCTGATATTGGAGGTAGTGCGGTAAGCCTTAGCAATGTATAATAGGGCAGTCCTCAGAGCAGAGATAAGTTTCTGGTGAGAGTGGGATTTGGTTACAGCATTCCCCCAGGCGCCGCATCCGTAGGTAATGATGGGGACAAAGATAGTATCATAGATTATGCCCATGGCTTCCGAAGTTAAGCACCAGCAGTTCTTGGCCACTCTGGAGAAAGAATGAAAAATAAGACTGACTCTGTCACAGGTGTGTCAAATATGTTGTTCCCAGGAAAGATGGTAGTCAAGAGTGACCCCCAGATATTTTAATGTTTTCTTGATTTTTATGAAGTGGCCATCCATTTTTATGGTAGGGATCCTTTTATAGAGGTTGGGCTTGCAGGGATTTGTGAAAATAATGCCCTTAGTTTTGTGCGGGTTGAAGTGTAGTTTCTGACGAATGCCCCCAGTGATGTATATTATGCAGGATATTAGTGGCCTTCATTTCCAGGTCAGCTCTGGTCAAGCCGCCAACCAGGACCATAACGTCATCCGCGTATTGATGATTGGAGAATCGGCGGCTAAAGAAATTTAAAATATTCCTCTTTCTAACAATACGATTAGTCGTTGCATTGGTGACATAGCTGAAGACATTAATGAGCAAATCGTGGAAAAACTTTCTAGTTTATTTGCCCTTCAACTGGATGAAGCGACAGACAGTAATAATGACGCTGAAGTAATATGTTAATATGTTACGTGCGGTACATGGAAGAAACAAATGTATGTGAGGATTTGTTATTTTGCAAGAAAATGACTGATACAGGGAAGGCTAGTGATTTGTTTGCGATCATAGATTCATACATGAAAAAAAATAACATTTAATGTAAAAACTGTATCGATGTGTGCACTGATAGAGTTCGTGCATGTCAGAGCAGTATGGAGGACTTCAAGTTTTCTTTGAAAGCTCCAAGGCTCCAAATGCAAAATGGACACATTGCGTCATACATAGGGAGGCCCCGGCTACAAAAAATATTTCACCCGAATTAAATCTCGTGTTGGATATAATTATTAAAGTGATAAACTTTATAAAAACAGGACCCGTGAAGGCAAGATTTTTCCAAAAGCTCTGTGAAGATTTGGGTCTCGAGTAAAAATGTACCAACAAGAAAAATGGCCGATTACAGATTACCGATTAATCGGCGATTAGAGATAATAATTTGTTGTATTACTAGGTAATTATATTATGATTATTATCGCATGAAATTATATATTCTTAATAAAAATATAAAATTTCATATGATAAAAATAATTTTATAACAATTTTTTATAAAAACAATTTTCAATATTTAATTAAAAACAAATTTGTTTCTCTCGAAGTGACAGCATTTTCTCTCTGTAAAAGACAAGTTATTTTTAGTTTCTGAAATTCTCTATTTACGTAAAATACTGCAGCAACCCCTGAGAGTGAAATTGCTTCTGTTGTATTGCTGTGCTATGGTGTGATATTAATTTTCTTTAAAAAATTGAAAGCATATTTATTAGCTTTTACTTGGAGTACGAGCTCAGTAATGCAGAATTCATTAAACATTTAATCAAAATTTTTCTACTTTTAATTAAAGATTGTAATTTATATACTTTAGTTATACTATAAATGTGTTTTAACATCCTTTATGGACATTCTTTCTACCAGAAGCAATTTTAATCGACAGTTGTTGTGCGCAAATTAATTTCGTTCTAATCAGTGTATTCAATTTATAATTCTCTTCAGCATAGAGATATATGACAGGTTCTTTGATAAAATAAGCTTTTAAAATTGTTCAGATACTTTGCAGTATTTATAGGCACAGTAAATAGTAAATTAATTTGCTTTGTAGGTTTTGTTTACAATTTCTTACGAATAAGAATTCTTTAATGATAATGAGATTCAATAAAAATTGTGATTTATATTTTAATATTAATTAAAATTTTTCATCTTTATATAAATTATGGAATTTTAATGGGACCAGATTGAAAATATTTAGCCTATACATTGTGATTAGAATTGAGCTAATCGTACTCAGACACGCCTGGAGACGACTTTACATAATTGAACCAAATAAAACTCGAAACACATACAAAGATGGCAATTAGAAGACAAGTAGAAAACATTTTATTAGAAAAATATAATTATACTTTACACATTTTCTGTATGTATTTAATGTATGATTTTTCTTTGTCGACCGTCGATAAAATGAGGTTCTCTGTTTACGTGCATTATTCTTCATCTATTTTGCTCAGGCGAAATCAATCGAGTGAATTGTCAGTTGATGATCTCCTGATGGCAGGGGTGTTCTCAATCTTCGGTTTATTAACAATTCTGCCGGACAATAACCGTTTACTAGTGGTATTAATCTTATTGCTAGCAGCATTAAATAATGATCCTGCGACTCATATTTCAAATAAGGGCTTTTAAATTTTCGTCCATTCATTCAATGAATTTTTTGCTTTGTGGTAGCCTATCTTGGAGTAGATGTTATAATTGAAAATTTCTATTTTTCTGCAAATTTACAGTATTCTGAGTCGAGAACTTAGGAAAGTTGACGCCATTGTCGCTTCGTAAAACTTCTGGCATACCATGTCTTGCAAAAACTGATTTCATGTGGTTAACTCCTGACAACGACGACAATTTTATTAATCTGGCAATTTCAAAATATCTTGTAAAGTAGTCAACCACTTATGAGATACCAATGTCTTTTTAGTGTTAGAAGATCTATCCCAACAAACAGCAGAATTAAAACCGTCGTATCCGTAAATTCGTAGTTCAAATAATAAATTTTTATCAATGAGGAATTTATTTATTTATTTATTTATTTGAAACCTCCATACATAAAATTAATTTTTAGGACGAGGGATTACATTAATCGCTTTAGTTAATAAATTATATTTACACCAAATAGACTCAACTGAGTCGTTGAAGGAGAATAGTCCATGAATTCTATCTGCTGGATCTTTACAAATACCATTATTAATGGAAAGAACATTGTTAGAAAGTGTTGATGAACGCAAATATTCAAGTTTTGATTGATTGTGCCAAAGTTCAGCTTCACCGAGGTGATGATTCAAATTGTAGGAACTACAAAAAATTGTAGTTTTTTTAAAAAATCCTCATACGTCATATCAAGCATCCTCTGGGGGTGCAACGTAAGCTATGAGAACGAGGGCAAGTTATCCTCGGAAAAACGTCGTTCCAGAGACATTTTAATAAATGTATGTACAGAATAATTAGTGATTTTCTCTAAAACTCACTAGAAGTCTGTCCTGGTGAAATCGCACAATGTTTCTGATGATTTATGATTCGCGACGTATGGAGATCTGTTCCAAGATGCTCGCCGATTGTTTCAGTCTTTCCTATAACACATTGAATTTCAACATTTATATTTATCAGTCATTTAAACTGTAAATACAATATCTCGAATTTGTCATGAAATACGAGCGTAACGAGAACTGAATTATTGTAACAAAAAACCGAAAAGCACAATAAAAATAATTTGTATATCGATTTTATTACTTAAAAAGTAACAGCAATTTATAAGAAAATATCGATTTACAGTATTTTATATTAATTTTCACAGGGAAGAAGCATTCTTATAAAAATTTTAGTGGCTTTTACTATTGATTTCATCCTTTGACAAGCCGCTTTCATAAATATTTTTTTTAAAGTTTTATGTTTTTTCGGTAAAATCCACTGATGGAAAACTGCAATTTAACGTTTTCTTTACTCTATGACACCTTCTAATTAACTTCGTCCATAAAGGTTTTACTTCCTTGCAATGAATAGTGATTCCTGTCATCTTCCTGAATTTTGCTGTGCTTTCTTTTTCAAGAATTTCGGTCATACTTTTGGGCATTTTTCTTAGTCTCTTCCGACTTACTTCGAAAAATGTTCCAAATCTTTCAGACTGGAAAACATTGATGGTCATCATCGTAAGATGTTTTGTTGGATTCCAAAGAAATAAACCAATAGCATTTGCTATTAACGAATATAATAAAACCAATTTAATAATTGTTTCAATTAACCAGATGGTAGAGATATGAGATTTACTAAATTGCAACAGAGCCTAAGTAATTGAGAAAAAACTTATATTAGTTGTTAGAGGAATGCATTTTTGTCCTCAAGGAATCCTCCTCAGTCATAAATACATAAATTCATATACCAGCAATATTTAACATAATAGTAATATGTTACACGGTTACACTGTAACTGTTCGTACTTCCATCCGATTACAATTTCTACTCGCAGTTCAAACAGACACTCTTCATGTGACACTCTACAATCTGGTTAATTAAATTACTGTTTTAGAGGAAAAAACTTACAACTATAATTAAACCAAGTTAACGAAGTAAAATATAAAATTTACTTTTGAGGATTTCAAAAGTCATTCACCAGAACACGAAAAGAAATTTCAAGATTCCGATTAACGCCATTTTTTCGAAAAAATACAATATCAAAACAAACTCTTAACTAAAATATCCAACTTAAACGAAAAAAGAACATAAATAAATAACAACTAACCCGTTAGAAAGCTATACATCCACAAGAGCCGAATTATATTTATTATAGCCAACTCTAGCCCGATAATTCGGCTCTTGTGGATGTATAGAAAAAAGAACAAGAAGAATATTCGTAAAACATCGAACGTAACGGAAATAATTTAAATTAAGTTGAATCGAAAGAACGTTGTAAATCAATAGAACATTCGTACAATTCAATCATCGCGGTGAAACGAGTTACTTAACATTTCCGGCGACGTTTAAGACCCGCGTATGTGGCTCCATCTGTTACAATTATTTATTATTAAAAACTTTTTATAAAAATAGTTTAAAATGGCGAATAGCTTAATTTTGAAAGTAAAGATGGGTTTTATAAAAGAAATTGTAAATGCTAATAACGAGTGAAATCTTCATTAACACTGGAGATACGGACTATTTATACTATCTCTTCACACAAAAGTAACAAAATATTTATGAATTAATCGAATTAAGTTAACTTCCAATAATAATTTTAAAACAAAACAATTTCATTTTTTGTTTTTTTATTCATCCTTTGTTTTTCAAAATTGGTCATTTTTATATATCTGTTTGATAAAATTAATCAAGCTGCAGTCGAACAATATTATTATATGTAGGTGTGTTTTCTATTCATTTTGAATAGCGCTTACAGCTCTTAAAATTTCCATAGCTGGTCTCAACGTTCATCTGTACTCGAGATCAAGAGAATGCAGACAAACTGACAGTCGGACGACAGTTGGAGTTTGTGAGTCTACAGTTTTTCTCATGTTGCAGCCAAAAATCTAGCAACGAGTTGCGTAACTTTTCCCGCAACAACATTTAAAGTTGTGTGTGGCACCATCTGTTACAATATTTTATTTAAATTTTACGTTATTAATTACGATAAAATTATAAAAAGCTTGATTTTAGGGGTAGAGACGAGTTTTATGATAACTTGTAAATAATAATGACCAGTAAAATCTTCGGTAAGTCTGATTATAATCGACTTACGACACACGACGCTCCTCTACCTCCCCATCTTTGACCTGTAACAATTAAAATATAGAAGTATCAATCCACCATTTACAGAAACTTCATTTAAAATTTCAGAAATTTTTGATGAAAGGCACACATTCAGAATAGAAGACAAAATCGTGCCCTCTCACACACTAACATTCATATATAGAGAAAAACTCCAAAATTTGTATGCTTATCGCAAAGTTATCGGGTGTCCGAGTACAAAATTTAAAAATATCATAAGTCCGTTTTGACCGAGCGCCATACTTTTCTTCTCTCGGATATAATAACAGGAAAAGTAAAAATAGAAAGAACTGAACAGGTAGAGAAACAAGCATTGAAAGAAGAGTAAAAGAAATAAGAAAAAGTAAAAAAAATAAATAAAAACTAATACGGAAAAACGATAAACAACAGAACAAAGTGAAACAGGAGGAAGACAATACTAATTTGTAGATATAGCTTCACAATAACTACAATCATTTTCTGATGCATTTAAAGATAATTGCGCATTTTTGACACGAAGCAATAATATAAATAATAATATATAAATCAATATTCGTATTCAATCTCGCAATATACAGCAAAGTATCTCAGGAATTTTAAAAGCTTATATTATCTGCAACCCGTTAAACATGCCTCAGCTTAAGAAAAGTACAAAATTAATAAATTGATTGGTAGAAAATTATTCTGCGCATAACAACTTTCGTTTTCAATTTTTATCTTCTAGAAACAATTTCCTCGGAGGATAATTAGAGTATAATAAGGTAGACAAAGTAAAATATTCAATTAAAAGTAGATAATAGTTCCATTAAGTTGTATTCTTAATTGCACATCATAGAGCACTTACTCTAATTAAAAGGTAATAAATATGCCTTCAATTTTGCAAATAAAATCAATATCACACCATAGCAACCAACACGACACAAAGTCGTTCATTGTCAGGTGTTTGCTGCAGTGTTTCAAGTAAATTGAGATTTCGAAGACTAAAAATAATTCGTCTTACTCAGATAAAACATGCTAACACTAGCAGAAAAACAACGTTGTATCGGGTATATGTTAGCCCCTGTATTAAGTTCAGCTAAAGTATTTGGGCTGTATTTTTGGATTCCCTGTCCATGCATGGAAGGCGAAACAAGAGCAAAGAGTCATTTTCGATCGAATTTATTTAAGGCATATTGTTCTTCCATAGAAATATTTCTATGGGCAATGGTCTTGTTATCATTCGTAAGAATACAAAATATGAATATTTATTTTTTAAGAGGTGTCAAAATATACGGAGATTATGCACTAGAAGCGTCCGTAGTTTGGGCTTTTTTATCGATATATATTTCTGGGCAGTTCAGTATTCTCAAAAGGAAAAAAATTTATTGTCACTGCGTATTGAGCACTTATCAAGGAGAATCGAAAATAATTAATCGTATAGAAGCGTATACAATGTCTTTCTTAACTTTATTGTTTATGTCATTTATCGTGGCTACCGTGACACCCGGAATTTCGTTATTTGCGGAAATCAAGAGACAAAATGGAACTGACACAGAGGCATTCCTCTTGTCTTTCGTTTACTCTGCGTATCATATTTATTTCGCTGGCCAGATCATTTCTCTTGTCTTAGTATGGGTGGCAGTTTTACTTGTTTTGCAGAAAAGATTCTTGAAGATGTCAGAAGAGATAACTGAAATTAATATTCAAAATCATTTCCTGCAAGAATCATTGGAAAAAATACTGCAAAAACACGCGGAACTTTGGGGATTCTTTACAACTATTAACGAACAGTGGGACATTCTTTTACCGTTTATTTACACGACTTTTCTTTACTTGACGTCTTTCGTTTGGTATGCAACGATATTCGTTAAATTACAACCGATATTTACAATTAGTTTTATTTTAATATCCTTACTTCTTCTCTTCGGACTGATAGTTTTGTCTTGGGCACTTGCTCATTTAACATCTCTGGTAAGTATTTGTATTTCTATGGAAATTGACAATTATATATAAATCTTTTCATTTCACATTATCCGATATTATCAGGAATTATATCAGGCATATCTCGTTAAATGTCGGTAATTTTCCTCAGAATCAGACGTTTTGATGAAAACGATAAGAAAAACTTATTTTCCATGATATTAAACTAACTGCGTGTACTCGGCCTTGTTCAAGATTTTCAGAGGAGAGAAATTAGTGAGATTGAATTATGATACCTTTTAATTATAATACTTTTTAATTAGAGAAATTAGTGAATTAAGAGAGGACGATAACAGCAATAGTATTAATAACTTAAATGTACATTTACAGACTTCAGTATTTACGATAATAAAACTGCAAAACTCACACACACACACAAAACACTCGGGCTAAAACTAACAGAGGAAGCCTGCCGTGTCTATCTCTTATACTTAACATTGCAGAACCATTTAACTTTACTCAAAACTTTTGTTAGCGACATCATCTTCAAGATAAAAGCTTTACTTGTAAGGAACTGAGTCTGAACGTTATTTTTATTTTATTTTTATTTCTGTTTTATTATCTTTTGTTTGGGGTTTATGTTTATTTAGGACGAAGGTTCCCCACCACTCTCTTGTTAGTAATGAAAAATGAAGATAAAACAACTCACGGAGAAATAAGCGCCGTAGGAAAAATCTTGCGCACTTGCGCTGCCCGGCGGAAGTAACAGTCCGCAGAAAAAAAATGGAGGGGGGAGTCCCCACAATCACTAGTAGAGAAATACTTGATAAACCGTCTTAAACATCCCAGAAAATTATGATAAATATTTTTTAAACGGTTTATAAGCTTTGTCGGAAACTTAAAGCTGCCAGAAAAAAAGTTAATGTTAGCAACTAAGTATGTAAATAAGGGGAGTAACCCAGCTCAAGTGTGACGTCACCTCACAGTATAAAACCCGTACGTTAACCGAAGAAGGAGAGGTGAATTCCAAATCGAGGCGACTTTGAGAGCGAGGTTAATTCGAAAGCGAAGTATTTTCTGATAGAAGTCCAGATTGATAATTGGACGATCCAAGGTGTTAAAGAGGAGTTCGATTGACGATTTGACGATATCGAAAGGATTGAGGAAATAGTTTCTTCGTATAGTGAGGTGACGGATAGACGTTTAATTAGTAAGAGATTTTGTTCATAGTCTCTAAGTATTTGATTTGTCGAAATTCAAAGGGGAAATTAATGCTAAGTAGCTGAGTTTATTGTCGGGTTGACTTGTTGAATTTCGTTAATAAATTTTGTTTGGATTATTGACATTTTGTACGTAGTACGTTCTAGTTGCTAATTAAATATATTTGAACTTTTGATTTGACTTGATATTTATCGTTGTTATTACTAATTTTTCGGTGCACGCTTAAAAGCCCAGGCCTGGCAAACTAATCTCGAATCCGCGTACAGTACCCGTTAGGTTAACGGAAGTCTTACCGACCGTAATTATAGTCGGTTTCCTAAGATACTAAAATTAAGTACTTTACATACTTTGTTACCGGGTAAGAGCTAAAGAATTTGAGGTAATTATTTGAAATTTTCACCAATGAAGGACAGAATACATTGAAAGAATATGTGACGCTGTTCATTCAAAAACGTATGCTGTGAAGTTATTTGAATGTTCGTATTCATCGTGTGCAGTCGATGTCGCATATGAAAGCTAGAAGACTGCGATCCTTTTTCCGGATTTTTCCGGAAATATTACGTGCTGCAGTTGATAACGTTGTTTTACAATTGCAACGTAGTAGAGAAAAGGATCCTAATGAGCACAAACTGTAAATGTTTAAGATGTAATTTTATTCTTCTAATAGAATTTTTTCCGCTGTTTTTATAAATTGTTATTTTCACAGCGTGACATTTTCTCCTGGTGATGAAAATGTTAACTAATCTTCTCCTTCGTAAATCTTTTTCCAGTGATCTGCATTGAATGTGTACCGAGTTTTGTTCGATTCGGTTCAGTTGTGTCTGAGTACCGTCAGTTTAATTCCAACTAGTCCGTGTAATGCTACGATTACAGGTTAAAATATTATTTCTTTTTCAGATGTACGATAATTTTGTCCGCATTGAAAAGGTTTCTTCTGCAAATCTACCGTTGACCTTCAAATTTAAGGTAAGTAAATAATTTAAAATAATCTCAGAACACTATATTTAATGCCACACATTGTATATTTAAGCTGTCTTATTAAAATAAACTTTCAGTATGATAGATTTCATGCATTTGCACCAAACTTACAAGATATACAGTTAAAACTGTTTAAACCGGAATGGCACTGTACAGAGTATTTTCAAGGTTTGGCAGGTTTTATTGTAGATTGTTTTACTTATGAATATGAAAATAAATAAATTGTACGAAACATATTGTATATATAAACTTTTTTCTCAGCACGAAAAGAGAAAAATATACACATGGTTGTCAAAAATTTGGTACTGTTAAAAATTCGTATTGTAAAAAGTTACAGAATTATCGGAAACAACCACTCAACCGGATATGCTGCATCATGCAATCACGGCCGTTGTTACTTGACTAAATTGAATTATACGCGAACCCGAACACTTAGTTTTGATAAACACATTGAAAATTATTTTCATTTTTTGCGTGTTTAATCATATGTCAACACTACCTATCGGTAATTTTTAGAACTAAATTTTACCCGTTAACAAAAGAATCTACTATGCTGACTGTATTTACCATGCAAACTGCTTTTTATTCTGATAATTTTTCTTTTTTGAAATAAATTTTTGAAGATATTACAAACGTTTTGTTCACCCTGTACTGCAGCTATAATTTGCTGATTACCAGTTAAAAGCAATGTAAAAGCAAACCAGTGGCTGAGTGGGTAAAGCATTTTCGCTAAACATAGGCCTAATACATCTCTCGACCTCATGCCGTGTGGTATTTTTTTCTTTTTTTGTGAGGGTATGTAAAGGACACTGTTTATGGTCGCACTGTTTTCGGAAGAGCGTCGGAATTGCATTAACGCTTACCCAGAAAATCACTTTCAAAATGCATGAAACTGATTAAACGATTCTTTGGACGTGTCACATTACCAAAGGAAAACACATCAAGTTTCTGTTGAAAAATTAGAAATATTGTATGTGTTTTTAGTTCTAAAGTATCACTGATTGTTAAATCTAAAGAATATTTTTTTAACTTGTATCGCTCTGTGGGCACTAAAAGGCCTTTTTTTCGCAAGCCCATTATCAGTTCGGCCAGGCTCAGAATGGAATCTGCCGGGTTATGAGGGACGAGAACCGACATATTCAGTCAAATCATCCCCGAAAATTCCTGAAAATTTATCGACTCGTTCGGATTCTATTCTGAGTTTTCCAAAGCGGTAGGCTGCCATCTTAACCGCTCGGCCATCCGACCGTCAATCTGTACTCTTTTCTGAAATACAGTTGCTTGAAATTCGATGATTTATTTGGTTTCTTTGTTTATTCGTTTAATGCGACTCGACATACAGGCGATTTGTCGATCTACAGAAAGTGCGCTTTCTGGCAGTTTTTTATGGGAAATAGGCCTCTATTTAGGTGTTACTAATGTAAAGAGAACTTTCTAGGCCGGCCCATCAACGAGGTAGAAACTCATTACAAAACCAGTGTTTAGTGGTTTTATCTACTTGACCACTGGTGGATACGTGATCCATTTGATATCACCCTGTATAAAAATGAGAGTAACTGCATTACAATTTCGGACTTCGTGTATGTGCTTTCTTGAGCTCTGCATTTTGTTGTTTTTTCCGATAGATTTATTTGAATTATCTTCTGCCTAGGATTATTTTCAGGTTTCAATCAACACCCCCAACAGTTCGGTAGGTCAGTGGTTTAATTTTGGCAAGTAAGGGGAAAATTATAGCTAATTTAATTTTCAATTATCGATCGGTTCTACCAGACAGAGAAAATTAACTGTAGGGGACAGCAAGGGGTCATATAGCATAGGGGGTGTAAATTTCATAGGTACAGTAGAGCATCGATTATCCGACCCCCGATCAACCGTCACGTCGATTAACCGACCGGGCTCTAGTCGGCAAATTCAAATGTTCGCTAGTGATGTGGCGCTACAATATTTGGCTATGTATTGGCTCCTTTAATATAATTTTTGTTAAAGTTTTGCGTGTTTTTGCTGGCAACACTGACTCGACCATGAAAGGGAGGCCAGTATTTAGAGGAGGCTTAATATTATTTAACGACGCTATCCAATTTCTGTTTTCAAAATGTGTGCGAGATTTAACGGCAAAAAACAAGTGTAAGCTGTGAAGCAAAAGAAAATTTTGGGCTTCTTTTTCTAATATATAAGCCTACTTTATGTAAAATATGTAACCCGAATATATTTTTAAATATACGGTACAGTATTGTATTTATTTCGTGTAAAATAAAAAAATAATTTTTAACGATACAATAGCGACGATTATTATTTTAAAAAAAATCGTTAGGCTTAACATGACATCGATGAAAATTCAACGCGAAGTAGGTTAATAACGATATACTAATTACATGGGATATACTATACTAATAATGTATTTTTTCATACTTTTCGGTTACCCGTTTTTTCAGTTATCCGACCAACCCCAGTTCCCAATTGAGTCGGATAATCGATGCTATACTGTACAGTTTAAGTATTTAATTGGCTCTGGACTTTTATTTCGGTGTTTCGCATTAGTTCCTATGTATTAATTTTGTATGTTGGCTGTTATTGTCCGTTCTAACGGTTATCTAACGGACTTTTAACGATACTCGTAACAGTTTATTATTTTTTTATTTGTTTTACAGATTTTTTAGTATTTAATCGTTGCACCTGTTTGCATTTATTTCATTTACTCTTAGGATTTAGCTTTACTCTAGGGTAAGGTGACCAAACATTCCGGATTGTGCGGGACTGGCCCAGATTTGGGTTGTTAGTCCCGTATTGAACACCTTCCCGGAAAGTGTCCCGCATTTGGTCATGTAACATTTTCAACATGTTCGCAAGTTGTCAAGAGCGCAAGGTTGCCATTTTCTTTTACTACTAGTAGCCCGGGACGCCCCCTAGTGGGCATTCTAGCGGCAACGGTGTCATTCCGTGCTATAAATAATAAATTCATATCAATAATTCAATAATGAATTCCTATTGCAATAATAATATACTGAATTTATTATTAATTTAAATAATATCTAGAGGTGCCTCTAGTGGCCGTTCTAGGCATACATTGACAGATATACAAACAGCGCCATCAAGTTATGAAAAAAAAAACAATTTTTTTCTATAAAGAGTTATATAAATACGTAAATGCATAAATATACTTAAAAATATTTTCTTAATGAATTAGTTATTAATGAATTAGTTACATATTATTCTTATTATCATTATTATATATGTCAGAGGTCCACCCCATTTTTAGCTTTCACAACACAGAAGCGTCCCGCATTTTAACCTAACATATCTGGTTACTTTAGGGCTAAGCTAGGATTGTTTACTGTTCCTTATAGTAGCCACATCACAGGCGTGGCTAGTCATTTGTTTAGATTTATCATCAACATTCTTATCTTACTTCCTTTAAAATCATTTAATTTAAGTCATTCAAGTAGCTAATTAGCGTCTGCTTTTCTATCTTTAAGTAGCATTGTTATTTTGGAGGTGATTGTTTAGGAGTTTTGCCATTGCTTTCATTATGGCCAATGCTACCTTTTGTTCCACTGCAGATCTTCGTCAGGCTGCTTTTGTTGTTCTGGATGAGCTCAAGGGCTACCTCGCAGATAATGAGGGCGCCATGCTGAGCGTGAGAAAGCGCACAAAGTTTATAATTAAACGTGTTGAACGGATCATCGATATTTACGACAAATATGATAATCAACAAACAATCAAACTGCTACAGAGCATTAATGACAAACTCGACGATTGGACGAGTGATGCTAACTGAAATACATTACTCGAAAACCAGCAGAAAATTATAAAAAATATAAATATAATTCAATAAAATTTGGAAAAACAAAGCAATAACGACAACTTAACTATTATTAGGGAGAGAATGGATCAGCTTATAAAGACTCTATAATTACAAATTATACTTAATAAACAAACATCTTGCACTAAGTTACGTCTCTGGAGAAAAAAAAGTTGCATATCACTTCATCATACAGCAATGCAGCTCAAACTAACATATCAACTACGAAACAAGAAAAGTCAAAAATACAGAATATAAATTCTTATGTGCTGCTAATCTACAATAAAGACAATACAATAGGAAGCGAGCAAAACATAAAAATATTACAGCAAGAAATAAACCCATTAAAACTGAAAATTAGTGTAAATAAAGTACGGAAAATAAGAAATAGAAATATAGCATTGGAACTGGAAAAACAACCAAATATTGATACCCTCTGCCAGGACATAGGAAAGTCTGCCACAAACCTTATTGCCAAGTTACCTACTAAAATCTCCCGAAAACAATAAGTAACTCAATACCCACAGATATAATGAAGGATGATGTAATGAGCTGCATATATGAACAAAACCAACAGATTAATGAAATGATGCAAGAGGAAGAATTTAATAAACAATGCGAGCTCAAATTCCAGGTAGGAAAAAGAGGAAAGCCCTTCACTTATTGGGTGATTGAGGTTGCACCAAGGCTGAGACATATCTTTCTAACAGTCGGAAAATAATTATACAATGGTCTAGATGCCAAATACGGGATTTTCGTGCAGTGTTACAATGTTATAAGTGCTGCAAATTTGGAAATTCAACCAAAGATTGTAGCCATGCTTCCCCTGTGTGCAGTCAATGCACAGCGAAACGTAGCTTTAATACTGTCATCAAACAATTAAACAAGGAAAATGCCTCCAAGCGTGGATACTATAACAGCAGACATAGCTCGCAATCTGGAACAATCACCCTCAAATTTTGTCTGATGTATCATTTTTCAAGCAGTTATTGTATATATTTCCCAAACGTTGGAAGATCGCTAGGCTAGTGACTATTCCCAAGCCCGGAAATACAGACAGCGTAAGACCCATCTCACTTCTTTTACTGATGGAAAGATATTGGAAAAACTTTTGACTGAAAGGCTGAACTGGCACTTGGAAGAAAATGGAGACGTCTGGCAAGAGGGACACAAGAACCTTCTTAAGAAACAAAACTACGAATTCTTCCATGACTTGATTTAAAAATATCACAACATCAGCACTGTTCCGTGTCTGAGACATTGAACTTTACTTATTGGCTACCGGTTCAGCTTAAGTGCATTCCTTATCAATTAGCAATGCAGCATTAACGCATCTTACGCACATTCTGCCTTTAATCGTAAATTGATGTTCCTATTTAGCGTTATAACGCTTAATGCATAATGTATATAGTATTGTTTTTCATTATAACTTCTAATTTAAATAATAATCATTTTCGCGGTATTTTTTCATTTGCAATTTCTTAACTATGTTATTTTAATGGAAATTGAACATTCTACAATGTATTATACTGCATCTTAAGCCCAGCTGTGCTCAGCGATGCTGGTATTGTACAGTACACTGTACCAACTGAATAAAAGTATTGAGTATTGTATAAAAATGAATTCGAAAAAGTGTTTATAATTAATATAATTTAGCTATCAACGAATAAACAAGGAAATACGGAATTTACTTATATGAAATTGATTAATATTTTATAATTTTTTATTTAAAAGATAAACGACTTTATGAAGAGGTTTGGAAAAATTCCTCTTGGAATATCCGTTGGCGGATTCTTCTACATAAAACGGGATTTCCCCATAAGAGTAAATTATCATTTATCTAATCGTATAAATATAGATCAATTATAAATGATATTAATACAATATTGTTATTTTCAGGTAATCAGTGCACTTTATTCGGTATTCTCTTCGTGTATTGAAGTGAGCGGAATTTTGAAGAAAGAACAAAATTGTACAGTCAAGAATGGACAGAATATATTTCGCAGTTAAAATTGCTTAAATTTCTTCGAAATGTGATTTAATAATCATTATCCAAAAGGCATATGATGAGTAGAATTTTTTTGGGGCTGTTAGAAAGTGTTCGTGACAAATTTTCTGCAGCCTGGGATACAATTAGTTTGTAACGTACGATAAAACTCTAAACAAACTTTAAAGAGCGAGTCAGAGCAAGAGACAATGCATGTTGTCATACGACACAGTTCACTTCCACAACAACGCACGCCAACAGAAATTGCTCGAACCCTTTCAATGGGAGTTATTTGATCATTCCAACATCGTACTGAATGACTTTTATTTGTTTCCAACTGTGGTTTGGGATGCAGTGATTCGAATCCGATAAAAAAATCGATTCACGGAATGCGTAAACGGCGAACTTATAATCTGCAAATAGTTGTCGTTTTGGAAAACGGTATTTCTTATAGAGGGAGAAAAAAGTGATAGATGGCCCACCAGTGGCCACGCGTTTTCGTTTCCCAAGCCAATGTAATTTCGGTGGTGAGTTCGCGCCTGGCTAGGGCAGGCTGGCCACGTGAAGTTTTCCGGGTTTTCTTCACGTCTGTAATGCCTGAAATGGGACAAGTTACCCTTAAAAGTCCTCCCGGAAAGCATTATTCTCCGCGTGTAAACAAATATATATAATAACTAACTATGTCACATGCACCTCACAAATTAACACGTGACACCACAGCCTAGTAGCTCTCGACCAACATAAAAAAACAACACAACTTATAAATGTTTCTTTACGTCTATGTCCAGTTTATGCAACTTTTTCACTTTTAAACTGTATTTGTGTGCGCTATGCTTTTATATTATAACGGCGTTACCGTTAAGTGATGTGTTAGAATTAAAGTTATATAATTAAGCAAAATATGTTAATCGTTATTAGAAATAAATGTACAGTACCTATCATTATAAAGTTTAATAATACTTAATAATTTAAACGAATTGTATACTTTCTAAACTAAACAATTGTGTTTATATTCTTGTTTACTTCAATATGAAAAAGCAAATTTGTTAAGTTTAATTTTTTAAGGGTTCAGCTACAGTGTTTTTAATGTTATTCCACAGAAAAAAAAATCTGAAAATCCCGAATATATAATTTTTTCTTCCAATTAACTGAAATATAAATATTTTAATAACAATTCATAAATATCTCTCAAAGAGGTGACGCTTAGTACTGATTATCTTCAATCCGTAGTAATTTCCAAATGAACAAGATAAAACATCAATGATTGGAGTAAACAGATTTCCGAATCTATGCATTTTTACAATAACAATTCAGAAGTCAAATTCCATAACTAAAATATTTACATCCATGACATTGCGAGTTAAATCGTTCAAAGATAGAAACAAAATACAAATCTCATATTTATTATGCAATAGAGTGATAGAGAAATTTACTAACTTATAATATAATAAAGATGTTACAGTTTTCAGTAAATGAAGTAATAATTGTATTTTATGTATCAAGAATAAAAAGATATGTAAAAACTGTATAAATGCTGTTTTACTTAACGTACTTCTTACAATTGTTGTTGCGATGCGCTAATTTTACAGTATGATGGCTATAATACTTTTTAATATATTAATAGTTTTAATGATAGACACAAACATAAACAACTACCGGTAAGATCGATCTGTAGATTGAATAGTGGTGAAGGACGACTATAGTCGTTAAAAAATTCTTATAAAATACCTGGACCATTTCGTGAAGTCGTAGAATTTTCACGAGTAGTTGGGTTCTCCAACTTTGTTTTGGAATATCCTTTAGTTCTCGAGAAATTACAATAAAAGAGAGAAAATTAAAATAAATATGAAATTTTAGACGGCCATCTATCGACATAAATCGAATTTAAATCTCCCGCCGTCATCTGATTGGTTAAAAAAATTAATATTCCTAATTGGCTCGCGTCAGAAAAAAGTAGGTGTGACTTCTGTAAATGACGCTATCGGGAGTGCACCGATGCAACCGGAAAAAGTAAACAGCCTACGTCATTAGTCTAACGGTCCTTGTCTGACCTACTTTTCGTAGAATCAACATTGGAGTAAGCTGTAGTAAAACGTAGTAGTTTATAGTAAAACGGTCTTCTCTAATATTCATAGTACTTTGTAAAGCTCGGATTTCAATTTAATAAGTATTATTTAGTTCAGAAACATTATAAATACATCATTAAGTAGGAGAATAACGAAAAACTTTATTTTTTAGTATAATACAATTTACAAAATCGAAAGTTCGTATATCGTAATATTATAAAAAACTACATCGAAACATACAAAGTCACCTAATTTACTTAAATTCAGTTCATTATACAACTGTAGATACTCTTGCCTTCCTCAGTTTCCTCAAAACAAAATTCGAAAACTTCAATTAATTCTATAAATATTTAAGCGCCATTACTATTCGAATTAACTGTAATTACAAATATAACTGAAAAATATTTTCGACATAAACCCTAGGCAATAATTATCAAAACAAAATTCTTCAAGTATAAATTTTTCTGATCGAGTAATATGTAATAATAGTTTTATCTATTACTCTTGCCATATTCAACTTTCTATGTTCACATCCATTTAGTTTCATCTAATTACACTTTAAATGTAAAAAAATCTACCAACAAATAAGTTTTCTAATAAAGATACTACTTGCTAATTAAAGTTTGTATTCTTCTTTGACGTAGTTCTACGTTTTAGCACTAAATTGGTAGACATGTCTAAATAACACGCTTATAAACACTAAATGCCATAAATGTTTCGAAATTAGAACTAGATAATTATATGCACAAATAAATTTACATGCCTTCATTTACATCCAAACAAAGATCAGTTCTCCCAAATTGTCGAAAAATAAATTATTTTCAACTTTTCTTTCTGAATTTAGAACTAATTCACAGTAAACTTTATGCCTTAAAATATCCATTGCAATCAACGCAAAATGTATGAATCCACGTAATAAAAAATTATCGCAGTGAACTTCGAAAAAACGAGAAACACAGAATTATTAAACCGCACTTTACGAAATCTGGCGCGAACTGTCGTATACAATAAACAAAACGAAAATGCTCTTGTCCAATGTCATCAGGTGACAAAAAGTTTCTAAATAAACGCTAAAAGTTTTAAAGAATTCTTTCACAAAAACCGATGAATTTAATTAATACACAATAACTAAATCTGTTTAATAAAGATTAATAATTTTCCATTATAATTATGCAAATTAGATATAAAAAAGATCATCGCGCAAATTCTCCCGCGAACCATGGATGACTCTTACGTCATCTGGATTGAAGTTTCCTGCAAAATACTGAAAATTTTTATATAATTCTTTTACTAATCCAGTCAAATTTAAATAATATAAAATGTCTAGATCTGTTTAATAAAGATTATCACAAATATTATTACAAATATGCAAATTAGATATGAGATAGATCACTAGGAAATCTCCCGCCAAGATAAAAATAGCTTTCGGTCACGTGTTCACCAAGAAATATGTTTAAAATTTAATTTTTCAGCTTACATAAACCGTACAATAAATGAGTATTTCTTCGAAAGAAGTCGATATACACGAATAAATAATAATTATTTAATAATGCTTTTATCCATTTTAAATTGATATTGTAAAAATTAAGCCATTTAATCTGTGTGGCTTTTATAATTTAGAGTTTCCGAGTATTTTACTGTGAAATTCAATTTAGTAAACAGAAACAAAGTTAGGCTATTAAGTATAAACAGCACAATACAAGAATTTATACGTAAGTTGAGTGTAAATACAGAAAAAAATCGAATTATATCAAAGATGGGAGAAACAAGCTTACATCCCCAGAACAGAGCTTATAATTCGTTGTTATTTTCAGCCTGTTTCTACTTCGACTGTTTTTTGTTGGTAAAAAGTTAATGTTTTAAGATGTTCTTAGTAAAGAAACATAAAAGTATCGAAATATAATATTCACACACACAAAAATATTCATGTATGTCGACATTAGAAATTTGAAATCAATTATAGAATGTCCTGGATAGAGATATCGTGTGATTGTCTGTTTCTTCTGTCTTATTTTGTTTTTCTACGTGAAAATAAGATATCTTTTATAACTATTGATAATATAAACATTTTGTTTCTTTATATATTACCTTCAATTACAGCTGCAAACTTTAACACATGGAGCATGTGAGAAAGTATTATTGTATAGATTATTACATTTTTATGAATACACCTGAGACTCGTGACAATATAGGCCTATATTAACCTACTTTAAGTGTCAATATTTTATTTAGAATCATTTTAAACGTTATTATTACATCAAATTATGAAATGGAATGTTCCAAGTATAGGAGTAAGAGGGAGGGGAAAGAAGCCATGCGTGGGGAAAAAATGAGTTTTTATCTAAATTATAATAAAATTTACTTATATTTACGAGAAATATCGATAATTTTCTTCTGGAGAAATGTATCTTGATAAAATTAATTATCTATATGAATGAAACTTTCAATAATACATTAGATACAATGACTGACGTTCCTTTCTTACCCTTTCTGTAGTATGTCTTATTATTAAACATAGTTTCCTAGATTATAGCATAATAATGTGTAAAAAAAAAAATGGAAAATTCTGTTAATTTGTAAACGCAGATTCTATCACATAACAAGCATACTGTATCCTCTGTATATTTAAAGTCAGTTATTCGCGATTGAATTTTTCTAGATAAGCCTGTTTAATCCGTAATTTATTTGACAGAAAGAAATTGTTTATGGCCGTATTTCATTTATATAATGTTTTTCTCGTGATATTATTTCTAATATCGGAAAAAAATATACATTTCTAATATGGACATACATCAATATTTTTAATTCTGAATATTATATTTCGATACTTTTATCTTTCTTCACTAACAACAAAGTACTTTTATTTTAAAAAAATAAGTTTTTACCAACAGAAAACAGTCAAAGTAGGAACAGGCTGAAATTGACAACAAATTATAAGCTCTGTTCTGGGGATGTAAGCTTGTTTGTCCCCATCTTTGATATAATTCGTTTTTTTCTGTATTTTCACTCAATTTACGTAAAAATTATTCTATTGTCCTGTTTATAACTAATAGCTTGTCTTTGTTTCTGTTTACTAAATGGAATTTCACAGTAAAATATTCGGAAACTAAATTATAAAAGCCAAACAAATTAAATAGCTTAATTTTTACAATATCCACTTAAAATGGATAAAAGCATTATTGTATATTTATTATTTATTCGTGCATATCGACGTCTTTCGAAGAAATAATCATTTATTGTAGAGTTTTTATAAGCTGAAAATTATTCTGTTGTCTTTGATGAAATTTGTTACAATTTACTAATTTTTACAGAAACATTAAATTTTAAACGATGACATTAGTTAAAATGTATTAATTTGTACACAAACATTAAATTTAAGGCGTATTTCTTGGTGATCACGTGACCGAAAGCTATTTTTATCTTGGCGGGAATTTTCCACAGTGATCTTTGTCATATCTAATTTGCATATTAATGATAGTACATTACTAATCTTTATTAAACAGATCTAGACATTTTATATTATTTAAATTTGACTGGATTAGTAAAATAATTATATAAAAATTTTCACTATTTTGCAGGAAACTTCAATCCAGATGACGTAAGAGTCATCCATGGTTCGCGGGAGAATTTGCGCGATGATCTTTTTTATATCTAATTTGCATAATTATAATGGAAAATTATTAATCTTTATTAAACAGATTTAGTTATTGTGTATTAATTAAATTCATCGGTTTTTGTGAAAGAATTCTTTAAAACTTTTAGCGTTTATTTAGAAACTTTTTGTCACCTGATGACATTGGACAAGAGCATTTTCGTTTTGTTTATTGTATACGACAGTTCGCGCCAGATTTCGTAAAGTGCGGTTTAATAATTCTGTGTTTCTCGTTTTTTCGAAGTTCACTGCGATAATTTTTTATTACGTGGATCCATACATTTTGCGTTGTTTTTAACGGATAAAAGGTGGAAATTTTACGCTGAATATAGAACTTGTTTTTCAGAATATGCTACTTTACAAAAAGAAAAGTTGAAAATAATTTATTTTTCGACAATTTGGGAGAACTGACTTTTGGATATAACATATGGATATAAATGAAAGTATGTATTATTGAGCTACTAATTTATTTGTGTTTATGTGTATTGTTGTACTGCAACTTACTTTGTTTTACTACGTTAGAGAAAGTATGTCACACATTGGATTTCTGACATAAAACTGTCGGCTTTTTCAGAGTGAAGCGGACCCTCTCAGTGAAGTGTATTTTAGGGAAGTTATGCACTTTTTTTCTGATGCATGCCAATTGTGAAAATTGTTTTTAAAATTAAATATCGCTCAATGACGATAACATATGTTATAAATGTGAAGATGAATATAAAAATATTTCTACATTTTTTTATTGTTTTGTTGTTTCTTAAAGATTAATTTATTTAAATTTATTATATGTCAAGTAAGTTTATTTACAAAATGCTAATATTTTAATTCGCTTTAATATTTCGGTGTAAATTTGAACAAGGAATTTTAAAATTTTAAATAAACGATATACTGAAATTTTCTTTTATTTACAATGATTACGTCACTTCTACAGAAAGTAGAACACGAGACGACCTTCACCCACATTTCAGTCTGGGGGGAAAGGCCGCCAGTTGTAGTCATAACAACCTTTACGTCTTCTATTGTTGTGGATGAAATTCGTTAACTGTCAATTACATTTTCTTGAATTTGATTCGCAGGTTGGAAAAAATCGTCATTACTTAAATGCCTAAAACTTTAAAAAATTATATAAAATTGAAAATAAATTAAAAACTTTTGAAAAAATCGTATCGGATAGAAAATCAAAAAAGAATTTAATATAAATTTGAAAAAAAAATTTTAGCAAAAAATTACCGCGAAAAAAATTCATATATAAAAAAATTATGTGACAATAAAGAACGATTTTTTCTTTACAAGACGTAACTGTTTAAAAATTTTTTTTCCTAAACGGAAACGAGAAAAACGCGTGGGAAAATTCTTAAAAAAATTCCCACGGTTTATCTCCACAACTAACTGGTAGAGCCGAGTCCGACTGTTCTACTGTTAAGAGGTTAGTATTTTTAATGATAGACACAAACATAAACAACTACCGGTAAGTATTTCGATCTGTAATTGAATATTTGTAAATAATAATGTTTACTTTATATAAAAAACATCCACACAATCTACATTACACGAGTTCATTAATATGTGAAAAATATTTACATAAATGACAACTCATTTTATTAAAATATTTTTTATCACTGCAATTAGATGATAAATTTATAATGCCTGCAACCTAAAAACAAAAAATTATAACACTGTAGAGCGTCGTTTATCCGAAAGCGGGTTAACCAAAAGCTTGACAGTCGGACTGTGTCTTGCCCAATCGAACGTTTAACTTCTAAAATCAAAGTATATTTTTTTTCGTTTTTGTATTTTTAATATATTCATTTTGTTTGTACAAAACAAAGAAATAATTTTTAATGATACAAAGCTTCGATTATTATTATAAAAATTTTCGTTAGGCTTAAAATCGACAAAAATTCAACACGAAGCGACACGCAACGGAGAAAATTTTAACATAAATCGACACACAATGGAGAAAAATGTCAACATTGGATAGGTTAATATAATTTTTTAGTACATAATCGGTTATACGAAACAATCAGTTATCCGAACAACTCCAGTCCCCAATTGATTCGGATAAACGATGCTCTACTGTACTTCGATTTGAGTGGAGTTTTTCGTGGCTTACTCATACTACTTACAGCAGAAACCTTTCGCATTATTGCCTTTTCTAGTTTGGCTTGATTATCCACTAGATGTCGGTTGTGCTGTGGCGCTTATCAATTGTTAAAATATTCATAATTGATATCCAAAAGCAATTAAATAATTTGTTAGATAAAATAAATCGTTATGTTGAAATTAATTTAAATACTGTTTCTAATAATTCGAAACATTTATGCCATACTTGCAATGAAAAATTTGCAGACGATGATTTGCCGACAAAAAAGACCTGCCTGATGATCTCGATCATCAGACAGGTCTATTTCGTGAGTGGGTCCATAACAGCTGCAATTTAAATTTCTGACTAAAAGCATTTAAATCCCAATTATACTGCATAATATTTCCGGTTATGATTCACATTTAATTTTTAAAAATATTCCTTTTAAATTATTCCAATAAATTCAGTAAAATTTACAACATTTTCATTAGATTATTTTAAATTTATTGATAGTTACCAGGTTTTAAATTCTTTTCTCTGTTTTACCAATCTATAATATACAAATTATAATTTTCCGATTTTTAATCATTTACAAATAAACATCGTACTAAACCCGATAACATTAAGCCAATACATCGCCACCTGCTGTCAATAATCGATTAACCGCTTTCATTAAAACCGATTTCATAATTTCATGAATGTTAATCACTCATAAAAACGATATGAATTTTTTAAAATGAAAACCGTATTTTATGATTATTTTGATATATTGCAACAAGTATTATTTTTTCTTCAATGCATTTAATTAAAATTATCTATATAATAATATTTTTACCAATTAAACGATAATCAATGAAGAAATTAGAGGTAATGTTTTGATTTTTTCAGATTTACAACAATTTTATAAATATTGAAAAAAGTAATCGTCTTTTAGAGTTCAAGTTAATCTTCACTGTTAATGCTTTACTATTCATTTCAAGTTGTTATAAATTACACCAAACGGAACTAAAAACAGATCGGAACACTAGGAACAATTGATATGTAAGCAGGTTTTGCTTTCGCGGCGATTGTGTATACGTAACAAGTATTCGTGTGAATCGTGTGAAATATGACCTTCCGAGTTTTTTGAAAATATTCACGTTTTCAGACATCCAGAACCCAAAAGATGTCAAAAACAGGCATACACATACATACTTATTTACAAATTTATGTAAATAAGTATGTATGTGTGTGCTTTGACGTTTATTTCGTTTAACATCTCAGGATGGAGTAATGATTAAGAAGCGAATTTGGCACGAAATTTGATAGAGTTAAAGCTGCTTATACACAATCTATTAAATTTTGATAATTAAAGATCGAGGAAGTGAACGATAGAGCGGGGTCGTGTCAAATTCCTGGAAAAGTCAAACTTAATAATTATTATCGAATTATTACAAGATTATTTCTATTTTAACGTGTTTTATATCATGTCTTTCAGACGTGAATGTCGGCAACTTAAATCGCTTACGTAGGCATCACAACCTATCCAACACGAATCACTTTTCAAATATTAATATCAGACCAGTATTAATTAATAGTCGTTGACCATGCACACTTCCGGAAAAAAATCAACGAATACTTTCGGTGGAATTAATTCAATTCTTCTGGCAACAGTCCTTTTTTCTATCGGACCAGCAGCATGGTGTAATTTGAATTGGTAAGTTACATCATACAAGTTTAACAATATGCATAAAATATGCTTTAAGTGGTTTTCGAGGGTGTCGAGTTTAAATATTTTGACCGTTATTCGCGAAATTTGAATTGTTGGGAGATTACCTATTGATATGCGTCTGGGAATAATACAGTTTATTTGAGTTAACATGAGAAAAAAATACGTTATTTGAAAAAACTTAAGATACGTTTCAATTGCTATCTACTTGACAAATGAAATTGGGCCAATTTTTACCGAGTATCCGAGTATCGTCATAAACATGACAATGATAAGCTGAAATAACCAAACTATGTTTTTCTTTTTAATACTTGTTGTTTCATTGTATTTGACTTATAAAACTACAAAGATTATCTTACGTTAGAGTTTATTGCACTGAGTAACAAATGTAACACATTTTAAAAATACTTTATTCTTCTACTGTACACAATTTCAAGAATCTAGTGATACATGATTTAATAATATATAAATATGCAATTCATTACAACTATCATGTATTATTAAACTTGACGATAATAGGTACAATTATTTCTAATAACGTTTAATATATTTTGTCTAATTCTTCTAATTTAAAGTGTTCTTCTAACACATTATTTAATGGAAACGCCGTAATAACATACAAGGATATCGAATTCTAATACGGTTTAGAAGTGGAAAAAGTAAAGCGTAAGAAGCCAACACAAACATAAACAAACATCTATCATTTTGTCCTGTCTTCTTATGTTGGGAGAGAGCTACTAGCCTATAATGTGCAATGGTAGGTTGTGACGTGCGATGTTTTGTAATAAATAATTATATATATTTTTTGGTGCGTAAAGAATAATGCCTTCCGGGAGGTCTTTTAGAGAAAACTGGCCCCTATTCAGGCGTTACAGACGTGGAGAAAACCCGGAAAACTTCACGTGGCCAGCCCGTTCTGGCCAGGTACGAACCCATCACCGAACTTCTACTGTTCGGGGAACGAAACCGCTTGGCTTCTAATGAGATATATATCATCTTTGCGCCAAAACTCCCAGCGCTCTCTATAGGAAATGCTGCTTTACAGTCAGACAACTATTCCGAAATTAACTTCTGGTACCCTATAAAAAAAAAAACAGGAATAAATATAAACGGGATATTCTACAGAAAATGTACGGTATAAATCAGATATTTGTCGTAAGGTAGCACTATTTTTTGTATCCCCTCATTAAGGCAGTTTGCCCCTGAAATTTCAATAATTCACGAACTTCATGAATCGATTTCTCACCGGTGTTGATTGCAGCTTTCCAAACCACACTTTTACTTTTAGAAAAAAATGAAAGTCATTCGGTGGAAAGTTGAGATGATCAAACAACTTTCATTGAATGTGTTCAACAATTGCTGTGGGTGAGCGTTTTTCTAAACAAAAACTATGCCGTAGGACAACATGCATTGCCTACTGTTCTGAGTCGTTCTTCCAAGTTTTCTTACAGTTTCACTGTACACTTGCAAACTAAATTTGTCACTAGCACGCATTTACAATCTCATAAATTATAATCATCATCTGTTTCTAAATAAAGATCGCTTAGAAATAGATAAATTTATTAATTACGAAATATGTTTTTTCCAGCATTGACTGTGCAATTATTTTCTTTCTTCAAAATTCCGCTGACTTCAATACACGAAGAAAGTATCGAATAAAGAGCACTCATTACCTGAAAATAACGATATATTATTAAGGTCATTTACAACTGATATAGGTTTATAAAATTAGAAAAAAAAACAATTTACTCTTATGGGGAAATCCCGCTTTATATAGAAGAACCCGCCAATGGATATGCCGAGAGGAATCTTTCCAAATCTTTTCATGAAGTCGTTGATCTTTTAAAATAAATACAGATAATATCTCAATCTGTTTATCATAATTAAATGTAGTATTTCCTTGTTTAATTATTTAAAATTTATCGTTAAAACGTACGTATTTTCAGGTTTTTATTTTATTTTTCGAACATTAGGGATGAACACATTGAAAGACTGGATTTTTTAGATAATAAGTATTTAGCATTTAAGCATTATTCTGGATAATTGACTTACCTTAAACTTGAAGGTCAATGGTAAATTTCCAGAAGAAACCTTTTGAATACTTATGAAATTAACGTACATCTGAAAAAATAATAATAACGTTTCAACCTGTAACTGTAGCATTGTACAAAATGTACAGAATTAAACCGACAGTACTCAGACACGCGTAGAGCCGACTTAACTGAACCGAATCGAATGAAATTCGAACACACAATGCTGACGACTGGGAGAGATTTACGAAGGAAATAATTAATTGAAATTTTTACCACCAGAAGAAAATATGACGCTGTATTAATAACAATTATAAGAATGACAAAAAAAACTTTATTAGAAAATAAAACTACATTTTACACATTTACAGCATGTGCACAATGTAGAATCTTTCTCCATTGACTACATTGCAATTGTAAAATCACGTTATCAAATGCAGCATGTAATATTTTAGGAAGAATCTCGGAGTACCAATTCAACCTCACTAATTTGTCTCCAATTGAAAATTCCGAACAAAGGCAGGTATACGCATCAATTTAAAAGTAATGAGTAATCGGCTTTGCTTTATGATTTTCGACACAACGTTTTATTTTCAGAAATGAAATAATGATGCATAACGAGATATGCCTAAAATTATTTCTGATAAAATATTATTCCATAACGATGAATCAAAACATATAAATACAATCGTCAATTTCTACGAAAATAGAAATACTTACCAGAATTGTTAAATGAGAAAGTGCCCGAGATATAAGCAACAGTCCAAACAGAGAAAGTAAGGATATTATTGTAAAACTAATTGTTAAAATCGGTTGTAATTTAACGAATATCGTTGCATACGAAACGAAAGACACCAAGTAAAGTAAACTTGTGTAAATAAAAGGTAAAAGAATGTCCCATTGTTCATTAATCGTTGTAAGATATCCCCAAAGTTCTACGTGTTTCTGCAGTATTTCTTCTAATGTTTCTCGTAGAAAATGGTTATCAATAGTAATTTCACTTATCTCTTCTGACATCTTCATGTATCTTTTCTGCAAAATGAGAAAACCTGCCACGCACGCTAAGGCAAGAGAAACGATCTGGCCATTGAAATACATAAAATATGCAGAATGAACAAAAGACACAAGAAATGCTTCTGTGTCAGACCCCTTCTGTCTTTTGATTTCTGCGTAAAACGAAATCCCAGATATCGCGGAAACCACAATAAATGTGATAAATAAAAAAGATAAGAAATAGATTGTACTCTCTTCTATACGCTTAGTTATTTTCGATTCTCCATTATAACTGCTCAATACGCAGTGAAAATAAACCTTTTTCCTTTTGAGAATAGTGAACTGCCCAGCAATATATATCGAGAATAATGCACAGACTGCTGATGCTTCCAACGAATAATCTCCGAATATTTTGATAACTCTTAAAAAATATATATTCATATTTTGTAATCTTACCGAAAAAATCAAGGCCATTGCCCAGAAAAATATTTCTATGAAAGAACAATATGCCTTAAATAAATACGGTCGAAAATGATTCTTTGCCTTTGTGTCGTCCTCCATGCATGGACAAGGATTCCAAAAGAACAGTTCGAATACTTTAGCTGAATTAAATACAGGGACTAACATATACCCTATACAACGTTGTTTCTCTCGAATTGACAGCATTTCGTCTTTGAGTAAAACCAATTAATTTTAATCTCTGAAATTTTCAATTTACCCAAAACACCGCAGCATACACCTGACAATGTACGTCTTTGTGTCGTGTGGCGTTGCTATTGTGTAATATTGATTTATTTTAAAAATTTCAATGCATATTCATTTTGTTTCAATTAGAGTAAGTGCTTTATGATATACAATTAAGGAAACAACATAATGGAACTTTTATCTATTTTTAGTTGAATATTTTAGTTTGTGTACCTTAATATACTCTAATTTCCCTTCAAGGAAGTTGTTTCTAGTAGAAAAAAAATAAATACTAAAGTTATTATGCGCAAAATAATTTTCTCCTGATCAATTTATTGATTTTCTACCTCTGTTAAGCTTATATATTTTAATGGGTTGCAAACCAAGTCGTTTACTTAATTGTACATCATAAAGCACTTACTTTAATTTAAGCATGATAAATATTCCTTGAAATTTTTAAAATAAATCAATATTCCTTTATAGCAACGAAACACGACAAGCAGACGTTCATTGTCACGTGTTTGCTGTAGTGTTTTTCGTAAAAACGGACTTTCGAAGACTAAAAATAATTCGTCTTACTCAGATAGAATATGCTAACACTAGTAGGAAAAACAAAGTCGTATCTGGTATGTGTTAGACCTTGTATTAAATTCAGTTAAAGTATTTGTGCTGTATGTTTGGAACCCTTGTCCATGCATGGAAGGCGAAACGACCAAAGAATCATTTTCGATCGAATTTATTTAAAGCATTTTGTTTTTCCATAGAAATATTTCTATGGGCAATGGCCTTGCTTTCATTTATACGATTACAAAATATGAATATTTATTTTTTAAAAGGTATCAAAATATATGGAGGTTATTCACTAGAAGCGTTAGTATTCTGGGCTCTATTATCGATATATAGTGCCGGGTAGTTCAGGATTCTCAAAAGAAGAAAAATTTATTGTTACTGCATATTTAGCAGTTATCAAGGAAAATCTAAAATAATAAATCGTATAGAAGCGTATACAATGTATTTCTTACCTTTATAATTTATCACATTTATTGCGTCTACCTTGTTTCCCGGAATTTCGTTGTTTGCGGAATTAAAGAAGAAAAATGGAACTGACACAGAGCGATTTGTTTTATTTTTCTGTGTTCTATGTATCATATTTATTCCGCTGGCCAGATCATTTCTCTTGTTTTAGTATGGGTGGCAGGTTTCCTTATTTTCCAGAAGATGTCAGACGAGATAACTAAGTTTAATATTTGAAACTATTTTTTGCAGGAAACATTCAACCGAATACTGCAAAAACACGTGGAACTTTGGAAATGTTTAACAACAATTAACGAACAATGGGACATTCTTTTACCTTTTATTTACCTTTTATATTATTTTACATGACGTCTTTCGTTTGGTATGCAACGATATTTGCTAAATTAAAATTGATATTTACAATTGGTTTTATATTAATATTTTTAATTCTTCTGTTTGGACTGATACTTTTTCTTGTGCATTTGCTTATTTGCTCAGAAACAATGTCGGGCATCTCTTGTTAATGTGTTAGCAATTTTCTTTAGGGAATCAACGTTGTATTGAAAACGATAAAAAAAGCGTATTTTCCATAATATTAATTTAGCTAAGTATACCTGGCCTGGCCTTGTTTAAAATTTTCAGGGTTGAGAAATTAGTGAGATTAAATTATAACACCTATTTATTACGTTTTTTTAACGTTTTTTAAATTAGAGAAATTAGTAAATTAAAAGAAGTCTGAGGTCTGTTAATGTACAGTACATTTAATAACTTAAATGTACATTACCAAACCTCAGTAATTACGATAATAAAACTGCCAAACACTAACACATACATAAAACACTGGGTCTGAAATTAACGGAAGAAGCGTTGTGTGTCTCATTCTCATTATATAACATTGCCCAGTACATTTCAACCATTAATCTTTTGTTAGCGAAATCATCTTTAAGATAAAAGCTTTAATTTGATACCGAATAATAAGGAATTTATGGAAAAAAATCATTTGAAATTTTCACCAACGAAAAAATATATGGTGCTGTTCAATGAAAAACATGTTTAACGGGGTGAAGTTATTTAAAGGATCGTATCTAACGCGTGCACTCGGTGTCGCATATGAAAGCCACAACAGTGCGATCTTTTTTCCGGATTACCATAGAAATATTACGTGCTGCAGTTGATAACGTGGTTTTACATTGCAACATAGTGAAGAGAACAGGATTCTAATGAGCACATGCTGTAAATGTTTAAAACGTAATTTTATTCTTGTAATAAAAATTTTCCCACTGTTCTTATAAATTGTTATTATTACAACGTCACATTTTCTCTTGGAGATAAAGATTTTAACTAATTTTCCAATTCGTAAATCTCTTTCCGGTGATGCGCATTGTATTTGTACTGAGTTTTTTTTCGATTCGGTTCAGTTGAGTCTGAGTTTGAATAATGCTACGATCACAGCTTGATATATCATTATTTCTATTCTTAATGTACTGTACGATCATTTTGCCAGCATTGAAAGGTTTGATCTGCAAATCTACCATTGACAATTTAAGAAAAGTGAATAATTTAGAATAATCTGGGAACACTATATTTCAATTAGTCAACTTGAATATACACGGGTAGGCATATTAAATAAACTTTCAGTGTTATAGATTTCATGCATTTGCACCAAACTTACAAGATATACAGTTAAACCACTTACAGAGTATTTTCAAGGTTTCCCAGTTTTATTGCAGTTCGTTTTACTTACGAATATGAAAACAAATAAACAAATTATAGGAAATATATTGTATATAATTAAACTTTTCTTAGCACGAAAAGAAGAAAAATACACACATGGTGGTCAAGAATTTCGTACTGTTAAAAATTCGTACTGAAAAAAAGTTACAGAATTATCGAAAACAATTATTCAACCGGACATGCCTCATCATGCATTCACAACCGTTGTTACGTGGCTAAATTGTGTTATACGGTATGTCGGAGAATATGCCTAATACTTATATTTTGATAAACAGATTGAAAATTATTTTCATTGTTTGCGTGTCTACTCATTCTTACTTGTACGTCAACACTGTTTACCGCTGATTTTTAGAACGAAATTTTATCCCTGTCAACAAAAGAACCTACCGTGCTGACTTTACTTACCATGCAACCTGCATTTTATTCTGATAATTCTTCCGTTTTGAAATAAATTTTTAAAGATTTTTACAAACTTTTTGTCTACCCTGTACTGCACTTTACTTCGATGATTAAACCCTGAGATAAAAAGCAAGAAAAGGAGTAATGTAAAAGCTAACCAGTGGCTGATTGGGTAAAGCATACCGATAAACAGATGCCCTACACATCTCTGGACCTCACTTCGTGTGCTATTTTTTTCTGTCGAGGTATGTAAAGAACACGATTTATGTTGACATTACTTACTGTCTTCGGAAGAGTGTCGGAACTGCATTATCGCTGCAATTTTGACCAGCCAGGAAATCATCTTTAAAATGCATAAAGCGAATTGAATGATTCTTTGAACGTGTCACATTACCAAAGGAAAATACATATAACATCCCTAGTTTTTCAACAGAAACTTGAATAGTTTATAGTTCTAAAGTAACACTGGTTGTTAAATCTGAAATGTATATTTTTAACTTGTATCGCTCTGTGAGCACTAAGAGGCCTTTTTAGCAAGCTAATTATTAGTTTGGCTAGGGCCAAAATAAGATCAGCCGGGTTGTGTGGGATAAGAACTGACATATTCGGTCAAACCATCCCGAAAATTGCTGAAGATTTATCGACTCGTCCGGATTTTATTCCCCAAAGCGGCTGCCACCGTAACAGCTCGGCCATCCGGCAGTCAATCTGAAACGTTTTCAGAAATACAGTTGCTTGAAATTTGATTATTTATTTGGTTTTTTGTTTTTTTTTGTTTGTTGTTGTTGTTGTTGTTTATTCACTTAATGCGACTCGATATACAGGCGATCTGTCGATCTATGGGGAGTGCGCTTTCTGCACGTTTTCTATGGGAAACTGGCCTCTATTTACATGTTACTAATGTGAAGAGGACTCACTAGTCTGGCACATCGGCGTAGTGCGAACTCACGACAATACCAGTGTTCATTGGTTTTATCCACTTAACCACCGGTGGACTTGTGACCACTTGTTATCACCCGGTATAAAAATGAATTGAAAGGAGCTCAGTCGGGTTAATTATAAACATCATCAACGAATAAACGAGGAAACACGGGATTTAACTATAATAAACTCATTAATATTTTATAATTTTTATTTGAAAGATAAATGACTTCATGAATAGATTTGGAAAAATTCCTTTTGTCATACTTCTATATAAAACGGAATATCTTGATAAGAGTAAATTGTTATTTTTTCTAATCGTATAAATATAAGTCAAGTAATGATATTTATATAATATTGTTATTTTCAGGTAGTCAGTGCACTTTATTCGGTATTCTCTTCTTGTATGGAAGTAAGCGAAGTATTGAAGAAAGAACAAAATTGCAAGGTTAAAGATAAACAACATATTTCGCAGTTAAAATTATTAAATCGCATTTCGAAGAAATTTAAGCAATCATTATCCAGAAAAAAGAGACGAGTAGAATTTTTGAGACTGTAAGGGAGTGTTTTTGACAAATTTTATAGAGCCTAAGATACCGTTAATTTCCAACGTACGGTGAAACTCTAGAAAAGCTTTGAAGAGTGACACAGAACCAGAGGCGATGCATGTTGTCCTACGGCACGGATCACGTCCAGAACAACGCACGCCCACAGAAATTGCTCGAATAACTTTTAATGTAACTAGTTTGATCATCCCAATCTCGAGCTGCTCGACTTTCACTTGTTTCCAAAACTAATAGTGTGGTTTGGGATGCAGCGATCGAATCTTATAAGAAACCAATTCACGAAATTCGTAAATGGAGATTTAAAATCTGGGAATAGTTGTCGTATTGAAAAACAGCATTTCCTTTACAGTGCAAAAACAGTGATAGATGCTAACCATTAGCCAAGCGTTTCCTTTCCGAGTCATGGGAGTTCGGGGTGTAGATTCGTGCCTGGCTAGTGCAGGCTGGCCACGTGAAGTTTTCCGAGTTCTCTTCACGTCTGTAATGCCCGAATAGGGGCCAGTTACACTGAAAAGTCTTCTCGGAAAGCACTATTCTCCGCGTGTAAACAATTATATATAATAAGTAACTATGTCACATGCACATCACAAATTAACACGAGACACCACAGCCTAGTAGCTCTCGCCCAACATAAAAAACAACACAAGTTATAGATGTTTTTTACGTTCATGTCCAGTTTATGCGACTTTTTCACTTTTAAACTGTATTTCTGTGCGTTATCCTTTTACGTTATTACGGCGTTACCGTTAAGTGATGTGGTAGAATTGAAGTAGAATAATTAGACAAAATATGTTGAACGTTATTAGAAATAAATGTGCCTATCATTATAAAGTTTAATAATACATTATCATTTAAACGAATAGTATACTTTCTAAACTAAACAATTGTGTATATATGCCTGTTTACTTCAATATGAAAAAGCAAATTTGTTAAGTTTAATGTTTTAAAAGTTCAGATATAGTGTTTTGAATATTATTCCATAGAAAAAAGAAATCTGAAGATCCCGAATTTATAATTGTTTTTTTAATTAACTGAAATATGAATATTTTAATAACAATTCATAAATATCTTCCAAAGAGGTGACACTTAGTACTGATTATCTCCAATCCATAGTAATTTCCAAATAAACAAGATAAAACACCAATGATTGGAGTAAACAGATTTCCAAATTCATGCTACAATAACAATTCAGAAGTCAAATTCCATAACTAAAATATTTACATCCATGACTTTGTGTGTTAAATCGTTCAAAGATAGAAACGAAATACAAATCTCATATTTATTATGCAATATTGATAGAATGATAGAGAAATTTACTAACTTATAATATAATAAAGATGTTACAGTTTTCAGTAAATGAAGTAATAATTGTATTTTATGTATCAAGAATAAAAAGATATGTAAAAACTGTATAAATGCTGTTTTACTTAACGTACTTCTTACAATTGTTGTTGCGATGCGCTAATTTTACAGTATGATGGCTATAATACTTTTTAATATATTAATAGTTTTAATGATAGACACAAACATAAACAACTACCGGTAAGTATTTCGATCTGTAATTGAATATTTGTAAATAATTATGTTTACTTTTTATAAAAAACATTCACACATTCAACAGTACACAAGTTCATTAATATGTGAAAAATATTTACGTAAATGACAACTCATTTTTTTTAATACTTTTTATCACTGCAATTAGATGATACATTTATAATGCCTGCAACGTAAACAGAAAAAATTATAATACTTTGATTTGAGTGGAGTTTTTCGTGGCTTACTCATACTACTTACAACAGAAACCTTTCGCGTTATCGTTTTTTCTAGTTTGACTTGATTATTTACAAGATGTGGGGTGTGCTGTAGCGCTTATCAATTCTTAATAATTTTTTAATTTATATTCAAAAGCAACTAAATAATTTGTTAGATAAAACAAATCGTTAAGTTGAAATTAATTTAAATACTGTTTTTGATAATTCGATACATTTATGCCATACTTGCAATGAAAGATTTGCCGACGATAATTTGGGTGTAATGGACCACGATCATCAGACAGGTCTTTTTCGTAGGTAAGCCCATAATATCTGCAATTTAAATTTCCAAATAAACACATTTATTTCAATTATACTGCATAATTTTTCAGGATATAATTTGCATTTAATTTTTAAAAATATTCTTTTTAAATTATTTTCAAAAATTAAAATTATTCCAATAAATTCAAAAAAATATACAACATTTTTATTAAATTATTTTAAATTTATTGATTCTTACAAGTTTTTAAATTCTTTTCTCTCTGTTTTAACAGACAACCTAAAAAATGCAAGTTATAATTTTCCAATTTTTAATCATTTTTTTATCACAAAAAATATAGAAAATTATTAAAAAGAAAAGGAATTTTTCTATATTCGTATTTTAAAAATAAGTGAATATTAGATTAAATACAGCTGCCACCCAAAATATGTTTTTATAACAAATTATCAAGAGAAAATATTACAGATGATTGCAATCACGTTCAATTAATTTGGAAAAAACTTTGCTGTAAAACTTTAAAAGACTATTTAAAATTATACCAATATGTTGATATATTATTAGCAGATATATTTCAAAATTTTAGAAAATTAAGTTTAACATATTATAATTTAGATGCTGTATATTTTATAACAACATTCGATTTGATGTGGAACTGCACTTTAAAAACAACAAAAATTCAATTAGAGTCATTTAATGACCTCGATATGTACTTGTTTATTGAAAAAGGAATAAAGAAGGAGAAATAAGTTTAGCAGTAAAAAAATTCACACAAGCAAATAATCCATTAATACACGAAACATATAAAACTCAACCCTCGTAATTATATTCTGTCGATAGATGCAAACAATCTTTATGGGTTTGTAATGAGCGCATGTTCACCGGTAAATAAATTTATTTGGCTATGCAAAGAAAAAATAGACGCTTTAGACATACGTAATATATTAAACAAAAGTAAATCCCAATTGCGATAGCAATAAAATCAGACATATCCACCACCATATTGAAAATAATGTTAATAAGATAACTTTCATTTTTGTTCCTGGCCATACTGGCATACTAGAAAATAAAAAAGACAACTTTGAGGCTAAGTCAGCTGCAAAGGACACTGACTGGGACTATACTCTCATCCCTCTCTCAAGTAGCGGCCTTAAAAATTATATTCGTGTCGACGCTTTGCAGAAGTTGAATCAGCAATGGTCGAGCAGTAAAACTGGTAGAATAACAAGACTTTATTTTCCTAGTGTTGAATGTAGACTCTCATCACCACCGAAAGATTTAACGTTTGCTACTGCTTGACTACTCACTGAGCATGGTAATTTTCGAAACTACCTGGCGATGTACAACTGGGCAGAAACTGCCTTTGGCTTTCGCTCTACAGTAAACCTTGACACCGTCGACCATATGATCTATCATCGTCTAATTTACGATCAAGATAGACTTATTCTGAAGTTCGAAATCTTCACGGATGGTTTCGGGTGGCATGTTCACTGGATAAGCTTGTTCAAAAGCCACTGTTTGAGGCTTTTTACAATTATGTTCAAAAAATATGGAAGAAAAAATTATTTATAATTTCTAATTTATAGTTTTTTACATTTTAGTCTTCACTGAAAACCAAATACGAATTTTATGTTTACTTTGTATTATTTATTTTGATTTATGTATTCTTAGTGTTAAACTCCCATAGAAGTGGTGCACTTATTTCTAATAAAAAAAAACAAAATATGTGCTTAAGAATTATTTTATATATGTACTCAATTTAAATCTGTATTTCATTCAAATAATGTAATCAAATAAAATAAATAATATCAAAAGAAAATGTTTATTTTTTTGTAGGGAATAAGCAATCCTCCTTTCATTGGGAAACTTTCTCGTCTTCACCATTAGAAGAACGTACTATTCGGCATTTTAAAAATTATGTTAACTGGGATATCGTCAGTCAGCGAACCAATTTACCCCAAACGTTTATTTAGGAATTGGCAGATAAGTTAAATTCGGAATTCTTATGAAAAATTCTCTTATTCATTCATTATACAACATATTGATTACGTATAATGGGATTTAATATGTCAATAGAATATGTCACGAAATTTGATAAATTGTGTATAAGCAGCTTTAACTCTATTAAATTTTGATAATTAAAGATCGAAAAAGTTAACGATAGAGAAGGTCATGTCAAATTCCTGCAAAAGTCGGACTTAATAATAATCGATGTATACACGTCAAATTTTCAAAACATCGTTTCTATTCTCCCTATGGACGAGATAAGTCAGGAAAGGCTTTTGATACATTCTATTGGATGTCGTTTATGACCTCAGCAAGTTTTGAAATTATACATCCAATAGAAGTTTATATTTTGGACCATTTTTTCGGTCCCCACCTATTGAAAGAGTATTCATGATCGAAAATTTCGTAATGTATTTGAGTATTCACGGTAAATGATGCACATCTGGCTAAAAGCCAGTCTTCCCCTGAAAGTTACTTGGGAATATCCCGCCAGCTTAGACAAACAGCTGTTTTCAAGGACATTAAGCATAGTACACCGAACTGCGGCGCGTGTCACGTGATCCGTCGCGATTTTTTGTTATGTGACAGATAATTCGTTTCTAAATAATACCTAACAAAAGAAATAAAGTTTTATGCTAAAATCTTTTAGATATGTATTTCATAAATTGGTGTATTAAAATGTTTTTTTATTTTTGTGGGTGTTTTTCCTGTAAAACACAAAAAAACAATGTTAGGTTAATGATATTAGTCTCAACATATAATATAAATGATAAGAAGAAACTGGTATAAAAATTATTAGAAAATAACGAAATACATTCGAGTATTTACAGTAACTAGTTCTGACGTGTGTAGAAAACTTACACCCCCTCAAGCGTTGTTTTGGAACATCCCGCGAAAAGTTTACAATCAGCTGTTCTCAAGGTCATCCAGCTGTGTATCTGCCTGTGCTAGGTGTCTCCTTGCCAGTTTTGTGTTATATGAAAAATAATAAGTTTCTAAATAATAGATAATAAAATAAATAAAGTTTTATACTAAAACTTTATAGGAATTCATTTTATAAAATGGCGTAATATAAATTATTCTGATTTTTCGTGGGTTTTTTGTAAAGCTTTTATGTCAGCATATAAAGCTAGAAACTAATAATTATAAAATAAGTATTATTGTGATATAAGAAATTGTTTGTACTGTACTTGTGTAAAAATTCTTTTTTGTACTAAACGAACTGCACCCTTGTATAGCCTTATGGTGTCAAATGTCATTGTTTACAATATACTATTTCTCTCTTCATGACAAAGTCCAGGGGGTAGTGTGGCTCAAGCAATGTAGGACAGATAAAAATCTTTCTCTGATAATAAGATAATGAAAAATATTCATATACAGAATTTTCATAAAAACTCTGCGTTCTTCTATCAAAAACATGATGTTTTGCAGGAAAAGCATGTTTACAGATGCAAGTGTCGTTTCAAGTGTTGTATCTCGCTTCAAATTCGCGCTACATTCAGTCTGTTTTTTTCGTTTACTAGCAAAGTCATATTACAGTTTACCGTAGTTTTGTATTTTGTTATTCACGAATTTAAAATTATAATAAAATTTTAAATTTCCGAACTAAACAGAAAACAATTTATTTATTTATATAAATTCGCTAAAATATCGTGCATTTATTAGTCACACATATCTTTCGTTTGAAAAGAAAACAAACTGCTAGCTACAGCAAGTGAGAAGTTATTGCCATTATTCACACTACTACTCTAATTACTCTCCTAGGAGGGGAGTGGATGAGTCATCTGAGGGTCGAAGTCAACAAAAGTTTTCTTAGTGATAATGTATAAGAAACATTATTTTTATATTATTTCGGCAATTTTTACAATAATCGACTATACTACGCAATTTTACATGCAATTGTTTACATATTTTCTCATATTATGTAACAGCGAGGGGAAATGTTTACTTTCACAAATAATTTATATCTTTACATTTCTAAAATAATGTTTACTCACCTAAATACTCTCTAAGAACAATAAATTAGCAAATTAGAGCTAATAAACGATAGAAACAAGCAATTTTATAACGATTGTTTACATATTTCAAAGACTGTAGCCTGTGTAATGTTTAGGGCGACAAGTACAAGGTCCAGCGAGCACGATAGTAGAAATAAATAACTAGATTTTATTCACGTGACAAAGTAATTTATTTTCGCTCTAAACAGGTTCTTTGGATCCCAACAACTACAAGTAACTACTATACACACACACGTTACAATCTATACTAACGAACAAAAGATCAACGAGCGCGACAACTATACGCGGGCCGAAACTTACAAACTAATACTTATGCTAATTATAACTAAGGAAAGAAGAGAAGATGAAAAATAGAAGAAGAAGAAAAAAGGTAGAAATACCCGGAACTTTCCTGTTTTTTTCAAAGACTTGGGTGGGATACTAGTTTGATGCTTTTCTTGGGGTGAATGTTGCTCCTCGTGTTATCCGTCGCACTATTTTCAATTTCTTTCGCTAGCTTCCTTGGGGTGAACGTAGCCTTCAATCGTCTCAAATTCGATCGGGTGGCTACCCTAATTCCGCCCTTATTTATCGGAATTCGAGTACAAGTTTTGTTATCGAAACCTAGTGGTCTCCGATTGTCGTGCTAGCTATCTCGTGCCTTCCTTCTCTCCATCCGTCCTCGTTGAGAGTTCCGACCAAAAGTGTCTCTTCCCTTTGTTCATCGGCCCCAGGGCCTTGCTTCACCCTTTGTTTACGTACACCTTTCTTGGAATTGGTAATCCCACCCAAGAGATAATGAACCAGAAAGACAAAGCAAGAAAGTTCTAGAAGATAGACAAAAAATAGAAAAAGGAAGGATACTAAACTAAACTTAAATCTATATTTACAACAAAAATATATAGCGTACAGCTACACCTGAGAGGGATGGTACTTAGTGGAAATTTGAGCTCCACTGTTTTCACAGGTCAATGATTCGTCGATCTAATATCAACATAGACAGAAAGTAACCGACTACAGTGTAAAAGAAGTTGACTATCGATTTTATCAGCCAATAATCTGCCTCCTCACCCTCTAATTGCTTTACAATGGAAGAGGACGGTATTTCGCGAAATATTTATGGTTCGGGGGTGGTGACAAAACATTTATTGGTTGAGTCAGTCAAAAGACACATACAAACAAGCAAATCAAAGCTCAGATCGCTACAGACTTGATTACAGTTTGTACAATACTCCTCCTTCCCATGTTATATCTATAGAACAACCTTCTTTTGTTTATTGGATAAAACAAACTGTCGGTCATATGCTTGTTGAGCTGTAATTGATACATTATAGCTAATTGACTATCCTTCGACAAATAAGCTTCGATTCGGGTTTGTGGGGTGGGAATTTTCAAGCAAAAAGCCGTGCCTTCTCGGAGATACTTTGTCAGCTATAAACATATGCAAACAATCATAAATTATTACTCTCATTTATTTTTACCCGAGTTTATTAAATTTATATGTATATTCATACTATTTTACGTTTATAAACGTTTTTTCAGAATCATCCAGCCACAAGTCTTTCTAAAAAAAAAAGTAATTCCGGTTTATTGTGGTACTTCCGTAATACATAAAAAATGATACATGTATAGTCGTTCATATAATAAGGGAATAATCGCTTATTATAGTGCTCTGTTATTATATTAGTATAAATAACATAAACAAAATCAAATATACACCATGGATGCACAAATGTGTGTTGACCTACTTTCACAACTTCAACCGCCCCCCCCCAAACCAGTCGCGTTGTAAACTATAAGCTATATTGTATCTCTACGTCAGTTTAGAAAGCTGCATGATTTTTTTTTGAGAAAATATACCTGTCTACGTAACATATAACAGTTTGGTTGAATTTTTACATAAAAAGATTTTTTTAAGTTATAAAATCTTGAAATATATAAATTTTTGTATACATACAAAATATTTTACAGTGAATAATCACACACGCTAATATATTATTTATAATTCTATAAATTTATTCACGTATAAAAGCATTTAGAAAGAACTTTTGACTACCTGCATGTAATTATCAATTCTCAGGTGGGAAACATGTAATAAAACATTGCCCGTTGTAAATGTTTATTGTACGGTAAGTCGGTAAGTACAAAACGCTTTCAGTATTGGAAGCGTTTGTACTTACCGTTTCTTGTTACTTGTTTCAAAAAATCAATTCTCAGATGGGAAACATGTAATAAAACTTTGCTTGTTGTAAATGTTTATTGTACGGTAAGTTGAAAGTAAGAAATTTATTACTCTGTTTTTCGTTTGAACAATTGTAGAATATCTCACTCTTAGTCTTGATCTTGCTGTGTCAAGTTGCGTTTCAATTTTGTGCTTGCAGTTTTGTTTCCTTTTTTGAATATATTTGTCAGCAAATTGTTCTGTTTCATCCAGTAAGTTTATGATAATTCTACTTAGGTTCTATTTATTTCAAAGAATAATATCTAATTTTTAGCGCGTAACATAGACGAGTAAGACGGGTTTTTAGATAATTTTTCTTATTTGTAGATTCCATTAAATCTTTGTTCAAGTTATTGATATTATTGATAGTTATTCAGCTAATTTTATCAAGTAAGTTTATGATAATTCTATTTATTCCGGAGAATAATATCTAATTTTTAGCGCGTAACATAGACGAGTAAGACGGGTTTTTAGATAATTTTTCTCATTGGCAGAATGTCTGATAGTGAAGTTGAATGCATGGTACTCTCTGAAAGTGGATCAGAGAGCTACGTACCAAGCATCGACGACTCCAGTAGCTCTGGATCTGATACCTCTAGCACCGCTAGAAATTGGTGCGAAGCGGATGCTCAAAGATATCCGACGCCTCCTCCACGGTTTCCATTCACTGGGACTCCTGGATGTCGGTTTTCTACAACAGAAGTAATAGAACCGTTAGATTATTTCAAATTATTTTTCGATGACGAACTGGTGGATCATATAACAACAGAAACGAATAGATACGCCCTTACGAAGCCACAGACATCCAGGAGCCAGTGGGACACTGTATCAATACAGGAAATGTATATGTTTTTTTGTGTAGTAATATTACAAGGTATTATTCATAAACCGGATGAGAGGATGTATTGGACCACGAACGAAACACTTTCCACTCCAAGTTTTCGAAGATTAATGTCTAGAAATCGTTTTTTGGCAATAAAACAAAATTTGCATTTTACAGATAATCAAAATTATAATCCGCGAACTCATCCAAACCCTAAACTTAATAAAATTTGGCCAATAGTTCAAAATTTATGTTCAAAATTTTCGCGTCTCTACGTCCCTGAAAGGGATATAGTGGTGGATGAGAGTTTATTGTTATTCAAAGGACGTCTTTCGTGGAGACAATACATGCCTCTCAAACGGTCTCGTTTCGGTGTGAAATTCTACATGTTATGTGAGTCCTCATCTGGATATTTATATAACTTTATTATATATACAGGAAAAAATACAGTTTTTAACAATAAATATAAGGATATGCCAGTTACTTCTAAAATAGTTTTATCATTAGCGGACTCGTTGTTAGGCAAGGGCTATTGTCTAACAACAGATAATTTTTATTCTTCCCCACATTTAGCTGATTATCTAGTTACGTGCCAAACAGATTTCTATGGAACTGTGCGGACGAACAGACAACAGGTCCCGGCTGAGATTCGAAATAAAAAATTGAAAAAGGGAGAAACAGTGGCGATGCAGAGAGGTAAAGTGATGATTATGAAGTGGCAAGATAAAAGAGCCGTCACTTTACTCTCTACGGTCCACAATCCAGCCATGGTCAGCAAAACAACACATGCCGGTAAAATAGTTATAAAGCCACAGGTTGTTGTCGACTATAACGACACAATGGGAGGTGTTGACCTTTTAGATCAGCATCTTCGAGATTATCCAGTGGCAAGAAAAAGAGGGAAGAAATTTTACAAAAAAGTTTTTTTTCATTTAATAGATATTAGTATTTTTAATTCGTTTGTATTGTATAAAAAAAATGGTGGCAGTATGGATCATTTAGAATTTAGAATAAATATTGTTGAAAAGATTATACAAGAATATCACACCGAAACGAGGGTTATCAGACATGGTCGTCGGAGAACTTCAGGTCCGAGAACTCCAGGTCCGCTTAGACTGACGGAAAGACATTTCCCGAACCTTCTTCCGGCGACCGACAAAAAAAAATCTCCCGCTAGACGCTGTGCCGTATGTAAAACAAAGCATGACGGTGCAGGGAAAAAAATAAGAAAAGAAACCAGATATTATTGTAAAATTTGTGATGTGCCATTGTGCCCAGCACCCTGTTTTGAGATATACCACACCATGGAGAAATTTTAAACAAAGTTTACTTTTTTTTATATCATAAATTTTCTTACGTCTAATATCAGTATTTTTTGAAAGCTTTCATTATTATCATTGTAAATAATTTAGTAGATATTGTAAATAATAATAAGATATATACTTTTATTCGTAATTTTATGACTTTTATTCACTTTTTTATATTATTTAGTTGTGCAAATGTATCACTTTATATCGCATTGTTATTTTTTATATTTGGTAAATAATCACAGCAAATATATAAAGAATATTGTATTTTATTATTTTTTTCTATGTTTGGTATATTCATAGCCAATTCATAATAATGTATTTTATTATTGTTTGCTACATTCAGTAAATATACAGAGTACATTCACGTATGATAGTATGATATTGTATTTCATAATTATTTTTTACTCTTTTTATTATTTGTAATTATTATTTATTCTTTTTATTATTTGTAATTATTTTTTATTCTTTTTATTATTTGTAATGATTTAAAATATGTCTTTGTCAATAAATTTATTTTCATTTTATGTTTTGTCATGTTTTCGTTTTTAAATTATTTTTAAAGATAAACGACGAATGGCAGCTTTCCAGCATGACAGAAATATTATGCAGAGAAGCCACCGTTTCAGGCTCTGAGGCCCCTGTAAAGTTGGCTATCCATAGGAGAAGGTGCCATTTAGGAACCAATTTTTACAAATTGAAAAAAATTCGAAAAAACAACTTTTTTCAATTCAAATAAATAATATTTTTAATGGTATTGTCAATAGAATATGTCACGAAATTTGATAAATTGTGTATAAGCAGCTTTAACTCTATTAAATTTTGATAATTAAAGATCGAAAAAGTTAACGATAGAGAAGGTCATGTCAAATTCCTGCAAAAGTCGGACTTAATAATTATTATCGAATTATTACGAGACTATTTTTATTTCAACATGTTTTGTATCATGTCTTTCGGACGTTAATGTCGGTAACTTAAATCGCTTACGTGGCCATTACAACCTATCCAACACGAACCATTTTTCAAACATTAATATCAGACCAGTATTAATTAATAGTCGTTGACCATGCACACTTCCGAACAAAGGTTAACGAATATTTTCGGTGGAATTAATTCAATTCTTCTGGCAACAGTCCCTTTTTCTATCGGATTAGCAGCATGGTGTAATTTGAATTAGTATATTACATCATACAAGTTTAATAATCTGCATAAAATATGCTTTAAGTGGTTTTCGAGAGTGTCGAGTTTAAATATTTTGACCGTTATTCGCGAAATTTGAATCGTTGAAGGATTACCTATTGATATGCATCTGGGAATCATACAGTTTATTTCAGTTATCATTAGGAAAAAACATGTTATCTGAAAAAACTTAAGATAAGTTTCAATTGCTATCTGCTTGACAAATGAAATTGTGCCAATTTTTACCGAGTATCATCATAAACATGACAATGATAGGTTGAAATAATTAAACTATGTTATTTGTTTTAATACCTGTTGTTTCATTGTATTTGACTTATAAAACTACAAAGTTTATCTTACGTTAGAGTTTATCGCACTGAGTAACAAATGTAACACATTTTAAAAATATTTTATTCTTCTACTGTACACAATTTCAAGAATCTAGTGATACATGATTTAATAATATATAAATATACAATTTATTAAAAATACCATGTATTATTAAACTTGAAGATCATGGGTACATTTATTTCTAATAACGTTTAATATATTTTGTCTAATTCTTATAATTTAAAGTGTTCTTCTAACAGATTACTTAATAGAAACACCGTAATAACATACGAGGATATCGAATTCTAATAAGGTTTAAGGGTGAAAAAGTAAAGCGCAGGAAGCCAACACAAACATAAACAAACATCTATCATTTTGTCCTGTCTTCTTATGTTGGGAGAGAGCTACTAGCCTATAATATGCAATGGTAGGTTGTAACGTGCGATGTTTTGTAATAAATATTTATATATATATGTAAGTACGTAAGGAATAATGCTTTCCGGGAGGTCTTTTAAAGAAAACTGGCCCCTATTCAAGCGTTACAGACGTGAAGAAAACCCAGGAAACTCCACGTGGCCAGCCCGTTCTGGCCAGGGATTAACCCATCACCGAACTCCCACTGTTCGGGAAACGAAACCGCTTGGCTACTAGTGCAATATCTATCGTCTTTGCGCCGAAACTCCCAGTACTCTCTATAAAAAATGCTGCATTACAGTCAAACAACTATTCTGAAATTAACCTCTGGTACCCTGTAAAAAAATGAATATAAACGGAGATATTCTACAGAAACGGTACATAGAAATCAGATATTTGTCGTAAGGTAGCACTATTTTCTGTATCCCCTCATCAAGGCAGTTTGCCCCTGAAATTTCAACAATTCACGAACTTCATGAATCGATTTCTCACCGGTGTTGAATTGCAGCTTTCCAAACCACACTTTTACTTTTGGAAAGAAATGAAAGTCATTCAGTGCAAAGTTGAGATAATCAAACAACTTTCATTGAATGTGTTCAAGCAATTGCTGTGGGTGAGCGTTTTTGTAAACAAGAACGATGCCCTAGGACAACATGCATTGCCTTCTGTTCTGAGTCGTTGTTCCAAGTTTTCTTACAGTTTCACTGTACACTTGCAAACTAATGGTATCCCAAACTCCATAAAATTTGTCAGTAGCACTCATTTACAGTCTCAAAAATTATAGTGATCATCTCTTTTTGGATAAAGATCGCTTAGAAATAGATAAATTTATTAATTACGAAATATGTTTTTTCCAGAATTGACTGTGCAATTATTTTCTATCTTCAAAATTTTGCTCACTTCAATACACGAAAAAAGTATCGAATGAAGAGCACTGATTACCTGAAAATAACGATATTTTTTAATATTATTTATACCTGACGTATATTTATACTATTAGAAAAAAATACAATTTACTCTTATGGGGAAATCCCGCTTTATATAGAAGAATCCGCCAATGGATATTCCAAGAGGAATCTTTCCAAATCTCTTCATAAAGTCGTTTATCTTTTAAATAAAAATTATAATATCTTAATAAGTATATTATAATTAAATTCCATTCTTTCTTGTCTAACCATTGAGGGTGTATTGTTAAAACGTACGTTTTTCGGGATTAATTCGAAGGCCTCGAATTTTTAGACTATTATTATTACTAAAGCTCAACCAATGCCGAATTATCAGGCTAGCAAATGGCTATAATAATATTAATAATTTAAGATAATTTGGTACAGGCGTTAGGCGCCATCTCTTGCTAAATTTAATAATTAGAATTTTAATTAAATAATTTAAATAAATTTAGGCCTAACTGGAAGAATAGAAACGGCCCGAAGCGGTCTCGAACCCACTGGGTAGCGTAACTGGTAACGTATTTGCACGGATAGCAGAAGTTGCAGGTTCGACTCCCGCTTGGGCCGTTTCTTTTCTTCCAGTTAGGCCTAAATTTATTTAAATTATTTAATTAAAATTCTAATTATTAAATTTAGCAAGAGATGGCGCCTAACGCCTGACTCTAGTACCAAATTATCTTAAATTATTAATATTATAATAGCCATTTGCTAGCCCGATAATTCGGCATTGGTTGAGCTTTATCTATAACGAATTAGTAGTTGTTTGTTTATATTATTATTACTTTAGAACAGAAATATTCTAATAAATGCCTTAATTACACGAGCATTTTCAGAACAATTAAAATCATTTTTTGTGTATTAATAGAAAACAGCTATTACATCTGAAATAATTACCGTGTTCATAGCTATTCGGTGTATTCAATTAATTTTTATACAGGATGATAACAAATGAATTACGGGTCCACCTGTGGTCAAATACATAAAACCACTGAACATTGGTTTTGTCATCTGTTGGAATTTGGCCAACGAATCCGAAAAGTGCACTTTTCTGAGTTTTCATTATGTTCGTAACACTAAAATTCAAGTTAGTTTTCTAAAAAAGACTTACAGGAAACGTACTCTCCGCAGATCTACAAATCGCCCATATGTAGCGTTGCAGTAAGCAAATCAACTAAAGAAGAAGTCAATCATCAGACTTCAAGCAGCTGAATTTAGGAAAATATTTTAGATTCAACAATCAGTAATATATTAGAACTACAAACTTTTACGTAACAACTTTTTTCATTTATTCTCATTTTCCCAATAAAATCTAAATCAAAAACGTGCCAAACCTTTAAAATACTTGTACAACTTGTGCCTTTCCGGTTTACACAAGTTTCATTGCCTATGCGTTAACTTATTCACTTACATTGAATTTGAAGGTCAATGGTAGATTCGCAGAAGAAACCTTTTCAATGCTGATGAAATTATCATACATCAGAAAAAGAAATAATGTTTTTAAATCAATTGTATAAATTAAACTCAAAATCAATTAAATATTAGACTCAAAGCTCATAAACCTAATAATTTATGTAGATTATTGAATTGGAAGACTTCAGATATTGAACTTTATATAATTTAGAAATACCTCTCAAAAAGTATTTTCAAGACAAACCAAGATCAAGATACTGTATAAAGGACACTGATCAACGTATTACAAAATTTCTAAAAGTACAAATTGAACCGCCGTGTAAAATGATGACGCTGGATATAAAATTGATGTACCCATCTATAACATTAGAATTAGTTAAAGAGAACTGAAGTATGTATAACACTCCCAATTACATCGTGCAATTAACTGTATTTGCTTTTAAAACTTGTTTTCCTTTGATATTTCAACACACAGCAGTTTACAGACAAAAATAAAATTGTATCTCGATGTAATAATTTTTTCATCTATAATAATCATACATATTTCTGTTCATTTGGGCCAACAACTGGCCCAAAATTATGAGAAATATGTATGATTATTATGAATGAAAAAATATGAAAATTAACAAGCATATGCTACTATGCGAGATATGTAGATGATATAATAATAAGAATTTATGACTCATAAAAAATTTCAGCATAGGAAGTTGAACAACAATATATTAACTAATAATTTAAACTTCACGTATGAAAAAAGAATTAAATTTCTTAGATATAACTATAAAGAGAAACCGAAAAGTATTACAATTCCGAAACACCTTGTAGTGTTAAGAAATAACTAATTATAAATCGTATTGCCCTATAGACACTTAAGAAGTAATTTCTTAATGGAATTGAGAAAAATACTAACGAAAACTTTGTTGTCAAAAGATACTATATGAGAAGAAACACGATTATTTAGAAAATACTTATTGAACGGATATCCAGAAAATATCTTATGTAAGTGATATGATAATTATGTGATTCATAGTTACAATGTTAAAAACGAAAAAATAAATTGCCGTTATATTTTTTTTTATATATATAAGTTGCCTATATGAAAAATATAAAAGCCGTTTCAATAATATTTCTGTTCGTATTATAGCAAATTGTAAAATACATCATCGAATACGATGAACGTTAGTAATAAAGAAGAAAAAGAACAAATTCAACAACTGGACGACGCAGAAGTTCTATACAAAATGCTGTGTACGTGTCCTTAATTTAAATGTTATATAGAAGAATCAAAGCTAAAACTACAGAAGAGACTTACAGAATACAAAACGGCTGTGCGTTTAAAACACAAAAAATCTCTATGGTGTCAACAATGCAGTATTTTAAATTGTAAAATTGACAAAAATAATATAAAAATTTTCTATAAAGAAAATAATCTTGTTAAACGTCGTACGAAAGAACACTGTAGTATTAAGAAATATAACGGATATCCAATAAATTTGAATACCGGTATGAGTGTCGATGCATATTGGAATATAAAAGCACTTGAAATTTGACATCACTATCCACTGATGAGGCTCGAGTTTGTGCCAACTGTATAAAGGTACCATAGATAAAGTAAAATAAATATATATTTTGATTTATTAGCTGTCTTGTCATAATTTCTGCGAAGTCGGTTTCGACTGAGTGGCTGACCTCGAAAAATTCTTTTACAATTATACGTATACAATTGATTTTATACGATAACCGATCCCATTGCATATTTGTATTTGTGTTTTATATTTTTAATAATTTCGACTTTTAACTGTAGCATTATACAGACTGGTCAGAATTAAACTGATGTTACTCAGACACGCGTACTGCCGACCCAACTGAACTGAATGATACGAACCTCGATATACGTACAATGCACAAGATCACTGAAAAAACACTTAGCAAGGAAAAAAATTAGGTGAAATTTTCACCACGAGGAGAAAATATGATTATGTATTAATAACAATTATAAGAACAGCGGTCAAAATTTTATTACAAAAATAAAATTACATTTTACATATTTATATCGTGTGCTTAATGTAGGATACTTCTGTTTCGACCAAGTTGCAATTGGAAAGCCCCGTTATCAACTGTAGCACATACCTTTTCAATACGCATTTGAAAAAGAGTCGCGCTACACATGCCTTTAGCTCTAATACCGAGTGCACACGCCTGTCATAAACACGACCTTTAAATAACCCCATAGCCGGAAACATATCTTTTCGACTGTACAGCGCCACGAATTTCCCTATTGGTGAAAATTTACAATAATTTTCCGCCCTAAATTTCTTATCTTTTACCCGGTATCAAATTAATTTCTCTTCTCCTAAACATCCTAAACAAGGTCAGGCTTACGCAGCTACTTATAAAGATAAAAAAAAGGCCGATTTCTTAATAATTTACGACAGAATGTCTGATTGGCAGGAATTAAATACTGACAATTAAAGAGAGATGCCGAACACTATTTCTCACAAAATATTAAGCCGTAATGTTAAATCACAATATTTATATACAATTATCAATTTATAAAAATACAAATACTTACCAGAGATGTTAAATGAGCAAGTGCCCGAGACAAAACTATCAGTCCAAACAGAAGAAGTAAGGATATCAATGTAAAACCAATTCTTAATATCAGTTGTAATTTAACGAATAAGATTCCATACCAAACAAAAGACGTTAAGTAAAGACACATCGTGTAAACAAAAGGTAAGAGGGCGTCCCATTGTTCGTTAATCATTGTTAAAGATTCCCAAAGTTCCACGTGTTTTTGCAGTATTTGTTCCAATGTTTCTTGCAGGAAATGATTTTCAATAGTAATTTCAGTTATCTCTTCTGACATCTTTAAGTATCTTTTCTCTACAATAAAGTAAGCTGCCACACACAGGAAAACAAGAGAAACAATCCGGCCACTAAAATAAATATAATACGTAGAATGAACGAAAGACACAAGAAATGCTTCTGTATCAGTTCCATTTTGTATTTTTATTTCCCAGAAACCACGAAATTCTGGGCATTGAAATAATGACAATAAATATAATAAATAATAAAGATAAGAATGATATTGTATACGCTTCAATACGACTGATTATTTTTGATTCTCCTTGATAACTGCTCAATACACAATGACAATATATTTTTTTCCTCTTTAAAAGACTGAAATGCCCGGCAATAGATATCGATAACAATGCGTTAAACACTGACGCTTCTAGCGCATAATCTCCGTATATTTTGATAACTCAAAAAATAAATGTTTATGTTGTGTAATCGTACGAGTGAAAGAAGGGCCATTGCCCAGAAAAATATTTCTATGAAAGAACAATATGCCTTAAAGAAATTCGATCTAAAATGATTCTTTGCCCTTGTTTCCTCTTCCATGCAGGGATTCCAAAAATACAGCCCAAATACTTTAGCTGTATTAAATACGGGAGCTAACATATACGCGATACAATGGTGTTTCTCTCGAAGTGACAGCATTTTTTCTCTTAATAAGACGAATCAATTTTTGTCTACAAAATTCTCTATTTACGTTAAACACTACAGTAGCGACTGATAATGAAAGTCCTGTCGTGTTCCGTTGTAATGTTGTAATATTGATTTTGTTTTAAAAGTTGAAGGCATATTCATTACTTTCTACTTAGTGTGAGTTCTCGATAATTTACAATTAATTAAACTACTCAATGGATTTTTGTCTACTTTTAATAGTTATATTCTATTTTATATGGCTTTATTATACTGTAATGGGCTTCGATATCTTTTCAAAAATTTTAAGTGGAATGCGCACATTGATTTTTTTCCATTCAGTTCATTGAATTTGTACTTTTTTTCGCCATAGAAATATTTAATGGGCTGTTTGATAATAGAAGCTTTTAAAATTGCTCAAATACTTTGCAGTATTTATAGGCGCAGTAATCAGTTTTATTATGAAGTGTTTTTACAATTCCCTACGTATAAGAATACGAAATTTATTATGAATATTGATTTTATATTTTGCTATTAATTTTGTTGATTCGTGTCAAGAATTCGAAATTATCTTTAATGGCATCTGAAAATGATTGCAGTCAAAGCGAAGTTTTATTTGGAAATGACGATTATCTTCTTCCGCATTTACTTCGTTCTGTTATTTATCGTATTTGTCTATTTCTGTTAATTTTTTCATTTTCTCTTGTCATTTCTTTCGCTGTTTTTTAAATTGTTATTTGTTTTTCACTTCTTGTTTTTATTTCTATTTTTACTTTTACGGCAATTATATCTGAAAGAATGGAAGTATCGCAATCGGTCGGAAAAAGTCTTTTAAGGTATTTACATTTTTGTACATGTAGACCTTAAAACGTCGCGAAAACGCAAACAAATTATCTCGATGTATAAATGTTAGTGTGTGGGAGGCCACGATTTTGTTCACTTATTTTAAAGCTGTGCCTTTTGTCGAAATTTTCCGAAATTTTACTGGAAGTTTATAAATATGGGAAATTGATACCACTAAGGTTCAGTGATTAAAAGTCGAAGGGCAGGGAGATATGTGAGCGTCATGTGTCGTCACTCGATTATCATCGGACTTGAAGATTTTACTCGTCATAAGCATTTACAAGTTTTTATAAAACTCGTCTCTACCTCTAAAATTAAGCTTTTTAACATTTCATAATATTTAAGAACGTAAAATTAAAAAAAAAAACATACCGTAACAGACAGCGCCATACGCAAGTTTGAATGTTTTTGCCGGGGAAAGTGACGTAACCGGTTGCTGGATTTTTGACCTGCAATTTTGAAAAAAATATACAGTTATAAATTTCGACTGTCGTTTGTCTGGCTGTCCCTCTGTACGTCTCTCTTAATCACGAGAGCGGTGAAGATAATTAAAATCTGCAACCGGAAGTGGCCCACCAGTGGCCGAGAGGCTCTGTCGCTAAACACTGGGAGTTCAGTCGCAGGTTCGCCTCGCGCTGGAACGGGCTGGTCACGTGGAGTTTTCTCCACGTTTCTAACACCTGAATACAGGCCAGTTTCCCTTACAACAATGGTTCTCAACCTTTTATGTTAATGTAGCTCATTAGTTGTTTCTCAAGTACCCCTTTTATTTTTGTATTTAAATTTTATAATTACTGCGTAAGATGTATACAGCCGTTACAACTGAGCGCCGTAAAAAAACTCTAAGTAACTAACTATATCTAAAAGTAGATTACTTATTTCACGTAAATAATAATAAATTTAATCAGGTACATTTTTTTATATGTCGTGTCAGTAGAAATGTCAATCAGTTGCTTTTTTTTTGCTAACAAGTTATAATTTTTTTATTTATAGAAAAAGGATTTAGTACCCACATTTTTCAATTTCATTATCGTCAGGAAAATAATTGTTAAACGAAGTCAACAGATTCTCAGCATGTTGAATTATAGCTTTTTTTTTAAATCAGTATCAACGAGAATCGTCTTTTCTAAAAGGTAAGAACTCAATTTATCAAAAATTTCAAATTTTCCTGTCTTACATCTTTTCTTATACATTAAAATTTTTATCTTATACGTAGAAATTTTGTCATTGGTAGTGAAAATATTATTATTTTTGCCTCTCAGTGTTAAATTTAATGCGTTAAGTTTATCAAATACGTCACACAAATATGCTACACATTGTGAAGTGTAGTCGGAAATCATAAAATCAATGTGTAGTTGTGTCTTTTCCTTAGTTGATTTCTTCTGAGCTTCACTCTTGCGTACATTTAAAAATGCTAATACTTCAGACCGTAATTCATATATCCTCGTCAATACGTTTCCTCGGCTCAACCAACGTACTTCTGTATTAAGTAGCAGACAGTCGTAATCACTACCCATTTCAGTACAAATCTGCCTCAAAAGTCTAGTATTTGACGAACTTTTTTTTACAAAGTTAATTATATTTGTTAGTGCCTTAAAAATGTCTTTTAAAAACCGAGGAATGTTTTTTACCGCTAAATTTTCTCTGTGCAGAATACAGTGGATACTTGAACAAGATGGATGTGCCACTTCTTTAATCCTTACAACTACACCAGAAATTGGATCTCGCATAGCTTTAGCTGCATCGGTGCAGATGTCGATGCACTTTTTCTAATCTATTTCGTTACTTCGAATGAAATCATCGATTTTATTGAAAATATCACAACCCGTAGTTGTATTTTGTAAATCGTCGCAAATTAACAAACCTTCGCAAAGCTCATCATTGCACTAACATTTCACAAGAAGTTAAAAGTACTGCCAATCCGCTGACATCGGTGCTTTCGTCTCACTGTGACGTAAAATAGGCAGACAACTTGATTCTTCGCATAAGTTCGTTAAAAAGATCGAAGATTTGCCTTTTTACGGTATCATTAGAAAGTTTAAACTGTTTTATATTTGTCACTTCTTTAAGACCGAATGGTGTTTGACAAATGTAAAAGACACAAGGTTTTATTAAATTTTCACAAATAGCACGAGCGTCACCTTGTCGAGCAATACGATAACTAACTTTCAATGAAGCTTGTGATAATTCTTTGCGAGGAGTCGTATATGTTGATTTCATTAATTTAGACTTATTTAAAAGATTATTTTTTTCTTCAAAATAACTAAGTGGTTTATCTTTAAAATTGGAATGAACATTTTCTAAATGTCTTTTTATCAGAGAGGGTTTCATTGAGTTATTGCTAAACATTTGCTTACATATTAATTAAATAGAGATTATAATTCTGTACTGACCTTAAAAGTAATGGCTGCGAATTTATAACGTGCAAAACAATACAAAAATCTTTCAATTCTTGTAACAAACGTAACGTCTAAATTTGCTAAATATCAAGTAATGCGCGCATGCAGCCACACGCATTGCATGGGGGCACGGTCCAAACTTACCAGTAAAAACACGAAAAGCTTCTAACTCATCGCGCAATAATTTTATAGCAGAAAAAACATTTTTTTCTATTCTAAAATTAATGCTCAGTTAAACTGTAATTTTACTAGATTACAGGTTCACTCGGCACTAACGGCACAAATAGACAGGCAAATCGAGTGGATAAACAAGTTGTTTGGACTGTTAAAACGAATATCGGTGTTTATACTGTGATATTTTCAAGCAAGTTTTTGTAATTTCTTGTTTCTTGTGTTAATAATTTACAGCAAATTGATTAAAATGCGCAATTCCACAGTTGTAGGACTAATGGACAAATTCGTGATATTTGGAACCACAGAAGATCATGACGAACGTTTGCATGAAGTTTTTTCTAAACTCCAGTTTGCGGGATGGACTTTTAATGCTAAAAATTTTTACTTCAGAACGAAAAAATCAAGTTTCTCGGATGTAATTTCGTGTAAAGGTATAACACTTGATCACAAGAAAACTGTTGTATCAGAGTAATAGTGGTCACATCTTTCCAATTTGGTACGCATCTAGTACATTTACGAATACTGTGAAACGACATGCGTAAACTGAGAAAAATCTATCTCAATTATTTTGGCGGGTGACATATTCCTCGACTATATAATGGGCAAAATAGTGATTATTGAAACAGACCAAACCTCTGATACCAATTTTCGTGTGGTAGGCTTCGGACAATATTAGTCCAAGACTGCAGCGAATGAAACTACGAATGATGAGATACGAGTATATATAATCGTATACAAACCGTAATAGCTGATTTTAATTGCAAATGCGTTATCCCGTAGCACCATATCTAAGCAGGAAAATGAAGAATTGATAGAGGAAATTGAAGCTTATGTTCAAAATATTATCGACACGTTTCCTACACATTATAAACGATTAGCAGAATTCGTGTATTTAGTGCTTATTTGAAATACGAGACGCAAGATCATTATTTAATGCTGCTAGCAATAAGATAAATACCACTAGTAAATGGCTATTGTCCGGCAGAATTGTTAATAAACCGAAGATTGAAAACACCCCTGCCATCAAGCAATCATCAACTGACAATTCACTTCATTAATTTCACCTCAGCAAAACAGAAGAAAAAAAATGCACGTAAACAGAGAACCTCATTTTATCGACGGTCGACAAAGAAAGATCCTACATTAAATACATACAGAAAATGTGTAAAGTATAATTATATTTTTCTAATAAAATGTTTTCTACTTGTCTTCTAATTGCCATTTTTGTATGTGTTTCGAGTTTTATTTGGTTCAATTATGTAAAGTCTCCATGCGTGTCTGAGAACGATTTGCTTAATTCTAATCAGGAAATATAGGCTAAATATTTTCAATCTGGTGCCATTAAAATTTTATAATTTATATAAAGATAAGGAAATTTAATTAATATTAAAATATAAATCACAATTTTTATTGAATCTCATTATCATTAAAGAATTCTTATTCGTATGAATTTGTAAACAAAATTTACAAAGCAAATTAATTTACTATTTACTGCGCCTATAAAAACTGCAAAGTATTCGAACAATTTTAAAAGCTTATATTATCAAAGAACCTGTCATATATCTCTATGCTGAAAAGAATTATAAATTGAATACACTGATTAGAACGAAATTAATCTGCGCACAACAACTGTCGATTAAAATTGCTTCTGGTAGAAAGAATGTCCATTAAAAATGTTAAAACACATTTATAGTATATCTAAAGTATATAAATTACAATCTTTAATTAAAAGTAGAAAAATTTTGATTAAATGTTTAATGAATTCTGCATTACTGAGCTCGTACTCCAAGTAAAAGCTAATAAATCTTCTTTCAATTTTTGAAAGGAAATTGATATTACACCGTAGCAAAGCAATACGACAGAAACAAATTCACTCTCAGGAGTTGCTGCAGTGTTTTACGTAAATAAAAAATTTCGTAGACTAAAAATAACTTGTGTTTTACAGAGAAGAAAATGCTGTCACTTCGGAAGAAACAAAGTTGTATCGGGTATATGTTAGCCCCTTTAAGTAATTCAGCTAAAGTATTTGGGCTGTATTTTTGGAATCCTTGTCCATGTATAGAAGAGGAGACAAGGGCTACACATCGTTTTCAATCGAATTTATTTAAGGCATATTGTTCATTCGTAGAGATGTTTCTATGGGCAATGGCTTTGCTTATATTAAAAACAATACATAATATGGATATTTATTTTTTAAGAGCAATCAAAATATACGGAGATTATGCACTGAAAGCGTCAGTAGTTTGTGCGTTATTGGCGGTATATATTGCTGGGCAGTTTAGTATTCTCAAAAGAAAAAAAATTTATTGTCACTGCGTGTATAGCAGTTACGAAGGAGAATCGAAAATAATCAACCGTATAGAAGCTTATTCAATGTATTTCTTATCTTTATTATTTATCATGTTTATTTTGTTTACGGTGATGCCCGGAATTTCCTTATTTGCGGAAATAAAAAGACAAAACGGTACCGATACAGAAGCATTTCTTGTGTCTTTCGTGTGGTCTGCGTATAATATTTATTTCACCGGCCAGGTCGTTTCTCTTCTCTTACTTTGTGTGGCAGGTTATTTTATTCTGGAGAAGAGATACTTAAAGATGTCACAAGAGATAACTGAAATTACTATTAGAAACCATTTCCTGCAAGAAAGATTGGAAGGTATAATGCAAAAACACGTGGAACTTTGGGGATATATAACAATGATTAACGAACAATGGGACATTTTCTTACCTTTGGTATATACCAGTGTACTTTACTTGACTTCTTTCATTTGGTATGCAGCGATATTTGTTAAATTACAACCGATATTAAGAATTGTTTTTGTAATAATTTCGTTAGTTCTTCTGTTCGGATTGATATTTATGTCTTGGGCATTTTCTCATTTAACAAATCTGGTAAGTACAGCATTTCTATGGTAATACTTATTTTTCGTATTTCTATGGTAATTGACGATTGTATTTGTAACTTTCGATTTAACATTATGGAATAGTATTTTATCAGAATTAATCTCTGGCATGTTTTATTAATTGACAGTAATGCATTAGTGAAAAGCAGACGTCCTGTTAACAATACTAAGGGAAGCGTATTTTCATTTATTTTAAATGACAACAATTAATACGTGTTATGACGTTAACCAGTATTAAAAACTAATTTCCGAAAATGTAAATCCGCTAGTTGCTGAGTGAAGAAACGAACAATAGTCGGTTCGCACCTCGACAACGAGTATTTTCCCGGATTTTCTTAACATTAGTAATACCGCAATACAAGCGAGTTGTTCATAAAAACCTATCGTAATGCGTTCTACCCTTTGATCGACCATTCGTATTATAAAAATTTGAATACTATTTTAATCAATTTTCCAGTTAAATACACTACAATGTCTACCGTATAGCCGCTTCACGAAGATGTGCATGACATTTTATATACGACACCTACGACATTAAGTTGTTGATCTTTAAGTTTTTTTGCTTTAAATATAAAATTCAGTGCATTAGGTAACTTATTCTTTTTTAAAAGGTATATTTTTTACTGATAAATCGATTTTGTACCGATTAAATTGATTTTTGTGTAAAGAAAGAAATACTGTTAAACGTCGCGTAAAAAAACATTAAGGCTCTTAAAAATATGTAAATAACATCAATTCAAATACAAGAATGTCGGTTGATGCATGTTGCAATACCTTTGTCAAGTATTAAGGGCACTGATGAAACCTGATTTTTTTAGCGAAATGCATTTGGATAAAAAAGGAGATAAAGTATAATAAATCTTCTTTTTTTAATTGTTTAAATTTTACATTTATAATTATATATCTAATTGATTTTATAAATTAAAAATATTAATTCCGAGCGATTTAGAATTGCAGCGAAGATACTCAGACACGCTTCTAGTGAACCGAAACGAATGAGAATCGTTACATAATGCAATGAAGATTACGAGGAAGACTTTTACTGTGAAATTATTTGAAAATGTGCTGTTTAGTCGAGAACATATGTCTGTGGCTGTAAGGTTATTTCAAATATCACGTCACTCAAAGGCGTGTTTACTCGGTGCCTGAGCTGAAGGTTTTCCAAATTTGTTCGAAAAAAATACGAACTCGAATTGATGACGCGTATTTACAATTTCTACATGCGATCGACAGAGAAGGATTCGACATTGAGTATATCAAACAAATTATTTTTAAGAATACAACGGTCTTATAATTGTCATCTTTGCAGCACCATATTTTTCCCTGTACATGTAAAACTGTACACAATTAAATATTAATATTATTTCTTTTCAGATGTACGACAATTTTATCTGCATCGAAAAGGTTTCTTCTGCAAATCTACCATTGACATTCAAGTTTAAGGTATGTAAATAATTCAAAATAATTTGGAGAACACTGCATTATAAGTCAACTTGAGTATACATGGTGTGGTATATTAAATAAACTTTCAGTATGATATATTTTATCATTTGCACGAAACCTTACACATATACAAACAAACTTGTGTAAACCGAAATGGCACTGTACAATTATTTTTAAAGTTTGGTAGGTTTCACCGTACTTCATTTTTATTAAAAATATAGAAAAAAAATAAATCATTTATTGCATATAATTAAACTTTTCTAAATATGAAAAGAGAAAAAATGTATACAAAGATGTAGAATTATCGGAATAAAACGCAGTGTGCATTGTAAATTTTGTCAGCAAGTTTTCTGCTGACAAGGAATAAGAATTTGGTTTTAAGAATCACCAATACGTTGCGATATCACCAATTAATACGCCAAAAGTAGCAAATTTGACTGATATCAAGTATTGAGTGCCCGAGAGTAATTTCATACGTTTCATCTTTGTGTAAAGTGAGGTAACAACCATTCCTCCTGTCACGCTGCATCATGCCATCACTGTCGTTGTTGGTTGACCGAATTGTGTTATATGCTAAATGCTTATTCTCTAATAAACACATTAGAAAATATTTTCAATGTTCGCCTGTTTATTCACTATTATTTGTATGTCAACACTACCTATCGGTAAATTTTAGAACTAAATTTTATCTCTATCAGCATGAACCTACCATGCTGACTGTACTTACCATGCACACTACATTTTATTCCCATAATTCTCTAATTTTTAATAAATTTCTTGTTTACCATGCACTGTATGTTATTTTGATAATTCATCCCTAGGTTGAAAAGCATGGGAAAAATCTCGAAGTAAGGCATTGTATAGAGCAGTGGTTTCCAACCTTTTCTACGATGCGGAACACTTTTGTGAGCAATTTTCTTTAGCGGAACACTTACTTAAGTTAATATGAAATACATAAGCTTGTCATCAGTTATTTTATTAGAATTGAGCAGTTATAATTCAAAATCTCTACTATATTATTAACGCCAATTCTAAGACAGGAAAAAATATACCTAAATAACTTTAATGGGAAACTTGTGCCTGATGTTTTTTACATACAGTATTTCATTCAGTTTTTATCATTGCCGTTATTTTATTCGAAACAGTAGTACACTCCATAAGTACGAGTCGTACATATATATTTAAGTTTATGAAGATTTTATGATTTTAATTTTTTGGTATTCGGCGGCTCGAATACGATTGTACATTTTTCGATTTGTGACTAAATCTGTGGAACACTTGGGAGATGCTTAAGGAACACCAGTGTTCCGCGGAACACCGGTTGGAAACCACTGGTATAGGGTAATGTACTGTACTTAACAGTAAGAAGAGAAAGGTTGAAATAACGTTCTAAATCAACCAACGGCCGAGTGGGTAAAGCATTACCGCTAAAAGAGATGCTTCCCACATTTCTGGACCTCACACCGTGTGGTATTTTTATCTGTCGGGAGATGTAAAAAACACTGTTTATGTTAGCATTACTCACTGCCTTAGGTTGAGCGTCGGAATTGCATTAACACTGCAATTGTGACCGTCCAGGAAAACATTTTACAATGCCTAAAGCGATCAGGAAAAATGCTTGGACGTGCCAAAAAGAGCATAGAACGTCCGTAGTTCTTTGACAGAAACTCGAACGATTTTGCAGTTTGTAGTTCTAATATATCACTGATCGTTAAATCTGAAATATTGTCGGTAATACAGTTGCTTGAAATTAATTCAATGATTTATTTAGTTTATTTGTTTATTTCAACGGAACATACGAGCGATCTGTAAATGTACGGGAAGTACGCTTCCTGAAAGTATTTTATGGGAAACTGGCTTCAATTTAGATGTTACTAACGTGAGGAAAACTCAATAAATTACAGTTGGCCGACCCGTTGACGAAGTACGAACCCGCGACAAAACCAGTGTTTAGTGAATTTATCCATTTGACTAGTGGTGGACTCATGATTTATTTGTTAAAAATGAGTAGGAAGACTTTGAATCCGGTTAACTATAAATAGTAATTATTTCAAATGTAACTGTAATCTATAAATAAACGAAACATGATTTTAATTGTTCCGAAAATGCTCGAATAATTAAGGAATATCTTGTAATAATTCTGTCTTAATATATTTGTTATAAAGATAATAATCTCTGGCCACTGAAAATTACGAATCATCGAATACGTGTGTTTTAACGATAGACCCTCAATGATTCAACAACGAAATACGGAATTTAATTATAATAAACTGATTAAGATATTATAATTTTTTATTTAAAAGATAAACGATTTTATGAAGAGATTTGGGAAGATTCCTCTCGGCATATCCGTTGGGGGATTCTTCTATATAAAGCGGGATTTCCCCATAAGAGTAAAATGTTATTTTCTCTAATCGTTTAAATATACGTCAGACATAAATGATATTAATAAAATGTCGTTCTTTTCAGGTAATCAGTGCTCTTTATTCGATATTATCGTCGTGTATTCAAGTAAGCGGGATTTTGAAGAAAGAAAATAATTGCACCGCCAAACGTGGAAAGAACATATTTCGATTTCGTAGTTAATGTAATTAAGTCGCATTTCGAAGAACTTTCAGCAATCTAAAAACAAATGCTGACTAAAATATTTTGGACTGTAAGAGTGTGTTATTGACAAATCTTGTGGGATACCGTTAATTTGCAGGTGTACGGCGAAACTTTAAGAAAACTTGGAAGGGCGACTCAGAAAACTTGGAAGGGCGACTCAGAAAACTAGCCGATGCGTGTTGTCCTAGGGTACGAGTCATGTCCACAAGAACGCACGCCTACAGCAATTACTCGAACACATTCAATGGAAATTGTTTGATCATGCCAACCTCGCATTGAATGACATTTATCTGTTTCCAAAAGTAAAAGTATGGTTTAGGATGCAGAAATTCGAATCTTATGAGAAACGGATTCACGAAATTCGTAAATAGCTGAAATACCAAGAAACAAACTGACATGATAAGGGCATACAGAAAATGGTGCCACATTACGACAAATAGCTGATTTTCACGTACATTTTCTCTATAATAAACACAATTTGTCTTTGTTCTTGTTTTTTTACAGTATTCCAGGTGTTAATTTCCGAATAGTTGTGGCATTGAAAAGCGCTACTTCGTATAGAGATCGATCAGAGTTTACGCGAAAAGGTGATATATGGCTCACTAGTGGCCATGGGGTTCTGTTCCCCGAACACTGGGAGTTCGGTGGTGGGTTCGCGCCTCGCGAAGATGGACTGGTCACGTGGTTTTCTTTACGTCTGTAACGCCTGAATAGGGATCAGTTACCCTTAAAAGTACTCTCGGAAGGCATAAGTCATCGCGTATAAAAACATATATATAATTAAGGTTAATGTTACCCTTGGTGGCAAGATGGCGGCCGGGGGAATTTTTCCCTACATTCTAGACGGCGACGGGGAAAATTTTTTTCCCTGCGTTCGACGTGGCGACCGCGTTTCCTGTAACCTCGGAACGGAGACGCGCGATTTCGCGTTTGTGACGTGAGAGGGAGCTCTTTCGAAATGTTGTGACGTAATGTGTTGGTGCCGAGATCGTCGAATTATGCAAATTTTGTTTGGTGGGAGTGTAGAAGACAGTGGTGTGGTGCATGTTCGTTGTTGGCATAGAATTTTTTTTTTTACAATATCTGTTCTTTCCGAATTGTTAAAGAGGTAATTTATATTTTTTACAAGTACAAACAATACGAAATTGCTTTCTTTTTGCGCGTTTGTTTTGTTAAATTGTTTTTTTTTTATTTTTTAGTAACTTCGGTACTAAGGATATTTTTTTCAAGGCGGTTACTAATTTTGTGCTAGTCATGGGCGACGTTGATTTCAGTTCGAAGGAATTATGGGCAAAATGTACTACAAGGAAGTTTTATAAAATGATGGAAGCAGATTATTCTGAATTGGGATTGAACCCGGCAATTGATAATGCATTCAAATTTGCGGTCAAATTAGGTATACAGCAGATAGAGTCGACGTGTTCTGCGTGCGATAAGATATGCAAATTATATTACAGAAGAGAAAGAAATGAATGTCTTCTAAGATGCAGTTCGTGTGGAGTTAAATATTCAGTTTACGAAGGGACTTTTAAAAGCAAGTGCGGTCGTCTTTCCTGGGGATGTATCTTGTCATTCATATGGCACTACCTATGTCTAGAATGTGGAGCTACCATTTCGGCTTTAGCATCCGGGATATCTCGAAAAGCTGGTGTGGATTGGTCGAATCACATACGTCTAGTAATGATGATATCACTAAGTAACATGACGAGCTTCAAAATAGGTGGGCCGAATAAGATCGTAGAGATCGACGAAACTGTCATTTGCAAAAGGAAGTACGAAAAAGGCAGGTTATTGAAATCAACGAAATGGGTTGTGGGCGGCATATGTAGACAGGACGGGAACTGTTTTATTTGTCAGGTAAACGACAGATCTGAACAAACTCTAAACTGGATAGTTTACAAATACGTCAAATCGGGAAGTTTGATAATAACCGACGAGTGGAAGGGGTACAACCACATTGACGACATCGAAGGCGTGGATGTAGTGCATAGAACTGTAAATCACTCGAAAAACTTCGTGAATCCGAAGACAGGGGACCACACTCAAAACATAGAACGCTTATGGGGATACCTAAAAAATAAAAAACACCTGCCAAAGCATTACACAACCGATTTATCGGACTCATACATGTATCTGTTCATGTACAAGAAGTTCATGGACTGGCCTAAAAAAACTGCCGGAGAAAGATTTCAAACTTTCATCGAACATCTTGCTATGATTTATCCAGGGACAGGAAAAACTCCGAAATGGGTTGAACCCGAGACGGTTCCGTCTGCACCCGTTCAAAACGTCGACAAAAAGAAGAAGAATTATTCAAAGAAATCAGAGAAGGATCAGGATAATGAAACATCGTCCACCGCGAGTAAAAAAGGAAGAAATAAGAAGTCATCGACAGTAGTAAACGAAGCCGTTAAAGGGGGAAAAAAAAGATCTATAACAAACGAAGATCAAAATTCCAAAGGCCGGAAGAAAAGTAAAAAAGGGAAATGACAGACAATCAACGTGAGTAAAAAAATGTTTTTATTTCTATTAAAATAGGGTTGAATTAGCTTATTACAGTATAGGAGTTACTAGGTCGTGTTATTACGATACAGTGCGTAACGCGCAGTCTCCATAGAAGACCACGTCGGCGACCGGAAACGCATCGGTCACGTGATCAGAGGAAAAAATTTCCCCGTCGCCGTGTAGAATGTAGGGAAAAATCCCTATGGCGGCCATCTTGCCACCAAGGGTAACATTAACCATAACTACTAACTACGTCACATTGCACATTAGAACCTACCACGGGGCACAATGGCCTAGTAGCAATCGCCTAACAAAAATACATGACAAGGTTATAGATGTTTGTTTATGTCTGTGTTGGCGTTATGTAACTTTTTCACTTTTAAACTATATTTCTGTGCAATATTCTTTCATGTTATTACGGCGTTACCATTAAATTATGTGTTAGAATTAGATTGGAATAATTAGGCAAAATATATTAAACGTTATTAGAAAGAAATGTACCCATCACCATGTTTATTAATACTTGAGAGTTTTAATTAATTGTATCCATTGTAAAGTAAAAAATGTATTTGTAAACCTGTTTCCATACTTTAATAACTTCAATATGACTGAAATAACAAATTTGTTAATTTTGTTTCTTGAAGGGTTCGCAATACTGTTTAATGTTATTCTACACAATAAGGAACTCAAGATCTCGGATCGATAAAATTTGTTTTTTGTTAATCAGCCGAAACAGAAATGTTTGTTAAATAATTCATAAATATGTTCCAATGAGGTGATCCTTAGTACTGACTATCTTCTGTTCACAGTAATTTCCAAATCAAAATAATCAAACACCAAATTGTTGCAGTGAACAGATTTTCGAATTTTGGCATTTACACAATAACAATTCAGAAGTAAAATCCGATGGCTCTAAAATGTTTTTATCTATGACTTTGTGTGTTAAGTTATTCATAGATGGAAAGAAAATACAAATCTCATATTTATTATGCAATAGAGTGATAAAGAAATTTACTAACTTATAATATAATACAGCTGTTAGAATTATTAGTTCATTTACTGAAAACTGTATTTTATGTATCAAGAATAAAAAGATACGTAAGAACTGTATAAATGCTGTTTTACTTAAAGAACTTCTTAGAATTGTTCTTGCAATGAGCTAATTTCGCAGCATTATGGCTAAAAACACTTTTTAATATATGAATAGTTTTATTGATAGATTTAATATTTTCATTAATCCACTGTTCTTTCCTGTTATCGTCTTTGCACCATCACTACATACTGCAATACATTTTGTCCAATCTACCTTAGTATAGTTTCTAGTAGCTTCATAAAAAACATCAAAAAAATATTGTCCCGTTGCATGACCCGGTACTGTTTTGTAAAACAACCTATTTTCTTTGATTGATGTGTCCCTATCGCATTTCTATTTCACAAAAAGCAACTGAGACATGTTTGCTACATGTATTGATTCATTAAATTGAATACTAAAAAATTTACTCGAACTCACTCGCTGAATCATCTGATCGCCAACATCGGCAGCCATTTCATCGATTTGCCTTAATATTCTGTCGTTAGAAAGCGAAATGTCTTTCAAATTTTTGCTTCTTCCACACGTATTAAAATACTGATCGTATCAATTGCAGCAGGCAATATGCGGTTTTCGGCAAATGTATGGGGTTTGGTCATCATAGCTACTCTTAATGCTATGAAATAAGTTGCTTCGAGTACACTTTTATCAGTATGGCTTAAATTACAAACAGAAGTTTGTCGATTTCTAAAGGTATATAAGGAAGTGGTGCAATTGCCAGCGCCTCCTTTATATTAGTGACAGCGCGACTTGTTCAAACGCATCCATATGCATGTTCAATCATGCTCTCGCAGCGAGTATTACAGAAGGAGATTAAATTACAAAGAGCACGTACACATCGAGTTGGAACTTGTAAATTGCTCGTGTATGTACACGTCATACATACATGTTCATACCCGTCGGTATAAACGCAGCGACATAAAATAATACGAATAATTGTATTACATTTTTTATACTGTCGGTATTTTCTTAATGTATAAAATTAGTGCAATGTGATTATATAATATTTGAAAAAATTCACATTTATAATTATAGTTAAAATTCAACTAATAATTGTAAGGCTTACTGTTATTATTCCTTTGGGTGGGGGTCGCAAAATATTAATTGTATTTATATTTGTTATTTGGGGGTCGCGGAGCTAAGAAGGTTGAGAATCGCTGCACTAAGGTATAATATTATATAAGAAATATATTAGAATATCATTCAACACATTTCAACTGTTATATTATATTTCATTTCATATGCTCTACACGACCGGATAACTGAAACTATTATGTTCCGTCGTACAAAAAAATAGATTTTTAATTCTACTTTAAATTTATATACAGGCAAGTGTCTGTACGTTTTGTTTGTATTTAGTGAAATAAATTTATAAACTTTTCGGATATACTTTATTAAAAAATGAATCATAAACATTTGAAAGCACATTAACTTTATTACTTAAAAAACGTAACAGAAACGTTAACGACTTTCAGTTGAAATCAAGTTAATAATTTTTACAAATAAGTATAATAAAACTAAGGCAAAATCTTTTTCAGAGAAAAACACAGATATTGAAAGGTGTGCATTCTAATTGAATTTCTCATATTTAAACACAGGAATTCCATTGTTTGAGAACAAATACAAGTAAGTCCTGGTTTGATTTAAGAAAAAAACAGGAACTTTGGTGAAGCATTGGAAGTTTCATTTTCTTTTCAACTGTAACAGCATTTGTTACGATATTTATTACTTCATTACATATGGAAATATTATCGAGTGTAAAGAGATTTCTTTCTTAATATACAATGGCCATTTTCATTCTTTCCTGGTAGAGACAAGCATTTTAACCACGTCTTCACGAAGAAACACATTGACAATTTCTTGTGATGGCCATTTTTTTTTCTTAAAAACAATTTTTATTGCAGTGACAATGGCTTTTCGTTCATCGTCTTTTATGTGCTGTTGATGCTCAACAATGTACGTTGTAATTATAATTTTACTTGCATTTGCTAACTTGATTTGAGAGACGTTGTGAAAATAGTCACGAGAATTTTTATAAATACAATTTATAGAATTGTGAAAGTTGTTATGTTTCAAATTTTATTTTTACTTCATTCGAATTTTTTGAAAACTTTTCATTTCATTTTCTCCGTGAAATTTCAACCGAAAAATTGACAATTGCAGGTGAAAAAAATCTTCGCTCTGTTTTAACAAACCATTATTCATTAGGCTAAAAGTACAGAGCAGACGACTCGATGGTGCGTATTAACCAAAGTGTTACATTAGAAACTTCATCAAGTAAATTTTGTAATGTGCCTTCGTTATATAATTATGTGAACGATAAATTCTTCAACTAACACTAAATATATAAAATGTAAAATATAACGTTTTTTTTTTCTTTTTAAACGAACGGAATGTAACACTAAAATTCAAACTATCTTCTATATTCCGCCATTTTACTTTTTTCTTGTAAAACAACACCAGATGAATGACGGACATCTGCGAAAAAATTTCACAAACACGTCGAAACATTTGGTTGTTTCCTGCAAATACTAGAAACGTTTCGTAAATAAAATATGAAGATGAAATTACCGCAGGTTCAAAATAAAATGTAGGTTAGAAAAATAATAAAACGAAAGTTAACCTCTTAACAGTGGAACAGTCGGACTCGGCTTTACCAGTTAGTTGTGGAGATAAACCGTGGGAATTTTTTTAAGAATTTTCCCACGCGTTTTTCTCGTTTCCGTTTAGGAAAAAAAATTTTTAAACAGTTACGTCTTGTAAAGAAAAAATCGTTCTTTATTGTCTCATAATTTTTTTATATATGAATTTTTTTCGCGGTAATTTTTTGCTAAAAATTTTTTTTTCAAATTTATATTAAATCCTTTTTTGATTTTCCATCCGATACGATTTTTTCAAAACTTTTAAATTTATTTTCAATTTTATAAAATTATTTTAAGTTTTAGGCATTTAAGTAATGACGATTTTTTCCAACCTGCGAATCAAATTCAAGAAAATATAATTGACAGTTAACGAATTTCATCCACAACAATAGAAGACGTAAAGGTTGTTATGACTACAACTGGCGGCCTTTCCCCCCAGACTGAAATGTGGGTGAAGGTCGTCTCGTGTTCTACTTTCTGTAGAAGTGACGTAATCATTGTAAATAAAAGAAAATTTCAGTATATCGTTTCTTTAAAATTTTAAAATTCCTTGTTCAAATTTACGCTGAAATATTAAAGCGAATTAAAATATTAGCATTTTGTAAATAAACTTACTTGACATATAATAAATTTAAATAAATTAATCTTTAAGAAACAACAAAACAATAAAAAAATGTAGAAATATTTTTATATTCATCTTCACATTTATAACATATGTTATCGTCATTGACCAATATTTAATTTTAAAAACAATTTTCACAATTGGCATGCATCAGAAAAAAAAAGCATAACTTCCCTAAAACACACTTCATTGAGAAGGTCCGCTTCACTCTGAAAAAGCTGACAGTTTTATTTATGTCAGAAATCAAATGTGTGACCTACTTTCTCTAACGTAGTAAAACAAAATAAGTTGCAGTACAACAATACACATAAACATAAATAAATTAGTAGCCCAATAATACATACTTTCATGTAAATACATATGTTATATCCAAAAGTCAGTTTTCCCAAATTGTTGAAAAATAAATTATTTTCAACTTTTCTTTTTGTAAAGTAGCATATTCTGAAAAACAAGTTCTATATTCAGAGTAAAATTTCCACCTTTTATCCGTTAAAAACAACGCAAAATGTACGAATCCACGTAATAAAAAATTATCGCAGTGAACTTCGAAAAAACCAGAAACACAGATACACCAGACTACACTGTAAAAAATTTTCCCACGAACTGATTCATATTTTAATGCACCTGTGAATAATTTCATCACATGACGAAAAGTTTTTGAATAAAAGCTAAAAGTTTTTAAAAATTCTTTCATAAAATCCGATGAATTTAATTAATACACAATAACTAAGTCTGTTTAATAAAGGTTAATAATTTTCCATTATAATTATGCAAATTAGATATAAAAAAAATCATCGCGCAAATTCTCTCACGAACCATGGATGACTCTTACGTCATCTGGATTGAAGTTTCCTGCAAAATACTGAAAATTTTTATATAATTATTTTACTAATCCAGCCAAATTTAAATAATATAAAATGTCTAGATCTGTTTAATAAAAATTAGTAATGTACTATCATTAATATGCAAATTAGATATGACAAAGATCACTGTGGAAAAATTCCCGCCAAGATAAAAATAGCTTTCGGTCACGTGATCACCAAGAAATACGCGTTAAATTTAATGTTTGTGTACAAATTAATACATTTTAACTAATGTCATAGTTTAAAATTTAATGTTTCTGTAAAAATTAGTAAATTGTAACAAATTTCATCAAAGACAACAGAATAATTTTCAGCTTATAAAAACTCTACAATAAATGATTATTTCTTCGAAAGACGTCGATATGCACGAATAAATAATAAATATACAATAATGCTTTTATCCATTTTAAGTGGATATTGTAAAAATTAAGCTATTTAATTTGTTTGGCTTTTATAATTTAGTTTCCGAATATTTTACTGTGAAATTCCATTCAGTAAACAGAAACAAAGACAAGCTATTAGTTATAAACAGGACAATAGAATAATTTTTACGTAAATTGAGTGAAAATACAGAAAAAAACGAATTATATCAAAGATGGGGACAAACAAGCTTACATCCCCAGAACAGAGCTTATAATTTGTTGTCAATTTCAGCCTGTTCCTACTTTGACTGTTTTCTGTTGGTAAAAACTTATTTTTTTAAAATAAAAGTACTTTGTTGTTAGTGAAGAAAGATAAAAGTATCGAAATATAATATTCAGAATTAAAAATATTGATGTATGTCCATATTAGAAATGTATATTTTATTCCGATATTAGAAATAATATCACGAAAAAAACATTATATAAATGAAATAAGGCCATAAACAATTTTTTCTGTCAAATAAATTACGGATTAAACAGGCTTATTTAGAAACATTCAATCGCGAATAACTGACTTAAATATACAGAGGATACAGTATGCTTGTTATGTGATAGTATCTGCGTTTACAAATTAACAGAATTTTCCTTTTTTTTACACATTATTATGCTATAATCTAGGAAACTATGTTAAATAATAAGACATACTACAGAAAGGGTAAGAAAGGAACATCAGTCATTGTATCTAATGTATTATTGAAAGTTTCATTCATATAGATAATTAATTTTATCAAGATACATTTCTCCACAAGAAAATTATCGATATTTCTCGTAAATATAAGTAAATTTTATTATAATTTAGATAAAAACTCATTTTTTCCCCACGCATGGCTTCTTTCCCCTCCCTCTTACTCCTATACTTGGAACATTCCATTTCATAATTTGATGTAATAATAACGTTTAAAATGATTCTAAAAAAAATATTAACACTCAAAGTAGGTTAATATATATTGTCATGAGTCTCAGGTGTATTTATAAAAATATAGTAATCGATACAATAATACTTTCTCACATGCTCCATGTGTTTTTTTTTTTCTTTTTTTTTCTTTTTTTAACTCTTTCCGCCCTGTGAGTACTAAGAGGGCCTCATTTAGAAGGCCCATTATGGGTTCGGCCAGGCCCACAATGGGGCGACCGGGTGGTGAGGGACGGGGCCCGACATATCCGAACGGACCACCCCCCGAAAAATTCCTGGGGATTATTCGACCCGTTCGGATTCGATCCCGGGTCCCCCAGAGCGGTAGGCTGCCACCTTGACCGCTCGGCCATCCGGCCGTCATGCTCCATGTGTTAAACATAGTTTCCTAGATTATAGCATAATAATGTGTATAAAAACGGAAAATTCTGTTAATTTGTAAACGCAGATAATTATCACATAACAAGCATACTGTATCCTCTGTATATTTAAAGTCAGTTATTCGCGTTTGAATTTTTCTAAATAAACCCGTTTAATCCGTAATTTATTTGACAGAAAGAAATTGTTTATGGCCGTATTTCATTTATATAATGTTTTTCTCGTGATATTATTTCTAATATCGGAAAAAAATATACATTTTTAATATGGACATACATCAATATTTTTAATTCTGAATATTATATTTCGATACTTTTGTCTTTCTTCACTAAAAACAAAGTACTTTTATTTTAAAAAATTAACTTTTTACCAAGATAAAACAGTCGAAATGGGAACCAGGCTGAAAATGACAATGAGTATATGAGCTCTGTTCGAGGGATGTCAGCTTATTCGTCCCATCTTTGATATAATTCGTTTTTTTTCTGTATTTACACTCAATTTACGTAAAAATTATTCTATTGACCTGTTTATAACTAATAGCTTGTCTTTGTTTCTGTTTACTGAATGGAATTTCACAGTAAAATATTCGGAAACTAAATTATAAAAGCCAAACAAATTAAATAGCTTAATGTTTACAATATCCACTTAAAATGGATAAAAGCATTATTGCATATTTATTATTTATTCGTGCATATCGACGTTTTTCGAAGAAGTAATCATTTATTGTAGAGTTTTTATAAGCTGAAAATTATTCTGTTGTCTTCGATGAAATTTGTTACAATTTATTAATTTGTACGCAAACATTAAATTTTAGACATATTTCTTCGTATTTCTTGGTGATCACGTGACCGAAAGCTATTTTTATCTTGGCGGGAATTTTTCCACAGTAATCTTTGTCATATCTAATTTGCATATTAGTGATAGTACATTACTAATCTTTATTAAACAGATCTAGACATTTTATATTATTTAAATTTGACTGGATTAGTAAAAGAATTATATAAAAATTTTCACTATTTTGCAGGAAACTTCAATCCAGATGACGTAAGAGTCATCCATGGTTCGCGGGAGAATTTGCGCGATGATTTTTTTTATATCTAATTTGCATAATTATAATGGAAAATTATTAACCTTTATTAAACAGACTTAGTTATTGTGTATTAATTAAATTCATCGGTTTTTGTGAAAGAATTCTTTAAAACTTTTAGCGTTTATTTAGAAACTTTTTGTCACCTGATGACATTGGACAAGAGCATTTTCGTTTTGTTTATTGTATACGACAGTTCGCGCCAGATTTCGTAAAGTGCGGTTTAATAATTCTGTTTCTCGTTTTTTCGAAGTTCACTGCGATAATTTTTTATTACGTGGATTCATACATTTTGCGTTGATTGCAATGGATATTTTAAGGCATAAAGTTTACTGTGAATTACTTCTAAATTCAGAAAGAAAAGTTGAAAATAATTTATTTTTCGACAATTTGGGAGAACTGATCTTTGTTTGGATGTAAATGAAGGCATGTAAATTTATTTGTGCATATAATTATCTAGTTCTAATTTCGAAACATTTATGGCATTTAGTGTTTATAAGCGTGTTATTTAGACATGTCTACTAATTTAGTGCTAAAACGTAGAACTACGTCAAAGAAGAATACAAACTTTAATTAGCAAGTAGTATCTTTATTAGAAAACTTATTTGTTGGTAGATTTTTTTACATTTAAAGTGTAATTAGATGAAACTAAATGGATGTGAACATAGAAAGTTGAATATGGCAAGAGTAATAGATAAAACTATTATTACATATTACTCGATCAGAAAAATTTATACTTGAAGAATTTTGTTTTGATAATTATTGCCTAGGGTTTATGTCGAAAATATTTTTCAGTTATATTTGTAATTACAGTTAATTCGAATAGTAATGGCGCTTAAATATTTATAGAATTAATTGAAGTTTTCGAATTTTGTTTTGAGGAAACTGAGGAAGGCAAGAGTATCTACAGTTGTATAATGAACTGAATTTAAGTAAATTAGTTGATTTTGTATGTTTCGATGTAGTTTTTTATAATATTACGATATACGAACTTTCGATTTTGTAAATTGTATTATACTAAAAAATAAAGTTTTTTGTTATTCTCTTACTTAATGATGTATTTATAATGTTTCTGAACTAAATAATACTTATTAAATTGAAATCCGAGCATTACAAATTACTATGAATATTAGAGAAGACCGTTTTACTACAGCTTACTCCAATGTTGATTCTACGAAAAGTAGGTCAGACAAGGACCGTTAGACTAATGACGTAGGCTGTTTACTTTTTCCGGTTGCATCGGTGCACTCTTGATAGCGTCATTTACAGAAGTCACGCCTACTTTTTTCTGACGCGAGCCAATTAGGAATATTAATTTTTTTAACCAATCAGATGACGGCGGGAGATTTAAATTCGATTTATGTCGATAGATGGCCGTCTAAAATTTCATATTAATTTTAATTTTCTCTTTTTTATTGTAATTTCTCGAGAACTAAAGGATATTCCAAAACAAAGTTGGAGAACTCAACTACTCGTGAAAATTCTACGACTTCACGAAATGGTCTAGGTATTTTATAAGAATTTTTTAATGCGTAATTATAAAAAATATTCGAAAATAATAAAAAACGACATGTTTAAATCTTTTCAATGAATTGAAAGTTTCCTATTAGAGAGACCCGAGTTGTCTTCTGTTAATCTTATCAAAAATGTTTAAATATAAAAAGTAAATTTAAAAGCCGAACATTTACGAAAGAATTTCAATCAGATTAAACGGATTTTATCAACGAAAAGCACAAATGATGAATTGTTCGCTTGTAACACAAAAGTCTGCAATAATTGAATATTTTAATTTTGTCTTTTTCATGCTTCGGTTATTTTAAAAGTAATATTTAAAATTTGATTATACTCGTTATAGTTTGAAATTTCGAATAAACTTTCTAACCCGAATGATTTCACGCTAACATTTAAAATGTATAAAATCATTGTGAACACAAGAGATAAAACGACTTAAAATATTAATATATTATTGAAAGTGAAATTTATCAACAACGAGAATGAATTTATAAGTGTAAATTAAAGAAAGTTAGAAAATATTTTCTTACTCCATTATCATCATCATTATCATTATCATCTTCGGATTATTCCTCTTCGTCTTCTTCGTAGATAGTTTGCTTGATTAATGAATATCTTTCTAAATATATAAACCTTTTCTTCAAAGGTCTTGTCTGGTATTCGTCACGACCAGTAAAATCATACGTAGACAGACAAAAATAATATTCCTCTTTGTCATCGGAATCCTGTAAAAAATGAAAATTCTGATACCTGACAGAATAATCTTACAGTACTCGAGTTGTTTTTTTATTACTCAGATAAAAATCATTTAATAATTAATAAACTATTTCCAGCACATTACAAACAACACTTTTGACAAGATTGTGCACTGTCGTGTTGTGTTTTTCAGTTTTAAATTTTTAATTGGTAAGAATTATTAAATTAGTCTTAATTATTTCCATTGAAATGTAACTTACAGAAGAAGACAATTCTGTTTCTTCCGGTTCATCGGCAATTCTATCACCTGTCAGTTGCTCTACAGAATTCAATATATTATTAACGGAATCTTCCGCACTAATGTCATTAGGAACGTCCATTTTAAAACTAGAAACTAGAAAATGAAAGTAAACACAATAAGCACAGCAATTCGTAAAAATTTATTCGCATTAATTTAATAATTAAATAAGAATTTAAAAAAGAAAAACAAAGAAATGACAAACAGTTTACACCAAATAAACAGATAAAATTCTTATCGTCGAGACATATTTTGGAAATTTATTCCGTAGCAAATCCACAAAAATAAAACTGAAAATTTAGCAAAAGTCAATTTATTTCTGTCACAAAGCATAAATATTGCATTGTGATTTGATATTATTAATTGTGTGGAAAGTGTAACTTGTTATAATTATAAAATCAATAATTCCTACGTAATATTGCTGAAGAGTTATTCCCGGTCCAAATAAATTACCGGATGCTTATTAATAAAAATCAATATTGAGATGTTAAATAAGATTCAGAAATGAAATAATAATTGCTTATTTATTTGCAGAAAATACGTTTAATGCCGTAATTGTCTCTAGCAGAAAATAAATGCGAAGTTAAAGATCGTAATTAAAAGTTAAATATGGAAGTGTGCGTAATGAAAATAATCTCAATTGGAAATACTTGTAATTATCCCCATTCAACGGAAAAATACATTCGCCGTTCTTATCACCGTATAACATTTTATTGGGATTTTTAAACGTCTGGTCGAAAATAACTATTAATTTTATGTTTTTATATTTATTATTAACACGATAGAAAACAGTTGATATAATTATACAATGAAAATATAGTTTAACTCACTCAGAGAACTCATTTTCGAAAATAAAAATAGCATTCGACAATCTCGCATCGAACAATACGCATCGACAATAGCCGAAAATATATTATTAATGTTTATTGTTTATGCAACAATTAAAAACGTGCTGACGTCATGCTAATCTCAGCATGTGCTAAGCATTACGTATGTGATGTAATTTTATTTTTTTATTTTTCGAGAGGTAATTACAAAGAAAGACGTGGGCGATTTGCTTAGGGAAATGCTAACCGGGAAGATTTTTACGGGAAATGTGGTTCTTATTTATGCATAATATGCGTGAAGAAATTTTCGAAAAACTGCACGTGGCCAGTCCATCTGTAATGTGTGAACCCGATCCGCTTAGTATATAATTGTTTAATCGAAAACCGCTGAAAATTTTGTATTGAAAAGTGTAACAGCAATTTTTACTTCAGCACATTTATCGCATGAACACAATGAGAAAAGTTTTATCTTTTTTAAAATTCTATCGCAAGATCGGAAAATTCTATTCTGCTTGAAAACTTTACGTAATCTTTTGCTAATACATGCCAAATAGCTTGACAAGTTTCACTATTGATGGTGCAAACAGTTGAAGTACCCATTCGGAATGCAAAACTCTGTTGAACGAATTTGGTCTTCAACACTGGCTAAATATTTAAAATTATCAAACATATTTTTACTAAAAATAGTAAACAAAATATTCAATTATTTGCATTTATAATCTATTATTATATTTACTTATTTCTTTAATATCGAAATTTAAATTACTGAAGTAATTAAAATTAACGATCTCCGAAAAATTAATGCAATTACATATATATTTAAGATTGACAATTCTCCAATATTGTTGTAATTATTACAAGGTGTTTTACTCATCCCAAGTACTTTTTAAATAATTTTGCATAAAATATCTGTACGTCAAACTCGCGTGTTATTACAAGAGGTTATGTGAAAATCACACGTCGAAATTTACCGAGACCAGTTTGGAAGTTGACCCTGGCGAGAGAAAGATTTACCAGTGACTCGATACTCGGTATTCTACGTTTTCCACCTTTCTGCTGTAATTTGTGTCCAACCAATTGGGACAAATAGGCAAATACCGAATGTGTGAAACCGGCTTTAAACAAAAGAGCGTCGCATATTGTTATCGAAGATGCTTGTTCGTACTCTTTCGAATATTCTTCGAAATACAACACAATCTTTTATTTCAATTATATATATTCTTTCGTGGTGGTAAAAGTTGCAGTCCATAATTCTAAGTATTAAAGATCGAATTCGGACGGGTCAGAAAGACTTCTGGAATTTTTCGTGGTAGTGGTTGGCCTGGGTAGGTCGTGCCTCGTTGCATTGTCCGAAACACAACGGGCTTGCAAAAACTATCCTCTTAAAGCCCACAAGAGGAAAGAATAAATTTTTTGTTATAGCAAATATCATCAATTTTATTTTCACGAAATCCGAGATCATTAAAATTAATTAAATTTGTCTACTTCTTAAAGATATAAATCGATACTTAAATCTGAATAAGAACGAAACTACAAAATGTTTTCTCACTTCGTCTTCTGTTTCTGGTCCAAATTCACCTTTGTCTTCAGTTGAATGATGATCATTCTTCATTTCTTTGAAGTCAATCAATTTGTTCAGCATTTGAGTCTTTTTCTGGTTGTCATTGTTCTTTGAGGAAATATAATTTTATGACATCATTTGTTTCTTAAAAATTATTATTCTTTCATTAAATTTAAATAAAATTATAAACATTATAAATAGGCTTATAACAGAATTAAGACCGTATTATCCGTAAATCCGTAGTATAAATAATATATTCGTATCAATAAAGAAAAAATTACTTATTGATATCAATTTATTATTTATACTACGGAATTACACCGCTGATGCTATAACGTCCAGTAGGAAACGGCCCGGGCTACTAGTAACTATATAAATGTCGAGTAAACAAAAAAAAACGCACATAACCCAATAATTGTATTGTTTGTAATCTTACCTTTTCCAAAGTTTTACCTTCGAGATCATTGCCAGCGACATTTTCATTAAGTTGCGTATCATAAAACTGTGATACAATTGAAATGAATTACATGACCTCAGATTTATTAGTCAATTCATTATCATTTGCATCATGTGTTTTTTATAATATTTTCATTCACATTAAATGTTTTGCCGCATTCGTCTAAATGTGGCAATTCTTTTAAATGGTCATCCACCGGAAATTTTTCAGAATGCTCTCAGGTGTTCATTGCTGTTACACTTCAATAGCAGACTACAACTGTAGAAGATTGGTCGATTTCAAAAAATTCAAAAACAATCCCTTTTCTTGATCAATTTCTAGTGTTGAATATTATACAGGTGAGTTTCTTTTTTTGTGTTAATGCACCACGCTGTTAAGTTTCACACTGTATTGTTTCTGCCTGAATGTTGTCAGCAATTTTTGCAGATTGATCTTTTGGATCAGGTTTTTCTTGTTCGTTCTACGTCTGAAACTGTGAGACGTGTCTTTTGGTTTCACGAATGCTCGAAAAAGTAGTCGTTCTACAAATTCTCCATTTACAAGCAAAGTGATTTCGGATTCAGATATTCGCATATTTCGATTCTGAATACAAACTTTTTGAATATTTAAGATAGTTTGAATTCAGAATTGAATTATTTCATGTAATCTTTAAATATTTATTCATCGTTACGTTAATTCTTCTGTTTGGCCCTAAGACAGTTATGTGAAATACAACAATTTATGTAAGTACAAAAACATTAAAATTGACTAACGACTAATTTCATTTCTGCTTTATTTAGTATTTTATGTTTGAAAGATTGCTTAACTACGAAATATGTTTTTTCCATATTTGACCGTGCAATTTTTTTCTTTCTTCAAAATTCCGCTCACTTGAACACACGAAGAAAATATCGAATAAAGAGCACTCATTACCTGAAAATAACGATGTTTTATTAATGTTATTTCTACGTGAAGTGCATTTATACGATTAGAAACAACGACAATTTACCCTTATCGGGAAATCTCGTTTTATGTAGAAGAATCCGCCAATAGATATGCCGAGAGGAATCTTTCCAAATCTCTTCATGAAGTCGTTTATCTTGTACAAAAATTATAATATATTAATCACTTTTTTATAATTAAATTATTTTATTTCATTGTTTAGTCATTAAAACTCTAGCATTAAAACGTATTTATCTTCAGGTATTTGTAAACGTATGTTTATTGAAATCCCATAGCATGAATATTTCAGTTAGTTCTTATTGTACTGTAATGTTTCCCGAATTATTCTAAATTATTCACTTACCTTAAACTTGAATGTCAATGGTAAATTTGCAGAAGAAACCTTTTCGATGCTGGTAAAATTATCGTACATCTGAAAAGAAATAATATTAATATTTTATTGTGTAATAGTTACATGTACATGGAAAAATATAATGCTGCAAAGATGACAATTACAAGACCGTTGTATTCTTGTAATAATAATTTGTTTAATATACTCAATGTCGAATCCTTCTCTGTCGATCGCATGTAAAAATTGTAAATACGTGTCATCAATTCGAGCCCGTATTTTTTCCGAGCAAATTTGGAAGACCTTTAGCTCAGGCATCGAGTGCACACGCCTTTGAGTGACGTGATATTTGATATAACCCCACAGCAACAAACACATGTTTTCGACTAAACAGCACACTTTCAAATAAATTCACTGTCTTCCTGGTAATCTGCATTGCATTATGTAACGATTCTCATTCGTTTCGGTTCACTAGAAGCGTGTCTGAGTACCTTCGCTGCAATTCTAAATCGCTCGGAATTCATATTTTTAATTTATAAAATCAATTAGATATATAATTATAAATGTAAAATTTAAACAATTAGAAAAAAAAAGATTTATTATACTTTATCTTTTTTTTATCCAAATGCCTTTCGCTTTTAAAATCGTGTCTCATCTGCGCCCTTTATACTTGACAAACGTATTTCAAAACGCATTAACCGATATTTCTGTATTTGAATTGATGTTATTTACATATTTTTTAATGCGTTAATGTTCTTTTGCGCGACGTTAAGCAATAATTTTTTCTTTACACAAAAATCAATTTAAGGACATATCGATAATACATAATATACCTTTTCATAAAAGTAATAAGTTACCTGATGCACTGAATTTTATATTTAAAGCAGAAAAACTTATAGATCAATAGCTTAATGTCGAAGGTGTCGTATACAAAATATCATGCACGTCTTCGAGAAGCGGCTATACGGTACAGAATATCAGAATGTAGTGTATTTAACTGGGAAATTGATTAAAATAATATTCAAATTTTTTATAATACGAATGGGCGATTTGACAATAGAATGCATTACGATAAGTTTTTATGAAAAACTCGCTTGTATTTAGGTATTACTGATATTAAGAAAATCCGTAAAAATACTCGTTGTCGAAAAGCAAACCCGTGCCAACTACTAATGTTCATTTCTCCAGCCAGCAACTAGCGGATTTACATTTTCCGATATTAGTTTGTAATGTTGATTAATGTCATAACACGTTATAATTGTTGTCATTTAAAATAAATGAAAATACGCTTTTCTTAACAGTGAAAAGCAGACATCCTGTTAACAGAACGTCTGCTTTTCACCAATGCATTACTGTCGGTTAACAAGAGATACCAGAGATTAATTCTGATAAAATATTATTCCATAATGTTAAATCGAAAGTTACAAATACAATCGTCAATTACCATAGAAATACTGTACTTACCAGATTTGTTAAATGAGAAAATGCCCAAGACATAAATATCGATCCGAACAGAAGAACTAACGAAATTATTACAAAAACAATTCTTAATATCGGTTGTAATTTAACAAATATCGTTGCATACGAAATGAAACACGTCAAGTAAAGTACACTGGTATATACCAAAGGTAAGAAAATGTCCCATTGTTCGTTAATCATTGTTAAAAATCCCCAAAGTTCCACGTGTTTTTGCATTATACCTTCCAATCTTTCTCGCAGGAAATGGTTTCTAATAGTAATTTCAGTTACCTCTTCTGACAGCTTTAAGTATCTCTTCTCCAGAATAAAATAACCTGCCACACACAGTAAGAGAAGAGAAACGACCTGGCCGGTGAAATAAATATTATACGCAGACCACACGAAAGACACAAGAAATGCTTCTGTATCGGTACCATTTTGTTTCTTTATTTCCGCAAATGACGAAATTCCGGGCATCACCGTAAGCATAATAAACACGATAAATAATAAAGATAAGAAATACATTGCATAAGCTTCTATACGATTGATTATTTTCAATTCTCCTTCGTAACTACTATACACGCAGTGAAAATGAATCTTTTTCCTTTTCAAAATACTGAACTGCCCAGCAATATATATTGTTAATAATGCATAAACTACTGCCGCTTCCAGTGCATAATCTCCGTATATTTTGGTCGCTCTTAAAAAGTAAATATCCATATTATGTATTCTTTTAAATGAAAGCAAGGCCATTGCCCATAGAAACATTTCTACGAATGAACAATATGCCATAAATAAATACGATTGCAAATGATATTTTGCTCCTGTCTCCTCTTCTATACATGGACAAGGAGTCCAGAAATACAGCCCAAATACTTTAGCTGAATTAAATAAAGGGGCTAACATATATCCGATACAACTTTGTTTCTCTCGAAGTGACAGCATTTTCTCTCTGTAAAATACGAATTATTTTTAGTCTACGAAATTCTCTATTTACGTAAAACGTTGCAGCAACGCCTGAGAGTGAAATTGCTTCTGTCGTATTTTTTTGCTACGATGTAATATTAATTTCCTTTCAAAAATTCAAAGCATTTTTATTAGCTTTTACTTAATAAGTGCTCGGTGATAAACAATTAATTAATTAAACAACTTAATGGAATATTTATCTACTTTTAATAAAATATTCTACTTTATATAACTTAATTAAACACTAAATGCGCTTTAATATTCTTTACAGAAATTCCATATACCAGAAAGAATTTTAAGTAATATGCACAGATTAATATTCTTCTAATCAATTCATTTATTTTGTACTTCTCTTCAGCATAGAGATATTTGACAGGTTGTTTTATAATATAAGCTTTTAAAATTGTTCGGATACTTCGTAGTATTTATAGGCGCAGTAATTAGTAAATTAATTTGCTTTGTAAGTTTTGTTTACAAATTCATACGAATAAGAATTCTTTAATGGTAATGAGATTCAATAAAAATTGTGATTTATATTTTAATATTAATTAAATTTTCTTATCTTTTTATAAATTATGAAATTTTAATGGCACCAGATTGAAAATGTTTAGCCTATATTTTCTGATTAGAATTAAGCAAATCGTACTCAGACACGCATGGAGACGACTTTACATAATTGAACCAAATAAAACTCGAAACACATACAAAGATGGCAATTAGAAGACAAGTAGAAAACATTTTATTAGAAAAATATAATTATATTTTATGCATTTTCTATATGTCTTTAATGTAGGATCTTTCTTTGTCGACCGTCGATAAAATTAGGTTGTTTGTGTACGTGCATTTTTCTTCATCTATTTTGCTGAGGCGAAATCAATCCAGTGAATTGTCAGTTGATGATCAGTTGATGGTAGGAGCGTTTACGATTTTCGGTTCATTTACAATTTTGCTGTACAATAACCGTTTACTAGTGGTATTAATCTTGTTGCTAGCAGCATTAAATAATGATCCTGCGACTCGTATTTCAAATAAGGACTTTTAAAATTTTCGTCCATTGATTCAATGAATTCTTTGCTTTGAAATAGCTTATGTCGGATTAGATGTTATAATTAAAAATTTCTATTTTTTTGCAAGTTCACAGAATTCTGCGTCGAGAACTTAAGAAAGTTGGCGCCATTGTCGCTTCGTAAAACTTCTGGCATACCATGTTTTCCAAAAACCTATTTCATGTGGTTAATTCTTGAAGACGACGACAATTTTATTAATTTGGCAATTTCAAAATATCTTGAAAAGTAGTCAGCCAGTTATTAGATACCACTGTCTTATATGCTGGGATAGATCTTCTAAAACTAATATCAGAATTATAGCAGAATTATATCAATGGGGAAAAATTACTCATTGATATGAATTTATTATTTATACTACGGAATTACACCGCTGATGTTATAACGTCCACTAGGAAACAACCCGGGCTACTAGTAACTAAATAAAAGTCGAGTAACCAAACAAAAAATCAAACATAACACAATAATTGTATTGTTTGTAGTCTTACCTTCTCCAAAGTTTTCCCCTTCGAGGTCATTTCCAGCAGCATTTTCATTAAGTTGCGTATCATAAAACTGTGATACAATTGAAATCAATTACATGAACTCAGATTTATTAGTCAATTCATTATCATTTGCATCATGTGTTTTTTATAATATTTTCATTCACATTAAATGTTTCCGCATTCGTCTAAATGTAGCAATTTCTTTAAAAGGTCATCTACCGGAAATTTTTCAGAATGCTCTCACGTATTCGTCGCTGTTACATTTGAATAGCAGACTACAACAGTAGAAGATTAATCGATTTGAATAAATTCAAAAACAATCTTATTTCTTGAGCAATTTCTAGTATTAAATATTATACACGTAAGTTTTTTTTTATGTGTTAATGTAATCACCTCGCTGTAGAGGTGATTACATTAACACATGTAGTTAAAAGTCGAAGAATGGAAAGACAGAGGGCGTCGTGTGTCGTAACTCGATTACAATCGAACTTATTAAAGACTTTACTCGTCCTTATCACTTACAAGTTTTTATGAAACTCGTCTCTATACCCTAAATTTAAGCTTTTTGCCATTTCATCATTGTTAATAATTTAAAAGTTTTTTAAATATCGTAACAGATGGCGCCACGCGCAATTTTACATGTTATTGGCAGGAAAGTTACGCAACCGGTTGCTGGATTTTTCAAGTGGAATTTTGAAAAATTGTAAAGCTTCAAATTCCCACTGTCGTCCTGCTGTCTGCCCTTTTACTTAATCTCGACTACGAAAGTACATAGATGAAAGTCGAGACAAAATGTAAAATTCTTACCGGAGAAAGTCCCCGATTAACTATATATAAATTATAAGTCAGCTTATTTTAGATCAAAAATTTTCTCTGAAAGCAGTTAATAAATAATCGGACAACTCTATTGTTAAAAAGAGTCTGATGAACAGCGGCAAGATACTACTAATTTAAGGTGGAGAGCGTATATTTTAAATAAAATAGACTAAAAATACGATTCAAAAGTGGTCCGGCATTATGACGATTTCACAATAAATGATTGCCCGTTATGTTAGTATCTATCATTATAACTAATTTTTAATATATTACAATGTATTTTTACTCATTATACTGTGAAATCGGCACATCGTAGAACAATTGTAAAAAATGGCTTTAAATAAAAGAGCATTTGTACAGTTTTCATATATCTTTTTATTCATGATAGATAAAATACAATTTTCAGTAAATGATCTAATAATTCTAACAGCTTTATTATATAATAACAGTAAATTTCACTATTACTCTATAGAATAATGAATATGCAATTTGTATTTTGTTTCTATCTACGAACAATTTAACAAACAAACTCATGGACGCGAATATTTTGGAGCATAAAATTTCACTTTTAAATTTATATTGCGTGGAATAACATCAAAAGTAAAATATCTGAATCCTTCAAGAACCAAACGTAAGAAATTTGCTATCTCACTCATATTCAACTTATTGAAGAATGTAAACAGGCTTACAAACATTTTTTTTTTTTTTTTTAGTTTACAATGTATACAATTCGTTCAAATTATGTAGTATTTGGGTACATTTATTTCTAATAACGTCTAATGTATGTATTTTTTTAATTATTCTAATCTAACTCTAACACATCATTTAATGGTAACGCCGTAATAACATAAAAGAATATTGCACACAAATACAGTTTAAGAGTGAAAAAGTCACATAACGCCAACACAGACATAAACCAAACATCTATCACTTTGTTAGGTATTTTTATGTTAGGCGATTGCTACTAGGCTATTGTGCCTGGTGACGTGCAGTGTGACGTAGTTAGTAATTATATATATGTGTTTATACGCGATGACTTATGCCTACCGAAAGTACTTTTCAGGATAACTGATCCCTATTCAGATGTTACAGACGTAAAGAAAACCACGTGCCCAGTCCATCTTGACGAGGCGCGAACCCACCACCGAACTCCAAGTGTTCGGAAAACGGAACCGCGTGGCCACTAGTGGGCCATCTATCACCTTTTCGCGTAAACTCTGATCGTCCTCTATACGAAGTAGCGCTTTTCAATACCACAACTATTCGGAAATTAACACCTGGAATACCATGAAAAAACAAGAACAAAGACAAATTGTGTTTATTATAAAGAAAAATTATGTGGAAATCAGCTATTTGTCGTAATGTGGCACCATTTTCTGTATCTCTTCATCAACACAGTTTCTTTCCTGGTATTTTAGCTATTTGCGAATTCCATGAATCCGTTTCTCATAAGATTCGAATTTTTGCATTCTGAACCATACTTTTACTTTTGGAAACAGATAAATGTCATTCAATGCGAAATTGGCATGATCAAACAATTTCCATTGAATGTGTTCGAGCAATTCCTGTAGGCGTGCATTTTTGTGGACATGACTCATGCCGTAGGACAACACGCATCGGCTGGTTTTCTGAGTCGCCTTTCCAAGTTTTCTTAGAGTTTCGCCGCACACCTGCAACTAACGTTATCCCAGCCTCCATAAAATTTGTCAATAACACTCTCTTACAGTCCAAAATATTTTAGTCAGCATTTGTTTTTAGATTGCTGAAAGTTCTTCGAAATGCGACTTAATTACATTAACTACGAAATCGAAATATGTTCTTTCCATGTTTGGCGGTGCAATTATTTTCTTTTTTCAAAATCCCGCTTACTTGAATACACGACGATAATATCGAATAAAGAGCACTGATTACCTGAAAAGAACGACATTTTATTAATATCATTTATGTCTGACGTATATTTAAACGATTAGAGAAAATAACATTTTACTCTTATGGGGAAATCCCGCTTTATATAGAAGAATCCACCGACGGATACGCCGAGAGGAATCTTTCCAAATCTCCTCATAAAATCGTTTATCTTTTAAATAAAAAATCTTAATCAGTTTATTATAATTAAATTCCGTATTTCGTTGTTGAATCATTGAGGGTCTATCGTTAAAACACACGTATTCGATGATTCGTAATTTTCAGTGGCCAGAGATTATTATCTTTATAACAAATATATTAAGACAGAATTATTACAAGATATTCCTTAATTATTCGAGCATTTTCGGAACAATTAAAATCATGTTTCGTCTATTTATAGATTACAGTTACATTTGAAATAATTACTATTTATAGTTAACCGGAATCAAAGTCTTCCTACTCATTTTTAACAAAGAAATCATGAGTCCACCACTAGTCAAATGGATAAATTCACTAAACACTGGTTTTGTTGCGGGTTCGCACTTTGTCAACGGGTCGGCCAACTGTAATTTATTGAGTTTTCCTCACGTTAGTAACACCTAAATTGAAGCCAGTTTCCCATAAAATTCTTCCAGGAAGCGTATCACCCGTACATTTACAGATCGCTCGTATGTCTCTTTGTAATAAATAAATAAACGAAATTAATCAGTGAATTAATTGTAAGCAACTGTATTATTGACAATATTTCAGATTTAACGATCAGTGACATATTAGAACTACAAACTGGAAAACCGTTCGAGTTTCTGTCAAGGAACTACGGACGTTCTATGCTCTTTTTGGCACGTCTAACCATTTTTCCTGATCGCTCTAGGCATTGTAAAATGTTTTCGTGGACGGTCACAATTGCAATGTTAATTAATGCAATTCCGTCGCTCAACCTAAGGCAGTGGGTAATGCTAACATAAACAGTGTTTTTTACATCTCCCGACAGATAAAAATACCACCCGGTGTGAGGTCCAGAAATGTGGGAAGCATCTGTTTTAGCGGTAATGCTTTACCCACTCGGCCATTGGTTGATTTACAACGTTACTTAAACCTTTCTGTTCTCACTGTTAAGTACAGTACATTACCCTATTCAATGCCTTAGTTCGAAACGTTTCCCATGCTTTCAACTGAAGGATGAATTATGAAAATCACATACAGTGCATGGTGGACAAAAAAATTATTAAAAATGGGAGAATTATGGGAATAAATTGCTCTGTGCATAATAAGTACAGTCAGCACGATAGGTTCATTTGCTGATAGAGATAAAATTTAGTTCTAAAATTTACCGATAGGTAGTGTTGACATACAAATAATAATGAATAAACAGGCAAACAATGAAAATAATTTTTAATATTTTGAAGTTCCGTCGAGTGTTAAAATTCTTTTTAAAACAATTAAAAAAGACACAGTCGTTCCGGAAAAAAATTCTCCTAGACGATCACCATTTTTTATTCTTGTTCTAGAACAAACTTCTTAGATGACCAGGCCTTTTTTTCGGGCTACTTAGCCATCTAATGTTAAAACGTTCCTTAAAAACAAAGTTAGTCCAATTAAAATTTTTAAAAATTTTAAAAATTGGAAATGGGATCTTACGACGTCTTCTGGTTTACATCCATATCTTTTCGGAAGTTCGGGTCTTATATCCACTCGAAAAAAGAAGTTTATTTTCTTATTTTATTCTTGTTTCATTCTTATTTTATTCTATTCTTCTATTTTAAGATATTTTATTCTTGTTCTAGAAGTTTGTTCTAGAACAAGAATAAAAATGGTGATCGTCTAGGAGAATTTTTTTCCGAAACGACTGTGTCTTTTTTAATTGTTTTAAAAAAAATTAATGTATTTATTCGAGAATAAGCATTTAGCATATAACACAATTTGGTCAAGCAACAACGACAGTGATGACATGATGCAACGTGACCGGATGAATGGTTGTTACCTAACTTTACACAAAGATGAATCGTATGAATTATTCTCGGGCACTCGACATTTAATACCAGTCAAATTTGCTACTTTTGGCGTATTAATTGGTGATATCGCCACGTATTGGTGATTCTTAAAACGAAATTCTTATTCCTTGTTAGCAGAAAACTTGGTCACAAAATTTACAATGCACACTGCGTTTTATTCCGATAATTATACATCTTTGTATATATTTTTCCTCTTTTCGTACTAAAAAAAAAGTTTAATTATATGCAATAAATTCTCCATGAATGATTTATTTTCTTTTTATTTCTAATAAAAATCAAGTACAGTAAATCCAAAACTGCCAAACTTTAAAAATATTTGTGCACTGCCATTTCGGTTTACACAGGTTTTACTGTATATGTGTAAGGTTTTGTGCAAATCATAAAATCTGAAAAGTTTTCATGAAAGTTTATTTAATATGCCACACCATGTATACTCAAGTTGACTTAGCATAATGTAGCGTTTTTCGAATTATTCTGAATTATTCACTTACCTTAAATTTGAATGTCAATGGTAGATTCGCAGAAGAAACCTTTTCGATGCTGATAAAATTATCATACATCTGAAATAATAATAATAATAATAATAATAACGTTTCAACCTGTAATTGTAGCATGATTTAAACTGTTCAGAATTAAACTGACAGTACTTAGACACGCGTAGAGCCGACCCAAGTAAATCAATATACATACAATGCACAAAATCACTGGAAAAACACTTAATGGCTCAGGCACGGCAAAGTGAAAAATATTTAATCTACTGTACAATGTTAAGTATAAGGAACCGACATGCCCCCTCTGTCAAATTTTTTCCCGAGCAATTTTTTTTTTTGTGTGTGTGTGTCTGTGTGTTTTTCAGTTACATTTACATGACTCAGTTACATTTACATGTTCAGTTAAATTTACATGATTTAGTAAGTAAAATGTACATTTACAGATTTCAATATTTACTGAGGTCTGTAAACGTACATTTTACTTACTAAAACTATTGTTTTATTACCCCTCCCAATTCAACCTCACTAATTTGTATCTTTTTAAAAATTTCGAACAAAGCCAGACATATGCATCTAGTCTCTATATAAATAAAACTGTAGTGGTCAAAATGTTTGTTGTTTCATCACAAAAAAACACCTGAACGTATTTTAACCAAACTTCATATAATTTCACGAAATAAATATCTCCAGTTAACGACAGGTAACACAGCTAGTTTTAAAATAAAAGTTGATAACAGCCGGGAGGGTTACGCAACTCGTTGCTGGATTGTTTACATAAAATGTTATATCTATATAGTAGTAGCCCCGGCCACCCCTAATGGGCGTTCTAGCAGCAGCGGTGTTATTCCGTGATATAAATAATAAATTTACATCAATAATAAATTCCTATTACAATAAAAATAATTTATTGTTAATTTAAACAACTGCTAGGGGCGCCCCTAGCGGGCGTTCTAGGCATACCGAGACAAACCTACAAACGGAGCAATCAATGGCTTATATTGGGTGCGTTCGTAAAGTCAAACGAGTTAAACGCGTTAGTAACGAATCGTTCGAAAAGTAGTAGTCTCGCTCAGTGCGCATGCTCTGCGGTATGACGTTTCGAACGAAACTCTAATGAAGCTCACGAAGGAAAGAGTTTACTTCGTTAAGAAAATGGCGCCCGACGATATCGATGTTTCTAAATCTACTCGAGTGTTTAAATTGTGAATTAAAAAGTGAAATGATTGAAATAACTGACCATCCGAAGCAATCTAAGAAAAATATTATGGGTAAGGCTACACTAGCAACATTCATATCTTCGATTTACTTCCGTTTGCTGGGTTTAGAATTAGCGCTACTGGAAAAATTTAAGAAATAAATAAACTAAATATAATTCTGTACATCATACTTTTTCTGTTAACGATAGAGTCATTTATCTAATTCCGTTCGGAGGAAAATTTTTAATCGAAGTAACGTAACTTCCGTTTTAAATCCAAAATTCGTATATACATATACAGTAGAGACTCGTAAATCGGAACCCCGGTAATCGGAATCGCCGGTAATCGGCACGATTTTCAATCGGACTGTGTCGTGCTGAATCGAACGTTTTTGATACTAAATTTACTTCTAAAGTATAATTTTTATGTTTTTATATTCTTCAATATATTTATTTTGTTTGTACAAAATAAAGAAATAATTTTTAACGATACGATAGCCTCGATTATTATTATAAAAATTTTCGTTAGGCTTAAAATCGACGAAAATTCAACACAAAGCGACACGCAACGGAGAAAAATTCAACACGAAGCGACACGCAACGGAGAAAAATTTGAACATCGGACAGATTAATATATTTTTTCGTACATAATCCGTAATCGGAACAACTCGCTAATTTGAACAACCCCAGTCCCCAATTGATTCCGATTTTCGGTTCACTACTGTATATGAGAAAGATAACGGCTGTACACGAAGTGTTTAGCCGGCAAAAAAAGGGCAAGGAAAAGGTGAGGGTTAGAAGGAAGGTGAGGAGATAGACGGTAGAAAAAGGTAGGATTCCTCTGAACGGTGTACATATGGCTACAGTACCCTCTATGTTGATGTTGGCATGCAGTTTTTAGGCTGCAAGGCCGTAGTCCACGAAGGACCTAAAAGAAAACCTGAGTGTAGCGAACACCAATAATTGAGTGCCGCCACGAATAGCTAAGTGTATATTCCTTTTTACTATATTTTATATATATAATATATTTTTTTTCAAACATTAACTTACTGTCGGACGTTAAGGTTACGCTTCGATCACGTGCGGGGCCATCACAACCCGTCTAACACCTATTACTTTTCATATATTAATAGTAGACCAATTATAATTAGTAGTCATTAACTATTCTCTCTTCCGGGAAGAGCGCAACTACTACTTTTGGTAGAATTACTGTACTTCAAACCCCTTTCCGCAACAGTACCTTTTTCTCTATCGGACCACCGGTATGGTGGCATTCGTATAAGAAAATTCAGTAATAACAATTTACCGGCGAGCACAAACGGGATATGTTATAAACGGTTTTCAAGTGTGCCGAGTTAAAACAATTTTTTTTTGCACACAATTTAAAGAATTTTTAAAATGTGTTAAATTGGGAACTTGGTGTGATAAACTTTTACGTAAGATAACATTGTAAGTATAAATCAAATACTATAATATAATATAATAGAAAAGTACGAAATAATCTTAATCTTTTTTAGTAAAAAATTAAATACAGGAACATGGCCGGCGTTATTCACATTTAATAAATATAAAATAGAAATACGACTTTACAAAGTTGGGACCTTGTCTTGTCTTTTACTTCCGCCGTTCACACCATCAGCAATCCTTTAAAGTTCATAGTCTCTCGGAGACGACCTTCCCTTTGAGGCTACTGCCTCCGTAAAAGAATGTAAAACAGGTAAAAAGCGTCCTCTGGTGTTATCGCCACAGTTAAAATATCACATTTTAAGTAAAAAATTAAATACGGAAACATGGAAGTGTGAACAGCGGAAGTAAAAGACAAGACAAGGTCCCAACTTTGTAAAGTCGTATTTCTATTTTATATTTATTAAATCTTAATCTTTGCTGTTGTTATTTCTTCCCGAGCAATGCCGGGCTCATTTGCTAGTTTAAAATAATGGAAAATCAGCTTTTCTTTATCATTTTCGACAGTACCTCTAATTCTCAGGAATGAAATACTGATGCATAAAGAAAGATGCCTGAGACTATTTCTGATAAAATATCCCAAAATACTAAATCGAAAGATTTGTATACAATCGTCAATTTTCATAGAAATACAAATACTTACCAGAGTTGTTAAATAAGAAAGTGAACGAGACATAAATGTCAGTCCGAACAGAAGAAGGAACGATAATAATGTAAAACCAATTGTTAATATCGGTTGTAATTTAACGAATATCGTCGCATACCAAATGAAAGACGTCAAGTAAAGAAAATTCGTGTAAATAAAAGGGAAGAGAATATCGCATTCTTCGTTAATCATTGTTATATATCCCCAAAGTTCCACGTGCTTTTGCAGTATTTCTTCTAACTTTTTTTGCAGGAAATGGTTTTCAATAGAAATTTCAGTTATCTCTTCTGACATCTTCAAGTATCTTTTCATTACAATAAGGAAAAGTGCTACGCAAAGTAAGACAAGAGAAACGATCTGACCAGCGAAATAAATATGATGCGCAGAATAAACGAAAGACACAAGAAATGCTTCTGTGTCACTTCCGTTTTGTCTTTTGATTTCCGCAAACAACGAAATTCCAGGCATCCCGGTAAATATAATAAGTACGATAAATAGTAAAGATAAGAAATACATTGTATACGTTTCTATACAATTAATCATTTTCCACTCTCCTTGGTAACTGCTGACTATGCAGTGACAATAAATTTGTTTTCTCTTGAGAATACTAAACTGCCCAGCAATATATATCGACAGTAATGCACAGACTACTGACCCTGCTAATGTATAATCTCCGAATATTTTGGCAACTCTTAAAAAATAAATGTTCATATTTCGTAATCTTATTGACGAAAGTAAGGCCATTGCCCATAGAAATATTTCTATGAAAGAACAATATGCCTTAAATAAATTCGATCGAAAATAATTCTTTGCTCTTGTTTCGTCTTCCATGCATGGACAAGGTCTCCAAAAATATAGACCAAATACTTTAGCCGAATTAAGTATAGGGGCTAACATATACCCGATACAACGCTGTTTCTCTCGAAGTGACAACATTTCTTCGCTGAATAAAACGAACTATTTTTCGTCTACGAAATTCTCTATTTACGTAAAACACTACAGCAAGCAACTGACAATGAAATTCCTTCTGTCCTGTCGCGTTGCTATGGTGTAATATTGATTTCGTATCAAACATTGAAAGCATATTTATTACCTTTTACTTAGCGTGCCTGTACATGCTCTGCGATTGCACCATTATTTAAACATCTAATCGAAATTTATCTACTTGTAATTCAATATTTACTTTATTTACTATTATTATAATCAAATAACTGGTATAGCGTAGGCTATATCAGTTATGAAAATTCTTTTCTACCAGAAAGAATTTGAAGTGAATGAGCAGATTAATTTCTTTCCATTCAGTTTATTAAATTTGTACTTCTCTTCAGCACAGAGTTGTGTAATGGGTTGTTTAATAATATAAGCTTTTAACATTGCTCAGATACTTTGCAGTATTTATAGACGCAGTAAGTAGTTTATTCGTAAACTGTGTTTAGAATTCCATACAAATAAGAATATTTTAATGATACCGAGATTAAATTTGAATATTGAATTACATTTTCTTATTAATTTTGTTGCTTTGTGTCAAAAATACGAAATTATCTTTAATGGCATCTGAAAATACTTGCAGTTAAAGCGAAGATTTATCTACAAATCATCATCTTCTTCTTCTTTTACTTTGTTGTTATTTATCGTATCTGTCTATTACTTCTTATCTGTCTTCCACTTCTTGCTCTTCTGTTTTTACTTTTTCGGCTATTATATATGACAGATGGCAGGAGCGGATCTAATTTTTTGGGGCCTAGGGCTTATTGAAGTCTAATGGGCTCCATTTTGTACCAAACCTAACCTAACTTTTTTAACTATTTCTTTACTACACGATAAGTGCTACATTGTTAATGAAAAAGTATTAAAGATTTAGGTTAATGTTACCTATGATTCCAAAATGGCGGATTGTCTCTGATTCCAGCAAATAGAAGAAAGTAAACAGTGAGGACGCACGTTATAACCTAACCTAACCTAACCTACGCTAATAATTTTGTTGGTAATAATTATGGTAATTTATTAAAATAGGTTAGGTTAGGTTATAACGTGCGTCCCCACTGTTTACTTTCTTCTATTTGCTGGAATCAGAGACGAGCCGCCATTTTGGGACCATAGGTAACATTAATCAAAACTTATGTTAATAATTCAACTTTTGTGGCTCTTGACACCTGGGAGCCCTAGGCTCCCAAGTGTCAAGTCCCTATTTATTAGTCCTTATGTTTATCTGTCCCTGTCAGAGGAAAAGTACTGCGATCGGTCAAAAAGGACCCCTAAGATTTTTACATTTTTGGACTCGGTGACCTTAAAACGTAGAGAAATGCACACAAATTTTAAGAATTTTTTCATGTATGAATGTCTGTGTGTGGGGACCGCGATTTTGTTCACCTATTTTGAAGCCTTTTGACGAAAATTTCTGAAATTTTACTGGAAATTTTTGTATATGGGAATTGATACTACTAAACTTAATGTATTTGATTATGTTATTTCATCGTGTAAATTTTAAAATCTTATAGTAAGCTTGTTTACATACGAAATTATTGATTTACAATATTAATTACGTTATTTACATTACTATTTAAAATTTAATTAGTCATGTTTATTAGTCATATTATTACGGTTGTATGACTATGTGAACCTTAAACAAGATTACAATGCATTATGAATCATAATCTTTATTGAACATATTTGAATGTACGTTATTATTCATCAAAGTATACTTATGAATAATAATCAACGGTCTTAAAAACTGTGCAGAAAAAATCTAAAGAACACTCGCTGACAACATTCTAGCGCTCTTCAAAATAGCACCATTCTTCTTAATGCGCCAGGAATACCTGCAGATATCTATCTTTAAATCACTATCCAAACAGCTATATTGAAATTACGTAATTTTTAAGTTACCAAAGTCGCGGATGTCCGGGGCTCCCGGGTTCGAATCTGGGCAAACACTATAAATTTTCTTCCGAATATATTAAGGCCCGTTTCTCGCCTCCCCTTTCTTGTCTTAAAATTGGATTCGGCTAGGCATTCTCGGCCTAGCCAAATCCAATCTTAAAGGCCCTCTTATCGCCTAAAGAGTGGAGAGAGTCAAAAAATGAAACAATAAAATACCAAACTCAAACTTCTCTATGCAATACCTATTGTTTGAGGTGGGCTCTGTAGACACACTCTATTTAGCGCCGATGTCAGAAGTGAAGAAATAGTGACATTAAATCGAAGTTTCACTTTGTAAACTCAGATATAAAAAGAAGTAATTAACAACAAGTTTACTGTGTTTAAAAATAGATAAGTGTTATTTGTTCTTTATCAAGTGACGATTTAAAATTGCAGACTTAACGAATTGTATTTATTAATTTTCGCAAATTTAAGAGTAAAAGTAATGAATTTAATGTATAATTTTTGCGCTAATTTTCTTACCGTTCGTATTAAAACAGTTTAAATTTACTCCTGTGAGTCTAAACGCGTAATTCAATTATAATGCTATCATGTGGATCAGATAAAGTATTATCTCTTCGTAACGATAACAAATGTATTGTACATGTATGATTTTATTGTATGTGTTGTAGCTCTTTATTAATTTCTAAAATAATTAATCACAAGTAAGTGTATTTTATTTTTAAACATAATTATTATTTAATAAGATATTCGTGTAACATTTTTTGTTATATTATCTTATAAGTCGTACATTGCGAAAGTCTTTTGATAAGATCAACAACTAAGAGAAGACTCGTATACTTTTTAAACTTATAATATCTCATAAATGATTTGTAAAATTGTTTTTTAATTTATGATAAACCATATAAACTCGATTTCTGACTTAGGCTCTTTTTTAAATACGTTTAATAAGCGGAGAAAAATGCTTTGTTGATGGGTAGGGTTTGAACTTACGTCTTTTAATCGTCCATGGCTTAATTTTAATTACTTCTTTGTTGTTATATAAATAAGTAATATGTTTGATATACTTTTTAATACGCTTACTAATACGATAATGTGCCGCTTAATGTTCAAAATACATTCTGTAAAATACTGTAGTACACCATATTATATATGCCTACTTGTGGAATACTATAGTGTACCCTATTGACTAAATAGCCAAAATGGATCGGATGGTCGTGTCAACCTACTTCTTCGGGGTTTCAGAATGGAATCAAGGCGAGCCCATGAATTTTTCGTGGGCGGTCTCGCTAAGATATGTCAGTCCCCATCTCCCAGAGACTGCCCGAATCTACCATTGGTATAGAAACAGGATCGTATTGCCATGTTTTTAATTAACAAACTTTTCACAGGATTATGGCCCTAAAATTTTCTATTCTGCAATACCTTAAGTTTATGGGACCACACACCGCTGAGGTATGGACGTTACGCGGCGCATCTAACACTTAGAGCATTTATATAAAAATTAACATAATCCTATATAATTCCTTGAACAATACTGTATTTTAAACTGTATTCACTTTATTCGCTTAACCTAAAGATCACAGGATATTGTATAAATTGTAATTCGCTACGATAACATTGAGATAATATTGTTCTCTTATCGTACAAGTTATCCTCATCCAAAGATTATTCGTAAAAATAACTATATAAAATACTAACGTGATATTTTTGTGTTATCTATTCATAAAATACAATTTAACATAATTAATTCTGTTTGAAATATATGCTCTCAACGTCAAATTAGTAGTGGCTTTCCCCTGTACTGTGCATTATACTTTTCCTTCAATAATAGAGTCGTGCCGGTTGTCTGACACCTTTCACAGAAGACAATGGGAATTTATAGGTCTACAATTGTTTCAAATTTCAGCCCAATTACAGTTTAGTTAATGTGTTTATCGGTGTTTACCTAGACGATCCAGGAAAACAAGGATAAAATCATTTAGTATAGACAGAAATCGTTTAATTTTACCTTTCTTAGACAGGGTATAAAATAGAGGAAAAATACAGCGATCGGTCCAAAATATGATCCCAAATTTTTTTGCAATTCTGTAGTTACATATGTGTGTTAGAAATTAAGTATACTTAAGTGATTAATACCTTATATTACCTAAATTTAATTGTTTAGAATTTTTAGAAACAGGATATGAATAGAAGTACAAAAGAGAAGAAAAAGTATATCACATTGTTTATTGCTTCTTCGTCCTGAATGCTTAAAATATGGGAAATCGATTGGAAAGAAAGAAGGTTTGTAATTATTTATAATTCAAATACATTTAAACATTTTTCTTACATTTTTCTAGCGAAACTGGAATAATAGTTATACCCTCAATTACACGTCCTACTATGTAGATTACAATACGAATGTTTATGTATACATGCTTTATAGGTCCATTTCAAAATTAACGTTGTAGCTACACAATGTTTACAGTAGACTCTTCATTATCTAGGGTAATCGAATAAATATCATCCTGGTTAATCTGGGAAATTTACATGTTCCGGAACAGGTAAATTTTTACAGAAATAGAGAACAGCCAGTTTGTTACTCGTAATAAACTGGATACTTCAGCAAAGTGTATCATTCCTTTCTCCTGTTCATACCAGGAGAAAGGAATGATACATTTCTGATCAAAACGGATGAATAATAAAGCGCCTTTGGATGACTTAATGACTCGTCAATAAACATTTTTGGTATCCCGGATAATCAAGAATCCACTGTAAATTGTTGTAGTCACATAACTTATACAATATTTATGTAAAATTTTGCCTGTTATGTAAGTTTCCACGATAAAACTGCAATCTTATCATGCAAATCATTCCCATTTAAAAACTGTTTATGAGGCATTGAATTACACGAGTAGAAAGATAGGCTACCTCTGTACATATTCCAGTAGTTGCTTTTAAAAATGCTTTGAATTTCCAGTGTAATAGACTTCTGTAATGGAGCGTTCACAAATCGCATAGTCCATTAATTTGCTAATTTTGATCCACCTCCCCTGTCCTGATGACTCTTTGTAGCCAGACAAGTCACCCCTGTTCCTAAACACACACAGCAGAAGAAAGTCAGACTCCTAAATAACCTTATTTATTTTTAAATTTAAACAAGTGTAGCTACAGCTTTCTTGTAACGATCCTTAATCAAATATAATAAAGAATAATACAGGCATATCCATCAGTTACAAATAACAATTGTAAAGTTCAAAGTTGAGTGATGACGGCTACGCGACCAGACTCAGATTCTTCCTCCCGTTGTAATGGTCCATGGTTGCCACCAGTGCGATAACTAGAAAAATGCAACGGTGCACAGCTACAGAGCAAGGATGAACACGGTCCTGCAATGGGATATTGAAAAGCTAGTGAGGCACTGGTACCACTAACTTACCTCCTTCCTTACAACTGAGCAATGCCTTAGAAACGTTTCTAAGATATCTTCACTACCCTATTTTGCAAAGTGTAATTACTCACCGGCCCTATTTAGGCGCTTCACATTTCAAAAGGCCTGAATAGGGTCCAGTTTTTAATACAAAGCCTTCCCGAAAGGCAATTCCTTCACAGATTCAAAAAATATTGCGATTCCTCTAAAAACTGGCAAGCCACATTTTGGGGTATCTTGGCTTTCACGTTACTCCAAGATGGCCACGACTGCCCTAAACAAGAGCCGTATTGTCTTTCTTTTAAAATCATTATTATTGAAAGCAATTAATTAATTTAGTTATTAATAATATAAAACATTTATGCGGATTCTCATACATTATTTCAGGAATTTTTTTCCGATTCGGAAAACGTCGCAAACAATAGCCACGAATTTGATTCAGCATTGCGTATTTCATCAAATTACTACAGAGAAAAGATTAAAGTAGAAAAATAATTTATATTCTGTATATAATTTCTAATGTATATACATATACATATTTAATAATAAAATATTTTATTATAGGAATTTGCAACGAAAGAAATGCATCGTGCTAATAGAAATTCGGCACCGGCATTTTTCGATAGCGTAGAAATTCAGTAAGCTAATGTTCTTTTACATTTTAAAAGGTTAATGTTACCTATGGTTCCAAAATGGCGGCTCGTCTCTGATTCAAGGAAACAGAAGAAAGAAAACAGTGGGGATGTACGTTCTAACCTAACCTAACAAAGTGGCCCGGCCGACTCGTTCGGATTCGTTCCCGGCCCCCAAGCAGCCTGCTGCCATGGGGACCCAGATCGAATCCGAACGAGTCGAAAAATCCCCAGGAATTTTCGGGGGGTAGTCCGTCCGGATATGTCGGTTCCCGTCCCTCACCACCCGGCCGCCCCATTGTGGGCCTGGCCGAACCCATAATGGGCTTGCTATAAGAGACCCTCTTAGTGCCCACAGGGCGGAAAGAGTTACCAAAAAAAAAAAAAGCCTAACCTAACCTATTCTAATAATTTGGTTGGTAATAATTATGGTAATTTATTAGAATGGGTTAGGTAGGTTAGAACGTGTGTCCCCATTTTTTTTTTCTTCTGTTTCCTTGAATCAGAGACGAGCCGCCATTTTGGAACCATAGGTAACATTAACTTTTTAAAATAATATATTTAAATAAACTAAGTATATTTTTGTTACAGAAAGTTTTTTAGTCAAATAGGCGAAAGCTCTAGGGTTCCTGCCAGTATGAACAGATCTAGCAGTACTGGATTGTTTCAAGGAAACGTTGATAATTATCAGGTATTATGTTTTATTAATTAATTCTTTAATTGTGATGTAGAATAATAAAATACAGAATCGTGTAAGAGTCAGACATGGTCTTTAAAAATTCATATCTTAGTGAATTCCGGTTCCAAACACACGGAATTAATACGGAAATGTTCTGTGCTTTGTTTATTTTATTCACACATTTTTATTGTTTATTGGGAAAAAATGGAAGCCATACGTCGTTGTTATGATTGATCTAGTCATTCTGATCAATCTTAAATCATAATGATCATCTCACTTCTCCCAAATTCTTGACTACTGTATAGGGATTAGTAGGCTATAATCAATAATTATGAAGTTCGTAATTACTATAACTTATTGATTATAAATCTTGTACATTCTTCTGCAAAATAAAATAATTAATTCTTATTTAATTGACAGTCCAGCATATTTTATGATTCAAATGAAAAATCACAGGAAGATCTTAAGCACCGTAAGTGTAAAAATCATTAAATATCGAGTGATAGAAATTCAAGTGACCCTAGAGTGTCTCGTAAAAATAAAATACTTGTTGTTTGTAGCGCTAAAATTGCCATAGTGGTGAATTTGGTACTAATTTCTGCGTGTTGTGAAAGGTTGCTATACCAAATTTTATTGTATTTGGACTGCAAATATCACTTTAAAGCTCATTGACGAGAAGGGAAGCTGTTGCTGTAGCAATGGTATCCAGGACCTTAAAGAGAAAGGCACGCGCTGTCTCTTCGGGGGGCCGAATAGGGGTGCTTCAATTACGGTCACTCGCTATTTATAAAATAAGAAAATAATATAATTACTATCTAATTATTTGAAATTTACTCTTTTCCTCTAGAGATATTTTTAAAATGCAAGGAAAGGTTAAACAGTTATTATCTGACTAAGAATGTAGACATGAGATCTTATGTTTGGGAAGGAAAAGGTTACGACTTTCCACTTAATCAATATTTGATAAAATTTCATTTCAAAAATGCTGATTTATGTGGAAGAAAGAAGAAAGAAGCTGTTCAGTTGAAAGACATCTTGACGAAAACGGGACGTCAGATAATTCTAGTTACAGGTGGACCCGGTTTCGGTAAAACAACACTTTGCAAGAAACTAGCTTACGATTGGGCTTCTGAAGAACGTTCAGGATACTTGAAGCACTTCGATATCGTCATCGTCATTAACCTGAATACGTTGAACGATAAAGCCGTGCTGGATGCCATTATAGATGCAGCTCTAGATGAATCAGAGAAAGAGATAGTGACCACTTCGAAGCATAGAAGCAATTTTAATTTTCTGATTATATTAGACGGCTACGATGAAGTTTATAACAAAGATTCCGTTATACAGTTTATTAAAAACGATTCTTTCCTCATTTCTCGAAATATTACAATTATTATAACGAGTCGTCCACACGCTGTAGGAGATATAAGGCAATACATGGATGAATGCATATCAATAGAAGGCTTCTCTAAAGAAAATCAGAAAAAATACGTCGAAATGTTTAATTTAGCTTTAACTGGAAATAACGAAGAACATGTTAAAAGTCTGTTAAATATTATAGATGAGGATCATTCTCTTCTCGGATTGGCTGAATGCCCTTTGTTGCTGCATATGTTGTGCTGCCTACACTGGGAGAGATCAATATTGAAATTGGAAAGAAAAACAGACTTGTTTATCTGGTTATTCTCTCATCTTATTTATAGATACATCAGAAAGAAAGAAGGCAATACCGTTTTGGAAATTGGAAAACATTTCTTAGGTGAAAATCTTCTCGTTAGATTGGGTAAACTTGCGTGGAATTGTTTATTCTTTAACGAACCATTGGAATCTAGCAAGCTAGAAGAAGAATTTCCCAATAAGGATGAATACGAAGCGATTTTGGGATTTGGTATCTTAACGTACTCGCATTCAACTTTGGAAGGACAAGAAATAACGATTTACGAACCCGTACACAAAGCACTCTTTCAGCTCCTGTCTTCGCTATATATCTCCTCCGACAAGCAATTGACATTAGACTTGTTAGTCAAATCTATTTTCGATAAGAATATATTTTTATTCGCGTGTGGCTTGATTGACGAGTGCGAAATTTCGCACTCGTGGATAGATTACCCACTTTATAACGGATTCGAAGCATCGTTTCTACGAAAAGCTCAGAAAGAAATGAGAAATGAAGAGACGTGGAATACATTCTGCTCTAAAATACATTTGAGATTCTCCTTGTCTTCGAATGGGGAATTTTTAGAATTTTTAAATAATTCTAAAGTCAAAAAAATATTTCTAACCCTGCCTGAATTTTGGCCCGAATACGAAGAGATGAGGAATCATTTAAATAATATCCTCAAAAGTTACAAGTGTGAAGAAAATTTACAGATTTATGTTTACGTAATGGTAAGCAGCAAGTACTCGTTTGCAAATTACCTTTCTGATATTCGCGAACACGCGAAATTAATCGTTGATTTATTAACGTGTATGAAAATGGAGAAATGTGAAATTCTTCTGAACGGTGTGAATTTCTTCGAAATGTACTTTCCTTTCATTAAAACTTGGAAATTTAATGAAATTTTCGAGGAAGAAGAGTCGAAATTTAGCGTCGAAGGGATAGAGAATTGCACTGGATTGAAAATCGATCAAGGAAATGTATTCCTGATTACCAACGAGCAATATGAAATTTTACAGGAATACATTAATTTCCATCAAAATATTGAAGTTTGAAACAATTAAATGGGAGCAATCAACAACCAGAGTAAATGTGTGGTAGGGTCTATTTAATTTCAGTCAATTAACCGAACAAACTGAAGAACAATCCATTAGGTTAATGTTACCTATGGTTCCAAAATGGCGGCTCGTCTCTGATTCCAGCAAATAGAAGAAAGGAAACTGTGGGGTGCACGTTCTAACCTAACCTAACCTATTCTAATAAATTACCATAATTATTACCAACAAAATTATTATAAAACCATTCTGCTCAATTTAATATTGTAAAAAGATTCTTTTTAATGTAAGAATTAAATTGTCTATATATTTATTGAGAAGTGATGTAATAAATATATTTTTATGTATATTCGTACACAGTTTTAAGCATTCTACATACAATTATATTTTTTTATGAATTAATCGTCCTTATAGTAGCGTAACGAGGTAGTTCAAGGGGCCCCTTACCTTTGTAATAAATAAATAAATAAAATTCAAGTAAACAATAGAAAGATTTTAATGTAACAAACGTACTAATACACATGTATGTACAGTACGCTAGCACAATGGAAAAAGAGTGTATGCCTCATTCATACTGAATGTAGGTTTGCACGTTCTAATTCGGACCCCCTAATATCGGTTCTAGTTACGCTACTGAGTTCACATAATTATAATATAACAACTATACAATTTAAATAGTTCCCCCCCCCCATATTCTTTCTTCCCTGGAGGCAGTTAGAAGGCCTTTTTGTACTTCTTCTGAGATCTGATACGCCCATAATAAGCCTCCACTGTGGAGACCAGATGATGAAGGACGAGATCCGATATTCCTCGTGAAAAATTCCCAAGGTTCTTGACCCGGAAACCAGGCCCCTCCGAATGGCAGGACAATGCCTCTTCTTCCTCGGTCATCCGGAAGTACTACTGTTGGCAAATTGCAATCGCCATCTAGTGACAAACTAGAGAAACAAATAGGGAGGTTTATGTATTGGGGACATCGATGCTATTAAATTTTGGTGGTTAAAGGTCGACGGGGTGGGAAGATAGAGAGGGTCGGAATTAACGGAGATTCTATTCGTTATTAACACTTACATTTTTTTTTTTTTTTTTTAATAAAACGCATCCGTACCCTCAAAATTAAGCTTTTCGTAACTTCCTAATTGAGGTCATAGTTCACTTTTGACTAGGTCGAAGTCCATTTCATTTTAACTCTGAGGAGATTCAGCAAACCTATGTAGAATAATACCAAACTACCTCATAAGCTGGGTCATTTGACCAAGAAATCAGATTTAAGGGAGCCTAACACGCATTTCTTTCGAAATTAATATAATGAGTGTCTGAAAAAGGTGTACTCGGGGCCTCCACGCAACATCCTAAAGACCTTATATATAATATACACGTATTGTGATTATTATACTGTAATATACTACATTGTATTCTAGATTTCACTCCTCCTGTATGTTGGCAGTATAACCTACAAGCAGGGCCGTCGAGAGGGAAGCTAGAGATTTTCCCTGGTCTGGAAAAAAACTTTAGGGGCCCTTCCCGTTTCCATTCTATTAATTAACGTTATTGTTACTAACAAAAGAATAAGAACTTTAATTAAAGACGTTTTTTTATTAATTGATAAAGAAACATTCTACATATTTCATTCGTTCAAGCAGTGGCGCGTTATCTTACATGCAAAAACAGGGAAATTGCCTGGGGCCCCTTCAAACAGGAGGCCCAAACAAATCTTTCATAAAATATATATATATTTCCCCCGACGTGGGACCCCTTAATTCGAATTCGCCTGGGCCCCACGAGGCTATAACGTTCCATAAAAAGAAAATAATAACAATAATAAATGGTTTAAAGTATAATATATCGATCAACTGGAACGAAGATGTATTTAAATCGCGTATTCTTGCAATTAATTAACAGATTTTAATCGATAAAATGTAATTATTTTTTATTTTACAAAGTAATAAAAAAAACTTATTGATTTTTTGAAGTGTATTTAATTTGCCTACCGTTCGAGTAATTAAATTCACAAATAGAAAATTATACATAGCGAATATTTAACGATTTAAAAATCGATAATATTTCATATTAATTCCGGCAATTTTTAAATGCCGTATAAAAAAGCTAGAAACGTAACCGCTGGACGGAGACTTTAGTCTGTGGTACACGTATTAAACTGGCGTCACAGTGTGGCTACCGGATACGTTTTTAACGGCCCGCCGGCGGTTGTCATGGCAACAGACTGCCGTCTATCCGTTTTGTCGGGTCAACACCAAACGGGTCGGTTCACTTCCACTAAGGGATGCTCTGACTAGATGCCAGCTCCATTTATCCAAAGCTCGCGTTATCGTTAATAATACACTTAAAATGGCATTTAGAGACATCAACGAGTGTCTGATAGAAGAAGTGAGAAGGTATCCTTGCTTGTACGATGCCACCCGCGAAGACTATAAGGATATATGTAAGAAGAAGATATCGTGGGAAGCGATATCGAAACGGATGAACATCGAAGGTAAGTCATAAAATCCTTAAAAATTGCTGTTATTTCGAAAGTTTACCCGTTAATTTCTTATGGGAAAGGGTTGGTTTTTTGCTTACGTTATAGAGCAATTTTTAAGAAAAAGATGGGGTAATCTACGCGATCGATACCGAAAAGTAGTGAAAGAAAGGCAACATCCCAACGATCCCGCATCCTGTAAGAAGAAAGTTTGGAAATACAGTAAAATTCTGACTTTCCTAACGTCGTCACTTAACCACGAAAACCTCAAGTATGATCTATATTATAATATGTGCCATTTGTTTCTAAATATCCGTGCTTGTGTGCCGCCTAACCTTTCGATTTCCTGCTTTCCCACTTTTTTTTTAGCAATGATATAAATACAGCGGAACCCGTAGATTTATGTCACTCAACACATTCCGTTTGTAATGAAAATGATATTTTTCTTTGTAAGTATTTATCATTTTTTTCCCTTGTTTATCTCTGTAATATAAGAATCTACCTTAAAGATATATAGCGAAAGACCTGAAACGTTAATATATATAACCGGTTTTCATCGTGTTTCCTTTTGCCACGTGTGTGTTATTATTTAACGTAATATATACGTGCTGTATATTATACTATAAACATAATAGAACCTGTTCGAAACGGAAAACGTATTAGGCACCGGTTTACACAGGTTTTACTGTATTTATCACGAAGCTATAACAATTATAAATTTGAATTTTAGCGCAGGATGCATCATTCCATATATCATCAATTGATGATCAGGATGAAGAAGAGAGTGAAGCTCGTGACGTAGAACCTTTCTCGTGTGAATCGAGTAATATTTGCGACAAGAGTCTCATCTTCTCGAATGACAATATATCATACGCTAATGGTACGTACGGTTCCATTTATTTTCGTTAAATTAACGACAGAATAATTAAATATATTTTATCATTCCTTATAACAGGAAGTTTAATTGTAAATAATAATAATAATAATAATAATAATATTGATCCGTCCGTCTGGTTGTTAATTCGCAATAATATATCTCATTAAATAATCGTTGGAAAATTGAAATTTATTTACATAATTTTGCAGGTACCAAACGAAGGAAAATGGAAGAAAATTGGAAAAGCGAATTAATAAAAATTTTGAAAGCCTCACACGACGAAGATCTCGTGCAAAAGGACAGCGATTATTATTACTGTTTATCATTGGTAGATCGATTTAAAAGAATGAAATCGAATAAAATTAAAAATAAGTTACGTTTGACAATAGAACAAGCTTTTGCCGATGCTGAAGACTGTGAATAAAATCTGTTTAAATTTAAAATATATACGTGTAAATAAAAATATTTTTATTGTTTGTCATAGTCTTTTTTTTTTTTTTTGTTTAATGTTACCTATGGTTCCAAAATGGCGGCTCGTCTCTGATGCCAGCAAATACAAGAAAGGAAACTGTGGGGGGATGCACGTTCTAATCTAACTTAACCTATTCTAATAAATTACCATAATTATTACCAAAAAAATTATTAGAATAGGTTAGGTTAAGTTAGAACGTGCGTCCCCACTGTTTCCTTTCCTCTATTTGCTGGAATCAGAGACCAGTCGCCATTTTGGAACCATAGGTAACACCCTTTTTTATATAGGCTATATATAATTATACCAATTAAAGAATTCATTTCATTTTTTATCTTATAATGGATGTAAAAAATGGTAAGTGCTATTTCCATTAATACTTTAACAGAAGACAAGTAATGTTGGCAGATTTCTTTCTGTCCATTGCTAATGAGGCTCGTCAGACAAAAACCACTAAAAATTTTGTTTACGAATGGAAATTTTTAATAGTTTTAATATAACAAGTAATATTAATGGCATTTAAGCATCAGAAACAGCAAAAAAATGTAATCTTAGTTACAGTTTTGCTGTTTCTGTCCAAAATCTAACAAGTTGACTTGATTTTATCACTCGTTTTTCGCGTTAAATAGATTTTATTGTTAAGAATTCGCCTTTAAATTAACGTTTAACAATATTATTAACAAAAAGTAATCAAATATTAGTGAATTAGTCAATTTTATAGCGTACCTCAAGTGCCAGTGTTTCAATGGCGGCGACAGAGTGGTAACGGACAGGGTCCGGTATAGCCAGGATCAACCACCCGCTCAATAAATTATTCGCCCGAATTTTATCCCGGGACCCCAAAGTAGTAAACTAGTTTTAACCGCTTCGTCTATCCGGCCATGAAATATGTTATAGCTTAAGATCACGAGTCTAAATTCGTCCTTGAAGGATCCAAGATCCACCAGTAGCTGAGTGAATGAACCACCGAACACTGGTCGCGGGTTCGCATCTAACCAAGGGAATTGGGTTTTCTTCGCGTGTCTAACACTTAAAAATGGGTCAGTTTCCCATAAAAAGTAATACCGGGAAGCGCACCTACTTGGCAGATCGTTATCGTGTTGCAATGCTCTATCCCAGGGGTGGCCAACTTTTGTGTACATAAGATCTACTTTTTATCTAAAAAATGTGTCGCGATCGACTTGTTGTCATAGGCATAGTTTAAGTGGGGCGGGGAGGTGTGAAATACATACTATGTTTATACAATGTGTTTCAGTACGAGGTGCACTCCCGCGAGCTATGGGCAGATAAGCAAAATATATGTTCAAAACTATTTTTTAGTTTTTAAATCACTTACTAAGTTTTCGAGATATAGGCTCATAAAGAAAATAAATTTCCAGACCCAACTTTTGATATTTGCAGCTGCGAGTTCATTCCGTACAGGCGGAACCTAAAAAAAATCGATTTTTGGATACTTTTTCAAGATAGATTTTTAGTAACTTAAAATATAATTTAATTTTTTTATCAATTGCAATGTATAAGTTGTGGTACTATTTGTTCGTAAATATGAAAAAGTTGTTATAAAAATGCACAGTGTGGCTGATAATTTGATTACAAGATTTCACTTTCGAGATTTTTTTGGGCCAGGATAATTTATCATGGAAGAAAGATTTTTAGACTTATTTTTTGCTAATCTGTCAATAATTCACCGGAGTCCACCTCGTACTGGAACACCCTGTATACCTACCTACGTAAAAAGCAACATAATTGTTTAATGGGCCAAAAAACTCACGTCCAAGGGAATTAAAACAACACGAGTAATTATTAACAATATTTATTAATTCAAATTAGCTACAGATAAAGACAGATTTAGAATTTATTTTATTACCTTAACATTAATGGGAGGACTGAGTTCACATGTCTCTAACCAAAAAATCATAATTAGGTGTATATCCTGACAAAGATGATAATAATGAGTCTTCAGTATAGGAATCAGTCAGGACAGAATGTTGTTAAGTCTTCGTTAAGTTTAAGTATGAAAATGCCAATTCACACAGGTATGAAGATCCAGAACAAGAATAAAATTAATATATTCGCTACATTTGGTGATACTGGGATATTTTTCTCGGTTGACGTATTTCCAAAAATCCAAAAATATAGAGGTCTGTTGCCGAAAACGCTCACTTATCAAGTAAATAGATAGGTAAGAAACGCCACAATTTAATTTAAAACATAAATAAAAGGTACTTACATTTTAAACAGAAGAAAAATTGAAACTCAACGTTGTCACCGTGGATAAATAATATTGATTAATAATAATAATAATAATTGTTAATACTAAAAAAAAGAAGTTACCGTATGACAGTACCAAATATTCAAGCTAAATGGCTATGTTTTCTACGAGTCCAGACAACTGCATGCATATTGTTTTTGCGGGTTACGTTCACGCGTTGCGTTCAGTTACAAGTGTAACACATTAAGTCAAGACATCGCGAGCGATCGACCGAAATTGGCTTCGCGATCGACCGGTCGATCGCGATCGACTTGTTGGCCACCCCGAGTCTATCCCATCAAATATATAAACAATAGAATCTTAAAGGAAAGATGATTTAGAAGCCTTGTATGTACACTCGAAGAGTATAAATCGAATGATAACTTTACTTACTAAGTAATTCTTTTGAACAATATCAAAAGAAAAATTCACAGAATGACCCTGTCGGTGTATCAGACCCCCAAATATCTACAATCAGCTTAGAAGTAAACCCGTCTCTAGAAATGATTCAGTAGTTTCTTAACCTTTTACCCTCACACCTCTCTGTAAAGTGAACTTGATGTTCGTCTTCTGTCCTCCGACAGATAAGAATTTTAAACAATAATAAAATAATCACAAAGAGCTACAAAAACAGAACAAAATATAGAAAATAAGAAGAAAAGTAAGATAATTCATCAGTAATTATCATTTTTAATTAGGTTAATGTTACCTATGGTTCCAAAATGGCGGCTGTCTTTGATTCCAGCAAATAGAAGAAAGGAAACAGTGGGGACACATGTTAGGTTAGGTTAGAACGTGCGTCCCCACTGTTTCCTTTCTTCTATTTGCTGGAATCAGAGACGAGCCGCCATTTTGGAACCATAGGTAACATTAACCTTTAATTAAAATGGCAGACGGTATTTTTACAATTTAAAAATATATAGAAGAAATTAAATTGTCTTCAATTCCATTCTGCAAAGATTGCTTTGTCCCCGATTGGACGGGACGGAATTGAAGACAATTTAGTTTATTCTATATATTTTTAAATTGTCATCTTTAATCATATTTTTATATTGTGATGATAAAAGAAATTATTTCCTATCATTTTTGTTTAGTCCAATAGCGGTTGAGTGGATAAAAACTACTGAACTGGTGGTTGGTACCTCATTAACAGGCTGACCAATGAAGTTCTCCGTGTTTTCTTCGTGTATATCACCTAAATACGGACAAGTTTCCCATAGAAAATCCTCCGGAGAGCCACTTCCTTGGCAGATCACTCACGTGTTGCTTTGTACGTGAATTCATAGACAATTGCATTAATCTTCAGACAGTTATATCCTCAAGAATGCATCTTAAGATCCTTTTATCGGTATATTAACTGCTTTATATCTTCCTCTAGTAGATGTAGCTCAATTAAATCCAAAATATCAGCACACTTTTCTCTCCTATACTCGTAAATTTCGAAAAGAAATAGTAACATTTGATTGGCACGTTCAAATTTCAAACGTGCCAATTAAACGTCGCTATTCGTTTTTTTTGAAATTAACAACTACACGAAGCGTAAATTATTCCGGAAATGATATTATTTTTGGTATAATGTTACCTTTACGTGCATATCGTTTCATAATAAGGTAATACGAATGTGCTAAAAATACAAGAAACTGTTACATTAAAAACAGGAACGATAATTCAATCACGTGGTCGGCTTAACTATACTTAATCACTTGACCCAAAATAAAAAAATTTACAAGCGACTTCTTGGATGCACGAGCCTTCTAGATCAGTCACGTAACGTAATAATATCGAATTGTTCACGTTCGCAGAAATAAATTCGCGTTAAGAATTAAATCAGATAAAGCGGAGTGACGTCACATATGAGCACCCCCCCGGCTTAAACTCTTAAACTAATCTTTCGAAATAGAAAAAAATAATAATAATTATATGTAAACCATCAGATAAATATTCTTTTATTAATAGAAACGTGTATCGAACTTGGTTAAATATAAACATGCAAATCACGTTTATAACCAGAACTGTTAGCAATAAATAAACTACAAAGATGGCTCCGAATACTGATTTGTTAGTTTGATAAATGCATATACAAATAAATGGATTTTTGGTATGGTTTTAGAGCCATTTTTTTTACTTTATTTGTAAAAAAAAAGTAATAATATTAGTTACTGGAATTTTTGGCATCGCATGAAACGTTGTACCACCAATCACAGATTCCTCTCTTCTGGCTGAAAATGGTTCCTTGAGGACATAAAAAGCTATATCTGTGAGGTTTCCCACCGCCTGGACACATGTGCCATACCTGAAAGAAAATGACATCAGAATTTCTTTGAAATATTTCTACTCTTCCCGATTAAGAAGCCGCTTTTGCATCATGAAATTCGGCCAGGTTTACATTAGATAAACAAGCTTCGCGTTATGAGCCTATAGCTTAGGGCTTCGAATTTTTACATGTATCAGTATTTGGTACAGGGGATGAGCCACTAGTGATAAGGCACCGGGTGATAGAATACCGTTGTGGTTCAGATAGATAATCCACTGTAAGTGCCCTTTGCTTTAATCTGTAAATGACGTAAATCTTATCGTATTTATGTATTTGTGACTAGGAATTTGTGATTATTTTATAATTTTATCAAACATTTCAGTTATAATTTCTAATCCTAAATATATGAACATGATTTTCATTAAAACTCACCAAACCGTAATTTGAACGTCTCACCCCATACATCAAATTGTACCCTTCTTTCCACACTGCGGGCACTAAGAGAGCTTTTTTTCAGTCATGCCCATCATAGATTCGATCAGGCCCACATTGGGGATGGCCATAGAAGAAAGACGGGCTTAATATATCTGGAACATACCACCCCCGAAAAATTTCTGGGATTTTTCGACCTCCAGGGTTCGATTCAGCGCGATAAGCTGATGCCTTTGCGACAGCTTATCGCTTTTGCAACGTAGTAATTCATCATGAATACGTATATTTTGAATCATTTACAACAGAAATATAATCTTACTTCATAATTTCCTTCAGTTTGTAAATGAAGGTTCCTTAGATAGTTACAATCTCCTTAAATGCATTTTATTACCATATTTTCCTGCGGATTTCCTACCATTTGTGTGTGAAAGGCAATTTGAAAGGGGTGTGGGTTATATGCCGATTTTAAATTGTTAATACAAACTCACGCCTATGAAGCAACAGATGCTCTGATAGATGCGGGGTTTGCAATTGTTCTATTTTCGTTGTAACAGTAGCTTTCTGCAAGCATAGATATAAAAATATAATACCTCTGTAAATTAGATTAATTCAGGTGGGCTTCTAACTTGCTGTTTATAGTCAAAGCCACTGAAAATATGCTACTAAATTAACAAATACTTGCCTGACATCCGGTTTTTGGATCTGCAAACATGCCGCTCTCCCATCCACAACGGAAACGAGTAGCAGGAACGTGGTTATATGCAGGATAATCTCGTCCTGGTATTCCTTTTCTCCTCATCACGATGCTAAACCGTCTCGTTTTCTTTTGAAATCCTTCGTTAGCTGGAGGCTGCAATAATGTTTAAATTATTAAAAACAGAAAATTTATAAAAATTTCTTCTATATAAATCCATATATAATGACCTTTTTTATCTCCTTCCTTCTCGAAGATGACATCATAAGACTGTAATCCGGAGAAGTTGTGGTAAGATGAATCATGGAAGGTGTAGGGATGAAGCCATCTAAACTGTAAATGGCAGGTCTTGTCGGTTTGGGCATTAATAATTTCGGCAATGGTGTAGCGGATGTAGTAATCAATGGTCTGTGAGTGGTCCATATCCTTCTAGAAATCGATCTTCGTGATAAAGGCCAAACCACAGATGGACTTTGAATAATTAGTGAATTTTCTAAAATAGGTTGCACAGTTGTTGTTTGATTAATGGGATCTTCTTTGGTTAATGGTTTCTTCTGCCACGTTACTAAGAAATTCGAGCTGGGCGGATTTTTTGTAAGTTTGTACACCGAAGCAAATCCTCTATATCTTGAAGTTGCAAGTCGAGGCCATAGTACCGTGGATCTTCTTCTTGAGGCAGATATATTGAAGAAGTCAGAAAAATCAGTTTTTGATGAATTATTAGAAGATGGTAAACTTTTAACCATTACAGACACATTGCTAAGATCATCGTCTAAGATTCCCACGCGTTTATTGAAATTACTAACTGTAATTGCTTCTGGTGTGGTTAATTCACGCAATTTTGGAGGTAGTATAGGGAATTTTGATCTTCTCCGCGTAAAGTTGAACCTCCTGAATAAACTGCTATCGTCGTTAAAACTTCTCTATAAAAGAAATTAACAATTATAAATCATTTATAAACAAATTAATCCGAAATTTATGTAATAATATATCACAGATCTATTCAAATAAAGAAAAAAAAATCCAGACAACACGCACTGTTACACGGGATTACCGAAACCATTTTGTCCCGAACTCACTTATTAAAACTTCATTCTAGCATATCTTTTATGTATTAAAAGAATTTATTGTTAACACTGCTGTTTTTATATTAGGAGCCTCAAAAATGTAACATCTCTCGACATACGAAAGGTTCTGCAAGACAAAAACAAATATGCAAGAATACTTTGCACCTGCAATAAGTGCAAACACATAAAAATATGTTTACGACATAGCCGTTTGAACTTAGTTACACGTATATTTTTTACACTCCTGACACCACTAAAATAAAAAGTCCCGATTGTGATTCGAATTCACGTCTTTATATCAGAACAAGCTGCATTTTACCGAATGACAACTAACACCCAAATAAGACCCGGTTTTCTATAGAAAGCCCACTCAGGAGGCACCCCTCTTGGCAGATGGTTCATACGTGACTTTTGCCTTATCCTATAAATCTAAAGGACACGGTTCGGATCAAAATCAACTACACCTGTTTTGAGTGTAAGCCCAGGTTTTTCTACTAAACTTTCTTTGCTACTTAATATCGATTGATTTACTAACAATTAAAGTCTAATTAGACTTAATGAAATTGTTGAAGTTTATTAATCATTCTCTAAGGAATTTGTTTCGTCACATTTTAAATTCGTTGTTCTAACGATGTCAACGTAAACAAAAGCGCGATACTTTCCTTTATACCAAGCAGCATTGCCTGTAAACAATGGCAATGATAGATAACCTTTGCAAAAAGTACAGATTTATTCACAAATTTCCTTCAATCATTAAAATGTCATTAAGTAAACGAAACAGGGAAAGATTCTCTTTTAATTAAAAAAAATTTATCAATTTTTTATAAGGAAAATTATCTACTGAACGAAGTTTCTTACATCGAATTTTATTATTAATCGTCTCTCCCCTCCATTAAATGTAATTTTTTTTCCCCAAGTAACCGTAAATATTAATGTGAAAAGCAGACAAAAGAAAAGACAATGTTACTATCAGCCGTGACTGACTTAAACTATATATATTTTTTTTATTTATGTATATTTAAATTCGTTTTCAATCACCTCGATTCGATCCGATGGATTCGAAAACGTCTCTCTGCTCGCGTGACGAGGAATTTTCTTCTAAAAAATATACCTTGCAACTAAGTGCAAACAGGTACAGTACGTTGTAGACACATAGCAAAGTATGCCAGACATTATCACTAATGGCAATTGGAGATCGAAACAAATTAAAGAAACAGCAAAGAATTTCGAAGATTTAGTGAGATTCCTATGGACTAATTAGACATTTTAAAACAGCGATTGCTGTAGACTCGCTAAAATGTGCCATGAAGTATCTTTAAAGGTCACTGGAGTACAAAACAAATGAAACTCTTGAAGATTTTTGTAAATTACGTATTTTTAAACATTTTTTAAGATAAATTATTGTAAGAAACATTATATTTTATGCTGGGCAACATACCCGATCATCCGCTCCCATTGTGGGCTTGGCTGAACCCGTGTTGAGTATGATTAAAAAGTAGCGGAAAGATTTTAAATTGAATGAATAAATTATTATAAAAGATGATAATTCTTTAAAATTTTCTGTATTTATAATGATTTTACCATCGAAATATAGGTTTTTGGAATATTTATACCACTCAAGAGTCTAGGATGAAGAAAGGAGAGTAAGAAGAGAGGACTTCTAAAAGATCTTCTAGACCCTGTTGCAGTAATAAATGTTGAAAATTCCTCATTTTAGTATTGTTCTTATTGATATAAATATAACTTGTTTTGTATCAGATCATAATTTAAATCATAAAAATTTGAAAATGGTAGCCATATTCCTTACATGATCAATGCTCCACATATGGAAAGTAACGGTACTTAACAATGAGGATGAAGAAAGAAGCAGTTAATGATGTAAAAATATAATTAAAAATGAATAAATTAATTTAAATATCAGCTAATTCATTCAGCTAGGAAATGGTTATTAAAATAACTTCATAACTATGATAATATAATCAATTGGTTGGATGATTTTCTCTCTTCGCTTCTATCAATTTTTCGCTCGACTAAGCATCATCCGAATTTACATAATGGCTTACTAAACGTTCTAATTGTTTCTAAAATAATATATATGTATATATATATATTTAAAGTTTTGTGTTGATTGTCGAATATCTAAGCTCAAAAAATAATAATAGAAATAATAATAATTGGATTCAGAATAAGGCCTCCGTCTATAAATATAGGAAGATAATATACATTGATATCGATTGCGATGATTTTAACGCGTTAGTAAGGAAGTTAACTATGTAAATGAGAGGTAGGAACACAATAGAAAGGACCTTTTTTTGGAAGTACACCTCGAAACCATTTCCGCTCTATTTGATAGTTGGTGTGTTTATTCCGCACGCGACTCTATATCATACAATGTATAAATATTAAAAAAAAAAAAAACTAACAATTGCCTTCACTATCCCATCTCAATTGGTCATCGTATCGATAATTAGACCATGACTAATGGAAATGACCGAATGATGGTTAGTGATTTAGCATACACGTGGATAGCACATTGTTACTACAGTTTTTGATTCCTTATCGATCAATCGATACCGATCTTCCTTACGTAACTTTCAATGCCAAGAAGATCGAGCTGTGATTACGATGCAAGACAAATTATCGCATCTTCACTTACATCTGTTAATGAGCAATCAGATAATCTTACTTGTTTACTAATTAATTCTCGTATTTGAAACAGTGACATAGATTATTCCCGTGTTTAAAAGTAGTAACTTCGTATTTACGGATGGTCCTCAAACGCTCCGTGAAGATGACCTTGTGTTCTAAAATTATATTTGGCTCTCTAAACGACTAATCCTTATAAATGCCTTAGGGATGACCTCGAATCTTTATACGAAAACATTCGCACGCTCTCGAAAGGATGTGGTCCCGCATGGTTAGTGGGGACAATGTAGAAAAATACAAAGTAAATTGCTGTCTGAATACGCCTGGAACTTCAATATATTTATATGTAATTTTTATGTCCTTTAATATACGAATTATTCTAATTTTGGAGCCAATTTAAGCGTGGGAATAAAAATGTCGAGGTCTTAAAATATTACGGAAGGAAAGTTACAAATCTATATATACACCGAGTTTCCTAGTTTGAGTTTTCCCACGCATTCGCCTTCTTTTTTTTCCATAGATTAGGGTAATCTGCAATGAATTTTCTGTTCTACGTTTTAACAGTAGTCTGTTTGTTCATCCGTTTTAAACTTTCACAAATCACTAACTCTTCCTATAGAGCCTATATGAGTAATGTGTAATAAAAAAATTGCGTGCAAGTTTTCTTTTAAATATATAAAGATCGCTGTTAAGTTTCCAATGAATCTTTCCTAAATACTTTTCTCTAAACAATCAAATCTCTCAATCTCCATGAGATTTTAGTGAAGTTGAGAGATCCCACCGAAAAAACCACCACTAAAATCCTTCAAAATATGGTGGATATCGAGAGAACCCATCAAAATATTCAAAGCATTTAAATATCATTTCCAACCTGTACATTTTGTGCACAGGGCCTAAACCCTAAACTATATAAGAGACTCTTCTCCTTCACAAAATAGTAATATATAAATTCACAGAGCCAGATTTGTACAAGCTGCTTAGAGCCTTCCATTATGAATCTATAACTTAGGAGCTCACAATGTATTATTATTTGGTAAAGGGACTGTTTTACGTCACATCTTAGGGCCTCATATTTATACATTTACCATTATTTAATGAAGAGGAATGACTTGTAGTATGTTATATTCACAATAAATTTTTTCTGTGATAAAAACGACGTTAGGCTTTTAATTCACATAATGAGATTCCCTTTACAATGTGTTATAAGTAGCCCTGTATGCCTAATGTTGGAGCCCAAATCCACAATTTCGCAAATTAGATCGATTTCTCACGCAGGAAATGAATACTTAACAGAAAAATTACGAAATTTTCTCACTATTTAAGTGTTTAAACACGTAATTTTCGCAATAGTTGACCGAACGTTTGGGTATGAATTAAAATCCCTTTTCACTAGTATTCGTCTATTGTCACGAACAAAGGATTAGAAAAACAATCGAGTTAAATCCACTTACCAATTGATTGTTGGCTGTCACGTTGGCAGAATTAATTAATCCTGAAACAGAAGAGAATATCTTAGAGTCAGTGGCCTGAGAGCTCTGTTTGTTCTAAAACTACGCGTTCTACTTTTCTTAGTCCATTTTATATCCATTAATTCTATATTTGAACTATTTCGAATCTTATACCCTAAAATTTTATTAAATTTAAGGAATAATAACATCCTTACAGTTAATTTTCTATACTTTAACACGTGTATATATATATAACTTTTAAAGCATATTTAACAAGTATTTTAAGGATTAAACCCCACAATAATAAGGAAGTAAGGCATAAACATTGTTATATATTCATTATAATATAATAAATTCCGGGTTTTAATCACTTTTATCGGAATTTTAGGGATCAAACCAGAATAATAAAATAAATAAGGCATATATATTGTTATATGTTAATTATTATATAATATAATAATGTTTTAATGGCTTTTATAAGCATTTTTATAAGGATTTTAAGGATAGGCGTACAAAAATAGCAGACAATAAGGTATTTATATACTTAATAACTTATACAAAATATAAAAATATGTATTTTAATTACTTTATAACATATAAATCACCAGAAAAAAAATAATTCATTGCATTTGTTATAAGTTATTAAGTATATAAATCTATATTATTAATTATAATTTAATTAAAAATCAATGTAAATAATTTATAAAAATGCTTGTAAAGTTATAAAGGTAGATTAATGATCTATGACTGTGACCATTAGGCTATAAAATGTAAAAGAAATTAGCTTAAAAACACATTTTTCTTACTTAAATCTATAAAAAATATATATATATATATAAATATATAATCTAGACTCACCTATTAATAAATTTATGGTGAATAATAATACAAAGGCCTTCATTTTAATTAATAAAAGGCGCTCGGATCCTTTTAAAATCATCATTTTATCATTTTCATAAGCAAAGTGGATAAATGTCAGACACCTTGTTGTCGTTAGTTTAATTCGTAATTTCAGTAAACCGAAATCTCCCTGCTGAGATATATTTTTTTTTTTCGAATATTTTTATACACCGCTCGTTTCGACCAATCGGAGCGGAATAATGCAGAGACGTCACTCCATTCAAGCCGATTGGTGTGACGTCACGATCAACGGAGCGAATCGCGTGAATCGATTAACCGTTTTTTTTAAATTTGAATTTTTAAACTTTCGAATACCGTTTAACGCGTGATTTCAGTTCTTACGGGCAAATAAATCTAAAGAGATTTTGATAAATATTATGACCTATATCTTCGATGTTTTTAAATTGTTACAAATAAATACTACTTGTTAACTTAAACGGTTGTGTTTACCGGTTCGGTGGTTATATGTATTATCGGGTATTGAATGTATATATATATATATATATATATATATAAGGCCTAATCGTTGCGAAAACGATTATAAAAATAGGCCCTCTCCCACCGTGTAGGCCCTGATGGGCCGAGTTGATAAAAGAATTTCGCAACGGCCACGTTTTGTTAGTGTAAACACGTGTTCTTTAAGTCGTTCATAATGCCTAAAGGTCACGTGTATATATATAGTGTTAAACTTAGTAATAATTCCCTTTATCACATTCTAACAATTACTGAATGAAAACGGTTTATTGTTTCCATATCTATTGATACACATATCAATGGTATACGTTACAAGTATGGCACCTTGACCACAATTCTTTGCCCCAGTGATTGCATTTTAAGAAAACAGGCGTGACAAACGTTCACATCAATAAATGCTTTAAGTCACGATTTACTTAAATAGAAAACTGTTCTGGAGGAAGGCAGATAAGTAAAAGAAACATCAAAGAATAGTAGAAAATGAATATTTTTTTTTTTTTTTTTTTTTTTTTTTGTATAGACGAAGGCTGAAATCTATAAATTGTATAGAAGAATGAGGTCTTACTGTTAGGTTTTTCTATATCCAGGGCTTCTAAATGTAATTGTTTTAGGGTTTTTTAGTATTCTTTCTAATGCCATTGTCTGTTTTTTTTTCCTGTGTAGGGTGAAAGCCTTACCAATTATATTCTTAGTAACTTAATGAAAGATTCTTTGGTTACTTTCATTCGATATGTAAGAAAATCTATTGGTTTCTACGTAGAGGGAAAACTTTGTATCAAAATAAGGTCATGATATGAAATTAAAAACAAAAAAAAGACAATTTTTATTATTTTCTGGTTCATATCCTTTCAATTAAATTGATTTAGATGGTATCTTCGAGTGTTCTTATTAAAAAGACATCACTAATTATCTGCCCTCATAACAGATATTATTATTTAATAAATTTTTATCAATTATTATTGTATTTCTTTTTTAAAAATTAATTTATAAAGGTTAAAATCTTCATTACTTTATAAAATTCATTCAGCTGAAACTCCCATTCTACCATTAAATAATGGGATTTTTAAGCGAAAATATTCTCGATACGTGAATAGCCTAAATTAATTTAGAATTTAATTATAATTAAAATTTAATTAAGATTATGAAATTTCTTACAAGATGGCGAGATCAACGACATTTGCAATGGGTAATACAGAATGGGATTTCAGTGCCTATCGCTGTTATGGTTAATGATGATGATGATGATGATGATGAAATTTGTTTAGAAAAAAATGTTAACATGATTTTAAATTATTTTATAAATTTTCTTCTATTATCTTCAATTGTTTTAAACATAATTTAAAACAGATTTTTATCTATTATCTTCGTAAAAAAATTTACATAAATGATGTGCAATGTACTGGTACATAATACCTTGATGATGTATCAGTACAGTACAGTCTACTGTTTTTCTTTTAAATTTATTTTACATTAAGGAATGTATTTTATACAGCACACGTTAAGCTTCTATACTTGGATTTGTATTGATTTTATTGTTTAAATATTTATTTATTTTAATGCCCAGATAAATGAGGTCCAGCAGGATCCAGTGGCGTAGCGAGGGGGTGCAAGGGGGGTATCATGCACCGGGTGCCACTCGCAGAGGGGCGCCCAAATGGTCTCCAAGACAAACTATATCTGTTTCTGGAGGGGGAGGGGGCACCAATAAAGTGTCGAGCGCCAGTTATGTTCGCTACGCCACTAGCAGGATCACCCTGATGATTCCATTATTTGGACTTACAAATAAATACAAACATCTGTCCAGGGTTTCAAATCGGATAGAGTAAAACAAGTAGGGTCACTTGACCCTCCCATACTTAATTTAGGGCTCTTAAAAGAGACCTTGACTAAAATACTAAATTTGGGTGTCCTGTACACAGAATAATGCAAAAATTGTGATTTAATAAATTAAATTATAACGTTTTTAAAATGGTAAATGTACCGAATTTGGTTGAGATTTGCTTAATAATTTTTTCTACAGATAGCTCTGAACACCTAACACCCCTTTCGTTACAATCTGTATATAAAGTAGACCCGCGCTTTACGACGTTTTTCAAGAAACAAATTAGGTCGTAGAAGCGGGGATATAATTTATTATAGGTTAAATTATAAACTGTTATTTATAAACTTAAAAGTAATTAATATAATTAACAATATATATATACAGTTAAACCTTTGTAGAACGGCCATTGAAGGGAGTTGCTTGGAGGTGGCCTATTCGTTGTAGATTATTTTGTATGCATTTTTGTTTAAAAAAAAAACAGTTGCTGCTGTTTAGAAGTGGTCGTTATTAAAGGTTCGACTGTATATTAGTAAGTGAATCAACAATACGCAGTGAAACTTCCATTAACGGACACTCCCGAATAGCAGAAACCTGTACGTAACGGCCTTTTCTTTACATTACCCAGATCATTCAAATACGACATATATTCTATTTACCTCTAAATAGCGGACAAACTTCTTGGTTCCAATGGTGTCCGCATTAGTATTTATCTAAATTAATATATAATTTCTCGATGTATCAAATCGATTATGATAGAAATCTGTAAGTGAATAATAACTTTAAAGGCCTAGATTATTATTAATCTCCGTTTAAATCACAATGGCGATTCCTAGATTTTTCTCAAGACTCGGCATATCGTGTGAACCTCAATTTCTAAAAATTAATTTGCTTTATACAGTAACAATTAACTGGCATCTGTATAACTAGTGTCGTGTAGATAATTTATTAATGGTGTGATTTATGACATATTTTTCTTTAACTTTAACCTCGAGGATAAAACGCCTGCTCTGTTGCATCTGATTCCATTCCTTGCCACCCGCCACCCAATAATGGTCTTGCTTAAAAAAAATCATTTTAGTGCCTACAGGGCGGGAAAAAGTTAAAAAATAAAAAGCTATGTTTAAACTTGATTCGCGTAGAAAAATATTCAGAATATGAAAGATAATTCGGGCATTTTCAAAATAATGAGCAAAAAAGTCTCGTGAGCAAGTACAGTTGGGTTCATCACAGCCTTAGTAATCTTTCCGCATAAAATCGAAGATTCTAAAATGAACTAAACCAAACTTTGTTAAACAGATTTTTATTTAAATTAAATTTTAAAATAATAAGATTATTTTAAAATAAGATTAATTTAAATAAAAATGTTGTCAATTCATAATGATAGCGCTGTATTCGGGAGTTTTTATCGATGCCATCTGTGGGCAATAAATAAAACTGTAGTATTATACTGCATTAATAATTTTATTGATTTTGTTGGCATATGTCAATTTCTTATAAAAAATCCTCTCAAGAGATTTTTTTATGAGAAACTGACATATGTTAGGAGTACGACTCCTAACACAGAGCAAAACCAACACTCCAGGAACTAACCAGAAATCAACTCCTAGTATTCTCGTGTTCTCAAAAAGCTTTCATTATCCGCCAAAGGCCCTAATTCTTATGGGCTGTCGTTTATGAATTGATTGTAAAAGAATATACGAAATAGATATATATTTTACAGCATTTTATATATTTATACAAACTATACGGAACAAATTACAATGAACATATATTTATCATATATCATATAAGTTAATAAAAACAATTATAATTAAGTTAAGTTAGTTGGTTGCAGACATAACTTTCATTTATGAATCAGTAGTTTTAGGATGAACGCCTTTATGCAGACATACCTGCATTATAATTATTTTTTATTTTATTTTATTTTATTTATTTATTTATTTTTGTAAATATACAAGCTACAATACAGTATACTTTACTTTATTATGTAAAGATAAATGAAGATTTAGAGAAATAAGATGAGATCCAAACCAGTCACAAATGTGGAGATTCATCCCTCATCGTGAGCCATAAAAATACGTGCCTTTACAATAGAATCTGGAGTAAATGACTCTGTTGATCTCACCTTTTTATGCTGTTATAGATATATACTGCTATAAGTAAACTTTGACGTGTATATAGTAAAATCTGTTTAAAACAGACACTCTGCCTGAACAGGTTATTAATCTCTGAACAAAACGATTTGCTTTGTAAAATACTACTGTAAACAGAAAGCCTGAGAAAAAAGTCCTTTTGATAACCATTTGCATAATAATCTAAATCATAATTCACGCCATAATTTGCCAGCTTGGATTAAGGTCGAATACTCGATGATTAGGAGTTCTCTATCTTTTCTTTTGTTGAGACTGAAATTTCATTGAAAACTGACTGCATCGATGTTTCTTTCAACTCTCCAAAGAATTAATTAATAAATGCATAACTCAACAAAGCGACAACTCTGCGTATTTAAGCTCTCTGAGGAGCCTAGTTCGAGACTACGTCACAAGTACTCATAGAAAGTTTGATTCGGGTGCTTTTACTCCTATTCCTCACCCCTCGGCACTTTGCCATGCCTATAATGGGTTCCATCAGGCCCCATTGTAAGCCTGTTGAATTGACAATAGATGTGAAGAAAAGACTTTGCATGCTAATTGTTTACAAAAATAAAATAATTACGTAGAAATTTTAAATTGTCTACAGTAGTGTTAATTCAATAAATTTTCTTAGGGTACTATTTTCTCGTTCATGTCTGTACTGTATAATATTAAACTGCTCCAAGCAAGCTGTGACCGTCTGATGGATGCAAGCAATATAGAGCGCTGGTGGTTCAGGGTTGCCAATTTGTGAATAATTATTCGATTTAAGGATAATTTGAGGTGGCGATGGATATTCTTCTAACTCCGAGGAAAATTTGGCCAATTGGTAATCATGCAAACTAATGACTGCGAAATTCAAATCAGTTCATTGAAGCTGCTGGGCCAGTGAGTCCCGGAGTGTGAAGTTCGACTTGTATCTATAAGCATACAAATATAAATAAACGTCGAATAAAAAGCGATTATTAAATACCTTAACAGTAAATTAATGAAATTCTAAGCGTTGATTGTTTAAATAATAAAAAATAGATATGAAATCGCCCTCTCTCACCACCGGTCGCCTCTTTGTAGGCCTAGCCGAACCCGTAATGAATATAATTAGAAGGTTAATGTTACCTATGATTCCAAAATGGCGGCTCGTCTCTGATTCAAGAGAACAGAAGAAAGGAAACAGTAGGGACGCACGTTCTAACCTAACCTAACCTATTCTAATAATTTGATTGGTAATAATTATGGTAATTTATTAGAATAGGTTAGGTTAGGTTTTTTTTTTAACTCTTTCCGCCCTGTGGGCACTAAGAGGGCCTTTTTTAGTAGGCCCATTATGGGTTCGGCCAGGCCCACAATGGGGCGACCGGGTGGTGAGAGACGGGGCCCGACATATCCGAACGGACCACCCCCCGAAAAATTCCTGGGGATTATTCGACCCGTTCGGATTCGATCCCGGGTCCCCAGAGCGGTAGGCTGCCACCTTTACCGCTCGGCCATCCGGCCGTCTGGTTAGGTTAGGTTAGAACGTGCGTCCCCACAGTTTCCTTTTTTGTATTTGCTGGAATCAGAGACGAGCCGCCATTTTGGAACCATAGGTAACATTAACCAATTAGAATTAATATACTGTAAATAAATTTTAATAAATATATATAGGCCTATGAAAGAACTATAAACAAAATTTCTTAAAATATTCCATTTATAAGTTCATATTTATATTATTTTTATTAAAAATCATCTTTAAAATGATCTCAAATAATCAACACAGTTTTCTAAATCGTTTCTATGTACAGAAAAATGTACTCGAAAAGTGAAATTTTAAAATTTCTCTTTAATTATAATTTATAAATTTTAATTAAATGGAAAGTTTTATAATAAAAATAAATTTAAAATAAGTATTGCAAGAAAAATATAATAAAATAAATATTTCAAATTAGATAACTTGGCAGCACTGACTTTCATTCGTCCGTACACATCCGCCATCTGGAGGGTTTCTTCTACACTACTTATCGCATCCTTAATTATTTTGCATTCTTATAATAATCAGACAATAAACATTTAGAGTGCTACACTTATACTTATGTGTAACACTCCGTTACTACAGTATATAACAGAAGAAAGCAATGAACCAAAATCTAATATACAAATCAGTAGATAGCCTGCCAATAAAATAATTTTCACAATTTTTTATTCATAACTCAGTTTATATGTCTTTTATTTTTAAGAAATTTGAAATGGCTTTAAAACTATGCAGTTTATATATATATATATATATATTTTATTTATGATTAATATATTAATTTAGTGCCTCAAAATAAGAACACCTTCCCTTTTGGATCCGTATTGTAATTCTTCGGGATGGATGGAAAGTAACTAGGCATTGAGAAATCGCTATAATTTTTTTAATAACAGCGCAATCGTAATAAAATTTACGTCTGCATATATATAAATCAACGGGATTTTATAATTCTTAATCAATGATGTGGGTAGTGACCGACAGAGGCAGCTCGCTCACTGACAAGAAAAGATGGACGACAGCTTGTTTGTTCGTGAGCGAGCGCACGTTGCAGCACGTTATGAGGTATGGAAATCAGTGGTTATTGTTCAGAGACGATGGCGTATTGTGAAAAAACGTCATGCTACAATCCGTCCAGAAACAGTCAAGAATTGTCATTCGAAGCTAATGACCACAGGTTCGGTTGCGGATGCATAGATAAGTGATTATCCATCCACATCACAATGTCGGAAAAACGTGTCGTTGATGAAAGGTGCTAGGGCCTATATTTAATTTTAAGGTATGCATTTGTATTTCGATTTAATAAAGTATAGGCTGAATAATTTTCATTAACTTTGCCTTAGAAATATACAAATTATAATGATTTCTCAATGTCTAGTTTCTTTTCACCCACAGTGTGAGGTGAATGATGATGGTTTCATATGAAATTGAGTTGATTATTGGCTATCTACTACTAAGGTTTTACTATTACAAAACTTATTTTCGTTTTCAGATGTCTTTTTTACGCTATCAAATTTCATACTCACTTTAAGATAACAGTAAAATAATAAACAATTAAATAAATAATTTACAATATTTGGGATTGTATTTCATAATTATATAACATAAAATACTGAAGAATAATTCAAAATATAGACCATAGATGGCAGGGGGATACGGAATCGAATCCAGGTGAGCAACCTCAGAAATTTTTCGGGATGGCCTAGTGAATGTCGGCCTCGTCTCTCACTATTCCATTGTGGGCCTGGCCAAACCCACGATAGGCTCGAAATAAGGCCCTTCAGTGCCCACAAGGCAAAAATCACTGATAACATTCCTTTTAAACTGTCAAATTTCTTAAAATTAGAAATTTTAATGAATAGATGATACCAGTTTGTAATGCACTATGTAATTAATCTTTAGGTGGATCCAAACCTAAAGGTCGGGCAGCATGCGTGAGAAATAAGGAAAAAAAGGTTATTTTATAGCCCAGGCTCACCTAGAACCAGACTAAATTCACTAGACTTTTCGGGGTTTGGGCTCTATAAAAGCCCAAACTGTAATTGCCCTATCTCAGAATGTGGCAACAAACTTCTGGGAATGATTCCTGCGGGCACTAAAAAAATTTTTGTAAACCTATTATGAATTCGGTCTGGCCCACAATGGGGCGGGCGAGTAGTGAGAAGCGGGACCCGACTTATCCGGATTCGATCCTTCAGAGTGGTAAGGGTACCACCGCTCTGGGAGATCCGCTCGGCCATCCGGCTGCAGTGGCGTAGCGAGGGGGATGCAAGCGGATGTATCATACGCCGGGCGCCACTCGCTGAGGGGCGCCCAAATGGTCTCCAAGACAAACTATATGTGTTTCTGGAGGGGAAGGGGGCGCCAATAAAGTGTCGTGCCCCGGGCGCCAGTTATGTTCGCTACGCCACTGTCCGGCTGCTCTAGAATATCTGTACGAATTTACTCTTATATGATGTCATTGCACAGAAGGATTCAATTTAGTTTAATATCTCGTGGATATATATATGCCGTATTGTACTTTGAGACCTTTGGTTTAATAGGACGACATTTTGCAAGAGATGTTTTTTCTATATAATAGATTATACAATAGTGAGATGTGTATCCAATAGATGGCTCTTAGTGTTTTAATTTAAGAGGTTTTCTTGAATGTTCAGGACTACTGAATTTTAGTTCTATTGTAAAGAGCAGCATTATACGAAGAAAATGTTTAGTCATTTTAGGTAGCAATTTGTAGCACTCTGCAGGAATTTGTATAATCGAAAGTTTTCCAGATAAAGTAATATTTACAACTTCAATCGTCCATCAATTACTTCATTATATGAGGACAGAGCAGTGAGACGGTGTTCTGGATTTTCTGGTTAGTGAATATCTCCAAAGGGAATTCGTGGATACGACATGGTGTGGTCTTCTCGAATTCCGGGCTTCTATGATAATTTCCTTTGAGGCAGCGCGAAAATCTTTCTAATCCTCCTTATAATAGTGGTGGCTTTAACCCTTTGCATGGAAGATGATCAGAAGACTATGAAGAAAAAATTAAGATTACAATGCAGTATGAAGGGAAACCTTTGTATATAAATGATGTCGCTGAATAATTTTATAATTTCCAAATAAACAGAAAGGAGAAGAAAAGAGAAAATGAAAAGAAAAGAGAGAAGACAGAAGAATAAAGAGGAACAAAGGAGGAAAAAAAGAAGGAAAAAGAAGGAGTTTTATCATTTTATCTTTATTATTCATTCGATTTACAAACTATTATATCACTCTTGTGAATCATATTTTTATATTACCCATTTATAGTATCCATACAATTTTTTAATAAATGTATTTTTCTTTATCTTGATAATTTCTTTGTAAATACTGTTCCTACGTTTTTTAATTATTTATAATTAATTTATTTGTTTAAAAAGTAAAAGATGGCTGATAAAGACTATACAAAATCTATCGACAATTCAAATTGAATTTATTATTATTGTAGTAAACCCTTCAACATTGTTCGACTGTAATTAAAAGTTTCTGTGTAAATTTAACGTGAATATCGTAAATATTCCTGGAATAGTTTCTTAAGGTCAAGGGAAGAATGTGTTAAAATTATAAGTTCAATGTGCTAGAAAGAAACTCCTGAAGTTAACACAATTTAGTCATTTATAATTAGTTTAAATAATTTATTTTTGCATTTCTTCCACCCTGTGATGTCCTTCTTTTGAAGGCCCTGTCAGTGCCCTTTCCTCAGTCGCTCCTATTGAAGCTTGGCCACACGATGGATAGTGAGAGACGAAGCTCGACGTATACGAAAAATTCCTTAGGTTATTGCCTGTTTATTAATTATTTATGACCTTCCGAACTCAAGTCAAACGTTTCCTCAAGACGGACCATAAAATTACTAAAATACTAACATAAATCAAGTCGAACTGCATGTGAACCCTCGCTGTTTCGCACTTATTTACATGAATAATGTAAAAAAAATCAATGCTTCTTCCTCGAAGAAAAGATAATAAATTATATAGTTTATAGGAATCTAAAGTAATAATATTCGCTATAAAAGTACAGGATAGGAATCGAAATATTTTCTAGATCCGTTATACTTCTAACCGCCGTTTCTCAGCGATAGGCATGAACCTGAAATTCATTAGAGCATTGCAAACTTCACAGGATTTTGCACTTTCAGTTAAAACTTAACCTAATATAAATTCTGTATTATAAAATATTTTATTATGTTGTTTATTTATTTGGTATATTATCTTTACCCTTTAACAGTAAGGAAATTTTAAGGATTATTCGCTCTGAAGAATTTGATGCATTTGATATTACCTAGCGGAGGTGGATAACAGGACCATTTAGCTCGGTTTCCGGTTACAGAGGCCCCAAAATTTAATTTTTACATATAAATGTCGTGATAAATCAAAGTTTTCGTCACTTTGGTTTATTCAACACTGAAAACTTTGATTTTTTATTCGTATGTTTTCGTGGTTTCCGAAGAGAGGAGCCCACAAATGGCCGAGAAGAATGATCGGGTTCGCACCTATTAACGAGTTGCGTGGAGTTTTCTTCACGTGCCTAACACCTAAATAGGTGCCACTTCCCTTGAAAAGTTCCTCTTGGGAGGAACCTCCTTGGCAGATCGCCCGCGTGTTGCATTTTCTAATCGATTCAATCCGAGAGGGATTTCAGGACCAGAAATAACAAATTCAAAAGCCTGGGGCTGTGTAAATCTGATTGTTTAGGCCCTAACTGCAGTTAGGGCTTCGCATTTTTACGTGTATCATTTGGTGAAGGGTCGGAGCTTATTATCTGTTACTGTTTAAGGCCACGAGTCTATGTTAGACGTTGGTATGCCTCACGTTTGTCACCGATACAGGCCTAATTTCCAATACTAATTATTTTCGACACATTAATCTATAAATAACATTTTAATTTAAAGAAAAATAGGACAAATTTCATAATCGAAATATGAAATTTCGATATTTAAGAAATTCAGGTTATTATTATTATTTTACAATAAACGAAACAAATTAATCTGTGTTATAACTACACGTACAAAGACTGATACGTGACATTTTTTTCTCTTCATTTCTCTCTTCAACCGTACTGATGAAGATGATAAAAGAACGTCACATATGTCGGAACTAATGAATTCTTCATTGCTTAATTTTTATTTATTCGCTTATTTTTTTCCTAAATTTTCCTTAAATCAAAGCATTGAGCGTGACATCGAATTTTATTAAGTACAAACGGTGTCAGAAATAACGAAACTTCCTCCTTTCTGTGGACTTATAACTCATTTTGTATACAATAAATGCAGTTTACGAGCTCGAAAAACGTTTCTTTCCTTCTCATTTTTGAATTTTTATTTAACTATTAAATCGATTTTTATCCCTTAGAATACATATTCCATTAGTGAGGACACGTGCCCCTTTTTTTTTAATCCTATAATTTATTGTATTGTTTTCTTTGTATAATAATAAATTTTTAAGTGATACTTCTCTCGAGTTTTATAATTTTGTTCCACTCCATTTTTCATCGTCGAGTAGATTCTTATCTGTTTTAAAGTTATAATTCTTCAAAAATTCATTCCTACACGCAATGTCGTTATCTTAGTCTATCTACAAGTAGTGTAATTAAGTTCAAAACGTAATAAATTATATACAGATGAGAGGATTTACGTGCGATTCTACGCACGGATTCTGTACTAGTTTTTAATATACAATTGGCAGTATTCGTTTGTGAGGCCCGAAATACAGCGCGAAGCGCCTAAGAGCACGAGACTTAGGTTTCTCTATTGTTTACGGGCCTCAAACACGTATAAAAATCCATACACGATCTTCGTTCTATTCTCGGAATCTCTGCAATTTGCAATACGAAGTGTCGTGTAATACGTGATTTAAATTATATAAACTTTTATAAGAGATGACTCGCGAGTCCAACACTTGCTTAAGACCTTGGGGGATGGCCAAGCGGTTAAGATGGCACTCTACCTTTCTGGAGACCCGAATTGAATCCTTAACAAAAACTTTTCACGTGTGAAAGTGGACCCTATTTAGGTGTTAGATAAGTAAAGGAAGCTTAGAAAACTCCATGCAGCCAAGGCGAAAACCTGAGTCAACTACCAGTGTTTAATGTTACTTATGGTAGCGAACATGGGGGCTCGTCTCTGAAACAGTGGGGACACACGTTCTAACCTAACCTAACCTATTCTAATAAATTACCGTAATTATTGCCAACCAAATTATTAGAATAGGTTAAGTTAGGTTAGAACGTGCGTCCCCACTGTTTCAGAGACGAGCCGCCATGTTCGCTACCATAGGTAACATTAACCATGGTTTTTATCCGCCATTCAGCCATTTGTAGGCCTTCTAGATGAAAATTATATTATTTTACAATGTTTTATCTTTTTTATGGGTTAATATTTTGCTTATAAATCTGACACCTGATTTATAATTCGACTGGTTTTTACGGTACAAAAATTCTGGTACGGGAACATTAAAAAATCATGAAGATCCGAGTCCTGATCCCTCATAAAAACAAACTTCTAGTGCCAATATTTTTTATATATTACTTACTTAAATGTACAGTACATCTTTATAAAAATTTGCATAATATACATACTAAGTATGGATGTAAAGACGGCCCGATATCCGAGGCAGTTTAATTAAGGCCTACCGCTCTATGATCCAGAATCACACCCGAACCAGCAACCCTCCCCCAGAAATTTTTCAAGGTCTGTCGGGACTCGTCTTTCACCATCCGTCTGCCCCCATTATGGACTTGGCCGAACCTATGTTGGGTATTAAAAAGGCCTCTTAGTGACTGCAGGACGGAGAGAGTTTGAAAAGAAAAAATGGAAAGAGAGGTGTAAAATATATTTTCTGCGTGTGATTGGGCAAAAAACAATAAAAAAGAGAGATCTGGACTAGTTCGATCCCGATTCTTAATGGCGATAAGAGAATTCCTAACTGAACAATAATCAGGCCGGTGTTTTTAATATAGCTTTTATTTAAATATACATCTTTCCAAAAAAACTCGATTTAACAACTTCACAGACGATTTCTCTTGATTGAAAAACTGGAAACACTTAATATAGGGATATATATTATAGTAAAATATGCATCCCGACCTATATATCCCGCCTTTAAAAACTTAATTAAATTTATGATTCTTGATTAAACTTAAAGGAAATTTAAAAGGAAAAATTAACTATAATTATAATTAGTTTGGCTTTATTTTTAGTTTTATCGAATTTGCGAGTAAGTAAATTTGTAAGTATTTTATTTAATGTACCTTAAGCAAAAAAAAAAAAATGTGCGTAATCGGTGGTGCATAACATATTGATTAGTAGAAATTTAGAATTTTAGAACGAAATTCCAACTGATTATGTATAATTATAATATAAGAATTGAAAATTATTTGGCATTATGTATTATTTTTCTATAATAGCATCATGCTTCGAGATTTATGACTAATCACTTATTAAATTTTATAAATATAACAAAAGCCTCAATATAACGTGCTATTTTAAAACATACGATAAAATATCGTACCGTTTTTACAAGATTTAAATTAACCAATCAACGCTTTTAAGAATTTAAATTGACCAATTAGCTAAGATGATAATCAAAACGCCACATAACGTCGAAAATAATTATCAGCATTAATTATTATATTTTTTATTAATTATTTTATTATTCGTTAAACCTAAATGTTATTTTAAGTATCAAATAAATTAACTAGTGTACAAAAAGTATTAAGAAAAATATTATCGTGTCCTTGTCCACTTTTAATATTATCCCGAATGTAATTTTTTTTGAATGGTGAACGTAATTTGAAAGTGGTCATCGGGTCATTATCCAGCGTGTATATGCACGAATGCACTCGTTTTTTATTATTATTATTTTAATATCAATAGTTTTTCATCGATAAAATCGACCCTGATCTTCTGATAAATATGTCGTTCTATCGCATCGTTCACTTAGCGATGAACGATACGATGGCGAATACTTTTACTATTCAAATTTCGAAATAATACTTAATGTTTTTATTTTATTAATTTAAATTTTGATTTAATTGTTATTTTTAATATTAAAAAAAAACATTATATTAATACTTACGTATAAATATATTTTAACGCTACATCGTCGGGTTTAGCGGCTTATGAGAATTTAATACTTAAGATGGGGGCGTAACGACTTTGTATTCTTTTAATATTCGGTATTAATTAATCGATTAAGGTTCAGTGTACTTAACAGGAAATTGCAACATTTGCTAGAAAATATATTTTATTTTGAGTTGTATGAGTTTTCCTTTACAAATCTCCCAAACAAGATTATCTCGAAGGTCTTGTTTTTTTTTTTTTTTTTATCGTTTCCCTCTCGCTACCATTGATACCGAAATAATAACTCGCTAATCAAGTTTGTAACTTTATAATAAAATTCGATAAATGTCAGAGGGGTCATTAAACTAAAGGGATAATGGATTAACTTATGGTTAGTCGAGTAATAAGCATTTATGGCTGATAAAAGACGAGTTGCCAATCGATATCGGTTGCGGTTATCGATTTTTTAAAACAAAACAAAGAAAAAGTGGAGAAAATTTAAACTTCGGGCTTATTTAGCGTGTAGAAAGCGTGAAATAATCCGATTAATTTGATGGAGTATAAAATAGATAAGTTTAAACTGTTTTAAATTTAGCGTGTTTGCTTTTTTAAAGGAAAAAAAATGAAGAGCGCCAAGAATAGTACGAGAAAAAATGGAAATTCGAGAGACTGGAAGGGTAAAAAAATCGAAAGTACTATTTTAAAATTAAAGATTAGATAATATAATTGCAGATTGAATGACATGCACAAAATTAAAATATTTAAATAGCCAGTCATTATGAATGAATATAAAATTATTCTGTAAATAGAATATTGGGAAATGCTTTATTTAGTTTTACTACTAAATAAATATTAAGATTATAGCATTAAATAATAGATAATTCGGAATAAATTAATATGATTTAAACAAAAAGCAAAAAAAAAAAGTAAATCTTTCAATTTAAAAATTTAAATTAACCAATAGCAAGAAAGTAATTTAAAAATAATAATAATAATAATCTCGTTATAAATTTGACGAATTTAATTTTTTTTTAAAATTAATTATAAAATTAAATTTAAATTTACAAAGAAGAAACTAATAATAAGAAGAAAATTTTATAAATATTTAACTTTTCAAATTTAAAAAAATTCAAACTGACCAATAATATCGAAGCAAATAAAATTTCTTAATCTCGTCATAAACACTTTTGGCGAATTTATTTTTTTTTTAAACTCATTTTATAAATAATAAATTAATTATTTTAAAAATTAAATTTTAAATTAAAATAATTTATGAACAATTCCTAGATCGTTTGGAGTGTTTTAATTGGATGATTTAAAATTTAAAATTTTAAATTTTAAATCATCCAATTAAAACCAATCCAAAAAAGAGCGTTAGCCAATAGTATCGTTTCGATTGCGTACGATACATAAACATCAAAAATTAGCTTATCAAGTAAAATTACGATAATATTTATATGAAATTTTAAATTTAATTTATCATTTAATTTAATTTAACGTTTCCGGCATATTCCCTTCATTTTTAAAACCCCCTTTTTTTACTATATTTAGCAAGAAAGAGGAAGCGAGTTGAACTAGTTCGCCTGTTTAAGAACAAGAGAAATCTCCTCCCAATTTCATTGTTATTGTTCCTATCCAAGTAAAAAAAAATAAAAAAAAGGCATATTTTGTGAATCATTCTCGCATCAATAGACAAAGAGGTTGATATTCTCCGTAAGGTTGAGATCGCAAAAATTATTCTAGCAATTGATCCACTCAATTGGCCTACATCTTATCGCCTCTTTAAAAAAAATACTTTTAATTATGTTATGTATTATTATTCATTAATGTTTTATCAGATAAACACTTGCTCAGAAGGATACTTTTACAGATTACACGGTGTAACGTATAATTAATGACCACAAATATGTCCTACTTTACGGGAGCGGCGGGGCGAAAGTGTCCAGAACGGGCCAACAAAGTCTAATATCCTTTTACGGGGTCACTGGGGAGAAATTTTACTCTAGGAAAATCTACATAAGGGCTAATAGGGCCGATCCCAAGGACCCAAGACATAAAGCAGGGCCTCTTTAACAAGTACAGTAATGTACTGTATTTGTTAAAGAGGCCCAAAGAAACCTCCAAGTTAGATTCGGTCTTGCTCTAGAGAGCCGGCAGCGCATAAAAGATTAAATTTGGGGCTCCTGACAATGTGGACCCCCAAATTTTAATATTTTATTGATTTTTTTGTGTGTATTTTTATGGCCTTCTAAGAGGAGTGTGGCTCACATTCATCAATAGCTCGAGTAAGTCCTCCTTCATAGATTACTTGTGATCATTTTTAAAAGTTATTTTTGATACTTTGAAGATACTTTTAACACTCTAAACCCTTTTTATACATATTCTTATGCGAGATAATTGGAGGAAATCCATCATTAATGCAGGCCTGAAGTTTTTTCTTCGATACACTAAGTGATGCTTTTTGAGGACAAGATCTCTATTATCTCTTCCTTCTTATCGTAATGTTACAGATCTTCAGTTTATCTAAATCAGAATCCTCCTTTAAATTCCGAATATTTCTTTTTATTTTCTTTTCTAACAAAATTAAGACTATGGACCTATATGCGTGCAAAATTAAGACAATACTGGACCTAGATGAGAGCTAACCGTGCACTTCACGTGACCATACGTTTATTATTCTTTTATTTTTTATTGTCACGGGTATTTTAATATTTTGCTGAGGTGAAACTTTAAGTAAAACTTTTATTAATAATATTTTATGAATAACAGAAGCAAATCTGGTGTTTGAGCTTCAGAAACGAGCGCGAAAGATGCAAAAAAGTACTCTTCGCTACGCTTCTAACACGAAAAAGCCTTCAAGGATCCAACACTACGCTTCGAAAATAAGAAAGAAATCAGCCCAAATTAATAGGATAATAAAGAAAAATGAACAATAATAATACATAATATGAAAATATTGACGATTATCCATTATGCTTTAAGTAGGTCTTCTATATTGCTCTACCTGACTTTACAACACAGACTTTATTCTCCCCTGGATTATCATGCCGAAGAGTGAAGATAAAACCATTTTTTTACCATTAAACGATAACAATTTAGCATCAATAATTCAGGTTTTTATGGAAATTTAATAAAATTTCAGTCAAACGTTTTCCATTTTTCAATTATGCAAAATTATATTCTGAACAAATTCATTTTCCTTCGGTAACTTTCTCAGGCTTGCTCTATCTGAACTATGCATATATTTACCTTCCTGAACAGCCCGGGGGGAGCGAGCAATCAGTTACTAACCCAGTTATATATATATTTGCTATAACTATTTACGGGGGGGAAAAGGGGAATGGATATGAAAGGGAAGCCTGCTGAATTGGAGCACGGAAGCTTTGCTTAGACACACCTAACCAGTTACGTAGCTTGACATATAAATAAGCAGACGTGAATCTCTCTTCTGTAGATGCTGCTAGTGGAAATCAGGTAAGTGGACATCCACGTACACGTTACGTTAATATGGGAAATTAATTTTACCCTTACAGGGACTTTAAATTTGTTTTAGGTTATTCGAAAATTTGGCTTTTTAATGGAAATTTATCTCAATTTATTAATGAAATTTGAATGTGATTTATTTTCTGGATGAAAATTTTTTAGTAAGAACTTTATACTATTAAGCAAGCTTATATTTTAATTTATTTTCAGTAAGATTAATAGTTTGTAGCATAGATTTTTGCCATTATTAAACCTGTAGCTTTCTACAATGCAATTTCCCCCCTCTTAAATGGTAATAATACAAATACAGGTAGCTTTCTACAATACAATTCCCCCCTCTTAAATGGTAATAATACAAATACAGGTAGCTTTCTACAATACAATCCCCCCTCTTAAATGGTAATAATACAAATACAGGTAGCTTTCTACAATACAATCCCCCCTCTTAAATGGTAATAATACAAATACAGGTAGCTTTCTACAATACAATCCCCCCTCTTAAATGGTAATAATACAAATACAGGTAGCTTTCTACAATACAATCCCCCCTCTTAAATGGTAATAATACAAATACAGGTAGCTTTCTACAATACAATTTCCCCCCTCTTAAATGCTAATACAATTAAGGAGAATACAAATTTAACGTTACACACGAGATAATCAGGCGAGCTTGGGTGAATTTCAGGGTTACTCTACCCATCTTAGCTTTTAAAAGATGGGTGTACAGTACATACATTAATGCATTTTATTCTTTCTAGGTCAACAGATAGAAAAGAATATAATGCAGAAGAATATCATCTTCCTTCTTGTCCTTGTCGGTAAGTTCCTGTTCAGTATCATACAAAAATCTATACAAAACGTAAATCATTGTTTGTAGAAGGAAATCCTGTTTAAATCTTGTTAATTCATTCAACCGATAAGTATCGTTTTATGTTCTATTGATGACTTCAAGATAAAATGAGAGAAAAAAAAAAAAGAAAAAAGTACATACATTTAGACAGATTGCTGTAAGGTATATCGAGGTGGCCTTGACCTTTATTCTGGGAATTTTCGAATATAAATTACCTTTAATTCGAAGTAAATGATATCGCACCTTTCGTTCGGGAAAATCTTTAAAAATACAGATAAATAAATAAGTTATAACGGTTGAATCTTCCCACGTTATTGCTCAATATTTAAATAGTTCTTTTCGTATAAATTACAATTAAGCTTACTTAATTGCTTTAATTTGTGCTGGCATTTCTCTTTGCCGCAGTTTTCATACAAATTTCAACCTTATTTTTATAGAATTTACATTACTACATGCGGTATAAGTCGTAGCAATTTTAAAAGACATGGAAAACAGCTAAAACTTTCCATATATTAATACTATTCCTCCACTTTCTCTACGAATTTTACCATACAGCAGAATAGTTTTACTTAAATAAGCATACGAACCCAACCCTACTTTTTTTTTATTTTTGGCAACAACACCGATCGCGATTCGTGTGAACCAAATGTGTAAGTGAGGTTAGTGTCCTTCGTAGTGTAGAAAATAATTGTGCGCTTTAACTATTAGGTCATAGAAAACAACTAAATATCCGGGACACTTTAGGTTAATGTCATCCAATTGTTATTTATTCCGTGCAATTGACACGATACTTTCCATAAATATACATCGATACTCGTTTCCATAAACTTCACGAAAGGATTCGTTTTCACCAATCGATTCTTCGTGCACCATTTCACGCATCGCTAAACGGAGGGGGATGTTCACCTTTGTCAAACTCTCGTCCATACCCGATCATCCGTGAATTTTTAATACGTTAACACGAACTAAATATGTGCGAATGTGACTTTTAATTTTCCTCGTATACGTATTATTTTTAAAACAATTTAATATTCTACGTGTTCCTGTAGTTAAAAATACGGAAGTTGTCGGCCACAAATTGATATTTTTACCGTTAATTCTAACTTGTTTATTTTGTAATAAGTAAGTGTTATTTAAAACTTTAGAAACAAACAAATATAGGTCGATAATGCTGCTTTCGTGAATAAATATAGACGTTAAAAATTCAACTCGTATTTCCCCATCTATTTATGGAATTAAAAAAGGGGGGAAAAATCAAAAAACCCCTTTGAAAAATCGCAAAAAAATAAACGTGATAAATTCCTATTTGGGGAACGTGAGAGCCTCAGGATTTCCTTGTCTTTTATTCATTGTTTCATTCCTTTCTGTATATTTTTAGTATTTACAATTATTAAATAGAACCAACTGTAATTTTTTCACATAAGAAAATATATATATATATATATATTCTCTTTTGAATATTAAAATAGAATTATTAATAGTAGTGTCTGTATGAGTTATTTTTAGGAATAAAAACGTGATAAATAAGATTTAACCTAATAAAAGTTGGAATTTTCAGGACTGATAATTTGAAACAATTAAATTGATTAAAGTATATTAACCTACTTGTTCTTAATCTATCCTTAGAAGTACTTTTAAAAGGATTTAATGTGTGTCTGTTTCTTTGTTAAATCTTTACTTACCGGATTTAAAAAGAAGTAATTGTCTACGGGACTTTATTTATTTATGTGCATTGGGGGGGACATTATGGAAATTTTAGAACAAATTCTCATAAATTCTGAAAATAATTAAATTTGCTTTAAAAAAATATATATTAAAGGGACAAGAACATTAGCCCAGAATGTCCAACAGCAGCAACAGCAACAGCAACAACAGCAGCAACAGGTAATGTAGTATTATTAAACATTACTATTAATATATTAAAAAAATAGGAGCTGCTTACATTAAATATCTTTTAAAATCCTGAACAGAGACTCTACTTAAATCAGTATCCGCTTTATGATTATTATAATCAGGGATCTACACAATCCACTCAAGACAGTCCCCATGTAGTTTATCACTTCATTAAACCACAACAAGATTCCTTAACAAGTACTATTGGACAAAATAACCAGAAACAAGATAACAATCAGCAAAAACAGAGTTTAACCGAAGAAAACCTACGTTATCTTTTACTTCGCCAATATGCTCAACCGCCGGGAGTGAATCCGGTTTTGGCACTGCAAGCACCGCAAGGATCCAATGATTTTCAACCACAAGTCATCTATCGACCATTACAAATAGGTGTCCAACAGAGTGGACAAGCTCAAAATTACAATCAACAGCCAATTAGCTTACCTTCACCACCTCCGGCATATAAAACAGAGAAAACGAGAAACGCCCGGCCAACTCGTCCCATAGCCCACGTCACTTATTTAAACTCGGACGATGCTCAGACTGCTGATCCGCCCGTACGTAGACGACCAGTTACCCGAATTGTCATAAAACGTCCTCAGACACCCACTCCAAAACCGTATAATTCGGATTCCGGTAACTTAAAACAATCGGATTACACTAATATTGCATTCACTCAACCGTACCAAGGATATCAAAAAGCACCCGAAAATCCTAAAGCTTCTCCGTCGGGAGTGAATTATCCGACACAATACTTTCCACCTCCACCATCTAATAGAGGACCCAGCAAATATCTAACGTCGAGATCCCGGTTAGAAAGTCCACCACCTTCCTATCAACAGCAAAGTCAAAGTTATCCCGCTCAGCCACCACAAAATTACAACAAAGAACCATCTAGTAACGAAAATGAAAGAGACACAGAAGAAGAACAACAAAATGATGGATATAATGACGTCAGCGGAATTCCAGGAGATCCGGGAAAAGATTATCCCGTAATGGCAAGCATACCAAGTACCACATTTTCTTGTGCTAATAAATTACCCGGATATTATGCAGATAAGGAACAAAGATGTCAGGTTAGTTTTCCTTGAAAGAAAATATTAAATATATACAATTTATTGTTAAAAAAAATAACCAATATCTTTCCTATATTTTTTTAAATTAAATTTGAATTTCTTTAGGTGTATTATTTCTGTGATACTCAAGGTCATATAAGAAGTTTCCTGTGTCCAAATGGAACTGTTTTTAATCAACTGTCTTTTGTTTGTGAATGGTGGTATAACGTAGACTGTGGTAGCTCAGAAAAATATTTCTCAAGAAATAGCGAGTTATATAAAGTACCAAAGAAAAATGCCACCCAAGAAAAACCAATTTACTTTTTCATTCCTAAAACTCAGCTAGACGCTGCAAATCTTAAAAATTACCAAGCACAGCTAGCTTCTGGTGGTTATTCTCAATCGCCTAATTCGTATCAAGTTCCCGCAAGAAATTATCAACCTCAACTGTCATCTTATAAACAGCAACAACCGTCCAACAGTTACCAGTCTCCCGCAGATTACAAGACGGCGGTTGCACCCGCACCTCCGACTTACAGGTCCGCAGTAACCGCACCAGTTCAGAATCTGAGAGATCCAGAAAGGCAAAATATAAGGACCTACGGATTGCCCCGAGAAATCAACCAAAATTACAACAGATATAATGGATAATATTTAGAAAAAAATTATTTTAAGTAAGTAATTACTCGTAGTTAAAGATATACAGGGTGGCTCAAAAGTCGGTTAATTGCATTATTTGAAGAATGGTCCCTCAAATTTGTGATTATACTTCCGACGAAGCAATTGAATCACAAACCAGCTTGACCGTTCTTAAAATATATCTCACTTAAGCAAATTTTGAGCCATTCCGTGTTTGTGTATACAGATATGTGTTAATACTAACAAAATCTTTTCTAGACAGGTACCCAAATCACATCACCACAACTATACCATTTTGCAAAATGAGATAATCATGCAAGTAATTTGGGCCAAATTAACCATCGTCATTTTTCTCATTTATATAAAAGGTATAGTACGTTCCAACAAGGCATCAAAAATTGCAAATAATTACCATTTTAAAATATACAACTAATTACCTTTTTTGAGTTTTTATAAGCACACGGCATAAAGTGCATTTGTATACGGTATATAAATCATCAAGATATGTATCAAAAAACAGACTATCGCATAAGTAGAGTAGTCTGTAATTTGTAAATAAATATTTTTCTTATTTAATGGTTTTAGTAGAAAAATTTCTCTAAATTTCTTTCAATGAATAAGACATTATATTGATATTAAATCTGATGATATCACTTAAGATTCAGAGCATAAAATTTTATAGGTCATCTACGATGCCGAAAATAATTTTCGTATTGATGAATTTTATAGATTTCCATCAAAAGGAATTTATATAAATGGATATTTTTACCAAATAACACTTTATTACTTGATCAAATTCAAATTTATTATGAATGTAAGAATTAGAAATACTTGTTATTTAATTCAATCAAAGTTTTACACCATCGACACACTTTTAAAAACATATATGCATATAAAATTTATTTCTATTTACAGTTTTACCGCTTATAAAATCATAAAAATTTATAAAAACTTTTAAAATATAAAGTATTAAAATCCCCAAGTTAATCTCATCATATGATCCGTTTTTCTTTGCGTGGGTTTAATAAATCCTAACAACTGTAATTCTGTTACACAATTCATAAATCTTGCACTATATGCCATTAAGGAATAAAGTACTATAAAGTTATTTAAAACGATTAATTATACTTATTAATTATATTTTAATTTAATACTAAGTTTGTGAATTGATGGAAAGTTAATTACGACATTATACATAAAGTTGTAATTATGTTTAATTCTTACTAATCTTTAAAAGATAATTAAAAAATAAATTACAAAAGGATACAATAAAACAGAATCCTCCTTCTTTCCATTTTTACCTTTTCTCTGTTTTTTCTTTTGTAATATCATACAAAATGACTAAGAATATAACCAAATTATAGCATTAATGTCAATGTGTTTAGTGTAATTATTATTATTTTTTTAAATTTAATACCTGAAACCAGTCGTAAAGATTAATCAGTCGACCACATTCTAAGTGGAGTTTATATGCAATACATATATCTGGTAACGATGATGGTACCTCATCCAAATCTTTTAACTTGCAACAAGAACACTAAGTGATAAATTAATTAGCATTGAAATTATAAGCTGATTGTTATTATTATTACAATTATATATAACGTTTACCTGAAGATAATTATGTGGATGTCGTAAAGCATTTTGTAGTGCAGCTCTCGGCGAAGGCAGCATATGCCTCTCCACAGCTGCGACATCATCAAAATAAAACACTTCGTGAAGCGGTAGATTAGAAGGGCTCGTAAGCTTGCTAAATTTAATAATTTTAAGTTATATACAATTTTACATATCTATTTAATTCAGTTATCGAGAACACTTACCCAAAAACTCTTTTCAAATAACTAATTAAATCATTACACCATACTTCTTGAGGCGTCTCCTTCTTATGTTCAACCAGATCTTTAAGTTTCTTTTTCGACAAAATAATTTAATTAATTATAATTAACTCTATAATTTAATTAAATAACCGTCATCTTACCTCTTTCAATTGTGATCTACTGGTCATTTTACCCCAATTTAACATAATTGATTTTGTTTTTTCCTCAACATTAATAGGCACTGAAAAGATTTTAAAATATTATGTTTCAGTCACGACTGCTTTCGTTAATTATCATTAATTAATTATGATGATTACTTACAATTCTCGGGCAATTTTTTCAATTTTTCGAGATAATCTTGTATATCTGTTCCAATCCTTACCAATGATTCTACTTTTCGTCCATTGTACTGTTCATTCAGAATACATATAAAATTTTCCAAATTTCTAGCCATGTCTTCCGTCGACATCATGCTAAATAACATTTTTTCCGTTAAAAATAAAAATAAAAAAACAAAATACATTTTATTAAAAAACACAAACCCAAATAATTTAAAAGATTTTTCAAATTCTTCAGTAGTTGATATGTCTCTTTCGAGAATTAATTGATAAAGTTCTCGAATCTATCGATTAAAAACGTAATTAAAACTTTTGGTTAATTTAAAAATATAATAACTCTAATAATTATAAAAATAATTCTTACTTGTTTACCGAAAGGTTGTCCTGGTATATCTTTCACTAATCCGTGTAAACATGGCATTAAACAATCGATCTCGGATGCATTTGTATGAATGTTTTGTAAAGAATCTATAATAATTTTCTATGGAAAAGTAAAGAAACTATTTTATAACAGTTTTAACAATAATTTATTAAATTATAGAATTTTCAAACCTGAATATTTTGTTTTATTGGAGTTCTCCTGTTGTTTGGTCTCGAACCACCTAGACGACTGCAAGCAAAATAACTGCTATTAATTTTACGAAATTGCATAGTGGTTTATGTATAAATTGACGGGATAAGGCCATGCAATGATGATATGCCAAAGAGATGACTCTCGGGAGGAGTTTCTATGAGAAATTGGCCCGTTTAGGTGTTAGACACATGAAGAAAACCCAAAAACTCTAAGTGACCATTGGGCAGGCAAAAACCCAAGACCAACTACTATTGTTCGGTGGTTTTATCCACTCATCCACAGGTAAATTTCATGGAGTAGGCAAGCCAGTAAAGGTGTTAGCCTGTCGCTTTGTGTACCCAGACTCGAGTCAAGGTTAGAACTTCAAATTTTGTCTCAGATAAATCAAGACATGCCTCATTGTGATTTGGCCAAATCAGTGATGGACAGTGGCGTAGTGAACATAACTGGCGCCCGGTGCACGACACTTTATTGGCGCCCCCCTCCCCCCTCCAAAAACACATAGTTTGTCTTGGAGACCATTTGGGTGCCCGGTGCATGATACACCCCATTGCACCCCTCTCGCTACACCACTGGTAATGGATGTAATAAAAGGCCCTCCCTCTTATAGCCCATAAGACAGAATAAAAGAAATTCTAATAAAATTAAATTACAGATAACAAAGCTTACCTTTTGATAGAATGTAATGCTATGATGTCATCTAGTTCTGTTTTCGACAATTTTCTCACATTATCAGCTACTGTATTTTCATTACAGCAGAGTATAGAAGCCTTATTTTCATAGAAATGTTCAAAGAGACAAAACTGAAAAATAAATTAAGCTTATAAAAATTTAATTAAAGAGAGATCTTACTAAATGAAGAATAAAAAAATAAACCTTTAGAAGACGCTTCAAATTTGTAACAGAAAAATCATAGAAGAGGACGTAATCGACTACTAATCTAAATACATTCGGTCCCATTTTGAACGGCAAAGAGGGGTTCATGATAATCTGAAAAGAAAAATTTTAAACCTGCACAAAAATTATCATAATTTCTTTGTTTTCTTATAAGTGTTAAAATTATACAATATATAGGGTCTTCCAAAGAGAATGCTACCATTTTAAATTATCGTAATCGTGTTAATTATTATCTACGAACATCGTAATGAGCACTAAAACATTGAAAAACTGTCCAAATTTCACATTTGCCCATTACGATTTCTTGTCGCATGGCACATTCCAACCTATACTACAACCTCAAATTCTTCTTATGCTTGCCACGGCATATCTGTCGTCATTCCTCCCACAGATTACTCGTGTTGCATGATGACAAGTAATTCTAACTTTGCAAACTGCAGAATGCAAAATACCTTCCGTGTTGCAGAGTCGCCACTTTTCTTTATGGCACTTTCTAAAGGCAGTAGACGAGACATTCAAATACAGACAGGATACGAAACTTAGGCAGTTACTCTATCGAGTGGTGTACATCATGCACTTCTTGGATAATAATTAACATAATTATACAGTAATTTAAAATGGCAGTATTAATTTCAGAAGAACTCATATACCTGTAGAACTTGTGACAGGTAATCAACAGGTGAGAGTGAATAAAATGATTCTATTGCTAAACAGGAGGAGGCTTTCTGAGTTAAAGAAGTGTGAACCGTAGTCATGGCAGTTGCAACTCCAAAAATTAAAACCAAGGGAAGTTTATCGACGTAAGAACTAAAAAATATTGTTTTTTAAATAATTAAAACAGTGATTTTGTATAAATATAATAATAATTCGTACTTGCAAACGAGGATAAAATTTTCTACGATATCGGAATTAAAAGTTTCAAATTTGTCTAAGACAATTACAAGCGGCGGATTAACCATAGACTCTTCCAACTTTTTCTTTTTTCTTGGTGATTTACATTTCTGTAAATAATTGTAATTAAAAATTTTTATATAAATGCAATTAAAATTAATTAATTAATGATGTTTTAATCCATTATCTAGAATTGCACACAACAACAGGAAATAAATGAAACAACAAACATTCACTTTGTTACTTGCATCAAGAAGCAAACTTATGTACTGGTCCTTATATATTTTAAGCTCATTTAACTATTAAAAATTCACAGTTTACTTAATGCAAATAGTAAATAATTAGAAAATTTTATAAACATACCTTTGGCAACTGTTTTAATTGAATTTTTGACATATACCATGATTCTAATAAAGAAAATGTGTAATTATACTTTGTCAATTGAGAACTCTCGTCCCATTCATTCTAAACATGTAAAAAATCAGATAATAATACTTGTTATGGAAGCTTCTTGAATGAAAAATCCAATTTAAACTGCTTCTCTCAGAATAAAAACTTTTACGAGGCAGTGGCCACGTTGTGCCAAAAATATCAATTCCCGTCCAATCGCCAAAGTGAAACATCGTTGGCCTTACACTCTGGTGATCAGACAGGTTTATACTTTGAAAAGATGATCCAAGAACACCGAGTGCTGCCGCTCATTTGGACGGCCAAGGTATTTATGTCGGCCTATCACTCTAGGATCAAATCCAGACAAGCAACTCGGGAATTTTTCATGTGTGGTCTATCCTAGATATGTCAGGTTCACTACCCAGCTGCAGCACATAACCCAAAAGTACTGTTTTCTAAAAGTTTTCACTCCGAAAGAGTTTGAATTAAATTTACAAAATCTAAATTTTTAAATACTTAGACATATACTTACATCTTTAATAAAACCGGTTACAGTTTTCTGGACCATACTTGCAATGTTCGAGCAGTCCCTAGAGTTTAAAATTATCACGTGAGTCGTTAACGATTCTAGTTCCCTAAACAGCAGATTAAAAAATTGGGAGTGATCGGGGGTGTTGACACCTAATTAAAATAAACCGTAGGTAAAATTTCGTACATTTATAGAAACACCATTTCGTTAGTCTTACCTAAAACTATGGCACAGGTCGGAATCTCCGAAAGTTGTCTCAAAGTCGTCCCTCTTTTGACAAATTTCACAATGTCTTTAATAATACTCTTATGAGCGGTTTCTTGAATGCTCTAAAATAGAATCTTTTAATTTAAACGTACCTAATCACGAAAACAGCTACTTATAAATAATATTACCTCTATTTCCGACTCTATCCTTGCCCACATCGTCTCGTAAAACTCGCGTCTCTTGCTCCAGTTTTCTTCTTTTGCTACTGTTTAAATGCAAAATTCAATTACGTTTGCCTAAGAAATTCAAACTAATTACTCTCTACGACTGCTTGCAAACGATAAACTGAACCGAACTTCTTAACACAATTCCCACAACTGCACGGATTTTGTAATTAACATTAATTAACTTTCTATTTAAAGATACTTAGAGTAAAGTTGTGATGATGATAGTGATTGTCGCATTTAACCAAGCGTAACTCAATTTTAAGATGATCATTTTGTTATTACTATACTCTACTATAAAAACTTGACTGTTCTAAATAATTATTCTTAAAGTTTTCAATATAATTTAACTTTTAATTTTATTGACACGTCACAAGCCATTTTGTTTTTTTGCCTCTTTTTTTGCTCTTCAAGCACCACCGGAGCCATTTTTCCACACCTGCTGCATGTTAAGCCAGATCCACAATAGGAGCAGCCAGATTGCGAGGGATAGGCTCCCCAACATATCTCAAAGAATTGGTCTTCCAGATTCGAGCAGTAGGTCTACACCTCAACTGTCTCGGCTGGCCAGTTGTCATCAAGTGGAATCGACTTTGTGCAGTTACTACTTACAGTCGAATTCACTTAAGAGAGCATCCTTGGGATTGGTGAATTATGCTCCCTTATGCAAAGTGACAAGATCATCTGGGAGGTTGTTTATGGTACACAAATGTTTCCATCCATTCATGTCTTAAGAGAGTACAGTGTATAAAAACAATACAATATTGTAAGAATAAAATTATTTTAATCAAAAATATGAGAAGTGAAAGCTATGTGTGCATTACTATGCTCATACCCGGGATAAACATACCTGAAACGGGATTCGAATAGAAATCCCCTAGGAATTTTTTCGGGGGGTGGTCCGTTCGGATATGTCGGCGCCCCGTCCCTCACCCACCCGGTCGCCGCCATTGTGGGCCTGGCCGAACCCATAATGGGCCTACTAAAAGAGGCCCTCTTAGTGCCCACAGGGTGGAAAGAGTTAAAAAAAAAAAAAAAAAAAAAATATTTTAATCAAAAATATGAAAGTGAAATATGTGTGCATTACTATTCATACAATAAACAACCTAAACAAGTTTATTTAAAGAAACTTGTAATTTTTTTCAGATACGATTAAGTTAGACACATGCAGGCAGCAAAATTAAGACGGCATCAAACACCTACAATGGATGTGACCAATCACCCATTCTATTATTCTGTTACTCGAAAGAGGCAATCGGTAGCACCGGTTGTCGAAATTCGACATCTTAATTTTTCAGTTCGTATACGACTTTACTCGCATCTTTCTTTTCAATCTCCACACCGTAGCGTAGAGGTCCTCGTCGCCTCAGCAACATACCATAAGATTAAAGATAAATCTCTCTTAGAATAGTGCACGAGGGTGCACTATTCTAAGAGAGATTTATCTTTAAAAGCTGACAACCCTATCGTTCGGTACCGTTAACAGATGTTCCGCTATATGTATCGTTAACACCAAAGCCTACTCTCTTAATTAAGCTAACCACTCCCTCGTCCCACGCTCCGTAGACTCGACCGTGTCAGAAGAGTCATAGCCATATAAAATATCATTCCTAGACCCATGATACATCTTGTATTTGCTTATATAAGGGTGGCCTAGAATCATTGCAGGATGTCAATGGTTTATTAGAAGAGATAAAAAGCTTTCTTAATTGCTTATAACTTTCATGCATTTATAACTTAAAATCTACAGCAGGCCATTCTATACGAAGTTTTAATGGCCTTCACGTGTCACTTTCTCTTGGATCGAGATTGACGTAACTTCTTTTCTTATTGGTTAATTAAGCGAACAAACTTGTAATCTCGAACCGGTGTAGAAATTTATAATAATGCGTTAAATCTTAAAACCTACCTCGTGTTTGCGTATTTTGATTTCTGTACACGAAACAACCCTGGAAAAGAGCAATTAATGTCACGAAATTTGATATAAATTCCGTTAAATTCACATTTGCTTACTTTTGAAAGAGAAATAGTATCGTCGCCAGGCATTGTCTACTGCTACTTCGTAAACACGCGCCAAGTCTTTAAAGCGATCGCAGCGCCAAAATCGGCGAAATCTGGAAATAACGTACAACTCAAGAAAGCCGATGAACAAGATGGATAGACTTGTGTGTATATATATACCAAGCCTGGTGTATTCTAGAATGTTTTAGAAAATTATTAGAGGAGAGCAGTCTTACCAGTTTTAATAAAACTTCAATAATAGTTTAATAATGATCTCAAATTACCAGTTGGTAGAGATATAAGGCTTAATAATAATGCCAACTTACTTTATTACAAACAACTCGATTTGGCTGCATGATCTATCTATAAAGGACATTCTTTGCCCTGCCCACCAGTGTCCGAGTGGATAAAAGTACTGAATTCTGGTAATTAGTCATGGATTCGCGCCTGGCCACGTGGAGTTTTCCGGGTTTTCTTCACGTTTGTAACACCTAAATACAGGCCAGTTTCCCATTTTAAAAAATAATAAAAATTCCAGGAGCCATCCCCTCGGCAGATCGCCATGTGTCGCGTTGCCGTACACCGACAAAAGATCCTTTGCCAACCCTAAAATTAAAAACCATTGATTCTAGAAGACCGAAAAATGAAAAATAATGATACAGTAGAGAGTCGTTAATCGGAATCAATTGGGGACTGGGGTTGTTCAGATTAGTGATTTGTTCCGATTACCGATTATGTACGAAAAAATACATTAACCTGTCCGATGTTCAAATTTTTCTCCGTTGCGTGTCGCTTCATGTTGAATTTTCATCGATTTTAAGCCTAACGAAAATTTTTATAATAATAATCGAGGCTATCGTATTGTTAATAATTATTTCTTCATTTCGTACAAACAAAATAAATATATTGAAGAATATAAAAACATAAAAATTATACTTTAGAAGTAAATCTAGTATCAAAAACATTCGATTCAGCATGACACAGTCCGACTGAAAATCGTTCCGATTACCGGGGTTCCGATTAATGACTCTCTACTGTACTAGGACATCGCGATAAATTGAGGCGGAGCCGGAAAGTAACGATCCCTGCACTTGTAAGGCACAGAAGTTAACGGAAAATGGCAGTTTAATCAAAATCGGCCCATTAAATTTTGACAGAAACGTGCTAGCGACCGCGGAACATCGCAAGACAAGGTCGCACGCGCTCATGAAACGACCTTATATCTCGAAAACTAAGCCACGGACCCCCATTTTTTATTACATTTTTGGATTCCTCGTCTCAATTAATACAAAATGTCACAGTTTAATCAAAATTGATCGAACAGATTTTGAGAACGTCTTTGATTTCGTAAATTTTAATCGCTTTTGGAAAGGCAACTCCATATTCCTCTCGCAGGCCTCGCGTAGATAAAAGCGCCAATCTGTTATTGCATCGTGACGCAAAAAATTACGTTCAAAAAAAACTAAGATAATGCAAATTATATTTTATATCACAGACATTTTAAAACGCATCAGACTAATGGATCGGCATAGAATCCTCCGCCTCTCACCGTAACGCATGAGATACTTCGCGCTAATGCACTCTATAATCGTAACAGAGCGCCTAATTAACGCGGTAATAATAGCAATTTACAATATAAATTGATTAAAACTGCAACGCTAGCTTCCGACCTGTTACGGTATTAAAATAGTCAACGAGTTTCATCGACACTATTCGCACATCACTTGTTAAGTCCATCAAGTTAAGCGGCTCCAACGCAATATGAAAGCCTTGGTAGTGAGTATTTTACGGAAAAATTTACTCTTCTCGTAACTTATCAGTAACACCCGTTACTTCCAGTTACTGCTTTTGGTATCTGCAACGATGGTAAATGCCGGACGAGTCGAATGAGGATGGAGCAACGCGTAATTTGTTCCACGAGCAGGTAAAGCATATACGTTACTCCACTTTCTGCGTAACTTCTCACGTTATTTCTTACAGGGATTGAACGGCCCGCATTCTTATCGTTACGGTTACGATACGGGAGACGGACCTAACCGCCAGACTAAGTATGAAGAGCGAGACGATAAGGGTATCGTTAGAGGGTCTTACACCTTTGTCGATCCTCACGGAAAAGTGCAAGTTGTAACCTACGAAGCCCACCCCAAATATGGTTTCCGGGCCAAGGGAAGTTTCGGAGTTTTCCCGCGTAAATCTTGACGTAATATTAATTAATAAATTTCATTTATGATCCAAAATGGTGCACTGTTTTAAATTTCTATTCTACCAAATAAACCTGACGGTTCCGGCTTATTTGGGATGTGTTACCGTGTGTAAAATCACTTTGTTTGCAATGTAAAAATGTGTCCGGAACTGCATTCTGGGTAAAATACTTTTTAAAATAAAACAAAAACTACACAATTTCATCTAAAGACTTTTTATTGTCACTTTATACACCTGTGTTTCAAACAGTGTAACCATAACTTTCCACTATTTGTTTGTAAGGTTCGATCCTCTTGGCCACTTTCTCTTTAGCTTGCTGGAGTAATTTCTAGAAAAATACAAAGTACATTCAGTATTTGATTTCTTAATATTTTGAAGATTAATATATAAAGCATAAATGTGTTATCAGCTGGTAGTGCATGTAAGTTGTAATCATATTCTCATTTGAAAGAAAGATCATCATCGAAGGATCAGAAGGCAAACAATATCTATGGGACGCTTACCTCGTCGTGCTTCTTCTTAGAGTAATATATAGCGGATTTCGCTTTTCTCTTCATTTCCAGCGTGGCAATTACGTTCTGATACTTCCAACCGACCTCGTGTGATAGACGACTCAACGTACAATACTGAAATTGCAAAGTGGTGTTAAAAAAAAGAGCACAAAGCCGACCATTTTTAGACAATCGAAAGTAATACCTTTCTGCGGGGATTGAGCCTCAGCACCTGGAGGGCCGAAGGTATGACCATGCGCTTCTTGTCGTACGGAAGAGGGATCCCTTCGAAAACTTTCAGTCTTTCGAGAGTGGTGTCTCCTCTCTTGGTCTTGTGAGGAAGCATTCCGCGTACCGTGCGCCAGAATATTTTACTGGGAGCCCGGAAGTGGAAGGGTCCTCTGGCAGGATTCACATTGCATCTTTTCCTCAGAAATGACAAATATTTTACTAAAAAAATAGAAATTTGCCTTTTTTAGAATACAACTGTCATCTCTTTTTAGATTTTAAATGTATCACACATGTTCAGATTTCTATTTTATCATATTTTTTGGATCAATGTAGGTAAGGAAAAAATTCTCATCATTATTTTTATCAAATTTATTTTAAAATTCACTTCAAACTTACATTTGTTACGGAAGAAACTTCCAGAGATGTTTATTCCTTCGCATCTCACCACCACCACACGCTGTCCTGAGGAAAGAAAATTAATTTGTAATGTCGTGCAACAAATTTTTAAATTGTTTATTTATAGAAATTCTCTTATCAGCTGGTAGTGCATGTAAACTATAATCACATTTTCATTCACTAAGAGATCATCATAATTTTTAAGATAAATTAACAAGAAACCCAACTCAGTAAAAACTCTTGAGTGAGACATGCCGTAGAAAACTTAACGATCAGAAAAGGAATGAACTCAAAATTTAAGTTAAGCTAGGTTCACACTGGCATACAAACCGCTATGAAACAAAGACAAACTGCCACTGTGTGTCCTTTTAGCAAGCATTCGACCAGTTTCTTAGGAGTTAATATAAATTCTTTTATGGTAAAATCATTTGAGACAGAAGTTTACACTACAGCATTTAAAAACATTCAGAACAACACGAGTGCTGCTATAACAAATGGGCACTTCGGACAATTCAGAACTCAACTTTCTACAAAGCATTAATTTGTTAATGCCACTATCCTAAATTTTGATCAACAGGTTTATCTGATCATAATGCAGTATGCTAGAGTTCCTTATTGGATCATGGCATTCTGATGTTAGTAGCATTTGAACAATTTTAAAGGCATATAAACAGTAACAAAATTGAATAGCAGGTGTTCTTTGTATCTTCAAAAACTTCTAACTTATATATGTTCATATAAAAGATCAATAATAAAATCTAGCAAATATTTTCAATTCCACAGAATTTGAGAAAGGAGATAACTTAATATATTGTTTACTCTCCATGTAACATGGCTAAAGAAACCAAATGACAATGTATACATTCAGTAATTTTATTTAGTCCATAAAAATTTCAAAAATGGCATGTTAATTTTTAAATCTGTGGCTTGAAGAATAAGGATTCAATGCACTTTATGTTGGCTCTTATTCTTCCAGGCCAGAGAAATATTAAACAATTTGTTTAGAAGTAACAAACAGATACATAAATATCTACATAATAATTGAACAACACACTGAAAAACAAAATAAGCATTTTTGAGGGCATTTCAATACAAGTCAAACATCCAACTTTCGTGATATGAAACCTCTAAGATAAAAAAACTTGTGAAGGTTAGAAAATTCTTCCCATAAAAAAACCTAAGACAAAACCACGAGCCACAGAACAGACAAAGCTGTATCTCTCACCTATCTCATTAATTCACAACTATACCTGTCAAAGAGAGAAACTAGCACTATTGAATCAAAAAGCCCAATAAACATTAGAAATGAAATCAAGCCTATCTATTGATTTATTTATCTATAAGATGATAGATTTTAGAGAAATAGTTTGTTAAATATAATCATAATTCATATTAATTAGCCCACAATGTGCTTCAAAAACAATATATATGATTAAGACTTTATAACACGCCATCACTTGATGACAAATAGTTACAATTAAACTAGAACATACCATCAAACAAGGCTAATATGTTAAAAACTAGTAAACTTTAGTAAGTCATCTTGAATACATGCATTAAATCTGGATTTAAACATCTTTCAGTTCCTAAAGGTACCAGAGAAAAGCATACAACATATTTGAAACTGAAATAACACCTCTAACTAGTGATAGTCAAGACTTTTGGGTACACTTAAATACAGTTTTTCACTACTTGAATTGGCAGAAATGTCAGACATATTGTTTTCTGTTTCCATTCACATCTATGCTTTATTTTACACATTTAGGTTCCCAGCCTAAATCCATTCCAGTTTTAAAATGAAGAGAATGCTTTACCAATGCACTAAAATTAAAAAAAAAAATACTGAAAATATCAAATACTTCACTGTTAAAAGATAAACAAAAAAGATTTGGAGAGTACCAAACTCAAATAAGTGAATCAACCAGGATATATCTAAAGTTCAGATTTTTTTGTGAGAACACAAAGAAGTTTTACTTCAAATGTGTGCTTGTTTGCCTTCTTTCTCACTTGAGAATATATACATTAATACAAAAAAAACAAGAAAGTTTCTCTACAAAAGTTCTTCATAACATGTGACATTAGAACAGCAAAACAGAAGAGACATAAAAGTGCTATAAAATTATTTACAATGATAAACAGGCAAAATAACAAAAATAGTATACTAATTTTCACCAATTTTTAAGTTATCCAGAATACCAAATTCTCTGCACATATTTGAAGTTATTGATACACTCTGTTAACAAAGGATCCACAAGCTTAGATTAGAAAAAAAAATTAGCTCATTATCTTTATTCTCCCTCACACTCTTACTGTAATCTTACATTTCCTTCACTTACGAACGTATGCAATAAATGACAGTAGTATTAGCTGTATATATGGTCACCAATAAAAACAACCACAGTAGAGCATTGATTATCTGAATACGATCAACCAAAACATCGGGTTAACCGAAAGTATTCCAATTGGCAAATTCAAATTTCTGCTAGTGCCGTGGTGTCGCAGTACTCTCTCCCTCCCCGTCAACCTAAACTGTAAGCCTACTTTAATGTACTACTTCACATAAGGTATGAATTTGTAAGATTCAAAATATATACAGTATGGTTTTGTGTTTAATATATTTTTTCATAAATGACCAGTTATCCAAACAACCCGTCCCAAATTGTTTTGGATAATTGATGCTCTACTGTATTTTTATATATTATAGTTGTTCAATTTGTCTAAAATTGGCACAAGAAACGAACCACAAATCTGTAATCGGTTCCTTTCTGATATAAACTGTATCGCAGATGCCGACTTAACCGGAGATGAACTTATAGATCTCAGGACAAAAAACTTACTACAGTTGGAGTTTAACTCAAAAAACCTTGGTGAATTCTGGAATTCAAGACAAGCTACAGTAGCTTTGCTTCCATTTGGAACAACATATCTTCGCAAACTGGAATTTTCGACACCCGTAACCGCGAAAACAAAAAGTCAAAATCGATTACTCATCCAACACGACGAAACGCACATTGCCTCATCAGATACCACACCACAGTTCAACATTCTGATTAAAGACAAACAACAATCTTCACCCCGACACGTCTTCAAAAAAATATTTTACTTTGACTTTCCTAAATTTTAAATTCATTGTATTATTACTATTTAATGCGTGAAGAAAGAACCGTTGTGTTTTTTATTTTGGTTGCTACATTTCAATTTTAATGTGATATCCTTGATACAATCTATATATAATCTGTAGACATTTCAATACATTCTCCTAATATACATTTTGAATAAATATAAATAATCAAAACATTTACAGTATTTATTTTCTAGTTATAAATGTATGTTAAATATTTTAACAGTAGTAAAACTGTATACTTACCAATTAATAAAGTTTTAGCAACAATAGCGGCAAGTCGGCCTAGCAAATGGCCGCGACCGTCGATAATAATCGGCTAAATAACAGAAATAACAAATTATAAGGCATTATACACAAAAGAGTAACCAGTCATATTCATTCAAAACAGCATTTTAGGCTTAGCTACAGAGTCCACGTTGTCGTTAGGCTTAAGTAAATAAATCTATTTCAATTTTTACTAATCTCGTACAATTAACGTTTAAACGGTTTGACGCGAAGATAGCTTACGTATTAAACTTTATTTTAAAATATATTATTCGTTATCTACAATAATAACCTATTTTACCTTACGAGTAAAGCCAGTCATAACCCTAACGTGTAAGAAAGACAAGACAAAAACGGGGTTTCCAACAAGATAACGCACGGAACGTCCCTCTGGTGGAACCTTTCTAAAAGAAATTAAACCGTAAATTTCTTTAAGTTATATTTTTTAGTAATATAAATATTGTTTTTAAAATAATAATAATAATAATAATATTTGAATTTTATTCGTTATTAATTTGTTTTACGTGATCTTTTGTTATTAACTTTTATTCCTCTCCGCCCTGCAAACAATAGGGCGGCCATACGCCTCGACATTCCCGCCAATGTTAATTCTATATTTCTACTTATCTTTACATTTTTATTAATTATTGTCGAGGTGGAGATAAATTTTGGGAGATAAAACCCAGCCAACAAAAATTAAAATAAGCAATATATTAAATACTCGGCCATCCAGCTGTCGGGTTTTTTTTTTTTTTTAACTCTTTCCGCCCTGTGGGCACTAAAAGGGCCTCTTTTAGTAGGCCCATTATGGGTTCGGCCAGGCCCACAATGGGGCGACCGGGTGGTGAGGGACGGGGCCCGACATATCCGAACGGACCACCCCCCGAAAAATTCCTGGGGATTATTCGACCCGTTCGGATTTGATCCCGGGTCCCCCAGAGCGGTAGGCTGCCACCTTGACCGCTCGGCCATCCGGCCGTCTCCAGCTGTCGGGTGTGGGGATAGGAGATTGAACACACCCGTACCATAAACATCGTTGTAGTGCATTTATTCAATGTATCATGATTAAATTCTACGTTTGATTATGTTTATAGGATAGCGGGGTGGATTACCCCTATAAACATCAATAAAGTACATTGTCATCGGACTTACGTACAGTATGTCTTCAAAGCTTTTGGACTTCCATCTTGATTAGAAGTGGATGTAATTTGAATTTCAATATTTGAGGACGATAAAAAGCAAGTTAAACTTGGGTTGAATACTTGATGGCCAAAGCGTTAAGGCGTTGGCTTACCGCTCTGGGAATTCCATGCGGGCAAAAAATCCCAGAAAATTTTTGGAGGGAGGTTGTTTCTTTTGTAGGTCTGGCCGAACTCAGTGTCCACAGGGAATCAAAATAAAAAAGGACTGTTTTTATGTACACGACAGAAATATGAATATAGCGCGGCTCGCTCTATAATTTTTCAAGAACACGGAGTCATGAAAGTGCATACCTATTGTAATTAAAACATTTTTTTTAATACACACGTTCATAGAAAACTAATCTAAACCAAATTATGAAGCTAATTCAGTAAGTGTAATTTTGGATAAAGCAGCTTTAATATTAATATATTTGCATAAGAATCGATTCTTCTTCTTTTTCTTTCACAGTTTAATATGGAGATTATAGCCTTTGCGGCTCTTTCTCCGACCAACGTTGCCAGTTGCTAAGCGAAACGACCAGCGAGGCTAATGTAGCGCTCCAGCGCCGCCACGTGCTGACTAGGAGTGATGGAGGCTGGCGGCCAGTAGACAGGCGTCAGCGTGCGCACTAGAGACATGTTAAGGGTCATCGTGTTGCCGAGGTCCCTGCGGGCTGTAGTGTATTTGGGGCAATGAAGCCAGTAATGTAGTGTAGTTTCCGCTGCGCCACAATGGGAGCACCCCGGAGAGTCGTGTAGGTGCCGTGAGTACAGAAAAGCATGTAACGGGGCCGTCTCGGTCCGAAGCCGGGCCAAAAGCGTCTCCGCGTGGCGAGACGACGCGCAACTGTACCTCCAGGGGGCGAACGGACGAAGGTTGTCCCGGCCTTTGTTGCGGAGTGCCGCTGACCAGGAATCCGTCAGGGTGCCGATGGTGGTGTCCTGCATGGCCCGGGGGAGGTCGCGTGGCGTGAGGGGTCTCCAGATGGAGCCACTGAACGGGTCGCGGCGGGCCGCTTTGTCGGCCGCCTCGTTGATCGGAATGTTGGTATGGCCCGGTGTCCAGCCGATGACGATGGGCACCGTGTGGGCGCTGACAATAGCCGCGAGATCGATGATGATAGGTGGTGATGAGAACGAGACGTTGGCCATAGCCTGGATGACCGAGCGGCGGTCGGAGAAGATGACGGTGGGTTTGGCCAGCGGGACGCTGATGTGGATTGCGTGCAGGATGCCCTGGGCTTCTGCCCCGAAGACGCTGCAGTTATTGTGCAGGGACCAGGCCTCTGTTTTGTTTGTGTTCGAGAAGACAACGCCAATGGCGGTCCGAGTACAGGATTTGAACGCATCCGCGCCTAGGCAGAGCCAGCCCGGCCATTTTGCAGCGACAGTCTCCCGGAAACGGACGCTCGTGACGGCTGGTGGGTCGGTGGATGAAGTGGGATAGTCGATAAGAATCGATTACACCACCCGTTTCATTTTAAACGGATTACGTCATTGGTTTGCTTTTACAGCTATACTAAGTCGCGTTACAAGGCAATGCGCCTTTTATAATTTTTAATTGCATTTTTTTTTTTAAATTAAAAGTATATTATTAAAAATAGAGTGACACAATAAACCGGTATACTTCAATTTTAATATTTGGTGTAATCAATCATGATAAACGTTACTCTGACTTGACCACCAGGGGGCTTTAACAGACAACTGGTAATGGGATCAAAAACTTACATCTCGTTTGGACTCCAGCTCATCTAGGCATCAGAATCAATGAAAAGGTTGATGCCCTCGCCAAAAGTTACCCGTCCACCTCTGTCAACTCCAACTACATCACACCTGAAGACCTCTCCGTGATCTTGCGCTATGATCACCAACAGAACATGGAAGACGACTGGAATCACTACCGTAACCACTCCAATTACCCCTGGCTGAACGACTCTTTGCATACCAGCATTCCCTCCATCACCAATCGCTACATGAACGTCCTCGTCAACCGCGCCAGGACCAACTCGCTGCTTACGAATCACTTTCTCTTCTCCCAGAAAATCAAAAAGACGGACAAATGTAGTACTTGCCCCGACCAGATCGACACGTCTTCGCATCGTCTCGACTACTGCCCCAATTTCAACAATATCCAGCAAAAAATTCTAAACGACTATCCTCTCACCACGTCACATAACCCCAAGATCTCCAACAATCTTAACCTCAATCCTCTCTCCACCTGTCAGGAAGCTCTGACTATTTTTTTTAAAGAGTACATCAAAGCATTCCGCTACTAGTGGGCGTCACCGCTGCTCCCATCAATACACTCCTACAAGCTGTTGCCTGACTTCACCGCTAGAGGACGACCAGCCAGCAACTAAACATCTACGGGACGCTTAAGCCTCGCAGCAAGCGTCCAACCGACAATATTAAGAAGAAGGGATCAAACAACGTGGCATTGAGTGTATACACTCCATCTCTAACGTTCCCCATTAAATTAATATTTATAAAACTATACCGTCATTTAAATATATTATATATACTTATAATCCAAGAAAGATAGATTACACTACTTATTTGTATAATATCTACACAAAAACAACAAAATAAAATCAACTTTTTTTTGTTTTAAATTTTATTATGCTCAATGATTAAATACATAATATAAATGACTAGTAACAGAAAAAAAATCAATATTCTTTAAAATAACAATTTAATGAGCAAGGAACAGTGAACCAAAAATTAAAGGATCTCCAGGAACTTCCTGTTGTTTTTATAATTGTAAAAGTTACATTAAGTTTTACAAATGGCCAAAGCGGCAAAGGCATCGGATCACAGATCCGAGAGACCCGGTTCGAGTCGAAGTCGGACCTTCAGAAATTCTCGTGGGTTATCCGACTCGAAAGCGTTTGACCGTGCCTTCACCAGACCGTTCCGTCGCGGGCCTGGCCGAACCAATAAAACGAATGAGAGAAACACTCGGTATTCAATAAAATATAATTTGGTGTATTATTTATTCAGAACTATGAAATAATATTTTTTAGCTTTTAAAAGTTTCTACTATATTATACCATCTATATCATAACAACATTGAAATTTCGAATATCAAAGCTATCACATTTGAATTTCTATGTGAAATTTGTAGATTTGGAATGTCTCAAATGATAACCATCAATTCTGCAACAAGATATATATATAAAAAATACTATATTTATATACAATAGATATTAATTTTGTCCTATTGAAAGAGGAAAGGCACCTTGTTTTCGTGATGGTTGTAATTAATTCGAAGTCAATTTTACCAATGTTTTATATTGATTTTTTATCGCTTACACACAAAATTCTTATTTGCGCACTCAAAATTATTATTTTCTGTGTTTTTTTAATCCGTAGATGCTTTCTCTTAAGGAACATTATTAATTACAAATAACAATCATTTCTGTTTATATTAAACTTTCCTACTTAACTATTTGGAATGTATATTTATTCAAAAAATTAGCACATTATCTCACTAACATTTTATGCTATTATTCTTTTTGTAATTATTCTGAAATATCAGAATATTAACTATATATTAACAACTACCTAGTGGCAGCTTTAGGCATAGGAAACCTAGGCTTTATGTAGTGTCTCGGAATTGCAAATATATGCTTGCTTGTCAGTCCTCAACCTCAAATCCTCTTAGATCCTCCTCAACTTTCTAGAATCCTCTCCAACTCTGTAGAATCTTCACATTGTAGTATCAAGTATCACATAACACAAACCCTTTTATAAAAGGTTTATAAGTCCATAGTTGCCTAAGGCCTCGCACAATCTAAAGCCACCACTACAACTACCTTTAATTCTATAACAAATAAATTTTCTTAAATCCTTCAAAAACATGCAACTATGAGTATATAAACTGTAAAAACTATTCGGATAACAATATTGCACGTATCGCACCTTCATTGCATCTTACTTGATAACTTTGGCATGATTAGATATAAAATAAAACAGTATATTATGCTCATCAGATCACATTTAACAAAATTTATGCCATACAAATGAAAATGACATTATTTAGTTTCTTATTAATTGCTTTAAATGTGTGAGAACATTGATATAAATGAATGTAAAATAGCAGTAAGTTATATTATCCTTGCATTTATAACCGGTATAAACAATTACGATAACTTTTGACACCATTAAAGTCAGTATTTATGAAAAAGCACTGTAAAAAATTAAAAAATTTAGCTTTATTTATTGATTTTGACACTATCCTTTTTATACACGGGTATGTGCTGCTTAACGACTGATACATTACGAGAAAAGTGTGTTTTAAGTACACCATAAAGTGTACTTAGAGAAACCAATATGGTATAGTTCAACATTCATATAAACTATACGTAACATAATAGTAAGTATTTACATATACAAACATATTTAAGCATAAAAGAGATGCAAACAGCTACAAATTTTTCAGTTCCATTATAACGTTAAGAGATTGCCATCATACATATGGGCTGTTAAGCACCATGTACCGGTATATAATCAAGTCCAAAATTCTACATTAAAAAAATCATTTAATACCGGATGATTTCGGGCTTTAACCCGGCTAATTACAAATTATTTATCCGTAGAAATTTGTACTCGCGGTAAATTCGCAGTTTGATTTCTACGAAATGAAAACATAAATCGCTAATGTTATAAATATAACATTTCTTTGATATCAGAATAGTTTATGTCGGAATAAACTATGCAAGAATAAATAGCTTAATGGTGTCAAAATCAAATTTTTAATCCCTCAATAAAATTTACATTAAACAAACAAAATTCAATATTCTCATATAAAATATGAATGCTCCTGATTGTCGTTTAATAAATAATTGTAAAATTATAAATACAATGCTTGATTTAAGCTTAAATTATAAATACTGTATATGTATATCTATAACAAAACTAAATATTAAATAATATATATATAAATAATAATAAAATTTCTATAAAATTTATGTACATATCACAAATCACTCCCTAAATACGCATAAAATTTTTGAGCAAACATTTCAAGATGACGAGCAGAAAGAGGTAATGAGTTTGAATAATCGACCGGTCTGGATGTAGATTTTCCTTTATGTTGTTCCCTTTGTTTCTTTCTCAGCCATCTGAAATGCAAAAATTTTAAGTTATAAAATTTGGTATCGGGTAAATATATATACAGTAGACCCTCTATAACACGGTAGATACGTTCCGTGTTATATGAATCCGTGTTGTACGAGTCACTTAAATACATGAGCCAATCACAGCCCGGCACATGTGCAGTTTAGGGGCTATGGCTGTTTGAAAGGTTTTCTTCCATAAAATTAATCGATTCTAGACTAATTTGACTCAACATTTCCAAATCATGTATAATTTTTTGGGAATAATCCATATAAACTATGCTATAAACAAAAAATTGTAGGATTACTTACCGAGTGCGCACCGTTCGAAGACGCCATTGCTTAAGTTTGTTTTCGTCGCAGAGCGGCTTGTCAAACGGCGAACGCGTGTTTCCTGATTAGCAAATTTTTCGCAGAAAAATAACTTAACTTTGGAGACATCATTAATAAAAATATAATTTTTATGGCCATTGAATAATAAATGTTTTTTAGTAGGTCCAGTGCTAGTTTAAACTCAACGGTTTGTGCAACATCCGCTGTTGGTCCAGATTTGACCAATCCTGTCATGACACGAGTCGGCGATGACGTTTTATGGTGTTATACAAGTCTCTTTTAATGTGTTATATGAATACGATCGCATTGTTTTTGCCGTGTTATACGAATCCGTGTTATAGGGGGGGTCTACTGTATATATTTTTAGAAGAAAAAATTACTTTTTAAATGCTTTATTAGCATCCAACTTTTTACGATTATCTTGCGAGGTTTCCTCTTTTTGTAGCTGGTTGATTATTTTGTCTACGTACAGTTGCTCCTCTTTCTTTTCCAACCACATTCGAAAAGCTTCGTCCGCTTCTTTGCTGTTTCTCTTTGGTTCCGACTAATAAAATCTTAATTGAATTAAAATTTTAATAATAATACTGGGAGATCAAACGAAAAGTTTGCTTGTAAACGGTAAACTTGGCAATGCCGTGCTTGTTACTACCTTGTTAAGTATCATTTAAATACTTAAATCTTAAACATTTATTTATGCACTTGAGGAGCGGCATGTAAAATTTGAAATAAATGAATTAGTTGAACACGACGAGTCGGTCGGGCAGTCCCAATTACTGGAATTGCCCAGTTTACTTCCAAGTAAACTTTTCATTTGATCACACTGTAGGAAAGTCAAAAAATATATTTAAAATGATAAGAAACATCAAACAAGTTTGAATTTGTCCATCTATGTTCATGCATTCTGTCTGTCTATTTTTCAACATAATCATTTTTGTACAGAGGCATTTATTGTTATAGTCATCATGAAATTGAATGGTAGAAAGAGGACTTGTTCGATATCTTCATTAAACTAGAAATATATGCCTCAAGAGTGCTACTTCACGTTGAGGACTAAATGAAAGACAGACAATGTCAGGAATTTCAAATATTCATGCAATCCAGTGTTACGAGCAATGTGCTGCCAGCGTTACTGTCCAATGCCAGCACTCCCTTTGACAATAAGCAAGTTGTCTTGTGAAGAGACCCAACTTTTCGGTCTGATGAACTTTTCGAGAGTCAAATGTCAGGTTCATTCCAGGATGCATCAAACAGCATATTGGTGAACCATGATGTACTAAAATATGTTCCAATATTTACTGAGAACTGATGCACTGATGCACATTGCACCCACTGGACTGTGGATATGGTGAGCTTTGATGAAGTAATATGGCTTCCTCCATGGTTATACTGTGGTATTAACAGTTTTAATATTTGTCTGTGTTAATCCAAGCTATTTTGACAAAATAAGTCTACAGATGCTAATATAGCACTGTTTGCTTCTGCTATCTTGTTAGGTTGCTGGATGTTCCAGTAAAAGCTTATTAGCCAGTGCATCGGTTGTGGATGAGACTAAATGCATACTGGAATGTATCCATTGGTTATGTCTACAAGATGCATCTTTGAATCAGTGGCGTAGCAAACATAACTGGCACCTGGGGCACGACACTTTATTGGCGTCTTCCTCCCTTCTCCAGAAATACAGTTTGTCTTGGAGACCATTTGGGTGCCCCTCTGCGAGTGGTGCCTGAGGCATGATACACCCCCTTGCACCCCCCTCGCTATGGCACTGCTTTGAATCCCTGATCTAATGCCATGATAAGTGCCTCAGTAGATGAGATTACTATATTGAAAAATAGACATACCTACATCTGGTTTACATTTTCACACTGCAACTTGCTCACATTCAAAATATAAAAATAAATAATCTTATTTTCATATTAAACTTACTTTCTCATCACTGACTTTACTCTTTTCTGTACTTTTGGTCTGGCTTGCTGCTTTCTTCCTCATAAGCCAAGCTTCATAAGCTTGTTCGGATTCTCTTTTTTTTTGCAACTTATCTTGTTCAATTTCCATTTCTTTCATTTTCTTTTGTAGAGCCTTTTCTTTATTTCGATGTCTCAATTCTTCTAGCTCTTCTTGAGAAAGCCCATATTGCGATCTTGGATTACCCTTGTAATTTGGTAATTTTTTTGAAGGTTGTTCGCCAGTCTGCTTGGATTTTGAAGATGACACTTTTGTTTTCGAGTGCTTCGGTGATGATTTAGGTAGTGCCGAATTGGATTTTTTTGAATTCTTGAATAAAGATGTAGAAGGTGGTTCATATCTTTTCAGATTGAAAATTTCTTCCATTGATTTGGAATGTTTACTTTGAGAATTATTAGGACAACTTTTTATATCTTTTTTTAAAACCGACATAGCATCGGAAACAGAAATCTTACTTTCGGGAGCTTCTAAAACCTCTACTTCTTGCTCTTCGACCGGTTTATTATGTGATAAAGTTGAATTATCCTCAACTTCAAAATCATTTTCTTTGATTTCCTCAATTAAATCTTCGTGCTTATCACTTTGCACGTAATCATCCGAATTTTCAGATTTTAAGTTATCATCATTTTTAGATTCAGAAATATCATTTTTTTCATCATCGTCAGACTTGATTTCTTCATTTTCTATTTCTTCCATTTCAAATTCATTTCTTTCTTCTACATTTGGAGTGTATTGTATAATCTCTTCCGTTTCCAATTCCTTCTCTTCCTGATGATCATCATTGTTATTATTGTGTATCTCATTTAATTGAAGTTCTTCTTCATTTAACTCGTGCCTTTCACTCTCACTTTCGGCTTGTTTTTCATTCTTGTCTTTTACTTGAGGATTGCCAATTTCAATTATATTTTCTTCGCTTAATTGAGACTCTACGTTTTCAACTGCATTTTCGTCATTTAATTGAGAGTCTTTACTTTCGGTTTCATTATCCGATTCAAAATCATTATTTTCGTAATCGTCAATGTTAGTGTTTGATTCGGGTTCGTTAGTCTTCTCAACTGTTCCTTGAACTACAGTATCATCAGAATTATCCTCTAAATTTGACTCATTATCTTCACTTATATCTTCCAACTTTGAATTTTCACAATGTAATGGCACAAATTCGTTATCAAAACCATATACATCATTTTCAAAATGTTCAAATGATGGCCTTTGTGATGCCGTTTGAATTTCTTCTAAGCTTTTCTCATTTATATCTTCGTCCTCTGAAAAGTCGGGACTAACCGGAGGAGTGCACGACACAACCTCGACGAGTCTGTCACGAAAGGTTACGTGACGAACTCGATCAGATTCGATTGGCGTTTCGTCGGCTTGAAACTGAATATTTGCATCTATTAGTTTTGCTCTTATTTTATCTTGAAGTTGATCTAAAAAGATCAAAAAATGAAATAAACAAATGACTATTTAATATGACCAAATACATTATTTATCTTAAAGCATTCTCTAAAAACTAAATAATGCATATATGCAATGACTGATATGAAAGTGTATTATTTTAATAGGGGTTCTTATTACTCAAATTCAAGTTGACTGCTGACTTGAAAAACCTATATTTGTAAATTATCTGTAAAGTAAATACATAATAGATAACTTGTAACTAAATTATTATTGTCGTAAAATAATAATATTTCACGACAATAATAATTCATACGGCTACATTCACCGTCTGCAGCGAAACTAATTAAATGAATAAAAATAGAAGCAAAATTTTATACTTATGAACACGAAGCAAATGCTTTTGAATGAAGGTTTTGCTTCAGTAATAAGTATTCCATATGAATAAAAGCAAGCATTTTTACTTTGAATCATATCCTTTAAAATTCATGCATCTAGTCAGATGTAGACTCAATTGCAAGAAGTATTGTTTGTTGTTGCTTTTATCTAGGTTTATTTTCTGTTAATGTTTAACAATGGCCGAAATAATTAATCTAAGGCAGGTTGAATATTATAAACTTCGATCCTCTTTAATTAATTGGGTTAATATTATGCTATAATTATTAATTATAAACTAAATAATTTGGTACTAGTGGTAGATGTTAAGCACCATCTCTTATCTAAATTAATAATTTATTAAATAATTTAGAACATTCTGTAAGAAAAAAACTACCCGGAGTGGGACGTGAACCCACAACTTACTCTTACCGTGCGGTGCACTTGCCAGTTATGCCATCTGGACCTCAAGCAAGTCTACTTCCAGATGTATTTAAATTTAGATATAACCATTCACGGTTGCTTACAGTGCCAACTGGCAAGTGCACCACACAATAAACAAAGGTTATGGGTTCAAGTTCCACTCTAAGCTAGTTCTTTTCTTCCAGAATGTTATAATAATTTATTAAATAATTTAGAATTATTAATTTTGATAAGAGATGACACCTAATGTCAATCTCTAGTACCAAATTGCTTAGTTTCTAATTATTAAGGAGCAATTATTTATTGTGTCATCACAATGTCGAGCTGCAATTTTTAATCATATTTTTAATTTATTTCATTTAAAATATATGCTCTTCACCAGTAGTCAAACTTATGTAGTCTTTTACCCTAGTGCCAACACTTTTATAAACTATTCTATTTCAGTGTTTGCTTCAGGAGAAACTTTTAGGTGGTTGACCTACAAAGTTAGCTGGCTGTTACCGCAAATTTCTTTATGAACAGTACTTAATAACAACTCATATTATAACACTCAATAGATACTAATTGATAGTTCAGTTATCATCATTAAAGTAAAAAATAATTTCTATTTTATTTTATTTGACTGGCTTTTTCAAGAATTGTTTGAAACTTGTTATCAAGATGAAAAAAGAAGGTAAAATACATTCACTTCACTAAATGAAAAGATAACTTTATAAAATTTAAGTTATAGTTAAAATTATACATAATGTTTTGATTGATGTAATATTAAAAGAGGACCAATATTGTCTGAAATGCATATCCACTGAAACAATAAAGCCTGTATCCATCTTCGTTGTGTGTTCCTGTATGATTCATTCTCTCAAGCAATTTTATGCTTACTTCTATCAATTGAAATGATAACAAGAAGCAATCGAGTACAAGATTTTGCCGAGAAACAGTTTCCATTATTGAAACGGTTTTGGCTACCTCAAAAGCAGACTCGAGATTGAACATACTTGTCATAGATCGGTTTATTTCTTGGTTTACATCTTTTCAACTCTCATTTCCTATTCTATCAAATCCAAAAAAAAAAACCTTCTATTTGCCTACACTTCCTTCCTTCCTTAATTTGCAAATAATACAATTGCTTTGCTTGAGAGAGTAAGAAAATTTAGCAAGTCACTCAATCAGCTAAAACCAGTTTGGGGAGAACACTGCTATCTTAAACAATTGTAAGTGTTCCAATTTAAATTCTCTCAGACAGGCATCGACTTATATCTCTGCCATTTACGAGGACATCCTCTAACTCGTAAGATTGGTCCTTGCTGGTGTCAAACAAAACTAATGAAATTCACAAAAGAAAACGTTAGTTTACATCATGAAGAAAATGACACCCAGCAATATCGACATTTCTAAATTCACTCGAATGTATAAATTGTGGATTAAAAGCCAAATGACACAAATAACTGCCCACGTGAAGCAATCTGATAACAATATTTAGGATAAGACTGCACTAGTAACATTCATATCTTCGATTCCAGAAACAGCCATTTTGTCATAAAGGAACCAGTCAAAACATCCAGTGAAAGTAAGAATAATGATTACATCATTCTCATTTAACTAACGTACCCTCAGAACATTGTGACGAGGGCACATAGCAGTCTCTTTACCAAGATCAATATTCACCAGGCTATAACTCTTATAGCAGCATTGACAGAACACATTTTGGTTAAATGAAAAAAAACTGATAAAAATATAACATAGCTACAGATTCTTTGCAGTGTATAGCTGGTAAATTATATGGTTCCCATATTCTTATAGAAACTACCTAACAATCTCAATTAATTAAAGAAATTAGTCATTTAAATATCTAACAAGGATGAACTAGCCACTATATTTTAATCCGACGAGTTAATCGACGAACTTTTAACCGCGGGTGAAGTTTTGACCCATTAACTGGGTCAAAAATGTTATTAACATACCTTAACTTCACCCACAGTTAAATGTGCATTGATTAATTCGTTTATAATTTTCTCTCGAAAATTCGACAATATGTGCTTAATTATAAAGCGTATAAATATCAAATATTAAAATAATAATAATTTTACATAGTCATAAGTAATTAAATATAATTTGGAAAAAATAATTTGGTATTAACAGTAACTGAGTTGTTAAGGAGATTTCATTTATAATTGTTATGGCATCAGATTATGTTTACATGTATGACTCAATCAATGATGAAAGAAATGATGATTATTGAGTCATAACTATCAAAACAAAATAATGCATGAGTAACCATACATCTTATGACTCATGCAACTCTTTAATAACATAATAGAGTAATTCTACAATACTGATATTAAAAAAAATATCAACATAACTAGGAAATTAGTCATATTAACATTAAATAATTTATGTCATACAAGTACTTAAAAACAAATAATTTATGTCATAGAAAATGTATATTACCTAGAATTTAGTACAATAATTCACCGAAATCATTTCAAAAATTACATCATAACCAATAACCGGGACCGTCGAGATGGAAGAACCGTAGATTTTCCCCGGCCCAGAGAAATCTTAGGAGCCTGCGGTTAAACTAATCGTAACATTTACAATCGGAATCGGACTACAAAAATACACCGTTGGTGATATTATATTGGAATGTTGATAAAATTGTTCTATTCAAAGACCGATTCTATGATCAAATATTAAAAACAAGAAAAACCGAGGACAATCCCCGGAAATAGAGGATGTCTAGTAATCCCGCTGTAGTGGTTCCCATCCCTATAAAATTAATGTTATTTTTACTAACAGAAAATAAAATCTTTAAGACTTCTTCTTATTAATAAAGAAAGGGTCTAAATATTTCATTTGTTCAAAAGATAAGATAGCTAAAGTGCCCGTGAAGAGGCAAAAAGGGGTTCACTCTACCCCCAGGCTCCGTACAAGCTCTCGACGGCCCTGCCAATAATTAATCAAATGTAATATTTTAATAATTGAGTTGTTAAGTAGATCTCAATTACGGCATTCATTTTTCTTGAATAATTTAACATATTTAGAAATAAGAACCATTTTGCATTAAGTAACCTGCTCACCCGCAAAATCTTCTTCGAAACCGTCATCTTCCGAATTAGTAAAGTCGTACAAAGAATCTAAACTCGTATCCATCTCTCTATGTTCGAGCATCAAACTGTCGACGTTCGGCTGTTTAACGACGGATATCGGACTATCGGATTCTACGACGGTCCTGTCAATGTTCTCCTTCATGTTTCCTATCTATTATTCTTTATAATAAGTAAGAAACCACCTGAAATTATATTTTAAAAAAATCATTTATAACTACTATTGCATCATCATTTACTTGCTGTATGTGTGTTGGAATATCATTATATCAGATAAGTGCTTTAAGTATAACCTTTATTCCATTTATTTACATGTACACATGTACAATTTACCTAAAAATTAAATTCTACTTTTAATTACTTATAATTTTATACACCAATTAATTGAATGTAATTTAAAAATCATCAATTTTCTGTATTTTAATTGGTAGAAACTAATTTTAGGTGTATTATACACATGTGTAGTAGATACATGTGTTCACACAAATGGATTGAAATTGATTATTTTATATTTAAAAATAATAATATATTTAATTTATTATTATATTTACTTAACATATATAATATAATAATAATTCATTTGAAATTAAAAAAATATATTTACCCGAGAGAACAGAAAATTAACATGACACACTTTCAAGATCTAACAGTAAACTATGGCAGCATCGACAATTTAAAAATGAATGTATCAATTTTACGCAGGTGGAGCCACCGTAGTTTCAAGATGGCGACGCCCATTGGTAACACGATTCGTGTGATGTTTCGCCAATATTTTCGTCCGATTGCACTCGAAATGGTATCTGTACCGTTATTTTGTCTTTGTAAATAAATATTGTTAAATTCTGTAATAAAATCATAAATTTAATTAGTAACTTTTTGAAAAATATGCACTATTATTATTTGCACATGTGTAATAATGATATATTAATATTATATTATAATATACAATAATATAATTACGGTACGAGTTGAGAAAAGGATGTCTTCTGTTTATAATTACTATTATTTAGGGAGTAATTAGGCGAAATGTGACGAGTAATGGTGGGGAAGGGTACTTCAGCCTGTTTTTTTTTCTGATGAGATTAGTGTTTCCACACTTGTTTTGTTTAGCCCACTTGACTGTTCGTACAGTACCTAATGTTATGTAGTGTGGGGCTTGTCCCGTCTGTGCACTTCAGTGCTTGCTGTCGCTTGCGCTTCGGCACGTGACTAGGTACGAAGTGGAGGTTGACCTCTGTTCCGCGTGACTGTCGTGTAGTCGTGTGTTGAGATAGAAATTAATTCATTCAAAACTAATTTTGTAAACTATCATAATTTATTTAATAAACATAAACAAAAATATGTACAGTAGAGCATCGATTATCCTACTTAATTGGGGACTGGGGTTGGTCGGATAACCGAAAAGTATGAAAAATACATTATTAGTATAGTGTATTAGGCCTGGTTTAAATACTAGCCTTGGTCGGTTAATCGGGGGTCGGATAATCGATGCTCTACTGTATTTGCAAAGTAGAACTCTGCCTTTGTTTCTCTTTCGTCGTTTTAACATGCCAGGGACAATCAACAAAAATTCACAAACATGGAGATGACCTTTCTTTTGAGGCTATGCCTTTGCAATAAAATGAAAAACATGGAAACAGCTTCCTCTGGTGCTCCCGCTAATAACTTAATAATACATTTGAGTTACAAATTAAAAGAATATATGGCTGACAGTATTTATATTCAATAAACATAAATAAAAATATTACATGTATACAAAGTAGAACTTTGCCTTCGTTTCTCTTCCATCATTTTAAGGCTTTAATATAATTTTTTGTTTGTTCCTAGCTGGTTATACCTTCAAACTCTTCTTCTTTGCTGATTATCCTCATTTGTATATACATTAATTTAATGTTGATGTGATTAATATCCTAGTTATGGTGATAGGCAGTAATACTGGTTTATGCAGAAGTGCCCCTCTGCACATCGAATCACCCCAGAATTTTTACCATCACATTTCGCATAATTACCCTCCAAGTAATTAAAAAAAACACGCACCCTTTCTTTAATTTATACCATAATTATGATGTTTTAAATATATTGTATTCAAGTTAGAATTTTTATTTTGTTTTATTTAGAAAAATTTTCATTATTGTAACGTAATAAGGAAAGAAGCACCTTCGGTTCTGGTTGCCAATTCTGAAATGAGTGATGCCCAATCGTTAAAAATTCAGAAAATTAGTAAAGCCATGAAAGCATACCTTGAAAGAGCTAAAAGACATGGTTTGTATCTTAGATATATTAAATTATACTATGAGATCAATAAATTATTTGGATCTGACTTATTACAGGCCACTCATTAATTACAGGTATAGTTTTTGAGCCATTTTGATCCCCTCGCATCCTGTTGTGTACTGTGATGTACTTTTGGCAAACATTCTCCTCTTTAATGGTATAAATGCAGCTCTAGATGAAGCAGTTAGGATGTTATCAGAGCTGTAGACCATGCCTATAAGAGTAAAAATGTCAAAGGAACCAAAGGTTTACATGTGACTCTCTGTGAGATAAAGCCCCAAAATCAACCTATCTAGAATTTTGAAGACCTTCAGAAATTGGGTAAAATTTAAAAGTGAGAAAAAAATCTGGAATATTTCTCAAAACAATGCTAATAATCAACTGTTTTCCACTTTGCTACAGATGGCAGAAAACACAAGAAATGCCATTGCACTGACTATTTCTGGTGGTGATTGGAATCGTGCTTGCACTGTTAATCCTATTACATGTTTAACAAGTAGTCCAATCAGAACTTCGGAGGCAAATATCTCACCAAGAATCACAAGTAGAGATATGGTTCCTTTGACTTTTTTGTTGTCTGGGAAGTCAAAATTCCTCATTCAGAACTGCTGTTGTACCCCCTATAATTACATGTACAGTACATTAGTCCATTCACACTAATTTTGAAGAAATTATTTTTAAAATGTTTGCAAATTTTTTCTGATACTTTATTCCAGTGATTCTCAACCACTGTGCTGTGGCACTTTAGTGTGCCGCGAGATTTTTTAAATGTGCCGCCACTGCGAATACCCGTACATAAGCGATGTCAGACAAGTAGTTCAATAGGTTCTACCTTCCTAGAGAGCATTTGGAAATTGTAACCGGTGTTACCGGTAACTGCCGGTAGTTACCAAAGCGTTTAGACCATGTGCGCTAACCAACTGCGTTTAAAAATTACTGTTATGACGTCCTGTGGTACTTACCGAAGTAACTGTGTATTGCAAATTTTTAAATTATTAAAAGTGTACCGTGATGAAAAAAAGGTTGAGAATCACTGCTTTATTCATACGACTAGTAAGTAGGCTTACGATAAACTCATTTGGCACTAATACCACTAAAAATATCCGCATAGACCGGGGTGACAAACCTTTTGAACCCACATGCCATATAGTAAGCATGTGTACCTTATGAGTGTCAAACATTTTAGACTTCAAATAATTATATTTAAAGAAATTAAATGAATATACTTTAATATGAATAAACATAAAAAAAACTGATTGAAAAAAAAAGATGATCAGATGATAAATCAAAAGGATGATTTGAAAATACAGACGATAAGTCAAAATCACATATGTTACGTGCCAGATGATTTCTCCTTACCTGCCACTTTCGGCATAGACCATGACTCCATAGATTTGCCACCCCTGGCATAGATCATGACTCTACTTTCATCCCTCCTAATCATGTACAACAATGCAATTTTTTGCAATTTTCTCCTTAAACTGTACACATAGTTAATGGATGGCCCTAACTCTGTCTTCTGAGTAGATTAAAGCTATCTCTAGTTTAAGAATTCAGTTGTGAATCTTAGCAAATGAATATCATGATGATCCTATATACTTTGTATATATCAATATATTGTAAAACTTATCATGATAATGATCTAAAGGTGTGATGTCTGATCTGTCCTGAAAACATTTATTAAATTAAATATTTGACTTCTAAATTTGTGAAATACAGGTACTCCTCACTTTACGACCTATCTGCTTAACGACCACTCGAGTTTCGACCTGCAATTCGGGGAATCCCCTTTCTCGGCTTGAATGTCGGTCAGTGGCGATGGTGATATGCGCACTAAGCATACTATAATAGGCTAATAGCGTACTATAATAGTCTTTTTATGAATAAATTTGAAGTTTGTTGCATAATTTGCATAATTTTACAACGATCCTATATTCCCAGCGCAAGCTCCTCGCTTATCGACCAATTCGCTTAACGACGTAGTTGTCGGAACGGAACTCTGTTGTAAAGCGAGGAGTACTTGTATACATACAAATATAAAGAAAAGCCACAAACTCTTTAGATTAAAGTATTAGCTATATTTATTATTAAAGTTTTAGCTGAAATAATTAGTAAAACAAATGATTTTAAACCAATGTGATGTCAGAAAACTTGTGATCTGCTATTTAACAGATATTCAGATGTGTTTATGAAGCTTTGAAACAGCTTAAGCCATTTAGTATTAGCCAAAGGATGGTCTATAGATGGTGCTGAAAAAAATTTGATGTGAGAAAACTGAACAAATGCAAATACTCAACTGAGAATTATCTCAAAACTATCAGAGAGTTAGCTTAAAATTTACTGTTAGCAAGAGCTACTGTCGTGATAAATCAAAATCATAGGATATTCTATGCTGGGAAAAGAAAGAAATGCATCCATCTGACATCAGATTGTCCTAAAATTACAGTTTGCCAGTGAGGTGTGACTTATAGGACACCCTGTGTATGAGACTTTTTCAAGTAAATATCCTCAAAACACAAATATATCTATGTAATATTCATAGCAGCCAGAAATCTTAAATACTATATTTCTTATATTAAACTATATATCAATTAACTGATTTTAGACCATCCTAAAGATATTTTGTAATAAAAACAAGTCTGAGATTTAATAATAATTTACATTTAATTTTTTTTTTTTAATTTTTTTTACAGAGGAATTTATTGAAAAAGAAACGAGGGAGTACGAAATCGGTAAACGTCATCTTGCTAATATTATGGGCGTAGATCCAGACATGTTTACGCAAGAAGATATTGACGTAAGAAATGACCACGTAATTTGCAGTGCAAAGGTTTTTTTAATTAATTAATTTATTTATTTATATTTAGAAAGCAATTGAATATTTGATGCCGTCAGGCTTGTTTGAGAAAGAATCCAGACCCATCATGAAGGTACATTAATTATTTATATCACGTTATGAGGTAAATTATCATATCTATATAATAATTTTCTCTCTTTGCAGCATCCCAGTCAAGTATTTCCTAAACAAAAAGGTATTAAATAATGATAATTCATAAACATTAATTAATTATGTTCAGAAATTTATTACTTTTTGTCATACACAAAACTAAACCCGAACAAGCAATTATTCATTGTGACGTCGTCACAATGCCAGGCTGCATTTTTAATCGTATTTATTAAATTTATTTAATTTAAAACATATGCCTTCCACCTTAAATTAGTAGTATATTGCCCTGCACATTATATCTTTCCTGTTAGCAATAAAGTCGTGCTGGTCATCTAACTCCTTTCGGGGGAAATTTTTGAATTGAAATAACGTGACTTCCGGTAAAAACCGCAAATTTGTATATAGTTAATTGGGACCTCTTGTCATATCTGGTCTTGGCTTTCATCTATCTAACTTCGTTCTTTAGATTAAGGAAGGACAGACAGAGAGACGACAGTGGGAATTTGTAGGTCTACAGTTTTTTCAAATTGCAACCCATTAACATCACTACTCAAATAATCGAAACAGATTCATTAACAAGTTACATTTTGGCTACTTAAATATATAAATGGTACATAATTTGGATTAAAGATAGGTGATTAAGTGACTGTCTTCTAAATTAATTGCCCTAGAAGTGAAGATTGGACATAGCTACATTGCCAATTATGCTATCCATACCTATGTCATAAGCACAAATTATGAACCGAAACCTGCAACTCCTGCGTGAATCGATCTTTCTTTTCTCACGGAATATTCTGAATTAATTAAGTTAATTCAAATTATTAAATTTAATACAACATTACAACTTAGTCGCCTACCTTTAGTCCAAATTACGTAACGTTCGAATATTTAATTAGCAAAAATGTAGCCTAATAATAAATCCATCTTGATTAGTTGATTATTTATTGTTGTGAAAAAAAATGTTTATTTTATTTGTATGATCCAGTCACTTTTGTATTTTTAATGAAATAGCATATTGGTCCAAATATAATAAGCCTTTTACAGTGCATTGAATGTTAGCATCAGTTTATCTCTGCGAGAAGCTGGGGGCTTGATGGATACCGGTTTAAACCCCTCTGGTCGGCAACGGTCTGGTAAAGACTGCTCACAGTGTCACTGGATGGCTTTTTCCGTATATTGATGTGAGAATGAAAGATCTTATGTCAGATTCTTTTTCTCTGACACCAGTTATGAAATAACGCATCTTAACTCGCAATTCTCGTACATTCTAGCGGTTATCGGAGGGCTTTATATTGAGTGAGGGGAGCCATGGGTAAGCTGATAGGGTGCTGGTTCGAACAATTAAAGTCAATGCCAGATCAACTAAACAAATTTAATATACAAATAAAACGTATTATACAATGATCAGTTACAATTACAGTTATATGCACGAACAAGTGTATATATACGATCCGATATGGGATTAGCTTTATGGACTATATACAAACTTGGACTAAGTTGACCGAGAGAGAGAGAGAGAGGGTTTACAATTTCTAAATACCTCTATTAAGTAGACTATCATTGACCTCTCGTAGTATGGGGTTATCATCAGTCTTTGTATGGAGAAGGGCAAACTAGCCTTGAGTTATGGCATCGGGGAGAAAATCCACACGGAGTACAGCGGGATGGGAGTCTTGGTCGTCACCTGTTACTATGGTGGAGTCTGCCTTGACGAGTGTTCGATTATGGTGGGACAATTTGCGACTGCCTATGTCATCACCTTCTGGGTGTGTTTACCTTGACAATTGGGTGCACGGCCATTATATCCCTCTCAGGTGTGGGAATTTGGTCTCATGATGTTTTAGTAGTGATGAACTGATGACACTTTGAATGTGTTATCGACGAGCCTGCTAGGGCAGTGGGAATTAGACTTGTTCTCTTTTCGTCGCTATATTGTTTAAGTTTTGACCTTCTTACACATCAATAATAAGTTGTTATAAACTTTATTTCGAACTTTCTCAGGTCGATGAGAGGGGAACAGGACATGCGTCAAAGACCCCTCTTCTTTAACACAGAAGAGGCTATCTTTGAACCTGATGGACATGGACAGGTGAACTTTTCATTCACCACCACCAAAGAGTTGTTCTTTTTACCTGCTGGCTACGGGAGTCACAGTCCTTGCATTTGTCAACACGGAGAGGTGATCCAAGAACAAAGCAATCATTGCCGAGTGCTTTGTTCTTGTCTTTTGTTTGTTTTCACACCTATTTTCGGTTAGGTGCCCACAATGCTGTTTTTATTTTTGACCCCTAGACCTAAATTCTGTCAGGTGCGCTCAATCGCATCGGAGAGCAGGAACATTATCAGTTCACCTCCTCTGTATATTGAAAACCCTTCAATTTCTACTTTTTACATTTAAATGGACCCTCATTACATTTTTGGACTTTTCATCTCAAATAATGGAAATTGGCAAAGATTTATCAAAATCGGCCCATTAAATTTTGAGAACAAACACGATTCTGTAAGCCTCGTAGAAGAGGATTCGCTAACGCTAACACTCCACCTCAATGAGCCATTCTAGCCTCATTGTAACAACTAATGGATGAGAATAACTTTGCTAATGGTTTAAATATGCTACAAAATACAAAATATCTTTCAATCATTAATTTCATTGTACAAACTTCAAAAAGCTTATGGGGATATGTATTACCACAGTACAGCAACGACCAATTAAGTAAAAGGTGTCTAGTTCCAACTTCTGTACAAGTTACTGTATTATAATAAATGCAGAGGACAAATGGGTAACAAGTTCTATTGCCGCAACCTAAGAAGATACTTTTTGTTTATTTTTGAGCAACTCATTCAATAGTTTCTACTGTAATGTTTCCCGAGCGGAACTCCGACAGCCCGAGGAGAAACTAAGATCAAATCCTATTGACTTGGTAACTATTCCAACCTTCTATATTTTGGCAGGAAGAAAAAGTCTAATTAATAATCTGGAAGAAGGTAATTTGCCTATAGGTAGACAGTCAGGCCACCAAATTTAATTATTATGTCTAAATTAATTAATGGCTCTGAAAACAAAGATCAGACGGGTCCAGGTAACATAACCGACGACGAAACCTCGTGTAAGTGGGTATCGTAGGCTCAAGTCTTGCTTCGGGTCAAATCTTTTCTTTCGGAGTATTCTAAATTAAATTAAAAATTTATTTTTATTTAGAATTATCAAATTCTCTGTATTTACAGACGCACAGTTTGACATCACCGGTAGACCAAATCATTCTCTATTTTATACCCGATGGCCACACTACCATCAAATTATGCACGTACGTTACCCTTTTATATATCTAAATATTTAATATTAGTACAAAATCAAATTCCTATCTACATCCATATTTTTTAGGATATCGTCAAAAAGATGGTAGAGTTGGACGCATTCGAAGATACAATGATCGAGAAGGGAATTTTTCAGCCGCCCGAAGAGTCTAAATTGTAAGTTACTTCGTAATCTTGTCCCCCTTTTTTCTTTATCTCATTTTTTATTTTTTCCAGAAATATAGAAGGAACAGAATGGCTGAAAAAAGAAGAGTTTGAAAAGATGATAATTGAAGAAATTGATGATGATAAGGTAGGGACAGTTTTTTTTATTGGAAAATATATTTCCCGGCAAATGTGATAAAAATTCACTTACTATTTCTTATGTCTTGAAGTAAGTGGGTTCAGAACCCAACCACCCGTGAAAAATTTCTGGGGTTCTCTGCTCGGATTAAAGTATATGGCCGATACCTCGGCCATCTATACGCATAGAGATTAAAAACATTAATTCATATGTGCAGTCGATGACTTCGTTTATTTATTTACTTTAAATACAGAGTATCTAGGTTGTTTGTTTGTCTTTTGTTCTCTTCCTAAAACTTTATACTTGTACTAAAATACAAATTAATTAAGTGGTTGCGAAACATTCCATGTAACCAAATATGTAATTTGATACATGTTCTTTCTACCTGCGACAAGTGTATGTTAATATCCGAGATTAAAAACGCATTCCACTAATGTTTTATATACTTAGACACCATAGTACATCCCCACAAACTACAGGAAGAAAGCAACTGGTCATTTCTGTTAGGTTTTGCTTTTTTTTTATAACATAGTTTAGCCGAATTTCGTAGTTAAAAGTCTATGATTATTTTGATATATTCTGTACCATTTAACTCTGGTTAAATGGTACAGTAACCTATATATATACCAGGGAAACAGTGTCAAGATAGACCCTATTTCCCATAAGTGTTGTTAATGTCGGGACTGACTAAGACCCCCAGTATATCAATGCTGAATTTATCTATGTAGAAAATGGCTGCATTTGGCAGACTCAACAGTTCCGGAGCTGTCGAGTATTTTTCTGCCGATCGCCGTCTACGGTAGGCCGTTTCGGAACACGTTTGGTGTTTTGACGTCACATTTTGTAGCGTCTTTCATTTACGTCATCTATCGCTAGCTGAAACTGACCAATGATGCTGCTTCCTGTTCCAATGTATACATCACTACCTGACAGCAACCACTGTTGAATCTGCCAAACGCAGCCAGTAACACTCGAATAAAGCTGCCCTATATACAAAATGGTTAGATAAGCGAAATTCAATCTATATCCTGAAAATCTGTGAAAAGTTAAATAACATTATATGACTACACCATTTTCTACAAACCAGTCTCTTGGCTTGTTCACTCATTTCACTCCTGGACTTCAGTGTGATAATCCTAAATATGGGGTCGGTAAGATAGGTAACAGCCTTTTACAAACTGATATTTTTATCTATTTTTATTTTGTAGTTTGCCCATTTTGTCGAGACGTTAAACAGGCTGATTGAGCACCCGTACTCTTTCCGCGTCAGAGAATTCATAATGAAATTCCGAAAGCAAATGAAAGTGGTCTCAATGGTGCTGAAGCTTCCGCCGGTGAGAAAAATCAAGACGATTGTTTTGTCTTCCCTCTTACTTTCGTTACTTCATATTTGTAAATTTCAGGTTCAGGAGATGGAAACCGGACAAACATACGTAACGTCGGAAGGTCAAAAATTATATCTTGTGTTATACGATAATTTGTTTTAAATAACTAATATAAAAATGGAATTTTTTTTATTCTGTATTACAGGATTTCGCAAGAAGAGTGTGGCTCAGGTCACGGTTTTTCCCAATGGAACGGGAAAATTTATTATTAATGGCACAGATATACAATATTTTGAGTATATGCAAGACAGGTAAAAGATATTCGCTACTAATTTATATATGGGGTGTCCCATAAGAGTTACATTAACCTTGTAAAGAAGGAATGAATTTCAAGTTATTTTGAAAGTGGGGATCTGCAGTTGGCAAGAAATCACCAAAGAATTTAAACAATCGCATGCAGTCTGTTAAACTCTCTTGTGATTGGTAAGAAGTTGCCTGTCCCCACCATCAAAATAACTTGTTTGTTTACCTTTATTCTTCTATGTGGAACAAAGATTAACACAATACTATGTTCTATTCGATTATATTTCTCAGAGAGCAGTTATTATTTCCGCTACAATTTACAAACATGTTGGGGGAAGTAGACGTCGAAGCGAGCGTTGCCGGCGGGGGATTCAGCGGACAGGCGGGTGCCATAAGACACGGCCTGTCGTTGGCTCTCAGTAGTCTGGTAGACGAAGAAACGAGAGAGGGTATGAGACTAGCGGGCCTTTTGACGAGAGACAGAAAGACCAGAGAAAGGAAGAAGACGGGACAAAAGGGAGCTCGTGCAAAATACACTTGGTAAGTATTTAGATAAGATGACAATGGCGATGCTGAAATTTTACTTAATTTCGTTCCTTTGTTTCTAGGAAAAAGCGGTAGTTTCCGTCATCTCGGACAATTTCGGATTAGTTTTTGTAGATTAAAATAAGAAATAAAATTATTAGAAACAATTTTATTGTTAAAAATACAGTTTTCACAAATATACTGTTTTCTTTTCTTTGTTTAAAACAACAAATACCTCACTGTAAAGAATATTTACATAAGTCATTGCAATGTTTCAAAAGGCACTGTTACGCGCAGATTCAAATCTGTTTTCTCATTTGCCCTGGTGAACTCTTGACAGAAATTTATCCACATCCATGCCTTGCAGCAATTTATCCTATTAAAAAAAAAAAGGAAATTAAAATGCTTTTCTGTTTAACAAACAAACAATATTTTGGAAACATTTGGCTTACCTGTGACTTCTGCTTTGTTTTCTGAAAAATAAAATTTGGTTTTTAAGAATTTTGCATAATTTCCTTTCAAATTAAAACAGAAAAATCTTCAAGAGAGAGAAAATAAACAATAGAATAAATAAATACCTTAGCAGGTTTTTGAAAGATTCTAATCCGAGAAATACAGAAAATTGCGACAAATGAAAATAAATGAATAAACATTCCACGTATAACCTGAATTTCCGAAAGAATTATTACCTGTGGCTTCTTGGGAAGTATAGCTTGAAAATTCCTCTTGGCAGAACTCGGTTCTGTCATCTTGTTCTTTTTGCTTCGTGTGGGTTTACTCGCATTTCGACCGCTGCTGGCAAGAGAGACCAGTGTTTCCGCTATCTCGCTATCGTTGGCAACATTTGCATTGTCCGCGTTCTCTACAATTGCCACTTCTGAAGCTTGGTTTGCGGACGTGTAAGTTACAATGGCGGGAATGGTTATTTCGCTGTTGTAGGGCACCGTGACGACACTTTCATTCAACGCTTCTGGATCGTTAAGATAGATGACGAGTTCTCCCGTCTCGTTGAGATATCCCAGATGGATCTCTTGCTTGTCCTCCGAAACCTGATTTTCATTTCCCAAAACAATTTCCGAGGAAAGGTCGACCTGGGCAATCAAATTGTTCTGTTTAATGTTGTTCACGTAACCGGTCTTGCTATTGGCGGCATTGGCTTCGGGACCGAAATCCAAAACTCTCACGTGTGCCTTTGAAGTGCGGCACGAGCGACCCGCCAGTGCCTGAGCCGACGTCACCAGAGATTTCAACTGCGGGCTGGTCTTGTCCATCTGTTCCGGTTTGTTATTCGCTCTTCTGGGAGGAGAATGTAGTCTTGAATTTTCTTGAGGTAATTTGCTTTGCGAGGGATCAGACAGCAAGTTACTGCAAGGCTTGTTGGCTTTCAGTTGGTTAATAGACGTATTTTCGCTTATTTTCTGCAACTTTGACTTCAGGCATCGCTGCCTTTTCGGCCTCTTTCCATTGGGTGTTCTTTGTTTATTATGCTGTAGAACGCAAGTAGAATTTGCATCTGGTAAGAAAAAATATTGTTTCTTAAAACGTAAATTTAAAATTAAAATAAAATATTACTAATAATAATTTTAAGGAATTAATATTTAGTAAAATGTATGCAAGGTTCACAATTGATTATAGAAAGTAACTTTAACCAAAATTAATTTTTAAATTCAGGAGAATTTGGAGTTTAAAAAATTAAATCACATTTAAAAATTAATAGAAAACAAAGTTATAGCAATGCTCGGATGCAATGCTCTTCTGTAAAGTGCCAAGGATTGGACTTCACATGAACAAGAGCAAGAACAATATATAAATAGCTTTTAAAACATAATATAATTAGTATGATTATTATCAAAACACTTTTCAAGGACAGGTCTGGGAACAAATCTCGAGAGAATTTTTAATTCACTTGATAAAATAATTACGAAAAATTTATCGTTGTTGGGCTTTATTTGCTTAAAATAACCCGAAAGCTCAGGTTCTAGCATCCATTTAAAAAGTCGTGTTTGTTTTCTTAAGAGAGACGAATTAAAAATCATGATGTATTCGTAATGAAAGTTTACATTAACCAGATTGTTGGAGAGAGCAAAAACGCCCCTCATTGCCGTCACATGGATCTGGATCTTTGTCTTGTATTAATTAACAAAAATACACATTAGCAGCTACATTGACTTCACTTCTCATACTATGATGTCTATTCCTAATTTATTCTGCATTGTTTTAAATTGCACTGTTTTCTCTTGTTTCGTCGTCGATTTTCTTTTGTTAAAAATGCCGATCTCTTCTATTCCTCTAACGTGGCAAGGTAACTTAACCAACGATTCCACAGAACTGTCTACTGAAAAGGACCGTACCACACTGTACAAGAAAATGTATGAAGAATCTTACGCTTGGAACTAGAGACCGTTCCGACTCAAACTGGTTAGCATTATATACAAGGGCGACGGCATCTGTGTCTATTTGTTTGGTCGGGACTTTTTTGGCATTGGAATAGATTAAATAACTCAGAATAATATATGAAGTTAAAATTATTGTAAGCCAAATGTAAGTCCAGGTAGAATTTTGACTCTCAAAATCAAAAAGATATAAAGCTTTCGAGCCTTTCCAACCGAATAAGAGTCAATAAGAACTCAAAAGTGATTGGATTTTTTATGATTATTTCGCAAAATCTTAACTGGTACTTACTGGATAGCAAAGAAGATCCGTCCGTTAATTTAGGTTGAATGGGTTGAACTCGCTTGGGGGTTCTTTTTGGCTCAAAAGAGAGAAGTGTTTGCATCCCAAATAAATGACCTAGATTGTGCAGAAAAATTACTGTTATTTTAAATTATAAACAAAATAATGCGACGCCGCCTTGTACATACTTGGAGAAACGGTTAAGAACTGAAAGTCCGGCACGTTTATCTTGACGGGCGTCACGGCGGTAGGCTGTACAACAAAGTTACTTGCAAGAGTCACATTGGTATTGAGTCTGTTTTCTAACGTCTGTACATTCGTATCGACCGTCACCGGCAACGAAACATTCGTATTAAGATCGACTTCGGATTCTACATTTGGCAATTCGGGACATATAGCAATGGAGGGATTCTGCAACGTGTTGCTAGTTTCGCTAGTCGAAGGTCTCTCGTTGTTACAGTTCTGAGTATTATTATTTTCTTCATTCAAGCATTGTTTGTCAATGTCTTGGAAAGACTGTGCAACACTTACATCATCATTCTCTTTTAGAGTCGTGCTGGTGTCGTTCAAAATTTCGGACGAGTTAAACGGAAGATTTTGCTTAGGCAGTTCTTTATTTCCCGACTGTATGGATTCTTGAACGTCATTTGCTTGGGAAATGTTTTCGTTCTCGAAACTATCTCTGCTCGAATCGACTTTCTCTGCAATACCAAAAACAAAATAATCTTATTATCGTCATGTGTTTATACTCTTTTTATTGATAATCCAGAGTCAATTTTATCATTATATACTATATAGGGTGTGTTTCAAAATTACTAAGGCAAGACTTGGAGAATGCTTCTTACATGAAATCAAAAAGGTCCCGTAAACACAGGTTTGGAAATGAATGGCTTACAAGAAAATCAATGTCAAAAGGGTAAGAATCATCTACAGAGCTGACATTTAAAACACATTCATATAAATCAAATGTCCAAGTGGTTATTTGGTGAACAGTGTTGTTCTTGTACGGCCCAGTCATTTGGCCACACGGTGCAACTGCCATAACGAAAATCCTTCTAGAATTCCTGCAGAAGTGCTAGTGGAATAAGTACGGGTTAGTATCTAAGGGTTATCAGGCCACCATCTTGTATTAATTTTAATAAATTAATTTTTAATTTAGAAATTTCTGGAAGAAAGAGTTGGGCTAGAGTGGGACTTAAACCTGCAACTTCTGCTACCCAGACCTCCGTCCAATCTTTTCTTTCAGAACTAATAGTTCTAAATTCTATTAATTTAGAACTATTAGTTTATTAACTATTATAACGTGTATAAATTAATAGCTCTAAATTAATAATTCTAGGAGAGTATGTGGCAGAACTATTGTGGAACTATAGAGCTATGCTGGAGGCCATTGTGTGTAGACATCAGCAACAGTTTGGATTAATATGTGGGTTGGTATTATTGATATAATAGGCGCACACATTTATCAAATATCTTACCACTACTTTTGGAGAATGTGTTGCCTACAACCTGAACATTCACAGTTTAGCCATTATACTTGCCATATACCTTCTACCCATAGCAATGGATTGGCAGAGTCAATCCCATTGCACACATCCCAGATTTCAGAGGCATTTAAAATCACTCGTCTTTTCTGTTCCAATAATGCAGCAGTCCTAGAGCAATGTATTTTGGATGCATTCAGAATCTCATTCGCAAATGGTCTGGGAGCTTGGAGCGAGTGCAACAGTTTACAATCCAATGAGTGAATGCGCACGCGCACACTCGCATGGAGAACATTTCAAACATTTACTGTAGATTTCATCTGGTTATAATTCTTAATAATGCTAATAAAGTATGTGTAATATCAGGTGTCATTTTCTTATAAATCATTCCTTTCTGCAGTTGCATTCATAGATATTTTTGATTTTTTATATAAGCAAGAATCCCCAAGTTTGTGCGAGTAATTTTGAAATACCCTGTATCTTTCTACACCCTTAAATTGTAACTTATAAATCGTTATATTGCAGATCCAAATAGAACCGTAAATGTTTTTATTAACGTACCACAAAGGAAAGTTAGAACTTCTTCGAATACCGGATCGGATTCGGTCCTGTTTAAGATATCCTTAATTAATGCTTCCGGAATGTGACTCTCCTAAAAGATTAACAACAAATCGAGGTTTAAAATGGAAGTTTTAAGTAAAATATTTATTGCTAAAAATAAGGAAGAGCTTTTTTCGCTTAAATTGAGTTACTATGTGTGTTTTCTGGATTAAACAGCACTTAATTTAATTAAATAATTAAGACAATAAGGAGCACAGATTATATTTAAATTGTCCCCTTTGGACTGTTTCACTGGGGACAATTTATTCTGAAAAGATGAGATGATCGTAATACGTATCTTTAATTCGAATAAATTCCGACATTCTAAACATTAGATTACGGCATTTTCGAATACAGAAAACAGTTAATTAACGTTAATCTATTGTATTGAAATCATCAGTATTTAGTAAAAGAAAAATGCTTAAAATTATTATTATTTCTTTAATATTATACATCATGTCGTAAACATTACTTGTTGTAGTCAATTGGATTTTAAAACTGTATAAAAGCGAAACATAAACACCTGAGACGATAAAGATGCTTCGCTGTCGGTCATCGCTTTGGTTGTATCTATCGGCTGATTATGATCGTTGCTCACTACTTTGTTAATGTTCTCTGCTATTTTCTCAAGTAAAGGATGGAAATTGATCAGTTCTTCCATTAATATCTAAAACGATTTTTGTAAAATACATTTATTTGATTAATGTAAAAAAAGAATAAAATATTAAAATCTTACTAAATGGAAATAATGGTACTATGTTAACTGATACAAATTAAGTAAATGGAATTTAATTATAAACGTACTCCGAAATCGATAATTTCTTCTTCCGGATGAGTGATTTCTTCCGAAACGATTCCCATATCTTTCCTATTGCTTTCGCTTTCGCTGTTTGGACAGACGGTTGGAGAAAATGAAGATAACAACCTCCTCCTCGGAATAAGGCTGAAAGGAAATTATCGTTTTATAAAAATGAAATGAAATGAAATCTCTATAAAGGATATTAGAAGTAGAAAGACAATTTTTTTATAGTAGTTATTATCCTTTTAAGTATAACCACTACATACCAATTTATCTAAACAGAACTAAAAAGTCCGACGTTTCACTGACTGCTCAAATTTTAGGGTGGATGGTTGAAAGTGGAATCTTTCTACTTTCAACTGTCCATACCCGAAGACGGCCCATTAACTGGATCAAAAACGTTAACATTTTTTAAACTGCATCCATTGTTAAAGACCCATTAATTAATTCAGCTGAGTAGATTACTCCCGAAGATTACTCACTTCACCATTGCAGCCTTAAGCATAAATGCCAAAAGAAGGTAGTTGTCACTTTTACTGTATTCAAAGACGTTCAACGTGAAGATAAAGAAGTGATAAAAATCGAGTGTCAAAAATTCACTCGGCAAAATGGTTGGATGGATGAGAAACTGACCATCAAATTGCTGCAAAAAGTCTGGGGTCAAATAGCATTTCATCAATGACTGCTGGTTTGGAACACTTACAGGTACCATATTGTGGCTTCTATGAAGGATGAACTATAGAATGTTTAATGTAATTCTATAAACTATTATAGAATTACATTAAATCAATTTCATGGATGTTAATGGTTTATTTTTTTAAAGTCGACCATTATCGTGAAATGTAATTACAGGTGTGCGTAGCTTAATTATGGGGATAGGTTTTGAGAAATACCTTGTTAAGCTGACAGTTACTTTTTACTGTTAATTTATGGTAAGGGACCGTCCATAAACGACATCCACACTGGAAGAGAGGGAGGGGGTTAATTAATTTTAAATAAAAGTGTACATTATGTTCTTTCAGTCGAGCATTGAAAAATTTTAAAGCGGTCCCAATGTATCAATGCAAGTGGTCTTGTCCTCGAGAGAAATAGCATATACTCCGGCAACATTCCGGAAATATATGCTACTCTTCGAGGACAGAGGGTGGCACGTGACCTTCAATACATTGGACATGTGTTGCGCAAAGGTTCTACACATTTACAAATGTGTACATTGTTTAGACAGAATAAAGGCACTTCATCATACATTTCAGATGACTGACACATGCTCGTATAACATGGAAAAATGGCTCGGTACAAGTGGGTGGCAGATGTGCTGATCTTCTATGCATCAGCTAACGTCTGTTTGTGGACATTAACACCAGTCCCAGCCCATAAACTCGAGTTTTCTTTTGCACCGTCGAAGCTGATGTTGCCATCTGAAATGAACAATGCACGACTTCAAATAAATCTGTGAGGGTAAGAAGACTTTCAGACCATCCTGCAGAGTCCTCTTTTCACAGCCTTGTTTAAGTAGGTAATCAAAAGCGTAAGAACCAAGTTTCCCAAATTTTTCCTTTATAGACCGAAACAATAAAATGAATAATTGATATTTTAGCTAATCAGTTGGGTATTTTGAATAAAATATGAATAAACAGAACAACATTAATATTCTTAAACAAATATGAAAAATAATAATTGTCGTATACCTTTTCCTTTTTGGCGAACGGAAGTAATCTTCGTATTCCATCAGATCTTTTACGGGAGTGGTTAAAGACGGTAATAAATTTCTTTGCTGAGAAAATAACGAAGAAGGAGAATGTTCCATAGTCGAAGTGGAAATCGGGAAATTGAAGTGGCCCACAGCACACGATCTAACTTCTTGATTTATTGCCGACGATAAATTCACTCTTGCTATACAATCAAAGTTGTTAGTGGATGTGATATTTACACTATCATTGTTATTTCCTAGCGATATATTGGTTCTTTCATTTTGTAAAGGGCAAGAAAAATCTATCGAATTTCTAGATAAAACAGAAGTGTTATTTGAAACGGAAGGTAAAGTAGGAGTATTTCTGTTACGAACTGTCGGCGAATTTAAATTGTTGCTAGTAGAATATTGATTAGATGCTTTGTTATTGGCAGATGCCGAAGAAACGCAAGTGGAAAAATTACAATTATGACTAATACCCGTAGACAAAACACAAGAGCAGGTCTGCTGATGGCACTGGGTAACAAAGACGTTTTCATTCTCACAAATTGACAAGATGGGTTCTTTCGCGGAAGATGGGATTAGTTGCATTGTGGTATGATGACAAGACCGAGCAGAATGACTAGATGAACAGGGATATTGCTTAGCGAAATTATTACAACTTCTCTTATCAAACGACGATAATTCTGTACAATGTTCCGTTATTTCGGGTTCTAGACGAACAGACGAGGATGCCCGAGGTATATTATTTGACGATACAGAACTACTTACATTAACATAATTTTGTTTAGATACATTTTTCATGTGATCAGATTTTGCTCTTCCTAATTCAGTTTCTTTATTTAAACAGGAATTAATAAAACCCACAGGGTTACTAGAATGGTACTCGTTACTTTGTACAGTAGGATTTTCATTAATAAAGGACGAAGACGACGCCGGACTGATACGTGAAATTTGTGAATTCGAATCATTCCATATATTTGGCGATGTTTGCTCTACTTCCATTTGAGTTTCTAAAATAAAGTATTAAAGAAACATTTTATAATAAAATATTTTAAGCCAGTAATTCTCAAAGTTATCGATCCACAGACCACTTAAACCAAGTCACAGATGAACTGCCCCATCTACTTCTTATTGTGTATATATGATCTTAGATAACGATAGATTGTGGGGCCAAAATATTTTGCATATCCATTAACCTGGAATAACAGATATTTAGTATGTGAAAATATTCTTTTCTATACCTGAACATAGAACTGAAGTTTGGAAAAATGTCTTGGTTGGTTGACAGACCACTCGGCACACTTCCGCAGACTATCGGTGATGCGCAGATCATACTTTGAGAATTACCGTTTTAAACGGTTGATTTTTTAGCTTTAAACATCGTCATACTCACCGACTCTTACATTTCTATCCAAACAAGAATTTAAACTCAAAATACTATCGTTGTTTCTGGTTTCATTTCTGTTCAGCTGGAGTCTTTGACCGGAGGTAGCTGCAATATTGGAAAGTGTCCTAACACACTGCAGTGTTGTCTGCCTGCTAATGCATCCTATACTCAACTAAATTAATCGTTATTTTAGTTTAAAATGATCAAAATACATATATACAAAATAGAGAAAACGTATTTTACCTGTTTTGCCGTCCTCGGATGAAGAGACTCGGACGTGTAGTTTCTCAATTGAGATATTGAATTTTCTAACCTTTCGATAATGGATTTCATTTCGCTTGCTGCTGTAGAATCTAAATACGAAATTTTAAAAGTCAATTTTTATTTCTAAAAAAGCTTTAATAAACTAATAATTTGCAAGATTAATATAAAGAAAGCTTTTCAGTTATTAACTTCCATCAAAAGAATATTTTAAAATTAATCTTTTCTCTCTCTTATTAAAAGGTATACCAAATCCCTGAGATGATTAAGGTATCAACATATAGCTCTGGAGGACCCAGGATCAAATCCAGGCAAGCAACTCTGTAGAAATTTGTAACGAGCAGTCCATCCTCGATACAATGAATCCATCCCGTGATAAGGGATGAAACCCAACGTATCCAGGCTCTGTCCCCCAGCCGCCCCCATCGTGGGCCTAGCCAAACCCGTAACGGGTATGGAAAAAAGACCCACTTAGTGCCCATAGGGTCTAGTTAAAAAAAACAAATCTTCCAACGAAAGAAGAAAAGTTTGATATATTAGGAGTCATTTCTTTATATATATATATATATATATTTTACTATTAAAAGCTTCATTTATTAGCTTCTTATTATTTTCATTCAAATAAATTTAAAAATGAGGGATATTTATTTGTATTCTATTTGTTTATACGGGTATTCCTCATATAATACTGTAGTTATGTTCCAAAAAAGTGCAGCGTTACATGAATCCACGCTATATGAAACAAAGGACTGTGAAAAACACAGGGTTAGGTTCCAACAGTTAACGAAAATATACTATTCTTTTTCATTACTAAGAGATAATTTATTTCCAATCAATAATTAACTAACAATCACAGTTAAAAGTACTGTATTACACATTAATTTTAATAAACTAGGGCATTTTCTTTTTACGAAGTATCGTCGTCATCTCGGCTTTTTTGTCGATCTCGATCAGAAATATCGGCGTCGTCGTATTAGTTATAATTTAGTAAATTTTTGCATGTAATCTGCAGGTTACCTGCAATTGAGATTAACTTTAAAAAGATGACGTGGGTTACGTGATGGGGAAGACTATATGCCGACTTTAAATCCAACAACAAACGCTACCGTATTCTAATTCTCATTCTATTCTTGTAGCAACTGACAAAGATCTATAAATTTAGATCAAAAACATTTGTCGTTAAATTGATTTGCCAAAAATACAAGTCCGAGACCTTCTAAAACTAGTAAATCTTTAACAATCAAACATTTTTGAACTTCTTAGAAGGTCTTTGTCTTGCCGTTTAAGGCAAGTACAATTAGAATGGCAAGCCGAAATTTAAATAGAGTGCTTTGAATCTTACAAAATTAAACTAAGTTATGGCACTCGCTGATCGGTTCCAAGTTAATAGCAAACAAAAATATCATATACCAAAAGAACAGCCAAATTTTATTATTATTATAATTATTGGGTTATTTGTATTTATTATACGAGGAGATAATGCATATCAACACATTTGCATTTATTATTACTTTAAAGATTTGCTGATCTTAGGTTTGTGTTATATTCAGGGTTCCTACTCAAATTTTTGTTTTAAATTCACCGACTTTTTCCGAACGCTACATTCCGTCAATGTTTAATTTTGTATAACGACTCACCTATACGTTGATCCAGAAAGCACGCAGTCTTAACAAGAAATAAAGTAAACAGAGCACAAGAAAAAGAGTGGGTGCAAGATTTGCATATGAAATTAGATTAAAAAACGAGCAGGATAAAGAATTTTGGGCATAAAAGTTAATGAAGGAAAGCATAAATGAGATGAAAAGGAGGAGTGAAATGTTTTCCATATTAGTTAATGTCTTAAATGAGAGTTAAGATACTTTGTAAAAGGACTTTCGAGCAAGGAAGATGATCTCTATATCGTCGTAATGGCTATTATGTCATTTATTATGCTGTTGTATTTCATTTACATTTTTTATTCTTATAATTAAATCAATTTAATCAGAAATATTTTAAACAATAATCTCTATTTTTCCACATAAATTTCAATTAGAAATATTCCTAGTATATGCTGTTCAGTGAGATACAACCATTGTTTAATAGCATTTCTTTTATTCTTCCCTTCTGCCTGAATCTCTTCATTATTATTGACGATTGACAAATTATTGGCGATAGTTCATTTCTTAAATCTTCACAATTGAGACATAAGCTATCATTTTCTCGAATTAGATTACATAAATAACAGTTGGAAATTGCAATAAACAGAATTAAATGAGTTCATGTTTTGTCGATAAACTTTAGCAAGTAAAACCTAGCTTTTAAAATTCCAAATATATGTTCAATTATTACACACGCTGCACTACGTAAGTAATTATAACATTTATCTTTGGTCATTAATGACCATTGTCACTAAAAAATGTCAATGAATTTACTCTGCACGAGTAAGCAGAATCTCCCGAGTGATAATCCTTAAGCGTAAATTTGATTGCGTCCAGGAGATGCAATCAAAAACACGTTCGTCATCTGCGAAAGTAAGTCTACGGTTGCAGACGGCCTATAGAATAACGGAAGCACCGTCCTTCCGTTTAATAAACGCTTAATGTCCAACGTGTAGGGTTTACAATCGATACAGTGCAATCTATAGCTCCCATTACATCAGGAAAGTGTCGTCTTTCTTCAAATAATAAGACAATTTTCTTGTACTTCTCTCTATTACACCACTTTAAAATAGTCTTTACGAGTACAAATTTGAGCTACGGTAAAACTTAAAATGCTTTTCTGAACTCCAAATCAGTCAGCAATTTGCCTAAATAAGCAAACAAATACGGGTAATTAGTGAGTGAAAATATAAAATTTTTAAGATCTGTTATACTTTAACTAATACGTAAATTTTTTTAGATAAGAAAAACTGCTAATCACCTGAAAGATTCTTCATTTGTTAACTACCATTAAAGTTTTTCTACTGGCATGCTAGTCCATTCAAATCGAATATTTTCACCATACATTGCACTACATATATAAATTTCTACAATAAAAATAGAATAATACAAATTAACTCGGCAGTAACAATAATACAATAGCAGTAACCTAGTAAACAGAAATGACACGTAGACATAAATAGATCTAACTTACTTGTACACTTTTCCTTGACATTCGGAAGCGGCTTTGAAATGCAAAAAAAATCACTGTACTTCGGCGCGACTTCTTCATAACGGTACTCAATCACCACTAATTTTTTTTGTCTTCCATTTCTGCGTGTTTTAATATTTCCAAATGTATTTTTCTGTCATCATTTTTAACAGTTAATAAAGAACTAACTAAATTTAAACTGTCCTCATTCCCTGTGTCACTTAATTCATTTGATAGTGTAAGGAACTGAGTCCGAGCGTTATTTTTATTTTATTATTATTTTTCCGTTTTATTATATTTTGTTTGGGGCTTATGTTTATTTAGGACGAAGGTTCCCCACCACTCTCTTATTAGTAAACGAAAAAAAAGAAGATAAAACAACTCACGGAGAAATAAGCGCCGTAGGAAAAATCTTGCGCACTTGCGCAGCCCAGCGGAAGTAACGGTCCGCAGAAAAAAAATGGAGGGGGGAGTCCCCACACTCACTAGTAAAGAAATACTTGATAAACCGTCTTAACATCCCAGAAAATTATGATAAATACTTTGTAAATGGTTTATAAGCTTTGTCGGAAACTTAAAGCTGCCAGAAAAGAAGAGTAATGTTAGCAACTAAGTATGTAAATAAGGGGAGTAACTCAGCTGAAGTGTGACGTCACCTCACAGTATAAAACCCGTACATTAGCCAAAGAAGAGAGAGGTGATTTCCAAATCGAGGCGACTTTGAGAGCGAGGCGAATTCGAAAGCAAAGTATTTTCTGATAGAAGTCCAGATTGATAATTGGACGATCCAAGGTGTTAAAGAGGAATTCGATTGACGATTTGACGATATCGAAAGGATTGAGGAAATAGGTTCTTCGTAAAGTGAGGTGACGGATAAACATTTAATTAGTAAGAGATTTTGTTCATAGTTTCTAAGTATTTGATTTGTCGAATTTTCAAAGGGGAATTAATATTAAGTTAAGCTAAGTAGCTGAGTTTATTGTCGGGTTGACTTGCCGATTTTCGTTAATAAATTTTGTTTGAGTTATTGACATTTGTACGTAGTACATTCTAGTTACTAATTAAATATATTTGAACTTTTTGATTTGACTTGATATTTATCGTTATTATTACTAATTTTCGGTGCACGCTTAAAAGCCCAGGCCTGGCAAACTAATCTCGAATCCGCGTAAAGTACCCGTTAGGTCAACGGAAGTTTTACCAACCGCAGTTAGTGTCGGTTTCCTAAGATACTAAAAATAGTACTTTACAATAATAATGCAGCTAAAAATTCTCTTTTATCACTATTCATAGTGAGTGAGTGTGTGTTCACATGTGCATGATGTATCTTGACTACATGGTCAAAAATATAATGGAGCAAGCATACGTTTTCCCACTCATAGCCTTCGCAAGTGGGAAAATGCATGGAACTCAAATCCACATCCAATCAAACCGCCCTCTAGCTCTACGTTCGCTGCGGCTCTCGTAGCCTCGTCTTGCTATAAGTTCAGCTGTTGGAAATTAAACGGTAACTGATAGATTCGTATATAACATTCAATTGTTACAAATAACAAGCTATTCTGAAAGAAACTATAACTGAAATATTACCAGAGATGAAGCAATTCAAACTGAAACAATACTGTCCAACCAGAAAAAACAAGTGTCGTAATCCATGTCGCTTTATTAGAGCTTCAAAAAAGCACGATAGAAGCCCGAGAAAAAAAATTCTTATTGGCAAGAGACGAAAGCGTCGACTGAAGCATTTAAACTGAAAAATAAAATAAAAAGTTACCAAATCTTTCTGGCATGTCACTTATGAATCTCTCGCTACAGTATGAAGACCTGCAGTTAGCCGAAGCTGTGCTCCTTGCACAAAATTCCATAAAGGAATTAAAAAATTTGAAGAAATCAGCCAGTAAAATGTACTGAATCTAAATTTATTAATTAAGTATGGTAAAATTCAATTGGTAATTGAATATGGTAATTGAAACTGCTGAGATAGCAGTTTCAATTATCTGTTACCTCAAAAGGCAGACAAGCCTTAAAATGAAGCCAACTGTCAGACCCAAACTAAAGAGCTCAAATGTACTGTACCCATGAAGACAAATTCATAGCAGAAATGATAATGGAGCAAAGAAGAATCCAAGATTTTAACGAAAAGAAAGAAGACCATATCTTCCAAAATACTGGATGTTTGCAAAGAAAGCAAAATGCTCCTCGGCTAAGGAAACTCAAAAATCCAAACCGTCGTCGCAGCAACAACAGAAAGATCATTCTCCGGCTTATACTGGCTAAAACTACCGTATATCTTCGACATCTTGTATTGGAAGATGGCCTTTTTCGTTAAGAATCTGCAGAGATATTAATGTCTCCAGTGAAGCTGTGGAAGAATTTGAACCCATTCAGTTTCTCCATAGCCTACTGTATTGTAAAATTAATAAACTGTTACGAAAAAATAATGTATTTTTTAAAAATTACACCCTTTTAAATGAGCCTGGCTCCCGTGGTATGAAAAGGATAAATCTAAAAACTAAATTATGGTTGTTTTCTGGTTGAAAATACATTTTTAGTTATATTTTTCACCAAGATACAATAGATAACAGCCTTTCATCGATAAGAACTGACAGTCTTATCAATAAATATGAATTGAAGGCTACGTAACGCATACTGAAAAAGGTTTTTCCTTCTTAAAATCTGAGAAATTTCAATAAAAAATATAAAAAAAAGACAGAAAAATTAATACTAAACTCTGAATAACTGACCTTTTAAGGATGCCGTGTAGTAATAATGAAGAATATCTAATAAACTCTTTCCGTTGAAATTAGTCGGATATTCCTTCCCTTCATTAAATAACTGTTTGTATTCGTGTAAATGCGGACTTTCCGAAAGAAACATTTCCCAAGTATTCGTGCAGTTGGTTTCTTTTAAATAACCTGAAATAAAAGCACAAAATTATTTTAAAAATAATAATAATAATAATGGCAAAACACTTGTATAATATAGACATAATGAACATATAGTACACTTCACGCTAGCATTTAGAAATCAAATAAATGACACTTCCGTGTTGCGGCGTTAAATCACTGTTAGTAATGCCGCAAGACGGAAGTGTCATTTATTTAATAATATAGACAGCAGCATGCTTACCAAGAACAAGTCGTGCGACTTCTGAGGGCATAAAATTATCTGTCGGTTGACACTCTCTCATTTTTCTTTCTTCTATTAAAATAAAAAAATTAATTCCTGACATATTAAAGAATTAATAATTTTTTAGAATAAAATACAATCAGATATTAGTTTTACGACTAATATAAATTTCCCATTATGATTTATGCCGAGCATCTTGATGTAGTAATATAACAGGTCCACGTATAGTGTCGTTTGGTTATAATGTTCGTGATAATTTGAGGTGGAGTTAATGCTTATGTAAAGTCTGCACATCTGTTTCTTGTTTGTATGAGTTCTTCCCGAGTACTCCGGTTTCCTCCTGTATCCAAATAATAGTAGTTAGGTTAATTAGCATGTCTAAATTCTCCCGGTACGAGCGAGCGTGTATGTACGTCCCACAATTACGCCTTATCCAGCCCTTAAATGCTACTTTGAGGCATACAGTATCCCTATAATAAATTCTTTTTGCTGCCACTATGAAATGAGCAGTTGCTCCACAAATTCTTTTATAAGGCTGACAGCTACTCGTGTGTTAGAATACATCTGTCGTACGTGGCTTTTTTACAGTAACGTAGGTAGTGGGGGTACTGACGATTCCAGAGTGGCATTTACATTTGGATATTGTGTAGGTCTTGCTACACCTGATACCCGTGCTTAGTTATTGTAAGCAGATAGTGACTTTTTTAATTGTGTCTAATGAATTTTTTATCGAACCGAAGGGGGTGTTGACACACTGGACCAACTGCAAACCACTTACGGCTGTTTAAGTAAAACAAAGCAGTATTGATTATGCATATTGTACAGACTGCACAATATTGAACAAATTAACACTGCAGTTGAACACAGCAGTAATTTATTCACCGAAAAGAAGAAACCATAAGCCGGAAAGACTTTTCTCATAAATCTTCGAAAGCAAACTATATTCGCACGGTTCCAACACCAGTAAGAATTACCAAAACTTCAGTATCTCGTATGTGAACACTACTAACAACATTTGGCAAATTAACCCCAAACTTCACAGACATCTTCCTTTTGACATTAAGAAGACAAACCTCTTTACAACAGACACATTGCAGGTTTAGTCAGGTCTGTAATGGGATCGGCTAGGTGACGAGGGACTGGGACGACGAAAATTTCTGACAATCCAATAGACGTTCGAATACAGGTATCTTGGGGCGGCAGGCTAACATCTTAACTGCCTCCAGCCACAACTTATATAACTATAGTATAGTTTAATCAAATTGAAGACAAGTCTGCCCAAGAGGGACCACCATTTATTTTGCGCTCCAGACTAAAAACATACACATATGGCGACAGGCCTTCCTTTTTAGGCTTCATGTCGCCAAAGGTAAAAAAGTCCTTTAAAAAAACACAAACATCCAGTTAAAACTAGGAGTCGGTGACACACAGACGTCTTACTCTTCAACCATCCAGCCAGTGGGTGTTTCCGCTTTTTTATCTGCTGGAACAAGCGCTGGAAAATGCAAATTTTAAAGCTGCACCCTGGCGTCGGTATTTTAAAATTTCTTTTTGTCGATTTTTCCGACCGATGGCGAGATTATTATGTAATCAAATTGAAGACAGAGCGCAAAATAAATGGTGGTCCCTCTTGGGCAGACTTGTCTTCAATTTGATTAATAATAATCTCGCCATCGGTCGGAAAAATCGACAAAAATATAGTATAGTTCTTCAATTTTTAAAACAAGAAACCAAAACCATTATTTGGTGTGTGTAACTATCATTTTTTATTAGGGTGAAGACATAAAAGACAAAGAAATAGTAATGGGGAATTCGCCCACTTGTCGCAGGAAAGCTGCAGCAAGGCTGGAGATGGATTCCCCAGAAAAATAGGTATTCTGAAAGGAAAATATACTAGATAAAGCGAATGAATGCCTCCACAACATAATTTTTTTTACAATAGATAGGTAATAATTAATGAATATCAGATCAATAATTAATACATACAACATTTCCAGAGTGAAGATATTTCTTCCATATCTTTAATGGCATATCACTGACTATTTATTAGCTTGCCTGATTCGAGGAGGTAAAATAAAATGGCTATTTTAATGCCATTATAATTGGTAATCAAAAGATTTTGGTATCATAAATATTTCTAATGGTTATCTATATCACAGCAGATATGTCTTCTACATATTCTCCAAAACTTTGGCTATGAAGTTTCATACTATCGCCCTTTTGATTCCGCTTTTTATGACCTCATGAAATGCTACTGAAAACCGATTACAGCTGTCTTTTCTAACTATACTGTATATTTCTATTATATTATGTCCATACTTTATGTCCTTTTTGCCTTCCTTTTTATTTTGGCACCTAGACATGTTCTTTTGCAATTCATTGTAAAACTCGCTGTAAAATCACTTTTCGTTGGACTGCAATTTAAAAAAATTGTAAACCTAGAAATTCCCACTGTCGACTATCCGTCCGTCTTTTCTTAATCTCGAGAATGAAGTTACATAGACGAAAGACGAGACCATACATTGACAGAAGGGCTGGATTTAGTATATACAAATCTCCAATGCAAACTGGAAGTCGCATTATTTCAATTCAAAAATTTTTAATTAGATAAATGACTGGCATAACCCTATTCTAATGGGAAAAGTATGATGTACAGGGGCAAACCACCACTAATAAAGCCACTTTTGAAGTGGAGAGTCTATATTTTAAATTAAATTAATTAATATATGAGCCAAACATATCCAGATGGATCACCCAAAGAATTCTGGGTTTTTCGACTTGTCCAGATTCAATCTCGGGTCTTCCCAAATATGCATACAATTTTAAATATGATGCCACACCTGCTCTTATTCAAAACAATAAATGTGCTTGTGTTTATGTTGTCGGCAACTGTACAGACAACCAATTACTGTTAATAATAATTTATATCATCATCACTACAATCAGTTAAAAAAGAAAATATATTAGTACTGATTAATGAGGAACGACGACGAGTCCGATCAGTGCTGTAGAAAGCTTGTATGGAGTCCGGGAATACAGCAGTTCCTTTTCGCCATTTTTTTTTAACAAATGAAATATGTAGAATGTTTATTAATAAAAAGCAGTCTTGATTTTAGGGTAGTAATCACTACGGGTCCCAAAAATTTTCTTCTGGCTTGGGAAAAAATCCTCGGCTCCCCTTCTCAACAGCCGTGGGTCTTACGTGTAATAAATCTGACCGGCATAAAGACGAGAAACGATGTCATGATCCATGATATCAACAGTTATAGAGACCGTTGGGACAGTGTTCTGGAAGTTTAGTTTTGGAATCTGGATGTTCTAAGACCAGGATGGTGAACCTTTGAGTCCATGTGGCATACGGTAAGCAAAATTATTTTTAAAAAATGTAATGGATATTTTTAAAATTAAAAACTACCTACATACACACAATCTTCCAGCAAATAATATGTATTTTAATTAAATACAAACAATGTTTTTGGACTCTTTCAGGGGTCTGCATCAAGTAGCAATCAGGTCAATCATTACAGAAGGTTAAAGATTCTAATTTTAGAATGTTTTTTCAAGCCCCGAAAGAGGCCAAAAACATTCCGTTCGTATTTAATTCAAATGCATGTTATTTGCCGAAAGATTGTGTATGATACGTAGATTTAATTTGCCTACTTTCCAGCTTTCGGAGGCTTTTACAAATATTCTAAAATTAAAATGAACTTAAAGAAGCTAATTGAGAAAAGTACGACACACCGAGCTAAATAAAAAACCGAAATTTAACAGTAACAAAGTCATTTATGTTGCATACTGGATAATTTCTCCTCTGTTTGCCATCCACACTCCATGACGAGGCTAACTTTCCGATTGCAATGCAATAACATAATCGGCACGAACGTAATGAAATATAAAATGTATTAACTTAAACCAACTGCAATCAATTCCTGATGATGGATATCATCTAAAAACATTATATTTTGTTCTTAAACTTGATTTTTTTTAATTTATAAATTCTTATGTCCAATGTGTATAGTTGCATTGAAATGGAAGTGTAATATGAAGTAATTAAACTGATAAATATCTTTAATGCTACAAAATTAAAGATTTTTATCATTTAAATTATTATTAAATGTATTATTTGCTTTAGCAAATAATAACACTTCCATTTCAATTTTAATATATTACTGAGAATTGTATTATTGATGCATATTCCACATTTTAGCTGTAACTAAAAGCTCTTCTTTATCCTCGCCTTTTCCCATGTTTACATGGGTCGGAGATTCCTTCTCTAATACGTTTCTTCCATATCTCCCTATCAAGGGCTTCTTCTCTCTTAAGTCCCCTCTCATTCAAGTCTTCTTCCATCTTATCTTTCCAATGCATCTTTGGTCTTCCTCTTTTCCTTTCATCATCAGTTTTCTGATCTTTCCAACATAATTATCGCTTCTTCACTCTATGTGGCCAAACCACCTCAACTTACATTCTTGCATCTTTTTGCTCAAAGGGCCCACCTTAACAGAACCTCTAATAAAATCATTCCTTATTCTATCCTTCCTTGACGCTCGACACATCCATCTCAACATTCTCATCTCTGCCACCTCCATCTTTCTTTCTTGGGCTCTTGTTATTGCCCATGTCTCCGCTCCATATAACATTGCAGGTCTAACAATTGATTTATACAATTTTCCTTTCAGATTGCAGCTAACTTTCTTGTCGCATAACACACCGCTCAACTTCCTTCAGTTCATCCATCCACATAGAATTCTATGCTACACCTCTGAGTTCAATCCTCCTCCATCTCGACAAATGTCCCAAGATATTTAAAACTCTGAACCAAAGGGAGCGGCACATTTGGATTTTAATACATTATGCTCGTCTCTACTATTCAGAAACCTACAAAGAACCCTTCTGTAGTGCCCACACTACTCTTAACTTTGGTTTCTGCTCCCTCGTACATTTCCTTGCCAAGCCTAACATATTTTTCTGAAACATTCTTTTCTCTCCGTACCTCTTGCCTTGGTATTCTATCATACGCTTTTTCTAGATATATGAACACCATGCGCAAATCTTCCTGCATTTCCCTGTGCCTTTCCAACAGCTGTTTTAGAGCAAAGATAGCATCAGTTGTACTCCTTCCTGGCAAAAGTCCTCTGTTCCTCTCCAATCTCAGATTCCTGCCTAATCCTTCTTTCTACAATTTTCTCCCAAATCTTCATAGTAGGGGACAGTTTCCACAATTCTGTACATCCCCTTTACTTTAAAGATCAGCACCAGAATGCTCCTCCATTCATCTGGGATCTTCTCCTGCTTCCAGAGTTTCTTCATAAGGTCCCAGAGGATATCAATTCCCTCCTTACCCAAACCTCTCCAAGACAATTGTATTATTGATGCACATTCCACGTTTTAGCTGTAATTAAAAGCTATTTTTATTATTATCCTTACCTTTAATAGACTTAAATCAGCATAATTACTTGTGTAATTTTTAATTCGCGATTAAAATTTACAGTAACGAACGTAAACATATTAATAAACCTTAAAAGCAACAACAAAACAAAACCATCTTGGCACCTTCACGCGGGAATAGACTGCATGTTGCCACTTCATGTCAATTTCTAATGTCGCGTAAGTGTTGCCAGATAAGGATGTATTATTTTTGATAGCCCAAATATAACCAAATGTATATTTCGGAATTATTATTTATTAACATAAAAAATTAAAATAATAAAATAATAACGCTTCCACAATTCTTGTAAATTTTCTTGAAATCGACTTGAATAAAAAATGGGACCAAATGGCCGTGGCAGCCCGCTACTCCGGGGTTCCAAAATTGATATGGATGTGTTGAAAAACACCAGTAATATCTTGCGGCTGATAAGTTTGGATTACAATGCTCCATGCGGGGCCAGGAATGCACTTGACAGTACATAATAAATAAAATGAATGAATGAATGAATGAATACATCGGGCCACGTTCCTCGCCAACCGGTCGCTCCGTAATGGGCTTGCTGAAAGAAAAATCCCTCTTAGTGCCCACAGGGCGGAAAGAGTTTTAAAAAATAAATTGTACTGTGCATATTTTAAAATTTTAACAATAGAGAGATTAGCACGGTTCCTGCGCAAAAATGATGCAAATCTGTAATGTGTTTCGTATTTTTTAGACAGCTGGTTGGCTGAGGCAAAGCTCGCCATACTAGGGGATCCGGGATCAAATCTGGATTAGTAACCCCAGATATCTATTTCGAATAAGTCCGGTCATATCCCTTACCATCCAGTATCTCCCCATTGTGGACCTTTCCAAATCCACTACGAGTATTATTTAAAAAAAATAATAAAAAAGGTTCTTTTAGTGCCCAAAAAGTTAAAAATAATTTTAAAAAATCATTTTTATTGTTTGAAATTTCCTATGATAGATCACAGATTTAAAAACTTTTATTAAAATAATAATTACCACTAATTAGATACACAGATTATAAGGAGGAGAATGTATACAAGTCAACCGTTTCGTTGACAGAGCACGCGTCCATGGGCACACAGCCAGCCACGCGAAGATATATTTACACAGGAGATGTATTTACACACACTTATATAAGAAGATCGGAACGCAAATTGACACGGGCACAAAGCCAGCCAGCAACGCGTACAATATATACAAAGGGTGACGCATGTTCATGAGCACAGAGCCGAAAAGAGAGACAGAGTCCAAGTTAACGGTGAGTAAAAAGGATTACTGTGGAGCAGCATCGTGGTTATATGGATACTGGGAGGAGTGGTCAGGAGCTGGTCTATGCTGAGGGAAGTTACCATTGAGGGAGCTGTTGCCATTAAGGTGGTTGATGTAAATCTCACGGCTAGCCTGGATGATATCGCTGACCATCAGCTTCTTCATGACCGCCGCATACCTCCTTGGGATCGCCAGGCGTCTTAACGTTGACTCGTTTGCTGGGTCCCATCCTCCTAAGGCACCTACAACAAAAGCGTCAAGAAATGTGTTGAATCCCTTACCTCTAAGGAAGGACACTAGGTCCTGATATTTGCTGATCTTTGCAGCTCTCGCGGTGGCGAAGGCGTTTTCTCCATTCTCGAAGGGCACCGTGACATCTATTATAGTAGCTTCCTTTGTAGTTTCGTCGAGGAAGACAAGATCATGTCTGCAGTTGCCGGGAAAGTCTGGAACACGCTGGTTAATTAATGTAGAGATTGTCATTTTTCTTGTCGAAGGCATTGGATAGTCGCATCACGATGTTGTTATGCCTTTTGGTGATGTTAGCCATACTTGGGAGACAATGGCACAGAACATGAGCCAGTGTCTCATTGCGATGCGTGCAACGCCTGCATTTTTTGGAGAGGTTGCCATAGCGCCTGTGGCCGTGTAGTGGAACCACACTCAAACGGGCACGGTGGACAAAACGCCAGTCCGCAAACTGAGTGTACTTGCTGTCCCGCATGAAGTGGTTGCTCTCCCTGCAAGCACTGGTTATGCGATAAGCCTTACCCTGGTCTGGCTTGTTGCGTAAAGACATCAGGTGTTTGAGTCTTACAAGACCGCTGAAGATGTTATTACAGCAGTTCTTCCGGATGACATGACCATTGACGGCTAGTAGGGGGGAACCGTCTTCAGGGATCCATTCCATTGGAAATAATTTGCGTAGACGACGGGTGGCATCACAAAGACGAGTCCAGGTGGATCTAATGTCGTGAGATCTAAAGCCGAATTCCTCTTCGAGCGAGCCTATTTAGGTAAGTGCAGATGTCAGGGTCAGATGGTTCTCTTCTAATACGCTTGTGAATAACAGTAGTGAGTGCCCCCATTGCTAAGCTGGTCACTCTCTCGTCAAGTGATTGGAATAGGTGGATGGCGTGATTAACTTGAGCTAAATCTGCGAAAGTATTAAGAGGAAGAAAATTAGCCCCACCTTGGTTGTAGGTCAAGTACAGGATTTCTGCACTGGCTCTCTGTGGAAAGTTGAGCCAGCGTTTTGCGTATTTCTTTAAGGTTTTATCGATTGCGTCTATCTTCTTTGCCGTAGTTCCCAGTGTCAGGTGGAATGTTAATTTTGGTAGTACAAAGGTGTTGACGGCATTCAGTTTCTGCCAGGACGCCAGTTTGGAGAAATGGATTTTTTCTAGCTCCTTCATAGCGTTATCGGTTACTTTGGTAGATATCCATCCGGTTGAGAAGCCAGTAGGGACTTCTAGATGATCGTAGAATTTTTCCGGGCTCAAAGATGGTATTGGGGTTCCGTTGATGTCGAAGACTGTGGTACCTGTTGAATGCTCTTTCCCTAGAATAGATAAACTTGCGCATTTATTCGCATTAACTGCTATCCCGGCCCATTCGGCCCATCTTAGGAGACTGTCCAGCTGAGATCTGAGACCTTGTTGATCCGCCCTGTGGGCACTAAGAGGGCCTCTTTTAGTAGGCCCATTATGGGTTCGGCCAGGCCCACAATGGGGCAACCGGGTGGTGAGGGACGGGGCCGACATATCCGAACGGACCACCCCCCGAAAAATTCCTGGGGATTATTCGACCCGTTCGGATTCGATCCCGGGTCCCCAAAGCGGTAGGCTGCCACCTTTACCGCTCGGCCATCCGGCCATCTTAGGAGACTGTCCAGCTGAGATCTGAGACCTTGTTGAGTGTCGCTGAAGAGGACAACGTCGTCCGCATAGGCTAAGATGCCGAATTTGTGATTGTGAAGACTGTAGCCAAGATTGAGAGATTCCACTATCCGTATACCTACCTCTAGAGTTAGGTTAAAGAGAATGGGGCTTTTCGGGCAGCCCTGACGGACCCCGGCTTTGACTGGAATTGGATGGAGATAGCCGGCATTAGTACGGATGCGAGTGCTGTACTCATTGTAAAGATTTTGTATTAAGTTGATGGAGTCAGGGTGGAGGCCCAGCCATTTTAGACATTCCCAGATCGTGGCATGAGAGATGACCCCAAAGGCGTTGGCGAAGTCAAGCCAGGAGATGAAGCACTCTCTTCTACTACGGCGCGCATCCTGTTACTACAATGGTAACAGATATCCTCATTTAACAAACTCTAGAGGGCTAGACAAAATTTAAATTGGGGCCCTATTTAAATAAGTTGCTTCTAAACAAATCTTATATAATGTGACATTAGCGTACGCTAGCATGGGTGACACCCGGTGCAGATATCGTGGTGTCACCCCAAGTCACACCGTAGTGTTACCCTTTTTAACTGTTTTATAAAACACTATTGAATTGTAATAACTTCGCACTCGAGCAACTTGAACGCTACATCGAATATGCGATGTCGCGACGTATAAGTTTAAATTTAGAAAAATGAATCATAACCATACATCACTATTACTATGAGAGGCGGCCCTAGGAATATATGTAGATGGTGCTAGATATCTCGTGGGAGAGATTACTTTTGACGCACGGATGGCTGTTGACCTTTTTATTATTTTTTTTTTTTTTTTAGGCAATGGCTAATGGAGCCGGGCCCTCCGAATTACGGGCCCTAGACCATTTGACGCACTCTCTTGCTACTATCGCCGCTCTGAATGGTAACAATATCCTCATTTAACAAATAGATATTATAATTCATTGTTTGCATACAACAATATTTAAACGGTCGGAAATATATTCGAAGAATAATAAATAAAAATGGCTCGCTTCGATTCGATCAACCCTCGAGAATTCATGGAGGATTTGAATATTAAACGACCGACATCATCGTTTCTGTACTTCTACAAAGAGCAAAGACAGAATCAAAATCGGTCATCGGTAAAGAAATTAGCAAAAGTATGGAAATCAGAGTCAAATTTTAGGCGTGAGAAATTCGAAATCATGGCTCTAAACGATAGACTGAGATATTGGAAAGAAAAATCTCGGCTAAATTTCATCAACTTGAGCAGCGAAGAAACTACATTGAAACGACCGACACCGCCATTTTTACATTTTGTTAAATACGAACGACTGAAACGAGGTCCGACATCTTTAAAGAAATTAGGCAAAGTTTGGAGATCTTCATCCCAAATCTCAAAGAACGAATATAAAATCATGGCACTAAATGATCAGATAAGATACTGGAAAGAAAAAGTCCAAATGAGTACAGAGTCGCAGAGAAACTGGAGCCAGTTACTTTAAAAAAGAAAAGGAATGATATATTTAAAAGAACATACAAATGTTGGCAATAATTCTTTTCAAAATTCTTATTTTTAAATAAAATCTCACGTGAAATATACCCCGGTTTCTTATTCTAATTTATTTTAATCACGAGCGTTGAACTCCATCCCTCATCACTCAACAGTTCGCGTACACGTAGCCTATCCTTATCCATTCGATAACCATCTTGGGTTGCGCCATTATATACGAGTACGTACAGACTAAAATGATTTATATTTTAAAAAAATATATGTAGGACCTCTCTCGAACGTCCCATTGTTGGGCTCGGCTTTCATTATCAGAACGACCCGAGCCTTACAAATTCATGATGGATGGACGGCCGGATGGCCGAGCGGTCAAGGTGGCAGCCTACCGCTCTGGGGGACCCGGGATCGAATCCGAACGGGTCGAATAATCCCCAGGAATTTTTCGGCGGGTGGTCCGTTCGGATATGTCGGGCCCCGTCCCTCACCACCCGGTCGCCCCATTGGTGGGCCTGGCCGAACCATAATGGGCCTACTAATAGAGGCCCTCTTAGTGCCCACAGGGCGGAAAGAGTTAAAAAAAAAAAAAAATAAAATTAATGATGGATATGAAAAAGGGGAAGAATTTATAAAAAAAAATATATATATGTATATATATTTCTGGCCCTTGATAGCTCCGAGTTTTCTCTGAGCCCGGGAAAAAATCCCAAATTTCTCTCGAATTACTGTCATACGAGAGCACTCTCCAGAGTAGCACACTAGCAATGGAGGAGGCAGCGTGCCACCCATCAGTAGAGATTGAAGCATTCAATATTTAGGGTCCTCTACTCAATATTTATGGTCTTCCCTAACAGCTGAAAGCGATTGAATCTGTGTAAATTTCGTGAGCGGCATATGCCACGTGGTTTAGGTCTCGTCCAGGCGGCTCGGGTTCGATTTCCGGCGCGAGAGATCCACGATGTTAGGAATATAAAAAATAAAACGATTGGCTCGTGTGGGGGTCGAACCCACGACCTTCGCGTTATTAGCACGACGCTCTAACCGACTGAGCTAACGAGCCACGAATATATAACGAATCTTCGAGCAATAAAGTACACATTCTGTAATTTGCATAATTCATTTCTCGATTATGCAAATTATCTATGATTTATAATAATGGGCGCTTGTAAACGACAAGCTACCGAGTAAACCAATGACAGTTCGTTTCACATGCAATAGTAGAAGTATCCAATGCTAGATTCTATTGTAATTAAATTCATACTATTTCTATTTAAACCCAATGTCGTATAGATTATTATATATACCAATTATATAAATATATTTATAATACTTAGGAGCAATTATTTCAACGGCGGCTTCACAATCGGCGAATTTACAGTAGATTTTAGGGATATTCCCCAAACACTCTTCCCACTCTATAAATATCTGGCAAAAAATTTTCTATGGAAAAATCAAGTTAAAATTCGAAATTATTATTAGTAATAATGCGAAATATATTAATAACTTTAATAAAAGTTTAAATATTACATAAAAACAATATTATATAATATTTAAATAATTTTCACATCTCAATACGAAACGATATCCTAAAAGTGTTCAGTTATTAATATTATTATTTACTTACTATTAATTAACAAGTAATAAAAAATATTAGAAATTTACGTTTTAGAAAATTGATCCATTTCAGTATAATAAACAATCGAAACGACATTCAAATCCACGTGTCGAATTTCATCAGTTGCCGAGCATCAGAAGAAGCATGTCGCTGCATCTCTTGTTAGCATTTATATGCGTGACGAATTTTAAAGTGATTATATGCGAAGAAGCATGTTATTCTTACGGTGGAGGCCAAGTCTATCCTCAAGAATCTACAAAATCCTCTGGGCATACATTGCATTGGAGCAAAGCTCAAAGTATGAACCCCCTCCTCAGCTTCACTTTTTACTCCTCACATCAATGGATGTTCTGTGGTTAATTAATATTTAATTTTGCATATTCATAAGCAATGAATCACTAATTATTTTTAATGAATTAAAAGCTAAGATCAATTGAATTGCATTTAAAAATCTAAAATTAGTGATTTATTAGCCAATTTTATATTTTCTAATACCATTATCATGTATGAATACAACTTAATTGAGTTTAAGGTTAAAAAATTAAAGTAATTTATTGCATTTTTTAGTATCTCTAAGCATTTAAATTATGTAACTTTTGGTTTCTTGTTTGTTTTAGAAATCTTCGAGCGCGTATGATTATGTTATCCTCGAGTGCATCTGTTATAATTAAGTTGTCGCTGTATTATTTCTCGTACGTGGTAGTTTTCGTACAAATTTAATAGAATATTTATGATTTTGATAGGAACGGAAATCCTTGATAATTGCGTTATCTGTTATCGTTTGTTATAAAGTTCCATATGTTGTCTTACGTGCCAACGACGTAAATGGTTCTGTGCAATAATGTTATCATTGTAATTTATATATAATCTCTATCCTTAATGTACCTCGGGGTTGGCTAATTTTGCAGACTTACCACATCTTGTAGGTTAAGTGACGAAAAGGAGCCGGAGATCGTGTGGAAAGGTATGTGCTTTATTGATGTCGGATATGCATTTCAGATTCGTAGTCCCTCGTCGGTCTGATAGGTAAGCGGACGCTACTATACTATTAATAAACATTAAATGGTACCTACGAGAGAATTTTCCGAGGACGTATACGTAATTTCGATAACTGTGCTCGCAACGGACCATGTGTCTTCCACTCGATCTCTGACTCCTTTTCGTTACATAATCTACAAGGTGTGCAAGTCTAAAATTAGCCAACCCTGGGCTATGTTAAGAAGAATTATTCCAGGCAGATTATAAAAATTGTAGATATTGGTTCGTTGAATATGGTCTTATCGGTGATCCCGCATAATGATCGCTTTGTTGGTACGTTAAATATGGCTTTAACAGGTGTATAGTTGATGCATAAAATATACACACGCCGCATGTGTTTTTGGTGGATAATATCCGAGTGATCGTCAAATTATTTTAGCTGGAGATTTTTTTTTATTGATTTTGTATAAGTTTGTAATACATGCGTGTCAAAACTTAAGGACAAACATAATTGCTAGCAGTGATAGCTAGAAAAGTCACCGAGTCAGTCTGTGGTAATTTGCAAGGATGTAAGAAAGAAGTGGATGAAAATGCACGTTTCATACTGACAGATCTCTCTCTGCCTGAGTATTGGTAAATACTTCAGATGAATGCATAAGGTAATATACAAGTCTGTACGAAAATACAGTGATTTATTAATATTAACAAAGATGTAGTAGTACGAATGTTTCACTGTTTGACATGACAAGTGTTAATGTAACAGCTGTGGTTGCACTTGTTGATCCATAACAAGGTAGATTTGTGACGTCGTCGGAGGTTCTCAAAGTGTTCTCCTCGACGTCGATAATATCCGATAATTTTTGAACATGCCGTAATAAATTGTGTACTTCTTTGAAGTGCATCCGTATCCTTTTTGATAATTGTGGTTGCATTCCTTATCCGGACAATAAGTCAATCTTGGGAGCCTATCTTCTCATTCGGTGCATCTCATCCTTCATCCAGTCCCATACATAATCCGATATGTTCTGCAGAGCATGGCTTGTGAAAATGATCTTGTAACATCTGCTATCATTTGCGAATTTTTCTTGAAAATCATCATTTTCATATGTGGACTCTTGTGGACTTTTTACTCCTCTTATGAGAGGAATCATCGCCCAAAGTATTTGCTTTTCTTCCCGATACACCTTTAGTATTATTATTATTATTAGTAATAGTTTGTGTACTGGTGTATATTTAAGTATTTCATCCATTTTAGAATATTTCTAATATAATTAAACTTTTATGAGAATAGCATCTGATTTATAAAACTAAGTTTTTGAATGTAAGATACCATATAACTGCTCCATTACTGTTACAAATAGCAATAATCTGACATTTCTCAATTGTTATTTTTCTCTAGATAACTACTAGTGATTGGCATAAAGTCTGAAACCGCTAGTGTTTTTTTAAAACAGTTTTGACTTCAAGTTAAGCAGTTTGAATTGAATTTACATTTATGGTACTTCGTTAACAAATGTGTTATTTGACGCACAGTCTGTGAAAAGCAGTACGTAATGTGGCCAAGAAGTCGCCTGTCAAATGGGGAAGAGGATGTTATAAATTAGAAAAAAGACACTTTAAATGACTTTAATGATGATTAATGCAATCTGTGCGACTGCAGACTAGTATACGTACACAATGTTCGTCAACACTTGTATTCAAAGTGTCGTCTGTGCATTTGAATACAGTGTTGTAAACAATGCAGGACTTCACATGTCACTGCTGCAAGAATTACACATGGAATGTTGTGAATAATGGTACTAATTCTGAAGGCAAGAAGTGTTTATAAGACATATTGCTTCACGTAGCCCCAAAAGAAAAAAACCGTATGGGTTAGTTAGGTCAGGCAAGCGTAGAGATCGTGACGACGGATCACTGCCCGACCAATCCATTGCATTAAGTCTCTCCCAAATGGGATAAGGCAAAGTTCCTGTCATTGACTCGGGAAGATCATCCAGCATGTGTATTGGTTTGCATTACTTTTGAAGAAGTACAGACTAACAATACTGTTCTCCCAATTGACAACTGGCTTTTTGTCCACACTATATACATGGTGCTTCAAAACATGTTAACATTAATAAGAAATTAACTTGTTATATCAGATTCGTAGCAGCATTTTCCTCTACGAAGTTCTCCATCATAACCTGATTGTTGAGTTCTCAAAAAAGTATAACTGTGCTACTGTCTTCTCTATGTGTGTTAACATTTCTTTTAAAGAATCCTGAATATAAGACCAATATACAACTTAATATTTATATGAAATGTTTTGAAATTTATCTACTTATCATTATTTTTCTTGAAATTTTAGTTTCTAAACCTGCTCCAAATTGGGAAGGTACAGCTATCATTAATGGAGAATTTAAAGAACTGAAACTAAAAGATTTTCTCGGAAAATATTTGGTGTTCTTCTTTTATCCTCTTGATTTGTAAGTATGCTTATTTTAAAGTACATAGACGTATAATTTATCGATTAATTATAATTGCGTGTGTCTTTTATAGCACGTTTGTATGTCCGACCGAAATCATCGCATTCAGCGACCGCATCAAAGAATTTCATAATTTAAATACCGAAGTCGTGGCATGTTCTGTCGATTCTCCTTTCACTCATTTAGCATGGTAAATAATTACTTTTACGTGATTTATACGGATGAACGCGTCTTAAGACTCGATGGAAAATTAAACTCTTTCAGGATCAACACTCCACGAAAATTAGGAGGATTGGGGCCCATAAACATCCCACTTTTATCCGATATTACTCATTCCATAGCAAAGGATTATGGCGTATACTTGGAAGATCTCGGTCACACGCTCAGGTAATTTAAAAATGGGAAAAAGATTTGTTTTAAGCGGATATAAAAATTAATTTCTTTACTTTACTTTAGGGGACTGTTTATCATCGACAATAAGGGGATACTTCGTCAGATAACGATGAACGATCTACCCGTCGGGCGTTCGGTAGACGAAACTCTGAGGCTCGTCCAAGCCTTCCAGTACACCGACAAACACGGCGAGGTTTGTCCGGCCGGATGGAAACCGGGCGGAGATACCGTAAGTTTCGGAGAAGTACCTTAATTAATGCACCCGGTAAAAATTTCCGATAGAAGTGCCGACAATCTTCTGACAAGATATTTCGTTTCAGATAATTCCCAACCCCGAAGATAAGCTCAAATATTTCAGCAAGATGAACGAATAATCTTTTCTAAAACAAGTCGGACTATTAAAATAGTCCTCATCTCACCATTCCCAAGGATTTTTTTTCTGTTTTTTAACATTCTCGACCACTTTTTATACTTGTTAAAAGAAGAAAAAATATTTTTAAGTACAACTTCTTTACACATTTAATACTTGGAAAATGTTATATTTTAAAACATTGCAGATTTGCTTTGGAAAAAGTTCCTTCTTATTATTTTTTTAATAATCAAATCCCAATTGTGAGCAAATCCAATTTTTAGCGTTCGATAGTTACGTTTACATCTATTCTACTAGTCATATTGTTTAGTTTGCCACGTTCCGTCTCTGTATTATCCTAACATTTTGTAAACAAAATTTTGGTTATTCGGGTCTGAAATAAATTTGGACAAAAGCATTTAGGCGTTACTGGTATCTTTTTAGCACGTGAAGCGGAATGAATTCTTTAATCTTTGCAGTGTATTGATTAATAAGCAACATACACTATTTGGCAATAAAATTACTGTGTGTTACGTATGTTAATTTATTGAAAAGCATGCCGTATGGTGAAAGTTTTACTTTACTAGCTGGCTTGACGAGCGCGACAGATTGTACGCAACGTTATTCGCATTGTAATTTAGGAATGTGCTTTTCTCATTTAAATCGGTGGCCTGTACATACTTTATTTCCTTTTTTACCCCACAATAAGTCTCGGTTGTCCTAAGAGCCATCTCGACGTGGTTAGGGTAGCGAGACGCCAGTGACGAGCTGGTTAAAGTGCTACAGAATATTCACCTGTTGACCGACGATTCTAAACAAAGTGAAATTGTAGATTAGGTTGTTCACCAATAACAAGCAAACAAACAAATAAAATTGTAATTGCAGAATAGAAGAGAAGCGAGTCGAACTATTACAAATGTTTGTTGGACACATTTAACTTTGTGCCAAAAATCAATTGCAGCAACATCTAAAATTGTTTTTGAGAATAATTTTTAATTGAGGAGGTTTTCTTATAACCTTTTCTATCCTGTGGATCTATGATGGATATGGAAAAGGTCCCGTTGAATTTGACCAGGCCCACAAATTCAAACGACAAAGGTATATCTCGACGTACGAGATGGACTGCGGGCGAAAAAATTTCCGAGACTCCCGGAGCGGCAGAAAGAAGCTTTTAACCGTCTCGATTTAAGGTTCCAGGTAGTTCGATCAAAAGGATGTGCAAAAACAAATGGAAGAAAAAAAGCACAAGAGTATGTGGTACAAATAACAATTTTGAACTATATCTAAGATTTGATTAGCTACTATATATGCTCTTGAAGGGCTGGTATGGTGACAAATTACCATGCCCCTTTTATTTTTTTGTCGGATTCAGAAAGCATAGGACTTTTGTTTAATGCAAGATTTGATTAACACACGAAATTAATTGGGGCAATCCCTTTATATACATGGCTTTACTTAACATAGATACTGTATTTTCATTAACACAATTTTTTAATATACATGATAGGATTGAGGGATACAATTACCACATTAATCAAGTGATATCTGTACTATAACCATGTAAAACAAATTGAAATTCTATTTATTATGTGTCAATTCTACTTATGCAAAAAGCACAAATACAATTTAAATATCATTTTCTTGTAAGTCAACCATTATTCCTGGTACTTTGACTATAACAACAATAGTCAACAATGCAGTTTGGTGTTGTCCTGTTAGTGCTCGAGGCCAGGAAAAGGTAGAAGTACGAAGAGTGACCACTGCTCAGAATGCCATTAAGAAGGGTCCTCATTCGTAACCCGACGCAAGCCTTTCTTTGATGTTTCGTAGTGAAGCTGCCTTCGGAGGGAGTGGGCACCGGACCGAGCAACAAGTGGATTCTGTTACGCTCCGACGTTGTGGATCCCGTTGCAACACTCAGCACATTACAATGTTTGGCTCGGGTCTCTGTTACTTAAAGTAAATGCTCTATAGTCTATGCAAAGTTTTAATTATCTTTAGCCAAAGCAAGAAATATTTACTTTTTAATTTGAAATTCAGAATATATTTTAGTTAAATAGAGCTTATAGTTTTGAAGTAAAAATGTATATACAATAAGCATAAGGTGCTCACAGAACAGAATTAAAATGCATTTGAAGGTTTTTTTTCTTTGTGATGCCTTTTGGGTATAGATCCACAGTGGAACAGAGATTAATGGCGAGAGCAGTTTGCCACGTCCGTGTCAAACTTGCCCATAAAACTTTCGAGACAACCTTTTTAGTATCGATCGTCCGGCTTCCTACAATGGAGTATCAATCCCACGAAGTGTCTATAATATAATTAAATGATCCAAGAATGGTACAATTGATTTTTATCATCTAAATCCAAGTTCGCAATGTTGTAAAAAATGAATAAACGAAATAAACAAAGCAAAATGTTGCTTTGTACTATGCAACATAAACTGAGAACTTCATTAGTTGAATGAACGGAATTCAGCAAAAGTCTAGATATTTTTAACTCCTAACGAACTGGTCAAATAGTTGACAAAAGGAGATGATCGGCAGTTTGTATCGGCTTGTATGCCAATGCAAACATAGCTTAAGAATACATTAATGATAATATTTTTCAGTTTAAATAAACTGACAGAAAAATCAAATTTTTAATACAGAAATCCCATCTGGGAGGAGGAGAAAATGTCTAAATAAAACTGATGGGTCAATTTGAAGCATCAGATTTGTTAGGTTTTGTGTCTGCTATCTATTTCTTCTACACTTGTAAATTCCTTTGACTGATCCGCATCAAGTTCTTCGTACTTACTCAGATCCCACGTAAAATCTCGACGTAATTTCCTTCCCAATTTCATCCTCCTATCGGCTCCAAAATCGTTTGATTAACGCAAACCGAGTTTTTCATACTCTAGGTCTCGCAGGAAATACGGGCATAAGTTGACAGTGCCGTGCTCGTCGATCCTCTCTCGATGTTGGCCAAGCATCATATGCAATAATGTAGTGGTGGCCGCTGCTTATTACCGTCCAACCTTGCTCTTTTTCACTGTATAATTGTTACTATATTATGGTATTAGTGTTAATGCACTATCTTGCCAAAAGTTCCTATGAATTGTTTTTGTTAAGTTACATAAACATTAGACTCCTTTTTTCTGGCTGTTTGTGATGGTCGTATGATGATAAATCATCATCATCATCAACATTAATCATCTCTCCCAATTCTGATATTCAACAGACATGACCATTTGTTGACACCTATTGGCATTCAGTGTCATCAAATGATTGTTTTAAAATAAACAATATACACTAATAATCATTTAGATTTTAATGGCACAATTTTTAAAAATTACTAAGTAAAGATGCAAAGTTTAATAAGATCAAAAGTGGAGTTTGATCATTTTTGTAATATATGAAGATGTCAAAACTTAAAATTAGACTGGACTGATGGAATAAGGCAGTGGTTTTCAACCATGGTGCCGTAAAATATAGTGCCAAATGGCACGAGTGTATTACTAGAACTACAAAAAGCTCGGTAATGGTAACTATGATAATATAAGGTTGCTGCAAGAAAAAAAATCACCAAGCAGAATGCCACTGTTTTTGAAAAAGCTTGGAAAACTTTGGTGTCCAAAAAATATCCAGCTTTGTAAGAGTATCTGTAGCCACAATTCCTGAAGGTTCCCAAACTTATTCCATGTTATTGATGTCGGGTGACCTCCACGACAGAGAGAAATGTTTGCCATGAATCATATTGGACCACTGCTGATTGGAGTTGGGTTGTCTTCTCTGATGAAATGGACCCTTGACAGTCCAGATGACCGGAGAGAAAGCACTTCCATTTTTGAGAAGGTAACACTGCCACCGCCCCGTAACGGGGTGGTGGCAGTGTTACAGTTTGGACAACTTTTTGACATGCATGAACTGTTGGGAGTATTCATCCATGTAAACAAATATCTATGCATTATCATGACATCTTGAAGGGCAGGCAGCTGCAGACAATGCTGCTGGAGAAGACTGGATTTTCCAAAAATACACTCAGTAATACGCAATGCCTCAATACATTCTAGTGGTTTCAAGCCAATAATGTTGCTGTTTTGTAATGACCTGCTACAAGTCCATACCCTGATCCAATAGAAAATCTTTGGGGATGGTCAACTATCAAAGTTATAAGCAAGGTCAGCAGTATGCAACTGTACATTACCCGAAAACTGTAATTTGCATGGTAAAACTTTTTGTATGAGCTTTCAGACTCAATGCATGATTGCCTGAAAGAAAGCAGTAACACAAAATAAAGGTGGTCCTATCATCAATCTCCAGATAATTTTGGAAATAATTCAGATATTTTGACCATTTTGAAACACTTGTGGGATGTTAGACACAAAGAAAATGCAGAAAACTTCACGTGGTCAGCCTGTTAAGCCAAGCTATGCTTATACGGTCGTGCTTTCTAGCCGTGCCAGAAACTGCAACCAGCTCGCCATTACAGTTATTTGATAAATCCCCTCTAAACTGAAAAAATGCAACTGAAATTGACTACAGACTAGTTTGGCACTTGCAACTGACGTGAAAATGAGAAGTGTTGAGTATGACACAAAGAGCCTGTAGCCACAATTCCCGCGAGGTCCCAGACTTATTCCCCAAGAAATCGATCTTTACGCGATCCCTTTCAAATTTGAACATATCCGGTGACCAAATGGGACTTGACTACCGGTGGGCTAGTAATCAAAACTGGCCAGATATTTGTTTTTAGGCTAATTTTATACTATTGATTGTATTCTCTAACAAAGAAATTTGTAACCTAGAGACATGCAGAATCATTTTCTGGGTAATATTTAATAAATGAATTAGCATTAAAGTTCTAATAATTAAATATATATATATATATATAAAATATGATTCTGCCTACCTGCAACTCAAACTTCTTTGTTGAATAACTTAACAAACTAAAAATTAATTAACACAGAATGAGTTATCTTATGGGAACAATTATTATACTTTTCAATTATTTTAGTATATGTAAATCATAAGGATAATATGAATTATGAATATTTCCAAAAGAGGAAAAAAATTTATTTTAAATATAAAATATTTAACTTAAGTTCCAATCTTCGTACATTTAACTCTTCCGAGAATTCCGGTTAAAAAGAAACTTTTACACTTTTTCGTTATGATACATAAACTTCGTCTGTCACATAAATTAACGTGTTCCGTAACGAACAGAAACAAAAAACTTCTGAAAAGAACATAAGTAACAACGTAATGTCGAATGTATCAAAATGGCCAATAGTAAAAAATATTGAGATGTTTTAATCTAAACAATTTAATAAAAGTTGAGTGTGCTCAATACATATTGTCACATTAAGGAATAAAATGACAATATAATTTGATGACTGACTAAATATTGTCATGAAATAACATGTGATCAAAGACAACTGACTGAGTCTCTCAAATGTGTTCAACACAATGTTACAAATAAAATTTCTCTCATTTGATGATATTTATATTTATATATATATATTTTTCATTTATTTATATCTTCCGTTCATCCTTTTTGGTCGTCGTCTATTTCGTGGATTTCACGCACCATCCTTATTCTCTGCAGCATCTTGGACACCGACTCTCTTCCCAACGGCTGCGTAGAATACCAAACTGGACTATCCGGAACGCACGATCTTTCTGGATATAAGTAAAACACATCATTTCTTGTCTTTACACTCTCTGGACTGTGAGAAAAAAAAAGATATATCAGTGAAATTATTATTTTTAAAACGACTTTTTTGTTTTGAATAAAAAAAAATACCATTTTGACATATAAAATTCATATAATTTCACAGGACAACGAAGCGGATTGTCTACGTTCTCTAACTGTTCGAAGATGGGCTGCTCTTCGCGACGCTGCTGCTTTTTGGCCGTTTCTGTCGAGTAATTTAACAAACTTAATCACAAAAAATCTACAATAAAATGAAAAATTTTAACCAGATCACCAAGTAAATACCCTTGGATATCGGTGGATAGTATCTTAACAGCACCGTTCTTACTGTGCTACCTTTTACTGATGACTTTTTCCAGTGTTTCATAATATGGCAGAATGACAGCTGCATGTGATCCTCAATTGTCTTCAGAAAGAAATATTTTGTATTGAAATACATCAATGTATTAAGAAGAACGTGAGGAGAGTGAGCTCCAAGCTGCTTGGCTTCCCACAGTATTTCTTCTTCAATTCTTGAAATAAAATGAACTATGAAGGAAAATGCACAGACACTATTTTACAAATTATAATTTTTTTTACAACTTTTCGTAGTAATGCTAATTTAAACTTTACCTTCATTATTTACAGAATCGTATTTTTGAAGTACATCATTCAGACATTCAGTAAATTTTTCATAATAAGGATCTGTGAAGATATTATCAATCCTATTATTCTCAAATAAGTATTGCTGAATACCTGAAAAGTGGAGATTTTTAGGTGTTTTAATATCGACAATTTTATAATTTTTAAAATATACAAAACAAAATCTTACCTAAGCATAAATAATATATACTATCGGGAGCATACTCGTCACCCTGTGGCTTGCGTACTTCTTTAACAAAGAGGCACAGAGAATAATTCAATTCGTCGGGTGACAACTGTAGAATATCGGTCTTAAAAAGTTTTAATTTTCTTAATGACTGTGAACCTTTTTCGAGTTGAGAATTTTTCTCTAATACCCAATGTTTCCAAGCATTAACTCCAAATGTGTACTGAAATTTGAACACCTGCAATTACTTAATATCAACTTACTATTTACGATTTTAATGCTTTCTAAAAGTTCTAGCTGTAGCACTTCGTGAATTCTACATTATTAACTATTCAATCATATCCGAAACGTCAATGATTAAATCTTTACCCGCAAAGAAAAACTATATCATGTCTGTAAAAACAATGACTTTTGGGATAAAAAATAACAAAAATTTATTTTCTTAAGTGACCATCTCTTGTAACAGGCAAGGATTACAGTAACAGGTTAGAATGCATTACATTATAAATCAATTTATTTTTAACAATTTTAAATAATAATTACACTCATTACTACTTTAATTGAAATATCTTTTATTTGCTAAAATCCATCTACAACATATATAATTAAGTATAAAACAATTTCAATACCTTTAAGCAATGTTCAGGCTCATCTAGACTTTCATTTACAGTAGATAATTGAGTAGAAACAGAATCTTCCATAGCTGTATCAGAAGCCGAAAAATCGCCATCTAGTCTTGTCTTTTTTCTTCCTCTTCCCCTACCGCCTCTGCTTTTGGTTCGTTTTGTATTCCGTAATCGAGCACGAGATTCACTTTTCTCTGGAGAAGATAACTCGTCTTGACCCGAAGTTTCTTGCTCTGAAACAATATCAAACAAATAATAAATATATATATATATATATACATATACAGTGTCTTCCAAATAGAATGCCGTCATTTTAAATTCCCGTAATTACATTAACTATTATCCAAGAAGTATGTGATGTACACTGATTGACAGAATAATCATCTGATTGCAGATGGGAGACAAAACTCAAACGTAGTATACTGCCTCTTGGAATTGCTGTAAATAAAAATGGCAACTCCATAATGGAGAAGGCATTTAATATTCTGCAGTTTGAAAACTCTGAATCAATCAATCATCATGCAAAACGAGTAATCTGCCGAAGCCATAAATTGTAAAATTGTGAAAGATTGACAACGGATATTCCACTGTAAATGCAAAAAGAATTTGAATGTCAGTTTTATATGTACTATTTAAAACCAGGTGCACACAGTGAGAAACTAGCAGGCAAATGTAAACTTGAATCATTTTCCAATGTTTTAATGTATATTACAATGTTCTCAGATAATAATTAACATGATTACAATAACTTAAAATGGTAGCATTCTTTTCAAAGATCACGTATAAAATTGTGATATGAATATTCTATGTTTATTTTTTATATCAAAAATAATTGACAACACATTGACAATTATCAGAAATACATTTGTTCTTCTTCGGTATTATTAATCTCAAAATTTTTCCAACTTTAATTTCATTTTATGGCCACATGCCTTTTCAACAACCTTCCTCGTTTTAATCCAGTTTTGAGACCAGTCAGAGCTCTGGTAGGGATACAGAAGTACATTATGCAAATGAATAAACAAGTATAAAAAAAACAATATCTTACCTCCTGAGGATACAATTTATTAATTATAATTCTAAAATCAAAACACTAACTTTATGATCTTTTTAACATAAAGTAGTAATGATCTGATGATTGGAATATTGTCTAATATTTCAATTCTGTAGATATTTTGCAAAACTTGCTATTGTATGAATGAAGTCAATGATAAGAACTTTAATGCCATAACTTTCAGTTAAATGTTAAAATTGTCATCAAAATACTGTAACAAATTATATTCACTCAGTTTTCTCTCTACTCTCAAGGTTTCATGCCATTTTAATATGAGCCAACATCTTCAGGAGCTTAACTATAGTGTAATAGGGTAATATAACACACATTTTATACAATAAGTCTTCAAAAAGTTTTCTAATACACAAAGTGGGGATGTATATAACAGATATAAAGAAATATTAAACTAATGAGAGAAGTTAATTATTATGCCTTTGTGTCCTTTTTTAACTTAATTTAAAATTTATTTTGTATATTAGTACTTTCTATAGTTTACAGGTGAACTAAATAAAGAACGTTATTTTTGATTTGTAAGACTGAATATCTGCATCCATATTTTCCAGTATAAGTCCTGTTAATATATAGAAAGTACTAGTATACAAAATAAATTTAAATTAATGAGAGTAGTAGTCTACAGCAGGACTTAATTAATTATTGTAGTTAAGAAAGTCTTAATTACTATTCAATTTTTTTTTACAACGTTCTTACATGTATATGAGAAAATAAAGCATTTTCACAAGTCTAGAACTGAAATTAATTTCTGAAAACTAGAAAGATTATTAACCCTTTCCATGCTGAAAACCTTTACCATTAAGTAAATAGGTGGAATTCGTTATGCGGCGCATTTTTGCGTTTTTTGGGTAATTTTTTTAAATCGCGATATTTCGCTTCAATATCGCGCTATATTCAATCTGTTTTTTTGTGTTTGATTAAAAACATATTACAGTTTACGATTGTATAATTTTTAGTTTTATACATATTTAAAATAATATTAAGTTTACGAACAAAAAAAAAATCATTTACAGAGAATCGCTGAACTTTGTACATCTATTAGATAGAAACATCTGTCCTCTTTTAAACAAAACAAACGGCAGCTCTCTACCTAGAGCAGGGGAGAAGTTATTGCCATTATTCACACTATGTCTCTAATTACTAAACTAGGAGAGTAGTCGATTGTCGTGAACAACACTGATTAGTCAGCTGTACGACTGACAGGGCTTTGCTCTTATTTTTGTAAAATAAGTAAATATATTCAAAATATATATGAATTCGTTTGACAAAAATTTTAAAGCCAATTAACAGCACGAACATCTTCCATAGACTTACTATAGGAAGGTTGAGTTTCCCGGGAATATTTATCGCTACATAGTTTTAAAAACATATTTTCTTGCCTAAATATTGTCAAATTAACTAATTTAATGTCTAAGTGCATTAAATTAGTTAATTAGAGCTAAAAATTGATTTAAAAAGCAAATTTACTGTGATTGTTTACATTTTACTTCGAAGGTTGGAGGCAGAAGCTTTTCGCGGCAATTTTTTCCTTTCACAAGTCTGTGATTAGTTAAAGTAATGTCAACAAAGACAGAAGATACCCAATAAAACCTTAGAAGGAGTTTCCCTTTGATTGTTTTCAGCCAACTGTGTAGTTAACTGCGAAGATTTACTGTAGAATGGTAGGGGAATGTATTAACCGAAATATTTATGGCCCAGGGGTGGTAACAAGACACTTATTGGCTTAAACAAAGTTAATCGACCTACAGAAGAGCAAATCAAAGCTAAGATCGCTGGAAAACTAAATATAACGCAAATTAATCAAAAAATTTGATTAATTTTTTAATTTTTACCGATCAGTACGTTTCGCATCACCGATAAACGAAGAAGTCATGTGATACATACCGATCGGTAGTTAACCGCATGGAAAAGGTTAAATAATCAAATTAAAATAGCCTTAATTTAAAATTCATGACATAAATTTATAAATAGATATTACTGTTTTCTAAATCACATTCACTGATACGATATAAAGGCGGATCAATAAATAACCAGCAGGACCAACCAGCCACGGTGTTGCTTTTGGTTTATTGTTTATTAATCCATCCCTATTAAAATAACAAATATCTAAAGATGAATTCGCTGTAAAATAGTGCATTTCTCTCTTAAAAAAGTAAGATTTGAATTCATATTTCAACATAAATAAGCACTAATAAAGAACTAACATCAGTTCCTATGTAAAATGTTACAGCGTCAATTCAATTTGAAAATCTTATTCTTTTTTATTTTATTTGTTAAACCTTTATTTGTGTCAGTTTCACTTATAAATAAGTTTATTCCTATTTTCATAAAAGCTATCCAATATTCCATATTTAAAGTTATGATAAATTATAAAGATGATATTTTTAATCTAACCTAAGCCCGAGGAAACGATGGCATTTTCCTGATCCATAGGAGACTCCTTCATCTCAAATGATTCGTTTGCATCTTTTGTATCAATGGAATTAAATGACTCCAGTTGATCGCCAACAGACTTCTTTACTGGGCCTGAAATTATTATTGAATATTAGAAATTAATATCGAAATTATATCTTTTAAATAATAAACTTTTACAGTATATGATATTTTTCGAATACACAAATGAATTTAGACAAATGCAGTAAAAATTTTCATAAGATCATTATTAATTAACCCTGTGGTGGTCACATGAAAATAATACAAATGGTTGCTGAATGTCTATGAGAAACTAATTTTTAATTAAAAATTATAAAAAACTATAGTTGCTTTAAAAAAGTTTCATTTCCAATACTTCTACTGATCTAAAACAGTTGTAAATTCATAATACAACTATATTGTATAATGCTATCAAATACACAAAACAAAACAGCAAGAACATGATGGAAACACATTTATTGTTTCTGTACGGGAAATGCTTTTTACAGTGGCCATTTACTGATGCAAGGAGTGTTGCTCAATGTGTGCCCAATTGTTCAGGTATGAAATTTGAAAGTGATGAACAGTATGTTTCTAGAGCCGACCACAACAGCTCTCTGGTGATGCTTTGTACCTGCAGTGTAATATAATTCTTTAAGTCAGCCGAAGTTGCAGCCCACCAGTGGCTAAGTGGATAAAACCATTGTACTGTACACATGAAACACTAGTAGTTGGTCATGGGTTTGTGCCTTGCCTACGTTCTGGCTGTGTAGAGTTTTCTGGGTTTTCTTTATGTTATTGGAAACTGACCCCTATTCAGGGGTCAGTTTCCAATAAAAGACTGCCTAGGAGGCATTTCCCTCCTCAGCAGATTGCCCTCTGCTGCATTGCTGTAATTGAATAAAACTAAAGTGAACTAAAACTGCCAAAGTTGCAACATTTCAATGATAAATTGTATTCATTAATTCATTACTGGTGCATTACAGGAATAAACAAAATTTTTCCATAAAGTGTCTCCTAACTTCCTGTATTTTAATTAAATTGTTTTTTGAAACATCTCTTTCTGCATATTTTGCACATCCTCTATATAAATTTTGGCATCTATCTGCTTATTGGTTCCAGCTATAAAGGGCTCTGAATAAAGAAACTTTAATTATGGCCACTGTGTATATGGACATTTGATAATTTCTTTTTACTAAATTCCAATAAAAATCAAAAATCATTTGTATATCTAACAAAGTTTAATTTCTATGTTTTGAAAGTGTCAAAATAGTATACTTACTTCCTTCTTTTGGTGTTTTTTGTCCATCTGCTGCCACCATTTCAGCCATCATGAGTAAATCTGCTTCGTATGGATTAGATGGTATTTTTTCCTTTAAAATATAAAAATATTTCGAAAATTAATTCAACAAAGTTTTAACAAAATTCTTATAACTGTAAATCTTCATTGATTTTTTTATGAAGTAAAATACCTGAATTTCTTTGATATGCTTTAAGATTTCAGATGATGATGTTTTTGTCGTTGGAATAAATACTGGAACCGGAATTGGCAACGGAAAGGGCATAGGTGTTGGCACGGGACGGTTAAACATATGAAGTGGTGCCGGAACAAATATTGGCAACGGAACGGGAATAATGATTGGTTTTCCACTGGGCTGTGTATTACCATCTGTAAGCCAAATAAAATTTAAAAATCGGCATTTTGGAATTCAGTAAAAATTAAAACGATAATATTAATCCAATAATTTTTTATTTAAAAAAATATTATAATGTAGACATCCTCAAATAAGTTACATTACTATACAAAACTGTATCATTTTTAAGAATACATATTTTTAAAATATATTTAATACTATATACCAATATTTAATCAAATACACCATGAAAAATATGAATCATCACCCATATAAAATTGCAGATTAATCAATTTCTTGATGATTAATAAAATGAATTGACCACAAGCAAATCTATGCATATGTTAGGCTCAAAGACCGAAATCGCTATTTGAGTGGAAAAAAAATGACCACGTGATGTGGTCATTTCAAGACAGCCACGAAGTGAAATTCGCATCGTGGCATTTGTAAAAACGGTCACAACACGTTGTGGCCAACTCAAAACGACCACAAAGCGAAATTTGTGTCATGACTTTCATGATATTTGACTGTATCTTGATATACTTTAGACTGTAGTAGGTTTATACTGTATTTTTGTGGAAAGATCGGCATACCATATATAACTGGGGGAGGCCAGCCTGCTGGAAACCCCAGGATTACTGGCATGACAGTTAAACTGCAACTAAAAAATAAAATTAATCAGATATAACAAAACTAGTTGTTAATTAAACATTCAAGAAAACATTCTTTGGAGTACAATAAAATAATAACATGGTAATTTGACTGACTTAAAATTGGGAAGGGTTTTAGTTTACAGGACAATATAACAATTAACAGCTTGCTGATATCAGTAGTAGAAGTTAGTTAGTGTGGGCTATGCTTACCATCTATCCTGACCTTAAAAATAACATCTTCCTCTCAAATTTCACGTAAGGAGGATGTTAATAGATGTAAGTTGAGATAATTTACTGAGAGTTTCTGAAATTTAATGTTTATTTTTGCATTTTTGAATCAAATCACAATAAAATAAACATAAAATAACTTTCGGAATTCCAAGAGTATTTTATATTATTAGAAAGAAGACAAAATGAAGAAATTAAATATATAATTGTAGTTTTTAATATAATGCTGACTGTTTGGAATAAAAAAAAACATCATTTGTTTTATATAATGTAACTTGTTCCTTTTTTTAAATGCAAATACAATCCCCCTCCTTTGTAATTTCATTTGTTAGTAAACTTGCAAGTGTTTATCTAAATCAAAATGTTTACTAGTTGAGTTAAGTACATTTTGTAAGAAATGGAATTCTTAGAGTTGAATGTAAGTATCAAGTGAGTTTTCTCAGTGAAGTACATGTACATCATGTTATATTTAATATGTGTAACATTGTTTTAATTATATATTAAGTATTTACAGTAATTGATACGATTTCACAAAGACCAAATTATGTATACATGTATTTAACTTGACTTTACCTTCATCTTTTTTCTTTTCATCAACTTCAACTGATTGGATCTCGGGCTTATCCAATATTACATCATCTGAAAATACAATAATATGATTTTCATTATACTTACTAATTACATTGTTAATATAATAATAAACATGGATATAAATTTAAAGCCATTTACAATTTAAAACACTATATATTACCTGTCTGTATAGATTTATGACATGGATGAGGTTTACATGAAATTCCTTTGGTTTGCATAATTGGCTTACAAAGAAGCGCTTTATTTTTTAATAGTTTCGGTGCAGGAGGCCTCACTATGACTTCTCTTATTATTTGAGTACCCGAAGCTGTTGTTGTAACTGTCGATTGAGTCGTTACCGAATTTGGCTATAGTAAAAATATTAACGTAAATATAAAAATATAAATTTATTCTATTAACATATAAAATAAAAGCTGTACCTTAGTTGATATTACAGTCAAAGGTGGGGGCTGAGATTGTGCTTGAGATTGGGAAGCCGATCTAGTTTTAGGTGGCACAGTAATCTGTACGGATTTCTGTGTTTTGTTGGGAACTCTGTTTAGACGATGTCGACGAGGTTGACGAAGATGCTGATGACGATGGAGCTAAGGACATAACAGACGATATAATAGGTGTCGGAGTCTGTGGAGTCGTCATCTTTCCTTCAAATAGTCATTAATTAATAATAAATTAATATATTTTATGTAACAAATAAAATAATTAAATAAATAACATTGTAAAAACCTGACGAGTTGGCTGCATTCTGCCGTACAGAAGGCGTAGCAGTTGTGAGAGTGGGTACGTGTGTAAACTGATTTTGAAAATGAATAACACATTGATAGGAACAGAAATTTCTTATAGATGCATCACTCATTGTAAGATGATACTGGGCTGGTAATGACTGCTGACAATGATCACAACGTATACTCCTTGACGAAGTTGCATTTAGACTTACTCGAAACAACGAGAGACAATTAAGGGAACAGAAGAGTTGGACATGATTGTTAGAATCGACTCTCTCAATCATATCGAAATTATATTTTTTCACCTGAAAAGAGTATTTAAATTATATTTTGTTTATAAAATTACAAATTTTACATCTACCTATATTTATATTATATAACAATACTTTTGTTTGATCATATATTTACATTGTAAAAAGAAAAATAATCTAATTTGCTTTAAGAACTATAAAAACAATCTGGTTATACAGGTTTAAAAGTTACAATTCGTAACATTGTAACAATTATATTTACTAATGTTGATTGCAATAGAGAGATCAAATAAATAAGTTAACTTTCTGAAAGAATTTTTGATGTGTTCCTAATATCATTTGAACTTAAACCTTCTTATATCTATTTAATAAATTTAGAGAATGAGACATTTTTACTGTTAAAAGAGAATAAATACAGTTGGCCCTTGATTAACAGACTTAGACTTTTTTACATTCATTAATAGAACACACTAATCAGTTGATCAATGAATCAAGTATAAATTACTCAATATAATAATATTTTATTTACACATTATAATGTCTTTATACATCCTGTACACTATAAGTTCATTATTAATATATGGTAAATTCAAAAAGTTCGTAAAAGAAATTTTTCATTGACTGTGCATATGTTTAGACAACAACATTACCCTAAAAGTATTCACCTTCTGCAGCAACACACTTCATCCAGCAGTTGTGCAATTTTTGAAAATGTCCTGGAAAAATTCATGACCATCTGAAGTGCACCTTTGCAATGGCTATCACTTCACCTGTGTTGACAAATGTTTGGTCTTTCATGTGTTTTCATGTGGGGAAAGAGGTGAAAATCACACAAAGCAAGGCCTTGTGAGTATGGGGAATGTGGAAGGACTGGGATGGAACACTCAATCAGATAACTCTATACAAAAAGAGACTGATGAGTCAAGTGTGTGTTAAACTGTACTCTAAAATTTCACTTTCACTAAATTGAAAAATGAAAGCACAGACACACACAAACTGATTGTGATGTCACCACTTCATGCACTGTAACTCAGCATATGGTTACCAAGTATTTTGAAAAAAACTTGAGTCATTCTCACTCCATCCACATACATTACAGTTTCGATAAACTTTCTGAGTGTCTCGTGTATATGTTTTTAAAATATATTTGATTTAAAGGACTTGGCAATAGCGAGTGCCTCTTCCCACCCAATTAATCCATTAAGTTGTGGGCCTACTCTATTAAAAAAAGTAATTAAATCTTCACATAACAATAGCAAGAAAGTTAATATTTTATTTCTGATTTGTAACTGGTAATTTATACTTTTGCAACATTAAAACTTTATATTACATAAAAAATTAATACAGCATCATTTAAAAATATTTAAAATATTAAATGAAAATGCCACTAAATATATATTTTATTACTTAATTTTATGCGATATATTTTTAAAATTTGGCTTTCGATACTTACTTTACACCAAGTACACGGGACAATTTTACGATGAGATAAAACAAACAGATTCATACAAGATTTTGCACAAAATCTTTTTGAAGTACCTTCAAACTGCAAAGTAAAGGGCTGACTATTCTTTGAATCAAAAAATTTATGGCACGTGTCACAAATGGTAGTATTAATTTTGTTGGCATAACGAAACGCTGCAATACACGGTTCGCTACATAAAGCATGACTTTTCCCTTCATATCTCACCTACGATTGAAAATTACAATAATTTATGTTAGTCAGATGTACAAGATTTCATATTTTTAGAAATTCTAGTTACTTATATTTCATACGTTGTAGAGAAAAACAATATGCTTACTTGTACTTTAATTGGCGCTGTTTTGCAACAGACCGAACATTTCTGTGTTGGAGGAGTAGCAGATGCATTGTTCATCATTTCATATCTTTCCATGCACTGCTGGCTACAAAAATCTTTAAAATAACCTTTGTCGCCGACAGGAGCAAGGAAACCCTCTTGTCCACTAGATAAATCTTTTTGACAGAAGCTGCAAACCTATGAATAACCAATATGTAGTTTTTAAAATGATAAACATTTTAAAATCAATGATATTCATTAAACATTTTATTACCTTCAATCCTTTCTTAAATTCCTCTAAACATCGTCCAGAGCAAAACTGCCTTATGTCAGATCCAAATCTTACACAATATTTCCCGAGAGAAGATCGCTGTACGGCTGCTTGACAACACGTACAATGGCTACCAAGAAAAGTTTGATACTTTCCTAAACATTCCTCATTACAAAATTCCATAGTTTCCCATGTTAAACATTTTGTTCGACCTTCGATGTTGTTTTTACATTGAGAACATACTTGTTTTGGTCCATGAATCTTAAAATTAACACAAACGATATAGTTATGTTTTGAAATTAATTGTAATTTCGGTTTAAATTATCACATTAATTCCAAAAATCAAATGAAATAATCAAATATATTAATTACCTGTTGATATTTCTGCATACAGTCTTCGGAACATAACGGTTTATTTTCTCCAGTTGGAAAATATCCCTGTCCGTTTTTTATTTCCTTTTTGCACTGAGCACACATTTCGTGATTAGAAGTCAGACTACTTGAAGAACTAGTGGGAGTTAATTTCTGTTTACTACGGAAAACTTGAAAACATGTATCGGAACAAAGAAATCTAGTTTTTCCTTGAAACAGAACTTGGTATTTCAGTTTTTTTGTCTACAAAAGAAGAATTTAATTTAATTCTTATGGTTTTCTTACTTTATTTTTCTTATATAAAGATGAAGACTGAAGAACAATATATGACATTCTCATTAGAACAGCAGCAATAATAAGAACAATATATGACATTCTCATTAGAACAGCAGCAAATACTGTTAGAAAAAGATAATGTACATATCTGTCTGTCAGCATTACATAAACAAATTTATTTTGCAAGTATTGTTGACAGTATATAACTGTCCTTTTCAGGCAAAAATCACTCATAGAAAACAAAACATTCAAATTCAAGGAATAGAACCTGTACAGTTTCACGTATCTAAAAGCCTTTTACTGGTGCGCGTATCATCACTCTAAACCAAGTAACTACAAACGTTTTCAAACCTTAACGGTTCTTCTTCGGGTAATGATCCCCTAATGGAATGCACTTCGATTCAAAGTTGTGAAGAAATACGATCCGGAACGTTGTTCCCGAATCGTTACCTGGGGATCATTACCTGAAGAAGAACCATTAAGGTTTGAAAACGTTTGTAGTTACTTGGTTTAAAGTGACAATACGCGCACCGGTAAAAGGCTTTTAGATACGTGAAACTGTACTGTTCTCCGGTGTACATATTCTGACATCTTTCGAATAAAACCTGAATAGCAACTAACAATTTTTCAAATTGTTTGTCCTGCAAATGCATGGAATTTAAATTACATATAAATGTATAAAAATTACAAAAATATAATGATATGTAAAGGAATGACACTAAAAAATAAATTGGATTAAAACATAAAATACAGAATTAATATGTATGATTAATCTTTGTATTTACTAAAATTTATTAAAATATTTTTAGGTAAATGTCATTAAACTTTCTTTTAACCATAGGCAAGTAATCATTTGTAAAAATGACAAAATACAGTAGTATCTTGGTACTGGAACAATTTGGTATTCAAACACAAATTCTGAGAAAAAGAAAAAAAAATTGTTTTGTACTCAACCAAACAAATGTGACCCACTATAACAAATTTTCAATTAATAACATATCTTTATTTTATCATCCATAAAAAATTTTTATGATAAAAATAAAACAATGAGGATATTGCTGATACTTCTGATCAAGATCAACAAAAAGGCTCAGAAAAAAATTATACTTTGTAAAAAGAAAATGCCCTTGTTTAACTAAAATTAATTATTGATTGCTTTAATAAAATATATTTCTCTTAGTAACGAAAAAGATAATTATAGTTTCGTTAACTTTTGGAACTATGTTTTGCATTACTCCTTTGTTTCATATGGCATGAATTCACATAACACGACACTTTTTTGGAACATATCTACAGTGTCATGCAAGGGATACCTGTACATATTTACTCAGTGCAGCGGCTGAGCAAATATCAAATCCTGTGTTGCCAATTTAACTACTGTACTTTTCGGGTAGATCTAGCTGAAGTTTTTTGATTTTGTATTCAGCTATAAAAAACTTAAAATTTGTCTATTGTCAAATAATTTAAAATTACCGTACAATTTTTTGGAAAAAAAAAATAATAATTTGTCCAAGTTAGCAGGGTTTACTGTATACTTAATTTATTATCATTACTCAAACCTTTAACATACAGTACTGTTTTGATTTTCAGATGTTCTCAATCACCTTAAATACCCTATATAAATAAAATATACAAATCAAAACCAAAACCAAACATACTAAAATAACATTTTATAACAACAAAAATTTATATACACGTGTTGGATTTCTACATAGATTTAGATTTTAATATGAGTAGAGGTCCAACGTGCGCATTTATGTTTTCATTGTTCTGAAACATTAATAATCAAAATCAATTTGTTTGAGATGACATTCCAGCTTTTGTTCTTCATTGTCCTGAAGTAGGTTAAGATGATCGAAAACATTTGACAATTAAAACTGTACTGCATTTCAAAGGTTTGAGTAATAGTACTGTGGTTAAGACAAGTGCAGTTTTCAGAGGAGTATTTAATTCATTATTTAATTAACTTAAACCTAATCGAGTTTTAGCCCCTGCCCTGCAGAAAACAGCAAATGCAGTAGCAAATATAGAAAATAAAACAAATAAACAGAACTGAATCGAACATTTAAAACTCTGATAAATTTGTTCGTAAAGCTCTCTTGCAGCCGGCAGCAGAACAATCTGCAGATAAAAGTAAAACTTGATTTCTGGTATAACTTAATACAGAAAATAAAGCTTGTCATGTTTTTAATTAATTTTTCTAAAAGAGCAAGTTGAAATATTAGCAGCTTTATAATTTTTCCAAACTGATTTGACCGGTGATAACCGATAGAAAGCACTCTTCTCTTTGGTATTCCAATAAATGTAAGATAATTTTTACCGCGACGGCTATTTCTCAAAGCCACGCGGAAATGCAATTCGTAAATATGCGTGAGATAAAACGTACCGCATGGCATTCGGTACAAACACGACTCGACGAATCTTTCTTGACGGGTTCGGCCGATTTGGAAGATGCTTGGTCGGAAAGGTCTGGTGTTTTTTCTAATAAAGAAAATTTGAAGTTATCATATTTCTCCATAAGAATTTATTTTAACAGATTAAAGTAATTTTTAATGAATTTTAAGATTTATAAAGTGAAAATAAAATAGTAAAATTAAAAAAAAAAAAGACAAGAAACTAAGTAATTAAAATTCACACTAAATAATTTATGTATTATGCACTATTTTTCATTAAATTATTTTTAATAAATTAAATAAAAGTTCAATAATATAAAGATATCTAACTATCTCTATAGATTCAGACTTGATCATAGCTATAAATATAGAATTATATACTTAAAAATAAGCTTACTTCCTGATATGGAAGAACTAATCTTTTCGAGTTTTAAGTTATCCTTCATGCTTTCGTCTACATTATCGTAACCAAACAATCCGAGTAGTTCGTTCATGGTATCCGTTATATAACCCTGAAATATAACAAAATTAACTCTAAGTTTAATGTGTATAATTTTACCATTCTAGTTAATAGATTTATATTCAAATTTATAATAATTTGTATAATTGTTCCAATAGTTCTTAACACATTTACCGCTCCTATAGAGAGTGTTGTTTCTAGCTGTGCAAAAAAATTCCTTTTATATTTTGTTTACTTATTACAATAAGCAATTGTTGATATAAATATTAGTATAAAAGTTTTTTAAAATAGTAATATGACAATTTAAGTAGTCAAAAAATATATTTTTATTAAGTAGAATATCAATTTAAGCATTTTCACTTATATATGTACATATTTGCACGGTTTATTGTATATGAATTTAATTTTTTTTTATCATTTAGACACGGTAACAATATATTCTCTGTTAGAAATATATTATCTTTCACAATTTCCTACATATGCAGTAAAACTTGGATAATTTGACGTTGAAGAAACCATAAAAAAATTCAAATTATTCAAAAAAAATTTGAATATTGGCATTAAAAATATGTAAATAAAATACAAGGTTAATGTTACCTATGGTTCCAAGATGGCGGCCCGTCTCTGATTCCAGCAAATAGAAGAAGGGAAACAGTGGGGACGCACGTTCTAACCTAACCTATTCTAATAAATTACCATAATTATTACCAATAAAATTATTAGAATAGGTTAGGTTAGGTTAGGTTAGGTTAGAATGTCTTGCTGGAATCAGACGAGCCGCCATCTTGGAACCATAGGTAACATTAACCAAATACAATATGGTACAAGTACTGTTTTACATTACAAATTTTTAATGTTACGTAAGTATTTTTGCCAATTACATTTCTTAAAAATCTTGGATTTTTTTTAAATAAATGTATTCTGTTTGTTAAAAGCGAATTCTTCAAATTTATCGAAGGACCAAAAGCCTGCTTCGCTTACATCTTCCTATCTCTCGACAAACTGGCTTAAAGCTAAAAAAAATTTTTTAAATGGGTTGAAGCTAAGAAACGCCCTGAATACTATATTCTGGAATCTCCCAATTAACATTACTAACATTAGTGCCAGAACACATTTTACCTTAATAATGCAACTGATTTTCATAAATTTTTCACAATTTTATTTTGAATTAACATAAAAAAAGTCCAAATTAAAATAGTATTTTAGTATCCTTGCATTACGTCTGTAGGAAATTCTGGTATTTGGAGGAAATACTCGAATTATCCAAGTTCTACTGTTTAAAAAAATACAGCAAAGAAAGTGTTCAGCTGCAAGCAACTTTTCATTTTATTACTACTAATTAAATAAAGCTGAATTCTTAACTTAAAATGTTAAAGTGATGACCTAATCAATTGAACAAAGAAGAGAAATAAAACCGAAATTAGAAAACTGATGTTTTAATATAACTAATGTGATACAGGTTTTTAATCTTATTTTTCATTATTTTTAAAAGTCTACTATGAAAAACTCATCAGTGCTTTTAATTACTTTATTTCATTATACTTCAAATGAGAATTAAAAGTTTTAACTTAAATTTTCTAATAATTCTAGGTATTAATATAAATACAAAGTTGGATATGCTCTTTTTTTTAAAATTCTGTCTGCCTTGCGGGCATTAAAAGGGTCTTTACTCAAGCCAATCATAGGTTCTGCTAGACAGCAAGGAAAGGAGGACGGGCAGTGCCGAGACAGACCACTCTCTAAAAAATTCCAAGAGTTTTTTGGCTGCCGGGATCTGACACCTGGTTCCGAGAGATGTAGGCCGACGTCTTAACTGCCCCAACGACTTTGCATATGACAAAACTATGAATAAACCTAATCCGTAGATCTGTGGTTTAATATTCCAACAGCGATAAAATGCAAGTAAATGAACATCGTAATTTTTCTTACTTTTATTTCAGCTTCACTTTCCTTTTTTTTCTCTTCTTCGTTAATTGCAGACGAATCCTTCTCTTCAAAATTTATTTCTTGGTTCACTTCCTCTTTTGAGTGATTTTTATCTTCCGCAGTTTCTGACGTCTAAAAATATAATTCATTAATACAGTTAATTAATTCAAAATTTCTTGATCAGTTTACAATTTTTTGAAATTATTATAAAGTAAAGTAATAACATCTAAAGACATATTACTTATTTATTGTAAAATATTCTTTTATATTCAGTACTGGTAACATACATTTTTCCAGAAATGGTGCTTGTGTCGATCATGTCTGGGAAAATGGCAAGCTACACTGATGCAGAGAAAGCAGTCTTCATATTAAAAATTCATGAAGCAAGTAAGTCAGGCACTCAAACGTAGCAATGGTTTCTTATGTGTTGTGTTCTTAATGTATCAGTTATAGAAATAGATAGATAAAAAACTCACGCCAAAATTTGTATAGACTCTTGATAATTACCGCCGAGTTCAGCGTTAATACGGCGTTTGTTAACGCTGAACTCTGCACTAATTATTAAGAGTTTATGTATCAGTTTATTTATCATATGAATGTTGGTAAAGATTTCCTTTATAAAATCTTGTTAAATTGTTAACTGTACAACAATTTTTATTGTGATTTTGTATTGGTCCACAGATCCTCTATAGCTGATGATAATACATTCAAAAATGATGTGGGCATTATGAAGCATCATAAACACAAATATAAAATACCTTTTCAAAAAACACCATTATTACTGTTTAAATGAATTAACTTGTTTCAGCTGCATTATATTCGCAAGCTAACTTTTTCAGATTTTTACATCTTGAAACCTGGGTGCGCGTTAGATTCAATGGTACATCAGAATTGAGAAAACATGGCACTAAAGACAAAATTAAAATACAAGGCTAAGACCTTCTAGTCAAGTAAAAAATCTACAGCTGAACTTTAGTGTTTTCACTTGACTAGAAAGTTTCATAAAACTGATACAAAGCAAAGATTTTGCAGCAAATTATGTGAAAAATTAATTATACCAAGTTCATGTAACTATGTCATATTTATAAGTGCAATGATAAAGAATTAATTTGATGGAACAGGGCACTAACTTTGTACAAGTTACATGATTTGTTTTATTTTTTGCCCATTGTAATAGACATGATCTACATTTGGGTTAGTCAGAAAATGAAGAATGGGATCAAACATATCTGGATCAGACCATCCAAATGAAATTCTTCATACTCTAAACCAGGGGTCGGCAACCTTTCGGCGGTGTTGTGCCAAACATAAGTTATAGTCTTATTCCGAGTGCTGACATGATTCTACCATGTTTATTATATATGTTATCCAAATTAGTCTGGTTGTAACGGACTTCAAAAATGTATAATTTTGAAATTAAATTGTTAATTGAATTATGTTCTTACATGAATAACATGTAGATGGTGACGCGGAATGTAAACGCATGCACTGTAATAGAAATATACAAACAAAAGATTCATTTTTACTGTAGTATGGCCTTCGCTGAACTATGTCTTTCATTTAAATGTGTAATCAATAATTAAAATATAATTTTTACTTCATTTCTATTTAATTAGAGTGCCACTGAAAATTGTCCCGTGTGCCACGTTTGGCGCACAGACCATAGATTGCCGACCCCTGCTCTAAACCAATGATGAGTCTCCATAACTCTCTCTCAAAGAGGCAGACAAATGCCTCTTTGCTATCTAGTGATGTGAAAACCATCGTAACTGTAGGAATTCGAAGTGTATCTAATACAGTTGACCCTCTGCATCTGCAGATTCAACCAAATGCAAACTGAAAATATTTTTAAAAACTTCAGAATGTTCCGAAAAAAGAAAATGTTACATCATTACTGACATATACTATGTAATTAAATCTATAATGGTGGCATCTGCAAGACATTATTCCTTAAACAATAGAGTAAAACAATTATCTATGTAGCAATTACATTGTATTAAGTATTATAAGTAATCCAGAAATGATTTAAAGTTTACAGGAGGATAAAAGATATGGGGAATCATATGCACTATGCCATTTTATATAAGAGACTTGAGCATACGCGAGTCCTGGGACCAATTTGCACGTACCAAGGAATGAATGTACATGGAACTAACTTTAATTTAAAGTCAGTCTGCTGATTTATGTTCTAATTAAGCTACAACCAAATTATAATAATCTAAAATATGTCAGCAATAACTGAAAACAAATTTTCTACCTTTCTTTTTTTAAATTCAGAATTTTAGTTTCATTTAAACTGTAGATTTCCTTAAAAAAATGAATAGTTCTAATTTAATTTATTTAAATTTAAAACATATGTAATATAAATTTATACCTTTTTATCAGAAGTGCTGTCTTTGCTTTTTTCTAAAGTACAGTCTTCATTTGAAGATTCTACTGAATTCATTTTCTCCTCTTCACATTCTGACATGACTTCTTTATCTACTTTTTGTTCACATTTTGCATTTTCAGATTTATCTTCTTTGGTTTCTACACTGTCGCCGTCATTTTCTGGCCTTGTATTTTCTACTTCCATTGGTTCTTCATTAAAATTTTGTTCTACACTACTTACTTCCATTAACTCTTCACAACTCTGTTTTTCACTACTAATATCTACTGACTCTTTACAATTTTGTTTTGCATCACTTTCTTCAACTGACTCTTCGCAATTTTGTTCTATACTTTCTGCTTCCGCCGATTCGTCGCCACTCCGCTTTACGCTGCTAATTTCTAATTCTTCGGGAATTTGTTTTGCATCGCTCGTTTCCACCAACTCTTTGCAAATCTCTTTTATTTCATTTATGTCCATTGGCTCTTCATGACTCTGTTTTAAATCTTCTTGGTTACATTTTTCTTTGGTAAGTGTCTCTGTTTGATTATTTTCGTTGCCATCTTCGGTAAGCAGGTTTTCATTATTTATTTCTGTCTTAGTTACTGGGCTTGATTGCACTATATTTTTATTTTCGTTTTCATTAACACAATTAACAGGATTTACTAAGCGACCTTCTGCTGAATCAGTTTTGAATTCTGCTGTGGCTTCTGAACTGCAAACTGGTTTCTCTGGTTCTTCTTCTTCCTGAATTGTCTTACAAGTGGTTTCCGAGAGAATAAATTCCTCCTTCGGTAAACCATTCTTTCCAATATTACTTCCACTATCATCACTCAACCAAGGTTCATTTTGTCTAACTTCACTTATAGTAATTAAACATGGACTGGATTCACGGGGGCAAGATAAATTTTCGTTTTCTTCTTTGTCGCTTTTACTGGCCTGAAAAGATTCATTGTGCACGCTTTGATCTCTACATTCTGAACTGTTCTCAAACGATTCTGAATCGTCTTCAACGGAGTCGACTATGATCCACGGTTCATTTCCCGAAATTTCTTCTAAAGTACTTTCACACATCTCGGCAGGATCTCTCGAATCAACGTCATCACAATTCTCGTAAGACTCGTTGCAGTAGTCCTTATTATCGGAAGTTATTTCCTCACAGTTTCTATCATCTTCATTTAACGGTGTGATAACAGATACATGAGGATATAACTCTGCACTTCCGGCTGATTCTACAGTTCTATTCTGTATATTTGTACAAGTCTCTGGTGGAGGAGGAGGTGAACATGCATCTTTTTCCAAGTTTGGAGAAGTGTGTTCATCCTATTAAAATAAATAAATAAAATTTTGTTTTAATGACGATTATAATTTTTATATTTAAATTATATCAGTTAAATATCAATTAAACTTCATTTATCATTGTTCTGTTATGTACAGATTTTATAATTTTTGATATACAGTAAGACCCCACTTAATGCTGATTCGATATAACACAGTCTGCTCAAAGCCTTAAAAAAGCTCAAAATTTATGCTGATTTAAAAATTATTGTGTCATTTCATTGATTCATATATAATATGATTATCCCCAAACACGAATCAATCGGCAAAAGGTGGCAATTCATCGTAGCACTGTACTTCCCTTAAATCTATGTTTGTTTGGCGCAATTTTGGAAAAAATATAACATTGCGGATGCCATAGGCAATATCAACTTCGCTTGGAAAGAATTAACTGATAGATGCATGAACGAAGCGTGGAAGAAGTTATGGCCGAAGGTATCCAAGAATTCTCAATGAGAAGAGCCTATCACGGTCAACTTAATTGATACAGCAGGACTAGGAGATGTAGACGTGCAGGATATTGAGGAGTTACTGCAAGTTTCTGGTGAAAGCCTTACCAAAGACGACCTTCAAGAACTGGCAGAACAAGGAAATCGTGTAGAACTGGAAAATAGAGATTCTGAAAATAAAGTACCTAAACAACTTGTTACAGATTTCTCTAGTAAAAGTTTGGTAACCGAAATCGTTGATCAAATTATAGCAAATGATCCAGATTTTGAAAGGAGTGCAAAAGCAAAACAAGGCGTTTTGGATGCAATCTTCTGCTACCGACATTTGCTTAAGAAAAGAAAAAGAAAGCGATAAATGAAACTACACGACTTTATCGCAAAAAAACAAAAATTTCGGAAAAGCCAGGACCTTCATCACAAAATATGAACTTTACATTTCTGTGTGTATATGTTTGTGTGTTATTTAACATATATTTTTATGCAAATTAATATAAAACCAACTTAAAATTATAGTAAAATCTGTTTATTTTTAGTTGCGTTACCTTTTCCCTATTTACTCTATGTTAAAATGATCTCGTTTAACGCTGTTTTGCTTAGCACTTTGTCATCCAGGAACGCATTCCCCGTATTAAGCAGGGTCTTACTGTATATACAATTCAGTTTTTACACAGATTTTTTACACGATTTTGAACTGATTTTTTTAAAAACTCCATTTGATATTTTCCTCTTTAATAAAACAAAAATTTGTATTAATCCTATTTATATATCAAAACCACAACAGCCCTAATTCGAACCTCCAAATTAGAACTAATGTGATCTAACAAAAATTTTTCAAGAAATTTTATCTTTTGAATTGTCAATATTTAGTTACAGTAAAGCTCAATATAATGGACCATCAAAAGACTGAAGAGATTGGTTCATTATAATGAAAGTCTGTTTTATCACGACTGTTTGTTATTACAGACTTTTCCATTACATTGAAAAGTCCATTACTATAGAGTAGAATTGTGTTAAAATGGATCTTGAGAACAGACCTATAAAAAATATTTGTAATTTGCAGGGCTGTGGAGTCGAAGTCGTGGAGTTTTGTTATTTTAGCCGGAGTCGGAGTCGTCAAAAATCCCCCGACTCCAACTCCTTTTCACTTTCCCAACTTGTTTTGTATATAAAAAACGAAAAAGTATTTTAATCATGTCACATTTGACTCTCCGAGTTTTATTGCAAATCTATACGTTTGGAGATCTCTTTAACCCAAAAAATGTCAAATAAAGGGAAAAATTTGCACATCCACGCGCATATGTTGGCGTCTAATTTCTTTATTCTGCTCTGAACTATTAAACAATACCTCAGAATGAGTAAAGTTTAAGAAACAAAATTTGGCACAGTAGCGTGTGTATAAAGGGCATTAATGGTATTAAATTTTGGTTCTCTATTAAAGGTCGACAGGGTAGAAGGGGTCACGTGTCATATCTCCAGGGTGGTCGGACTTGATGAATATTTTACTCGTTATTAGCATTCACAATCTTATAATATAATCGAGATGGGTTAATAATAATAATAATACTGTAATAATAATGATAAGCTCAAAGTTCAAACAGTTAAGAGTTGAAATTTGGTACACAGTTAGGATACATCATAAGAATGTACACTAAGGAATTTTTCGAAATTCCTCTTGTGGAGGGAAGAGGGAGAGGGTTAAGGATTACCCTGAAGAACTCCATTTCTACCGTGCTATTTTAGATGCGGTATTTTGCGTTTTCGTGAAAAATCAAACATACTTTTAGACTCATCTAAAAATTCTCTAATTAGTCTCGGAAGAGAGAGGACCTAATTCTTGCACCCAGCGAAAATGGGTAAAATCGGCTATAATCTAAATATCTTAATCTTCATTATTGTTACTTTATGCGTGAGCATCATCTGGCTCATCTGCTAGTGTTTTTTATATTTTTGTTTATAAAACTTGTCTCTACCTTCAAAACTAAGCTTGAGTTCTAATATGAAAACAGACAGAAAAAGAAATCGTACAAAATTTGAAGATGATATTTATTATGCACTGGAAAAAATAAATCACATTGACCACTCTTCAAGTTTGGATGTTAAAACGGCAATACTGCACTATCCAGACATTATCCAAAATACAACATTGATTATCACAGCATTGTCACCAACCGAGTTTCGGTAGAGCGTTTATTTTCCGCTCTTAAAATTATTAAATATGATTTAAGAACTTCAGTGAATGCTGACTTAATAGAAGTGATTTTTTTTTTGTAAGGAGTAATTCAGTTTATAACAGAGATGGAAAAAAATAAATTAAACAACATGGCAAAATAAGCAACCTCTTTTTTTTTTTTTTACCAGTCTAAATGTTAGAGAGGAGGGTATTGTGGAATAGTCGGGAAATATGGAATACCGAGGTTTCGGCCCTGTTTGTTGCTGCTATCACTTGGGAATACCATAAACTACTCAAGAAAGACTCCTATGATGCAGTGCAGTGAGAGTTGACTGCTTGTTGTTGTCGTACTACACACTACAGAATAAAGTGTGTTTTGTGATTTTTAAGAGTTTTGCAAGCAAGTTTTCAAACATTTTAACCTACTAACACACATGTGACTTGAACATTGATGTTAAGCATAATGTACACTAAAAGAATTGTAGTTTGTTATACTGTGGCCGTTTTTTAGCTGACAGTGTTTTGTTCATCAGTGTAAAGGTTCATTTTCCAAGATGGCGTGTCGGGTATTATGGAATACTAGGTATTTCATAATACCCGACGTAAAAGTATAGTATTCCATATAACTGGAAAACGAAGATGCTGAATGTATCTTCTGTAACAGAAAATTCTCCGAAGATCGACGAGGGGAAATTTGGATTCAATGCTTCAGCTGTTCTCTGTGGGCTTACCTTGACTGTACCGAGCAGAGAAAGAAAATTATATCTGTGACTTTGTAAATAGACTCGAAGCAGAAATGACATGCACATAATCTTAAAAATGTGGTTTTTTAGTTAAAAATAACTATGTTTTATGAGGTATAATTAGTTTTTAAATGGTTTAAACCACCTATTCCATATTACCCGACTATTCCATAATAACCTCCATTTGTGACTTTTTATAAATATATTTTTTTTTACAAGTGACAGTTCATTACAACTAGTTATAGTATGTACTCATGATGATTTTGCAGAATTTAATCAAAAACCAGTAAAGTCATTTTTAGAAATGTAAATGGTATTCCATAATACCCTCCTCTCCTTTATACTTCTCATTCTTGACTTAGTTTAATGTATCTGTATACTTACATATTATCCAATATACTCGTATATTATGTATTGTACAACATTTTTATTAAACTAATTTGTTTGTATAAGAATGTATTTACTATTTTTATTCATATACGTTTACCAAATACCAATGCCATCATCAAACAAGTCAATAAATGAACTTATATATTCAGTAGATGTGTCAAATTTTAATGTTTAATTAATTTTTTTAAATTGTTTTATTTTGTATTTTTTTTTTAAAATAATCAGAATCGTCGTCATTATTACTTTTCCGGCTATTATACAGTAAGGCCTATAACAAAGGAAAAGAACGACGATCAGTCAAAAAATGATTTTCTCAGAATTTTACGCTTTTGGACTCGGAAAGCCTCGAAACATAGAGAAGTGCAAAAGCATTCGGGTTTTTTCTGTACTCACGGGTGTTAGAATGTGTATCAACCGATTTAGTTCAACCATTTTCAAGCTTAATAACTCCTGTGTTAAACCATCCGACTCCGATTCAAAATCGTGCCTCCCATAGAGTCTAACATTCGTACATACAGGAAAAAACCCGAATCTTTTGCAAGTCTCGACATTTCGAGGTGCCCCAAGTGCAAAAATTTAGGGTGGGATCATTTTTTGAACTATCGCTACACTTTTCCTCTGTTATATATAACAACAGAAAAGTAAAATTATTGCATTGACTCATTACTTAGAGGCATATTTTAGCTTTGGAATAAAAAAGTTTCTACGTTCTATCTTTATTAGAACAATATTTATTGATGCTAATATTCTGAGGTCACATGATGACATCAGAATTTTCGGGCCTACTTTGTTAACAAGTCCGCCCTTGGTTGGAGTCAGGGTCGAATCATAAGAAAAAATCGGAGTCAGAGTCGTGTAAAAATCTACCGACTCCACAGCCCTGGTAATTTGTGTATGTTTTTTTCATGTCCACATGCCAAACCAATGTATTTTTACATTATTTCAGTAGATCTGTTACCACAAAATTATGGGGATTCTACTGTATATACACTGAGTGGCCAAAAAATTAGAGACACCCTCTAATAACAAGTTGGTCCACCTTTAGCTCTGATCACAGCCGATATTCTTCTAGGCATGGACTCAATAAGTTGCTGATACCATTGCTGAGGAATGTTGGCCCATGCTGACATAATGGCAGCTCTAAGTTGGGTCAAATTGGATGATGGCGTTTCCAAGCTTTGAAGTGTTCTTTTGACTTCGTCCCACAAATGCTCCATAGGATTGAGGTCAGAAGACTGAGCTGGCCATTCAAGCACGTTAAACTCTGATTGATGTTCCTCAAACCAATTTGAGACTGATCGAGCAGAGTGGCAAGGTGCATCGTCCTGCTGAAAGTGACCATCTCCATCAGGGAATATTACAGCCATAAACAAGTGTACGTGATTGGCAACGATGTTGAGGTAAGCTGTGCTATTCAGAGATGTGTCCACAAATATTAAGGAACCCAGCGTACTCCATGAAAACATTCCCCAGACCAAAATTCCACCGCCACCAGCCTGAAGAGTTGTCATTTGGCAGGAGGGGGTCCATGAATTCATGCTGTTTGCACCATATTCTGATCCTGTCATCTGCATGATGGAGCAGGAAATGAGATTCATTGGACCAGGCTACTTTTTCCAGTCCTCAAGTGACCAATTTCGTCATTCCTTAGCCCACAACAGCTGCCTTTTCCCTATTTTTCTGTTTTTTCTGTCATACCAAAGGCACTCTTGATGGTCTCCTGCTGCTAAAGCCAATCTTGTTGTTTGTTGGGATATGCTTTGTGATGCACTTGCATTGAATTCAGTTGTAATTTGTCATGTTGTAGCCCTTCTGTTGTAGCAGATAATGCACGCTAATCGCCTTTCACCTGTCTTTTTCATCAGCCTTTCTCAACCAGAATTGTTCTTATCACTTGGAGTTTTTTTCCTCAACTGCCACTCCCTAAACACCCGAGATACTGTTGGGCAAGAAAATCCTAAAAAAGTTGTTGTTTCAGAGGTGCTGGCATCAGCTCTTCTTACATCGATGATCATCCCTTGTTCAAAGTCACTTAAATCTTCCATCTTACCCATTTTGACATTAACTTCTGAATTAACTACGTTGACTGAAGCTAAGCATTCCTTATATAAGCAACTCTACATTGTTACATCACTATTGGACAGGTTTACTTTCAAATAAGGAGTGTCTCTAAGTTTTTGGCCACTCAGTGTAGTAATATCAACTCATCCATTATTGTATTGATATTGTGGACAAAATTTCAGTTGTAAAGTATGTAAGCATGATTTTTATTAAACTTGTAAAAGCAATATATCTATCGATAAATCTAAAATATAAGTCTACAGCTTTTCATTTTCTTTTACGATCCACAGCTTTGCTTTACACAACAAATCCAAGACCCATCACACACAGAAAACAAAACCAAAATTAATCAAAAAATGAAACAAACTAGATGTAATGTTAAAATCTACATGGATTGTTAAAAAATGAATTTTACATTACTTTTGCATTTATTTTTTGGAAACAAACTAAATAAAACGACGACTACTACAAAATAAATAAAGTGATGACTGCAACAAAATAAAATAGCGAATGAAAAGTCCATAATAAGAAAAGGACAGTGGACTTCAGGACTCGAAAAATAGTCTGTAATAGTGAGAATCTGTTATAATGGATTCTGCAAGTGAGTTTTCTTCTAATTTTCCTATACCTCCAACCAGACCAACATCAGCTGTCTGTAATAACGCAAAGTCTGTTATATCGAGTTTTTACTGTACTGTACATGTAATTTTCAAATGAAAATCACATAAACAAGTTCAAAACAATAAGAAGATTAATAAGACAGTCACAAACCGAAAAATTCCTTTACAAAAAATTTACATTGACGACACTGACATCAACATCATCGATTGTGCTTTATTTCTATCGTCATGACAAATCCAAACTATGACTCATAGTTATAAAAATACTTTAAATAAAAGATCCTCTATTGAAGCACTATTTTTACATTTCTCATTTAAGGAAAAGAAGTAATCTACATTATATATTTTACAAATTGGTTGATGAAACTCTTAACAGATAACATCATATTCTATGTAAAATTAATATAACTGTGGACAAAATCTTACCAATAAATTAATAACAGTACACAATATGTACAAAACCCAGACAATTCATTAAGACCAAATACTCTTTCTGAATTTATATACAGGGTGGGCCAGCGAAAACGAAATGGCAAAGTGTTCGTGTTCGTCCAAGCAAATCGCTTGGACAGGTCGATTTTACTCTCGAGGGGACATCTTTTTAAATAAAGTTTTTGCGATTCTGAATACAACAGACAACAATAAATTTTAAAAACTCATTTATTTTGTATTAACTAAACAAACATTTATTTCGAAAAAAATGTTTGTTTAGTTAATATTCAGAATCGCAAAAACTTTATTGCATAAGATGTCCCCTCGAGAGTAAAATCGACCTGTCCGAGTGATTTGCTTGGACGAACACGAACACTCTGCCGTTTCGTTTTCGCTGGCCCACTCTGTATAATAAATTTCCATGCTGTGGGAACTGTCTTCCCTGCACAAACCTTCTTGAATCTGGAAAAATTAATTTTGTAATTTATGAATAATTAAAGTATGCTGCTTAATTTGCAATAGAAAAGTTCCATTTATTGCATCTGAAAGTTTTACTTCTCTAGTAAGGTAATTGAAGAATCAGGTCACCCATGTAATGTCTTGTAACTGTGAAGAAAGTGGAGATTTATAGGAAGGAGATTAATTACTTATGCCTAAATGAAGAGATGCAAACATCTCCCACAGCATGGTAGTTAGTTTATTATATATATATACATACATACACATATAAACCTCACAAAACCCAATAACTTTGTTAAGCCAAAACAACCACCAGATTACATTGAACTGCTCTTCTGCATTTATATTTAATTAATTACTAAATAATTTGTCACTAGAGAGAGGCATTAGGTGTCATCTCTTATTAAATTTAATAATTATAATTAAATTAATATTTATTAAATAATTTAAATATTCTGGAAGAAAAGAATCATCCCGGAGTATGACTCAAACCTGCAACTCCTGCTTACAGTGCAGATGCATTGCCAGTTACACTACCTGAGCCTCCAGTCTGATCTCCTCTTCCAGACATATTTAAATATGATATACCCATCCTCAGTTACATATGGTGCCAACTGGGGATGCCTTCAGCACTCTCGTCCTATAAACTCCTACTCATGGTACTCAGCCAGCCATTGCTCAACCCAGTATATGGTATGAGTTTATAAGACAAGGGTGCTGAAGGCATCCCCAGTCGGCACCATATGTAACTGAGTACACACACACACACACACACACACACACACACACACATAAACAAATCTCACAAAGCCCAATAATAGATAGCACCTAATGCCTTCTTCTAGTGACAAATTATTTAGTGATTGATTAAATATAATTGCGTGGAAAAGTAACCCAATGTAATTATATATAACTCCAGAAAGAGTACTCAGTCTTAATGAATTGTTTGTTCTTTGTACATATAGTGTACTGTTATTAATTTGTTATCAAACAGTTTTCCTATGCTTAAATAACTAAGAAATTCTTCAGAAAGATGTGAAATTCTTGTGTGCGCCACCAACACATTCATCTATCACAATCACCAGAGATGTGTTTAAGGTCTGACGTTTTATTGACAATTTCACTCAGGCTCAAGCGGTTGGCCTATGCAAATGTCTATATTGGTGTAGGAACCTCATATCTACATGCATGATGCACTTTTAGATCTCTCCCACTCATTTTCTGTGCACCAAACCATTTTTATTACTCACACTTACTTAAACTTTTATCTTTAAAAGCTGACCAATTTCTGGTTAATTCCCCTCATTTCTGAAAACTATTTAGAGACTGACTGTCAAATTTATTGCTTTTTATTTACTTCTACAAAGTAAAGTTTGACAAAATAATTATATGCATTTAAAACACATCCCTAACTTGACTGCAATGTTCCTACTTATTTATGCATAAAAGCATTACTTTCTGCCATCTAAATTAAAACTAAAGATGTCGCTACCATTTAAACTATATAGCAGGGGTGGCCAACAAGTCGATCACGAAGCCAATTTTGGTCGATCGCTCGCGATGTCTTGACTTAATCTGTTACATTTGTAACCAAACACAATGCATGGAATGTAACATGCAAACACAACAGTATTCATGCAGTTAAAACTTGACTCATAAAAAAAACAGCCATTTAGCTTGAATATTTGGTACTGTCATACGGTAGCTTCTTTACTTTGGTATTAACATTATTATTATTATTAATCAATATTATTTATCCACAGTGACAATGTTAAGTTTCAAATTTTCTTCTGTTTAAAATGTAAGTACCTTTTCTTTATGTTTTAAATTAAATTGTGGCTTTTCTTACCTATCTATTTACTTGATAAGTGAGCGTTCTCGGCAACAGACCTCTAAACTGCGGTCATCAACGGAGTTAATTACCACAGTTCATGAGTTTTTTAATTTTCTAAGAAATTTTCATTTAATTCAATATTTATTCTTTAAATTGTCATATTTCTTTTGCATTTTAGTATACCCATGAACATGAGTAGTGAACCAAAAAAATTGAAAACTTATCATTTTCATGAAGAATGGGAACTCAATTACTTTTTTACAATGGTGAATGATAAATGTTGTTGCGTAATATGCCTTACCTCGATAGCCATTGCTAAAAAGGGTTATCTGGAGAGACATTTTTTAGCTTTACATAACAGATTGTTTTCTCAATTTGGAATTTGATGGATAAAGTTAAGGATCTTCTACATGCAAAGAAGACCAGGATGAAATCAATCACGTACCTGGAACCTGTTACTGGTGTGGGTGATACGACAGATAAATATATCGCAAACGCTTTCGAACAATAATAGTTCTTCCTCAGGTGATACAAAAAACAAGCGACGAAACATAGAACAAAATAGAACATGAATATTTAAAATTAGAATCGAATCGAATCGAATCCACGGTATTGTTGGAGATCACACCTTAAACCAACAGATACTAGAGATGGCCCACCTGATATGCTATAATTTGTTTTTTCTGTTCAATGGAACTGTTTACATGCAAAAAAGAGGGTCCCCATGGGGAGCCCAGTATCTGGAGACTTATGCAAAATGGTCATCAGACAGTTGGAACACAAGATCCTGCCACAGTTTCTTCCAAACATCATTTTATATAAAAGGTACATCATCATCCTATGGAAAAATGTACTGGACGTGACGGCATTTGTGGTATTGATTAATGACAGCCCATATGGCTAACCGTAGAGATCAAACAGGCTAACAGCAAGGAGGCCCACTTCTTAGACCTAAACATCAAAATCGAAGGGTTGATGGTCCACACCTCAGTCTACTGTAAACCGGGTACGGGTCTCCCTTTACATCCCGATTTGGTCATGTGACCCATTCCAGTACAAGACTGCCGCATTTAACGCTTTAAACAGGAAGGCATTTTCGCATTCCTCCATTCCGCAAGCTCTAGCCACCAAATTATCTTATATTAAATGCATGACAACCAACCATGGGTACCCCAATCTGATCCATAGGTTGATTAATCAGTACCACCACTCTGTACATGTGTCTGCCATCCACATCCATCGTGACAACCGACCAGAAGATGAAACACGTGTCCCCATCACATTTAATCCATACATTAAATCGTTATATATGGAGATTGCCAACAAATGCCACTTTCGGATCACATACAGATGTCCGACCATCTTGGACATCCTCCACAACGGGAAAGACTCTCCCAATCAGAACAGACTTCCAGGCATTTACTCCATCCCTCTTAAGGACCACAGGTGTGATAGGGACCTTATTTACATCGGTTCCACCAAACGCTCCTTGAGAGTTAGAATATGTGAGCACACTGCAGATGTTCGGCATGGGAGGAACACTATGGCTCTTGCTGTTTACACAACTGACCCTGACATCAAGGCCACCTTCAACCAAGCGAGGATCATCATCACTTCGCCTCTCCCTGAGCACCTGAGATGGTTGGAGACTATTTCCATTTATAAAACTAGCCGTAACACCACCTGCATAAATTACAAAGAGGAGCTGAATTTGTCCGTTGCCTGGCAGGCCCTCTTGGACACCGATCTTTAATCACAGACTACCCACAGGAAATGCACATGTTCAATACAACATTCTTGCACAAGACATGGATTTGATTCTAATCTATATATATATAATCGAGATGAGTTGATGATGATGATAATGATAATAATAATAATAATAATCAGCGCAGAGCCCAAGCGGTTAGGAGTTGAAAGTTGAAATTTGGTACACAGTTAGGGTACGTCTCGAGAACGCACACTAAGAAGGGATTTTTCGAAATTCCTCCCCACAGGGAGACACAGGATTAAGGCTTAACACTTCCATCAACAATGGAAGTGTTAAGAGAAAGCCACGTGCAAGACGCAGATGCAGTTTTTTTCGTTTTTTGCAGAAAATCAAACTTATTTTTAGACCCATCTAAAAATTCTCTAATTAGTCTGGAAACAGGAAGACCCAATTCTTGCATTCTGTGAAAACAGGTAAGGTTGACTATAACGTCATAATCTTAATCTTCGCTATCGTTACTTTTGCCTGAGCAATGCTGGGCCTACCTGATAGTTTTAAATATTCGTGTTCTATTTTGTTCCATGTTCTGTCGCTTGTTTTTTGTATCGCCTGAGAAAGAACTATTATTGTTTGAAAATGTTTGAGATATATTTATCTGTCATATCACCCACACCGGTAACAGGTTCCAGGTACATGAATGATTTCATCCCGGTCTTCTTTGCATGTAGAAGTTTATCTGAATCATTTTCCAAATATGGCAGATAACCTACAAAAACATTAAAATATTAATTATAAGATCAACAAATACATTACAGAAATCCAAAAAGTAATTGAAGATTTTTAGGTAAGATTCGAAGATTTTGAAAAATTTAAATTGTGGAATTTATATCTTTTCCTTTTAAAAAAAAATTTAAGTGTGAAATGCATTAGCCAAAAAATTTCAGACATATTTTATATGGAGCAAAAGGCATTAGAAAATGAATTATAATTTTACAAATTGATTTAATCTCACGAGCCAGAAAATTTGAAGATGATTTTTGGAAATACGTCAACCGAGAAAAATATCCCAGTATCACCAAATGTAGCGAATATATTTAGTCTTGTTTCGGATCTACATACCTGTGTGAATCGGCATTTTCGTACTTAAAGTTAACAAAGACTAAACAACGTTCTGTCGTGACTGATTCCCATACTAAAGACTATTATTATCTTTGTCGGGATATACACCAAATTATGATTCCTTGGTTAGACACATGCAAACTCAGTCCTCCCATTAATGTTAAGGTAATAAAATAAATTCTAAATCTGTCTTTATCTGTAGCTAATTTGAATTAATAAATATTGCTAATAATTACTCGTGTTGTTTTAATTCCCCCGAACGTGAGTATTTTGGCCCGTTAAATAATTATGTTGTTTTTTTATGTAGGTAAATATACAGGGTGTTTCGGTACGAGGTGCACTCCCGCAAGCTATTGATAGATTAGCAAAAAATAAGTCTAAAATTCTTATATCATTCTTCCATGATAAATTTTTGTGGCCCAAAAAAAAATTGCAAAAGGGAAATCTTAATCAAATTATCAGCCATACTGTGCATTTTTGTAACAACTTTTTCGTATTTATGAACAAATAGTACCACAACTTATACATTGCAATTGATTAAAAAAAATTATATTATATTTTAAGTTACTAAAAATCTATCTTGAAAAAGTGTCAAAAAATCGAATATTTTAGGTACTGCCTGTAGGGAATTAACTCGTAGCTGCAAATATCAAAAGTTGGGTCTGGAAATTTATTTTCTTTATGAGCCTATATCTCGAAAACTTAATAAGTGATTTAAAAAATAAAAAATAGTTTTGAACATATATTTTGCTTATCTACCCATAGCTCGTGGGAGTGCACCTTGTACTGAAACACAGTGTATAAACATAGTATGTATTTCACACCTCCCCCTCCCCACTTACTACGGCTATGACAACAAGTTGATTGCGACACATTTTTAAGATAAAAAGTAGATCTTATGTACACAAAAGTTGGCCACCCCTGCTATATAATATATAAATCCATTTTATATTAATTAAATGAACATTTCTTTAAAATACTATTTAGTAACTTCAAATTAGAAGACAATAGTACAGTAACCCCTTATTAATGGCTCATTTGGATATATTGCACTGTCTTTTTTTTTTTTTTAAATTCCAAATATAAAAGCTATTTAGCCAGTAATTTTTAAAAAATTGGTTGCCAATGAACTTCTACTGGCAAAGAAATATTACCTTATTCCATAATTACCTTTAAACTATCATTATATGAAATACCATCCACAAAGAAGCAAGTCTGCAGGACGATTGAAACTAGACAAACAGGTAGCTAGAGTGGTTATATCACTCATTCGGTTTCTCCCCAACATGCGAGATATAACAAGAAGCTGCTGTAGAATAAATTTAAATCTGACAGCTGAGCAATCAACTCTCCAACTTGTGCTATATTTAGTATTAGAAAAAAATTAAATAGAAAATAATTTTGAGTTTATTTTAGCATTTATCATCATCATCATCACTTATTTTATAATTAGACATTTAGACTCAATTAAATCAACAAATATTTATTAATATTTGACTTTGTTCTGGCTAAATTATTAGTTAGCCAGAATATAGCCAAATAATCTAGCATTTAATGATTATATTATTATAGAACAACAACATACCTTGAACATGCAACTCACACCAGCAACAATTCAAGGTACGCTGTTGACTCCGGTGTTATTTGAATGTTGTTTATTATAGAACACTCAGACTTGATTATTTATATTACATCTATGATTCTATGATTCTTCCAAATTCTACAAACCTTCTAAACTGCCTACCAGCAAACCTCACTTAAAGAATGAAAGCTGGCATGAAGGCTGCTTTGAAGGCATGGAGTATACAATGATTTGGATTATGCAAAGGTTTTATTTTTGTTCTAGGCATTTTCTATGGGGTATATGCTGCCGTAGATTAGTCATGTGAAATTACACATGTAATCGCATCTTTACAATTTTTATACATTCCTTTCCCGAATCAAAAAGCAAAATTACTCCTTAGTTCTATTCACACTTTTATTTCTATTGCTTTTGAGATATATATTAAAACAAAAAAATTGTAGAAATAATTTTTCACTTATGACTTTATCATTTAAAAAACTGAACAAGAACACGCATTATTCAATTAAAAACAAAATGGCACTACAAATCTTGAAAAAACAATATATAATTCTAAATATTTCAGGAGCATTAACCATAAGTGTCTGTATCTCTTGTTTCTGACAATTTCCATATACCATATTTTACGGACTATAAGACGCACCTAAATTTTGGAGGCAATTTTTCAAAGAAAAAAGTGCATCTTAGGGTCTATTTACACACAACAGTGACGTGCTGGGTCAGTGCAGTAAGCATCGATAAATACCACACATAGCCAATCAGAATTTCATGTACGACACTTGTATGATTGACAGAATACAGATCACGTGTAGTAGATGAAACTCTAATTGGCTATGTGCGATATTTATCGATGTTTATGCACCAAACGGTCACTGTGCCGGCACGTCACTGTTGTGTGTAAATCAACCTTTATAGTCCGTAAAATATGGTAATGTGCTAACATCTTGATGCTTACACTATTGGATACTGGAACTTTGTATATATAACCCTTTCAGAACCTTTTTATCCAGTAAGGTACATATCCATCTTGATGCTGAATTTTGTATAGTTAAATAGTTCTTAAATAAGTATAAATCCTATTAATTGTCATTGATTTTTATTCTCAAATAACAAAGAATTCAGAAAATTTATCTGTGTATTCAGGGTTTGCCTTAACTGCTTTAAATTTGTAAAACCAAAATTTTTATTACAATATGTATCTTTTTTCTTAAATTATACTAATTCAAAATAACAGGCTAAAACAATTGGAAAAGAAATTAGTTTTGTTTCAGTACTATGTCAATCAAACAAAAGTTCTACTCTGACTTCTCAAAACAAAAACTGCTTTATTTAGGGCATTCATGTATACAAAAATGAACCAATAACCAAGTGTTTTCAGAGCTTTGTTCCATCATCAGGATGCTACACTTACAAAAATTCATTACTAAATGGAACATTCAAACATTAACCATTTTTACATTTAGATTTTTCTGAACATTCATAAATTGAATTCTTCATTCAACCATTTTCACTTGGAACATTCTCATATCAAACAGTCTTTTTAAAATCTAAACTCCATAAATGTTTCCATAAAATCTATCTTGACCACCTTTAAAGCTAACATTTTTGACATTTAATGAACATGTCATTAGGCTAGGTACTACAGTAGAGCATTGATTATCCGACCCCCGATTAACCGTCACATCGGTTAACCGACCGCGTTCTAGTCGGCAAATTCAAATGTCCGCTAGTGATGTGGCGCTACAATATTTGGCTATGTCTTGGCTACTTTATTATTATTTTTGTTAAATTTTTGCGTGTTTTAGCTGGCAACATTGGCTCGACCATGAAAGGGAGGCCAGTATTTAAATGAGGCTTAATTTTATTTAACGACGCTATCTAATTGCTGTTTTTAAAACGTGTGCAAGATTTAGCAGCAAAAAACGAGTCTGACACTCGTTTTTTGCTGTGAAGAAAAAGAAAATTTTGGACTTCTTTTTCTAATGTACAGTAAGTTCTCTACTTACGAACTTAATCCGTTCGTAGCGGTCGTTCACAAGTCGAAAAGTTCGTAACTCGAAAAGACGATGTTTGGCGCAAAAACTCAAATACAACGTTGTTTTTACAATTATGTAATATTTAGGCTACTTGAATAATGTTGAATTAAGATTGTTAAAGGAAAGTATAAATTCAAATCAAGTACATTATTTATTAAAACATTTAAAACAACTACAAATGTACAGTACATACATATGTACTGTAAATGTTTTAACGTAAAACTTCAAAAATAAACTTGACTATACATAAAAAATAACCAACTGCACTTTAACCCGCCATCTGTCGGCTTTGTTCGTAACTTTGAAAGTTTGTAAGTCGAATGTTCGTAAGTAGAGGACTGCCTGTATAGGTCTACTTTATGTAAAATATGTAATCCGAATATATATTTTTTTGTTTTATATTTTTCAATATACAGTACAGTACTGTATTTATTTTGTGCAAAATAAAGAAATAATTTTTAACAACACAATAGAGACAATTACTATTTTAAAAAAAATTTTGTTAGGCTTAACATCGATGAAAATTCAACGCGAAGTAGGTTAATAGCGATATACTAATATACTATACTAATAATGTATTTTTTCATACTTTTCAGTTATCCGACCAACCCCAGTCTCCAATTGAGTTGGATAATCGATGCTCTACTGTAGTTTTGTTTCAATACTTTATACAAAGTGTAGGAATCTATTGATAATGGAGAATCTATAAAACAAATATATAATGAACTGGATGTAAGAAAATGTGCTATCAAACAGGTATAATGTGAATAAGCAAAAGAAAAAACAACAACAAAAAAAAAAAAATGAAATCATCATGGACGCGTTATCAATTCATGCAAAACAACACATTTAACACAAATTTTATATAAACAATTTTACGCTTGCATGAGATCAATAGCAGAGAAGAATTCTTGGCCGGAAAGAAATGACTTTTACAATGAAAAAAAAAGTGCCATTGAATTCATTATCTAAGTGTTTGTTACAAAAAATTGTCAGCAGGTCAACAAGCTGCAAGCTGCAACAAGCTCAAGTGAATTTTTCCAAAAAATTTTTAGACGTTTACACACAAAAAATTTTAAACTTTATCAAAAATGATAGTAGCATCACAAGGAACATGCATTACTACACTCATTGCCATAAAAATTAGCGCACCAAGGAGAAGTTGTCAAAATCAAACAAAACTATATACGCAAGTGTAATGATGATAAAAGTAAGTAATTACAAAATAAAAGCAAAAGGATTATTTATTGCAGATAAAAGTACAAATGAAAGGAAGTTCTAGTACCCTGTTGGGCCACCTCTAGCATGAATACACAAAGTGATTCGGGCGACATAGAGACATATAGGTGCCATATTGTGATGTGCGGCATTTCAATCAAAAGTTCTGCAAGTGGTCCTCCAGTTTGGCCAAACTCCTAGGCTGTCCAACTTGACGTCCCAGACATGTTCGACTGATGACAAATTAGGGGAGTGTGACAATGTGGTGGAGGCAGTCCTGTGATATTCTTGCTGTGAGTGATCAAGCTTTGGCCTTTAGGAAAATGGATCTAGGGATCCCTGCCACAAGAGGCAACACATGTGGCTTCAGGATGTCACTAACATACTACTGGGCTGTCGTGATCCTTGGATCACTACTAGAGGTGACCGGCTGTTAAATGCGATGGCACCCCAGACCATCACACCAGCTGTGGGGGAAGTGTGCTGCTCTAAAGAGTAGGCAGGACTGAGGCCTTTATCAACAGCCTCCAGACACAAACACAGCCCTCGTCAGTGATCCAAACAGAATCTGGATTCATTGCCATAGACGGCCTGGTTCCATTTCATTGCGATCCACTCCCCTTGGGAGTGACACCACTCCAAACAGAGACAATAGTGGGTGTCTATCAATGGCAGCACATGTAATGGACATGATAACAAATGTTCCTCACCCAGGCACTTCAAAATGGTATGGTAAGACACAGGAATGTAATGGTGCCACCTGTGTCTGGATAGTGGACAACAATATGGTTGGCACTGTGTGTGCTTTTGAGGACCAGGCAGTTCTCTCGGTTAGTGGTCTGCCAAGGGCATCCTAAGCCTGAGTGAAATGTGTGTGAGCTCTCTCTTGTCCACTAGTCCCAATACCTCTTCACAGTGTTGTCAGAACAGCCTAGGTGGTGAGCTATTCAACAAGAAGACCATCTGGCTTCTCTCAACCCTTTGATCCATCCCCTCTCAAACTTGGTTAGTTGTTTATATGGTCGTTGATTGTGATGAAAAGGCATCTCTAGTGATACAGCATCCATCTGCAACAGGTAAACTACAGACAGGATGCCTTTGTGCACTTTTTTATAGACCAAGGGGGACATACTAACAACACCTCTGCTGTCATTATGCAATGAGCCATCATGCTATAACTCTAATCATTTCAATAACACTACACTTCACATGCTTTTCCAGCAAAGTTTAATCAAAACATGTTTTTGACCCCAATTTATAACTTTAAAAATAAGCATTATAGTTCTACCATTAGAACTCAGTTCTCTTCTTTAATTTGTAACTGAATATGTTTTGTAGCCTGAGGCAGACCTCTGAATGGGGAAGAAAACATTTGTTTTGATTAAACTTTTGCTAGAAAAGTGTGTAAGGTATAGTGTTATTGGTATAGTTGTTTTTCTACATTTGGTTTTTTAATCATTTCCATATCTTCTTCAGACTTATCTGCAGTTTCGTAGTGATACAACTTATTCTTGGTGCATTAATTTCTATGGCAATGAATGTAGTTTCAAAATGAATAAAACCACCTTCTTGCTGGAAGTCACAAACTTTCCCTTTCCATTGTAGGTAAGATGGCCGAACCAAGAACATTTCAAAATGTAAACTACACTGCTCTACCAGTTTACTATAAACCTAAGAGAATATTTTGGATAGATTCTTTTTTTATTTAGAGAACCATTTAAAATCCTGTTAAAATCTGTTCTTGTCCTAGACAATACTCTAACATATCCCACCAATCTATCTTTTGATGACATAAAAGTGCTGTTTTTATATTTCTGTACATAAAAAAAACGTCTTTCAATAATTGACTATCAATGAAGAAACAGAACTCATTAGCCCTTAATTACATACCTGATATTAATTTTCTTTATATGTTAGCATCTGCTTTTGAGAAAATGCCTTCAATTTTAGTAAGGTCGTGGCCTGATACTAAAAATTAACTGCAATCTGTTATCTGGAGAAAGAGCTATGTGCCGAAGATCTGACAGACCACAACAACATTGCTTTGTTCAACAAGTTGAAACATTTATCCGAAATTAAAGCTTGGAAGAAAGAGACATCAATAAATGTTTTTTAAGAGACAATATTCTACAGAAGGAAGTGTTAACAGACAATGAAATCATCAAAGCAGTCAAAAAGAAATAGAACAACAACCATCAGAAAACCAAAAAGTCACAGAGAAAAATTACAAAAAAATAAATCATTCATGAAGAAAGTGCTGAAATGTCAAGATAATTCACCTTCTATTGAAATAATTCTTATGAAAAAGTGAGATGATTTCTCTTCAAAAAATAATTTAAATAAAAAAAAATAACAAAAATCCAACATTTAAAATTTTGGTTGCGCTATCTGCTATCATATTTTATTTAAAAACTTGTTATATTTTCAACTATTATAAAATGGCAAAATGCTTAATTTTGAGGGTAGGGCTGGGTTTTAAAAAAATTATAATGCTAATTAAGAGTACAATCGTCATTAAGTCCAACCCTATTGGAAGTACACACAACCCCCTTTATCTCTCTATCCCATTGACCTTTAATCACCAAAATTTGACAGCTTCAAACCCCCCTAATACACAAACCTCCCTGCAAAATTTCAGAAATTTTCAACAAAAAGCACAGGAGTTATTAAGCTTGAAACAGGGTGAAACAAAAACTTGCCCCCCCCACACCCATATATACAGAAATTACCTCTAAATTTTTTTTTGCATTTCTCGACATTTCGATGTGTGTAAAAAGATGTAAAAGTCTGGAGGGAGGTCATTTTTTGCCAGATTACCATACTTTCCCTCTGTATAACAACCGGGAAAGTAAAAAAAACTGGTAATTTTCATTTGTTTTATGTTAGACATTTACTTAAAATATGCATAAATAAACTACACACATATCTATTTGTATGAATAAGTAATATGTAAGGAGAAAACTTGAAAAGAAATACATACATAATTAGTAGTAGTCAGTGTGAATGGTTGAAGACAATTGCAGCACAGCATGATCAGTAACATCTGCAGTTACTGACTTGGATTCAGTTCTCCTTTCATTTGTTTTTTAAATATATATAAAAATTAACTTCTTAAATTTAACTGAATAAAACTTTTTGTTTTCTTTTATTTCACAGTGGTTATAAATTTAATAAAGTGATATCTCATACTTTAAATTTAATTCATTCCAGGAGACCATTTGAACTCCAGATCAATATTTTCCATTAGAAATAATAGAAAGTGAATCAATCCATTCCAAGACCCTAAACAATACACATTTTGATAAACTTAAATACACATACTTTAAGGTCAAAATAACAGAATTAAATGCCCTAAATAATAAATTAAAACATGAAAACGATAAATAAAATACATAAATACTGTATAATAAAATGAAAATTGCATTTACTGGTCACACACCATCAACTTCAGCAACTTAAACATGGCTGCCAGATCATCCACACATGTATACCACTTTAATGCTTTGGGATAAGTTCCTTTTTCACCCAACCATTGATACAATCTTCCCATCTCGGATGCCATGGTTAATAAGTAAAGGTTATATTGGGTTAAACAGGAAGTTTTTGTTGTATTTTTGACAGCTTTCATTACTTAACACGGGTGTGTAATTTAACACATTTTCTTTTTCAATTCACAGTTAAGTGATGTCAAATAATACACACGTGATAGAAATGACATTTGGCAACAATACCAGGCATAGCAGAAATACCATCACCAACACAATGGATAAGGTTTGGCTACAAGTAACAGGAATGGCATCGACGAGGTCGAAAAAGTAGAACAACAGATTATAGATGATTGCGTGAAACGGCATTTCATCTACTTTCAGCCTTAACTTTACCAATTGATGGTAGAAATGGTTCCCATCACGCGTGACGTTTGTTCGAATAAAGAAGCAACTGGTGATAGTGTGTGTTGTGTTTTCATCGAAAGCAATGTCATTTTTAAATCTTTCTGTCTCAGGAACATGAAGAAAAATATTCTCTAGAACAATTAAGTGAATTAAGCGATAGTCTGCATTCACAGTTATCACTACATCAACTCTATCTAATACTACAGCCTTTAGCACATTATTGCTAATGTGATATGGTATTCTTTGTTTAGAAACTTATTTTGAACTTTTATTTCACATTTTGTTTGAATAAAATCAAGTAAAAATGTCTTCAGATAAAAAGCATATCAGGCCTACTATGCTTTATGAATTTCAGAAAAATATAATACCGTACAAACATTTAAAAAATTGTAATAAGTTATGGGGAATACATTCCAAAACTTCAAAACATGTCAAATGTAATTTAAAAAGTTCCGTTTAGAAAACTTTGAACTAAAGGATACAAAATGTATAGGGCACCCAGAAGCTGCCAACAAATAAAAATTGCAAGAAGAAAATGTTAAAAATTGATGAATAACAGACAATATATGTAAGCAAACACACCAAAAATAAAGCAAGAAAAGCACTGCAAACATATGAGCATAACACAAAGACAAGAGATGACTTGGGTACACAACAGATTGTGTTTATGCTTTGGGAGCATTTTTTCACTGAATGCACAGTTTAAACTTTGAAGCGTTGTTTGAACTGTGAAGTGAATTTTTGTTGAAATTCAGCATTCAAAGTATGAGATACTACTATAGTGTGTTCTTGTAGTTAAATAGGCCTAATCTAGACTGTCACTATAAATACTGTCAGATTTTTATAAGTATCATTTACAATTGCCTCTTCCTCTGCTTTTGGTGTGGGGTAATTGTAAATGCCAAAGACTTCGTACTGAACTGGAAGTATTTAATATTCCAGCAACTTTATTTAGAAATACAAACATATTTCTAAATAAAAATAAGTACAAAAGGTGTCATTGTGTGTGTGTATGTGTGTATAAAAAATGAAATTTTAAATACAAGCATAGAATCATAACAAAAACCTTCATAAATAAAGCATTCCCCATACTTTTAAAGAATGTGTACCAGATTGTTTTTCTTCCTTATTCTCTGCTTATCTACATTAAGTTTTTCGATAATATTAACTATTTTGAAAAGTGTATGATAAATTTATTTTGGCCAAGCTGAGTTTCTCCAAATGTCTCAGCTTGGCCAAAATAGGTCTTGCACCAATAAAAATCAACCGATCAACTTGCATTTCTTCAGAAATGTGATAATTTTAGAAAATAAATAATTTTAACACATTTTAAAAATTCAAAAACACAAATTACTGGTTTTTTCAAAGGTTGTTGTGAGTGAATTATTTGATTACACCAGTACACAAGTCGAAGATTAACACAAAAGAATTTTTGATATGTTTATTTGAAACGTATTTGATAAAATTTGGACTCATCGTCTTTATATATATTCTCATTTGATGACGTGATCTATTAGCATATTTTTATGAAGATGAAAAAGTCACAGCCATCCTAAAAGAGAAATTAATTCTCCACAAATATCCTCTTCCACCATATCCTAATAGTAGTAACACTAGAATGCGTGTCTACACCAATACCTCTCCAACTACATATGTGTGATAGACTAGCAATATTTTCTTCAACAGTAATATAATTTATATGTACACTACATCTGAACTTTGAATTATATTATCATTTTACTTGTGTAAATGTGCAGTCTATATGTATAAAATAACAACGTAGCATAAAATTTTTGAAAAAAAAAAAAAAAAAAAAGGATAACTGTGAGAGGTATTTCAATACAGTAAAACTTTGTTAATTCTACATTTAAGAGAAAAAATCTAATACTTGATTTTCTCAATTTTTCTGTAGCTCTAAATTTTCCGTTAGCAAGTCATTTCTCAAAAATCTGTTCACAGAAGGATTATAAAATTGTATACAGTTTACAGCACTTTTGAGAGTCGTCAAGGTGTCCCTTGCATCCTATCAGAATGTAACATACCACAACAGTAAAACGATGTCGACAGAAGATTGTAATGGCTTGGTGTTGTGTTCAGCATGAAGAAGTGTTCGTTTCTTTTAACTCTCTGTATTCATACAGAATGTAAGAGAAAATGAAAATTATGAGTCTATCAAACTGTAGAGGGTACATATAAAAATGAGTCTGAGTTAAAAATACCAACAATTTCGACTTAACAAGACCATATTATATATGAAAAATTCTATATAATGTGCTCGAGCAGCTTCATGTCAACGCAGTTCAACTTAGCAAGGTTTTATTTTAATAATGAATGAGTAGATGTAACACACACTTATGTATCTCATACAAAAGGTTTTACTAAAATTTGCCTTGGTTCATTACTTTGAGTAACACTGATTTTGAATAAGTATGAGCTAAGGAAAATCAATTATCTTAAAGATAATATTAACAATGCTTAGTTATCATTTTGGCATCAGAATAGTATAGAATGTGGCATATTGTTATCACTAAATATAGAAACAAACTTCTAGTTTAGATTTTTCAGTATGTTAATACAATACTTTAAAATAATTATTATTTTGAAACTTCAAGCTGTGGATAAAATCTATTATCATTAAATTATGTTTTCCTACATTGTAAGCACTGATATAAACTTTAAATTTAATTTTAAATTTCTAATTAAACATCATATAAAATTTTAATTCAGTATCATAATTATTATATTATAATTTTGTGTACCATTCATTATACAGGGTGTTTCAGACAATTCAAATCACATTTTTCTTAAAAAACGGTCTGTTGCAGAAAGTTAAGATAAATTTCTTTTTATAACTGAAGTCGATCTGAAGGATTGATTGACAATATTGTCATCAACTGGAACTCAGAGAAACGAGACTATAAGCCAGACTATGACTTTGCATATCAGGATAGAAGGTTGAGTTGGATAATATTGAATGAAGCTTTTCGTAGACAGCTTTTGGTGGAAAAATTTCATTTACAAAGTAAATCAAACTTTAGTTTTGCTGTTTAAAAATAATATGATTCAGCACCTTAAAACATGATAGATTTTCTGATAAAAAGTCAGGATGATGAGTGAATTTTTGGATTTTTTAAAGTAAACTTATCATCCTGGCTTTGAAAAACACACACAAATATACTCAAAACCAGTAAAACTAATAAAATTATTTGATATTATTTGATAATACCAATGTTTTCATCCATTCAGTATTTGTTAGTAATGGACAAAAATGCATCCTGGCTTTTTAATAAATGATTTTCAGAAGAAGCCCGAAGAACAAATAGTGTACGTGTCAAAATGAATAACTCTGAAAAACTCGTATAATCAATTTAAATTGTAATAATAAATGTATACATATTGTAGTAACTATATATACATATACATAATCAAAATTATATATGCATAACACCAGGTTATTTCATTTAAATGAAATTTTCTTTAAATCAAAAATGTATCTATAATTGACCATTCTTAGTTCAAATTATTTTAACTAATAGTGGGACATTGGGCAGGTTTCTAAGGGCAATTATTGTGCCACTTTTAAATGCAAATCAAGACAATGTTAATTGCTTTTCTTATGCGAATGAAAATTATTAATTTAGATAACTATTGTTGTAACCTGCTGCAATTTTAAGGAACAACGATACTGTTTTATTTAATTCACAAAAAATATAGACAAAAAGATTTACGTTAAGTGGAAAGTAATATGACAGTAGAATATTTACAAATATACCTTTAAGACACATGATTTTTTTCTGCGGAAATTTAATTATAGGTTCAAATGTACCACGAGATAAAAAAAAGGTTGAAAAACACTGGTCTACATCCAAAGATATCCAGATTAAACTCATTATTCCTGTCATATATTCCAAAGTTTAGCACCTCATGCATATAAAACTGACTGAATTCAAGCACAATACAGCCAATATCTACAAATTAAATGGAGAGTCAGCCAATAGAGTCGCCACTTTATCTAGTGCAGCAGTCGCCAACTGGTGGTCCGTGGAAAAATTTAAGACATTGATCAATTCAAGGTTACACAAAGTATTACAAAAGAAATGCAAAATGCTTGGTTGCTTTTTCTCGTTCAATGGTGTTTTTTTTTATTCAAATCTAAAATCAAACACAAAATGACTATTATCAATAAATAATGTGACTGTGATTGTAGTCCTTTATGGAAAAGAGCCAAGAATCCATAAACTTATTTCAAACAAGCAGCAACAAACTTCACACTAATTTGTTATAATTAAACAAGTGAATTTCATGTTAATAAAGCAATATAAAGAGAAATGGAACTTTTATGATTATTATTCTATAGATATTTGTATCATTTTTAAAAATTCATGATGATGGTCTGCAGGATTCGAAATTGTGAGTTTAGTGGTCCAGGGAGTTAGAAAGGTTGGCAACCACTGATCTAGTGCATGCTGAGGGAGAGTTCTCTCAAAAGTTAAAAATTCTCCATAAACCATCCCAAATAAAAGCATAAAATCTATGCTTATAAAATCAAATAAACTCATACAAGTACAGATGTTTTGCTAAGCTGAGTGATGCTGATTCAATCCTTAGAAATTACGTACATTTGGCAAATGTGTCCAAAGAAACTTCAAGTTCAATCTAATGCAAGCATTACAGTCAGGTTTTACATAATTTTTTATTTCTTTTTATTAAAGAAATTTTACAGTTTCTGTCCTAATGCAAGCTGTACATTAAAACTCACAAAAGTCAAATGAATCCTAAAATAAAGTATTAATGAAATCATCTATAACTCCTTAATAAACCCATTCAGGTAACTTTTACTTAGAACCTGTAGTAGTGCGTTTAGGTCCTTTCAGGGAAGCAATGTTATACCATTTTCAAACTTTTTAAAATTTTACCTTGTAGAAGACCTTTGCCCTTTCCTCACCCCACTCCCATTTAAGCCAATCTCCCCTGGATCTTGGAGTCTAGATAAAATAATGGAAAGAGTGGTAGATGTCTTCATTGCAATTATCGTTAATCCTCACGATTCCATTCAAAGAATATCTTCAAGTTCTGGTATGAGCTATTAGTGCATCTGAAGTATTTTGAATGACAATGGAATGAATCCATTTCACTTTGTATTAGGTCAAAAACTTTTAAAAAACTTGTAACATTGATCTTCCAAATTGCATTGAGTTATATCAATGGACTCCAAACAGAAATCCACTTTTCCACCAGCAAATTCTGTAACACTTAAAAGCAATGGGGATGTCAATATCCATAGTGTTCATTATTGGACAGCAGAGAATCCTCGCTGGCTTAAAAGGTGACATCCTGGATTTTGTTGAAATTTCAATACATTTTAGTATATCCTTTTAGTAATGCACAGTAACAACTTGTGTCAATGAGCAATAGTTTATAAGAAATCATTGTTTAAACTTTTCCACATGCATTATATAATGAGCTCTATAAACAAATCACAATGAATAGGCATGACCAAGTAAGATGCCAGATTAAAAAGTTTGATGTTATGGTTTGATCCAACTCTTAACCAACTTTTTTCTGAAATGTTTTTTGAAGTGTGCAACCAGTGAATTATTAAAAAGTATATTTGAACTAAAACATACTATTTTGTAATTTCAATTGCAAACCAACAACTGTAGGAAAGGTATTGATTTGCTATTCAACAAAAAAGTAAAGCCTCTATGTCATGCTTAAGCATTGCAATTCATTTACAGAACTCTGTGTATAATGCACACCAAAAAGTTTAAAAATGTATATGATTTCTCATAAACTATTACTCACTAACACAAGTTATGTTACTCCACAGTAATGTAATGTGTGTCATCAAAACTGACTAATAAACAGATAATGTGGTTTCAGCACATTTTGCTTGAATTTTTTGCCAAATTCTAGACCAAAAGTTTCCTTGCAAATGGATTGAAAAGAAGTGGCCACCATGATTGCTTACTGGACTACTACTTATGGGAAAAGATTAAACATAGTATCAAATATCCTACAATATATGAAAGTGTATATGAAAGCATGTATCAGGATAGCATGCAAATCTCTCAAAAAAGCTGAAATTCTTCATGCACAAAATGCTTCAAAGAAAGGATTTTAAAATGTTTAGAATGAATATTTGTGACTCAGTTAACATTAGCAACAACTTTCTGTATACTGATTCTTTATTATGTAAACAACCGAAATAATTTGATTTATTATGTAAATAATAGATCACAATGCACTTTTTTTTTTTAACAAAAACTATTTCTTATGACTTCATTTATCATCTAGTGACACCAAACTCAATCCTGTTCTGATATGTAAATTCATAGTCTGGCTGAGTTGGTCCTATTTCTGCTGGGTCCTGAATGATGACAATGTCACCAATCCATTCTTCCTATGGGCTTTGACTATAAAAAGATTTTCTCCAACCTTCTATGACAAATGATTTTCAAGAAAACATGTGGTCTGGGTGATCTGAAACACACTGTGTATGCTTTAAAATGCACCAATTAGCATATCCTATTCTGTTCCATTTGTCTATTTTTATTATGTTATTAAATTTTACATTTAACAGATTAGCAGTCTACTTAAAAAGACATATATCTTTAAAATACTGTATTGGAATTTCTCATACAGAATTGATCATTAAATATTATAATCAATCATTTATAGTTAGTAAACTGAGTCAACAATGACACACAGTTTTCCAGCATTAGTATACCAAATGGTACATAGGCCACTCGGCCTATTTGCACGAAGTGACGAAACGCCATTTCACTCCTAAAACAACGGCAACTAAAATGGCGATCGAGAATACAAAATCTGCTCAGTTATACACTCTCAAATGTCTCAATATAACAATATTTAGGTAAAATAAAAATCAGAATAGCCTAATGCAGTAAGCACAGAACTGTTTTTAGAAGAAATCCTATGATTTTCTCACTCCTTAGGAATGAAAGAGATCCAACTGAGAAAAACACCTACAAGGAGTTTATAGTATTCCAATTTTGGATTAAAGATTACAAGGTTCCTATAAATATATTGGTGCCACTGCTAGAAGTCTCTGTACAAGGATTAAAGATCATCAATACAGCCTTAGAAAACACCTGTCCAACACAGCACTTGCAGCCTATGCATTATATAATGATGTGCAAGTGGATTTTGACAAGATGCAACTCCTACACAGTGTGAAAAAACTGCTTCGGCTGACACATCCGGAAAGGGATGACAGTTAACTTCAAGGTGACAGATTATTTCATCAGCCTGGAGAGCACTATTTGAATTGCCTAATTCAATGCATCATATATGACACGTGCACCTTTGCACACTCCATCTGTAATTTTAAAATGTTCTGTTCTAAGATTTTATTTTCTTGTTGTTCTTCCATTTAGGTTCTATCAGTTAAATTTAATGTCTGTTTTAAAACGAAAAAAAAATATTAGTTACAGTAAAAATTTTTCATTTGCTGGTTACTGGTATTGGTGGTGTCATTTATTTGTGTATTAAGCCAGTATTTTGATAATTGGTATTTTTTAAAATTTGTCCCCTTTATATAAAAGGAGATATTGGTAATTGTCATATGCAATTCAAATTCTGATGAAATTATTATTAATATAAGAAAAACAAGTGGTTAAAAGAGTCAAGATATTTATTCAGATTAAGCACTTTTTGGGATTCAATCCTATCTTCAGATCAACATTCGCTGTTGTTGATATGAAGATGGGACTGAGATTCCCAAAAAGCACTTAATCCAAACAAATATATCAACTTCTTCAACCACTTTTGAGTTTCTTTTCTAACATTTATATCCATGGAGCCACCTTTTCTATTAAAACTACATACCATACACACAATCTTCCAGGACATAATATGAATTTAAATTAAATATTTTCAGCCTCTTTTAGGGGGCCTGTATCACGTGTCGATCTTTACTGAACGTTAGAAATTCTAATTTTTCTAAAAAGAGTTTCTTTTAGGCTGAAAACATTCCATTTGTATTTAATTCAAATACATATTATGCACTGGAAGATTGTATGTATGGTACTGTACATGGTGTTAATTTGTCTATGTTTCAACATTAAATATATTCACACCTTTGACGTGTCCAGCATAACGTTTAATTCTATGTTTCAACATCTGTTGGAGACTTTTATATCTTTTCTCTTATTAATAGTTAATTAATAATGCAAAAGTTACTGCGTCAATGATTATTTAGTTATTGACTCATCACTGAGTTGGCAACTAAAATATTTAGTGTTCTATGATCAATTGAATTCCCTTTTCTCTATTTTAAAAAGTGAAAAGTTAAGTTTCCCAAAATATTGAGCAGGCTATAACTTTTTAGTTGCCACAAATAAAAAGTTGAAATTTAAATGAAAAATGACAAATTATTTTATGGTTTAAATACATATATTTGGTATTTCTGTATTTAATATATATGAAAGTGTATACAGATAAATATTTGACTTCAAAAAATTATTGTCTCTCTGCTATTTTTTACTAAATTTAACAGTAAGAATATATCAAATTGCCAATATATTTACCAATGCATTTTTTTTTTTAACCTTATTACTGGTAATCAGTATTGGTACCATTTCCAGTCTGTAAGAACTAGGAGATTGCATTACCAGTAAACCATTTACTGGTAATTCAATCCTCCAGTTCTCATAAACTACTATGAAATATTCATATTTGGGATCTCTAAATAATTAAATATTTTTAGCATAAATGTAAAAATTTTTCATTTTTTTTACATTATTTATTTGCAATTTTACATTTCAATTGCAATCACATATACAACTTGGTTCAATTAGTATTGTCTAACAATCTGCAGGCTTATTTATCAGGCTATACTACAGTTAATTTAATAAATAAATATAAAAGAATTTAGCAAAAAAATTTAGGTAGGTAGTTAGGCTGCAATCTTACGATACATTTAATACTATAATAAGAAATAAATTAATTTCTAATTTAAATTTTGGAAGAAAAGATAGGTCCAGAGTGGAAGTTGAACCCACAACCCTTGATTACCATGCAGATGCATGAGTGACCGTTCTGATTATATCTAAATTAATTAATAATTGTGAAAATGAAGATCAGACGGAGATCTGAGCAGCATAACCGACAACACATTTGCTTATCGTGGGTTCAAGTCCCACTCTGGGCCAACCTTTTCTTTCATAATATTCTAAATTTATTTATTTCTAATTATTAAATTTACCATCAGATAGCAACCTAACCACCTACTTCTAGTCAAATTGTTTTACATCTAATTATTAAATTAGCTTTAATATAGCCTGATCTTTAGGCTGATCTGTAGCCTGATCTTATAGCCTGATCTATAAATGATCTTTAGGTTCATTTGGTAGTACTAACCTTCAAATTGTACCAATATTCAGTATATGTGCACCTGATATATAAGAATTACAAACTTGACTTCAAAAACTGTATATATTGTAAATCTTTAATACAGTCATGACTATAATATAACAGCATCTATAAAGAGACTTTGTTTTACTAATTTAAATAATAATTTATTTTATTACTAATTTTACCAATGTCTGCTGAGATTACATGGTATTTTATATTACATTACGATATAACTGAATGCTATCAAATAATCGCAGCAAGAATAAATGTTTAATTAAGTAATAAAATTTTACTAATATGAATAAAAAACACATTTTAAGTATAATTAACACATAATTTATAAAACAGCATTTAAATTAATTATACTAGATTTAAAACAGATTATTACATACAAGTGTGTGTATAATGTGGCAGCTTTTACTAATCGCTAAATCAGACAACACACATTAAATTTAGAAAACCTGTAAATATCTTTATAAATGATAAGTAAACAAAGATTTTTTTTTAATTGCTGAAAAATTTTAGTTTATTGATAAATAAGAAAAATTAACAAGCTTAAAAATGTATTATTTAACAGGTTTAAACATCTGTTAAAATTATAAATATCTGTCAAATGTTTTCAAATTAATCACAAGAAGTTAAATACGGATTAATGTTATGGAAATGCACACTAGAAAACAGGATACAAGACAGAGTAATTGTTAGCCATTTATTATTGATTTTCGTCATCTAATCATAAATCTTATAGGGGGAATTCATTAAGCATCATCAATTAAGGAAAAAATAACTCTTTTTTACTAATATTTTTATGTAAACGAGTTTATTTAGATTCAATAATTCGATCGTAAATGAGAATTGTGTGAAAATAACCATAGAAATTTTTTAAATAATCATTTTCAAAAAAATACCATACAGCGCCCTCTCTCGTGTACACGAACAACAACAACACTTCGCCATCTTGTCGATAAAAATATGAAATTTTGTCGTTAATACTTAAAAAGGACGTGAATTATTATCGTAAATAAGTAAATCGAAGTATACCTTTAACGATTTTTCTTCGTTGTCGCTAGTAGCAGTAGTTAAATTTTCGGCACAGTCCGCCATGTTACTTTATCAGATTTGATTAAAGTCGACTTTTAACCCTAACATCCCATCTTACACTCACTTCGAACATCGTTAAGATTATTTTTGGATAAAATATGAACGATAATGCCACCTTTCCGGTAATTTTTCAAGCTGTTATTGTTATAACTTCATTAAATTATGCGAAAAATCGACGAGCTGTCACCAATCTCAATCATTATAACTATTCCGAACAAGCGAAACTCCGCGCGCTTGTTTAAAAACAAATTTCACCGCTAGGGGACGCCCGAAATTGTTTAATGTTTACGATATTTGTTTTGGAAATATTTAATTACGTATTTTTTTTTTCGGATGTTTTCGAATTATTTTTCGTAGAATTTTTATATATTTTTCTTTCTGTAAATTATTATCCGCTTAAATAAATATTAATACACGTTTAAAATATGTTTTCGTATGCTTTTATCGATTCGTAAGACGCAAAAGTTTGTTGATAAGTCTACAATTGTTTTTAAAAATATTCAATTTGGTTTTAAATCGTTTATTTGGATATTTATACGGGAAAATAGATTCGAAATCAATAAATATATTCAAATTTGTGCGCGTAAATAATTCATTTTTCTCCTGCCGCTTCTTTAAAATATCAATCACAACCTATAAATTTTATTTTAAAATCACTTATATATTTATTTTCAATTTAAAATTTTGTATTATTTCTAGATTTAAAACAATTTCAAGCATTTTTTCACTTTAAAAAATTGTTATTCTGAAATTATTAACTAATGCAGAAGGCTTGCCCGAAGTGAGAACAGAATCCGTGTTATTCAAATGGAAGCGCGACGCATTTCCATAAATGCCATCGGAGTAAAGATTTGAAATATTTAAATTAAAGTGTACAAATTTTATTATTAATATAACTGTTTAATAATTAATTTATGCTAAAATTTCAAATACACAGTTAAACTTCGCTTTCTCGACATCAATTTAAATATTCAAATTGATTCAAAATATTCAAGGCTTTAAATATTTAAATATAAACGTAACATCCAATAACTCAAAATTAACACGAAAATTAAAATTCTAACATAACAGTGAAGTAAAAAATCAAAATTGCAAAATTTTAAATACAATAATATACTTTAGTAAATGTAGTTTCTATAAAGAAACGTGTTTTTTACAATGAACATCCATGCTGATGGTAAACTGTCTGCATCTCTTGCATTAATACATTCATCTTTAATACATTTATCTTCTAATCTGCTCTTATATAATTCAATTTTCTCAGCATTCACCGCCAATGTTTGGGAGTGTAAAGGCTTAACTATCTCCGCCTCATTCTATTCTACCGTATAGGCCCTTTAGCTTGTGACATCTAGGGTAGTATTATACTGCAAAGGTCCGTTTTAATGCTATATTGATGCTCTTTCAGTCTAACTCCCAAACCCTTTTTTTGGTGTCTCTAATATAATTCCTTTTATTTCTAATTGCTTGGTTTACTTTTAACAAGAACACGAAGAACACCATGAAAGAAATGACAGGCCACAAAAGGGAGCCTAATATTTACATTGTATTTTGTATGTAAAAGGATATTGAGGAATGACAAGGATAAGTTAAAGAAAGGGAGAAAAGCTGTGTACACAAGATACTGTATAAAAACATGAAGACGTAACATCTCATAACTCATAAAAGTAACATGAAAATTAAAAAATATACATATTTACACGCTGTCTTTACCACCTTTCAAAGTTGTATCATGGAATATGTGTCCAGATGGGGAACCCGAGTTCCAGTTTGCGTGGACCAAAAAATTTTCACAAGTTGATGTGGACTTGTCGGGCTTCTCTCACTAACTGATCGTCCCTAATCCGTTGTGGACCTGTTTGAATCCTTGATAAATATTAAAAGATCTTTTTAATATTCATAGATTAGTTCGTATTTAAAATAAATATACGAGATTTCAACTTTTGAAGTTTGTAAAAATAAAGTTCGAAAATTATCTATTTAAAAGGATTGAAGGGATGAGGTAACGCTACACGGGGACAATCTGCAAAGAAAGGCGTGTCACCAAAAAAGACTTTTTGTGGAAAACTGGTTCCTATTTATATATTAGACATGTGAAGATATCCGATAAACTCCGTGTTGTCAGCCATTGATGAGGTGTGTGGTGGTTTTACTCACTAGAGCGCTGACGGACAACCATTTAAAAGGAGAAAGCTATATTTTATTTACTTAACTATTATCGTTAATAACATGAAGTAAATATTTATTCATTGCAAATTTCACGGAAAACGGGGATCTTGAAAATTTTAAAATTCTTAAATTCAAATTTCAGCGTTCGAAATTCTAACGAACGAATTTCTAAAATTATCTAAAACCGACTACAAAATATAAAATTTTAAAGAAATGTTTCCTATATTTACTGTGTATGACTTAAAAAATTCGTTAAAAATTCGAAAAAAATGAATTATTTGGAATTTTAAATAAGTTTGAAAATCGTTAACTATTTTTAAATATTTAAGTATTTCGAATGGTTATATTTGAATGTTCTCGGTTACATAAAATTCCTTTAAATATACTGTAATTTAGTAAATTTTTAAAAATTCGATTTGGTTACTCCTCAACATTAAAAAAATGGCTCTGAAAAGAGCCTTTTAGTAACTAAACTATGAAAGTCTAGCTATGCCGTTATCCATAATCGAAGACTACCTTATTAGCACCCCTTCGGCCCTGATGTTTATTTCTTACTTCTACTTTTCCTTTGGATGCCTCTTCTCTTTGTTACATTTCTTTTCTTGGATGGACTTCTTCCTCTTCCCTTTCTCCTTGGCTTGGACCGACTATTTTTCTTTGTGTTTTTTCTCTTCCTTCTCGATTTGAATCGTTCTTTCATGAGTCTCGAAAGCTTTCTTTTCTGAGCTTTATCTTTTCCCAATCTTTTCAATCTTCTCCAGTATTTTCTCCAACGAGCTCTTTCTTCTGGGCAGGGTGCTTGTTTTCCAAGAGTGAGATCTCCACTCAATTCATCTCCATTTTGAGTGGGATAAAAATCTTTATTCAGATTTTTATTCAAAGGAGTTATCTTCTTTTCTTTTGGAGGATCTTCGGATTCGGAGCTATTGCGGCTTCGTTTCCTACGTTTTTCACTTGGAGAATTGTTCATCTTTTCTGCAGAACGAAAGAAGCAGAATGACGGAATTCGAAATTCTGGAAGCGTATTTAAAAAAAAAAATTCGAAAGTTCGAATTCAAATCCAATCGGAAATATTCTCGAGAGTAAAACATTTTTAATACAGTAGAAACATACAATACACCTTATCGCTGAGAACAAACAATTTATTACCTAAAACTAACGTTTTCGGCCCAATTTATGGGCCATCTTCAGGTTACAGCTGTTCGATTCCGATACAAAATCGAACACATTCAAAATAAAACCAAAATAGAACATACGTTTAAATTAAACCAATAGAACAAGCATAGTACAAAATAATAAATAACAAAAATTAAAATAACACGAAAAATGTAAATGAAATTAAAATACAAATAAAATACTGTGACTGGCCGTCAATCTTAAGGAACCATTCGTTTTGCATTAACCCAGAAGCCTACTGAGTGACGGCAGACTCATTATCACGAGTGTTACGTCTTACTATGTATTTCCAGGATGACGGTAACACCGTCGCATCCTTATAATTTAAACATTTGCCAGCCAAACTCGCTCTGTAGATTTCACATTTCTCAGTTATGGACGACAGCGTTGGCGAGTGTACTTTTACAAGAATTTTGGCATTTTCCCATTCTACCACTGAACCATCTGCTTGCGCCATTTTGGATAACGCTGTTGTGCACCTGTTTTTTGCGACATCGTGATCTACAGATGCTAGCTTTATCTGGCAATGTTTAAATTATAAGGATGCGACGGTGTTACCGTCATCCTGGAAATACATAGTAAGACGTAACACTCGTGATAATGAGTCTGCCGTCACTCAGTAGGCTTCTGGGTTAATGCAAAACGAATGGTTCCTTAAGATTGACGGCCAGTCACAGTATTTTATTTGTATTTTAATTTCATTTACATTTTTCGTGTTATTTTAATTTTTGTTATTTATTATTTTGTACTATGCTTGTTCTATTGGTTTAATTTAAACGTATGTTCTATTTTGGTTTTATTTTGAATGTGTTCGATTTTGTATCGGAATCGAACAGCTGTAACCTGAAGATGGCCCATAAATTGGGCCGAAAACGTTAGTTTTAGGTAATAAATTGTTTGTTCTCAGCGATAAGGTGTATTGTATGTTTCTACTGTATTTATTAAGAAGCTGAGTCTGAGCAGAACATTTTTAATATTTAAAAATTAAATTTTAAAATAAAATTTAATTATTAAATTTATAAATTATTTCCATTACACAAAGGAACTAGAGATGTGATGATGTCATAGAAGTTTCAAAAGCTATCATGTAGGTTAACAGTTTCCGTCTTTGATTTTCAGTTTTCATCTAAGTAATATTGGATTAACAGTCATTGGAAGGGCGGAAGCGCCGCTTCCCTTGTATTTTCTAAAATATAAATTCATATTGAGCGATTACTTTCATATTTGAACGTACTTTGAATTAATTAAAATTAATATTTTATTATAACCACATTTTGTATCTTATTACAAATTTCTAACTACATGTGGAAAAAACGATAAGATTGCTATTGTACAGTACATTTGAATATTAGTGGCGGAATGGAAGCGCTGTATTGTCAGCTTCCAAGCAGCCAGATTATAGGCATTTGCGCTTGCGTTTTACAGAACACCAACCTCACCCGGTTTAGCTGGTGAAAGCTACACAAGTATAACGCTTCCAACGATTCTATCCCTTGGCCATTCGTACGAAGCTATCTGACTAAGTGAATTGTTTAAGATTTAAAAAGTAAAAGAGTATTCAATGTTATTTTTATGTACGTTTCTTTTGATATTTGATTATAATTTTCTTTTAATTATACTGTAATTATATTGATCTATTTTCAGACATAAAATCTTTAGAACTTTTTCCACTTTTAATATTATGAAAAACAATTTTTCCGAGCGCGTTTTAATTTCCTTAAATTAAGTAAATTTTTTGATTTATCTAAATTACGTAGCGAATCGCAATATTTATATTCGTGTCCGGTCTATATTGACAAGTAACACTTAAACATAAAACATATTGTAATTAATGTCGATCCGAACAAAGACGTACGAAAAAATTATATGATTTAATATCATTAATTTTTACGGTACCATCTACCAGTGCGTGTGTTAAGCGCAGTTTTTCGACCACGAAGCAAATTCGTACATTAGCCAGGAACACTCAAACGGAGGAAAAATCGCGGTCGCTAGCGTTGCTTTCGATAGAAAAGAGAGCTTTTAAATATGTCGATGGAGTCGACGACCAGCGACTTTTATGATAAAGTAATTAACGACTTTGCAGGAAAAATCGCCGAATACAGTTAGTTTATAAAAAATTAAAAAAACAAGTTTTTCTATTATTGTTCGTATCGTATCAATTTGTATCATGTATGTATTATTTGTATTTTAGAACTAAAATACATAAATTGTTTATTTTTTTTCATTTCCGTTATTGGTTTAAAACTTTTATGGAAATGTGAGGTTCCGGACAGGTCCGACCCGTCACGAAAGACGCGAAAAAACGGTTAATTTAGAGAAAAATTTATTAGTTTAAAAAAACATAGGTAAAAGTGTTTGTAGCCGGACATTGATCCATTGTTTATATCAAACTGCCAGGCAGAAACTATAAATAGCGGAAGGAAGTCGTCCTACGATCGGTGGAAGATCAAATTCGTTTTCAATTTTGACTTTTCTCGCGCTTCAGGTAAAAGTCTCGTTACGCTTAGTAACCGGGGACCAACCACTCGGAAAGCGTGATTGAGGGAGAACGACCAATCAAATGGACTCGGTTAACGTTCCGAATAACCATAACGCCGTGTGTCAACGCGCAAAATAAAAAAAAAAAAAAACAGTTTCTCGTCTATTGTGCCGACCTGTAACCCGTACCACTTCGGACTTAGACCGTGTCCCCGACGCCAACGGACAAAGTCTCCCCGTGCCTTACAGACTTGTCAACGCCAATGCTCCCGGGGCCACCTTCGATCGACCATCAAAGAACCACATCGACGCCAGGGACATCCGAACGGTTGATTGTCCTAAAGCAAACTATTTTGTACTGTACATAGTGTATGTTTATTTTATGTTAAAATAAACGGTTTTTGTCTGATACTTGTCGTCTTTCTCTTCCGCCATCACGCACGTACGAATGGACCCTAGATCATTACTGACGCGCAATTAACTGATTGCCCCTGGAAGTCGGCTTCTTACAGAAACACAGCTTCCCTTTTTTTTTTTAACTCTTTCCGCCCTGTGGGCACTAAGAGGGCCTCTTTTAGTAGGCCCATTATGGGTTCGGCCAGGCCCACAATAGGGCGACCGGGTGATGAGGGACGGGGCCCGACATATCCGAACAAACCACCCCCCGAAAAATTCCTGGGGATTATTCGACCCGTTCGGATTCGATCCCGGGTCCCCCAGAGCGGTAGGCTGCCACCTTTACCGCTCGGCCATCCGGCCGTCACACAGCTTCCCTTGTCATCAAATGTCACGGCACGCCACTGCATTTACTTAAAGTATATTATTGTATTTAAAATTTTGCAATTTTAGTTTTACTTTCGTTTTTTACTTTACTGTTATGTTAAAATTTTAATTTTCGTGTTAATTTTGAGTTATTGGATGTTACGTTTGTATTTAAATATTTAAAACTTTAATGTTTTAAGACGTATGCGTTAGGCTGAAAATGTTAGTGTAGCAAATAAATGTGTCTCAGCAGCCAAAGGTGTTCGGTGATGATTTTATTGGCTACAATTTGAATAATTATAGACCTATAAATTCCCATTGTCGTCCGTCCGTCCGTCTTTCCTTAATCTCGAGAATGGAGTTAGATAGAAGAAAGACGAGACCAGATATGGAGAACGTAGTGACAGGTAGTCCCATTAACCATATATGAAGTTCTAATATAAACTGGAAGTCACGATTGATACAATTCAAAACTTTTCTCCTGAAAGCAGTTAATAGATGACCGGCACGACTCTATTGTTAAAGGAAAAGTACGATGCACAGAACCAAGACACTACTAAAGTCGAGAGCATGTATTTTAAGGATTACCCTGAAGAACTCGGCATCTACTGCACTATTTTAGATGACTTTTTTTGCGTTTTTTTGAGGAAAACGAACATACTTTTAGATCCATATAAAAATTCTTTAATTAGCCTCGGAAGCGGGGAGACCTAATTTTTTATTTCTATACTGTACACAGTTTAGAGAATTTTTAAAATGTGTTAGAGTGGGCACTCGATGTGATAAACTCTTACGTAAGATAACCTTTGTAACTATAAATCAAATACTATAATATAATGGAAGGGTTAGAAGTACGAAATAATCTAATAATCTTAATCTTCTTAATCTTTGCTGTTATTATTTTTGCCCGAGCAACGCCGGCCTAATCTACTAGTATAATTATAAATTTAAACAAATATTAGCATTAAGATATCCAATTCTAGTATTTAGAAATTTTATCTTTGCGTTACACCGTATCAATCGAAAATAATGAGGTTGAGGCAGAAGTTTTAAACACGAAAACGTGTACGTCGGACGTTCTGCGCCGCTTTCCCGTAAGCCTAGAAGTTTGGCAATAGCCTTTGGAAAGTCAGTGGAATCATGCTCGACATTCCAAAGGCTATTGCCAAACTTTTAGGGTTACGGGAAAGCGGCGCAGAACGTCCGACGTACACGTTTTCGCGTTGAAAACTTCAGCTCAACCTCGCTAATATGTTGATTACTAATCAATATATTTTCTATTTATAATCAGAATTATAAAACTTATTGTAAAAAATTATCATAGAAAAAAATTTATGCGGTGTAATTATGAAAATATTACATAATACGGCAATAGTGATAATACAGAAAAAAAAATATTTTTTATTTTATTTTAGTAGAGCTGGCAACACTTATCATAATAATTAAATCGCCATTTGACTGGAAATGCAGCAGTATGCCATCTGCTTAACGTTTCGCTTGAAATGTTTTACAAATATTAATGTGCATAAACGTAATGGTAGTATCCTGTGCAGCATTTAATTGCGCAAATACATTCGTCAAAGGTGGTGGTGTCACATTTCATAGGTAATTTATAAATTACTATTATAATATGAATTCACGCCGACTGCTGTTACAATTGAAATTGATTAATTAAAATGCAGTAGAAGTTATTTTTAGGCCACGTGGGTATATATTTACATTTGTGCAAAGTAGCTAAAAGTAACTTCTACTCGAAAGCTATTGACTATTGATTTGTAGATTAATAATAATACAAATTCCAATTCTATTTGAATATGTTAAGACATTGTATGTTCTTTTATAGATTTCCTGTAAGTAATCCAGAGAAATTAAAGAATTGGGTTGCTGCATTGCAGAGAAAAAATTTTAAACCCACAAAATATCATTATTTATGCTCCAAACATTTTGAGGATGATTGTTTTTTAAAAGGTTATGTCAATAGGAAAAAATTAAAGGATGATGCAATACCAACTATATTTGATTACCCACCAGAAATATGCGAAGTATGTTATTTATATTTTGCATTTATCTTTTTATTTAACTGCTGTTATACTGTAGACCTCGTACATACGTATTAAACGTGCATTATAATTACTTTTAATGGATACTGTTTATGTATAAACTGTTGATTTGAAGAAATAATACTATTTATTGTTATTTTAGATAGTTGAAAAGCAAACAACATTATTATCCTGTAGGAGAAGTGTGTTAGAAGATAATTCCAGAAATGATAATGAAATTTCAAAATTTTACGTCCAAAACGATAACATAAGATTGTCGGAACATCAATATTGCCAAAATATGAATTCGTATAAAAGGAGAAAACAAGTTAAAGAAAGGAATGCACTTAATAATCAAAGGAAAAGAACAAAACAGGAAGGAAAAACTGTCAGTACTCTATCAGATTTGTTGTTGGAACTTAAAAATAAGAATTTATTGAGTTATAAAATATATTCTGTACTTTCTGAGAGCTTCTCAGATTCGATCGTTGAAATATTGAACCGTCTACAACATGAAAAAAATTTGGATTCTTATAGTGAAGTGAAAAGATTTCTTCAAAGTTTATACTATTATTCACCAAATAGCTATGAATATTTAAGAAATTTATATTGTTTGCCACAACTTTCAACTGTAAGATCATGGTTTGCTTCTACATCAGGAAAGCCAGGATTTTCCAAAGAAATCTTGGATTCCATCGCAGCAAAAACAAAAAATATTGATCAAAATATTTATGCTGTATTAATGTTTGATGAAATACAAATAAAGAAGAAAGTGGATTGGGATCACAATCAATTTGTAGGACATGTAGATCTGGGTGAAAATATTGAAATGGGGGATCGTACTGAAGCAAAAGAAGTGATTATTTTTGTAATTGTAGGAATTAATGTAGATTGGAAAATTCCAATAGCATACTTCTTTATCGATAGATTAACTATTGAGGAAAAATGCAACTTGATAAACTTGTGTTTAATTTTAATGCATGATGTAGAAGTTAATATTGTTGGAATCACTTGCAATTGTCTTAAAATAAATTTTAATTTAGCTGAAAGCTTAGGAGCGAAACTTAGTATTAATAGTATGTTACCTTGGTTTCCTCATCCGACAAGTAAACAAGATGTGTGCATCTTCTTTGATTCTTGTCATTTGTTAAAACTGTTAAGAAATTTTTTTGCAGAAAGCAAAATATTAATTGATTATGAGGGCAAAGAAATCAAATGGGAGTTAATTGAAAAATTACAGATTTTATTGTCAAAGAAGTTAATCAAAAACTACAAAGATTTTTATTATAAAAATTGTGATTTGGCTGTTCAAGCATTGAGTTCTTCTGTAGCAGATATGCTTTTATCTTTAGAGGAGGATGTACTCCATGAAGAATTTAGAGAAGTGGTTGCAACTACAGATTTCATCTATCTGATAGAAGGCTTAATTGATATTTGTAATTCTAAAAATATTCTTAGTCAACACTTAAAATCACCTTTACAAATGACTAATAAACACATCTGGAAACCATTTTTGTCGAAAGTGATAGCATATTTACTGGATTTAAGGAATTCGAAAAGAAAATTAATCCGTGATACAAATAAAAAAGTACCCATAGTTGGGTTCATTTCTTTCATAGTTTCGCTCGAACGTATCTTTGATAAGTTAATCGCTACAAAAGAAATGAGGTACTTATTAACATACAAATTTAGTCTTGATCATTTACACATATGTCTTCATAGAATTTACAAGTGTGTTAACTCATATGGCACTCTTTCTGCACTTGAATTCAAAAAAGCATTTGCTTCTTACATACAAGAGGAATTGAAGCATCTATCAAATCACACTACTGCTCTTAAAACTATAGTTTCAGAAAGAACAGAAACTTCAATAAATGATGAAAGTGTATATATACTCGACCCTGTTATCTTTTCAGAGTATAGAAAATTGGATATCGATTATCCAAACAGGAAAACAAACAAGCCATATTTACTAAATATACAAAGTTTGTGCAAATATGTCAATAGAATATGTATAGATGCTGTAGTGAAGGATGTGTGTGATTTAATTGTGTGCACCGACTGTTGCTCTTCTGTTCTTGGCAAAAATTGCATTCTAAATAACTACTCTACAAAGAAGACTTGTAAATTATATCCTTCTTTAGATGTTTTAAAGATTTGTAAACAAACTGAAAAAGTTATAAAAGAATTATTAGGAAACAAAAGAAGTATTCTTCCTAAGAGTTATCAAGTTATTGAAACCCGAGTTTTCAACCAATTATCGATCGAAGAACTCTTTAATGATCTATCGATGCATGTTATAGATAATACTTTTCCAGAGAATCATATTTATATCTTAATTAAAACTATTATTAGACAATATATCAAAATAAGCTGTGTGTGTAAAGAAGAACTGCATCATCAAAGTCTTTTGATCTGCCAATAAGATTAATGCTATAAATCAAAAATACTTGGATTATATGTATTATACATAGCCATAAAACTGTGATAAAAGTAATATATTATGTCGTTCTTTATTTATTTTATTTATTATGTTTGATTTAAACTTGGAAAGTTTAAATAAATAGAATGTTTATTGAACATTGTATTTTTTCATTTTTTAAAAGAATATATTCAAATAATATTTTAAGAGATTGAGAAATAAATTTGCATATTTTGTTAATTTTTCTCCTTTATTATATAAGTTTTCTTAAAGATTTCTGCGTCGCAAAAATTTTAATTATCCCATATATGTAAACTATATATACTCCTTCATTCCCTACACATTTTCCCTTTCCCTAACATATAGGGAAAATTTTTAAATTTTTCCCTATATGTTAGGGAAAAGGGAATAGGAGGAAGTTTTTCTCCCTATTCTAGTTATCTACCGACCCTTTTAAGGCAGGCGATGGGTGTAAAAAATTTTATTCGCATTATTAGTGTTGTTATTAAAGAAAAATAAACTGGAAATACGTAAACTCTAAAGTTCCAAATTCGAATTTATTGAACTGTAAACATTTTAATAGCAGACGACAGTGCCTTGCCCCCTGGTGTCACATAGAGTATACCAATGAGGTAAAGTGTCATAAATACAGCTGGGTAAGTAAACCAATAACATAGCCCGTTTCATTTAAACGGACTTTACCATTGTTTATCCAGATGTATTAAAGCCTCTTTACCAGGCAACGCGACCAATGTTTCAAATTATATTAATTTTTTTTTTAAATTTTATTTCGATAGATAAATAAAATATATTTTTTATATAATTTAGGTATTCTTGAAACCGTGTTTTCTTATATGTTGAGCATCAAACACAAGACCGTGTTATTTATTAAACACTTGGCACTTTTCCACTTCTATTAGTTGTATCAACTAATAGAAGTGGAAAAGTGCCAAGTGTTTAATAAATAACACGGTCTTGTGTTTGATGCTCAATATTTTTTATATAGTTAATTTCCTTTTATCACATCATTTAGAGCAAAATTACTGGAAAGTATAATATACAGAAGAACCAGTCGCACTTCGACTGAGATTTGAATTACACCAATCACAAGGCAGAATGACACGTGCTTTTGTTTACATTAGGTGTTAACCTATCGGAGTAGGCTAGTTCTTAATAACATAATAGTAATGACTTGGAATAAATGCTATACAAAATGAATACAAGGTTGTCTACACGCAAAATTTTTTATTTATTTAGAGCTAAAACACAACAACAATTTTTCCGAGGTGAAGAGAGTATCCGAGTGAAATTCGATACTGTGTGTAAGGGAAGAAAAGGAATTTCTGTCAATTTGAACGACAGGAGACACATTTTAACAGATGTTACCTAGACGAACAAATAAAGACACTTATCTGAGATTTCCGAAATTACTATTTTACACGCCATTTTTCTGTATCTTGGCATTTAATATTTGTGTGTATAGTGTTTGTGTGACAAATTAAAGCTAAAGATCTTTGAATCTGATCTTAATCATATTACTCGACCATTCGGCCAAACAGCTAGTTGGGATATTTTACAGCTATAATATAAAGTTATCGGTTTTTTTTTCGTTGTTTCTCCTGGTTGTTTCAGTTATTATGCTTCTTATAGGGCTTGCTAGTTTACGTTCTGTATTAATTTTAGTATTAGATTTAAATCTTAATCTTTACTCTGTCTAGCTTATATGTAGTTGCTCTTCTTATTGGTGTATGATGCAACTCGGGTTTTCTTTTAGATGCACGGCCTCGCAGCCTAAAAACTACACGCCAGTATTAATCGCAGAGGGAGTAGTAATTACCCTTACGTACTCCGCTCAGAGGGATCCTCCCTTTCTCTTCTTTCTTCTCTCTCCTTTCCCCCTTCTTCCGCCGGCTAAACACTTAGTGTACGGCCATTGTCTTTTGTTAAGTGTTGTTAAGTAGGACTATTCTACTGTTATAGATACTCTAATAGTCAAAAGGAAAGCAGGTTTGATTCGAACAATAAAAAGATTGTATATTTTCATACTGTTTTTGTTTTTTAAACCTTTTCCGTCTGTGGGCATTAATTGAGTTTTTCACGCCTATCATTGTTTATTTGTTGCTTGTGACGCGCGGGTAATCCCAAGGGAGGACTTTATAAGGGAAATCAGCCCCTTATTTAGGTATTGCAAACGCGAAAAAAACCGGAAAACTCCATGTGGCCGGCCCGTCCATGTCCAGTGGTTTCATCCACATGGCCATTGCTGGGCTCGTGCCCATCATAGATTCGACGTATTCGTAATGGGAGCTGAAAACCCCAATATACACGGCTCAAATCATCTAGGAAACTTCGAGATCTCGACTCGGATTCGAACCTGGATCCTCTTTCAAAATACCCGAAAAATGATTAGAAAGTATTACTTTCTAAGTAATACTATATTACATTTACTTCTGTTATATTTAAAGTTTCATAGATTTAATTTTGTTTAAATTATTGTGCTAAAAAGCTTTATAACGTAATTATTATATTTATTAATAATTCCAATTAAAAAATATCTTTGCATATATAATCTAATTACGTTGTAACGTTTTAAGCAAAAAATAATTTAAAAAATTTTGATTCTGGATATTCAGAGGGCGCTGATGTACTCTGAAGTAACGTGGTTAGATGTGGTGGACTTCGGCATTAAGTCAGCTGGAACTGTAAGCCAAACAAACACAGAATGTTGTCTGTGCAAGGTGGAAAACTATCGCTCCTAACGTTTCGACAGTTTAAACCAAAATATTCGGTTAATATTTATCGAATATTAAGTTCAGATGGCACAAAAAGTAACGGAAGTTTTGAATGTGAGTAACTTAATTAGTTATTACCATTAAAATATTAATCTAATTTCTGCATGCTGCATACGTAATGTATTTCTGAGCTTGTCTATACTGTTTCCTGTCGTTTATAAAACCAATTTATCTGATGATAAACGTTATTAATAGCTGCTGCGAAGTTTCTATTGAATAAAATATATCCTCCATCTAACTTGATTGCTTTTATTGCTTTTAAAAGTATAAGCATATATACAGCATCTATAAAATTCAAAATTCTAAGATACTGTTGATTGGCTTTTGTGCATAATATGTCATATAACCAACATGTTGATTGGTTGGTTTTATGAAATAATATCCTATTTGATCTTTGTAATTTAATAACTCCTTTTATCTATATACTCCACACGGCAATATCACAGTTGCCGGATTTTATATACTAACTAATTTACGCTTATCGCGTATTGAGTTTTTGACCGAAAATGTTTTCGGCTTTATTCAAGTAAAATAACAGTTATTCGGAATCTGGAGGACATAAAATATAAATGTCTTCTAGGCCAAATTACTTGGCATTTAATTATCAATAGTAGCAGTAACGTAGCTCGATCTAATCCGGCAACCGTTTGGCTATACGAAGGATATTTGTGTAACGTAGAATATGTGACGTCTCGGTAGAATTATAATTCTTGTAATTTCACCCGAAGACGGCCTCCGAACAAAGCCGAAAACATTTGTAGTTGAAAACTCGGTGTGCTAGAAGTCACAGTAAATGTAAATTAGTTACTATGTACTGCACAAATAATAATTCCATTTTTATAATTATGACATTTAGTTGCTTGCTTATAAATATTATCCTTCCATTCTTTGTATGTGTTCGTAATTAATATAAAGACTGTAAATTCCTGCAGCATTGTTTTTCACTGAATGTTTTCCATAGGCAGCATGACATTTTAAATTTTAATTTATTCATAATACAGATATGACAGTAGGCTCATCCATTAGTTATATGTACAGTTTTTGAGCCTATCTTATTGATTTACTTTCAGCAAACTCTCTCCTCCCCTTTACTTACAATAGTTCATGGACTCCTTGATTTAACAAAGCTCTGTGAATATTTTCTAACGGATAGTCTGTTCTCGTGACTAGTAAGTAGATTTATAAGAAATTCATATGCCTCGACTCTCCCCCTTCCCTCCTATTGTGTACAATGATGTACTGTACTTTCGTGACTCTCTCATCATAAACTGTACTCAAAATTAATGGATATTCGATATTCCCATATATTAATTTTCTATAACATTTTTACATTTCTATGTTTTTCTGTAAAAGTATTTTAGTATCAATAAGAATAAATTGTTCCCGAGTTTTATCAGTAATTATCATTGAGTTTAACAAATAGAACTTCCTGTTAAATTGGTCACTTTATCTGTTGATTTAATGTAAGAAAACTTGTCAAATTGACAATAATGTGTCCATTTATAGTTTAAACTTTTCCAGATTATATAAGATTGATTCATTCGCAAACATTACTTTGAAAAATATAAAATGTATTGGTGTAGCATGATGCATTCTTTTTAATATATGGAATTAAATGCAAATTATTTTAGCTTATTTGCATGTTCATATTTATAGAATGAATTTTAAGAAAACTTCAGATATTTAAAGTAAAAAGTATGCATAAATTGTATATGTAAGATATTAGTTTTAAAGAATTATACTGCATTAAATTAAACAATCTTCTTACAGAATTATACTGTAAAAAAAAAAAAAAAATTGGCTCAAACAGGTTGCTATCGGTTGTGGGAATTTTTCCCATCCTCTCACTATTGGATGAATTGATCAAAGAAAAATCCCCCACTCAAGGTCATCCGACCTCTGGCAAGGTCGTCTTTGGAATGTCTGCAATATTTCTAAACTGCTGCCGAGTATAAGTTGTTTAGTGTAAGGTATAATTACGGCAATAACAACCTTGATAGCACCAAGTTTGATAAAACATTCTTTTATTTTCCGGAAATAACAATTAAAAAAGATATTCTTTTTAAAGATTTTAAACAATTTGAAATTGTTCGTCGGAATGCAACGAGGAAATTTCTTAAATCTGCCATTATTTCATGCAGGTCGTTTTAACTGTTATAATTATCTGACTTATCAAATACGATAATAATCAATGCAAAAAACTATTTTCTTTTAACTATTGTTATGTTAGTGGGAACTAACAAGCTCTCTTACTGAAATTATCATCATTCAAGGCTGCGTAACAGGTATGACTCGAAAACAGACAAAAAAAAATAAGATATATATATATTAAATTATGCAGATTTACTGACGTAATAGCACCATAAATTTGTTAGTAAAATACACCTGCACTAAGATTAAATTCTCTAGTATGTGAATACAAATTTACTAAATTATAATTATATAAGAGGGGGGTAACATAACTTGCAGTACTGTCGATCAATTTGAAAATTTAGTTGCAATTTATATATATATATAAGATCCATATTTTTCATTATGTTAGATCTTATAAATTTAAACATAGAGTTCTCTTACAAATGAAAAAAATTATTGAAGTTAGAACATAATAGAATAGGGATGGCAAACCTTTTTTTGAGTCTCGAGCGCCGTATATTAGGCATAATTAACTTCCAAATAATTTATTCGTGCCAAAGTTTTAGACTTAGAACTATTACTTTTAGAGAACTGAAGTAAATATACTTCAGTTAGTATAAATTTAAAAGGCTACTTGAGAAAAGGCATTTCTTCTAATGTGCCGCAGATTCGCCATCCGCGTAAGAGGAGCTCGAAGCAGATGATACCGTTTCAAACTTTGTTTAAAGGTGTAAACTTCAAAAGAATAACAATTAAAAACATCTTCATTTGACTAGAATTTTAATTTTTATATACAAGAAGAGTTGCATAACTCAAATATAAGGATAGATCAATAAATGAACCCAAAAGCAACAGTATAAAAGTGTTGGTTATTTATTGATCCATCATTATATACACTCTTCAACCCTAGTGTATTTATTTATTTATTTATTAGAAGCTCCAATAAATTAGTTTTACCAAGATTCATATTATATAAAAAATTGCTTTTTCTATGTTTTTCCAGCTTAAAATATGTTTTAATTTAAAAAAAAAAACAATTATTTTAGCTCTGAGACAGCCAGATCATGTGCCAACTACTTACGATAAATACATATTGGTTTGGGCCAAGAAGTATCCGTCAATAAAAGACGTACCATCAGCCGTTTCGTAAGTATATGAGGCCATTGAATTCATTTTACTATAATTTCAAAGTTTAAAAAAAATTTCAATCTATTAATTTGAGCCAATAGAAAACTAAAGGAAGCAATTAGAATAAATGAATTACAGTTTTCCTCATTTAAATTTTAAATAGTGTTTCCTTAATTTGAATCATATTTAATTTAATAATGCTATTAAACAATAATAATGTTTATTGTGTATTACACTTTGTTTATATAATCTATTTAGTCAGGAAACAATGGAAAAAGCAAGAAGCGTCTCGCGAGTTCGTATAAACGTCATAATGTGCGTCGTGACAGGAGTAGTATGTATTCTCATGATATTTGCCGGAAAGTACGCTGCCAGAAGAGGAGAGAGCATATTGCAGAAGAATTTAGATTGGCACCAAATGCAAAATCAAAGTAAAAAATAAATATTTTGATCTTGCACTTGTCACGAATTTTATAACAATAAAAGTACTGTATATAGTGTATTAAGCAGAGATTTAATTAACGCATTTGTCGGAATGTTTTCAAGATGTACGACAGAAAAATTGAGTTATTTTATCAATAAACAGTTGAAAAACAATATGCATATTTTAAAAGTATTAACACATTTACAAAATTGCTGCTTTGCTTCACATCTGATTGCCCGAAAATTAAACAAAAATGTGAAACGAATATTGCCCATTGCATGCACTATGTGCCAATTTGGTTGAAACTATATTATTTCAATTCAGTTCTTTGTTAATTAGCAATGTTTTATGAGAATAAGAGAAATGCATTTGTAAAGGAAACTCCTCAAATGTAAAATTCAATTCAAATTGTTTTTCTGGGAGAAAGATTTTTTAGGAAAAACTGTTGTTTAAGATTGTGTGCATCATCACCAGCAAGCGATATAAATGGTCTACCAAAATGAATGCTACTGTTTTAAATTACTGAAATTATGTTAATTATTGTTGAGAAGTATGCAATGTACCAATCGCTAGAGTAAACATCCGCGTTTCATCTCTTGCCTGCATTCAAACATCTCGTCTTCTACTGCCTCCAGGAAATGCCACACGTAAATGAAAACGGCTACTCTTCAATTCAGTTTTCCAGTGTTTTAATGTACATTAGGACATTCTCAGATAATACTTAACATAATTACAAAAATTTTAAATGGTAGCATTCTTTTTGAAAGATCCTGTATATCAAGAGACTCTAGCAGACACTAGAGCTGTCGGCAATAATCTGGCATCTTCTCTCATTCACTTATGATGATGGGTGTATGCAAATGCATGTTATTCTCTGAAACTCTTCAATTTCTTTTTATATATATACAGTCAAACCTCGGATAATGGCCACCTCTAAATGACTGTATATATTAATTTTTAAAGACCCTCTACTCCACTGTTTAAGTAACCTTTGAGCATATAAATTGTTAAATTATGAGCAATAAACAACAATTAATGTTAGAATTTTATTATAAAATTTAAATTATAATTAAATATTGTTATACTCGTACATTTTATGTAGTTTGAGATTTAAGAATTTTTATATTCTATATTATAAAAGTTTAATTGTAAGTTTCGTTGAATGTGTAAGGTATAAAACAGTTATTTTAATTGGAAAAAATGTACAATTAAATGATTTATTAAAGATGTAAATCAACAAACTTTGCATTTATACTGTGTTTTAAACATAATATTAACATATAACATTGTCGAATGGATGCAAATGGCTCGGCACTACTTACAAGTTAGTTGAACAAACTGATTGGCGGCATGCGGCAAAGAGTTCTAGCATTGAGAAAAGGTGACGTGGGTGGCTGTATCCTTCACCACCCCATTGTGCACCTGGAAAACCGTAATGGGCTTGCAAAAAAAGATCCTCTTAGAGTCCACAAGGCAGAAAGAATTAAAAAAAAAATGGTCACAACGGTGATACCTCAATTGCTCAAGTTCAAGTCCATCAGACCCAAACCTACATTCTTCCGAATGAAAGTTAACAGATTTATAATAATTTGATCACTTTTATAAGCGAAAGATGGAAAGTGGGGGAAGAAAACAAAGTTTTTAAAGTCATTTCTTCATTGTCAGGGAGATCCACATACTATCGTATAAGTTATTAAAGAAGGGATTTGCCGAAAGTACAGATCATCATTGTACTCAACAGGGAGCGAGGATTTTCCACTCCAGCTCATACACGGGGGCTATGAGGTGGCTAAGCCCCCTCAATTTATGTCATATGTAGTATACATAATACATGCTTTCCATAAACATAGGCTACTTTACACTTAAACTGTAGCAGTACTAGCTGGGAAAAAGAAGAATACCAATTGTTTCAGTTTGTCCCTCTAGCTACCCCAATGATTTATTCCTGACTACGACATTGCTCCTGCTGTGATACAAAATGAAGTGGTGTAGGGAGGTTCTAACAAGATTAATGCCCCTCTTTTGAAGACCGCTTTCAACGAAGTCTCAGGGGAATGTAAAAGATGCTAAATCTACCAGAAGAGGGGAAGAAGTTTTATTTATATTCATACAAACTGCGGATAATTTATTATAATTCACGAGCTTCTGGCAACCATGTGCTGAACATTAGACACGTGGCAAATATAATAATGTAAAATTAATATATAATTTATCAAACTTAAGAATTTTTCACTTCCTGTGAAGATGAAGTATTATGACGTAATTTATCTTTAACGTAGGAGTTGCAGATTAATAATAAATTATTATATAAATTGGGTATGTCATAAAGTTCAAGTTCAAACTACTTTCACGCTGCTGTCTGCTCTGAATAACGAATGCTGGTGAAGATTATTATTAATTCGGCTTAATTGATATTTAGAGAGATAACTACAATGATTTTTGAAATATTCGAGCGTTTTTAATAGGCTCGAGGAAGGTGGATTAGCGCTTCACCTCTGCTAAACCAAAATTTTGATATTGAGATTCCTCGATATGTCAAGGCTTTCGGGGAACTCCTATGCTATCAGAAAGCGATTTACTATGAATTCGGGCCAATCACGTACGCGGTTCCATCTCAAAAAGACACGAACAAAGTCAATAGAGAGATTGAGGCCGAAGTTTTCGACGCGAAAACGTGTACGTCGGACGTTCAGGGCCGCTTTCCTGTAAGCTTGGAAGTTTGACAATGGCGTTTGGAAAGTCAGTGGAATCGTGTTCGACGTTCCAAACGCCATTGTCAAACTTCTAGGCTTACAGGAAAGCGGCGCCGAACGTCCGACGTACACGTTTTCGCGTTTGAAAACTTCGGCCTCACTAATAAGTCAAGTAAATACAGGTTTCCACCACTTATGGAAGTGATACAGCTAAAGTTTCTTTCCATATCAAGTTTTTTGCATTAAAAACTAAACATAAATCTTGTGTTTTCTCTGTGTTCGGCACCTAGGGAGGCCTTGTCTTTCTTGCTTTCAATAGCTTACGTTGCACATTGGGAGCTTACATACGATGTGACGAACGAATGTCGAGAGGGAACTGGGAATTTTTTTTCATCTTGAGAAAATTTGGGGACTCATAATGGTTACCATCCCTGTAAATTGTTTTTACTAACGAAAAATGTCAAAAGGGGACCCTCTAAGGAGCGAAAGGGCCCCGTACAAGCGCTCGACGGCCTTGCCGGAGAGTAGCAACAGATGTATTTACGTACCGCATGACTTCAAATATGACACGTGAGATTTTTAACCTTGGATACCGAAACTTCTATGTAATCGAAAGTAGTTAAGTTTAGACCCTTGGCCCAAATGACCTTGGTTGCACCCTTACACTGACTCTTGCCCGCACGATCATTTTGTCACAGAACTTAAGATTAATCTGTTAACCGTGCAATTCCGGTTTACACAGGTTTATATATATATTCCTTGCACATACACGCCAATTTTATCGTCGTTTTCGTCATCATCATCATCATAAACAATTCTGGTTTGTTCTAAGAACTTGTTCCGGAAAGAACTAATTTAAATAACGTTACAGGTTGTATTTCAATTTATCGATGTCAAATAGAATTTTCCAAGAACACTTTCTATTGTATTGAAATGTGTACATTTGATTTTATTCATTAATTTGTAAATAATTAGGGGAGGCCCGAATTACAACGTAAAAACCTACATTCACTAGCTAGCCCCGTGGATGAAGAGCACACTTTTAGGTATTGTATATGTTAGAGTGTAAGTGCATTTATGGCATTCACAACTTTTTCCTGTACTAATGTAAATAAATATGGGGCAGAGCCGCCTGAGACTCCTCTCTGGCAACCCTACTAACGCAGTACGAATACAACGAATCATCAACTTTAAATAAACGTTTATAATGAATCCTTAATATCTAGGAAGAATCCAGGACCGTCGAGAGAGGTGGGCACGGTGAAAATTTAGGGCCCTGTCAATCTAGGATTGTGAGAATATGGGTACTGCACAAGGCAGATTCAGGGGTACCAAGGCACGTGTCTGTCTCCCTGTTGCTTTTCGGAGAATGTTAGGCAGTTAAATTACCCAATCTTTCTAAATTCCCCCGTGGATAAACCCCCTGTTGCCCATAGGGGTTCCTACCCTTAAAAACTTATTTTTATTAACATAAAATCTTTAAAACTGCTTTTTTTTATTATTAATAAAGAAACATTCTACGTATTTCATTGGGTCTCTCTAAAAGGTAAAAGGGGCTAGCTCTATTCCTGGGCCCCATTTAAGCTCTCGACGGCCCGACTAGAATTAATCAATTAGCAAATGATTTTATTGAAGATAAAAAAAAATAAAGCTCGAGGGTTTTAGACCCTATATCTAGATTTTTTTCTATTGAAATTCTTAAAAATTCCTCTAGAGAGTGATTAATAATCTATCGCGCGATCAGAGTGGTTCCCACATTCTATTCAGTATTCTCCTCCTCCCACTTGTCGATCCTGTTATTCATCTTCCCCGATTGTGTCAATCTAAGTTACTTCCACAACATCGGCCGGGATGGAATTCCTAGAATCGAGTTTTTATAAAAACAGGAACACCTGCAGCTCAGCTGTCTCGAAAAGAAAACATTAACATGAGAATCCGTTTACGTTGCAAGTTGGGGGGACCACTAGAGAGAGGTGGACCTCCCATACACACGCATATTTCGAGGATGAATGCTATGAATTGTCTAGTTTTAAGCGTATAAAAGGTTAATTAACGGCATTTAATATGAAGGGTCGGATTTGGGAGGTGCGCAGGGCATTGCACCCCCTTCTTAGGGTTTTTCTCGAGTAAAGCCCGCTACTTCAGATAATATCCTTTCCGTACACCACCTAGATATTTCTGGATCAGCTATTGCTCAATTGTAATCATCGTCGAGATCACCAGGCCCATCGTGGCTTTCGGAAATGGATGGAATACCATGTTGCAGGCTCCAATTCATTTATCTCAATTCTTGATCGTAAATGGATATCCAAAACACTAATTATTATAATGTAAAGCAGTTTTTAATTATGTTAAATGACGTGAAGTATACACAGTGGCTCACATGTGAATTTCTCATCTTTAAAGCAAGAAAACAATAACTGTACAGTAAAAACCTGTACAGTTATTGTACAGGTACCTGTATAAACAGAACCTGTATAAAACGAAAAAATTCCGGTTTACGCAGGTTTTACTGTATACGGAAAGTGTTAAGTATATATTTAGAGGATCTCTAGTGTAATTTGGATCATTTCAGGCGATTTGCATATTTACGCAAATAATAAAACGTATTCTGTAATAAGAAACTTCAAAATACAGTAACAGGAGATGGTGACAATCTTAAAGCCCAATTCTTCCCACAGCTGGTTCTTACATCAATCTTCCAAGGATGGAGGGGCCCACCTACTAGTCAACCGAGTGTAGAGATTAGTGGGAACAACTGTTACGTCACTTCTACGAGATTCTAAAAAAACCCGCCAATCTTTTTACTTGTTTACAGAGTTTCTATTGTATAGATATACAATAGAAACTCTGTAAACAAGTAAAAAGATAATACAAGGAAATTTTATATTCGTAAATATTATTCACGAGTAGATGAATAAAGAATTAGTGCAGGTAGAACCACCCAAGATGCCATTGGAATAATACATATTGGGACCCCATAGCAAATTAAAAGTAAACGAAAATGTATATGGGTCCCTACTTCCTACATTTTATTATTAGGAGTATTCGGAAAGGGCCTGCACGTAACCATAAACACACCAAAAAAAGACAGTGGGCGCATTACCTAGTAAAACGGCTTTAGTACAGCTGGATAAAGAAGCAGTAAGACAATACAGCTGAATAAACACGCTACCTGGGTATACAGAATAGATTTAACGTAGAGATAAGTATATAAACGCGTCAGTACAGCACTAGAGCTATACGATCGGCCTTGATTTTGTCAATTAGGGCCTACTTTATTGGTAATGGGTCTTGCTTCACCATGTGACTGAACGTGTAATGAATATTAATTAGGGTTTTCAAGGGAATTCGTCTCAAGTTACTCGTGTAACAAGACCAACTTATAGACGATGTCACATGATGCGGAGCTCGCTTAGTGAATGTATTGAGAGAATTAAATGGTACGAACGTGTCTGTGTTGCTGTACTCGACACTAAATATCCAGGGCAGCTTAATACGGAAAAGGAAATGATCAGTAATTATATCGCATTACACTGAAATCGTACAGATTTAAGCAATATATTCTCCACATTAAAATCTATTAAATAATTCCAATGCATTGAATATTGTACGATCACACACAACCGCGCGGAGAGACAGCACGAGCTCCTCCCCTAACCATATTTCACCACCGCATTCGACCCTCTAATATTTTTATTCGGGGTGATTTTTTCCGCCTTCACTCCTCCACAAGCCACAATGACACGTCCTTACAAGGAAACAAAGAAGTTCACTTAAAAAGGGGGGTCTCGGCTCCCCTATAAGAGTCCTACAGCATCGTCTTTCCTTCTCCCGCCATAGTCAATCTGATATTGGCGTCAGTAGAACAGAGGGGCACAGCCCCCAATATTTTTGTAAATTGTCTCCTCCCAACCTATTTTTATTTTATACCACACTACAAAACTTAGTAGTATTGTCATTGTAACATCCCCCAATATATACACAAAATCTTTATTAAAGACTGTTAAATGTGGTCGGGGCGAATCCAGAAGAACCCAAAGGGTGTTTTAACTGAATTTCCACATTTTTCTACATGTGAATTCAGATTTTGCATTAAAATATAACAACTTTAGAGAGGAATTTTATAAAAATTGTAAATTAACTCCGACCTCTCTCGAGATGCGACAAGTGACCCCCCCGTGTCAACACTCTCTCGGCGTTTAACCACCAAGCTTTAACAGTATCAAACCCCACTAATACCCAAACTTTCTTGCAAAATTTCAGAAATTTTCGACGAAAGGAACAGGAGTTATTAAGCTTCAAATAGGGTGAACAAAATCGTGCCCTTACCACACACACAGAAAACATCTCCGAATTCACGTGACTAGTAAGTAGGCTTATAAGAACAAATTCATATGCCACTAATTCCATTAAAAATGATCACGTAGGAAATGCCTGGATCCCCTCTTCCCCATTGTGTACAACAACGATGTACTTTTAGAAACCCCCGTTTAAACTGTACACAGGCAAGACCATTAAATTGCGGAAGGTGGTCAATAGGGAGGTCTTTGTATCCACCCTCCCGAATGCAAATAGGTGGATGTACTGTACACATCATCACCATTTCCCACATCAATGTCACATTGATATTTATAATAGGACACACACTGTGTTGTATAGCATTTCATTATCACATATAAACTGATTATAATAAAATATTAATGAATTTTAATTTCTAGAAAAGAAAAACTTTCCATCATTTCATTTTCCCAGCTGTTATAATATTGCAATTACATCTGGCCCAGTCTTACAAAGAGGGCTGCACTTAAACATTTATTGGCCCACCAGTGGTCGAGCGGTTCTGTTCTCTGAACACTGGGAGTTCGGTCGTGGGTTTGCGCGAGCTGGCCACGTGGAGTTTTCCAGGTTTACTCCATATCTGTAATGCCCAAATAAGGACCGGTTACCCTTAAAAGACCTCCCCCTAGGCAGATCGTCCAAGTGTTACATTGCTCTAACTTAATAGAACAAACAATTAAACATTTATTGTCGAGGAAACACGGAGGGCGAGTTTGCCAAATAATACCTGTAGCCGATACCGATAGTGCATACAAAATACCAGTCAAGAAAGCTGACTATACTTTCCCATTCTCCATATCGATTGTGTCCTTTATACACCTACGTTTCTCTTAATTCTGAAAAATCAGATTCTTCTTGTTTTGCTAGTATGACTTTGCCGTCTATTCGGCAGACATTGAGGAGGGTGAGATGTGCCTTTAAACCCCAATAAGAAATAGTCACGTTTAAAATATTTTATAATTTTTAATGTTGTGTGCTATTTTATGAAAATAATAGTAGCATATTGGGTAAAAAAGAAATCCAAATTAAGAATCATTAATTTGAACTGACGGAAAAAGTAAAGTACATTTGTCACATATTATAGTCGGAATGGTCGATCAATATTTTAGTTATAAAGATAACAAGCTGATAATTATAAACAAACACTCCGAAAACACAATACATGTGCAACTCAATTTGTTATACCCAACTTTTTATGCTTTTGTAATTTATACATAATCAAGGACAATCGAAATTATTAGGTCTACTTCATTCTCTTAAATCACTATAAATAAATAATATAAAATATAAAAAAAAACTGCTTAATTGTAATCAAGTTTAGTTATAGTTGGTTTGGATTGCTACTATTGTATTTTAATCACATTCTATGTCATTCTATTGAATGTGTTCGTGCATGCTAATGTTTATCATATAAAATGACTGTTAACATTTCTGTTTTTAAACATTTTTAGCATCCAAAATCAAGCAAACATTTCATTTATTTACATATAACAATGGTATTAACTCTAAATTTTTATGAAAATATTTGTCAATTGTTTCAAATTTTTGGTTGTTTGCAGTTGTTAATATTCTCACAGATTCATTGATGACAACAGTTGCTTGGTGTAAAATAATTACAAAATAAATGGATCCAAAAATCTGGGACGGAGGACGACCAAAAAGTGGGTAAGAAGTCGGCCTGCTGCTCTGGGAGATGTAAGATCGAATCTCAGAGACCCCTACAAATTTTCATTAATATTACCTATGGTTCCAAAATGGCGGCTTGTCTCCGATTCTAGCAAATAGAAGAAAGGAAACAGTGGGGACGCACGTCTCTATACCTAACCTATTCTAATAAATTACCATAATTATTACCAACAAAATTATTAGAATAAGTTAGGTTAGAACATGCGTCCCCACTGTTTCCTTTCTTCTATTTGCTAGAATCGGAGATAAGCCGCCATTTTGGAACCATAGGTAACATTAACCAAATTGTTCATGGGTGTCTGTCTTGGATACGTCAAGCCCTGTCTGTTCCTTATCATTATTTGGTTGCCTGAACTGTGGGGGCCCAATCAGACTCCCAATGGTTATGATTACAATGATAATTTTATTACCCACAGGGCAGAAGGAATTAAAAACGTAAATCCTTTCTATTACATTCTATCCGATCAAACACATTAAAGTATATACAAAATCATGTTTTAAAATCAATCGAATTGTAAATGGGTGACGTAAATTTTAACTTTCCATCTATATACAATATTCAATGTTTCTGTTTTTGGCTAATTGAGTTATTTTTATAAATCCCACCAAAATGGAAGCAATTTCTAGAAACATTTTGAGGCTATAAAGTCGACAAGATCTTATTAAATGAAATATTTATATAGAGACTTGAAAAAGTATTTTACTTAATGAACTACATAACCTCTTGAATTACAGTGTTGTCTCTTTTTATACTTGCCAATTAATTTACAAGTATTCTTTGGTGAAACAAAAGTTCCGATTTCTAAAAAACATTTTAACTTTAAATACATTATTTAATATACAGGATGTCCTGTAAGTCTGGAGTTATGTTGATCATTGTTTATTCTATGACAGGTAAAGCAAGGCACTGAGTAGAGACGAACAAAATACTTTGACGGTGGAGACCCAGAGTCGGCAAGAAGTTGTTGAAGAGTTTAACAGACTGCTGTGTGTGATTGACGAGAAGTCTGCGTGCAGCGTGTTAAACTCTTCAGCAACTCCTTGCCAACTCAAATCGCCACTGTCAAGATAACTTGAATTCGTCCCTCCTTACTCAGCCCCATACTTTGTGCGCAAACAAATAAACGAGGAAGGGTTACCAGATATTTGGTGATAACATCCAGGATATAATGAGTTCTTTCAGAAAGATACTGGACATTCATAGTTGTGTATTTTTTTTGCCACAAGTTTCTGAAATACACAAACTGCAGAAAAAGAAAAAGACACTTTATTATAGGAACAGTTTTTAGAATAAAGTCTTCATGTTGCCGGCAAAAATCTGGGAAAACTGGGACATCTGGCAAACTTAAACAAAGATCAATATAATTGCTACAGATCCAGGCTTAAGAGACACCATGTAGATCAGGGGTGGCCAACAAGTCGATTTTTGATCAATTGCTTGCAATGTCTTGACTTAATGTATTACATCTGTAACCAAACGCAATGCATGCAGTTATGACTCGACTCATAAGCAGTGCACCTCGTACTGAAACACAGTATATAAAATAGTATGTATTTCGCACCTCCCCCTCCCCACTTAGACTATGCCTATGACAAGTCGATCGCGACACATTTTTACCATAAAAAGTAGATCTTACGTACACAAAAGTTGACCACCTCCGACGTAGACAAAGAAAGTTGAATATATTCCCAATTAAAATAATGTATGGTTTACATTGCATATTAGTTAAAATGGTATAAAAAAAAGTTAATCAATAGAATTATTATTAAATGCACATTACTTTTGATAAAACTTGTAAAAATTTTAATAATGATTTGAGAAACGATATAGAAAAATTTATTATATTTTCATTACTAAAGTAAATTTATAACTTTCTAGCTGTATAACATTGTTTTGAAAATAGAACACAAATAAAAAAATTATTGTACATTTTCCTAAATTTTGCTGATATAAATTATAAGTTCCTACTTTACTGTCGTGGCACTTCATAAATCATGGCTTAAGATGGATGAACTGATTCCGTGAAGTGGATTATGTTTCTTGGATTATGAAAACTAAAATTTTCTTTCTCATAATTTGAAATCGGGTGGTTTGTAAAAGGATCGACATCTTTCATAAAATACCTAAAATTAAAAAAAAAAAAAGAAGAAACTATAAGAAAATGCTTATTATTAGCGAGGTTGAGGCCAAAGTTTTAAATGCAAAAACGTGTACGTCGGACGTTCGGTGCCGCTTTCCCGTAAGCCTAGAAGTTTGACAATGGCGTTTGGAATGTCGAGCGCAATTCCACCGACTTTCCAAACGCCATTGTCAAACTTCTAGGCTTACGGGAAAGTGACACCGAACGTCCGACATACACGTTTTCGTGTTTTAAAACTTCGGCCTCAACCTTGTTATTATTAGCATTGAATACTTGAAAACGAAAACAGCACCTTTAAAGTTCTATCTTTTACTACTTCTTCCACATTGAGCTCGTTCTGCATAAGTCTCAACTGTAACAAATTATAATATAGAATTAACATTGTTTAATTAAAAGGTGATTTATTAATATACAAATCTGCATTATAATAAAATGATCCGAATGCATTAAAAAAATAAAAATTAATGTTTAAACACTAAACAATTAAGAGGGTATAACCATCATTGTTCAATTTACCAACTGCCCATAAATGTCCATAGTTCTTAGCCAACTTTAAGCTTTTAACACAGCATGGCATGCCTCTAATTATACAGTAAACTAAGACCCAGATTATAAATTAATTAGATGATAATGCCAGATTCATTGAGCCATAAGTTGACTAATTAAATATATATAAGTACAAAATAATTTAGATTAAGTTACCACGTACTAAATCCACCATACTCAACCTGCAGCCTGCTGAGCTTTTGCTAGTGGCCCAGACACGACTCTTAAATAATGCAGTCAAAATATAAATTTTGAAATTTTTGCGGCAAAAAAGAGATTTGGTTACTCCGCCCACACCACTAAGTCCCTTTTCTCCTTTCTTGGAAAGTTTTCATCGCCAGATGTCCGAGCATTGTGAACATGTGGTGGCCATCGGGCGGCGATCCGCAAGGGACGGTAAAAGTAGAGCTAGACTTAGTAATTTACCGAGACTCATAGTGCCTACATGCAATATTATAATTGAGTAAACAATAAATCACACTGAATTAGTGACCATTTTATTTGAGAAACTGTAATTTATAATTATTATCAACCATGTCAGAAGTATCTTCCGAATACAAACGAAAAATGTCTGACGAAAATAGAAGACGAATGGAAAGCTCACTATTCGAGACGAATGGAAAGCTCACTATTTTGTAGCGCAGAACAAACACGATTTAGCAACTTGTTTGATCTGTCGTGAAAGTGTTATATTAAAAAAATGTAATATTGCTCGTCATTTTAACACCAAACACAAATCGTTCAATGATACTTTTCTTCCAGGATCTTATACAGAACAAAATTCAATTTGCAAAGATTTTTTGAAATTCCTTCCAATGAATGGCCAGACCGGGGGCAAAGATTATCTCGATACTATTTGCAATTTTCTAGAATAGAACAAGAAGGATATAAAAGAATTAGTTTGTGTGTGTACCGATGGCGGTCCTTCAACGACTGGATCCGAAGATGGATTTATTTCTCTACCGAAATAGAATTAAGATTTGACAAGTCTGATAACATTTCATTGCATCATTCATCAGGAAAACGTGGCTTCGCGTATTGCTAATCCTGAAGTAGATAGTGTGATGAAAACTGTCGTAAATATAGTGAATTATATCCGAGCACGAGAACCGAACAACAGAAAATTTAAGTCTTTTAGAAGAAGTGAATAGTCAATACAGTGATGTTCTTTACATACCTCGGTATGTTGGCTTAGTAGGGGAAGTTCTGGAAAGGTTTTTTTTCTTTGCGAAAAGAAATAATGCTGTTTTTACAGCAAAATAATAAAATTTACAGTGAACTGTGAAATGATGAATGGTGGTGTATTGTAGCATTTCTGTGCGACATTACAGAAAAGCTTAATAGTCTCAATACTGGTTTACAGGGTGAAAATAAAATATTTGCTTTCGAAGAAAAATTAAATATTTATTACCAAGAAACACAAAACAAAATACTGCAAAATTTTCCAACCATGGCAAAAGCTAAACAAGACAGTATTAATATTTCTCCAGAAAAACTATACAATTTTTTCAAATTATTTAACTGTGCTATCCGAGGAATTTAAACATAGATTTCATGATCTAAGAAAAATAAAAAATATGCTGTCGCTCATTGAAAATCCCTGGCTCTTGGAACCGGCGATAATATCGGAACTGGCTGATATATTGGCATGAAATTACACAGATGAATTTACTGAGATGAAGAACAATACACATCTGGAAGCTATTTTTAAACAAAAGAGAGTGGAAAATAATTACGTTGACTTCTGGAAAATAGTGCCCGAACAATGTAAGACTGTAAAAAAATGTGTTCAAATTTTACTTATGTTGTTCGCATCAACGTATCTACGTGAAACGTCATACTCAAAAATGAAATATGCAAAGAACACATATAGAAACCGGCTTACTGATTCACACCTGGATGCCATTTTAAGAGTAGAATGCAGCAGTTACAAGCCTGGTTTAAACGAAATTGTGAAAAAAATGTTTGCAATATCAACAGTCACACTAATTTTCTATAGTGAGTGAGAAATTATGTACGTTTTTTATTATAATTGTTATGTTGCGGCCTGCGTGTAGTAGCTGTCATGTGTATGTGGCCCGAGAAAAAAAAAGGTTGAGTATGGTGGTACTAAAATGTTCAAATGTGTTAAATTATAAGCATTTGACATTCCATTGGTATGTTTGATTTTTGTGAAACCGTGTTGTATTATTCTTCGAAGTATCAAACACAAATCCGTGTTAATAACAACCACTTGGCTTTTTTCCACCTTTATTTAGTTGAACCTTTCATCCTTGTGATGTGTTCTGTGCCCATTACACTGGTTGAGGTACGCAAATGTTCTTTTCCGTTCTTTTCTTTCTGGTGGTATTCACCGTTTCTATAACAATGGCTATTGTTGATTTTTGTGAAACCGTGTTGTATTATTCTTCGAAGTATCAAACACAAATCCATGTTAATAACAACCACTTGGCTTTTTTCCACCTTTATTTAGTTGAACCTTTCATCCTTGTGATGTGTTCTGTGCCCATTACACTGGTTGAGGTACGCAAATGTTCTTTTCCGTTCTTTTCTTTCTGGTGGTATTCACCGTTTCTATAACAATGGCTATTGTTGATTTTTGTGAAACCGTGTTGTATTATTCAAATCAACAATAGCCATTGTTATAGAAACGGCGAATACCACCAGAAAGAAAAGAACGGAAAAGAACATTTGCATACCTCAACCAGTGTAATGGGCACAGAACACATCACAAGGATGAAAGGTTCAACTAAATAAAGGTGGAAAAAAGCCAAGTGGTTGTTATTAACATGGATTTGTGTCTGATACTTCGAAGAATAATACAACACGGTTTCACAAAAATCAACAATAGCCATTGTTATAGAAACGGCGAATACCACCAGAAAGAAAAGAACGGAAAAGAACATTTGCGTACCTCAACCAGTGTAATGGGCACAGAACACATCACAAGGATGAAAGGTTCAACTAAATAAAGGTGGAAAAAAGCCAAGTGGTTGTTATTAACACGGATTTGTGTTTGATACTTCATTCCATTGGTATGTTAAAATACATTAAATATAGATGTAATAAGTTGATTATTCGTTCATATTTGAAATAACTGGATTTAGATTCATTAAGATAATCAAATATAATGATTTATTAACTAAAATAGGCCTGTGTACAAAACTTTTTAAAAGGACGAAGTTAAAAAACATTCACACTTTTTTTCATAGCATAGTTTATTAATTTTTATAATATAGATCAGTGTTTTTCAATTGCAGCTCCATGGACTTGGGCTGGTCTACAGAAAAGTATTTGACAGTACCGATGCTAGTACAGTTGATTACAGGTGTCATTTAAATAGTAATCTGGAGTTACTGTACTGTACATATTTAAGCTGTGACGTTAACTTTAGCAGACGAATAGAAAATTTATCTGAAGGATATTAGCTAAAATGATGTTTGGATGACAACTGAAAGATATTTCAGAGCACCAAATCAAAAATTAAATCACGAATGAGTGACACATCGGTGTTGCGGCGTTACAAACGGTGATTTGTAATATTTCACATGTGTAAGTTGTTGAAAGTGCTTGCCAGTACATGTGAAAAATTAAATCAATCTTTTTTTTTTTTAAATATAAATTTCAGCTTATGTAGTAAACTCCCTAAAAAAGCAGCAAGTTTCCAAATCTCAGACTACTCCAACCTCACATTTTGATAATTAATTGTACATCTTAGCCCAGGATTATTAATTAAATTCTATAGTGAATTTTTAAGGTAATACAGACAATGTTTGAGTCCTTTATCTTACATCCTTTTATTCCAACCAGGAACCACGGAACCAGGACTCTCAGCTGAAATGTCGAACGTATAACAAAGATGATGTCGTGAAGGATTTTTAATGATTTTTTAATGTTTGTAGACGCTGTAGCCTACAAACAAAACAGGTCGGCGTCGAGATCATTTCTAAATTGTGTGTTAATCGTTTGATAGTATATTGTCTGTTATTTTTAAAAGTTTTTTGCTTCAAGTCGCCTGCTGTTTTGCGGTTCCTGGTTGGAATAAAAGGATGTAAGATAAAGGACTCAAACATTGTCTGTATTACCTTAAAAATTCATTATAAAATTTGATAATTAAGTTTGATTACTCAATTGACTAGCAGTTGTATTCAAACTTTATTTCCTCAATTCTAAGATGCATCATGGAATTGGAATTGAATTTCAAGCTTTTAAATATCTTGGCTGTTATGTACGTAACAAGGGAAAGCATCGGAATTGTGTCAAATTTAACCTTCTGAGATTTTTGCAAATCTTCATATTTTGAGACTCCCTGAACCCAAAAAAGTAAAAAAATTTCCATGGATATACAGTAGAGCGTCGTTAATTGGAACGTCGATAATTGAAATGGCCGGAAATTGGAACGATTTTCAGTCGGACTGTGTCGTGCTGAATCGAACGTTTTTGATACTAGATTTACTTCTAAAGTATAATTTTCATGTTTTTTATATTCTTCAATATATTTATTTTGTTTGTACAAAATGCAGAAATAATTTTTAACGATACGATAGCCTCGATTATTATTATAAAAATTTTTGTTAGGCTTAAAATCGACGAAAATTCAACACGGAGCGACACGCAACGGAGAAAAATTCAACAGGAAGCGATACGCAATGAAGAAAAATTTGAACATCGGACAGGTTAATATATTTTTTCGTACAAAGTCGGAAATTGGAACAAATGACTAATTGGAACAACCCCAGTCCCCAATTGACGCCAATTTTCGACGCTCTACTGTATATGTTTGTGTTGACATCTATTTTGTTTAACATCTAAGGATGGGGTGAAATTTATTTGTCTGTACAAGTATATTATTATACTCATAGACAAGGAAATTATTTTGTTAATAAACAGATTGCATGAAGCCAATCTCCAGCACAATTTTTACAAGAGAACAAATGTCTTAAATCATGTTAACTGCGTATCGTCAGGCTAACTGACCTTCGTGACTTGAGTGCAGCTGTTAAAATAGGGGTCAGTTATCCTGATAATGCCTGTTTAACACAGTCAAAAACATTTGGTCTCTTGTAAAATTGTGCTGCAGATTGGTTTCATGCAATCTATTTATTAACATATACCTAGTTTTGAGTAGTTGAATTATTTTATTATGTAAATTCTTATCTTTGTATACAGGTTAACCACATTTGTTTATAGGTACTGGTACAATATACAATAGAAAATTTTTTTAAATCTTCAAGCACAACGGCTCTTCGAATCTCGGAACTTTTAAGTAATTTACTGGTCACTAAAAGGTTGTTGTGAGTCTATTGTAAATTCTTATGTAGCAATATGTATTAAAATATTTTTAAATAGTATAAAGAAATTTTCCAAAAGACAAGATAATTTATAAGAGAATCTGTCTAGCAATCAAAAAATCCTCATACAAAATAGCAGTTTATTGAATTTAAAGTACATAATAGTGCTAATGGAACAAGTTTAGCAGTAGTTTTAAACTTTATTATTATTACTAGTATATAAACACACATCATTTTAATTAATATTAAATATCGATGCCTCCATTATCATACCATCTTTGTGTATAAATGAATATATATATATATATATATATACACACAGGGTCTTCCAAAAGAATACCGTTCTAAATTACTGTAATTATGTTAATTATCATCCAAGAAATATGCAATGTACACCAATCAATAGAGTAATTGTTTGAGTTTTGTTTCCTGTCTGCATTCGAACATCTTGTCTGCTAAGTGTTGTAAATGAAAGCGACAACTCTGCAACAGAAAAAGCATTTTGCATTCTGCAGTTTGCAAAATCAAAATCATTTGTCATTGTGCAACACAAATAATCTGCAAGAGCTGTAAAATTACAGCTGCCTTGGGTGAAGTGACAATAAATATGGTCTAGTGAGCGTAGGAAAAATTTGAGTATTATAGGTATGTTGTGCGACATGAGGTGAACAAGCTGAGAAATTATAATGGGTAAATGTGAACATTGGACAGTTTTCCAATGTTTCGATGCATGTTACAATATTCAATAATAATTAATGTAATTACAATAATTTAAAATGATAGCATTCTTTTTGGAAGACCCTGTACATATAAATTCCAGATAAACATTAAGAGAAAAAAATGTGTTATTGTAGTTTATATGTGTAAATGTTATTATGCTGCAAGACAAAATAATGAAAGTACCTTTGTTTGTTCCTTTCGAAGTTGTTTTAAAAGAGGTATACTATCTGGATCTGTAGTTCTTTTTTCTTTTAAACTTCGAACGTCTTCCGAACTCTGAGTTATACATGTTTTAATTGCTTGTTCTCTTTTGTCATAAGATTGAAGAAGCTAAATAATAATACATGATTAATATAATATATACATAAACCCAAATATATTTTAAAATAGTAACAAATATGTTCATATTATACTAAAACTAATTAGGTGATGAAAAGTGTATTATAAGGTTAAAGATATAAATTTTATAAATACAGTAGAGTCCTAAGAATGCTTCTAGAGTGGGGATGCAGCTGCCTGAATTCAAATTCTAACACTTTTTTGTGTTTTTGCTTCACTTGCATCAGCTATCGTATTGTGTGAAATATTGTATGTTGAAACATTGTAAGTCAAGGAGCATCCGTATTTTACTAACTAAATTCACTGATCTTTGCCGAGAAAGCACTCTTCCACAATTCATATCAGATAATGTGATTGAAAAGATTTTAATTAAGTTGGACTCTAATGTATCATCATCATTTTGATATGTAATTCTTATGATATCAACCTGCTTAATAATTAAAATTGAATACCTATACTTTAATTACGATATTTACTACTGTGTCGTAATCATTCATAGGTAGAGCCCTAGATATATACAGTCAACTCCACATAAGTCGTCACTGGGATAACTCAACACCGTAGGTTAATTAGTCAATTTTCTGTGGTCCCGGCCGACTTACATAGGCATTAATGTTATTAATGTTAAAAAACTCAGTTTACTCGACATCGTTTAACTCGTCACCACTGGATAAATCAACATACTTTTTCTGTTTCACACTTTTTAGATGTCTGATAAGTCGACTCCCCTCCTGAAAAAATGAGTTCACACCGTACAATAAGCTGTGTGGTGTGAACTCATTTTTCGGGGGGGGGGGGGAGTCGACTTATCAGAATTCTAAAAAGTGTGAAACAGAAAAAGTATGTTGATTTATCCAGTGGTGACAAGTTAAACGATGTCGAGTAAACCGACTTTTTTAACATTAATAACATTAATGCCTACAGCCGGGACCACAGAAAACTGACTATGTAACCGACGGGTGTCGAGTTATCCGGGTGACGACTTATGCGGAGTCGACTGTATTTAGATTCTATATAATAAATGCTTATATTTTGAGGTTTTCTTTAAAACAAAAGAATTATTAACTATTAAAAAATTAATTATAGAAGAATGCAACCACCAGCATGGAATTTTGCCTGAAGGCAGGCAGTTGAATCTTAAAATTGACAGCAAGCTGTTCTTAGTAGCTTTAGAAGTATTAAGGTTTTTTTTTATATACTTGAGTTGCACAAGAACAGATGTGCTGTGCATCAAAAGCTACTCAGATGTCATTGTCACAAGCAAATGCCACAAACAGCCATTGTCGGTTTCTACGGGTTTTTTGCAAATCTTGATATTTGAAACTCCCGGGGGGAAAAAAATTCTGGGTGTGTGGTGTGTGTGTTGGCATCTATTTCATTTAATATCTCAGAATGGGTTAAAAGAAATTTGGCAAGGTATCTTGTACGTAAAAGGCTTTCATGCTATTAAACTTCGGTTGTTAAAGGTTAAGAGGGTGGGGGAGATAGAGGGTTCATTACTCATATCTTAGGTGCGGTTGGACTTAATGGAAACTTTACTCATTATTGACATTTACGACTGTTTAAAAAACTCATACCTATCCTCAAAATTAAGCCCTTTGATTTTTTTATAATAATTAATAATATAAAAGATATTTTTAATAAAATCTCATAGCAGATGACACCACAACACGTTTTTTGTAAATGTGTCTTACTGTTTCTTAAACAAATATTTTTCCAGGAAAGTTATGCAACTTGTTACTGGATTTTTTAAAATTTATATTGTTATGAGAATGTCAACAGAATAAATTCTTTTTGAAACTTTTAGTACATCTTTTGTGTGTGTATATCCATCAACCAAAACCTGTGAAACAATGTATTGTACTATACAGTAGACCCCCTCTGTAACATGGATTCATATAAGACGGATTCGTATAACACGGCAGAAAAATTGCAATCGTGTTCGTATAACACGATAAAAGAATGAGACAGATTGTCATGGCCGACTCGTGTCTCGACAGGATTGGTCGAATCTGGACCAATAGTGGACATTGCACAAACCTTAGAGTTTAAACGAGCAGCAGACCTACTAAAAAACATTTATTATTCAACGGCCATAAAAATTATATTTCTATTAATGATGTCTCTGAAGTTCAGCAAATTTTTTGCAGAAAGAATAACTTATCGGGAAACGCATCCGCCATTTGACGAGCCGCTCCGCGACGAAAACAAGCTTAAGCAATGGTGTCTTTGAACGGTGCACACTCGGTATGTATTCCTACAATTTTTTGTTTATAGCATGGTTTATATGGATTATTCCCAAAAAATTATACGTGTTTTGGAAATGTTCGAGTCAAATTAGTCTAGAATTGGTTAATTTTATGGAAGAAAACGTTTCAAACAGCTGTACCCCCTAAACTGCATGAGTGCCAGGCTGTAAATGGCTCTTGTATTTGTAAAATTTAAGTGACTTGTACAACACGGAATTCACATAACACGGAACGTATCTACTGTGCTATAGGGGTCTACTGTATTTTTTGTTTTTGTTGACAAAGAGCTCTTTCACAATTCTCCTTGGACAACATAGAACCTTGGTTAGATGGATCTCAGATAATCAGAATTCTACTGTGTTTCTGACAATACACTTTATAGTCTTACAAAGAAATAATATATTGAAAAGGCAAACATAACTACATAGAAAACTGAATTACTTCTACTACAAAAGTCATGATTGTAAAGCCTGGTTTTCACTACTGTTTATTCTGTTCACGTATTTACGCATACCAAAATATTAACCAATAACAATGCATAAAACATTAGTGTTTAGCCAATGACATAAACTGATTTAACTCTTAGTAGTAAAAGTGTTTTTGCTCTTAGTTATATGCTATTTTATAGAGAGTGAAATTGCGCATTGGGCATAGTTTTTTGAAGAACAATCTGCACGAAATACATCGTTGAACCCAAGGCAGTTCTTTTTGATAGAAATAATAATCTATTGTAAAAAATATTTAAAAATCCAGGACAAAATATATATTTAAAAAAATGTATAAATATACACTATTGAAGACTTATACAAAAGTAATGGAACTTTTAAACAATTTACATAGATATACGTGGGAAAAAGCCTATAAAAGAAGGTCAACTCTGCCATGTATTGATGGTGTCCCAGTGATCGTGAAAGGTAAATAATTTTAATGTAAATTCAACAAACATTTTCAATCTTGCACAAGATCTGCTTCAGGTCAACAACATTCTAAATTACTGGATTGTAAAGATTTTGTTTGATGTACTTAGTCATCAATCCAGCTATCAGAAAGAAGGTAATTTTGATTGTGAAAGGACTTTTAAAAGACTTAAAAAGCTTTTCTTTTTGCATAAGTCTTTATTGTTTATTTGTATACCTTTAACATATTCTATTGGTCTGTCATGTTTTAGATATGTCAACTCACACGTGGGTCTACTTAAATAGCTTAAGGTCATTGTTGTCACAGTATAATATTACATACTTGCAGAAGTGAGAAACAGGCTTAATGTTGTGTAATAAATGATATTTGAAGTAAATATTTATAGTTAAAAACTGAAAGTAGCCTAATATATATTTATAATACCTTTTTAAATATATAATTACCTCAAAAACATTCAGAAAGAAATTTCTTTTCACTATATGTAGAGAGTCTTCCATAAAGAATGCTACCATTTAAAATTTTTGTACTTATGTTAATTATTTTCCAAGAACGTTGTAACATACATTGGAGAACCATCCAAGATTTTACATTTACACATTACAATCTCTTAACGTATGCACCGCATGTCCCGCAGTACACATCTGACTGATACTCAAATTCTTCCTATGCTCGCTTCGACATATCCATTGTCACTCCTCCACGGCAACCAAACTCTAAATCTCCTGCAGCACCCACAGCCGTATTATGCACTCTTGTAGATTAGTGACGTTGTGCAATGATGAATGATTCCAATTTTGCAAACTGCAGAATGCAAAACACCTCTGTTTCGGTTGCAATTTTCATTTATGGCTCTTCCTAGAGATGGTGGATGATGATACGTTTGAATGCAGATTAAGCTCAGAAGATTACTCTATCAATTGGCGTATGTCCCAAACTTCTTGGATAATAATTAACATAATTATGGTAATTTAAAATGGTAGCATTCGTTTCGGAAAACCCTGGTAGTTCTTGTACTCAAATATTAGCGAGGTTGAGGCCGAAGTTTTAAATGTGAAAATGTGTACGTCGGACTTTCGGCACCACTTTCCTGTAAGCCTAGAAGTTTGACAGTGGTGTTTCGAAAGTCAGTGGAATCATGCTCAACGTTCCAAATGCCATTGTCAAACTTCTAGTCTTACAGGAAAGCGGCGCCAAACGCCCGATGTACACATTTTTTATTTAAAACTTCGGCCTCAACCTCGCTAATATAAAACAGACTGATCCTATCAATTATAAAATTTATCCCAGAAGTTTCAAGAATGTAGACTTAATAAAAAAAAAAGTCTGTTTCAATGGTTCTGTTAGGCAATTAGAATCGAAAAGACAAATTTGATTATAAATAAAATCAGAATATACTTACTTGTTTGTACAAATCTTTACACTGATCAGTTACATTGCCTTTTGCAGTAAAGGAATCGGTAGGAATTGTTGTATTCAAGGCATGAATTATGTTATCATCTATGCGTCTCATTTTCTTTAATAGTTCCTGAATGAGTAAATAAACAAATAATTAAATTTTAGATTTTAGAATTCTAAATTTATTTATAAATATTATTAATAAATTAAGATAATGTTAAACTATTTATTCAATACTTAAGAAAAATATAAAAAGTTATCAAGGAATAGATTGACTAAGATTATACAGTTTGTTTTTGGTCATATTTAATTAATGACTTTCATTGGGTTTGATGTGTAATGGCGTTACAGGAGTAGAGTCTTGGAGAATGAACTCCTCCGCTAGCACTTTCAGTAGTGTGTGCTAGTGGACGAGTTCATTCTCTACAGCCAGACCAGTTCATTCTCCAAGACTCTACTCCTGTAACGCCACAACACGTAAGTGTTATAATTACATATTAAATGTTGGCATGAAGTGGAAACGTATTATATCATGGGTTTGATGTTTCGAAAATCAAACATTTTTGAATAGTAGTGGTAATAGAACAAAACAGTTTCTTTCTAGTTTAACCAGTTGACCTGAAGAAGAGCAATGTACTTTTTTGTCACCCACGATATACAATATATAAGTGTTACGCACCGGTTACAGGTTCCAGAGAGTGTAGAGTCCAAAATATTATAAAATTAGTCGATTTTAAGTATTAATTATAATTTTTAGAGTCAAATGTATGGCTGCTTTGTAAAACAAATATCTAAGCTACTAGCCACGTTTTCAGTTCAGGAAAGAGGTGGAAGTCTTCACACATTAAAAGTTTTAAGCTGAGTGGATGTCTTCACCACTTTTAAACACCCAGCGTATAGCCCCGATTTAGCGCCGAGCGACTTCCACCTCTTTCCTGAACAGGAAAAGTGGCTAGGAGGGCAGAGGTTTGAGACTAATGACGATCTTCAAAAAAACGTTAGGGCCCATCTCGAGTCATTGGCGACAACGTTCTATGACGGGAATGGGAAAGCTTGTCCACAGATATGACAGATTCCTCAATCTTCACGGTGATTATGTTGAAAAGTAACCATGTTTGTACCTAACTTTTGGTAATAAATTCATTTTGTATTTACATTTAAAATATTATGAGAATAATTTATAATGATGAAGTACATAATGTTATTTTTAATAACTGAGACAATTTATATTAAAAAATTGAAATCCTTTTCTACAAATTATCACAACATTAATTGTGTTAGCTTGATTAATCAATAATATCATTTATTAGAGACATTTTAATATTTTTATCCATAATTATTCATTTGATGTGTTAAACTATAAAAATCTCTGTGTAAATATAGTATATTTTAATTCAGAGACAATTACGTCAAAGAAAAACAGCATTACTCCAAACTTCAAACCTGTATAGACGTTCGATATAGGTCTGTTTAACCCAAAGAAGGCCACTGAAGGTAGCCAAAAACATTCGTTTTTAATCAGCGAATGCTGGAAAGGTGTGAATTTTAGTATTTATAATATCATCTGAACTGGAAGAATGTGTATTCAGACTGGACATGTCTCTAAAGATATTTTAGTATCTGATACATAAGCAATACAATTTAAATACCTTTTCCCCTTGAATATGAGACAGAAAGAAATTACCGTCAAGAATGTCAATTTGTACGAACAACTAACTTACAAGGGGTGTCCAGAAAATAAGGAACGTTTGCACGGTAAATTACCACCATTGATTCAAGGTCAATTTGTTCTCTACTGAGTTAGCTTAGCATGTGTAGAGTTTCGACGACAGTAAGCTTATTGTTAGTATTTTGTCAAGGATTAAAATGTGTACAAAAATTGAAAATCCTGCCAAATGCAGGGTGTTATTCATTTTCTAAATATGAAGAAAGTCCATTGTATAAAAATTCATAAACAAATCATGTAAGTGTATGGTGATCACATTGTGAATGAAGCAAGTGTGGGAAAATGGCATTTAGCGTTTAATCAAAGAAGATAACTGCACTCTACTGCAGCCACTCAAGCTGTGCTTCGGAAATTTGGCAGGGACATTTTCGATCACTCACCATACAGTCCCAAACTGACTCCCAGTGACATTCACCACTTTCCAAAGTTGAAAAAGTTTTGGAATGGATGACAAAGTAAATGAAGCTGTCAAACTGGTAAAAAAAACTGACAATGGAAGTCTACGACAAAGGAATCCAAAAGCTAGTGTTGGATTCCTTTGTCATAGACTTTGGCTATTAATCAAAACTTATCGTACCGTAATGAAAAAGGTTACTAGATTAGAACTTTATTCTTTCATTTAACTTTATTGCCTAAAATTAAGTAATTATTTTAGTTGGCTGAAACTAACTTACTCTGGAATGTGACAAAAACAATATTACTTAAAATCATTAGGGTTATGTTTCATATCATTATAATTATTCCAACATTACAAGTAGCCATAATCAAGTACAATTCATACGAGGAACTTCAATAAGACTTGGCACTATTTTGTAAGTATCGCGAAGAAAAGACATACTTTAAGAAAACCAACAGTAAGGAGTAATGATTTGGTCCTTTATTTGGATCAAATTCAGCTCACAAATGCAGGATTGTTTTATTTGAAACAATCTTGCAATCGTGAGCTGGTCCATAAAACGATCCTCCTTTACTAAAACTGTCGGTTTTCTTAAAACAGCTGCATTTTCTTCTCAATACCAATTTATATTAATCCAAATACCTACTTGCTAGACGTAGTCTAAAGAGTAGGCTTGCGTAGCCTGACAATCTCAGCAAGTAGGTATTTGGATTAAAATGATTTCAAATTTAAAATTATGGGAAAAAATAAAACAGAAATAAAATTACATAAGCAAGCTAATGAAAACAAATTAAATAAAAATTTCAATTTTAATCAAATTGACGAAAACTTTCCACCTTTTTCCAGCGATAAAATGTTTCTATTTTAGTTTAATTAGGAATTATGATTTTGTTAAACGCTCTTAATTGTTTTGTCGATTCACTATATCAATACAACATCTAGCGTGATTAATAATACATTTATGTTTGTTTTAGTAATATTGACTTATATGTATTGAGCATTAGTCATTAATCTTTACAAATCTTTGTGTAAAAGTTTTTGATATGAATAATAAGTAACATGTTTTATCTGTCAACAGGTAGCAATAATCAAAAAGTCAAGGAGCTAAATTAGTATTTAGCATTTAAATAGAGGGTATGGTACATTCATAAAGTCAAATGAGTCATTGTTATTCTTACTTTCGTTAGACGTTTCGATCAATTTGTTTACGACAAAATGGCTGTTTCTAATGGCACCATTTTCTTCACAAATTAAACTAACTCTTTCCTTTGTGAATTACATTAGAGTTTTGTTTAAAACATCACCAACATCAGGCGTGAGCACTTAGTAGAAATTGTACTTTATGATTGATTCATTAGTAATGTATTATGAATGTACTTTACATTTTGAATGCAAATGACTTCAAATTTGCTTTGATATGGAAACAATAAGAGAGGTTGCGGCCGAAGTTTTCATCTCTAAAATGTGAATGTCGAACGTCGAGCACTGACATCTTGTACGCCTAGAAGTTTGACAATGGCATTTGAAACGTCATTGGAATCATGCTCGACGTTCCAAATGCCATTGTCAAACTTCCAGGCTTACGAGATAGTGGCGCTCACGTTCGACGTTCATGTTTTAGAGATGAAAAATTTGGCTGCAACCTCTCTAATAAGAAAGAAAACAAAATAAAAAGCAAATTTATTGAAGTTCACATATTAATATGGAATTAAATTTATTAAGGTAAACAATAAGACTGAGAATTCTTTAAGCTCCTAATAGCTCAAATCTTCATTGATCTATCCGAAACACAGGCAGCCATATATCTCAATTTTATCTATACGATGTTGTCACCCACATTCTGTCCATGCAATAGTTGTGAAATAATGATGGAAGATATATGGCTACCTGTGCTTCAGATAGATCAATGAAGATTTGGGATATTAGAGACTTAGAGTCTTCAGTCTTATTGTTCACATTCATCTTCAAACTATATAGATTTTAGCCAATTAAATTTATTAAATTTAGCCTTCAGAGAAATAAAACACAGACACAGTTTTACAATACAAACATAAATCATTAACACAGATGGACAAATGAAATTTAGCCTTCAGAGAAATAAAACACAGACACAGTTTTACAATACAAACATAAATCATTAACACAGATGGACAAATGAACTTGCATCCCTAAAAGAAGGCCCTGGCAGACATAACAGATGAAAGTGAATAAAAGTAGCACGTATGTGCACACAGAACAATATTGTTAAATATTAAACTGTATGACTAAAACTATAAAGCAGAATGTCAGATGACCAAAGATTAGATGATTGAGAATATACTTATTTTAACTTTTATTGATAAGAGCAAACTCAAATATTTATGAAAATAATGAAGGAACAAGTATTATTATATTAATATTATTGTATTTTATTGTCTCAATACCAAAAGTCGGTATTGAGAATACTAGGAATCAAGTTTTACTGATAAAGTTTAGTTAAATGATCAATTTATGGTTAATGTTATCTATGGTTCCAAAATGGCGGCTCGTCTCCAATTCCAGCAAATAGAAGAAAGGAAACAGTGGGGACGCACATTCTAACCTAACCTAATCTAACCTATTCTAATAAATTACCATAATTATTACCAACCAAATTATTAGAATAGGTTGGGTTAGATTAGAATATGCGTCCCCACTGTTTCCTTTCTTCTGTTTGCTGGAATCGGAGACGAGCCGCCGTTTTGGAACCATAGGTAACATTAACCCAATTTATATGTAAATCCATTTTGGAAGTGATTGGTTACTTTAGCAATTTTTTTGGTGTAAAGACAGAAATCACCTTACTGATATAAACCTGCCAACCTAACCTAACAAAACCAAATTATCTTTAATGACGTCAACGTCAGTAATTGGAATGGCAGATTTGTATCAAAACTGATCTAGTTCCAGCCACGAGTGTATTAAATTTTAATTTATAGATTTACTTATCACAAGTTAGCATAAATAAGAAATTCCGCAAAGTTTTTAAATATTTACGAAACATCATCAATAAATATTTAAGCAGTGACATTTATTTTCTTAAAGCAAATAACAATTGTCAATTATTCGATAGAGAAATGTTTCCAGACTCATAGTTTTAGAAATTTAATTATTATTACAGATGATATAGCTCATTTCTAAATTTTGCATGCTTTGTTCAGTTTATAATTACTTTATATTACTGATATAATTAATATTGAATGAATTTATATGCAAAACTTTAAATGTAAATTCCATGAAAATAAGTCCAATTTAAAAGGAAATTTGTAAGAATTTTATTTATAACTCCATTAAGACTTTTTTAACATTGACGTGAACATAAGTATTTCATAAGAAATAGACTGTCATTGGTTTGCTTGCTACTTAGAGATATGAATTTATTCGAATGAAACTAAAAATCTTAAAAATAAATTTTTTGATGTAAATGCTTCTTTAATATTAGATTGAAATGTTTTTTACTGTATTTAATAGCTTTAGGAATGTATTTATTATCAAAACCAAATGATCTACCAGAATTTTATTGGGCTATCTTAAGTTTAATTAATTAGACTTCAAATAGCCTGATAAAAATCAGGCAGATTGTTTCGTTATGATAATAAGTTGGATTAGAGGTTATTATATCTATATATATAAAAACGAATGTATGTCTGTGTGTGTGTGTGTGTGTGTGTGTTTGTCCTTCATGCATTACCACACCATTTATCCGATTGCCATGAAACTTTGGGAAGTTGTTTAATACATTCCTGCAAAGGTTTGTAGCATATGTGAAGATCACCATTTCTCCCCTTTCAAAAATATATTTATATATGGATTAAGGCTTTCATGTCCAACAGATGGCGCTAACTTTTGACGACTTAAGTTTGCTTTTCTGTGAGGCATTATGCTTTTCTGTGAGAATGGACTAAAGAAAATCATTTTCTATCTATTTATATAAATAAAATATAACGTTTGTTTGTTCCTACCGATTCCTTTGAAATTTTGACACAACGTTGCATTCGAATATGCACGTGTTTTTATATAATATACATGTCGAAATTCTCCCTACGGGAGGGAGATGGACGGGATTAAGGCTTACCGTGAAGAACTCGGCTTCTATTTATACTATTTTACATGCGGTTTTTTGCGTTTTTAATTGCGTTTTAATAGGTGACGTCAACAGAATATATACTAAAAAGGGATTTTTTTAAATTCCCCCTATGGGGGAAGTGTTACACATTTATAATAGATACATTTTGAGCCACAACAACACGTGGCTGGGTCAGCTAGTATATATATATATATATATATATATATATATATATATGTATGTATGTTAAAAACTCTAAATAAAAACTATAAAACTATGTTCCTTTTACATGAGACCCAACAGTGGCCGAGTGGATAACACCCCTGTGCTCTGGTAGTTCGTTGTGGTTTCTGCCTGATCAATCAGCTGGACGTGTGGACACTTTTGCACTTTCTTCATGCATCTAACACTTAATTAGGGCCAGATTCCCATAGTAGTCCTCCTGGGAGACAGCCCCTTCACCCATGGGGCCTTTTCCCATCAATCTAAACCATTTTATGTATTATTCCTGAAAACAAGCATTATTTACTCAAAAGCACTAACACACAATTAAAATATTAAAGGCTTTTTAAATTCCAAGAAAGCAGTCTTTTATCTGTAGTTTAATTACATTTGTGGAAGTTAACATGTTAACATTCACCATTTTTATTTATTTTTAAAACTTGATTAGTAGCTCAGTTAAAGCAAAGTAATTAATAATTTTATTGAATATCTAATTAAAAATAATTTAGACAGTAGTGTAATTAGAACCAATATTAGGTGGGGGCTAAAATTAGAATATGCAAACCTTCATTCATTCCCATACCACTAGTGCTGTGGATGAAGAGTAAACTCTGATACTGCACATACATAGGTAGAAGTGTGTTTATCACATTCAAATCCTTTCCTGTACTTACCTGAATTTTTCTCATTTATTTATAATGGTAAGGAGACACGGATTCTCTAGTCATGTCCCTAGTTGAGCTACTGAATTTAGAAGTAAGTAGATGCTTGTATACATTAATAAACCAGCAACCAGTTGCTTAACTTTCCTGGCAACATTTAAAATTTTGGTATGCCACCTGTTATCATATTTTATTACAACAACTTATAATTTTAACTACTATAAAATGACAAAAAGCTTAATTTTGAGGGTAGGGATGAGTTTTATAAAAAATCTTAAATGATAATAAGTGAAATCATTGTTAAGTCCAACCCTACCGGAGATACACACGACCCCATTATCTCCACACCCCCTCAACCTTTAACTGCCAATATTTAATAGTGCCAATCCATCTAACACACAAACCTCCCTGCAAAATTTCATACATTTTCAACAAAAAGCACAGATGTTATTAAACTTCAAACAGGACGAACAAAATCATGCCCCACACACTAACATCCGTACTTAAGAAATTACCCCCAAATTTTTTTCCATTTCAACATATCATTTTTGCTGAATCACCATACTTTTCCTCTATATAACAGCTGGGAAAGTAAAAATTAAATTGCCTTTATAGTGCCAACAGGTACATACATACATACATAAGTACAGTACATACATACATAAGTACAGTACGTACATAAGAAATTACCCCCGAAATTTTTTCCATTTTAACATATCATTTTTGCTGGATCACCATACTTTTCCTCTATATAAGAGCTGAGAAAGTAAAAATTAAATTGCCTTTATAGTGCCAACACGTAAACAGGATAAAAATTAGTGTTGCCACCTTTTCAAAATTGCTGACCTGGACAGCAGGTCAAGTTTGTTCAAATAGAAGTCCCTGATGCAAGCACAGCATTATTTTACCACGCAAAGAATAACGTGCATGCCAGTTCTAAACCAGTTAGGGACTTGCGTAAGAGCAACTTAAATTAAGAAATGAAATAACTTCAAAAGAGCTTCAAAAGAGCTGAGAAGAAAACAAAAAAAAAAGTGGACAGGGTGCGACGTACATCGGTGTAAGGCCGCGACTCCACTAGCGTAAAAACGACCGTAAAACCTTTTAATCACGTGACCATGATATTTTACGCTTGAGCAGGTCATAAAACCAACGTAAAAGCGAGTTGAGCAGTGTTCAACTTTCGACGCGAATACGACCGTAAGACGGTACCATCCACCAATCGGAATTCAGTAAAATCTAGGTCATTGTGACACGGTGCAAAAATGGCGGAAAACAAGCTTTTGTATATGTTCTCTCGTGGCTACTTTAGAATAGATCTGGAAAGATTTATCGAAAACATCCAAAAGCATTCATGTATCTATGACAAGAGATATCCCGATTATAATAATGAATGCCTAAAACACGAGATATGGACGGCCAAAGTAAAATCCTTCATTTAGAGGAGTATATAATAAAAAAGCTAAGCTTATAAATGCTGTATATTATCTTAATAATACAATAATAAAAGTTAATATATGAAAGTAAAGATATTATTTTTACTACATTTGTAATTATAGTACAGAAAAAACTCGTAGAATATAATCATTGTCTTTATATCAATATATCACGTATACAACCGTAATAATTGGCAAGCGCCAAATCCGACAGAGGGCGCTCAAGATGGCTGCCAAAACAGGTAAGGAATCGACCATGTGTTTGTTCAATGCCTGAGCCGATTCAGTCTCCATCGGTGACGACTACTGCGATGACCAAATGGAGAACAAATCATTGAATTTATATCAAATTCTAGACTGTATTGGCGACAGGAAACGTTGTCTTGTAGAAGGTGAAGCTGTTTTGGATGCTGGACACATCGTATTTTGTGGATTAAACTCTAACAACAACACCGAAAGTTCATATTGTCGCTTTAGTGTTGCAATCTCAGATATTGTCGTTTTAATACATCTCAATTACGGGGAGAATGCACGTGCAAAGCGGGGCTGTCTGGTTTTCGTAAACATGCGATAGCCGAGCATAATACTAAAATAAAAACAAAAAACGTAAATTAACTTACATTTTCAATTAAGAATATTTTTAAAAATTTGACTGGAAAGTTATCTCGACATATGTATATGAAAATAGAAAATTTACCTATTTTCTTTCCAATCTGCGTACAAAAACAATTTTTCGACAGGCATGTCCATTTACAAAAAAAAATTAGACATTTTTTTTCTTTTTATGTGGACGGCTTCAGATTTTCAAAAGATTAATTTTCAAACTTGAACTGGAATATTACCGCTACGCCATGACTACATAAGAATTATTATTTAAAAATAAAATAAAAGACTATCGTGTGTAGAATTAAAACACTTCTCACCTGTTACACGTTAACAGGTGAGAAGTGTTTAAATATTTTAAGCAGTATACACCATGCTCCAATATAAAAACATAATTATTATGATAAATAAAACTATGTTCAGTGTTGTTGTTAGAGTTTAATCCACAAAATACGATGTGTCCAGCATCCAAAACGGTTTCACCTTTTACAAGATTACGTTTCCTGTCGTTTCCTTACCTGTTTCGGCAGCCATTTTGAGCGCCCTCTGTCGGATTTGGCGCTTGCCAATACCGTCGCCATAAAAAGCTTCGTTAGCCGAGCCTCTATCGCAATCCGAGCGCAAATGCAAATAGGTCACATGATTAAAAGCTTTTACGGCCGTTTTTGCACTAGTGGAGTCGCGGCCTAAGATGGAGAATTAAGTTTCGGTGAGAGTGCAAAGTCTATCGCTGTTAAAATAAAATAAATTTATAAAAATATTTGCTAGAACTTTGTTTCATCATAACTTAACAATTTATATGAAATCCCAGACAAAATTAATAGTTAACTCGGACGGGTGGCAACGCTAATAAAAATAAATGGTTAATGTTACCTATGGTAGTGTCTCTGAAACAGTGGGGACACACGTTCTAACCTAACCTATTCTAATAAATTACCATAACTATTGCCAACCAAATTATTAGAATAGGGGTAATTTATTAGAATAGTTATTAAATTTTCTTTAGTAGCTGTATTTTATGCTTATCAAGTGGTAGGTTATTAAACCTGTTTAGCTGTGAGACAGTCTATTGTTATTCGGATTAAAGAGACTACCACTTGATAAATGGTTATTAGAATAGGTTAGGTTAGGTTAGAACATGTGTCCCCACTGTTCCAGAGATGAGCCGCCATGTTCGCTACCATAGGTAACATTAACCAAATAAACAATATTAGGTTAACGTTACCTTGGTGCCAAGATGGCGGCTAGTCTCTGCTTCCTTGCTAGAATCAGACGAGCCGCCATCTTGGCACCAAGGGTAACAATTAAGTTGATAAAAATGTTCAACTCATTAAAATGGTAAAATTGCAGTTCTGAAAGTGGTTTGGACCCACAGCCACCAAATACTCCTAAGTTCAACTATGATAATACACTAAAGATGTTCTCATATGAAACAGACAATACATTAAAAGATACATATACGGCTGTAGTCTATTTTACATTACCATAAAGATGTACTCAAATTGCTATTTTTTTCGCTCGATCTTAAACAATTACACTTCATTAACAACTATAACAAACCTAAACCCTCTAAAACTATACGTAAACACGAATAAAAGTAATAACCTGAAATGCTAAAAAGTCATCACATGTCGGGATGGTATCCATCGTGGAAGCGGCCATATTTATTAATCATCAAATCTTAAACAATAAATTTAAATCTAACATTTAAAACTCTCTCACCATTTTAATTTACATAAAAGTATAAACTAAATTAAATAAAATTAATTTCATATAAATTTCTAATATTTAATAACGTTAATAAGTTAAAATTAATTATCGTTGACTTCCGATTACGAAACTTTCGCCGTGTCAATTACGACATACGACAATTTCCCTAACCGTGGAACATCAGTTTTTCTCTGAGTTGTGATGTTCTTCTGACTGATTTTTTCGGAAATTTAACTTCGTTTTAAGGTTAAAAATCGATTAAAACGTCAAAAGATAAACGTAAGTCGACATAGAAACCATTTATTTATTTAATAATTAATTTTTTTTAGCCTACGACTGCTTTTGATCCGGATCAATTTCCTACCCGTGGACGAATGTTCGATTCGTTTTCACTGCAGTGTTTACAAAATATCAAATTTCTAATTTCTAAACCGAAGTTTCGGATTTAAATTATATTTATACGAGAAATGAATTACGTAGGAGTGACGTAACAGAATTAAAAGTGTCAATATCACTTTACACGCTTTCAATATCTTGATTTGGAAGTTGACCCATTCTACGTCTTCAATGACTGCATATCGCGTGTAAATTGAATGATTTTAATGAAAATTGATTAAAATAACACAAAAAAATACTTCTGTGCAGCCTTTGTTATATATATATATATATTGCAGCTACAGTTTATTTATTTATTTATTTTTGTTTTTTTTAATGGCTGCATGTAATGTGTAAAAATTGAAATATTTAGTAAATTTTGTGTAAAATATTTTAATTTTTATAATTATTTACACGCGATATGCAAGAATTAAATATGAAAGAAAAAAAAAACTGAAGATGCGAAATACGGGGAGTGCAAAAGTAGGTGTGCGCTTGTTGTTGTTGTTATTGTTGTGGAAAAAAAACACAGGCAGGGAGAAAATAGGAAGAAAAAACATTTATTTTTATGTACAAATTACATCAGAAATAAGGAACACAAACTAAGTTTTTAATGTCTGTATTTCGCGTGTGAGAAGTGTAAATACGATTCTGAACGGTAGGGAACGCGACGCTTGTGCGATGGACAATGCACGGTCGAACTATCGTCGTTTGAATTTGTTTTAAAATTTCGTAACGGTGTTATAGAACAGGGATGGCCAACTTTTGTGCACATAAGATCTACTTTTTATCGTAAAAATGTGTCGCGATTGACTTGTTGTCATAGGCATAGTCTAAGTGGGGAGGGGGAAGTGTGAAATACATACTATGTTTATACACTGTTTCAGTACGAAGTGCACTCACTGCTTATGAGTCGAGTCATAACTGCATGCATACAGTTGCGTTCGGTTACAAATATAATACATTAAGTCAAGACATCGCTAGCGATCGACCAAAATTGGCTTGGCGATCGACCGGTCGATCCGATCGACTTGTTGGCCACCCCTGTTATAGAATACGGAATCCAGCCATTTTACCCGAGGAAGAACACGGGAGGTGTTCGGAAAATGTTTGTTTCTTCGATTTTGTTTATTTTTGCATACCGGTTAGAGGCTTGAGTAAGTGAGTTTTATTTATCTATTATACACACTCCGGTATGCGTGGGGAAGTTATAAGGAATACAAACTGGTAAAAGTTAATAAAAAGGGTGTACTATAGATTGCTCCCTATGGAATTTCGGGAATCTGAGTATATATTTGAACTCGGGACCGAGACGAGTTCAACGATACCCTACTTTTGGACCGTAGATGAAAAATAAGAAAGTTATCATATTTATGATTTCTTGCCTTTCACAATGCATTTTAGAGTTTTCCATTAGGTGGCGTTTGACTGTTCGTGTTCCGAAGGACTTCTCCCAGAGGGGAGCCGCCGAGTGTTTAACATCACTAGTTATTAATTCACGGTAGTTCTCGAACAAAAGAAAACAAAGAAAACGTATACTGAACTACGAGCAGCGCCACCTGGCGAAAAACTCTAAAATGGCATAGAATGCATTGTGAAAGGCAAGAAATCGTAAATATGATAACTTTCTTATTTTTTGTATCCGGTCCAAAAGTAGGGTCTCGTTGAACTCGTCTCGGTCCCCTGAGTTCAAATATATACTTGGTTCCAAAATTCCATAGGGAGCAATCTATAGTATCCTCAATAAAAATAATAATAATGAACACCAAACATTTGTATTTCTCAGATTCTCAACTGTATACTACTTTTGCACCTCTCCTGTATATATTAAAGGTCATGCAGAACTATTTTAATGGTAATCCTGTCTTTTTTAATTAAGTAAGACAAGATTTACCGTTAAAAATAATCCTGCACGACCGTTAATCTTATAATATAATCAAGATGGGTTAATGGCTATGCATTATGTGTAAATAAGTGTAAAAATTATAATAATTAGTAAATTTTTATCAATTTTAATAAAAGATATTTTAATTTTTATTCCCGACGTTTATTTTTTTATTTATTTATACCTGATATGCAGGAATTTAAACAAAACCGTAATCTAATTAATCAATATGCTGGAACAGTTCACAATTGACACTGACACAAAAAGCACCTTACGTACTTACTCCAGTGCCTCACAATATAAATTACGAACGTTTTTGGCCACATTGAGAGGCTTTCCTTGGGTAAAAAAAATTTCACAGATAGAATATTCAAAAATGGAGAAATATTTGAAACAGAATATGACACGATTTGAAATTTTCTGTTTATAACATTCCGTTTTTGAATATTCTGTCCGTGGAATGGCTTTTTTACTCGAGGAAATCCTCTCAATGCAGCCGAAAAGGTTCGTAATTTCTAGTAAACGTTATTGGAGTAAGTATGTAAGGTGCTTTCTGTTGCATGGTTATTTTAATGGCAATCTTGTCTTATTTAGTAAAAAAAAAATTGTGAATTTTAACCAATTATACTTAATTTTTTATTAAATAAGATGACCACTAAAAATACTTTAAAATCTTTAATACGTCAATACATTGCAGCTTAGTGTTTTTGACTAAATTTACCTATGGTGGCAAAACGGTGGCTCGTCTCTGATTCCGGCAAACAGAAGAAACGGTGGGGACGCACGTTCTAACCTAACTTAACCTATTCTAATAAATTACCATAATTATTATCAACCAAATTATTAGAATAGGTTAGGTTAGATTAGAACGTGCATCCCCACTGTTTCTTCTGTTTGCCGGAATCAGAGACGAGCCACCGTTTTGCCACCATAGGTAAATTTAACTGTGTTTTCAGTGTATGTATACTGTATGAATAACCATAGAAATTATTTTATATATTATTAATATTTTATTAAACAGAATAGATTTTAACGAGGTTGAGATCGAAGTTTTCAATGTGAAAACATGTATATCGGACGTTCGGTGCCGCTTTCCCATAAGCCTAGAAGTTTGGCAATGGCCTTTGGATGTCGAGGACGATTCCACTGACTTTCCAAACGCCATTGTCAAACTTATAGGCTTACAGGAAAGCGGCGCCGAAGTCCGACGTACACGTTTTCACGTTTAAAATTTCTGCCTCAACCTCACTTTTAACTAAAAGTAAGTTTTTCACTGTCTTTAATGGATATTTTGCAGTTTTGAGATTTTAATGTCTGCATTTCATGTGTAAATAAGTGTAAAAATTAAAAATATTTAATTGAATTAATGCTTAACATGCCTGATTAACATTTAATAATTAATTAAATAGAAGAACGTACAAAATTATTTTTACTTACAATGTTTGATGTATATGTTGCAACTACGGTATTTTCAACGTGTATGTATATATCATATAAATAACCATAAAAATTCAATTAAAATTGATGACTAAATTATTTTATGTAACGTTTATTAATTTTTTTATTAAACGGAACAGATTATAATTAAAAATAAGTTTTTTATTTGAATATTTAATATATATTTTCCAGCTTTTTTTTTAAAATATACATAAATAGTTTGTAAGTAACGGTAAAAATTAAAGTAGTTTAATTAAAGTTGATAAATAAAATTATTTAATCGATTAACATTTAATAATTTTTTCTATTAAACGGAAGAAGAATGTGGAAAATAATTTCTGTTTATAGTATTTAATGTATATGTTACAACCTTGGTGTTTTCAATGTCTGCAATTTTGTGTAAATAACCATCAAAATTTTGATTTATAAACTGATAACCGATAGTAGTTTAACTCGGGACGGGCCTCTCGGCGAGTAAATAAATTAAGAAAAAAATGAAATAAGTACGGGAAAAAGATTTCAATGCAACAAACGCACTTACACGTACGAGTATACATTATCCAAGTTTACTCTTTTTGCACGGCACTAGTAGCTAAATCTACGGAAGTACAGGGACGTATGTAGGTTTTTTACATTCCGACTCTGTCTTTGTCTATTATAATCCGTTCTGGTCAATAAAAAAAATTAATAAATTACTAAAATGTTCTGTAGAGTTCTTAATGGGCTTTAATTTTTTTAAATGCATATAAATTTTGTGCGAATAAATGTAAAAATCGATAAACAAAATTATTTAATCGACTAACATTCACTGTTTTCGATTAAATAGAAGAATATTGTAACTTCAAATTACTTTTCGTACCGTCGCCATTTTATTTTTTCGACGTCTGCGTATTGTGTAATTTAACTGTAAAATTTATAATATTCGGTTGGAAATGACGATTAAATTATTTTACGTAATATTGTGTTACTAAAAACAAAATGATTATATGTAAAATTATTGTTTTGCAATCTTTAATAACATTTTTTGTTTTTGTGTTTGGTTTTACGACACGCAAAAATTAAAATATTTTAGATCCATGTATAAAATTATATAATTTATTAAATAAAATAGATTATAACTAAATGCATTTTTAAGATCTTTAATGAATATTTTACGAGTTTAGTTTTTTGCCTCTTTCTCTATCAATGTATAAATAATTATAAAAGTGAAACATTTTAATTAAAATTGAATAATGTTTCCTCTTTTATTAAATAGAAAAATACTGTACGAATCTATTTTTAGTTATTATCTCTAGTGGATATTTTTCAGTTTTTGACTTTGACCCCCTTTTTTGTTTTTTTTTTTAAATGATTATGAATGCCTTAGTTTCAATAATAATAATCATTGATATTTGACGCTATATAAATTAATTTTTTTATAACGATTATATGTGTAATTTATTTGAATTCGTAGCTAAGTATTCCATTATATGTTCTAAACAACATATCGTGAAACGGCTGTTTATATAGCTGAAAACGTTAGATTAAAGAAGTCGGAACAAGTTTGCGTGATATATTATATAAATTAATAACTTAATTAACTTATCGATTACGTGTGATAAGCGAATCAGTTTACATGCATACATCCATATGAAATATTGGTAAAAATTAAGTTATGAATGAGACAGTTGGGACCTTATCAGAGCTTAGACCATTCCCACGGGAGTAAAAAAAGTCAAAGGAACTTATGGTCTACAAGTCATCCTTTGTGAGATAGTCTCCCGAGACCAGCCCGCTTGTTAAACTTGCAGTAGGATGTAGCGCGACTTCGATTGCACCCCAGAAGTAGTCGGTGCAGTGGCATTTCTCACGTTTTGTGAGCTTTTAGCTGTATGTAGTATAGTAGTAAATGTTTTGTTTTGAGAAATAGTTCTGGATTTTTCACTTTTAAATTTTATTCCGATGCTATATCTCACAAAGGGTCATGTGTAGACCATTGGTTCTGTTGATATTTTTACCCCTATGGAGATGATCTACAGTTCTGATAAGGTCCCACTGCCACATTCATAGCTGCATTTTTACCAGAATATTAATATCAGTTAGTTAATATTTCATAGTTAAAGTTTTTGATATTAAAAAAGAATATTTGGAGTGATTTACCGCGTGTTTCATTGATAAAACATGTTCTAATCTAATTAAATGAAATATTGTTTTGTAATAAGTTTGTTGTCTATTCGTACAAAATACATGTGTCTGTATTTGACATTGTATACAAGCGTCTGTAGAAATATGATCTTGAATACATGCAAAATTATACATTTTCTCAATAGTAGAATTTTATGTAAGTCAATTTCAAAACTAATTTATATGAAGGTATCTATACTTTAACACAGTGCAGTAACATCTATTATATGATGATCATATGTAAAATTAAGTAATATAATACAAAATTGTTGTATAGAAGTATATCTTTAAATATGTAAATTGGGTTAACAATTTGCATTTAGGGCATAAACTGTAACAGTTGCACATAAAGTATGAAATACACATTGATATATGCATATTTCATGATTGCTTAGGTCAGTTGACATCGCAGCTTCTTAATAGATATTTTGTAATACCGATCCTTATATAATCTACCCGATTCTTTGTATCTCTAGAGAATTATGAAATATCTACTGCTGATTGTTGTATAAGAGGAGGAAACTATTGATTAAATTGGTACAGCAAGTTAGAATGACATATCATAGAACCGAATTCCATTAATATTTCACTTAAATGATTTTTTTGTATAGTTTCGTAATCACTTAAAAACAAAACTGTAACATTAGTTACAGTATTTGGACAATTGTACGCACGTAATGAACTCTAATCATCGTGAATTATCACACGATTTTAAATACACGGGAACAATTTTACACCTTTGATACAGCCATCCTCCTTTATGCTTTTGTATGTATTTTTTTTTCGTACAGTACATTTTATAAAGATTTTTATATTTGAAAGTGTTTTAAAAATTAAAAAAAAAGTTCATTTTTATCCTACTAAGGATAAAACAGACACATTGATTTAGGAAAATGAAATTAAAGTAAGTTCTTGATGATCTTTATCCACGTCAAATCTCTTGTATTTAGTATTATTTTCTAATAATTAATTAAGAGAAGGGAATTATGTTTTTTATTGCTGTTTTTTTACTGTGTGTGATAGAATGTTCATCTTGTGAGACAAGTGTTTTGTCTGATAATGTTGAAGAATAGTCTTTGCTAACATGAAACTTAAGTATAAGCCAAGTATTGCCAGCTTTCTTAGGCTATAATTTGGCTTATATTTTGTGCTCTAATGTGATGATTTGTATGATATTTATCCGTTTGATAAAGTGTTGTATATGTATTTGTATGATTTAAGATATCCCAAAATAAAACATTTTAGAATAAGATCAGATAATCGCTCTGACTAGGATGTACAGTACATAATAACTGATAGCTTTTTCTGTAAGAAGTTTTTAAGTATATATTGTTAATCTATGATAGCATCATCCTGCTTAAAAACTGTTTTTTCAAAAAGCTGCAATTAGTAATCTTAGAGATATTTCTCTATGATAAGACTAGGCTAGACTATTCAACTTACACTGCTGTTTTTTTTTTAATAGATATTTTTTATTTGCAATAAAATATAGACATGAACAGGCTGTAATGAGCTTATATGGGCACTGGGGTGGTGCAGGTCTCTCCTTTTTTTGAAGAAATGAAATATATAGATTTTTTTTGTTAAAAAAAATGGTTAATGTTACTTATGGTTCCAAAATGGTGGCTCGTCTCCGATTCCAGCAAATAGAAGAAAGGAAAGTGAGGACGCACGTTCTAACCTAACCTATTTAATAATTTGGTTGGTAATAATTATGGTAATTTATTAGAATAGGTTAGGTTAGGTTAGAACGTGCGTCCCCGCTGTTTCCCTTCTTCTGTTGGCTGAAATTAGAGACGAGCCGCCATTTTGTATACCATAGGTAAATTTACCCAAAAAAATTAATAATTTTATAAGGGTAGGATTCCTAAAGCCCCAAGTTTTCTCCATTTTCCCGTGTCGACAGCCATGGACATAAACACATTCAGTATATTAAGTGACAAGTTAATCCAACATGCATGTGATGGTATAAGTGAAATAGTTGGATAAAAGAAATTATACATTTAAACTAATACTTTCGATAATTGAATTTTTTTTTTCTCAACAAATAAAACAAAAGAAGGTGAATCATGGAAGGAGTCATCCTTTCCTGATTCATTGAAAAAACTGTGCAGCTTTACTTGACAATCCTTGCAAATTGATTGATGGAGCAAATCCTTGCAAAGTTTCATGATGGAGCAAATAAATGAAATATGTTATTTTTCTAATTTATCTTTGTTAAAGAAGAAATCGAAATTTAATTTAAGCAAAGATGCTTGTATACAGAATAACGTAGTATATATTGCATTAATGTCTCCTTGTAAAAGAATCTATTTAAATTTTAGTCATCGGCATTCGAAACTGTATTCATGAATATAAATATATGTTTCTGATGAATCTATAGAGATTTTTGTAATTATCAGTATGTCTTGATATGAAGAGAATTCAGTATACTGTTTTTCTGTAATATCGGGAAAGATTCCTTATTTTGGTGGTCTAAAGCTCTTTGCAAGGATCGTCAAATAAAGTTGCGCAGTTTGCAATGTACCCGCAGTCTTGCTTTAACTGTGGCTATGTTTTATGATTCTAGTTAGTTCTGTTCAGGCTCTACTGAGCCTTCAACTCTTGCTTTTGCATTCAGACTGAAGTGTAAAAATCAATGAATTACAGTAGAACCTTGGTTATCTGGACTTATTGGGGATGAAGGTAGTCCGGATAATCGAAAAATAATACTGTACTGTATTTAAATCGTGATCAAATTTTCAAGAAACAAACGTTCGTTTTGAATTTGGACTACTACTGACCAGCACTAACACTGCCTATTGTTTAAAGGCCTTCTGGTGGCGCAAGAAGACGGATTTTATAAAATAAAAAGCAGTTGAAACTGTCAAATTTTTATTCATAAGAATGCAAACTATTTATCGTTTTATGACGGGCAAAATCTTTTCGTCGCATTCACGGCTTTCTAAGTAATGCATAAACCTTTGAGGCGCGAGGCCGTAGGCAGTGGCCCACGTCGCCCATACCTTACACCGCCCTCGGCCGTAGAAATGATGTAATTTGAATATAAATTATTTATAAACATGTATGTCAAGTTATATTTTTATTACGACGCAAAATGTATTAAAAAGTTTAGGACCGCTGTGCCGGGTGAGATGTTGTTGGGACAAAAAAAGTTATGCATTCCATCACGTACATAAACAGTGTCGCAATCGCCAAGTGCAAATCAGCAAATTTGTAAAATTTTTGTTTATTTTGAACAATCCGGATAATTGAGTTCTACTGTAAAAGATTTTACTGATCATTTGCATCATCTTCTGAGAGGCATGTTGTAAGAAATCTTTTTGGTGGGTTTTGACAAAATCTCTCTCACTTTTATACTTTCCCCATCTTTGTTATATATAACAGAGGGAAAGTGTTGTGATCAGTCAAAAAATGACCTCCAAGATTTCTACATTTTCGGACTCTGGAGACCTTGAAATGTTGAGAAATGCAAAAAAATTTGGGGGTTTTTCTGTATGTATGGATGTAAGTGTGTGTGTGGGGGGCATGATTTTGTTCACCCTGTTTGAAGCTTAATAACTCCTGTGCTTTTTGTTGAAAATTTCTGAAATTTTATAGGGAAGTTTGTATATAAGGGGCATTGATGCTATTAAATTTTGGTGGTTAAAGGTTGAGGAGTAGGGAGATTAAGGAAGATTGTGTGTCATATCTCGAGCAGAGTTGGATTTAATGACAAATTTACTTTATTAGCATTTACAATTTTTTTATAAAAACTCATCCCTACTCTCAAAATTAAACTTTTTGCCATTTTATAATAATTAAAAGTATGAAAGGGTGGCATCAAATGCAGTTTTAAATGTTGCCAGGAAAGTTAAGTGAATTGTTGCTGGATTTTTTTAAAAGTCTTTATATTAAATAAGAGATCATTCATAGGTTTATCATTTACGAATATGCTTAAGTTTGGTTGACACTTTCCTTCCTGCTATAGTGCTTTAGTATAGCTACTACAGTACAGGAAACACTACAGTAGTAAAAACACTTAAAAATCTTCAGAGATTGGTTGAACAAGTGTCTTAGATTTCATCTTTCGTTATCCAATGCTCGTATTGTTGACTCAAGCAAACTCACAATCACTTGTTTTCTTAGTACCTGTAGAGTGGAAACAGCCAAAAATGAAATGAAAGAATGACTAATCAGAAGATGAAATTTCAAAACTGTATTTATGCTGATTTACTACATTTCCAGTTGACTACTAAGCAAATCTAGTTCAATAATAACTTCTATGGTGTCTTTGTGACATAAATTTACTTCTATCCATAAAAATATTAATTATAATGTAAACTTGATATATAAAACAACAGCAATGAACTAAAATAAACGATGTTAATATGCCAATTGACTGCCAGATTAATGAGATGGCATGTAATGCCTACCTCTAGTACCAAATTATTTAGAACTTAATTAAAAATAACAGTGATAAAGTAGCCCAATTTGTAGCCATCTGATTTGGGATGTTTACACATCCCAAATCAGATGGCTACAAATTCTGCAAATTCCATGGATATTTTTCATCATTAGAAAGACAAAATGTAGAACTTAATTAATCATAATATTTGCTGTAATACCGAGTTTCGTAATTTTAGAATAAAAATTGGCATCTAAAAGTTTCGTGTGCCCCGTGAGAGGAATGCACAACTTCACTTAAACCAGCATGTCGGCATTCTCTTGGGATAAACCAGCATGCCAGTTTTTATTATACAGAAACATCTGATTTTGTGGTCTCCCTGGATAGACTGACATGCCGGACAATCCATGAAAATATGGTATAATTTATAAAATCCTAATACCATCTAAAATGTTTGATGTGGATAACTTGAAATCCTCGTGGGGCACAAGTTCATCATTACTGGATTATATCAGACATTTTTTTTTGTAAAGAAAAATTATTCTTAACTAAAAAGGTCTAGTCAGTATTTGTCAGACCAGAACTGATTGCCTTCCAATTAACATGTTTTCAATCAGGAATAAAAATAGTTTGAGAATAAGTCAGTGGCGTAGCAAACATAACTGGCGCCCCGGGGCACAACACTTTATTGGCACCCTCCCCCCTCCAGAAACACATATAGTTTGTCTTGGAGACCATTTGAGCACCCCTCTGCGAGTGGTGCCCAGGCATGATACACCCCCTTGTCCTCTTGCTATGCCACTAGAATAAGTAAAGCATTTGAAAGAAAGTAAATGTCTACACAGATTGCACCATGATCAAAAGGAAATCATTTTGTAATGCAGTTGCTGAAATACAGTGGACCACTGATATAACGTGCATGTTGGGCGGGAAACAACATCCACTTTATACCGAGCGGTGTGGTGTAACGCAGTTCACCTCTTTACTTTAGCAATAATGTCAAGCTTTTCTTTTACTCAACAAGCATACAATAATTAAACACTATTCAAAATACATGCAGGAACTCAATACATACACAATTACTCAATACGCAGTAACAATAAAATGCATTACTCACTAACGCCGCACGGACCTGTATAAACGTGTTTAAGTTTATCGCGTCGTGAACATCGCCCACGCTATAATCGAGTGCGCGGTATAGTGAGCAGCGCTATAATGAAGGTCCACTGTATAAGCAATTGAAAAGTGTAAAATTTTCAAAAAAGCTGTATTTTCCTTCTCCTTTTCCTTCATCTGGCACTGCAAACACTCAGAGTAAAAACTACTGGAAACTCTAGAAAGCTCAAATTTTATACTTAAGCTTTTCTTGTTATCAGTGAGGTGCTTGCAAAATTTCCAGGTTGATAGGTCAAAGTTCATGGTGGTTTTCCCACAGAGCTAATTCAGTTTTATGGCTTAACTTTATGCTTATAAAGATAAAATAGCACAGAAACAAATGAATTTTATTCAAAATGTTAATCAGAATAACGAAGCTCAAATTTATGCAAATTAAAACCTTTTATAACTACTTTTCTAAATGGTGCATTGAAAGTGTTGGTCGGCGACGTGTTTGGCTGGCAGCGCATTCGGTCGCCAAGTGCCGACCAAATTACATGTTGTTATCTTATGTCTCGACGTAATAATACAATTATTAAACAAAAACAATTCATATCCAAACAAAAACATCTGAGATATAAAAAAATTATACTAAATAAAAATTTTAGGACAATTTAGATGACAGTCAAACTATTTCTTAGTATGCTTTGATGCTGCCATCCAGCATGGATGCGATTACAGTTACCATAGAATATTTGTTTTTTACTAGATTTATGTAATTAAGAATTTTCAAAATTGAGTAATTAAGAATAGTGCATGATCAGAGTTGGGAAAATGACAAAAAAATAACAAGAAATCAGTTTATCTGGAATTTAAAAACAGGTTAAATAGTAAAATTGCTGATAGCAAAACAGCAGTAATAGTCCCAAAGCTCCAGACCCCACAACATGGTAGAGAGAGTGGCTGTTATACTTGGGCCTAAAGAAAGCCCTTCTTATTCAGCGTGATCAAAACGAGATGAAGGGGACGAAGCTTAACGGAACTTCAAGATAACTGCGTGAAATTATAGACAAGGAAAGTTGCAAAGTCTGAAGCATAAGTCTCAGGAAAATTCCAGATGGAAATCACTACACGACAGTAATGAAGCATGAAGTCAATTTACTGAACGAGAACTAAACTGAGACCATATCCAAGTGCAGTGTTTTTTAATTGCCTCAAAAGAGGTCTTGACTAAAACATCTTCAGTATCAAGAAAAGCAGCACTAGACCTTGACATCCAAGGCTTTATCAATTCGGAATACCAAATTGTGCAAATCAGTGCAAATTGTGCAAACTTATCAACCTAGTAGGACTTACTAGGTTGATAAGTAAATTGAAGTGAATAAAAGACATTAGACTAATAGATCTAAGCCTTCGCATATTAGGCACATTAAAAAATTTCCTGTGTATCAGCAGCAGCAGGCCAGTCGCTAGGTCTAGAAGCTGTTGACTGGAAGCCAGCGGCAATGGGCTTACTAGTCTTAAAAGATGTTTTAGAGTCAGAACATCTAATGAGAATCTTAAAAGTAAACCTGATGAACTTCACAAAAGACTGGCAATTCAAACCCTCAAGCACCTTAACTAGTGCTTTTTATATTTCATAATTTTTTCTTTGTTGACTTTTAAAGTGACTAGTGGTATGGAGAGATACTGTTGATCAACTTTGAGTAGGTCAAATGCCCTATCAAACAGTCTCCAGTGCCCAGTTATCAAACCTCCATTTTTGAGTTTTCAATCTTTTAAGGATCTTGGGAGGATCCTTGTTTTTCTTCTCCAGGATCACCACCTGAAACTTTCACAGGCATGGAAAGAGGGTCAGTCCTGATAAGTCAAAGGAGCTTCCTATACTCACTGTGTTCCCAGAACCAGGTAACAATTCTCAAGGAAAAGCAAGCCCGTCTCAATAACCTGAAAAGAAATTGCAAGAAAAACTTTTGAGGATTGTTCAGACTTGGATTTATCAGTGTCCTTCAGGAAAAAAATCTAGATTTGATTTATATAAGTTAGGAGAGATACACACATTTGGATAGTCATTAAAAGTGTCGTTCACCCGTAGATCGTTATCATTCTCAGTTCTTATTGTACTTTTGGGTGCTTGGGTTTGATAAGTAAGGAGAGGATGTACTTAGGGCCAAAGAAAAACATTTAGATTCTCCACAGCCACAAATGCTATCCATAGAAATGATAGGGGGTAGTAGAGTGGCAGGGATATCTGCATAAAAGAAAAATTAATATAAAAATTCTTAATCTACATCTGCCTTTATATTTAGATTCATTTTTTGTGTATTTTATTTTATTATTTTGTTTGGACGAACGTAAAACGTTCAGACATTTCGTCGTTAAAATGTTACATTTTTGAAAAGGTGTTCAAATTCAGTTACGCCCGAAGATGGCCTATTAGGTTGAAAACACTTGTGTTTTGTTTAATAAACATTTCTCAACAACAGAAGGTGGTATTGATAGTTCATTCAGTATTTAAAAAGCCCAGTTTAATATTTGGTTACCGTATGTATCTTTATATTTTCATTTATTCATAACTTCAAAGATCCAGCTATCATTTGAAATATATATTGTAAAATGTTTTTAAAAATTTTTGTTCTGTTCGAATGCAACCGAAATTTGATTTGTATTCTTTCCCAAGGAGGTCGATAAAATACGGGCACGAGCCGACCAAAGGGTTTAGAAGTTTATAGAGGACAGATGGACGGCCATTCTATTTTATAAAAAAAAATTATATATTTTTTAAATAATTAGAACTCAAATTATCTAGCTAAGTTATAACTAAATTTATAGTTATGTACTACTATACATACCATTGGACTGCCTTGTACTCAGAAGTTATAGAGAATGTGAGATAATTTCAATATTGCATTGAAATTAACCCACAGGAAAATTTCGGTATAACAAGACGACTCTTTATTCGATATTTTAAATTGTTTGGCCTATCACCAGTGAATTTTTAAACCTGTTTTACATAATTTTGCAGAGGCATATCCTCAATAAAAAGGTTGTTTTTTTTTCTGGTGATTAAACAAAATGGAAGAACGAAGAAGACCGTTTCTTCGATATTTTAAATTTTGGTATAGTTATAAGACGGTAATTGACAACTTTAAAAAATGATGTACAGAATGACATCAACAACAGAAAACACTGCGATAACTTGGTAATCCATTGCCCAATTTTAACGAAACTTGCTTTATTCTGTTCTTGTTCTCATTTGGGGTGTAGGATCCTTAAAAATATGACAATATCTTGTGCTGTTTCTTCTGTATTTAATTATAAACAACCAAACAATCTCAGACTTTCAGTAGTATATCTCTCTCTGTGTGCCATATCAGAAATTCTGACGTCGGTGAGCACTCGGTGCAGGTTAATAAGTGGTTAGTGAAAGCACCAAGGTATATCTGGGGGAAGTTACAACCAGAGTGGTTCCTTGTTTTCTTCTCTGGGGTGCGATGTTATGCAAGGGGAAATGCCTTTTGGGAGATCTTATAAGGGAAACTGGCCCTAGGACGGACCACCCCAAATGATTTATTGGGTTTTTTTGGATGCCCGAATTTCATTTCGGGCCCCCAGAGCTGTAGACTGATGCCTTAACTGTCACACATCCAGCCATCAATAAATTCTGTTGTCACTTTAACAATGATTAATCAATAACTATAATTAAAGCAAGTTTTTCCTTCCTTTCAAAACAATATAATTTAAGCACACAGCTTTGATTGGGAAAATATAAATATGTTAATCGGAATAATAATTAGACAATTACGTGGAGTGTAAGTCATTTAATTATTATTAACTGTTATATTATTAAACATAAATTTTTAATGATTGAGTGATTTAAAAATATCCATCTATTTTTTTATTAATATTTTTAATTGAATACAATTTTCTAAGAAATTAACTAAATTGCAATAAATATTCATTAATGATTTTTAATAATAATGCTACTTGTAAATTTTTGTTGTCGTTGTAGCCTTCAGACATTGTTACAATAGAAAAATTGTGCTTTTAAACAATGTCCGAAGCTGCGGATACACGAGTAATAGCTATTTACCTGACTATTCAGCTAAGAAATAGATATATGACATTTAGTGTTAATCATTAAGCATTAAATATATAACTCTTTGATAATTATGGCTATCAGCATTTAAAATTTTAAAATAACTCTCCCTTTCCTCTAGGCATTTTATTAGATAGTAATATCATATATATGAAATATGCATGTAATTTTTCGTATTAGGTATTTGTTAAATGCTTACTTTAGACTATTTCATAATTGTATATACAGGGTCTTCCAAAACTAATGCTATTGTTTAAAATTAATTATGTCGATTTTCATCTGAGAAGTATGCGACGTATGCCAATTGAATAGAGTAATTGTTCGAGTTTTGTCTCCCATCTTCATTCAAATGTCTCATCATCTACTGTCTCTAAGAAGCGCCATAAATAAAAATGGCAACTTTGCAACAGAGAAGATGCTTTGTGTTTTGTGAAAGCGAAAATCTATTCTAGAAAGTTGGAATCACTCCTCATTGTGCAGCACGAGTAATCTGTGGTAGCCATAGAATTGTGACGGCCGTGGGAGGAGTGATGATGGATACGCGCTATCGAGCACAGGAAGAATTCAAGCATCGGTCGGATGTGTGCCGTACAATGTGAAGTGTATGTGTGAGGTCCCGGACAGGTCTGAATCATTCAAACTTCGTGAAAAATTTATTTGGTTTAGAGAGTGGATAAAAGGAGGAAAAAATTGTTATCAGCTAGACCTGAACTTTGTTATTTTAAACAATGTGATGTGAAGTCATAAAGAAGAGAAAGAATGTAAATCCTAAGATTGACCATCTTCATTTGGGAGATTGAATTAAACTTCAATTTTGACTTCTCTCATGATTCAAGTGGGAATCTACTAATGAGGGAATGAACACTTGGAGAGCGAGGACAAGGGAGAGCAACCAATCAGAATGGGCAATTGAGGGACAAAGATTGATATAATCCCTGGTCTTTGAGGACACGGGAGAGGCAGCGAAGAAGCAGATGCGAACACAAAGGAAGACGTGGGCACAGCGATCAATGCAGCACAGTGCAGAACACCACTCACTACATTGTGCAGTGGAACAAAGTGCTCAATGCAGAACAGGACATAGAAGTAGTTCTTCTTAACTGTCCTTGGATAATTGTGTATCATCAGAGCAAAATCATCATCTCTCCTCGTCACTGATTGTTAACCGTCTCTCCATCTGTGCACCTTCCAACCCCGAGATTCATCCTAACGAATGATGTCTTGCCACTGCCCTGGAGCTTCATTGATGACTCTCCTCACCAGAAGACAACTCTTGTCAGAATATAACCATCTGTTAAACGAACTTTTGAACAAGTGTTGACATTCTTGAATGAAACCTGTCATCCACTGTTTTAAGCAACATTTTTAGTTTTAAATAAATGGTTTTTTGTAAAGGCGCCTTGTATCTGTTCCTCCACCACCATCATCCACATATGAAGGGACCCTTGACCATCCAGATGTGGAATTTAATGATTCCCCCCTTTAGTTGGCAAATTGTAGTAGGCAAATGTGAAAATTTGATGGTTTTGTGATGTTTTAATATATGCTATGATGTTGTCAGATAATAATTAACATAATTACAGTAATTTAAAATTGTAGCTTTTTTTTTCTTTTTGTGGAAGGCCCTGTATTTTTAAATTGAAATACTTCAAATTAAATTTTTTTTGCACTCTACATGTAATTAAATGTTTACACTAAATTTTAAGCACTGAAATATAAAATTTAATTCTTTACATTAATATATTCTGTTTAATCTCTCTCTCGTATATTATACAACTCTTGCGTCCGGTATCAAATCTCATAGGTGGGCCCAAGAGCCAAGCCTGTGAGACAAGTGTGAAACCTTATACAACTCTTTATTTTCTGATTACAGATTTTAAAAATGTACAGTGCTCATCGCTACCGTTATAAAAATGCCGGATTAGATGCTCAAGAATTACGTCGGCGACGTGAAGAAGAAGGAGTTCAGCTGAGGAAACAGAAACGGGAACACGAAGTAAATCAATTTCTTTTTTAAAAGTTTGTTGGATAAAGAAAGAAACTACATAGAAATGCTTTAAACTTTTTACTTTTATAGCTGACGTAAATTTCCCGATTTACAAAATGCCATACTTTAACGTCAAGTTTGTTTGTTAGTCATCTCGTGATATATAAAAACTATATTTCCGAGAATAAAAACCTCACTTTATGATAGTTAATTTATAAAAATCATAATTTAATTTAAAACAGTTTGCCTAATTATAATTTCCAGGAACCAATTAGGTTGCTAAAGTAAAGTTTTATGATATCAATCTTGATTTTTATGGCTTGAACTTTATTAAAAACATAAAAATCTGTAATAAACAAGCTATTCATTAAAATTTGAGAATTTCAGAAAGTTAATATATAATTTAGGCCCCATCTCTCTTCCGTACTCGTCATGGTTTCAGCCACAATGGGGTGGCAAGGACCAACATTTGTGGAACAGACCACTTCCCAAAAAATTTCTGACATCACTTACGTGGATTTGATCCTCGGTCGTCGGAATAGTAGGCCGAGGTTTAACTGCCTCGGACATTTTGTCATCAAAATATATTTTTAATTTGAATATATGGCATGTATTTAATGTATATAATACATAAAATGTCAAAACTTAGTTTGATTCTAACTTAAACATCAGTTAAATGAAACCAAGATGTATTAATGATTGTATTCTTCAGGAAATCACAAAAATTGATACGAAATATGCGTAATATTTATTTCAGAAATGTTAAATTGGAATTTTTTTTTATTAGTTGTGCAAAAGAAGGAACCTCAGTTCACCAAATGAACCCATTCAAGATGCAGAAATTACATCTACTATGATAGAAGATATTCCTGGATCAGCAGTACTTGTAAGTAAACAATTCATTCTATTTAAATACATATTGATTTTGATATTCTAAAAATTATTTTCATAAAACGTTTTCATTACATTGGAATATTTGTACGTTTAAAAATGCTTATCTTGCAATTAACAGCAATTTCTCCATCTATTTATTTACCAAATGTTATTTCCTATAATAATTAAATTATGAAAATTATATTCAATAGATTGTGTGATCCAATGTGCTTTGACATAGCAGCCATTTGTGAATAAATATCAATTTACAAATGGCTGGTAATTGTACAGTAGACCCTCCCTATAACACAGTAGATACGTTCCGTGTTATACGAATTCCGGGTTGTACGAGTCACTTAGATTTTACAAATACATGAGCCATTCACAGCCCGGCACTCGTGCAGTTTAGGGGGTACAACTATTTGAAAGGTTTTCTTCCATAAAATTAATCGATTCTAGACTAGTTTGACTTGAACATTTCCAAAACACGTATAATTTTTTGGGAATAATCCATATAAACTATGCTATAAACAAAAAATTGTAGGAATACTTACCGAGTGTGCACCGTTTGAAGATGCCATCGCTTAAGCTTGTTTTCGTCACGGAGTGGCTCATCAAACAGTGGACGCGTTTCGCAATAAGTTATTCTTTCTGCGAAAAATTTGCCAAACTTTGGAGACATCATTAATAGAAATATAATTTTTATGGCCGTTGAATAATAAATGTTTTTTAGTAGGTCTGCTGCTCATAAACTCGACAGTTTGTGCAATGTCGACTATTGGTCCAGATTCGACCAATCCTGTCGAGACACGAGTCGGTCGTGACAATCTCTCATTCTTTTACCGTGTTATACGAGCCTCTTTTAGCGTGTTGTAAGAACACGATCACAATTTTTCTGCCGTGTTATACGAATCCGTATTATTGGGGGTCTACTGTATTTACAAATTTGCATACATAAGCAAAAGAAAAAATTCCGAATCAAAGAAAAAATCGCAGTTTGCTATTGCATAAAAAAAAATTAAGAAAATTTTACATTCAGTGTCAAAATACTTATGGTTCACCCAGTATTTTTATTTAGATATAAAGTGAAAATCTATTGCTTCCTAAACTTAATTTTTTCTATAATTTTGGAGTATTTTTTTTCAAATGACATTTCTAAACATTTAAAGAAATATTTCACTTTTTAGACTATCATAACACCCGAAATGGTTGCTGCATTGTACACTGATGATATTAAAGAACAGTTAAATGCCACCCAGAAATTTAGAAAATTGCTATCCAGAGGTTTGTGTGGTAAAAATATTTTACTTAAAATAGTTTCAATTAATAATTCTGTTGATTTATTGAAAGATATGTAGGAAATCTCCCTTATCTGGGAGAGAAATAAAGAAAACGACTAACATATAAATTAAAATTTTAACATCTTACACGTTATGTTTTTATGTATTAATATTAATGTATACAGTATATTAAGTTATATAGTGTATTAATGTTAGGAGATGCGAAATTGAATTATCTTTTCAGCATTCAGAATGATTTTCTGTTATAATACTCAACTATTAAAATTATATGATATATTTAATTCTCTCTATTATCCGATGAATTAATCTATTCATTAGTGCGTTACTAAATACTTACCTGAAATTAGTTAAGAGTGGTCATAGTAGTTAGGGAAAATAAATAAAATTGCGAATATAATATAAATACGTTGGCAGTTTAACTTCTGTTCAGAATTTCAATAACAGCAATGGAACTGTATGCGTTACATATTCTAAATATTTGTTTCTTTCTTTAGCATTCCCATTTCACATTCTGACACTGTATTGTTTTGGCAACAATGTTATATCTGAAGAAGTTTCTCGGCTGGTGTCGGAGCCACTGCAACAAACGCTCTGACTTCAGTGTTCTGGCGAATCTTTTGTTTCCCAAGGCTTCTTTTTAAAGGGCCAAACAGGTGATAATTGCATTATGACAGATCATGTCTTTTGGTTGGTGCCATACTTCGACACCGTCTCTAGTCTCTTGTCTCTCACAAGCCGGTCGCTGATTGGCTAATCATTTGGATTAGCCAATCAGCAACTGGCTTGTGAGAGACAAGAGACCAGAGACGATGACCAGAATACGGCCCCTGGTCTTTTGGTTGGTGCCATACTTCGACACCAACCAAAAGACATTGCATTGCATAACCTCGTTGCCAAAATAATTCAGAAGTGTCAGTACGGTGGGGGAATATCTAGAGAAAGAAACAAATTATGACTATGTAACACAGTTTCATTGCAAGTACTGAAATTCTGAACAGAAGTCAAACAGCCCTTGTACAATCAACTATAAAATTCATAGATGATGAATTGAAAAAATGGTATAAGTAATGATGATGATAATTCTACTTTTAATAAATTATAATTTATTTATAGAATATTATTAATGAAAAGTTAAGTATACAGTAGACTAAAAGTAAGCAAATGTATGTGATAAAATTTCTAATTTAATTTAATAAATATGATTACCATAATAATAGCAAGATAATGAAATACATTGTTTAAACACACTAACTTTAAGAACATCAACAATAATTAACATTAATCTTGGTGGTGATAAATTATACATTTTAATAAATTCATAATTTAAAAAATTATTTTCACTTACAAATATCACACGTATATTTTAAGATTGTGGATGCAGAAATATTTTTGATTATTACTGTTGAAATGTTGTATGTTTGACTTTTTCAGAACCCAATCCGCCAATTGACGAAGTTATACAGACGGGAATCATTCCGAAATTTGTTGAATTTTTACAAAAAAACGACAATTGTACATTACAGGTAAGATAAAAAATATATTTTTAATTGTAAAACACGGGCTGACCACAAATTTTTTGATATCTGATGGTCCAGAATCTACAACACCCATCAGTGACCTAGTGAAATAAACCATTGAAAACTGGTAGTTGGTAACAGGTCTGTGCTTCACCAGCGGGCTGTCCACATGGAAGTTTTCCAGGTTTACTTCATGTGTCTTAGACTGCGACTCCACTAGCGTAAAAACGGCCATAAAACCCTTTGCCGTAAAAGCTTTTAATCACATGACTTATTTGCATTTGCGCTCGGATTGCGGTGGAGGTCCGGCTAGCGAATCTTTTTACGGCGACTGTACTATTACGGTTGTATATGTGATATATCGATATAAAGACAATTATTAATATATACGTATAATTACAAATGTAGTAAAAATAATATCTTTACTTTCATATATTAACTTTTATTATCATATTATTAAGATAATATACAGCATTTATAAGCTTAGCTTTTTTATTATATACTCCTCTAAATGAAGGATTTTCCTTTGGCCGTCCATATCTCATGTTTTAGGCATTCATTATTATAATCAGGATACCTCTTGTCGTAGATACATGAATACTTTCGGATGTTTTTGGTAAATCTTTCTGGATCTATTCTAGTTCTTTTCCAAGTAGCCACGAGAGAACGTACACAAAAGTTAGTTTTCTGCCATTTTCTCACCGTATCACAATGACCTAAATTTCACTGACTTCTGATTGATGGATGGTACCATTTTACGGCTGTATTCGCTTCGAAAGTTGAACACTGCTCAGCTCGTTTTTACGTTGGATTTACGACCTGCTCAGGCGTAAAATATCATGGTCACGTGATTAAAAGCTTTTACAACAAGGGGTTTTACGGCCGTTTTTACGCTAGTGGAGTCGTGGCCTAACACTAAATAGGAGCAAGTTTCCTATCGAAAGTTTCAGAAGGCATCCCCTTTAGCAGATTCCTTTCGTTTCTTGTAATTCTCTTTCATCAAACCAACCAAATAAATCAACTTAAAAAACATGTATACCAAAGAAGTATGATATAAATTTGAAAAGGAAAACGAAACTCTGTTTTGAGTATTTCCAATGCTTTCATTATCATCATACTAGTTCACTGGATAGCTAAAGATGGTATTGCATGTAGTGTGTGTTCACTTAGATTGTCTACAACAATAAGATTCTTTTATTGTTGCCAACATCAGTTGTTGGTAGTTCTTCTATTTTATTTTAATCTTAGTTAGGATTAAATGTAAAAAAGATGCAAATGTCACTTAGTGTAAACATCTCGCATTTAATATATGTTTAAGTCAAGTTTCTGGTAGCCCATAATGTATTAGAAATATAAAAGGTGTATAATTAGTGGTATACCGATATTCGACGTATACTGTAATTTATTGTGTGACTTTGGCTGGTCCAGAAAAACTATTAATTAAGCAAAACTATGAAACCAGGTGTGCCAAAAAGTTGGTGGTCAACCTATACAAGGTTTTGCTGTATATTAATCTGATGTTAACATTATATATATTATACAATTTATAATTTCATATTATTTGCAAAAGAAATTTTCTTTAGATATAGTTATATTTTGTTTATTTAATCAAATAAAAATTCAGTTTTCTGTGTTTTTTTTCTTTTAATAACTTTTGAATTATTTGTTTTTGGAAAATCTGCTTTGTTTCTTACTGTCGATTTTAAATATTATTAAATTTGAATTGCGTAACAGAGAGAGGGAGATAGATTTTTTAAAATTTAATATGAATTCTCAATTTTTATCTAAATAGTTTATATGGAACTAGTAGCCCAGGACACCCCCTAATGGGCGTTCTAGCAGCAGCGGTGTCATTCCATGGTATAAATAATAAATTTGTATTACAAATAAAAATAATAATATACTGAATTTCTCATGGTGTACCGTACTAAAATGCAGTCAAAAATGCAAAAAACCGCATTTATTGTTATTTTAATATTGTTATGCAAAAAACCAAATTTATTGTTAATTTAAATAATGGCTAGGAGGCTCTTCTAGTGACCGTTTTAGGCATACCATTCTAGATAAACCGACACGCGATCAATGGCTTATATTATTAGATTAAAATCTGGAAGAGTTTAAAGTATTCTGAAGAAAAATGCTTAAAAAAATATTTTCTAACTTCAAATTATTTGGTAAAACTTAAATTTTTGTGGTCAGTTTACAGTCCAGTGACAGTTTGGTGCTACGACAGTGGAGTGTGAAGAGCTATGAAGAAACTATATATGTACAGTACATGTCTGATATAGTCACACAACTCTGAAGTTGAATGATGTTCAACTTTAATGTTTGTTACCAACTGTAGCAAGTTAGCCACTGGCCACAGTTTGACTATAAATCGGACAACGTTCTTTCCAACTTCAGCTGCAGCTAGCGACCTCAAAATTCCATGCTGACGTCGGATTATAAATCAATCTGTAGTTTGTAGTAGCATTATGTAATTTGAAATACCTATTTTGAGATTTAAACCTTTGTGTTGTAAGTTAATCATAAAAGTCAATACTCTGATTTACTATCAGATAGGAGATATACTTTATACACAATTATAAATACAGCAGACTGCCTTTATGATCTGGGGTACACCTGTAGTTACTTTCACAAATTAATTTTTTTCACAACTTTATAGCAATTTTCATTGTTAAATTGTTTTATTTTCAGTTTGAAGCAGCTTGGGCTCTTACAAATATTGCTTCTGGTACGTCGCTTCAGACAAGAATTGTTATTGAAGCGGGAGCTGTACCCATATTTATCCGTCTACTCGATTCCGAATACGAAGACGTACAAGAACAGGTACATTTGTTAATAAATATTAAATTTTAATTTTAACCTTCCTAAAATTATGTACATTTACTTCAAACTATTTATTTCAAGCTCTTTAACAAAATTAGAAAAGTTAGAAGCATAAACTACTAGTGGAAACTGAAAGATTTCATATGCTTTGCATTTAGAATTTTCTTTTATCTGTCTATCAAATCTATATATTTAAAATTAAGCAAATTCTATTTGGCTGATTTTAATATAGAACTAACATCAATCTTTGTTAAAGAAAAGCATTTTGTAAATACTTACCTTCTTGGAATCATATCATAACTTAACCATTGTTCCAATATATTTCTACTGATTCATAATGTCTTGATCAAAGGAATAAATTCTTATATTTTTAAAGAAACATTTTATAGTTTTAATTTTTCTGAAAATCATTATATATCTAAAATTAGTTATTCTTAAGGAAGAAAGATGTTTAATGAATCGGCAGATTTTGTATATTTTATTAGCTTTTCATCTAACGGTGCTTATTAAAACGTAACTAAGATGGCACATCTGTTGCTTCTATGAAAAATGTATAAATAAATATGATAATTATTTGAAATTCTGCATTATCTGAGAAAAACTTATAAGTGAATACAACACTCTTTGTATACTGTACAGTGGAACCTCACTTAACAAGCACCTCTCATAACTAGTAATTTGCTTAACGAGCAAAACAAATTGTAAAAAAATGACTCGCTTCATGAACGACGTTTTGCGTAACAAATGATGAGGGGAGGGAAAGTCCCGGATTTTGTTCACGCTCCATCAGTCTGTGTTCAACACTCGTTCCACTAGCATCTTAGTGTCGCCTGTGATCACACATTTTTCCAAACTTGTGTTTACACATATTACATATAAACATCAACAACCCATTATATAATAAACATGCCAAATGATATGCCAAATTCTTGGGCTATGTAAAGGCTATAATTAAATAGTAGATATTAATTGATTTGACTAGAGGTAGGCAGTTATCCTACCATTTCATATTAAATTTAATGACCAATTTCAAATTAAATTCCAGAAATGTCTAAATAATTTTATTTGAATAAATGTTATACATAAGATATTTGAGTGTTTTTTTTTTTTGGCATGGTAAGCATTATTGTATTTTACATCAATTTATATGGGAAAAATTGTTTTACTCAACAAATGGTTTGCATTATGAGTAAGATTCTGGAACGAATTATGCTTGTTAAGCAAGGTTCAACTATAATTCATAAAAGGGAGTTTAATATCTTTAAAGCAACATTGTCAGAACAGTATGACTGTTATTACAACGCTTGCCGGGGATTTAGTTTAGGCGATATGAGCAATATGTGACTCATATTGCATCTCCGATTTTTCTTGCACTGAAGGCATCGCAAATGTGGACGAGAAGTATTCTGTGAGTCAATAGGTGGAACTCGCTTCTACGATCTGCCAGTGCAGCCCAAGCCACTGGTGATTTGTATAGCCTCTGCAGGGATGCAGATACAAATATGCATTTACATGAAAATCAAAAAATTACATGTGAAAATTGTACTTTTGTAAGAAGAAAAAACATTATTTTACCAGATAAAAGTTAAGACCACTGTTTGTTGATGTTAATAAACTTTAATAATTAAAACACAAAAACCACACAAGTACTTCCGACATTTACAGAATGTCATCTTCGGGTAAATAGAAACAAATTTTAGAACATTTATGAAATTTTAAATTTAATGTTAACGTATTTTAATTGGAACATGTGTTAAATTTGCATGGTACATTATTAATAATTATACATCAAATCCAAGGTTGAAACTGAAACATAATTATTCATGGTGAGGAGTTAATTTTTTTTAAATATTGAATAGTATAACTAAGAATTCTTGTATATTGTATCAAGTATATTGAATAGTATAATATAAGAATTCTTGGGAGCTCTAGAGTGGGCTTATTACAAGGCTCCAATTTCTCAATAAATAACTCCTCCCAGATAAATAAATAAAAATAAATAATTGCAACATACTCTATTGATTGATGTACAGTACTTACATACTTATCAAATAATAATTACAGTACTGTATATTCCGGCATATAAGACAACCTCCGACTTTTGAGAAGATTTTCCCGGGTTAAAAAGTTATCTTATATGCCGGAATATACGGTAATTTATTTTGGAAGACCCTGCATGTGTATACAGTTTATGAAATCTGAACTGAACCTAAACTCTAATTTCAATCTAATAATCTTTGTATTAATTCATATATATATGTTGATTTAAATAATTCGGTGATTTTTATATCATATTTCTTAATGTTACAGGCTGTTTGGGCTTTAGGAAATATTGCAGGTGATAGTCCAGAATGCAGAGATTATGTTTTATCTCAAGGAATTTTGATGCCTCTGTTACAGTAAGTTATTTATGGAATGTCTTTTTTAAAAGGAAATATTAAAATTCTGTATTAAAGCTTAATGTGAGGTGTTATAATGCTATTATAAATACTAATTTATTTTTTAAAATGCTTTAAAATAGATTATTAAGTAAATCGTCAAGAATATCTATGACAAGAAATGCCGTATGGGCTCTTTCTAATTTATGTAGAGGAAAAAACCCTTCTCCAAAATTTGAAGAAGTGAGTATTGTTACACAAAACATTTACTTTGCAAACTGTTTATTCGATCAGTAATCAATTATTAAGCATAAAATAAATTGTAAAAATTATATTTGAGACAAGAGAGAGACTTTATTGAAATGCTTGCGATTAATTATCACACCATCATCAGGCTAATGGATTGATTCTGTTCACCTGATGATGGTGTGTTAGTTATCAAAAGTGCTGCAATTAAAGCGTGTCAGTTGTAATTTTTGCTCCTGAAGACTTAATGAGTAGATCTTGGTGTTGGTTAACATTAACTCCAGTAATTAATTTTTTTAGTTTATTATGGCAATATAGCAGAATATTATTTCAAATTAAGTGCTTGAAAAATTAGCACTGTATTGAAACAAAATAAATGCGTTTTTTAATTAATTAAAATTATATATAGTTAGTTTGGGTTTATTTAGATATTTTTTCCTATCAACAATAAAACATGTTTTTTTTTAATGGCTGACAAATTTACTTTAATAAAATATGTAAAAAGACTAAAATGTCTATACTTTTGCCATGTCCAATCACCAGGAACGACAGTCTTCCACTGCAGAGACAACCTTTTATTAGAGACCACGCCTCTGCAAAAGCATGCAATAGTCTAAAAATTCCCTGATGACAAGCCAAACAATTAAAAAATACAATATTTCTTTTAAAAATGGCTGACGAATTTACAGAGGTCATTCTAAAAGTAAAGAGTTTTGTTTCTTGTTGAACATTTGTTTCTCTAGAGATTTTTATTTAATGAAACAAAACTTATTTTACAATATATATGATACCTTAGCTATTTTTCTACATAGTCATCATACAAATTTAAACGTCATAACATATCACAAGCTTTTCTATGCCTTCTGCACACTCAGTTACTGCCAAGTTCTTGAACCAGTCATTAATGGCCTCTTTCAGTTTGTTGTCACTTTCATAGTGATTCTCGGCCAAAAAATCCTTCAATTTTGGGAAAAGGTGGTAATCACTCGGAGCCAAGTCTGGATCATAAGGAGGGGATGTTCAAAAACTTCCCACTTAAACTACTGAAGCAAGTTCTTCGTCAACACAGCAGCATGCAGAGGTGCATTATTCTAAAGAAGTGCAATGCCTCTAGTCATGCCGTTTGTTTTGAACTGAAGCTTCATTCATCACATTACCATAAACCTCAGTTATCTGTCTGTAAATTTTAATAGGGCAGACTTTTATCACATTCAAAAAGTGTATTACACTATAAATCTCACACTTGGCAGGATCTTTAATTTTGTCACACATTTCAAAGTCGCACTATAAACAGTAAACGATCGTTGCGGCTCACTGTTAGCATCAGACTGGCATGAAAAAATGGGAAGGTCCATGACGCAGAGGTGGTTGAGGTGGGAGAACTGCATAGCTTGACAGATCAAAACGTTCTTTTCTTTTAGAATGACCCTCGTGCATTAATAAAACATTTTCTCAACATTATCAGATCATCTTTTAACTGAAGAAGTAGGTGAAGGAATAATATTTTCAGAGATCCTTGTTATTTTTGATTACGCAGGGGAACACATGATCTGATAATTTCATGTCTTCAATAGATGTTTCTACTGTAAAAATTTATCTATATAACTTTCATTAGTGGCCTGTATTATCTATAAATATATATATCTAGTAACTAAACATTTTGGTTTGAGTAATTAATCTTAATTGAACATTACTTCCTAAAACAGTTTGACATTTTGTGTGTTATAGTCAAGAATAAACTGAACTTTTAATATGTTTTATTATGCTAACAATACAGATATAATAGACAGTTTCCATAATTTACAGTAAACTGTCTTTAAAATAAGCATCCACTGTGGCTGTACATTTTTGCCAACATTCATACCACCTACTCTTGCAACTCATTCACCTCCTTGAGTGCAATTGTCACAGTAATTTTTTTAATATGAACTTAGTTTTTTTAGTAGTGTTATGGAGGCTGTGGATGTGTAGGTATTTGTTGTTTTGCTAGATATTCACTTATGTAGTGGTATCATTTTGAAGGAAACTCTGCATTTTTCTTGCCAGACATAAGTTTATCTTTATCTTATTAATGTCAGAGATAATAATGTCAATGTAGAAGTTCTTGTTAACAGATCTAATTTCACGGACAATCTTGTAATGAACTAAGTCTTTCATATGCAATTGTGGGTTTTCTGATATGAAAGGCTTAGTGCACGACAAGATTGGATCACTCCCTTGAATCTGTCACGAAGAAATTTTTCTACCTCAGTGAAGAAACTGATATTCATATTGATGATGTGCATTTACTCTGTATCTCATATGAGAAATGTCAGGTTTTATCACCAGTAAAGACTCTGTTCAGAATATTCAGTAAAGTTAAAATACTAGCAATCCATGAACAGCAAATGTCACTATTAGAAGTTATAAACATATGTATATGCATTTATAATAATAAGTTTTTTTAGAATGAAATATGGTTCCGGCTACATTCAATTACACATGATTATTTTTGCAGGGGGGTAATGAGTATTTCGTATTGTGTTTTTGTTTACTGTATTCCTATTAAAAGACAGTTATAATAGGATTTCAAGTGTACCAATAAACAATCAATTGATAGAGAAATGGTTAATGCTAATACACACAAAAGCATTAATAGTATATTATGCAATTAGTTTATAGCATGAGTGGAAATTTGGCACACGAGCAGAGTGAGTGGGCTAATTTCTATGAATGCCATAATCAATAATTATAAACAAATTGCCTTACAGTATTTTGTGGTTAGACTACACCTATAACACTATACGTATGGAACTGAAAATCATGTTTAAACACAGTGTTTGTGGCACCTGTGCCGTAAAGCCATGCCACAAACACTGCGCTTATTCATGATTTTGAGTTTCATAAGTATAGTGTTATAGGTGTAGTGAACCACAAAATATTATAATTTTGCTAGATGAATATTATTATTATTATTATCACCTAATTTGATTTCTTTTTTTTATCATATCCATTTTAAGAATTCTCATTCCTTTTATTATTGGAAAGAAAGATTGATTTTATTGTTAAAAATACTTTCTGTACAGTTTTATCAACAGAGCGACAAACGTGAAAAGTATCCATAGAAAGTAATTTTCCAACAGTTTCACTGGACTTATCAGATTTCTGTGTTGCTTCCAAGCCTTTTTTTTATGTTAGACTGATAGAACTTGTTTTATTTTCTGCATTTCTTTTCTCAATTATTACATTAAAACTATATGGTTTTTAACCTATTCCATGTTGAAATTTTTTTCATTGCGTGTTGCTACGCTATCATTTCGACGCCATATTCGAAATGGCAAAAAATGGTTATTTGCGACATGTGCCGACACTAATATTTCTGCTTATCTATATTGTGTTTAACATAGTCTTTAACTCAATTAATATGTATTTATATATATATTTTTTCATTTAGGTTTCTCCATGCTTACCAGTTTTAGCCAGATTACTTTTTCAAAATGATCCCGATGTATTAGCCGACGGCTGCTGGGCTTTATCTTATCTATCAGACGGTCCAAATGAGAAAATACAAGCAGTTATCGATGCCGGCGTTTGTAGACGATTAGTAGAATTATTAATGTACGTACATTTTATTTAATGTATCAAAGCATTTCAAATAGGAGATGGTTGTATAAGAGTACTGTGTTACAGGCATTCGAATCATAATGTAGTATCTGCGGCATTACGAGCCGTAGGTAATATCGTGACGGGAGACGATATCCAAACTCAAGTAATATTAAATTGTAATGCCTTGCCTTGCCTTTTGCATTTATTGTCTTCTCCAAAAGAATCCATCCGCAAAGAAGCATGCTGGACAATTTCGAATATAACTGCTGGAAACAGGCAACAAATTCAGGTAAGAAAATCGAATGTATGTTAATAAAAAAAACTTACATTAATATCGATAAGAATTTTAATAGTATTTTATTTTGAAATTTCAAATAAAATTTTAGGCTGTGATTGACGCCAATATTTTTCCCGTCCTCATCGAAATTTTGGGTAAAGCCGAATTTAAGACAAAAAAAGAAGCTACTTGGGCTATTACAAATACTACATCTGGCGGATCACCCGAACAAGTTAGGTAGGTTCCTACACTTTTGGTTTAATTAAAATTTAAGAAATAGTGGAATTTAGTATAAGAATAATTTGTGAATTCCAGTAGATCATTAACATGAAGCTTAACTTATTTTACGATTTCTATATTACATTATTTCGTTTCAATATTCAGACATTACAGATTTCTTACCAAAATTAATACAGTTAACCTTCATCCGACATTACAGATTTTATTTTATAATTGAAATAGCTTCATTCAGAAGATACAGAAAAACTTTAAAAAATTTATAGTAATGCTATAGTTATATATTTTTGTAAACTAGATAACTTATTCACGTGCTAATAGGATTAATTTTAACAGAAATCAATATAATACTATAAGCAGAAAGTGGGTATTTTTGATTGTATGGCAGAATTTTTATTCTTGGAGTAAGATGTTACATAAACAATAAATGTTGCGCGAATGTCTTTGTTATAGTTGAGATAACTTACATTGACAATGATTGATAACAATTCATACTGATATGCTTATTAGCTTTGGTTAATGTAACCCTTGGTGCCAAGATGGCTGTTCGTCTCTGATTCCAGCAAGGAAACAGTGGGACACACGTTCTAACCTAACCTAACCTATTCTAATAAAGTTACCATAATTATTAGCAACCAAATTATTAGAATAGGTTAGATTAGGTTAGAACGTGCGTCCCACTGTTTCCTTGCTGGAATCAGAGATGAGCCGCCATCTTGGCACCAAGGGTTACATTAACCTTAGCTTTTATAACTGTAGGTTATTCATTAAGATGGAGTGCTTAAGGTGGAAGCCCACCCTGGATAGGTGGAAAAACCCTAGAAATTTTTTGGGGGTGGTCTGTCTGGATGTGTCTCATTCCTTGCTATCCGGTTACTTCATTGTGGGACGTGCTGAGCCTATGATGTGCATGCTAAAAAGACCCTCTTAGTGGCTTCAGGGTAGAAGAAGTTTAAAAAACTATTAAAGTTTGAATGGGTTTGCAATTTAGAAGGAAATTTGCATTGACCAGAACTTTGCAATCAAGTTATTTTGATAATATAATAATAATTGTCAATAGGATTTAATTTTTTAGTGAATAAAATTGCAGCGAATCACTTAATCTCTGTTAAATGGCTGCGGAAAATACCAGCTGGCGTTCAAAGATATCGGTTATTCTCTGAAATAAAAAAATAATTTGTAAAACATAATTTAAAAAATATATATAAACATGACCTCATTCAATATCTTTACATATTCTCTATCACACTTTTAACTATTTAATTGAAATTAAACACACAGATTGATGTGAGAAATGATAAAATGTTCTTCCAGTAATGAATGACTTTATTTCAAAGCGTTTAATCTGTTATTTATTTGAAAGCAAACATCAAAAATTCTATCCATTGAATCTTTTAGAATTGAAAGAAATTACTTATAATGAGGTGATACGTAAAACACTTTTACTACTCGATAGAATATTAAGGTAACTTGAAGCATAAATCTGTTTTCTACTAATTTTCGTAATTATCACAAAATAACAACCAGAATGACATGCGCTATTCTGAAAATTGTCCGGTATTTTTTTAGATATTGATGTTGCTATTATTATTTGTGTACTACTATTAAGTCTTACATGGCTTACATGGGGTGGTTCAGGTTGTCCACTCAAACTTCAACAAGTTTGATATAACTTATATTATAATACTACCCTGCCATAAATCAATAATAAAGCCACTTGACACAACTCTTAAGCATTCATAAGAAAATCAAGTTAAAATTTTTTGTATTTGTTACAACCAAGTTTCAAGGGTGATTTTTAGTGAGTGGCATAGGGCCCTAACTACTGATCTCGGGATGATATTTGTGCAGGTTTGAACTTCACTTTTTTAAAAATATATATACACAGTAGAACCTCGGTTATTTGGACCTCGATTATTCGGATTTTTGATTATCCGGATTGTTCAAAATAAGCAAAAATTTTACACATTTGCCGATTTACACTTTGCGATTGCGACAGTTTATGTACGTGATGAAATGCATAACTTTTTTTGTCCCAACGACGTCTCACCCAGCACAGTGGTCCTAAACTTTTTAATACATTTTGCGTCGTAATAAAAATATAACTTGGTATACATATTTATAAATAATTTATATTCAAATTACATCATTTCTATGGTCAAGGGCGGTGTAAGGCATGGGCGACGTCGGCCACCGCCTACGGCCTCGCGGTCCGAGGGGTCTTGCGCTCGAAGGTTTATGCATTTCTTAAAAGCCGCAAACGCGACAAAAAAATTTTACTCGTCATAAAACGATAAATAGTTTGCATTCTTATGAATAAAAATTTGACAGTTTCAACTGCTTTTTATTTTATAAAATCCATCTTCTTGCACCACCAGAGGGCCTTTAAACAATAGGCAGTGTTAGTGCTGGTCATTAGTAGTCCAAATTCAAAACGAACGTTTGTTTCTTGAAAATTTGATCACGATTTAAATACAGTACAGTATTATTTTTCGATTATCCGGATTTTTCCTTATTCGGACTACCTTTATCCCCAATTAGTCTGGATAATCGAGGTTCTATTGTATTTTTATTGTTTTTAAAATTTATATTCAATTGGAACATACTTTTAACAAGAAAAATTATGTATTAAAAATTTAAAATAATTTTGTGGTTGTACAAAGATTTTTATTTTTACATTGTATTTGAAAATGTGTAAAAATAAAGGAATAACGACTTGATTAGATACATGTTTCCAGCCAAAAGACAGATTAATAAAAATCGGTCTCTTTTGAACACTAAAAGAAGAATAATTGTAACATGACCTGAATTGATACAAAAAGAATTTATGACAGAAATGCTACTGTGCCTGTGATAAAAATCACACACAATAATTTTACAAACAAGTGCAAACATCATACGGCAGCTTTGTACTTGTTGGAAGTGCAACCGTTGCAACAGTATTGTATACTCCTGGTGTTTCTGTAGTTTGGTAGTACAAGTCGAGCTGTTTGATGTACAGTAATAGGTCAGGACTTGGTTATAACGAATACAGAAAACTGTAGACTTGTTTTTCTCACGAATGCTTGAGATTTGTGTCAAATGGCTTTATAGAAGGATAGTTTACAATATACGTCAAATGTGTTAAAATCTGAGGGGCCAATACTGAGCCTCCTGTTGTTTGTACTACTGTGTTTGGAAATAACGATTAACGTTCTAGAATTAGATAAAAATAAATGCAAGTAAAATATATTTAAATAATTATTAAATAAGGAAATTGATCTAGAAATGTGTAACTTTTAGATGTATAACAGTGTTCTTTATTAAAAATTTAGTTTATTATTTAAAAATACAAATATTAATTAAAAAGTTTTAATTATAACTAAATAATGTACATAATATTAATAGCATTATGTGATAAATTAACCCTATGACGATCACACACGAATAGTTGTAAAATGCTGTTTTCTGATTATTTCCATTATGTTAACTTCTGTTAGATTTATTTTTTAGTCGTAACATTACTATTTCTACCCCAGTTCAGATAAAGTTATATTTGCAATGTCATTTCTTCAAAAAAGCTAACGGTTGTAATGCTATATTTCTTTGCAAACCATTTTTTCTCCGATTGTGAAGTTTAATGTTAGTTCGATGAATATTTTTTAAATAAATACTATAAATTTATTAACCATTTTTAATTTTTTATCGACTTAAAAAACTTTCCTTACATGGTGGAGAAATGCAGATAAAATGTGATGTAGATTTGTGCTCATTATACAGTGTCTCTCAAAAAGAATGCTACCGTTTAAATTATTGTAATTATGTTACTTATTATATCAAGAATGTCTTAACATGCATTAAAACATTGGGAAAACCGTCCAAGTCTTACACTGCCCGTTAAGATTTCTCAACACGCGCACCTATTGTCTCACAGCACAAGTCCAGCCGATACTTAGATAAGCCATAACAATCATTGGAAGAAGCTACCATCGCTCCTCCCACAGCATCTACAATACTGCAGATCGTGCAGATTACTCCTGTTGCACAATGATCAATGATTCTGACTTTCTAGGATAGGTTTTTGCCTTTTTAAAACACAAAATGCCTTCTCTATTGTGGTGTCACCACTTTCATATATGGAACTTCTTAGAGGTGTTAGACAACAAGATGTTTGAATGCAGGCAGGAAACGAAACCCGGGCAGTTACTATATCGATTGGCGTACATCACAAATTTCTCAGGTAATAATCAACGTAATTGCAGCGGAATAGCCTGTGTTTAAACGTGTTAATTTCGTGGCATAAAACGATACATTTCTCAATTAATTAAATTATTTGTAAAATATAGATTCTGCCATTTCTAAATAGCAGTTTTAAGAAGAATTGTATAACGATTGTTATCTGGTAAGGTTTATAAAGCAAAGAGTTTTTCTGTTAGAAGAGTATTTTTACTTTTCGTAGATGATATGAATAATTTTTTCCCATTACATTAGGTAGAAAGGAAAATGTGGAAGTAGTTTCATTTTAAAAAGTTTATAAATTGAAACTTGAACAAAAGAACGCAGCACAGAGAAGAAGTAAACTATATAAATATTCGGCAAAGTATAGTAAATTGATTGTATAATCGACACAACATTTAGTTTTTAATGATACAAAAATTTTTACTTTGTTTACTCTTTATTTTCTTATTAAAATTTAATAGAGTATTTTCAGAATTGTAGTTACGACATTTTTTGTAAATAATAAAAGAAATATTGGTTTTTTATTCAAATTAAAAAGCTATTTATATACCTTAAAGGTAAACTTTGACAAAAAAAAAAAAAATACGTAAAGTAGAACTACTTTGCTATCTGCTTGCAGAAAGTTACTGATTTTAATGAAAAAATGTTATTGTGAAAATGAAAGAGAGTTTCATTATATATATTATTCGATTTTTATCAGTTAATGCCAAAATTATCTTCTCAGAAATATATATAAAATGATGAAAATACAAAGTATGATAACTTACAAGAAAATAATAATTAATAATAATAACAGAAGAAAATTTCAATAATACAAAACAGAAATAACGTTAAAAAACCAGTATTGTGCTAATTGTATTTATGTACTAATGACACACGAGAGAAACCTGGAAAACTCTACCGGGCCATTCTATCGACGAGGCTCAAATCCAAGTTTGGCTACCAGTGTTTGGTGGTTTTATCCACTCGGCCGCTGGTGAGCACGGAATGATTATTTTCTAAATTACAAAACAAATATTAGAATTAATGAAAGAAAGAAGAGAAAAAAATTACGAGTTTTAATACAGAAGACTATAGATTGCTTAATTTTTAGTTATATAAACATACATCAATCACAAATGTGGCATGAGGAAAGGTACAAAATTAAAGCAAAATGTTCAAACATACATGACAAAATGCAAAAATGAACAGCTTGCCTTCACTATGAACATCCAAATGCTATTTCAGAGACATGCCTAATAAACTACAGGAACACTTCTTCACCATTAGTGGCCCTAAAAGATTGAATATTTATCAGAAATGATTTTGTTGTATACATGGCGCATTACATTTTGTTACACGTGTGCATGCTGTAATGTCTCGTTCACATGACACACTTGTAATAGGATGGCACTTTGCCAATTTATGTAAGACAAGTTTTGGCTACTACGTTTTACGGTGTTGATTTTACACAGAATTAGTGAATGATATACATATATAAATTTATTTCAATATAACTCAGAATACTTAAAAAGAACAATTACTATATTGTTATCAAAGAAGATATTGAATGTATCAATTACAAAACAATAAACATAATTTCTCTATGTATTGAAAATCTTACTTGAAGCAATTTAAAAAAGATTGGGAAGTACAACATTGAGGATTTGCATTTATAACTAACAGAGATAAGATACAGAATTGCATGAAAACACTTAAGAATTGTAAGTAATTCTATTGGAGATTTTCAACATAATAGATCGGGGAAAGGTGATCAAAGTACTGAAAAATATACTTTATCGGATGAGAGAGATCCGTTATAAAAACAAAGAGAAATTTTTAGAATAAAGTGTGGCATTACGTGTGGCTATTTATGGTTTTAATCTTTCGTTTTGTGTGTAAAGATTGTTCAAATGAAACATAGACCGGACCATGTAATACGTATGGCATCAATGGTTACTATAACAGGATTACGGTATATACAGCACAGTGATAAAGTTGCATTAGCTGCTAAGTAATTACTTCCCCATGTTCAGACGTATGTTCCAATGTGTTGTCTGCATAGAAAGAGAGAAGCTGCTGGATGAACATTTAATTGCTGCTGTTTGGAATCTGCAACCTTCGAAACTTTTTAAAGATTTGAAAATGTGGAAGTCTTGAAGTGAAACATTGAGACTGTAAAGTAGATTCTGCAGAATTTTTGTCCAAAGTGATCTTCTTTCTATGCAGAATATATATATATATATATATATATATATATATATACACACTACATTAAGATTTGTATCTGAACTCAGATGATTTTCTACAGCAGCAGGTAATGTAACTTTGTCCCTATACCATATATACTGTAATCCCGCTATAGTGATCAGAGATGCTATATGTATTATATGTATAACCCTGTCTATTATTCATGTGAACAATCCTTCTACAAAAGAAATTATAATGGAAACCTTTGACAGCATAAATGGGAGATAAACAAGAAAAGGGATTAACTTTAATATGATACACTGACATTGACATTGCTGTTTTCACCTGAAGTAATTAGAGGGCTTTATGATTATATCAGCAGAAGACAATTTAATTAACTATTCTTAAATAAATTTTAATATTTTTTTGTTGAAGTTGATATTGACAAAGACTATTCCAATAAATCAGTAATAGCTGTAAAGATTTATGACGATGCACAAAGTAAAACTTCTGTTTCCGAGATCGCGCGTGGTAATTTCGACGATAAAAATAATTAATTCGTTTCGGTTTGTTACATTGAAAAAATTGAGATAAAACGACATAAATTATGTTATAAATCAAACATAATTCTTCATTCCTTACAATGGGGCCTGCCTCAAAAATGCGGACAAAGCTGAGAATGGACAAGTTTGTGGTGGAAGAAAAAAGCTTCAGTCCAGAAAGAATAGCATTTGCTTAACAAAAAGCAATGAAGTAAATGCAGTATAGGAGTGAAGGATGAGATTAAAAAAGTAAATCTATACTGAAGAAATGTTCTTACTGTGTAAAATGGACATACAGTACATGTAGGTTTGAATTTACTTACCCAAATTGATATTCTCTGAGAATGCAGGGATATAAATGAATATAAATATTGAATGTGCCAGCTGAGATGGGTTAAGATGTTGGTCTGTCTCAATCGAATTTGGGTGAGCAACTTTTCGATTTTTTGAAGGGGTCCGTTTCAGATACGTTGGGCCCCATCCCGTCGTGGGCCTGCCAAACCCACAATTGGCATGTTTAAAATGGTTCTCGTACTAACCATGGAGCGAAAAAGTCAAAAAATGAAAAAAAATATATCTATATAATGCAATCTTGTATAGTTGTAATGTAACCCTAGGTCACAAAATGGCGGCGGCTGGATTTTTTCCCTACGTTGGAGACTGCGACGGGGAAAAAATTTTTCCCTCGATTCAAGATGGCCACGTGACCGGCCGCCATCTTGAATAGCTCGACAGTATACGCGGATTTTAACCGAAATGTAACAAATTAAAAAAAGCGAAAAAGTAATTTTTTACTCACTTTCCGATGAACGTTGGCTACTTCTTCCTTTGTTTCTTTCCTGTCCGATCCAAGTTTTTCCCGGTTTCGCTAACCTCCAGGTTTTCTTTCGGTGCATTTCTTTTCTTCCCTGTTCTTTTTCCTTCGGCCGCTGTTTTATTGGTCGATTGGCGTTTTCCTTCTTTTGATGTGGAAGCACTTTCCTGCTTTTTGGCATATTTCCTCTTCTTGTTTCTTGTTTCCTTTCTGCTTCGTAATCGCCGCGGGCGCCGAAGGAACGGTTTCGGGCTCGCGCCAAATCGGCACTTTTCCACTGCCAGGATATATGTTGCGTAAGTGTTGAGCAAAAATTTGAAATCTCTCGCCTGGTTTCCTGGAGGGCCAATTCAAGAATTTCTTATACATAAACAAGTACATGTACGAGTCAGATAGATCACTAGTATAGTGTTTTGGCAGGTGTTTCTTGTTTTTTAAATAGCCCCAGAGACGTTCGATATTCTGAGTATGATCTCCTGTTTTGGGATCGACAAAATTTTTCGAATGATTTACTGTTCTATGTTCGACTGCTACCCCTTCGATGTCGTCAATATGCATGTATCCTTTCCATTCGTCCGTTATTATAGTGCTGCCTGAATTTACGTATTTATACACGATCCAATTCAAAGTATTTTCTGATCTGTCGTTAACCTGACATACGAAGCAATTCTTGTCTTCCCGGCAGATTCCGCCAACCACCCATTTCGTGCTCTTTAATATACGCCCTCTCTCGTACTTTCTCTTACATATGACAGTCTCGTCAATCTCCACTGTTTTATTTGGCCCTCCGATTTTAAATGATGACATATTACTCATAGCAATAAGCATTACCAACCTTATGTGATTGGACCAATCGACACCCGCCTTTCTAGATATGCCTGCCGCAATCGCAGAGGTCGTCGCAGTACATTCCAGACAAAGATAGTTCCATATAAACGACAGAATGCTACCCCAGGAAATGCGACCAAATTTACTTTTAAATGTACCTTCGAAGGCTGAAGTCATTGTACGGCACTTCGTGCATCGCAGGAAACAGCTTTCTCTATTACTCCGGTAGTATAATTTGCATAGGGAATCACAATAAATGCAAATGGCCTCGGTCGGCTGTATTCCTAATTTCGCAGCAAATTTAAATGCGCTATCGATAAGAGGAGCTACACCTAACTCCAAAAACTCGCCTTCCATCAACTTGTAAAAATCACGGCAAGTGCATTTCGACCAAAATTCGTCGTTGGAAAGCAAATCGACTAAATCACTCATTTCCGAACAATTTGAAATAAACTAAAAGAGGGGAGGTTGGGATGTAGGTAAAAAAAAAAACAAAGCCTTTCCTTAATTTCTAATTACAGGTTTTTCTAACGCTTAGCGAAATATTGCAATAAAAGAAATAGGAATACTTACAAATACAAGAAGTAATAATAACAAATATTAACCGCTAATAGTTAATGCGAACCCGATAAATCTTTATGAAAAGAAATACGACTGTTCAACCGAACTGTAACACAGCAGCAGGCGTTTCCAACTGGTAGGCAATTTGCATAAAATTGAATCGAAATGAAGAGAATTCACGTCACAGATCAAGCATTTGCATATTCGTTTGTAAAACCACTACGAATTACCCGCCGATATTACTCTCGCACGACGTCACGAAATAGCTCCCTCTACCGTCCCAAATTTACACACACGAAAGTCGCCGTTTCGAGGTGACAGGACACTCGCCAACGTCAAACTCATGTATGAAACCGAAGAGGGAAAAATTCTCCAAGGCGTCGACGTCACGACTCTAGGGATATAATTTTTCCCCACCGCGGTCGCCAGGATGGGGACAAAAACCAGCCGCCGCCATTTTGTGACCTAGGGTAACATTAACCTAAAATAGGATGTACTTCAAGTAATTGAGGTGTTTGGTTTGTAATTCTTTACTAATGTGGGTTTACGACCTGTGGGCATGCAACCAAATTGTGAAAATTTCTTAGAAGAATACAGAAATACAATGTTGAGACAGAGAGATTAATTAAACATGATCGTCAGAGGGTTATTTATTAAATTAATTATTATTTAACATAATTTTAAGCAATTTGGATTTTCAGGTGAATGCATAACTAAGGTATGAGAACGGGTAAACACAATAGATGGATGGAGACAAAATAGCATCTCCCCCTACATTCGTCTACTGTGTTCACCTGTTTTCTTGCTTTGAGACAACACGTTTCTTCAGTCTTCATACTGTCAAGTCTTTCTAGGTCATTGAATAATCTTTTAAAGTATAGTCTTTAATTATATATAAACATCCCAAAGCCTGATGTATTAATACTAAATCAAATGATCGCCATAATTAATTCGGCTGTTTTTTTTCTAGTATTAATTTCGATAAGAGATGGCACCTAATGTCTACCTCTAATACCGAATTACTTAATTTATTATTATTAATAGTAGCAAAAAATGCCTGATTAATTACGGCAATCATTTGGTTTAATAGTCTTTAATTTTATATTAAAACTCTAAAATACTTTTACGTGAGAAATTGACGAATACGGCTTACTCGCTTGCAATTTGTTACCGATTCGGTTTGATGGCCGAGGTGCTTAAGGCATTTGCCTACCTTCAGGGGAACCCGATTGGATCTTTGCAGGCAAAAACTCAAAGTTTCTGTGGGTGGTTTGTACTGTATATGTTGAGCCCGTCTCTTGCTGTCCGGCTGTTCCATTTATGCTTGGCCGAACCCAAGACGGGTATGGGGAAAAAGACACTTTTGGTGCCTACGAGGCATAAAGTGTTAAACTGAATCAGTTTGTTTTTTAATCAATACATGTATTATTGTTCTTTGAAATGGAAAATAATACAAAAAAGTAAGCTATTGTTTTTCTTAAATACTTTCAGCACTTTAAAAAAAATTAATTAGTTTATTTTTCTTTCTTTCATAGTGGGTGTTGTGGGCTCGAGTCCTGCTTTGAGCTGATTCTTTTCTTCCAGAACCTTCAAAATTAATTATCAAAATATTGATTTAATTATAATTATTAAATTTGTCAAGAGATGGTACCTAATGCCTACCTCTAGACCAAATTACTTAGCATTTAATTATTAATAGTAGCATTACTATAGCCCGATGTATTCCTGCGATCATTTGACATTAATCTTAAAGATCAGCTTATTGAAAGTTTATATTTTTAGTTTTGTTTTTAAATCATAAACTGCTAAATTTTTCTAAGTATTTAAATGCTGTTTTTATTTTATAAATTTTTCAAAATATATTTTTGTTGGATAAATAATGTGTGATTAGAAATACAGTAAGACTCTGCTTAACACTGCCTCGATTAATGCCGATTCTATATAACACGGTTCGCTCGAAGCCTAAAAAAGCTCGAAATTTATGCCGATTTAAATTATTGTGGCGTTTCGTTGATTCGTATATAATACGATTATCCCCAAACACGAACCAATCGGCAAAAGGTGGCAATTCGTCGTAGCGCTGTACTTCTCTTAAATCTATGTTTGTTTGGTGCAATTTTGGAAAAAATATAACTAATTGGTTCATTATAATGAAAGACTGTTTTATTACGACTATTTGTTATTACAGACTTTCCCATTATATACTTGTTGCATTGACATTTATAAAATGTGAACACAAGAAAGAACTTTCGACATAAAGACACTCATCATCGTCACCAACAATTTCTTATCCACTCCTAACCATGTATAGTAGCTCATTAACATGACTGTAGATCTAAGGTTTCTTTTGTGTACCATAAGACATCATACAAGTGTAAACTGAAATACTGACTGACGCATCGACTTCTGAACCAGATAGCCGGGGTTCAATTTCCTGGAGTAAGCAACAAAATAATATTAATTGCTGCTCTGGGTCCTATTCAACTTTCATTGTAGTGAGTACAGTACACCTATCCTCTCTTTACGTGGTCCATTTTATGCAATTTTGAAATAATGCGGTCGACAAAAGAAAACTAATCCTCTATTTATATGGTTGATTTCTTTACAGGGAAAAAACAGTTTATTTGAAAATTTCTAAATTTAGCTTTTCGTTAAACTTGTCGAAATAGTTAATTTTTCTTTTTTTCAGTACTATACGTACATCAGAGAATGATACTGGTTTTTGTCGTTATCAGCGTGAATGCAGCTTTAGTCATTATCTCTTGTTATTTCTATTGTACTTGGAGTTGTAGATAATAATTGTGTTTAATCGTGACACCAATATGCAAAATGAAAAACAGTTGCCACTTTTGATTTTGTTGTTTAAATAGCTTGTTGTAATAGAATTACAGTCGACACCTGGATAACTCAACACCGTAGGTTAATTAGTCATTTCCTGTGGTCCCAGCCAACTTACATAGGCATTAATGTTATTAACCTTAAAAAACTCGGTTTACTGAACATCATTTAACTTGTCACCACGGGATAAATCAACATACTTTTTCTGTTTCACACTTTTTAGATGTAAGTCGACTCCCCTCCTGAAAAAATGAGTTCACACCGTACAATAAGCTGTGTGTTGTGAACTCATTTTTCAGGGGGAGTCGACTTATCAGAATTCTAAAAAGTGTGAAACAGAAAAAGTATGTTGATTTATCCAGTGGTGACGAGTTAAACGATGTCGAGGAAACAAAGTTTTTTTAAGGTTAATAACATTAATGCCTATGTAAGTCGGCTGGGACTACAAAAACTGACTATGTAACCGATGAATGTCGAGTTATCCGGGTGTCGACTTATGCGGAGTCGACTGTATATATCAAATAATAATTTCCTGTATCGTGTTAAGATTTTTTTGATATTTCGTGCTCATATGTCATGCACAAGGACATTCATTGAAAAGTTTGTGCGTACTTTCACAAACTTTCATAGTATTTACTAAATAATTATGAGATAATCATTATTAGAATAATCGAAATAATTGCTACGATGAATATATATATATTACAAAATTATGGATACTAAAACACTACAAAAAGTTGAATAACACACACAAAAAGTTAACTTTTTCTTCTTAGTCCTATGCCCTTCAGAGGATGTGGTGATATTATGAATTGACGGCTTTAATAGCATCTTTCCACTGCTCATGGTTTTGTGCCATTTGGATGGCTTTATACATTGTACAGTCCCTGGCCAAATTATTAGACGCACTATAGTTTTTATGCAAATTTTAATTATCAGCTACTACAATTTGGTCTTTGAATATTTATTACCAATGAATTTAACTTGTAATGTACAGTTTACTTTATTACATAGGTGCTAACATGAATAAAACGTTATATTTATTGAAAATTTTTGTTTTTATTAACATAGTAAAAAAAATACAAAATTGCCATTTAAATTTTAGTATTTTGTTGAGCCACCTTTTGCAGCTATGAGAGCCTCAATCCGGCGCGGCATGCTGTCGATGCAAGACTGGACTGTCTCTTGTATTTGTGGATGATGATTCCACACATGGATGATTTTTTCCAAAAGCTGCGTTTTGGTTGTGATGACCTCTTTGGCCACTTCCCTCTTCATGAGCTCCCACACATTTTCTATGGGGTTCATGTCAGGACTATTACCCGGCCAATCCAACAGAGGGATATTTTGCTCTTGTAGATATGTTTTCACAGACTTGGCTGTGTGGCAGGGAGCTCCATCTTGCATAAAAATAAATGGTTCCCCATTTGGGAACCATTCTCTAACCTGTGGCAGCAACCGATTTTGCAAGACTTCTTTATATTGGTCTTGCCTCAAGGTGCCTTTTACTACGTACAGGCGCCCAGTGCCCTTGCCACTGATGACAGACCAAATCATTACTTTCGTGGGGTGCTTAACAGTCTGAATGATGCAGTCAGAATGAAATTTTTCGTTTCTACGACGACGGACAAAATGAGCTTTGTTGGCTAAAATTTCAAATGTGCTTTCATCGCTGAAACAGACCTGAGAAAACAAAAAAAAATATATCTTATGAATCAAGTATCTACTGTTAATTTGTCTATTTTATAGTAAATAATCTATTTAATGTTAAATTACCGATCTCCAGAAGTCTACATCCTTATCACGCCACTGTTTGGCCCACTTCAAACGCTTTGCTTTCATTGCAACTGTTAACTTGGGTTTTCTTGCTGGACGGTAAGCCTTAAAATCCAGATCTTTCAATTTTCTGCGAACAGTGCGCTCAGAAGCATTCACTTTTGCATCTTCCAATTGAGATTTTATTGATTTAGTGATAGCAAATCTGTTTTTAAGCAAATTTTCTTAAGACATCTTTCTGACCTTGGGTTGAAAATTGGCTTTCTGCCTCATTTATTTTTTCTTTTCGAACTCAGATCTTGATCTGATTCAACTTTTTTCTTTATACGTCGTATGCTAGCTTCAGACACATTCAACCTTTGTGAAATTTTACGGTTGGAATACATTTTTGTATTCACGAGGGCTTTGACTTCAGCTTTTTTACGTGGTGAAAGGTCTCCCTTTTCCCCATGTCAAAAGATCACAATTTATTATATCTGGTTGGTAAAAATACTACTATCGAAGAAAACAAACACTCACGTAATTGTATACCATGACCTAAATACAAGAGGTGAACAGAAACATGTCCACACCAGTAGCAAGTGAGAACACGACTGAAACACGTTCGTACTTGTATGCTATACTTCAATGTCTAAGCTCTGATACCTACCAATATATTAACATTGTAATGAAATATAACAAATATAGGTATACAATGACATTAAAAAATGAGTTTCGTTTATCAAAATTATGATTTATAAGATAGACCTACACCAAACCGGGTATGAAACATTGAATTATGAAAAATCTGTAGTGCGTCTAATAATTTGGCCAGGGACTGTATGTCCCGTAATCATCATTACTTAGTCTGCCCACCTAATCCGACATCTGCCTCTAGGGCATTTGCCATTGATCTTCCCTTCTAGAATTTGTTTCTTAAATCCAAAAAGTTAACTAGAATACAAATATACAAAATATATATTAAACATTGAAAGTGCTTTTCCTAAATACTGCAATATGAAAATTAAATTATTTATTTACAATGCACAAAAACAAGTTTTCTACATTGTCCATTTGGTGTTGAAAAAATTTCTCTTTTTAGTAACCAGAAATAATCTGGCATCACATTAACGTCTCGTCATCCTTGATAGTATTGCCCCAATTCTTTAATGTCTTGATTGAATTTTTCTCTTCGCTCCTTATTGATATTACTAAGATTATTAGGAAAAGATTTAAATGATTTTGCTGAAAATGTAGCTCGACACGCATTTGACACATTAATTTTTGAAGCTTCTGAAGCACGCGTGCTACAATCTGTAAATTGAACTCTTCTCTTTCTTCTTCCCTTTTTCTTCTTGATCTTACTCTTCTAGATCTACTGCATGTATGAATTCTTTGGTGTTCTGTCTGTTCCTTACTGTTGACCATTGATTTTGATGATTTCTGAGAAAACCTTTTGTGACCTCCTTAAATGCTTTTCTTTCTTTGCCAGTCATTGTATTCTCAAATTCAGAATATCTTGCAAGCCTTTTTATTTGTGGCCCATCAAATATGCCTTTGTTCAATTTGATAGTAGACAGAGAACAAAATGTATCATGTAAATATTTAAAATATTCAACATTGTTTGGGAAGAGCTTATACAAACTGTTTCATTATGCCTAATTGGGCTGCAATTTTTAAAAATTGTAGACCTATAAATTCTGTCGTTTCTGTGTCTGTCTTTCCTTGATCTCGAGAACAACATTAGACAGACGAAAGACAAAACCAGTTATGGAAACCTTATACTACGTTCGCACATGATCCACGACTCACTTCGATCTCAATTTACCTACAATCTGGGTTGTGACTGTCGCCAGTCGAACATCGTGCTGTTTGCACAGGCAGTCCGCTTGAGAAGAACCCGGCTATTACATGCAATGATAAAACTGGTATAACTACTCGGTAAATCACGAACACCAACACACAAAATGAAAGTTTTGATTAGAAATAAATACTTTTTCCTGTCATATATGTAATAATAGACAGTTGTCATCGTCACTCCAAATATCTTTTTTATTTCTCTGTCGATAGCTTGACGTGTTCCGCAGCCGTCTTGTATTTTCTCACACGTGTGGGATTGTGGGATCTCTCTTATGTCTGGATCTAGTTTCAAGAACTCTCGAGTCGATTCCGATTGAACCTCGTTTCAGTCGAGATCAAAACGGTCGAGAGAGGTTGCACCAAGGCATAGTTGCCGACCTTGGTCACAATCTAGATCGACATGCTCGGTGCAAACAGAGTATTAGGAGCAGGAGGCCTCAATTAACTATATATATGAACTTCTGATACAAACTGGAAGTCACATTATTTCGATTTAAAAATTTCCCCCTGAAAGGTGTTAGATAGATGATCGGCACGACTCTGTTGTTAAAGGAAAAGTATGATGTACAGAGGCAAGCCACTACTAATTTGAGGTGGAGAGCATATTTTAAATTAAATAAATTAAAAATTGCTGCCCAGCATTGGGACAATGTCACAATAAATGTTTGTTTGTTTAATTTGTAAAGGTGGTAGCAGAATTTTTTTTTTGGTGCTACTAAAATGATGTGTTGCATATTTGCATATTTCTCTCTCCCACTACAAGATTTTGTCTTTGTGGTTATTCTACTAGGTTCTAGTGTTGGTCTATAGTTCTGCTGCCCCATTTGCAGAGGAAAGAAGTAAATTGCGTAAATTAACATGAATATTAGTTAAAATAATGTAAGCAATTTGAATGTATATATTTCAATCACATTATTACAAACTGAACCTACTTTTTTATCTATTTTATAACAAGTAGTGTCTAGATGGTATATTTTATTGTTATGATGGAGAAATTTGGTTATCAATTCAGAATTCTATGCATAAGAGTATATCAAAATAACTTAATTTCATTTAAAGTGGCTATTCATTGCATATCACTATAATTAAAGAATAGGTATCGAGAGCTCTCTGCATGTAGAACCATAAGACAAATCTCATCTAAATTCGGCATAAATACAGTCGAGAGTATGTGGTTTTGATTTTTGGGACAAAATTTGATGCTTTTCGAAATGCAAAATCCTTTTTTTAAGTTTTCCAATAGTCTGAGGATGTCTTTTTTTAATTTCTTAAGTGATGAAATCATTCAAGTGCCAACCTGCCATTGCTGTTTTGTTGATATAAGAGTTTAACATGTAACACATAATTAGGCAAAGTGAGCAATGAGACTGCTTTCCCTTTTTAAGTGAATTGTTGGAGATAAGTCTTGTCTTAGCTGTTTGTCTGACCTGTGTGTTTTTGCAAATATGAAGAGCCTTGGAATGTTTGGGGGAGAGAGTGAAGGCATTTTTCAGGCCAAGTTTTCTTGCTTATTTAGATTGTGCAAAAGAGTTTATTTTGGAGCTTGTTGACATAATCATGTTTGAATCTACAGAATGAATTCAAGTTAATGTAGAGTTCCACGAGTTTTAAATATATGTCTCACTTTAATAATACAACATTAGTACTTTTCTTCGGCCTTGATCAACGCAATAATTTCCTTGAGCCACTTTTGGCTTTTTGTGATGTTATTCCGTCTTTCTTTATCCTCTTTGTCTTCATCATATTCAAATTTCTTAAGATTAAATAGCATATTCCATCTTATGGAATCTAATTATATATCATTGTAGACATTCTTAGATTGCCCAAGAAGCTCAAGAGGCTAATAAAGCTCACATACAAAGCCACATTCATACCATTCGATTCTAATGACTTAGAGATACAAAATGACATTCTTTACAGTCCTTACAAATCAAGTATACACTCACTGCTTTCTCATTACAGACACTAAACAAGAAATAAGATGTATTAAGGAAATTGCTTTCGAACATTGGTACAGTGAAAATTTTATTACCAGTGTAATTTGTGATAGAAAAGCTAAAAGCAATAGTGGCAACCAGATGAATAATAACAAAAATATCAGCTCACACAAACCAAAAGATAGTTTATACTTGTTGCCATACTATATTTACACTGGTAACTAATGGCAAAGATGAAATAAACCTATAAATTTCAAGTACTCCCAGGATATCATTAGTGAACACCAGATTTAACACTCACTTAGCCTATATAGGCTCTGCAGGTATATCATTAACTACCAGAATTAACGAACGCATCTACAATATCCATAAAGGAAAGTGTATTTTACTTTATAAATACTTTATTATACTTTTTAATATCTTACTGTTTTACATTTGTGTGTGTATACTGTCTACTTGAACCTTGTTTATTAATAGGACTCATTAAACTGGTGTAGTTTCTGATTAGCAAATAGAGATCTTAGTCAAAACAAATTAACTTTATTCTCACCTGAAATAAAGATGATAATTTGTTTTAAAACTGCATACGTAAGGGATACATTCTAGCACGCGTCCTCAGCTACAGCTGATGCACTGGTGAATGGTTTAGTAAGCTTTTTCCGAAACGTCAACCTAACAAGATGGTGGAAGCAGAAGGCACTATATTGATGTTTGTAGACTCATTTTGTCAATATAACTTGGGTTAATACAGACAAGCTGTAAGAATGGCGTTAATAATATAACCGTGGAGGCAGTCGTATTGCTTTGTCGGACTTCACTACATCCGCAGCTTGTTGAGTGTGATGTGCATCATGCTGCATTTGATGAATGTTGGAACACATTTTAGTACATTGTGGTTCACCAGTTTGCTAATTGGTGCATGCTGGAATGTACTCATTAATAGTATGTGTATTAAATTTGGTTGATATTTGCCCAATACTATTATCCATAAAGAGCTACGACACAATTATTCTTTAATACGATTATCTAAATGTATAAAAGTAAAGTCAGAAGTAATTTTTGGTTTTTCATTCTGTGATCGATGTTCAGTTTTAGTTAATATGAAAAACTGTTCTAATGGAAGAAACAGTGAGAAAAGTTTCTTGATAATTCAATGACATTAACATCTAGTAAGAAGTGTTCAAATACGAATCTCCATTTTTATTACCATGTAAACTGAAGTGTTACTTTAAGCTAGAAAAATTTTCAGATATAGCTCCGAAAACTGCTGTTATGTTTTTCTCATAAGCTTTATTAATATAAATCTAGGGGGAAAATGAAGGGGAGAGAAAATCCATGCCTTAGCAGTGAAATCAGACTGACTCCATACCTCTTCAAGGGAAAGATATCTATATAATTATTAATATTAAATGAGATGATATAATTATTTATATGAGAATCATGATTGTGAATAGTGAAGTGAATATGAGTCATATACAGTTACGTATCAGTATAAAACTACAGTAATACCTCGAGTTACGTAAGTGATGCGGACTATAGACCTTTATGTAATTCAAATTTTACATATCGCATTTTACGGACTATAAGACGCACCTGAATTTTGGAGGCAATTTTTCGAAGAAAAAAGTGTGTCTTATAGTTCGTAAAATACGGTAAGTCAAAGTTGTAACTATGTAATTCATAACTCAATGCTGTATTTATTATTATTATATGTACTGTTTCGTCGCTCAACCTTCACCGAGTACTGTACAGTACTGTAGAAGAATCTTGTTTACAAGAAGGAGTATGCTTGCCCAGTATGCTTGCGTATGTGCTTCAATTAGACCATAAAGTAAAGGATTAACAGAGCAATAAGGTAATAAATTGGAACAGTGCTAAAGGAAGAGAATGAATGAATGAATATTTGAAATAGAATAATTCTTTGTAGAATTGTTACTTTACTCAGCTTTTTTTCCAATTTTTGAGATTTACATTTTTACGTAACTGCGAATTTATGTAAGTTACGTGTTACATAACTCGGGGTATTACTGTGTATTTTTAAATAAATGTTGGATGATGATCATATTTCAGCTAAGTTCTGCAAGTTTGGATGATGTTTACATGTAAACAAATGGATTCAGGCAAATTTTCTGTTTTAATCACTTAGTTGTATCTGAACTTGAGCTAATATAAATATTTGAAGATGGGATGAACTTACCTCTTCAAGTAAAACAGTTTTTTTTTTTTTGATGAGGGTGTGGCTGTTTGTTTTAAAAATTTGTGATAAGCAGAAAAGGTTAAGAACTATCCATGGCTCTAAATAAATGATCCATTAAATACATAAACTGACATGATTTATATATAAATATAACAAAATCCTTCTGATTAAAATAAGTCATTTTATAAGGTTAGAGGCTGTCCATAAATTACGTAAGGTATTTTGGGGTGGGTGGGGGTCAAGGATTTCTTACGATTTCTTACTCGAGTGGGTGGGGGTCTAGAATGGCCGAAATTGCCCTTACGTAATTTATGGACGGCCCCTTATGATATACTAGCTACTGTGATAACTTAGCTGGAATAATCCCAAAATTTTTAATAGAGGGGGAGGTTTTAGAAAAATGCTAACATTTTAACCCATGTAACAGGTTATCCTCATGCATCAAAAGTGTTACACTCCACTTTGACTTTCGACACCTGAGGATGGCCTGTTAACCAGATTGAAAATCTTAGCATTTTTTTCACCTTTTAACAGTAGTATTTTTACAATAATTAGTCCAGCATTTTATAAGAAAACAAACTCTTACTTTAACATAATTATACTAAAGTTTCAAATGTTTTTAGGTGTATAGACCAAGATAATACAATCTAAAAATTACTTAGAATAGCTTCTCTTTCCTTTTATATTATAAGTTCAGCATGGGTGTCCACAGGAGGATAAATCTTGGAGACAATTAAATAAATTTTTTATTGAATTATTTCATTTTTCTGGTTTTTTTTTACACAAATACTTTACATTATAGGGTATAGCATTGCATTAAAGCATCTTATAGTCGAGGGTGTAAGGTTACGCATCTCAATCACTTCTTGATTATAATTTGTGGAATTTTTTACTCAATCCCAGGGAAGGGCGAGTTCTCCATCCAACCCATCTGAAGACATCCACGTGGTTCAGTGTTACTGATATTATTCATAATTGATGAAATACAGTCTATCTACGCGCACACCAAACAAGTCAAAGTGAAATACTATTTTTACAGTCTTAAAAAAATAAAAATTCAGTACAAAAACAAGTATATTTACAATACTTTTGTCGATAAAATAATCATCATTCAAATACTTTAAAAGCCATATTTATTCTGTTTAACTCGACGACGATTGTTTTATTATCGGAAGTATTTGTAAGTATATTTGTTTTTTGTACTCGGAGTACTTTTAGACGATAAAATATAATCGTCTTCAAGTAAAGAACTCATTTATACCGTTTGTCTTGTTTTTTTAAGTAGCTTAAGCGCTGCTGTTTCACATCAAGGAATATCTTTGTCTATATCTTTTTGAAAGCTACAATGTCTGTCCCAAGAGTAAGTGTACTGATTTTTTATTTAATGACTGTGCAGCTTAACACGTTAATTGGTATTTTCACATTGCTAGATATCTTAGCAGCATGTCTAGACCTGTTTCAAGTCAAATGTTCACCATCTCTGTTTGTGTAAGATAGTGTTTTAAAACGTCATTACGTTTGAAATGGAGAAAAATCTCAAACAACATTATGCTATCAAGTTTTGTGTGAAACTCAAGAAATCTGCAACCAAGACATTTGCAGATTTAAACGAAGCCACGTTATCGAGAAACATGGTGTTTAGATGGCACAAAGATCCAGGGTAAGACAATGCTTATTGTTTTTTTTTTTTTTTTTTGTTGATAGCCATGGAATTGTACACACAGAATTTTTACCTTCAGGACAAACAGTTAATCAGGCCTTCTACAAAAATGTCTTTGAACAACTTTGAAAATGGGTCAAGCAAGTTTGTAGGGACACTGCAGAAGATTGGGTGCTGCACCACGATAATGTGCCTGCTCACACAGCGCTATCAATTTGAGAGTTTTTGGCCAAGAAAAAATCCCCACTCTCACAACCTCCCTAGAGCTCAGACCTAGTTCTGTGCGACTTCTACCTATTCCCTAAGATAAAATCAGTTGAAAAGTCATCGTTTCAGGACAGTGGAAAACATCAAAAAGTTGCAACTGACAACCCTTGTTGCGAACTAAACACCCGTATGGAAAATGACTTCAAGTACTGCTACAACCAGTTGGAAAAAACTTTGGAACCACTATGTGACCTCACAAGGGTCGTACTTTGAAGGAGATTGTTTGCAGTTTGATGTAAGGAGTGTCCATAAATTACGTAAGGTATTTTGGAGTGGGTGGGGATCAAGGATTTCTTACAATTTCTTACTCGGGTAGGGGGGTAATAGATCTCGTCTTACGTAATATTTTTATTTTTTGATCTCATTGAGTGGTGGAGTTTTGAATTTGGCTTCAATTTGGCGGTTTCTGTTAAGAATGCTCATCGTACTAACGCCATCTTGTGTGACGTGATAAAATAATAATGCTAGCAGACTCACGCTCTACACATTTTATATCATGGGAGAAAGGCCGTGTGGTGGTTTCTCTCATTTTTTTTTATTTATTAGAATAAGTGCACCACTCCTATGGGTGTATAACACTAACAATACATAAACAAAAATACGTGATACAAAGTAAACATAAAATTAGTATTAGGCTTTTAGTGAAAACTAAAATGTAAAACTAGAAATTAGAAATTATAGTCTTTTTCTTCCATGTTTTTTGAACATAATTGTAAAAAGCATCAAACAGTGGCTTCTGAACAAGCTTATCAAGTGAACATGACCACCCGAAACCAAGCGTAAAGATTTCTAATTTCAGAATAAATCTACGTTGATTGTAAATTGGACAATGATCGATCATATGGTCGACAGTGTCTAAGTTTTCTGAAGAGCAAAAGCAAGAGGCAGTTTCTGTCCAGTTATACGTCGCCAAGTAGCTTCTAAAATTATCATGCTCAGTAAGTAGCGGAGCAGTAGCAAATGCTAAATCTCTAAGTAGTGATGAGAACCTGCATTCAACACTAGGAAAATAAAGTCTTGTTATTCTACCAGTTTTACTGCTCAACCATTGTTGATTCCACTTTTGCATAGCGTTGTCACGAATACAATTTGTAAGGCTGCTACGTGAGAGAGGGATGCGAGTGTAGTCCAAGTCAGTGTCCTTTACAGCTGACTTAGCCTCAAAGTCAGCTTTTTCATTTCCTAGTATGCCAGCATGGCCCACCGAACAGCTTGGTAGTCAGCATCATCTTCAGATTGATAGATGATGTGGGAGGTATCTGTTCCTTCTAACATGTTTTGGGCAAAATATGTCAGTTTGTAGGAAGAGAGAGATACTTGAGCCAACATGAAGGGGGCTTTTAGACCCATCTGTGTAGATATTAATGTCTGCATGGTTATCCATGGAGGAAGCAGATGACACCAAATGTACTCTGGGGGTAACCTTGTTTACAGAGATAGTAGGGTAATTGCAATGTGGTAGCATATGAACAGCCGTAGATAGGAGTAGAGACTGTTGTTGAGCCTTGATGTCTGCAGTTCTGATGTAGTAGTTTAGAACCTTTTCTACAATACAGTGGCAAAGGAAGGATCTCTGCTAGTATCAAAGAGGCATCAGTAGAAACAGTTCTGCAGCACTTTGACATTCTGATGGCAACGGAATGTAGTTTCTATTCTCTCTCGTTTTTTGTATGACGTTTCTGTTTACACATACACCAGCTAGTCAATCTGTCAAAGTTTTTTGTGTCCTTTTGTGAAAATTAATGTAAAAATGAATATTATGATGTTGATTAATGATGGTGATAATAAAAATATTGTTAATAATTAAAAAATAAAGTTCTTAAAATTCTATAAAATTATGCCTAAATATTATGTAAGATGGGGAGGGGAATCAAAGAAAATATTACGGTTTCTTACACGGGTGGGTGGGGGGTCTAGAATGGCCAAAATCTCCCTTATGTAATTTATGGACGGCCCCTAACTCTTGTATACTTTGAAATAAAAAATCAGTCCACTTACTTTTGGAACAGACCTTGTATACTGGTTGCTCTTCCTCATTTTCTTCTTCCATAGTGACTTTTTCAACTTGAGGTAATGCAAATTCCAAAATGGAGGATAATGCATATGGTCCATTAGTGGTTGAGCGGACAAACCACCGAACACTGGTAGTTGGTCACAGGTTTGCACCTTGCCAGTGAGCTGGCCGAGTGGAGCTTTCTGTGTTTTCTTCACGTGTATAATGCTTAAACTGATGCCATTTTCTCCATAGAAAGCACTCCTGGGAGTCATTTTCCTTGGTAGATTGCCCAAATATTGCATTGCCCTGTATCTCATCAATCCTGTCTAATCCTGACTACTTAAATTTCTTAAATAAACAAAAACTAATGAGTATTTTTTTCTTTTCCTGGTTCAAATCCACTTTAACATACATCTATATTTTTGGTATATTTATAAAATTTAACAAAAAGTATTGCTAATGAATTTGTAAATACACAATACTGAACTTTTTAGTTAGTTTATGACGGTAATTTCAAATAATATAGTTTATTAATATATTTTTATGTATATCTTGGAAATTGCCCGATAAATTTTTAAATTTCTAAAAGAAATATATTGTATTTTTCCGTTCTCATTTTATATCATTTAAAAGTTTGCGCGAGGAACTATTTATTGTTAAAATACCAAAAAATACATAATAGTATGCAATAAAAATGATATTTCTATTTATTTTTCTCTCAGTTTTGTATGGAATAAGTCTGCGTAAATTATTCTACTATTTTCATATTTCTAATAAAAGTCATAGCTCGAACGAATTTAAGAAATTTACTATTATAGTAAGAAATCTCATAGTACTGTACTGTACATTTGATTAAATAATCAGTAAGGATAGCTTCTGACAAACGACAATAACAAAAGTTTACTTCTAGAAAAATTTTAGTAGTTATTAAAAATAAATTTGTAGCATTTTATATGAAACAAAAGCAAGTTTCTGCTTCTTAAAGACATCTAATTTGATAAATTACCCGTTCTTTGGTTATTAAGCATTAAATATTTACTACAAAACTGAAAAAATATTGACATTTATTAAATTTTTTTTAGTAATTTACTAATTACGTATGTGTTTGTTAGATAAGTTTTTGTTACAGAAACTTTAACAGTAAATAAACCGAGCATTTTTTTTAATATAAAACCTTATAAACTGTTTAATACTAAAATTCATAAATGTATTTTTTTAATTTGATTAAATGGATTGCAAATGAATAAAGATAGGTTACAATGATCTCAATTTATAATTAGTTTGTAAAAGAATAGCTTTAAAGGGAGCAGTGTATTAACCGTCCATAAATTATGTAATGCAGATGGGGGGTGTGTGAGTAATTGCTATGGTCTCAACCCTCAAATAACAGAATGATTTATTTCTATTTCTGAAGTTTTGCATATCAAACTATACTGTTTCTCATTGCTTTGTATGTTATACAAGTAATTAATAAAATGATGTAACGTTTGGTATCCCGCGTGTGTATTATTCCTTAGTACAATTAAAGGGATTGATTGATTGATTGATTGTGTCACACATATCCACCTTCAAAATTATTACAGTACAACACGGGGATTCGTTGCGCATTATAGGAAATCACGTTATCGAAACATGCGTTATCACACGATTTGTGAAAGTTTAAACCTCGGCCTGTAAGTTGAAAAAAAAAAACGTATACCTCCGATCGACAAAATTCAAGGGTTGTTGCTTGCTTTATTTGCACGTTGTACGGACTCTGCAGTAGATAATTTTGGAGGTGGATATGTGTGACACTGTTATAGTGTGTTATGTGAAGTTGGATGGTAGTCGAAAGGTATAAAAATAGCATTAAGTAATGAGTGTGTGATCCTCATAAATTAAAATATTCAGATGGCTTTGAGAAATTGCTTAAGCTATTCATAATGACTATCACCTTCTCGCATCTGGATTTGGCTTTTTTAGGAACTGTTCTTTTTGCGACATCTTTTATGTTCTTTTATTTCCTTTATCCTGTCTTCTAATGTGGAATAAATGCTTCTTACCATTTGATGTTACTTGTTCTGACTACATTGACTAATATTTTATAAACAAAGCAGTATCTAAAGAACATCCGTTGATATTGACAGAAAAAAAAATCATTGAATGGTATGTAGAAAGCATGTATTGCATATCATGAGACAAGATGAAGGAAAATATGTAGGACTTAATAAAATGGAAGTGAATGCTGCTTCGGCAGAAGTGTTACTAAATAAGAAAGCCAAACCCAAATGCAAGAAGATGAAAGTTGTGAATAATTTAAAAAAACATTCCTCTGTGTCACAGGAGAATGGGTTATTGCCACTAGTGTTGACCCAGTCATAAACAACTCCCAGGATTGCCACTTTTTGGTTTTTCAAAATAAGGACAATGATGATTGTCTAGGATGATAGTCCTCCAATTTAATGTACTGTATGCAAAAGTTTTCAAGGAATGTCTTGTGACATCCTCCCACGAAAGCTCTTTCTGTAAGCTTCACTATGATACAGTTGAGAAACATTACGTAATATTCAGACAGACTGTCTCGAGAGTGAGTTTCGACATTCGAGTCACAGATGTACAGTACACTATACCAAGAGCACTATCGGAGACTTGCTATGATTTGTCGTCGAGACTGCAAAAATCTCAGATGGACACGTCTTCTCACTTTCTCATAGTTCAGAACAGTTTGATATATCCGAGACTGGTTGCCAGCATTTTTATTTTAATAGCGAATAATGGATAGAAGAAATATAATATGTAAAAACGCTTTAAAAAATGCTTTCAAAAATATTGGGTGTCGAGCCTATTGGATTGATGGAATAAGGCAATGCAACATGTGGCAATTTGCCAATGAAGATTACCTTCTGGAAAGAATTCTTTCTAATTGTGTGTTAGACACGTAAAGAGAAACCTGGAAAACTCCGCAAAGCCACTCGTTGGTCAGACACAAACCCACAACCAAATACCGGTGTTTACTGGTGTTTTCTTCTCTGTCACTGGTGGGCATGTGGGTTGTCCCTTACTAAGCCACCCTTACTACATTTCATAAACACATACACCTGAAATATTTTTTGATATTGGGATAGGGCCACCCCACTAAAACATCATTAAAAGCATTGTCATTGGTATGTCTTAACGTTTCAGTCTTCTAATCATAATTAGAAGCGGATGAAATTTGAGTTGCAAGATTTGAGAACATCATACAAAGCAAGTTAAATGTAAACATTTAAAATAATTAAAAATAGTGGACTGTTACAGAAATCAAAAAGCTAGTATTTATGAATAAAATGAATGTTTTTGGAACGCAAACCATCAAGATTATAGAAACTGTCACTACTTTCTCTTGGCAATCTGTGGGCCAATTAAATTAATTAAAATCTCCAACTTTCCTGTGGAAATTCTCACAAAATTTCTGTATTGTTGTGCACTTTCTATAAATAATTCATTTACAAACAAGAGCGCATCCTTAACTCATTACGATGTTGCACCTATTGCCTAACCAAGCATTTTCTTATATTTTTTACTCTTTCTTTTCTTCTAAAGTTTGTACGCTGCAAGAAATGCTAAAACTTGATCATCATCCATTTCGCAATAGTCTCAAATATGAATTATTTTCATCTCCAGTACACTGAGAGCTGAGATTAGTCTTCGATATTCCATTATATTAGAGTTTTCCGAGACCATGACTACTATTAAATGTACAATGGTTTGAGAGTAATCTCGAGATTTAATCACATGTGTACTGAATGTGTACTGTACAGGTGTACCGAAGATAAGGCTACACATTCGGTACACCTGTTTTCAGTTGGCTCAGTTGGTACACACGGCTTGAGTAACATAATATACACTATTCGATTCTTGACGTACGGTTTCTTGTATTACTATAAAGCCGGAAGGAGAGCCCAGATGGGGCTTCGAAAACGTTAGCATTCCTTGTAATTCTACCACTCCGGTTATCGGGTTTTCTGTAAGTTTGTTTTTTGTATAATATACACTACGTAATACTAGAAATACTAGGTATCAATATTAGCTGCAACATGTCTTTGTTTATCCTATCCATTTTGCTGTTAGGAAACAGTTTTATCACTAATTTAAGGACAAAGGGATACTACAACTGAAATAAAGACTGTCCTTACCAAATAAGGATGGATGGCAACCCTAGACAGTCTCCGTTTTCATATATAATGCATTCTTAAGAATATGTGTGAATGTCAAATGTCTGAAAGTTGAGCAATGGAGTTGCATGTTACGAAGAAATCGCCAACCATTTTGCCGATTTTTAATTTATTTTTGTCACTTCAAATTTTTATTGCCGCCAGTTTTACTTACTAATTAATGCAGGTGCTGGTAGCCCTATGAGTTTGGAGTCCGAAAAGCAAAAGTAACTTGTTAAACTGTCACTTAGAAATAGGAATCATTTTTTAATGAATACTTCTGAATAACACATTGATCACAATGCTTAAACATGTTCTCTCGTGTCAAAATTCTTATGCTTTACTCTACTGAAAAAAAAAGATCAAAATGGAAAAAATTTGCCCAAAATATTTTCAAATTTTCTGTCAATCAATAAAAAAATCTCCAATCTGGAAATGCGGGGAGACTTTGCATGAAAACTGCCCTCAGTTCTCAACATTACTTCCTGTTTTCCTGTCCAAACTTTCCATGTGACACCATGACATTACTAGGTATGTGGTGTGACTCCCTTTCACAGAATCCCGACATTCTGCTGTTTTTCCTGAAGCGTGCTTTGTGATTCAATTTCACACTGAATGTTAAAATAAGCAGATGGGTTTTTATTGTCACTTTAATAATAAAAAAAAAATTTCAAGTGGCAATTTTGGCACTATGCAGAACAACTCCTGAATTCTATACAGTGGAACCTTGCTTAATGAGCACCTCACATAACGAACAAGACAAATTATAAAAAATTGACTTGCTTTACGTACGACGTTTTACATAACGAGTGACAAGGAGAGGGGATTGTGTGCATGTTCCATCAGTCTGTGTTTAGCACTGGTTCCACTAGCGTTTTAGTGTCGCTTGTGATCGCACATTTTTCAGAACTTGTGTTCACACATATTACATATAAACATCAACAATCCATTACATAATAAACACGCCAAACGATATGCCAAATTCTTGGGCTACGTAAAGGCTATAATTAAATATTAGAAATTAACCGCTTGACAAGTGTTTCGCATTACGAGTAAGATTCTGGAACAAATTATGCTCATTATGCGACATTCCACTGTATATCTACTTCCTCCTTTGACCTTTGACTCCTTTATTTATATAGTTGCTGTCTTTTGCACATTGGTCAAGCATGCCTACACTAATTGCTCTAAACTCGCAGACATCTGACTATGGATCTAAACAGGATCATCAGTCTAGAATTACAAAATGGCCTTTGGCAGTGTAACATCTTTTTCCTTATTGAGAACTAATAATAAATACTAAATGGATTAATAACAAAAGTAATAATATTTAATAGTATTAATAACGAACAATGATTATAATAGGAGGACTTACCAACTATCTTGGTCAGTGGTTCAGGAGTCAATAGATAACTTGTGTGTGTGAGGTGGTTATGTTACTAAAGAAATAAAATTTGAAAGAAATTGATTTTCATCATCATCGACGATAGTGAATGCTGCAATCGATATATACCTGCCCATTTTGGATCTTCTTTCTGTTCTTGAGTTAGCTGATTCTAGTCTTGAAAGGACATGGTGGCATTTACCGTTGGGTATTATTTCTTCATACCTAGTTCTGGAGCGGCTTGTTCCTGTGGCAAAACTGGGTTCAGTCGTCCAGGATTGTGGACAATTCTCTGATTCTCCCCAAGTGTAGAATTAGACAATCAGGCAATGGGGTAAAACAATACACAGACCTGGGCATCAGTGAGATGATACCAGCTGGCCGGAAAACAATGGTGGAACTCACTTTGCTGGTGACGATGACAACAAAGGTTGAGCTTCAGAGTGTTGCCAGAACTTTTACTCCTTAGCAAGTTGAACAACTGGTCAGTATGTAGCATTTTGAGGAAATCGTCCAGGATCAGTAGCATTTGAACAATGAAATAGCAAATGATGTCTTTACCCATTGAAAATCTTTAGGAGTGGTACAGATGGATGGTGTCCCACACAAAGCTTTTCACAATTTTCTACCATATTGCTAACTAAATCAAAAGTAAATTTGATGTCATTTTCATTCTGCTTTATTTACTACATTTTTGTAAACTCTCTGTGTACAAATCTGTTTTAATTAATGAAACATTTGTTCAAGATTTAAAATGTTATTTAGTAACTTTAAAGTTAGAAGACATCAGTTAAAAGCCGAGCGATTGGCTTAACCAGCTTGTTGCATGCGGATATTATTGACATTAAAATTATTTTCTGTTTATTTTAACATTTATTATTAATTAATTACATTACATATTTAATTAGTTAGATCGACAATGAATAAAATTATCAAATGCTGGATTATTTGTTATATTTGAGCTATTAACAATTAATATAAACCAACTTGTTCTAAAGATGGGTTGTGTTAGACCACTAACTTTGTACTAATATTAATAAATACAATAATTTTTAAATTAAAATTTAAAATTGTTGTAATTATCTATAATGTATAAATTACAAACTAAACCAAATTAATTTTTAATAACCAATGTTTATCATCTGACTTCTTAATTTTATTGATCTGAAGAAGGAATACAATTAACTCTAAATACATTTATTACTATTGTTTGTTCGTGTGTGTGTGTATATATATATAAATTAAAACAGAGATCACAATTAAAATATTTCTTTTAAATAAAACAAACATTAATTTGTGTGCACGTGTGATGCACATGATGACAATAACTCATTTGAACTTATACAAATTGGTTAATGTTACCTACGGTTCCAAAATGGCGGCTCGTCTCTGATTCCAGCAAATAGAAGAAAGGAAACAGTGGGGAGGCGCGTTCTAACCTAACCTAACCTATTCTAATAAATTACCATAATTATTACCAGCAAAATTATTAGAATAGGTTAGGTTAGGTTAGAATGTGCGTCCCCACTGTTTCCTTTCTTCTGTTTGCTGGAATCAGAAACAAGCCGCCATTTTGGAACCACGGGTAACATTAACCTACAAATTTAAATGGGTTATTGTCCATGTTGTTGCAGGGACGGAGTAGCTTCCAATTAATGCACTTCATTGAAAGGATTTCCACTTAAATGAGTTGATCTCTGTATCCTTGTAATTAAAGGTCTTTGATTCCTGCCTGTATATTTCCAGTTTTTCCAAATGTTTGACGGTGATAAACTTCCATGTTGGATTCAAGATCTTAGCTTCTTTTAGCATGATTTGAACATCATTCTCTATTGTAAAGGTAGCTAGGGTAATGGTGGACGAACCTTTCTTATGGAAAATGCGCATTCTGTAAGTTGCAAGTCAGGGAGTGGGTGGTGGTGCTGCCGCCTTGTCTCTTGACTTGCAACCGACGATGACCATTTAAGACAGTTGAAAATGTTTGTTTGCTAATTAAAGTATTTTTGGTATTAGTGTGTTTTTTTGAACTGCATCCAGCTGTTGTGTATACTAGTGTATTTTTAAGTTAGTTACATACTGTACCGTCACAAATTGATATACAGTATAATGTGCGTATAATTGGGGAAAAGGTGACAAGATATATATTATATATATATGAGAGGATACTAATCTTTCACTAAAAAAAATGTAATTTTCTTAAAATGAAGTCATTGTTAAAATAAAGAATTAAATTTCATTGGAATTTTCAAACTTAGAACTAATGATTATTTTCAATATCTGAATTTATTAGTTGAAAGGTTCATTCAGTGTAAAACTATAATTATATTCTTTCTATCCATTTACATTATTATTTTATCTGAATATTGGCAACTTTCCATTTAAAATATGAATCATTCAAAATATGACACACTTGCTATTTATGTATTTTCCTTTCGATTGGCTTCATTTTAGCTGAATACTTTGTACTCGAAGTAGCTTACAGTATATTCTTTGTTACGACGAAAGACGGAACGGAATCTGTCGAAACATTAAATCGGAAAAATAATTTTTAAAAGCATTATTATAATACAAAAATTATCCATTTGGTTTCCAGAATTAAGCATTTATTCTATGACAAAAAAAAATATCGATTATAATTCTTTTATTATTCACGTACATCAGTAAATATTAAAAGAATTTCTGTTATATTATATTGTTTGATGTGTGAATATTTAAGTAACGTTCTTGTACTATTTCAAAAAATTAATGACAATATTAACACAAAATTTATTAAAGTATTTTTATCTTCTGTAATAGTAAGAGCTTCATTAATAAATAGAGTACTGCTCAGAATTTCTGCGAGAGATATGAGATCGTTACCTAAAATGTGTATTTGATTAGTGGCAGTTTCCTGATGAATTGTGCGCGACGGGAAACTGCCAAATTCGGAGACTTGATGTTTAGTTCCTCTCCTTGAATAGTTCAAAACACTAATGCACAACTAACTTCAAAATAAGTCTTTTGGGCAGTGATATACTTTTGCCGGTGCTCATACAGCTTCTGGAGGCTTTGCTATAAGCCGTCCTATGCAACCAAACCTGTAATGTCTCTTGCAATATCATTTCATGACCCAATAATGTATAAGAAAAATCACAAGAATATAAGTTAGTGAATGGGCAGAAAGTGGAAGTACATTAGTATCATTTCTGGCAACCGATGTGCAGGTACGTTGTCAAGGAGAAAAGACCATTGTCCACTTTTCTACATCGTAGGCTATTTACGACAGTTGGACTCACGCAAATGATGTAAAATGTCCAGATATTGCACGTTATTCACCGTTCTGCTTTCAGGAATATTCTGAATGGAATGTCATGAATCTTCACAGTCGAAAACTTTTCTTTGTTCGAATTAGAACTATTGTGATCTGATGATGACACAAAATGTCTTGAAAAAATGCTTAATCTTGATTAAAATACTCAGATTCCTGAATATTTTTTTATTTTTGGCCAATTGGTATAGTAATTTATTAACAAATCATAAATCTAAATAAATACATACAGGCAACCAACTCTGAAATAGTCTAATGTTTGAGTGATAAAGTTTGATTAACTGTTGGTCTAGAAGTTGTCTAATTAATTTCATATATACTATTGTGTGTAATTCGGAGTAAAGGTAGGCGGTTTCAGCTGCCATCTTGTATTAAATATAACTTTTTAATGTGATTAAATAACTTAGACTATCTTGGAAGGAAGAAGACCATTAATCTAAAATAATGGCTTATTTACATGCTACATTTTAAGTTAAACAATGAAATTGGGCTTAAAAATGAGCAGTTAGGCCACCATTTTATTCAGAAAGTAATAACTAGGATTAATTTTGAATTTTTATTAAATAATTTACAAAATTTTGGAAGAAGAAATCGATCTAGAACAGGGATGGCAAAACCTTATCACAAGAGCCATATATTGCCCATTAGCAAGAGTGCATTCTCTATTAGAACAGTTACATATAGTGTACATGTACTGTACATGCACACATATATATAGTTAAAATACAATAGTATATGGAAGCCATAGTCAGGATCTAGAAGAGATGCATGTGGCTTAAAATCACAGTTTGGCCATCATAGATTTAGAATTATACTCAAATTAAAAAAAAATATCGGAAGACGTACTACCAATGTCGATGCTTTCTATTCATTTATAACGGTCATATTTATGAAGGTTTTCATTTAAAAACATATCGACAATGGATTCGAATGTTATCTATATTAATTTTTCTACTAATTCTTTCAGATTTTTAGTTGAGCAAGGATGCATCCCTCCATTATGTGTGTTGTTGACAATGATGGATGCCAAGATTGTTCAAGTAGCATTAAATGGATTAGAAAACATTTTAAGGTTGGGAGAACAAGATGCCAAAAATCACGGCGGAATAAATCCCTACGCCGTCATCATCGAAGAATGCTACGGTAGGTTTTAGTTTCGATCACTTTCTAGTAAATATGTCCCCCTTTAGTTATTGATAAGATTGCTTTAATTGCGACATTTAGGTTTGGACAAGATAGAATTTTTACAATCACACGAAAACATGGAAATTTATCAAAAGGCATTCGATATCATCGAACACTATTTTGGAACAGAAGAGGAAGACGCCCGTATCGCACCCGTAGCCGACGAAAATAGCCATCAATTCCAGTTTAGTGCTGCAGATCAAGGTGTTCCTATGGGTGGCTTTAAGTTCTGAGTATTAAAAAAAAAAAAAAAAATTGTAATAATTAAAACAAAGGCAAAAAAAGTCTTTCTCCAGTTATTTGATTCAAGCAGCTCTTATTTTACTTTTCGAAATGAGAAAAAAAATTTCCTATATTGAAGCGGTTGCCTTTTGATCATTAATGCCTGAAAATGACTGATATTTAGATGCCGTGAGGACTAAAATTAAAAGGGAAAAAAAAAGAACATTTTTCTTCTAAATATATTTTGGTAATATTTCTAGAGGTTGTATTTCTCAGATAACAGAAGTAATGTTTGGAATATATAAGCTATACATGACGAAATAGTGAAAAAAAAATGTACAAGATTGTTTTAATATATTTAAAAAATGTTTTGTTGCTGTTGTACAAACGATATCGATTAATTTAGAAATGCTAATGAAATAGTTTGTAGATTTTTATGTTGCTTTAAATGAATAATTTAATTAGTTTCACTAATTCTTCCTTTCCTACATTGCATGTCACTTTACACTTACGTGTTTTAAAATTTTAAGATAAAATTATTACTATTATTATATATATATAAAGTAGAAAAGAAAATTCGAAATAATTTCCAACTAAATCCTAGCAGTTATTGGGAACACCGCGAGGTGTACGGTTTTCTTATCGGTTTAAAAATTAATTTTAAAACCTATAATCTAAAAAATAGCGTGCCTTAAGTATCTAAATTATAGTAGCCGATAATCGTATTTTACATTCGGAACTTAATGTTAAGCATATATTTCCTTTGATAAGATATATATTATTAATTATATTATAAGATTAATAATTGCATTTATCCTAATTTGAAATATTTATGCTTCTATTTAAAAATCACTAGATTGTGTCGAAGTGATATTCTCACATCATGCTATTAGCCCACGTTTTAAGCACACGATATTCGAACACCTCGAGATTAAAATCTCTGCACAAAGGCACACATTTGTACAATTAATTCGGCCTGCGAAAATTATTCTGTTTAAAAATTATTTTTCTAAAATATTTAAAATTTCATATATACATATATACAGATAAATATATTAACGATTAGCTTTATTCAGTATCAAAGTTTTCGTCTCTCATTGGCTCTCGAATAATTAATAGGATAGTTTACGCTCGTAATTCCTCTAACAATTTGATTCCATATCACTGAATTTTCAGATTAAAATCTCTGACAATCAAACCCTTTTTTATAAAAAAAATAGAAAAAATGAACCCGTATGTCATAACCTTTTGTAAAATTTCCTCAAAATTGATTAGTACATTTTTCGAGACGTCTTTTATTTGACGACGTGTCGTTACGGAAAATTTCACGTTCTTCTCTTTCCTTTATTTATTTAATTTTATTCTGATACGCAAGCGATTGTTTAAACGACAGACTATTTTTCCTCCGCGCGTTCGGTTGCGAGTTCCGTAAGAAAAAGTTTTCGTTCCCACTGCTGGGGTTTGGTTCATTTAAATCTGAAAATTTGAAGAGTTGGTTTTAGATCCCCCCCAAAAAAAGTAACGTTTTATAATGTGGAAAAAAAAAGAGATATTATTGATATTTATTCAGTTTTTTAATATATTTATTTTAAATGTTTTTCTTTACGAATCAAATTTTTAAATTGAAAAACGATCGATTTAAAAATATGATTACTTTTTTTGTTCTATTTTGATGAGACATATTGTTGAGAAAATTTATTTTTTTTTTTATAGACGACAACATATATTCTTTTCTCGATTAATATAAATACGTGTAGATAGATAGTTAAGAAATCTGTTTGAATAATTTAAACGACGATAACGATGAACTTCTGAACTTTGTTTCGATCGAATCTGTCGACGGGAAAAAAAATCCCGAAGCAGATCTCAAAAAAAGTATTTCTAGAACGTTGACTTTACTATTACTTTGTGTATATTTGTTATCTCTGTGATGGTGTGTCTTATTCTTCCAGTAAAATTTTCTTCAGAATTGTGTAAATAACAACCTAAACGACTAATAACAGTAATAATTAATAACGATAATTAATAATAGTGGCACAGCCGAATTTCAGTTTTGCTTAATATTGTGTTTTTATTTTGTGTCGTGTTAATTCATATATAATTAATTTTTTCAATTGTTAAAACTATGGTTATCCTTGAAATTGTCTTCTATTAATAATAATTATGTAATATCCTAAGATAGTAAATAAGAAAAAAAACAAAAAACAAAATAGAAACATTTTAAGTATAGATTTAAAAATTTATGTAGATTATCCACGTTAAGGAACAAAGAAAATAAAACATGAAACAACACTACAGACACAGACACAGACATACACAAAACACACACAATGAACGAGAAAAACTGAACAGGACGATGTGGGTTTGACTGGTGGCAGATCGTTTTTTATATATAATGCACTCAAAGTAATATATTACCACAAAAATTATCTTTGAGATGAATTTTTGCTATCCTTTGCATAGCCGAAAGCGTTCGTAATAAATTATCGTTTAATAAATTCAGAGCAGGGATAGCAACGTAAAAATTGATTCCATGTAACTGCTTTAACGTCTCCGTCGCTTCGACTCGACGACCGCAAGTAATAACCGTAGAAAAATCGAGACCGCTCAGATTTAGACCGTCGTCCGAATCTTCCGATTTGTCCGGAAAAATATCCGAGTCGTGGGCCGAAACATTAGTCATTCTACAACTTAAAAAAAAAAAGAAAATATAATCCCTCTTCCCGTTTTATAACATGCCAGAAGAGAAGATAAACTTTTCCCCCATACTATGCAAAATTAGTTTTGACTGTGATATTTCATTTAATTGAAAACTTTTGACTATTGTGAGAAATTCAAATATGTACAGACGACAAATTTTAATAATTTAATCGGCAAATTTAATTAACTAACTGGATAAAGAATTATTTTCAGTTTGTAATTATCTAGTCTACTTGATTTCACAATAGTCAGCTTTATTGTAAATGTCTGAAGTGTTTTTTTTTGTGTAGTTTATGCTTATTATAATTATAATTATTATTATTATTATTTTTTTAATTTAATTTTATTTTTCAGAATCTGTGCCAAAAGATATATATATATGTATTTAAAAAATAGATTTGTGATTAATCACAAAAGACAATGCACAATTGATTCAGGAAGCTATTTGCATATTTTTTTAAAATGTTCGAAATGATTGATTTATTATTATTATTACTATTATTATTATTAAATTTTTTTTTACTCAGGGCAATAATAATAATACCGTATTGTGTTATTTGAATTAGTTTAAACAATTAAACAAAAGGGATGTTTCTAGGAGAAAAAAAAAACAAATTGTTTTCGTATTGTCGTTTAGAAATTTTTTTAACAAAAAAGAAACGAAAGTACTTGTTAGGATAATGTAATATTCTTTATATATACTAGGCACATCCCTAATTTTTAAACTTTGTGTGCAGTCTGCCAGTTCTTACTCACAAACATTGTACATATACACAACACATTCACAACAAGTACAACATGTACATAGGACACTGTATACTACAATCATTACTTGTACAATGTACAGTACATGCATTACTAATCATATTTGTGAAAAGAAAAAAAATGTATTAAAATTTTTTTGTTTGATTAATAAAGAAAATTTGTGTATGTAAATGATATTTAATGTATTTTGTGAATTTTTTTTAGTAGTTTAAGCCTTATATTCTGTTGCCAAAATCGGTTTCCATTAACTCGGCGTACACTTAATCGTATCTGCGCATGTGGTGCGTATTGCTTAGCGATTTTAGCGGAATCTAATTCCGTACTCTTAGCAAATTTCAAATCCTCTCAGAGTTTTATGCATAAAAAAAAAAAAGAACAGCATTTACTTCCGTAAATTTCAATCTTCTAAATCACTCCTTACACTTTCTAAAATATAATAAATGCGACCATATTTTTAATCCTTGGGGTCTCTCTAAGTAGTTAACTACTACGAACCGTAAGTTTCAAGATTACGTATCACTTAATTTTGCACTTTTTGGTTATCGAAATTAACTGGTGCACCGCTGCAATTTATTCAGGTTAACTAACCTCTTGCACGCCATTTAACTTTAAAGTTTAATCAGGTGTAATCAACCTCATACACCACTTTAATTATTCAGTTTTATTCAAGTGTAACCAACTGCAATTAAACCATTCCAATTCTACTAGTTTAGTTAGGTGTAATCAAACTTACCCATTTAAAGTAGTTATTGTTGTTATATTTTTATATAATATAAACCGGAAATTTAATCATAATTTAGTCAAATTGAACTCATGATTTATATATACATTTCTTTTTTTTTTTTTAAATTATATTAGTTTAAGATGTGTTCAATTATTTGCTAGTAATTCCAATTACAGCAGAGTAGAATTGTGTGTATAGATTTATGTATATATACACTTTAGTCAGTTTTTGAAGAAAGATTTCAAGATATTCTTCATCTCTATAGAGTATTTTTTTATGATTCATTAATATAACTTGTACAACTACACTGCGGGAGAGAAGTATTGATTTTTTTTATGTTCCCTTCTACTTAAAATATAAATCTTAGCTACAATAACGAAGTTGACAAGTCGAGTTTAGACTGCACAAAATCAATGTGCAAGATAATAAATGCATATATCCAGAGGCTGCACACTCATCTCCCCCCTTGAACAGGATCATATCGGGCAACACATCGCTGTGTTACTATAATAATATCTTTAAGTGTGACGTATAACAGGAGAGAGAGAGAGAGAGAGATGGGGGAATGCTATGAGGTTAAAATGCATCAGCCAGGTGGTTAATGCCCCCGTAAAGCCAAGGCCAAACTCAAGTTCACCTAAAATTCACCCCTCGACGGTGGACGTCTCCCTTATTTAAACATTTAACAGAGAACACGGGGTTTATAGTGTATATATACACGGAGCGATAAACTATTTTAATATCCTGCAAAAATATTTAAAAGTTTCTCTCTGTTTTTTTATTATTTTTATTTTATTTTATTTTTAATCTTAAATATCCTCCGATGATAAACACACTTAAAATTCAGAAAAGGTTTGTTTATATGTAAATTGTAATCTGTTAAGTTGGCAGCATGCCAGAAGTAAGCGTCCGTTTGTGTGTATTATTTTTATTTTTATTTTATTTTATTTTTTTAATTAATAAAATAATGTGTATTTGTGTATATTATTTTTATATACGAGAAAATATGAAAGAAAATATTCCCGTATTAGGAGAATTTAAAATATTTTCGATTTTAATATACAAGCGAAAATTTGAATAATGTAAGGTAGGAGAAAAATAGTAATATAGGCGAATCGATAACATAAGCTTTTAATTCTGATTTGTCGACGTTAGCAGCACTGCCTGCCTCCATTGCGGCCGTGCAGGCTACGACTCTGAATATAATCAAAATTCGATCAATTATTTTAAATTTTTAAAATGTCAGTCGGTAATTTTAGTTTCTCCCTACGTTGCGTCGGTTTTTTTCCCCGTAAATTCCCCAAAACTTCCCAAACGTTTAGGGAATTATCCCGCTTTTCTCTAATTGTACTAATTAATTTATATTCGTTTTTAAGGGATTTTTACCTACTTAATTTAGGAATATTTCCCTAAAAATATATATATATATATATATATATATTTTCTCCGAAGCAAAATTTTGCATAGATGAGGATTTTTTTTAATATTATAAGTTAAGGGGGGAAATGTGTATTTGTGAATATTTACGAAAATGCTAGACGAAATCTAGAAATTTCCAGACGTTTCCGCAGTCATTAAATGCAGCACCATTTATTATGATACGAAATAAAGTCAAGTTATGGGAGCAGAACGGTGAATCATTCTGGTATTAAATTACATACAGTATTCCTAGTTCGGAGCCCTCTTTACGTTTATAAAGTGATGGAATAAAGCGACTTTTGTATATATATGAAACACTTAATTGATGTTTAAAATAATTAAATATTTAAGAGAACGAAGAAGGAGGAGGAGGAGGAGGAGGAAAATTTATTTATTTAAAACTATAGATCGATTTTTTGGCTATGGATATACTTCAAACGGATTTTAAAATAATTAGCTGCGTGTTTGTTTTTTTTTTGTTTTGGTTATTCTCTTATCTTTTAAGAGTATATATATTGTTTTTTTAAATAGTTATTTAAATGTAAAAAATAATAATTTGAAAAGTATGTTGATCTCTATTTACAAAAATCATCCCGAGAGGGGGATTTACCGTTCCGGGATATTTCCCTGTTTATGCAAATTATATAAACTTCACTATATGTTTTTTATTATTAGTATTATATTCATTTATGATTATTCTATTTATTATAAATTTATGAGTTTTTATTTTACTTCACCGAATATTAATATAATATAAACGAAGTTATTTATTTATATAATAAAAGTTCTTTACGTAATTTTCATATTCCGATGACGATAAAAAAATCGTTCATTTTTTTTATTTATTTATTTATTTAATTAATTACTTTATTATTATATTCTCCTCCGTATATATTTATATAATACACTTTTCTTGGGATATTTTCCTGTTGCTATACTTTAACCGTCCGGGAAATAATAATTACACTTCTATCGTTGTAATAAAATAGGTGCGGTTATTCACTTGTCATATAGGGAATTTTCCTAACGGGTATTTGCCTCTGGGGATATTTCCCTATTGATATATTTTAATATCTGGGAAAAATAAATGGGAAGCCATCTTGAAGAGAGAATCTACCTAGCGATCAATAGCATATTTTTTTAATTAAGTACATCATTTAGTAGATTATGCTTTAGTCCAACCAATGAGTCACCTTTGTCGTTAAATGTGACATTAAACGAAGTTAATTTCACATTTAACGATAGAATAACGCTTTATTTAGATTTCTAAGTTAATGCATGGCTGATTGCGGCAATCGTTAAATAAACAACGTATTTAATAAATACACGGGATGCAATCTAAATATCAAAACTGTCCACGTAATAGAGAACATTTAGAATATTTTTGCATACATCAGTAGTTAAAACCTCGTTCCTAAAACTAAGAAGAGGGGTCGGAAAAAAAAATTATAACGAGTTATTTTTGTCATAAAGGCCGAAACTTGATTAAAATTTCAAATATTGAAGATAAATTTCCCTATGGGGAATACACATTAAGGGATATTTTTCTAATTATTTCAATACGAAAATAAAAATCTTCCGTGCATTTTAATATTACAACAGCGAAGATTTATATTAATAAACAATTTTTTTTTTCCTTTTCTCCCCGTTAAAAATAACTTTTATGCATAAAACTACCGAGAAAAATCTCTTATAAAACTTTAAAATCGATTTTTTTTTTAAACTTTATAAACTATTATTATTATTATTAATTTATTTATTTTTTGAGGAATCGGGGATCGCTCAATCCCCTTAAAATAGAAAATCTGGATATTTATGTGTAAGCGCGTATATGTCAGCTATAATTATGCCAAGTTTAGTCTATGTTGCTCGTCTAGGAATTTATATCTAACTATAAGCAAGGAGCGGCTATTTATATAAGATAAGCAAAGCAACCGCATATATAAGCATTGTTGCCAAATTACATAAAAATAAACATCGCCCCCTGGATTTACAGAAGGATTAAAAAAAATAGAAATTGAATTTATTATTTAAAAAAAATTTTTTATAATTTTATTTTAAACATAATTTTTTTACGCGCGGTTAAATGTAGGGAAAAAAAGTGATATAAATTAACGAATTTTTATCCCCAGCGAGGGAATTTCGTTTTATATAAAGTTTGAAAAATTACGAAAGGAGTAGGGGAGAAAAAAAATATATATATATATATATATATGTATATATATATAAGAAGGGCGAAAGTTCTTTAAAGAAAAAATCGGCGAATCTGGTTTAAAAAAAAAAGAAGGAAGTAAATAAAACAAATCAAAACAAAATTAAGGGGGAAAAAATGAAAATAATAATAATAACCATAAAAAAGGTTATTTTTTCGCTCCCCCCGAAATCTCACGCGAGCCGGACACCCTAGTGCGCAGACGCGTTGTTTGGACGTCCCTTCCGGAAGAAGAATATGGCGGAAAGAATCGAAGAACGTAACAGGACGTCGAGTTATCAACTTTCTACTCAACCGACGGAGAATGCGAAGACCCGGCAGGCCACGAACTATGGCGTCAAACTGTTCCGTGATTATTGTTTCCGTCGCGGCGTGGACAGGATCGACTGTCTGAATGACAAAGACATAGCCAAGTTGTTAAAAGGATTCTATGCAGACGTCCGCACCAAGGACGGGCAACGTTTCAGTGTTAATTCCCTGATTGCCATTAGGTACGCACTCAGTCGATTCTATTATCGTTTGCCCCAACTATCCCGTAAGATCGATATCGTGCGTGGAACGGCCTTCGACGAAGCCAACCAGATATTCAGGAACGTCCTGAAGGACTTGGAAACTCAGAACAGGGGTCAGAGCGGCTGTCAAAGGGTCGACGTCGACACAGATGATCGACACAAACTCAGACATTACTTTGTTCACGCCATCCACACTCCCAGGGGTCTACTACACAAAGTATGGTACGATCTGATGCTACAGATAGGAAGGAAGGGAAGGGATGGACAGAGGATGTTATCCAAGAGTTCGTTCGTTATCGGGACGTCTACCGACGGCAGACAGTACATTTATCAGGTATGTTGATTTTTGTTATAGTTACGGCCGTAATGACGGTCGATATCTCTCTAGTACTTGACAATTTAATGGAGGAGTTTTCGAGTGCCTTTACTTCCAATCGTCCTCTTATACCCCCGGCCCGTTGCAAAACTTTTGCTAAACTCTGATCGAAAGTTTTTGATCGTTTTCGGCCTTATCGACTTTTACCCTCCTCCTCCTCCTCTTCCCATGTCAACTTTTTCTCTCTCCCGGCATCAATTTTTCTCCTACGCGTTTTCCCTATTTCAAAATTAACGTTATCGATCCGATATACCAAATGTCATGATGTAGTTGTGAAAAGGAATTTATTCCTAATCCTATTCGTGAATGTTAATTCTTTTTTTTTTTTCTTCTTCTTCTTTCTTCTTCCTCTTACTCATTTCTCCCTTTTTACTATCATTGTTACTATTTTTAGATTTTTGTTTTGGTGTTTACTTTAAGGGCGCGTGGGGTTTTCCTACTCTTCCTCCCATTAAAATTATAACTGGAAATAAATAATTTTTCTTAATTATTATTAAAAAAATAACTTATTTAATCTATTGTTGGGTTTTTAAACTTGCATCTCGTTTAAATTTTTTTCTTGTTGTTTTGGTACTTACTTCAAGGGATGAGGAGGAGGAGGAGGAGGAGGTTCTCCTCCTCTTCCTCTTCCTCATCTTAAAATTATAACTGGAAATAGATTAATTTTTATTAATTATTATTTAAAATTATTATTCTTAAAAATGACTTATGTAATCTCTTGCGAAATTTTTAAACTCGGATCTTGTTTAAATTTTTTTTTTTTTTTTTTTTTATAATGTTTGTTTTTATCGCGAAAATAACCTAGAGAAAATTTTTATTCACTATATTAAATAAAGCAAAAGTTTTGAATTTAAAATTTATTCGATAAATTAAATTTCTTCTTCGGTTTTCTTTTTCGAATTATTATTTTTATTATTATTTTTTTATTATAAAAGAAAGTAGTAATAATGTCGTCGTTATGAAATAATTTAGGGTAAAAATATAAATTTAAACAGTTTTTGAAAGGAAAAAAAACACAAAAAAAAATAGTTATAAATAAATTTTTTCCAGTTTTCTACGGATTTAATTAAAAATTATATTTATTTATTCATTAAAAATTAACATACCGATAATTAACACCGATTTGTTTTTATTTTGTTTAATTTTTTAAAAATTAATTTTGCATAGAAATAAGTTGTTTTTCCCCCCCCCCTTTTTTTAATTACGTTATAAGGACAGTCGTAAAATTTTTCGAGTTTAGAATAGATGTGTTTCGAGACGGAAAGACAATTGCACTGGGCCTCTCTATCTCTCGTATGGGGCCTCTAAGCAGTTTGATGAGTATTAATAGATTACTTCAAGGTGAAGAATGCTTCATTTATCCGATTGGCTGAGCCTTCTTTTTTTTTTTTTTAAATGGGACGAAACTTTTTATTCTTAATATAAAAGTAATTATTAAATTTTTTTTTTTACCTTACTTATTTGTATATTTTGTCAGAGTTTTTATATTAATTTATTAAGTTTTAACAATTTGTTAGTTCGGAAGCCAATTTTCATATGCTTTATAAGCATTTTATATTTACTATTTTAAAATATGTTGTCGATAAAAGTTCCGGGAACGACGTGTTTTTAACCGACTTACCGGAAAATAAATAGCTTTTATTATTATTATTATTATTATTTTATGCTTATACTTTTACGTAAGAAACTTCTATTATTATTATTATTTTTAAAAAATTATTTGCACAATAATTTTATCTAATTTTCTTAAAGATAAGTGCTTTTTCTGTTATTTTTTCTCTCGAAAGGGGCGTTAACCGAATTTAATGTACGGAATAAAACTTGCTATAGATAGAGGCTAAGAAAACTTTGAATAAATAATTATGTAATTGTTTCGGTGCTAATTAAAGCGAGGTGTAAGTTCGGCTGTCGTTTAGCACGCGTTATAAATTTCGAGATATTAATTTCGAAAAAGTTCCGAAACAAATTTTAATTACTCGAAAATATATTATAAATTTTAGATTTTATTTACGAATAAAATTACATAGTAGCGTCGTAAAATATTAAATTAAAATTCGTAGATAATTATTATTAATTATTAAATTATACTTAGGAAAACTAATTGTCGTAAAGATATTAATTCTTCATAATAAAATTATTTTCCCTTAAAATGCATTATAATAATTAAATATCTTTTTGTTCGAAAATATAAAATGAAAAATTCTTAATCTTAATATTTTATTATTTAATTTAGAATGGATGTACAATTTAATTCATTTCTAAAATTTCAATTAGTAATTTGTAATTTTAAATTAATTTAATAATTTTATACCGAATTTCGACTGCAAAAGTTAATGATGTTTTTCTCGATCTTTAAAAAACAAACGAATTGTTTTCCGAAAATTTGGTTCCGTAGAATGAGAAGAACATCAACAACAGTAAATTTTATTAAACAGATTTATGCACGGACTTATTACTTGATCTATCCCGTTTGATTACTCTTGCTCGGAAGATATTTTACTTGATAAAATTATTGCCGATAATAATAATAATAATAATTTATATGAAATTATAAATCTGTCTTCCTATAAACATACGAGACGTTCCGCCAAATCTATCCTAGAATATATTCTCATTAAATTTCGAGGTGTAAGAGTCGAAAGGATACGTCGAATTTTTACTTTTATTTTATTTTATTTAATTGAATTCGAATAAGAAATAAAATTTTCAGATTTGCTTAATTTGAGAAAGCGTTATTAACATTTTTCTACCTAATTAAACAGCAAATTTATATTCTTACCTGCAATCAATGAAGTTGTTTTTATAAGAGAATATTTTCTATACTTGCATCACTTTCTTCAGCTTTTAAGAATAACAAAGAATATAAACTCTAGAAATGAGTTATTGAGGAATCCAATAAAATGTAATGAATTCTAATTATAATAATATATATATATATATCAAGTGGTTATTTATCATGCTTTCCTGCGAATCGGCAAAGCATGCGTGTTGCAGGAAAGTTCCTACTTTAGAATTTTTAACTAATAAAATTTTAAAAATATATTATTTTGCATTGTTTACATTATATTTCTATAGTAGTAGTTGTATGTTACTGTTTACAATAATTAGCATACGTCATAAAAAGTGTACTGTGCATCAACCTTAGAGGAGTCTGTCGAGCCAGATTTTAATATCAGAGAAATTGTATTTCTTATATAAATTATGTATACATACATATACACACACACACACACACACACACACACACACACATATATATATATATATATATGAATATTTACTCTTTCTCTCATAAAATCCTGCAAGATATTTTGCAAAGCCAATGTTTAGATAGGAAATATTTTATGGATTTTAATACTCTTATGTAGATAGATGTATTGTACAGTATATTTGTTAAAAATATATATATATATATATATAAAACCTTTATATTGCAAATCTTTTGAAATTTAGTAGTTATATAATATTTGAAAGTAAATATAATGATTTACAATAAACAGTGATGATATATTTTATATCAGTTTTAATCAGTTACATATTAAAAAAACTGGATTAAATCATCCGATTATTGCTTCATTCCTATAAAAATTTCGGTTTGAAATGCTAAAATAGATACGACAACATAAAATACGAGCGATATTTATAAATAATCACTTAGATAAAATGAAACGTTTATTCATTTCTAATATATTTTACTTATAAACTTTTACTTAAAATAGAAATATAAGTAAATAAGATATAAGTTGTTTCGATTAAAAAACAAATGTACAGAAATTGATATTAACTAAAAGTACTACATAATATAATTTTTCCAGGATGTAAAAAGTTTGACAATTTATTTTAAAGCAACGGCTACTGTGCGTTTTATTTGCTTTAACTGTACATAATAAACTAAAGAAGTAAAAGTTTATTTATTTAATCAAGTGATTTTACTTGAACGAAATCAAATTTAGTAGACTTAAGTAGAAACGAAAAAGAAAGTTATATCATTTTCGTATAAAAAAAAAAAATTTCTCTAAAAATATATTACGTGATATTTCTTTAGCCAATTATCTCTGTAATAATCAATAAAGATTAGGATAAAGGAATTTTTTGTTGGGAAGGAATTACTATTTTTTAAATCATTTTAACGGCATTTTGCCGCGTATTTATATACATTTAAATAAATTAAAATTAATTTCTTGGTGCGAGAAAAGCTGAATTTTTTTTTAATACAAGATAATATAGAGATACTTATTTCCGAGAAGTTTACGGATTAAAAAATTTCTCTTTAAACATGCAAGAGGGAAAAAATTATCCAATTAATGAAAAGTAATTAGCCGATTAATGGAACATCTGTTTATAGTGTATAATACATGCAATTTACAGTTAATAGTCGATTACTTTGTATTGAAGTTTATGTCATATAGATTATATTACAATAAACCGTTTTTTTTTACTGTGATAAATTGGAAAATAACAGTTGAACATCTGTCTTAAACTCGGTAACACTTGTAGATTAGGTCATTTATCCACTATAGTGATTTTATAGTTGTAGAATTTTTTTTTTTTTTTTTTTTAATGCAATTAAATAAGTGAAAATAATGGAATAAACATCTTTGATTTTGTAATCAGTTTAATAAAATGAAATATTTTTCGGTTAGGTGTAAAATCCGTGTATACTCTCCTTATTACTTGATTAATTATCATCTTCATAAAGCAAATTTAACTTGGAACTATATCTAGCACCGTTTATCATAAAACTTTCTCTAGATAATCATTTACAGCTAGTTCTTTTTTATCCAAAATAATCCGAATGTACAGATATAGTACCGAAGTAAAACATTATTGGTGCATTTTCAAATTGGGGAAATTGGGTGCATTTTAATCGGTAAATGGGTAGAAAAATATGAATGATTAGCCAACTTTTTATTTCTTTCTATGCAATTTAATGTAAATGACCCTAGAAAACAGAGGCATATTTGCATAATTGCTTTTATGAATGATGAATATACATATATATATATATATATATATATATATAATATGCTGTATATATAGAAGATATTCTTGATATAATGAATGATCATTAATATTGAAAAATATTATGATGAAATATCTGCCATCATATCGTCCAAGTTGCTCAATTGTAATGCTACAAATTACTGTCTTAGAATTAGTAGATCTTTCTTGTTCACCAAAACAGAAATTACTCAAAGATTAGCAGTCGTAAATTTAGAAAAATTACGCTATCTTGTGTCGTTAACAGTTTCACTATCTGCTTTGCAACTGTGAACAATGGAGATTTTAACATTTTAAACTTTTCCTATGCTAACTTTATTCTTTCTCCTTGTTTTTAATAAAGTTGTTTTCTACAAAAAGCACAGTTATTAAGCTTCAAAAAGAAATTAGTTAATAAAAAATTGATATGTATTCCAGTATATTGAATAATAATAATAATTAAATATATGGAAACTGCAGTAAGGGTCTAGAAAAGCCAAATGTGGTTCACGAACCTGAATTTTTTCCATCGCGGATATATAGTTTTATAACGCATAAATACATATTTAAATAAATATCTGTTTGGGAGTAAATAATACATGTCTGTATATATAGGTGTACAAATGACACACACAAATGATTACAGCAGAGAAATTTGTATTAAAAAGTGTTTATTTTTTATGAAAGGAAGAGAAATCGGACAAAAGCACTCAGATTCAGTTCATTAACAGTTTACTAATAATCATTTATAGCGGTTAGATAAGATAATAAATAAACAAACAAAAGGACCGATAAAAATTGGAAATAAAAATATATAGAAGTAAAATAGATGCGTTCACAGATTATAAATAAACTATGATTTAAGTAAGTTGATAACCAATAATAACAACAATAAAACAATTTCAGTAACCAAATATTGCTAACCAACGTATCCTTGGAAAAATAGGTAATGAATAATGATGGATCACGAGAACAGAAAAGGTTAGAAAATGCAAAATAAAGAGTATCTGTAATATAATAAAAATAATTAAACTCGTCTGCAATCTTTTATTGCCTGGTATATAAATAAACTCTGTCAATAAATTTCCACACAGCTCTCTTGCCTATGTCACAGAATCGAAAAATATCGTCCTTTATAAACAAACCGCCGGATTGGTTCAAACCTACAAAACTTGAAAATGCGGCAGATAAATATACCGAGAAATTAACTGCAAATGCTTAGTTTTGTATATGACAAATCTTTTATTGACAATGGCTACTATATCAATATTTGTCTTCAATAATTAATAAAATGAAATGATTTTAAATTAAAATTTGTTGTTGTTTATTAAGATGAATTTTCAGAATATCAAATTAAATCTATAATGACATAAGTATTTTTTTTTTTTTTTTTGAATTTTTTAAATTGAAAAATTTTCTTACGAACCGATTTGATTTTTTCGGTAGGAAAAAAAATGACTAATTTCAAATTAATTAAAAAATATCTGATATTAGATTTAATCTTTTATTCGTCTAATTTTTTAGGCCCTTCCTTATCGTCACAATTATATATTATACGAAAATTTTAAACAAGATTTTAACAGCTATCAATTTAAAAGTGCTTAACAAAGCTTAATGTGAAGGATTCCTAAAGGTAGCTTAGTTATTTGTGTAATTAATGAGAAAATAATTGTTTATATTAATTTTACAAGCATTTTTACTGTTTATAAAAAAATATAATAGAATATAAAGTTGGTTTCGCTTAAAATTGGTATCAAAAATTCGAATGAGTGAACGTAGATTTACGTATTCGGGTTTTTATCGAGCATTGTTATTTCATTTGTGTAAAAGTGTGGAATTCTCTTTTGTAGAAATTTATTTACAATGTGAATAATAGTTCCAAAAAATGCTTTCTGAATAAAGCATTTTTCTGGACCACTTGAGTGATTTACTAGTTTATTACTTAAACTTCTGTATGGAGTTATTTGACATAGACTTGTGATTTCATCAATAAGTAGCGAGGTTGAGGCCGAAGTTTTAAATGCGAAAACGTGTACGTCAGACGTTCGGCGCCACTTTCCCGTAAGCCTAGAAGTTTAACAATGGCATTTGGAAAGTTAGTGGAATCGTGCTCGACATTCCAAACGCCATTGTCAAACTTCTAGTCTTATGGGAAAGCGCCGCCGAACGTCCGACGTACACGTTTTTGCGTTTAAAACTTTGGCCTCAACCTCGCTAATAACTTCCAAACACTTGATTTTGTATTTTTCATTGATTTCCTTCCATCCTGTTCAAAACTATTATCTTAGGATTTAAACAACTGCAACAACTTAAATATTAAGAATGGGAATCATGTTCATATGACATTTGCTCAAAATTTAACTAGGAATTTACTCCTTAAGTGAAGGTAAAACTCTATGGCTTGCTCTGTAGATGATGATGGAGATAAAAAAGAAAAAAAAAGCAATTGATATTCCTCTAAATAATCTTCTGTAAATATTTTAACATTTCACTAATGTTGATTTCTAATAAAATTAATGGCTGATATTAGTAGCATAGTAAGGATACGGCCACCGTAGTCCTGACTAAGTGGAAATTGATTGAAGGTACAATTTTTATTTTATGTATCGAATCAATGATGATAACTTAAAACTTTATATATAGCAAAGAACCTTTTACTTTCTGTTATAGGTGCCAAATTTTGTTTCTATGCCACCAGTTGATATTTTTGATTCTCTGATTAAATAATACTAAAAATAATTTCAAAAGAACATTTTACAATGAAACGATTTTGTCATGAATATATTTACTTTATTTTAAATAAAAATTTCATAATTTATTTATTTTGCTTTTAATATCTCGGATAAACTAATACCGATAATTAATGTTATTTATATAATGGGTGGCCAAATCTTGTCACAATATGAGCCCTATATCACTTATCAGAAATATGCAAGAGCCACATACTGTATTAGAACAGTATTATATATAAAAAGTTTAAGTTTGTAAAAATAAATTGTATAAGTAGGCTGTATGGGAGCTAGGCTTTCTCACTTCCCGGTCTTTTGCTCGTCCCGGGATTCCAGGAAAAAAGTGACCTGTTTCCCGGGAAATTCCGGGATATAATTAATTATTTTTAAAATATAAAAAATATCTTGAAATCAAATGATATAATTATAAATCTTGGTCGCTTGTTGTTCTCTATTATATGTATTTTCTTAGCACAATGTTGCCGTTGAGAACATATCACACAGGAAACACTTCCAGAGGAAAAAGGTTGGTTTATTGGTGTGAACGGCATTTCGGGCTTAATGCCCCTCTTCAGTCCTGAGATAGTGACAGTTAAACCAACATGACTTGTAAGAAGATACACACATAGTTGAAAAAAAGGAGGGGTAAAAATTCTTTTGGCTCCATTTTCATATAAAACATCTTTTGGTTTTCAGAATCTTAAGATTCTGAAAACCGAAGATGGTCAATACTCAATCTGGTTATTATTTTAATGATGAAAAGTCCTGCTACTGAAAATGTCCTTTCCAATTCAATGGATATGGGTGGAATCGTCTTTAATGCATTTAAGAGAAGACAAATGTTACGTGTTTTTTCACCCGTAGCGTCGAAGATTGCTAGTTCGTTTTTGAGATGCGTTGCAGTGCTTCTTTTGCTCTCAACTATCCTTGATTTGTCTACCTCGGCTGCTTTAATAGCAGTATCGAGCTTATAGCTGGATAATTCAGCAGTTTGTTTGACTTTAATAATCAGGTTTATGAAGAAAAACTTCATACTTGCAGACTTTATACTCATTTCTATCCTTGCCCAATTTGCACAACCTGGCATAATGTTGTTATTGAAGCTACTGGGCATAGCTAAAATTAAGAGGCACTGGCGCAATTATTCCAGATATTACAGGTTCTGACAAGTAAAAAATTTTCAGAATTCCGCCACAAATACACATTGATTAGTGACAATCTGTGAGATGTCATAACAAGCAAAAATTTAAAAAAAACGAATAAGCAGGCTGAAAATTAATAAATAGAAATGTATTCTGACAGTTTATGAGTTAATTGTACTTTCTATTTGCAAAATTTCCTCAACCTTAACACAAAAAAAAAGAAAAAAGTGAACTTAATTTGCGGGATTTCCCGGGATGAGAAGAATTTCCCGGGTTAAAAAAACAGCCGGGATCCCATTTGAGAAACTCTAATGGGAGTCATAGTAAGGGTCTAGAAGAGCTGCTTGAGGCTTGCAAGCTGCAGTTTGGCCACCATGGCTATGTAACAACAGTTACAGTTATCAATGTGTTTGATTTCTGTTGAAATAATCAATGTTTAATATCCTCAAACTCCATTATAGCAACAGAGTTGTCAGAAACCTGTGACAATGTAGACATAAGCAAAAATGTTGCCACATGTCTAATAAAGGGCTTTATATATTGCTGTTACATTCTGTTCTATTGTTACGTATCACATTCATTACTTTTACTCTCCATTACATTAAATATTATTTTTTTTTATTACTTAGATGAATATAACATAAATTTGATTCAATCAATTTTAAAACAAAAGAAGTCAACTGGCAACATACATATAACATTACATCTTTCCTACAATTCTTTAATCAACAATGTGATCTCAGAGTGCTTCATTTTAAACTGTCTTTATTGGTTATAGTATGTTCTACGTATCATCGTCATGGTTAATGATGATAACTACTAATGGATAGTACGTTCTAAGTATAAGAAAATACTGTAAAGTTATTATTAAACTTTACAGTATTTAATTACAGATATTGAAATTGTTTTTATATAGATATAATTCTTTTTAAAAAATAATACTTATTCATTTTATATTTCTCATAATTCTATTATCATAATAGATCCAGTTCTGAATCTGATTCAGATCTACTTAAGTTTTCTTTATAATTTGAATCAGGATGACATTTCTTATTCCTCATTCACGATAGTCTGTCCTATGACAAATTAGACTAAACTACTGTTGTTTTTTATGCTGTTAAACAAATAATCCAGTTTATCATACCTATCTCTAAAGATATTTAAATTTAATAACTATTTATAAGTGTTCTTTTCTAATTTATTTATTAATCTTCTATCCAGAAGTTGTTCTAATTATTTTAATAATTCTCTAGATTTTTGTATATAATATAAATATAAAAAAAAAAGGAGTAAATGATGCTACAGTGTTATCAATGATAGATTATGCTATATGCATTTGTTTGGGACTTCCAAACATAAGGAACCCCAAATAGAAATAGTAGTGTATTAAATAAATGGTATAGATATCCAAAATTAATTTGCCCAGATATGTTAATTCATCATTGAATATTGTTTATCGGAATAAATAAAATAAAATATTGAAATCAGTGAGTATGTGTGTGTGGTTTTCTTCTTATTTTTAATCATTAACACATCTTTTATGAATACTGGAATTAAAACATTTTGTGTTTCGTTGAAAACTTTTTGAAGTAATTCTAGTTCGAGAGTCCCCAAAGTGGTCGATCCATCTAAAAATACCTTAGGGGCATTTTGGGGGTTAATTAAAAACTGTTCATTAAACTGCTGAGTTGCAGCTGAGTGCACATTATAAGTAGATAAAATGATTGCCGTATTATATCGGGCTACTTTACTGCTACTATTAATAATTAAATTCTAAGTACAGTGGACCTTCGTTATAGCGCTGCTCACTATACTGCGCACTCGGTTATAGCGCGGGCGATGTTCACGATGCGATAAGCTCAAACACGTTCATACAGGTCCGTGCGGCGTTAGTGAGTAGCGCATTTTATTGTTACTGCGTATTGAGTAATTGTGTATGTATTGAGTTCCTGCGTGTATTTTGAATAGTGTTTAATTATTGTATGCATGATGAGTAAAAGAAAAGCTTGACATTATTGCTAAAGTAAAGAGGTGAACTGCATTACATCGCGCCGCTCGGTATAACGCGGGTGTTGTTTCCCGCCCGACATGCGCGTTATATCGGGGGTCCACTGTAATTTGGTACTAGAGGTAGGCATTAGGCGCCAACTGTAAAGTAGGTAACATAGCCCGATTCAGTATGGCGATCATCTGGCTTATTAAAAACATCGGACTTTGAATGCAAGTAGATCCTTTTTTCTTTTCTATGAAAAACGTACGAACCAGGCTTACCAGAACGTATTTATTTGTTTATTATTTTCATTACATACTGCATTAGAAAAGAAAGTAAAGGTGGACGATGAAAGGTTTGAGGAACCCTTGAAGGGATTGACAGTCAAAAAAGTTTGGGAACTCCTGTTCTAATTGAAGAGTGCTTTGCGCTCCCATATTTAGTGGACATAGTCAGCTCAGTGCTACTTCCTCGCTGTTTTACAGGAATGGAAGTATATATTTATAACAGTCCAGCTACCAAAAAACTGTTCGTCTACATTTATATTAAATATTGACCGTTAAGAAATTCTACTTGAAAAACTAACTGTGAATATTAATTACGGAATAACTGATATCGAAAATAAATTTTTTGCTTTAAAAATTTATGAAAATTACACATTCTAAAATCATTTGGAAAGTTATTGCTTAGCATAATATAAGATTTATCTGACCAAAACCTTTTACAGTGTTGTATACGACAGAGAACCAACTAACGTACAACACTGTAAAAGGTTTTGGTCTGTGACTTTGTGTTACGCACTACAGTGTTAATAGAAGAAGACGTTTATTGTGTTATAAGATTTATCTGTAAAGAAATAAGATTCAAATCCTTTAAAAAAAATAACAACAAAAGAAAATTTTTTACATGATACGTCTCCATTTATATATTGAAACATTTAATAAATGATCATTGTATAAATAATGATTGTTGAGATATATAACATTAAATTTTCTCTATTGGGAATTTTATTATGATAATAGATAAAGTAACATTTATTGAAAATGAGAACATTTATTGAAGTATAATTTCGTCCATTGTTAAATAACTGGTAAACTGCTTCAGTTATTATTTTTTTTGATGCAATAAATCAATAACACGATAAAAATCTATCAAAAAGTTATTTTAAATATTATTTGCAAACATTTGATGAATGGTGATTAATGTCCGTATATTCAATAACTCCTACTTAAAAGTATTCCATTATAACGGTTTCCTGCCCGGACAAAATGAAACGTTCGATCTATAATTTATTTTATTATATTATTAAAACATGTTCACTTGAAATAATTTTTATATTTAATCCGCTTTAATATATTTTTTTTACAAAATAATAACTCTGACATAATTTAAATGTTTATCACTGACCTAGACAATTCAACAATTGTGTGAATGATATTATAAAGTCGATACAATCGGAAAACTAATACTTGAAACATCAATAGATAGCAATAACCTGCAAAGTAAACATTCCATGAGCAAATCTTGCTACTTTGTAATAGATTTCTATCCATTATTGTTGATCATTTTCAAGTAAAGTATAATTACGTTACATATAAAGCACATCTAATCCGACTAACGGCTGATGTAATAAGTTTAATATATTGTTTTAAAACGTTTTCTGACTCGTCCTTGAAAAATTAGTTTGTGTTACGTTTATAAATAATAACTTTCGCAGTTATAGTTAATACGTTTCTTACATCTTTCGTACAAGAACGTACAAGATCTCGGTTTATATTCGTAATCTTGCATGCAGAAAGAGTACATTCTTTTGAAACAAGGATTCTATTATGTTTTGTAAATATAATAAATAAATATTTGTATTTTTTTATTCTGCAGTGTATTTTTATTAATCTTGTGACACAAAAATTAATATTATGTAAAGCAACATATTACATATTTTCATTATTTTTTTAATTTCATTCTTCTTGGGCACATAAGTTTTTCCATACTTGTTGTAGGTTAACTAGCCCATAATAGATGGTATCTAACATATCCGGTACAGACTGCCCTTGAAAAATTCCCGAGGAGTTGCTTTCTCGGATTCAGTCTCAAGTCATCAAAACAGTATGCTGAAGCATTAACCACCTCAGCCGTCCGGTTGTCAACATATTTCCATTGTATACGAGTATTGAATATATACTTAATAACTCTCTTCAAAAGTACAAGCCACAGTGACTGGTACCACCACACCAACAACTGCCATAAATCGTCTGGCTATAATTTGGAATAAATAATTACGGCAGTTGTTGGCGTGTTGGTGCTTTGAATCGGGTCAGTAGGGTTTTTATATGTACAGTGACTGGTAATATGTGGTAAGAATTCAATTAACAGTAGTCCTTTTTCATCAAAGGAAAACAGTCATAATTCTGCTCAATGATAAAAGATGTTTTTTAACATAAATTAGCCTTGTTCAAAATGATGATATCATAATTCATTTCCTCCTTTTATCAGCCTGGAATTACAGCCATTACATAAACAATGAAAGACTTAGGATCAGTCAGTTGCTGGGCCTGGACTTCAGAAATGGGTAAAAAATAATGCAACAGATTAGTTTGCAACAATGATTAGAGTAACAAACTCTGAAATAATTGACTATGCATCAATAAAAAAAAAAGTTTATTGAAACTATTATGAACAAACTATGTAGATGATGATAATAAAAAGAAATGTGAAAATATGTTAGCGATAATAAACCACACAAGTTATAGAAAATCGGAATTATAATTAGTCCAAATCAAAACAATTGTTCACAGAACTTTCCCAACAATTGGAGAAATTCTCCACAAGAACCAACAAAGTAAATCGGAACTAGATTATGAACAAAACAAATACCCTTACGATTAAACTTCCTAACCACCACACCCAAAAATTTTTTTGTTGATCAAACTCAATTTGGAACTTGCCTTGCTTGCTTTAAGAGCCTCGTGTCTTCATAGTTTGGCCACCTTGGATATATAGTAAAAACATAGTAAAATGTTTTTCTGTTAATTGTAAGTGGTTACATAAATATCTGGTTAATCGCCTGGGATTATTCAGAGTGGAACACAGATTTACAAGGAATTGTTTATTGTGGTAATACTAACACACAATCTGAATGAAACAAGAACATATTTTAAGTTATAAGTCTAAAAATATGATGACGATCATATTTTTTCTACATTTATATGATGATTGTAGCATCGGATAAAGTTTTCTCGGGTCAAGTTGCAATATTTCTCATCATTATTACGTAGCGAGTAGTGAATTTTCATTGAAAACTAAGGAAACATTCAATTTTTATAATTCCTAATAAAAATGCTTAAATCCTCATTAATTTAAAACCACCATTAGTCATTGGAGTCTTTATCGACCATTCTTGATTAGCCTATTCTTATAGTTTCACTTTGATATTATACAAAATACATATCTGCTATTATTTCTAATAATAAGAGTTATGACCTAATAACCTTGACTTCAGCAACTACATCTGCTTATATTAAAAGAAAAAGAAAAGAATATAATCCCTTGTCTGTCTCTACGATCTTAAATTCAACTAATATGAAACAATAATACAATACAGAAAAGACTTCAATATCAAAAAATTAAATACAGTTTTGTTGTTAGTATATATATATATATATATATATAAAGTAGTATAATAGTATGGCCGATCGATTGACGGTTGCGAAATTCAAGTATTAATGAACACTGTAGGAAGAAATAATAGTTTTCAATACAAAATGCATGTTTAATTATGATTTTTATAATATATATATATATGTGAAAATTCTGTTTTAATGAGAGATTCATTGAAGTTTTTATGCTTTAAATAAATTACGGGTGTACTTTCTAAGGTATACCGATCGTTATTTAATGCGCAGAAAGTGACCACGATTTAAAAAATTGTATAAAAACATTTCCGCAACTTGATTCCACCTGCAGAAATGGGATTTATTAAACACGACGTCTTTAAAGATACGCCGATTACTCGTTATCATATAAGGAACCAAAAAAGTAGTTACGTTTATATATTTATATCGACAAATTATCAAAGTAGATTAAACAAATTTGGATTCGCTTAATCATTTTTATCTATTGTCGAAGAGTATCGGTCAGATTTTTATATTAAATTATTCTTTAAAAAATATTCAATAATTGTTTATTGTTTTAATTTAAAAAAACATGTATGCATTAGCTTTAGAGAAAATAATTTATTTCACGCAAAATTATAAATTTAGATTCTTTAAATTTAATTTATATTTCTGTATTCATTTTACATAATTTAAATATAAAAATATACAATTATGCATACAGCATAAATAATTTGAAATTAAATATTAAAAAAACCTTTAAAATGATTTCATATTGTTTCTTACAGTCGAATAAAGCATTCTGTCTTTTTTTCTTTTAATTCAAACGAACAATTGCGCTCTTCTTTTTCCGAAAACAATAGAAGTTTAGCTTAACATATTAAATATTATCTAATATGATTTTTAACAGCTCTGGCATACTTTGAGCTATTTTAAGATACATTATTCTTGTTGTTTTTTTACAACCGATCTTGTGTAATAAATTATAAATTTAGTTTTTATACATTCCTTTCGGATAACTTGCTTTTTCGTATCACGCATAACATGCATCTCTATTGTTCAACTTTCTCGATTGTTAAAGATTCGTTACATTCGAAAATTGGGGCTGTTTGTATATACAATACATTCATCTTTGATATTGGCATAGCACGTAGTAATATAAAAGTTCACAGAACTTGGCGTGTTAATAAGTAAAGAAATTAAACCATTACTTATTTCAAGTAGCGACAAATTTAGAACAATTATTTACTTATTTAGCATATAAAATTTTTGGCTAATGTTACCCTTGGTGCCAAGATGGCGGCTCGTCTCCGATTCCAGCAAGGAAACAGTTGGACGCACGTTCTAACCTAACCTAACCTATTCTAATAATTTGGTTGCTAATAATTATGGTAATTTATTAGAATAGGTTAGGTTAGAACGTGCGTACCACTGTTTCCTCGCTGGAATCAGAGAGGAGCCGCCATCTTGGCACCAAGGGTAACATTAACCAAATTTTCTTTAGTACTTCATAAATCAAAATCCATGTAAACTGAAAGTAATAATCTATGGAAAGTAAGATATATTCTAGAAAATTACTGTTTTTTTAAAAAAAAATGTATATTATTTTATCTTTACATATTTGTCTTAAAATTTATAGTGTTATCTTTTACATACTCAAAATACGTAGTTTTTTAATTTGTCTTATTTATAATTTTTGAGTAAACAATAATAATAATAATAATCTAACTTTAATGTGAAACATGAAAGACATTAAAAATATTTAATTTTAAAAAAAATACAACTTTATTAGAATTAATGTCTGACTTTGTAAGAAAAACAATTGCATTGGGATTAATTATATATTTTTTCATTTAACAATTGACTCTAAATTCAATTATCGTTAGTTTCTACAGAATTTCATGTTTTTTCCAAAAAAAATAAAAATAAAACAAAATTATTTTTTTAAATTTGAAAATATTACTATATAAAATATTTATCCAAACTGACTTAGACGCCAGTCGCGGCATCCTAAATTGACAAGTATCTCGGCTTTTATAGTTTACGAGTTTATAAATGGTAAGAGAGGCAGGACAAGTTAAGAATGCAGTCCTTCCAGGCTACTATTACCGTAAATCCTATCATTACGACAAAAATTATAAATCCGACAAATAATAGGCATCTCTGTTAAGACGCGATTGCTAACTTTATTTCCAATCATATCTAATCACTGTTTTTCTATTCATTTTCCGTTAAATGACGATGATTTTATAGCAATTTTATATAACAATACAATCTGATTTATGAAAAATTACTATAAAAACATCTAGCTATTAAATTCAAATGAAAATTGAATATAGACATTATGAAGAGTAAGGCAGTGGCATCACTAGGGAATGCGACCAGAAAGGGTGATATCGTCGGAGGGGTGACCCCAAATGAATATAATGAGTTTTTGTGTGGTGTTTCAGCTAAAATTTATTATTATTATTATTATTTTAAATACCCATATAGTTAGTTATAACAACAAAAGCATTTTTTGTAAGCCCGACTTATACATATTAATGTTAGCTGGACTTACATTAATATTACTTACATTAGCTATATGTTAATTTACTTTTTGAACCTTCTTATGCATTCTGGTCAGAACTGTCTTATTACCAAATTATAATAAAAAATACAAATTAATTTATATTTTATAAATATAACACAATTAAATGTACTGTACATACGTGTAGACTGTGCATATGATATTGTAATTTAAAGGTGTAATTTTAAGTTTGCTAGATGTTTGTTATTGCTATTACATTCAGTAATATATTGGAATTATGATTTATGAGTAACATTACCAAGAATTCTGTGTGGTCTGTTATGAAGAGAGATTCACGAGAGTGATACCAACCCTAGTGATGCCACTGGAGAACCAGACTCCCCGGTATCTATTCCATCCCAATTAGAGAGAACAGGTGGGGCAAGGACTTATTATACGTCGGTTCTACCAAGCGTTCCTTAAATACCCGTATAAGGGAACACCGAGCGGATATCCGGCATGGGCGGCTCACTACTGCCCTTGCTACGTATGCGTTTGATCCCGATGTCGAGGTGCAGTTTGATAAAGCTGCAGTCATTGTCAACACACTTCACCAGACCGTCTTAAGTGGTTAGAAACCATAGCCGTCTATAAAGCCGGCCAGGTAGCCACGCGCATCAACCGAAAAGAGGAGCAGAGTCTGTCGCTGGCCTGGCAGTCCCTATTAGATGCCGACCCGTAGCCACCTCCACCAGCACACGACCACGTACGTCAGGCGAGACTGACTTCGTCGAAATGACATTTGATCCCATCGAATTCCGTGTGCTCTGTTCAGAGGCATTCCTAAGCTAGTTGACCTGAGGAAAAACTGCAAGATAGTTTGAAAACGTTTGCACCCGCTGTATATCTTATATGCATTACATGCCGGTAACAGGTTTAAGGAAGTGTAGATTTTACTCCGGAAATTGGAGTCAGTTCTGTATTTCAGAATTCCTGCTTTAATTTATTAAAAATATGTTGTAGATTAAAAACCATATCAAAATTTTAAGTTAACTTTTATTGAATTAATAGCACCTTTTCCAGTTACACACTTCTAACAATGCTTTTATCACTTATTAAAACAATCTTGCAGCATTCTGCATTACTTCCTTGGGTATTTTTCATCTCTTCTATTAATTTGAATTTGTGACTCTTCAATAAAGCTTTCATTTAGTTAAGGACATCAAAGCCTGCAGGAGCAAGATTCGATGAATAAGGAGACTGTGGAAGTACAGGTATCTGCTAATTCAGCGTTGCTAACCCAGACAATATTTATTTTCTTGTAATTGAGAGTAAATTTAACTGTTTTAAAAGTACCCCTTCTCTCCAATGTATATATGAACTTGTTATGTACAATCAATATGGAACAAGATGATAGTCAGCATGACATTCAAATATTGGACTTCATTAAGAAAATAGAATTTAAAATATAAAATAACAATAGTACTTGCTTATGATAACTTATACCTAATAATATCCAGGCCCGTATGGAAGGAACCATATGGCCAAGGCCTCAGAGCCTTAGAGATCCCAAATTTAGTCTCTCGTACAAAACACGTGATGTAAATTAAAGATTCTTTGGCGAATAATCTGTTATTAAATGTTTATTTGTGTTGTTTACATGTTTTTATGGCTTAGAAAGAAAGAACCTTGCATTTATGATTGATCTGGACCTTATATCGCTTCTCTTAAGTCTAGACAATATCTATTTCTATTGCATTAAACAAATTTTAAACATTTTGACAGAAAAACCCGAAACATTCCTATAAACGAAATGAATAATGCCGTCATCTGTCATTATAACGAAATAATGAAATCAGTACAACATTATGAAATATTTAAGAAAAGAAATTCTTTTCAATTTATTTAAAAAACGAGCGGCTGCAACTTTAAGAGTTTAAAAGAATTTATTAGATTTAACATTTTCAGAATGCTACGCATTCCATCTTTAAAAAAACCGCTCACTTCCGAAGCTAGAACGTACACTGTCCCGAAAACATTAAAAGTTAATGAACTTGCGACCTCTAAATTGTAAGGTGTATTTTTAAATAAATTGTTTTAAAAATTACGGCGGTACTTTGAAAATTGTAATTTAAAAGAAAAGGACGGCCTTTAAACGTAATTTAATAATTTAATTAGGTATTTTACCTATTAAAAATTTATTGTTAAAAAAGTAAGAAACTTTATAAAACGGTATTGTTATATTTACGTATCTGGTTTCCCAGAAGTAATTTAAAAAAAGATATTTAAACGATAAAATTACTGTCTGATATTTAAATATTAATTTCATTTGAGTAGCATTAGATCAATAAATATATTATTATGTCCAGGGAAAGAAAATATGTATATATATATATATATGAAAAGGAAACACACAAAAGGAAGTAATTTAATTCTCTGCTTATAAGCATTTTGCAGAGGGTCTCGGGAGGTGGTAAAAAAATTCCTGATACCAAGGCCATTAAAATCAGATAGTTACAAAAATATAAGCATATTGATTTCATGTAATAAAATTTAAATATCTTATTCATTTTATTAGTTTTTTTATTTTTTATTTTACTTAAACATAAGATGCTAACATTTTAAAATCAGTTTAAACATACATTGTTAAATATTAGATTAATTGTATTTAAAACAGCTTGTTTACGTTATCGTCTCTCGGGAAAAAGAAACATTTTATAGACGTATTATTGGATAAATATTTCTGAAAGAGAAACCTCCATTGTCGGATATTTAATTAAGAAAATTTCGAATAAATAAAGTACACATTGAGAATGTGTTCGACCGCGTAATATTTTTAGATTGTTAACTAAAGATATTTTAAATTTAAATCATTTCTTCGTATTATTTTGAATGTTTACCTTTTAAAATCCGGGATGAAGTATTTAAAGCGTGTACGGTATTGAATACGAAATACGAAAAAAAATCTTTTCGAAGTCTTTCGAAGTTTCTATTTATTCTTCATTTCTGTACATTTTTTTAAAACTAAAATATGCTTATTAAGGAGTTAAGAGTCTAGACTTTTAGAAAATTAGCATGTTGAGTTACCTGGATTAAAGAATTAAGTAAAGATTATGATACGGTTTCGTTATTTTCCGCGAATTTCGCCATTAGAAATGATTATAACAAAGAGCTTTTGCGCAAATACAAACGACATTTCTACGGTATCAAAAGTTAGTAAATCTTTTCATGATTAATATTTAGTAAGAGACAAGTTGATTCGGTCATCGTGAATTAAATCTTAAATTATAATGTAGATTTGCCAATGATACGTTACGTCGTTATTCGACGTATTAACACGTAAATTCAAATTGGCAGAATTCACATAGAGAATTATAATTAAAAAAAACCGAGTTGAACGCTTCTATTTTTGAAATGAGCACTTGGATGATGTCATAATAGCTAAATTGAGAATAAAATTAATGCAAATAAACTGTTAAAATAATTAAAACAATAAAATATAAGAAATTTATAATAGATGATGAATCGTAATGTTCGTTTCACTATAAATAAATCACGGTAGCTGTCATTTACGCGTCTAATTTTTTGTTTATGTTCCATTTTCGAACTGTAACATAAAATTCATATATAAACTGTTTCGATTGCCAACTGTCTCTATGTTCTATTCGTTGTACTGTTGCCGGACTAAAATAGTCCAAAAATGTTTTAAACGAATAAATATTTTGGTTTCCTGAACTTGGCACTTTCCTTCAAATATTTGTTGGAAAGTGTTTTATGTGATTGAATGCCAGCAGGTGATAACATTTTTACTGTAAACATACAGAAATATTTAATAAATTTATTAAGTATCTGATATAATTTTTATTTATCTTTAAACACATAATAAACACCTGTCTTTTAGCATTAAAACCTCTTAATCAACATGAAATATATATGCAAGTACTCTTAACAGTGCGTTACAATCCTTTTTGCTCGACAAAGACTGTTAAGCACCGTTGAAAGTACTTTTGTATATATTTTAAGTTGATTAAAATGTCTTTAAAAAATCTGTAAGCTACAAAACTTGTTATAAATTAAAAATCCAAAGAAACTAAATCATCTTCCTTTCCATTTTGTCCAATAACCAGGAATGAAACAGTCTTTCTTCACAGAGACAACCTTTTCTCGGAGACTATGACTGCACAAAATTATGTAAAACAGTTAAAATATTCACTGATGATGAGCCAATTAAAAAACATATACAGGTAGGCCTCCTACAACGTGGTACCTTTACAACGCGCTTTCGCTCCAACGCGGTTGGAAAAATGCGGAAGTTTTCTTACGACGCAGTGCTTTTACAAGGCAGTTTAGGGTATTTAGAAACGAATTTTCTTTCGCATAACAGAAAAATCGCAACGGATCACATAAGTGCAGTGGAACTTGACGAAACGAGCTCAGATCTTGAAATAAGGCCAGTCAAACATAATCGAACAACTATAATAAGTGACGACGAGGACTGAATTTGCGAGCATAACGTTATGTTTCTTTTTGATTTTGATTTGAAATCATAATCTTTTTAGTTTTTATATAATGTTGAGTTTTATTTAAGCTTTTTATGTACATAAATTTAAAAAATGATGAAAATGTTACACCATAAAAGGCAGTTTTTCTCTTTTTAGAACCGAATCCCAGTTTTTGTATAAAGTTGGCATCTCTGATAACGCGTTATAGGTAGACGCATTGTAGGAGACCTACCTGTATATGTATATTTTCAATTTGCTGTTTTATATAATTTTGCAGAGGCGTAGTCTCCAATAAAAGACCAGCTCTGCGAAGAAAGGCTGTTTTTGTACCTGATTATTGGACGTAACAGAAAGGAATAAGAGTCGGTCTTCTTCTTTCGTTATAAATTATCAAAAAAAAACTTATATGAGCAAATAAATTGGATTTATTATGATGATTTTTTTTTATTTGACAGTTTTTCGTGATATCGATTCGTTATATTTAAATAATTTTTCTCGTTTTTAAATATCTTAAAATGAAATACTTAACTTACTAATTCATTCAAGATTGCCAATAATAATAATAGAAAAGTATTTTTATTTACCGTTTCTGCAAAACTTGCATATCTTAGTTATTGTTTTTCCACATTTATGCGAAATTTTTGTTTGTTCTTGCGAACTCACCCCCTCGAGAGGTCCAAAGACGCCTAGAAACCGATATTTGTTTCCTTTTTTAACTTCGACGAAGCCGATCGCACGTCGTGATAAATTCAATTAATTCAATGTGATTTTTTATTTAAATTTATTTACATATTTTAAAAAAATAATTATAATCTGCATCCTGTTAAAGTAAACACAATTTAAATACAAATGACGACAGCTTAAGTTATGTAGAATTTATGTTAAAAGCAAAATATATTAAAAGAAAATAACAAAGTTAAGAAGAAGAAATTTTTTTTATTAGAATTAACTTTTAACAAAAATTCTAATTTAATAATAAAGAATAAGATTTATAAAAAAGAAATTAATGTAAAAAATTTTGCGGTGTTAATCGCATAATAATTTAATGACGACTTATCTCGTTTACATTATTAGAAATATTTACTTCAATACGTCATTTAGTTAGTTTTTAATTTATACGTATATATATTTAATAATGTTTAAAATACGTTATTTTTATTTTAAATAAAAAAAAACTAATCAAAATCTTATTAAAAAAACATAAATAAAAAATTTTTATCCTTGCTTTTTATATTAAGTTTGTAAGTATATTTGTTTTTTACAACAAGGTTTGTTAGAGTGTATATAAAAAAATAGTTGTGCGCTGCTCGGTAAAGCTTAGTTACGGCAAATTAATATAATATATCCCGTGATAATTAGTTTTTTAATTCGCTTTAATGTAAATTTTATTACTTTTTTACGTTAATTCGAGTAATATTCGTAAAGAAACTTGTTAATAAAATTACGATATGTATATTTTGTACGATATTTTTGATTTTGCGCATATTTAAGTAAGCGAATTTTATACAATAAAAATATTTTTAGAAAGTATATTGTACTCTTCAATCTATTTAAATAAATATATATATGATATTGATGATAAAGTAAAAGTAGTTTTAAAATTCAAATGTATTTATTTCAATACAAATAAGTATTAAGAGAAATTTCTTGCTAATTAAAGTGTATTTACGTATTTTTCTTTGTATGTAATTCGTAGTTTTATGAATATTTCTTTAAATACTTTGTAACGCAAGATTTTAAAATTTAAAGCAGTTCAATAACACTGTTATAAATATCAGTTTTAATAACAAGAATATAATTGCGTTTATATAGAAATTAATTATAATTTATTATTGAGAATAGCATTACTTTGCTTCTCTTTCCTTGTTTATAAGCAATTCAGAACAAACAAATTTTCTATTAGCTTATATTTTTTATTATTGAGCTGTAGTTTTTAAATTGCAGACCTAAACTTCCCACTTTTGTCTGTCCGTCCTTTCTTAATGTTGAGAATGGAGATATTACTCACTGTTGACAGTTTAAGATCATGTCATTGGACTGAGGAGAGCAGATGGCTGTTAAATTTCATGCCATGTGGATCATTCCGACCTTACTGTGAGATGGGGCAGTGGATTCTCGAGGGCACACATACGCAATTGACAAGCTCTGGATGCCCCAAACGGATCATCAGGAGAGATAAGATAAGCACAAATAATTGCAATAGTATGTGTATACCATGCAGAGAGTAGAGACAGGTAGAAGCCTTCCTACAGAATCCTCTCTTTTCCTATACCATTGGAAGATGACTAGCAGAGGCTAAATTTGCATGCATGATGCCACTGTATGTCCTGTCATTAGCTCTCCAACATCATTGCTTTATTTGCAGTGATGGCATAATAGAAGCATCTTTAGTGATAAATCCTGATTCTGTTTGGGAATGGATAACTGCTATGTGTGTGTGTGTGGTGCATTGTTAATGAGCGCTTCAATCCTGTCTTTCATGCAGTGTGCCACCCACTGCTGGTGTGCTGATCTGGAGAGCCATCCCATATGACAGTTGTTTTGCCATACAAAGCTATGGCTTCAGGAATGTATCTATCATTTTGTCATAATTCTTCGACCCGTCCATTGAGAATTTATGGTAGTAGATTGGATGCTAGCTTTGACCATCTACAAGCGCAAAGGATTTGGAGCAGCAGTTTTCATGTTTGTGGACAAATCTGTTGCAGGATAGCATACAGTACCCGAATGCCTTCAGCCACATCTGTATGCAGACAATAGTAGATCTTATGAGGTACTAAAAGTCGTTCTTCCGTACGAGATTGTCTGTCTATTATAGTATTGTAATCACTTATTACATCATCATTAGGTACATAAATAAAATATTCAAATTATAATAAGATAAAGGGTAATAAAACAATTTTTAAAGTCAAATCTAATAAATGTTTTATTTCAGACTGTAATTTTTTAATACAGTTTTTTGTTGTAAAGAGAATAAAATAAAATATATATAATTTGACTATAGATGTCATATTCGAGCGAATAACTTAAGTATACGTTAAATTGAAAATTATATTTGAAATCAAGAAAATGAAAAATTTAAAAAGGAAGTTGTTAGCAGTTAAATTCTTTAAATTAAAAAATTACATTCTATTAATTTTTGTTTTTGTTAAAATTATACGTAAATTTATGTTTATATAACGATAACCTTAATATTTTCTTGGGCTTGTATTTGCTTATATTAAAATATATGGATTTGTTTCGGATAGCCGCTCATTTTCCGCAACGGGCAGCTCTCCGAAAAAACTTAATCATATTACCCATTTTTAACGTCCGTTCGCTGCATTGAATAATCTTATAATCTATATTTAAAAAACGTTAATTAGCATTATTGTCTTCTCAAAAAATTTGACATTAGGATTTACGAGATTAATCAAGAATCGATGAAAATAAACATCACTAGTCGTAAATGAGAATATCTGTATTAATAACAAAAGAAAATCTAAGCAGAAGGTATTGACTCGGATACTCGAGATATAAGAAAAAGAATATTTGAATAGATATTACAAAGATTTCATTTGAACTGGAGTAAACAGTATATTAATTTTAATTCTCTTCAATTAGACTAGGAGTAGACATGATTGATATTAATGTTCATTTCTAATAAACAGTTTATTTAGTTTACTTACAAAAAAAAAAGTATTAAATCTTAAAAATATGTCTCTATTTAATTATCAAACAATATAAAGTATTGTATATGGTCGTCGTTACACGTCCTTAACGTAAGACAGTTATTTTTTACATTTGTTTTACTTTTTATACTGATTGTAATATATCTTCTTTCATTAAATTAATTATTTATATAATTATAGCATTTAGCAAAATCATTACAGAGCAGTTAAAATATATGTATACGGATGTTTCTAATTTTTCTGAAATCCTGCTGTGTATATATATATTTCTCTTCTCCAGCTTTACTTCATCCTTTAACGCTATTCGTCCGTACTAAATATATATAAACAACTCTACCGAGAAATATTAAACATTTATATAAATGTATAATGTACGGATGCTTATAATGTATTACATACACAATACATTTTTTATATCTCTGTTACAAGTACGGAATGAGACTCGATTACAGTTATTTATATCGTATTATATTTTATGTTATAAATATGAAATAACGATAGTAATTTATTTATTTTTAATTAAGCAGAATTTATTAATATCGATCCGTCGTCGCCGATGATAATTCTGCAAATATCCTAGAAAGATCTTATCTTTTTTCCAGTAAAATTAAACGTATAAATGCGTACGTTTTTACCGTTTCCTACAATTTATCAAGATACGGTACATTGTTATATTATTTCGAATAAAAAGTTCGACAACTGGAAAGAAGTTTTCAATTAGTACTATGAATAATATTGCATCAGATAAACAGATTTTAAAACTGTTGTTAATAATGCAGCTAAAGTTACGCTGTATATTATACACTGTGACACAAATAGATAAAAATTTTAACTCGTTTTCAGGTACATGTCAGTGTTTTTTATTATAGTTATTATTTCAAGTTTATTGCATTAAGAGAACACAATGCATTGTGAATATATTTATTACCGTAAATAGATCTTTTCATGTTTAATTATATAAAAGTAGAATGTATGTGTGTCTATACGTGTGTGTGTGTGTGTATATATCTATATATATATAGGACATCTTAGTATAAATTATAGTAAAGAATCTAGGCCAAATGAATCAATTTGTTTTTGTTTAAAACATTAAAGAAAACGTAATTTTTATTGTTAATGCCAAGAATAGTTTATATTTATTTTTAATAGAATTTTTAATGAGTTTTAAATAAATTGATAGAATAAATTCCTCGCGATAGTAAAAGAGTATGCTTTAAGATAGCGCGTACTCTGTTATTTCGGAAAATATTCCAACTGTATAGTTATAAAATTAGCATCGATAATTATCGTATAAATTTTTAAAAAGGATATTTTTGTAATTGCAAAGATTGAATTGATATGTATCGCCGCTTCTTTGACAGATTTTGTTTCCGGTTAGATGAATATATGCATTTTTTCGGCATAAATTTAAATTTATAACTAGAGGCTAAATCTAAAAACTCGTTCTTAAAAATATTGGAGTTAGAAAGATATTACTTTTACTATTTTGCTTCATCTTCTCTCCTTTTTTCTTTTCTATATAATTAGAATTTATTTATTTATAAACAAATTAATATTTTATAAATATTTATCTTTGTGTTATATATAATAATTTTTATATATACATATACACACATTACCCTGAAAAAATATAAAATTTAATAATTAATATAGCTATCTATTCATTTATCTAATTCTCATTTTTGATTTGCAACTATATTTAACTCGGTTTAATTATATTGTGTACATATACACTGGATCAATAGTAAATGAATAATGTTGAAACCGGACAAATATTCTCTCGTATTTATTTCTAGATAGTTTTTGTTCGAAGAAAAATAAGCAGGAGTTTAATGATTAAATTTTATTTCAATTATTTTTAAATACCCGAATAAATAGGGAATTTTTTTCTGAGAAATTTACGAATTGTAAACGGCATTAAATAAATCTGGATAAATTAATGCGTTTTTCTCGCAAATTATTTATCTTTACGAAGAAATATATTTTGATCGTCGCGTAAATGTTTTCTATTCCGATTTTGTCTACATCCTTTTTGTTCTCTCGAAAAAGAAAACAAAAATACAGTAGATTAAATTTTTAAATTTGATTTTATAATAATATTTAATATATTTTAACATATCAAATTTTATTTGTGTGTATGTTGCAATGCCCGAAGCTTAAATTGTTTATTTTAAGTATAATTTTTATGATGTGTTTTTCGTCTTTTTCGTTATAATTCGCTAAAAACTACTAAGATAGATATTTTTATCGTCTTAAAATTATTTATATACCGGCAATTTTAAGTGCATCCAGTTAGCAAGCAACTAAGCAGTTAATTCAGCAGCATAGTACGAAACAGACTACATTATTAGCCTTCTTCATTACCGACTCGGTAACTAGATGCATTCTTTCTGTATTAATATCTTGAAACCTTATTTAAATTAATCAATAAAACTCAACTGAAATATTAAGTATATGTATGTAAAGAAAGAGTACGACATTTCTTGGTGTTAACTACATTTTTTTTCGTAATTAGACTTATTAATCATTAATACAAATGTTTAAATATTCTCGTAGCTTCAAAGTTTCTACAAGAAAATCATATTCAATTTTAATCAAACAATTTAGCTAAATAGATATTAATTGTAGAATTAGTTTTAAAGAAAGGTAAACAATTTCTACCTAATAATATTTTAAAAAAAGTCAAATCTGTTGTAGTAGAAGAGCATTTAGCGGAACGATTCTTGTCTTATTAAATATGATATATAATTCTTTATTTTTTTCAATTTTATTTGCTATGATAAGAATGACTATAAATTGTTGGACAGTTGTTTTTATAATATTTTGTTTACTTTAATTACAAACAAGTACATACCTTGTGAATGTGTTTTCAAATATTTAAAATTACAAAATTCCATAACATCACAATATTTTTTTACATCCTTGATGCTAACTAATATATATATATATATATATTATAATTGTGAATCGGCTCTTGATTCTGACTCCATAAAATAGAAATTCTAAGGCCTTTTGATTGTTTATTTAACTATCTAGTGTGGAAAAAAAACTAAATAGATTATTAAACTGCCTTAGATTAACTACTTTACAGTTTATTTATCTTTTCTCAACATTATATAACCTTTACTGACTAGATATAAATGGTCTGAAGTTTTAATCAAGTGTTGCTCTTTGTTTTCAATCATAAAAATAATAGCGAGGTCGAGGCCAAAGTTTTAAACGCGAAAACGCGTACGTCGGACGTTCGGCGTCGCTTTCCCGTAAGACTAAAAGTTTGACAATGGCGTTTGGAATGCCGAGCACGACTCCACTGACTATCCGAACGCAATTGTCAAACTTCTAGGTTTACGGGAAAGCGGCGCCAAACGTCCGACGTACACGTTTACGCGTTTAAAACTTCGGCCTCGACCTCGCTAATAATTTTAAAAACTAAACTTTATTAATTCTTTCTCTGTTTTTGATATATTTGATTTATTTTGATGATTAAATCATGCATATATTATTTCTATGTCAAATATAAAATGGTGTGAAAAGTTATGGAGATCTTTATCATATCTTATTGTATTTTTAAATAGAGAGTTCTTCCTGTATTTAGAAATGTAATAAATATTTTACCACTGGATTAAATGATAGTAGAAAATATTTTCTACGTCTATTTTATTGCTTGATAAAAGATAGAAAGTTACTTATCTTAGCATACTATAAAATATTATATTTCAAATAAATTTTCCTGTTTAATTTAAGATTCACTGTATATCAAAAGCTTCATAACTGTATAAAGATAAATGCTTTACTTACTGATTTAGAAGATAGCATTGCTTATTATATAGTATAATTTATTTTTGATATACTGCCTGAAGTATTTTGAATAAAAAATGCAGAACATAATAATTTAATTTTGTAATTATTAACGCTCTATATATTCATTATTTGTAAGCAGTATTATTATATTGATGTAATATAAACTCACCAGAGAGCCCATTCTTAACTACTACAATAATATAAGTATATCAAACATCCCGAAACTCAATATATATATATAGATACTTAACCAAACAATCGCCTTAAATAATTGGGCCATAAATCTGTTATTTAATGATTAAATATTAAGTAATTTGTTATAGAGATAGACAGGCATCAGGTAAAGGGTTAGCTGGCCGAGTGCCATTGTGGAGATGTACTTAGGCCGTGGGCGTAGGAGTCATCCCCAGTTGGTGCCACGATTAACTGTGTAAGATTATATCTAAATTCAAATACATCTGGAAGCAAAGGCTTGCGCGGGGTCTGAGTGGCGCAACCGGCAAGTGGAGGTTACGGACTCACACCCCACCCCGGGCCAATTCTTTTCTTCCAGATGACTCTAAATGATTAAAATTATAATTATTAATTTAGATAAGAGATGGTGCTTAACATCTATCTCAACAATTTAATTAGTATTTAATCATTAAATAGTGGATTTATACCCCAATTATTTAAGGCAATTGTTTGGTTATGTATCTACTATAATAATACCAAAGTTTTGGTATTCAATAGCAATGGGAGGTTTATGTGTCATATTCAACGATCAAACCATACATTTACTTACGGCGTAACTTTGAATATGCCACATAAATTCGTTGCTGTCTGAAACTTTGGTATTATTGAATGTAATTAAGACTAGGGTCTAGATTTCGGTACAGCCCATCCTTCTTACAGGACTGCTTGTGTATGTCATAGGCAAACACTTTAATTGGAAACTGCAAGTTCAAAATACACACAATTTTATTTTTCGTTTTCCAACAACCATTTGTCCAGTTATGTAGCAAGGTGCACACCACAACCAGAAACCTCACTTCTACATCTAACAATAACAACTAATGAATGGCAAAAATGTACTTACAGATATGTGCATTTTTAAAAAGAATTTGGATTATAAGCAGAGAATTCCTTGGAATTCTTTGATATCCTGGAATATGAAACATTTCAGTGCCTGCAAAAACTGTTACGATAAATAATTATATAAATAAGAAAAATAAAGGAGATCAATGACAATATCAATCAATTGACCAAATACACTCGATAACATTCACTTAACTTTGTTTTTTTAGACATTTTAATCATTATGTAACTAAACAATAGTATCTTTTTTCTTTTTAAAAGTTTTTAACATTAAAAAATTTTAATTTTGAAGTAGAATAAATTTTGTATTCACTCTATAATAAAGAAGTTTTTTTAATAAAAAAAAGAAAGATGGAAGACGGAAAAGAAGGTTAAACTTCCTTTTTTTTTCTTCTTGCTATCTTAACAGATTTTTTAAATTAAATAACACTTATTTATTCTCTATTTTTTTTTTTTTCCTCTTTCTCTCTTTTCCCTCATTATTATGTGGTCGTTTTGTGTATATATATTTCATTTAAATTATCTTACGTCTATCTTGCTATTTCTCTGATATCATTTCTTCTTACTCATACTGTTAAATTACAACAACATTTTCTATATGTCATCTATTTTCGTGCCTTAATTTCCTTATTTTGACGAAAATTACACGTTTCTTAAACATACAAAATGCGTATCGTCGAAATTTATTAAATAAAAATGCCGCTATCCGTTAAAACATTTTAAAAATAAAGCATTTTTGTAAGCTTATCGCCGACGATTGGAATGTAAAGAGTTTCGCAACCGAAGAACGGAAAGTAAAGTAACAGTATAGTTCCGAACGCATAACTAATTAAATTAATTAATAATTAATGAATTTAGATGTTGTAACCGACAATGCACTTGCACTTCTGCAAGAATTGCAGATTTGAATCCTTCTCTAATGAGTATTTTTCCAGAAAAGTTAAAATTTAATTAAAAATTAATTCTAATTTACTCATTTGTTAATATTATTATCAAATGGCAATGTGCGCTATCTGCAGTCCAAATATGCAAATCGTTAATTTAATTTAATTAATCCAATTCCGACCATGCGGTTTTTGGCATAATTATTTGGCGATTATTGTATTGGTAGTTCTTTCGTTTAATTGTATCACTCGCTATTTCTGTTTTATCATTAAATTTTTTCTTATTTATTAAATTGCGTATAAAGTAATACGTGAAGAAGAAATGAGGAAAATTATTTAAATATAGCATCAAACAATGACTTTTTAACAAAATATAATGAATAATTAATTCCCTTCAATACCGAGATGAGAGTTTTTAATGACAGTTAACATCCAAAATATAAATTATCATATTTAAATCGTATGCCTGTTCAAAAATGAAATAATATTGCAGACGGAAAAAACGATTAGAATGAAGTCCATACGTTTCTCAGAAAAATGTCGGCTTATTTATCTGATATTATACTGTTTCTTCTTTAACTCTTTACTTTTAAATGCAAATGATTTTATTTTTGTATAAATAGATTAATAAGAAAGAAAAATTACAACAAAACAGAAATATATAGAGGAGATTTGGTTAATGTTACCCTTGGTGCCAAGATGGCGGCTCGTCTCTGATTCCATCAAGGGAACAGTGGGACGCACGTTCTAACCTAACCTAACCTATTCTAATAAATTACCATAATTTTTAGCAACCAAATTATTAGAATAGGTTAGGTTAGGTTAGAACGTGCGTCCCACTGTTTCCTTGCTGGAATCAGCGACGAGCCGCCATCTTGGCACCATGGGTTACATTAACCGTAAATTTTATAATTAACAAAATAAAAACAAATACCGTATTTTACGGACTATAAGATTTAAGCACCTATATTATAAGCTACCTACTATTATAACCTACCTACCTATTATAAGCTACCTACTATTATAACCTACTATTATAAAGCACCTTAATTTTTAAGCAATTTTTTTAAAAAATAACATTTTTATTATTAGATTGCAAAGCCAGACTAAAAAAAATTCATAGTTTATAAAACCATGTTCCATGTTCTTCTGCATATGCTATTACTTTCAATTTATAGCCCGCATCATATGAATACCGGTACCTTTTATTTTTTTTCCATTACGAAACTAGCTACTAACAAAAATATTGTACTGTTACCGATAACACAAATCACTTTCAATTCAAGTTCACCGGCCCCGTAGACTGCAATGACGCATCATAGGCTAGACACTGTTCTGGGTTCGTGATGGCGGGGCTGGAGGGAGACAGTGTTAGCAAGCTTGTGAATCCCCGCAACTCATGTTCGTAGCATCGGTGCACTGCTGCTGCCAGTTGAATGCAATGTTGTCAGATGGAGATAGGTTTCCCGCAGCATCAAATATGTGGCCATTTTTAAGATTGGCAAGAATTTTAAATCAAACACCGGACATTTTTATATTAATTTCGAGTATAAGACGCACCTGAATTTTGGAGGCAATTTTTCGAAGAAAAAACTGCATCTTATAGTCCGTAAAATACGGTAATCGGTTATGACCATTGGCCTTCTTTGTAATGAGAGTTGATAAAAACATTAAATATAGAAAAATTAATTTAAGTACGAAATTAACTACCGATCTTAGTAATTTATATATGCTATACATCAACCAAAGCTGAATATTATTGCGCTAGAAAACACTAATAATTTAATAGACAATTTGGCATTAGAGAGACATTAGGCACCATCTCTTGATAAATTTAATAATTATAAATTAATTAAATAATTTAAATAATAATCACTGGAAGAAAAGAATTGGCCCGAAGCGGGACTCGAACCCGCAACTCCTGCTTACCGTGCAGATGCGTTGCCAATTACGCTACCCGGACCTTCGGTTCGATCTCCTCTTCCAGCATATATAAGCTAACAATATAACCATCGATGGTTATTACAATGCTGGCTGGGGACACATTCGGCGCCCACGACGTGCAACTCCCAAGGCACTCGACTGGCCATCGCAAACCCCAGCAAGGCATATAAATAAATAAGGTATCGGGTGTAGTAAGGACGTTTGATAATTTATATATGTTTATTATATTCCGTTATGCAGGTATTACAAGCAAAAATTTATTAAAATATTTAGTGATTCATAATAAATTTTAACTCGAGTATTATTTTTGTCAGGTCGGGTTATTAGTTGTAACTTCGCAAGTATAAAATACATTTAGAAATAAACTTTCTTAATAAAACATGGGCAAAACTAAAAATGTGTGTCATTTGTTCAATTTCTTTGCATTTACATTGTAAAGATAGTGCTGCAGGCTTTGTATTCATGGCAACATTGCCAGAAATCAGCCAAGGTTTATGAAAACGCTTATCAAAAAGTAGCAAGGGAAATCTATCCGAAACTTTAGTTGTTAGTTAACAAGCATTAGCTCTTAATTAATGTCATAAATCAGTATTGGGATAAAAAAGCGGGAATAAATATTTCTAGTGCGTAAAAATATTGTGAAATTGCCATAAAAACTTCCACAGATTTTCTCCAAAATTAAGCCCAATCGGTGAGAAATCGCAGGATTCGAAAAGTTGTCCCGCATCTATTTGAAAACATCCGTCAAAATTTGTTCTAAGAACCCAAAAACAGACAGAATGTAAGATTCCAAAGAGCAGTTAATAAATCTTAATACAGACATTGATTCTGAATCTTTTTCGTTTGTAGTAATAGAATTAAGCTTAAGTAAATTAAAAAAAATTAATTACTAAGTTCTTTTGTATGTTTATATTTTCATCTTTTATAAATCAGTCTAATAACGTTCTTCATTAGTACATTATCTTAAAAAATAGGAATAGAGTTTATTAATAACTCTGTTATTCTAATTGTGAAGTTTGTTTAGATGTTATCTCCTTATTTGTCATTTCGCTCGTTTAAATCTTCTTTTCGACGGAGTAGTTTTGTGTTGCCGATTCTTTGGTAAGAATTATTGTTTAGGAGAGACTATTTGAAATCACAATGGTATACAGCATTACACTTAACTAAAATTAAAAGACAATAATAAATAATTTATTGTGTTGTTTACGATAGAATTTTCCATTTAATTTATTGTTATTTACCGTTTTAAATTAAATATTCGTGTACTTAAATTTGTTTTAACTCTAAAACTTATGTATTGAATTTAAAAGGACTTTAGTAAAAGAATATAAACTAGTATATTGTTTATATTTGAAAACATACTAATAATTCTGTAATCTGCATTATAAGTTACTCAGATTTATCTTGAATTTGAGAAAAATTTAATATTAATTATCACTTGATGATGATTATCTAATTTAAAAATATTCAATAACGAAATATTATATTTTTTGACTCAAAAAGTAAGCTAACTAAGATAGATTTTAAGAAAAGGTGTGGTGTTGTAGATTGTTCAAACTCTTGGCATGTTTTCTGTTTAGTTTATGTTTTGCGATAAAACATTAGAAGAAAAAACATTGGATTTTAATGTTGAATATACGGTGTTTATGGCTCAAAATACCATACTTTCCGGCGTATAAGACAACCTCCGACTTTTGAGAAGATTTTCCCGGGTTAAAAAGTCGTCTTATACGTCGGAAAATACAATAATGTACCAACTTGTTTTATATTGTGTTGTTCATATTTTTTGTTTCGTGCCGAAATAGAACAGAATCCCAGTCCTTTGCAACACTCGTCACTTAAATATGATACGCAAAATAAAGGTAGAGGTTGTCCTAGAAAAGAATTAGAAGATCAAATAAATGGAGAAGAGGTGGAAATAGGATTTTTAGGGTTAGAAATCCCTATTAGAATCGCAGTTTTTTACAACAAAATCAATTGTAAAACTTCAAGTAAGTCAAAATCTTGTATTTACAACTTTTTCGAAGCAGCGAGCATTTCGAGTAACGAAGAAGAATATACGTCGGAAACACCATTAACAAATGTTAATTTTGGTAAAATAAACGATCGCTCGAAGGAAATTAAAATATAACTTTGTTAAAATTTCGATAAAGAAATCGTTAAAAAAACAAGGCGAATTCTTTGACGTTGGTTAATTTGGGGAAAAGCCTCAAAATAAAATATTTACTATAAAGATTAATTTGAATTATACCAAATGACTAATGAATTATTAGCAAAAAAATTGTAATTTTAGTGATTTTACCTTTAAAAAATGCACATTTTAAAAGTGAAGTATGTAAATTTATTTTAAAAAAAGAGAGAGAGAGAGAGAGAGAAAGCTTGAAAATTCTTGATTTTGAATTGGAGAATATAAAATCATTAACGATATATAATGCAAATAGTTTTTTGTTAAAATAACTCTGAAATTTTCTTTTAGTATTGAAACATTTCTGGAAAAGTAGAAGAGTTTGAATATTAATTATCATGATTTGTAAGCAAACTAGAATGAGAAGAAAGACGTTTATAACTTTTGTTAAAAAGATAAAACAAGAAGGTAGGAAAACTGCACTTTGTGGTGATTATTTCTTAGAAGGAAATAAAATGTATATGATAGATATAAAAACAAAATTGTTTTCAAATTGATTCCTTTTTTAGATTAAGAGAAATTACTAATAGAACAAGAAAGAAATAATAACTATTCGGAATACCCGAAGCATTTCGTAAATGTCCAACATAATATCGGCAAAACCAGGGATGTACCGTATCCGTGGAACTCCAATCTTGGATCTTATGCGAGCTTGTTTTGAGAAAACTGGAATCCATCCTACCAAATTTCTTGCACCAAAGCGCTCTTTTCAATCGGTCATTTTTTGGAAACCATCGGTTAGGGCTGAAAAGTCATAAGGAGGTGCACTTTCCTGATTTATCAATCGAACTTCATGACAGCCATTCGCTACCAAAGTACGTAGAGAACCGCAGTACAAGCCTTCTTTATTCTGGCAGTAAAAGTGGACCCTGTTTTCCTTTACAGCCCTTATTGTGCCAACTCTTATTGCTCCAACATTATCTACACATACTAGGAAATAGACTATATTGAGGAAATCATAGTTTGTCGCAGGTATTAGCAAGTCTTATTAAGCAACTGATTAAAAAGCATAAGGTTGGGAGTGTAATCCATCTACAATATGAAATAAGAGTAATAACCTTCAGTCAACAGTTGAAAGGAGTGTATCATGAAATAGCCAGATATACTAGCAGCGAACTTTGTTTCCAAAGAAACCCCAAACTGTATGGAATTTTAAGAAACAATAAAGACTAATGTGACTATTTTTGGATTCCTAGAGTATGCAAGGTTTTCCTCGATGATCAATGATTTGGAGCTTATCTTGAATACATTGGTGCCATGTTATGTTCACTATGAGCCTTATTGAAGGTAGATAAATAACTAATTAATTGCAATTAATTTAAATATAAAACGAACAGTCAGATGTCTTTATTGGACTATTTAAGGTTAATTAATTATCAAGTAATTAGGCTAGAAGTAGACAGTTAAATTTAATAGTTAGAATTAAATTAATTTAATTTAAAATATTTTGGAAGAAAAAAGGAATAATTAATTAGCTTTAAATAGTCCGATAAAGGAATCTGGCTGTTTGTTTGATATTTGAAGGAGCAGGAGCAGACTTTGAAAATGCCCTTTCATCTACGACATAAGTTCCTTATGCCTCTGTAGAACAAATACTAGTAGATTTGTGGAGTAGGCTACTTCATTGTGTCCAGTCCTTAGTCATTCCAAGCAGAAAGGGTTTCATTCAAATATTCTAGTTTATTTGCACGTATCTAAAAGCCTTTTACCAGTCCACGTATCATCACACTAAACAAAGTAGTTACAAACGTTTTCGAACCATTACGGTTCTTCTTCAGGTAATGATCTCCTAACGGAATGCTCTTTGATTCAAACTTATAAAGAAATACGATCCGGATCGTTGTCCCGACCCGATCACGTCAGTACGGACCTGCACACTAAGCATGTTGCACTCTATCTTAGAGTTTTATCTAGTGGGACCTGCCATGCCGCCGATAGAGCTATTTTGTCCTTGTAGTTAATGCAATTACTCTCGTAAATCTCTACCATCTTGTTCTAGTTTATATTTTAATACTTGAAGATGATGCCGATCTGGCTCCAAATATAAACGTTCTTTGTCCGACACTTAATTTTACCATCAGATACAAAAAACTTAATAGTATACCACCAGATTTTGTAGGAAAATTAAAATGATAAGATGTTTACTGAAAGGAGATTCCAAAAATTCGTTTGAAATATTTTGGGATCGGCTTTTCAAATTACTGTAACGATGACGACGGTGCCATTTCTGTTTATTTCCACAAGTAATTTTGAGAAAGAAATGGTTTTAAATTTCCTCATATAATCACGATTACCACAACTGATTTATTATCTTCCTTTTCTTTCTTGTCGGTTTCCACTTGAAATCTTTGATTACCATGCATCGGAGAATTATCCAGTTGAGTTGTAATAAAGAGTTTTGATTTAATTTGGATTTATATTTTGTATTGTTTTGCTAGCCGTACCAGCCAATACATTGCACTTTGACGTTTAGATATTAACAGTACAACCCAATAGAATTTAGCTTCGTAATAAATCAAATGCGTGTGACAGTCTTGATCATTGTTTCAGTCTGCAACTTGATACTCTTCATATACATATGCTTCTTTCATAAATCATAATTTTTTGTTTTGCTTCTCTCCGAGTAATTTTTCAGCTTTCAGTTTCATTAATTATGCATGATTTATTATTGATTGAGATAAAACAGGTATATATATATATATGTTCTAGTAAAGTTAATTTCAAATATTTGAAATCTAAATGTTTCTTATGTAATTGTAAAGATAGAAAGCTGCAAACTGGAGAAGTTTTAACGAAAGAAATCAAATCTATAAAATACTTTTAAATGAAATTTTATTTGCTTAAATCTCTTTGACGCTATCTCCCGTATTACGCGGATTTTTTATTACTCTTCCGACTCCATTTTACGTATAACAGAGAGAAAGTATATCAATCCGTCGAAAAACGACCCCCTCAAATTTTTACGCTTATGGATTCGGAGGAACTTGAAATGTCAAGAAATGCAAAAAATTTGGAGATTTTTCTATATGTACGGATGTTAGTGCATGTGGGGAGCATTATTTTTTTCACCCTCTTTGAAGTATAATAACTTCTTGCTTTTGGTTAAAGATTTCTGAAATTTTGCAGGGAGGTTTGCGTATTTGGGGGATCGATGCTGTTAAATTTTGGCGGTTAAAGGTCGAAGAAGTGGAGAGGTACGGGGTTCCACGCAGTTTTAAATTTTGCCAGGAAAGTTAAGCAACTTGTTGCTGGATTTTATATTATTAAATTTAAATAAGAACCAAATAGCTTTTGGGTTTATATTGGGCTATCATTTATTAATTATTTAATATATTGTTATTTCAGAAATTTGTTCAGATGATACAGAACAAAATTTACATTTAATTTATCAAAAAAGTAGAATATTTTTAAATATCGAATATGTACTAAATTATTTATATATGTCTCTGTGTATTTTTTTTCTTTTTTTTTTATTAGACTGACGATGAAGAAGGTGGTAATATTATACTGGAGAATCCAGGAGATCTTTTATGTCCAGTGAAGAATTTTCGCATGTATCTAGCCCGGTTAAATCCAGCCTGTGATGCCTTGTTTCAGCGACCAAAGGATCGAATTTCCAAACAGGACTTGTGTTGGTACGTTAATTCGCCAGTGGGAAAGAACATGCTTGCCACGATGATGTCTACAATTTCCAAATGTGCTGGTCTGAGTCGTGTTTATACAAACATAAGAATTCGAGCCACGATGTATTCCGAAGCACAAGAAAATGGTTGCATTTCGTGTGAAGTTTTGCCAATTAAAAACGTGACTGACGCGAACAGATCACACAATATATCAAATGAAATGGGCACTGACGGTTATGAAATACCAGCAGAGAGTATTGCACTACTTAGCAACAATGTGGTTGGTAATGCCAGGAATAATTCTTGTACTATTCAGGTATCAGAAGACAAATCTCTTCTTGTAACCAATCCTCAGGAATTTGTCAAATCCTCAGCATCATCTAGTATGATCAAAATTTCTTCCACAACATCCTTATCAGTGTTTCCAGTTGCCTTGAGTCGAGCATGTCCAGATTCAACACAATCTTCTTCAGATATGCAACATTTAGACAAAGTTACACAGTCTTCCACTTTGCAGGGATTAAATAGAAATCAGATGTGTTCATCTTCAGAAATCAAAGTAAGTATTTTATTATTTGTATATATATTTAATTAGAAGTAATAATGATTAAAATTTAGATTATATTCACGTTACCTCAATTGCTCACTCGATATTATTAAACAAGAATAAAATATAATTAGCAGAAATTCACAAGAAATTTTAAGAAATTAGAGTATTCTCAGACGTTTACTACCAAACTTCTTCAAGCAAACTATTGAACGGAATAGAATTTATTTAAAAAAGTGCATTTTTGGTGTTATCGGAAGTGCGTTTTATAAAGTTGATTGCTACGGTCTTCGTGTATTAAAGCACTAATCAGTCAAGCTTATTGAACGGAATAGATTTAAATTTATTCTGTTGAAAGCTTAAATCGTAATAAACATGTCAGGGAAACTATATAATTTAAAATTCACAGAAATAGAAAAACAAACACTAAAAAGAAAGTCTTCAAATTTCGTCTGTTTTTACACCTCGAGAACATAACAAAGTTTCTTGGTGGAATTAGGGTGCGACTGTGCAGACGCAAGCGAGCGAGAATATGTGGCGAGAAGAGGCGAGACGCGATAAATATCAAAACCTGTCAGATATGTGCGAGAACTGGAAATTCGCTCTCGTCAGCGTTATTTCTCGTTTCTCGCTTGTGCACGGTTTTCCTTTGCGAAAACTAAATTGCTCTCAAACTCTCGCTCGCTCTAAATTTGCATCTGCGTAATCACACCCTTAACCTTTATCTGAGGCTTTCATCTGCTTCAAATAAAAGCCAACACTGCCGACAGACTCTATGTTCTCGACGTGTGAAGAGTTTTAGTGTGTTTTCCCCTTCCCTATTTTTGTGAAAAACCGTGAGCAGTCGACAATAAAAGTAGTTTCAAATTTATCAATTTAAAGTTAATAAAATTTAGGCTATTAAATTATTTTTTCATACTTAGAACAAAGTTATAATTTACAAGTAAAGAAGTAATCGTTAAAGTTTAGTTTCGTTCTAGCAATAATTAGATAAAAATTCTTTCGTAACTTTTTAAACAAGTTTGTAATTTTAATTACAGTTTTTTAAAGAATCTTCCAAACTTCGAAAGCGTATTTAAAGTTTAAAAAAGGAAAACAAATCAAACGTAGAAAATTTCTGATTAACTTGATTAATTACAATGCGTTGGATTCGTTCCAGAAATTAATTAAAATCTTCCTTTTCTAATTTAATGTTTATCACATATAAAAGTTGAATTATTTAGAATAACAACAGCTTTTCTTAAGTTGATCTGCAGAGAATTAATATATCAATCAAAGATAGAAAATTAATTACATTAGAATAATACAAATAAGCTCGATTATAAAACGAAATTCTTTGATTATAAAAAGTTTGATTGTCGTTAAGCGTTAATGCTTTCAATTATAAAATTAATTATCTCAGGATAATAGAAATAGAAATAATTAAAATACAAGATAAGAATACAGAATAAATTATTTAAAAATTCTCGTAAAAATTCGAAGTGTCGAATCTGCAGAAAGTGAGAATTTCCTCGGAATAAGCGCTTAGAATTTCTTCGGAATAAGAAAAAAAAAAGGATTAGAATTTAATCTATAAAATCTAATAGATAGTTTCCTTATTAAAACAATATAAAAGTAAAATAAAGTTATGTACAAAAGAATGCACTTCGATAATTCTGCGCAGTCGAGATTGATAGTTTTATATATCGGCTATTTGAAACCGGAGATTGTTAATTAACGTTAAAACAGAGCGGCTTGTTTAAATATTTTCGGCATTGAAAACGTTATTTCGTCCGTCCCAAAATTCTAAATCGGTTATTTGACGTTTAAAATAATAAAACTAATTGTAACTTATCCATAATATATATACATTGTCATTTCATAAACTTAAATATTAAGATTGTATAAATAGGTTTAATTAGTTAATTTGTTAAAAATTTATCAGTTTGTATTTTTAAGTTTCTTAGATAAATATTGACCAAGTTTACACATTAATTTTTCTTGTGTACAAACAGTTAAATTTATCATTTAAAACTATCACGTCGTTAAAACAATATAAATGAATAAACAGACGTAATTTAAATGTTTTCCCATCTGAAATATTTACCGAAGTGTATAGCTAATGAAGTTTACCGAGTTTTATTTTAAAACGCCGATCGATTTATTCGAATAAAAATATTTAATGCTTTTACTTTAATTTTTTTGTGCTCGCAATTGTTTAAAAATTGTAAAATCGAATTTCTCTTTTGGCTAAACAAATTCGAATTTTGCTTATTTTGTACCATTTTTTGTTAATGTGGTTTAAGAATTTGTTTGAAGGCCACCCCGTGTACAGTTTTTTTACCCACTGTTGTGTACGATCTATCTTAATTACGTGTACATCTTTTCGTGGACAACCCCGACATTGAAGAATTGACATTAAAAATTCCTGCACATATTTTTTTAACTGATATTAATTCACGACTAAAAAGTAGTCTTATAAGAAAAAATTCAAGTGCAACTAATACCACTAAAGAGTAGTTTATTTAGACAATAAAACTGTATCCCCCTTAAACTGTAAATGTTAATGAATGGTCGGTTCCTGATATATAAGTCGAAATCTCTAATAAAAACAAATATTGAACATTAATAGCGAGGCCGAGGCCGAAGTTTTAAACCTGAAAACGTGTACGTCGGACGTTCGGCGCCGCTTTCCCGTAAGCCTAGAAGTTTGACAATGGTGTTTGTAAAGTCGGCGGAATCGTGCTCGACTTTCCAAATGCCATTGTCAAACTTCTAGGCTTACGGGAAAGTGGCGCCGAACGTTCGACGTACACGTTTTCGCGTTTAAAACTTCGGCCTCAACCTCGCTAATTAATTGAACATCGCAGAATGAAAATACGACTAAAAATTGCATATAATATAACATTTCATGCTCATTCAGATAAAATCAGTAATGAGACATTAAAAATATGCATGTATACATGCAAAATTTGAATGTTTCATTAGTAAAGCTCTCGTTTCAAGCTCAAATTATATAAAATTTATGCTGCGCATTCTAAGTATGTTTAGAGTGTACTTAAATACTTTTATGCATATTTACTTATATATTAATATTTAGAACCCAAGTACATTCAAACTTGTTCTTTTAAGAATAACTACAGACACCACCTGGCTTTGTCTTATCAAGATAGAATCGAGGTGGAGCATTGTTTTTGTAATTAAGAAATTTTAATTAGTACACGTAAATTAACTTTTGCTCTATCTAACTAGAACACTGACATGTATTTGAATGTGTACGGGTGTATATGAGTGAAAGAGAGAGTGCGCGCACAAGATCAGAAGATAACAGTTGCTGGTCACACACGAAGACAATCCTTACATTTGTCAGCCACATAGAGGTGATCTTTACACTTGCTCAGCATTGATTGCTTTGTTCTTGTGTTTTTTTTTGTTTTTAGTGCCCGTTTTTTTAGGCATGAACAATGATGATTTATTTTTCCCACCTAAATTCTGTTTGGCACACTCAGTTGCCTCAGGGAGCACGTACATTGTCATTTTGACCCCACTGTATCTAGAAAACAGAGTCATAGAACCCCGTTTTTTAATGGAAAATGGTAAAATTTAATCAAAATCAATCAAATTTTGAGATTGAATGCAATTTTGTAAGCCACGTAGAAGAGGCTTTGTTAATGCTCCACCTCAATTAGTCCTCGCCGATAAGTGATTAAGGCTTGAAAATACTTGGTTTTTGATAAATAAATATTAATCTAAATCTGAAATAGGTTTTATTAAAATAGTTTATTCATTCACGCGTAGTCAACTTGATAATCATTTTAGCTCAAAAACTGTTGTAATCATATCCGCATTCCAAGAAACTATTGGTATAAAGTAATACAAATAATTTCAACCGTACACCACGTAGAACTAATAGAATCTATCAGTTATACACGATATATGGGGCACCTGTCCTTTGCCACCTTGTCTACTCCATTGTGAGTCTGGTTGAACCCATGCTTCATAATTATGAGTTAAAATCAGCAGAAAATATATCATTGAATAACCCACATTTGGTTTTAATTAACTTTTAAACTCGTGAGTTATTTGTTTAATTATTCAACTTTCCGTACATAATAAACAAGTTTTAAACGAAAAAAAAATGTATCGATGGGTCGTTTTGGCTTGATTAAAATTCTTATTGCTTATTTCTTTTCAATTTTGTAATATATTGTATATTTAATTATTATTTTTGATTATAATTCATATCAATATATATGTATACATAGTGTATATCTGTAAAGGAACAGTAATAATGTAACCAATGTCACAAGAACAAGTTTTAAATGTTTATTTTGGGGCACAGCCAAATCGGTATTGATAATTATTCTAATTTTGGCACGTATTATAACTGCTATTTATAACAAATGCTTGTTTATTTACATTTTAAACCTTTAAAAAATTGTACAATAGAATATAATTTTGCAATATGATAGATAGTATATATATACAGTAATGTGTCTAATACTTCTTGGATCTAATAAACTGTTTTACAGATCTTTTATAATTTAATTTACATATTTCTACAAAGCATATGATTTAGAATTCCTATCTTAATCCTTACTTTTTATTAATTTATAGCCATAACAAAAAACTTAGTGTATTAAAGTTAAATGTAAAAAAATTCATAAAGTTCTCGGTGATTTTGCAGCATCGTCACTTTCTACATTGAACAGTTCATTTCACAAAGATGTTTATGTTCTTCAATATAAATTCATTCATTTGTTAATCAAACAACAAAAATTAGCGAGTATTTTTAAATTAAATATTAATTTCGTTTACGACAACAATGCTCGGGAAGTGATCGTTAACTATCGACACCGTACAAAAGAGATAAAATATCATAAAGTGAGTGGATAAAACTATTGAATACCGATAATAGGTTGTGGGTTTGTATCATATCTGTCCATTGGACTGGCTGCATAAACTTCTCGGGGTTTTCTTCACACGTCGAACGTCCAAATAGGAGCAATTTCTCTTAGAAAGTCCTTCCAGGAGGCACCCCCTTGGCAGATCATCAAGATGTTGCAGTGCTTATTCTATCAATTTAAACTGAAAAAATACAACAGAGCTCATGTATAGGAATTCTGCTGGTAATTCAATGATATAAAACATAGGGTTTAATTATATTTATTTTGGTCGATTAAACATAAACACTCATTGTGACATCATCTCTTGATCGTGGGTAGTTTGGGGAACAATAAATTGGTTATTTAAACCTTACATTTGGGATCATTGAATTACATATACCTGCAGACGCAGGATTATGGAATATTCAAGAATTATCTAATTGAAATATAGTCGGCGAGACCAACAACAAAGGAAATATCCTTTTACATTCTGTTTGGAAAGTGGGCATAGCCAAAAATTAAAGGAACGTTTAATCACCGTTAGCTAGATAAATGAGAAGATAAAGGCTTTAGCCTATTGTTCTGGGGATCTAAATTTGCGTGTCAGAAATTTTCACAGGTGATTCAACCCAGATGTGTTAACCTCTATACTTTATCACCTGTCGACTTCAATTAAATCTAAAGAGAAATTAAATAGTTTTTTTAATAGAAAAATTACCAGTTGATTAAAATTTATAATGTATTTGATTTGAATAATAATTACGCTTGTGATATTATGTGGACTTTCACTTTTTGACTATGTGCTATATAATGTAATTGTTTAACTAATATGAATAGAATATTACATTAAACAAAGTACAAGTATGAATATTAAATCTATAGAAATAAAAGAATTATATTTACAAAACTTTTAATTAATATTTAGTTAATGTCTGTATATAGTTAATTAGATTGGTTTAAAATAAAATAATTTTCAGTAAACTCGAACTTTTTTATGAAATTAATCCACGATTAAATTGTCATATGAGCAATCGCCAGTATATTGTTCTATTGCTAATGACAAATTAGTTGTTAAAATTTACCAAAGAGGGAGTTACAAGATACAACTACTGTCGATATTTTGTTGTTCAAACTCGCGTGTTTGCCTTATTTGAACAAAATCTCAACTCGTTGGCATCCTCGGTTCGACGAGTTGCGTGTCGCAGAAAATCTAATCTCTCGGATTTTTGCTCGTTATACCAAGACAATCAAAGACGAGATTGGAATTGTGTGTCGGATCACCTTTTTTCACTCGTGAGACGAACGATGCTCTCGATCGAGATCGGAACGACTTTTGAATCGTATTCCGGCACGTCGTGTAAATATCCGAATCGTCGACAAACGTTATCGATCTGTTTTTGGGTGCAACAAAACGTCTGCAGTAGTCATACCGTCTCTATGCTTCAGTTACTAATCTCTTCTTTGACGACGGTTGCGTATTCTGGCCTTAAAATTGATCTTTTACCTATTTCTCATCCCTTCTCGATCTCTTCTGTCGTACGAGCACGATATAAAATTGTTAACGTAGTTTCTCTTCTGACATCATCCTGATTTACTTTCATCTTTTCTAATATTCAATTATTCTTTCGTAACTAAATATTCTCGACTGCCCTCTTAAATTAGCTAATTTTGTATATTTTTTACTGATTTAAGAAAGTTTCTATGGTAACTAATTCGGGAGCTAATCATTAATTATAATTTTGTAGTATTTAAGAATACGTATGCAAACTGAGATAAGTTAGATATGCGAGATGTCAGCTCACAGATATATTTTTGAAGCTAAATGTAAATTTTTTAAGATTTTAATACGAACATTTTTAACATACGTTGTACTTTGTACAGAATTTGAAACGTTAAGATTACATTTATATACTTTTGTATGGCTTATAATTCTAAATTTAATTAATATCTTAATAGGAAATTTATCATTACTATTGGAAAGATTCATTTCCTAATCACATATTAATTCTATAATTGGCTACTGTAGAAGCAAATACAAATATCAAGTAATTTAAGATAAATATATCAATCAACTTATCTCAAGTTGAATGTGAATTGTTTAATAATTGAATTTTAACAATTCAAGTGTTTAAAATTGCTCCCATTCTTAGATGATTTCGATGTTTAGTGTGTTCCAGGAACGACATCAGGAAGATAACGACCTGAAATCACTTTACATATCTTCCATTTACTAATATTACAGTTTTAGTAGTTAGGAAAAGAATTATATAATTATATAAAATTAAATTACCTACAGTACAGATATACATATGTATAGGGCATACATTAAGTACATTTCATTATGCACCAGTCTCAGCCGTAACCAATATACCAGTGAAATAGTTTAATAATCTTTTACCAGAACATCTGGTGACCTAACAAGACGACAGAAGCAAACGGCACTATATTGTCGTTTGCAGACTTATTCCATCGAAATATCTTCAGGTTAATACAGATGAATAGTAACAGTGATGTTAACGATATAATCACGGAGGCAGCCTTATTGTTTCATCGGAGTTTACCATGTTTACCACATCAGTTGCTGCACTGATGAACTCGTCGATGAATATCGGAACACATTTTAGAACGTTGCAGACAGTTAATGTTCTTTAAAATTATATTGCTGTTTTAATTAACTAAATAGATTTTACGGAATTAAAAAATATCTAATTTTACATTTCAGTCTCAAAATGAACAGTCTGATAATACGAAGATTTGTACAAATGTTTTTAATCAACACGAGCATATCAACAAATGTGCAACTTGCAATACAATACTCAAAAATCAAGGAGGAATACTTTTGACAGCCGGTCGATTAGGGAAAAGATTATTTTGTTCCACGGGTTGCCTCGGTCAGTGGGTTTCTCAGGATAACAACAAATCTATTTCTACATCCTCATCGTCATCTTCGTCGTCATCGTCATTGCCAACGTGCGATTATTGTCAAATAAAACAGACACCAAAATATCATCTGATTGGGGATAATGGCGTCGTCCAGAAGTTTTGTTCTAGTAATTGTATGGTTCATTATAAAAATTCGCCAATTAATGGTCATTATGGAACAGTGCCATGGTGTACAGAAAGTGATAAGTCCTCATATCTTTCTGACTCAGGTATTTTAGATATTCTGTTTTAAAATAATTAAATATTTTATTTTATATTTATAATAAATATGATGTCTCCATTCTGTCTATTCAGATAGTCCCATTCCAGTTATAAGTTCAGTTGTTTCCCTTTCGACTGATCAAACAACCATTGGTATGGAAGATGATGAAGAAAGTCCGGAAGACGAAGATGATGATGAAGAACTTGATAGCGAAGAGGAAGAAAATGACGACGGAACTCTTGGTTCACCAGTTTTTATTGTTCCAGATGAGGTATGTACAAACAAATCCATGTAAAGATACAGAATATATTTGGTGTATACTATCAAGAAACTTTTTATATATTTCTATATGCATAAAAATATAAATTTATTGATCTATTGATGATAAATTTTCCAAATTAAGCTGATAAAAGACAGTTTATTAGAGTTTTATAGACTAAATTAATGGATACGAGGTATTGTACACATGTAGCCCACCAGTGGATAAAACAACTGAACATTGATTTTGGTTGTGGGTGGGATCACTTCTGACCGACGGGCTGGCTGCGTAGTTTTCTTAGTTTCCTACACATGTCTAACACCTAGATAGGAGCAATTTCCCATAGAAAATTGTCCTGGGGCATCCCTCTTTGCAGATCATCCGCACGTTGCTTTACTTTATTCCATATATCTAATCCAATTCACATATATCGAAGTAAAACAGAGCTTGAAAAACACTTATAAAGATATTTTTAATTTAAAAATCTGTAAAAATTATGTTTGAGATCCATAATATAGAATCAGAAGGTTTTTATTGATTGCACAAATAAGATCATACGTGATTTGTATGTGTAAGTAAAGTCAAATCATGTTTTGATCTTACTATAGCTTTACATTTATTAGAAAATTAAGCAATGATTTATACATATGTATATATATATATATTTTTTTTTTTATTTTAGCTCCCAACAACATCCACATTCCCTTCTCCCAACCGTAAACACAAAATGAAAGAAACAATTCCCCGATCCGTTCACAGTCTTCTTCCTCAATCGAAATGTCCTCGGAATGATTATTCTTCGTGTCTGAAACCTGCTATGACTTCCGTAAGTGTATTATGCAAACCAAACATGTGTAGCGTTGGAGTCCAAGTAGGTAAGTATCGGTTATGACAAAAGCTATAACTAAATATTTTCTATGAAATATAATTTCTACTTGTAATCCCAAACTTTTCCAGGGCCATCTAATAATTATCCAACAGAAAATGGTATCAGTAACCCAGGGAACTGCTTAGTTGAGCCTAATCATGATCACTTAAATTCTAAGCTGTCAGACGATAACTTAGGGGATTACAAAAAAGATTTGATTCCTTTACAGGTAAGTGCAATTGTTATAGTACTAATATAATCTCGTAACATAGATTATTGGTATAATCAACAGAATCAAATCAAAATAAAATAAATAAAATTCTATTTTCCTTTTCCATTCTAAATGCCATAAATAGCACGATAAAATTATGTATGCCATTAAACATGAAAAATCTCTGGAAGTCCAATACACATGGACATCAAAATTAAAACAACAGTTGTCATGTAATTCTGTTTTGTTCCAACTAAAAAAACGTAATATTATCATTTGTTGTAATCATACCTAATATGTATGTATGTATGTGCATACATATATATATATTTAGAAAATTACGAATGCAGTGTGACCACAGGGTCTGCACCTCCTTGATGCCACGTCAGGACTGACACCACCGTGTCCTAACGTACGCAGAAATTGCGATGGCCATTAATAGTTCATTCGCGTGCGAGCGGTCACACTTGTAGGCTTTAGGACTTGGAATGGAGGCGGATGGAGACAACCAGAAGAAGTACACTCCACAAGCTATCATTTAACAAATACCTGTTTATTTATCAACCGTTATTTACAAAGCTATATACAGACGTCAGTTTAGATGCTTAGCAGATGCTAGTTATACAATATATAGGAAAGGGGGCAAACCTTATCATTAAGATCGCGAATCTGACCGCAAGAGAGAGTTTACATTCATTCGTGCTTTGATAAATACCTTGATAATTGGAAGTTTGTCGTAGTCGCAGATTCGAAGGTCCGTTCAAGGAAGCTTCTAGGAGGAAAGTCCTTTTTCTCTCCAGTGGGCTATGAGTGGCGACGGCTGATATTGGCAAGCACATACAGTTTAAGAAAAACGTGAATTGGACGAAGGCGAACTTAGATTCGTCGACCCATTCTCTTTATTAGGGGGTCATCCTAGGTTTTTCCCATGACCTTATTAGGAATTACTCTGCAACGGTCCAGTAGTCGAATTTTAATCATTGATTGTGGGTGATACATTAGGAAGCTGTGTCACCTTTGAAAGGAAGTGAATCCGGAGAAAGATCTGATCATGTCTTTCCAGTTTTTTATTAAGTGTTGAGAAAAAAAAAATAGAATTTTCTTACCATGAATTTAAGCATTATTTTGTGTTATTTTAAAAACGAGTGTGAAAGTTTATGGAAAAAGTTCATCAAATTTGGTATAAATTTTCTTATTAAGTAAACTATATATTTTAAATGATTCTTAAATTATTTATTAAATTTTTAAAAATAAAGTAAAGTATTTTTTGTTTACAGATGGATATCAGCATTGATAGCAGTGCCAAACCTGATACTCAGATTTACAAAGCACCACCTAAACTTACTGCACCACCACACATAATAACACTCGACTCGTTCCGTTTCGGAAGAATGTCCAGAAAAATGTCCTGGGATGAGGTCGCACAAAGAAGTAAACTGCAGACCATGTGGGCAGTGAAACTCTTTCGAGGTATATACAAAAAGAAGTTTTTAAGTATGCGTACAGGTATTTCTTGTATCCGATATATTTCATTCTTCGGGCCGTCTTGGGTGATTTGTTGCAAATAGATGGCCTGAAATTTATATTTGTGACTAAATCCTTATTTTGACAATGAACAACAAAATAGATGATATCAATTTTTATCGGCAAGCGTGCACAGTTTAAGAAAAAAACTGTGCGCTCGCCGATATATTTGAAATGTTGTTTGAAGAAAAGGGCAGTTTTAATTCTTTGATAGATAGTTTCTCTCAGCGCCATTTGTTTTGTCTACACTCACCACCTGCCATCTTAAAATTAAAAATGTTCTGTACAGATATATTCAAGGTAATTTAATGACACATTTTATATATTGGCACATCTTTATCATGCACTTTTATATCATTCCTTAAACATAATTGTTCACATTGTCAGTGCATTATTATTTATTATATCAATATAGTGTTTGAAAATGGAGAAATCAATACAACAAAATCTTTTCTATTTGATAGAGAGATCATTTTATATGAAATATGATAGAATATTATGTTTAATTAGTGCAGGTGTGTATTTTATTCTGCTTTACCAGTACAAAAAGGGCTGTTATCTTATCCATTATGAGTTCAGCCGGACTCACTATCCTATTGGCCAGGCAGACCATTTTTAGGATGGTAGCCAGACTAACCAAAAAGTTTCTGAGAATTTGATACAGTTTATTTGCACGATGGGAAAAACCTGGATCATTCTTGTTAATGAGTCTAATATTAGAAACACACTTATAATACCGCAGTAAATTTTTCAACAGGGACAAAGGAAAATTTAGGAGTTGCACAGAGTACAGCTGCACTCCCCTCTAGGCAGTTGCAAAAGTGGGTTTGTTGGGTAGTAAAAAATTTTATAAGATATATTTTTTGCTTCCCGATTCCCTAATAGTTTTCTGGAGCCGCTATTGAACAGGGACGATTGAAATCTCCATTTTCGGACAGTAGCCTACAAAGAAAGGAGTAAGGGCTAATTATGTTTTTGCATCCCTTTTGATGATGATTTACATACTTGTTATAAAAACACTCATAGCAAGAATTTTACCACTTTTTGCTCTTTTGAATTACTCTGCGTCGCCATAAACACACTCGTAATCTTAAAACTTTGTCTTGCAGATTGGCTTCAGTGTCGAAAGAAACTTCAGCCGGATTTCGAAAATTTGTCACCGATCAAACTGGGAGAGATGCTTCAAGAATTTTACTCCAATCTAAAGAAGCCGGATGGCGACGATTACAGCGTCAGTACCTTTCACAGTATTCGTGCTAGCATTAACCGTTATCTTTCTCTTCCTCCCCATTCGAAACCCTTCAGTATTATACGAGGAAGTGAATTTCAGAATGCCAATGAAGCTTTCTTTAAGCGCGTCAAAAGTATTCAGCACAACAGCTGGTGCCCTCCGCAGATTACAAATAACCCAAATATTCCAAATCAGTAGATGTTTTTCTTTTTTAAAAAAAGAAATTAACCCAATTTATAAAAAAAAAGTCTAGAAAACGAGTTATATGCTGCACGAAGTGAAAAAAAAAGAAAGAAAAGAAAAAGAAGCATTGAAACCGGTGGATTGATTCATACAGGACTTTTTTTTATACCATTAATAGCAAGTGTGGATGCAGAAAATCCACAATTTTCGTCAGTATTTTGAGAAGTGAGTGCAAATGCTTTTTGCTGTGTTGTTTTAGAGCATAAATCAATTTACCTGTTGCGATTATATGACTAAGAAATGGTAATACGCAGTAAGTAACTTTTTTTAAACGCAAAGTAAAATCGTGTAAAGATACAAACACACACCGACTTCAATTTACTAAACAAACAAATGTTGTTTTTTATTGTGCAATCGAATATTGGTGTTACCATAAAAAAAAATAATATCGTAAACTACGTAGAAAATTTACAGGAACATTGTCGTTGAAATAAGTCATAGTGATTTATATTGTTAACAAAACAATATTTAGTAATTTATATTTATCTTTACTAAATCTGTTTATAAAAAGCAAAACTTTTTTTATATATATATACTTATGATATATATATATTATATATATTTAATAATTTATTTAAGAACGACAGCTATGCTCCTACCACTTAACACTTGACAGTAATTACATATTCGGATGATCCATTAGACATTACAGATACAAAGGAAGACAAATGTTGGCCAATCAGAAACCGTTTTTAAAAAATCTTTCGTACTCATTGCTTCCAACAATCTTCCTCTTCACCATTTTATCGAACGAATTAACACGTCGGTAGTAGCATTAGTGTTTTTCATTTATACACTTTTTATTTATTATTATTATTATTAATTATTATTATTATTTTTAAATTAAAGCTTTAAAATTTTTTGTGTTTTTATAAGAAAAATATATATATATCTCTTGCTAATTATTTTCCGTCCACTTCCGTGTCGTGTGGCACGGGGAAGTAATTTTTTTATATGTGTATATTATCGTATCCGATCTAGTTTATCTTTTAATTTAAGACTACATATCCATTCTCTGTAGATTGAAATACTTTGTCTTCTCGCATTAGCTGCTTAATGGGTCGTTTCTGTTGCAGAGATCCTAAACGAGAACCCGAGATGCACGTTTTAAAATAATTTTCCAGACGTGCGGCACGCTCGATAAACCCAAACGAATGGATTCACACGTAACCAAAGTATTGCAGGTATCTAGTTTACGTTTGCGTTTATTACAAACAGCAATAGACGAATGGCAAAAAAACACGATTACCGTATTCCTCTATTGTGTTAAGACGCAAAAAAAGTAGAAGTTTATTTTTTAATAAGATTGTTTTAAACTTTTAAATCTAAACTAAGCTAGAGGTGTCATACACTTTATAAGACATTTGAGCAAACAGGTATTACAATCAGGTTTTTTTTTAAAACACACAAAAGATAAAAAACCACTTCCATCACCGCACACCCTGCCAAAAACTTATAAAGTCTAACTGACACTTCTGCCATAGATGCAATTTTGAAGCACAATATTACAGAGCACACGCATACGAACAATTTTACAACAGAAATCTTTTGAACACATTCAATTGCCTGCAAATAGATAACAAAACCTACGGTCTGAGATGTTCTTGTATATAAAAAAAAAAAAGCATTTTATCACTTACATATTCTCATTTTATTATATTTGTCATTTTAACTCATAAGAGACGATTTAATTTAATGTTAGAAGTGGCGTGTTCGTCTTCTCCGAATAGCGTATGCTATCAGATCAACTTGAAGTCCAGTGTGTGTCAGAAATGTCTTCAATTTGACATAAAAGCATACACTATTCTGATGGAACGAAAACACCGAATTATTATTATTATTATTCGTTGCCATTATTTATTAGTTATGCTTTCGTAGTGTATAAAAAACAAGAGTTCATTCCATCTTTTGTTAACCGAGATGCTTACGAGAGCCATGCAAATTGTTTTTTTTTTTGTTTAGTACATGGAGCTTTCAACGTCCGAGTATTGTGTTGTTTACGTTAAGTTTTTTTGTTTATTCAATGATATTTTTTTACATAAACATATATATATATACAATTGCCTATTGAAACAGAAATGTATTTTTCACATTTCTATGGCAGCTGTAATCAAAGTTTTGCTAGCTATGCAAAATTTCTCTATCTATCTATCACTATCTCTCCTCTCTCTCTCTCACTCTCTGTCGGTACATTATTGCTTCATTCTTAATATCTGTGGTTTTTTTTATTATATAGTATAGAGAATTAGTTATATTTAGAAGAAGAATATATTATTGTTTGTAATTATACCTCCTAATCATTAAGTTAAGAATCAAAAATATGATTCAGAATCGAGATTTGCATCGAATTTAGATATTCCTGAAGCAAAACTTGATCGATTTGTTGCCGTTATTCCATTGCCAATCGCCAAAGATATGAGTTTTTCAGGCTGCAAACTAATTGTCCCATCCATTTATTGATCATAAAAGAGTTCAGACGTACCAGTGCGACTCTCGGTTAATTTTCCTGGTCTCGATTGTGTATTTTTGATGCATGCAGATTAACTAAATTCGATGGATAAATCAGCTGAGAAATTATTTTTTTAATTGATGACAGAAAACAAAAAAAAAAATTGTTTATTTTTCTGATAGATCACGTTTCTAAACAAACACAACACGGGCAGCTGTTTTTGAACTTTTATTGAGGACATTTTTAAATATTTCAGTAGGGAATCTGATTTTGAATCATCTTTTTGTACTTGGACTTGACTGAATATACCGTGTTTTATTTACCTTCAGAAATGTTGACCACGCAGAAAAAAAAAATACCTCTTTGGTCGAATTTCATTGGCAGTAAACAACGGGCACTTCTAAGTGGCAAGCAACTAAGCAAGCAAATTGGTAAAATAGAAATTGGCACGGTGTAAAATTGGCACAGAAATCAGTTCGCTCGACCCACTTCGGACGAGCGAACAAATCGACTTTCTTGGCCAATTGACCGACAACATTGCCGATTTCAAACGGACTAAGCAAACCGACGATATTGCCCAATTTGTACGAAATGGGCTAAGCGAACCACCGACATAGCCATTACGAAACCGGCTACGTCACTGGTTTGAAATTGGCTTGCTTAGACCGTTTCATAAGAAACGGGTTACTTACTTATCCGCTTGCTACCCAGAAGCCGCCCATAATATTCCTTCCGATAAAATGGCTGCTCTCGGCTTCTTAGAAGAAGCTAAAATTATTTAAACAGATATACCTCTACTCGTACACAGATATATGCTTTTGTAGTCCTTTTCTACTGTGATTTTGAAGTATGGTATAACATTTAGTAACCTCTGTCCCCCTCTGCAAAATCTTGGTCCAATTTATATATATATATATACATATATATTCTTGGTCGGCGTATGACGGAAACGCCCGAGCGACTTTCTCGACGGTGTTTTATAAAAACATAATTAATAATAATAATACATTAATTCCATAGCAGAGCAAAAAATTGCATAATAATTCGGACGAGAGAGAGGGATCCTCCGTCGAAAAGAAGGAATCAGTTTATGCCGCCATCACGTCTGGTACTGTCTGCAATTTTAACTTATAAAGTGTTATAAATATATATATATATTAAAAAAAACATATTGACGCACGGTTTGCTCGCTTTTAGTGGTTTTTATGTTCATTGAAAAAAAAAATCCATAAGTTGAACTTTTTTGGTATTTGCAAACTATTATATTTGCATCGGTGGTGTTCAAAGTTCCAAAAGAAAAAAAAACTTCATACCTCATCTACACTTTGCTCGCTTTGCATACTCCTTGCCAAAGCTACTCTGTACACACACACACACACACACTTCTGTAACTTAGCACCGGAGAGCGAGAACCGCGGCAGAGCGATGCCACCGCGGAGTTTTCGTCACGCCTCCGAAAAACTTACCTCTTTCAAAGCAAAGCTTGCAAAACCTGCATATCACACTTTGGACACCACTAGTCAAAAAAAAAAAAAGTTGTTGTTTAATGATGCCAATTTGGGCTTGCCAAATATATATTAATGAGTGCCAAAATATATATTTATGTGAACATTTTTTTATAATTTATTATTATTACAATATTTATGACTTGAGCGCCATCTGTCCAAAAAAAGGGATGTCACTACTCTTTTTTATTATTATTATTATTTTTTATTATCGTATAATCCCCGATGGCCGTCGAGCGTAATCTTTCGACGTTCGTTCGCTTCGAGTCGTAGTTGCGTTGTTCACGTTCCTGGCGATTGTTGTTGAATTTTTCGTTCGCCCCATCCTCCTCCTCCCCTATTGAATTTTAATGGTAAAGATGCATCTTGAGACGAATAACCACATAATCAAAACGGCTCGAAAATTGGTTACAGATTTAAAAAATAAAATAAAATAAATAAAAAATTACAACCAACCGGTGCATAAGTATGCGATTAAGTTGGTAACAAAGAACGTCTTCAAAAAAAAATAAATAAATAAATACTGGCATACACAAATATGCATTTAATGCTCTGGAACTTCACCGATGAATGTAAGATATTCCACAAATTTTTCTTTGTAATCATTTCAGAATGTGTAGAATTAGAATAGAAAGTGTAATCGTCAATTTATGAAATATCCAGTAGTGGTAATGAAGATGTGTCTTTTTTCATTAGTGTTTGTTGTATGTAAAAGTGGGCACAAAGTGTCACATTACCAGCATACTTGTCTTTCCACTCCTAGAGTGATGCGTAATTGTATGTAAATTGTTTTGGATGTCGACTTCATATATCTTGCTATAAACTAAAAGGAAAAAAAAAATACCAAAAAAAAAAAACATTGTTGGGATATTCAGACTGTTAAACGTAACAGTTGAATTTTATTATGAAAGGAAAATTAAAAAAAAAAAAAAACAACAACAACACGTGTTACTTAATAGATAATTCAGGAAGTTTCCGTATTTTTTGCTTCAGGAAAAAAAAAAAACAAATTTTTGCAAACGTATGTCCGGTACCAACGAATCTCCGTTTTTTCCTTTTTGGATATCAGATTCCATTATTGCTTGTGTGGTTCGTAATTTTTGAATTATTATAAGACGTTTCGATTTATTTTTCAAATTGTTTAAGTTTATACCACACAACCAAATGCAGCAAAAGAGTACAAATTCATACAGCCAGTGTATTTTCATATTGTTATCGATCAGTTTGAACTCCTGATATGCAGTTGTATTCTTCCATCATATAGTTGTAACATTCATAATGTAGAACAGAAATAAAGTGGTATCATCATTATAATATGTGTCTCGTATGTTTATTTAACCTCCTACGCTAGAAATTCCGTCGGGCGCCGTTACAATAAACGGGTATGTTGTCTGGTTACTTTTATACGGTAAAGTGACACGTGGGCGATGTGTCGAGAAGAATGATCCCTCCCTCCGACGGGGAGGGAGGGATCGTTCCTCTTTCTGTGGGCCGTTAGTTAGATGTTGAAAACGTGAAAAAAACTCGGAAAACTACACGTGGCGAGGTGCGGACCCGCGATCGACTACAAAGCCGGGTAGTGTGGGACGAGGCCCAACATATCCAGGATATACCACTCTGAAATATTCGTGGGATTCACCTGGATTCGATCTCAGGTCCCCCGGAGTGGTAAGCTGGTGCCTTAACCGCTCGGCCATCTGGCCTACTCCAAATATTAAACTGAATTTAGAGTTATCACAATATACCATCGTCGTGGACGAGAGGTTAGTATCATCCTACCATTATGGGGGAGGACCTGGATCAAATCAAGGTGGTTGAAAAACTTGAGGAACTCAACACCGGGTTGTCTTCATTGTGAGCTTTTGGATGATACATTGCGAGTAAGGACCCACGACTACCGAGCGCCAGCTAGGTTCAGTAGTCGTGGGTTCATGTTTCAACAACAGGCTGGTCATGTGGAGTTTTCTGGGTCTTTACATGTTTAACACGTAAATAGGAGAGGACAATCAAAATTGGAATAAAAATATTAAATAACTAAGACCGAACTCCGTTGTATGATTTAATAAATAAATAATCGGTTTGGACGATTAATGAATGAAACTGTCGAGTTCTGTGGGAACAGCACAATGGGCATGTCGTCTGGTAAAGACACTAATATAATTGGAAAATTTCGTCGCATTTGACGACGTAATTAGAGTTGTCGCTGCGAATTACTTCACGAAGTTTATAAGAATTCCCAGAATTGGCAAGCTCCAGAGTGCTCTCCGTAGCTTGCTGATAAGTTTAAAATGACGGATGCAAAAGGGTAGCCAATCGGTGTTCGCATACTGAAAAGCAAAGCAAATGGTAACTGGATAACTTCTCTTGGATGTTTGTTGTGAATGCCAGATATTAAAAAGTTGAGGAATCAGATAACACGTTATTTCTGAATTTTCGTGCGGGAAAATCTTGCTAGTATGTTAATTTCTTGACATTTTCATCCTTGTGAATCCTCACCATTTTGAATTTAAAAAAAATGATCCGAATTGTAAAGAAAATAAATTGCCGGATCTTCTGTTTTGCATATTTGGCAGATTTTTGTTAGTTTTTTTTTTAACCTAATCCCGCTTCGTATTGGTAAGACGAGCTCCAAGTAAGCAAACCAATAGCATACTTTGATATGAAACGGATTATGCTATTGGTTGTCACTTAGAAGCATACATGGCTTCTCACTACACAAGATTTTATAGGAAGGTAATTGCTGTGTGATACCACATTGCCTGTATTTGGAATCGGTTTGAATCTTTGAATGGATTAAGTCGCCTCGATATTGAAAGTACATGATGATTCTTTGGAATAATTTATTGTAAAATAATTATCACACAGTACAAAAAAATTTACGAAATTGTGTCAATGCCGAGACAAAACAGAGCTATATTAGCTATGTCACAAAAGATTTTGTCGTCATTTTTCCAGTTCGTCGCCAAGTAAGGGCTTGCGCATTAGACATCGAACAACATTTACGTCGGCATGCGCAGTAGTGTCGAGTTTTCTGCGTGTAATAATAAATGATGCCATTAGAGATTTTAATCGAAGAAATTAGAAAATGTCCACGTCTATGGAAAAAGTCACTAGAAGAATTGCAGCATTAAAATACTGGGGGCAATGCTTGCATCCCACCCTCCATCGGCATCGGCATAAATGTCCATTGTTTTCATTGGGAGAATGATGCAAGCGTAATGTATCAAGTAGTCTCTTCGGCCATCTTAAATTCTTACTTCCAAACTACTCAAACACCGTGCGTGGCCGAGCATTATTCTACTGGAGAATGGCTGTGGTCCTGCCGGGTAAGGCAATACATGGAAGGTGCAGGGATTTCCTGAACTTATCATTGCGTGTCGATGTCTCTTGCACCACTACTAAGGGCAACGAACTGTGTACGATGGCTCCCAGACTAGCGCATTGGCAGTGGATTGGCATTGGCAGTTCTGCTCGATGATAAAGATGACACCAAAGTGCTCGCCAGCAATCTTCCTCACACTGACATGATGGTTGTCAGACAGACAATAACTAAACAAAACCAGGATTGTCACTAAAGATTATGTACTGCCATTCCATAGCAGTCGGTTGCTTCTCTTACAGTCATGGACCAGTGTAAGCAATGACAATAATGTTTAATTGTTAATGACAAGATATGTGGCAATTTCTGTAAATGCAAATTTGCCTCTGCTAGCGCTTGCCAATGGTACAGTAAGAGACGGAAGCCTTGCTAAAATACTGTCTCCTGAGGGATAGGTGCCATTGCAGTATTTGTGCTTATCTTTACAATCAGACAATTCTCACTTGTGGTTTGCCACACCTGGCAAACCACGAGAGAGAATTGTGGGCAACCAGAGCTTGCCCACCAAGTATGTGCCCTCGTGTATCCACTCTCTCAACATTTACACACAGATGGATTGGAACAGCAGGGCAGGCACTTCAGCAACCCACTTGATGACAGCCATCCTACTTCCCTCAGTCCAATGTAGTGAATCCAAGGCATTCTAGCATACAATTGGTCCACACTGTAAACATGTATACACATATCAACAGCAGCATACGGCTGTCGAACAGCTTTGCATTTTGAAATAATCTGGATAACTTTTTTCGTTAACAAGTATACATAAGAATTGGCTTTAATCCTTCCATTTCTTACATAAGTTTAGTAACCAGAAGTTGGCTACTAGAAAAATTGGCTAATGTGTCATTTGCTTAAGCAAATGACACATTAGCCAATTTTTCTAGTATGAAGTTTCAAAATGTGTCGGCAAGAAATTGGAAAATTAATTAGTCATACAATACTTGCACGATTCTTCTACCGTATGATTTTTAAGTAAGTAGCACTTTTATTCTCTCAGACAAAAACTGTACAATTGTTCTTTAAGCAAAAGTTGTATAGGAGACACACAGGCTACACATAAACACACTGTACGTATAAAAAACAGTATGCTGTGTATTACGATTAATGAAATTCAATTGATGAGATTACAACCTACTGGCGTCTTGTCGTAAGTTGTACAAATATTTGGTCAAACTTCTGCCGTACGATCAAATTGTACAATAAAAATTGGAAGGTGTGTCATCTGTTTAAGAGTCTGACAAAATGCCCTGATAGCTCTCACGGGAACAGCTAGATATTTAATTTATTTACATACAAGTTTATGCCAGTTTTCTAATTGAATTTTTACAATACACTAACTAAAAGAACTTTGCTTCGATGTCACATACGACGATAAAGTAGAAGAAAGTATAATTTCATCGTAAAAATATTTATTGTCAACCAAATTATAACAAAGTAAACAGAAATTTTAGAAAAACACCAAACATCAAACAAGAAGTTATTGTCACAACAATAATTATAACTAATCTAGTAGAAATCACACCGAGAGAGAGAGAAAGAGAGAGAAAATTGCAAAACAAAATCAAAACGACCACAATTTGTAAAGTTTTTTTACACCAGATATTGTTTATTAGAAGTAAATACAATATTTAATGTGATTTCGTACATGGATAACTATTCGGCGTGCTTACGACATTTAAGCATAAACATAATAAAAAGCTAGATCGGGTAAGATAAAAAAAACGCACGTGGCTTACGAGTGTCGAGAAAGATATACATCGCTACCGTATATGATGATGACGTCCGCATGGAAAAATAACGACAATTTGAAAAACGAAAGCCAAAATATACCGACCGAGTTTGAAAGCTAAGTAGAATGATGGTAAGAAAATTAGAAAATTTTGCAAGAAATTTATGTACACTCGTCGTCGTAAACGATTTACGTCGCCTAATTCGATTACTCGGTACGAGAGACCAAATCGGAACCGGAATTTAAAACGATATCCAAACTTTAAATTACGGAGTTAGAGTGGCGTCTACGGCACCGACCTCTCGAGACTGCAACGTGCCATTTGGTCGCTCAACCGAAATGATATGTACCGTCGCTCCCTACGCTATTTGTCAGCGACCTCCTCCATTTTCTGTCTCAGCTGTCTCTCGAATACTTTCTTGGCGTCGCAGAATCCCTGACGCGTCTTCCCGTAAGAATTTGGTCCTGCGGAAGTTGGCGTGTCTCTGAAAGAGGAAAGAGTAATTGCATACGTAAATCACAAGTATATTTACTCATATTTAAATAATTTGGCAAATTCTAACTCACAATGCCACAAAATTCATTGGTTATATTACTGAACTTTAATATTATAAACAGTTTTAGTTTTGTTCTTCCCATATTTCTTATCATGTAATGGCACAGTTTCTTCATCCAGAGGTAAAAAAAATCAATATTTATTACAATCTAGGAAATATTTTTATTACAATGGAGTTACAAATCCCATATTAAGCTGTAAATGTTGTGATCACTTCTGTGGACTTTCAATTCTTTCATGATTATCAGTATGATTTGTTTTATTATTTAGCAAATGGCTATCTCTACAGCTAAACAATGGTGTAAAAAGGAACACTGATACACAGAAGTAGAACGCCCTGCCATAGTAAAGCAATATAATCGGCATTTGAGAGACACTGAATCGTGCAACCAAATGATCTGGTACCGCCAGTCTGCTGCAAGAACAAGTGGGTTGTATGTGACCTACATTGCATTGTTGAAATGGCTTGCTCCAGGAATGGGCACATGTACCAACTTTTTTTCTGGCATGCAATCCAGAACTGACATTAAAAAAGTAAAAGTAAATATCTAATATCCTTTTTATATTTTGTTTCATGTTTTATAAAAAATTTATTGGGTTTCTAAAAGTATATATATATATATATGTAATTTTGATATATGTAATTTTGATTATTTGAAAAGATTCTTTCAATACTCAAAATACAACAAATAACATGCTCCCAAAAATTTTGCATCACAGATTTGGCAACTTTGGCATACGCATTTAAAAGGGTTTCCCGCCGCTGACTTGCCCAAATTGGTGGTAGAAAGATGTAACAAACACTTGTTAGAGGTTTAATATTCAAATAATTCTTGCACAAGTTCTATTTACACCTTACCGAGCACCTAATCCACAGTAAGAATTGTATGGATAGAAGAGAGAGACTTCCTCAGAGGGCAATCATCAGTATGCAACAAGTTGCAGAAAGGTTGTTTCTGTGGTCTCGACTTCTAAATAATGCCAAATAAGTGCCATTTTTGTCAACACCAAAAATGCTGGCCAATGCTGCAAAGGAGCATGTAGGATTAAGCAAGACTGTGATGGCAAGAAATCATTTTTCAAATTTTATAAGACAAAATAATTTCACTGTTGTATAAAAATAAAACTATCAAATGAAAACTTTCAATTTATAGTATTTTTATCACGTTCCCCTGATCATGGACATCCATATATTTGGATTGTGGGCCCACATGCAAACACATACACTGCAAAGCATAGCATTAGTGGGACCAAAAAGCATTAACCAAGGACCCTAAATGATCCATGACAAACAAAAAGTAAAGTGCATGCAGAAAATTGCACCAGTACTAAAAAGACTATTTTATTTTTCTTTTTTACTATTCAATGATCTTTTTACTTTTTTTATTATGGAAATATATGGCTTTGTCATTTATTTATTAACATCTACTTACATTCAAAATAGCTCTCATCTTAAAGTTTATTTTTATATTACTGTTAAAATGAAGTATGACATCAAATTAATATAATACAAACAAAGTGTATCAATATTGACAATTTAGAAATTATTTTGTTTCATAAATTGTTTTATAAGTGAAAATCCAAAATAATTTAACATTTTATATTATTCTTCTATTCAGATGCTGAAAATATTACTAATGTACAGTACATACAGAGTTTTTACTATTTTGTGCAATGTAATGTATGCACTGTAAGAAGTGTATGCAACATTATACCTAGTACTTCAAATGTTCCAGAGATCAAATTTAAGAGAAATTCAACCCAGAGTTCAAACGATGCTTCTACATTTGAACTAATAAAAACACCTAAACACCAAAAAACCAGCAAATGATGTGTACATTTAAACAAAACAGATGTTTTCTACCGTTTTAAATAGTCGTCTTCAGGTTTGCAGAAACCTGAAGATGACCTACTCCCTATTAACCATGAAACTGAAGAAGTGTGTGACGTAATTCACCTTTCTTAGCAATTTTAAAGTCTCCGTAGATGTTTTACCTAAAAATTGCTAAGAAAAGTGTACAGTGATTCTACCATGGCAAAGTCGAAATGTTGGAGGTTGTTCTTGAAACTCCACTTTTATTACGTCACAGAACAAAGGTAACTACCTCCGGAAAAAAACAGCAGCACTTGTGGTTTAATCACATGACATGGGTGAAATTAACCTGAACACGTAGAGGTGGTTTGGTAGAATCCATTTCATATGCCATAACTTCAAACACATGCTTTTTGTTGTCATAGATTACTGCAGTCCCCGAACTTTTGGGTCGTACCACGTAGTATCGATAATTGAGGTGAAAAAGGAACTTATCACAAAGCATGGAAGCAGTACATGTTTGGTGAATCTGGTGGCCATGTTTAAGATGTCAAGTCAATGAAGTGCACAATTCTTAAGAACAAGGAAGCAATAAAAGCAGCAAATATCACTAAAGTTTGACAATGTCAACCTCCGGGTGACTGCATGTTGCCAAGATTGAAAAATCCTCGTATGGATGAACGAGAAGCAATTGGCTAGTGATATCATCTCTGAGAAAGCCAAGAAAGCCACATAAGTGGTTGGTTGGTGTTTTTTGGCACAAGGGCCACATAAGCCGAACTGCGGCACGCCACATAAGTGACCTTACGAAACAGAACACAATCATTCCTCAACTAAGGTACAATAAATACAATTTTCATATTATTATGCAATATTAGGTATTTTATTTATTGTTTTCGTGTTTTACGTTATTATTTAAGGCATTTATTATTAATTGTGTTACTTTTACCTTAAATTATGTGTATTTGCTGTTTAAGTTTATCAAACTTAGGGTCTTGTAATGGATTAATTCACTTTCCATTATTTCTAATGGGGAAAAATTGATTCAGATTTTGAGAATTTTGGAGTTTGAACCTGTTTGTATTCCTGAAATGAAATGAATTCAGAGTATGAGGCACCAGTGTATTTTATGGAAAAATATCAGTGTGTCGTTTGATTCAAAAGCTTTAATTGCCATTCTTTTAAATATAATCATCGAAAAAGTGAGATTCAAATAATTGAAAGAACATGGAAAATAAACATGTGATTTTTTATAAATCTTGTACAAGTTAGATATGTAAAACTTTTACCTTCCTATGTTCCTCATTCTCATTTTTGCTTCTGGAGGCATTTCTTCCTCTTCCTGAAAAATAATTATTTTGAATACAACAAAATCTGTAGATTATTTTATAATAGTTTCGGTTTTATAAAATAACAAAAGCTATATTTAATATAGGGGAGTCAAAATGACTCATTCTATCCTTCTAGACAAAGAATTTTCTGGCTTCCTACTATTATTGAGCTACATTTTAACTAATTAAATGTACCGTACAAATGCTACTTAACTTAGGCTTAAAATACACAATTAAGTTGCTGTCTTGTGCTAAATTTAATAATTAGGAACAAATAAATGTAGAACATTCTGAAAGAAGAGAATCCATAGCTAAAAGAAATTAAAAGAAACATGGTGTAAGCAATATTGATAATTCTGCAGCATTTAAATTTTAGAGATACAAAGATGCACAAACTCTTGAAAATATAGTGAGAATATATTACCATGTATAATAGATTTCAATTAAATATCACAGATCTTGCAGTTGCCTATCATCCTTCATAATTCCATAATAAATTGTATCCCAGATCATCATCATCGCTCCTTTCAGATTTGTATTATTCAACTATCAGTGTGTTCCACAGATGCTTTACTGCAGAGTATTTCATACTGTTCTTTTCATTGACAGTACATTTCTCACTAATCCTGTTTGTGTCACATAGAACCTCTGACAAAAGAGTGAAACATGATTTTTCAACATTTGGTTGCATTTTAATAATTTCTGCATCTAAAGTACAAATGCATGGAACCTGAGTAGCTAACAGGTACTTTGTACTTAACTCCTTATCAATCACTTTCTAAGAAATGTCGACACTTGCCAAAAGTGACAATGATTTCTTAGAAAGTGCAGAGTATCTTCATCGCTTACTTTCAGTTCTTTTAGAGCCTTTTTTCGGTCCAAAACTGACATTAAAATTCTTCAGATGTACCAAGTTTTCATTAGCAAATAATCTATCTTTAGAAACTATTTACCAGTGACCTATCATTTTTCACAAACTTTCTCGTCGGGCTCATTAATAATTGGACAACGGCTTGATAAAGATATGGTCCAAGAGGTTTGCTGTTCTGGAATCGAGTAAGAAAGCTCTCGTACTGCATACACATTGATCAAAAAACTGAAAGTTTAACTTTAATAAATGAATCATTGAGAGTCCGTGTCAAAAATGCAGCCACTTTGTTGTCTTTAAATTTTTTTCTGTATGAAAGTTTGTTGTTGCTTACATATATCTTCACAAATTCAACAACTTCTGCTGCACATTCTAGGCCTTTTCATTCTCCAACTACCTTTCTGCACTAAATTTCTTAACAAATAAGCTGCTTACACTTACAACTATATATTTGGAGAACATATGGGTAAATCTTTTATCAAATAGTACAAATTTCGTAACGGTGACGGCACATTCCAATTTTCTACTTTAAAACCAGCTTTCACAGCACCACGGATTACATGTAAGTCGCATCTCCCCAACCTCACAAATGATTTTCCAACATTTTGCATTACCAAATGATCTGGTTTCTTCAGAAAACTTATATTTACATTTAATCCATTCATAAAGATGTGAAGAACTTTTGCTAGATCAAGACAAATGTCCAAGAGACCATTAAGAAATGAAGGGAGAAGATCAATCTTCTATACTGTGATCCAGAAAGACATTAAATATTTGATCATAATCCTGTTTTCACTGTTGTCTCAGTACTTTATCACAAGATCCATTTGTTCTTTGAGCAACTTTGTTTAGCAATTCATCAAAGGAGATTCTAATATTATTGCAACTTATAACAGAAACAACCAGTATTTCTCTGAAATAGTAGGCTAGGTTATAATTTATTATGCAAGAAGCTTTGTCTGGATTCAATTGAAAAATTGTGTATCTGTAACACTGTCGGCAAACATTTTTTTGAAAATGTTGTGAACGTCAGAACATGAATTAAGTGGTATCTTTCTTTTTCTTCACAACTTCCAATACTCAAGTTATCTTTCTCCTTTGTTGTCATCTTGTATCGAGAAAGGTGTTGGCGTGCCACTAGGAAACGTTGATTTGGCGATAGACCGTTCGTTACTGGTCTTAGACTTATTTTCCGCAACTGAAGATGCTCGAAGTTTTTCCCTAACTGAAATTTTTAAGCCTTACAAAGATTTGTTAAATCAAGAGTCGATGTCTAAGCAAAGTTTTCCCTCATTATATGTATAGTATAATAAAGTTTTGTAAAAGACAGATTTGTATGTCTCAATAGTGAGAATGTTTCAATAAGAAAACAAAGCTTGGTATGTATGTTGCCTTGTATCGCATCACTTCTTGCCGCCTTTAGATGGATACGCTTGGCCAGCCACATGGTCGACAAACAAAATCAACGTTTTTGTTAACCTTTTATATGTAATTACTTGAATATAAATAAAATTAAACAAACATTCTTCTCTAGTTCTGTTGTGTGTAGAAAAGACTTAATTCCTTCTATATTTTTCAAACTGTTAAAATACCATCTGCCACCTTCACTGTATTTCTTAATTATTGGGCTATCATCAGCAAACGCTTTAAGTATTTTACATAATATTGAAAAGGCACGGCCTCTAATAAAAGGTTGTCTCTGCGAAGAAAGACCGTTTTGTTCCTGGTGATTGGACACGACTTACTTTCTTCTATATTTTTATAAAATATACTAATACTAATAAATTATTTTGAATTATGTATTGACGTTACGGGAAAATCCCTATCTTTATCCTCCGACAAAAAATAATTAATTACACAAAATAAAGTTCAAAGACGATTTGTTAAACAGATCAAAAACATTTAAGGTTTTTTTTTATGTTGAATAAAAAAACAGTTTATAGTTTTGAAACCGTTTATATATTATATAATTACGCTGCTAATTAAGCCAATAGAAATAATTAAAAATTAAATAAACAAAAATACTAAATTCCAGCAATAAAATATTTTACGACTAGCATTTTTGACCTTATAAAAAGGCCTTCTTCAAGTTACATACTCTTTTATGAAGACGAAGTTTTACTGCTGGATTTTATAATTTTTTTCCAATTTTACATTAATTAAAATACCTTGTATATTATATGAATGATTAACACATCGGTGTTGCGGCGTTATAAGGTGATTTGTAAAAATTCATGTGTACTCGCAAGCACTTTCGACAGCTTACAGCTGTCATCTTCAGGGGAAAATCGAATACTATAATTTCCGCTTGTCACGCCGCAACACTGACGTGTTAATCATTCATTACTGTACGTTGGCGTGAAGTGTAATATTATTTTATTTCATATATTATAGATTAAACTAAATACAGTTTTATGTAGTGGAATGATACTTTTCTTAATGACTTTTATATACTACATTCCTAACATGTTAACATTTAATCAGTTTATAATAATTAAGACGTAATGTAAAAATTAGTAAAACAGGAATCAAATTTTATTTACAACCATTTCTAATTAATAAACTTTTAATTTAAAAAAAAAAAATTACGTACATCACTGTCTTGTCTGAAAGCTTCAGCAACTGAGGCACTTGTTTCTTTTAGTGCTGGTGTCGAGTCCTTCGATTTCTGCAATAATTAAAAAGTCGAATCAGAACAACATTTCACTTAAGTAAAGAAAGAAATCGGAATTTAATTAAAACAATTTTATTATTAAATCGTCTTATTTTGAATCTTAATTAATTTATCTGTAAGTTAACTGCTACGGGAAATGCATTATAACGTACGTAAACGGACGAAAAAGTTACGCAAAATTGCGTTTCGTTCGATTTTATCGACATCTATTTTTGTAAATTAATATTTTTTTGAAAAGATAAAATCACTTCATTATATAGATTTTAAAAAAAACGCATCTATTATTCTAAAAATCTAATTACAATTGACTATTAGAAGTAATCCATTGTGAAATGTTATGAAAGAAAGTAAATATTGACAATAGAGAAAAATGAAAGGACTCTCAAAGAATAGAAGAATTAATATCGGTAAATAATGTTAATTGGAAAATAATTAGAAAGCAGAAAGACATTTGGACATCAGATATTTTAATCAAATATTATGAATAGAGGTGGAAGAACGAAAATAAAAAATATTCCGAGTGTTCGTCACGAGTTTAATTAGATTAAAAATAACAAAAAAGTCCGACGTTATGTTGAAAAAACAGAATTAAAAGTTCTGTTTGCTCTTCAAAAGATTTTTATTAAACTTTTTCTTTTACATTTTATGTCTTTTTTAAGATGCAACCTACCAAGATGAGCTATTAAATTGAAATATTGAATTTTGAAATTGCGCATGTTATTCGTGAAAATGATTATTCAGAATATGCTCATGAGGAGTCTTAAGCTTAAATTCTGCCTAAGGTGGATGTCATTTTATATCTTTCAATCTGGATTAAAGAGAATTTTTGTCAATTTAAAGCTTCGGAAGATGATGAATTCAAATAATTAGTCAAAAGCTTCATTGGTATCGTGGAAGACAATCAGATTTATACTTAAAAGTCATTATTCATCCGCTCTTAAGATAGAATTTAGTTTATTCTTTTGACGTGATGAGAAAATCTGAAATATTAATCTCTCTCTATAGAATAAATTCTGGTCAAATTGTGATTTTAATGTATTATAATGAGTCAAGACACATTCCTATTCTAAAACCTCACGTGAAAGGCCTCCATCTAAATATGCTACAAATCATACGAATGTATAAACAGTTTATTTATACGGGGTCAGTCAAAAATCCCTTGCACCCCTTTCATACTAAAAGTACTGAAGATATATTAACTTTGTTAATGTAGTCACTTAGGAAGTCAAGTATAGAGAATTGGATGGCATTTTTGACAACCTTGATAATTATTTTCAAGGTCACTTAAAATAAAATGACTTTTTCTCCTCATCAATTTAAAGTCCTTTTTTTTTTAAAAGGAACATCTGTTTTCTAGATCAATAATCAGTATTGTGTAAACAGTTTAAACTAATTAAATGATACTCTATAACTTTGTTATTGGAACTTCTACATTACCTCTGCTTGTTAAAGTTATGAGCGACCTCGAAAATTATTTTCAAGGTCAACAAAAAAGGTTTTGTTCGATTCTCCGTGTACGCCTGATTTCCCACGTAAACATTAACAAAATTAATATATATTCGGTACTTTTGGAATGAAAAAGGTGTAAGGGACTTTTACAATATTTACATACGGGAGTCAAAATTTATATCAGTCCAGTATAACTTGACAAGTGACATCTAATTTTAAAGGCAATCTGTGCCAAAAACGTTTTCCACAAACATCCTAAGGGCAAAATAACCCTGTACAGTACTTCTCAAGGATTTCTCTCTTCGCTCGCTTTAGTGTAACAAACTAAGCTATCCTCGAATATCCTGCCGACCAAGTAAAATGAGATGATCGCCGATCCAGTTTTGCGATCGATCAATAACATCTTACTATCCTGACGGATTCCTGTTACGTTTGCTGATATTGATATCTTGCACAATGGCAAAATTTCATCAATCTTGTCTTTAAATAATTAAAATCAAATTCTTTCTTTAATAATTATGAGAAATAAAACAGATTTTATTATTTTTCAGTTGTTAGAATACGTTGTTGTTATCGAACAATCTGCTGGATTATCTATTGGAATATATTATGGCTAAAATAGCCCAATATATATAGCTCAATAAATAATCCAGAAGATCGTTTGGTAATAATAGTATACTAGTGCATTGGGTTGACAAATATGTTAGAATACGGTTTCCAAAAATTTATTTTTAGTTCACACTTCGAATTTAAATCGTAATTCGTCAAAACTTTCAAAGTGTAAATAATACGGTTCATAAAAATAAATTTTTAAACTACTTTTACAGGATTGCTTGATAAAGATTGCTCTCCTACTTCAATATCCTATGAAGTATGGATCTAGAAACATGCGGCCATCACTATTTAGTAGTTATGAGTCAAGACTGTATGCAGAACATTTCAGTTCATTGCACCTCAGTGCACTTTTTCACTCACCAAAGTGTGTTCTGGAGAATGCCCTCAGTTCACCAACTATAAGGCAAGCGATCTCTTGCCGTGTAGGGTTTTCAATTCTTCCAATGTTTGAGAGTAGACTTTCCCATTTATCAAGTCTCAGAGATAAAAGTTGCACAGTAATAAGTTGAGAAGATAGGCAGCCATTGTTCCTTATTGTCCCCTTCCTGAGTAAAATCACAGTGGAGTTGAGCAAGTAAAAAATAAGTTTAGCAAGTCATTCCATCTTTTTAGATCACAGTGTCTAGTGCAGAAATACAAAATATAACTTTAAAACTGTATTTTGTATGGAGATGGTTTTGTGCACGCCACCCTGTATATAACAAGATATCGCTTTTACAATATCAAATACAATAAACATAATCCAGCAACATTTATTGAAGGAAACTAATGTTTTCAACTACTTTTAGTAGTCATCATCAGATTAGAATAAAAGAAGAGGAATTTGAACATAAATTTCAAACATATTGAATATGCCTTTAGTTGAATGAGGTAATTGTCACTGATGCTGTTTACAAATGAAATCCTTGTATTAATTGACATTAAAAAAATGATTGCTATGCTTGTGATAAGATCATAATCCTTATAATTTATGGCCAGGTTCCATCCAAGTTTGTAACAAATTACTTTGTTTAATCATCAACTAGCTGTATCATAGCCTGAATATAGTCTGGCAATGGTTATTTGTTTAATTGTAATTTGATTAATCACAATTTAAAATGCAAGTCTCTCTGAATGTCAAACTTAAATCCTTTACCACGTAGAATACAAAAGGATCCAAACAGATGTGAAGAGTGAGTAATCTTGAATTTATTTTACAAGATTTCATATAGACTAGTGACTAGATTACACCATTAGAAAAGAAATGAAAACCAGATAGGAAGAACAGAGAAGAAAGTTAACGTGGCCTGACCCAACCTCCAGACTTCTCCGAAAGGGTAAGAGAATCCCTATCATTACATAGAATCCTGTGGAGTGGATGGTAAGTGTCTTTTAAATGGTTTAATAACTTTCTAGTTGTGACATACATACAAAAAAGGACATCGGCCATACACGAAGTGTTTAGCCAGCAGAAAAGAGGGTAATGGAAAGGGGAGGGGAAGGAGGAGGGAGAGGAGATAGACAGTAGAGAAGGGTAGGATCCCTCTGAATGGCATACATAAGGCTACAGTACCCTCTATGTTTGATGTTGGCCTGAAAGTTGTGACAGAAGTTACTAGAAAGTTATTAATTAAACCATTTAAATGAATATTTACCGTACACTCCACAGAAGTCTATACAATGATAAGACTTCTCTAAAAGGTTAAGAGAATTCCTAAGTTTATAACCCAACATCTCTGAAACCACACAAATGAGGCTGGATAAGGAATCAATAAAAATTAAACCATGGGAGAAGCTACAGTCAAAAAAACTTAATTTAATTTGCATCAATGTACACTAATTTAATAATCATTTCATTACAATTTTGCATTTTTTCTAAAAATTCTTTCAAGACAAATTAAAATGGAGTTAACACGCCAACAACTGCCGTAAATGATCGGGCTAAATTTTGGATAAATGATTACAGATTAGAAATAAATTTGGCATTAGAGTTAGGCGTTAGGTGCCATATCTTATTAAAATTAATAATTATAATATTTAAATAATTAATTTAGATTAAAACTGGAAGAAAAGAATCGGCCCGAAGCGGGACTCGAACCCGCAACTGCGGACGCGTTGCCAGTTACCCGGACCTTCGGTCAAAATTTAGCCCGATCATTTACGGCAGTCGTTGGTGTATTTGCTTATGATATCGGGTTTCGTTTGATGTATGTTTGTAGAATGGAGTTATTTATTCAATTTAATAATCATTGGTTACACTTTTTTAACTGCTTAGTTCCACTTCCAACTTTTAAAACATTTATTTCATCTTTTTTTCTTAATTACCATTTTAAAAATTCTTCCTAACTTCAAAAGATTTATTAAATACATCTGGAATATTAACAGCAAAACTAAAAATGCTAGTGGATTCTCTTTTAACAAAATTCTTTGAAAGGATTCTAATACTTGCAACTGCACAATAATTTAATTTTAAAATTCAAATTAATCGCTAGACGATTATTCTTTTTATTTAATTTCATTAATGTGGCAACATTATTTAATGTTTATTTATATTATATAATTCAAACAAGTTCTACAGATCCCATATTCTCGAACTGTTTGATTTCATCCTATTCCGCCAATTATAAATTTTATAAGCTAAAAATGAACAAAACGAGATCAAAAATGCTATTTTAAAATAATAATATCCTGGCTACTTAAATTAAGTTGTGTATTCTTTGAAATGGCAATTCAAAACACGAGCAATATCACTGGATTTTGACCGGGATCTCGGAATTAAAACCCGGTTTGTTTATCAATGTATCAGGCTTGACTTGCATGTAATTATAATAACCTATAAAGGCATTAAAATTAAAATTCAAAGAAACTACAAGCCTATTTAATCATCAAGAATTATTTGGATCTAATGTTTTCAGTCTTAGAGACCATAAATAATAAAATTCGCACTTTTCTCCACTCCAGTTTAAGAATTTAAGTTTATAGACTGTAGTTGGGAATTCTTTATTAATAAATTCAAGTAACTATTCTAACTAGAATATATATATTCAAGATGATCAAATAAAGCAAGGAAAATTTAATATTTAAATACAATAAACTAAAATAAATATTAAGATATTAAATACAATGCGTGTTACATATTGTTAATCACGAAATACTTCCGAGAGCGTTGGCAAATGTATCTACATTTTTAGCATTCGGACATTCACCGGAAGCTTTCTACTTGAATATTTCCATTACAGAAGACAGAAATATTTTTATGCGCAAACCTGTATATTCGATGATTAAGCAGTTTTTCTTTCCTAAGAACTTTGTTAGAAAACACTCCGAGAAAACAAAACTGCTCAATCATTGAAAATGTTTTACAATTTCTTGTAACAGTCTTAATTACTTTGTTTTGTACTGTTCCATTTTAAGTTTTTTTTCTTTATTAATACTTTCGAATGATTTTTGACTTGATAATTCATTTGTTTTCCGTACTCTAAATGATTTATTACAAATAAAAAATTCACCCAGTGGCAGAGCGGATAAAACCGCCGAACACTGGTAATCGTTGTAGGTTCGTGCCTTGTCAACAGGCCGACCACGTGGAGTTTTCCCGGTTTTTTTTTTTCATGTTTGTAATGCCTAAATACGGGCCAATTTCCCATAAAATTCCTCCTTAGAGGCATTCCTCTTTGGCAGATTGCCCACGTGTCTCATTGCCGTAAAAAACTAAACAGAATAAAAAGTAATTTAATCCATAAAAACAATTGTTTGCTTCTTATTTCCTAAACTGTTCATTGAGAATATTTTGAAATAATAAAACAGCATAAAAAATTATTAAAAATAATTTAAAAACAGTATATGTTTAGGCTTCAAACAATTTATTCTGAATTTACAATACAATTTTAATATTATTACAGATTTTTTTTGTAAGTATAAAATGAATTTGATGAAGTGCGAAATTAATTAAGCATAAATGCCAGATGTATTTAAAAATCATTAATACGAGGCAGCTACGTCATCCTAGAAGCCCACAAAGGTCGAAAGAGGTTTGCGTCAAGTTTGAATCATGCAACTCTATTTACTCAGTTTGTTACCTTTTACGAAATTTAATTTTTGAATTTGCAGCCAATGACCTTCCAAACATTTTGTAAATATTTAAGATTTAACATATGCTTTATTTGGTAATCAGCATATAGAGGAAAAAAGTAACACAAAAGTAAAATAAAATTGCTTATTTTTGCATTTATTTTTGAGTTTTTGTCCATCTTTAGAAGCATTCCCAACAAGCCAAAATTGAGATATGAACGAAATGTATCTTGTCACAAAGACGTCTCATATATTACCTACTTTTTTTTGTTATACGTGTTCCCGAAGATGGGGGAAAAAACCTAAAGACGGACTGTATTAATTTTTTATATACTCCAACTAATGCTAAAACATTTTGTTTACTTCTAATTTTAATGAATATAAGTTTAAAAATTATTTTTTTTAAACGTTAAAACCCTATTTTGGAATGCTTTCTGTTAAAATTAATTCTGTATAAGTACATTTGTTTAATCAATTAATAATATTTTTACAATGGTACTTAATAATAAAACTTGATTTTTTTTTGCCACGATCTGTCATTACTTTCTATATTTGTAAGGCAATTTTTGTTTTAATTAAACTGCTTTCAGGTCCAATTAATTTTTTTGTTTTAATTCTATTATTCATTCGAAATAATGTTTCTCATTTTTAAACTGAATTTTAGATGCAATTTAGTGCTGTTTTAATATACGGGGTCTTCCAAAATGAATGCTACCATTTTAAACTACTGTAATTATGCTAATTATTATCCGAGAAGTATGTGATGTGCACCGATCGATAGAGTAACGTCACTTTTTCGTCTCCCATCTGCATTCAAACATCTTGTTGTCTGCAATCTTCTAGGAAGTGCCGTAAATGAAAATGGCAAATCCACAATGAGAAGGCACTTTTGCATTCTGCAGTTTGCAAAGTTGGAATTGCTCGTCATTGTGCAATGTGACGATTTGTGGGAGGCGTAAAATTGTGGCTGCTGTGGGAGGAGTGATGACGGACATGCTGTAGCAAGCATAGGAAGAATTAGAGTAATGGTCAAATGTGTGCCGTGTGATACGAGATGCACGTTAAGAAATTGTAACAGACAAACATGAAACTTGGACAGTTTTCCAATGTTTTAGTGTACATTACAACATTTCTTAGATAATAATTAGTATAATTACAATAATTTAAATGGTAGCATTCTTTCTGGAAGACCCTGTATTTTAATAGAATAAAAGAAACAAAAACGTGCATTATCAATAAATATTTCTGTACTTCATTAACATCTATTAAAGCATTTTCTGCATATATTACAATTTAGAAAACACATTATATTATTCTAATATGAAAATTTTTGGATTGAAATGATTTTAAAGATAGCAATAATTACTAATTGCAAAATGTATTGAATTTGAATAACATCACATTATTATATGGTTTATGCAAGCAATTTACATTAAAATAAATTAAAAACTTGATGGCAATCGAAACATCGATCAAAATAATATTTATTAAGAAAAACAGTACAGTGCTAAATTAACGAAAGGAGTCAGATTCATTTGAGATTAAACACTTTTTGGAACCAAACTTTCCATTGTCAGATCTTGCAGACTTGAAACAGAAACAGCAAAGAGGCATTTTGAAAGGCTTTGAGAACTCCTTCTTGAATTCCTCTTTTTGTTCCAAGTCTGCAAGATGTGAGGACAGGATGTTTGGTCCCAAAAAATATTTAATCTCAAATAAATCTTGAGACTCCTTCGGTTATTTCAACGTTGTATTATTCTCCTTGCTTCCTATGGTGTCTTGCAATCTGCTTAAATATTTATTAATCTTTACATTAGAAAGTTTTTATATTAATCTAACAATCCTAATGTCTACCATAACACTAAGTGTGGATTAATACAGGTATACCTCGCCTTACGTCGGTAATTGGTTCCAGGAGAGGCAATGTAAGTCGAATTCACTTGTGTAGTTACGACGTACAGTGGAAAACGCCAATAACGAGCACTTAAAGATCTCTAAATAAGACGACAACACAGAAACACAGATGTTTTCATGTTTCGTTCTCTAGGATTTATGATGATTATATTAACATTTACTGTAAATGTACACATTTTAATATGATTTCATGTGCTTTTAACACTTTTCTAGTCATGTTATGACTTCAATATTTGTGGCGGACGGATGTAAAGTCAAATAAAATGACTTAAACTTGATTTTTATTTTTCCGTATACTTTTTTTTGACAAACTACGTATAATCAAGAACGACGTAACTCGAGGTATACCTGTACTCATCACTGTAGTGAATAGTGAATACTTTATGTGTATCTTTCAATTCAGTTTTTTTAATCAAAAATTTTGATCTATAATTTAATAGATGTAAGGCTAAAGAAATATTAGAAATTAGTTGTTAGAGTTTAGGACAGAAAAATAATATAGAATGGAAAACTCAAAATCTCTCATTTACAAAAGAGAAAAGAATGAGGATGATGAAATATAAATTTGTATTTTATATTTAAAGAGAAGAACAATCTGATCATTTTTTTTTATTTTAGTATTTATACCTATTTTCCAATCATAAAAAGGTAGCTGTAATTAACAATTAAATCCTTAGATAACAACACACGCATGCACGAGTGTCGCGTGCAAGCAACCGTGTTGTGTTTTCTTACATAATTTCAAATTTACGAAAGTTTTTAAAGATTTTTATTATAATTTGTAATTATTAAAATAATCGAACTGAGTTTTTTTTTATCTAATTCGCAATTTATTTCATCATTTATTTAATTAAAAACAGTTTTGTCATTAAGATCTTTATAACAGAGGCTAAAAATACACTGTTTGGTAATTACTATGCATGCTGTGGAGTGTCAGTTTAGAAAGTTACTCTATAGAATAATAATCACTTTTATTTTCCGGTTGGTCAATACTTACTTTCGCAGTCTTCCTAAAATGCTTATCAAAACCATAAATTATACGCCGCAAACAGCACGTTACCGTATGGTACATTAGCATTGCCGAGATGAGAAAAAAGCAATTAAATACATCAAAATAAAAATGTTTATCGTCATATGGGGCAATTCCATGGCATTGAATCGTATCAGACAGAATATTTAAACAGCAATAATGTAAAACGTGCATATAACATAGAAACATTGATCTTTTCAAGTGAAATTTATTATATGTTAATGCAAGGTTCTAAAGTTTAAAAAATTATAACTTGATTAAAAGTAAAATGTAACAAGCATTTGTTTGTGTTAACTCACATTACTTTATACTGATTTAAAGATGCTAAAATCTTAATTTAAAGCAATGAATTTAAATATAGAATAATCAGAAATCTATTAAATTTAATAATCTGGATATTTTATACCAGAGATTTTCAAATTTAAAGATAAAAAACAGCATCATTAAATAGAGTCATCTTTCAATATTTAGCTAAATCATTAACTGTTAAAAGAATAAAATTATTATATCGTACTTGATTTCCAAGTTTAATTGTTATCGGCGAAGGATTTTTCTTCTCTTGGTGAGTTGTGACCGAACCGAATGTCCTGGAGAAGCCCATGGAGATTTTGTGCTTTTTAATCCCTGCTCCATTACTGCCGCCCCCGCCGGAATCTTCGTCCTTGTCTAATTTTCTCTTCTCTGTGTCGGATGTCGAAGTCACGGATCCGATTTTCACCTCATCTTCGGAAGTCTTCTGTAGGATCTCTTTGTTATTTTCTAAGCCTAGGTCAAGGTTAAACACACTGGCAAGTTTGAAATATACTGTAATTAATTTCATTTTGCAAAATGTATATGCTAATTAACTTAAATTTTATCAAGTGACAATTTCCATGTTCTATATGTACATCTCACTGGACTAATTTAGAATCCTGAAAAGCTTTGTTGTTACTTTAAAATAATGGTAAGTCTGAATTAGTAGATTATTTGAATAAAAAAAAAATTATTTTATTTTAACTTCATAATACAGGGTGTCTGAAAAGTTACTATGCAGTGAAAAGGTCTAAGTTTTAATGAAAGTGAAGTTTTACATATGATATTACAGTTTCTCCTACAGCAAATACCGAAAAGTCTCCAAGAGGCCACAAAATCTGGGAGGAATGAGATCTGGAAACCTTGTGGGCCAGATACTGCAGCAAATTATGCAATTAGAAAGAAGTCTTCCAAGAAACTATAGTCTAAAAACCAGAACTTCTGTCAGCAAGCAGTATTGCAGCCTACCTCAAAGTGGAAATGTGAAACAAAACTTACAGGTCTCATACAACATTATACGTATAACTTTAATGTCATTTCAAGTTTCTCACTGCACGATTACTTTTCAGACACTATATATTAACTTATGAGAAACCAAATTCAACAACTAACATACTTTATAAAATCATTTGATCATATTGGAAACTGAAATTATTCTCCAGCTGATTTCATTTTGTTCAGGATCTACGAGCCATCATAATTACTCAGATGAATTAATCGATGCATCTTTAACAGTGAGCAGATTTTGAAGAACGCCAATGTTTTTGGCCCTGTTAATGGATCATCTTCGTGCCTACAGTGGCCAAGTGGTTCTGTCGCTAAACATTGGGAGTTCGGTTGCGGGTTTGTGCCATGCTCGGATGGGCTAGCCACGTGGAGTTTTCCGAGTTTTATCCACGTTTGTAACACCTGAATAGGGGCCAGTTTCCCTTACAACACCTCCCGGAAGGCATTTCCCCTCGCGTAACATCATGCCCCAAAGAAGGCAACGGGAAACCACTCTGGATGTAACTTCCCCTAGGATACACCTTGGCGTGTTACTAACCACTTACTAACTTACGCCAGGTGTTTGCCAACGTCTGGAATCTGATATGGCATACAAAGAAAGAAAGAAATGGATCATCTTCAGGGCTTTAACCAAGTCTTTAAACATCACCCACTGTTAAAGGTGCATTGATTAATCCATTTTGTTCTAACCAAATTTTTGAAAGCTCCCTTATTATTTATCAAAAAGTAATTAATTGCTTTAAAAACATTTTGAAACAGAAAAGAAGTTACATAATACTATTCTAAAATCAAAATTAAACATTGATACCAACAGGTTGCCAAACTGGTTCCGACATTCAAAAACTTTATATTAAGCTGAAAAAATATGACCAAATCTATACTGATTAATGCTAAAAAATATTAACTTAGCAAGAGGTTAAAGATTCTTTGGATACACGACAAAAGGTAGAGAACCATTCAAGTTCATAGTAATGAAAGTAGACAAGACAAATAACAATAAACTTGTGGAAAAAATGGTAATGTTTTTAAATGATGACTCTTCTTAAACAATTAGCAAGATTTACTTTAAACACAAACAATTAATAGACAACTATATAACAGAAATAACAGCTAAAAATGTTATCAGATATACAACTAAACCTCAAATCAAAGATCTTCTTCATATTGAATATCATCTTTTCAAATGTAATGGTTCAAATCTATTTAAAACAAGAAAACTGTATACTCTTTACAACAATCCAGATCTGTCATTCAATGTCCAGATGAATGAGGTAATTAATTTAAGACATTAGTCTACTACTCTGGGGATCTGGTATCTGGGCGAGCAATTCCTCGGGAATTTCTCACAAATATGTCAGGATATGGTCCTCGCTATTTGGTTGCCTCATTGTTTAACCTAACTGTGAGGACTGGGTTTAACCTGGCCCCAAAATCTTTTTTTTTTTGTTCAAACCCCCTCGTGGGAAATTCTAGAAAAGGTCGAAATTAAAAGGATGTTCAGCCTTCCGCCACCAGAAAGCACTTCCTTTCTCTCCGGATCCAAACTCTTAGTCACAGAGATCGAATCATCAGCAATTCACCATCTATCATGATTGGTGATCAAAGATAATGTGACCTGTAGTATATAAGGGGGAAAAACGCTGATAACGGGGTCACTGAAGGTCCGAATAAGACGCACGTCCCGTCTGATCCGAATCAAGAATCGAGGGCCGATCCCCAAGGACGCCAAAGCCCGCCAAAGACGAGTTGCTACGACCGATCCTCCTGCCAACCTCAACGACTGGAGAACGACCAATCCTCCTGCTTATCCATACGATTACTCCAGCCGATACATCCTAGGAAGAGGTATGACCCCGAAAATTGTAAACTCTCTCTCTCTCCCCCACGGTTAGGAACCGGACGTGTTAGAGTAGAGCTATTCTCTGTATTTTGTTTGACTGTCTAAATAAATCGTTGTTTGTTTTCACCATGGTTCTGTTTATTTGAATATCGCCTTAAACTTATCGACGAACCCACACGCTTCCTCCACTCGACCTGACAAATAATTACCTAATCCCTACAAGTCGGGATATTAAAAAAAAAATAGCCATCCAACAGTGGGGTGGGTCTTGCCGACCTGTTCGCCGAAAAAAAGGAGGTATGACTCTGTCCTACCTCCCAGCGTTCCCACATAACCAAGCCATAATTGGTAAGGTAAAAGGTCCTCTTAGTCCTTTTCAATGTAAATGCCTTGATGCAAAATATCTATTGATGATGATGCTAATTTGAACAGAAGGAACAACTGCTTTAAAAAAGTACGACAAAATATGTCAATACAAGTTCTCCACTGATTTATTAAAAACCTGAATATAGAAATAGTGTAGATTGACCTGGGCAACATGTGGCTTCTGTGGTGCAAGTCACTCTCTGTGTGGCTTTTTCTATGGCCCACAAAATCCTTAAACATATTTAGATCATAAGTATTGGGTTGTTCGGAAAGTTCGTAGCGATTTTTAAGAGAAATAAAAGAAATTGTTTTAATACTAAAAATATACTTTTATTCCATTATGTATGCGCCATTGTTTTTAATGACGTGTTGCCATCTATGGGGCAGCTTCATGATACCCTCTTCGTAGAACTTTCCAGTTTTTTCCGCGAAAAACTGATCCACGTGGTTTTTGCAAGCTTCCAAAGTATCAAAGTTTTTATCATGAAGGGAATTTTGTAGAGAACGGAACAAATGGTAGTCCGACGGGGCAAGGTCGGGTGAATAAGGGGGTGGGGTAAAACATCCCAGCCTAGTTCCAATAATTTTTGGCGTGTTCGTAAAGACGTGTGAGGTCTGGCATTATCTTGGTGAAACACAATGCCTTTTCTATTGGCCAGTTCCGGACGTTTTTCTTTAATTGCCATGTTCAGCTTATCCAATTGGGAACAATACTTATCAGAATCAATTGTTTGATTCTGTGGAAGCAGCTCATAGTACAGGATTACTTTCCAATCCCACCAGACAGTGAGCATGACCTTCTTTGGATGAAGACCGGCCTTTGGAGTTTTTAATGGTGATTCATTTTTCTTACCCCACGATCGTTTTCGGCTGATGTTGTTATAAATGATCCACTTTTCATCGCCTGTCACTAAACGCTTCAGAAAAGGGTCATTTTCATTTCGTCTTTCAAGAGAATCACAAATGGAGATGCGATCCAGTAAGTTTTTTTCCGTTAAGTCGTGAGGTATCCAAATGTCATAACGATTCACGTATCCGAGCTTCTTTAGATGTTGAAATACAGTACTGTTTGACGACTTCACTATGTCTGCAATCTCTCGAGTTGTGTAATGAGGGTTTTCATCCAATAATGCTTTGATTTGGTCCTCTTCAATAACAGGAGGTCTTCCTGAGCGAGGAGCATCTTTAAGGCTGAAATTACCCATTTTTAATTTTGCAAACCACTTTCGAACAGTTGATTCTGATACAGCACTCCCACCATAAACATCACATATCTTTTTTGCTGTTTGTACAGCATTTTTGCGTTTACGAAAAAAGAAAAGAAACAAGTGTCGATAATGCACGTTGTTCGCATCCATTTTTGCAATGAGCCAAATTAAACGCTATTTGAATAATCTTAACGGTTTTTTTGTAACGAACGCGTCTCAAGGTCATTTATCGTAATATTCATTGGTTTGTACAATTCTAATCATTTTTGCGTCAATCGGTGTCTCAACTGTCGGCTATCAAAAATCGCTACGAACTTTCCGAACAACCCAATAATTAAGGACGATTTCGTGTGTCAAGTAAAAACTCATAAGGCTATAAGCAATAAATTTGAAGATCAGTTATCCTTACTATTTACATAACCTTTACAAATGTAGAATTTCCTTAATCTATGAATTACATAAAATACTACTATTTGGCTAGATTGCACATTAAAACAGCACTGTATGGCCCCTTACTATAAAAAGGTTGCCCACATCTGATATAAATGACTGTCACAAACAAAATTTCAGAATTATCAACAAAAAGCAGTTATTAAACTTCAAAGAGGGTGAACAAAATCATGCCCCCCACACAAACAGTCATACATACAGGAAAAAAACCCCAGAATTTTTTTGCATTTCTCAATGTTTCAAGCTGTCCTGAGTCCAAAAATGTAAAAATCTTGGTGGGTCATTTTTTTAACTGATTGCCATACTTTCCCTCTGTTATATATAACAGCCAAGAAAGTAAAAACATTGAATTTATATGTACAATAGTAAAAAAGTTGTATTAAATAAACTTTTACATCCAAAAACATATCCTAAAATCTTTATTAACCGAGTTTTTAACTTCTCTAAAATGTTAGGTTCCGATTAAAAAAGAACTTTTTAACTCCCGGCGACCAGTAGCCTAAAAAGAAAGGTCAGTCGCCAAGAAAGCGTGTAGTCTGGAACACGAGATAAATAAATGGTGGTCCCTTTTTGGGCAGACTTTGACTTCAGAACCTAATAATATAATTGCCATTCGGACAAAAATTTACAAACAAAAATTCTCTAAAACAGTTATAATTCCAGTCGACTCACTATCGTTATTCATTATATAAGAATTAAAAGTTGCCGGTCAGAAAAATTACTTTCGACTTTATATTAGCAATAGAAATCTACCGGAAAAAACTGAAGGTAGAAGCTGCCAAAATTTTTTTGTTCCTAAGGTGAATGGCATTTTATATTTGAAAAAACTTCAGTTATGTCTACGTAAATTTTTTAGATTATTTTTCTATAAAAGTCTATTTCGTAGCTGAATTACAATTCATAAATTAAAAGTCAAAACACCTTATTAAAAAAAATTTCAACAATACACTATAGTTTGTAAGGTTTCGTCGTATTCTTCCGATTAGCAGAGTTTTTAACTTTTTAAATTTAAAAAAGAACGTCGAAATTTATAAATTACACGACATTTAGTTTTCATATTTTCAAATTTGAAAAGACGAATTAAAAAGAAACAAAGATTATATATCATATCATTGATAAACAATATAATGTACAGATTTATTATATAAGCTGTACATCAATATTTTGTAAAAGATTTTCATGTTTTATTCATACAAAGACATACTTTAAAATTTAAAAATATAGATATTTACAACATTGAGAAATACATTGTTAAGCAAACATCATAACATACTTAAACCTATAGAGCATAATCTTATATAGGCTATATGTAACACAATGATAAATACTTTTGTATCTAAACATAGAAAAGGTACAGAGAGTTTCCATTTTCTATTCAGTCCGTTGTTAAACGTTGCATACATCTATAACAGAACCCCAAAATGATTTGTTATCTAATTTGCACATTAAACCAATTTAATATAATCACCACAACATTACTGGTATATAATTAACTAACTAAAAGCGTAATTACCAAAAAACCAGCATTAACTCACTGCAGAACAAATGTTTTCAACCGTTTTCAATGGCCATCATCGGGTTCGATTCGATGGAATGCTTGTAGGAGAACGCGCATTCCAAAATACGAAAAACCGCACGTGTTAAAGTTACACGCATGTCCAATGTGGCGCTTTAACCAACAGTCTTGAAACTAGCTTCCTTTTTTTAACAATTCTGATGCTCAGGATGTCAAGGTCCCAATCGTAGAAATAACTTTCCAATTTAACAAGAAAGTCCAGTTTGGAAGAGGTTCTGCATAACTTCACCACAGCTTTTCTATAGGATTTGGCCGGCGTAGCCATATCAATATAATCACCACAACACATCACAATTTAAAGATTGCCCACTGTATTTTCATCATTTTTAATAAAATAAATAATAGATTCCGCCTCAATAATAAAAAAAAAATTAATGTATAAGTTTAACATGAACTGAATTTATTCACAAGTTATTTTTACACAAAAGTCAAGTATTATACTTTCTTTCATACTAACGTTATGTTATGATGATATGGTCTGTCACTATTATGTTTTTCTTTCAAAAAATATATTTATGATTTCATAATACTCTTCATATATTTCTACCAATATCATCATATAATATAAGCCAAATATATTTCTACCATATATACAGACATAATGAAAAAACCAATTAGAAAATGAGAATTTGTATGTTAAACTATACTGGTGGTTTTCAACAAGTGTTCCAAAACACAGGTATTCCACAAAAAGTTTTTATTGCAAATTTATTCCAATGTACAACACATTACCTTATTCACAGACAAATCCATATTTCTATTTTATTCCACGCAATCATTACTTCATCGCTTCGTTGTTTCGCGAGAATAGCAAACACAGAACTGCTTATCGATTTTTGAATATATTGAGGCTTTAATATACTTTTTATTATATTCATGTAATAAAAAGTATATTAAAGCCTCAGAAAGGTTGAGAACCACCGAACTACTTTTTAAGTCAACTGGAAAATAAAATCTTCAGAAAGACTATAAATGTTTAATAAAATTAAGATGAAACATCATTAATTAATAATCAAACATCCTTACTACACCCGATACGTTTAAAACTATACAACGACCAAAGCCGAATATTATTGGGCAAGAAATGGCTATAATACTAACAATTTAATAGACAATTTGGCATTAGAGGTAGGCATTAGACACCATCTCTTGATAAATATAATAATTATAAATTAATTAAATTATTTAAATAATAATTTAGAATCACTGGAAGAAAAGATTCGGCCCAAAGCGGGACTCGAACCTGCAACTCCTGCTTACCTGTGCAGATGCGTTGCCAATTACGCTACCCGGACCTTCGGTCCGATCCCATCTTCCAGCATATATAAGCTAACAATATAACCATTGACGGTTATTACAATGCCGGCTGGGGATGCATTCAGTGCCCACGACGTGCAACATCCAAGGCATTCAACCGGCCATCACAAACCCCGGCAAGAGATCAAGAGATGGCACCTAACACCTACCTCTAATGCCAAATTGTCTATTAAATTGTTAGTATTATAGCCATTTCTCACCCAATAATATTCGGCTTTGGTTGTTGTATATCATTAATTAACTAAATCTTGATCACTTTCAAAATAGTACCAAAGAAATTAAACATAAAAGCGACCATAATTGATTAAAATCAACATGTGATTCCTTCATATGAAAATGTGAATAAGGATATAACAAAATAAAGTTTATTCAATGATAATCCCCAATAAAACTTCTATCGAGTAGTAATTATTATCTAAAATGAATTTACTTTATTGATGCCACAACATTCATAACAGCTTCCCAAGTACTTTCACGCAAGGTCCATCTTCAGAAGAACATGTCAAAAACAAATTTCTTAAACTATGAATTCAAAGCTTTTGAATAGCATTTGAAAGTTTTGAAATAAATTTTTGGTAATACATTCCTGAATATAAATTTCATCTGTCCGAAAATATTTCAAAAGTTGTTATGAAAGTTATGAGTTTGCAACTTTAATAAAATAGTTTCTTTTTCCAAATATGTAAAAACTTAAGATTGCTAAAACTCTATTTTATCTTTCTGCTTAAACTAGAGTCAATAACATGAAGGACAAAGCACATTCAGAATTTAATTTGATCTTCAGTAATGCTAGCATCTTCGACCCAGTTAACAGACATCTTCAGGCACGACATACAATTTCAACTGTCCATACTTTCAAATGCTAAGAGATGGTCTGTTAATCTGTAAGATGTGAACTCTGAATAAGGAATTAGCCACACCCAGAATTGTAGACCCAGAATTATGAGCAATAAAGTCAATGTTACTATATCTGTACATGTGACCCTTTGCAAGATATTTTCCTCCAAAGGTCAGTTTTTACCATCACCAGTTCTACCGCCTATTCTCCAAACTTTGCAGTCACGACTTGCTATTGCTTGCCTCAACCGACACACTGCAAATAGTCGTGTGCGCACATCTCAGCAGCCGCACGGGGTGAGCCTCCACACCTCTTAAAAGTATATAATGTCAAGTACTCTGGGAACAGTCAAACAGGCTATTCAAAACCAGCATAGTCGCAAAGCTAAAGAGTCAAATGCATCTCCCAATCACACGAGACCTGGAAGTAGGCTGTATCTCGCAAAGTGTCGCACATAGAGGTACGGTTCCTTCGACTCTTTTGCTCCAACGAATACAATATACGGCTCCGACAAGATGCCGAACATCTCGCTCAGTGGCGTAATTGAACCCGTTAATTGAAAATATTAACGATATTTAAACTTCGCCCACTTAAAGAAGCACCAATTAATACGTGGCTTATTTGTCCCTACAAAAACAAACATTAAAACCCGCTAACAAAATCAAGAAGTGTTGTGTAAAACATTCATTTTGGTACGGTGCCAATGTCAAAGTGTGTAGATAGGCATATCAATTACACAGGTTTAAGTAGAAAGCTTTAGATAATAAATCTTCCCATGGAAATAAATTTAAAACACCTTCAATCACATAAGCAATTAGGTAAGTTAATGACAGTATTTAATAAAAAAAAAATACACTTATTCATATTCAAATAGAAATTATAGCCTTTGGAATCACTTATACAGTGAAATGGGTTAATGTAACCCTTGGTGCCAAGATGGCGGCTCGTCTCTCATTCCTATCCTAACCCAACCTATTCTAATAATTTGGTTGTTAATAATTATGGTAATTTATTAGAATAGGTTAGAACGTGCATCCTACTGTTTCCTTGCTGGAATCAGAGACGAGCCGCCATCTTGGCACCAAGGGTTACATTAACCGTGAAATGTATTGATTTTTCGGTAGATGTTACTTTTAGTCATTTGCTTGCGTGTTTACATATGTGTCATTTACCTAAAAGTAACTCCTACCGATTATTACGTCCTTGACAATAAAGGGTTTATTTCATTACTAAAAAATCAACAATTATTTATAATCAGACGTCCATAATGGCCGAAACGGTTAATAAATAACGATTTATTACTATAAAACCTTAATTTATATTATAATATAAGTAATTTTACGTAGAAAAGAGCTGATTTCATACCTTCCAATTTATTCCCCTCGACGTCCATTTTTATCTTCTCATCATACATTCGCCGAATGGCGATGATTTCCCGACTAAAAATAGCCAAAAAATCGGAGTGCGTTTTACCAAACGACAATTTTTTTTAAATTTTAATTTTCGTTAAATTAAGAATTATTTTAAATAAAATTTATTAATTGTACATATTTTAATTAAAATTAATTCGTTTAATGATTTTCTTGTCACTATTGCAACCTTTGATATTATATTTTGATAATACAAAAATATTAATTTAATTTATAATTTATTTTTCTTATAGTAGTGTATATGCAAATAATAATGATGCAATCAAATTTATACTGAAAAAAAAATAAATTAACGGTGAGAACTTTCAGAATGCCTCTTTTGATAAATATGCCGCCATGTTTAGTCCTGTTTCCTCTAGTCTAGAAAGCTCGCTGTTTATAATTAAAAATGTATTTTATTTTATTGCTTTATCTAATGGTATTGAAAGATGAGTATTTTAATATAAATAAACACAATATATAATATCTGGTAACAGTGGCGTAACGTGGGTGTCAGCCGCCCGGGGCGGAGGAAAATTTCGCCGTCCCCTTAAATGAAATACGGGGAATCCCTACAAGTCAGTACAGACGGTGTTGTCAGTCGCTACAATGAGCAAGATGTCATTATAATACATTCATTTAAAGAAAGGGGATTCCCCGGTTTCGTCACAGAATAAGTAATGAAAAATTCCGTGCTCATTTCAATCGGTCCGAATCGTAGGTGCGACAAAAATATAAAATGAAATGGTTCAAATTTTTACAAGATATTATTATTATTTATTGTGAAAAAATACCGCCCCCTAAAAGTGCCGCCCGGGGCGGGCCGCCCCTGCCGCTCCCACTACGCTACGCCACTGTTTGGTAAATAGAATAACAGTTGGACTTTAAAATGGTCAAATTGTGGTCCAATGGAATGCGACATTTCGCATAGTTTTCAAATTACTTTTTACCATAACAGTTACTAGATATGTTGAATCTCTAGTTCTAAAATAACACAATTACAATGCTCATTTAATCGTTATATTTGTAATATGAATAACAATAGGCTTTATTAAATAGAATTATTTTCATTTTACGTGTCTATTGTTGTTAACATTAAATTAATGATGTCCGGATAGCCGAGCGGTCAAGGTGGCAGCCTACTGCTCTAGGTGACCCGGGAACTAATCCAGACGGATCTAACCGGATATGTCGGCCCATGCCCCTTGCCGCCCGGTTGCCTGGTTTAACCCATAATGGGCTTGCTAAAAGAAACCTTCTTAGTGCCCACAGGACGGAAAGGAATTAAAAAAAGTCCTAACCGCTCGGATATCCGACCGTTAGTGAATATGGGTTATATGTCTCAATTTTGTCCATTATAGAGGCCTAACTCTCACTATAATCAGGCCAGCATAAATGAAAAAGGAAGGTTTATGATTGAATCGGAATCATTTATGATAAATCATAAACCCGATTCTTTCAGAGCGCTAGGCTGACGTCCTAACCGCATCGGCCGTTCGAAGGTCATCGAAAATCATTCATAAAATAAAAGAAAGAGGTTTTAGATACTATACATTTAATTATTGTTGTTGTTTTAAATTTTAAAAACTGCTAGGATGTCTCTATTAGTTTTATTTGTTTGATTTTCTTCATGATGTAGTTTCTCATTTGTATTAAACCTTTTAAAATGGCTGCCAAAACACATACATTTGTTATATGATGTCTGCTTTTTGGGTATTTGAGATCGGAGAAGTTGACCTAATAATGGAACGAATAATGGCACCAACTTTTTCCTATGAAAATCTGGATTGAATTATTTGATTACGGCAACGCGACACATGCAATCTGCTAAGGGGGGATATCTTACGGAAGGACTTTCCAAGAAAAACTGGTCCGCATTTAGGTGTTACAAACATAAAAAAACCCGGAAAACTCTTCGTGGTCAGCCTTTGGCGAGGCGCGAACTCTCTACTAGTGTTTAATGGTTTCATCCACTCGGCCACTACCGAGTTTATTAAGTAACGGCAACACAACACTTCAACGATCTGCCTAGGGAATGCTTTTAAGGGTAACTGATCCCTATTCAGGCGTTACAGATGTAGAAAAACTCCAGAAAACAGCACGTGGCCAGCCCATTTTGGCAAAGCGCGAACCCACGACCGAACTCCCAGTGTTCAGGGAACAGAACCGCTTGGCCACTGGTGGGCCAGCAGGGTAAAGGTGCATCATGTGATTGGTCAGCATAGTTAATCCTCTACCCCTAAGTTATATTAACCAGATGCCAGCTGATTCATGCTACACCTCACTCCTATGCATGACTATTAAAGTAGTCTAACGCCTAAGGGGAGTGGCTTCTTGGGTTGATTATACTGTACATAGTTTAAAATTCAACCTAGATGTTTATCGAGTACAGGACGTACTGGGCTTGGCTCTGGTATGTCCTGACACCACTACAGCACTTCATAAATGTTTATATAAACGAAGTTGTTGAAATTGCAGTACGTTTATGATAACTGAAACGCATTATATTAATTTGACAGGAATAACAACAAAGATCGCAAACATTGTAAAGCTATATTAATATTTTCCGAATGCAAAAATGAAAGGAAGTGAATCTTAGAACTGGCATGGAGATGGACACTCAATTTTGTCCATCCGAATAAATTTACAGCCGAACTGTTTCGATTAAATGAACTATTACTGGATTAGAAAGAAACTTCCAAAGCTTCCATGCATGCCATGAATAAACAGGAACAGAAGACAAAGACGAGCAGGCATAAAGACACTTGAATGACACACGAGATCAAAGAACAACACCGTCACGAACGACCAGTCGCTCGCACTCTTTTTACAGATTTGGTTGAATTAATAAATTATAATAGTTATAAAAAATTATCATGATATTAAACAGTTGATTTTTTGATTATCTATGGACATGATGTTGATTTTTCTTCGTATATTCCCATTTATTGGTTAATACTTACACTAAAGAAAACATATTTGCGCTGCATTAATGATACTTTAGGCAATTTACAGGGTCTTCAAAAAATGCTAACGCTAAGTTATGCCCAATTCGTAGGGGCAGCTTGTTTTCTACATAATTCCCTGTCATAGTCAAGAACTCACGTGACGCTTGTGCAGTGTTCAAAGAAGAACGGCGCTACCACCCCTGCCGCCATGACTACGCGCCTTCTCCACGTGTATATTAATCATATTAAAAGAACACACAGAGCTAAAAATTATTCAGTTATGTATAATCACCGAATGGATAAACCCCTAAACACAGTTTCGGTTACGCGCCTGGGTTGGCCACGCAATACATTGGCCACGCGGTGTTTTCCAGGCGTGCCCACGTGCCCAATACCTAAATAAGGATCAATTTCCCATAGAAAGTCCTGCCGAGAGGACTTTCTTCGGCAGATGAGCCTACGGCATCAAGTTACCGCTCTGGATGACCCGAGATCAAATTTGGGAGAGCAATTCTCCAGGAATTTTTCATGGTGATCATTCCCGAATATGTCGAGCCCCGTCCCAACTGCTCGGCCTCTTCCATTGTGGGTCTAGCCAAACCTACAATGGGTATTTTTTCCTTTCCGCCCGTGGGCACTAAGAGGGCCTCTTTTAACAAGCCCATTATGCGTTTGGTCAGGCCCACAATGCGACGGCCGTCTCACCCCCCTCCCCCGAAAAATTCCCGTTATTATATATTGAACATTATTAAATTACAAACATTCATTAAATATAATGAATGGATAAAGGAAATGTAAAAAAATCCGCCATCTTTTCAGTTTTAAAATAAAAAAAAATTAAAAATTTTGCAGAGAGATTTGTTTATTAGGGGGACGATGCTATTAAATTTCGGTGATTAAAGGTCAAGGATGTGGAAAGATAAATTGGGGTCGTGCGTATCTCCAGTAGGGTCTGACTTAATGACGATTTTACTCGTAATTAGCATTTACAATTTTTTTTTATAAATCCATCCCTACCCTCAAAATTAAGCTTTTTGCCATTTTATAACAGTTGAAAATATAAAAAGTTTTTAAATAAAATACCATAACAGATGGCGCCACCGAATGTCGCCGGGAAGGTTAAGCAACTCGTTGCTGGAGTTTTTTTTTTTAGTTTGACAATGTCTCTCGTTTATTATGCTCGCTTTTAATGGCACAAGGAAAAAGTTAGCCAAGTATAACGTCTCTAATAGAAGTTAGGGAAGTTATACTTGGCTAATTTTAGTACACTTTCTTGTCTGTCTCGTCGAAGATAACTGATTCAGCGGAAGTTGTCATGTATATTCATGACAACATCCGTTCAATCAGTTATCTCATAAAATATAAGTGACAATTCTAACAAAGAATAGATGCGAATTTCTTTTGTGTTTATTGACTTTATTATTCATATTTTTGATAATTTTGCTCAATGGGAAGGCACTAAAAAGGCCTGTTTTTTTTTTTTTTTTGGTTTTACCAATTGCAGGTTCTGCAGGTCCATAATGGCAACCAACCGGTGGTGAAAGACGGGTTCCGACACATCCTGAATAAAAAATTTCTAGAGTTAATTGCCTGAATTCGATCCCGGATCCCCTATAGATGTTATCCATAGATTCGTATTTTTATCCATTTCAATTAATTTTGTTGGTTTGATGAGATATGGTATAACGTGACACGTGTGTCTCCCGGGAAAATTGGCCCCTATTTAGGTGTTAGACATGTGAAAAATACCTGGAAAGTTCCATATGACTAGCCTGTTGGACGGGTGAGAACCTGCAACCAATTACCAGAAATCAGTGGTTTTATCTACTCCTTAATGGGCTTCAATTAAGTTAAAATCAAAAGCGATGTTTTCCTAAGATTTCCTTAATACTAATTTGCATAATGGTTTTAGTTTTCAGTCAGACGTATACACAGTAAAACCCGAGTTCGAATCCGCTCTGGGACTTTCTCATATTTTTATATACAGGGCGAATTTGGGATGCTATTTAACACGCTGGCCAACCTAAACTGCAGAATTTCTTTTAGAGGGAGTCCGGGAGGGCATTAAACCCTGAAGATTGAACAAAATCCCCTCACATAAAACACATTTTGTAAAAACACATAAAGAGTTATTATTTCTACAGTATGTATAAATTGGCTGACCAATTGCATTTGTCACTCCTTTAGATAAAAAAAAAATACCTAAAAAAGATGTAAAAAATTAAGTAACCCTGACCTTTTGACCTTTGACAGAAAGAGGATTTGGTCTGGTTCGATAGGATACGGCAATGCAACACATGGGCGATCTCTCAAGGAGAAATACTCCCTCCCTCCGTAGGCCTCATTATCTATGAGAAACTGACCCTTGTTTAGGTGTTGGACACGTGAGGAAAACCCGGAAAACTCCACGTGCCTATTTCAGTGTTTAATTAAGTGTTATCCACTCGGCCATTGATGCGCCGAAGAGAGATCTTGCATTTTTACTTGGTAAGTGCTTACAAATTACATAATAGAATTCCAATTAACTGCTTTAAAATGGGAATAATTTTAATTTAAAAAATTAATTTTTAAAAAATTTTAAAATTTTAAAAAATTAATCGTGATTTAAAAGATGATTTATGAGTTATCATCATCCCATTTTACTATTTTTCCCTCCATCAGCGCGGAAAATGAAAGGAGTATTGTCCTCTGCCAATTGTATACGCACTTTTGCTCAAGCTAGACTGTCTGGTTAAGTAAAACACAGTAAAAATTTATTAGTATCGAAGTTAGAAATCAATTTACAATAATTAATATATATTGTAATATAAAGGTGAATAGTATTTTATATATAAAACAAGTTAATACCATTATGATATTAGGACAATGAGCAAAATGAAATGGGACTCTGGCGAATCATAATTATAGGTCTACTTTACGTAATTATGTATAAATCTGGGCCCGAAAGAGTAACGAGGTTCCTATTCCTCTAGTATCACCTTTATTTTGTATTTTTAATATAAAAGGTTAAATTTTGAGGCCTTTTTATGTTCGAGGTATACAGAGTGCCTATCAGTAGCCGATGGATAAAACCATTGAACACAGACAGTTGCGGGTTTGCACCTCACCAATGGGTTGGCCACTTGCCGTCTTCTTCATATGTCTAACATCTAAATAGGAATCAGTTTACCATTAAGTGGGCAATCTGCGAAGGGGAGACGTCTCACTGGAGGAATCTCTCCTTGGCAGATTGTCTATGTATGCCTAACCCATCCATCGAATCTTTTCAGGGTCCGATCAAACAGTCCTACTAGCAGCCCTCCAATTGGCCTGATGGTATTTATATACTGCATGCGGTGGCGCACTCAGGAAGTGAGCCAAAAGCCCCTGGCACCCCGCAAAGTAAAAGGAAAAGACGTTAAATCGTAGAATTTACGTTGAAACTCCTTGCGTAATGTACGATGCTCTTTTTTATAGCTTGTATTTCCTCTTCTTCATAGTCTGCGAACGCTGCTGCTAATGCAAATGCCCATAGTTAGTGAGACGCTTTGCAATATCAATACTGAGTTGCAGAATAAAAGAGAAATGCATGCTCGACTTTGTTATACAAGATTCATCCATAACCCAAACTGTATACTTAGTAAGCAGTGACATCACGCTGTCCTAAACTCCCCCCTCCCTTGTCAAAAATTGCCACATTTCTTAAACTCTCTCTCCTCCTTGGGGCATGACATAATTTATGGACGATCCCTTTGCCGAATACATGAGAAACTGGCTCCTATTTAGATGTTACACGGTAAACTCTACCTGACCAGTCCGTTGGAGAGGCGCGAATATATAATTTTAATCCTTGCAGATGTAGTTCTTAAACATTATTGTGTGTGGCCTATTAATAAGCTACTATAAATTCATACTAACAGCATGGGGGAAATCAAATTTTATGACATCATCGCGTGCAGAGATTTGCATCTGATTTAAATATTGTCACGTAAATACCTAGAAAGTGAGATAACAATAATGATGGGTATTTTCCGGTTAATTGTCTAATTATCTTTCTATACAAACATAAATCTGGCTGATAGAGGCGATTATTCAGCATAACTTCTTCTAATTACCGAGCTCACCGGTGGACAAGTACTGGTGGTTCGCGTCTTACCAACGGGCTGGCCACGTGGAGTTTCCCGAGTTTTCTTCACGATATTAATACCTAAATAGATGCATCTCCCATGAATCGCGTTGTAATATACCAATAAAATCAAATCTAATTGCTCCAGAAAAGCCGCGTACAGACCAAACTTACAAGTTCTGGAACTGTTTGAGAGCTGCTCACGAGCATAAGATCCCACCAAAAGTTTCTATGTTTAAGAATGGCTCTCGGCATTTGAGTTCATCAAAAGTTCTAGAGCTAACTCTTTGGTGTACCACCTAGAGAGCAAACGTGCTACAACTACGAGAGCCTTTCCAGAACTCACAAAGAGTTCTGGAAGGGTTCTCGTATCTTTGATAATTCAATTTTTAATTTAAAAAAAAAATATAAAAGGTCAGTGGCGCGTTATGGCTTCATGGTGCCCAAACGAATTTGAATTAAGGGGCTTCGTGATAGTGTTGACTTCAGGGATTTTTCTTCGGAAAAGTTTTTGAAAGAAATATTTTCTTACGAGAGATTGGTTTGGGACTCCCTGTTGGTGGGTACCACAGGCAATTGTCCCTTTTGCCAGTTGATAGACCTATGTCTGTTTGTTAAAGTATAACATCAAGAAAAATCCTCATCCGTTCTTCCGTTGTCTGTCCTTCCTTAATCTCGAGAACGGAATTAGGCACATGAAAACGAAGATATATTTAGAAAGCTTAGGAGTAGGAGACTCCGATTAACTATATATAAGTTACCAACACAAACCGAAAGCTACGTTATTTCAATTCAAACTCCCCCCCCGGAAGGAGTTAGATAGATGATTGGCACGACTCTATTGTTAACGGGAAAGTATGATGTACAGACGCAAGCCACTACTAATTTGAGGTGGGCAGCATATATTTTAAATTAAATAAATTAAGAATGTGTTTAAAAATTGCAACCCAGCATTGTGACCATGTCACAATAAATAATTGCTCGTTTCATTTAAATGCTTTCCGGTTTTAAAAAATAAACATTAAAATATCTTGTAGTTGGATCTTCTTTACAGAACGGATATTTCAAAATATAAAATAAATTTATTATTATTATTATTATTATTATTATTTTAAATCCTAATTGCATTTTTTGAATTCGTCCCTGAATTTTTATACTTTCACGAACTCCACAAAAAGGAAAATAACAAGGGATTATAGTTTATTCACATCGTGGAACACGACATACAACGGGAACACTATTTAATATTGTTTAGCGACGGTTTAATAGTTCTTTCTATAAGCTGTGTGAAGGACGTATAACAGGATACACAAACAATGACAAAAGCAACACAGATCGCGGGGTTTGTGCCTCACCAACTTGCTGGCCGCTGAAGTTTTCCGTGTTTTATTCACATTAACACCTAAATAGGAGCAAGTTTTTCATACAAAGTCCTCCCTCGATGCACCTCATGATGACAAGAATTACTTAAATGTAAATTTACTTTCATTTATATAGGCCGAGTAATAACTCTAATGCTTTACATTAGAGGAACTTTCAAATTACATTGGATTTGTCACAGATAATATTAATACAGATGTATCCATTATAGACGACACTGACCTCAATTGATCGGCCTGCACGCGTGATGAATAATTTCCGGATCGAGCTGCAAACCAGGATCCTTCATGGCCACAAAAAATATCTTACAAGAATATGAGTCCAACCTTTGTAATTAAAAAGAAGTTCTATTAAAAATTGCATTGTAACGCAGACATGGAAGTGAAATTTATAGATTATTTATGCTTATTATTTATAATACAAACCAGGAACTATCAGCTTACAAATCTATCAATTCGTTATCCATAATGATAAAATCGTGATGCCATTATCTTTCATATATGGACTATAAGAAAATATTCTAAAGACAAACATACAAACCAAACACAGACATACAAGAAAAACACATAATAAACATACAAAACAAAGGAAACACGACAGATAAGCTACACAAATATACAAAACACACAATAAAACAGTACAACAAACGCATAAACATTTATTTATTTTAGATACAATAGAAAAAGTCTGATTAAGACTAAAGATTTCCACCCCCGAGTAACAACAAAACTCGTAACAAATACACAAGAAGTGTATAAGAGATAAAAAGATAAAGTGGAAATAAAAACATACAAACAACGCACAACAAAATAAGGCACACAAGAAACACACAAAAATGCAAACAACGCACAGCAAACACCGTATTTACTATATGACCGATCTTAGTTTTGTCCATTGGGAGCGAGCCGGATCACAATAGATTTGGCCAATGTAGGGCCAAATTGAGGGTGAGATCGAGAGACTGAGAGCAACGCCCTGACTGGAACGACGTTGGAAATAGAGTTGCAACACGTCTAACTTTATGTGTTCTACGTTCCTATGTTTTTCCCTAAATATCCTACTTTGAGAGTTTATGACCTTAAAACCATAGAAAATGCAAACGTTAATCAATATAATCATTCAAAAATGTAAGCATAAAAATTTGCGTGTTACATTTTTATTGGGTACACTTCTACTATTACTTTCCCGGCTGTTATAGGCCTATATAACAGAGGGAAAGTATGGCGATCGGTCAAAACATGACCCTTCACCCCCCAAGACTTTTACATTTTTGAGCTCAGGACACCTTTAAATGTCGAGAAATGCAAAAATGCAGGGGTATTTCTGTATGTATGGATGTTAGTGTGTGGGGGGAGCACGATTTCGTTCCCCTCTTTGAAGCTTAATAACTTCTGTGCTTTTTTGTCGAAAATATATGAAATTTTGCGGGGATGTTTGTTTATTAGGAGAGGTCGATGCTATTCAAATTTTGGTGGTTAAAAGTCGAGGGAGTGGGGGAGGTAAAGGGATCGCGTGTATCTCTAGTAGGGTCGGACTTAGTGACGATTTTACTCGTAATTAGTATTTAAAAACTTTTATAAAACCCATCCCTACCCTCAATACTAAGCTTTATGTCATTTTATAATAATTAAAAATATAAAAAGTTTTAAAAATAAAATATGGTAACAGATGGCGCAACCAAATGTTGCTGGGAAAGTTAAGCAACTCGTTGTTGGATTTTGTCAACAAAGTATGTAGACAATGCTAATTCGTATTTCATACACTGTACAGTACAATATACGCTACATTACACGTATTGTAACGCAATTAAATTACATAAAAAACACATTTTATGACCTTAATGTTTTTGCAGTTTTTAAAATGTAGGCTTAACACTACTTTGAATCGAATTGGAACTCGAATCTTTCATGTCCATGGGTTGTTATCTTATGGCGTGATCGTTTGATTAATTATAGTTTATCACGTTGCATTTATATTACACCATTCTTTTTAAAAATACACTTTTGTATTTATTCATTTGTTTTACTTTCATAAAAGGTATTTTAAACAGGCAGAACGATTCTTCCTGCTACCTTACCGCCATACGTTCAATAAGTGGAATGATGTGAGATGCCACAATTCACATCCTTCTCTTTTCTCTCTTCTATCTTATTCCCCAACCCTCAACTATTGGGCAAATCTTCACCAAATTTGGTATGCGGTTTCGATTAGCGGGATAAATTTTACTTCAAACTTTGGCCACTAGAGCGAAATTTGCGTTGCTGTCCTCCTTAACGTGAGCATTACGTACTCATTTCAGGTGTTTTTTTCTCGTCTTTTCTATCCCCCACCCCTCTTCCCCTGAGTTTCAATATTCACCCAGCTGCCATCTTTCCACGTGATAAATTTGGGGTTGCCAACCGTCCTCCATTTGGAAGGACAGAGATCTACGTCTAGCCACAAGAGCAAAGAGAAGATACATTTCGAGGGAATCGTGATCTTAAAGTATCCATGATGATGGCTAATAATGGATTGTCCACTGATATCAAAATTCGATATGGGCCTACAATTCTTATGGGCAACTCAAAACGCTCACCAGAGCCGAGTGGATAAAATCACTGAACTCTGGTCGTGGGTTCGTGCCTCGCCAATGGGGCGTCCACGTGGAGTTTTCCGGGTTTTTCTCGGTTTGTAACACCTAAATAGTGGCCAGTTTCTCATGGAAAGTCATCCCTATTTAGAAAGTACCAAAAGGCCAGATAGAGAAAGGCCGCAGTGTCATTACGCCGGTTATTGGAAGGACTTGAACACATAAGGGCTCCCAAACTTTAATATTATGGGTGGTCTGTCTCGAATATATTGGGCTCCTCGACGGCCGAGGCGATTAAAGTCTGCTTACCTCTTTTGGGGCCCGGAATCGAATCCGGACGAGTCAACCACGAGAATTTTTCTCAAGAGTTCTGTCTCGAATGTGTCGGGCCCTTTCCCTTACCACCCAGTCGCCCTCATTGTGGGTCTTGGTCGCCGAACCCACGGTATTGAAAAAAAGGTCCTTCTGGTACGGAAGGGCCAAATCAAAAAGAAAAATGAGTTTATTTTATCATGATGCGAATGTCTTACATACCACTCACTCTTTAAAATATGTTTACCACTTCATTATACAGTAAAACTTGTATAAAACGGCATTTTCCGTCTTGGCAGGTTTCCGTTTTAGCCAGGTTCCTTCTTAGACAGGTTTTATTTCATTTTATTTTACGATTTTATAATCAATTAATTAACTTTCGTTTCGGCTTATTCTTTATATTAGTGAAATTAAAGACAAAAAAATATGCCGAAATTAATTACAATAGAAAAAAAAGCATCAATAAAATGCAATTAAGCATATTTTAGTCTTTAAAATAATAAAATAAAAAATAAATTCGTATTCTCGACACTGAAATTAATTAAATTTTAAATATTTATAAGTTAAGTAATTTAATTAAATGCGTAATTATTTATTTCAATCAAATTTAATTAAAATTAAATATTGTAAAATGATTTTTTTCCATAATTTCAATTAAATTTTGTATGTAAATAAATTATCATCATACATTAATAATAGATGATATAAAGTGAAGTGGGACGTCATGATGACGACGAATAGAACTGATGACGTAATAATGACGACGACTAGGATGATGATGATGATGATAAAGAGTCGTCCATAAATTACGTAACGCCCCATTAATTATACTGAGGAATAATAGAAGGCATGGGATACATTACATTATTTCATTAATTACGTGTATAAACGTACTGTACGCTATGCAACACTTCAGTAACAAAAATCCAGCAGCGAGTTGCTCGACTTTCCCCGGCGACATTTGGTGGCGCCATCTGTTATCATATTTAATTTTAAAAACATTTTTATATTTTTAACTATTATAAAATAGCAAAAGGCTTAATTTTGAGGGTGGGGATGGGTTTTATAAAAAAAAATTGCAAATGCTAATTAGTAAAATCGTCATTAAGCCCGACCCCTTTATCTCCCCATCCCGGTTCCTTTAATCACCAAAATTTAACAGCATCGATCCCCCTAATAAACAAACGTCCCTGCAAAATTTCAGAAATTTTCCACAAAAAGCACAGGAGTTATTAAGCTTGAAAGAGGGTGAACGAAATCGTGCTCTCCCCACACACACTAACATCCATACATACAAAAAAAAAAAAAAAAAACCCGAATTTTGTTGCATTTCTCGACATTTAAAGGTGTCCTGACCCGAAAAAGGTAAAAATCTTGGGGGTCATTTCTTGACCGATTGCCATACTTTCTCCCTATTATATATAACAGCCAGGAAAGTAAATGTAAATCATTGTTACTCAAGGGTTGAGATCCTAGCATTACGTAACGTTACTGAAAAGACCCTCACCCAATTGTAACAATTAACTGTATACTCACCCACCCACATCTGTGTTACGTAATTTATGGGCAGCTTCAGAAGATGACGATGATAGTGACGTTGATGACGACCATGATGACGACAACGATGAATTGTTTAAATGTAATTTTTTTTTTTTTTCATCATAATTGTGTGTTGAATTAAAGAAAAACTCTATTAAATAAAACACTGATTTAATTAAAAAATTATAATTTTTTAACAAGAATCAAATAGTTTATATTAAAATATATATATATAAGATTTAAAGCGGTGCGACGAGGAGAAGCAACACGCCTCGATGCGAAGCGACGCGACGCGAACGAGAGATTAAAAATTGTAAATAATATTCATTTCCGAATGTATAAATGGTGTAAAAATCAATAGATTATACAGAAGATGTGACCCTAAAGTTATTTTAATTTAATTTAAAGTATTTTTCTTACATTTTATTGAGGATAATCGACCCACACACATGCATTAGTTATACAAAGAAAGACACACCCATCATACAAATATCACGCCAAAAAAATAGTTGAATCGTGCTCAAGAAACCTCAAAATGTCTGTATCGATCGATATTCTTGATAATGACTTTCCACAGAAACAATTATTTCATCTTAACACTGTAAAGTTTGAAGAAATTACGACAAATCAATAATTTAAAACCCTGTGCTGAACACTAGTCGCGGGTTGGCGCCTTAACAGCTGATCACGTGTTTGCGGATTTCCTTCACTTGTCTAACACCTGAATAGGGTCGAATTTCCCGTAGAAAATCCTCCCGGGAGAGACTTCCCCTTGGCAGATCGCCCATATGTTGCGTTGCCTTATCCTAATCCTGGGATCCTTTCACTGTATCAGGTGCTAAGCTGTGACGTATAAAAAGCCCTCCCCAAAATCGACGCCATATATTATAGAACCAGTACAAAATATAAACGCGGGCCTCTTCATGTAGAGCACTAAACCAAGCGCGGGGGCCCGGTACTAACGTATAAATCACACACACCCGTGAAGACTTTCCTCCTCCACAAAATAAGAGTTAAATCTAAAATCCTAAGTCTCTATAACACACGAGGCCTTTTCATCCTTCAAATAATTAAATTTTAAAGCACGGAGATCTAAGCTACAGTTCGTTTAGGCCCTACAAAGCCCCGAATATGCCGGATCTAGGCGTAAACTAAATCCTCAAAAGCTTTAGGGCCCTAAAGGTATTTGTTATAAACCATTCTATTGCAAGTAAACCCCATTTATTATTAAATACATATAATTTTTATGGCCTGAAAAATGCGATCAGCTAGGGCCACTCTCTCTCTCTCTCTTTCTACCCCGAGAGGCCCCATATAACACTGAATAACTTTAAATTTAATATAATTACATGCTTTATATAAGGGTTAAATAATAGCGTACGTGTTAAGAAATTTATCTCATTCAGATCTTTTGTTTGCCTTTACAACAGAGGAAGTTCTATAGTGTTTCCAGCCGATAAGGGGACTAAACAGATGTTGTCCCTTAGTGAGAAAGGCGTTGACTGATCGAAATTTCAAAGAGTAAATTATCTCGGGACGTTTAACTATTATATATTTAACTTAAATGGAATTTCGAGTCACTTTCATTCAATACCCGGAGGTAATTAACTCTTTATTAATTCTCCGAATCGTCCAAGTGGGGTGCCAAATTGAAAATTAAAGAAAGGTGTTTCTACGATAACCTTTGGCACAGTCACGTGTGCCGTTATATGGAAAAAAAACCGAGAATATCTACTTTCTACTAAATGAATTTTTATTGACGATATTTATTAACATATTTAATAAAAGACAAGAGAAATCTACAGAAGAATGTCGTCGTTTACGTGACACAAGCCATTATAATTGAACGATTCCTGTTACTTTCAGTTACTAATAAAGGCATCTGTTATTGATAATACTAAGAATATATTAAGGGGCCCGAATTATTAATAAAACGTGCAAAAGTGGATATTTTCCTATACAACTGTCGATGTATCCCGGGGGAAAACAAATGCCGTTTGCCCCTTATGCGGATATCCATGATGAATCCCTTATTTCATTTGTTTATTTAAGGTAAGAGGCCGCTGGTTACGCTAATGGCTATTCTAGACAATTTTTAAATAATTGAAGTAATGTATTCTCCAGAACAGTGATTCGTAACGCTTTGAACCTTTAAAATATTCCCTCTCTAGCCTACCAGTAAGTAGCTGGGTGGATAAACTAATAATCACGCGGGTTCGAACCTCACCAACGGGCTTATCACGCGAATTTTATAGATTTCCTTCACATTTGTAATACATAAATATGGGCCAGTTTCCCGTAGAAAGTCCTCCAGGAAAGCAGATTGCCCATGGGTTACGTTGCAGTCTCCATCAACTCCCCTCCCCCGGAGATGTAAAATAACAGATGTTTTCGAGTAAATTAATAAAATAATTTGAGAGTAATTCCTTCTTCTCAGAGTTGAAAAACTGCCAATTTTATAATGTTATACTTGATATTTCTGGGAATTTGAATGTTATTCACACTCCTGCATATTTAATGTAACACTTAATAATTACTATCTTCCGCTGTCGTAAGTATATTCATAATTATCTCATTATGACTTTATATTTAAATTTTTTCGACTTTAATTATATTGTTGAATATATTATATTATATTATTATTTTAATAGATTCACTGAATTTAGCAACGTTAGTTGAATATATTTCATATAGAAATTTAAATGCTTCTATATAGGGTTAGTAAGACCATCTCTATCTGATTTTTTATAAGTACCCTCTATCTGATCATTTACAGGAATCTTCTATACGATTATATACAGGAATCCTCATCAGGGATCCAGATACAGGCATCCATCAGTGACTGAGTGGATAAAATCATAAAATCACTCGTGGGTTCGCGCCTGACTAACGTGCAACGAGCTGACCACGTGGAGTTTTTTGGGTTTATTCACTTGCCTAATACCTAAATAAGTGGGCTAGTTTCCCATAGAAAGTCATCCTCCCCTCCTTGACAGAGCATCTTTGTGTTACATTGCATTACCCCATCAAACCAAACCGGGGATACTCGATAGAGTAGTAATCAAGCCCTTCAGGTTCAGCATCCAAAAATATAAAGAAAAAAAAAATGATGCTAGAGAGATATAAATAAAAATTTCTTCTAGTAAAAAAGAAAATGGAGAAATATATACTGTAAAATCAATAAAACAAATAGAAATAGATACGTGTTTTTATGGCTTTTAGAGAAGAATGGTCCGCCATTTCATCTCTCTCAGGAACTGTTTTTATTTAATGTAAAGTTATTTCTGTATAGTTTAGGTTGCTATAAGCAATTTTCGTTTATTGTTTATTTATTTATTTATTTATTTATTTTTAATTTTACAGATGATACAACACTTTTAATTGATAATCAGCACTGGTGTAACCAAAGAGGGCCCCAAGAGACCTAGGTTCCCTCCTTCGTAATGAAGTTAATAAAAATACTAAATTTAGGAAAAATAAGGCCTCCGAAGCCCTTCTATAACTTCTACGCTCTCGTGTTATCAATTTTCCTTACCTTTTATTACTTGGATCTAGCTCTACCTCTATAGAGGCACCCCTAATTGGCTCTCACAAATATGAGAGCTCCAAAGCTTAATAAATAAATAAATAACAAATTTTGGGACCTCTCGGTGACTCGAGCTCGAGCCAATTGGCTTTACGGGACACCTATCTAGGCCAACTTGTAGTCTAAATAGTAATTAGAAAATTTTATAATTATGATTAAATAAATCAATACAGTCAACTCTCTGAATAACGGCCACTAACAGAAACATAAAAGTGACCGTCGTTTGGAGGTTACTTTGATTTTTGTTTGTAAAAAGTTACTGGAAAAAATGCCCGCTGCTTATTGGAGGTTCGACTATAATAATATACATAAATGCATACATATACGTATATTTATGTATATAAATTTAGAAAAATATATTTAAAATTTCGATAATACATATGCTAACGATTGCCAGTGGCCTATAATCTTGAACTATGGCTTCAAACTGCGATACAGTAAGCTTAAATCCTAATGTTTTAATCATGATACTATGGACCAACCGGGAATCGATACTCCTAAGTTTCCAAAGTTATCGCGAGTAAAGACCACTGGAGAATCGATTGCCATCATTCCTCGTGGTTTAACTTCGACATGATGTTTATTTTTCCTAGAAAAAAAATATATAAGTGGAGATAAAACATAAAAAACGGCAAATATAATGAGATAAATCCAATAGGAAATCAATAGACAACTGGCATAGAATAACGGATGTATGCGGGGCCTCGGCAATAAAGTTATTAGTGGGGCCCGAAAATATTTGCAAAAAGAAATTTCCTTTCTTTTTTTTACTCAAATCTTATAAATTTGAAAGTGTGAGGCTATCTGAATGAGTCCGAGGCCCTATAAACCAACGTTAGAGCAGGGTCTGTTACTAGATAATATACTGTGTATAGGTAAGTGCCATTAACCGAATGGCCATGTTGACCCGTCTGTAACAGGGCCTGTTGGTAGATAATATGAGCCTACATAGATAAGTGCCCTTATAACATAGCCACGTTGGCCCATCGATAATATAGTCCTATATTTGGATAAGTGCCTTGTGATAAGGATTGTTACTAGATAATATATATGGATGATCCCTGTGATAGGGCCTGCTGATATAAAGAGAAAACTGTCTTCAAATTGATGTTACATAATTCCAATTTTTCCTGTATTTTTAGAATATATTTTTCTTCTTATTTTTACAAGTTAGTAAAGATGTTTCACAGCAGAAAGTTTTTAAAATAAAATGTTTAGTAAGCAGTCTTATCAGAATAATTTACATAAAGAGTGATAGTGATCTAACACGTACAAATTTATCGACTGATACCCTATTTTAAACCCGATTTTCTGTTAAAAAAAAGCATATTTTTGTATAGTCTATTGATTGAAATTTCATTCTGCTGAATTCCAATTTTATTTTTTTATTTGGACTATAAAGAAAATTAGAGAAAGTGCTTTCGTAATGTATTTTGTATATATATATTCATATGACTCTTTCGTGCGTACAAAATCGTTATATTGTGTATGTGAAAAATAAATTGTTTTGAAGTTATTTTTAGATTAAATTGTTTGTCACATTACACAAAAGTAGGTTAGAAGTTTGCTTTGTTATATATAAATAAGCTCAATTTACACTGTAATACGAGAGTGAAATACGAGAAAAATTACAGTAAAAAACTTATAATTTAACAGATGTTAGGTTTAGAAAGTTTGCTTTTGTATCTGTCACAATTTTCTAGTTAAAATTTCGATTTTTTTGTGTTTTTTTTTAAATTATTATTTGAAAATTAAAATTAACTAATCAAGAGAAGCATAAATTTAAAATATTAAATACAGCCAATGATACAGCGAGGATTGAAATATCCAATAGTATCGAAGAGATTCAAATTTTCAAAACAACAACCAATAAGATAATAAAGATTTCAAAAAGAGATCAACTCTCGTTTACGAAAAAATATTGTGACTAGTTTAGTAATAAATCTTCACGGCAGAGGGCGCGAAGAGCATAAAAATTTTAATTTCAATTAGAATTTTGAAATTTTGAATTTTTTTCAAATTTTCTAACGACGGTAAATAAATAGAAATATAAATAAATAATTACATAATCTAATATATATATATACTGTAAATATATTATTAAATAAAGTTAACTACGTAAGAAAGATTTTTTAAAAAAATTATATTTTTACGCGTAATTAACTTAATAATTAAATATAATCAAAAATAATTTATACCACAGATGGCAGCACTAAAACTAAATAATTAACATAAACGAACCTAATATGACTAAATGATAATTTAATATTGTATAGAAATGGAAATAAATAAATAAATATATATATATATTTTTCTTTTTAGTTGTGTGAATGATGTTTGCTCATGTTTGTTTCATGAAACATTGCAGGTATCCCCAACATATCATTCAAATCCCACATGCAGAAGGTAGAAGAGAGGATGACGTCGAGATAAAACATCGAATATAGTGAATTCGAATTTGGGATTTTATGATTTGTGAATAAAGTTATAGAGTATTTTTTCGGTTTTGATATCTCATATTTCTCCCTCAGATATATACGATTTCCTATTCAGTTGTTTAACATTTTTCTATACCGGGAGAAATAACTCAATGTCCTTTCTTTTCATTCATAACTGGCTCATTTTAATGTCTTTCAAACATTTAATAACAAACAAATGTTTTTGTTATATCCACCGATATTTACATTAAAATCGAAAACAATAACTCCATTCAGATTTTTAAAGTAGTCAATAAAAAAAAAAAAGTTCGGACGATATAACCAATAACGCGAAAGGAAATTCGAAATTTCAAAACAACCAATATCAGGAAGAAATTCAAATTTTTGAAATAGCCAATAAAATGCGGACGATTTAAATTTTCAAATATTTGAATTTCTGCTGGAAATATTGTATAAAAACACAAAGATTACGATAGTATAAAAGTTTGGAAACAAAAAATATTTTTATATAAACAGGATATATTTTAAAATAATTCTATAATAAAATAGAAACACCGGCGAATAAATTAATAATACATAATCGAGACTATGTGTTCTACGTCCATATGACACATAGCAATCACGTGATTCTATGCTTTAATTATAGCAAGCCACGTGGTCCGTCCTTGAATTATAAGAAGTCATACAATTTATTTTCCGCTAGGATGAAAAATTATGTGACCTTTTTTTTCCCTTCCCCACAGTAAATAGCGGTATTCTTGCTGTAAAAGCGAATCCTGTATCGATAGAAAAATGGGGGAAACATATAAAAATACAGAATAAAATAAACTCCAGTCACTTGATTGCTAAATTTCCTTTTCTGAATAAACAGTACTTTAGTGTACTTATCCCAACACAAAACACAAGCGATGCACTATGTAATTTCCTACAGCAGACCTCAATGCATTATAATCTCCGACGACAACGATCATTTAGATTTTTATTCACCAAAATTTATCCTATTTAATGGAAGATCTGCATGAAGAAAACGTTTATGAATTTTTTTTCTTTTTCAAATCACGAAATTACTATAATTAAGAATCAAAAACGGAGTTATTGGGCATACGTCATATTTAATTTAATAATAAAAATAACCGCCTTGTTAAAATGTTTAGCGTAATAATAATAATAAATAAAAAAAATTATTGACGTCATAAATCCATTTTACGTGTCGATATTTATTTTTCATCGGCAACTTATTCACGTCCTACATTTCTCGTTTTATTTACTTTACATTCTGTAATAATAATAATAATAATACGTCATCGATTTAATGCATTCGAAATTTTCATTGGACGAGAGTGGGAGATGCTTGAAATTCGACCAATCGTCTTTAAGTACGTAAGCGGGAGGAAAGGTCGTTCAACTCGTACGACTCGTCAGTTAAGATCAGGTGATTGTCATTTACTATGTTTATCACGTGATTCGAATGATTATTAGTTACAGAACGTGATTAGGATAGTGAAATGTATTTAAATTGTGCTGACTGTTTATACACGCGTTTTTTCGGTAGTTAAAGACTTAAAAAAAAATTTCCCCCCTTTCTGTGTAACAACTTACACATTTAAATTGGTTTAAGGTCAGTTCAAGTTAACCAACCCTTTCATTATATAAACATTAGTCACGTGATCGGTGGCGTCACGACACGACCCTGTTGACGTAATATTAAGGTTGCAAATAAATTTAAAAAATTGCTTAATTTCAAGCGTTTTTGTACGCCGTTTCGGCTTATTAATAAAGTTTATGCAAGTAAATTTAATAATTCGATTATATTTTAAAATAATATTTAACGCGTATAATTAATTATTATCTTAAATTTTATCCTCGTTTACGTAATTTAACACGAGCTTCGTGTACATTTTTTTTTGTTCAATTTAATTTCGATGGTCGCCGAAAGATGGCGGGTCTAAACTTTGTTTTCGCAATCCTTGCAACACGCAATCTGAGTATTTTTGCGATTGGAGCGATAAAGAAAATACTGTTTCATGAAACATAAACTACCTTAAATATCCGTTACTCGTAATTGGAGACGTTTAAATAAAAATTATAATTTTAAATCTTTCTTTTTTTTATCGACGAAAAAAAAAATTATAAACACGTCGATAATTCACGTATTAATAATTCTATTTTAAATTTAATGCGAATAGACGAATTATTTTTTGCTAAAAGGGCAAATATTACGATTTAAATTATAATATTTTATAAAAAAAAAAAAATATTTATTTACAGACCAAGCGATAATTCCGATACAAAGCGCCCTCTGAGCGCAAAAGTTTCGTTTCGTCAAACACTGTTCCGAATCAATTACTCGCGAACTATTTATTAGGAAAGATTAAAATATACTTAAACACACACAAATACTAAAGAATATCGGATAAGAATTTTTATCATGTAGCAATTTTTGAAGGTAGAATTATTATTTAGGAATGGTTTTTCCTCATGACTCAACTCACAGAAACGAAAAATGCCTGGGACGGATAACACCCCTGTGAAATGGGAACGCTCCGCACGTTTGGCTAATTGCCGTCAAATAGTGCGCGCTGGGTTTCTCGTATTGACGGCTTAATGTGGAAATGAGAAAAGATAACGTGAAATAAAACGTAATTAACGTCGAACGGCGAGTGTTTTAAATGGCGTTTAAGTATATTCGAAGATGCGGTTGCGGCGCGTGTTAGCGCGCGGATTGATTGTGGGGGTTTTTTTTTTCCACTCTTCCAGATGTTCCCGCTTTCGAAGTGAACAGAATAATAGTGTCTGGTTGATAAGACCTCGTTCACCATCCCTCTAGTTGTCTCAAAACACGTGCTTGGTATCAACTCGTCAACAAGGATCGCCTAACTATGTGACGTTTAAAGTCGATTGTTTGGCATGACCAGGATATTGTGTGCTTGGGTGTTGGCTTAAGATGGCAGCTCCGAACGAAACGTTGGTAATGGAACAAAAAACGGCCGAAGTGAGTAACAGCCCGAAAAACGAAGAAGCTAGCGACGACATCGGTAATAACATCGTCAACAATTTGAAATCGCCCGGGAGCAACCATCCTAGCAAACACGAAACGTATCAAGATGGTGGAAGATCGTCGAAAACGTTGAGCAACACGAACAGCGGAGGGGATCTGGAAAGGCAGAGAATGAATGCGGATTATCGTCACTACAACCAGAATTTCATAACGGCCGACGATTACAGGAACTCGCAGGAGAACCACACGAGTAATTATTGCGGTAACTTCGTCGATCGGAGTAACTATCTGGCCGACCAACATGGCGGCCAAGCCGATCAACAACAGGCACAGAATCAGAAAATGTATTCGCAATACGCTATTAGACAGGGTTATCAGTCGCGTACGGTTAATTTAAACGCTTCCCACCGGCCGGCGGTGGCCGCAAATGTCATGAGCAACTATCCCACTGGCGGTGCCACCCCGCAGCAGCAGCGATTCCTCACAGGACAAAGCATCAGCCAGCAAGGTGGACCCACACCGACACTCAATCAGTTATTGCAGTCGCCCAATCCTTTGCATCGTTATCAGAACCACTATGGTGATTACAATGCCAATAAAGGAATAAGTGGCAGTGATGTAAACAGTGCCATGGCTTTTACTAACGCTGGCAGCCAACACGGATGGGGTACCATCAGGAATCCCAGTTCCTATCCCCAACAGATGTATAGGAGTCAGGTGAGTTTCTACTCTTTATTCCCCTTTTATACACCTTTATTCTCTACGCACGCCAAACTCCCGCGGAATTTAAACCACGCCGCCCGTAATACGGCTCGTTGCGCCACATGCCGGTGCCATTTTGTTAAAAAAAAAAAGAAAAGAGAGAAAAAAAATGGTTTACAATCCGAGAGAAAACGGAAGATTTAAAAATCGGAAATAATTACTTCCGCCGCAGGTATAAAAATCGGTTCTAAGCATCCGGTTACGGGTACGAAATTAGGTATTTGTTCGAGCGCCCTCATATTATTTGACCCACGTGTCCGACTGAGCATCTGTGTGGCCTGCAGCAAGGAAATTTAAATTTTGGAGGCAAAAAGTGAGGCACAGCTGACAGCTGGGAATAGCCGAATCTGATTGGTTGGAAACGTCTTTCAGATCCGGAATTAATCACGTCTGGCAGGAGGGTAGCTCTATCTCTCTCTTCGTGCCAACAACTTTGATCTGCGGAGAGTTGGGAACGACCATTTTCTCTCGTTCCGCTTAAAACGGGGGTGCAAGGCTCGTCCGGGAGGGGCGCTAACAACTTCGCTCTTTCTACGTATTTTTCGAATCGCGCGGCTCAAACCGTACGTTTTTGTCGTACGTTTTTTCCCCCTTCTGCCACCATCTTAAATTCTTTAGGTTTAAGAAGCCGGGCGACGAGACGTAACGTTGATTTTTCTAGACGAGAATGACGTAGAAGTAGATGGCCGGTAAAAAATATTACCGGATCAATATTAAGCGATATATATATATATATTATTTTTTTCTTTTCTTTTTTCTTTCTTTCTTTCTTTCTTTCCCGCAGTTTGACGTCACGTTTATCGAAGGTAGAGAGAGAGAACGAGACGAATGTATTTTATAATATAAAAGCGTGCGAAGGCGTTCGTGTGACGCAGTTTTAGTCGGACAAGTAAAGTCGACTTTTATAAACTGGTCGAGCCGGTCTGAGATCGTCGAGTCTTCTTCCTTCGCATGGTGTTTGGTCGGGTGACTACGCTGTTTAGCCGTGCATGCACAGTTTATTCGCCGCTGGCCCCGTTTTTGGTCGGTTGCTCGCTACCAGACCGTATACGACTTTGCTTACAACGAGTTTTCGCGACGTTTTAGGGAAAAAATATATTCGACGAATTGCCTGGGGAGGGATTGTTTTTGCTGTTTTTTTCGTGTGTGTGTGTGTATATTTCTCTTCCTCCGCCTCTTTTCCCCTATCGGGTTATTCGGCCATGTTTGCTCGCTTAAGCCATGTTCGGTCGGACTGACGCGCAACTGTTGTGTTGCTCTGTTTGTGTGTGCATCGAGCGATCGCTCGATGTGTTCTCCTTCGCGTCAAATACCCGTTTTTTAGTCTTGTATCGGCCGAATAACATTCTGTGCAGCTGTTCAATTGAATTTTATCAACCGCGAGTGAATTTGTCGCCTCCTGTATTGATTTTCGAACGCCAGCTACACATGCTTACGTAATGGACATGTTTTTTTTTCTACGTCCTGCCGCTTGTTTTTCGTTTTTTTTATTTTTTTAAATATATATATCTGCGGGGATAAATTGCAGAAAGTCAATACTCATAAAAAAATCTAGCGTCGATATTGACCACCGTGGGTTGACTTAATTCAGTGATCACTTGTTTTATTATTATTATTATTATTATTATTATTATTGTTTTTTACATTTAGTTTGATCGTCCCACATCCGCCCGCGTGTTTTAATACCGAGAGCGACATTTTCTTTTTCTCGTTTAAAATAATTGATACGACAAAAATTGCCCGTGTAGAATCGCCTAGGCGAATGGCGGGATTGAAAGAAACGCTGGCTGCCATGCCGCGTTATTTTTTTTTCCTCCTCCCCTAAAGCGAAATGGTTTAAACTAGTAGTAAAGGGCATGCCGTAAACAGGAAGTTGATTTCTGCATGACGTCATCGACACGTGGGACACCTGTTGCTGCAGAAGGGCGGCGATCGGTCAGATGTTATTAATTGCAGACGGCCGATCGCTCTCCTAATGTTGATATGTCGTGACGTCAGTCGGGGCAATAGGCCAACGTAATCTCCGCTTGCCGTCTTTCCCTATGTTAATTAACTCGTGATCGGGTGCCGGCCGTCTTTCATTCACAACACGTGCTGGGGGTGTAAGGGGGATTGCATTCATTCATTCATGCGAATCAAACAGACAAACACGGGTGTGGGGTTGCGAGTTGATCTACTTTTTTTTTCTTTCTTTCTGTCTCTCTTTGTTGCTCTTAACCTTGATCGTGCCCTTTTCGATCCCCCCTCTTAAAAGCGTTGTCAACATAAGCAGGCCACGTGCTCAGGAGTATTACATCTGGCACGATGCACCTTACCGAATACCGATGCACAATTTTTTCTTCTTTTTTTTTTTTTTTTTTCTTTCTTTTCTTTTTTTGTTAATCGTTATCAGCTGAAAGTCGACTTTTAAACGCGGACGCAAACCGTGTTTTAGTTTATTAAACGTACCACCGTTTAAATTATAATATATTTCTACAGATTTTTGTTACGCAAAGTGCGAATCGCAATTGTTAAATTTGTTTCAAATCCTATTTATTATAGACTGCTGCCGTAGCTTGTATCGTCGCGCAGTTATTTAACGGTACCCGTTTCGGAAACGAATATATGCGGTTTGCGTCCCCAATTTAGTTATCGTTACTTTCTTACGAAAACGTACAGATTACAATTTATTAAAATTATGCGACGTGGCATATCTTGCGGGAGCTTTAACCTATTTTGCAACGCCGTTCCTCTTATAAAGAACTTCGTTGTTTAATATGTTGTACAGATACGGTTTCGTGTTTTTACTGGACTTGCATTTGAATTATAATTCTCGTCCCGTATATTTAATTTATAAATTTTTTTTTGTTCTTGGCGAATGACTTATGTGTGTCGTACAGTATCGCATTATGCAAAAACTAATCCTTTAGATATTGAATTAGCCAATTGTTTACCGATTAAAAAAAGTACAATAAAAATAGTCTTTATTTTTTTTTATTTTTTATTCAATCTGTTTTGTTTTAAGAAAGAAAATACTTATTATTAAAAAGTAAAATAATAGTAATATAATGTATTGTTTTCGAGTTGTAATATTAATGGATATTAAAAAATTAAAATACCGTTCAAGCAGTTACTGAAGAAAAAATATAAGTAGATAAATTTTTAATGGCTCGATAAAAATGCTAAAGAAGTAAATACTCGTGTCTTTTATCGACGGTATCTTAAAAAGAAATCCGTTGAAATATTTTTGAATATATAGTTTAATTTAAAAATTGAATTTTAAACTAAAATATCTATTGTTTTGTTAAATATAATAATGGATAACAGCTATAAATATTTTATACGTAAAGGAACATAATAAAAATTAAATGGACGAGTTTTTGTTACGACGTCTGAACTTAACGCCGGTTCAGATTAATATATAAAGATTTTGTTACACGCCGTACAGTTATAACATAGTTAAATCATGTAGGAAACTATATTGAAATTGGTAATGATTTGTTAATATTTTTTGACAGTTTAGCAAAATTAATCAGTCCTGATTATCGACACTTCGAGAATAATCTTTCCTAAAGCATTTAAATTAATTTACTTGTTTGCTACTTCTTGATTATCATTTGAAATAAAATCTCGAATATTTCTTTGTTCAAATTTAGGGCTCGGTTTTTCGTGCAACGTATTTATTTTGTCGTTTGTCAAAAGTCTGTACGTAATGAAAATTTTATAATATTTCCTCTTTATTTAGTACAGTACATAACTAATTTTTGAGTCAAACAAACAGTGATGGCATATTGAGGTTTAAATGTTAATACACTACCGCTATTTGTTTGCCTCAAAAATTGATACTAAATTGAACATGATGCTAAACTGAAGGACTTCAAACAATAAAAATTATATAAAAGAATGAAGTATATATGTCACAGGGATATGATAAAAGTGGGGATTTGGTCTTCTGTAACTCCAGGTGTCACAAATCTGCGTGTTTCAACGAAAATAAATAAACTTGGCGTTATCACTATCTTCTCATATAAGTACTTCTTACTTTGTTGATTCGTTTTTTGTCATTTCACGAAACCAGTTTAGAGATTTGATCGAGTCAATTCATTTAATTAGGGAAATGTCAATATCGAATCTTTATTTTAACATCTTCAGTAAATTGATCATCTCCCTTAGGGATTTGACCAAATCCCCACTTTTATCGTATCCCTGCGACATATATACAAGTTTGAAAGTCACGATTTGGTTGTAACAATGCTATTTGCAATGTAAAATCATGCATTTAGTAATTCACAGAGACTGAAACATTCTCTTTTTGATATTAAGAGGAAGATCCAGTCATGATCGTTCATTGGCATTCTACAATATTGAGGTTTGACTGCATTTTCTGCTAGTTATACTTTATTTTAAATACATAAACCATTTTACTCTTTAATAAAATCTTTTAAGTTGTATTTAATTCTAATTACCGTTCGGTATTTTTCCTGAAAATTACTTTTTTTAAAGTGGAGGTTCAGTCTTAAATTCAAAGTAATATGATATTAGTCTTCTTACTTATTATTTGTTTTTTTTAATTCGCTTTTCTTGATTGATTGAATAATTTTTCAGTTTTATTATTTACAATTTTTATTCCCCTTTTTCTAATGAATTTTTCATCATTAAAAAAAAAAAAAACATAGAATTAAATAATAGGATCAGGAAAAATGTCAAATTGTTTCCTGTCAGTAAGATTTCCTGAATAATTGAAATTAGTCAAAGAAATTTATGTTATAAATATATCAAACAGATTCTTTGATGATATTTCTAAGCGAATATGATACATTGTGATTTTCTTTGATGTAAACAATTGTAAATTTATTTCAGGAATTTGTAATTTAATGTGTCATCTCTATTCAAAGGAGTTAATAGATACATTGCATTATTTGCTATTATTGTTCAGAATAAATAAATTTAAGTAGAATATATATTTGCTATTACTTTATGAATATCTTGAATAGTAAATATTTAATAATAAAGTTTTAGAATGAAGCTACAATTAGTATCTACAACACTCACACTTTATTTATTACATTTATTTAATTTTTATGTTCTCCTACTCAGTACATATTTTTTAGATATTCTGAAAATCTATATTATTTAATAAATCAAATTATATGAGAAAAAATTAACTTAAAAAGTTAAAGGAACTAAAGTTTTTATTTGATATTAGCTAATTTTCATGTTGAATGCATATTAGTTAATACACCGACAACTGCTTTAGCCCGGCAGTTGTTGGTGTATTTGCTTATGATATCGGGTTCATTTGATGTATTGTTTGCATATTACTTACTTCTAGATTCATAAACAATAACTGAATTTTGATATTTTTTATAAAATTACTTAAATAAAAAGAATATAATTTAAAAACGTTTCGAAAATAATGTTTATAAATGCCTCCGTGTATCATTTAGATCCGTGTACTATAATGAATAAGATGAGTTTTTAAAGCTATAATGTAATTGTACTGTACTTCTTTTTTTATTATCAATTAAATAAATTAAATATATTATCTTCATTAGATTTTAAAACAGTTTTCTCTATAAAAGGTAGGGATTATTTAAATGCTTGTGAACAGACGTTTGAATTTTGTTAATTAAACAACAAAATTTGGTCTAAAGGTAGGCCATTAGGCAGCCATCATTAACATCCTAATTATTAATCTGGTATTAATTTGTAATTTTAATTAAATAATTTAGAAAATTCTAGAAGATATCACAACTTTTGTTTACTGGTCAGATATATTACCAGTTCTGCTGCTTGAACATCTATTGAATCTTTGTTTCTAGGCATTTGTTAATTTAAACTTTATTAACATACAGTCAGCAGATGACTGTGTCGACTAGGGATGTTGGCAGGGTAACAATTAGTTCACAAATAATCCATTGATTTAATTTATGATTAGCTATAGAATTTAGGCTTTGCTTATACACATGTATGAATCTGCTTTTGGTAGTTGTTTTTACTGATAATTTATATGTTTATTCAATTGAAAATATAACAATGAACAAAAGCCTTTTGTAACTTTTCCAGCATATAGTTTTATTAAAGAAAACAAATGTTTTCTGCCACTTTAGTGGTCTTTAGTTTGAATTTTGTAAAAAAGTTCTATAACCAGATAAGGGCCACTAAAGTAGCCATGAATGTTACTTATCTTTAATCGAAAATATAATAATTACGATTAATTTCGCCATCTCTTATTACAATTTGTATCTGCACGAAATTCATTTGTTGTAGATAAACAAAATTGATTATTTTAATAAATATAAAATATAAATACGACTTTACAAGCTGGAACTTTGTCTTGTCTTTACTTCCGCCGTTCACGACCATCAGCAGTCCAGGACTGCTGATGGTGTGAACGGCGAAGTAAAGACAAGACAAAGTTCCAGCTTGTAAAGTCGTATTTATATTTTATATTTATTAAATGTGAATAACGCCGGCCATGTTCTGTATTTAATTTTTATTTAAAATTGAATTAGTTCATATACTATTTTTCACAAGGTGACTGTGCTTTGCTACTAAATACCACCAGATGAATATGAAAAATATGACCCAGCTGAACAAACCGATCTCTCGAGGATTGAATACACAAACACACATCACCTCATGTGTATGTGACATTAACTTTTGAAGAGACTTTTATAACTATAAAACTTTTTTGTAAAATTTTTCTATAAGATTTGTTCACTCCAAGTTGTATTTTCTGTTTAATTAAACATAAAGGAGAGTAAATCCATTGATACGATTATGTATGATCGATTCATTGTGAATTTAAATATTAATTGAAATAAGTAAAAGGATTATTGTTATTAAATTTCAATATTGTGAGCTCTTAATGGAGATTAAAATATTAATAAGGAATACTCTAAATATTCTTTATTAATTATAATTTTTATTAATTTATTATTAAATACTCTATATTAATGCTGTAATGATTCTGTTTAATAGTCGTCCTTTTGACTTTAGTTACATTTTTTTCATCGGCAATGGATTCATAGTTCTTTGATTATTGATTAGTAAATGTGTTAAAAGAAATAATTTATACTAATTTAAGAAAGGAATGCCTTGAGAATTTAATAAATTAAACATATGCAAAACATTAAATGTTAAGCTTATAGATTTCTTATGATATTTAGAGTATTTTTTTAAGCAATGTTTAATGTAAGAGTCTGTCATAGAACATAGAGCACAAGTCCTTATCAGATGACTCAATTTAATAATTTTAAAGTAAATAACTCAATAGCAAATTATATATAAGCGTCCAGAAAAGTCTTTATTCGGCTAAACATTTTTTACAATTGTTAAGTTTCATTTTCAGACCAATTGAACATAACATTAAGAACAGCAATCGAGAATCATTTTGAAATTGAAATTTCTAACTTTTAGAAAATCGAACCACTCCGTCGGCTTTTATATACAGTAATTTGGGAACGTTATATTAAAAAAAAATAAAATTAAATTAAAACATTGAATTAAATGGACTAGTATTTTAATGTCTGTTAAGTTAACATTATAAAAATATTTATATTTATTTGAATTCATTACATTTTTGATTACACATGTGAAAATGATCTGAAGAATGGATTTACATTAAAAAAAAATCAACATTTAAGATCACATCCTTAATATGTTAAAGCTTCAATTCGGTTAATGTTACCTATGGTAGCCGAACATGGCGGCTCGTCTCTGAAACAGTGGGGACGCATGTTCTAACCTAACCTAAGCTATTCTAATAATTTGGTTGGCGATAATTATGGTAATTTATTAGAATAGGTTAGGTTAGGTTAGAACGTGCTTCCCTACTGTTTCAGAGACGAGCCGCCATGTTTGCTACCATAGGTAACATTAGCCTTAAATTCATATGTAAATAGTTCAAAAACAAATTATTCAAAATGATTATATATATATTTTTTTTATCAATAAATTTTACATTCTAGATTACAGCATAGAATTTTGATAGATATTGTATATCAAAAATTTAAAACGTGTGCAAATAAGATTTGTAAGTATCCTATAAATCATTAAAAAATCTTTGATTACATCATAAACAGTAAATATTTTCGATATTTTAATAACCTAAATTTTTAAACAAACTTTTTAGATAAAAATCCTCTCTCCGCGATTAACTTTAATAAATATTCCAGTCGAAAGTTTCGACTTTTATTTATTGGTATTCATTGTTGATTTTTAACTGCGATAAAAAGATTACGACGTTGTATATTTGACAAAATGCATGCCGCAAAAGTCTCATCTTAGCGTAGATTTTTATACGTCGCGTATTATTGGGAATTTAAGAAATGGTTTCTTAATATAATATAGTGGGACGTTAATGATACCAAGATGTTAGAAATATTTTCAATGATTCATTGATGTAACCTTGAATATAAATTGTTACATGGAGATAAGTTGAAACGTTTTTCGTCGTAAAATATAATTCATTTCGTTAAAAGAGTTTTAAATAGTACGTAATTTGCATAGATTACAGTAAAGTAATTCTTTATTACATGACATTATAAATTTTGTATGTGTTTAGAATTTCAAATAGAGAAAAACTGTATTTATAAAATATTTTTTATGCAATAGTACATGATATAAAGTAAAAAAATAATTTTTTTTTGAAACATGCTAGTATTATTGACCTGTATAAACTTATAAATATTGCATATAATTTAACATGGTAAACTGTTAGAAGGTTTATTTGATGATATTGAATTCGGAGTAATTTAAAATGTATTCTTTATTAATAAAATATAGACAATTCCAGATTTTAGTACTTTATATATTCTGGTAGAAACATTTGTTTGGTTGTATATTTTACATAATATTTTATAATGGAATTAATTTCATTATAAGCACGTTAGAAATATCGTTATTCAGAAATATTTCTGTTGAAATAAATGGAATATTATATTCTTGAAATTTTTTCATTTCAGAGTTATTTTATGATAAGTGATAAGAATGATTACAAAACTAACATTTACTTATTTATATTTTCTAATGTAAGTTACTCAGTTATGTATTTTAACAACAGGATAATAGAAGTTCATTTAAAGGCTACTCTCATTTGACTTTGATGACATCCTGCTAATAGTCCATTACAAATACAACTAAAAGCTTAGATTAAAAAAAAACACACATGCACACACATTAAATATTTTTGAAAAACTTTCTCTTTAGCCTTAGAATACGGTGTTTAAATGAGATCGGCACAAATTTAAAAATATTTAATTTAACAGTATTTGTGATGCTCTGAATATCCGATGTTCTGCACGAGCTTTATTTTATTTTTAAAAGATTTTTCGAATGTAGACACCAACAGATTTCATAGAACATAGAAACGTAGAATGCGAAAAATGCTTAAAATTTTATCATCTTGGTCACTAGAAGAATTACTAAATCAAATGTTTTTTGAGTTGGGCTTTGTGGCAGTTGATACACCACTTAACTTTTCGTTAAAAAATTTGAAATATCCGAAGCCAAATTTCTCTCCGAGGAATTTATTTACAGCTATCTACAATAACTCGTTACACTTGTCGAGTAAAGGTATATCGGCTACAAGATCGAAGTTAGCACCGTACAAATCATCCACAGATAAGTGAAAAGAAGCAGGAAAAGAGAAGTGGCGGGCGATATGCCCAAGCTTTATATTCTCGAGACGGCACCTCCTGAATTTTCGTATGCAGCGCCGCCACACGCTTATTTACTCTTTGTTTAAATTTGGCATTCGAGAATGAGAAGATGCTTCCCAAAACATATTTAATGTGCGTGTTTTTATGAATTTCAACCACTTCGAATATCTCTAAAAAGACTAGGAGAACAAAAAGTTATTTCAGCTGAATTTGGAACAATTAAGTTTGTTACTTTTAAACAATTTGAATGATTCACTATATTAGTTTACCAAAGTCTAACTGTAATATGTAAACCAGACTTCGAAAATTTTAAATTGTTTGTAAATTTTGAACATTGTTCCTTTATAATGAATATTATGCTGTATACATTATTACATCCATTGATAACAGATTTAAATGTAGAAGTAATATCTTTTATTTGTTTTTTGTTTGAGTCATCTTGTTATCGTTGGATTATGGGGTTATTTCCTTTCTTTAAATATATCCATTTTATTGAATAAGCTGTAGTCCTATTGCAACTCATTCAATAACTTATTTTACAAAAATGATTTAATTAGTCAAGGCTACAAAAGTGCGATTAAATGTTATAATTCATAATTAATAAATTCAAAAACGCAATGCTATTTTGATTCAGTAGTACTCGTACATAAGGTAAAGTCATCAATGACTTAGCATAACTTCTGAGAAAAACAATAAACATAAATAAATTAATTAAATAATAAATTTGTACATAATTTATGATTATTTAATAAAAGTTTTATTTATTTTCTTGAATAAGGGACATAATTTCCTTTGTTAATTATGAGTACAGTAGAGCATCGATTATCCGACTCAATTGGGGACTGGGGTTGGTCGGATAACCGAAAAGTATGAAAAATACATTATTAGTATAGTGTATTAGGCCTGGTTTAAATACTGGCCTCCCTTTCATGGTCGAGCCAGTGCTGCCAGCTAAAACATGCAAAAATTTAACAAAAATAATATTAAAGTAGCCAAGACATAACCAAATATTGTAGCGCCACATCACTAGCGGACATTTGAATTTACCGACTAGAACGCGGTTGGTTAATCGGGGGTCGGATAATCGATGCTCTACTGTAGTGTAATATTTTGTTTTGGCTTTCCTAAGTAATAACACAGAAAAGAAAATGATAAATATGAATATGCCTGTTAAAGATAGAAGGAATTTCGAATTCAGAATGTTAAAGAAGTGTGTGTTAAATTCTAATACCAGATTAATAAATTTATGATGATAATTAATTTTAAAATAATTATGCAATAAACATTTTATTATATTTGTTATAGTTGTATTAAATTAGTTATATTGTTAAGTGTCTTATATGATAATTAGTTTCACATTGATTAGATAATGATAAGTTAATGTTGATATTATTATTATTATTATTATTATTATATATAACTTAATAATTTTACTAGAGTATAATTGTAATATTATGTTTATTTTCATGCATTTGCAATAATAGTGAGGTTGAGGCCAAAGTTTTAAACGCAAAAACGTGTACGTCGGACGTTTGGCGCTGCTTTCCCGTAAGCCTAGAAGTTTGACAATGGCGTTTGGAACGTCGAGACGATTCAACTGACTTTCCAAACACCACTGTCAAACCTCTAGGCTTACAGGAAAGTGGCGCTGAATGTCCGACGTACACTTTTTCACATTTAAAACTTTGACCCCAACCTTGGTAATAATTATCTTAATGAAACTTTTGCAACTATTTGGTGACGTGACATAATATTTCAAATGTTTGTATCTGAAAATCTGATATATAAGCATTCACATTTCTATCTTTCAGAAAATGATGTTTTGTTCTTTAAGTAATTGTTATATTCTAAAAGTAAGAATTAAATTTTAGTGGTTTTTATATGGTGTAATCCAAAAAGTAATTGTATTTTTTTTATAAATATTAGCAATTTTTATATTTAATCTGTTTGGATTCCATTAAAATTTGGAATTTATTAACAAAGATTAAGTTTTACAAAAAACTTACAAATTTTTTTAATAGATAAATGTTATATACGTATATTGTGTAAAGACTTGAACACACTAATAGAAACTTTAACAGAAAAATCAAAGGAAATATTTGAAATCTGAAAAAATTGTATGTATTATATAGAAGAAATAGATATATTACATAATTTTCGTTGTACAGTAGTAGTGATAGTGTAGTTTTAAGTAAGTTAGGAACATAAGAATCAAATTGTATGCTGGATATTCTAGAAAAATAATACAAGTGAAAGTAAAGGAAAGGAAAGTAAAGTAAAAAAAGAGGTTAAAGTGATAATTCAATTGAATTTTATGAAAGAATTTTCATACTATGACTATAGTAGAACTCTGATTATCTTAGGTAATGTGGACTGATGCCATCCTAGACATAACTGAAAAATTGGATAAAACCCATTGCCAAGGGCATTTTAGAATAAAAATTATGAGTATAAAAGATATATGTGGTATATCACTTTTAAGTCTCCTTTTATATCTTTAGAAAATTTAATTTTTCATTATATTTTACATCATACAGCTAATAAGTACAATAGTCTTCTTAATAATAAAAATGTGAATTATTGCAGTTGCACTTTAATATGAATGATTTATCTCACATTAAAGATAAATGATAAAAGGTAACAGAAACAAATCATTTTGTAATACGTGTTATCATTTTAAACTTTCTTTTATGAATTACAGTAAAAGAATAGTAGTATATTTACTTATGGGTTTGCCTCAGATAATCACAGTTCTACTGTATTACTTTTTTCCTAAATCGAAAGACTGTTCAAAGATCATTTTCCAATCGCCAACTATTTAAAGCTGAAGATCATCTTTCCAATCTTTTGCATGTAGCTGAAACAGTATTAATTTTTTTATACAGTTTTTATTTTAAGAATACAAATTAACTGATCAAAACCAGAGAGCAAATTTATGTCATCGTGTTTATCAACAATCTTTCTGCAATGTTATTTAATGCTCTACTTTTCATCTAGAGAATCTTTATCTTTGATTCAGATGTATCTAGCCATGTAGTCACTACGGCATTTTTAACTTCAACATAACTTCCGATTCCATCTTTTTAAATTAAATATTCTGTTTTCACCGTAAATTTTTCAGTCATTTTGCTAAAACTATTTTTCTTTATTAAATATAGATAATAAATGAATGAAAAAAATCTCCTAAAATACAAATTTCGATACTGTATGCAGTTTATCTTGGATTTTGGAATTATTTGATCCTAATTACAATTTTTCCATTATCTAATAATGGTAATTACAGTTATTAAATACGTATAAACATTACAAATTGCTTCACCTTTTAAAATATAATAAACAACTGTAAGTTTTTAATCATTTTCTTGAGTATTAAACTTTCAATAGAACTTTTACTTGGCTCATTTTCTATACTATAATCTGTAGTGAGAGTTTAGAATTAAATTGCTATAAATTATGAAGAAAGAATCCCAGTCAGTGTTTTAAATACATATGGCCAGTATATGATTTATATTGTTCTATACTACATTTACATTACTTACTGTATTTTATGGACTATAAGATGCACTTTTTTCTTCAAAAAATTACCTCCAAAATTCAGGTGCATCTTATAGTCCATAGTGTCTTATAGGTATTTTTTTTTTAAATTGCTTAAAAATTAAGGTGCATCTTATAGTCCGTAAAATACAGTATATAGAATATATTTTGTAATAAGCATGAATATAATGTATTAAATTGATGTCAAATTTAACGTCAAATGACATTTCTTTCCCTCTTGGTTTTATTATAATTCAACAATTATATATATAAATTTTAAGGTTAATGTTACCTTAGGTAGCCAAGATGGCGGTTCATCTCTAATTTTAGCAAGGAAACAGTGGGCTGCACGTTCTAACCTAACCTAACCTATTCTAATAATTTGGTTGCTAATAATTATGGTAATTTATTAGAATGGGTTAGGTTAGAATGTGCGTCCCACTGTTTCCTTACTGGAATTAGAGATGAGCTGCCACCTTGGCTACCTAAAGTAACATTGGCCAATTTTAATTAATTTATGTAGCAAAACTAGTTTGTAATGATGAAAAACTTCATCTTTAAAAGTAATCTAAAGATGAGATTCGTGGACTTATTCCTTGCCCTGGACCAAAAGATCTGGCCCAGAGCAGGGTCACGAGTTTCAGAGACTCATAGTTTATAATTGTAAGTTTACAGGATTGAAAATGTGGTAGAATATATATATATTCAGCTAGCTAGCTCATGAGATTATAGACATACAGAAATTTATATTTATGCATTATTCTTAAGATGCAGCTCTTAGATTACTGAAAATTCTTTTCTGTGATTCTTAGGTTTTGGGAATTGACTATCTCTGATAAATTAAGTATATAGTTTAAGTATGTGTGAATATACTGAGTATATTTGTATTCATAAATATATATGTTTATGTTATAGATGTAATGTATATTTTATATCAAAAACATTTGACACAGATGGATATTACATAAAAATAAGTAATGGAAGACTTGTAGGAGCATTTTTATTACAAAATGTTTTAAACAGAATTTCAAAATGTTTTTTATTGATTATTAGTGCTTTTGTTAACTTAGCAATTGGGGATTACAAGCTCCGTACAGTTTAGAGCAGCGGTCGGCAACCTTTCCAACCTCACGGACCACTAAACTTGCAGTTTCAAATCCCGCAGACCACTATCACGAATATTTTTAAACAATACAAAATCTGTAGAATAACGATTACAAAAATTCAATTTTACTATATTAATATGAAACTCTTGTGTTTAATTATAACAAATTAATGCGAGCCTAAAGTTCATTGCTGCTTGTTTGAAATAAGTTTATGGATTCTTAGCGCTTTTCCACAAAGGACGACAATCGCACTCACAATACTGTTTATTGATTGTTATTTATTGATAGCAGTCACTTTGTATTTGGTCTTAGATTTGAATAAAAAATCCCCAATAAGCGAAAAAAGTAACTAAGCATTTTGCGCTTCTTTCGTAATACTTCGCGTAACCTTCTGTTGATCAATGTCCAAATTTCTCCATGGACCACCGGTTGCTGACCGTTGGTTTAGAGGAATTTGATTTTGTTAAAATAAATAAAATTAGTGAATTACTAATATTATTTTTCACATTTAAAGTAAAATACGTTTAAATAAAACATTTATCGTATGAAATTAAGTATATAAATTATACTAAATTCTTAAGTAATTTCTTATAAAAACATTAATTTATCACGTAAAAAGAATTGAAATTACTTGATTGAAAAAAAAAACCCCTATAATTTAGTATTATTTCAAATGTGCAATTTAACATTTTACTCTGAATTTCTTTCGATGACTAATAGAGAGCACATTTCTATTTTTCATTGTAATTTATCACAATAAAATTTATTTTATAGATAATTGTCATTTACATTTAATTGTAGAAGCAAGTTGAAATATTGGATAACGGTAATTGGTCATTAAGAATCCATTAAGTCGTCATAATAAATTTTGAATATTAGACAAAAAAAAGGAAAGAAAAGAAGAGATAATTTAGAATTTTCTCATTTTTTTTTTTTTAAATAATGCTATAAAACAAACCGAGAAAATTGATATAAATTATATTTGTTTTCGAATAGTAAGATAAGTTATTTATTGATATAGATACTTGTTACGTATTGAAATTAAACACACGCAAATATTTAATTTTAGTAAAATTAATTAATTGTATTAATCTGTTATCACTTATGATGACTAATGAAAGTGTTAAGATTAGTTTATAAATTATTTTGAGGATTAAGTATTTAATTCTTTGTTTTTCTATGCATATATCATAAATGAATAGAAATTTTCTACTTACTCGAGCCTCTAACTGGCGTGAAAAATAAATAAATACGACGAAACAAACGTTTTCGAACACCTTCCGTGTTCGGGTAAATGGCTGGATTTTTTATAATTTTTTAAAGTTTATCTGTCTATATATATTATCCAAAAATTGTTTTAATGGAAATTAAGGATATGAAAAATAAAAAAAAAAGCAAAATTCAAATGATTTTCTTGTACTCTTTTTCTTGTTTGCTCTATTTAAAATGCTATGAATATGATTTTAAATATTCTCTAAAGAATAATAAACAAATTAGTTATTAAAGGTATCTTTCTTAGTCAAGAAAGACAATACCTTCTTAATAAAAGAAATGTTTTTGTTTAAAAACTTCAATTTTAATATGAGAAATTCACTCTATTTTAATATGTTCTACATCGTACTTGATACGTCAATTGAATGATGTAAGTTGAGGAGCCAGAGATACCTGATGAAAAGTATCTCTTTTATTAAAGATATTGGATTGCTTACTAAGTAATTATTTAATTTATTTATCTATCAAGACGATGTTTACTTTTACCAACTTGTGAAAGAATAATAACTTAATAAGTGTATTATTTTCAAAGTATTGCTACCTAGCGTTTTCAAATAAAGGATCAAATGTCTATTTAATCGATAGTTCATACAATACATGCATATTTTAGCCGTAATCTTTTAAGTACAAATTTAAATTTCGCATCCGACGTATTTCATATAACCTAGCTCATCTAATTATATTCTTGTTAATTAGCAAATCGATTACGTCGATCTCTTATCAATTTTTAAAAATAGAATAATAAAAATAAATAAAAATTATCTTTATTTAAGATTCGGCAATCAAACAATATCAGGAGATAGTCCCGAAGCCAGTCGGAACCTTTCTGTAACTGATTTATTAAGTGTATTATTTGGATAGCTTTTCGGTAATTAAATTTTTCACTTTTTTACGTTAAATCTATATAGAAAGTACAGGAATTTTTTGTTAATTCGATTTTCGAAATTGATCCGAATGAATTTTTTTTTTTTTTTTTAACTTTTCTTATCAGAATATTTCACTTGGGAACAAATGTGAATGCATTTTGAATTTTATTGCTATCTGTTATGTTCTTAATTCAACAAAAAACAGTTCTCTTTGAAAAATAAATGTTGATAACACTTACTCGAAGACATATTCTGGAATTCTGCAATAGTATATATCAAAAGTTATTTATCAAATGCATATTTCATTGTACTTTACAATTTTTTGATGCGTTATCCTCATTCAATAAACTCATATGATTTTTCCTTTACATTTTCATGCGGAGATGTAACAAGATTGAAGATATTCAAATTGTAATATAACAAAAATCATATTTTTTTCTACAAAGGTCTTAGTTTTTTTTTTATACTTACGCTTAAATAAATTTACCAAAGTAAATATATGTACAATAATAAATGATACAGCATTTAAAAATACGTATCATGTATTTTATAACATTTTAAAGCCTCCGTTAACTTAATATAATAAATTTTGGTAGAGAAAATAAAGCGTATAAAAGAATATCGGCATTGAAACGATATAAAATAACAACGCTATATAAAAAATTGACAGCTTTTAACATTTAGAATAAAAATTGGAAGTGAAATTTATTATTTTATTTACATTTTTTAAGACCTTTAAATTTCATTACCACCTCTTAACGAAAATATAATTTTAAAAATGAATAGTAAACAATTCCGTCTCGACGATAAATTTAACGTTAGTATAAATTTAGAAATATTACGTTAAATTTGATGAGAAGGTAATGATGCTATAAATTATATCGCTTGTAAATATTAAAATTTTAAATATCGGAGTAATTATTAACACGAACAAATACAGTTTATATAATGTTGTTGATCTTTTGTTATGAATGGTGCTTATGAATTATTCATTAAATATGCATATTCTCGATTGCAATATTTTATCTTTTACCGCGGAAGCTTTTCTTTCGCGTTACGGTAAATAATATCATTACCACTTTATACTTTTATCGATTTTTTACGATTGATCCGTTTAACAAAATGTTTGAGAACAATTTAATAATATAAGAAAATTAAAGTAATAGTTATTAGCAAATTGATCATTCAAACCACTTGTTAAATTGCATTTAGAATTTAGTTTCATATCTGTCAATAAACTCTCTTAGTGTATATTGTATGCGGAACAATAGCTTGAACTATTTTTGGAATAGAATGAATCAGTTAGAATTATCTGATTGTTCAAATTTTGATTTATGTTTCATAAGTGTATAAAGAAGTAGAAGGAAAAATACATACGGATTTTGTTTTTTACATTGTAAGAATAATTGATATAATTTATTATTATTAATATCTTTACGATCGTTGATTTAAAACAATAAAAATTAGCAATGTTGCAATGAGAATTATTTTAAATAACGAATTAAATATTAAGAATATTTATCATTTTAATTATTTTTTGAGGCACGAGATGCGGCAATCGAATTAAAACAGAATTTGAACGCGCAGCAACTTTTACGATAGAAAATAATACTTTAAAAGCATATTTTAGAAATTCGAAATATTACTTTTTCTTTTTTTTAAATGAGATTTTGTTCGTTATGACGATTTTTATCGAAATTTTTTAAATTCGAGCATTATTTTACTTTGTTTTAATACATTTATTAATACAAATTAAATTATTTTATGTTACCTCAGATTTCGATTTATGAATCGCATACTCTATGCGAGTCTCTAAGAAATATTTATTTGTTTTTTGTCCGTCGTGTATGGCAAATTGCAATAATCCTTTCATTCTACAATGCAGTGTATATTTCTAATTTTTTGTAAATTAAATATGAACTAGATCCTGGTGTGCATATAATTTAATTAAAAATCTACTGACAACTCTAAGCATGAATATAAATCAGAAATACTATAAAAATGGAGTGTTTTATACGTTAACAGTATCATAAAAACTGTAAAAGTTACTGTTTGAAGCCATATTTTTACTGTTAAGAATATTTTCTTTTTATTGAACTGAAACATTTCTGACACTATTGTGCCCATCTTCTGGAATATAAAAAAATCTGTTCTGAACTTCTTAACACAAGCCACAACATTCTATGTATAGAAAACTGGCAAATAGATTTTTTTTAAATATATTTCAGGATGGACTCTATAGTAACTAATTTATTTTTTCAAAAAATACTTTGAATTTAATACTGTAATAAAAAGATGTTTTTAATTATAAATAAATTATATATAAGTTTGTTAATATTTTTTTTATTGCTATAAATTATAGTAATGTCAATCCAAATTTTATTTGAACTTATAATAAAGCATTGATTGAAGTAATCCAGTTATAAGATTGCAATTAAAAGAACTAAAAAAAATATATATATATATTTATATATTTCTGTTTGAAAAAGTTTTTTCTTTAATATTTTAAATTCATTTTTCATTTTAATATTGTTTTTCTGTCCATTTAAGAGCACATTCTATTATAAACTGCATTGTCTTTTGGCATTAAAACTTGAAATGTTTTTAACTACAAACAAGTTCTTTCGACATTTCAAAATGTCGTCTTCAGTAGACTCACAACAACCTTTAAGTGACCAGTAAAATATTTAATTGTAAAACAAATGTTTTTGACCATATTTTCCGGTCTTCTTCGGGTTAAAGATTGTTTTCAGGTAGAATATAAAACTCTAAGGAGTTCAATATTTGTATTATACCCGAGAATGGTCTTTAAAAATGAACAAACGTGTTTGTAATTAAATATAGTATATATTGAATAATTACTAACATCTAAATATTTGAAGATCTCCAAAAACTGGATATATTTACTAAAATTAATACCAAAAAGAACCTTAATCCGGTAAAAATAGAACGTTTATTAGTAAAATTACAAAATATATACCTCTTCAAATTTTTATTTTCAGTGTCTTTGGAAAGATAATATCAGAAAAATTGGTTAATGTTACCTTAGGTAGCCAAGATGGCAGCTCGTCTCTAATTCCAGCAAGGAAACAGTGGGACGCACATTCTAATCTAACCTAACCTATTCTAATAATTTGGTTGCTAATAATTATGGTAATTTATTAGAATAGGTTAGGTTAGAGAACGTGCGTCCCACTGTTTCCTTGCTGGAATTAGAGACGAGCCGCCATCTTGGCTACCTAAGATAACATTAACCGAAAAATTGTATTTTGATTGGAATTATCATCAAGTTTTATTAGAAAATAGTATATTTTCAAAATGAAATCAGTAACAGTTCTGAGAGTTTAAAATGATGTATAAAAAATCTAATATCATTATCAAGCTGTACTTCTTATTTTCATTTATTTGTAATTATTTTATACTGCATAACAGATTAAATTGTCTTCCAAATTATGTTGTTTCAACGTTTTTACATTTTAATCGCTTTGCGAAATATCGAGTAAAACTTTGAATTAGTTAACTATGAAATTTTTTATCAGTAAGCAAAACAGTTTCCTTATTTAAATACAGAAAGAATAACCTTTTCATTAATTTTAGCATAGTATAGTGTATCTTATTAATGAAGAAATGTCAGCTGATCTAACAAATGCAAATAAAGACATTGTGAGGTGGAAATACTGCTTGGTTAGTGATATAATATTCTATTTGCAGTTAAGCAGATCAACTTTTCAAGCCTACTACAACAAATAGTTCTGCCCACCTGTGTTAACACTATCCATTTTTAGTATGAAGTAAGGTTATTGACCACTATACCGTGACTTAGTAGTCACAGTATAGAAATATATTGAAAATCTTTGTGATTATGCTAATATTTAATATTTTATTTTAAAATATTAAAATGAATTTTGGTCACCGGTAATGTAATAATGAAATAGAGCTATATATATATAGTTAATTTTAAAGTTTAATAAAATTTTGCTATTATAATTAATTATCTTACAAGCTTATTCTACCAAAAAAATTTAACAGCGTAGAAAGCAATTTATGTTTAAAATTTAAATTACGTATGAATTATTTAAATTTTCTTATATTAAATTATTATAAAAACATTTTTATTTGCTTGACAAATAATAAATTAAATATAAGACTTTTTAAATTTTAAATGGTATGAAATTAGGTAAATAAATGATCTTATTAATGTATTATTTGTTCAATTGAAAAAAAAATAATAATAATTTACATAACTGTTAGATATGAAGAAATATTATTTTATTATTTATTTTATGATTCTTGTTAAATATTTACGAAAATGAAATTTTACAGTTAGACTAGTTTTTATATACACGGTGTCAGTGGTGTAGCAAACATAACTGGTGCCCTCCTCCCCCCTCCAGAAACACATATAGTTTGTCTTGGAGACCATTTGGGTGTCCCTCTGCGAGTGGCATCCGGTGCATGATACACTCCCTTGCCATCCCTCTGTACGGTACGCCACTGTACAGTATATAAACACAAAACAAAATTTATTCAGGGATGTGTAGCCACACAGTGCAGCATTTCTCATACTAATGCTTCTGTGCCCCTCAGTCTGCTGGCTCCCACTGCTGTCCCATAAGAATTTTAAAGTAAATAGTGTAAAAATATCACAAGCTGAATGAAACAGAAAAAATACATCAGACTCAATTACTAGGCTAAATGAACAGCCACAAGATAAAGAATCATAAAATGTTGTTCACCTTTTTTATTTATTGAGCTTTGTCATTTGTATCACTGGTTTGCATATGATGCGGTAGTTGCTGATGATCTTAGGAAACCGTAAAAATGCAATAGTCCATCTACTTATTCTAAGTCTATGTAAGCCATCAGCAATATAGGCAACCCATGCTCAGAAATTTCTGGTTACGCTTCTGTTTATTATAAGGAAATGATACCTTATTGGAATGGATTATTTAAATATTTAGAACTCCAAGCACTTTCATCTCATGCTGATTTATGTTCAGAGATCAGAAGCAAGGCTTGAGATGTGCTTCAGTTTAAATTTTTAAAGAACTCACTTTAGTAAAACATAATTTTATTGAGAAATCTCAAAATTCGAATTATGTTCTAACAGTGCAACAAATTCAAGCTAAATTTGTGTTTAAAATATATAAATTTATTTCTTGCATTGATTATGAGTTAGCAGTAGTTCAGAAACATTATGGAACAATAAAAAAAATATTAAAAATGCAATTGAAAACAAATAGAAAATGAAATTTTCTGGTCTTATTACATGTCCAAGAAAAGATTGGGTTAATGTTACCTATGGTAGCGAACATGGCGGCTTGTCTCTGAAACAGTAGGGATGCACGTTCTAACCTATTCTAGTAATTTGGTTGGCGATAATTATGGTAATTTGTTAGAATGTAGTTAGGTTAGGTTAGAACGTGCGTCCCCCCTGTTCCAGAGATGAGCCGCCATGTTCGCTACCATAGGTAACATTAACCAAAGATTGATAACACAGTTTTAATTATGTTGGTATACTTGAAAATTTCTAGACTAAAAAGATATCAAAATACTTTATTTTTGTCTTGAACAGCATATATTTTGAGATCCTGATTGTTTAAATTTTCTGAAAAATTCTATTTAATATTTAATTTTAATAACTAATCGCGTGACTTCCAAATTTAAGATAATTTATAAACTGTTAATAAATTCCATGTTAATTTAATATTTCCACTAATATAGATTATTATCAATTTGTATAAAAAAACCTCATTGTTTAAAAATCTCCGGACAATTACTATCATTCAGAATAATGGCAGAATGTATTGTGTATTGTACTATAATGTCATTTCTGTTGTATGTATGATGTTTGTTATAAGAGATGCTAATTTCATTCTTGTTATTATTCACATGCACTATTAACTCTTATGGACAGTTAAATAGAGTTATACTATAAAAGTAATAAAAGTTTCTGATTACATGTTTATATTCACAATACTTAACTTTTTTTTACTGGCATTTGATTGATTGATAATGAAGGACTGATTAGTCAAGGCTGTAGGAAATTGTTTTTGCAAACAATGCTATAATAAGATTTTTTTTTATTAGAAGGATATTTTAAGTTTCATTTTAATGTTATCTAAATTGGTTACAAGCGATAAATTAATTCAGTTTAACGAATATGATTATCAATGTAATAGATGACAGAAATATGTATAAAATTAAGCTATCTTTTAGGAATTTTAGAAACAAATCTTACATAAATAAACATAAATATGTTTATTTACATACAAGTTGTCCATATATACAGTGGAACCTCACTTAACGAGCGTAATTCGTTCCAGAGTCTTACTCGTAATGCAAAATACTCATTAAACGAAACAATTTTTTCCATAGAAATTAACGTAAAATACGATAATGCATTCCATGCCGAAAAAATACTGAAATGTTTTATGTATAACATTTATTCAAAAAAAATTGTACAATATACACTGTTATGGAGCGTGAATCACCATCATCTTTTCTTCTAGCGTGGAATGAACCATCCTGGAATGAGAATTCGATTTGCAGAAACAAAACAAAAATCACAGCTAATATGTTTTATAAACACTCCAAACAATATGCCAAATTCTTGGGTTATGTGAAGGCTGTAATTAAATATTAGAAATTAATTAATTTGACTAGAGGTAGGCAGTTATGTTTTCATCTCGTATTAAATTTAATAATTATAAATAGTTAATTTTTAATTCAGAGGTTTCTAAAATTTAATTTGGAATCGGTCATTAAATTTAATGACCCAAGAATTTGGCATATTGTTTGGTGTGTTTATTATATAACGGGCTGTGGTTGTTGACGTTTATAAGTAATATGTGTGAACACAAGTTTGGAAAAATATGTGGATTGCAAGCGACACTAAGATGCTAGCGGAAGGAGTGCTAAACTCAGACTGATGGAGCGTGCCGCATGCGCACAATTTGGGACTTCCCTCGTTATGCAAATTATTGCTCGTTAAGCAAGGCAAATTTTTACAATTTGTTTTGCTCGTTATGCGAAATACTCGTTGTGCGAGGTGCTCGTTAAGCGAGGTTCCGCTGTATTTGAAAACTGTTTTGAGATAGAAAATTTTGAAATTTGTATGATAGAATTCCAGTATACATTCTTTTCATGTCTTGGCTGAGATTGGATTAAGAAATCTAATGGCTTATAAAAATTTGAAAGAAGTTGAAAAAATGTTAATATTGTAAATTCAAACAATTCATTGCATATTTTCAGTATTAACAGTTTAACTCAATTTTAAAACTTGAAGTTTAATGGTAACCTGATCAGTATTGTATTTATAATAAAAAAATTTGCTTGTCTATGTGTGTATAAGAACAGTAAAGTAGAAGTTAATTACGAAAATACTGTGACAAATTTCATTAATAGCTACGCATAGTACCTTGAACTCTGTTACTAATGATATAATGTGAATGCCATCAGAATTGCATTCCTCAATTTTAGTTTTTATTTATTTTGTCTTTATGTTTGATGGCATATATGTTTTAAATGGAAATGTATTTATTTATTATGATTTATTACCAAATAAAAGTTATATTTTATATAATTCTAATTACAGTTGATTAGCTTGTGACTAATTTTAGTATTTGAATGTTTTGTTGCTCACAGTTCGTACGAAAGATTCATCAATGGATTTAAGGAAACCTTATGTTAGGAAATTATCTTTAAAACAGGTGCATTTCGGACACTTTTCCAGTTGTTCATAAACAGTAGAAAATATTCTTTTGTGACGTTTTAAATTAAGTATGTAGTACGTAAAGATTATAAAAAAAAGAAAAGAAAAATATGTAATCTTTACTTAACAGACATGTTGAAATTAGATTAATTTATTAATAATTAAAAATTAACAAGATTCTTTTTTTAAAAGAAAGTAATGAGAGATTTAAAGTAAGAATGACAATTCACACTGATGATTTGTTTTTATTTTTATATTTATATCCATTCATTTTTTATTATTATTAAGCTAAGTTCTTAATTGAGTTATTCAAGACATTACAATTTTATTAGTATTTAAATTTTAAAACAGTAAGTTGTCATCAGAGACCTAATCATGCTTTGCGTATTATATTGGATTTTAATTACGAGTAAATTTATCGTAACAAAGCGAAATCATTTTGCTCAAAAAAAATAATCTATTTAAAACTTTAAACTATTTACGAGTTTTTCGTTTAATAATCTAAAAACTATATCAATATGAAAAATTTATTATTGAATGTGATGCTTACGAATGAAGTAGATCACAGTCGATAAAAACAACTTTGTGTAACAAGTTAATAAAAATAAAGTTAAATATGATGACGACATGTTGTCACATTTAAATTTATTTGAGAAGTTTTTATATATTTCATAATACAAAGTATTAATAAAATGTCTTGAATTTGAAATGTTAGAAGTTTTTGAAATTGAAAAATTCTAATCTTTAATTTTCTGTCTATTAAATTGAATAACAGAAGAAAGTTGTTTTACATTTTATTATGTTAAATAAATCTGTTGTAAATGGAAGAAAATGTTAGTTGACAGTAAAATTTTTGTTCTTCTTTACTGGTTATTGGTGTTGGCATGATTTATGTACAGGTATACCTCGAGTTACGTCGTTTTCGATTATACATCATTTGTCAAAAAAGTACATGGAAAAATAAAAATCAAGTTTAAGTCATTTTATTCGACTTTACATCCGTTCGCCACAAATATTGAAGTCGTAATATCACTAGAAAAGCATTAAAAGCACATAAAATCATATTAAAATATGTACATTTAGAGTAAATGTTAATACAATCATCATAAATCCTAGAGAACGAAACATGAAAACATCTGTGTTTCTGTGTTGTCGTCTTATTTAGTGGTCTTTAAGTGCTCATTATTGGCGTTTTCCACCGTAGTTTAGACTTACGTCATAACTACACAAGTAAATTCGACTTACGTCGCCTCTCCTGGAACCAATTACTGATGTAAAGCGAGGTATACCTGTATTAGTATTAATCCAGTATTTTAACAATTGGATATTCTATGTATTTTTCAAAAGATATTTTAATCATGCTTATGTGTTATTAGATGGTCGATAAATCAAATTCACAACATTACAGTAGAGCATCGATTATCCGACCCCCGATTAACCGACTTATCGGTTAACCGACCGCGTTCTAGTCGGCAAATTCAAATGTCCGCTAGTGATGTGGCACTACAATATTTGGCTACGTCTTGGCCACTTTGATATTATTTTTGTTAAATTTTTGCATGTTTTAGCTGGCAGCACTGGCTCGATTATGAAAGGGGGGCTAGTATTTAAACCAGGCCTAATACACTATACTAATAATGTATTTTTTCATACTTTTCGGTTATCCGACTTTTCAGTTATCTGACCAACCCCAATCCCCAATTAAGTCGGATACTCGATGCTCTACTGTATTATGTTAATAAGGATTATCAATTGTATTATAGGAAATAACAGATGGTTTTAACAGTCTAATGTTAATCATTATAAAAGTATAAAAAATAGTAATGAGTAAATACCAGTTTAAGTAAACAAAAGTTAGCAAGAATGTTTTAATTGTTAGAAAGTCAATCTATTACTGAAATACTTTGTTAGACCTTATTAAACCTTTTATCAAATCAAGAATGGATAGCTATTCCAATTTCTTTAATGATCAGGTTTCTGATGAAAACCAATAGTTTCTAACAAGTTTCAGAACTTCAGTTGGTTTTTGAAAATGATTTTTTATCTTTTATTTTATGGATTTTATTTATCTCATTATCATAAAATATTAGATTTTTTTGTTGAATTGTTATTCAGATTTCAACAGATTCAATAATTAATTCAAATTAAAATATAATGAAGTTCCATTAAATTTCATATATTAATTTTATAATTATCACGAATTAATTTTTAACGAGACTTCTTTTTATGTTGTTAATTAAAATCTCTCTAAAGTAAACATTTACAGTAATATGTGTTAATTATGGAATAATCCATTTACTTGATTAATTTAAAATTATGAACAGAAATGATTAAAATAAAGTAAATAAAAAAAAGAGAGTTTATTTTAAATTATATACCAGTACTTTGTTTTTGAACAAAGTACTGGTATATAATTTAATTAGTAATTTTTTTAATTAGTATCAGTAAACTTTTTATTATATGCGAAGGTTTATTATAATGAATAATAATTTTTAAACTCTATAAAATTAAAACAATTTAGCATAAAAATATAAGGTTAATGTTACCCATGGTTCCAAGATGGCGGCTCATCTGATTTCAGCAAGGAAACAGTGGGGACGCACGTTCTAACCTAACCTATTCTAATAATTTTGTTGGTAATAATTATGGTAATTTATTAGAATAGGTTAGGTTAGGTTAGAAAGTGCGTCCCCACTGTTTCTCTTCTTCTATTTGCTGGAATCATAGATGAGCCACCATCTTGGAACCATAGGTAACATTAACCAAATATAATATGTAGTTTCAGATCTATCATAAGCTTCTTCAAATTTCAAAAGAAACATAAAGAGAAACTGTAATTCAAAACCTGTTTTTGCTTTATGTTCATTAAGTAAATAAAATCGATCTAAAATATAACTATGATTTTATATACCGTAATACAGTAGCAATATTCATTAAAGGTAGCCATATTAAAAATTTGCCCATGCTGTGTTGATTATTATTAATTACTGTTTGTCAAAATTCTTATTTAAATATTTATTTGATGTATCTTTTGAATGATAATGCTATGCTGTTTTAGTATATTTTTGTATTTATATATACACCACCACATAAAAAGTTACAGAAAACCTGATTTTAGTATTTATAGTTTAAGACTTTTTATTTAAGAAATTCTTAGATTGAACATTAAAATTTAAGGTTAAAGTGTACCTAGGTAACCCCAACAACTGCACTTCCAGAAGCTCAATAGCATTTACGATTAGAAATGCATATTTTTAATTTTCGTGGGCTCGAGGACGCACATTCTAACCTAACCTAATCTATTCTAATAAATTACCAAATTATTCTTTTCTTCTGTTTGTTGGAATCAGGGAACACGTTCTAACCTAACCTAACCTAACCTATTCTATTCCCTAATAAATTACCAATAATTTGGTAATTTATTAGGGAATAGAATAGGTTAGGTTAGGATGTATTTCTAATCGTAAATGCTATCGAAATTCTGGAAGTGTGGCTTTTGGGGTTACCTAGGTACACTTTAACCAAATTTAATAATACTAATTTCATTTTGATATAATATAATAGTTTTATAATTTATAATAGAGTAGCGGTCGTGAAAATCGAATCTCCTATTTACACATCAAAATGCATTCGGCATATATGAGAAGTAACATAATTAAATTATGATTATTATTGTGATTTGTAATGATAACATATGTAGTATAGAGAATAAACCAAGAATAAATAAAACAGTGCACTTATTATATATAATGCATTGTTTTACACTAGCAGCCTCTCCAATACTGTTAACAAGCACTGTTGCACAAATTTGCCATTCATAGTTATGGAAACAAAACAGCATAAGTGGCTCTGAAAAACAACATGAACAGTTATTTTTATTGAATGGCATTGCAATACTTTGTAGTGCAACATTAAGCCTTAATAACAGCTTTGCAGTGTTCTGGCGTAGAGTGGAATGGATGAGTTCCTTCAATTATTCTATACCAAACTTTTCTAATACACTCCTGCAGTTGCTGTTTATTTTCAGGTTTCTTCTCTACAATTTTTATGCCCATAATATGGTAGCAGTTCTCAATAGTGTTAAGATTAGGGTTGTCACCTGGCTGGCTTTGATCTCAGTCTCTTATACATACATACATACAAGAAAGACATCAGCCATACACGAAGTGTTTAGCCGGCAGAAAAGAGGGTAAGGGAAAGGGGAGAGGAAGAAGGAGGAAGAGGAGATAGACTGTAGAGAAGGATAGGATCCTTCTGAATGGCGTACATATTGCTATAGTATACTCTATGTTTGATGTTGGCGTGCAGGTTTTATGCTGCAAGGCCATAGACCCCCGAAGGGTCTAAAAGAAAACCCGAGTGTAGTGAACACCAATAATTGAGTGCCACCACAAATAGTTAAGTGTGGAAGTTAGTGCCCAGTGGCTGTTAGTAGGATGACTTATATCTACTTAATACTAATAAAACTGAATGCGATTGCAAATCTTAATACTACTTAACAGCTAGACAGACAGCATGAAAAGGAAACAAACACAATGACAAACTAGACAAGACGAACAGACCAACAGAGATAAACGGGCAAGACCCCAATTTTTTATTTATTTTTTATTTTATTTTATTTTTAAACATTAACTTACTCACTAACTAAACTAACCTACCATAACCTAAGACAAACCTAACCAGACGACTAAAGCTAACCTCAGTCTCTTATAGGAATTTTTTACTTAAACAACAATTTATGTTTAAGTGACAATATTACTAACAAACCATATAGAAATAACACATTGTACTTTGCTCACTCCCTGTCTTAGTGAAGTGGTGCCAAGATAGTGAGTAAACATGGTAATGTAGTGTAATTATCTTGGAAGATGCAAGATTTTGAATCACAAAATTGTTGGAATTAGTTTGACAGATAAGATGTTTTTGTTCACAGACTTGATAAGATGCTCTGCATTCACAGACTTATCTGTAAAATGTAATCTGCAGACATTTTTACCAGATATGTATCCTTCCTATGCCATTTGCTTTGCCAGAAGCTTTACTGTCTGCATCAAGCAGTCCTTGATATAATAGGCTTTACCTTTTCTATGTCTAACACAGGATTTATCATCAGAGCTATGCAGTTTAAATATGAATTCATACAAAAATATACAAAATAATTTCGCATGTCATTGCTCCAGTCCACATGCTGTTTAGCTCAGATAAGCTTCTGTCTGTGAATTTTACTCATCATTAATAGCTTCTTATGTTTGATAGACTTTTTAAACCCATGTTGTACAGACAATATTGCACAATTTATTAATCTTAATGTTAATATCCAATGACGTGAGTTTGAGAATAAATTACTTAACTCAGGGATGGCAGACCTTTTTGAGTCCATGTGCGTTGTGGGTGTAATTATCTTTAAAAATGTTTTTGCGCCAAAGTTTTAGGCATGCAATAACAATATTTAAAGAAATGAAATGAATATTGTTTAATTAGAATAAATGTAATGAAGCTGATTGAATAAAGAATGATTAGATAATAAACCGAAAGAATAATTGAAAAAACAGCTGATAAACTGAAACTATATGATACATTGTGCGCCAGATGATTTCTCCTGATGTGCCTCTTTGTGCACATGCCATAGACTCATCACCTCTGGATTAGCTCTTATTCACTATAAGGAGCTGTGTTGTGTTCAATGAAATATGAACTTTCTTACGTGTTCAGCCCTGATTGATTGTAACGGTCAAGATGTGTCAATAAGATGCTTAAATTCGGTTTTGTTTATTTAATTATCGTTTAGGAAATGTCATGTAAAGATTTTTTAAATATTGTCATCTAACTCAAAAGTTACTTATATTAAATTGTATACAAAATTACAAATGTTTTAATTAATATAAAACAGATTTCTGTTCTGTAAAGTTTAAAGAATGAAAAAAAATAAAGTAGTATCAATGTCATCTTTAGTTTCAGTTCTGTTAGCAAAATGGTGCAAAGAAATGTTATTGTGTGTAAATGCGACAGCTATCAGTTTAAATATATATTATCATTTATCATTTTATAGCAATGAAAAGTGCAAGAGTAGATTATAAGCCTACTGTTATTATAATTAAAGAATCAACAAGACTGATGATGAAAAGTTTATTTTTTGTTGGACAGACTGTAAATATATAATAATAAAAGTAACAAATGCTAAAATAAACTAAAAAAAATGTAATATTGATAACATCAATTTTACATGAATATTCATAAATAGAATGTTCTGAATAGTTTTCTAAGAGTTATATAGAGACTAGAGAATTATTGAAAATTTGTCAGCTTTTAAGATACAAGTTTAAATATGGATGTGTAATAATATCAATTAAAGTGTAGATTGACAAATAAAAGGTGAATAGGAGAGAACTAAAGGTGAGGCATACATGTAAACTGTACAGTATATATGTCTTTAGTGGTTTAGAGAGAAATCATAATGATAGATGAATGTGTCAGTGTTGTGCAAAGGATGTTTTCATTTTCTAAAAATGCTGTTAGTGATTTTAGACAAAGGAAAAATTGTTTGATAAATTTGTAATTGCAGGTTAAAATTGGCAGAAGCATGTACTGGCCTCAAATTGTCTTTTAAACCCTAATTACTCATAAGTTTATCAGCATGAAATTATGGTATTGTTGATTTTGAAATGAATACTATTAAATAAGATGACATCTAATAGTAGAACTTTTTTAAACAATATATTTACTTTACATAAACAGTAGTTTATGTATTTTGTATCATCTTAAAATAGGTCAAGTAGCAAACATGTTATGCACACAGTGCCAGAGTGAAAGAATTGTCTGCCAATTGTCTGTCTGTCTTATGATTTTTTTCTCTATATAATATGCCCAATAATAATAATTAATGCTCATAGTATATCATTGTTGTAATGCTTTATTAATGAGACATTCTAAAAATGTTAAAGGAGTGTTTTCATTAATAAATGACATACACAATTCATTTTCAATTATTATTGTGTAAGTTGCAATTATATTTTTAGAATCCAGTGAAAGTTCATTTGGTACAAAGGCTAACAACATTTGAGTATCAAAATTACAGATGTAATATAGCTGATTCATAATGTTTATACAAAGTATTGTGATATAATATTATGAAGCATAATAAATACTGTAATTATTATATCAATTGTTTAAATTAAGAAGTGTCTGTTACCTAAAAAAACTGTCTAACCATTCTCATTCTATTCACTTAGGAAGTTTTTTATTTGAAAGCAGTTTATAAGAATTATTTAACGTATACACTGCTAATAGAACTTTTATCTTACGAAAAAGTTCCATTATGTGCGTATGATAATATTAATTAAAGTGTGAATTGATGCACAGAAAATGAATGAGAGAGAACTAAAAGTGAGGCATATGCATCCTTGTTTTTGGTGGTTTTAGGAGAAATCACAAAAATACTCATGATAGCTTTAGACAAAAGGTGATAAATTCATAATTATGGGCTCAAATGAGAGTGAACATGCATCTATAATATAGTTTGAGCTCACACAACTACAGTCCCAAAGCGTGGTGTGTGATTAAACTGATACGAGTGGACCGAATCAGATATGTCCGATTCTACCCGAGGTTTAATTTTCTATTCATTATGTCGTGTCATCTAGTGTAATGCAAGAACTGTGGTTAAATAATGTTGATACAATGTTGGGTTAATGTTACCTTAGGTAGCCAAGATGGCGACTCGTCTCTAATTCCAGCAAGGAAACAGTGGGACGCACATTCTAACCTAACCTAACCTATTCTAATAATTTGGTTGCTAATAATTATGATAATTTATTAGAATAGGTTAGGTTAGATTAGAACGTGCGTCCCACTGTTTCCTTGCTGGAATTAGAGATGAGCCGCCATCTTGGCTACCTAAGGTAACATTAACCCAATTTTGCATCAACCTTAAAGTAATTGCATATGCTGCCCGCTCCAAATATAGTTAAATATTTATATTTGAACTACATTATACATTACAATAAAGGAAACTTATTTCCTTTATTGTTATTATTTTTCAGAGGATTTTTTTTAATTTATAATATTTTTAAAATAATAGCTTTGTTTATCATTAATAAAATTTAACTTTATTATGTAAAATGTTATGTTGTGAATATACATCATTATGTAGATATATAGAATGAAGTATATTTGATGATACTTTAACAGATAAAGAATTTATTAAATATATATATTTAAGTGTTATCCATAACTGATTAAGTTTTGATAAATATTAGTCATCAAAATTTGTAGTTAAATTATGTTATAAATGTGGCATAAAAATGAAATTAACAGTAAGAATGAATATACAGTTTTTTTAATGAAAAATATAGGGAAAGAAATCAATATTACACTATCATACAAATGATCTAGGAAAAGTAATAGTAGATGTAATCTTCACTGGAAAAACAAAATCACACTGAGTAAGAAAAGTGATGACAACCTCTAAAAATTTTACGTCTTATTTAAATTTAAATTTCAATAAATAATAATACAATTTTCAACTTTTAATCTTGAACTGAATTCATAATCTGTTAAATGATTCGAAACTAATAGTTTTTAATTATTTTATAGTAAGCAAATATAATGCGATAATTGAATTTGGCATTTTTTCTGGAAAATTAAAGGCTATAATTGAAAATTATTTAAAAAAAAAAAACTCCAAAATACAATACCGGACAAAATAACAAGCTTCTAGAAATTTAAATTACAGAAAAATGGCTAGTTTGAATTGTAGTTTGCTTCACAGTTGCTTTGTTTTGTTTTCTGTGGCATATGTATTGCCTGCCAACAGTTCCAGTATGACTGTTGGCATACAGTATGTTAAAAACAGTTTCATTATTTTATGTTTTAAGTATATATTTAGCCTGTGTCCAAAAAATTGCGAAATCCAGAAATTCAGACATCTTTTGGTCCCGAGCTTGAAAGATATTTGGTCTAGTACTGTGTTTTCAAAACTTAAATTGTTCAGATCTAAAAATCTATGGAGTTATCTGCATTTTCACACTTATTCATTCTCTTAAGAAAAACATGAAATGTTTAACATACCTGTTAAACATTTGAATGTAAAGATATAGAAAATTCTATACCACTATTAATTAATTAAATTTTATATTAAGATCTAGTAGTAATCTTTGTTTTAAAGTTTTTCATAAAGGATACAACTGAAACTTAATTATTTTTGTAAATTTGTTTCAAGTAATCTTTTAAAATAGTGTCTTCTATATATATTAAATGAAATTACCTTTTAAAATTTCAGCAACTCAATTTATTCAGAACAAACATTTTCAGTCATGCTTCGACTATGTCTTCTGCGAGATCTTCGCTTTCTGCTTCTCTGCTTGGATTTTTCTCTCTTTTTATCTCTTCCCTTGCTTCTCCTTCTGCTTCTTCCGACCCGTCTTCTCTTAGATTTCCCTCTTTTACTAGAACCTATGCGTTTGCGTTTACAGGTTACTCGACGCAGAACAGGTTGTCTTTGCATTCTTTTCAAATAATTCTCGCTACTTGTAAACACGTTCTTTAAAATGCAGTCGAGTTTATTATCCAGAAGACTCCTTGTAAGTTTTGGTGGACCCCCATCCATTTTCAGTCATGTTTAAAAACCTTACTCGGATTGTTCTTAGTCAAACATAAGCCTACATAAAAGAACAAAAAAGTAATAATAATTTAAAATTATAGAACGTTGGTTTAATTTAAAACTGTTATAAATTACATTAGTTTCAAAAAATTTATTACTACTGATTGAAAGATCAGTGGCAGCAATTGAAATAAATAAAACAGTTACAGAAATAATGTTTGAAATTGCATTATTTCTGTAATTGTTTTTGAAATATTTATTTCATAGTCTATTATAACTGTCTTTCTTCTACATTTCAAAGAATAAATTTGAAAAATGCTTGCATTTATTAAATAATAATTGTGATATTAATCCTTTATCCTATGAACTCATTAATTTCTATTTAACAGTCAATACAGTTAGTTAGTACTAGAATTCTCAATTTTATTCAAAACTAGCAGGTAGGCCCGGCGTTGCTCGGCAAAAGTAACGATAGCGAAGATTAAGATTATTACGTTATAGTCAACCTTACCCATTTTCACAGAATGCAAAAATTGGGTCCTCCTGTTTCCAGACTAATTAGAGAATTTTTAGATGAATCTAAAAATATGTTCGATTTCCTGCAAAAACGAAAAAAACTGCATCTGTGCCTTGCATGTTGCTTTCTCTTAACACTTTCATTGTTACTTAACACTTCCATTGTTGATGGAAATGTTAAGACTTAATCCTGTCCCTTTCCCCCAGGGAAAGAATTTCGAAAAATCCCTTCTTAGTGTGCATTCTCGTGACGTACCCTAAATGTGTACCAAATTTCAACTTTCAACTCCTAACCGTTTGGGCTCTGTGCTGATTATTATTATTATTATTATCATCGTTGGCATCATCATCAACTCGTCTCGATTATATATATAGATTCTAATAATGTGTTTATGCCAACAAGTTTAAATTTTCGTATTATTCTGATTACTTTTTGTTTGTTATCTTATTTTTTATGTTTTGCGATAGTGCACTTTTCCCAAAGATGGACTTATTTTTAACGGTATTTGAAAGTTATAGATGGACATCAATAGTTATTGAACCAAGTGCAACTAAAAATAATGAGACAGGCACGTAATAAATGAACATTAATAAAGAAAACTGTAATACTGAATATAATGTTTTTCTAGATGTTTGTAATTTTAAATAAATTCTTTTATTTACATTGCTTGGATTAAATGTTTTAAAAAAATGATAATCACGTTTTATGAAAAACTGTTTTAAATATTTTCATTCTATATATTTTTATGTCATTCTATAAAAATTTTATCTTTATTTAATTATAGGAATAACGTTATTTATTTAAAGATATGTTTGCTATATTCATACGTTAATGAAATCAATTTACTTACGATAAAAATTCATAGATAAAAATCATATGCAAAGTTATTTATACAAAAAGCTGTTTGTTTTTTTTTATTTTTGAGAATTTATAATGTCAAGGCAATGCAGTCTAGTTAATTGTAACATATACCAAATATAAAGTATTATAGAAGTATTTTTTTTTGATACTTTAAAATTTCGCAGTGTCTTAGAGCAAATTCATTTACTAGTATATATCGCAATCTAGAAATATAACTTAACGTAATTTGCAAAATAATTAAATTAATATTTACATTGGTTTAATGTGTACTGATTGGTATGTTGACGAATTTATATTTACATTAGTATATTGTAGTTTTTCTGTACTGTGGTGGTTTAATATATTGTGGTTATTCATTATTATGATTAAAATGTTAAATTATGTAAAGAACTATTAATCATTTAGTAAAAAAAAAGTAAATTTTTACTTTTGTTAACATACAGATTTTAAATAATTTATTTCTGTTCAGATGCAATAATTATAGTGATTTTCATATTGCATACCATATATTTTTGACAATGGTTAAGTATGGCTTTTCTCAATTGTGAAATTTGTGTTTTAATAATTATTCAAAATAATTTTGTTTCTTATTTATATTTTGATTTTTATGTCTAACTCTTTACTTGTGCAATAATTGTTTATTGCTTATTATCTAACTCTTTACTCCTGTTAATTGTTTATAGATATAGGACTTGCATTTACTTGCAAATTTCATGATAATTTGAAATTTTGGGAAATTTTCACTCGTCAGTCAATTTTGACTCTCAGTATTTCTCACTGCCATAGGTATAGCATAATTGGAAAGTATAGGCACTTCCCAGTTTACAATTAATCACTATAACAAATGCACATGACCAATCTTTCACTATTGTCAGTAACATGGTCAATAGCTGAATACACACTGCTTAGATTTTATGAAAAATTCAGAATTGGACTACTTTTTGAGTGGTCTGAAGTTTTGCAATGTTTTTTTTATCATTTAGATGACTTTTTGGGCTACTTAGTTGTTTCAGGTGACTAGTTATTCGAATTTAATGAAACTCCCGATAGGTAAAAGCTTATTAACAATAAACACACTACTTCTACTACTATACATTACTCTTTTAATTTCATCAGTTGTTTTATTTTATTAGATAATTAAAGGCATTTAACTCATAAACAAAAGCCTATAACAGGGATGGCGAACATATGGCCCGCGTGTCCAAAGTGGCACGTAAGAGAAATCATCTGGCACATAATGTATCATATGATTTCTGTCTTTTTCAATAATCCTTTCTGTTTATCACCTAATCATCTTTTTTTTTCAGTCAGATTTTTTACATTTATTCGAATTAAAGCATATTCGTTTAATTTCTTTAAATATCATTAATTGAAGTCTAAGACATTGGCACCATTAACATCTTTAAAGCTAAGTATGCTTACAATATGGCACGTGGACTCGAAAAGGTTCGCCATCCCTGGCCTGTAACAAATGATCGCTACACACAAATTAATTTGGTAAATTGATACAACAAAATAACCAACAGGAATGGAAAATAATTTTTATAATTAAAGTGTTAAACATTGGTCTTTTTCGGAATATTTTAAGTTTAGTTTGTAAATTATAAGATTTTGTAAAAATATAAGTACCGTATTTTCCGGCGTATAAGACGACTTTTTATCCCAGGAAAATCTTCCCAAAAGTCGGGGGTCGTCTTATAGGGCAAGCATATCCCAAACTCTATATTTTAACTGTAAAAGTCGGGGGTCGTCTTATACGCCGGAAAATACGGTAACTTAAAGGCTTAATTTAACTATGATTAATAAAAGTACTGTAACAACCAGTTCACACTTGTGTCCTAATTTTACCAGTGAACGGTGTGTCATGTGAGAGCATTTAGCACAGAGAATCAGATAAAGTTCTTTCAACAAAGCTGCTTGAAAGAGGATAATCTAAAAACCTTGATGACAATTATCTTAAATGGTCCATCAGTTTTTCAGTTTCCAAATGCAAAGCTATCGAGGCATGTGTGAAAGATAGAAAAAATGAAGAATTTATTTTATCTTGTAATATTCTCATCTGTTTTACTTTAAATTAAGATTTGTACTATTGTAAGTAAGGAATCTGAATCAAACTCAATCATAAATTTGTATTTAATTATACGAAATTAATAATTATCAGGAAATTTAATTCATAATTCTGTACTTGATTCATCCCTACAATCCTCGAGTCAAACCGACCCAGAATATTTCAGGTCCGGTGCGAGCCCCGAGATAAGACATTTAAAATAATTGTTTTTGTATTAATAACGTTTTAATTAATTTGTCAGTTTTATAGATAAGCCTGGAAAATATTAATCTATTAAAGAATTTTTCACTTGGTTAGATACATAAAGCTGACAGAATATTTAGGAATTTGAATATATTTAATGAGAAATATTTTTGAACTTTTACAGTTCAGTATTAATTATTTATTACAACCTGTTTAATAATGAATTTTAGATCAAAAGGCATTTTTTATCTTAACTGCTAATTAACAATTAGAATGAATAATTGATAAAACTATGGAAATAAGATTTTATATCAATGACTGAACTAACCGTTTGTGTACGCAAAGTTTATGTCCGTATTAATAAACAAATGGTAAAGCCAGATTCATTATCAGGTCATAACTTGACTAATTAATTAATACTTAATTAGCCAAGTTATGGCTCAATAATAAATTCAGCTTTATAATTTAATTATTAATATAATTTGGGCTTGGTTTTCCTATATAATTATGTTTATATTATCTTTCTATTTTTTAAAGTTTTCGTAATAAAATAAAAGTAGTTGCTTGCTGTATCAAATGGAGCATTTACCAGATAAGCAATAGTTAGTTTATTTATTATTATTACTATTTTATTCAAATTGCTAATTACTAGATTTATCAGTCAAATTTGGATTTTATTAAGAAACAGAATTTTTTAATATGAAAATTGAATTTTTTTTTAAGAGAAAATATGGTTAATGTTACCTTAGGTAGCCAAGATCGCGGCTCGTCTCTAATTCCAGCAAGGAAACAGTGGGACGCACGTTCTAACCTAACCTATTCTAATAAATTACCATAATTATTAGCAAACAAATTATTAGAATAGGTTAGGTTAGGTTAGAACGTGTGGCCCACTGTTTCCTTGCTGGAATCAGAGACAAGCCGCCATCTTGGCTACCTAAGGTAACATTAACCGAAAAGGATCATGTATCATAAGTAATCACTTAGCCTGGATTGCATCTGAAATCTGACAATTAGATATTTGATTTAATATTAATAAATTGTGTGATTTATTATGTATATATTTAATTTTCTTTTTGAAAGATTTTCTTTCATTTTTTAAACTTTTGGAATATTAATACAGCTTTATGAAGAAACATACCGTATATCTCGGCAGATAAGACAATAGTTGAATGATACGAAAAGGCCCCCAAAATCCGGGGTTATCTTATAGGACAGATACAAAAAATTAGATTGAAATCTATATAAATTAAAACCATTATAAAAAAACGGACAAACCATAATTATTTACTAGTAGAGAGTAGGGTACGTGCACAAAATAGAATAGCCCATACGACGTTGTTGCGAATAGTCAAGGTCGTTACCGGAATGCCGAATCAGTGCGAATGCTTGCAACAATCGCAAGGCAGTGCTGCCAGATGCAAGAAAATAAATTTGTTCATTTGAAAAATTACAAATAGGACATAATTCTGTATACGCTATACAGTATTATTATTCAGTTGATGATCGCCGATCTAAACCAACTTCTTAGGCCGTTGATAGTTTGGGGTCATCTTATAGGACAGATATAAGCTAAAATTATAAAACTTCGACGAAAATTTATACCTCGTCTTATCTGCCGAGATATACAGTATTTAGTTTTGTTGTTTGTATGCATAACACCAACTTTCCATTTTTTGTTTTTGTTTATCATTAAAAGGAAGCATTTGTATCATTTTCATTGGCTTTCATGCTTTCTATTTAATTTTTTAGGAAATTTAATATTGTTAAATATAGAAGTTTTTTTGAATGTTTTTCAGAAAATGTCTTGAATTATATCTGAGAAATTTCAAAACTCCACGGCCGTATTCCTACTGGATTAACAAAATTCTGCAATGTTAGAATTGCTGAAGAATGCATAATCATTTTTCACATAAAATTGACAAATAAAAATGTTTTGAAATTAATTAGACAAATTAAATAATAAGCTTGCTATTATGCGACAGTATTAGTTGAATACAGTATATTTAAGCTGTCGTTCAATCATTCATAGACATTGGCTATCTTTATCTTGAAATTGTATGATTTTAAAATGACAAATTTGTTCAATATTGAAAAATATATATTATTTTACGAAACTTTTAATATAATTGACATTCGAAAAATGCTTTACCTAAATATTTAGTGTAAAAAACATGAAATCATTTATTCAAGATAATGGTAATCAGCTGTTTTTGTAGTTTTTTAAAATTAATTACTGTTTTGTATCAATTATTTTATCAGTCAGCTAAGATAACTGACTGATAACTGGCTGTTTATAAATGTTTAAAAATAATAGGAAGTATTCTGGATGTTTAATCTTCTGAAGATATTACATAAAGTAAAACATCAGTATAATGAAAATGGGGTCATTGAAATATCTTTCATTACGTTGAAATGCAAGTACAGTAAAAAATGCCAGAAGAATAAAAACATTTATTAAATAATGAAAACCCTTACACTTGAGGATAAGAAGTAAGGAGTTATTGAAATCAGTACTGATATTAGAATTATATAAAAGAACTGTAATAAATTGACAATTTATATTTGTTGTCAGTGTTGTCTTGAACAAAGTAGTGGCTGAATTCATAACCTTACAACATGCACACTATGTTAGAATCCACTTCAGGTCATTTTTTTTTACCAACTCTGCAAATAAGTATGCACTAGCACCCTCTATTTCTTTCAGTTACCTAGATATAAAGGGATTATTCAGAAATTTTTCAAAGATGGTGGTTTTTATATATATTTTAATACAGTATTTGTCTATGAATGAAAGAATGGTTGTTGTCTGTATATTCAGTTATATATAGCAACTATCTATAGCAATCTGTCTCAGCCTTGAACCCTTCCAAGGTCAGCCATTCCTGTGAAACTGTAGAGAAGTGTGCCATAAATCTGTGATTGGGATAGATTATACTCAGTTTGCCATAACAAATTGTACGAAATGGACAATTTGTTATTCTTTTCTCATTGATTCTAGTGACTCAAAAAAAAAATATTAAATGAAAGTGAGAATGATGAATGTTTTTTATTTTGAGAATGCCATATAATAAACAAAGTTTGCATACTTTTATCTCAGAAATTTTTGAAATAAACACACTTGAAATACAGTAATTTATGTTTTTAATATTCATAAACAAGAAAAACGCTCTGAACACATTATTATACATTGTTTCCATAGGCGAAAAAACTCAAAGAAGTCTTGCAAAAATTACTTGCAATATTGTTTACAGTAGTGAGTGAATTTCCTGCAATATTGTCGGCAATAACTGTCATGCGAGAGATTTTCAGAAAATACTGTTGCAAGTTCTCGCGGTGCCATATACACAAGATAGTTTGAGATGTCATGAGAACTATCACAATTTCAGTTTTTACACATTGAAACCATGCCACATAGATATGAACAGATGGCAGCCACAACATTAACATTATTATTAAATAAAAACAGGTTCGTTTGGGTCCAACAATGGATTTCGAAGTGACCAGAATTTGGTCATTTCAACAAGTTAGTTACAGAACAGCAAATAGAAGACTCCCAACGATTTTTCAATTTTATTTGTGTGACTGCAGTAGATTTCGAGATTGTTCTACAACTTGTTAGCCAGATAATTAAAAAGAAAGATACTCGTATGTGAGATTCTATGACACATGAAAAGACTTGTCTTAACATTACGATTTTTGGTACTGCGTAAGCATATTTAGGTTATACAATATCTTTTTTAAAGCAGTTTGTACAGAATATTTATAATGGTATCCAAAATGTTGATACTGGATTTACATCCTACTCCAGTGTTCTCTACTATTTCTTTACTAGCCATATTTGAGAGTGCATTTCTGCTGCATTTATTATTCCTTGGTTGAAAGTTCTCAAGAAAAAACATAATTGAAACGTTAAATGTTTCAGAGCATTTTTGCCTACCATATAATTATTGATAAGTACTAATGTCTGTTTCTTTTTTGACTTCATAAATTGATAAAAGAATCCAGTCCTGGAAAATATTTCTCATCGTCCCAAGTTTCGTACAACAATGCTTGCAATGCAAATTGTACATATTTTTGAAATATTGCATATTTTTCTACTTAATAATAATTAATAGTTAGTGCCTGTAGAATTGGCTCATAATAAAGGAGCTTATGAACATACGACACCAAATTAGTACAATTCATAAATACACAATTTGTGGTGAAGAATATGGTGCAACAAGTGATGGGACATCACTTTATGCACCATATTCTTCACCATAGATTGTTTTATATCTGATACCATATTATTTTCTGAATCTATGCATCCAAACTGTGCTGTCTTTAAAATCAGTAATGCCAGATGAAAGTGCAAATGATCGTACTGTACATGTCCACAAAGCATTTGGCTATTAACTGGTATATTCTTGGATCTTGTATCAACAAACCATTTATGTATTTCTTTGTCTACTTTGTTATCTCCAGTACCAACTTTTTTGTCTTTGGTACTAGCTCATCTGAATCTAGTCTATACTCTATAATGTTTGTCTTTATTGATGAGCTAATTCTATTTTTGATAACTTGAAACCATGTCGTATTTCTATTGTTGTTTCTAACACACGATGCAGTGTAATCCAGCGACCACTTGGCTTCTTTTAATCTTTATTTCAGTTGATTATTTCAGTTCAACTGAAATAAAGATGAAAAGAAGCCAAGTGGTCGCTGGATTACACTGCATCGTGTGTTAGAAACAACAACAGAGCTAATTCTATATTTCTTAATTTATAATCAGCTTGCTGTATGGTAGATTTCAATGTAAATCCATCTCTGTAATCCTATGTCTACCAAAGTATTTTTTTGGATTACAGAGACAGATTTACATTGAAATCTATATTTCTTGACAGCACTGATTTTTGTTTCACTCCCATATACTTTATCTGAAATTTTTTCTTTTCTTTTAGAGAAGACTACTGCTACTTGTACTTCTTGTTATTCTTTATCATTGCATTAAAACACAGAATAAATTTAACTATACAGTAATAAAACCATACACTACAAACTAAATTGAAAGTTGTATTTAAAATTTGTGTTGCTGAATGAAACAACATCCATTGTGTTGCTGAATGGAAACAACATCCATTGATGTTGATAAAGGAATTACAGTAGAGCATCAATTATCCGACTTAATTGGGGACGGGGGTTGGTCGGATAACTGAAAAGTCGGATAACCGAAAAGTGTGAAAAAATACATTATTAGTATAGTGTATTAGGCCTGGTTTAAATACTAGCCTCCCTTTCATGGTCGAGCCAGTGCTGCCAGCTAAAACATGCAAAAAGTTAACAAAAATAATATTAAAGTAGCCAAGACATAACTAAATATTGTAGCGCCACATCACTAGCGGACATTTGAATTTGCCGACTAAAACGCGGTCGGTTAATCGATGCTCTACTGTATTTATAAATATATAGATTTGGCTATAATAGTAACTTTGTTTTATAAAGGATTGAATTTATTTACATTACATTAAATTGAAACTTTCAATACAGTAATATTTGTTAAACAAGTATTTTACATTGTCATTAAAATGCATAGTAAATTGATAAGGATAGGATTGAAAATAAATTCATTCTGTTGATAATTTGTGTGTTGATATTCGTTATAATGACATTTTACTGTATGGTATGAATGAATGTGTGTGATATATACACATTCATTTATACCGTACCATACCATATTGTACTTAATATAAATACATTTAATATTGTGTCTGTTTCTTTGGCATTGATGCTAAAAGCTGAAAACATTTAATTAATCAAAAATATATAAGCCATATATTTTTTATTAGACTTAAAAGTTTTTAAAAAATATTGTTACAGTTTAATTTTGACTGGACTAATTTATTTTAAAAAGTAATATTTACGAAACATTTTTCCAGTCAATTTACTGTAATATTCGTAAGTTTAAATATTGTAATTTTGTTTAAGTTATTTTTATTAAAGGTAAAGTAATAAAAGAACCACAAGTTATAATTTGTAGCTATTACGAATCAAGTAATATTCAATTCAACTTTACTACAAAAGTTTATTTATATGTTCTATAAATCAGATTTTTCTTTCATACTTTCAATTCAATACTAAGAAATTGATTATGTAATATTCGGTTATTAATTTCTGATGCACATATATTTTAGCTTTTATTTACTTACATTAGAATGAATCAGCTGATTTCTCAGTTATTCAACGTAATTATAGTGTTTGTGGTTACAAGAATGAATCTGTAGCTAATCAATCATTTGATAAAATATATTTTGTTTGACTGTAACGAGAAGATATTACTTCAAGAAACGTTAGAAAAATGCAATTAGATAATTTTAAATACGGTTAATGTTACCCTTGGTGCCAAGATGGCGGCTTGTCTCTGATTCCAGCAAGGAAACAGTGGTACGCACATTCTAACCTAACATATTCTAATAAATTACCATAATTATTAGCAACGAAATTATTAGAATAGGTTGGGTTAGGTTAGAACGTGTGTCCCACTGTTTCCTTGCTGGAATCGGAGACAAGCCGCCATCTTGGCACCAAGGGTAACATTAAAGACCGTTTTCTGTTAGTAAGATTTATAAAATTAAATGTATATTTATGATGAAAATAGGTCATTAACAAATAATGTTTCTATTATATTTAAAATATAAACAAATCATACTCATTAGAGAAAGTCTAGTTTGAATTAGTGATGATCTTTTTCAAATGCACATGATATGGTCCAAAAAGTATACTTTATTTAAAATCAAATTTTATTGTGAACTTTAAATAAACAAATACGGTGGTTTGATAAACTTACGATGCAGTAGTAGTAGTAGTAGTAGTAATATCTGTATAATCCCGGTAGTCCTAGACTAAGGGGAATCCGATTTAATTTTACAACGAAAGACGGCCAGACTACAATATTAAGCGCGTGAAGGTAATATTACAAAGTTTTCCCGATGTAATTTGTACAACAAAATGGCTAGACTACAATAATGAGCACGTGAATTTACTATTACAAAATTTTACCGATCTTCCGGTTTTGGCACAAAACTAATTACTTCACCCGGTACAATCCAACTGCAGTAGAGAGTCGTTAATCTGAACCCTGGTTATCCGAACGATTTTCAGTCGGACTGTGTCGTGCTGAATCGAACATTTTTGATACTAGATTTACTTCTAAAGTATAATTTTCATGTTTTATATTTTTCAATATATTTATTTTGTTTGTACAAAACAAAGAAATAATTTTTAACGATACAATAGCCTCGATTATTATTATAAAAATTTTCGTTAGGCTTAAAATCGGCGAAAATTCAACACGAAGCGACACGCAACGGAGAAAAATTTCAACATCGGATAGGTTAATATATTTTTTCGTACATAATCGGTTATCCGAACAACCCCAGTCCCCAATTGATTCGGATTAACGACTCTCTACTGTAATATAACAGTCCTGATGTAGTTCGTACGGAAGAGTCGTCTCCAAAACGCCGATGCAAACGGATGAAAAAAAATAAAGTTCTACACACTTCCGTTTCGTAGTTCTGACTTGCTTGTCCACTTCTATCACTCCTGACGAATTGCACAACAGAAAGTGCTAAGAACAAAGGGGACACACCTGTACCCCTTTACAGTAGCTCCCCCTACCATGGGAACACAACCGTTACAAACAAAAAAAACAATAATAATACTGATCAAAATGGTGTTGTAACACCACACATCATTCTTGCAATTGCCAACATTTACAATCTGGGCTAATTTTTGTTTGTGATTCCTTTTCTTTTACTTGGTCACATCTTGATGAAGCTATCTAAGAATAAGGTAATAATTGTTAATGCCTAGATTAGAGTTGACAAATTTGTTATTTTAAAAAATACACAATGCAAAATAGTGGTTTTGAGTTATCATGAATTCCAAATTAGTGAAGTTCAAGTTAGTAAGGTTTTACTATATTCTTCTATACGTTACAGCTTTATTTTTTACAGTAATTATAACGATATTTTGCTATGTTTTAAGAAAAAATACGTATGCAATTCTTCCATTTTTTTTCTCTCGGTACTTGCCGGTGCCGATTTCTTAATGGCATCTTTAAAGTCTAGATGGTATAATGCTAGCGTATTTTCGGTTTGGCGATTTCTGCAAAACTTTAAAAATCAATTTTATATATACAGTAAGACTCCGCTTAACACACGGGGATGTGTTCCTAGACGACAAAGCGCTAAGCGAAACGGCGTTAAACGAGGTCATTTTAACATAGAGTAAATAGGGATTGCAACCAAAAATAAACAGATTTGACTTTAATTTTAGATAATTTTTATATTAATTTGCATAACAATATATGTTAAATAACACATTAACATACGCACACAGAAATGTAAAGTTCATTTTTTGTGATGAAGGTCCTGGCTCTTCTGAAATTCTTAAGATTGCACCCAAACACCTCGTTTTGCTTTTGCACTCCTTTCAAAATCTGGATCATTCGCTACAATTTGATCAACGATTTCGGTTATCATTACCAAACTTTACTAAGGAAATCTGTAGAGAAATTTTTTGGGTTCTTCATTTTCAGAATCTCTATTTTCCAAGTTCTACATGAATTCCTTGTTCTGCCAGTTCTCGAAGGTCATCATTGGTAAGGCTCTCACCAGAAATCTGCAGTAAATCCTCAATATCCTGCTCGTCTACATCTCCTAGTCCCACTGTATAGATTAGGTTGACAATTTGGCCAACCTAACGATACGGCGATATATCCTATGGCATCTGTGATGTTATATTTTTTCCAAAATTGCACCAAACAAACATAGATTTAAAGAAAGTACACCTTTTTCTGATTGGTTTGTGTTCATAAATAATTGTATTATGCACAAATCAACGAAATGCCGCAAAAATTAAAATCTGTGTAAATTTTGAGCATTTTTTTTAAAGGCTTCGAGCAGACCACGTTATATCTAATCAGCATTAAGCAGGGTCTTACTGTATATATTTCTTTTCAAGCAATACATAAATGTTTATAGACTATAAAGACTACATATTTTGAAGTTGATAATTATCTATAATATACTAATTCATAACTCTGTTCAAGTTAATAATGCTTTATTTTAATTAAAGTATTTTAATGTGTTTCATTTTTTAACATCCAAATAGTTTTGGATGTTAAAAAATGAAATGTTTTTGAATCCATAATTTATTTTACTACATATTTTATAATTGAAAAGAATGAGCAAGTGTTTAGAAAGTAATATACAAAAAACATATTCGAAGGAATGTATTAACGCAATATATTATTCTATTTTTTAAGTTATTGTATAGAAATACAAGCATATTTAGTTTTTAACTTTACACTTTAATTAATAATTTTATTATTGATATTAATAGTAATAATAAAGCATTAATTCTATTGAGTTCAAAGTGGTTTTGAAATTGGTCCGAAAACCGGTTTGATGTATGATATTTAAAAACTGGTTTAGTTGTAAACCGGTTAAGTGATTTCAAGAATTTCCGGTTTTTGCCAATATTAATCTATTTGATTTTATTAGGATATATATCAGACATGGGCAAATGTGGCTTGGAGAGCCGCATGCGGCTCTTTTTGAGTTACACGCGGCTCTTGCTGAAAGTGTTAATTTCTGTTTTTTATTATTATTTTTACAATTTTATTTCCACAATTTTGTGAAAATATGTAATTATATATATGTAATATTTAGTAATTTATTTCGAAGTCTGTGTAATAAATTAAATTGACATTTCAAATCTATTCTCTTGACCCAGATTGGGGACGCCCTATCCTTCCCTGCCTTACCGTACTATACGTCATGACAGTACAGAACTGCGGCTCCCGTGCATTTTGGGCGAAAACCTACATTTCGGCTCCCACTTGAACTGTTGGCTTACGACATCGAATTACAATCTTTGATTAAAATTTTTTAGACAGCTACTACATATTATATGATGTTGTCTGTGTATGAAAAACAAATTTAATTAACTATGAATCTTTTGTTTCATTTATACATTACTTCTTTTTTGTATTCTTTCTAATATAATTTCAGGTTGTTTAAGAATAGTTTATTGTAGTGCTATCCCAAAATTAAATATGATTATGATGGTGATAAATTTCAATATAAAATTAACATTAATCATTTGACATCATAATGAATTTGTTACATTATGCTTTAATTTTTAAGTTCTTATTGCTGAAAATTTTAATAATGTAAATGATTTATAGTACCTAATGAAATGCGAATATTTTAATTAATTAGCGAGACAAGTTTTTTCTGTATCTCATTTTATATTGTCACTAAGTTGAATAAATAAATACATATATACAGTAGACTAATTTCTTTGAACTAGTCAGATTTCTATTTAGCCATTCCCGTTAGTCCCCATTTGATTTCTATTTAAATTCTTTCATCAATTTAAACTCTAATTTTGCCACCTACTGTGTATTTGAATCAATAGCATGTGTTAGTAGATTAACATCTTGCCACTTTTGAAAATTAAAGATTGAATTTAAAATGAATAAATTAATTTAAAAATAAATTAAATTAAGATTTAAAAACGTTTCAAATCAGTTGGCGCACAATTAGGATGGTTTACAATTGCCCTGTGACTCTTTTCGTCATGGCTTTTCAATGATTTTTGTTTTTATTCCATTGAATATACTACTCTACCTTTGTTTTGCATTTGTCATTGATTAAACATTATTCTGTTTGCCGTACGGTGTTAATGAATTGTTAAAATCATTTCCTTTTTGTTGTGTAGCATCCAGAAATGGTCACCTTTTAATTTGAGCTGTTTAGTCCATCTCTCTGAGTTCAAATTAACAACAGTCTACTGTATTTATTTGTTCAACTCAAAACTAAAGTATATATAAATTTGCTACCTAAAAATATCTCCAGTGTTTCAGTTTTAATTTGGACTTAGTTTAAATATAATCATTTTGGGTTGAATTAACTCTGACCAGGTTTTCATAGTTCAAGGTTGAACTAAGTTGAGCTTACGAAATCGAAATTACAATCTTTGATTAAAATTTTTTAGACAGCTACTACATATTATATGATGTTGTCTGTGTATGAAAAACAAATTTAATTAACTATGAATCTTTTGTTTCATTTATACATTACTTCTTTTTTGTATTCTTTCTAATATAATTTCAGGTTGTTTAAGAATAGTTTATTGTAGTGCTATCCAAAATTAAATATGATTATGATGGTGATAAATTTCAATATAAAATTAACATTAATCATTTGACATCATAATGAATTTGTTACATTATGCTTTAATTTTTAAGTTCTTATTGCTGAAAATTTTAATAATGTAAATGATTTATAGTACCTAATGAAATGTGAATATTTTAATTAATTAGCGAGACAAGTTTTTTCTGTATCTCGTTTTATATTGTCAATGATTAATTGCAAATGATTAATTGTCATTGCAAATGATTAATTTATATTTAAACTGATTTTATTTCTGCTATATTTTAAGAACTAGTAAGAACTATACATCTAATTTAGTAAAAAAGTATAATACAATGCCAAACGATCGCCTAAATATCGGGCTATAACATGGCTAGTTAAATGATTAGTATAGCGAAGGCTCGCTCGGGGGTCCGGGTAGCATAACTGGCAAGCACACTGCACGGCAAGCGGGGTTTGCGGGTTCAAGCCCCGTCCCGGACCAGTTCTTTTATTCCAGAAGGTTCTAAATTTACTTAATAATTTATTTATTTAATTATAATTATTAATTTTCTTAAGAGATGGCGCCTAACGTCTACCTCTAGTGTCAAATTGCTTTATACTAATCATTTAACTAGCCACGTTATAGCCCGATATTTAGGCGATTGTTTGGCATTGTATTATATACTACTCGGGCTTTGAGATGATGTTATCTAGTAAAAAAGTTTCACTATGAGCCATAATAACTACAATTACATTTTTAAAAAAGTTTATATTATAATTTTGCAGAATTATGTATTCTATTAATCAAGGAACACTTACAATAATTTTTTAATTGTTCCTCTGGTAATAAAATGTACAGTTCAAAAAATATTTAGAAAATTAAAATTTATAGGCTAGTCGTCTTTTAAAAAGTTATTGTTCAGTTATATAAAATGTACATTTTATGTTACATAAAACATATAATTAAAGAGCCGTTTCTTTAGTTTTGTAAAAGTTATAATCTAATATTTTTAGCAATGTTCAATTTTTTGAAATTAGTTTATTTACATTTAATTTTTAACATCATTTCTATATGCTTTAGGGTGGTACTATAGCAGATCCAGGTATGAAACGTGGCTACCTGTCTCCTGGACAACAATCATCCCAACAAACAAATCCTCAGGGTTCACAGCAACATGCTGGTCAGTATGGCCAACAATATGTTCAACGGTCATATTCTCAAGCTCAACAACAGCCCTCTCCAGCACGGAATATGACACCCGGATATTCACAAGTAAGGGTAATACATTTCATATTTCATTATTATTATTTTTATTTTTATCGTCGTCGTATTTTTAACAACAGTATAAAGTAATTTTTTCCCATCCGATTGAAATAAATTTTTCGACATTAATTCAGTTTGATAAAAATTAATTCAAATCGTAATGCCATCTTTAATTTAATCCCATTTGAAAAGCAGAAATATGAAATTACATTATTACACAATTTTTATTTTGTGTTCCTTTTTATCTAGTAATCATGCAGATTGTAGTTAGCGTTATATTATCAAACAATGAAGAATTTATTTACTAATACGGCTGACTCCTGCTTTACGATAGTAATCTAATTTATTTTAGAGACTCCCCATTGTATTGAACAAACTGAATTTTAAAACTGTTGTAATGTAATGCAAACCCAATAATATATTGTTTTACGGTAATTCGTTAAAAGATTTTCAAATACGTAATATTTGTCACAGTATATTTCTTGTAGAATATTAAATAGATATTGAAATACAATAATAAGGTGAAAAGAAGAGACCAAAAAAAAAAAAAATGCATATTATGTATTTATGTAGATGTTTTCCAAACAGAATGCATAAATATAGATTACTGAAAACATTCGTATTTGCAGTTGCATGATATATTTACACTTGCATACTCCTGTTGGCAACAATCGTAAACCTAATGTAAAGTGAACATTTCTCTCGTAATTAACTTCATTTTATTGTGGAGAGTCCACCAAAAAGTGATTTTGATTGGTTCAGAGTGCAATCATAAAGCACAAGTCTATTTTTATACCTTTATTCAGTTTTAAATATGAATTTAATGAATATATATTTTATTTCTTTATTGTAATATTGATAAAATTGTATGTAAAATATCAAATAAATGAAGCTTTGGTTGAAAATAGTAAAAATTAATTTTTTGGCTAATGCATAATTCTCATATTGTATGTATAGTAACTGAAAATAATTGCACATAAGTATTTACTGACTTTAATAAATGGGTAAAATATAATTCATTTTTTAATTTCAATGTAGTTTGTTTATGTCTTACTTTTATATTTATTAACATCTTTTATGTTATAATTTATATTTTTCCTGCTTTTTTCTCATACTATACAAATCTAAAATATATAATAAGTTATTGAATAATTTTTGTAATTAATACTCATATATACATAGGATCAAGGTTCCCGCTAAGCTGCGCGGCCGCACACTGCTCGAATTGTTGCCGCGCGCGAGAATTTATGTGCCGCGCAGGCGAGCACGCACACTGATTTGAATTGTTGTTTACTTATTTCTCACTCTGTCTGCAACATGATTATTGCTACGTATATTTCGATTAAATACATTAAATCATTGACAAAAGATAATATTTTGTATGGAAGTATGTTTTAAAATGAATTTTAATCTCTACTTTATAATTAATTATTTTAATTTTTATAGGAAAGATAAGATTATATATATATATATATGCTCAGAGAAGTACATGTTCTGCAAAGCTACAATAAAAATTAGAGGGAATATTGCATAGGATGTATGTGGAATGAAGGTTTTTATGTAGAAAACTGATATATGTATAATTACAAATCAGTTGTTGTTATATTTACTTTTAATATTAATATATACTATCATAATATTGGCAGAAGATTGATTTACAAAGAGAAGTTTAATTAATAATTACATTGTCTGCATATGTAAATACACATATTGAATAATGTTATCATTAAATTTTTGTTTACAGAAAGCATGCATGCAGCCAACCAGCAAAAATCAACTAAGGCTATATATACAATTTTGAAATGAACTGCTTAATAAATCAAAGATAATTCAAAAATAAAGAAAATTTCTTTTAGTAAACAGTAGATCATTAATGTTAGACAACAAATAATGTTTATTCAATTGGTTTAACAGTATCCAAGAATTAGTTTAACTGATTTCAAATGATAGGCATAATATCTGACTTGAATTTATTGAAAGAATAAGATTTTATATTGTAACTTTAATATTACTATTCATAACTCATATCTCCACATCTACAAGCATGTTAGATGCACAATAATTTATTGTTTTTCTTTATATAATCTTGTTTATTTGTTTTGTCGAAACCGTGTCTTCTTTTTCTTGTTTTGTTTGGTGTCACGACTTGGTGAATTTATAGACACTTGGCAAATTCATCTATTTAATCCATAATCTTTACAGAGACGCATTTTGGGCTTTCGCCCCTCTTCAGTCTGTTACATAATATACATATGTTGCATCTGTCCGGCACCTTCCGCACTACGTCTTCCCACTTACTTCCCCTCCCTGCTAACTTGACTGCTTCCCTTGCATGTCTCACAGTGTGTAACTTCTCCCTCTCAGAATGCTGCACACAGCCATGCCTACAACTGTATAAATATACTTTTTAAGATATTCTATTTAATAGTTGTAACCAGCTTTTATGAATTTCTATGCTTAGGTTCTTGTTAATATTATTTTTGTCTGTAGTAATTTTGTAGCTTTCTTTAAATTTTCTTTTGTACCAATTTTTTTCTTTGTGTACTATTTTAACATCAGTTTTATCTATGCTGCAGTTATGTTTGTGCAATGTTCATAAAAAACAGAGTTTATTCTATTATATTTTAAATCCGTGATATGTTTTTTTAACCTTGTTTCCAATCTTTTTTTATTTCTCCAATGTATGCTTTTGGTGGTTCACATGTGCAAGGTATTTTGTAAACGACATCAGTAGTGTTGTATTTATCTGATTGTTTATTTATGCCGGATTCTTTTTTGTAAGTTTCTATAAGTTGGTGCCAGTTTTATATTTATTTTATCGAAACTTTTATTTATCTGTTCGAAGAAGCCATGAATATAGGGGAAGGATGTGTATCTTAATCTGCTTTTATCTTTGTTTTGTTTATTTTCCAGTCTTCTATTGTAGATTTTACTTTCCCAGTTATTTATTATTTGTTGTGGGTAGCCGTTTAATAGAAATTTAGTTCGTAGTTCGTTAAGATGTTTATTCTTTGTCTGTAGTGAGCTTGTTCTGTTCACGATTCTTTCATACTCCATGTTGAATATGTTTTCTTTTATGCACTGTGGGATGTTTGAATTGTAGCTTATCACCTTCCTGATCTTGCATGGTTTAGTATATGGCTCGAATTCAATTCCCTTTGCTTTTCTGGTTAGTTTAATGTCTAGGTAATTTATTTCTGTGTTTGTCTCCTTCTCAACTTTAAATTTAATATTATAATTTAATTTGTTTATTTTTTCATCTCTTTCTTCTAATTTTATTATTTCTTGATCATATAGTATAATAATGTCATCCACATATCATTTATAAAACTTTATGCCTGTAATATCATTGATTATTTGATCTATATCTACCATAACAAGTTTTGCTAGTTTCGGGCCTACGACTGATCCCACGCTTATGCCTGTTTTTTGTGTGTAGAACTTATTGTTAACTTCAAAGTAATTACAGAAAGGATTATAGCATTTTCTTTTAAGATCAGTATCAGTCACATGAATCACTAAGTATTTATCTTGGGTTTACTGTGTACTCTCAGTCAAAGTGCTTTCTACCACTTGGCACTCTGATCTGGAATGCATTCATAGTGTGTTACACCTGTAGCTATTGAAGAAGATTAGGGTATATGAAATAGTGTTGGTGTTGGTGTGGGACTACAGGAAAGTAGATTAAGATGGTTTGAACATATGGAAAGAAGATGTAAGGACTATGTTGGAAAGAGAATTGGGAGGTTGGAAGTGATAGGAAGGAGGAAGCAGGGAGGACTGAAGATGAAGAGACAAGGTGGCAGAGGATTTGGGAGAGAGAGGATGCCCTGGATAGAGAGAAGTGGAGAAGATAGGTTAAAGAATGGAATGCTGATCCCATATAAATGTGGGAAAAAGCAGACGAAGAATTGGTGTAAGACTGTTTCATAGTTTTTATTGAACTTAAAATTTCAGCATAAACATAATTCTTGTTGCCACCAAATAATCAAGCAAAATACAGTGTCAAAAACAGGAATATAGATCTGGCTTTTTACTGTATATTATTTTCTTACCTCTTACCATCTCAAGAAATTGTTTTGATATGGATTTATGTACATACTTGAACAGTTTTATTTAACTGGTAGCAGCGTAGTCAATAGCAATGCCATTAGTTGTGCTGTTACTTATCTGCACTATCTATATTTTCACTTTTAAAAAGATGCCAGATATATTTTCTATGATATTTAGAGCTAGATGTTTTGCAAGCCAATGTAGAACATTTATATTCTTGGCTTGGAAGTACTGGATGACTCATCTAGCTTTCTGTATTGATATGTTATCCTGTTCATACATCATTTCTAGCAGTCATACCAGCACTTGCTCCATGGAAGAATGGTATGCTAAAGGTACTTTCGATAAACATAGCCATTATATTTTTGACTGACAACCTTAACTTTGAGGTTTCTCATTGAATTTTGACCATCTCTAAAATCATAACACTTTTTCCATGCTTCTGATACTTCACACATTGATGATTGTATGCAGTGTGATGATATCTAAATATATTTGAGTACCAGTTGTCTGAGTCATCTAGAGAAATTGCTTTTCATCTGAGAAAACATCATATTAAAATCCTGAATCCTCAGGGAGATGGTATCATGGATCACCAGGTGCTCCTGCTTATGCCTTAGGATTAGAGTCAGTTCCTTCAATATTTTACAGTGGCTAAAATCTTCCTATATATAAGGATAATATAATGGAATGTTTGCATTTAGATCCAAGTATGGATAATAATGGAAATTTACATTTAGATTCAAGATTCTTGGAGACACTAATTCTTAATGAACTGCTTTTTTTCTGTTCATTTCTTCTGCTTTCCACAACAAATGTCTATCCTGATTTTTCACGGCAAATAGTTGTCCAGATTTCTGTCATGGTTTACTTATTGTGGTCGTGAATGATATTGATGATTATTCTTTCTAGAAATATCTCTCATTTTTCATTTATAGCAAAGTATATTATTGTTCATACAAGGTCTTCACATCTGAACAGACTTCCTCACAATACATTCTGTTGCAAAGTTCAAACAAACTACTTTAATTTATATGATATGGTAGGCAAAATGCAATATTATATTTAAGTAAAATTACTATTCTTACAGGTAGAGAACATCTGGTTATGCTTTTTATAGAAATCTTGCTGGAACAGCTAGAAATTTCAAGAAACATTCTGAACATCTTGATCAGTCTATTTGTTATCTGTATCTGATTTATTCCTGCTTTGGTTATACATCTACTTTCCATAGTGGATTCAGAAGTCTTTAGAGGGGGTGCAGAAAGAAAACAATATACCTCACAAAATCATTTTACTACCTGAGATACCTGGCTTTACTCAAGAATAATCTCCAGAAGGGAGTGCAGTTATACCCTGCACACCTCTTCAAATCTGTCCTTGGCCACCTTTAATTTATTCTCACGCCAAAATGTTATCCAATATTGTACCCAGTAGTGCAGTACTATTTAGTGTTGTTACAAAGGTTTTGTAGAATCTTGCAACATTACTTACTTTTACTACTGTAAATCTAAGAAAAATAATTCATGTGACTGATGCCTCTCACATTGAAAATACAATGCTGTAACCCTTTCTTTGTATGGAAGTTAATAAAAGTTTTTGGAGATGGTAATTGAGTGCATTTACATTGTTTATTGACAATTTGTGAGTTTCTTTCTCAGTGTATTTCACTGACAAAGAAACTTTTAATGTTACGAAAAAATATATATACTTTTGTTCTAAGAAAAAAGGTTTGCACACTTTGTCTATATCACTGTTTAAAAATGCCATAATTTGGAATGTCTGATTATTCCATGTATCTTCTATGATATAGATAATTATTTCAGTTGATTTTCTGTAAAGTTTTTCAGCAGTCAATATTTTATAAGAAATGGAACATTTCAATTTATTGTCTGAAAATATTTGAGGACAGAGATATTTTTTTTTTTGTTATGATAATATCATTATTTGTAAGATAGGGCGATACAATCATTTAGGGTGCAACTATGCAGACGCAAATTTAGACCGAGCGAGAGGTTGCGAGCAATTTAGTTTTCGCAAAGGAAAACCATGCACAAGCGAGAAATAATGCTGGCGAGAGCAAATTTCTGGTTCTCGCACATATCTGACAGGTTTTGATATTGCGTCTCGCCTCTTCTCGCCATATATTCTCGCTCGCTCGGAAAATTTGCTCACTTGCATCTGCATAGTCGCACCCTTAGTTTGAAGCAATTGTGATTTTAAAAAAGATTTTCTTTTATTGTGACTTTAATGTGTCTCAAATTACAATTTGATAAGTAGGAATTTTAGTATTTCATAATATTCATTACTTTTATTTCTTTACTTTCATTTCTTTACTCTTATTAGTACAATTATGAAAATATAAGAATTATATATAACTTATTATTTATTTATTTACTTGACATAAATTTATACAATGAATGAGAAAACGTTTAAAAGAAATAAGAACTGTTTTTACAATTTGCAAAAATTATATAACATACATGAGTAATTGTTTTGGATTGTAAATTTATACCTAAAAAAATAGAAATATAATTATTTATGTAACTAGTATTTTTTTTATTATTATTATTTACTATTATGAAACAAAGCTGCCTGTTCAGGTAATTTTAATTCTGTTATGTATTAGAGTTTAGATAAAATGATTTTGCAATTAAAAAGTGGTCTTTATCAGAGAAAATATAATATCACTTTTAGAAATTTATTGTAATGGCAGACATTAACAATTCAACAGCAGTAAAATTTCTGTTTTTTTTTTTTTTTTTTAGAAATTTTTAGTATCAGATTGTCCATTATCGCTTGAGAAATTTTTCGAGTTCTTTCCACATTCTCTTATAGACCATTGATTTTCCATTTTCTGTTGTTACACGCTGCAGCTGCATCTACATGTTTTTCTAGTTCATTGAGTTTGAATATTTTGTTGTCTTATTATAAAATTTACTTTTTATTCCTCGTTGTTTGGATTGAAAATTATATTGAATAAGTTGAAATATAATAACAGAATTATTAGAAATTATATTGTGCGTAAACTTTTTATTATTTTTAATTTTAGATATTTTCAGTTATACTCGTTCTTTCATTTTATTATATGACTTCGAATTAAAATTCTTTAATATATAGTCAATAAATAATATAGTTATTAAAATTAGAAAAATACGCAAGGATAAAACAAGGACAGTTTAAATAAATATGTTAATCATTTCTGGATATTTTGCATTCATTTAAAATCGTTCTTTTGTAATAGTAATTGTATATGAATTTGTTATATACTGTAATGTTAAAATAGAACTTTTATTTTTTGTATTTTTTATAAAATGCAAAATATTTTTATAATTTTATTGTCACTACTAACTCAATGTAAAATTCCACTTCACTATTAGCATTGTTATTATTTTTAGACAAAAATATTTCGGTAAATTAGATTAATATATATGTTTCTTAATCAAATATTGCTATAAATAAGTAATTGACACACACCAGAGAAATATACAAATAATCCTTCGATAAAACCTTTAACCGGCGTGGGGTATGATTAAATTGTGTACGCTAACGTTTTCGGATCCCTCCCTGGGTTTTTCTTCAAGCTACGTTCTTTGTAACGATCTGTTATAACGAAGACCAGCCGTTTTTGGAACGAAGTTCGCTAGTTCAAATTTTGGTCCAAAAATGGCTGGTCTTTGTTATAACGGATCGTTACAAAGAATTTAGCTTGAAGAAGGACCCAGGGAGGGATTCGAAAACGTTAGCGTAAACAATTTAATCATACCCCATGCCAGTTAAAGGCTTTATCGAAGGATTATTTGTTTAAATATTGCTATTTTTGATAATTTAAATGAATGGAAAAATTCAAACTAGAATCATTTCAACATAATTTAGTTAACGATTATTTTTCTATAAAATACCTAACTTGTAAGTAGTAAATTGTATAGGAAGTGATATTCACATGATTCATGTGGATGTGATTGATTTTATATATGTATCATATTATAATTTTCACATTTTTGATCGATAATATAATTTTTGGTGTTTAAGCGTTAGTTGTGACATAAATGGCTAGCGTGTAGAAGTATTTTTTTTTCTCTTGAGTGCAGTGGCGTAGCAAGGGGGGCAAGGGGGTGTATCGTGCACTGGATGCCACTCACAGAGGGGTGCCCAAATGGTCTCCAAGACAAACTATATGTGTTTCTGGGGGGGCGCCAGTTATGTTCGCTACGCCACTGCTTGAGTGAATGTAGAAACTTGTTCTATTTATATTTTATATTGCTTACATTGGTTAACTTTCTGTAATAGCTGAAAATATATTTTTCTTTTCCTTCTTCTTCTTTATATGTATACTTACCGGATACATTAAAATTTTAGAGGTTCTACATATAAAATTAAGTGTGGTAACATATTTAAAATATATTACTTACGAGCCTGATTTTCCTGGAATATATTTTTTGTTTTATACTCTAATCTTAATAATAAGTAAGATTCATTTTAATGATGACAGAAGAAATGTATATGATTTATTACATATCCATCTATAAAATTTTTTTTTATTTTCATTGGATTTAACGAGCTTAGTTCATAAATAATATATTTAGAGCTAAACTAAATCCTACCAAGTTACATTTAGTTGAATTGATGTTGCAATAGAAATTTTTGCTCATTTAGACTATTAAAATTGTGATATTTTGTTTTGGATTATTACAATCTTGTATTTATATGCACACATTCACATTGCTGTTATGCTATCAGTAATGCAAATATACTGATAGCATAACAGCAACATTATATGTTTAATATTGAATAAATGATTATAAATTAGACTGTCTTGATATACTAGCAAGGTTAAGGCCAAAGTTTTAGACACAAAAACGTGTATATCGGACGTTCTGCGCAGCTTTCCTGTAAGCCTACAAGTTTGACAATGGTGTTTGGAAAGTCAGTGGAATTATGCTCAACACTCCAAACGCCATTGTCAAACTTCTAGGCTTACAGGAAAGCGGCGCCAAACGTCCGACGTACACGTTTTCGCATTTAAAACTTCGGCCTCAACCTTGCTACTATCTTGTTTTACATTTAGTGATAATTTCAGATACTGTCGTTACAACTTATTTAAATTCCATTTGCATCAAGTGGGATTTCCCATTGTTGATATATTTTAATTGAAAACAATGAAAAAGGAAAGATTCATTTGTTGATACTTTTTTATTATTTAATTCTTGATGATAATATAATAAGCAAGGACAAATATTGTATAGAATTTAAAACAAAAACAGTGTATATATTGTTTTTTTTCCATACTTATATAATGTGATTTGCATAGTAGGTTTATATAATTTGGTTGTTGAATGTATAGAAAAAAATAAAGAAGCACAAGCTTTATATAACACCAGTTTGTTAATGGAAATAAATAAATAAATCAAAATCACCATTTTTCATTCTGAAGCAATTTAAATTTATATTTCATGTGTCTTGATATTTTGATTGTTCATTATTATCGTATGCCATCTTTTATAGTTTTATTTTGTAAGCATTTATTATTATACTCATTGAGCAATTTCTTTGGCTTAAACATACTTGCCATAAATATTAGAGTTATTTTTATAATAAAATTTGTAGTTATGATTTTTAACATTAATTATAAATTATGAATTTCTTTTGTATGGTGTTGTTTATATATATTTGCTGCAAATATAAATTACATTGAAAAAAAATAATCATTTGCTGAAGATACTCCTATACTAGTTTTTGATTATGGCTATACTTTTTCTGTTCGATTAGCAACTCTTAGCTAAAACTTCGAAACTCTGTCGTCATGAATTAGTTATATTGGAAAATATTAAAATTATTCTAATTGGGCTGCAATTTTCAGATTGTAGACCTATATATTCCCACTGTTGTTTGTCTGTCTATCTGTTCTTTATTAATTTTAAGAATGAAATGAGTTAGACGAAAATTGAGACCAGGTACGTGAAGTAGAGGGGACATGTTTAACTGTAAAAACTTTTGGTTCTCATTAGAAAACACGTGATTTTTAAATTAAAAGATGATTAAAAATTGCAGCCTGCCGTCGTGATAATGTCACAATAATAAACTAATGTATTCAATTTTTGTATTTCGTTTTTTTAAAGATCCAAAATACTGAGATAAAATATCGGTTGTTCTTGAAGTCGTATTACAGCAGTAGTTTGATTTTTGAAATGTATTGACAGAAAATTTTATGATAGAAAATATTATGCTGCCATATTTATTACTTTATATTTTCTCATACAATAAAAGTGGGTTAATGTTACCTACGGTTTCAAGATGGCGGCTCGTCTCGGATTCCAGCAAATAGAAGAAGGGAAACAGTGGGGACGCACGTTCTAACCCAACCTAACCTATTCTAATAAATTACCATAATTATTACAACAAAATTATTAGAATAGGTTAGGTTAGGTTAGGTTAGAACGTGCATCCCCACTGTTTCCCTTCTTCTATTTTCTGCAATCAGAGACGAGTTGCCATCTTGGAACCATAGGTAACATTAACCTAAAAGTGTAATTTTAGTGATTATTAAATAGAAAATGTGATACTTTAAGATGATATATAATTTTTAACAATCTGCATTTTTTGCACAGTAAAATTAGGAATTGAAATGCATGTAAAATCTTTTGTAGTTCAATATTAAAAATTAATTAAAATGTCAAAATTTCTATAGGGAAATTTTTAAATTTTTCTAATGATTCTCAGAGTAGCCTCGTATATTTTGTTGATATTAAGTTTTATTATTTAATTACCATATTTACTCGCATATAAGACAAGGTTTTTATTCATTTTTCATTGCTTCAAAAACCTAGGTCGTCCTATATGTGCGAGTGAAGGATTCTTTGCGTTTTCGCAATAATTTTTGTGAACCGTGTGTTCGCATTTTTTACCGGATGCTCACCCTCTGGTGTTTAAAAACAAAAGTATTTTATCTGGGACATTTGAATCGTTCTTGTGTATTGTCAGGAGTAAAGATGAATAGGAATAGGAAAAGCAAAGCTTTTGAATTGAATTCCAATTTGAAATTCCAAAATTGCATGGGAGCCCGATATAAGTTTTAATCCATTCCCACACAAAAACAGATGATTGTTCGGAAATCGGAATTCGGAGAAACTTGTAAGTGTAATCGACGGAGAGTGGATTCGATCGTTAAGAATTGGCAAAAAAGGTATCCAATTGTCCAGCTTTACGAGAACAAATTATGTTGTCAATTTTACAAGATTTTTCCTTAAAGTTTAAAATGCCAGTAATTTTTCCGGTACAATGTGTGCATTTATGTGCATTTGACATTTTATTTATGATTAAACGAAATAAAATTAAAGTGTATTAATAAATCTAATTTTCTTTATTTAAATCTTTAAAGTCACTCCTCGTCCTATATGCGAGATTGTCTTATAAGCGAGTAAATATGGTATATTAAGTATTTAAAGTTAATAACAATCTTTGAGAGTTCGTGAAATTTTTAAATTGAACACTTAACAAATCTGTGGAATTATGAAGTAAAGTCAAAGTTTGTAACTAGTTTTTTTTTCAGTTTTTTTAAAGATGAAAACAGAATTCTTAAAAACATTTAAATAAATTTATTACTTGATACAATTGACTGTTAGAATATAAATTATTTGTATATGACATTTACAATTTTGCTATTTATAGATTTAATATTTATTCTCAAACTAAACAATTATCTCCATTTTATATTTTGTTTCCATTGAATTTTGTGATCAATAATAAAATACAAAGAATTGAATGCTGGTAATGATCGTTTGGATTCCATCAATAAAAATAGCATTTAAATTATACCAAGGATAATAAAGAAAAAATATATTTCTTTTACAGACAATACATGTAAAATGTGTCTTTACACTACATGTCCTTTCTCGCGCCGTTGAGGGATAAGCCAATTCCACGGCAGAGTCAACCTTTTATTTTTAATTGTGCTGCCATTGCTAGAGGGAAGAATTGGACTGTTTTACATTTGAAGGCGGACAAGAAGCCTCAAATGAAAGGTCGACTCTGTCGTGGAATTGTCTTATCCCTCGACAGTGTGAGAAAGGACGTGTAGTGTAAAGACACATTTTACATGTATTGTCTGTAAGAGAAAGATATTTTTTCTTTATTATACTTCATCGTCCTGGCTTATTTTTAAAAATTATACCAAGTATATTTTAAATACGTGATATCGTTATTGATATAATTCAGAAATTTATAACACACAGTCATCATGTAATATACATTTGTAATTAGTCTTGTTTTTATTCAGAAAGAAAAAATGCTTATAAATGCATACGTAAGGTGAATTATGATGTTTGTTATGTTTATAAAAGTTTTTAATTAATTTAAAACAAATAAAAATAGTATTCTACTTTAAAACGGAAACATGAATTCTTCTTTACAGATTTGGTTTCTTAAAATATTCTCTTTTTTTTTTCCTGCCTTACTTTTTATTACCTGCTTTTCATTTCATCAGGTAATTTATGTATTGCAATTCAGTTATATTTTTATTTTTGAAAAAAAAATAAATAAAAGTGAATAGGAGAAAACAAGCATTTGTATTTGATCGTGCTATAAATTTATTTTCTCTTGCTTCTCCGAAAGAAAGAATGCTGCCGTAACGCTGATTAGTTGTATTTTATATGCAGAATATGAAGTGAAATTTGTCTAGTTTTTTTAAGAATTGTCTACTCTTAACTTAAAATTACTCGGCGTATTGAAAATATAATTGTTGCAAGAATAAGGAAAGCGTATCTGAGAACTTATCTGAAGTCGGCATCTATAATATGTAAAATAAAGATGATTTATGTGCAGTCGATTATGCAATTTTTAATTAAAATGAACATATTTAAGTGATATGAATTAAGAATGAGTTGAAGAAAATAATTTTGATGAATTGTTTAGAATGACTGAAGTTTCTAAATAATCAAAATATTTGTTTCGTTATAGTAAAAACATAATCTCATATACTAATTAGAATTTATATAATGTCTATATAAAATACGTTTTTATGAAACCAATTATCAAAGTAAATATAGCATATGAATATTGAAATAAGATACTATTTTGGATAAAATTGTGTTAATATTTCCCAGAATAAAAATGGAGCTGACATGCTGGATTTAGAATGGGTATCATTTTGCTGTCAAAGCTAAGCAATGAAGCTATTTTAGCAACAAAGCTTACAAAATGTGAGATTATAACTATAAATTGTTGGGTTCGTATTAATGATCATGGATCCACAACATTGTCTTCAGAAGAAAAATCCACTTTCCAAAATTTTTTGTCCTCTTTCTTAATGTGCTTGGCAAATGAGGCTTTGTGGATTGGTGGACAGCATTTACAAACACTTCAAATAAAGTTCTGATATTGTCCAAAATTGATATTGTGATGTGCAAAATAATCTTGGACCTGACTATAGGCTAATTCAATTAGGTTAAGTTCCGCATAATATGATGGTTGATGTGATACAACGTGACCTCTGTTTTAGCTGTTATTGACACAATAGCTCAAATTTAGCTTTCCTATTTTTACTATTTCCAATAATCCCTGTTTTAATTGTTCTGGTTGCTATATTTCCTTCTCGGTTAACCTGTTATGAATTTATCTGTTTCTCCGTGAATTTGTGAGATTATTAGAGCATATGCTATGATATCTTGAATTATCCGTAGCCACATGGGATGAACACAAGAAATGTTTTAAACCATTCTTTGAAACAGGACCGCTATTTCTTGATGATAATCACAATTGCTGTTTGATGCAAAAAGTAGTAGAGTACCAGTAGTAGTCACTTGGATTTCTTAATTCAGTTGATGACCCATAAAGAAGAATCTCGATAATATTTTGCAATATTGTTTTTTCCACATTTGAAAACTGTTTGACCATCTTTAATGAATGTTTCATCTAAACAGAAAATACTATTCTAGATATTGACAGACTGTTCTTAAGTAATGATGTTTCCTTACAATTAGTTTAGATAATTCATGCAGTTTTTAATTCCAGTTTTCACAATTAAATTCAAATCCAATTTCCTTCAATACATTTATGCAAAGTTGGCTCATTCACATTTGGTAAATCAGGATTGTCATTTATCTTATGAGGAATGGATTTAATTACGGGAGACTCGTTTGTAAAGAAAAATTGACCAATTGTGCTTCTAATGTCCATGTAAACAAACTCATCACATTTCATGTCTTTTTTTTAAACCAAAATCTCTTTTTAATTGGCAACTCTACCACTCCACCACTTCCTGTAAATTGTCGTTCTTTCTTTCTAGCAAAATTGCTTGATGCTGATACATCAAACAGAACTGGAGTCTACTGTGTTGCCTGTTCAACTGACAAAGATGGATTTTGTTCTCACAACTGAGCATATACATTAAGAAGTACAGTATATTACTGACTTGACCTTGTAAATGTCCTTACTTATTACTTTTGAAATAACATTGAAGTAATTTGTTTGATCCAGCATCTGCTGTTCTGAAGAATGTTACATAGAAACTCAAGTACAATGAAATTGGATAAAATTACACAGAAAAAACTAAGAAAGTTTAAATATGTCTTACAATTTTGTAATACATTTTCCACTTTGTAATGAACACGGAACTATTTTCCTTTGTGTCTAACTGATCCAAAATCGGCTTCATTCTTATTTTGGAAAAGACTACAGTGACAGAAAACCAAACTGTGACACAATAAAACTTTATTAAACATGGAAAAAGTTATGTGTCTCATTATATTGTATGAAGATGTACTTTTATATTTAAATTTTAGTTAATACCATTTTGTTTTTCACTTTTTTTATGTTTACTTTTTTGCTTGGTCAGAAAATCAGCTTCTAATCCAATTTACTTAAATTCTCTTATGTTATTTGTTCATTTTATATATAACAGAAGTTTAAATTTCTTTATATTTTATTATAATAGTGATTTGTCTTTTTAAACAAAGAATTTAATTTATGGTAATTTTTCAGTTACGTAAATGTTTCAATAATCTAAATTATAATCAAGTATCAATTATATGTCAAATTATCTTGATTATTTTTAACTGGGTATTAGCTAAATTGATAACCTGATATAATTTGGAAATTGTTTATGTTTGGTTTTAATCGTGACTTGATAAATAATGTTTTGTATTATGTAAAGTTGTCACATTTTAATCATTCTGCAGGGAATATGATTGCTATTTTATTTGTTGTACTTATATACTGTTAAACAGCATCTCTTTCTCTGTGGGAAATCGTTTGAAGATGATTTGTTTATAACAGTTTACTTTGAAATAAACTATTTATCACTGTAAAATTCATCATTTTATTTATAATTCATGTAAAATTTTTGAACAAGTGAGTGAAGCGAGCAGGGGGGTTGAGCAAAGCAAAGGAGATTAGCCTCAGGGGAACAAAGCAAGCAATTTTAATTTGTAGAAAATTTTAAGAAATTAATATAATATGTATTTACAATTCTGTCTTTCTACAGTATTCATAATATTATTTACTAAAGAGTTTGGAATTATTTTTGAATATTTTTTACATAATATAGGCCTATATCTTAATTATAAACAACATCGCTAAACCCAATATATTATAAGACTAGACACCAACCAAATGCCGAAACTCTATCAGGCTAGTTTAAGGCTAATTACTAAATGAATTATGTACCAATTTGGCTCTAGAGCTTTAGTAATTAGCCTTAAACTAGCCCGATAGAGTTTCGGCATTTGGTTGGTGTCTAGTCTTATATCTTAATTATATCACTAACTATTATAATTGTCATCTAAAACAAGAAAAATTCATTTAGAGCAGTGGTTCCCAACCTTTTTTGACTTGCTAAATCATCGAGCATGTACCGATATCTTTAGGGTACATGTATTCCTGGTTAGGAATCGCCGATCTAGAATATAGTGTTACATTATATTATAGTTTGAAATTGTAAATATCTGTATTTACCTTCAAATTAAGAATTGCAGGTTAGAATGTTGTTGTCTTATGCAATTTATTCATAATATGAAACAGCACTCAAGTCTAGTTATAACTACACATAGAAATGCCGCACATTGATTTAGTAAGTTTTAAATTTTTTCATTATAACAGTTCATTTTTCCTAATAAAATATATTTTAATAAACGTCATATTAAAAATACTGAAATATAAATCACTTTCATTTGAATATTATTACGAATTTTAAAATGTAGCTCATAAATATGGAATTTGTTACACTTTACGGTTAATAGAGCGTTTTTCAGCTAAATTTTGGAGAAATTCTGAAAGTAAGCACCATGCTCGGTTTAGCTGATTCGGGGAGTTGTTAATGAATATGCTGGCCAAAAAATTCAAATAAAATTCTTATGAATTATGCATTGCATTTCCAGCATATGATTGGTATTAACATGCTTTTGTAGTCATTTTCTAGATTAGAATAGATATTAATTACTAAGGAGTAGATTATTTAATGTATAGAAGCAGATAACTATTAGAGATTTTCTTCAGTTTTTATTCAGAACAATTTTTTCATAGATTTATTGTCATTTAGTTAAGTACTGTTATTTTTGCCATTGAATATAACTAATCTAATAATTGCTTATAAAAACTTTAGATTTATGGTGGCAAATTAAGCAACGTTTAGTCTATTACTATGATAATATTAAAGCAGTTACATCAATGGTAATACAGTGGACTCCCGATATAACGCGCATGTCGGTTGGGAAACAACACCTGCATTATAAGGTAAACCACGTTATACTGAGTGGCACGGTGTAACGCAGTTCACCTCTTTACTTTAGCAATAATGTCAAGCTTTTCTTTTACTAATCATGCATACAATAATTAAACACTATTCAAAATACATGCAGGAACTCAATACATACACAATTACTCAATATGCAGTAACAATAAAATGCGCTACTCGCTAACGCCGCACGCACCTGTATAAACGTGTTTGAGCTTATCACGTCACGAACATTGCCCACGCCATAACCGAGTGGTATAGTGAGCAGCGCTATAACGAAGGTTTACTGTATATATAATTAATAAATGCTAACAGTATTAAAGTTTTAGAAATAAAGAAAAATAATTCCATTAATTGCCAAAATATTAAATAACAGTAAGATAATATATCAGTAGCAAGCAATCAGTAGTAGCAGTAATACATAAGCAATAAGACTTAACAATGAAAAAAGTGTAAGAAACATAAACAGCTTATCATATTACTAAAATAACTTCCAAGTTTTAAATTAATATGATTTATTTTTTACAGTTTTTATTTAATTATGAATTACGAAAATATAAATATTCGTTATATAACTAATTCAGATTTGTATAGAAAGATATCTCAATAAAAAGTATTTATTTAAAGTGAGATAACATTAGTTATTTTTTTCTGAAAATCCACAGAATAATTAGCTTTAAACAAATGTATAATGCAGAGGAACAAGTCAAATTTTATTAAAATGATCATAATAAAAAGTTTTAATGTTAAACTGATTAATATATTATATATGATAATGATGTACAGTTCAATGAATTTCGCTTGTCTCAGTTAAAGATAAAATTAAAAGTTAAAGTTCATGTAGAGATTAGTATTATCTACATTGAAATATTACTTTGAAAGTTATTATAACTGTTTGATTTTACTTTTAAACTACAGTTTAAGGCAGTAATTTGAAAAGAATTTTGTATTTTTATTGTATGTATAATTTAACAATGGCAAAATTTATTAAGATATATATATTAACTAATTTTTTCTAGGATTTTTTAATTCATAAAAAATACTGAAAAGTATACTTCATATCACCTTTAATCCTAACAATATAATCAGTTTGGTTAATGTTACCTTAGGTGCCAAGATGGCAGCTCATCTCTGATTCCAGCAAGGAAACAGTGGGACGCACGTTCTAACCTAACCTATTCTAATAATTTGGTTGCCAATAATTATGGTAATTTATTAGAATAAGTTAAGTTAGGTTAGGTTAGAACGTGCGTCCCACTGTTTCCTTGCTGGAATCAGGGACGAGCTGCCATCTTGGCACCTAGGGTAACATTAACCAATATTTTATTTACAGTAAACTTTTTTGGCAGTGTTAAATGGTCTTCTTCAGGCTTTTTAATGTGATCAATGTAACTGTGTTGAACTTAAAACCATAGAATCCTTGCAACTGTTACATTTAAAACAAAATAGGACATGCTTCAGATTTAAATTGTGGAATTGCTAGAATGATTATATTTTAAAATGTAACTGTTATAAATGTAACCATTGCATGGATTCTATGGTTAAGTTAAGTAGCGTTCAAATTTTTCTGTTGAAACTTTGGTCATATTAAAAGCTCGAAGAAGGCCAAAACATTTGCTGTAAATAATTATGTTACTGGGATTAAAAGGTTATTCGAAGTATATTTTTGAGTATATAGCATAACCAGTTTTGCCATTTTGCACATAACTCATAAAAAGTGCACCGTTTGCAAATTGACATTCACTGTTTACAATAAATAGATATAACTACAAATGAAAATATCTTTGATTATGTACAGTAAACGTATATTTAAAAAACTTTCTAAAATATCTAAAATTAATTTATTTGTTAACAATATAATAAACTGATTACAATAGGTAACTATTTAAAAAAATCTTTAATCGCTACACCAAATTTTAGATTATTCCACAGAATTTTTAATATGATTCTTTGTTTAGTCTGTTTGAAGTCACAGTCTCGGTCAAAAAACTTTTTTTTTTTCCTTAGAAACCATCAGTCCATTAAAGCGAAATCTTCACTTCTCTTTAATGTTAAATTTCGTTCAAATAATTAATATTGGTAAAATATGAATTACGTTTCGTTTCAAAACATCTTGTATAATGTTTGAAACTTATATTAGAAATTAATTTAAAATCAGAAAAATTCTTCTATTAAGAAAACATTTAAATTATTATTGAATAAAGTTACTTTTAATACAGTGTGCAAGTCATTTATCACTTGTGATTTCATTCATACAAATGAGTGAATATGATATACAATGATGAAACAAATACATTAGTTTTTGATTTTTTTTTTTTTTGTTGTCAGATTGATGAAACATTTGAACCTATTTAAACATTATAAAGTAATACCGAAATTATGAAAGTTAAAATAACTATTAATGTAGAAACAGGAGAAAAAAAACCTCAAAACTTTTTGAATTATTTATTTCTCTATCAAGTTTGAATAAAGCATTTCTTTTATACAGCATATATACTTTTCAAAAACTCTAATTATTTTAGATATAAAAGTATATGAACTCCAGATAGATAACCTACTGAATTTTTGATAAGAATCATTTCCACTCTTTATTTTATTTTTGTTTTGTGACTTGTAGATTATACTCAATATGTAGTTTGTTTCAAAACATGTTAAGCTTTAAAGCAAACTTTTAAACATACATAACTTATATATCATAATAAATTGATATGTTCTACTAGAATCATTTTCTTTAATAGTTAAAAAGGAATTTTGATTTGTTTTGTCTATGAGATAAAAACAAGATGCACCACTTATTAAAAATAAAAGAAAGATCTATCTGCATTACTGGTAAATACGATTAATTAACGAGTGTTTTTGACAGTATATAACAGTCTTTGGGTAATATGGCAGATGGAACGTTATATTGTTATGTATCGTCTAAGTAAAAATGTATTTATTGTACAGGATGATTTATGTCGAAATTGATATATGTTCAGTTTGTGTACGTAATTGTAATTAGTCTACCTTATACACCGTGTTTGTCTCTAATCTATATAATTGTTTCAACTTGCAACAGTGAAATGCAATGGTCAAATAAGATAACTTTTGCATAATAATTGATGGATTTATTTTTAAAATACATTATAATCCATCTCTTGAAATACAATTTGCAAAATAGAATATCAGGTTATACGATATCTGTGACTATCTAAAAAGAAGAAGGTGCATTTGCATCTTTTTTCATGCTTTATCCTATGAGATCATTGAAATTACTTTGGGAAAATACATATTAACCGACCCAAACATATAGGTAGCAGTGATTTTAGAATGTTTATCTAAAAACAGTGTTGACATGCAAAGTTTCCTAGCCATGTTTTGGAAGAATCTGATAACAATTTTAATGCAATTAAGATTTCAAATTTAGATATTGTTATAGAAATTCTAACAATTCAGAACATCCTAGTTATGTTAATATTTGTTGAGTTCGTATAAAGTACGAAATCATTAAAGATAATGAAAAGCATTATTTTTTTTTATTGTCTTTGGCATTTTAATAATTTGAATCTTTCATATAGCATTTTCATTTTATGATCTCTGACACCTTTGTAGGTTAATTTACATCTGGTTAATGAATCGACTGTTTTGTAAGGAAATATAGTTTAATATTTATCGTGCTATCCTTAAATTAGAAACTATACTTTGAAAATAAAGAAAATAAAGACATGTAAATTTATTATGTTCTCCTATTTATAATTTATAAACATACAATTTATCTTATGAAATACGTGATACACGAACAATTTGTTTTAAAAGGAATTCAAATAGGATTAAATGACTAACTATTTGGTAACTGATAGAAAATGATTGATAAATTAGTAGAAATGTATGTTAATTAGTATTCCTCTGATTTATTTTACTGTTTATGAAGCAATAAAAACACTAAAATGTTCTTTTTTTAGAATCATCAGTGGGATGTGGGTTGGCCAGAGTGATATACAGGCAGATCTCGCAGAATCTCTTCCCTGTTTATGGTTTTTCTGTTAGAACCTTCTCTTAATGTTTAACGCCCAAACTTCATATAACACATGAATCTCTCAATACAGTGCTGTAGGCTGTGGTCGTCGGGCACTATAGTCCTTGTCAGACCGAAGTGGTCAGATCTCCTTAGGCGCCAGAGGAAAAAGGCGGGAATTCCTCGATGTTGCTGGCGTCTCCAGTGCGCAAGACCCTCTGGTGGCGTCCGCAGGCATTCGCAGCCTTAATGCTTTTGGTTGATACATATTTAGAAAAAATCTGTAGAGAGTTTTTGGGACATGAATATAAGTTTTTAGCAAAATGATATGCAGAAAAAGTCTGTGATTTATTCCAAATATAGTTAGTAAAAATTCAAAATTGTGTGTACTAACTTTGTAAAGTATACAAAGTATCAATAAATATAAAGTTTATAATATGGCATACAGGCTATGTATTACTGTATACAAAGAAACTATTTGATAAAAACTATGTTAATTGTTTAATGTTTAGGTATCAATATTTTAACAGTTTTATATTTTTACACGATAGTTATTTATAGATAGGCACTTTATTGCATTTTAGTTACATTTTAAGAAACTAGTTGGAGATTTTGGGTTGCAATTCTAATGCATTGAAATTTTTCCTATTTAAAATGGGAAATAGACTCCTGATTAACACTTTGATGCAGCACGTCTGACTTTCGGGAATCGATCCGATCACTAATGTTAAGTAGAGAATGCTTGTAGCTGCATTTTATTGTTCTTGTAAAGGAAAAAGCTTGTACATTTGAAAGTATACAAAGATTTTCCTTCACGGAAAGTGAAATACAGACGGATATCATCTGAGATTTTGGTATGCATCCCATTCTGCAACTACTTAAATATATAGTAATTGTAATATAATTAAAATCCTCCTTTGTTGAACATGTATATTTAAAATACCATTAGTTTTTTATTATTAATTCCTGAAATTTCTGTAAGTTTTGCAAACAATTTTTCAAATGTCTTAAATGAAAAATTTTTAAATAAAAACTTCTCAAGAAGTAAGAATAAAAAATGAAGTTGCTTTTTTGACAATTCTCGAGACAAGAATTCTTGATTACAATGTCTGTTTGTATAATAACGTTACTTTTTTCGTGAAAGACTACATAAATCATTAAAAAGATAGTGAATGATAAAATGATGTAATCAAATACATTTGAAACTATTTTTAAAACTTTATTCATATAATGTTTGTTTATTTTCAATTACATTTAGTTTTCAAATAAAGTTAGCTTTCAGCTGCTCTCATGACGAGATGTGACAAATTATACTAAACAGCTTTTTTACACCTGCATTCTAGTTAATTTAATATTACTATTGTATAGGAAATAAGTTAAGAGAAGTTTTTATTACTTTGTATTTTTTGGACATAGGAGTTAAATTTTTAATATAAAACAACTATATAAAGTAGTTGTGTATGGTGTTAAAATACTGAAGCAGTTTCTCCCTACCTGTTTGAATTTTAAGCATAATGACAACTTGGATTAATATTAGTAAAATAAAAAAAATCTCTGTTTTTATTTGTAATTTACATGAGTTAAACAAAAATTAATACCGCATAGTTGTTGTTATTAAAAAAGCAATATATTGCAAGTATTTCAACAGTTCAAATTTTATTCTTTATCTTATCAGTCGTTTGAAGATAATGGTTTATACTATCTTTTTTTTTGTAAAAATAATTAAATATAAATAAACTAAAATTTAATTTATGTAAAAATGAACTCAATTTAAACTTAAACTTGTGTTTCATTAAGTTATTTGTGCTCTGATTTTTTGGTTAATGTTACCTATGGTAGTGAACATGGCGGCTCGTCTCTGGAACAGTGGGGACGACACGTTCTAACCTAACCTAACCTATTGTAATAAATTACCATAATTATTGCCAACCAAATTATTAGAATAGGGGTAATTTATTAGAATAGGTTAGGTTAGAGCGTGCGTCCCCACTGTTCCAGAGAGGAGCCGCTATGTTCGCTACCATAGGTAGCATTAACTGATTTTTCATATATCTTTCATTTAATACTCAATATAATTCATCACTAAATTCAGTTATTAATACCCATTATATATATTTTGAAGTGTAATAGAAGTATTTATTGATATATTAGATAATTTTTGTATGTTAAATGCAAAAATTTTTAATAAGAAGAATCTCTATTTTCTCCGTGTTTCATTTTATCAAATCTTGATATAAATATAAGATTAGATAAACAGACATTAAAATAAATCAGCTTATATTTTAAGAAAAGAGAGTAATTTAATATTTATTATATTTATAATTTCAAAAAGATTTATTTTTGAACTGGATCAATAAAATATAATGAGGTGAAATGCTATCCACTATTATGTTGATTTGCCTCCCACTTTAAGTTTTTTAAATATATGATATAATCTAGAGTTCATTAATTATACGCAATATAATTTGTCCTTTTTGTTTCGACTCCTTATTTAATTCTTATAACAATTAATATCTACTTTCTTTTAAGAAATTGGCTTTCTTAAAAGTAACTGAATATTTATTTATTGTTAGAAGTATTTATATAGATACCAATTATCAAAGAAGTATTAAACATTGTTAGTTAGAATAATACTGTAATATTTTGACTGGTAACAGAGTAAATTTAATTATTCATACTTGTTGATCGTGCTAGTGATTAATAACTTACGGTGAAATAATTATTGTAATTGTAGTAAATATCATTTCATAGTAAAATAGTAGAAGATACATAGATACTGAAGGTGGACTAAAGTGAAGTTGAAAATATTTCAAAGTAATCTTGATATCTGTAGCCGAGCAATTTGTTTATTGAATCGGTATTAGAAAATATTTTATGTTTATTACTTTTTTATCAAGTGAACGTCAGGTTTGTATACTTTTATATGTACAGTACGTATTTATGTATGCTTGTGAAACATGTTTGAACTTGTTTATATTAAAATTTGATGTTTTTGGTAGTGTATTATTTTGGATTTATTATTTTATGCAGCAGATATTTATTATTTCAATTACTGTAATCATCGTTTATTTGATCTTGTGTAAAAAGTATTTATTAGTGTTTAATTTTGATATTGATTTTGAATAATTTAAAAACATGTATGAATGGAATTATATCATTGACATTACTTTGAGAAAGTGATGCTTTTCTGATGAAATTTCTAAAATAAAATATATATATACAGGCCTGCCGTAAGCGGGCGTGCAAGGCGTGCACTGCACACGGGCAGCACGTCCATGGGGCGGCAAATTGGTATTGCTGGCAAGCTCAGCGTAGGTAGTCATAGTTAAACAGGGGCGGCTTAATCGGTATCGCACACGGGCGTTCAAATAGCTATCAGTGCCTCTGTGTATATGTATATGTATATATATATATGTATATATATATATAATGAGACAAATAAATTATTTTTCTACAAGAAATATAAAACAAAGCAAAATGCCATAGAAAACATCAATTTATTGGATACAATCGTCAACAGTTAAAACAGTTGGATACTTTGACGTTATTAAAGTAATCAGAAAGAAAGTAAATATATTTTAAAATGAGAAAAAACAATTATGTAGTTCTTTTGATTTTATCAATTTAGTCAAAACTCGTAGATTATTATATTTCTGACATTAATAATTAGATATTAATTACAGTTTTGAATATACTCTTTTTTTCCTGATACAGAAAGGTAATAAAAGATAAAAATGTTTAGCAAATTATCGTTAGTTTGTTGGATACATTGAAAATATAAAAAGCATTTTGTTCTGAAGATTTATGGAATTAAAATGATAGATAATAAAGTTTATTTAATTTATTTAATATTCTATTTTTATTTTATAGACAATAGGATTAATGCATTTTTTTCATTTAAAATACATTTTAAATATGTATTCTCTGTGATTCTCACGTATTCCTTTGTGTTCATTCACTCATATCTGAGAATGTTTTATTCTCTTAAGTATGTAAAAATATGAATCTATATATATAAGTCTGTATTTTTTTTAAATTTGAAACTTAATTGTAATGTTTTTAATGTGCATTTTCGTAGACCGTGTACTTCTGCGTACGTTTCGGATATTTTTTGCTACCGTTCTTTTCATTCCGTTAACGGAATTATAACTTAACATAATATATTCACAGGATTATCTTAACTAATTTTTTGTAAAGTTAATTTTAATAAATTTAAATTTATTCCATTTATACTATTCAAAAGAATCCCACATGATTCTTCATTTAAATTAGCTGTTGTTCATTGCATACATCAGTTTTTTCTTATTACATTTGAATATTTATGTCTGTGTACTTAACTTCAGATTAATGGATAGGAAGTATTTCTTATGCTTGAACAGCATAGTTTTTATTTTTTTACTTAAAATAAATTAAATTAATAAAAATTTTTATTTTTTCTTATAAGTTTTGGGGAGAAAGAATCTAAGAATTTAATTTTTCTATAACTGTTTGAAAATTGGTCGATCAAAAGGAATAATTTTTAAGGTTATATATTAAATAAAATTTTGTTTATGAATTTAAATCTTATAAATTTTCAAAATGAAATGATTTTCCAAAGCTTCCCTCTGGGGATATATGTGATTATTCATACATTTCTCCTTAAGCACAGGTATTTATTTATGTGTATATATGAATTAAACAGTTGCAGCAGCAGATCAGGTCTGATTTTATATATATATTTTATTCCGATACGAATAGAAATATCTGAATAGCAAAAATAATTCTAACTTCAGTCGTATAATTCGGATCTTCTCATAGAAAAAATCTGTTTCGTCGATATTTTAAAATACCGTTTCTGAAAAATATTTGTTTAGGCATATATAACATTTTTAATTAACAATTGAAAAGTTTGCTTGCTTATTATTTGAACGAATACTAAATATCTGTTGGAAAAAGCTTTTGAAGAATGAAGTTATTCAAATTTCTGCATTTTGTAGGCAAAATTTAATGTTTTATAACAATCAAAATGGCAAATTTAATTGATATATAAGTGACAATCCAGAAGAAGAAGAAGAAGAAAAAGTCACTGTGAGATAGCATCTAAATTCAATATTGTAAAGTTTTCACAGAGCATCAAGTTCTCTGAAAGTTTATTCAAGTTTTTCATGGAAGCAGAGAAGATTGTGTAACGAAAAGGAGGATCAAATTTAGAGGAATAGATTAGTTTTTCTTATGCAGTTGTGATACTTTATATAAATTACAAAAGAAATTAAACAAATTTAAATTATTGGCTCTAACTATTATAATTCAGTAAATAGAAATCAACAATTTATTTAATATGAAATAATTTTAATGTCCTTATATATATCTATTGTTATCGTATCGATGTACTTTTCTTATATAGTCAGATTTGGAAAGGATATTATAGCATCAAGATTTTTATTTCCAAAATACTTACGTAAAGTGAGAAGCCGAAATAATCTATGAAAGAAGACAAGGCTGGTAAATAAGAATTGTTGAAGAGTTAGTAATGGCATTCAAAATGAATAGAGTATATCATACTGTTAATGTTAAAAAACAGAGAATGATTTATATCCTTAGTTCGGTTGTTGAAATTAATCAAAAAATGAAGAACTCTCTTCAAATTACAGATACAAATCATAAATATTTTGTGAATTAATCATCATTTTATATCATTAAAGTGAATAAATTTAATTAAAAATTATTACTGTGATTTTGAAAACTTACAAATCTTTTTCTTCACATATAGAAACTTTTTGGCTTTGAACGGTGTTGATTACTACTGTTTTAAAAGTATTTTCGATTTATTCTAATATGTAATAACGCATTATAATTTGCGACAGTCTGATAATTGAATTGGTATAAGTATATTTCGAAAATATTTGAGCATTAGAAAACTGGTGCTCTGTTTATTGGGAATTGTTTGATATTAAATTTTACAAATCACGTATTCAATTTTTATATGCCTTCAACTGTTAGTCTATTGTTATGATTATTATTCTACAAAAAAAGTGCTTCTTTCTTAAACAAACATCGGTAGCCATAATTTATTATTAATATAGCCGATTCCAGCCCGAAAATTCGGTTTTGGTTGGTTTATTGCTTCTTTCTTATTGTATATATTGGTGTTTCCAAAGTGTTTTGGACTAGCATACCTTTTAGTGCATATATTTCTTATATATTATTTTATGTTTTGTTCTAAAATGAATTTTTGTTTTCCTTGTCTTTCAACACCACTACATTCCTTTACCTTCTGGTGCTCTCTTGAGTCTTCTATACCACCCTCAAGGAGGCAATAGCAACCACTTTCAGAATGACTGGTGTATATCATTTTATTTTCAGAATGATAGTTTATACAATAAGTAAAACTGTTCTTAATTTTGTTTTTCTTTTAATGTATTCAAGATCCTTAACTTCCTATTTTCCATAAGCTCTTTTTCTATATTTATACTTGATTGACAGAACATAATCTTTTCAGATACAGAAATTTACATTTAAGTTACCCAGGTTGTTTTAATTTGAATACTGTAAGACTAATTTATTGTATTATCTAGAAAAAAATTCTTTAGATACAAACCTGTGATGTTAAATTGAAAAATGTTGATTTTTTTTACAATTTTTTTATTTAGTTTTTATAGAATTGCTTGAAATTTGATGTTACAGAAATATTTTTCGAGAGCAAATTACGAATATCTTCATTCAGATTCATTATTTGTAATTTCAATTTTATTAAAAATTTTCAATGCTATTAATCATATTTGATGTAAAAATAATTTAGAATTAATTAACATTAAATATTCATAAATTAAATTGCGTTGGCTCGTAATAATAAATTTATATTTATTGTACATGTAATAAATATATTATTATTCAGTATATACATAACGAAATGTGTAATGAGTTGATTTATTGTTTGTTTATATTATTTTTGTATTGTTATAATCTTGTATATATATATATAAAAATAATAAATACATACATACAAAGCAATTAAATGATTAGTAATTTTTATACTGTTTCTGTTTTTTGCTATTAATTTGGATGATTAAACAAAATTATACATTTATATAATGATATATTGGAGAGAGTATTGAAATAATTGTATATTATAGATAATAAGAAAAATACCAATTACTTTTATAGATTCGAACAAAGGTATAAATCAAAGATTTAGCTAAATAATTTAAATACGATTAAATAATACTACCTCTTTTAGTTATCATCATTATTATATTATTATTATTAGGAATAAATATTAAATAAAGAGTAGTTTTAAATGGTTAAATAATGTTTTTAGTCCAGATAATAATAATTTTTTGGGTTAATGTTACCCTTGGTGCCAAGATGGCGGCTCGTCTCTGATTCCAGCAAGGGAACAGTGGGACGCACGTTCTAACCTAACCTAACCTATTCTAATAAATTACCATAATTATTAGCAACCAAATTATTAGAATAGGTTAGGTTAGGTTAGGTTAGAACGTGCGTCCCACTGTTTCCTTGCTGGAATCAGAGACGAGCCGCCATCTTGGCACCAAGGGTAACATTAACTACTTTTTGAAATATTTTAAAATTGTATATACATAATTAATTTCCAGATAAAAAGCATCTCGTCTGATGCTAGTTTTCAAAATATATATATATATATTTCTTCATAAATTAAAATTTTATTTAAATTAAAAATATACTGTTCAATAATTAAAAACAAAAATAAGTCTCATGCACAATTATATCATCTGTAACTTATAAATACAGATAACTTAATTATTAATATAAATACTTGTAAATATTAATTGTAGTGTATCTCTTTATTTTTAATTGGTAACAAATGCAAACAGTTATTAAATAATCATGTTTGTTTATTTAGTTGTTATAATAAATAATAATAATCTTATTATTAAACGACTAATTTTTAACGATAATATTAAACGGAATAGAGAACATAACTTTTTAATATAATCTTAAGAAAACAGCGTCGCTGTTTTAACATTATATTCTTTTATTTTTATATCGATGAAATTGCCCATGAAATTGGATAAAAAAAATTGACAAGTTATATCCCGGTAGTTTATGATAGAATTGAATCACAATTTAACTTTTGGACATTTTAGGCTATTCTACTATATCATATATTTTTATTTTGTTTTTCCTCTCCATTTATTTATTTGTTGGCTTAAAGAAAAATTGAAATAGATTTTCAATATACTCAGCCAGTTGTTAAGCAGCCATCCATCATAAGTTGTTTGGAGTTGAATTTTGAGGTGATATGTCAAGGTTGGAGTAGGAAGGTTAACATTAGGTGATTTTTATTTTTTCTTATAAAAAATGTTATTCGGATTCCATAAAAGAAAATATTAAATAAAAATAATACGACATTACGGTATTTAACGCTTATCTTATTACGCAAAAATGTATTTTATGTATATATTGAATAATAAAATAATCGTCAATGTTGAACAAATTCATATAAATTAACACAATTTTTTCTTTTCGTATGTGGGAATACGTAACATAAATTAATCTGTATTGCGTAAGAAATAATTATTTTATTGTTTAAAGAGAAAAATAAATACAATGGTTTAATAATATCCTAAAATAAAACCTTCGTTTCATTCACGTTATAAATACATATGTGAATGTTGCTGAATTGATAATAGCAAAATAGAATAAGCAATAATTAAACACTAAATTCTGAAGAGTAGAAATACCAGTGCTTTCTTTAAATTTTAGTGTTTAGATAAATTAGAAACTAATACAATTATAAAAAGTATTGGTCTCGTTATTACTTTTATTAAGTGGATTAATTTATAATTGATCGGAGGATTACAAACGATTTTTATCTGTAATTTGTATGTCGAGTACTTTTTAAATTTAAGTGAAGTGTATAAGATATATAAATGGTAAGTTTCTAAAAAATTCAATGGTAAAGAAACCGAATTTTTTAAACAATAGTTCAATAAAGACTAAAATAACATCGGTAATTACGATTTTTAATTCGTGTATCTGAAAATTGTATACGTATTTCCTTTATCTCTTTCTGTAACATCAAATTTTTTTCTACGAGTTCTTCAAAATAATATCAAGCAAGTTTAAATACGATCGCAGTATTTTTAGAAATATATAAATATCGCGTTTATTTCTATTTTACTTCGAGATTTTAAAGGTGAATTCAGAATTTAATAGTTTTTCATGTAAAGAAAAGCAAGTTTTGTTGTATTTGATTCATAATTTTTGTGCCTGTAATTTAATAAATAAGTGAAACGTTAACTGTATATGATATTTTCTAATAGTTATTTTCTGATATTTTAATTAAAAATATTGTTTTTAATAACTGCATTATTTTAATGATTATTTCTCAATTGTTCCGATTTTCATTTTATGAATGTCGGTTATATGGATCATCGCTTCAGTTCAATATGTTAAGTTGAATCTTGTATTTACCATACTTTTTGGCATATAAGACGACCCCCGACTTTTACAGTTAAAATATAGAATTTGGGATATACTCGCCGTATAAGATTACCGTACTTTCCGGCATATAAGACGATCCCTGACTTTTGAGAAGATTTTCCCGGGTTAAAAAGTCGTCTTATACGCCGGAAAATACAGTATTTGTTGAAAGCATGCAGTTCATATGCTGTCTTAATATTCTTTGTATTATTTCGCTGCTTTTAATTCTTGTATCAGAAAATTACAGTCTACATGTATGAGAATACTATTTTTATTGCATAATAAATGATAAATAAGCTGTTTTAACTGTTTTTCTCTCCATACATTTTATGATCTATTTTTAATCAACTTTACGGATAACTTTTACCTTTTATATAATGTTTATTCTTGATTTTCCTACCTCAATGTATTTTTAATTATAGAAAATGTTTATTTTGCTGGATGTATTTATTAAATAAATATTGAAACTTTTTAAAATTCAATTATCTTTTTAATGTTTTATAAATATTATATTAGTTTTGAAATATTGAAAATTCCAATAAATTTTTTTATCTTAACCTCAGAAATAATTAATTATTTGTTTTTTTAAATGCATTTTTTAATATTTACAATCAATATCTTGAAAGAAAATCCAATTTATAGTTAGAAAGTCCTTACAAATATTGCTATAATATTTATAAATTTATTGTTTTTTAAATATGATATTGTTTTCAGGCAATATATTATTGTTAATTGAAATAATATTGATTACGAAGCTCGTTACAGAGATTTTTATCTAAATACTAAATATTCTAATTAGTTTTAGAAGCGTATAATTGAAAAAAATTTTATATAATTACACACGTAGATTAAGTCGACAGTATAAAAACATTAAAATTTGCTGGTTTAAGTTGATAGATTATTATTATTATTATTATACAGCATTAAGTCGGAAAAATTTCTTCCATTCATTACTTTATTATTGAAATTAGTGTTATAGTTTGTAAATAATTCTATAAGGCAAAAATTATTAAAAATTAAAGAAATAGAAATATGTACATTTATTTTATTTGAATTTTCTATTATTAAAATAATAATTTTTAAATTGAAGCCATTTCTATTTGATGTCCTAAATTAATTCATGCATACTATGCAAAAACATTGCGCGGATTATCTCTCTAGTTTGATCTGACATACTATTAACATTTGCATTATTTGGATTGAAATAATTATTGGTTCACTAGGTCGATGCAGTGTTACAAATTGTTAGACAAGGTATTTCAAATAAACGTCAACATTTATATGGCATTATTATTATATTAAATAATAATAATGCCATATAAATGTTGACGTTTATTGGAAACAGAACAAATAATTTACTGTAAATTAGTAACAAATGTTCATTCTTAATATCAAAAAGTTAGTGTCTCCACTTGTTCTCCATCATTTTAACCATGTCTGGATTATTCTTCAGGTAGTTTACAGATCCTAAAGGCATGTTTCTTCCGTTAACATTTTTGTAGCATCTTATACGGCAAACATTGATTTTAAAAATTGCTCGAAAAGGTGTGTAATAGTAATCCAAAACAAGAAATATATATAAGAGTATTATATTTTTGTATTATTGAAATTTTTTGGTTGTAAATCTATGTTGATCAATATATGCCACTAAAAAGCTTATTTAGACTGTTGCACATTAGATTTGCTGAATGCAGTGAACCATTTAAAGCTGATTTAATCTCTGTTCAAAATGTTATAGTTCAGTAATTTTTGAGAAAGTATGAGTTAAGAAAATTTGTCTTGGAGAAAGTATATTCATTCAATCTTGGAATTAAATGATTTACTTTATGAACAAACATTCTTGTTAATAATATATACATGGACAGACTTTGTTGAGAACTTTTTTCTTTATAATAATAATATAATTGTAATGAATTCCTTTACTTTTACATTGGTTTAATGTACTGTATATATAAAATGATTGCCTTATAGCTTGTATAATTCTGATCGTTATAGGCATATAGGCAGTTTTGAATATTACTGATTGATTTCATGAAACTTTCTCGAAGATATGATCTATGTCTCTCACGTAAATAGATATAAAAACTAAAAATTACCATATTAGTGAAAGTAGTATTAAAATTTACATATTATTACCTTGGGTGAAAACTTAACATACATTACCAGGGCTTATCAGATGATAATGAGGACTTGGGACAAAATACATATTGAGGAAAAAAAGCACATTAAATTATTATATTAAAGGAAGTAAACAAAAAGATTGTGTAGAGAACCTAATTTCTTGGAGCCTAGAACAGTTTGCTCCTTTTCTTCCCTTTTGGATATCCCTGTGCATTACAAATTTGAGAAAGTGAAAAAGAATATTTAAACTGTGGTAACCACTATTTGTATGTTTTGGAGTTTTATCACATAAATAGACATCTCTGAATTCTCAGTAAACTTAAATCAATTTTTGTAGAATGAAAATAGATTCCTGCAATATTGTTGTTCCTGAACTTTCTGATATATTGCATATCATAGGCTTCTTTCATTCAATACAATTCCTCTCTTGTTCTTATTTTTCTTGCTGTTCTAATTAAATCTATATTCTCTTTTTCTCTGTCTTTTCCTGTTTCTTTTTCATCATATGAATTCTTTTGTAATATTTTTATCTATCTTTAACTTCTTTATTTCTGAAATGTCTAGGCATCTCCACTTATTTTAAAGTATATTAAACTTTTGTATCCATTTATTTGTTCTGATGTTTTTATGTTTCTACCTTAATATTAATTAATTACAAGACCGATATTACATCACAATTACATGCATTGTTATACATTATTCTCTGAAGTCCCAAATACAGTATATCAAGATTTTATAGTCTTAAATTTGATTTATGTTGCATTGTATTTAGGATATGAATAAACTATAAAATATCTAAGTTAATATCAATAAAGTTTATATGAATGGTCTTTTTATTTGTAATAAACAAGATAAATTAATCTCTAATTGATTTTGTTATCTTATTTTATATTTAATAATATTCAACAGACAGACATAATGTTTTATTGTTGTACCTTGCAATATAATACAGTTTGTAATAGTAAACAAATATAAACTATCTATTTTTATAGCATTTATATATTTAAAAAAAAAAACGTTAAGGGAAGTAGTTTACAATTCATTCATTAACACGTGTAAATAAATGTTTTTTTTAAGAGAATGAATGAATAAAATTTATAAAAAAATTTTTATCCTTGTTTAAATTAATACTTCTTTACTTCTATCCATTAAAAATAGAAATTAAGTTTTTATTTCCATGTTTTCGAAGCAAAAAATTATATTATATTCTGGTTATGAGAATTCCTATATTAAATCACTTTCATGAAAAGATTTTAATATAATGTAAACGATCTTCTGTGAGAACTCGGATGAGGATAACAATAAATTTTAACTAATAGAATCTATGTTAGTAAATAAAAACAATGAGCAATGAATAAAAGTTAGTCTCTTTCAGTATTACAGATGGTAAATTTGTTATAAATCTCTCTTAAAAAGTAGTGAATCATTCTATTTACTTGCTGAAAATCAATATATAATGACTCAACATTACCATTATCCATTATAGAATAGTTTACTATTTTATTTCCAAGCTCCAATATATTTTTTTTTCAGTAAAAAAGTTTACAATCATTATATAAATTACTTAAATGTTATATGATACGTATATATCACATGATATCTTAGGTCTGTTTTAGAACATTAAGAAATTTTATCTGATTTCCCTTTTCTAATGATCACACATAATGGATAGCTCTATATGCTGCTCTAAAAATACTCTTCTATATTATTATATTTACTGTCTTTAAATGTGAACTTTCTATGTTTTAACCAAATAAACAAATAGTATTATTTACATTTTTAAGGAACTAAATTTTGATTTTGTACAGTAAAAGTTTTTCTTAATATAAATTGACCTTTTAAACTTTCATACATCATAAATAAATCTAAAAATATGTCTTGTATAAAAGGAAAAGAAATAAGGCAAAATTTATCCACTTTATTGGCATTAAATATGATTTTTGAATTATTTGAATATAAAAATAACTGAAAACCTCCTCTTCCTAATATTTATCTAAAAGTTATATCTACGAAAATTATCTGGTGATTGGTACTCTATCTCTAACAGTTTTACAATTACTAGTCCTTTAGCAGATTGGCTCTGCAAGGCCTCTTTCACCATTAACCTGTTTACCTTATTTTTCATATTCTGTGTTTATTATATATTTACTTACATTTTCTTTATGGTAATGTCTGGTACGTTTAGTCTAACAGACTCTTAAGCCAGAAAACAGCCGACTGGCAAATTACTTAAATTTATTTGCTTAATTTTTTTTAATGATTTTTGTACATTATGAACAACTTTACATTCTTACTTTTCAAATGTAGAATAAGGAAGCCTCTTTCTTACGGAAAGTCTTTTAAGGTAGACTGATGAAATTGTGTTAGAAAGGTGTTTGATACCGAATCTGATAGTTTAGTATTATTATTATTATTGTTTTTAATAAATATCCTTATTCTTATTTCTCTTACGCATTGCTCTGGTTCTTTTATTAAGTGTAAAAATCTTTTAGAAATCAATATTTGGATATATAAAATACAGGTCGTACCAATATTAATTAATACAGTAGAGAGTCGTAAATCCGAATCAATTGGGGACTGGGATTGTTCGGATTAGTGATTTGTTCGGATAACCGATTATGTACGAATAAATATATTAACCTGTCCGATGTTCAAATTTTTCTCCGTTGCGTGTCGCTTCGTGCTGAATTTTCGTCGATTTTAAGCCTAACGAAAATTTTTATTATAATAATCGAGCCTATTATATCATTAAAAATTATTTCTTTATTTTGTACAAACAAAATAAATATATTGAATAATATAAAAACATGAAAATTATACTTTAGAAGTAAATCTAGTATCAAAAACGTTCGATTCGGCACGACACAGTCCGACTGAAAATCGTTCGGATAACCGGCGATTCGGATTACCGGGGTTCGGATTAACGACTTTCTACTGTAACTCGTAAAATTCCGAATTATAATAATGAGGAATCTCGTTTAAGCATTTGTTGTTGCAGACGAACGTAGAAATTACAACACTCCGGTTGCATTAAGACTGTTTTTAATTCTCGAAATATATATTTTAAATATTGCATTAATATTTATGAACAATTCGGGATAAATGAAAACAATTTTTTTTTTTTTTTTTTTTTTTTTGTAAATATGAAGACCCTGCGTTAATAAAAACAGCTTTTTCTCCGATATTCAATTTCTTATAATTTATTATTTTTTTTTTTCTCTTACAACTTTAGTATGAATATTCTGTTTATTTTCAAATATTTACTGAATTTATTTACTTTTTTTTAATCAATTACATTTATAAATTTAATAACATGATATCATCAAATTTGTGTAGCAAAATTGAAAGTTATAAATTTTAAGATCGTTTTTAAAAAAAAAAAATTCTATTCCCTTTAGATCCAGAAAATTTTAATTTAAAATATAACATTAAGATAAATAAATAAATAAATCTTGTTTACTTTTTATGATTTATGACGAAACGGATGATTTTGTAATTAAACAAATTACAGGTTAATTAAATGCGATGTATTTTATTTTAAAAGAGAGCAATGCCGAAGTGTATTTACGGCACTAAGATTTATTTAAATTACTTATTGAAGGAATTTTTTCAATTATTTTCCCGTATATTACATTTAAAAAAAAACCTGTTATTAGATAAGTTAAGCGATTTGTTCGATAAAATGGAATTTCTGAATGCGGTTTTCCGAACGGTAATTCGAATGTATATTGCAACAATTAATTTGATATCGGTTTGATCTTTATCTCCAATTTAGATATTGATTCTCGAGAGAAGTAAGTTTTATACCGACGCAGGGGATACTAAGAACTTATCTGCATCATTTATTTCGGTATCAATATATAAATGCTGTTTAAGGAAAATTGTTAAAACTGATAAGAAAAATGTCCATAAAAAAATTTTTTTTAGTGTTTGATTAGTACTCCAACTTGGAAAATATTTGATTGAATTCTGATGAAAAGTCAAATAAAAGGAAAAAAAAATATTTGATGAAATAAAATGTAAATCATGTAAATGTATGACTTTTATTATCCGGGCAATATTGATAATTTGTCGGAGTATCAAGCAAATTTTTATTTCGACATGTAAGTGTATAACTGAATAGCATTTGAATCATCTGAATGAGAAGTAGATGAGTTTGCATGTAATCATCTAATTTAAAATTCAATTTAAAATGTTGAATTATATTAGTTTTATCAAATACATTTTTATTTCAGATTGTATTTGCAATTTAAAAAAATAAAAATAAAAAAATTGAATACATATAATAAATATGATGAAATTTGAAATAAATTAAGAACGCAGTTTATCAATTTTATACATATACCATATCTGCATTCACGTTAGTTTCTCTCATATCTTGAATAAAGTCGACATTTATTTTCTAATAATTCTTAAAGTTAACAGATGTTATTTACACTGGGAATAGTTGAAGCATTAAAATTTTCTCATTTCCTTACTCTTTACTTTTTTATTTGTAAATAAGTTTGTATAATTTAATAAAAACAGATTTTATGTATATATGCATTGAATGATTCTTACGCCCGAATGTTCTTCAAATAATAATGCTCGTGTTACCAAGTTAACGACAATCAACTAGCTTTTAATCATGCCGGTATATATTGTATTGTCCTTTATCCTGATCTAGAACAATTAAGGTTATCTGTATTTGTAGAAAACCTTTTTGTTCATTAATTACTTATTACATTTTATTCTCTTGTAAAAATGCTATTATTATTATTATTATTATTATTATTATTTTTTAATTATGTCTCTTAACCTAAACAAGAATGACAACAACCATATTTTACACTGCTTGTAATTTAATAGTTTTCATCAATACTTTAGAGGATATGTCATGGAACGTAATAGCGATTATATAAATTTATATTTAACTTAGTTTCTATTTTATAAAGGCGAATAAAACAAAGGTTTTATATTAAATGTATCGGATTTTTGGTCTTGTTAATCACTTAATAAATAAGCCGCAAAGAATCATTTTCTTCTTCCAGAATCTTTTGCTATTTTTTGAGCCTTTGAATAGATTATTTTGCTTAAAAAACATTCTAAAAGAAGAAACATATTAATTAAAGTTACGTCTATATTTATAAAATATATATATATATATCACGAAGTTTGTGTTCAAAAATGTATCTCTTCAATAATGTTGCCATTTTCCTTCTTTCTTTTTTTTCTTATAAATTATTCATTACAGAACATTTTATTAGATTCTTATCTTTAGAGATTTTAACCAAAATACAAAATTCAGTATTTTGTAATTTATTATGTAAGGAACAACATTAAAAAAAAGACTTGTTGATATTTTTTAATGCCTTATATTATTTATATTAAAGTTTTATTTGTACAAAATTTATTATACGTGCGCTTAAATGTGTAATTTAAAAGACAGTTTTTTAAATAATACGTGAAATTTTTTATACTGTTTTGCTCTGTTATTAAAATATTTAAGTACATACACTGTACGTACACACATTTTATTTAATCATACTCTGAATGTATTTTATTAAATATCAATGGTTTATCACAAGTAAAATGAAAATAATTTTAATTTTTTAATTGAATTTTATTCTATTCCTGTGTTACTTTTATTTAAAAATTAATATATACACTATACATGTACTGTACGTAATTTTTGTTTTATCTGCTATATTTAATAACTTGCTCTGGGAGTTATTAGTTTGTAAATCCTACTGTGTTTTATGTAAGTATTTTTCAGAATTTATATTATATATATATATATATATATATATAATATTTATTTACTATGCCTTCTTTTAGTTAGAAAGTTTTTTTTTTAATCTACTGTGAATTAAATTGTGATAATCTTTGTTATAAAAACATAGATCCTGTAGTTTTTATCAGTAGATAAAATTAGAACAAGTATTAATTGTTCTATTTTTAGGAAATATAAAATGAAGGGCTTTAAAAGTTACCTTTTGAGTAAGTTTTAAATAGGATCCAGTAAACAACCTTAAAAAAAGTCGGTTAATGTTACCCTTGGTGTCAAGATGGCGGCTCGTCTCTGATTCCAGCGAAGAAACAGTGGGACGCACGTTCTAACCTAACCTAACCTATTCTAATAATTTGGTTGCTAATAATTATGGTAATTTATTAGAATAGGTTAGGTTAGGTTAGGTTAGAACGTGCGTCCCACTGTTTCTTTGCTGGAATCGGAGACGAGTCGCCATCATGGCACCAAGGGTAACATTAACCAAAAAATCTGACACTCTTCTACAGCACAGATTTAACTTCGAAAAATAAATAAATAAATAAAAACGAATCTGTACAAAGCTAAAGTATTGATGTAATACTTGTATAATCTTCCAGTCGAGTTTTCAATTAAACGTTTATTAACACAGGTGTAATTGAAAATATTGTCGACTATCCATTAGTCATTTTATTTGGATTTTAACGATGTAATTTAGAAAATCTAATGCGATAAACGATTTTAAAAACGTAATAACTTAAAATTACTGTTGTTGTTTATGTTTGCGTTATTTCGAAATCAAATTTCGAAACAACCGTGCCATTATCTTCATCGGAAAAGGAGGGGGTACCACACATGCCAGAAAATAGGGCTATCATTTAATGTACGATCGTTATCGCATCGCATTTCCGCGAGCCATCGCGCGCACATTTTAACGATTTGCCATATGGTTCTCTACGTATCGTATTCAAAAGTAATATTTATATTATCTATATTAGCGCGCGTAAATCGAGTCGTTAAACAACGTACTCACGCACGCAACCGGTTAGCTAATGTACTGTACAGTACGAGAGGAATCGTCATTGTCGCGTTTAACGCTAGTTTCGGGGAGGGGGGCTAAGGCTGTGCGTTACGGGATCCGATTTTCTGAATTGATCGCTTCAAATTTCGTAAAACGTGCGGCATATTACGGTACCGAATTGGCTGTGAGGAACGTAAGCGTTACTACCTCCGATCCTTTCTAAGTGATGGGCAGAAATTAATTCTGTGCGTTATCTTTACTTTCCAGGCTGTTATGGAATATAACGTGGGGAAAGTAGTGCGATCGGTCAGATCGGTTTCTTCTCCAAGTCTTGACACTTCACGGGTTCAAAAATGTAAAGAAATTCCTTGTGTATGCGCGCGCGTCGGTGTCTATTTTTCATTATATCTCGGGACCGGACGGGCAAAAAATTTCGAAATTTGGCAGGATTATTTCTGTACACGGGGCATTGATACTATTAAATTTTTGTAGTTAAAGGTCAAGGGAGTGGGAAGATATAGAGGGGTCATCTGTCATATCTGGTTCAGACTTAACGAAAATTTTACCTATTTACAATTATTGTTTTTTAAGAAACTCTATCCCCGAAAATGAGCCTTTTTTGCCTTTTTATAATTATTAAAAGTAATTTTTATATTATTAATTAACTCCTATAACAGATGGCGCCATACATAACTTTAACTTTGTGAATTACGAGTGCCGGGAAAGTCGTGCGAAAGCCCTTGCCGGCTCTTTATTCCCTGATTCTGACAGCATTGTTTGTACTGTACTGTACCTATAATTATCTCCACATAAAAAAAATAAATCAATATTTGTATGTTTCGCACGCGATGGGGGGGCAGATATCTGATATATAACAGATAGTGGTTTAAAACTGAAGTCGAAATTATTATTATGCTAAGTAATGCTTTTCCTTTTCGCCAATTAATTACTAATTATTTTGAAATGTAATAGAAATAATGAATAAATGTTTCATTTTTGTGTTGTTTGACTGTTTTTATCTGTTAATAATCTACTGTAGGCTTTTGTGTGTTAACTATAGCACAGTATATTGGTATTATTGTGCGATGGAAGTTTGTATTTACCTAAGAGAGGTACAATTAACAGTGATAATTCAACATTTGTTAAAACATCATGTTATCACTTAAATGATTTGTTTTCTTGTTACTGACATTTATTATTTGTTTAATTTTGAATTAATTAATACTATTTGTGCTTTAATAAAGAAAAAGGTTTTTGTCACTTGTACTATTCTTCCAACAACCCCTTTATATATTTAAATATAATAAAGGGGTCGTTGGAATAGTAGTACATATAATATAGTAGACAGTAGCGCTTTATTGGCAGAAAGGACAATTGTAAAAGATTGGTCTATAAGAAAATATTTTTCCCTTTCGAAAAATGTCTAAAGTCAACACTGTACACGGGTCCCTTAATTCAAATTAGTCTGGACCCACGAAGCTATAACGCACCACTGATAATACAGTAGTACAAACGCAAACGTATATACACACACACACACACACACACATATATATATATATATTATAATAATTGATTTTATATTGCATAATAAACGGTTTGATCCGATTTGGCATTCCAAATAAAATACAAAACGAATCATATTATAAACTATGGATGCGTGTTGAAACAGAAATTCCGTGTTTGTTTTCCATGGATATATATTTCGTCTCATACATACTATTGTGACATTTGTCTTAAATAAATCATCCAGCGTTTACGTAAATATACAATTCTTCATACTTAAACGAACGCAATAAAGTTCAGCAACGTCCACAAATGACTTTCGAAAGCAAGTTTTATTAAGCGTAACTTTCCCCGGAATACATAAAAATTACAACTCATTGTTAACAACAACAAACGAAAGTGATGCTCCAGGATGGCATAATTTAATTTCATAAGTGAATGTTTTATGCATTTTTAAGAGTAAAATAAAATTTTAAAAAGTTCTATTAGTGGGAAGAAATGTATAAATAATCTACCGAGATGTGTTGATTTTTAAATTACAGTGTATATATATATATAAATCAGTGTTTTGTTTGGTGTACATTGTGATTAAAATTCACACACACTCGTTTGTATAGTCCATTGAAGTATATTATGTACTAATGTGTTTATACATTTTAAAAAGTTTTCTTTAAAATTTATTGTACTCGTTGTATCGGAAGTTTGGTGTCTTAATTATTCAGACGTGTTAATATGGAATGTTTTGAATAAAGCGGAAAAAGAAATCTTGGCACTTAGAGTGCTTTCCATTCGAAAAGACTTTTAATTCATTCCAGTTTAATTAAGTACATTTTTGTGAGGTAAAACACTTTGTACATATTGACACATCTCGCACTGTTAAAAGTGTAAACTTTACTAAAAGAAATGTAATTTTTGATCATTTGTAAATAAAACTTGTTTGGCAGAACAAATTTTAACTCCTAATTAATTAACTAATTAATTTTTAAAGACTTTAGTTCAGTGTTTCCATCGTTTCTATCCCCCATTTTCTTCTCGAAAAATAAAAATTAAAAGGTTTTCGGTAATGATGAACCTTAATGAATCGGATTTCTGATAGGATTTTTTCTCCGTTCTTAAATTTATATTTAAAATGCATTTAAAAAAAAAAAAATTTAGTATCATTACATTATAATGATTATTATCATTTTTTTTTATTTGCAGCTTCCTGCACAGTATAATATGCAGCAAGTTAATACAAATTCTCAAGTGACACAAGGTAACTTTGACCAACGGCCATTATCACAGATGGCAAGCTTTAATCAACCTCAAGGTCAGGTAACTCCAGTAAGTAAAATAAATAAAGAAAATTAAATTTTAACTTATTATCACTCCAGCATTTCCTACTTGCTAATGATAAGCATTGCTTACAGTTTTCGAAAAGAAAGTCTGTCCATAAAATTTGTTAGGTAAAGGCCTCTAAAGTGTTTAACCTATCAGCACAAAATTTGACACGAATATACTTCTACACCCTACAAAAATATTGTTCGAGTCCCCCATCCCTAAAGCCCACCTCCCGTTACGCCCAAGCAAATCATCGCTTGGGCTTAAGAGGAGGTTTTACATTTTTATTATTGTGAATATTCGGTTGATAAATGTACCGAGACCATTGTTCTTATCACCACCTCCCAACCCAACCCTGCCAATTTCACCCCTTCAAAAGCTGGAGAAACTCTTCTAGTTATATATAAAAATACCTCCATAATAATTTAAATTGAATGCATATTGTATTTAAAAGCATCTAGCCACCGGTCCTCTCCACACATTTTCTCAGAATCGAACGAAATAGGTCAGAAAGTACCCACTAAAGCGATGGGGATTGCACCACGGGGGCAATAACCTTTTAGGAGTTTTTCTCCAATTTCTAGTCATTTAACAGTCCTTAAAAGAAAGAAGATGGTTTAAAACCTTATGCCTCCCTTCGGTATTATTACATCCCAGTTTATAGTACTGCAAGTGGTGGTAGTAGTAATAATAATAAATTGCGCCACAGATAGGTAATAGAATAACTTTTTTTTACGCTAGTAAAAATATGGAATCTATTGATTTATTATTATTATTATCATTATTATTATTATTATTTTTTGATAAGCTTCGAAGATTCCAATAATAAAACACGTAAAAAAAAGGAGGCGCTTTTTAATGAGTTCAAGTTTTGCAATCAGAAAAATAATTTATTATGTCACTCCAGAATAGAAATTCAAAATGAAAATGATTATTCTCTCTACTTCATCTCATTGATTTTCGTCATAGTTTCCCCCCTTTTTCTTATGTACTCGAATGCCTTAAAAAAGGAGAAAAAGAATAATGTAGATCATGTAAATTAAATTAATTTTTAAGAGCCGCACCAAGCAAAATAACTAGGAACGGGGAGAGAAATCTTTTTACTTTTTTCTTTCTTTCTTTCTTTCTTTCTTCTACTTCTTTTCCTTGTCTTTAATGTGGGCCTGGTAGACAGAATAACCATTCAGCTGAGGAATGAGTTTTGGAATGTTACATAATTGTCATCAGTCTTAAATGTTATTAATTTTGTATGATGTTTTTGTGGCTTAGCGCGGTCTCTGAGGGCTAGAAATCTTTATTACATCGCCGGCAACTTTTTTTTTTATTTCGTTTCCTCCTCCCCCGGTTTGTTTTGTGCTACGGAATCTCATAAAAATAAGAAGAATTTTTATCTTTGCTGGGATTTTCGCTCGGAAGCGTGCTAAGTGTTTACCTTGCCCGACGTATCCGAACCAACGTGTAAGAGCTTGGAAATTTTGGCGCGTGGGCCAAATTCAGACGTGTGTTTTGATCTATATAAAACTTCTCTCCAAACTCGAGTTTAGTCGACGAGAACTAAACAAGCGTGGGAGTTAGCTCGCCTTTGTTTCTTTATAAGGTTTTATCTTGCGTGTTTTTTTTAGTGATGCTTATCGGTAATTAAATCGGTTGCTTTCGGTAGTACCGGCGAAACTTTTAATAAAAATCTGGCAACGTTGTTGACTCTCAGCGGCATTCTTTACTTTGTTTCATCCCTAATAATTGCTACCATTACTTTTTTAAGTCTTCGGATTGGTTCGGGAGACGTTAAGGGGTGGGGGCCGTATCTCCCGAACCGATGGTCCGATTTTCCTGAAAATTTCTACACGCATTTCACCCCAATACGCAAACCTCCCTGCAAAATTTCAGAAATTTTCGACGAGAGGCACAAGACTTATTAAGCTTCAAAAGTGGTGAAAAATCGTGTCCCCTCTCTCACACACAAACAAAAGCCCCCCAACTTTGTCTTCTTTTCCCGATGTTTGACGGTTCCCGTGTCCAAAAATCTCGGGGTCGACCATACTTTCTCCCTGTTATATAACAGTCAGGAATAATCCCTCACGTTTTAATCATTCCCGCGCGCGAAATTTCTCGATATTTTTACCCGATCCGAGCGTGGAGCCATTGTGATTTTTGGTCTGAGGGGAGTAAAGTAGGTAACATTCTTTACATAGCTCCTTTCCCTCCGTCGGTTAACGTTGCTAATTATTAAATTTGCGGTGGCGCATAGCTATAAAAGTACCGTAAATGGTTTTCTGTATAATCTTATTTAAAACGGAGAGCGTAACGAATAAATGACGTCGTCGCTTTCGCGTACAATGTTTATGCCCGATTTAGAATGATCGAGCGGCCAATCGATGAGTCAATAAAGTTTCGGATAAGTTGCGAGCGGCGGAGAGTGGGGGGGAGAGAAGAAAAAGAAAAATAAAAATAAAAAAAATGTTGCTGAAACTCCTCCAAAGCGCCAACTTGTTATTTATTTCTACTTGGCGGAGCGCGGGCGCATCGAGACGGCAAGGTGACGCGACGAGAAACTTTTACTTTTAGCGTTTTCCTTGCCTAAACTCTTTTAAAATATAAATCTGGAAAGCTCGCAAAAGTTGCGTAAGCCGAGTTCGTTATGCCCCGAAACGTCCGACTTTAGGTTTAATTATTTAAAAAAGATAACGGCGATAAAAAGTTCGCCGGTCGTCGCGAGCGCCCGCAGCGCGACGCTACGCGACTACCGACGAAATTTATAAGCCACCGTTTAAACTCGTCCGGTTGTGCAAATGTATTCTAGTTTTCCCCGTCTCTCTCTCTCTCTCTCTCTAGATAATACAGATATAAATCAAGGCAGCGTGAGCGAAGAATGGAAACATTTTTATTAAAATGTTAAAGTTTGTATAAAATTGGATGCGTTATTCATTTCTGTGCCTTTTTTTTTATATTTTTTTGTCGTCCTCCTTCTCCTCCTCCTCCACCCCCCTTGCTCCTTGCAAATAACATGTTATCGTAAAGTCAGTAATAACAGAAGCATCTCACATAACCTACTCGGAAAATCGGTTTTTCCACATCCGGAGTACCTCCTATCGCGTCGGAAATTTCGTTCTGTCGCTCCGAAAACGGAACCGGGGATCAGTTTCGATGTCATTTCCTCGGGCGGAGTCTAACAGTATAATAAACATGGAGACCTTTAATCTGCTTATCCATCAGTGGAGTAAATCGGTCTGTAAACACTCTTTTATACCATCAATCGGTCGGTGAACAAATCCTTTTCTATCGGCGCTGTTGGATAGAAAAGAGACGCGTTAACTATATATATATATATATATATATATATACATATATACATACATACAAGTATACACTTACCCCTCTATCAGAAGTTGGTGCGATTTTTCCAACTTCGGTAGTTCTGTGCCAGTCAGGCGTGTCGAAAACTCCCCCAGGGTAAGATTAGTCAGCGTGACCTTTTTCTTTATTTTATTCCGTTTTTTTTTCTCCTCCAGGTCTTTCTCGGTGCGAGATTTGAAATAATTGTAATGCCCCCGGATTTTTAATTTTTTCCCGTGTTTTTCTCCGGCGCGCGCACGCGTATTTTTTTTTTTTTTTTTGTTTTCCTTTTTTTAAGATCTCGTACGCTCTTCTGTCATTTTCGCGTCTGGGAATGTTTTGATACGCGGAGATCTGTGCAGTATCTGTACGCTGCCAACGAGATCCTGTCCAGCGCCGCCGAGTAACGCGATCCGACGACAACGCCGCCTGTCTAAGCTAGGGGTGGAGGAGATTGTAAACCCCCGTTTCCCACCGGACGGCGGGGGGGAGGGAATAAGGAAACAGATAGAAGTGACAAGAGGACGATCGTTGAATTATTTTGTCCAGATCTGTTTTTCCACACCTTTTGACACGTTTTAAAGTCAAATGTCCTATTTTACATAACCTTTCACCCAGTCGTTAGAAGCGAACGGCGGAGTGGAAGGACGCCCGTCTGCGAGGCTAGATAAAGTTTCCGACTGGATAGGAGCCCGGCTGCGAGGCTAGACGTTCCCCGCGTCTAAGAGAAGGCGGAGTATTGACAGGCCACGTGATAAATCGCCGTTCGTTTGTGTGACGGAGACCTAAGCCCGGCTCGGCTCCATTACGCCGAACGGTGTGCCGACCGACGCTAGCAGGCAGACCCGACAGCGTTCAATTCTAGAATCGCTCTTCCCTCACTAACTCCAATACAAAATGCCAAAGCGTCCCGTCTTACTCTGTGATGACATTTTACTCGATTTTTTTTTATTTTATTCTCTTCTCCTGCCCCGTTTTCCTCCGTTTCTCCCCGTCCCGCCGCGCGGCGCCACCGACAACCGTGCGTTATTTTTAAAAGTCGGGACGGCTTCTTCTTCTTCCTCCTCCCCTCGCTTCGCCAGTGGTGCGGTCGGGCGGTTGCCTAGCGACGGTTCGCGCTGCGTTGGGTCCGGTTAATGCGAGTGCTGTTATCTCGGTTGAGCCTGGTAGAACTTGCCAGTGTTGTAACTCTCGGCAAATCCAGTCGTTTTTATTGAAACAAGGGCCAACTGGTCGAAGTTGTCGGCTCTCGTATCGAGGCGGCGACTTAAAAAAGGGGGAGGGAAATTTTCTTTCTTCCTCCCTACTCCTCCTCTTCTTCTTCCTCCCTCCTCTTTCTCTCAGAAGTTTATAACGAGGAGCGAGGAATTGTTAGCGTGTCGGAATCGATTTTTTAGTCATCGGTTGCAATAAAGGAGTGTGTAACTAGTTTGTAAAACAGGAAGTATCGATGAGCCGACCGCGCTGACGAACTTCTAGAGCCCCTAGCTGTTCGCCTTGGGTTGGCTGCATCGTTGCACGCAGCAATGTTATTCATGGAGGCTCTATCGACTAGTGCTGGACCAGGCACTGGCTCTTTCTGACCTGGGGAAAGGTGGGGGTGGCGTGCACACGGGATCGAACGCTGCAAGGTCTCTGTGGCGTCGGTTCTGCTGTTGGCAGCTCGTCGCCTTTGAACTCCAGTAGTAAGTGGTCGTTTCTTTTTAAATGTCAATCGATTACAATACACCACGCTCGGAATATGTAAAGCACGTGCGAAACAGATTCTATTTTATTTTAAAGTGGGCGTGCTGTGGGTATCGATCGATGCACGCTCTTGACATTTTTCGATTTTTAAATTTCCCTCCCGTCCCCGCGCGATGTTTTTTTTCCTTTCTTTCTTTTTCGTTTTTCGCTTGTTTTTTTTACTCGAGATTCCCGCGGGGCATTTTTACGTTTACGTTTTAGTTTTTCTGCTTTTTTTAACCGTTAACGGTGTTTTCTCCCCTCTCTTTTCTTTTAGGAGGTGGCTAGTGGTGTGGATGACGATCCTGGTGGAGGGGGCGGTGGCACCAGTACTCCTGGTTTGACTAGGACCCCTGGCACTCCTCCCACGTCGCAGGGTCAACCTCTGAGACCACCGTCAGTTTCGTCTACTGGTTCACGTTCCATGTCTCCAGCCATAGGTAAGTGATCGAATTTAATTCCGTTTAAATTCATTTTGAATATTTCATCAACCTTCTGTCTTATCCAGCCAATGATGATTTTGAAATCGTCTTGGAGAGGCGAAACAGCACGTGTCTTACTCATCGCTCCGTTTCTGTGAGTGACGGTGGTGTCGCGTGTTCACACCCACCGATGATGTCATTAAAGAGATGGGAAACCCCCCATTCTCCCCCTTTAACACTGGTAGACTCCACGTCTCCCTTCCGCCCTCCCCCAGCCTGACCTCATTTGGCTGGTCACACCTCTCATACTAGAAAGTTGTGACACAACAAACAGCTGTTCGGGAGATTTATTGATGCACTAGGCTATCCTGACATTGACCTTGAAAGAGTGGGAAGGAACGATAGGGGAAGTTTTATTTGTCATCCCACCGCAAGACTAGTTTACAAGACCGGTTGTTGAAGATAGAACTGAAATTCTTACAGGATATCTCTCTTGAGTGATGTGTGACGTCACCTGTTTTACCAACCTTGTAGATAGGTCAATCACATCCTACTCTAGAATATTAAAAGAAAAAAATAATTGCATTAGAAAAGATGCTGCACAGTTTACGTCCCCAATGGTACCATTGATACGGAGTTTTTTTTTTCTAATTATCCATGCTAATTTTTTATTTTTTTGTTTTACTTCGGCTCCGTGCCCTTGGCAATTATTATCAGTATTTAATTGCTAGAAAATTATATACTATTATACCTCATTTAATTTTTTAAAATAAAATTATTCCTTTAAAATGTAGTTTCGAACAAAAAAAAAACGTATCGTTATTGATTAAGTTTTTTTCTTATTTAAGAATAAAATTAACTAAATTATTTGAGGATTTATCTCTGTCAAAATTAAATTATCTCGACTAGCGATAGGAGAAAGTTAAGAAAGAACGAGTTATTTTATTTTGCTGCCAAATACAGTTTGTGCGCGTTTGCGTTACGAACAATGAAAAGCGGAGATGATAAAGAAAAATAAAAATAATAATAATAATAATAATAGTATTTTTAATTAAGTAGATTTAATAAAATATAAACAATAAGATTAATTCTATTAAGTTTATTTAGTTTTAGTCGGACAAATATTTTCGAAATTGTTTCCTCGGCGAAACGATGTTATATCGGCCGAGTCGACTTTAAAATTTGCGTATTTAAGAAGAAGTTTTTAGTATTTTGCAGCATTTTTAAATACATTTTAAAGTAGAGCTAATCTCGTATTAAAATTTTTAAAAACTTTCTAATTTATGAATTAAATTTATTAATTATGCTTATTATTAATCATTCTTGTAATGAATTTAGTATGATTACGTTGTACAGTCTCTAAGGCTATAAATAATTTGATTTAACTAATAAATAAACTGAAAAGTGTAATAATTTTAAATTAATATTGAGAAATATACATCTCTCCAGTATTAATTTAGAGAAGGCTTCTGATTTATTGTATAATATTTGTTTTATAGCATGACAGATCCTCTTGAGAAAATCTTCCAATTACAAATGTTTGTTAAAAATATAATCAATGTAAGAATGAGAAAACAAAAATTTACCAATTCTTTTGAAGACAAATATAGTCTATATAATATGTTTGTTAATTCTTTTCTTAAAAATGAAGGCTTCAATGCTCCATTTTCGTATCAGTAACAATATTTTAAAGTCAGTAAAGCTTAACAATTTATTTATTGATTGTTTTACAGTTTATACTGAGTAGTAGCAAAGTTTGTTTATCGTTTTGGGATATTTATAAGTATGATAATTGGCTCTTAGCACGAAATACATAGCGAACCTTCGATTGATTTCTTTTAATGGATTGAAAATTTAAACTCAAAGAATGGCATATGGATTTTTTAACTTCGAAATGCGAATATGTTAATTATACTTTCTTTTCGTCTTGCGGATACAGAATATAAGTTTTTTAATCCTTGTACAAACTTTGGAATTACATTTTCTTCTTTTTTGTTTTATTTTTTTAACAACTTAAATCTTCCAGAATAATGCTCTCTACACTATTATCGTACTTAAACCCTGGCGCAGATAATCTGCTTACTGGTTATTGTTGACTGCTTGACTGTAATAACTACATTGTTGTTGATTTATTTTTATTGTAAAAGTCGACAAATTTGTTTTTTAAAGAAAATTAATATATTTTTAATAATAAAATTTATTTAAGAATATAATTTTACGTACACGGGATTGAATTTTATTATTATTTATATTCTATCCGAATGTAGTAAACTTCTGTAAACGAAAGTCCGACTGTCTTCATCTTTTTATTCATCTTTTTTATTGTCTAGTAAAATTAAATCGAAAGTTGATTTAGGTTTTGTTATTTTGCGTGTATTTTGAAATATATGTTTCAATATTTAACACATTTTGGGGTTCGCGTCATTTAAGGAAAAGATGCTGTTTTTAAGAGTAAAAGTTTTTTAAAAATCCAAGAAAACATTACACAATTTTTTATAAATTATTGTCATTTCTAAAATGATAAATATTTCTGTTTTCTGTTTCAGTATTGCTTGCATTATTAAAACTATTTTAAAATAGTTTGATATTTAGTAGTAACAGTATTTCACACAGATGTTAGAACCAATATTTTTGAGTTTTTGTCATATTTACATCTATATATCTGGTTGTATTTTTTTTTGTTTCATTGACTGTATGAAGTAATTATCAAAATGCTTTTTAAATTTTGATGTCTATCTGCATTTTTAATTGGATTAAAAATGTTTATAGCAAACGTCATACTTATCATTAGATCTTATTACTGCCGGAACATGACACTTAGCTGATATTTTTAGATTATGACACTTGATTTTACATTTTCTTTTGTCATATATAAAACTATAAAAACATTTTAATATATTCAAATTATTATTATTTACTGTCTTTTCGGTTTAAATAAATAAACTATACCGAGTAAAAGATAAAATTTCACGTAATGTACCTAATGTACGTAGACGTCGTCCGTCTTTATCGACAAGTGGTTTTGTTTTAAAAAATTAGCCGTTTTATTTAAGTGGTATACTCTACACTCTTCACCTGACTAGTCTTTATAACTATATAACAGGAGACCGTTTTAGTGTATATTTAATTTATTTAATGATTCCATTTATTCTTCTAAGTAGCCCTATCTTCTTGTATCATTAAAGTGCAGTTGTGAAAGCATAACTAAGTTTATTAATTATTCCAACCTTACAGTCAACTTACAAATTATTCATAATTACGTAACTAGTTCTGTTCGTGTCTTACAGAAATAGGAGTTTACATTTCTCTTTTCTTTTGTTTACTGTCTTTTGCACAATGCTTTGATCTAGTTCTATTTGGCATTAGTCAGGTATTTTTATTTTGAATTAATTATTTAAAAATTAATATTTTTTAAAGCCTTTTTCGGAAATAGAGTTACACGTGCGCGCATATTTTTTTACACGTGAAATTTTATTAAATTTTAAAATAATTAATTTTATATTAAATTTGCTGGTATATTTATTATAAATTTATTAGAAATATAATAACAATAAAAATTAATAAATACAAAAAAAAAATTGTGAAAAGAACCGTCTCAAATGAATATATATCGAAGAAAAAGAAAATATTAATTATAGAATTGCAATTAATATATGTGTAAACAATGGAATTATCTGTTGTTGTTTAGAAATTTGTTCTTTGTTTGCGCTTAAATTTTTATACAAATTGGACTTGGCGGTTTTTTTTTTTTTTCTTAAGATTATAATTGAAAAAGTAATGATGAAGACTTTCAAGTCTTATTTATCAAAATATGGAATCATCAGAATTATTTTTATTATTATCGTCTTGGTATAATTCTCTACTGAATTTGTTATGCCATTGTTAAAAAGTTTATTTAAATTGCTAATTTAATTATCATACAATAGAAGTAATATAAATAGAAAATTTCTAATTCTTGAATAAGTACTTTATTATATAAAACAAATGCCTCTGGTCGTTTATTTTTGAGCAACTGGTTACGTTAGTTTAATAAAGTAAATAATAATTGTGTTTTTATTGCGTTAGTTGAAAGCATCTGCGTGTTCTTTACGACGAAGTGCATGCTTCTTGATAGTTAAGCATTCTTTCGGTTTATTGACTACAAGTCATTCACTTCACAATGTAATCGTTATTTACCTAATTTGAATTTTAGTTTTAATGATCTAATCATGTAATATTAATAGAGTTTTAATTAGCTTTTTTGATTTAGTTATTTTTAAAAAAAGTCCAGTTATGTTTGTTACAAAGAAATTAATAAATATATATTTAAATATTAATTTTTTTAATATGCGTTGTTTGTTAAACCCTAAAATGAAGAAAATATAAATTTTTAAAATTATTTTTCTTTTTGTAATTAAAATTTTAATTTTTAATTTCACAAAATCATTACTTAATATTCAATTTAGTTTTCTTTTTTTCTTCTATCGACTAATTAATGTAATTTATTTTTCGTTACTTGGATAAATACAGAGTTTAAAGCGAAGGTATTCTGTTTTTTTGTAATTTCATTTATTAATAAAACAATTACATAACATTATTTGTAATTCATACTTTGAATTAGAATGTTTCGACTTCATTAAAAGTGAAAAATAATATAATAATAATTTAAATGTTTGTTGTTATCGTAGGCCAACAAGCAAACATTCCGATGTCTCCCAGACCATCATCTAGCCAATCAGATAATAATGGACAAAGTCACATGACTCCAACACAGATGGCAGCACAAAGTGAGCAGTTTATTTATGTATTTTAAATACAAATTTAAATGCAATAATTACATGTGTTAAACTCAAGCAGATTTATTGATTCTACAGTTAAGATGTGTTCAATACCCTTCTTTAGGTCTTTACAATTCAAATTCCAACTTACGAGTAACTTAACCAGAATTTCGTGTTCTCGCATTCCGAAATTCGAACACTGTGCTATAGTAGAACATAAACCATTAGCTGTTTAAATGATATCTTAAATTCTTAACTAAAAAAATTACAAAGCCCTATTACGAGTTTACAGAAACAAGAACATTTATGATCTTACGTATTTATTGTACCAAATAAATTAAATTTACATTTTTCCCAAGATGTTTCCTCAAATATTTTCACTCTGAAAGTGATTTGGTTTTATTTTTCTCCAAGTACAATAATCCTTTCATTTATGCAAGTGATTGGCTCTGTGAAAAGTGTGTAAATTGGAACCATGGAAAGCTGTTTAAAATAAGGATCTGCTTTATATTCTCAGTATTTTACTTGGGTAGAAAGATTTTAACTACACATCTGTATAAGAGATTACTAATAAAAAAAAACACTTTTTTAAGTAACTCTCATTTATTACCATAAAGTTGATTATGTAAAATTAAAAATTTTGTCAACTGCGTAAATGGAAGGATTACTGTATCAGTGACTTATTGCACAACCCATAAACAATATGTATGTTTGTAGTGGTTCATACATGTTTTAACACTGTTGAATTTTATATTAAGTCTTTTATGATTTATTCATTTTTAAATAAAATTTTTCAGATTATAATCAACAAATGGCATCCACGCAGTTCTATGGAAACAAAATTCATCAGGGGATTATGGGAAATAGTGGTCCTATAGGACAATATTCTCAGCAAGGACATTATCCTCAAGGTATATAATAACTGATTAAGAAACAGTTTCAGTATACTTACTTTAAATAATTTAAATATTAAAGTAGTATAGTGGTAAGAAGTTATTATGTTTTTGCATTTTAATTTTAAACTTCTAGATTTATGTTTATTATTATTATTTTTTTCTTCTTCTTCTTCATCATATAATTTTCGAAATAAATAAATTTAAACTTCAATGAATAAATTTTGTTATGCAAATAAAAATGCATGTCTAAACAAAGTTATATGTTTGCTTTAATGCAAAGATATCAGATTGTTAAATTCAGAATATGATACAAAAAATTCATACTGTTGACTCGTATAGTTTCTACTGAATATTATTAATTCTCACTTTAGCATTTGCTGTGTTTTTTTTATTTAGTAGAAACAAAAACAGTATAATATAATCATTTTAGATCCATTTTGTAATAAATTTTATTATTTAAAACTTCATTTAATTATTGATATTAATATTGAATCTGTATTTTTAAAATATAATATGAATATCAGTTAGAAATATTCTATAGTTAACTCATTTATCCACATCACATATAGTTTCACTGAGACACCAGTTTTAATTTCCAGGCAATTATCCTCGCCCTCAAAGCTCAATGGGTTTACAGGGGTATGGGACACAAGGACAGAACAGTTATCCTTCTCCCATGAACAATCCTAACTATCCTTCCCAGACAGGGATAGTTCGTTTGCCTCCTAGTGGTACACAGAATTACCCAGCTTCTACTACAGCTGGCTTTATGAATTCCCAATATGCCGGTCCTACCGGATATGGAATGATGCCTCCACCTAGCCAGTACTCCAAATCCACCATGTTACCACCTGGTAATGCACAGGCAGCAGCTCAAGCCGCCATAGTGGCGGCAGCAAATTCTGCTAGTATGCGTTCTTCACCGATGTATCTACGGCAGCATTTACAACAAAAAATGTACAGTGGAAGTTATAACAGTATGCAACAGCAACCTGGGATACCAAATTCCATGCCTGGACCCCCAACAACACCAACTCCGGCACCTTGTGGCACCCTAATGCCAGTCAGGATGATTCTCCTATGCTTCCTCCTGCAGTCAGTACTCCCTCTTCTTCCAACATTCTAGTATGTCACCTCCTTCTGTGTCTACACCAATTACAGAAACTTCCAACGCTGTAACTTCGTTGTCATCTAGTGGTTTTACTCAGACATCTGCCCCATCAATAGGTAAAATTTCATTCTGTCACTTGTGTCCATGTCATTTCTGTCACAATAGTATGTTGTCTTAATTTCTAATTGTGAAGTGTTTTATTTTTTTCTCTATCTGTATAATATTCCTTCTATCTTAACTGTCTTTTATCCTTTTTAACACTCATTTTGATCATTATATATTTATTTCCCCTTAGAGCATGAGGCATTTCTAATCATTATTTTTATCTCATTTACATGAAGGCATTAATTAATTACGTGATAAAATTCTAAATAATGTATTGGATTGATCGCTTTTATATCATTACTAACGGTTACAGGCAGATTTAATTATTTAATTTTTTTTCCCCTTCTTAATTTCCTGATCCAAAATTTATATAGGTGTTTAATAAAATAACAACAAATCTTTAATATATATATATTATTTTTATTTTTATTTCTTTATAAATTGAATTTTAATGTTATCAATGTTAATAAAATAATTATTTCTAATATTACTTCACAATAAAAATTGTTCGTAATTGATTTAACAATCTCAGTTTTTAATTAGTTATTACGAAAATGGATAATTAAAGATGCTTAAAAATTTATTATTTTTATCGACGAGGTTTTAAAAATTCAAATTTTTTTTTTACGATTTTAGAAAATTAAAAAGAAATTGGAAGCTTTTCTTTTTTCTTGTTTAATAACAAAATTATCCATTAAAAATTAGATAAAATTATGCATAATTTATTAAAAAGCGAAAAAAAAAGACCACGTTTTGTTAAAATTTATAAAACGTTGCGTTATTAAATTACATTATATACATAACTCGAAAATGAAATTTAAAATAAATAATCCGTAGACTCTTCTTTTCTTGTCTAATATCTCATTTTCTAACGCATTCTTCTCTTCCTTTCATTTTCTACGAAACTATTTATAAACTAAGCCCACTTGAAACTAATCATTTTAAATTAAAGCATGTTGCATGAATTAAGCAAATAATAATAATAATAATAATAATAATACATAAACCAAACTCTCGACTCAATTATAGACTATTGGTTATCATTAAATTTAAATACTTGATCATGCATTTCTGAATTTATTTACAAACTTGCACTCTGGTGGCCACTTTAGTTTTCTCTAATAAATTGCTATCTGCCTTAAAAGTTATTTGGTTGAGTGAACAAATTGATCAAAGATTTGCAAATATTAATTTCTTATCTTATAATGGATAAAGATGAAATTAATCTTTATTTATATATGTATATATATATATATATATATAAATATATATTTATTTAACTTTTATTATTATTATTAACCGCTTTTCATTTGTGTGAATAAGAAATTAAAAATTTTATTTTTGTTTTTTTTTAGTTTCGAAAGTTAAAATTTGGAAGCTCCACGAACAAAAGCTAAATTTTGTTTATAATTCGTTCAAAAATAACATAATTAAATTTCGATTTTGTTTAATTAATTTATTTATTTATTTATTTACAATTTCTTTGCTCATTTCGAGGTTTAATCGACGTTAAAATGTAAAATCGGTTTTTAATTAATGAATTAAAAAACATGTTTTTGTTCACGTGCGTGTTTCAAATTTTATTTTATATCATTTTATTATTTATTTTAATTTTTACTCTTTTTATAATGTTAAAACAGAATTATTCAGTTTTTATAATATATATATATATATATAAGCATATAATCTATATTTAATTTTATTTCTCTTCTATTAAAAATTAAATTATTTTGCATTTTTATTTTTGTTGTTAGACTAAAACTAATTTATATAATAATGTTATTTTATGTTTAAAAATTTATACCGTATACATTTTAACTATATATTTTTTTAATTTTAAGTATATATTAAAAGAAATTCAATTTGAAACACTTCATTAATAATTCAGACTTTTACATATGATTTTTAATCATTTAAAAAAAAATTCTTTTCTATATAAATTTACAAAATTCTTATATGCCGAAGCAAATTTTTGTTTTTTTTTTATATACAGATATAATTTTGTGTATTATTGTAATTTAATTTAAGCTTTTTTTAATGTAATTCTGTTTTTATTATGTGCTCTCTGACGAAAATACTACATCACTTATGTTCATAAAGAAAACAGTTAATGTCAATTATTGTTTTTTTCTCCCCCCTTTTTGCGTCGTATTTGCTGTCAAATTAAATAACGTATTATATAAAAATGCGGCCGAAAAGAAACTTAAATATATCGTTAAACCCACATTTACCTTCTTTATGTTATATTAATATTAATATAATTAATAAAAACTTGTTGAATTATCTTAATTTACGCGATTCTGCTTAATATAATAACGTGAAAAGGTTTTGTTTGTACCGAATCGTAAAGTGTTACTTAGAGAGTACTGTACATTATTCAAAATGTTAGTAAGTTAATTCTCCGAAAATAAAAAGAATCATTTAAGTAAATTTGTATTTTAAATAATAAAATTTTTTAAAAGTTAATTGATACGATAACTTGCGTTAAACATTTCGAAAAATACGAAAAATTATAAGAATTAGGCACGACAATTAGGATTCTTCTTTAGCGTTTAAGTTTGCGAGCAAGATTATTATTTTTTTTGGTTGTATTTTATGGTAAGATATATATTTAGATACAGTATTTTTATATGTATAATAAATTGCTTGTTGTATATTTAATATTTAAAATTTATTAAATTTTACAATATATAAGTAATAAATATATAATTTACAATAATATTAATGAAATATTTTACAATTTCTCATATTAAAAAGCAAATTATACATCAAATGTAAAGAATGCTCGAATGTTTTCTGATGTTATAAAGTTTCTAATATAAAAAATTTTAATGATTTTGCTATTTTTATTTTGTATTATTATTAATTTTCTCAAGTTCGAAGAATGAACTGAATTTATATGCAAATATTTGTAACATTGGAAAAATGGTGAAACATCTCTGTAGTATTTAGTGTATAATTTCTGGATTCACGGCAAAATTGCACGAATGTTTAATGATTTTTTACAGAAAATAAGCGACTTTCAAAAATTATGATGAGATAACTTTATTTAAATTTGAGAATAAGTTGCCGTGCAGAAAAGCTTAATAATAAACGTAAAAATGTTTTATTGATAATTGATAATTTAATCATAGATAATATATGTAGTCAGTAATTTTTCCCTAAATTACAAGAAATTAATTGAGATATTGCCGCTACCAAGTCATTTTAATGAAAAATAATTTATTTTATTTCACCTATATTTATCGTCATTTTATCAGTTGACCCGACCAAATTTGATAGGACTAGGACGTTAAAAAGTTGAATTTGATTTATAAATCAATGAAGTGGAGATAAAATGGGAACAAAATGACTATAGTTTGTGTGGTATAACCTTAGACCTTCTGCAGGAAATAGTTCATCATAGAAATAGGTATTGAAACTGATATATAATCGCATTGAATAAGATTGATCACTTGGTAATGCTATAAGAACCTGCCGGTAAAAATATAAAATGTTAGCTTCGGCTTTAAAATTACCACGGAATAAAAGCGAACAAAGATTTTTATTTTATCGTCTGTTATTAACGAATTAATTGATTAAAACTGTTTGCCAGTTAGTTTAAGTGAGAATCGTTGAAGATAAAAACTTTGCGGTGACGTTGGAAGCGTTCGCGAAAAGAAAGTAAAAACTACAACCGGTAGATAATGTATCAAAGGAATAACTAACAGTTAAAAAATTGCTTACAAATTACAGTTAGAATAGTGAAAACAGATAAAATGTTTTGATTTGTGAGTCATAAACTTAGTATCTATTAGATTATTTGTTGAGTTGATTGATTAGCTTATCAGTGTTTTGTTGTTTGTTTGAATGAAAACATTTGCATAGTTACATTAGTCATATTACACACATTTGTTTTGGACTGAATTATTACTCATTTTTGTTTCTCTTCTGGTTTTATTTATTATCGTTACAATAAGTTCTGACTTACTTCTGTGTTTATAGGCTTATGTTATGTATTAAGTAAGTTCTGAATTTAGTAAAAATGAATTCTAAAAATCATAAGAATATTCGTATGGAAAGCTTATTGACTGCATGTATTGGTGAGCTCGTTGACTATATTTATCTAAAATGCTATACGATACTCTGCTATAAACCTGTATGAAGCTTATTTTCTGTCTAAGAATGAAGAATATGCTAAGATCACTTTTCTTTTCAATATAATTGTGAAGAGCATTATATTAACTTGGTTTATACTATGTTTGTCTTATTATTTAGCGAGTTTTAGTATTAATTGCTTTTAGTATAGTTTCCGAGCGAACACACTTCTCATTCCATTGTGCAGAATTAATTCATTTAATAGTTTATAAAATGAATTTAATTGCTATGTGACATTTTTATTTAAATTTAATTGCTTAGTTGCTTTGTTTATTTTATTAAATATCTAATTCTTCACCCAAAAATATATGGATACTCATAAGATCATCTCATATGGTACTCATAAGATATGTATTAAATATCTTATGAGTACGTCTGTGTATCAAATTTTAAACTGTAGGTCTAGTAAAATTGAGTAGAATTAAATAAAAATATATGTAATTTTTGTTTTTTTTAATCATATTTGATAAGACAAAGGAGAACATTTTATCTTCAAGATTTTTTTTCTATTGAAATATGATAAATGTCGTTTTGACAATGTTTTGATGCAAAATATAAAATCGAGCATTTTATAGTAATTCGTTAACTCGATTATTGGATTATAGAGTTAATAAATTCAAATTATTTGTTACTGAATTAATTTAAATTCCATTCAGATTATCATTAAATAAATGGGAAAGTTTTATTTAGGTTGATAAAATACAAAGTCAGTATTCAAGAAAAACTATCTTTTATATATAAAAATATGTAATGTTTTATAATTTAATTTGAAAGAATAATATTGAATGAAGTAAGCATAATAAACTTTGATAATATGAATTACAGAAAAAAAGATATTTTTTCACCCTGTGAGCACTAAGAGGGTCTTTTTCGGTACACATTATAGATGGATTCAACCAGGTGGTGAAGGGCAAAATTTGATGTATCCAGCGAGGTTCTTAGGGAGTTTCTTGTTTGGATTCAATTCTGACTTCCTAGAGTGATAGACCGACGCCTTAACCTTTTCAGCCATCTGGCTATTGTCATAATTATGTTCGTAATAATATAATCCAAACCAGACTGCTAGCATTATTTGCATTACTATATGGCTAATAACAGTACGAGAATACAATTATTTAATGCCTAAGAGAGGCGTTAAACACTGGTATTCTTAGTTAACCAACTAAATATATAAAAAATGATTTTTTTTTTCAAGCATTTAATAATTGTTTTTAAAATAGTAGTAATAAAATTTTATTATTATTCAAAGTTAGTTTTGATAATTGATTGAGCGTTGCTATTATATAGAGTTAATGTAAATATTTATTCCCCTAGTAACAACAAAGTTTTGATTTATTTTTCTCATATTACTTTATAAGATTAAAATACTAATTTCTCTTATTACAAGCCTACTGGGCTTAAACATGAGTTACAAGATTATTATTTACTATATTTTTTTTCTAGTTTAAATGTAACTCTTTATAGGAGAACATTAGATCACCATTCTGTTTTTATGGACAAATTACTGCATCACTCACCTACATGAAACTATAAATAGCTTCACAATAGATTTATACTAGTGCAAAAAGTTGTAGAAGTGGTTAAAGAAAAGGTACTTACCGATATTTAAAAAAAAAAAAAACGTTGAATTTAATTAGAATGTGGTGTTTACTGTATATTAAAATATTAGTCTTGTAATAACAAAATTACAGTATCATAATAGGGGGCCTCTCTATTAGGAGACTGTTTTAGCCAAAGGAATAGAAAAAAAGGTAATAGTGGGCTTCTACATGTGTCTAAAACTTAAAGATGAACACAATTGCTAGCTAGAAGTCTTGGTGATGAGCTTGCCATAATGCTGCGAGTGCTGCATCTCGGTTCAAGGTGGACATATTCTTTACCGACGAGTCTATCTGTCTGGGTATCGGTAAGCACTTTCCATCCATTCTCCACCTATGTCCAGCAACTGTGTATATTTTTCTCACCAAAGACATTTTTTTTTATTGTTTTAATTTGTAAAATTCCTGTGTTAGACATTGAGTAGTACAGTTCTGTCGTATCTGTCTGCATTCGTCTACGGTTCTCTCTATTTGTGTACGAATGTTGTCTGTCCTAAAGTTTTGGACATGATGATTTTATTATCTTTTCTATATAGTTTCATGTTAAAATTATATTTGACAGAATTTTTTCGTCAGTTAAAATTTTGCTTTAGACTTTATCATAATAATCATTTAATATATATTAATAGAAATAAATTTACTTGTTACATTATAAGATAATTTTTAGTGATGCAGTATTGAATCTTCGAAATTATTTATAAATTCTTTTGAAATGTGCATAAAAAAATGAATAATGAAATAATCAAATGATACGGCCAGATTCTTACTGGCCTCCGGCAGTATCACTCGATTAGTAATGTATATTGAGTTTGGTTTTACGTACAATAACAAAATAGCAAGTTATTGTTGAACAAAACACTTCAAATTTTAAAGCATTTTTATTTTTTATGACGTTACATTTCTCTTACAGATACATTTATTCGTAACATCACATGGTTGTTAATAATAGTTGATATATTATTTGTTTGTATCAGTTTGTGCGAAATATTTGCTCGTTATTGGATTATTTTCAGCTATAAACATATGTAAAACATTATTTTAATTAATTTCTGCTTTGTTCTTGTAAATTTTAAACATTTAGATTTTTAGGACGATAATAATCAGTATAATTATTTTTCATTTATAAAGCTTAATTTTGGAATAATTTGAAATTAATTATGATAAAGAAATAAATTGTTAATATTGTTTATAATATCAATTTCTAAAATTGGAAGATTTGTCATAAAGTACATTTATAGATCCATTAATAATTAATATACTTGTTTAGATAAAAATCAAGTATAATTGATCACATGTATTGAAATACTAGATTAATATGTGATTATAAATAGGAAACAAGCATTTATAGAGTATTTCTAACTTTAAATCTTTCTACATATGTCATAGAACCTGTATAATGTGGTTTGATATCATAACATCAACAGTTGGGTCAAAATTTCATGTTTTTCAAATTTCATAAAAAGTTTTTATTTCCATCATTTGAAAACCCAGTGTAATATAAGATTATCATAAGTTTGTGTCAGCCGGAGGCCACGGTAATTTACTTTCGACTTAACGTTCCGGAGTCTCAGGATTGCCCGAGATTCCCGGAGCGGCTGTCTAGATTTTCCACAAATGCCGACAGTTTTTAACTTCGGATGAGACAGCCATGCCCTTGGGAATCTGCAGTATACGGCAGCCACTGGATCCTGCCGAAGAAGCTGTAACTGCCCCTGTGGATCTCTGGGTGGGTGGGGTGCTGGATAGATCAGTCCCTGTGTCTCAACTTTCAGTAGATCTCAGCACGACAGACATTTCAGGTTTTGGTGCAGGATAACTTTCCATACAATCGTAACTGTCTTATCTATTATGGTGAAATATATACATAAATATTAAACTCGATATAATATAGTGTTGAAAAACATTTAGCCGTGATTAAAATATAAAAGGACTTTTTAATATTGTGATATTTTAGCATTTTATTTGACTTTGATAGAATTGTATAGATACAAATGTATTCGAAAAAGTAGGAAAAGCACCGTAATTTGATAAGAACACGAACATAATTTATAATAATATAGGTAATGATGCCTGTTTATAATCTTTTTGTATCAAAACAATATTTATAAATGATTATTGTAAAGGTAATATTACACTTGTTTTTCCAGATTTTTGCTGTTTATTACTTTCTTCAGTATAAATAAAACAAATAGAAAGTGGGATGAATATAAATAAATTGTTGAAAATAATATAAAATTTGTATTAAACATAAAACAGAAATAATACCAGGTCTCATTTAAAGATGTCTGTCAACTTTCTGGAGAAAACAGAATCGGTTTTAATAATTTTATAAAATTAAATGACACACTCAAGGTGTTTTATTATTATTATTATTTCTAAGTAAATATTAGAAAATATTAGTTATTAATAATATATATATTTTTTTCTCAAACGTGTTCTAGTTAGGATAAACTAGAATTTATGTTTTGCATAAAAATATGGTAAAATTATGTGACAAACTTGTTTTTGTTTCATCAGAGAGGTTTCGAAATCGAAATTTTCTTCATTTCGGCGCAGTTAGCAAAATCGAAATTTAACCGTGTAAATCTTAATTTTGCTGCTTAAATTTTTTGAAAAGTTCTAAAATTTAGATAAAGGGGAAAAAATTCAATTTTTTTACATTTAGACGTGAAAAATTTCAATTTTAATATCTTATTGATTTTTGGTCTTTTAATCAAGTAGAGAGAGAACTAACAAGTTGAAACTTAGTAGGCCCCTCAAAAATTAAGATCTGACAGATTAATAGCGAGGTTGAGACCAAAGATTTAGACGCAAAAACGTGTACGTTGGATGTTAATTGCCGCTTTCCCGTAAGTTTAGAAGTTTGACGATGGTGTTTGGAAACTCAGTGAAATTGTGCTCGATGTTCCAGACGCCATTGTCAAACTTCTAGGCTTGCAGGGAAAGTGCCGCCGAACATCCGACGTACGCGTTTTTGTGTCTAAAACTTCGGCCTCAACCTTGCTAATAAGAAGACAGCTACAAAGCAAATGCTTTTTTTTAAAAAATTGAAATCGAAAAACTGATGAATTGAAGCAAGCGAATATTAGGAAACAATTTATATGTAGCAAGTATATAAATTATTGTATATGCTTGCTTTGGGAATTCTCACACCAGTAAAGTTCTTGAAAATTTAAATGTATTACTGTAAATTTCGTTGAACGACGAATTGAATCGATACGAACTTTGTTTTCTATTCATTCGACCATGAGGAAATAGTAGAACATAGTTTGCTTTATTCTAATATCTATAAAAATAAAATAATTCACTTATAATATCTGATAATTTTTTTTATATCATCAATTTAATTGTTATTTTACACATGTAACAAATATTACAAAGCAAGAAGGTTGGGCATATCATTTGTTGTTGAAGGATATGGATTTATAGATTTATATCTCACTGAGCCAAATACTTTTTCTAGGTTTCTGCAGTTATTGATTCATAAATTAGATTTTAGCACTCTCTGAGTGGATGGAAATTTATTTATTAACAAAATCACTTTTCATATAAACGTAAATTTTAATCTTTTGCAGTTTTCGTTTCCGATCAATCTCTATCAGAATGTAAGGTTTTCAGAGATAACCCCATTTGAATTAATTTTACATGTTCCAGAAGTTTTTACTTGGTTGTTGAATTATTTACTCAGTTTCTTAGTTTTTATCTCTCTACTCTGTGCCCTAAAAGGGTCCTCGTCCGTACCTATAATAGGTTTGGTCAAATCACAACAGGATAGCTGGGTGGGGAGAGATGCAATATATATTTGGAGTGGTAGGCCATTTCTGTATTATATAATTGATTTATGATAATTTTATAAATGATAAACGACTTGGAAAAACTTAAAATAGGATTTTCTCGAGTTGGTTTATGAATATCCTTAAGAGAAATCGCCTGATAGTATTAAAGTTTTAAACAATATGTAAATTTGTGTTATATATTTATTATTATAATTGATTGTCTTTCACATTTCTAAATTTCTATTTTAGTTAATTCTGACGTGCGAATTATTAGATTAAAAAAAAAAAAAAAAAAAGCTTACGTAATATGTCTTTTCTTTGAAATGCCATTAGATGGCAGCACCTTGCAGAAAACATGCACACAGATTTCTGTATTTTAACAGCTTTTTGTTTGTTCAGTTATTTTTATTATATCCTCGTGTTTATGTTACAGAATAAAACAATTTTTAATTAATACAGCTAAGACAATGATAAAAAACTGAAATTAGCTCTTAGGTTGGACATAACGTCGGTCTTTAATTCATCAAATTTTATAGCCAAGCCTCTGAATAATGGCCACCGACAAGAATATAAAAAGTGGATGTTGTTTGGAAGTTATTTTGTATGAAAAAAAAGACCACGTTTAGAGGTGGCTGTTATTACAGGTTCGACTCTATTAATTTGCTGGATTACAGACTGATTTTATATCTGTTAAAGCTGGATTGAAGCTTGGTAATTACTATATTTGTGGCATTGTTTGTCTTAAGAGGTTCTATAACGTCAGCATACTATATAATTTTTTTTTTAACTCGTAACTATGTCACGTTCATGTCGTCATTCTTCGAAGATGATGGTATTTAATATTTTGTTATTTGACAGTTAAAATTATGGGGATTTAGAGCATTTTATTTGTATCGATTAATTTCCAAAACGACGGAGACGATAGTAAACCAATTATAATATACCATATTGGTTTTTAAACATGCCCCTATTAAAAAAAAGATTTTCAGAAAAAATTAGGTGGTATCTAAAAGTAAATTCCATCTTCGGGCAATTTAGTAACGAGTAAAAATATGGTAAAAACACATAATATGCAGAAGATATTAAATAAATTAATAAATAGAAGTATGGTAAAATTTTCATTATATGCAGCTTTTGAAGAGCGACAAAGAATATACAGTAAGATGCATACAGATTTAAATTCAGAAATAATGAAAAAAGTCATAAATTTGAAGTAGTCGAGCCTTTGAACATCAACCACTGACAGGAATATTAAAAATGGCTGTTGTTTGAAGGTTATTTTGTATGCACTTCTGTTCAAAAAAGTTCCCAAAAAAAATGGTCGCCGTTTAGAGGTTTGTCCATAAGTCAAACCTTTAATAACAGCCACATCTAAACAGAGGGGGAGATTTCATTTTAGTTTTTACTTTGTTTTTCCCTCTGTTGTATGCATTTCTTTTTCTTCGTAGGCATTTTTCTGTTTTGTATTATATTTTGAATGGCAGGATCAGAATTTTTGATTCACTCGATACAATTTTCTTTGCTACTTTCTTTTGCTTAGTCATTTCTATTTATTGTTGATTCATGATGAAAATCATACTGGCATCAGATCTGTCAATATTTGTTATTATTAGTAATACTGTATTATTTATTTTACAAGTCACATAAATGTTCTGTAAAACGAATGATGTAGTATTTTCTATAATGCAACTTATTACACTTTTTAGCAATTTTCATTCGACATTTATCGCCCGTTTTTAGCTGTGAAAAACGCAAATTAATTTGAACGAGATATTTTCCAAAATTTCTTATATCTATATAAAAAAGTAAAGAATTTGTCACTTCAATCTTCCATTTAAAATATTAATTCAAAACTGTTTTTTTTTTTTTTTTTTCGGTAAAGTTCTTTTTTAAACAGATTTTTATGTGTGAAAGTTAAGATTTTAATTGTAAAATTATATAAATATTTTGAAGATTTTAATGGGTATGCTTACTTAATTATTTTGTTAATAATTCGTCAGTGATACATAGCTAAAAATTACAGCGTAGTCCAGGGATGGGCAGCCCTTGGTCCGCATATGGCCCGTGTTGCATAAAATATGAATAAATATATCAATTTCCCAGCTTAAGGAAGTATGCAGCAAAAATTCAAATGTTATTCTCTACAACTTATGTACTGAATAGTTTTTCCTGCAACGAATTTAGTAAAAATTAAAACAAGAAACCGGCTAACAGACACGTCGAAACTAATTTAAAACTAGCGGTGACTAATATTTAACCGAATATTTCTGACATATTACGTTTACATCAGTTTCAGAAGCTAAATTAAGTATACCTATGCTAATTTATAAATGTATACGAATAAATAATTGTGATTTACCGACATGTTTTCCCTCTTCTTTTGTATGCGGCCCGCATCAGTTTTGAAATGCGGCCGTTACGTAGAAGGAATGTTGCCCATCCCGAATATTTTTTCGTGTGTGGTACGCATAAAACACTGGTAAATGCCATATTAAAGAAATAAAATATTTAAACATTTTATTATAAGTTATAATATACAATATATAGATTAAAGACCGATAATAAACTGAATTGTTTTAAAATATAAAATTATGGTTTTGTTACGTAATAATTCTATACGAAAAGAATTGTTTCAATGTTTGTAATGCGCTTAAAATGTCTCACTTATAATATTGAAATTCATAATTTTTACAATTAAAATAACTAAAAAAACTATTAAATATATTCTGATGTATTTTTTTTCCATCTTCAGTCCTTTAAATTTAAAAAAATCTTATAATGAATAATCTCTGTTACCAGAAAAAGAATCGGATTGCAATAAACATTTATTCCAAAGATAAGCTAATTGTTTACAATTGAAATTTATTAAAGTCTACAATGGATAGAATAATCTCTAATTAGAAAATGTTTCATATTTAATAAATATTGATTATTATTAACAATAGTTAGTTGTGTACTGATACCGTAAAAGATGTAAGTGATATGTCTGACAAAAAGATTAAAATATTTTGCATTTATTTATTATAATAATTGTATAAAAAGAAAAGATAAAATGATAAATCAGTTTGTATAAGTGTTAATATCATTAAGTTTTCTTACGGAGGAGTTGAAGTAGATAAAGCGTAATTCGTTAGAGCTTTTTTATTGAAACATTTTTCCAATATTTTGATTGTTTATATATACAAATAAGCTACTCTTATACATTAATTGTGAATTTTAATATAAATATTTTGTAGGATTACTTCCTTTATTTCCAGTTTAAAATTCTTGCATTCGAAATACTTAAATTTGTTCGGATAATCATGTCAAAAGTAGGTTACGTCGATCGTTTTCCGGCAGAGATCTTCGGTATTTGAATGAATCCGAGAATCTGCGTACCTTAATTGAATCGACGTATAGAACGATGCAATAAAGGCAATATTTGATAGCTCGACACAAAACTAAAAAAAATTCCGAAACGTGGCTTGGAATACTCCTCGATAGGGATATGTATTTTATTAAAATAAAGCATTTAAATCTTGAATAGTCGACTATTCAATAATTTATATTAAGTAGACGCTTGGTTATATAATTGGATTTCTTTTGTATAGAATGTTTTGAAACTATACAGAAAATTAGCCAGCCAAATTGAAGAAGAAAAGTATTTTTGAAATAATGCAGCAGGATGATAAAAAATATATATATATATATATATATTTATTTATTTATTTTAGCAGCATCCTCTCTGTTAGCAGAGAAAAGAAATGGAGTTATTACTTTAAATGGCCTTTTATTGACATTTTTAGAAGCAAATACTCAAATTGACTTCCTTTTGCACATAAACATGCATTAGCACAATACGGAAGAGATTCTTTTAACGCACGCAAATATCTCGGGCTTACTTCTTACAATTTCCTGCTGTGTGCTGCGCAGGACACAATATCTCCTGTCAAGACATTCATTTATTTTACAGTTATGTCTAAAATGTTTCTTTGTACTTATTTTTTAAAGAAATTACATTATTAAACTATAAGTGCATTTTTCATTCTATTGCTTCATTCTGTTTTGGAAAGTTTTAGGCATTATTTTATTTTTTCTGGTTTAACTAGTTTAATTTTCTTTGTAAATTTCATAATGCTATTCATTTTTTTTCCAGCTTTTTTGTGTAACAAATATGTAAGTATAAAAACACACGTACAGACGTGATTCTGAGAAACTGAACTCTTTTTAATCTCTATAAGTAATTTTAATTAATATATACATTTTACGGCACTGGTTACAAGGTTTGCAAGAGGATTAAGTGGTTTCACCCCGGTGTGTATAGGTGAATTATATATATTTTTACATGGAAGCGATGATAATCGCTTATATCTGCAATTATTTATTTGTTTTCTAGTATCATTACTTATTAAAACTTTATATATATTTGTTATTTTAGATATATTTTATTTATAAAATGAAAATTACTGCTTTTAACACTTGTTCCCGTTGTTCTGCTTGATTAAAATCTACTGTTAATCTGGTTAATATTAATTTGTTCTTTGCAAAATAACAGAAATTCTCATCTCTTGCAAGAACAAAAAATTTTATTTACCTCCTTTTTATTATTCTGTTTTTGATTACTATTCATTACAGTGAATACGCAGCTTATTTTTTCATTTGTTACAAAAGTTATTTATTAAAATAAATTACTTATATATTCATTTCTGTGTCTACTTCCTATAATTTTTATTAATTCCCGCTCACATAAATTATTTTCATATTTAATTTAGTTTTTTAAATAAACAAAATGCCTCGACTATCTTCTAAAATCTTTAATCCGTGTTTATAATTCTTAAAATTATTTTTAATTGTTAACGTGATATTAAAGCATGTATTTTCGTCATTAAAAATTTTGCTTTCCGTCCAAAGCTTACGGCCGCGTCAACTTAATTGAGATCAGATTACTTTTAATCAGCAAAGAAAATTAGCATCATTTAACTTTATTTGATCGGATGTTTCGGCATTTTTAAGAAAATTGCTTCACTTGCGATGATAAATTTGTTATAAAATTGATAAGTAATCAGTTTGTAGCTTTTTTTTTTATTAAAGAAAAACATTTAATTGACAAATAGCAGAGTTTAATGAACGCGTTAGGATGAAAGATGTTTTTTAATCCAGATTTTTAAGTGTTAGACAATCTCTATATTAACGTAAAAGCTTTTTTTTTTAAATTCACGTGTCGTCTTTTGATAAGAGAGAAGTTTTAAAATATTGTATTTGATGTTTATTAAATATTGTAGAACAACTCTTCCGCACACTGTTTAAAAAGCAAATAAATGATTTTTGTAGCGATGAGAATAATACAGGTACCTGAATAGTTACTGTATAGTAAGGAAAATTTTAATAAAAGTGAAGTTTTACATAAGAGATAAAAGTCCGGAGGAGTGGGGTCCGGAAATCTAGCAGACCAGATTCTATGGGAGGTTATATGATGGTACGATTATGCGAATTTCTTGTTGCACAGTAACGTTTCAGACACCCTGTAATTATGGCTCGAAAAACAAGTTTTCAGTTTATTGTTTCTACAAGATTTGACTAGAAACTAATTTCTAATAGACTACAATGGCGTAGCGAGGGGGTGTATCATGCACCGGGCACCACTCGCAGAGGGGCGTCCAAATGGTCTCCAAGGCAAACTATATGTGTTTCTGGAGGGGGAGGGGGGTGCCAATAAAGTGTCGTGCCCAGGGTGCCAGTTAAGTTTGCTACGCCACTGATAGACTAAATCATAATTTCATAGATTTCCTTTAGTAGAAACTAAATAATAATAAAAATTTTTATAATAAGTTTAATAAAAAAAATAATAAAAACTCCGATATCATAGATTTCCTTTAATAGAAACTTAAGGAAATCTACGAAATTGGAGTTATTATTTTTGTTTTAAAAAAAAAATATATGTTTTAGATGGAGTTATTTCTAATTTTATCAAGAAGTTTTGCAGTCTTTTTCTTATATTTGCATTAGATATAAACGAAAGAAATCTCCAGTATAATTTTCATTCTTTAGAATGTGAGAAACTCTAGCAAATTCGTATATTAGATTAGATATTCGGAATGTATATTTGATTTAATATTCCTTAGAAATTTAACATGGGAAAATATAATTTTTGTTCAATATTAAAAATGTTTTTATTGATAGAACAGGGGAATATCGACAGTAGACATTCGAATTTCCCAAATGTAATTTTGTCATCTAGATATAATTTTCGAGAGAAATTTGTAATAAATAATATAACTAAAAGTGTTATCTGTTTTTATTACCGAGAAATTCTTAAATGTGATTTAAGATTTTCTTACGTTTAGGATTATTTTTTAGAATATACGAGATATCTTATTTTTTAATTAATAAATTTTACGTATGTTTGAAAAAATTACACGGCAATTACGATGTTTTCTTCTTTAGTTCGGCAAAGATTTTTCTTTCTCTTCGGTTAAGGAAACTATTACTAAGGAAAAGAATTGCTTTCTGGCATGCACACCTTGGATGGATTCTAAACACAGTTGTCAAAAACATAGAATTCATGCACTGTTTTCTTTTATTAGTGGAGATCTAATGGATTTTCCTTGGAGTTTCCGAAAGTTTTGTCGAAACCGTAAAAGTTTTTACTTTGTTATTTAATTCTCTTTTTTCTTTAAATTCCTTTTTAGATTTCCCAGGAAGTATATTTATGATCCATTAACAAATATACTATGAAATTCTGAGTTTTGTTTTAGTATAGAATTCAAAAACTTTTAATAAATTAAATAAATTGGAAGTTTTCTTTTAATCCGAAATGTTTATTTTCATATGTTTAAAAGAACTTTTATATAAATATTGTTGCGTAGCAATACTTAATTCAAAAATCAAACAGTATAATAAAGAACTTCTCTAAAGTCGGCAATTTATTAAATTTGTATGGAAGAAAGGTGGTTTGATTAGATTAATGTAATTAATTTTGTTCGTCCTTTAAAGGTATTATTTTTAAATGTCATAGCCGTGTATTTTCCATTTAGACGGTTTTATAAGCTTGTCAAATGTAATTTATTTTTGATACTAGAAAAATATCGAAAATATTAACTTTACTTTCCCTATTGTTAAAGTAATGGAGAGAATGTATTGCGAAATTTTGATCCTTTTTTTGTGTTTCTCAACACTTTAAGGCCCTCCGATTCCAAAAACATTAAAAAGATTGTACCAAATTCTGTCTACATCTGTGCGCTTGCATGCACATGTGTGGGTTAGTGTGAAGGATTTATGTTTTGCATTATATCCTGGAACCCGGGGACTAAACAGTTTTAAAATTTGACAGAAATACTTCTATATATGAGGCATTGATGCTGTTACATTTTGGAAGTCAAGAGAGTAGCGATCGTATCTCGAGTGGGGTCAGACTTAATGAAGATTTTACTCATTATCGACATTTCTGTTTGAATGCCAGGAGGTCGTACAATGGCACTTTTCAGCTTTTTTTTTAAACATTAAATTATAAATATGCATTTTTATAGTTATGTAATTAACGTAAATATATTGTTATAAGTTTCATTGCTTCCTATAGCTTATTGTTTTGTTTTTGTATCAAAAGATTTATAGATAACATAAGAGTATTATGGAATAATATGCAAATTTGGCATATATGTTTGTTTATTTGTTCGTTATTGTTGCACGTACGTAAAATAATTTCATATGCCCTTATATTTTTTCAAGAGGCATAAAACTCGAAAATTTATTAGAAAAGTATAGTTAATTAGTTTTAAATGTAAGGAACATCATGTATATTAAATTTATTGGTTTAGTTCGATGATTATGCAATTTATTTCTCAAAAATATTTGGAATGTGACGGGATAAAACAACACAGCGTGTGTGGACGATCTGCCGACGTGGGTGTTTCCTGGACGGACTTTCTGTAGGAAACTGACCCCTATTCATATGGTCAAATCATCGGTGAGGCACAAATTCTTGACTTTTAACCGGTATTTTGTGGTTTTGTCGGCTCGGCCACCGTGGGCTCAAAAATATTCAATAAGTTAAAATGATTGACACTTAGAAGAAATCCGTTATACGTCTTGAATTTATTTATATATCAAATAAGAAGTGAACCGTTACTAAAAGGTTTTATTTTTATCGTTAATTATACACCTAAGCCCCGTCTATGTACTTACCAAATATATATTTACGTTAATGGAAAAAAAATTGGAGTGAATACGAGGAAAAGAACCTGGAAACTGAATTATTTTTAATGACAAAAGATTTTTTTTTAAATTTTATTTTTTGTTTATAATTTAAGAACCGTTTGTTCTAGAGACTTCAAAGAGGATTATGTTCTGTATACTCCTTCACTTAAAGTATTTAACCAGTTTTTAATGCTACTTTCATTATTCCGAGGTCTTAGAAAGTTTTAATTTTTCGTGAAAAAGAAAAAAATTACAGTTGCATATCTAAAAATTTACGACGCGTTGCCATTAAAGTTCTCGCACGATCGATTTTAGAGATTAGTTAAGAGTGTTTAATGTAGATAACATCTAGGTCGATTTTTAAAAAAAAAAACATTATTTACAATCTTCTAATGCAGAATATGAATTTAAAATTAAATTTAACCTGATCGAGTGTAGTTGCATCTGGTGCCATTAGATGGAGCCACATTTTATACTCTCCTTGAACAGGTTATTTATTGACAGTAGCTGCATAAAGTTAACCTTGGTAATGCATTGTCTTTGAAGTTCAAGATACAGAAATTTCCTCTGTTGGCAAATACATTCGTGCCTTAAAAAGATTTAAATTATTTAGATATTTCTGTTTAAATATATATATATATATATATTTATTTGTTTATTATCCGTTCTAGTATTTGTATATCGTAATTACAGTTGAATTAATTTATCATGGTATGAAAATAAATGCTTTCTTACATTTAAATTTTAAGAGATAAACTTTTATTTAAAGCTGGTTATATTTAATGTAAAAATCTTATTGTCTTATCATAAGGGAGGAATTATAATAAATAATTCAAAAATAAAAATATTTACTCATAAATATTAAAATGAAATTAATCAAAAATCTTTCTTTTACAGTGTTTGGTTAAGTTTTTCAGGTGTTTGTTCTTTCGTATAATGAATTTATAATGATTATTTTTCGAAAAATAGAAAATAAAAGGGCAAACTGAAAAACTCGTTTGTTTTTTGAATTTTATATCATGTTATAGAATATTTAATGAATAGTTTTTTTAAAGTTTTTGCCTTGTGGATGGTAAGAGTCCTTTTTTCTTTTTATATCCCTCGTCAATTCTGTCGAACCAACCAGGGGGGTGGTCGGGCGGTGAAGGATAAACCCCGGCGTATCTGGGACCGACCACGGGATATCGTATTGCCCACGAAAATTTTCAGGGGGGTTGCTCGTCCAGATTTGATCTCGAGCTCCCAGAATGGTAGGCCGGCACCTCGACCGCCTCTGCTATCCAGCCATTCAAACGACTACTTTTGTTAACTGTTCTGTGCCGTCGAGAATGGATTATTGTAATATGTGCCGTATTCATTTCATTCTGAATAGAATTTGGGCTTAATGGTTACGATTTAGTTATTGATTTTGCTTATATAAAACGCTAAACTTTTTATTGTGTTTAATTATTACAGATAACTTTTATAATGTATGGAATTTTACATAAGCGTCGTGTTTTCGTCACGTAGAATCAATATATATTGCAAAAGAGTTGAGTGTTTCGAGAAAATAGCCACTATCCGTCAATAAGTACGAAAATGTTTAATGTGTTTGTGTGTATGTCTATAATGTCTTTTACTGTTCTTGCATGTCTGTTATTAACAAACAATAGCAGTTTGAATATTCTAAGAAAAAATCCGAAGACCGAAATTATAAAAAAAAAAAAAATTTCCAAGTAAGCATCTGGATTGAAAAGTAATTGTATTTTAAAACTGAATTATGTATATTGTTAAAGTTTATAATAATTGATGGCTGAGTTTACATTTAATAATTTGAATATTTTTTCCATCTGAACAAATCAATTTTTATGTTGTATGCATATTGTCAAATTGATGTTTAATGCATTTTTGATTAAAAAGAAAAATTATTCTATTTTTAAATTCAGTTATTTTGAAGTAACTGAATGAATTGGCTTAGTGCAAAAATAAACAAAACCTGTTTTTGCGGTTATTTATTTGAAAAACGTTGATATAACGTATAAAACATACATAAACTTTCCCTCTTTATAAGGAAAAATTCACTCGTATAATATAAGAGAGCGCGTACATTTAATGAAAACTTTAAACTGGCTTTGCATTAATGTTGTCGGTGTTAATGAAGAGTTAAAATTTGCACACATTTAAAAGCATCCGATGAATTATTTTCAAATCGTTGTCTCTATGTAAATTTTGCACAACTCTATCCTTATTTGATTGTATAATTTAATGAAATCTCCTTACAAAGATTTAAGAATTAGAGTCCAAGCTATACAGCAGTGTTATAGGATGTATTCTATTGGTGCTGTTTTCATATAAAGTCTGTATGGTAACTGCATTTTTAAATTTTATTGTACAGAACTTGTTTATGGATCTTGTTGAATTGAAGTTAAACAATGAGGTGGCTATTTAGTCATAATAAATGTTATCTTGATTTCAATTATAGGTCCTAAATTTAATCCGAAATACAAAATATAGTGAATTATATACTTCGTAATTCAAATTTCAATTTTATTATTCCTGTTAGTCTGTTGTTACGTACTTATTGATCGATTACAAAGATTCTGTAAATTTGTCGTATTTAAATTGTCCTGATCCTGAGATCTCCCAGATCCTACCACTATGGAATACCTGGGAGGCTCTTGAAAGACTCTCAACCGCTTGACTCTCTCTAGCCATCAAATGTAAAAATTTTCAAAGATTTTAAAGATTACAGGTTAGTCATTTGTCTAACATATAACTTTTCTAATAGTTAGAATAATTACATTTATCAATATTTTTGCCATAGAATCATAACTAATGAGAAGAGAAATGTTTGTTTAGTTTGAATACCATAAAAAGAAAAATTTCAATAAATTAGAAATGAAATACAGATACTCCTCACTTTACGACCTATCTGCTTAACGACCAATCGAGTTTCAACCTGCAATTCGGGGAATCCCCTTTCTCGGCTTGAGTGTCGGTCGGTGGCCAATGGTGACATGTGCACTAACGCTACTATAATAGGCTAATAGCATACTATAATAGTTTTTTTATGAATAATTTGAAGTTTGTTGCGTAATTTGTTATAATTTTACAGCGATCCTATATTCCCGGCGCAAGCTCCTAGCTTATCGACCGATTCGCTTAACAACGTAGTCGTCAGAATGGAACTCCATCGTAAAGTGAGGAGTACCTGTGTATATATATATATGATTAGAATACTATAAATACTTAGCTCATCAGTATCCAAATGAATAAAACCACTGAACACTTGGTAGTTGGTTGCAGGCTTATGTGCAACCAACAATCTGGTTGCATGGAATTTTCTGGGTCTTGTTCATGTATGTCGGGTCGCCAGAGTGGTCAATATCGACTCACAGGGGTCGATATAACATTATTAGGGGGTCGATTATCAAGCTTAGGCTAAGGATAAGGAGGAGCTAAGGATCAAGCTTATCAGTCTCTCACTGATTGTCAGTTACAAAAATTATTATTAACATAATATACAATAAATGAAAAACAAATGCAAAATTAAAAGAAATGTATTAAAATAGTAAGTGCTTTGTTTTGCTTGTAACACAAATCTTTTTGGTGGGGGTCGACGTGAGGTTTCAAAAACTTGTAGGGGGTCGACGATCAAAAGAGTTTGGCAACCCTTGATGTATGTAAAACCTTAACTGGGACGAGTTTTCCATTAAAGCCCTCTCGGGTGGTACCTTCCCTTTGGCAGATTGCATTATTCTTATCCTATCAATACTACTATAAATACTTCTGTTTTACATAAAATATTTATTTGATAAATTATTTTATTTTTATACTGTATATAGAATGCAACCTTTTTTATAACAAGCTTCTAAATTGAAATTTTTCTTCATTAATAGTAATTTTTACTGAAATAAGAATTTTAAATGATACAAAAATGTTTTTTGTTTAATGTTATTTTATTTATTAAAGTTAACCAGACTAAAGACTAATATTATTATTACTTTATTAAATGTTATGGCACGAGTATTGTTTGTTTTGTTGTCGTTAACTGAGGTTTGTAAGGAAATTGGCAGTCACAGCCAGTTAACATTGCAAGACGTCTAAAGTGTTTCCTTGAGGCACAACCAGAAGAAGCTATCCCTGCACTCGTTAGGCACAGAAGAAGCAATCCAAGAACAAAGCAATCCTGATCAATTGCTTTGTTCTTGTGTTTTGTTTGCTTTTTGTGCATATTTTCCAGCACGCAATGCTATTTTTACTTTTGACCCGAAGGCCTAAATTACAATAGGCATGCTCAGTTGCATCAGAGATCACAGATGTTGTCAGTTTTAACTCTTCTGTATATCAAAAACCTCTCTATGTTTTACATTTAAATGGGCTCTCGTTACATTTTTGGATTCCTTGTCTTAATTAATGGAAAATGGCAAAGTTTAATCAAAATCACTCCATCACATTTCGAGAACGAACATGATTCTATAAACCTCGAAAAGAGGCTTTGCTAATGCTCCGTGAAGTTTAGAATACAAACAATGAATTTTATATAGGAATTAATGCTAGAAAAATATAAAGTTGTTTTATTTAAAAAGTAAATCTTATTTCAAGATAAACAAGTAAGAATAGAATTTATTGAATTTTGAGTTGTGGCGTACGTTCAAATAGTTTTTCATATATTACGGATTGATAATCAAAAACAAAAACATTTAATTCCGTAGAAGTTATTGAAAAAAAAATTGTTTTTATATTGATATCTCAATTCATTATATGCTTTTGAATTGCCAAATATGACAGGATTTTCATACAATGTTAAAAAACTGTTGGATTGAAAATTATATAAGTAAATATTTCTCAAATACAAGGATGCAATTAAGGTAAAACTTCATTTAATATATAACTTTCCTTCTTATAAAATATATCTGTTTACAACTAAGTCTCTATTCCGAGTAATTTATTTACAATAAAGTGAATTTTTCTCAAGTCAATTGTTCATTTAAAGAAGAAAATTACTCTCTTCTGGATAGCAAAGTTGACCGTTTTTTATTTTATATTCCTCAGTTGTCGTCTTTTCCTTTCTTGTAATGTTTGTTTTTATCTTTTTAAATTTTTATTCACTTTGTACAAGATTAAATTTTCATCTTAAACTCTCTATTTTTATTTTTAAAAGATCATTTTTGATTTTGTTGAACCCAAGTGTGTTTGTGTGGTTTACTTCCATTTATTGAATTGGTTTTAATACTTTTTACTTCTGGTATTATTTATTATCGATAAATTACTTCTTAAGTTATATTTTCATCTTAAAGAACATATTTTTGTTATTTTATCCTGCGAGATAAATGTATCAAGGTCTTGTTTGTATGCCGCTCTCTCAATTTTCTCCGATGTTCGGTCCACGTTAGAGTGGTAAAATGGTTTCACTCGTAAACCTTTGTTATAATATATGCCAGAATGGTAAGTTTTCTCTATTTCGATAGCCCGTTTTCCACTTTCTGCTAATTAAATGTTTTTATCTTCGATAATCTTTTCATATTAATGCTTTAAAAGTGAGACAGATTCTTGACTCGTGATGTGATTGACCTTCTAATGACGCGACTTTAGATTATAATCTGGTAGCTGTCCAAATCAGATAATAAACTAGTTCATAAGTATTTATTGGATGGATGTTTTCTGATATTTAAACCTTTAAACATTTCACTGAGATTTCTTTTCTGTGTTTTCCTCCTTTCATAAAAGTCATACAATTATCGTAATTGATCATTAGAAGAAATGTTTCATTTAGTAATAACTTAATAGGAGTCTTCTCTTTTATTCTTTAAGAAGCTTTATAGATTTTTAAATGAAAATGTCAATGAATTTCAGATAAGTTTTCTCGTTCTTCTAATTTTTGTTTTTTATTAACATATTCTTGAAAATTTACCACTTTGACAAATATGTAGATTTTTTTAATATTTTTACTTCATTTCTGTGGTATTTTTGAAACTTGTTTTAATTAATTTATTTTGGATACTTTGTCATTAATTAATTTTAAGCTGGATTGTTTTTGTGTATTGTGGGTGATAAATCTCCGCTTTTTTTCGGTCATTACCTTTGAATTTTTGCTATAAAAAATGCAAAAATTTAACAATTTATACTAGCGTAAATTCTGTTATTTGTAAAGTTATAATAAACTTTCATTTCGAGAAATTATGCTGGTTTATTTTCCTGCAGATTTACTGTTGTAATTCAAAATAATTTTCACACTATATATATATATTACAGGAAATTTTTAGGAATGCAATTTTATGAAATTAACACGAATTACTTAGAAAACTGTATATTAAAATGAAAAATTTATAATAATACTCGACGCACACCAGAGTAAATATAAATAATACTTCGTAAAAACCTTTAACCGGCGCGAAGAATGAATAATTTTCTGCGCTAACGTTTTCGGATCCCTCCTAGACATTAGCGTAGAAAATTATTCGTTCCTCATGCCGGTTAAAGGTTTTTACGAAGTATTATTTATAATTTGGTTTTACAGCATGAATTTGTTGAGCTGCACTAATCTTGTTTGTGGTTTGAACCCAACAATGGTTTGTTACACTAGCCAAAAACGTTTGTTTTTACAAAATTAAATGATGGATTATAAAGGATTTTTATACTACAAAGCAGCGTGGTTTCGGTTGAATATTTTAATTTATCGTATTATTCTTCCGGATAAATTTTATATTATGATTTGCGTTGTATTGAATACAAAACATAAACATTAGCAAATTTTTTTTTACTGAATTTTAAAAACTCTATTATAATATATTATGGAAAAAAATTAAATTACTTACCAAGTTGTTTGGTTAAATAAACACAGTGTCTCAATCTTTTAATTTTATTTGAAGAAATTTGCATACTATTATTGAATTTAGCATTCCAAAAGAAATTTTATAAAGTACTTCTCATATTCTGAGTTACAGTGCTTATATTTGCTGCTTTTGTCAAGAAATATAACTCTTAAACAAAGAATTTTCCTAAAGTACATGTGTTGTGTCAAGTATCATTTTAATGAGTTTTCCCAAATGATACGGGGCCAAACAAAGCAACGTTGTATCACGTCATTACAAACATTGAAGGGCTATGTGCAATCAAATTTGTTGTTGCGCCATCCCGAACGTTTACACCTGAATTGATGTGACAACAATTTGATTCTGTGTGACTAAAGACGTATCTTTTCAATCTTTCTAATGATTTTTGAAGAGACATCTCGTTTTATTTTAATGATTATTAGTAAAGAAAATAAAAATTATTAAACTTTTATATGACATAAATACTAATTTATTTTGAATAGGTGAATAACAGTTTTATTTATTAATTATTATTGATTTTTTTTTAGATAATATATTATATCACGTAATTGAATTTTTAAAAAATATCTTGAAATAATATTAATTATAATTTTATTCCATAGGAACATCATCTACAACAATGACTCAAAGTATTGAAAGTCCTGTGTCTTCGGCTGCAGTAACAGTTTCCAGTCCAGTTGGCGAGTCGTACACATCTCAGCAAGCACTGTCGTCTCAAAAACGTATGATGTCTTCGGGTTTCCAACCTCCTCCTGTGTTAGATGAAGGAAGTCAAGCTTCTAATACGTCGGCTTCGTCATCCCTTCCAGAAGAACACGCTACAACTCCCAAACCCAATAGTAAATCAACATTGTCTCATCCTCCAACACCAAATACACTTCCATCTCCAGGAGCAGCTTCAATGTCATCTTTTCACGATGAATTTGATAGCGTTTCCAGTCCTAGCTGGCCAAGAACTCCGGCTAGTCCAGTAAGTTGTGTAATTTCTTAATCTATAAACATACACATATATATTTTTAATATTCCACTGAGTTGTAATTATTATATTCCACTTGATATATTTATAAATTTGCTTTGAGAAAACTCAGGATTATCAATTTCTAGGTTTGCAAAATATTAAGTCAAAGTTTCAAAGATTGAGTCATATAAACAAATATTTTTATCAAAAAATAAAATGTTGCTCCTTCTCGGATGAATAATATCAATTGTAATCAGTTCATTGAGTTCATAACATATTGTTAACTTCTGTCATTTGTTTTATGTACATATATACAGGCTCATCCAAAAAGAACGCTATCATTTACTGTAATTATGTTAATTATTATTACCCGAGACGTATGCGTTGTGTACCAAACAATACAGTAAATGTCCCAGGGTTTCATCTACCATCTTCATTCAAATGCCTTTTTGCCTGCTGCCTCTAGGAAGTGCCATAAACAAAAAATGGCAGCTCCGCGACAGAGAAGGCATTTTGTGTTTTGCAGTCTGCAAAGTCAGAATCGGTCATCGTCGTGCAACAAGAATGTTTGCCTTAAGTGGTCGATCACCGAAATTGTCTGCGAAACTCGCAAAAGATCATGTTGCACGGCAATGACTGATTTCAACTTTGCAAACTACAGAGCATAAAATGCTTTCTCTGTTGTAAAGTTGCCATTTCTGCTTACTGCACTTCCTACAGGCAGTAGATTAAACTAGAGCATTTACTCTATCGACTGACGCGCATTGCATTACTTCTCGGTAATAATTAACATTATTACGGTCATTCGAAATGGTAGTATCGTTTTTGGAAGACCCTCTACATTTTACACGTTGAAAAGCACTTTTGAAATTTAGAAATCTAATTTGTGTATTGAATCTAATTAATAATTTAAAAAAAACTGATAACTATAATTTTATCTACAGGTAGTGAACAACCAAGTCTATGAGCATACACATCATTAAGGTTGTTAAAATTTTTATTAATATAATTGCTCCATGTTAATGTGTTGCTTGTTATTCAGTATGATCAATTATTGCATGGCATGATAACAAATTTAAACAAAAATACATCAGAAACAAATACAATTTATTCTTATTATGGTATTATTATTATTATCTCTGTATTAAGATTTGCATGTAACTATATGTATTGATATTTTGATATATGTAAGTTGATCAAATCAGAGTTACACAGCTTTCAACTCATATATATGATGATAAATTTAATTATGGTTATATCTAATTCATAATAAAATAAAAATTAAGTATTCTATACAGATGCTAATGTAAGAATGTAGTACTTTATAGATCATTTTTGTGTTGAAATTTATAATGGTAGCGATCAGTATAAATTTCAACAAATTGTAGTCGTAATATTTTTGAAAAAATGATGATAAAATTTACTTGTATATATTTTAAAATTATGGAAGAATCTCAATAATTTATCATTGTTTAATGTATTAATTTGGTTATTCCAAATTGTAGCTAACGTTTCACATCAATATGTTTATGGTAAATAGAACATATACCAGGGGTGGCCGAACCTTATGAAATTAGTACCCATATATCACTTATCAGAAATATGCAAAAGCCACATTCTCTATCAGAACTGTATTTTATATATATAATATAAGTTTGTTAAAATAAATTGTATAAGTAAGCTGTACGGAGCCACACTAAGAGCCATTTGCATCTTGCTAGCTTCAGTTTGGTCACTGGATGTATACTATTAATTTATACTACGTAAAAATAAGTTTATAAGTCAACTGCATGAAAATGCTGGTTAAGTTTAAAGAAACGACAGGCTCGTAATACCAAAATAACCAGCAGAAAATTTAAAAAACTCACATTAACAAATGTCTTTGTCATTATTTAATGATCATCATTATCGTTTGCTAATATGATTTTTTTTATTTTCTTCTAGTTTTTTGGTGTTATGAGTAGTCTGTTGTTTCCTTAAATAAGTTTTTCATATAATAATGTTAATATGTTAGGTCTGAATTAGTGTTAGATACTAACAATATAATTATACCAAAATCACTATTTTGAGAAAAACGTATGCTTTGTTTAATATCTTTTGTTAAAAAAACTGTATTGCAATATTATAACACATGTTGTGATGGATTTTAAATAATAATTAAGTATTTTACTGTATCAGAATTATACAAATGTAGTTCATTACCAGTTAATACTTATAAAATATATTAGAAATGTCTTTGTTAATTACTAAGTAGAAAGTCAAAATTTTATTAGAAGATAAGTAAAATAATAATATAAATTATCAATCCATTTGAGACAATATTCAGAGTTAAGATTTATTATATGCTAATTACATGTGTGTATTCTTTAGATACAGTTGTAGTTTGTACATGACGTCTAAATATCAAACTGGATGAAGTTAATATAAAAACCAAAATACCATTACAATCCAGCATTTAGTTTTAGATGATCAAACATTTTCGGCTAGCTGCTAGCAACTGTTGATTATCCATTAAAAGTCGACAAATACGAATTCAATCGAGGCATAATTTTATTTGTATTTATCTTATATCTTATTAATAAGAATGAAAGAAAGAGCAGGCCTGAAAAGAATATTACAGTCAAACACATAAGTCAATTGTTGTTTTTTTAAGAAAATTTTAAAAGATTTTCACTAAAAATAAATTTCACACATTTCACTATAACAGTAGGATACGCACTATTCATAAATAATTGAAAAATTTACTCTACATTACTCAATATGTAGAGTATTTGAAATCCGAACTCTACATATTACTGTCATTTTTAAATATACTAGACTCCCACTAATCCGGCTATTCCTTACACAGATGAGTGCCAGATTAGCACAAGTGCCCAATTACCGAGAACATACAGACCTAATACTCGTGTAAAGAAATGAATGACACGGTCCATTGCCCTTTCCGAAGGTATGCAGGGAAATAATACGGCATGCTGACGTGCAGAAATGTACACAGAAATGAAACCCAAGTAAACAGCAAAATGGGTTGCATGGCACGATTAATATTTTCATAGAAACCGAATCTCATAGCCAATTACACTGGGGGGTGTATGCTAGATAATTGAGAGATCAGATTAGCAAGCATGTACTGTAATTTGTTATAATAATTTGCACAGTTATATTTTTGTTTATTGTGTTCATTTTTATTGTCATTTGCAATTAGGATTTAATAAAAATATAAATTAAAAATAATAATAATAATTGTCTGTGACGTGATAAAACGTGTGATAACCTACCATTCAAATTATTTAAAAACTTTTCGAGATGTACATTCACTTTAGTACAGTAAAATAATTTATATAGGATATATATGTTGAGATAAATATATTAAAACTTTAAACAATAAAACTGTGTTTCGAATGATAAGATTTTACACTTAAATTAATAAATAATTCTAGAGTTTAAAGAATCGAAAATTCTACGTAAAACAAACGAAGTTATCACACTCGCAATTCTACTAAAACTTGACCATCTCTCAGTATTAAAATTCTTTAATACACACAGATTCTAAAAGCAATAACAGGTTACTTTCAGGGGTGCATTGCTATCTTTATCATGCAAAAGTTTACTAAAAAGATAATTTAAGTGTTTATGCGCATAAGAAAAAATTTTAGATGTTTGTTTGATGTTCCGCTCTGACCAAATCTTTTGCCTGACGAAGGCGGTAGCGCACTGTTGTAAGTACTTGCTTATAGAATTTGTTTTTTTAAAGAATTTTAATACCGAAAGACGGTTATTTAGTGTTTTTTTTTTTTCACTTGCAATTCTTTGTGATTGAATTAATCATTAAAGTACAAAATTTATACATAAATAAGTAACAGGTAAATGAAAACAGTTATTAAAACGTTCGGGACACTTTCAATATCAGACTCTGCAGTATATATTCTGCTTTATGTATGTTGTGTTAAAAGTATACTTGGTCGACTTTATATAAATTTCTATCAGAACTTTCTTAGAATTATAATTCGATTTTAGTTGATGAATAATCTGGCTTTTGGATACGGTTCGACTTCGGAACAAAAAATAAGTTAGCCTACATGAAAATGTAATGAAATAAATAGAAATTAGAGTAAGCTAGCTTGTACGTAATTGATTAAAATAGAACTTTCAAGTATATATGTTATTTGATTGAATATGATAATTTTTTTTTTAAATTGTCAGGCAAATAATGCTTCTAGATGGCAAGCAGTTAAGTAAACAAGCCAATGATAGACTGTATCATTGACTCGTTTACTTAACTGCTTGCTGTGTAGAAGCATGCAATGTGATACCAAATATAATAACATACAAAATGTGCGTAGTAGTCTCTAATGGTTTCTTTTAATCAAAATAAACTCTAAAACAATGAGTTTTAAGTTAAAATGGATTAAAAAAATGTCGTCAATGATAAGTTATTGAGATTTTTTTATTGGTTTTTGTCAAAACCTGTTGCCTTATCGTATCGCTTGCTTTCTGCAAAGTAGTCGATACCGATATTGCCTATTTCAAAAGAAATAGTTGAGTAAAATTGAAAATGCCAATTATTATTTTCTTAACAATAAAGGTTGAATTATAAGGACTTGCCGAGTTTTTAATAATTATTAATTGTTCTAATTCTAATGTAGCGACCTGATGGATTACTGAAGTTATATGATATGTCAGAAGAGCCCGATCGTCGGAATTTCTTGGATAAACTCATTATGTATAACGAAGAGAGAGGAACTCCCATAACTCAGTGCCCTACAATAAGCAAGCAACCATTGGATCTGTATCGTCTATATATTTCTGTGAAAGAAAGAGGAGGGTTTGTGGAGGTAAGTTTAAGATTAACGTAATATATTTTCAGATGCTAATACAAAATATTTCAATGTTATTACAAATAAAGTTATTTTGACCATATTCAATTGTCTTCGCACACCAGGATGAAATATAAAAAAACACACTTACGTAAAACCAGTTAACCAGAGTGGTAGAATTACAAGGAACACTAACGTTTTCAAAGCCCCGTCTGGGCTCTTCTTCAGGCTTTATAGTAAAAAGAGAAGCCATACGTTGAGAATTGAATAGTTTCCTTTTAAAAAACCATTATTCAAATCATGCCACATGGAAACCTTCCAATAGATTTAAATGAAATGAGCAACGATTCGTGTAAAGAGCATGTGCCTCTTAATGACGTTGATGGTAATATTTTAAAAATTATCCTCTAGCAGGATCTGCCACGCTGTTGAAAGGGCCATCTCTAAAATTGATTTATGTGGTGATACATCCTGCTCTGAATATTTCTGTAGCTTCTAAGAATTTGAGATGTTCTGGGTGATTGGTAGTGAGGATAATGTGGGCTGCGTTAAAGTCTGCCGTGATGTCCTGATCAGTGGCATATGTTGAGAGAGCCGTTGTAGACCAATTGTGAAGTATATCTGCCTTATGTTCTTTAATCCTTACCCCAATTCCTAATATCCTTATCCCTATTCGATTCTCAACGTATGGCTTCTCTTTTTACTATAAAGCCTAAAGAAGAGTCCAGATGCGGCTTCGAAAACGTTAGTGTTCCTTGTAATTCTCCCACTCTGGTTAACTGGTTTTACGTAAGTGTGTTTTTTATATTTGACCATATTATCACATGGGTCAGTATATATCTATAATACTGAATTAGCATTAATACTAACTCCTTTTTCATTACAAACATTGAAACAAAGTAAAATATTTATCTTAATGTCAATACATTATTATCTGATTGTTATTTGCTGACAATTATTAGCTTCTCAGAATTTATTCATAAATAATTAAATTCTTTCTTAAATTAAGAGTATATTTTTTAATTTGAACATTTATTGTGAAATCGGGGGGTCCGAAAGAGTCGAAACCCCACTCGACTGACACCAATATGTGAGATCCCGGGGAGGTAAGAGGGAGTCGTACCTTCCGTTCCGGCAACTCACTTGTCAAGGATGGCTGTTACGTTGACGGCGCGTTACGCGAGTGGATGAGGAGGAAGGATGGGGTCGACGATAAGGCGAAGCCGACAGTCAAGAAAGACACCATTTTATAACAAAACAAGATTTATTAAAAGCCAAACGAACAAAACTATACTTCTAACCTCATATACAAAAAGGGGCCGGAGAGAGAGAGTTTACAAATATTTGTTCATACCTCTATAAATTACGTAATAGACGGAGTCCAGCGAATGTCCCTTAGGTAAATATTCACTCCGAAGTAATAGAAATCTTCGGGATGACGGAGAGTCCTGTATTTGGCCGGTGGCACGTAGAACCTTAGAAAATTCGAGGCGGGTCAGTGGCACTTAGAAACGTAGAAACTTCGGGTTCGGTCGATGGCGCAGTACGATTCGTACTGGAGAGACAATCGGAGAGCCCTTTAGGGGGGAAGGAAGCGTCTTTTATAAGTTTTTCTTGACAGGAAAACCTGTCACGTGATCGATAACAGATCGCAATTTGGGCCATAGGTGTTCCCAGACTTTAAATAAACGACTAGCTCGGACGCTAACTGTAAACCATCATGCAAGATGATCTACCTGCATCCGAGGGAACAACGGCTTGTTGATAGTTAGGGGCGATTGTTGCCCGTCGAGGGTCAACAATTTCCCGGGTATGGAATGTTGTTGATTAAGTCGTTTATAACTGGAGTGAAAAAATTCAGAAATTTCTAGGTTTTTAACTTCCAGATTTCACATTATTATATCAGTACCTTTTAATAAATGCATACTAATTAAAAGAATGTTTCAAAAATGGACTTTTTTGTGACTTAATAATTTAGTGTCAGGCCCTGTTTACATTCTAGTGCAGTGTGGTGTCATAACGAGAGTTCTGCTACTTTTGCTACTTGTTGACCTATAGACACGCACATCAGCACACACTCCAAAATTGAACAATGTTCGGCTTTGATGTTTGATGCCAATTATCTGCTGTGCCAAATTAGCTGCTGGCCAGAATTTGACTATAACCCTTATCTTGTCACCTCGAATAACAGCTAGTGACCCCCCCCCCAAAGCTCCACGCTGGACTATAAAGTGGCCTTGGTTATCTTCGTCAAATATTAAAATAAGTTAAAAAACCAATAATAACATTCATAGAAAAACTCTTTCAAACTTTAGGTTAGTTTTATTACACGATTATGTTATCAAAGGTATAAAATGTAAAAACATTGCTTGATTACAGTTTTAAAATTTGATAAAATAATACATTTTTTCTTTAAATTTTTAAATGTTTATATCTCAATAGACACTTAATAATAATTAACAGTCTAACAAAAGTAAGTATTTCACATAGAGTGAAATATTAACGGCATATTTTTATTATTACTGTAACGAAATTCCATAGTGTTTCAGTTTTGTGAATAAGTCACTTTTAACATTGAGTATACATAAATTTTTGAATTAAATTTTTGAGTATACATAAATTTTTGAATTACATTCATTAATTTAAATATTATAAAGAAATATATATATATATTTATATGAAAAGACATGACATTCATTTCTTTTGTAACTAACCACCTCTTTAAGCATTATTAAAATTTTAAATTAAGAAATTATACTTATTTGTGCGCATTGTAATAATATTACGCTTAGTTTAACTTCTGCGATAATTTTTGTAAAATATATTATTTATTCGCGATACCGAAATGTTAAAAGAAGTAAACGAGCGTATATAAATACAGCAGAATTAAATGAATATTAAAAATCATATTTATTACTATTGATTATTACATAAAATATCAAATTATCCAAAAAAAATAGCTAAATTTTTCTAAATTACTGGAAGAACTTGAGAGTTTTTCTACTTAGTAATAAAGCTTTTATCAAAAATTTCATTGCAGTACGTAACACCGTTATATATTGTTACTTGGAGGGGTTTGTTCGATTTGTATTCATTTTTCATTCAAATAAGTATTTATCAATGCAATTACAATTGATGATTTGTGAAATGCGTTAAGGCGATACCTTCGTTTTCATTGTTACTTCAAGAATTACTGTTATAATAATATAAATTTTTACATGAATTTCATAACAGTTATTATTATAATAGCATTAACGTTAATATAATCTATTCTAGAACAAGTTTTTCCCACCTTAAAATTATCTATATTTGACTTTATTTTTGTTTTAAATAAAGAAGAAAATATTTGAAAGCACTTACGAATCTAGTGGCACAAATTTAAAATTCGATTTCTGTTAACGAATCTGTTTTTGATTAGTTTTGGATTTAATTAATATATTTTAATGGTGTTTATTGACACTCCATACTGGATAAAATAGTTTGGTTTAGATTAGAGTTGTCCTTGATTAAATCTGATAATTTTTGGCATCTATTGATAATTCTTAGTTGTCTGTATGTTTATTTACTGAAAATATTGTATAGTAAAATATTTTTTATTGACAACTTGATATAATTTTTCTATAGTTAATATTTTTGTAGGTGTGTGTGCGTGTGTGTATATATATATATTTGTGTATATACATATATAATGTGATGGAAGTACAAAATTATATTGCCTCAAACTTCATTTTATTTATAGGTCACAAAATCTAAACAGTGGAAAGATGTAGCTGCAGCGGTTGGAGTGGGAGCATCATCCAGTGCAGCTTACACTCTTCGAAAACAATATATTAAGCATTTACTACCATACGAATGTAAATTTGATCGCGGTGGGATTGATCCTCAGCCTATAATTAATCAAGTGGAAGCCGCGACAAGGAAAAAGGGAAAGAATTCTTCAGGTAAAATTCGTCTTTTTTACATTTATAAGTCCTCGTCACTTAATTGCGATGATGGTTTTGAAATTTGTGAAAATATATTACAGTATTTACACAGTCCGAATCCATAAGTGGGAATCTGCACCTTCATGCCAAATGTGGTCTATTTTGGCTTGTAGTGCTGCCTGGAAACAGTATAAAATTGTACAAATTTAATTCGGCTGTAAATTTTGAATTATTTAAGTGTGTTTCTGTACTTTTTTCTACAAAGACATGTATCTAAATACAGTTTATATATATTTTTGGTACATATATAATGAATATATACACTTATACAACTTTCTATACAACATGCAGTCTTAATGAGACACGGCCTTCTGAATACAAGAAATTCCCCATCTTTGATTGAAACACTTTTATGTAAAGAAGGCAAGAGCAGTTTTTATTATATTTTAGTAGAAAAAAAGCTTATACATTGAGATAAAAAATAAAACTTTTTAATTTAATATATAAGCTGCAGTAATCTGTTTTTTCATAAGCCACCCACTTACATTTTAATCATTCTTGTTTAATACATGACATAAAATCCATGAAATTTCTTGATTCGTATTGTCGTATTGTGTCATTTTATACAGCATTATGTATATAGCTGACATTTGTAAATATATATATAAGTTTCTGTGACATATCATGTTACAGAAGCTTATATATGGTTTCTTCAAATAATCTTTGCACCACAACATTTTCATTTATAAAGTGTATAATTTCATTTATTTATTTTATTGTTATTGATACAAATACTTTCATACAAGGGGGAAAATGAACGTGAATTTAGAAAATAAACAGCCATGTAATAATTTCTTAATTTATGCTTAAACATTACAAATAATACAAAGATTTATCAAAAAAGGTAAATAATTTATATATTGTTGTCTTTGACGTATTCCTACTGTATAAATAATTCTTTAAAAAATCATCAAGTCTCTCTCTTTAACAAATGTAAGACTGGACGCAATGCAAAAATGTGTTAGTATGCAGTCCTGATCAGTAACACAATATAGGCAAGAATGCCCCCTTAGAAATATCTATATGCCGACCACTCACCATTATCCAGTATTTATTAAGACATAGTTGCATTAACAAACTTTTCATAGAAAATCCAGTGTTGTATTATAAGTAATTAGTGGTCTGCCAACCCGTACTTCTTTCACAAATATTATGTCCCTGAACTAAACATGAGCTATATCTTGATTCCATAATTGTTCACATCTAATTTGCATTAAGTCTTCAATTGCAACTGTGAATGATTCGAAAATACAAAAAAAATGGCCTAAATCAGAGATGGCAAACTTTTTGAGGTTGTGCACCTTATAGGAAGCATAGTTACCTCTATAAATGTTAATGCATGCCATAGTTTCAGACTTCAAATAATGATATTTAAAGAAATTAAATGAATATGCTTTAATTAAAATAAATTTAAAAAGCTGATTGAAAGAAGGATGATCAGATGATAAATTGAAATTGTATGTTACATTACATGCCACAGTTTGCCACCCCTGGCCTAAATTATCAAAAATGATAAAGCTCAATTTCTCTTACTTGAATTTCCTTTCTTTAGTAAAGAATCATGAACACATTAACGAAGGTCATGATGAGGAAGATCGATAATCTTAGACCAGAACAACAAAATATTAATTTTGAGCGGGGAGTGTCCCTAATTCCAATCTTACAAGCACAGAATGTTTAAGCTTGAATAATCTTTTGAAATATCTTAATTGCACTTTCTCAATTTTTTCAATAAGATCCAAATGCCAAATTGGAATCAGATATGTCAATTTAGACTTTAACATAGCATGAAAAAGTTTAAACATTGCTTTAATAGAGCTCATCCTCGTTGTTTCTGTAGTGCCAAAAGACAACCTGTCTTCTGTTGTATATCTTTCTCTACTATATCCAAATGATAATTAAATACTCCAGAGGAGGAAAATTTCTTCCTAAATATTTACAACGAAAAACAAAATTAACTTCTACATTCTTAATAAAAATTTTATCAGTTGTACAAAGTCTTCCTCCATTACAAAACACCAATCCCTTTGTTCTCTCAAAATTAATAGTAAGCTCATTTCTCATCATATAATCAGATAATAAAATCAGTTTCTTATGTAAAGATGACTTTTGGTCTGCTAATAATAATACATCATATGCATATAGAAGACAATGCAGCTCATCCGTGACATTTAGGTAAAAACCCGAAAGATTAGAATGATGGAATATCTTTGGTAGATCACTTATAAACAAAGCAAAGTGTATAATATAAAAAAAGTTTTTCTAGCTGAAGAACACATACAGGAACCATCAAATATATTTCTCCAATTTGCTTAAACATGTACATTTCTTTACTCCACTAAGAGCCTAACCTTTTACAGCATCCTAGGCACTTTCACTTGGGCCCAAACTGCCCAGAATTTGAGGAACACTACAATATGAATATCTAAGACTTTATGTAAAAATACATAAGACACTGTGGACCTGTAATGGAAAGAGGATCTTTCTAACCTATGCCCTAGAAAAAATGTCAGTAGCATTGTCTAAAACAAGAGTGAGAGGATTGTGAGGAAACTTAACCCAAGTTTTATGTTTAAAATCATAATTCATTAGCTTTTTAATTTGTGAATTTTCCATTTATTTATTTATTTACACCTTTTACATTATGATAAAAAGATATTAATGTAAAATTGAATACAGTCAAACGTAATATATTTACTGGAAATTATTATAGTAATATCTTTCATTTGATGGATACAAAAACATACTAATAGATTAGGTAGTGTAATGGAAAGAAACTGTGTTTATATACATTATCAGTATCGAGATAAAATGACAAAAGTGAAAGTTGGGGATATGTGAAACCCGGACTCTAGTAATTATTGGCATACAAAATTTGAAATGCATTTCTGAGGATGAATGAAAACATTTTAGAATAATGATTACTCTATTATATAAATAAATAAATAAAGTATTGCATTGCTTAGAAATCTAGTTTTGTTTTGAGGAAAACAATACACATGATGATAGAAAATATTACCAAACCAGTCGGTGACGAGCCTGCCGTGACACTGTGAGTACCACATTACAGTTTGAGGTCAGCTTATTCCATACTGATGGGTCTCTGCCTTGGTATCGATAAGCACTTTACATTCGTTCTCCACCTAAGACCAACAGTCAAATATATCTTTTTCACAAAGCCTTTTATTGTTTTGATTTGTAAAATCTGTTGTCCTGTGTTAGACGTCAAGTGATATAGCTATACAGTCGATTCTGCTTAATTGGAACACGTTTGGACTAATCCATTTTGGCCCAATTAAACAAACTAATAATAAATTTTAAAATAAAATAGTAATATGTAGGTAAATAAATAAGTAGGTACCTATTTTAATGCTTTATTAAACCAAAATACAGAAAATATTTGTACTATAAATTTGCCGGACTCAGGACAATAGATAACTGATTCACATCATACTAGTGTTGCCAAATACAGTATTAGTAGTGATGTACACAAGGGTTGATCGTTTGATTTGTTTGTGATCGAACGATTTTTCCTTTCTCCCTTTTTAGTTAGAACATATTCTAGCTAAAAAAGGAGAAAAGAAAGGGTTTGTCCAAAAGTTACTTTACGGTTATTTTCTTTTGAGCACAGTTTCCTTTACTTGGAGTTGGGCCAGTTCAGAGAGAGTGTCCGAAGAATCCGCCAGCTTCAGATGCTGGTCTCAACACTCAGATAGCTGCTGTCTGAATCTAGATGTAATCATGCATACAATACCTTCCAAGGGAACTTTAGCTATCTTCCAACTCAGTCGAGAGACTTCAAAAAATTGTTCGAGGACCTTTGTCCCTTCACTGTTAAGAAGATGTCCAGTCCAATCCAAAGCATGGTCAGTAGCTTGCATTCAGGTCCACCTGAGACAAAATCCCGGTGTGATACGTCCCGTTATGCTGACCTCCTCCAGAAAAACTGACCTGCTCGAGCGAAAAACAAACTCGCTTTGTCTCTGCCAACCATTAGGCCTACACGACAATAGTGTACATAGTGTCTACATATTTTCGGAAGATCTCTAAAATATATCAAAAATTACTAAATTCCTTTTCTTCTACTGTCCCAGTTAAGCAATTAAATTATGTATTCATTTATTAGTTAGCTTTCCATTCTTTGAGATTTGGCCCAATAAAACAGCTGCCCCGATTAACTGGCGGCCCAATTAAACAGAATCAATTGTATTTGTCTATGGTTCTCTCTATTCGTGTACAAATATCATTTGTCCTTAAGTTTTGGACGTGTGATGTTTTTAAATAGAGCTCATTTTTATTAAGAAATTATATATAAAAATTATTATATACTATTTGTTTCTTATAATAATTATAGTTTAAATTTCAAAAATAACAATAAAAATACTCAAATTTATAAATTACATTTAAGCAGTTGAAGATTCATCTGTTTGATAAATGTTTATGTTGCATGTGTTTTTAAGTATTAAATTTTAATTTTATCAGATTTTTTTAATTGTCAAATTAGCAAAGTTTAAAGAATCCTATATCATTTTTAAAACTTTCTCTTTTAGGTTCTGGCCATCAAGAAGCTTATCCCCAGCCTTCACCAAATCAAATGATGGATGGCTATCCACCTTCTAATTATTCTGGACCATATCCTCCACCTTCTGCTTCGCATACTGGTGCTGGTATGATAACTTCTGGAGACTATCCATCTAGTCAGCATCCTTCTTATGGACAGTCACCACATCATCATAACCAAATGCCCAATCATATGGTTAGTGGTTCGGAAACAATGAACATGCAAGATCCTTTTTCGGAAGAAATACAGAGCAATCAATACCAAAGGTCTACACCTGCTAATAATTATTCTTATTCTCAGACTTCAATAAATTCTATGGTACCTCCTTTTTCTGGAACTCAAGCGAGCATGAGTGGTGGGTCTTACGGCTATACCAATGCTGCAATTCCTCCGCAACAAGAACAGTACGGAGAACAGTATTCGCAACATCCGAACTTAATGGCTTCGGCCGATTCTTCTACCTACACTCATCCTAGAGGATTGGTTCAGGAACCTTGTAACCAACCGTCTGCCGGATATCCTCCCAACAGACCACTCAGACAACATACCGCCGCTCAATATCCTTATCAGGGTCATTGCGATCGCGAGAGGTTAGCGATTACTCGACGGTATTCTATTTTTTTATTCAAAATTAGCATAAATTAATATTAATCAAATGTAATTGTTTACAGATATGATCAACAACAGCCAGCACCTGTGATGCAACCTACCTCTCAAATAAATAACCCTTTGATGGTTAGCAATGCAATGCAAGGTGATCCATCACTTTATCAATCTCAGCGATTTACTGCACAACAGATGAGCATGCCGCCTCGTGATACGATGACTCCGCAACCGCCCACCGGCTTTCAACCGAGAGCTTCGATGACACCTAATCAGTATCCTGCAGGGATAGCAGGGCAGGTACCCGGTCAAACACATTATTCTCAAGCTCAACCCGACGGATTCAGAGGGGCCGAGGTTCCTGCACAATATCAAGTAAGTTTTCGGAATATTTATTTTCATATTCCATTATACATGCATATGAGATTTTTAAGAGATTTTTTTGTAAAGAAAATTTTATGGATGGTAAAAGTGTTTTCTTAACAACTTCTGTGTGTGTGTTTGTTTGTTTGTAATATGCAGTTTTTATATTTTAAAAAAATAAATTAGGAAGTGTTTTACATGTAAATTAATTTTTTCCACGATATTCTAAATAAATATAAATCGGATAAATCTTTACTTAAATCATAAGTTTGAGAAGTTGTAGCCCAATCAGCATCAGACAAATTTACTTCTTGGAAGATATATAAGACTAACATGTAACATACATACATTAATTACCAAATGTATTAGGCAGAATTTTATTTATAATGTGTACTTAATAGAGAATCTTTAAAAAAGAGGGAGTAAATTTCTCATTGCGTTTATGATTGGTTTAGTTTTACGCATTATCTAGCTTAGTGCATTATTCCAAATGCACTAAGCTTTTGCATAAAACTTGGAAACATTCAGTAATGAATTGATTCCGGACAAAGTTGCTGCAGTTTAAAGAAGTGGACGTTTATCGAGTTTCAGAATTTAACTGTTCTTCTCTTGTTTGGCTTGTATAAGCTAATCCACTCTTATTGGGCACTTAGAATAACGGCTAAATATAACAATGGTTACAACCTTTTTTACGGGGGTCGTCTGTTTGTTATGATTAAGATAGTATACCTGTCTGTCGGTGTTAGAAAGGCATTTTATAACCCCAAAGATGGCATTAACACAGCATCAAAAGTATTGCGAGTTTTTTCTGTTATTAAGTGTCTTTCTAATGTTGGCAGATGGTTGTTCTTTCATAATCGTTACAATTTTTGATGCCTTGCAGTTACGTGCGATTTGTCTATTTCTTATTAAGCTAAACATTTTGAAGATCTTCAGTATTTTCTTAACTTTCATTCGGAGCGGAGAGAAATTTGAAATAACTTTTTTATAGTCTCCAACATTGAAGTTACTTACAGCTCAATAAAGTGTTTGTGTAATATATGTTCAATGTCTTCATTGAACAAATGCTAATTTGAACAGTTTACCGAACTGTAAGTAATAATATTATTTTAGACTTTTATTATTACTGACATTCAAGTGCATTAAATAATAATTCAACATAGAAAAGCGAGAGTTGTGGGTTCGAGTCCACTCCGGGGTCAATCTTTCAATCTTCCCTTCTACAATATTCTAAAATTAATTTTATTTCTAATGATTAAATTTAACACTTGGTAGCTTAATCACCTATCTGTTTCAAATTACTTGGTATTTTAGCAATTATTGTTGTACAAGGGTGGTAAACATTGTCCAAGCGACGTCACCTGTAATATTTGAGATAAAATATAAAAATAAAATTAATTAGCCAGATTATATCTCAATAAGAACCCAGCTGTTGTCTAGTTATAATAGTAATTGTTTTTGTATTTTAACATTCCAGAGAGGAATTTGTTGGATACAGATTTTTCTAAACATTAAATTTCTGTTTTTATTTTTTGTTAAGAAAGATCTTCGAAATTTGCCTTATATTATCAAAGATTATTTTCCTTTTAATAATTTGCTTGCCTAATGACAACATTTTAAATGATTAAAAATAGTTAAATATTTTCTGCCCACGTTCTGTAGTGTGAAGTTGTACCACAAGCTCTGATTGCTAATACCAAAAACTGCCATTTCGAGTATAACATACATAACTGAAAAAACTCCAAGTCAGAAACAAAAAACATAAAGGAAAATAGTTTACAAAATGCATAATTTTAAGGAATAATTACAAAAATAAATTTTTAGAAGTAAATTTTTTATATTTAGAAGACTGCTTTTGAAGAATGGATTACCTTTGAAATAATTTTGTAACACATCACTCAATAAGTCTCCGGTCTGACACATATATGGCAACACTGTTGACAGACCCATATGATTTCTAGATAGTACCAACCTTCAAATGATACGTGTCAAAATTTCATGACATTCTGACAATTCGTTTACAGGTTACAGTGGTTTTAGTGACCCCAGTTTTGTAATTTTCAAAACAATAGATAAAAAAGAATTTCGTGTGTTGATTAAACATTGTTTTTTGATGGGGAAAAATACTGTTGAAGCCAAACAGTGACTTGATAAGCGTTATGGTCTGCACCAAGGAAATCAACTATTATTGACTGGTATGCCGAATTTAAACGCGGTTGTACAAACACTGATGGTGTTGAATGCTCTGTTTGCCCAAAATCGGCAGTTGTTCCGGAAAACATAAAAAAAATCCACAAAATAGTTTTGAAAGACTGTAAAGTGAAGTTGTGTGAGATAGTTGGCACTTTAAAGATATCAGAAGGTAGTGTGTTTACAATTTTACATGAAAATTTGAGCACACGTAAGTTGCTTTCAAAGTGGGTGCTGCGTTTGTTCAAACTGGACCAAAAACAACAACGCCTTGACAATTCAGAGCGCTGTTTGGAGCTGTTCAAGCAAGATAAAAAGGATTTATTGTGTCGGTATGTGACGATGGATGAAACTTGTATCCATTACTACACACCTGAATCAAAAAGATTGTCAGCTGAGTGGACAGCAGCCAGTGAAAGTCGTCCAAAGCGACCAAAAACTCAAAAGTCAGCTGGCAAGGTTATGGCATCCGTATTTTGGGACGCGCATGGTATTTTGTTCATCGACTATCTTGAGAAAGGTAAAACTATCAATAGCGAATATTACATGGCACTATTGGATCGATTGAGTGTAGAAATCAAGAAAAAACACCTTCACATACAAAAGAATAAAGTGCCGTTCCACCAAGACAATGCCCCGTGTCACAATATCGATGAAAACGATGGTTAAATTGAATGAATTACAGTTCGAATTGCTTCCTCGCCCACCATACTCTCCAGATCCGGCCTCCAGTGACTACTGACTTTTTGCAGACATCAAAAACATGCTCCAGGGAAAGAAATTTGGCTCAAATGAAGAAGTGATTACCAAAACCAAGGCCTATTTTGAGAGCAAAGACAAATTGTTCTACAAAAAAGGCATCGAAAAGTTAAAGGAGCATTGGAATGAATGTATCACTCTTGAAGGAGAGTACGTTGATAAATAAAGTCGAATTTCTAAAACAAAATTGTTTTTCTTAGTTAGACTGGAGACTTATTGAGTGATGTGTTACATCTGAGTGTGTTTTGGATGCATGCATGTTAGTTACTCAGTCTAAGATAACATAGATTCTCTTTTTCTTGGATTTATGTGACTTTCTCTCCCTAAATGAAACGTTTTTCAAATATAGAGGCAAGCTAAAATTCTTATTCAGATCTTTAGAAGTATGACTAAAATAGTTTCCAGTTTAAAGATGTTTAAAATTTGCCCATAATCACATTGTATAATTCATTTTACTTCAATTAGTATCGTACAGAATAAAAAATAAACAAATGGGAAATCTCTCTGTTATATAAATATTGTTGTTATAACTCTTGATTTATTGAATTCATCCTTATTTGTACCGACGTGGCCTACTGGTGGTCGAGTGAAGAAAACCTCCGAATGCCGGTAGTTGGTCCAGGGTTTGCACCTTGCCGGATGTCTCGACTGTGTGGAGCTTTCCGGATTTTATTTACATGCCTAACAACTAAATAAGGGCCGGTTTTCCATACTAAACTTTCTGTAATGATAGTAACTTCAGAACAATAAAATGTTACTTTTAATTGTTATTCTTTCAACAGCTAGTAGCCAGTTTGATAAATGGATTTATATTGCTTATGGTTTTGAACGTCATATTTGAAGAGTCAATACAATATTAATAAGGCTCTATGACAATTCAAATAAAATAATAGCAAACAGCTTTTTAATTTTAATTTTTAAATTTTATAATATATGCAATTATATATAATAATTTTAAACAAAAATATTTGTACTATTATCGACATATTTTGTATATTTAAAAAGAAAAAGAAAGTCAGATAAGTGATTCACGATGCACATTTTTATTAGCAACCCGTCGATATTTTATTTGTCTATCCTTTGCACATTATCTTTGTAAAACGCACACACGTTTCTTCCTTTTCTCGTCATTAAATATCACAAAATTCACGTGCATAATATTTATAGTTATATATTCTACATCTATTTTCTCAATGCATGTTTTAATTTTAAGATTTAAGACTTTTTAATATTATTATTATAAATTATATTTATATACGTATCTGCACATTTGATTTAAAAAAAAAAAAAGCAAAACTTTGGTTCGAAAACTTTCAAATCTTACGTCCGGAGTTTTATGAAAATTTTCGTCTGTGGTGCCGTAAATCGGGGCGTTCCAAAGCTGCCGCAGACAGATCGTCTGTCAAACTCTCCGTGCAGAAACTTATATAAGTATAACGATGACTGAATTTTCAAAGTAACTATTATTGCATGGTGTCTTGTGCATGTCACTTAGTTATTACTTGCTGTCCTCAGAATCAGATGTCCTGTCTACAGACATTCCAGCGACTTCTTTCCAAGAATCCCCAAGTAGGTTTTTCTATTTTTTATTCACTTTCTCTCTTCTCTCTTTCTCACTGCATTTCTGTTTTTTATTTATTTATTTTTGTTAAATATTATTTTGTTATATTGTGTATTTAAATTATACATATTACTACATAAGAATAAAACAAGTGAATGCCATCCGTTTCGCCTTGGGGTCAAATCATAAAGAAACTTTAATGGAGCTTCAAAACAAAACGTATGTAATAAAATTTATTATACGTTGGGAGTAAAAAGCACGTTACGAATAATACCTTATTTCCTCATTTCTAAGGTGCATTTTGTTTACCCATCTCTGCTTTCCCGAAGTAGAGGTGCATTTTAGAATCTGTTGTGTTTTACATTCACGGATAAAAACGACAATTAGAAATCACTGCGAGTGGTCGGTGTGCTCTGTTGTACATTCGTAGGGTTTTTTTTTTTTTTAGCCATATGACTAAACGGTTACTTCGGCTCGAATGAACTTTTCTGATAACCGTTTAATGTTTAAAATGCCTTCGAGATGATATAATTTAGTGCAAAAAAGAGTTATGCCAAAGAGTATGCCGAAAGCTGCAAACATTATCTGTTTTGCGGCATTTATATTGCTTTGTTTTTTTACTCGTAAAGTCAAAAAACAGTATAAAAGTGATTGCTTAAAAATCCATAGAATAAAATCAAAATTTTAAGATTCAAGATCAAAATTGAAGAAATATGGCACATTCTTGACCTCTCCAGAAAAATAACCCATTGATTTCGTTAGAATAAATTAAAAGCAGCCAAGATATGATAAGTATTTTGTTGCCGACTTAATTTTTGTTTTCCAGAATACCCATAGGTAAAATATTCTTATCAAGACAGAGAGCCAAAAATTACTGCTGTAATCTGTTTTCTCGTGGCATATTTTGAACCTCCATTAAAGCATCTCTACGACTAAATATATAGATTATTTTTTCTATATAATAATAGATTAATTATTATTAGCGAGATCGAGGCCGACGTTTTAAACACAAAAACGTGTGCGTCGGACGTTCACGCCGCTTTCTGTAATTCTAGAAGTTTGACAGTGGTGTTTGGAAAGTCAGCGGAATCGTGCTCGACATTCCAAACGCCATTGTCAAGCTTCTAGGCTTACGGGGAAAGCGGCACCGAATGTCCGACGTATGCGTTTTCGCATTTAAAACATTGGCCTCAACCTCTCTACTGTTATTTTTGCTTTGCAAATTGTTAATAAAATTTAGTAAATTTTTCAAAAATTAATACATTGATAATTGTAAGCAAGAGTACGAAAAGAGAAATATAAAGTAGCATTTTTATTGAAATCTGATGAAAATTCTACTTATTAATGAGTTAGTAAGTAGAAATTTTACCAGAGAACATCCTAAATTCAAGAAAAATGCATCCAAGTATGAAAAGTTTAAGAATATTACAAAAGTATTAAGTTTAAAACTTGATATAAAAACAAACTGCGGTCCGATTTAATCAAATAATCTGGTAATTTAGTCCCTTTGGTTGTTTGAAACTTAACGTTCAAACTAGTAAATGGATTGAATTTTGTCGCCAATATATTTTGTCTAAAATAGTAACGTAAAAAAATTCTTTTTATTTATCATCTAAATAAAATTGCTTGCTAATTGCAATTTATTTTAATATAACTCCTTTTTTTTAATATTTAAATTAGTATTTTTGTTATCGACTTCTATGCTCGTGCAAAATTTTATTTATTAATTACTCAAGAGTTCTACCGGCGGTGCTTTTATTATTTTCTAAAATTAGTTTGCAGATTTATGCATCGTCATTAAAGTAATTAGTTGACCGTATTTAATTGTAAAATAAAAATTAATATTCGACGATGTTTCTAAAGGGTTATTCGTCTGCTCAGCAGAATATGTACGGACACGGCGGACCCCAGGCGCCTGCAAAAGTCGTGACTCCGCCGACTGCCAACCGAGACATGTATCAGAGAGAGGTGTATCCTCCGACTCCAAAGCGTCATATGGATTTCATGAAGCCTAGTCTTCCCGATCAGTATTCGTCCGGATCGTACAGTCAGCAGGCGGCATCGCCCTCTCCTTACGGAGGTAAGCGGTTTGTTACCATTACACGTTAACCGAAATCTCTTGTGTAAATTGACACTTTTATGTGAATTTTTTTATTTATTACAATTTTTAACATATTTTTTTATGCCATTAGCATTGTAATATTTTCTTTCCTTTAATTTTTAATTTACTCTTCTTTGGAAGAATGACACATTGTGAGTGAATTGTAAACCTAGAAAATATCCAAAATATAGGCAAAGTGATATTTTTATTCCAGTGAAACTTTACTTCACAACAAATGTTTCCATTTACAAATTGCCTGTTAAATAACTATCTTTGAGTTGAATTTAAACATAAAAAAAGGATAGAAAAATAATTACATCGTACAAATAATATTACACTTAAGATACAACTTCCACATTGATTGATTGTAATAAAAATTGAACACAATCCATGTGATTTTATTTAATTCCAAATGACTTCCAGAAATAGTTCAACCTAGAGTATAGAAATAATATAATTGATGATACACACTTCCTAGTATAAGGGAATAACAGATTTGGTCTCGCTTCAAGGCAATTGTTTGTTCAGATATTCCAAAATTATTAAGGAAATTTATTGCTTAAGTATTAAAGGTTATCATTAGAAAGTGACTGCGTCAAATTGTTATCGTAAAAATTGGCGAAACTCAGTACCATTGTCAATATATAAGTGAGTAGACGAGACGTTCACTCAATTTCAGAAGGTAAAACTTAATAAATGAAATGTTTTTGTTTAATTATATGTTATCGTCGACACGTATTCGCATGCATTCGGCACAGTAGATTGAAGTAGAATATGATTCTGTTGATTTATAAATTTGTTACGATTAATTTCTAGTTAATTAGAAGTAAAGTTTGGGTTATCGTTTATAAAAATTGCCTTTAATAAAATTCTATAAAACTATACGATTTCTTTTTACATACTCGGGTATGTGACATTTACACACGGGTGATATTTTGGTAAGTTTTCTGACTATTATGTGATGTGATACGCGGGGGAATCGTAAGCGTAACTTGCAACTTAACCTCCACACAGGCATCCAAAAGATAATGGTACCTTCGAAGTACCAGTAAAGTACCACTCATAAAGTATCAGTAAAGTAAAATAATAGTGAAGGCTCTATTACAGAACAGTGATAACTATAGTATTTTAAGTAGATATAAAATACCGTTCCAATAGAGATTGTGAGTCTCTCGTATTTCTTATAGGTTATTTATGGCTCCTGTCATGACAAGGATGATGATAATTTTTTTTTTCTTGACACTTTGGGAAATTGTATAAATTGAAGGTGATGTTTTGTATGTAGAACTTTCATTGGAAACTTCTTAATGCAGTATGTAAAAAATAATTGAAAATAATATGTAGACTAAATTATAATCTCAAATTAAAAATTACAAGGATTCTTTCCAGGGAAAGTTATAAAGATATTTATATCTTCCTCTAATATCTATAAATATCATTTGCTAGTGGTTTAAACAAGGAGTGTTTTATTCGTCTCAAAAAATCATTTATGTTATAATTAATATAACATAGAGGGTCTTTGTAACAAATTTATTTGTTAAGTGTCCACACTTGTACATAAATAGAAGATATTATTTGTTTGCAGTGTTTTAGAGAAAACAATAAAGAATGTTTCTAGGTAATATCATATTTTCTGGTTTTTATGCATACAGAATTTTGTTTACAAAGGACAGAAAATGTTTTAAATTTCACGCGTAGAAGAAAAACAAAGGTCTTCATAGTTGTCTTGTAACACCGCAGGAATTACAGAATATTGGAACGAATAAAACGAATCTGTTATCCGGATATCGAAATGTGACATAATTTAGAATCGTTCTCCTTATTTGCTAAGAAGATAGCCATTTTTCTATTATTTAATTTCTCAGAATAATGGCATTCATAACTGTCAGTTTATTGATGTTCAGTGAAATTCTAATTGAGAAACTGAATGTCATTTGTCTATTGCAAAGAAATTTGCTTGTCACAAAATTTATCACAAAACTATTTTCTTATGATCTGTATTTGGACTTTTATTTAGTCTATTTCGAGGTACAAATTGTTTTGTCCTGCAGAAAGCCTTGGAGGTTTATATATGTATATCTGCGTGTCTTTTGCATTCTGTTAGCTTATGTTTCAGTCGATTCTGTTTTACTTTTTAACATTTTGAAATATGAGATACAAGAACAAAGATATATTTTATGGGCAGTTTTGGGTCGATGCTAAATCGCGCAATTGACATTTACAAGAAATTACTCGTGCATTTGTTTTTAAAGAACTATAGGAGGAAATTTTCTATACGGAAAGATGTGTCTAACATTTAAATTTCTAGCAGAGTTTTCAAAATTTTTACAGAGAATAAAAATCTTAAAAATCCAACCAGAAGTACTAAAGTTTACAATTGGATGCAAGTTTAAAATAGTAATCGTTTGGATTGTCTGGAGATTGTTTTGTAAAGCGAATGGTCAACAGTAAAGCGAAGTAAAAGTCAGTCACTGGTCATGGAAGAAGTGTGTTTAATTGTCAACTGTCAGAATAAAACAATATAAACACAAGCAAGTTAGTTAAAAAGTTTCAGAAAATGGTAGATTTGGATAAAGTAAAGTTAAGTGATGTAAAAAATTAATAACCTGAAGCCTGGAATTTCTTTTGATACTATTTCTCAATATTGATACTTTTGGTATCAATGCAATTACTTTTTTAGTATAATTGATACCTACATTATCTGAATTAAATAAAAGCAAATGAATGTAAAGTTTGTATTTTGTGAAGCCATGTTCTTACAAATTTTCTATTCCAAACAGATCGTAGTCAGTATGGTTATCGCAGTTCCCACATGATGCCGATGTCTACCTCTCCTGCAATGCAGCAAGGTATAATATTGTAGAAAAATTACATTTATTAAATCTAGAAATATTTTAAATTTAAGTGCTTAGATTCAAATAATAATTTCAAAACAGACTAAAATTTGTGAATGAATTATAAAGTGACGGTATGCAAATTTTCATTTCTTTCAAACCTTTACAGATTGCACTTTTGGTAAAGATCAATTATCACGCTTCCCAGCAACAAACCCAAACCACTGCTCCATTTGGCCACCGGGTTGGCCGGCAAGCCAATTTTCTTAACATACGTAACACCTATTTAAGGGCCAGTTTCCCGTTTTAAAAAACCCCTCCCGGCAGCCTTCCTCCTTCACAGAAATGGCTAAATTCCCTCGCTCGGCGGTGTCCGGGTTCGGGTTCCGATCGTATTTTCAGAAGTTTTTGTGGGTGGTTACGCTCCATCCCATTTTGGGCCCAGCAAAACTCGTGACGAGTATGAAAAATAACCACAGAGTAGAATTTTTATATACAGATTTGGTTACTAAAAGTTTTTGGCCCAATGTGCGTGCTCTATTCCAATGACATTTTAAACGAAATTGACAAAGAACCAGTTAGTTTATGTCCTGAAAAAAAAACAGAGCTGGGCGATATTGACGTTTATAAATGTACTCAAGTATACAAACTGTGGATTAAAAGGTGTAATGATACAAATAACTGCACTGGTGATATTGGTAACGGCCCTTTCGGTTGGTGGCAAATTTTCTTAATAAAACGGAAAACAATCCCCGTTAAACTACGTCACTTATGACGTAATGCGCTCTTTCCCGGCGATTCTCTCCCCTAATGAACTAAGCTTTCATTTTTATGTTGTGTTTGTTATTCTGTATTAAATAAGGCAAATGTTGGAAAAAGGTGTATTTGGCATGTTTTTAAAGTTGCATAAAAAAATATGGTGTGACGTAAATTAAGTATTACGTTGCCTATTTATTAGGTTGGTCAAGAGAGACCCAGTACCGTCAGTACCAGTCTGTCTATCCTCATCCCCAGAGAGACGGATGGGATAACACCAGACCCGAAGGTCCCAACACGTGGTCACACTACGCACCGCCTCAATCCGAATCTTATCATCCACACATGGGAAGTTATTCTCCTTCGTTACCCGGTAAACCCATGTACGGTAGAGACAGAATGTATATTCCTCCTAACAAAGTTGCTGTAAGTTTCCTAAATTTCTCTCTCTTGTATTGTAATTGGTTTGTTTTATACCTAAGAGACATTTTGTGTTTTCAGCCATCGCCAGGAATATCTCAACAGCCTCAGTTCTTGCAAACACCAGGACGCAAGGAGATCATCTTTCCACAGGAGAGCGTGGAAGCGACGATTCCTCTGATGACCAAGCGAAGAAGGATCTCATCCAAGGATGTCACCCCCCTGGAAGCCTGGAGGATCATGATGGCGCTGAAGTCGGGCCTTTTGGCTGAGAGCACATGGGCCCTGGACGTTCTCTCCGTCTTGCTGTACGACGACAACACTGTTTTGTATTTCGGCCTGAGCCACCTGCCGGGTCTTCTGGAAGTGCTTCTAGAACACTATCGACGATGCCTCAAACTGATATTCGGCCTGACGGGCGATCTGGAAGTGGGCTACGAGACCAGGTATCACATGGACCCAGATCCAGAGGACGAGCAGGAGCGGTTGTGCGACAGAAAGTGGTACGAGACGAGTCACGGTCCCTATGACAAGTTTAAGGTCAGCGGTTCGATTCCCATATCGCAGATAGACAATAGCGACAAGACAGTCATCCTCGACAAGGAGAACTTCACTCAAAGGACAAGATGTGGTAAAACGGTTAAGACGAAGAACGACGAGAGCCTCTTTCTGCTGGACCCCGAAAGGGCCTGGGACTGCTACGAGGGTTTCGAGAGCGGAATGGGACACTGGCATCTGGGAGGAGGCGACATGACCTGCCACATTCAGACGTATTTTGAGAACACACACAGTTATGTAAAGTTTGTTCGCATTTTGGAAGACGTGGTGAAATCCGAGAGAAGCGAATCCAGATGTTCGGATGATTCGGACCTCCCCGAAGAATCAAACAAGTCAGTGGCGTCGTCCTCCAGCAGCGACAGAGAGATCCCCGTTTTAGAGAACATGCAGTGCGTGGTGGAGAACAAGGACGAATCAGAGCACTCGGAGGAGCGCAAGGAGGACGACATCAAGCAGGAGCCAAAGGAGGAGGAATCGTCGAAGGAAAATCAAAACGAGGAGGAGGAAGACGACGAGGATGACAAGAAGCCGGTTTTGGAACCCATGAAGGACGACGAATATCCGAAAATCCGCGAGACGTCGTACCCTAGAAAGCGCCTCCACCTGGAGGACAGGGAGGACGAGGCGTACAACCGAGACGAGCCGTCTTTGTGTGTCATCACCGATTCTCAGATATCTCTGACGCGACGTTGTTTGTGTCTGTCTACGCTGTTCCGGAATTTGTCGTTCGTTCCCGGCAATGACGCCGAAATGTCTAAGCACGCGGGATTTTTACTGTTGATGGGTCGTCTGTTGTTGTTGCATCATCACCATTCGTTGAAGAAAGTCTCTCAGCAGCATTACGACCAGGAAGAAGAATTGGAGAATCCCTCCGCCTCGGACTCTTGTAGTAGCTTAAGTAGTAAGCGAGAGTGGTGGTGGGACATGCTTCACATGTTGAGAGAGAACACCCTAGTTACGTTGGCCAACATTACCGGCCAGCTAGATTTGGCCCCCTATCCGGAAGAGATCAGTCTTCCTCTTCTGGACGGACTACTGCATTGGGCCGTGTGTCCGTCGACGTACGCTCAGGATCCACTTCCTTCGCAGCCACCTCACTCCGTCCTTTCGCCTCAACGTCTGTCTCTGGAAGCACTCTGCAAGCTGTCGATCCTCGATGGTAACGTGGATCTGTTACTAGCAACACCGCCGTGGTCACGCATCGAAAGACTCTTCTCCCTGCTGTCTCGATTCCTCAACTACAACGAGGATCAGGTGTTGCGCGAGTTCTCCGTCGTCCTCTTGTCCAACCTGGCTCAGGCGGACGGCACTGTTACGCGATCCATAGTCACGCAGGGATCTTGCATCTCGCAGCTGATCCTGTTCGTCGAGCAGGCCGAACAGAACGCATTGCAGGTGGCCAACACTCAAGGCATCAACGCTCTCCGAAAGAACCCCGAATTGATGGGTACCACGCTGGACATGGTGCGCAGAGCGGCCGGTACCCTGCGCTGCCTGGCACGGATACCGGAAAACAAGCCGCTCTTTCTACAACACCACCAGCGCCTGCTGGCCTTAGTCATGTCCCAAATTTTAGATCAGGGTGTAGCTTCGATAGTAGCCGACGTTCTCTACGAGTGCTCTCAAGACATTTCGGATTTCGGTAGTAGTGCCACTCATTCGTTCACTAAATCATAGTAATCGTTGTTGCACCGTGTGCAGAAAATAAATAAAAGAAAATAAAAATTTTTAAAGTATTTGGGCGTTGCCTTGTCGCCTGCCCAAATTCGGGCAGACAGAAGAAAAAACAGCAAACAAACAAAAAATCCACCACCACCGATACGTGCCGGGCCCAAAATCTGCAGCTAATTTCGCAGGTGCGAGTAAGTCGCATTACGAATTTTCGAACACACGAAAGGAACTGTGGAATGTGATGAGACAAAAGAAAAGAAGAAAGGTTCCCAAGAGGCGAACACACATCCAAAACTTCTGTTAATATTTATTTATCATATTGTCGGGGCCTCGAATGTGTGTGCGTGTGCGTGAGTGCGTGACGGATGTAAGAAAACACTATAAACGGACGGCGTGCCACGTCGGACGGGTGCGTAGATAAGAACGTGACGTAAGAAAAAGGAAAAATAAATAAAAATAATATCTACCTTCACCAAAAAAAACAATCGTCGGGCACGAGAATATATTAAAAACAAAGAAGTTCATAATAAACAGCACATGTGATCTCCAGAAAAAAAAACAATGCTTTCAAGCAAGAAAACTCCACCCATCAAATCGTAAGAAAGATCTCTTGTAGATAATTAAAAAAAGAAAAATGCCAGCATAGTGTTAACCCTATTGACAGGGTGTTTATTATTATTATTATTACCTAATAGGAATTTCGGGAGTTGTTTCCCTCGAGGCCATGGTATATTTTTGTTTAATTTGTACAAGTTTCCGGATGTACAGCACCTGGCTGAAGTTCTGTAACGTCCGCCGTAAACAGGGAGGGGGAGGTCCTCTCTCCTTCCGCCCACCCACATCCATTTAATTTAAAAATGGTTGTTTGTACCCATGTATCGTGACCGTGTTATGCCGAAATGTATTTGTTTCTCAGCATGACCCGATGCGTCATTCTGGAAACGACCCATTAACAAAAAAAAACAAAGAAAGAAAAGAAGAAAACAACAAAATGGACGACCGACAAAATTCTATTAAAAGCCAATTTTTTTTTTCTGTTGGATCTGCAAAAAGTGTAGAGGTGAGGTCGAAATCTGGCATTTCCTCCAAGTCATTCTTTCGTACCAACGCGTGCAGAAGCTTTATACTATGTATATGTCTGACGATCCTGAAATAAATGTACAGAAAATTTGGTCTGAAATCATTCTTTAAAACTCCCACCATCCTGGGGTGGAGCGCGCGATGTTTCGTCATCGGTTCCCCACGTCACTTTACGACGGAACGTAATCGATGACGTCAAATAGCACTTGATTTGTGAATTACCAATCACTGCGTCGTTTCGATATTGATGTGACGTAGCGTATTTTTTTTTTTTTTTAACCATTTCGTAGACTTTAGCCATTATGCCATCTGACGGCGGTTGTGCGAGTTATATAAAAAAAATTTTCTTTTTTGACTATCTCGAATTATTTATTTAACGTAACTTTTGATAGGTGGAACGAGTAGAGACGTTGCGCCATCTGTTTTTTTTTTTTTTTAATGTTTTTGATTTGCAAAATGAATAGCGGAGTAATAAATTACGTTAGATCGGGATTATAAATGATTGCGCGGAATTTTTTTAAATTTCTCGTGCGAATTTCTGTAAATTAAGTGGAAATTGTTTACTGTGCTAACGTAAGAAGCGTAAAGAAAATTTCTCTACGGTTTGAGAAATGAAAAATTTCTCATTCGGCTGCGAATACAAATTAATAACTTTCGTAAGGAATTTAATTAAGCGTGACGGAAATGCGTCCCGATCAAAAGCCGGAATTTTTATTCAATCGATAAATGCACGAGGAAGAACTCCTCCCCCCCCATTTTTTTAATCGAATGGGAAATTAAAGTTTATAATTATCGAAATAAAACATTTAATTAAGAAAAATAATAATAATAATAATTCCTGCGGAGTTCGACAGAGGGCAGTAGCTTTTCTAGAAAGCCATAGTTAATTTTTTCAACAACAGATGGTGCTACGTGTTAATTAGTTTTACTTTGTTTAATAAGTCGCTAAAAACAACATGGCTTGGTAAATTAAGAATTAAATAAATAAAATTTTCTAGAATTTGTTAATAGTTAAGATGTGTTGCTGTAGTGGGATTTATAAAATCGATTGTAATACCGGGTTTAACAGATCACCTGATAACGGAATATAATAAAACAATTCTATTATCTTAGAAATAAACCATAATTCTCTATTAATAACGTTAAATGTATGAAATTACAAAATAGCTTGTTTTAATCTCTCCTAGTGTGTATCAATGAATAAGTACAATATCGGTCTCTATAAATAAAATACAAAAGTAGCTTTCGGTTTCCATAAACAAACTATTGGGAATTCTCTAGCAACCCAAAACAATAGAGAATCGCCCCTTATTTTAGGAATTTCATTCAATTCAAAATATGTAATTCTTATCCAGTTTCTACATTTTATTCTTGAATTTTTGATGATTTTTTTTTTCGAATGTAAAAAGAAAATCTAATTATTCGAAAATATTTTATTGCATTTGATAAAATGTACGAGAAATTTTAAAATATTTTTTTATTTTTTAAAGGTTAAAACTCGTATTAAAAGCGATATTGTATAATTCAACTTACCTGTCAATCCTTCTTCCAAATTTAATATACATTGCTTGAGTAAATTTAATTTTTCAAACTCCCGGCTCAAAAAATTTTCTTGTTTCTTTTTTATTTAGCTAACATTTTGAGTTTCTTCCAAGAAAAACAGAAGGGAAAAAGTCATTTTTTTTTGTTTGTTTCTTTTTACTATTTAATTATCCATCATTCAGAATCACTTCTTGATTGATTGAATCTCTTGTTTGGAATTTTCTCGACGTCTAACAAGTTTCTCGTCTTTTCTGTTTGTTTTTTTATTTATTTTTTCTTTCTTTCGATAATAAAACCGGTAAACGATAATTAATTTATTTAAAAAATGTGCTAAAAATAGTATTTTTTTAGGTAATAAATTAACAAAAGTTTAGCTGAGAAGTAGCGCTTTAAAAGTTAAAAGCCGCAAGAAATTTTCGCAAAAGTAAAAAAAAAATCAGGGGGCGCTTTAAATTATTAAAATTATAGGCCTGTTCGTTTTACGTCAATTTGACGTCATCGTTTCATTTTACAATGAGAAATTCTAAAGAATGACGTCAAATTTACGTAAAAATGTGCAAATTACCGTATCAACCTATAATTTTAAGCGCCACCTCATTTTTTTAAACAAGAAATATAGAGCCAGCGCATTTTAAAAAATATATATATAATTTAATTTAATAATTATTGTTGATTATTAAATAAATTTACCTAAATAATACTTTTTTAAAAATTAAATTCCAGTTTTATTATATAACTGCAGACATAGTTAATATTTATAAGACCTTATGAAAGTGACTTGACCTGACCTGTATATACATACACACATACACACGTTTTGGATGAGTTTACTCATTTTTTTTTTTTTTTTATGGAGTAATAGAAATTCTATTGGTAAAAATGGGGATTTATTAATGTTTGTTGAACTTTGCTACTGAATGAACGCGTTGACGGACAATCATGAAAGGAAAAATGATTTATTCGTTTATCGAAAAATGGGAACGTATGAAAAGGGGAGTTTAGCACGTGACCACACAAACATTTATACTGACAAGGCACATTATGGATCGTAACTAACGTAACGGTCCATACAGATAGTGAAATAAAATATTACTGCAGCACGGACAACCATATAAAACCTAAAAAATCTCGTTTTTATTTGTTGTAGCTGCTTGTAAATGTTTCCTTAAACAAATAAAGATTTAAAATAAAATAAATGTCTTAATAGTTGCTGCTGTTTCGATCGTACTTGGCTCAGACCTTTTGTTAATTTTAGTTTATTCGGCCGACGATAGATGGAGGCAAACGATACGAAACCTGCGTTAGGCGGACATTAATAGGATTAATTAATTTTAACTGTTTAAAGGTTTTAAACAGGGGAAAAAAACCGTTGTTAATTGAAATTGTAGGTGAAAAATTTTTTAAATAAATTATATTAAATTTCTGTAAAGCTAATAAATTATTTTATATAGAAAATTGAGGAAAATAAACAAGGAAATATCCTTCAAAATATGGTAAAGTGATATATAAGAATTCCTTTAAAATAATAAATTGTTGTTAAAATATCATAAAATATAAAAGTAATAAGGAAAGTATTTTATTTTTAGTTCCTTGTAAAAATATTTCAAAATGTTAATTTTAATGGAAATTATATCAAATTGCATTTTAACGATAATTAAACAGCAAAACAGAAAACGCAATTAATGGGAGAAATTCCAAATTTACGAACGAATAAAAAAATTATTAATTTTTTTAAAAAAAAAGGAATTTTAATAAGATCATTAAAACGAGCCTTTTGGAGAGAGAAAGAGAGAAAATTATACCAGAAAAATGATTTAAAAATCTACCTATACATTTTATTTGAATTATAAACTAGATATAAATAGCTGATATCTACTCAAATATTTTATTATCCGGATTGTGTATATGTCAATATAGTTATACAGTTAAAATAAATTTGCATTTTATTTCTATGATATCACGTAAAGCTCGTTTCTATCGAAAAGCCTCTAAATCTCTTAAGAATTCCGGGAATAAAAAATTTTAAAAAAAAAGTATATTTTTAAAAAATATGAATAGAAAAATCCTTACCGAGTTGATAATTTAGACTTCTTACCGTAGAAATTCGGTAAAATAGCTTAGATTTTTCTTTTTATGTAGAGTATATTATACACTTCACAAGAATACATAAACAGTTCAAAAGATATATTATATACACACGGTCTGTAAATTAAATTAAAAAATAAAAAATAAATACACAAGTAAATAAAATGATTAAGTTAGAGCATTGTAAAGTAAAATATAATAATAAAAATATGCATTAAACAGCGGATATGTCGTCATTGAGGTTAGTAAGGTCGCATGATTCCTTATAAAAGTATTTTTTTTCTGGGTGTTAGTAATATAAGTAAGGTCTTGTCTGGTAGAGTAAGGCGAGACAAAGATGTGTCGTGGCAGATGTTGTCCCCAACGACAAATATCATTACATAGAAACAGCATTTGAAGGCATCCCTTGCTGGATCTGGTGACACCAAGGTCAATTCTGTCGTAATATATTGAGCGTATCAATAAAACAACTCATAAATTACGTCATGTAATTTTGAACAGGTGATGTAGGATTAAAAGGTGAATATGATTGGTTCCAGTTGGTGGGCGTCATAAATTACTGAAGAAAAATAATTTATCAAATTTTAATGCACTGCATTTATTCAACCAAATGAATAAAATTAACAGTAATAAATGATTTTTAATTAAAATTTTTAAAGTATTTTTCGGATATTTCCGACGTGTTAGTGATTTATGGTCATTTCGGTTGTTATGGCAACTGATGACGTTGCAACAAGACGTTATTACGAGGGATGTTTTGAATTTTTTTTTTCCGCGATTAAATTTAGATATGCAATATAAGAGAAAAGATATACAGCTTATTTTATTTTTTATGTTCTTAGTTCGTTTGTATATTTATACACGCGTATAGATATAAGGCTATAAGTATATCAATATATAAACTGGAAAATAAGTTTTGAATTGATGATGTGATTCAATTTTTAAACTAAAAATATAAAAGTTCAACTATTTTTATCATAAAAAACAAAATATTTTATTATTTTCTTTTTTAAATTAAAAAGTAAAATAATTACACCAATTAGGTTTTTAAAATTTAAAAATTAACCAATAATCGTCGTGATCGATAAACGTCATCAATTAACGTATTGATGACGTTTATCGATCACGACGTTTCATTGGTTAATTTCAAATCGAAAAAAACGGAAATATTTCTCTTCGTATTTCGTCATTGTTCAATTAACCAATAAAATTTTTTCATGAATATTTCATCAATAAAACGTTAACCGATCTTTGTTTTTTTTAATAAATTATTTCGTCGTGTTATCATTAGTGATCCTCAGAGGTCAAAAATAGGAATATTGGAATAATAATTTCGAGGAGCAGCTGGCGTGCTGCGTATCGTATTTGTGCTAATTAAAGCTCTCCTTTCGTCACATTGTCGCTTAACGATAAGAGTGTACCCATTAACAATGTCGTTGAGTCACTCAACAACACAGTAAAGTCAATAAGAAATAACTGAAAGTCCTCTGACGAAGATGCCTCTTTCGAAAAGGAAAGTCAATCCTGTTCAGATCCCAAAAGGCACGATCGGTTTCGCTAGATTGTTTCCTTTTTTTCCCCTTCCCTTTTTTTACTCTGTCTAACTCAAAATATAATTCTTTTTCTATATTATATAAGTTTCATAACTCAAATTTCTTCAATTTTTGTTTATTAAAAATAGAAAAATAATTTAAATATTCTTTTCGATCTTTCTGCTCCTTTAATTAATTAATGCCTTTCTTACAAAAGCTTTTAAATTATATTTCTTGTGTTATTTTTTCTCCTAGACAATATTTTATTAAACTGAACCGAATCTGCTTACATTCTAGAGATTTTCTGTAAGATTCTTGAAAGATTTTTGCTATGTTCCTAAGCGAGATACTTTATGTTCCCCCCCCACAAAAGACTGTGAAGAGATAAACGTTTTAATGTTCTGAACAGAAATGTTTACAAGAAAAAAGCATTCTGGTATTCTGTACAAAATTTTCTACAAGAAATGAACTCTCGTTCTTCCGAAGCTTCTTAGAATCGAGAGAACATTTTTCTTATATATCTCCTCACATAGTTTTATAACAGAACTTGTTTTTTATATATGTCATTCTCTTGTAATTAATGTTCTGTGCAGACACTATAACACAATGTTATATATGTTCCATAAATGTTTATTATATGTACATAAATTACTCTATATTATTATTACTATAATATATTCTCTCTCCTCTTGTATAAAAGGTATATAAGAAGAGAGCATTCTTATGTTCTATTAAGTTAGCTTTAGAAATAAAACTTCTCTTAAATCGTGTGGATGTTCTGTAAAACATGATAAAACGCTTTAATTTAACGTTTTATTACGTTGTTACGATATTTTTAAAAGATTAGTAGAATCATAATTTAAATTATAAAACTATATTAACATAATTTCAAACTTTTAGAACATGTAACAGAAGTTTTCCAGCTAAATTAAAAAAAAAAAAAAAAAAAAGTCACACGTCTCGATTAAGTGTCATAATTTTATATGAGCGCTTAGTTTTGAAAAATAATTAATATAATTATGGGGACGAAGCCTTTATGGAAAGATTAAAAATGTATTTATATAAAATTTTAAACAAAAGAGATATTTTCGAAATTATTCACGTCACGTCAACTTCTATAGTGATGTCAATTAAGTAGTTTGGAGCAAACAGGAATTTCTCCACTATCTTAACGACACAAAAGAATTACAAAAGAAAGGAGTACGGGGGAGGGTCAAAATATATATGCCCAGAATACAAAATCGATATTAAAGTTTCTGTAATGTCTGCTCGTTTTTCTTCTCCGTGCTATTTAGTTAATCTGATTTTTTACAATCTTATTTTTATATGTATATATATACTTTATTTGAAAATTTTAAACGTTTCTGTTACATTTTCTTTCCGGATTAATTTGATACACGTTGTTGATTAAAACCTTGTGTGTAATGTTGTTGATTAAATTACACTCCATTTAAAATTAAGTAAGTTATATATTAATTTCTAGATTAACCGTTAATTTAAATTAGCCGTTTTAAAATATCAATTTAAATTAACGGCTATAATGGATGAATGTAATTAAAAATAAAATTTAAAGTGAATGCAATTTAATGATAAGTCATTTTATGTGCACTTTTGTTTTTGAAGTAGAGGGAAAAAATGATTGTCCATTTAGAAATAAATTACTAAAGAGACAATAATTTAAAATATTATTTTATTGATAATATTTATAAAGATCCTTAGATGAAACATTAAATCTAGGATCTATAAATATTTTTAAATTTAATTTTTTACATGGCCATGACTGTATTTTTTTTTTCTTTATTAAATTGTTAAATATTCCATTGAAAATAGCCAAAATGTAGGGCATTCCTTAAAATTCTCCATCTTTTAAACATTATAAGAGAGATAGAAAGAGAGAGAATTATTAATTGGCAATCAAAACTTAAAAAAATGACATCAAAAATTGGAGCACGGGCAAATACAGTTTTACAAAGAGAAAAAATTCATTAGCAATGTATTTGTTTGCTTCAGTTTTAAATTTATTTTTTTTTAAAAAACGATCAAGTTTACGAAAAGTTCGTGAAATTTTTGATGTCACACTATATCAATATAAACATATCTACAGTTTAAAGACCGTATAAATGATTCTTTTCTTGTTTAAGAATCTGAATTTAAAACTTGTACAATGTAGAAGCCTTTAAAATCTAAGTAATTTTGTTTTTCTTTTAAGGAGACATGTAGGACGAATAGGACTTCTCTTTTTTTTCTTTTCCGGATAAATTGTGCGGTAGGAAATCAGTAGAATGGACGTTGGGAGAAGTGCAGAATGAGTATCGTGTTAAAGTACACAAAGTATGGGACAGAAAAAGGTGGAAGCCCATAAATCAAGGCAGTGGTTTAGCATATCTTGAGTACACGACTCAAGTGGGATCAGTTTGCAAGATATATTATACATATATTTATATATATATATATATATAAATTTGTTTTAATTAATTCAGGTACTTGTTTGGAATCAAAAAATACATCGATTCCTTAATGCAATACACCTGATAATAACATTAGCACAACGATATTGCACAATTCCTGTTCATTTATAACAGTAACAATTTCATAACAGTTTCTTTGGTGAGTTGTGACTATCGTTCTGCCTATTCAAAGACAAAACGATTTCCTGTTGTTGTTTTTTTTATAGTAATAGCAATAATAATATTATAATAATAATATACGATACCTCATTGTACTAACTGTAATAATAATTATGAGAAATTGGTGCTCGTGGATGGGAGTCACTATCTTGTCGAGACATTGTTGATCTATTGGTATATCTGACAACTTCCACACTATTTTCTTGTCTACCTGAAGTATCGTAATGATCAAGTTCTGAAGCATCGTCAAACACAGAAGGCAGAGGATCTGTGATGTGTAATTTTGCTCTTTTACGTTCTTGTTGTCTTTGGAAGTATAAACGTCCTGCTAATACAACTAAGAATGCTAATAATCCAGCACTCAAACTAAGGGTAAGATAAAGGATAAATCTCTCCTGGTTGGCTGAAAAAAATTCCTTATGATAAATTTATACGGAAATCATAATTTGAATTATAATTTATTAAATCTGACCTTTCACGAAAGTATATGCTGATATCCATTCCGTCAGAAATCCTATTACACGATGATTTCGTTCCACTGTCGTGCAGTTTTCTGTTAATTCCTCAGTCGTGTATTCATCACTCTGGACATCAGGCTTATATGTCCCTTCGTAGTCTGAATAATATAGAAATAATACAGAAATTAAAATTAAATAATTTTAAGGCAAGTAGAACTACATTTTATGTAGTTCTACTTGCCTTAAAAGCTTAATCACATGATTTGTTAGTTACAGTTCGAATAAGAAGGATTTACTAATTGTATAAGTATGTAATGAAACATTATAAAGTAAATATTTCTTCATATCATTCTTGAATCTTAAGATTAATCTTTTCTCATATGGTTTAATGTTTTTCTACATTTAGTAAAAGATTTATTTGGAGCGCTAATTACCTCCTTAGTAGGCTACAACAAAATGTTTACCATCTTATTTCCCAGAAACACCCCATGGATAAGAGTGGTGAAGGCCATTTAACGACCTCGAATGAAACACCTGCACTTTATTTCTTTACATAAATTATTTTATATATAAAAAATAGCATTGCGAGTACCTCTAATTAAGAATTTTGGTCATATCTGCGAGGCGAAAAAGAAGGAATCCAATTTGATTTAAAATAATTAATTACTGTAATAACCTAAGCGTTGGTATCAAGAGAGAGGTCTATCTGGAGGTCATTTATTGATTGTGAATTAATATATCTTTCTAATATGGGAATATTTGATATACCTTTATCAGTGATTTCTAACGATGGTATCGACGTAGTGGACACGTCAAATGGGCGTGGTTCTTCGATGGAAGTTGGATAATCGCTATCTTCGTCAACATCTTTATCAACATCGCTTCCCAGTTCTAAGTCTTTTAATATTGCCTGAGGGACTGAAAGGGATAATTTGTGGTTATTTATAATTACATAGTATATAAATTTAACGAAATTAGAATAAATGAATAAAGTTTAAAGGAAAATTTTATAGGAATTTCGTTTATATGTGTATTAGATATGATATAATTTAGTTAATAAGGAATGGTTGTAAAAATTTTGTGAAATAGCGAGTAAAAATTTACGCTTTTATAGAGAAATATGTTGCAAGTGCAGTACATGTATACAGCTTCTTTTTACACAGATTGAAGAAGAAAAAGTTTTCCTTTATATAAGCAAAAATGCTGACAATCGTATGAACGATAATACTTACCACAAGTATATACAACTTTCAGAAAGAGTCTTGTACCTTGTTTACATCCAGGATTTTCAAATGTTGTCAGATCAACTGATATAGAGCATTTCTTTCTACCGTGGCAACTCTTCATCACAGTTTCTGTAGCGTAACTCGCTTGGCAATCTGCCAAAACATGTCATCAACTAAATCCAAGTATTTGGTTTCAAATCAAATAATCTTACAGGATATTGAATATTTGATTTTAAACTAACTTCAATTATGGTAAAAGATAACTAAAATTTAATTTTAAAATGGTATAGTTACTTGAATAGTTTTGTTAAATATTTATGAGAAAAAATTAATTATTATTCTTTACCTTCTCCTGGGAGTCCAGGAAAATGGGGGCATTCTGGCACGCTACTGGTTGTAGCCCCGAAAAAGGCTGAATAGATAACAATTTTGAGCGTTTTATGGCATCTTAGTCTTAATTTTTCTCCTTCACAGGCAATTTTATTGAAAAACGTATCTAGGAATGTTTTAAAAAAATTTTTATTTTAGAAAAAAATTACTTGTTTTTACTTACATGCAACAAATTATATGCTTTAAAGTTCTAATGGCATTACTGGGTCGACATTTATAGGCAACTTCGGCATATTTCCTAACACCAGGACATGGATCTTCACCAAATGTTTCAGGGGTTATTTTGATGTCACAAACTCTCTTTTCTCTGCAAGCGGCTTCGACCACCTGCAAAGAAAACAAGTAAAGTTGTCATAACGAATACCCATTGAATTGTGTCGTGAGTAGAATTTTGTCAACAAGCCTAATCTATATTCTTTGGATATCTATAGAGAAAAGCAGTATCTACAAAAAAGATATTGATATGCGAAATACATGTAGACAGAGAAAAATAGAATTCCGTAAATTTAACTATTACTTAATATATTTAAAATAGTAAATAATTTGCAAAACTTACTTTTAATGCATTAGGAACTAAACATTCTGAAATCTTATCTATCTCTTGGTTTGTAGAACATATTTTAGAATTCTCTGATCGTCCATATTGGGCGAAATATATGCTGATAACTGTGTTGGCCCAGCATTTGATATTTAATTCTTCATCGTCGCAAGCGTGAACTTGCATCGTCTTCAATGTGCCTGATAACAGAGCTATGAAACAATATAGGATAGAAAGTGAAAGTAAAGATAAGGTGCAAATACCCAGAGCTAGGCTTGTCAACCAATTATAATAAATGGCGAAAAATGTAGCTGGCGATGAGTTAATTGCACCTTTTACTTAAAGAAATTCTATTATTTTTTATGTACTGCAACATAATTCAGTTAATGTTAATTAATTAACATAATTTTATTATTATTATAATTACAATGATTATATATTAATGTATCTTTTAAGTTTTATTATCGTAATAAAATTACAATCGATTAAAATAATTTTTAACTGAAGTTCATAAGTTGGAAGCAAATATTAACCAATGAACTGCTCAATTGAGATTACTTATCAAATTACACAGGAAGAAATTTGCACTTTATTGGATATTTCATAAGAAAAAAGCACCAACTCAATAACTATATTTCATTAGAGAGGCTTTCTAATCCTATTACTTAACATCTATCTAGACATTAACTGAAGATGATTTTTAAAAAAAATTATAATAATCGAATAATAGATTCTTCTCTTTTTATTCACGTGACATCAATTTGTTAAAAGATATAGCGAAACTGCTAGATAATAAATTCTTTCTACAAAACGTATAATTGGATTTTCAGCTAGAAATAACATTAAAGAAAGAAATTCGTTCATAGTAAATTTACTACAGAATATAATTACCAGGTTTGGCCACAAAGCAATAACCTCCACTCCTCTCTCTCTCGCTTAGGGATTATGAGACATCAATGAAGCTGTTTCCTCTCATCACGTGGCATCCGAAGTAACAAACTAAATTTACAACTAATTTGAAATAAATTTTCAAATGCTTTTTTTTTTCCTCCTATTGAAATGAGTTTTTATGTTCTAACGGAAAAGTTTCGAAAATTATTCTCTAAAAATAAATTACCAATCTATCAATTTAGCTTGACTTTACACGGAAATAAAAATATGACTATCTACTGCCTGCCTGTTTATCGATTTATTATAATTGGAGATGAAGTAATGGCAACAGAACTTGGCTAAATGAATAAAGTAATATGTAGTAGTTGGTTGATAAAATGGTATTACGGTTCAATATCCCAGTATTTAATATTATAGACTAAGATATTTATTCGCTAAAACAAGGCAAGCTAAGGTTATAAATCATTCACGAATAGCGCGACATGTAAGTAAATTCTAGGAAAAATTTCCAAATAATTGCGTAATATCCAGAAAATTTAAAATATTCTACAAAATTTTGTTGCTTAAACAAATGGAAGTACTTCATCATTTCTTTTTTTTGAGTTCCACCTTTTCCTTGTATGCCTGCTTAAGCGACCACCTTAGGCCAATTACGTGTCTTACGTCAGCACGCTCTTCCAATTAACTCGACTGTCAAACGCACGTGATTTCCGACCCTAAAGCCACTTCCGGTCATACGAAAGCAAAGAAAAGAATAATCATCAGGTGTCTCGAATTTATAATATGCTAAACAAAAAAAAAAAAAAAATCCATTCAAATGCTAATTTACATATGCAGTAAATTAAATATTAAACGGAAATTTCGTAAATTGAAACTTGGCGAATTTTCTGAATAGTTAACCGAATAAGGTCGTAGGCGTTACTGAAAATGTCAAACCATAAATATCAAGAATTTCTAAAAGTCTGCGGTGATGAATTGGCAAAATTTAATTAAGACCAAACGAAAAAGTTTTTTAGAAATTTTCAAATATAAAATCGATAAAAACTTCTTCTTCAATCGTCATTTTTACAATAATAATAATAATATAATCTCACGTGATTAACTGAAATAAGAGATCGTTATTTCAGATTATACGGTCGAATTATTTTATTTAAATACCTTCGACAGAAAATATTCTTAAATTAAATTCAAGAAAAATAGCATTAGAATTAATTAACAATTTGGATAATTAATATTTCTAAGTATTTTCCAAAGTTAAAAGTAATTAATCAAAGGAAGAATTGAAAATTTAAATAACCAATTGGATTTTGCCACGTTTGTAATTAAATTGCGCAATCACGTAATATATTTATAATTTTGTAAATATTTCCGTTTTCATAATTTAAATACAATAATTAAATAATGTATTTGTATTTTCTTATACATTATCTATATAAGAAAATATAAACATATGTATTAAACGTATTCTATTTCGTTAAAATTATTAGTAAAAATGACTGGTGCCCAGTTAACGGAAAAGTGCTAAAAATTTAAATATTGTAAACAAACAATTTCGACCAATCGGCGTTTAATAAAATTGAACAAATCGAAAGCCGTGTGTTATGTCACGTGATTTTTTGTATCTTAACCCTAATCGGAATGCTTTTATAGTGTCAAATGGGGTCATGATTGTGATTAGATGGATTTAATACTTTAAAGGATGATATTTGTTTTGAAAACTCTTATAATAATGATTAAATAAGTTAGGGAATAGAAATATAATAATATAAAATCCTTACAAGAGAATCGGAGCCTACAGTTTGTTTTGATACACCGCCCACTTGTGTTGTTATTGATCTCGGAAGAAAAATAAAGAACAGTAAGAAACTGTTAGGAAGAAGGCCTTGGATTTCTTTTTAAAAATTGCCCTAGTATCTTATTCGAGTGGATACTTAACAATATTCAAAGAAATCCATTCGTTTTATCTCAATATACTTCTTGTTTAAGCTGAATAACCCTAATAGGACTTAACTGAACCAGACGATCGTTGTAATTCATTTATTAACCGATAGAGGCGGTGCTAAAATTGATTTTAAAAAATTATAGCCAAATAACCTACATAAATTATCAATATTTAATGAATTTAATTTTATTGATTATTCGTCGAGTTAATTAAGAAAATTAATTTAAAATAATTACAAAATGCGTCTGATTTTTTTTGGGGGGTAATATTTATAAATAGGCTTGCAATAGCTTGCGAATGTCATTGATCTGATATCTTTTTAATTAGCACCATTAACCGTTTTCAAACGCCGAGAACAAAAAAGCAGGGAGATCCATCAATGGTCCATTTATAAGCAAAATTTATCACTTATGATATACGAGAATAAATAAAAAAAAAAAAAAAAGGAAGCCGAGAATCTACATGTAGTATCCTTGGTGACAGGTGTCAGTTTTCTGCATTTCGGTACATAAACAACAACTTAAATAACATCTTATGAAAGTAGTAGTAAGTTATGGCAACATACACGAAAGCCAGAAAAACGTTATTGAGTTTTTAAGCGATAAATTGTAAAACTAACTGCTTTTTATACGAGAAAAAAAGAACACTTTCAGCTAAATTTCAATGACGAGTATCAAAGTCGCAAGTTCCGCCTGCTATTGATTGTACGATGTTTTAGAAAACAGTGTGTTTCTAACAACAAAAAAAAGTAGGTGTTTGTTGTTTGAATGAGATAAAAATTTGTGCGATAATAAAATGTAATGATGTTATTCATCAAGCATTTACAAAAATGTAAATGATTCATTCGCGTCGCTGCATCCTGTAATTCATTTCTCCGTTTGACCTTTTTTAATTTTTAATTTTTTTCTTTTTTTAAGGTTGGGCTGTTATCCTGTTTCGTTACTGTCTATTTAAATTATTTCTGAAAGAATGAAAAATTAGGTTATGCTTTATAAAACCATATAATCTTGCGAGTCAAACTGTCACTAAATGGATGTAGGACATTAATGAGAGAAACGGCAAGAAACCCAAGTCCTGGAACGAAAGTTGAATCTTAAAGATTAAAAATTTTCTTGACTTTTCTCGTATATCATCATGTTAAAAATTAATTTAAATAACAGAAAAAAAAACTATTATGAGGACGGATATTTACAAGAATGCCAGCTCAAGCGTTTTCTATTTATAACTCATAACTCACGTCAAAGAATGATTCTTATATTACGGCAAATAAAAGGAAGGATATGAATAAATCAGGAAAATGTAACTGCTATTTTTAATAAAGTAGTTTAAAATATATGATTGACGGTTTGAAAGAAATTCCGTTACATACAATCCGGAATATTCACAGTATAAATTATATGTATATATATATATATTTATACCTTACAGACGTCGGATCGGAACTAATAAAGAAATCAGAGTGGAAATCATTGCATAAAAATGACTGTGGACACAGTTCTGTTATCTTCATACGCACCGACAACTTTGGGTTTGTATCATTCCACAAGCGCGACAAGTCAAGCGTAAAGATAAAGCAGTAGAGACGGCCACAATATGTCCCTGTTGGTGAAGAAAACGAGGTTAAGTTCCTACTGTTGTAAACCATTTGGTAGTAAGAGTATGGCAATTTGATACGAAACGGGTGCCATTTTGGAAAGAAGTTTCGCTATCAAAAAAAGATATGCCCGTGTTCCCTTTTGCATACCGATATGCTTTCTGAAAAATAAAGCGATAATAAATCCTTCTGAAGAATTTTCTTATTGATGCAGTCTTAAATAATGACGAACGGAAGAGGAATCGCTTAAGGATCCATCAACGTTAATCAATCGAAGTCATTATTAATGGAAGATATCCATAGAAAATCTTTTACGGTGGAGGGCGTCGTCTGTTCTTAGAATGGCTTAATCAATGCATCTCAATCAATATAACGTTAAGAGTCAATGAGATAGACGATTAACCTTTCCCATACGTAATTCTGATACGCGATTAATAGAACCAAACTAAATTAAATTTCCATTTGCATCCCTAAAAAAGAAATCGTTCAAATTTAAAAAACTATCGACGTGCCTTGATTGGCTAAGCCATTTGTGACGTCATTATAAAATGTATTTTAATTATCATTGCTTTTAATAGCATTAAAAGTAACCATTACGCCTATTAACACTTAAATTGCCTTTTATACACGCAATTATTTAATTCGCAATTAATAAAATTATTATACCGAAATTTCCACACTTCTTAATTTTTGAATTTAAATTCAAATGTCAATCTCGGACGTTAATTGGTTGCCATTCGTGACGTCATGTGAATTAAACGTACGCTCGGTTTTAATTAATTTTTTTCCCGACTTCGTAATTTAATAAATACTAATTACGATAAAAATTTTACAAATTAACGTCTCCGACGATATAATTATAACCTTCGATTAATGTAATCAAGTATAAGGGTTTTATTTATTCGCGAAAAACCCATAAGTTCCCATCGGGTTATGCAAATCAGTGTCGTAATCCATTAACAAACTTATCCTGGATTACGGCGAGATAATTTACTCAATTTTCGAAAAATAACTTTTAAAAAATAAAAAAAAGCATCCCGTTGATTAAAATAGGATTTTGTGTTAATTTAATTTTAATAATTCTACGGGTATTATTTAAATCTTAAGTAGGTCCATACGTTGCTTTACAAATGCCGATATTTTTAGAGATTCTCGTGAAAGTATGCTAAACTGCATACCTATTTGAGCAGAAATAAGAGTTAAACGAACTCCTTTGGTTTGGATCGTTGCCAGGAACGAAAACCTCGAAAATGGAGGACCAAATAGGAACACACAAAATCTGTACACTAGTTACTCGATAGTCCATTCATTTAATGAGTTTTTTTTTTATTTTTATTTTCTTGTATCTTTAAATTTAAAGTTGCTCGAGTTTTCTAACCTATTCTGTTCAATCAATAAAGAGATTGAGAAAAGGATCCACGCCAATGGGGTGCGAGGAAAATAAGCAGATATCGTAGATCAATGTAAAGGTCAGCGCCCTCTGACGAAAGAAAAATGAACGCCGGCACGGGAGGAAAAAGAAAAGAAAAAAGTGCCATCACTTCAAACCGCGATTTAAACGTCTTATTGGCTAACATTGGCCACACCCATCTCACATGATCATCTTAACCAGACAGAAGGACGCCAGGTGGAGCACGTGTGCGTGTGTCTGTGTCTATCTCTGTGTGTGTATATGATGCGCGCGCTTGTGTTTATATTTGTGTGTGTGAGTATGTGATGAGATTTGACTTCCACTTCCGGAACATGACGTAAGCATGATCATGATGATATGTATTATGCGCGATAGATTACAGGACGCGATTTAACAGTTTAGGTGATTGATGGCGCGCTTTCGACCTTGGGTAGTATTCGTTTATGACTACGTCCTCATAACACCTGCATCTAGAATAATCTAACCAATTGGTTTCCTTCTTCCTCTTCCCCGAACGCACCTACAGTGCATATGCACATATGCATGCCGCAGAGAGGATATATATATATATATATATATATATACACACACGCGTGTACACAAAAAAAGAGGAGGAGGAAACGTACCTAAATGACTGACGACCCCCCTTAGACAGATGGAAAAATTTAATATTCGAAAAGAGCCCATTTTAGATAAAATAAAATTCCTTTTCTGCGAGAGAACAGCAGATAAACAATTTCCGAAATCAAACGTTATGGAGATAAATTTCCAATTTTGAAGATCGAAACAAGCGTTTTACCTCATCATTCGCACATTCAGCGGAGTGATACTTTGTCGGGCGAAAACACGCGATAAATCTTCCAGAATTCTTTTATTTTATTTTATTTTATTCTGGAAGTCAAAACAAAAACTAGATGCGAAACAGAATACATTTAGCTTATAGAAGAGAAACGAAGAGGAAAAAAATAGAAATAAATTCAACGCGTAAACCCTCTTAAAATCTGCAAGAAAAGGGGATCAATTTTAAGCCTTTTCTACCCCATAAAACGTTTTCAAAGAATGTTTTCCCCCACGTAAAGATTATCAAACATCCCCGCCCAATAGAAGCACGACGTACTTTTAATACAAGAAAACGAAATAATAATAATAATAATGCCAGATACGATACTGTCGCTACTTGTCATTGGCCTTGATAGTCACGATCTTGACGGGGGTATATTTTTAACCACGTAAGAGGAAGTAAGGTAAGATTTTGGATGCTAACCAAATCGTGCAAGAGAAGAGAGGTGGAAAGAAAAAAAGGGGGAATAATATATTAAAATTTCTATAGTAGGATCGATTACAATATGAAGGGGGAAAAACAACCCGAACAACGTCGTGGCACCTGTTATAATAAATTTTACTCACGGAGGTTGCTGGTGTTAGTAGATCCGATAGACAATATATAGAAGATGGATAAGACAGCAGCAACGTTTTCCCGCCATATCGTTCCCATGGCGGCGAGTCAGGCGATTGTATGGAACACGGCGGCCGATATACTCCTGGCAGCTGCACTCGGTACCATCTTAACACACACCTCTTCCTACTCTGACTGAAGCTAAGCAGGGAAGCGTCAAGCATTCGCAGGGGCTCTCGAAGACCACGCTACGTTAACTACACCGTCGAGGCTCTGGAAGACGTCTCCCAATCAATTCCTACACACCAGAAGTTTTGCCCAGGCGCTACTTTATAGTATAATAAACTCTGTCGTGTTTTACATTATTGCATTTTATTATAGTTATTTATAAGAAAAAGTTATATACGTTATTAAAGAATTTCTAGTTGTATAATGGCGGATTCGTAAGGATGCTTTTGGGAATTCGACATTATTACATAATTACGAGGGGTTTAAAAGAGTATCGAATGACTGCGTTATAAATAGAACTTGCTGTTTTATTAGGTTATGATGTAGTGGTTAGGAATAGGACGTATTAAAAGAAACTATAGATAAATCTAAGTAGGTAATAGGGAGTTGAATAGGAAACATTCTAGAATTTAAAACAGGAGAAGGCTGTATATTTTCTCAACAAACTTCCTGGACATCTGGTGGACCGTTAAAGTACTATCGCTCTCAGTTCTTTAGCAGTCTTAACGACTCTCAAACCCGTCATGTTCTTTCTTTTGGTAGCAGCTGGACCCTTATAAACAAGAAGACGATCCTGTTGTTGGAAATGTAACTCTCTTTAACTCTGTCCAGATGTATTATTTTATCATTCGATTGATGTCTCCCCTACCTAGTAATTATCGTAGTTTTCTTAGAATAGAAGCTAGAATATGGTTTTTTCCACTCGTAAAATTAATTTTTTAAAACTTTTTAAACTTTGCCTCGAAGAAAAAAAAAAGTAAATTGAAGTCGTATTAGAGTCTTTAAAAAATCAATGAGTCTTAAAAGCCTGTGTGTAATGGAACATGTGAAATTCAACATCTGCAATAATAAGCTTCCTTCTTAAATACGCACTGAAGAAAAAGTTTGGTTTGTAAGGATTTACCAAGTTAAATATACGACTGATAAATATTTAATTTTCATAAATTTTTTCCCTATCCTTCCTTTCTTCCCCATTGTTAACTGGAAGATACAGAGAAAAACTGAAACCTCGTGTGGTGAAGTAACTATAGGTAGAATTTGATGAGTTTTTGAAAAGCTAAATAATAAAATTCGATCGTAAAATATATATTTCAATCGATGCTTGTGTTATAAAATTCCGTTTCGAAAACCTATAGTGTGTTTTTTTTTCTAATACCTAGACTTGGAGGCGCGTTTTTTGTCATTTCTCGACGCTAAACAGTAGTTCGATAGCGCAAATCAATCTTTTTATATTATGTGCGGAATTAAAAATGTCACATAAATACCTCGCACGAGTCGCCTTTTGAATGATATATGCGAACAATTCCTGCAAAGGATCTATTTAAAATGCAAATCAGTAACAAACACAATACTCTTCCCTCGAAGGCACATGTTACACATTTCATCGTCAATAAATCTATACGCGCATAATTCATCTTTTAGTAAAAGTAAATATTACATTTGGCGATATATTTACTCCTGGAATTACATTAATTCGAGTAAATTTTGTACAAATTTAAATTACGTCTTTTAACGTCCCAAAAAATCATCTGTACTGAATTTATTTATGAATGAACTGATTATGTACAGCGTTTTATGACTAAACCAATCACGGCATTATGTTTCGTGGATGAATCCATTATTGTCACTTTCGAACGAGCTAACTATGATAGGGTTTTTTTTTTTTTCCAACGAAGCCAGTCACGACGTAATTTTGCCCATAAATCCGTTATTATCACTTTCAAATGGACCAATCGAGACGTTGTTTTGCGTGTGAATCCGTTATTATCACTTTCAAACGAACCAATCACGATGTTACATTTCACGAATAAACCAATTAGGTGATTTTTTTTCTTTTCAAATAAACCAATTACAACAAATCACTTCGTTTCTTTTTAACTTCATTATTTTAATGAGGATATAATTTGCTACTAATGTAATTTAAGTAGAATTTTATCTACAAATGTACGAAACTAATTTTTACAATTAAAGCGCTCTGGAACTTAACCATACAACTAAACCATAATATCAAGCTGCGTTCAATGCTTTACGTGATGCTGTTTCTTAACTGTGGCAATTTAATTAAGAAAATAGCTTTCCTGTAACAAACCTTTAACTTTTCCAAATAGGTCTACTGTAATTACTAACTCTCGATACTTTTAAATAAACTCTGGTTTTAAAGTAGATTCTATACATATATCCCTAACGATGCGAATCTAAAATAGCTCGCATTCTATTAGGAAGAATCATTACTTATTAGAGTTTCAACATTCCATCGAACATATTCCAGGCATGTTTCTGGCAAATGGTTTCTGTACAAGAATGCGAATGTTGACCAGATAAACAAACAATTTGCTGCGCGTTATACGCGATGAGAGAGGCTACACGATTAACTCAACACTATTTTCCTGCGTAGAAACTTTTAAAAAATGAAAGAAAAAAAAAATATATAATCTAACTTGCTGAGATGATTAAGTATTTACATTATTAAATTTATCTTGCATTCTTTCCCCCCCCCATTGTCAGTAATAAAATTATAAAGAACAGCCAGGAAGCTCAGCGTACTATACTGTACATCTCGACTCGGTTGCATTGCTTACTTAGCTGGATACTCTATATTGTTAATGAATGCAAATTCGTGAACAGTGTTCGTCTTTAAATTAAGATTAATAAACTAAACTCTTCCAAACAACGATTTCACTTTTAGCGTAATCGTTGCAGTTTCCAGTAATTTTGATAAATGATCTCATCTTTATCCAATGTCCCAGTGCAAACAAAAGATTTTTGAACTCGTGTCGAAGACTTGATACCTTTACTAATAAATCTTAAATAAATTAATAATTAGAAATATTAATTTAGTAAATTTTATTTTATTTTTTTAAAGTGCGGTTTGTTGCATAAACCGTAAATTTACTTTCAGAGTTTTTATATTTATTTTAAAATTGAACGTATCTTATAACCTATGCTTTTGTAAGATAATACTTCACAAAATCACAGAACTCGATTGTAATCTAATAAGACCGCAATTGATTACTTAAGTTAACGTTTTTATTGTTTAGAATCTGCAGCGAAGGTAATACAGTAATTGTATTTAAACAAAAAATTTAATTAAGTTTTGCAATTTTCTTGAATATTTTAAATATATATCTGATATATTCTTAGAAATAATATAGAAAATATTCACTAGAAAAGTTTAGTGTACTGTATATAATACAATCGAATCTCCAACAACAGCAACCTTTCAACAGCGGCCATTCTTTTCATAAACTGTTTTTAATAAAAGGACACACAAAATACGGCCATTTTAATATTCCTGTCGATGTCCGTTGTTCAGAGATTTGGCTGTATATCTAAACTGATTTACAGCGTGTAATGTAACCTTTAAAAATTTATACCATTCGAATAAATAAATAATTAATTCAAATAAAACTACAGATGCAAGTTTAAAAATTAAACTACTCTATAGATTTACAAAGCTGCTGATCACCTTTACCTGATAATAAGTGGAAGAAAATGGATTTTTTTTTGGTGAGGATCATCAGAGGTTATATTATTATTATCACACTCATGATTACATAACACCTCTCTTCACAGTAAAGTTGTTATTCCTAGTTGTTAATTAAATCGTATATCTGACAATAGTCTTTCCGTATCCTGTATAAACGGATATTATTAAGGAAATGAAGGCAATAGAATATTATCAATACAACAGGATTTTGATATCTATGATTAATAATATGTTAATAAAACATTAAAATTTCACCTTATGGATCATAAATGATGTATGAGCAGTTTAGATCCTTCTGTGATAAAGTCGCGCTAAAGATAACAAAGAGAATCTTCATAAATTAAAAAAAATAATAATAATAAAAAATTACCATTTTTATCGTTTTATCTTTTAAAATTATTCTATTAAAGTAAAAAAAACTCGAATAACTAATGAATATATATGATTAATCTCGCTAGATGGCAGTAAAATAATAATATAAAAAAAATATGAGCGTTTTTATCTATTAAATCAAACATTTATTTATAAAATTGAATTGTTTTTAATAAATTAAATAATTGATGGAAATTTTTGACATTTAAATAATATTTTTTTATTAATGAAATACGAGAGAATATTTAATCTGAATTCGTCCTTTATTTATAAATAGCGCAAGTCATGTTGACTGCAATATGGCTAGATGATGAGATGTTGAATTAATAATAAAATTCTTGTACTGCCGATAATCTTTTCCATGTTAACTTGATGGGTATAGTATTATGAAAATGCATTACGATCGGGAACAATACAGCAGGGGAAAAAAGAAATAAAGAAAAAACACAAACTTAATTTCCGGATCGTATCGCGAAGAAATGGTGGCCATTGATTACAACAACTGATTTTTCTTGTTAAAAAACTCGTTTCCTACTTTTAAGCTATTTTTACGGTTAAGTTAGGCACATCAAAACGATCATTCATTTATGTATCATCATATACAGTATAGGGACATGCAAACTAGCGATACACGCAAGTGAGGATACATATGAGAATATACATCAATAACACATATAGATCTAACAAACGAATAAAATACGACATTCATGTAATGATACTAAAATATGCCATTGTCTAGACACATAATATGTTAATACTTGAATATAAACACATACTCAGTTATGTATCATCATATATATAGAGATGCAAACTAGTGAAACACGCACATGACAATACGTCTGCACGCAAATAAACATCAGTAATAATCATAGATCTATCAAACCAATTCGTATAATTATAGAAAAATGGATAGGCTACAGATGCAAACATGCAAATAACCTTGGAGAGGTATTGTGAGCCCTGAGGCTAGGGCCTCGCGGACTCCTTTATTTGAGGTGACCCTCTCGGCTTGTTACATTTATTTTTATGCATTCAAAGTTACATATTTTTTCCTACACATTAAAATAGAATTTTTAAATATAGATTCCAGCTCGAGAGCCCTTTAAAGGCCTGTGCCCTGGATATAGCTCTGGTTTCCCCTCCTCTCTCGACGGCCCTGCATATGCGTGTATACACACATCCGAATACACTGATATACACAAGCATTATTCAAAAGCAACTCTCTATCCATCGATTTTTTCATGATACAACCCGTTTTTTATATATTACACATTTTTGAAAAATTTAGTAAAAGATTAGTCGAGTTAAGATCTGAAAGTAAATTGAACTGACGTCTTCGTAACCTTCTGCTGTCGAATTTCTAAAAAGCAAAAATTTGTATAGAAGTCAAGAAGATTAAAGGCTTTATCGATAGCAAATTAACTTGACGTTTATTTAACTGTATATCTTAAAAATGCCATTATAACTCAATAAATTTCCGCTATAACAAAGGAATTAGTCCGAAACTTCAGCTCAGGTAAGCATATGATCATTTTTTTAATATAATCCCACTAGTAGTCGAGTGGATAAAACCACTGAATGCTGGTCGTGGGTTCGTGCCTCACCAACAAGCCTTGAGTTTTCCGGGTTTACTTCACAAGTCTAAAACTAAAACAGGAGCCAGAAACCCTTAGAAGTCCACCCACTTGACAGATCGTCCATTTGTTTCGTCGTCTTATCTCATCAATTCAATTGTTTATATAAATTTAAAGCACTAAATTCTATTTCAAAAAATATAATAAATTTATACGACATTTGACAAACAGACAAACAACAGTTTAATTTATAATTATTTATTTTTATATTATATAAATTTAAATTGAATGTTTATATATCTGAATTAATAAATTCTTGTTTTATATTTTAGTAGACGTGTGTGTTTGTGTGTGTTTCGTTCTTTTATTTTCTTCGATTCTCCAAAGTATATAAAAAAAATAAAATAATAACTCTCGAAGGATCTTATTAAATTTTTATTCTTGTTTTTGTGGATTAAAAGCTGGAAAAAATAACAAAAAACAGTTTATTTACTCGAACTTCCTTTAATATACTAGCTTATTAAATTATCTTTCACCAATAAAAATATACAGGGTTTATTTTTTAAATAAAAAAAATTTCTAAATTCAATAATAAAAATTGTATATTCTAAACATGACATTTTATATTTTATTATTTATAATTTTTTAAATGTTTTACTAACTTCAATTGCAGTTTTCTTTAAATTTTTAATTAATACCTGACCGTACAGTATGATAATAATTAAAGAGTAGGTGTTCAGACCTATCTGCAGAAAGAACTATTGGGCAAATCACAACCAAATCCAATATAAATACTGTCCCTAATATGCAGTTTCGATTTTCGTAAAAAAGTTAGTTCGAAATTCAACCGCTAGGGCGAAATTTGGCGCTTGCGTCTCCTTTTAATAGGCGCATTAAGTAGTTTTCTAACGAATTTCGGATATGAAATCGCAAAACTCTCTTCACAATTTGGCGCCGATGTATGCTTGATCATGCCTTTTAACAAGGCATGATCAAGCATACATCGGAGCCAAATATCACCCTAGCGACTAAATTTTAAAGTAAATTTATTTTGGAAAATCGAAACCGCATACTCAAAAAGGTATTTATACCAAATTTGATTGAGATTTACTCAGTATATTTTCTACAGAATGGGCTGAAACCTACTTCTTAATAATGATCACACTGTATTTACCTATGCCACTGAGTCATTGTAATAAACCGAGTGCAATTTAAAGAGACGTGTCATATCCCATTACAATTGTATGTGAATGTATAATTAGATTTACAAAATTAAATATTCGTTTAAAAATTAGGATATTTTTATTTATGAGAATAAAATATCCCAGTAATGTTCACGTAGATTTTAAAAGTGTCGATACGACACAGCGCCATCATGTTTTACTTATGTATGTATTCTTTAAGCGCTCCTGTGAATACATTACAAATAAGCTCTGTGTAATATATTTTGTTGATAGACTGATTTAGGTTAAAATGTGACTTATATGAAACGTTAAAAAGTAGAAACTATTAAAAAGGTGACAGGGTGAGCCGCATAAATCTTTGGGCCCCGCACGTTTTTCGTAACCTTTCTACACTGTACTTTCCATATTTAAATTTACACGATACTATAATTCGTTTTTTACATTTTTGGACGCCCATCAGTGGATAAAACTACTGTACACCGGTAATTAGTCGTGGGTTCGCGCCCCACCAACGGGCTGGCAATGTGAAGAAGTTTTCTGGTTTTTTTTTTTTTTTTTGCATATGACAACGCGTTACGTGGTGATGTGTCTTCCGAGAGGACTTTCTATGAAAAATTGGGCCCTATTCAGGTGTTACAAACGTGAAGAAAACCACGGAAGACTCCACGTGGCCAGCTCGTTGAGGAGGCACAAATCCGCAACCAGTATTTCAGTGGTGTTAGCCCATGGTAAGAGCCCATCAGCGGATACCACTCGACCACTGATGGGCTTTTTCTGGGTTTTTTCGCATTTGTAACACCTAAATAGGGCCTATGTCTCGTGAAAGCATATCCAGATGGCATGCATCCTCCTTGGAAGATTCCACAAAACAATTGGTTCTTGCTGCATTGTGGGCATAAGAGGGCCTTTTTTTCCAAACCTATCGTGGATTTGGCCAAGCCCACGTGGGGTGCGGCCGGGTGGTGAGGAAGGGAACCCAGCATATCCATGGAAACTTCGAGGGGTCGATCGCCCGGATTCCATCCAGGATCTCCCAGAACGGTAGGCTGAAGCCTTAAACGTCTCCGCCATCTGATTATATAGATTAAACTCATTAAATTTCGTTTAATAATAATATTTATAACAACAAAAGAGATAATTAAACATGTTAAAAGCTTTTATTATCTTATAAAACTTTTAAATATAAAAATTGATTATGCAGGTTGTTTGTTGGAGATAAAAATATTTTTAATAAAATTTAACTGGATATTTTCTATTAATAACAACGTTTTAAATTATAATTTTTTATATTAAAGTATTTAAAAAAATAAAATAATAAAATAAATTGCTACAAAATTACTAAAATCCCAATAGCTTTGAAAATTGCATATTGGGTACATTATAGGAATTTTTTTTTGAATTAATCTATAAAATCTAATGATTATAATATATTTTATTCAATATAAAACTAAAATTTATTTAGTAAAGATGCACTTTATACCATATTTACATAAGAAAATAAATATTTATTTTTTAAACTTATTACTCAATAATATATTGGAAGAGGAAGAAGAAAAAAAAACAAAAATGCATTTTTTATAGAGAAAAATAAACATTTTTTTTTCTTAAAATTATTTTTAAACTTAATATAATAAAAACTTTAATTAAAATAAATAAAAATTGTTTGTAGAATATTCACAAATTTAATTAAATACCAACCTGTAAACGACGGCCACTGAAAGGAGCATAAAAATGGCCGTCGTTTGGAGGTTATTTTAATGTATTTTTGCTCAAAAACACTTTTTAAAAATGGCCGCCGTTTAGAAGTTGTATTATTATTATTGTTATTATTATTGTTAAAATTTTCTATGCTTAAAATGCAGAATTAATTATTATTTTGTGAAAGAAAATATGAATATTTAAATTTAAACGAGAAAATATTTTAGAATAATTTTTTATTTTTTTTTTTAATATTTAAAGTTTTAATATATTTAAACAAATTCTAAAACATTCTAAACTTTTTAAAGTTTGTAAGCGAAGAAATGTAATCTTTTTATTTTGGCGTGTTTATACCGTAAAAAATAAATATAAAAATATTATATCAACACTTCAAAAATATCTTAAGAAAGTTAGAAAATAAGTTTGATTATAAGTTATATATTTTGTTGCAGTAGCATTGTTCTAGATTGGATCCGTGCCAAAATCACTGTTCTAGATTTAAACTAGATCCAATTTAATTCGTCCAATCAGAAGTCTCGATGGCGATGACGGTATTTTTTTTTTTATGACGTATGTGATATTGATTGATTTGATGACTTGTAGAAAACGTTAAAATGAATACAATGGAACGAATAGGAGAAGCATTTTTATTTAGAAAAATAATATTTCGGCGGGCATTTATCAATATTTGTTTGAACGTGACTGTTTCCTAGTACGAAGCACGTACGGGCACGTAACAGCGGCCAATAATTATAACCAAATAAGGTAAAGGTTCGGCTCAGGTGGACCTCTGACGATCAGTTTATGAAGTTTTTATTCGAATAATTTACGATTATTTTATTTTTATATATTGCCGGCCGAAACGCTATACGTTATATGAGGTCGCGTGTATTAATAATTCCATCAAGAATATAATTAATCCATTAAACGAGTAATGATTATTAATCTGATGAATCGATTGGCCGTAAATTATCAGCAGTTTATTAAGAAAAAGTAGTTTCGGCTGTAAAATATTCGATAGAAATTAGCAATTTTCACGTTAAGCGATAGGATCAATCATGCACTTAAAACTTATCGCCATTTTGAAATGCCATTTTTTAAAAAAAATTATTAATTCTCCTTTTGATAGTTTTATATAATTAATGCTTATAATTTATAATACTTAAATTAATTATAATAAATAACGATAGAGAAGTATTTATTTAAAAACAAGGAATTATGTAAATAATAAAATTTGCGTGGCGCCCTCTAATAGCGATTTATGTAAACCGAAAGATAATATTATTATTAGTAATTTTTTTTTTAATTTTCGAAAAATTTAATTAATTAAACGAATTATTTTAAAATATTTATACTTAAATGCATTCTTAAGAAGTTAACAGTGTTTAAAATTAATATATTCAGTAGCAATAACTAGCTTTTACGGTTTAATACCTAGAGCCGAAGGTACACCTGCGGGCAGTCATTTAATGTAAAATGTAATATAATACCAAGAAAATTTTGTAAATTTCTATAATATTTATAATAAAACATCATAAAAGATTTGTTTTAAAGCAATTATTTTTCGAAAAAATGAAGTGAAATCATTATTTCGCTTTCCGTCACGGCGTATTCTATTATCGTAAGTGAGATGTCATTACCTAAGGAAACTAGATAAGACTTTTAATCTGAGTTAGATCTCAAGCTTAACGAAAACTGTAAAGAAGTATTTAAAGAATGTCTTGGAGGTAAAACATACGAAAAATCGGTTAATTACTGAAAGAGTTTAATTCCACCAGAGGGCTAAAGATCGATCTTTTAACGTTAAAAAAATAAAAAATAAAATAAAAAATCATAGACATCCATCACTGTAACGAGAAATAATGTTCATCCCTTAAGCTTTTTCTAATATTAAAAGAATTTTTCTTAAATAGATAAGGAAATAAAATACGTTTAATTAAGTAAAATCCCTGTAAAAGTAATTACAGATAATTTTAAGACAGTTTGATAAATATGCTATATTTAACAATTTTACTCGATAGCCTTAATTTTCTTTTGATTTAATTTAATTTAATGATGATTATATATCACGTTTTACTTTATTAATAAGTTTAATTAAGTTATTACATGGTTAAGGATCAGATAAACAAATTGGGAAAACAACCAATCAGTGACGTTTTTGAAAATTGCTTATGTCAGTGACGTAAGACGAACGGGCGAAATGAGTTTCGGCGATCGTTATTGGTCTTTATTATTTAAAAAAATATATATTTTTAATTAAATATAAAAATATCAAGGAAATAAATAAACTTTTTATTTTTAAATTCTTATTATAAACTCGGTTAATTAGGAATGTTTGTATTATATTATTCTAATTTATTAAACTCGTATTACTTGATTAACTAAACAACCAATCAATGAAGCGCAATGAATAAGTTATGAAGTGGGGGATAGTAAATTACGTTTCGAAGTTTTCTATTGGTTCTACGCTAATTACATTTAAACTTTTTACGTAATTAATTAAATTTAACGTTAAAATTAATATTTTTTGAAAAACACTTTATAAATAAATGAAAATTTTTGTTTATCGCTAAATTCTCAATTATGTCTTAATTTGGTAAATTATTTTCAGTACCGAAGAAAGGAATTACGTCACGAAAAAAATTCATTACGCAATGATCTCGTGCTAGTTGGCGGATTGATTTTTCTTCCCTCCCTCGTGATCGACGAAGTTGCGGTAAAGTCACGTTCTTCTGTTTGAGTACTTTCTATAGAACATTTTTCCCATTAACGATGTGACTTATTAAAAAATACAGGCTTTATATTACTCGCTAACAATTTACCACTAGGTTTATATATTGGTTTAGGTTAGGCCTAATGATGCGAAACTTCACATCATTAATTTATAGTTTATTCAATATCTAGACGCTAAGCAAACATCGAGTAGACAACATCCAAATGTTTGCTAAACATTACTTCAACACACTAATTAGGAAAATAAAGTCGCTGTTATATAAGAAAGAAAACTCTAAGTAGCTCGCGGCTCACTGGTTGGAAAGCTTTTAGCTTTTTCATTCTGTTGCAAACATAATTCTAGTGTTGGTAATAGTTAATTAAATCAATATGTTTTGGTCGACGTTAGACACTACTACACATTATTATTATTAAGTAAACTTGCATGTCATTTCAATATAATACCCTAACGTGTTACTTAAAATTGATGATAATATACAGTTATTATCCAACGTTGTTTAGTGTTTGTATCATTACACAGGTTATTCTTTTTGATATTTTTGTAGGAGCTATTATTGTTTATCATGTTGCCATATCACTATATATATTGCAAACAGTGATTCCTGTTAGTATCAATGTTAGATCCATGTATTAAGTATTATCTGGTAGATGCTGATAAGATTGTTGGGCATATTGGTTCTGTATAACTGCATACAATAGGGCTTCTTTGTTGTTATCAATAGCTTGTAGCTATAGTGGGATAGAAATGTTTTCATGTTTTCTGTTATATTTGTAGCTTTATCCTTATTATTTTTGATATTGATATAGAAGTCATTATTATCATGTTGCCATATTGCACTGTAAATTGTGATTCCTGTTAGTATTAATGTAAACAAATCTATGTATTAGTATCAGATAGATACTGATCAGGCTATTGCTTGTTAGTATAGGTTCTACATAATTATATGTAAATATGGCCTGCTTGCATTATCAATATAGTTAATTGGTAGTTATGTATTCCAGGACTAACATTAGTTATGTTAACAAGGCCTAATATGTATTTTGTTAGTTGTGTTTAACATGTTTTGTATTATATAGTTATATTGTATATTTTAGGCCTAATATTTTATGAATTTTAGGCCTAATTAACTCTAACATGCTATGTGTTGTTATTTATTTATTTTAGGCTTATTGTTAGTTAATATTAATCAGTGAACTGATGTTTATGTTAATTAGGATAATTATAATTAATTCTATTTCAAAATTAAGTGTGATTATTCAATATTTGAATCAGTTTTTATTAAATAATAAGCTCATAAAATATTTACAAGCTTAAAACAAATCTGAATTAAAATTATTAAGGGAAAAAAAAGGGGGAAATACATTATTAACAAATATGCAAAGAATTTTATATGCGGCTTGTAATCAGTTAAGAAAGTTAAATAAGGTAATTATCATAGTTAAAATTATTTAAAGTAGGGTTTAAGTTAAATATGTATTTTATGTTTAAGCCAGCGTTTAAGTTCAAATCTAATTTCTCAGTCCAGTAATCCTTGACTCTTAAACAATAAATATACACAGGCGTACGGGCGAATGAAAAATGTTTAGTCTTTAGTCTCGGAGTCATTTATAAACGTTTTGTTAAAACCTGTGCGCATTAATTATCTGTAGGAAGTTCTCGTTTGTTTTCAATGGTCGAAAATTTGAAATGCATGCAAATCGCGAAGGGCGCAGCGAACAATACACTTTAACAAAAACGCTAACAAAACTCTTGTTACACTGGCCTGGCTCACGGTTTAAAAATACCAAGAGGGAGGCCATCGATCACACAAGGAAACAGTTTAACGTGGATACCTATGACGTCACAGGCACACAATTTTTCCCTTCATTTCTTCTGGTTGTGGGGAAATTAATAGTCGAAAAATGTTTCGCGTTATTGTTTAGTGACAGATCGTTATTGATTTTTACGATGGATCGCACTCCTTCGTGTTCTAATTTAAAACTAGGCAATTCTCCCTCCTCCCCCACCCTGTTTGCATGGTCGGGACTGTGTTATACAGACGTTCGAGGCAATCGAATTTATTATTATTATTTTTTTTTAAATAAGAAGTTGAGAGCCGTTGCCGATTCTTTAAACAGATTATTGATATCAATGGGTTGGGAATTCCCGCGGGTGGTGTTGTTTTAATTAAAGTTCACAACAGGAAAAATGGCGTTTCATTAAACTGCCTAATGGCGTGGGAGTTTTTCTGATTACTTTTGATTTTTTTTTTTCTTTTTAGTTTTTTTTATTAGGTTTAAAAATTGAGTTGGCGTGTTTTAAACACTGCAATTCCCTTCAGTCGTAAACATGGTGGTGTTTAGGCCTGTAGAAATGAGCCAAACGAGCGGATCATCAACGTTAAGTGCCGCCATTTTTTTTTCTGCTGGATGGTTAAAGTATCGCGTTTATATCTAACTCAACTTTATGGCTACTTGTTAAGGTTATCGATTGGGTTATTCGTAAATAATTCATATACACATGTATATATATAAGTACACACTAAAAAACTGTGGGGGGTGGGCGGAAATTTTAATTAACATAACTCAATTAAACCTGCATGGATTAAAGTCTAGTTACTTAAATTTTGATTTATAAAGAATCGATAATCAGCCATTAACATTGAGAAATTAGTTAAGGGGATTACGCCGACGAATAATTAATTTTAGATGATGTTAAATAAAATATGATTAAAGTGAATATTTACATAAAAATAATTGATTTTTTTTTACTTTTATTTTTTCCTCCGCCTTCCTCTGTCCGTTTTAAAAATTTAATAACGTTTTTAGTGCGGAGAATCGTTTACAAACCTTGTTAAATGTCGTTTATTGTTGACTAATCGTTGAGAACCTCCGAACGACGGCCACTGATTAGAACTAGTAAATAATGGGCGTTGTTTGGGTTATTTCGTGTGCGTTTTTCTTTAAAACACGCGTACAAAATAAGACATTCGACTGTATATACAGCGAAACCTGTGTAAACCGGACACCGCGCGGTGCCGTACATTCTTTCCGGTTTGACAGGCTTTCGTTTTGAATAGGTTTTTAACAAAGCGTTACGAAGAATTCTACCAGTTTAGAGAGGATTTCGTTTTATTTGTGTGTCGTTTTAGACAGGTTTTACTGTATATATAATCTGTTTTTAATCTTCTGCAGATAAAAGAAAACGGGAGAAGAAAGTACAATTGAAAATTGTAATACAGTAAAATGGTCGTTGCTTAGAGGTGGCCGCTGTTAGAAGTTGGAGGTTCGACCGTATATAAGTTTATATTTATTTATATATAAAAAAATAGTTTCTAACTTTATAATTTTTTTATTTGTAGAAGAGAAAATTGGGAAAAAAGAACAAATGAAAATTGCAGTATAAAAATTAATGAAGAATTTTTAAAATGCTGAAAATGCCATTTTTAATTTAATGGATTTTACTTTCACCACGTGGACGTATTGTCGACTAATCATTTTAGTATTACGCCTTTGGCACAGTTTCTTCTATGGTAAGATTTTTCTTTTCTTTATTATTATTATTTTTTTTATTAAAAAAAAAAATAAAGTTTAAATTCGTTTTCTCAATGCCATTAATTTCTATAAATTAAAATATATGACAGATTTATTATTGAACGAATTAAATTTCAATGAGTGGACACGGACACACACACACACACACACACACACACACACGTATATATATATTTTATAATGTATAGGTGTTGTTCTAATCATAAATATTTTATGACGAGACAGAATTAATACCCTGAAACCGAATAAATGCTCACGTTTATTAATTTAAATTTAAAATTTATGAAAGATAGGATATATTTTTAAAAAAGTTACATATATATTTTATATTTATGATCTTTAAATCTCAAGCTTTATGCAGTTCTCCCTACTCCATTTTTTTTTTTTTTTTTTTTTTTTTTTAAAGCTAAAGATCTGATAGACATTAATCATAAGCGGCAAAGTATTAGTAATAACATTTCCAAGTAATTCCGTGATTCACGCTGCTAAAAATCTATTTTTTCCCTGCAAAAATTTAATACATTTTTACTGATTAATACAGTATAATTCTAAAGGGAGTTGTGGAGGTGTATATTAATTTACATGAACTTTACAGCATTCCCAATTTTTTTTAAAGCATTAAACATGGAGAAAAGTAGTTTAAATCGGTGAATTTTTTAGTTCGTGATAACGGTTTTACGGATTATTACAGTATAATACTGGAAATAAGTTAGTAAAGTGTGTTATTTCATGTTAACTTTGCTAAAATAATTAGTAGAGTTAAGCATAAAGTAATAGGCCTATGCTTTTTCTAACTTGTTTTGAGAATTATACTGAATTTATCTGTAAAATATTAAATTTACTGTTATAAATTACAAAATTTCATCGATTTAAACTACCTTTCTCCTGTTTGATGCTGAAAAAACTGGCAGATTGTAGTAAAGTTAGTGTTAAATTAATACTCTCTTCCATCTCTTCTAGAGAATTATACTGTACTAATCCGTAAACACATTGAATTTTCTTAAATTAAGAGATGTAAACCACCTTTTTTTGCTTGTTTGATGCTACAAAAATTGATAAAATTTGTATCAAACGAGCGAAAACGGTAGTCTAGTTGATGTCATTTCGTAATTTATGGTTAGAATTTTAAAAAAGTTTAATGTATTTACGGGTGAATACAGTATAATTTTCGGGATGAGTCGTAAAATTATCTTAGTTCGTATGAATTTTAATAATTTTATAAATTTTTAAGCATCAAACAGGCAAGAAAAGTAGTATAATTCTGTAGTTCATGGTTTATTGCTTAGTAGGGAAATCTTTATGATTAGTAGAATTATAGGCATAGAAATAATTATAATTAATATGGCCTTGTGACAAACAATAAATTATCTTTCAAATTAGAAACTAACGCATTTGCTGTACGATAGCGCATGATTGCATTCGAAAAACTTAATAAAAGTAAGGAAAATTGCATGGTGCCAAGCTACCCATCGACATATTCTGTGTGTTTATAATTCAAGAAATATCGAAATGCGTTAAATCTAGTGACGGAGGAGAACAAATAAAGAGAGATTAAGTGTAATATTTAATTTTAGTTGTATTCAAGGGAATAATACTCTATCGGCTTTATGAAAAATTGATCTGTAATATTAAACACTGCGCTTAATGAATAGGCCATTGTATTAACTCCTACTGCAGTTTGGGTATTGTTTGGAGTAATTGAGAAATATGCCCTCAAGAAATCTCTTTGAAAATTTTTATGTAAGCCGGAGGGGGGAGAGGAATAAAAACTGAATAAAATAGAGCGATAACAATGAAAATATAAGGCATTCACCTGAGTATATTTGTTTCTCCAGATAGCATTAGGCCAATACCTATAAAGATGTAAGAAAAGCCAAATTGCATTCAATCCATCCATCCACTTTTGCTAGTACGGAAAATGTTATTTGTAGATTGAAATAATGCATCCAATCAGCCTCTGGAGCTTTAAACCGAACTGTAGATCCTTTATATAGAGCGAAGTTAACCTCATTTGAATGCGTTTCTTCCCCTTTTATTAATGGTTACTTTGGTAGAAAGTTTTCCCCATAAGTTTTCTGTTGGATAAATCATGAACTTCCAGTAAATCTTAAGAGAATAGAGTAAAAATGTATGCCATTTTCGTCCTTGTGTTCTGATTGTACTATATTTATGTTACGCTGTAATACATTGCTCGTCTTAAAGTAGTTCTGCTACTGAGAGGCCGCCATCTTTAATCCTGTGTAAATTTTTTTAAAGTATATCTTTTCCCTTTTCTCATTACGTTAACGGAGTTTGACGTAAACAAAGTTGTTATAAATTCCATTAAAAAGCCTAATTAGATCACAGCGTCATTAGATCCTATCAGTAGCTTGCCGTTATATTAAAGAAAAAAAAAAGGTGTTTTTGGTGACTCTACAGATAGAAAGTGCTTTATTTTGCGTTATTTAAAGTCGTTTTTAACGTCTACTCAGTTAAATTCAATATATTTGTTTGTTTGAATGTATAGGGTGGTCCAAAAGAGATTTGAAGCTCTTCACTGTGATAGAGGCAATTTTATTTCGCATTCTGCGTTATTTAAAGCTGTTTTAACGTATTATTATATTACTTTCAATACTTTTTGTTTAATTGAATATACAGGGTGGCCCAACCGAAAAAAATCGGTGTAGCCGTTACCTCGGGGTTTAATTCACTTTTGGGCTACCCTCCAGTTCGAGCCGAACTTAACTTTAATATTAATTCTCTAAGTTTTATCTCATAATATAAATAAGATATGAAAACGTTAATGGAAATATGTTGCTTCCATCATTATTTTAAGAATTACTTTTCTCGATTTACCGAATCAATGTTTTGTTAAATTCACGAAGGTTAAAAATTGATGGAGATGAGAGAAAATATTAAATAATAAATTATTATTTTTTCCATAATGAAAACAACTAATACGAAAAATTCTCTTCTTTTTATAAATGATAGAAACAACAACTTATATACACTTTAGGCACGGCCAGAACACAGAATTGATTGAGTTATTTCCTTTATTTTTTAAAATTATTAACCGGATAAGATGGATGAAATTAATAAATGATTTTCAATATAATTTTATGGAAATAAATCGAATGAATTTGATCAGAAAAAGAAACTATTTTAGGAAATAATGGCGATTTTTCGCTCGTAATCGAGGTCATAAACAGCAAAAAAAATATTTGATTTAGCGCCATTAAATACTTAAAAATAACGAAATTTATATCATATATAAGTAATATTTTAAATCCCGTTAATAATTAATACTTAAATTAATATATAAATCATTAGTTTTTTACTTTCCCGGCTGTTATGTAGAATAAAACCTGTCTAAATCGGACTCTCACTGTATCGAGTATTTTTTCCGGTTTGGCAGGTTTTTTAACACAAAATCGCCGAGTTTCGTAGGATTCTTTCCGTTTAGGCAGGTTTCCGTTTTATTAAGGGTCCGTTTTGAACAGGTTTTAGTCGTGTCAGGTTCGACTCTCCGGGTTTTTTGCACATCTCCACTTTTTGAGACACTCATGAAGCCAAAATTTGGCATGGTAACTTGTATGTAAGGGGCATTAACGTCATTAAATTTTGAGGTACGGAACTCGAGGGGTCGTGTCTCGAGAGGAGTCGGACTTAATGAAGATTTTACTCATTATTGGTATTAACAATATTTTTTGAAACTCGTTTCTATCCTGAAAATTACGCTTCTTTTGCCTTTTTATCATAATTAATAATATAAAAGTTATTTTTTAAATAATATCTCGTAACAGATGATGCCGCACGCAATTTTAACTTTGAGCTAGTGTCACAGTGTTTTTCTTTTAAACTTAAATGTTTTTTAAAATGACTTTTATCGTAATTTAGCAGAATTACTCCTCTTAAGCTTTTGTTACTTAAATTTATTATCGTACTTACTGTTCGAGTGTCATGAAATTCGAGCAAAGAACACTTGCTATTTTTTTTCCTTCCGTGTTCTGGAGTTAAGTTTTAGACTCTCGTTGCTACATATAAATTTTAAAAATATAATATTTAGTAAAATTATGATACTAGAGGATGTGTAAATATACTAAAAGTCTCGAGAGGTTGGATAGTCAAGAGCTTATATAGAATCTCTTCTGCTATTTATATGGGAAATCCACGCTACAATCCCATTGATCTCTATTCTCTAAGGTATATTTTCAAGGAAATCTGGATCTTCCCTATCGATTCAATCTCTCCCTGATATTGCTAATATTCCTCCATTGTGTTGGTTACTGCTATTGAGAAGCAGAGAGAGTTTCCAGCACACTACTAAGAGACTAATAAAATTAACTAGAGTTGTAAAGAGAGAAAACAAACTGATTAACAAGCGGAGTATGTATCATTTCGTATAATTGTACTAAAGTATATTTTGTATCCTGTTGATTTTCTTGAATAATTTTATTTATTTTTTCATATTGGTATATGTTTAGAAGCACTTTTAATCATAAAGTTACACATTTTATGTGGAATGGAAACAATCTCTGATTCATTTTGTGTACACAGAGTAAAGCGTAAGTAAATACAATAAGTTGGGGATGTTAGAGAAGGTAAAATTAAACAAAAAGTTAATATATCGTGCTCGTGATTTACCTGAGATAACATTGAAATGCAATTAAACCACGTCATAACCACGATCAGCTGGAGAAAGACAAATAATCTTTCTTCTTCCTGTTTGTTGTCGATTTCTTTTTTTCTTCGACCAATCATCAATGAAACAATACGTAAATCTTTCACGCTTGATTTCTTTCGTATATTGCAAAGGATCGCACATGTCTATCGATATTTTATAATTTTTTTTCGTTCATTTTGGTTAGTGTTTATGGTTTAATTAATGTAGACGGAGCTGGATTTTAACAGCTTTATTCTTTAGAACAGACATTGTAATTTCAATTATTGAAGCGCGCTGAAAAACTACTCGACTGAATTAATCACTTATTTAATTTGTATTTGTGAATAGGGAAATAATACAAATGTACCGTACACAGAATTTAGTTAAATTTGTGTGAAATTGGCTCGCTCACTATCTCTCTCTGTAATCTTCCTCTACTTTTATGTTCATTAGTTGCTCAAAAACGGTCATTCGATTGAATAAATGTAAGTTTAAAATTTTCTGAATATTTCTAAATGATATTCTTGACTCAATTAAAGTTCTCAGAAGTTATTTCTTACATTTCTAGTGAATGTTCATGCACTTCTTACACATGTTCTGACACTTCTGAGTGATTGGATCGGGTTGATGGAATAAGGCAACGCAATAAATGGGCGATCTGCCAAGGTGGTACCTCCCTGAGATTTTCTATTGGAAGCTGGCTCCTATTTAGATATTTACAAACGTGAAGTAAACCCGGAAAACTCCACGTGGCGAGGCGCGAACCTGCTACCAGTGTTTAGTAGTTTTATCCACTTGGTTACCTTTAAACTTTGATAGAATTTTCTATTCAGAACCATAATCGTTCCACTATATCAAATAGTTTAAAAAGTATGCCCAGTAATTGCTCCAAAGATTAAAATAAATAAATAAATAAAATAAATGTCGACTCAGTTGAACGGTTCAAATTTCCCTTAAATCTGTCAACCATTCCGGAATGCTTCATTATTTTTATAAAGGAAAAAAAAACAAAGAAAAATCGGGTGGTATATATATTTAAAAAAATTACTCAGTTATAAAGCAAAATGTATTCTCATCCCAGAAGATATAAATCCGCAATATCGTGTCGTACGATGGAAATTAAATTAATTCATCCCCTCCCTTTATTAGTGTCATATTTCAACTTAATAATTGATCATTTTATTATGAGTCAATTGAAAAAACAGTGTATTTTATCTTGAGAAATTTCTTTTGTTCTGCCAGATCAATATTCAGGTCATACATCTCTATCAAATAATAGAGAATCCAATCTATCTTAGTAGTGACGTCAATTTTTCTAGATTTTACTTGTCATCAGAATGAAGAAAATTCAATAAAAAAAAGTATTTTTTTAGATGCTCAATTTAAGCAATCGAGATTTATTACCGAGTTTTTCAACTTTTATTATATTCAAAGCAACCTCCTTTCTGATTCCTCCTATTTATATGCAGCGTGTTTCTTTGTTTGGATAACAGAAATAGTGTTTTGAATAGAATATTGTATAAGAAAATACTAAGAATATAAACATATTTTAAATTCACACCCCAGAAAATATAAATGTGAGGATATTTTTAATGTTTATTTAAACTTTATTTTCCTTCCTGTAATCTGAATACCATTTTTTTTTTTTTCTGTAGCCTATTTTAATCTGTAACACCAGAGATATGTCAGCCTGTTGCTTTGCATGTACGAGTTTCGTGTTCGGGAAGCTCTGTGTCCACTTTTTAGCCAGTGGATAAAATTGGTCGTGGGTTCGCGCCTGATTAATAGGCTGGTCGCGGGGTTATCTTAATGTGTTTAACACCTGAACAGGTGCAATTTTTCCATAGAAAGTCCTGTTGCCTTATCCCATCAATTCAACCATATGTGTCTGGTAAATCCAGGAGCGAACACGAGAGGGTTGGAAGAACACCATCAATTTTTCGGGGATATGCTGGGTACCGTCCATTGTGGCGCATCTCCTAGCGCCCACAGAACACCGTTAACCATACCCGTATACGCCAACACGACACGTAGACGATCTGCGAGGGAAGATGGCCCCCCTGGAGGACTTTCTTCAAGAAACTAGCCTCTATTTAGGCGTTACAAACGTGAAGAAAACCCCACTCAGCCAGGCGTTGGAGAGGTGCCGATCGAATTAGTGTTTTCACTCGGGCAATTGTGGGCCCTTTAACTACAGGAATGATTTAATTATAAACTCGATTCTAAAGAATAAATAAGCGAGTAGTTTGTAACGATCAAACACTACATTTATTAATGCGATTTCTACTTAAATTTTACTAAATAAAACGCGCATGCAATCGAATAAAATTCTTACAAATCTTAACTCGTACTTAAAATTCAGTTCCGTAATCATCATAAACATCGATATAATTATCCAAAGGCACGCATTTTCCTCATTATTAGCTCAATTTTCATATACTTTAATTCTCTCAGTTAAATTATAAAAAAAGGAAAGAACAAGAACTATTCGAACTTAAACCACCTGCTGTAGAAAATTTACTCTAAACAAATTCCCCATTACAGAATGATCGATAAAAGTAACAGGGCGATGTTTATGGTCAAGTAATTTATATTATTTATACAAGAAGACATACTTAAGAATTTAAATTTTCCTTTTTTTAACTGCTTAAGTGAAGTCTTATTGGACAAAATCGATATCAGGAAGCGTGTTTGTTCTTTTCTAAGGGTTCGTTATTCGTTCTACAAGCTGGAGTATTCTGTTAAGAGGGCATTGTGCAAGTTTAATGTAAGCCTGTCATTAATGTTAAATATTTTATTTGAGACTTATTACAGTTAATATTTGGATAATAAGATATGTATATATTTAATATATATATAAAGAGAGAGAGAGTGAGTAATTAACCGAGCTCGTCTAGTCTGTCTATTCGCTGAAAAATTAATGTAGTAGTAGTGGTATATCTTTATTGTTAAATAATATACTAAACGTAGTTTTATTTTGGTTAATTTTATTATTTCATTTTTAATACATGAAACTTAGAGGAGGTGGTTTAGAATTTAGTGTAGTAGAATTTCTTAATAAAAGTACTGGGTTTTGCAGATACTGTGATATAAGAATAATAGTAGTATTTAGTTGTATGAGTCCCTAGACGTGTACTGGTTTGTTGAGAAGACGGCATAACACATGAACGATCTGCCTTCCGGGAGGACTTTATGAGAAACTGGCCTAACTATTTAGGCGTTAGACACGAAGAAACCCAAAAAATTCCAATTGGCCAAGCGAGAACCCGCGACTACATCCCAGTATTTTGGTGGTTTTTATCCATTCGGCCAATGGTGGACCCCAAGACGAGCGAGGCCTCTTATATTATGTAAACAATATTGTCCAATGTCTAGTATTCTATCTAGTACTAGATTCCGAGTATTTTCGTGCATATTTGTGAGTGTCTGAAACCCGTAAAATAAGAGGGCCTAGTGAGGCCCTTTTATATGCTTTTATATTTTAAAGCCAGTATTTTACGGTAGTCGATCTGAGTTCCGAATATCGATAAGCGCATTTGTGTTCTGAAGCTCTAAAACACGAGGCTGTATTGGGGCTTGTAAAACAAAAGCCTGGATTGTTTATGGTTAATCTATAATATAAAAGCCTGATTGTAGTATATATAAGAGTTTCTTGCTTACCAAATTCTCAGTTTCTGAACACTTTTATAGTGTTAGGGAGAAGAAAGGATAGTTTTTAAGGTGACGTTGATTAATCAATGATATACTAACGATGAACTTGGTTAACCAAGTATGTCTTTAATTTTTTTACTAGGTTGAGCGGATTTTAGATTGAAAGACTGATTTTTTTTCTGTGGTGTTACTAGTAAAGTAATTGCAATCACAGTGCACTTTTTGGTAGTAGAATATGCCTCGAGCTAGTGTCTTTATAATGTAAATTGGAAAATTGCGTTTACGTATTATGATTTTGCAGCTGTAGAATAGTAAGACGACTTTTTTCCTCTGGTGAAATACCCCGATTTTTGTATAAATTAAGTATGCTATGTGATCACATTTAGGCCTAATAGTGTTTTTTTCAAATTTATGGGTGGATTTAATGGTTTTCTCGAGGTTTATTTTGCTTTTGGAGTCTATACGCATTTATATACATACATAATATTGGACTGTAGTTAGATTTTTATAGAAAGAATTGATGCTAGATTTATTGAATTGCATGGCCATGAATTAGAGCATCGTTATAATCGAACTAGCTGCCTATACCCGGCGTTGACGGGATGTGGAATTGGTGACATTGGGTCGGGGGAGGGTGAGAAAAACGACGATCTTAGTAACTGAAATGTACGTTTGTTGACCTCATTTTGTATTTACAATAATGGAATTACTCGGACTGAAGTTAACTTTTAACATCGTACATTTGCCACTTTCTCACGCCTAAACCATTGCAACCTTTCTCGAGTTTCTCTTCAGTGCATTATCTACAGCAGGGCTTCTTAAACTTTTTTTATTCACGACCCCATTTATGATTGTGATTTTTTTCGCGACCCCCAAAAAATATGAAATAAAGATATATGAACATTTTGTGATGATTTCTTGATTAGGTAACAATATACAGTACATACATTTGAAAAAATATAGTTTTAGAATTTGTTTAAAAGCATACAAAAATATAAAATTAAAAATTGCACAAAAAGTTGTAAAATTGTATTTATTATAGTTACAAAAATTATTTTCAATATTTTGCATTAAAATCTCGCGACCCCAACATTTCGCTAAGCGACCCATAGTTTAAGAAGCCCTAGTCTACAGGGTACGAACTTTAATTTGATACCCGAACCATATTTTTAGCCCCAACCGTTTACTCAAAACTAAGTCAGAGAAACTGAAACTTTCTTTGAAATAATATATAGATTCTCTTATATTAAAGGCAATCTTTACGCTGTAGATTTGTGCGTTTACACATACGGCGACCCGAAAGACATTTACACAGTTTTTTGCAAGCAATTCAGTATAATTTTTGCAAGAGTCGAGCGGGTAGAAACCACTGCTGATGGGTTCGCGCGTGACCAACGGACATCACTTAGAGTTTTCCTGGTTTTCTTCGCTTTCTAACATCTAAATAGGAGTGAATTTCTCATAGAAAATCCTCCCTGGAGGCATCACGTATTTCAACCCGATCGCCTTTGTATTGCGTTGCCTTATCCAATCAAATCCAATTTTTGCAAGAAAGTCAGCAATTTACGAAAGTATGTTAGGCGCTGTGATTGTATGTATCGAACAAGAAGAATCCAATTCTGAATTTTTGCAAAGTTTGTAAGTTTTTACTAGAATTTCTTAGTATTTTATGTCAGTTAGGTTTTGTTTTAGCAGGTTTAGCCTATTGAATTTTACAGGTAATTTAAGTAAGTATAATTTAAATTAAGTAGTGTGATGAGATCAATGGTACTGTGATAAGTGCGTTGGATCCGTAGTGTTCGGCCAGGTTTGCGATAGTGTGCTATTACATACTCCTCACGGGTTTGGCCAGGCCCACAATGGGGCGAAAACAGACATTACCTGGACATCATCCACAAATCTTTCATGGGTCATTTTTTGGGACCATCCGGATTCGATTCCGGAATCCCCAGAGCGACAAGCCAACGTCCTAGCCATCATGTACCCGTTGTAAATCTTAAAAATAAAAGCGAAATTGCCCCGACTAGAATGACAATTTAATGAGAAACAGGACCCAGCATAGCCTTGTGAACTTGCAGCTTGCAGCTCTGAGGGATCCGATATGGATTCCTCATAGCGGCAGGCTAAAAGCTCACTAAATTCTGCTCCAGGTCTCATCAGTAGTCGAATGGATAAAAAAAAAAACTTGACACTGGTCGGGGGTATAAGCCTCGCTAATAGGCTGGCCACGCGAACTTTTCCGGGTTTTTTTCACGTTTGTAACATCTAAATAGGGCCAGTTTCCCGTAGAAAGTTCTGCTTCATTTCGCCAACACTTAGATGATGTTACAAGACGGCACAAGAAAATAGAATAAGATGAAAGAATTTCAATTTAACATTAAATTCTACAAAGACGTTACTTTGAACTTTTAAAAATTTTTTTCAAATCTCCAGACTTTTATAGTTTCTAAGAATCCTTGCGGGCGGACGAATAATGAACAGAAGGACTAATTGAATCGACAAAATGAATGCAAAAAGCCATTTTTTAATCACGAGAAACTATTGAATTCGCAATTGATTTCAATCATATATCTTATAGACGTCATTATCAGAACAGAAATTGTTATCTGGTAATAAGTAGATAACGATTTCTGTTTTAAGAAAAACTAAAGTGCATTTTTCTTCCAAAATCTTGATTCAAGAAGGGAGAAAAGAAAGCAAGCTCTTAATAAGAATGCCGCGTACTGAAAACATTCTACTTATTCTAATTCACGTAATTTGAATAAAATATTACGTCTAAAACTGTAACACAATTCTCTGGAGAATTGCCACGTAAAAAAAGCAAACAATTTTCTTAAAAAATATATTTAGAATTACTTAAAATTTATCCAAAATTCCTGTCTTCCCTAGTTTATGTATGGCACCTCTCCAGCGATTTTTTTTATTCTTCTCTTTTAATACTTCCATCTAAATTTTATGAAGAAGCAAATGGAATAAATGTATTTCCTTCTGCCCGAGGCCGTTACTTCATTCTGTTTATATATATATATATAATATTTGAAATCTATCCTGTAAATTTAATCTTTCAAGCTCTAATAATTTTCCCAAAAAATGAGGAAAATATATGTAAACAAGAAAACATTTTCTTAGTCTGAAAAAGATGTGAAATTTAAATATTGGCCATGCTTTGTGCACTTTTATCGTGTTTTTTTCGGATTAAATTATAGAGTGAAGTGACGAATTCGCTGGATCAGTGCCACGTAGAAACCGCAACAGACTTTGTAATTCGATGAAATGAATGGACCGTAAGAACTTGGCGTTGTATAATGCGAAGAATGTGTTCTTGTAAATTTCACTTAAATATCCTTTTGTGATTTATGCGAGATAATGAAATAACTTGAAGATTATTTGAAGAAATATTTTTTATTTGTATTTAATCTTTGTAAGGTAAAATATGTAGAACCAAACTTTGTATAGCCCTGTACGGTATTCGATTATCTTCGTGGCACCCGTCAGGGAATGGATGCCACGAAGGTTGCAAGTTCTGGTCTGGCCGCGTAGATCTTTCCGGGTTTTCTTCACTTGTCTAAAATTTAAATAGGGCCAAGAAAATCCTCATGAGAGGCATTCTTCATTGGCAATCGCTCATGTTTTATTACCTTATCAATCATAAATGTATTTTCCTTAAAGATCCTGATTTTCGTGGGAACGGAATGAACAGATCTAAGTGATCAGTGTGTTCTCCACTCCTTATACGTATTAACTGATCTCATTCACAATAAAGATTGAAGCACATTAGTAAATCTAATCCACATACAGATTCTCTCTCAATTTTTTCACTCCATCCTGTGGGCATTGAAGAGGTATCTTTCAAGCTTATCGCGAGTTCAGCCATGCGAAGCGGTGAGGGGACGTGCTTGGTGTATCCCGGACAGACCGCTTTCCAAAATTTTTGGGATTGCTTGCCAGGATCCAATCCCTAGCCTCCCAGAGCTGTAGGCTCCTTTGATCGATACGCTGGCATTCATTTCTTCTTGCTTAATTTCATGAATTTTGCCATCTCTCAAGACGATTTTAAGCAATCTGAAACGTTCTTTCTACAAGATGTAATAACACTACTACTGTGTGTATAACTCGATGAAAGCTTTCATGAAATTTTAATTCGTCAAGTATTCTGATTGGTTCTGCGCTAGATACTCACTTAATTGGTTATGCTGTAGCGAAAGAAAAAAATAATTTGACTTTCGCAACTGTATATTGTTAAGGGAATTCTAAGATGTTTCTTCCTCTGTAAGCAAAAGTACAGGTAGAACTCGCTATGCACCACAAGTAATACTTAAGGGAAATAGGTTGTGTTATTTGTAGTATTTTCATCATTTTGAAGAAATTCTATTAGTTCAGTTTCTGTGTTTACTTGTCCTTTGCTTGTGTTCAATTTTTCACTATTACATTAACTCAAGACACTTTCAGATCTTTCTCCTCCATGACTCGAGTCTAATTCCATTTTGAAATCGATAACACTGGGTTCCCTACGGAAATTTAGTCTTGTATTCGCTTAGTCAAATGTTGAGGTGTATATTCTTGCAAAACTCTTCATTGAAAATGTGTTAAATGCCATCCTCAACAGCATAAACATTCGTCCAATTAATAATAATTTATAAACTTTGAATGGATTAATGAAAATAATTAATTAGTTAATTGTTTTAAATGAATTTGACAGTGTGGAAACAGAACCTAATCACTCAATCAATCGCAACAATATTTGTGATATTCACCTGGATTTGAGTCTGACCAATTGAGATCCTGAATAAATAATTTTAGGCTACCAGAGGCATGGTTGATAAAACCACTGAAGTCGCGGATCCGCGTGTTTTTCGGGTTTTCTTCACGTTTGTAACCACCTAAATAGGGATAAATTTCCAATAGAAAGTCTTTCCAGGTGGAATCCCTCTCAGCACATCGCCCACGTGTCTCGTTGCGTATACAGACAAACAAACAAACAATTTTAATTTTGTAAATTATTAATCGCTTAAGTGTGGCACTTAATTAAATTAAAATAATAATTGATAATCAAACACGTAATCATCCGCACAAAACTCTAATTTCCTAATTCAATTATTTGTATCTTGGATTGAGTTGATGGGGAAGAAGGCGGGGGCGATCTGTTTAGGTGTTAGACACGCGCAGAGAGTACACACAACTCCACGTGACTTGGCTGGTGGGGGAGCGAAACAGTACAGTGGTTTATCCACTCGGGTGGGGACACTGTTGTATCTTGTCAACTCGGCTCTGTTACGAATATCGAAAATTTAATTTTTTTTTAAAATAAATCATAAGAAAAATGCGCTTTATAACGAAGCAAAAAAACGAAGATATAGCTTTAAATCTTACATCGCATTTAATAAGTTCTTGTTTATTTTTGTTAGGGATAACGTTTTAGGAATGTTGAAAAGCTCGGTAAAAATTTCTTTTTCCCCTTCTTCTTGCGGCATATGTTTTTTTCTTTTTTTTTGCATTTTTTTTTAAAGCTAGATAGATTACTAAACGAGACATGGATGCGAGGTACGTGACGTGAAGAGATTTAAGTCGAGTGTCACGTGTAACTGGGATGCTATTCAAGCTAAAGCGTCTATTGTGCCTGGAAGACGAATATTAAGCGGGAGAAAATTAGATTTTTGGTTGTTACAGAAAGAGTTTAAGAAGAAAAGAATTACAAAGATGCTTTATTTGAACTCTTCTCTCTTCTTTTTAATTTTGTCGTTTATATGACCTTAAAAAGGGTCAACGTACGGCCTTAAAAATGATTAAAAATACGCCCCAAATTGTTAAATATAAAAGGTGAGAGCAAGAGAAGGTAAAAGGAGTGAGTAACAGATGCGTGTGAAAGATGTGAGCAAAATAGAGTATAAAGCGTGAGCTAATGAAAGGTGCGAGCAAAATAGAGTATAAAGCGTGAGCTAAAAGTGAAAGGCGTGAGCTAAAGAAGGTGAAAGGTGTGAGCAAAATAAAGTATAAGGCATTGAGCTAAATAAAGATAATGAAAAAAGGAAGAGAATGGAAAGATTTGAGTAAAACGTGTGAGCAAGACAGCGTAAAAGTGTGAGTAAAATATTTGTATGAAAGGTGTTAGCAAAACAGATTATAAGGCGTGAGCTAACGATGTGAGGAAAATGGAGAGTGAAAGATTTGAGTAAAACGTGTGAGCAAATGTAAAGGTTTGAGTTAGAAAATACAAGGTGTGAGATGAAGGTGAGTGAAGGTCTTTAGTAAAACATGTGAGAAGAGAGCGTAAAACATGTGAGTGAAAGGAATGAGAAGGAAGAGAAAGATGTGAGTAAAAGGTACGAATAAAAAGAAATTAGTAAAATATGTTCACGACGCGCCGCCGTCGCGTAAACAAGAAACAAATGCAGTTGTATTTTAAATGCCTTTCGAAAGAAATAACTTATATTCGATTTTAAAAAATTAATATATAATATAGAAAATTACGTGCTTTTAAAAAACAGATTTATAAATTTTTACAAAATGAATTTGAGACTTTACATATTACGCTTATTTTGTAGGAAATAAGCGCGCCGTTGCACACGACGTTAAGTAAATGGTATTATTTACTTAATATTCTACGCAGGAAACTGGAATATAAACAATTTTATTTTTAAATATGTTAAGAAAAGTTATTTTAATATTTTCTTTCTCGATATTTATCAAAATAACAACGGTTTAAAAGATAAAGGCGGTGGCGCCACGTCGCATTGTTAAGCGGCGCGTTACGTGGGCGTTGTTAGGCGGCGCGTTACGTAGGCGTTACGGAGAAAATAATTATTACAAATTACTCTACTTATTTTTCTTTAAATTAATTCAGTTTCGAGCCCGTTATATATATATATTTTCTAACGTAATCAGAAATCGATGGAGGTATCGGATGGCTTGAAAAGTAAAATAAAAAGTAGAAAAATGTATCGAAAAATAAAAAATTTACTGGTTTATTAATATCTAACGAAAGGTAACATTACTCTATCATTATTTTTAATGTATTCTTTCCTCTGTTGATACTACTGTTACGTTATTGGATCGGCTTGTACAGGTTAAAAATAAAGCTCCTCCTGTTCAATGTTTCAATATTTAACTAAGTTTCATTAAAATTTCTTTTTCGTGCCATTATATACAATGTTTTCCCCACTATTTTAACTATTTTTGAAGATAATATGAAGGGTATAAATGACTAAAATATAGGAAAATGTGTAGTAGAGTTCTCATTCTGTTTCGTAGATTGTTACGTGTAACAGGGGAGGGAAGTATGGCGATCGGTCAAACTGACCCTCTCAAATATTTCTATGATTTTGGACTCGGGATCTTAACTTCGAGAAATGTAAAAAATTCGGGGGTAAAAAATTTATTCTGTATGTATGAATGTTGTTTGAAAGGGCACTGTTTTGTTCGCCTACTTCAAAGCTTAATAATTCCCGTGCCTTTTATCGAAATTTTCTGAAATTTTGCAGGTAGGTTTGCATATTAGGGGGAAGTGTTTCTGGAAATATTCAGGAAAATCGGACGATTAGTTCGGGAGATACGACCCCCTCTGTTAATATCTTCCGAACCAATTTGAAGACTTAAAGGTAATGGTAGCAATTAGGGATGAAAACAACGTTTCCAGCTTTTCTTTCGTTGATTTAGCAGGGATACGTAAAGAAATTAATTTTAAAAAAATTTAAATAATAATATGTATTTTATGCGTTATTATGAGTTATTATAATTTTTGAATTATTCGCCGAGTAATTTATTATTAATTACTAAGCGTAAGTATCGTTTTCTTTACATTAACCCGGCTGTATCGATCGCTATAGGTCTGTACCTGTTGATAGTAGTGGCTTGGTTTCTCCTTGACATTTAAGAATTATTTTGATAAAAACAAATTATTAAATTATGAAAGCTGTTCCTATTAACATTTAGAAACTCAATTATCTTATTATTTATTAATAAATACGTTTTTTCTTTAAAAAAAACACCGTAATAAACGATGTTTTTTGCATTTGTTTCGTGTAAATCACTATTTAGTTATAAAAATATTACAGTAAAAACCTGTCCAAAACGGAAACCTGCCAAACGGAAAAAATATTCGGTATCGTGGGATTTCGGTTTATACAGGTTTTACTATAGATAAAACCCTGCGATTTCGGTTTACACGGGTTTTACCGTAGTGCAAAACCGTGCGATTATACAGTAAAACCTGTGTAAAGTGGAATTGCACGGTACTGATTTTTTTCCCCCGGTTTGGCTGGTTTTCGTTTCGAACAGGTTTTCTAACGTAAGAAAATTCGCACCGTTCCAAAGGTTTTTTTCCCGTTTTATTCAGGTTCCGTTTTGAACAGGTTTTACTGTAATTTTCCACTTAAAATTTAATATAAATTTACCGACTTTCTTTTAAAATATTATAATTAATTGTTACAAGAAAATCCTGCTTTAAGTAGTTAAAAAAATTGTATTAGAAGTAAGAAGGGGGTTCGCTAACTGCACGAGCTAGTTTAATTTTTTTTTTTTTTTTTTTAAATTTTAAATAATTAATAATTAATGAATAAATAAGTAAGTAAACATCTTTAAAGCGATTTAATTTATTTTTAAACAGCTTGTAGGATAATTCAATTTGTAAAATTGTAAGTAATTACAGTGAAAAAATGCTACCAGTTAAGGATCAATTTATAGAGAATCTTTAATTTTTATGCGTGTAATAGAGGGGAAAAAAATACAAGAGAGTAAAGAAAACTGTAAGTATTACTTAGCGAAATATCGAGAGACTTTCCGTATTCTTTAGCTATTTCAAAATCTATATTTACTTATTCAAGCGCTTCACATACTTACAGATTAGATATCGAATACTGTACTTAAAACTCCCGCAGTTCGGATTAGTTCTTCACTTTACGTTGAATAATATATATTGTATTATTACGTGGAGTTACGAAAAAGAAGATTTTAATATTTCTATCTAAAAAAAATTTGCCGAAATATAAAGAAACAGTAAAATATTTTGGTATAAACATCTTAAACAGCTGACCCACTATTGGCAGAGTGGATAAAACCACTGAACTTAATTGGTCGCGGGTTCGCACCCCACCTTAAGGCTTGCCACGTGTCTAACCTAAATAGGGCAATTTTCCCATCCCTTTGCAGATCGCCACGTGTTGCATGGCCATATTCCATCAAACCAATTCAATTTTTTATGTTGCTAACGTGCGGTACGATTATCTTTTTAAATATTTTACTTTCTTTTGATAAACAGACTAAAGGCAAATATTGTGAAAATAGAGTTTTAAATATTTAAAAAAGAATTATAATTTTCGTATTCTGTTTTTTTTTTTAGTAAATAAAATACAGATCTTTTAAATAAAGAAGTAATTTCGTAGAATAAATATTATTTAAATTCGAAAATGTAATTTACTTGTGCTAATTTTAAACCTGGGAATATGTTTAGGGCCTTTTTCTGTAATCATCGCGGATTCTCAGGCCCTCATCACCCAACACACAAGGGAGCGGCGGATGGTGAGGGACAAATTCTTGGAGAAATCGCTGGCACGGATTCGAACTCGGGTCCCCCAGATCGGTAGAACGACGCCTTAAACCAGGTACACATGTACCGGTATACCTATAAAAAATATATTAGAAAATACGTGTACATTTCGGTCGACCGTCTTTTGGGCCACCCTTTATGTATATTTAAGTACACAGGCTATCAGTAAATATTCATTCGAGCGAGTTTATAAGTCTATAGAATAGTTTTAATATTCTCTTTAAGTATTCCGAACTATTCCAGAGCTCTGTTTACAATCCTTTAGCGTTGTGAACTGAACTGTATGACGTATCAGAAAACGTAACGAGGATTATTTAACAATTAATCTGTGATAAAATGGCGCGTATCGTAGATTTATCTCCGTGCTAGAAGGGGAATTCAGAGGATAGATCGAGTTCAAATATAATATTCAGGAAGTAGAAGGGTTCAATGAACTTCTTAGCTCTTAGGCTATACCAGAAGATAGAGAGAGAGAGAGAGAGAGCATTTTCTTGAAATAGGCCGATTCGAGTTCAAACAATCAATTTTAGAATTTATCTTACTAAAAATACTTATAGAACCGTTTGTCTGTCGGTATGACTTTCCTGGATTCTATCAATGACGTTCGATTTTTCTTTCTTTCTTTTGTAAGAAGAAAGTTGAGAAAAGTTTGGTTTAAATATTCGATAATATATTAAGTTTTAATGAAATTTAAATATATATGTTCTGTAAATTATTTATATATATATATTTTTTAATATTTAAGACCGAATAATTTTTTTAAAAAAATTATTCGGTCTTAAATATGTAAAATTTCTGGAATTTGTCGTTTTTTTAAGTTTTTGCTTTAAATTTTTTTTTGTCGTTAATTTTTTTTTTACTTTTATTTTAATTTTCTTAAATTGTTTACATTTTTACCCTCTTAAATTTTTTAATTATCTTGAATTTTTCCAATTTTCCCTTAAATTTTCTTTGAAAATTCCCTTTTGATTTTCTTGAATTTTTTCAAAATTTTAAAGAAATCAAGTAAAATTGATATCATTTGTCTGCGTTTAGGTAAATTCTTTCGGCACAAAATTAAAAATCCATTTGAAATGTTAAAAAATTCGAGAAATCAAAGAAAATTTTAAAAAACCTTAATAAATTCCAAAGAAAATTAAAGAAAATCGAACAATAATATTTTCTTTTAAAAAAACCGAATAAAATTGAAGAAAATTAAAAGAGAAGTCAAAGATAATTGAATAAAATGAAAAAATAAAAGCAAAACTTAAAAGAATCGGGGCAAAATCCGCCGAATGTTTTTTTTTTTTTCCATTTTTCGATTATTTGTACAAATAATCGAAAAATAACAAATTAGATGATTACCGGACTCGGTCGAAACTTCGATTTTTCTTAATAATAATCTATCGCAAACACACAGACACAGGGACAATCGACGAAAATTTAATCAATTCGGAAATGCATTGAATTCCATAATTCCGGCCAATTACTTCTACCCTATTCAGAAATAGAAATATATTGTTAATTTATAGAATTAAATTTCAGCTGAATGGACTGCTTTTGGCGAATTAATACTTTCGACTGTGGCTTTACCAGCTGCAATTACCAAGGAGAATTCGATCAAATCAATTAGCAGAAGCCATATTTTTGCCAGTATCTGATTCTCTATCGATCCAAGATGATGATGATAACATTGTTTTGTATTGTTTATGTACGGCGAACGGCGAATATTTCGAGCCGGGCACGTGCTTAAGCCCGTTACTTTTACTTCCCTGGCTGTTGTGACGTCGTCTCGAATTGTTTTCACTTTCCTGGCCGTTATAACGTAATACGGGTTACTTTCCCGGCTATTACTGTATAATGTTGTAATCATGTCACATTTGACCCTCGGAGTTTTTGGAATTTCTATGTTTTGAGAGCTTCCGAACCTAAAAAAGTCAAAAACTATGTGTGTATCTACTTTATTTAATATCGCGGGATGAGGTGAAGATTAAGTAACGAAATTTGGTACGATAACTTACATGTAAGGGGCATTGGTATTGTTAAATTTTGGTCGTGATAGGTCGCGTGTCGTATCTCGAGTGGGGTCGGACTTAATGAAGATTTTACTGCGGATGGAGATCCAAAATATTGCAGCCCATCATATATAATTGCCCGCTAATAGTATAAACAGCTTTTTTAATAACAAAATCTCGTAATAGATGGCACCACGTGCAATTTTAAATGCTTTTTTATGCCGGGAAAGTTACGCAACTGGTCGTTTCTAGATTTTTATGCAATTGCATAGATGTTTTCGTACTAAATGGATCGTACTTTATGATACGACCGAATATCATTAAAATTTGAAACGGTAGCATTAATTTAAATGGATTTTCTCTTGTTTATTCATTAATATTTAATTTATATTTGAATAGAATTATTTAAATATTGACAATATGCAACGTCTCTCTCGCCGATAACGCAGTGTTTGAATGATCCGTTTCGTTAAAGATTCTAAACTCGTCTCGGCGATTGTTGTCTTCCCGAAATTTATTTTAAATTTTATTTTATTTTCTTTTTTCCCCACTCTTCTAAGTCAATATTTATTTTATCTTCCGCTTTGTCAAAATTTAATTTAAAACCGTCCGAAGTCACCGTATTCTTTTATATAAACAAATTTGGGTTGTGTAATTGTGTGTCTGCACCATCGAACTTAACTTGTAAACTGTATGGTAATTAGGGATTAATTTTACTAATTGCAGTTGCAATCTTTTGATAAATGTGTTTTAATTGATTTTATTAATTTTGTAACATTATTATTATTTATTTATTTATTTTTTTAATTCTGATGGAATTTCGAAACGAATTCTTTTCAAATTCTTCCTTTTTGTTTCAGTATCCTAGTAGAACGAGTTGCGTAACTTTCCCGGTAGAAACGTTTAAAATTGACTGTGGTGCCATCTGTTACGAGATTTTATTATTATTATTATTATAAAGTGGCATAAAGTTTAATTTTGAGGGTAGAGACGAGTTTTATCAAGATTCATAAATGGTAATAATCTAATAACGAGTAAAATTCTTCGTTAAGTACGACCCCACTCTAGAAACGACGTCTTTCTCTCTCTCTTTCTCTATTTCACCATCCCCTTGACCTTTAACCACCAAAATTTAATAGCATCGATCCCACTAATGCAAAAACCTTCCTGCCAAATTATAGAAAATTTTGACAAAGGAACGGGAGTTATTAAGCTTCAAAGTGGCGAAGAAAACCGTGCCTCTCACAAACACACAAATACACTCAACACACAGCAAAATCCTCCAAATTTTCTTGTATTTCTGGGACGTTTCAAGGTCCCCGAATCCAAAAATATAAAAATATTGGGAAGTCATTCTTTGACCCATCCCTCTGATATATATATAACAGCTAGGAAAGTAAAAAAAAAAACAAAAAAATGGTCTGAAAATTGCAGTGTATAATGCATTCATTAAGGTCAAAATTATTATTTATTTTCATAATATTTGTACTGATACTTCTCGTTAATCTCAATTCATTATACCTTTATTAACGTCATGGATAGGAGAGAGGAGACGATACTAAGTTTGTGTTATGATATATTTTTCTTTCTTTTTTTTTTTTACACACTAAAATTTGACATTCCGTCCCTGCTGACTATGCCTCAGGTGTGAGATACGTAAATTAAATAAAATCAGAATTTCTGCCGGAATTTTCCAGCTCTACTTTGGTATTTTTTACATCCAGCTACTGATGTGTCTATAAATACATCCGTATACACTGTAAGGGAAATTATTTATTACGAAACTACAGTTTGCTTTCTTTATTTGATAAGCTGTCCTATGTAGAGAACGCAAAGAAATAATTGTAGCCCCCCTCACAATAAAGGGTGGCCCAACAGTCAATTAACGACTACAGTCGTACTTTGAGATCCTTCTTGCTCAAGTCACAGAACTTTACACTTACCAAAATTTGCAAGCGATTTGTGAACGTTAAAAGTACGTAAATATTTATATTAAAGTTGATATTAAGCTATGTATTGAGGGAAGTGAATAGACATTTCTGTTTTTATTTTAAATTAATGTATTTTCTACCGAAAGGTTTTCTGTTTATCTATAAGAAATAATAATAATAAACGTCTTGTTTGTGATGAAACAAAATTGATTTTCAAATACTTTTCTAAAGAAAGATGATCAAAAGAAAACTGTGTCATGTATATTCATAATTTAACTTGTATTAGGAGTGCGTGTTTGCTTTATATATACGATTTTCTATCGGAGAAAAACACACTTTCTTTCATATACCATTCTCGAATTAATATATATTTAATTTATACTGTTTTCTATACATGTGTATAACATTAATCCAATATACAACACGTCCCCATAGGTGCTGTGTTTATCTTTTCTCTTATACACTTAAAGCTGAGTAAGGAGGAATAAATTTAAGTTATTTTATTAATGAGTGCTAGCTATCCTTTAAACTGTGTCCTCATCATCAAAATTTAAGAATAAAGAAATATGAACACAAACCTATAGTCCCAGATTTATGGGCAACCCTGTTGATTAGAGTTATTAAAATTGATTAGAATACACACCCTCTTGAAAGGGGTGTGTATTCTAATCAATTCGATCGTGTTTTAGTATGTATTTTCCGAAATTTGATGATTATCACAGTCAAAATTTAGTATGTCAGCAATATAAGACTAATAATCTCGCATCAGAAAAATGTAAGGAATTATTACATGAAATTCTGTGTACGGATTTGTCGCCATCTTTTTCTTCTTTCACTCGTTAGATGTGTTTTTTTTTTTTTTTTTTTTTTTTTTTTTTTTTTCAACTGCTGCGATCAGGGATTTATTTTCGTTTAAAGTTTCTTCCAATCTCTTTCTTGATCTTCTTCCTCTCTCTTCTTTCCTCTTCCTTTCCATTTATATATATTAATTTAGTTAAATTATTATTTTTTTCTTCACGCTAAGCATTCTATCTATTCAATTCTTTTATTTGCAGCTCACTTGTCTATTTTATATTTATTAAAATTATATTTTTGTCTCGTAAAATGAAAAATTTATAATTTCTATAGAAAAGCTTAAGAAATGTTATAAATTAATATGAAGAATGGAATTAAAAAATTATTGTCACCTTGTTCCTTTATTGGGCTTTAATATGAAAATTGCAGACATCAATTCCCACTGGCATCCGTCTGTCTGTCTGTGTGTATGTGTGTAATCTTTCTGACCTTCCTTAACGAAGTTAGGTAGATGAAAGTCGAGAGTATATATGAAAACTTAGGGGCAGGATGCCCCGATTAACAATATACGAATTTCCGGTCTGGACCGGAAGTTACGATATTTCAGTTGAAAAATTTCCTCCAGAACTGAGTTAGATAGATGACCGGCACGACTCTATTGCTATCAGGAAAAGCATGATGTACAGGGGCAACGCACGCAATCGGAAGCGTATATTTAATAAATTAAAAATAATACGCTTAAATTATTATTTTGATAAATTTTATTCTTTAATTAGTAGAAAAAGCCTTTTATTTTTTATAAAAATTTAAGAATTTCTTTTGATAAATTTAAGCCGATAAATCTTAGAGTGGGGGAAAATTGTACAGATTTCTAAGTGACAACTTCGTGTATGTGACATCTCATTCAAAAATGCCCAATAAATATTAATGCAAACGTTGTGAAATGAATAAAACGACAGACTTGAAAAAATTCGTGAAGCTCGAAAAAAATAAAATAAAAGGAAAGGGAAAGTTATCATTGTTTCTTGACAAATCACTGCATTCCTAATAGCTTCACTTGACCTTTAGGGCTTATACCATCAAATTTGTAACGATAAAGAAAGGATGCCATTGGTTTATTTTCTTTTTTTTTTATTTATTTTTTATTTTTTATTGTGTTCGTCCCCACTCCATCTCTGTTTTAAAAATAAATAACCTTCGCTATATTTCATAGAAAATTCATGTAAGTTCAAATATCTTCGAAAGCCCGGGGATAACATTTTTTTTTCGAAAATGGCCTCGTCAAAATAACATAACTTTGTATGGAGTCGATAAGCTTGAGGGGTTGGAATTTTCTTTGTTTATTTATTTATTTCCGTATCGAATTATGTAGCCTTACAGAACAGGTTATCGCCTCCTCTTTACTTTCTCGGCTGTTATATATGAGGAAAGGTACGGCGATCGGTCAAAAATGACCTCCTTCCACAAGATTTTTACATTTTTGGGCTTAGGACACCTTTAAATGTCGAAATGCAAAAAAAAATTCGGGTTTTTTTTTTTCGTATGGATGTATGGATGTTAGTGTGTGTGGGAGGCACGATTTCGTTCATCCACTTTGAAGCTTAATAACTTCTGTGCTTTTTGTCGAAAATTTGTGAAATTTTGCAGGGACGTTTGTTTATTACGGGGATCGATGCTATTAAATTTTGGTGGTTAACGGTCGAGGGGTTGAGGAGATAGTCGTGTGCATCTCCAGTAGGGTCGGACTTAATGACGATTTTACTCGTTATTAACATTAACAATTTTTTTCTATAAAACCCATTTCTACTCTCGACATTAAGCTTTTTGCCATTTTATAATAGTTAAAAACTTTTTAATAAAACATGATAACAGATGGCGCCACCAAGTGTTGCCGGGAAAGTTAAGCAACTCGTATTTTTTTTAATGGAGGAAGTTCAAAAAATTATCGCGACATTTTCACAATGCCGGCCTGCAAGTCTTAATCGTGTTTTTTTTAAAATAATTTATTTAATTTAAATTACATCCTCTCGATCTCAAATTACTAGTATCTTGCCCCTGTACATCATACTTTTCCCGATAACAACAGGGTCGTGCGTAACTCCATTCTGGGGAAAACTTTAGAATTGAAATCACGTGACTTCTGTTCTAGAAGTTCGTATATAGAAATAATAGGAGGCCCGGTAAGCTTTCCATATCTGCTCTCGACTTTCATCTATCAAACAACGTTCTCGAGATTAAAGAAGGACAGACAGACGGACGACAGTGAGAATTTATAGGTCTACAGTCCTATATATATTATATACACCCTTCTATACGCGACTGTAACTCTGTAAATTTAAAAAAAAGGGAGACGTGTCGAATACGTGGTCTCTATTTATTCTCTTTTAGGACGAGATAACTAGATGTAGACATTTTTCGATTTATGTAAATAGAAGGAATATGACTTTTGAAAATTTTACTTGAGGGTGTAAGTCATTTTCATGGCATGTTTATCTTTACGAGCGGGATCTGTTTGAATTTTATCTAGAAGAGATCAAACAGAATCGAGCCAGGTCGTAGATAAAGCTGTTGAAAATCGTCCAGGTGTGATATGACTGCATCATGTCGCCCGTAAAATTTTAAATTTTAATGTGTTTAAAAGGCGTATTATGCGGCCGGCACACAAGGAAAATTGTAATCCCTATCGAATGTTTTGTTTGTACTCCCCGTAACGTCACTTTATTATTATTACATATCCTTAAGTAACGCGATACTTTATTGCCATTTTAAATTTATTATTATCGATTGGTGTGTGTAGGATCATCATCATCATCAATGCAGGCTGATTAATTTTTAAGTCAGTTTGGAGTCCACGCTCGGTAACTTTCGGCATTGGTGAAGGGGGAAAAATTAGAAATTCGTTCAAATTCCGATTATTCATCATTTGTTATGGAGTAGGAAAGTAAGTATACAATTTAAATGAAACCCGCTAGATAATAACTCATTCTATACGCTTGACTACTAGACAATAGAAGCGAATTCTAATAAATGTTTACCAGTTATTATCTGGAGTAATATCTCATCAAACAATCCAGAGAAATTGTTGATGTATATATTATATACAGCTGAAAAAAAAAATTGTTTATTTAATCTAATAATTTAGATACTAACTTTATATGGTTTACTATAAATTTTCATATTTGAGACCTTAATGTTTCATTATTTTTTTATACGCTTTTTCTTCTCCAGAATGCTTAATATTTGTGTATTTTAATTGTGCAAATTAAAAAATAAAATCCAACAGAGAAATGTACGTGTTAAAAATTACGTAATTTAAAATGTACAAGCAAAAATTCTAGATACAGTTTCTTTATCTAGAATTGTTATATGTACAGTACACTTCTAATTATGCAATTTTTCACTCCAGGATTTTAATTTGCGTATTTCTTTATCTAGAATTTTGCTTGTACATTTCCAATTGTAGAAAATTTAAATATGTACATTTCTCTTATACAAAATTAAAAATCGTAAGAGAAATACGCATTTAAATTTTCTACAATTAGAAATGTACAAGTAAAATTCTAGATAAAGAAATATACAAATGTTAAAAATCGTATTTCTTTTTCTTTATCTAGAATTTTTCTTGTACATTTCTTTATTGTAAAATATTTAAATGTGTATATTTCTCTTACGATTTTTAATTTTGTATAAGAGAAATGTACATATTTAAATTTTCTACAATTAGAAATGTACAAGCAAACTTCTAGATAAAGAAATATGCAAATTAAAATCCTAGAATGAAAAATTGCATAATTAGAAATGTACTGTACAAATAAAAATTCCAGATAAAGAAATACGATTTTTAAATTTGTATATCTAGAATTTTTATATGTACTATACAGTACATTTCTAATTATGCAATTTTTCATTCTAGGATTTTAATTTGCATATTTCTTTATCTAGAATTTTGCTTGTACATTTCCAATTGTAGAATAGTTTAATGTGTGCATTTCTGTTTTAAAAATGTTTAAATAAAGAAATATACAAATTTAATGTTTTCACGTGTACATTACTCTTTCAAGAATTTTTTTAATTTTTAAATTTCTTGATATTGAATACTTCTACAAATTCCTCCATCCTGATTTTTTTTTAAACTATAATATACAAGTAGCAGATCCTGATTCAGTTAAGCCGGGAAATTTTTCAATAGCTGTAAATGCCTCTCACCGGAAAGTATTACTGCAACTCTTAAAACTACTTTAAAATTTGTTGTTTTTTTTCTTTATAAACAAGAAAAATTTATACGATTTTTACTAGAAATAATATTATTACTACTAATAAAAAATACATACGTGTGCACCATCTCCAGCACTTTAATATACTTTAATAAAATATAACGAGGATTTAAAACGTTTTCGGACTTTTATAATCTTATAAATAATTTTAATTAAATTTATTGATTGTAAATTTCATTAAAAATTAAAATTATCTCGTTTTTTCCGTTAGGTTAAAAGGAAAAAAAATAGGAAGAAACGTATAAAAAAAAATGGATCAGAATCGAGGAAAGATGATGATGAAAAAATTCCATTCAGGTAAAGTGAATAAATTTAAATCTTTTAAACTAATAAAAGTGACAAGATTAAAACTTTATTTAGCATACAAAATAGAAATTAAACAAAAATCTCATTAAATAAAACCTATTAACGAAACTTACTGAACAATATAACAATAGGAGGATAAGATTTTAATTTTGTTTCCTTCTCCTCCTTTATTTTATTTTCTTTATTTTTATAACAAAAATGTTGTTGGTTTTTTTTGTTCATTTGATAAATATCAAAAAATGGCGACGGTAAGAAAAAAATATATATATATCGTCGAGTAAATTACATGCAGCTCTCCCTTTCTCTTCTCTCTCTAATTGCACGTTTTACTATTATAACAAGCATATATATAGATATGGCGAGTAGTTTTATTACTTTTTTGTTGGAAAACGGAAATAAATAAACATAGACAACCGGATATTTTAAAGAAAACATCTGGTTATAAAAGTATATCAAGAGATATCTTCCAATGTAGTAGAGCTACAAACATTAACCTGGTTATCTAAACAGTATGACAAATGGACATCATTTCACTTCCCTCGTTAAAGTGCAGCATTATCTTCAGTAAATCATCCGAGTTACTTGTGCAAAGCACTGTTTCATTATTTATGATCTCAAAATTTTCGAATTTATAGTAATCAGTGGATATCTTCCGGAAGATTGGATGATAAAAATTATTGTTTTCCATGAATGAATCAATCATCCATTCGAAATTGATATTTTAGGAGTTTGACGTATTTGTTAAAGTTTTATTTATATAATTTTTTTTTTTAAATTTGAAATAAAATATATATATATATATATATTTTATTTCAAAATTTAAAAGTTAGAATTCTAAGAATATGAAATAAAATGCTTAAAATCGATTTGAATTCAATTAATCGTAAAAATACGCTTAATGTTAATAGTTTATCAAGTAAATACATTGATTAATCGATTTAAAATGACTCAGTTTAGTATCGATTAATAAATAAATCGATTTGAAATCGATTAATTGTAATAACAACTTAAATATTAATTTCTATTTTATTACGATTAATCGATTTGAAATCGATTTATTTATTAATCGATTACTGATTAATCGATTTAAAATGGATCGATTTATTTATTAATCGATACCAAATTGATGTTAAATCGATTAATCGATTTCTGTTGTGTTAAATAACAATTAATTTATAACTTATCGAGTAAATTCGATTAATTAATCGATTATCACCAGCTTACATTCGAATAATAGACGAATCGATTATTGTTGTATTACAACTTAATGATTTAAAATAATTTTAATGAAATATTTTAAAAATTTAAATTAATAATTTTATTATTATGAATAAAAATAATAATATAATGAGATTGTTATTGTTTATTAACGTTTACGTAGAAGTAATTTGAACTAATTAAATAATTTTAAATTCACAATTAAAAAAAAAAAATAGAAAATTAATCCACTTAAATCCAATCTCTTAAGACTATAGAAAAATATTTTTCGCGAAATTTTTCCAGACAAACCTTTTATTTATTTTTATTTCTTTCCCCCGTTTTCTCGCTTGTACTATTTGAAATATTTGGCGTGGAGATTCTTCAAATAACTCGAATAAAAGTCAGGATTTAGAATACATATATTTATATAAATATGCCACTTGTTAAAAATTTTATATAAACTTCTCTCTTCCATTTTACAATGTTCATAAATATTTTTTAAACCATTTTCTTTCGAGTTAAAGTAATAAAAAAATTTCCTGTATTATGCGGTAAACTAAAACGACGTTTATAAAAAAATTAATTTCAGGTATACGTCATTGTAAAAGATCTTAATACAATCCTGAAACAGCCTTGCTGATTTCCTTTTTATTATTATTATTATTATTATTATATATTATATTTTACTTTTTTCGCTACTCCAATCTGATGTAAATAGCCACACGCTGTTCCACATGTATAACATTACTAATTCAGAATCCATTATTCAAATTGAATCAAGCTTTTTCCTCTTTACTTTCCCCCCCTTATATATATATATATATATATATATAATTTTCTTTTCTATTTTCCTCCCCTTCTCCTGTGCTTTCTGGAAGAGACTTTTCATAAATTTCCCTTTTCACTTTACTGATATGCATATAAAGATATCAATCTCTGTATAATCCTATCATAATAATTTTTAAACTTTTAGTCAAGTTTAAATTTAATTCTCTAAAAATCAATGGAGTGTTTTTTTTTTTTTGTGTAGGTGTGTATTCTTGTAAAGTCTTCTATGTAAACTTAATGTTCTAATGGTTTTTGTAATAGATTTAATGGAAATTAATCAAGATAATTATGTTTTTAAACAGATTAAAGCGTGTAAAAATATTTCTTGCTGCTTTTCAAAAAAATATAATCGAAAACTTGCTTAGAAATACAGTAAAACCTGCGTAAACCGGTATGGCTCGGTACCAAATATGTCTTTTTTCCTCTGACAGGTTTCCATTTTTTGCAGGTTTTTGTTTTAACATTGGAAATAGATTGGCTCCGAAGAATCTTTCCGTTTTAAGCAGGTTTTACTGTTTAAATCAAGACTAAACCGACTCTTAAAAGATTTAAATCGTAAAAACATTACAAATATTTAAAAATATAAATTTGTTATAAGTAAAACCTGTCTAAAACGGAAACCTGTCGAACAGGGAAAAATATTCGGTACCGTGCTGTTCCGGTTTATACAGGTTTTACTATATTTTTAAGGTTTCTAAGCAGGTTTTTTAATTATTTTCAAGTGTTTAATAGCCTTAAATAATTAACTTTTAAATTATTTGAATTATTACTATAATATAGTAGTGTAATAAAGTATAAAAATATTATGCTATATTATTTTAATTACCATTAAATTACTTTAATAGTAATTAAAATAATTGATAATACTAATAAAAATCCTATAAAAGTGCATAAAATACCGTAATGAGTTACTATAAAATCTATAAAAAATGTAATAAAGGCCACTAAAATGTTTAAAACCTTTCATATTGTAAGCTTATGAGCCCAAATAATTAATTTTAAAATTAATTGTTTGAACTGGAAAAATATTTTAGATTAACTCATTACAGAATATTTTACGTAAAAATTTAATGCCTTTTTCATAGGAGTTTTATCGTTATGTATACCAGTAAAACCTGTGTAAACCGGAATCGCACGGTACGGATTTTTTCAGGTTTGGCAGGTTTCCGTTTCAAACAGGTTTTTAACACAAGAAAATTCGTTTCTTTCTTCGAATTACAGTATTTCGGTTTAGGCAGGTTTCCGTTTTATACGAGTTCCGTTTCAGACAGGTTTAATAATAAAACGTGGATTTTTGGTGTATATATATATATTTTTTCGTCTCGTAAAAAATGAAGTTTTAATAAAGTAAACTGGTGGTAAATTGCAGTTAACAACTTTTCAAAATGGCTTGTTGTAAACACGATTAAAAAAGGATAAATTTTCCAGAAACTTTTAGTAGCAGAAGCGAAAGAAATTAGGTTTTAACTTTATCTAGAAAGTTTCTTTGCTCTGCCCTTCACAAGAGACAATGGAATTTACTTAGTTTTGCTTCAGATAATAGAAAGCGATTGATGTTTCATTAGGACAGATAAAGGTGGCTGATACGTTGATTAATGTGCCCGATCAGAACAAAGTACCAATGGCAATAAGATCTTACATACCCCATAGCTAATACTCGGGGCATTATCTAACAGAAGATATAATTTGAATTAGATGTTTATCGATGGAAAGCAATTTATATCTCGTTTGCTGTATTTCAGCTTGAAATTTCAAGCTTTTCCAGTTGTAAATAACCAATTTCTTTTATTATTTTTTTTGTAATTTTTTGGCTGTGGGGGGAAAGTATGGCCACTGGTCAAAAATGACCTCCATTTTTGTACTGAAACTTCCAGAAATGTAAAAAAGTTGGTGGGCTTTTTGTATTAATGCGTGAAGGAGGCCAGTAGGCCCAGACAAATTTGAATTAGGGGGCCGTGTACTTTGCTGACTTCAGACATTTTCCTTCGGGGAATTTTTGGGACTTTTTTCGACATTTTTGGGAGGAATATTTTCTTATAAAAGATTGGTTTGGAGCCCCCTGTTAGTGGGGGAGGGTTCAGGCAATTGCCCTTTTTGCCCTGATAACGCGCCACTGGAGGAGGCACTGTTTTGTTCGCCCACTTTAAAGCTTAATAACTCCTGTGTCTTCTGTCGGAAATTTCTGAAATTTTGTGTATTAGGGGTATTGATAGTATTACAGTAAAACCTGTCCAAAACGGAAACCTGCCAAAATATTCGGTATCGTGCGATTCCGGTTTACACGGGTTTTACTGTATATTTTGGTGGTTAAAGGTCAAGAGGGGGTTCGCGTGTCGTATCTCCTGTGTGATCGGACGTTGTGATTTTGTTATTAGCATTTACATTTTTTTTTTCTTTTTAAATAAAACTCGTCTCTAACCTAAAGTTAAGCTTTCTTTTGTGTCATTCTATAATAGTTAATAAAAATAAAATCTGACAACAGATGGCGTCACAAGCAATATTTAACTTTATCGCCGGGAAAGTTACGCAACTCTGCTAGATCTTTTCCTCTCTTCAGCTAAGCGCATAAAAGTCAGCAAGTAAGACGATAAAGATTTTAGCGAAAGCGAAAATTAAATTTAGTTATAATAAAGTAAAAATTCTTATCGTCGCAGTTTATCTTTTTAATAAATTGCAAGTTAAACAAACAGGGAAAAGGTTGTTTGCCGTAGCGAAAACAAATGAAAACGGAGGGAGAAAAAATGGAGTCCATCAATAGATTTAATCGTAAGAAATCGTTAATTTCCGTTAAGAATTAAAATAAACTTTATTTATTTATTTATTTTTTACTGAATGGATTAAGATGGATGAGTGTTTGTTTTATATTTATGGAAGTGTCGCGGGGGGGAGTCTAATTTAGGCCAGGTGTCGACGTCTCGTCATTGTAAGTGGCTGTTCAAACGTATTGTGACACAGACCGATTTGTCAAACCACTTCGATAAACGGGTGTTTTGTCATAAAGTGATGGATAATGTCACAACTCCCAGAAACCAATTTACTTCTTTTGTACAACTCAATCGATGAGAGTGTAAACAATAAGACTAGTCTCACTTTTATGATGTATTCAAGAGATTTCGGGGGATTTAAAAGGGAAAAAAAGACGGGGGGGGAGCATATTTTATGTATGATAAAAGCCATATAAAAATTTCGTCTACCTTAAAATTCGAAGTTAATAAATAGGGTTTCGCACCGAAAGATTATTAGTTTATGCTTCACTTGTCTTATGACATGGACTCTTTAATCGGCTTAATTATTATCTCCGTTCTGTTAAAGGATTTACTTCTCTTGAAAGAGATTCCATCCATGGATGCTCTTAACCTTTAACACAGAGGTGAGGCAAGTCGTTAATAAGAAAAATCCAATAAATTTGCCTGATTAGAAGTGAGAAATTTGACTTTCTCCACTCCGTTAGATGCGGACGAGGCATCGGAAACTGCAGAAAATCCTTGTTTTTTCCCACCCCCTTCTCCTTTTAATGTTTAGAAAGTAAACAAAGTAGAGAGATAAACCAGTTATTAAAAGACGTGAATCACTTCTCAGTTTATAAAAGGCGTATACCCGGCTGTTAGTTTATATAAACAACCTTATCCGCTTCGCAATTACACGGCCCTTCTCCTTATATAAGCATAGAAATGAGTTGTTTATGACCCCCCTCAGTGTAAACAGTGAATAAGAATAGAAAGACTTTATCCGCTCCTGTGGTTATATCTACTGACGAACACGAACACGAATACTATAGGCATTCTGCTGTACATAATCTGTACGTACTTATAAACAGTGTAATAAAATTTAACTAGTGGGAATTAATTATCGAGTGAGTTATTACAACTTATTCCTTCCCGTTAGATGGATTGTTGTTAATGTCCGCTGTGATAATTTACATAAATCACGAATGAATGTCGAGTGCACCAGCTTAAAAATAAAGCTAATTTATGGGGTTAGAAATGGGCTCTTATTAACATTCTTTTACCCTTCCCTCCCCCACGTGTAATGTATTCATAATTACTTGGATAATTATGATGATTACGTGGATCCAAATTGGCTCTTGGTTTAGATATTCAAATTAGTCGAGAAATTATCTCCATTTTTATGTATTTAGCAAGACGGATTAATTGTTTATTCCGTTATTAAATTACTCACACTTATAAATGGCAAAGGAATTAAGAAAAATGTAAATAAATTGCAAGTAAATTAATTATGATAATTACGAGACCTTGCTTATGAAGATTTTAATTAATTAAACTTGTGTATACTCTTATCGGATAATGCGCAGATTTATTATTATAATTTAGAAAAGTTAGAATCATTTTTTTCCTTCTAATTTTTAAGCATTTAATTAAGGATTTTTGACGCTTAAATTTATTTTACTTTCTCACTCTGTTTTGTAACAAAGGGTTTATTTGGGAGCGCAATTTTGTTCGCCCACTTTGAAGCCTAATAACGCCCGTGCCTTTTGTCGAAAACCTCTGAAATTTTGCAGGGAGGTTTGCGTGTTAGGGGAAAGCGTTTGTAGAAATTTTCAGGAAAATCGGACCATTGGTTCGAGAGATATGGTCCCCCGCCTTCTTAATATCTCCCGAACCAATCTGAAGAATGAAAGGGAATAGTAGCAATTATTAGGGATGAAAAGAAATAAAAAATGCCGAGAAAATTCAGAACAAATCCTATTTTTATTGTGTACAAATTGAGTGATATTTGTATATTTGAAGCTTAAATTTTCTCATAGATGCATAAATTTAGAATAAGAAGACGTAGACGAAAACAAAAACATAACCTTTTGCTCTGTTTAAAACTTGAACGACAAACATACTCGAGTATAAATAATTCGAGAGATCGAAAGCATTTCTAGAGAAAAATACACCTAATTTTCGACAATTGCACGATGTTAATGGTTGCATAGTATGTACCTTAATTATATAATCCATAGAGACAAAGTTTAAATCCATTTTAGGAATCCCCCTTTTACATTTCGCTAATTATCGCTTGCCTGTCATTCGAGATAAACATGTGTAGTTACCGACATTGGGGGCACGTAACAGGAATAGTAATTAGCATTCCGCATTATCTACCAATTTATGCAAATTTTTCGATAGAGCAAGAAAAAACGGTTCCCCCCCGCTCTGTTCTTTCAGTTTACGCTGTCGTTTCTTTATAGCTGCATAAAATTCGATAAGATTCGATAAGGGAGGTAATAATAACAAAATTTAGCCCATTTAATCTCTTTATTTTGCATAAAAACATCCGGATAAATCGCAAAATTACCTTTATTTTAGTGATTTACGTACGTAAAAATTCTGCGCGCTGCGAGAATGGCGATGGATTAACTCGAAAATTCGAAGAAACTAGCTTACAACGGACTGAAATTTTAAAATTTTAAAAATGTAAATAACGGAAAATGACGTATAAAATCTCGTAAAAACGTGTAAATTTCCGGCGAGATCGAGTTTACTCGCGTTAATGACATTTTTTTCCCCTCTTCTTCTTCTTCCTTTCTTCTATGTTGAGAGGAACAAATTGAATAACTCAATTTACCAGATAACATAAATAATGTAAATCAATAATAATTCTCGAGATGGAAACACATTATTTCATCTCACTTTTTTAATATTTCGTAAGAGAATTCGACCGTAAAATATATATATTTTCGGTTTTATAACATCAACAATTTATTTATTTATGTTTGCTACTGTCTATAATATATATATATACAGTATATAAAATGAATTACGGATAGAAAGGGAATACTAAATAAATAAAAATAAAGAAGATTCGGTATTTTCTGACGACAAAATAAATTTATTTTCACTTTCATTTTGGATTTGGAAATATTTCCTACGTGGTAACATTAATAGAAAAATAGTTTGACGCTTCTTTAATGGCCGACAGTAGCAATTTAAAAAAACCATTTAGGGATTATTGTGTAGCTCTTCTCTTTAGTTTATATATATATATATTTTCTAATTTGGAAAAAAAGGAAAGTTAATTATTGAATCGATAGGCCCTCTTCTAAATTTAACGCTTCTATTTTTTACTATTAATTTGCTTAATTCGAAATTACTTTCCTGTGTTTTACACTGTGTTTTACACTGTGTTTTCCCATTTACTTTACTATATTTACATTGTTATAATAGGGAAAAAAATAATTAGAATGACCTGTTTTGTTGCTTAATTTTTTTTTTGTCTTGTGGGCCTTTTAAAAGGCGATCGACGGGGTCCTACATATAAGGGACAGGTCGCGTATGAGCGTTTCTGGGGGTTTTGATCGCTCGGATTCGAAAAGGATCCCCAGAGCGGTGAAGTAATTACCCTACTGTACTTTTTTAAACAACTCTTTCCGCCCCGAGAGCACTAAGAGGGCCTTTTTTTTCCCAGGCCCACAATAGTGGTGAGGGACGGGACCAGACATATCTTACGTGGACCACTCCCGAAAAGTTCCTGGGGTTTTTTTCGACTCGTTCGGATTCGATTCCCATCAGTGACCGAGTGGATAAAACCGCCGGACACTGGTGGTTGATCGTGGGTTCGCTCCTCGCCACACGAACTTTCCCGGGTTTTCTCCGTATTGTAACACCTAAATAGGGCCAGTTTCCCATAGGAAGTTTTCCCGGGAGGCATCCCCCCTCGGCAGATCTCCGACTTGTCACTTTGCCGTATACAAATACACTAGACTCTCGCTAATCCGGCCATTCCTGGCACGGAGGAAATCCGGATTACTGAGCGTATAGGACTAAAGGCAATGACAACGACAAGGCGCCCTTCCGTACTGATTCTTTTTGGAGCTGTATTTTGTTGATACAGTAATTGCAAGTGTAACATTAATAAAGAATTAAAAGTATACTACATATATTAAAAAAAAAAATAATAATAATAATAACGAACATATTCCGATGGGTATGCCGGATTAGCAAAAGTCTAGTGTAATTCAATCCGAGTTCAATTCTGGGTCTCCCAGAGCAGTAGGCTCGACACGGACATCCGGCCCCTCTGTAATTATCCTACCAGAAAAGCATGGATTAAAATTAAGATAAACAAACGTACAGACGTTAAGTAAATTATTATAAAGTTTCTCTGGCCATTCTGACTTTCATTAATCATACGAACATCAACAAATAACCCGTCTGCGCCGCGACGTTAAACAAACGTTAACTAATACTCGATACGGGTGTATACTTCTACGCCATTATCTTTAAAACCCTTCTTACTTAATATACCACTATCAAACTAAGTGCAATGTGCTGTAGACTTAAAATTTATAGAGCTAAGAGGAGGACGGATAAAAAAAAAAGATCATCCAGCGATCTTAACTAATTAAACTATAAAAATAATTCTTAATCAGTTTTAAAGGGCTATTAACTACCGAATTATCTAGAGAAATACACCGAAAAGTTTCGGTTTACTACTTCGTACCCCTTCTCTAATTTATTATTATTTTAATTGTTTGGTTTTAAGTAAATTTATGGAGTTTCGGTTTACAAATTATTCGGATGGGGATAAATCACTCCCTGTTTATTAATGCTCGTTACGGGTGGTCTTAAGTGTTACTCTTCTTCATCACCGCGTATTGGAGCCGCGAAAGAAATGTAGGAAGGTAGAAAATTGAAGCTGTTTTTATGTTGCCATTGTAGCTCCAACAGTAAAAACTTGGCGATCAGTTCTACTTAAATTATTAATCACAAAAATGGCGAGATTGTTTTAGAGAGAATTAGGGTATCTCTCTCTCTCTCTCTCTCTCCTCCCTTTCCCCCCTCTCCCACACTCTCTATCTCTGGAATCGATAAACTTTCCCATTGGAAAAATGGCAAAGTTGTTAAATATTTATTACTAACGAGTTATACCTTATCTGGAAGATCTCATTGGTTACTAAAAAAAGAACTCTAATCATTTTCTAATCATCTAGAAGGCGTTAAGAGTAGAAAAATAATTTTCGCAATGGAGAATTACGCCACACTCTAAATATAAATCTAGTTTAATTCGGGGGGGAGGCACCACCACGCGAAAATTCTCCTCCTCCCCCCCTTCCCAAACTAGCTTGACTCTTATTGGCACTTTTCCCAATATCTTTACCGAATGGCGACCCCAGACACTGATTGCAACTGTCAATGGATTCTGCGCTATGTCATTATTGGAAGGAAACGTCGTTTGGGAGGACAGCTTCCATCTGAAAGAAGAGGTCGTTTGCAAGAGGGAGAGGAGGAGGAGGAGAAGAAGAAGGAAAAGGGGAAAAAAAGTGGAAGCATTCTTTGATATATGATTGAATGGCAGAAAGGTAAATTCTTTTGCCTGCCTGCCACACATTTGTGCAACAGGAGAAACGTAAATGCTCATATAAAATTTCAATTCGAAAATTTCCACCCTATACCTGCTGTATCTGCCGCTTTCTTTCTTATCTGTATCAAATTCTAGACGTATTTTTGCATAAGAAACAAGGAGGAACCCCCCTTTTACCACTCATCCATATTTCTGATATTCTAGGATACATATTTTTCTGTAAGCCGTTTCTGTAAAATACTCTTAGATTTTTATTTAGTCAACGTAACAGATGGGATGAAAGGAAATCATAAATTCTTATAAAATTCGAATTTCGCTTTTTAAAAATAAATAAATATCGAATAAATTTACCGTAACATAGTAGACATTTTTTTTTTTAAATTTTAAAAATACGTACAGTACAGTACAATTTGACGTCTTTCGGTCGCAGAAAAAAAAATCTATGCTAAACTCCTTTTAGTATTCTTCTTGGTTGTAAACATACATCATTGGGATATTTCTAGAAGTTCTTATTCTTTTATAGTTTCTTTGACCTTTGCACTTAGTTTCAATTTGATTTCTGCTCAACCATCGGTGCAGAATTTTGTCTTTAGCACGCTTGGTTAATTCCGTCCCGGAAGACACAACTGCAGATGGCAAGTTGATTCACAGGTTTTCATTTATATCGACGTTAAAAATCTTCCAGAAACACAAGAAATTTCTCGAAATTTTAGCTAAATAAGGCTCTAAAAATTTAATACAATATATCACGTTCTTTGAATATATCCTTAGAGACTTATTTAGCTGAAATTTTAATTTCTCGTAGTGTTGTGTACAAAGAAATTTCGGTTAATGTTACCTATGGTTCCAAGATGGCGGCTCGTCTCCGATTCCAGCAAATAGAAGAAGGGAAACAGTGGGGACGCACGTTCTAACCTAACCTATTCTAATAAATTACCATAATTATTACCAATCAAATTATTTTCCCACTGTTTCCCCATGTTTCCTTGCTGGAATCAGACAAGCCGCCATCTTGGAACTATAGGGTAACATTAACCGAAATGTCTCGTGTTTCTATAAGATTTTAACACGTGTTTTTAAGACTTTAAGATAATGGCTTATACACAAATATATATATTACGTCCTTGTTTATATATAATATATATTGATCATTAATCCCGAAAGTGATATATCGTAGCAGGTTTAAATCTAAGTTTAATCGCTGCTCGTGAAATTTAAATGAACCACTATAAATCACTGTCGAAATTAACGTCCGTTCTTCTACGTTTATTCATCCTTTACCCGAGGAAAGTAGCATAAAAATTCGATTACAAATGCTATTTTCGTAATTTCGTAAAATTAATCTTTAGGAATTCCGTTCCACGGGAGTCGATGAGAGACAACTCTTTTCCAAACTTTAGACCACCTCTTACTCTCTCTCTCTCTCTCTCTCTCTAGCAGCACACTACTTCTCTTCTTGCAGCACACTACTAGAAATTGGAAGTGTACTTTAGTAATTCAATCTCGGGTTTTGAGAAAATCTAGTTGTCACAAAAACCAAAATCGAATTTGTTTCTCTTTTTTCACTCTAAGTGATGATTCTATTTTCCATTCGAAGTAAGAAGAGACTACCTTGAATTCTTATACCAAACTTCTTCAGGTGTACGGTTCCTTCCTTCCTTCTATATAATTCTTTCGCTCCCTCCTTCCACAGATCGGAAAACATAACTCGAATTCCCCCTTAGTACTTATTCGTTTTTTAAAAGATACAATTCTATTCTAATTTTAGGCGCGAAAGTATAATACCTTCCGTGTTTTCTCACCAGATATATACAGTTAAAGATTGAATTTTTAAATGAAAGAGGAGGGCGGTAAAGGGAGGATGATGATGAGATCTTCTTCAATTGTTGCCACGGTAAAATATAATAGGGTTTATTTATTTAAAAAAAGGAAGGTAGAAGAGATTGCTTTAGGTATTTTTCCTTCTGTCAAAGAAGAGAGATGGAAGAAGTGTTCCATCTTTTGTTGCGAGACTTGAAACAAATTTATATTTACTCCATTCTGTAGAGAGGGGGTAAAATAAAAATAAAATTTTTCCCCTATTTTCCCTTTCTTTCTGAGACAGAGATGAATGTTTTCGAGATGGAAAAGAACTATGATAAGTAAATAGAAGTTTTTTTCATTAAAAAAAAAAAATTTAAAGCGGGGAAATAGTGTAAATTTTAAGCTCGAGTTGCATAAAAAAAAATATTTTTTTTTCCTTTCTCCTTAATCGGAAAAAATTTAATTCAAAAAATTTTTACCGTTTATATAAATTTATAATTCTTCTTGACGTTTTGATCGAAGATAAAAATAAAAAAAAAAAACCTGCGAATGGATGGGAACATAAAACTGTCCGTCGTTTGGAGGTTATTTTGTAAGGAATTTCCGTTCGGGAGGGGAAAAAATCATATGAAATTATGGCCGCTTTTTAGTGGTGGCCGTTATTGCAGGTTACGTATGAAATTCTATTCGGAATTTTGTTTTAATAGTCGCTGTTTAAAGGGTTTTTTTTTAAAAACAAATATGCATACGAAATAGTTTACGAAAAATGGCCGTTGTTTGGAGGTTATCTACGAATTGTTACCATTCAGAAGTTTGCTTTACTGGTCGCTGTTTGAAGGTTTTTTTGAGCAAAACTGCGTACAAATAGTTTGTGAAAAATGGCCGTTGTTTGAAGGTTATTTTGTATACACTTTTGTTCAATATAATTGCTAGAAAATGGCCTCCGTTTACAGGTGGCCGTTAATGGAGGTTACGCATACATCTTATTGAAATAAAGGGAGAAAAGTTGGAGAAAAAGTGATTGTTGTTTAGAAGCGGCCGTCATAGAGAGGTGTCCGTCGTCGGAGGTTCGACTGTAAAACGTTTAAATTTAAGTGTAAATCTTTAAAAATTACCCAGGCGAGTAAAATCATAGATTATTATTATTAATTTTTTCTCCAGTTTTGTTACATTAAAAACATCGTTTCGATGATAATTTCTCAGATTGTATCTCAATTAGCGATAAACGTTTATCTTCTATCAAAAGTTCTAAAAATTGCCGTGAAAACAGAATTAAAGCGAATATATTGGCCATTAAAATGGGAATTTGTTTTTATTAATGCATTAAAACGAAGAAAAATTGTATTAATTTTAAATAATAGACTTTAAAAAAAAAAGAAAGATGGAGGATGAGGAGGAGCGAGCTTATTATCAATTGATCGATAGAGGCGAATAGATTTATTTAATTAGATGAAATCATTTTAGTAGCAATAATTAACTAAACAAGAAAAGAAAACTAATTAAAGCGTATGAAAGTTCCATACTGTTAAGCGGTTTACAAATTAAATTAAAACCCACTAAGCAACCCGAATTAGGCAAATCCTTTGAAAAGCGTCACGCGAACCTTTAAGCATCATCTCGTCAAACGCGTCATCGGTGTTCGTAACTTCCGTCACAATTTACTAACTTCAGTTTAAAAATCTTTACGGTAATTCTTAAGAAATTCTAAAGAGCGACGGAAACTTCTTCCGGTTGCTTAATTATTCAATTTAATTTCGATTAATTATTGCGGTTTAAGGTTGAAAATCTTACGCGTACGTACGTATACGGAATACGTTTTCAAGCGCCATCTATGATCGAATTTCGTTACTAATTGCGAATATTAATTTTTGTGCTTTTAAAGAGGGGAGGAAGAGATTTTATTTTATTATTATTTTTTTTATTAATAATTAAATTGTTTAATGGTTATGAACTGTGTTAAAAAGGGAATTTAAAAGAATTTTTCTTCCTTTTTTTTTTATATTAAAGTGATCGAAGAAATACACTTTCGATACATTATTGAAAGGAAAATAAAATGGCCTGATAGTTCCTTACGGAGAACGTTTTATCATTTTTATCTATATGACATGTTACGTTTTATCTACACTAACAGAACATTGGATTAAAGCTCGCTCACCATTCTAAGACCATTTGAAACATTTTCTATTCTGATGATTCTTTCAACGATACTTCCACCCTCGATATTTAGCGAAAATTCCAAGATCCACGCCATTACTCCCATCCGTTTACGATCTATTAAACGACGGCACCCTTTTTTAATATTTCCCCATTTTTTTAATTCTTATTCCTAACGGTAGATGGCGCCAACTTACAGATCGTTTAAAATTCAAATTTTTAAATACCTCTCGTGTTGTGACGTGTATTTTAAATTCGAATTTTTAATTTTTTCCGGGGGAATTCACGTATGTATTACATATTATAGTCATACCAGAAACTAATTCTCGTATAATGTTAAAGTTTTAATGAAATTAATTAATTAAGCTTTGGTCCATCAATCAATCAATTTTTAATTAAATTATTATCAAGTAATTTTAAAATATTTTCCGAATTTATTAATTTATATTATTATTATTATAATAATAATTCAAATTTTGAATTTTTTTACATTTTTTTTTCCGGTCATTTTTGTGCTAATTTCTCTGGTAAATTAACGAAAATTTACTATAAAATACTTAAAATAAAATAATTTTATTTTATTTTTAAAAATTTATTCTTTAAAATTTGAGAATAGAATTTTTTTATCTTAATTTTTTTTTTTTTTTTTTGAATTTTTCAAAGCATAAATTTGTTATTTGATATTTTCCGGATGCAATTTTTGTAATTAAAAAATGGATTTTTGTAAAAAATAAAATAATAATAATAATAATAAATCTTTCAGATGATTTTCGTGATAACATGGAATTAATTTTAGAAAATGGATTAAAATATGGAGGAATAAAATTAAAAAAAAGTAGCAAATGTTATTAAAATCCCAGGAAAAATATTAATTTCCGTAATATTTGTATTTAAATATTTAATTATAAATACGCACAAAGCTGTATTAATTAATACGGTGGCCCAAAATTCGGTTAATTATTGAAAAAATTAAAATCATATTTCTCTACCAATTAAACTCGCGAGTCAGTTTACCGGCGGTAACTAGAACACGAGCGGTACGGTTAATCGATTAGACGTTATACTCGATACAATAAATAATTTACAGCACTCGAACGGTCGGAAATCGTGTAATACCGAGCGGAATAAGGGGGAGGAGAGGGTGTAAAAAAAAAGCCCCGGCCACCCAATTGATGCTTCGATTGCGTGATGAATGGGAAAGAGAAGCGAGTGTTTAATACGTTCCACCATAAATGCAAATCTGAAACTCATTTGAATAACGTCTTTAATGGCAAATCATCTGCTTGACATGCAAATGCGTAATTTTAACACTGTGTTTATGTATCCTGTTATCTTATTATGTTACCGTCGTATCCGCTCTATCTATATTGCTTTATGGTAGAGTCAAATATAGTCATTTAAAATCATCAATTTGATTATCATTTTAGCATTTATCAGTATTTAATATACAAGCGTAGAGATAGGGTCGGCCGTGAAGGAAATTTAATAAGTGGGGGATTACTCTCGTGTATATTTTGATTTAGTAGATTTATAATCGTTGTAAAGACGTCTATAAATTATATTAGAATGTCTATTTTAGTTTGTTTATAAGTCGTAACAAAAAAACAACGTTATTTTAAATAAAACAATAGCATTTTTATTGTATTTTTTCCCTCTTGTTTATCGCTTAATGACGCGTGAGTATTTAGAGATTAAATTTATTTTATATTTTTTCCGAATTTTTTCTGACGTTTTAAAATTAGAAAAAAAATTTATATTAATATATTATTTAATTTTAAAAAAATTTTATGTAGCTTACCAAATACGGATATAAATCCAGTTTAAGCGCGAGATAAAATTATGGAAACAGGAAAAATAAATACATAAAAGCGTAAATGACGTAATATAAAATACCGTTATAATCATAATTAAACTTTTATTATCGTCTCTGGCGTTATGGCACGGGAATACGATACCTCACATCGTACGTAATTTCAGTCTGGTGACGTCATATATGAGCAATTTGGTTCTTTGTTTCGACGTCATCTTTTCGTTACAGTCCTTAATAAATAGTTACAATGCCATTAATTAATACGTAATTATTGTCATTGTTAGCAATAGACAGAGAAAATTAACGAGAATTTATTATTGATATAAACTGACCAAAAAATTAAAAAATATATCATATAAGAAAATTTTAATTAAAATTTTTCAAATGACGTGTAATTTTATTTTATTTTATTTTCTGACTTAGTATAGAAACGAAGGAAAGTCGCAGAAAAATGATTTATTTATTTTCCTTTCTACAGAAAGGGATTTGTGTAAATCAGATTTTCTGATAGAATGAACAGTGCGATTTTTATTATTGGAAAAAGTAATCCCACTGCAGAATATTAAACTAAAAATAGTTTATATTATTATCAATAATAATAATAACCCATTCACGCTACATTGAAGTCATTAGAAAATTTTTAAAACAAAGGATTTATCCAAAAGGGGAAGAGGACAAAGTATAATAATAATTTTAAACGTAATCTATAACATTTAGTTTCACATCTTTAAATTATTTTAATTGGAAATTATAAAAATAAACTTTCACATTAATTCATTTACCCCCTTTTTTTAAATTTAAAGAGAATCGAGCGCCCATTTAAATCAATTACGATTTAGTTTTATTTTTTTTCAACAGATGGCGCACTGTGTATTTATTTAAATTATTTTATATTTAACAGTTAAACATTGAATTAATGGCTTAATTGTAATTATAATGTTTTAATTTTAATTGTAAAAAATAAAATTAAAATTTTAATTTTTTTATGGGTTTAAAACCAATATTAATATAAATAATTTTATCCCGCTGCTAAATGGATTTATTGTTGACTCGCTTATAGATTTTCACTTGATTTAATTATAATTATAATGATAGACAAGATTAAAGTAAATGATAAATCATCAGAGATTAAATGGGATTATTAGCTTTTCACTTTGTCTAATTAAATTCAAATACCTCATCAATTTTAATAAACAAAGAATAAACGTTCTTATTAAAATAAGAAATATTTATCGTTAATTCGGAATTTTTATACGGCGTAAAAATATTTTTTTAAGCTGGCTTAATTAAGATTTATGGAAGAGCGCCATTGAAGGGTGTATTAATTTCAATACACGAAAATGACCATGATGATGTCTTAAAGTCACGGTTAAGTTTGTTTATTTTTTATTGTTATTTTTAGTTTTTTTTTTTTTTTCATTTAAAATATACGCGCTCCACCTCAAATTAGTAGTGGCTTTTTCCCTGTACATCATACTTTCCCATTAACAATAGAGTCGTGCCGGTCTAACACCTGTCGGGGGAAGAATTTCGAATTGGAATGACGTGACTTCCGGTTTGAGTCGGATGCTCGTAGATAGTTAATCGGGGCTTTTTGCCCCTAAGGTTTCCATATATGGTCTCGTTTTTCACCTATCTAACTTCGTTCCCGAGATTAAGGACGGACAGACTGACAGACGACATTGGGAATTTATATCACTACAGTTTATTTTTCAAATTGCGGCCCGAAAAGTCTGTAAAATCAAGGTCATTTCGGACGATTATTGGCGAGCATACAATTACAATCGCTTTATACGTGGGTTAATATCGATATTAACCTAGATTAGATTTATAAATGATTATTTCAATGTAATATCGAATCTTGCTGTGGTATAGTACGTGTTTTTATATGCCGTATGTAGTTTGAAATTCTGGTATGAATTGTATTCATTCATAACCGAAGTAAATGCAGTTGGTAAGACATCAGAAGGGATCAATAAGCAATTACTGTAGCAAGAATGCAATATAGAGTTATTACAGTAAATAACCTCCGTCATATCAATCGGAAATTATTAAATGATTGATTTTATATGGCGAATTCTGAAGAAGGAAAAAAAGGGCAAGAAACAACTACTTTACGAATATTTCGTAACGAATTAGAAAAAAGAATTGGAACTACAGAAAGCTCTTTAAAATAGTTTCGTATTCTCACGTAACAGAGCAAATCCCGTGTTTGAGAATAGGGGACAAAGCAAATCCCGTGTTTGAGAATAAACACAGGATTTGCTCCGTCCCCTATTCTCAAACACAGGATTTTACTGTTACTGGGAGGGAGGAGAGCGAGGTAGATAAGTTTTAACTTACATCAAAAGTAATTTTTTTATTCTTTTATATAGACATGTATTAAAATAAAAACAATGTAACTCATTTAATGCCATAAATTTGATTTTGTTTAAAATTAAACCGCGTTAAAGTGAATTGGTATAAATAGAGGAGGAGGGATCACTGTAATAAAACACTAAATTATAAAGCATGACGTTACGAAAAGAATCCGATGTTTCTCTACCTCGTTCTCCCAAATTTGCGTTAAGGTATACCAAGTCAAATTCGAAATTTGGCAGATAAATTTCTTAAATATTGTAATTAAGAATTCCATTATATTTACTAGGCGAAAATATTGGAATTTTTCTAAATAATTAAACTCTTCCGAGTAACGAAGCGTGTACTTAATTTCAAGCTTATATCAATATATAACAGCGGCTCATTGATTTCGTGGAAATGTAAAGGATAGTTGCAATAAAACCTGTCTGAAACGGAACCTGAATAAAACGGAACGGAGCGAATTTTCTCGTGTTAAAAAAAAAAACAAACCTGTCAAACCGGAAGAAATATTTGGTAACGTGGATTCAGGTTTATATAGGTTTTTCCGTATTATGATTTCTAAAGGTAAATTAATTATAATCTTTTTAAATTGAAACCGCTGGAAATTTTAAAGTTTTAATTTACGAAACTTGATTTTCGTTTTAATGAATAAAAGATGATCCGTCGATTAGTTTAAATAAATTAATAATAATATTTAATTAATAATCTGGCAATATCGACGGTAATTTGACAGCAGCAGCAGGCGCATTTGGACGAAAAGAATAATAAATTTCTTTTTTTTTTTCATTAACGAAATTGTAATAGTTGCTTTTGTTTGGAAGATAAATTGTTAAAATGGCTACTTTTTAATAAATTAAACGATAAAAACACCGCATTTACTCGGTTAAATTGAACGGAAATTGAAGCTTCCAGTACAAATACTAGTTCTGTAAAGTCCACAATGACAGATAAACAAATGAAGGAAAGCCATCAGAATAAAATAAATCCGTAACTGTGTAACAATTCTGTAAAAAAAAACAGTACAAAAAACAACAATAATTGACATTTCTTTGACTTTCCCGGTTGTTACAACACAGGGAAGTATTGTATTCGTCTCTCTACTTTTCTGGATGTTATAACAGAGGAAAAAGTATTGTAATCGTCTCAAATTTTTCTGTCTGTTATAACGTAACAGCTGTTACTTTCTCTGTTGTTATTATATTATAATCGTGAAACGTTCGACACTCTGGGTATTTGGAATGTCGACGTTTTGAACCCCAAAAAAAAAATCAAAGAATGGTACTTTGTGTGTGTTAGATATTAGTATTTCAGAATGGGGTAAAGATTAAGAAATTTGGACCGTAACTTGTGTGTAAAAGGCATTGGTACTATTAAATTTTGGTGGTTAGAGGTCGCAGGGTTCGGGTGTCGTATCTGGAGTGGGGTCGGACTTGATGATTTTACTTGTTATTGGCATTTACGATACTAGATTATTTCTAGCAACTCTTATCTACCCGGAAATTAAGCCTTTTTTTGGCCTTTTCAATATTGATATTATTAAAAAATAACTTTTATATTATCTCGTAACAGGTAACGCGTATATTATGGTACCGTACGTCTGAGTGGCAAGCGGTATCCAGACAAATACTAGTTCTGTAACATAGTACGCGAATCGATGACGTGTTTCGTATAAAACGAGCTACGTTATTGGCTCGCTCACTTGTCACACTAGATGCACCCTTATAGTAATGTTTATCTTTAGTTTTGAATTTATTAGGTCATGTGTCATTTTATCGTTCTTTGTTAAGAGGATTTTTCCTAAAAATATACAGTCGCCTGCAAATCTTTCTCAAAGAGACGTCATCATCATTTGTATGAAGTAAAGTATAAAACTTTACAGAAAACTGAGCAATAAAATCTCTATTTAATCTCTACTTCGTTTCTATTAAAGTAATTATATAAATTAATTAAATCTCATAAATCTGATTTAAATTTCAAATTAACCAATTACGTTTCAGCTTTATCGGTTAATTTGAAATTAACCAATTACGTTTCAAATCGAGTTCGAATTTAAAATATTCGAATATATAGAAAAGAACGTTTCCTCTAACGAATTTCTCTACGTTCTCGAACGATATTTTTTCTATTCGATTTGTGTTTAAAGAAAAAGCATTATGGACGATTCCTCCGTGAAGAAAATAAGAAATCCCGTTGGCGATCCTCCCTCATTAGGAGAAGACCCTTCTCGATTGGAAAGGGAGGAACCCCCAAATGAAAAACTGAATGGAAACATGGAAGACGTGTTGCCAGTTGCAGGTACGTCCGTCGTCAAGAAGAATCGAAAGATTAATGTAAGAAGAAGTATCGAACGCCGAACAGTTAGAAAACGAAAAAGATCCGTGTCGGGAGGGAGATCGAGGAATAGGAAGATCAGGCGATCCAGGTCGAAGGTAAGGAGCAGTGGCAAGAAGAAGAGAGGACCCAAGAGGAGACGGAGGGTTTTATTTTAAGATCGATTAAGTGCCAACGTTGACAAAAGGAATGGATTTGGCGGTCAAACGGCTCTTTTCAGAGCCAACTTTTTACTGGTTAAAAGTAGTCGAATATATTTTAAACGATATTAACACATTACACATTTTTAAGTAATATTAATCGAGCTATAACTTCAAAGGTATTAAGTACAAAGTATGTAAATCTGGATAATTCGTAGTAGCGAGTATTTCGTCCCCCGAATTTCGAACTAACGAGGATTTTCTGTGTATTTTTATCAGTTGTAGCAGTTTCTTCTCGAACATCTATAGAAATAATTGTAACGCATTATATTTTAAAATTATTCTTTAGAATACTGTACTCGTCATTGCTAGGTTCACGTGGAAAAAGGAAGTCTGCAATCCACTGGTTATGGAATCTCTGCATCCTAGAGGGGGATTCTTCGAGAGGTTTTATTCTAACAACGTGACAGGGCCATTGCCACTAGCTGTTTTATCCTCCTGATATAACTAATATCAGAAGGATAGAACAGCTAATTTTATCCTTCTGATAGATGTTTTATTAGAAAATGGCCGAGAACGGATGATGGAGTCTAACAATTTCATTATCCGTTCCAATGGTCTCCAAGACAAACTATGTGTGTTTCTGGAGGGGCGCCAATAAAGTGTCGGCGCCAGTTATGTTCGCTACACCACTGAAAACGATGACGTTGTCTTCGAAATTTGAAATTCGCGGGGCCACGTGGAGTTTTATGGGGTTTTCTTCACGTTATTAAACACGCAAAGAATAGTCGGAAGAGCACGTAGCAAATCGTTGGCGATGCTCGAACCCGCGATCACTGCCAGTGTTCAATTGTTTTATCCACTCGGCCATCGGTGGGCCCTCTATTAAGAACACTTAATGCAACATGCCATTAAAATGTTTAATTAATTAAATTCTGTTAAAGAACAAAATACGACCAATTACATCTGGAAAACCTATAATACTGGAAACCTTTTCCGGATTCGAAAGGAGAATAGACAGTGGTCACGTGTGGTCGGACTTAATGAAGATCTTTACTCGTTAAAATTTGTTTAATAAAACTAAATGCTATTTATTTATTATGATTAATAATATAAAAGTTATATTCTAAGTAAAATCTCGTAACGTTACGAAACTCGTTACTATAGACTTTTTTTTTTTGAAATTGAAATTAATATTACGTAGCGTTACAATCTTAAATAAACAAAGGAAATACAATTAACAATATTAATATTTCTAACCAACAATTGCTCGAAGCTTAAATTTTTCTCAATGGACAACGAAAACTCTTCAATAAGTTTATGGCCAAGGCCGATAATTACGGAATAGAATTGTGTAGATATTAAAGATTCCATCTCTAATCGTTTAGTATACGAAGTGCGGAAAGAAATTCTTTATTCTCTTCCCAACCACTTTTCTACTCACAAATCACTCCGAGTTGATGAAATGGCCACGATTCGAGATACAGTAGACCCCCTATAACACGGTAGATACGTTCCGTGTTATAGGGGGGGTCTACTGTATTTTTACGTATTTACAGCGAGTGTACCTGGACGAAAACAAACCGGAAAGTGTGTATAATCTAGGATCGATCCTTTAAAACACGAAGGAAAAACTACAGACAGAAGCAGTCTTGTTAATTACGGGTTAATTTCTAATGTTTTATACGAAGAAGAATCTGAAAATGCATTTTTGGAACCTTCAAAGCAGTTTTATCGAGTGGAGAATGGCAAATTTTTATCGGAAAACCACGCTTTTATCTTATGTGGAAAAGGTGGGATTGTGATTTCGGGAAGAATTAGAAAGGGCGAGAGAATGTCTAACCAAAACAAGCGAAAAATGCATTTAGATATTTTAGACGATGAATTAATTAGAAAAAATATCAAAGCATTACTAGAAATGAAATTCGGGTGTAGTTATACACTATCGTAATATAAAATGGTAATATAACCATAACTATTGTTCTTATATTTTATTTTGAGTTATTTTCATGGGTACATTACTTTTGTACATGTACCCATGAAAATAACTCGAAATAAATTTTTAAATAATTTATTTATCCATGTTAATTTTCCACGGGTCCGGCCACGACTTTTCAAGCTAATTACTATGCGTTAACATATTCATTCTCCTTTCTCCATTGAAAAATCCTAATATTTTCGACCAAACGTCAGAGATCTGGCCCAGTGAGGAGTTGAGAGATTTCCAGTTATCTCCTAATGTAAAAAGTATAAACAACGTTCTTATAAAAAGTGAAGAGCAGCAAAGAATTAGAAAGCATGGGAGGTCGTTGTGGGAAGGAAAGACGAAAAGAGAGACTGGAAGAGGCAGAGGCACGAGAGCCTCCATGCTGAGAAAAAAAAAGGAAAAGATCGAAGTCAAAGAAAGAGAACAACAAAAGGGGAGCTCGAAGAATCAGAAAAAAAAGACGTCTTAAGAAATATCGACGTGCCCTAGCTCAGAATTGGTAGACGTCGATGGTTTTGTATCCAAATGGCCCTTTTCGGAGCCACGATTTAATGGTTAAGAGCAGCTTTATTGGTATGTTGAAAGCGATGCATTTACTCCAGTCTCAAAATAAATTTATTGTAAGCATCAAAATGTTTTTGCAAATCTATTTCGAATGGCCAGATTTTAAAAATTTGAACGATAAACATATACCTAAAGAAAAATATATTCTAAGATTTATTTGTTCAAAAGATAATTAAAAAATAATAAGTTTTATCACGTGAAATGGCAAATTGTGCGTTCGAGTCAGAAGGTGTAGACAGGTGTAGATTCGTAAGTAAGTGTGACAGACACCGAGACAGACTCGATAATTACAAAAAAGAAAGGCATTTTTAGTAAGTATGTGGGAGTTGAGAGTGAAGTTGAAGATGCAACCAAGATCTGGCATTGAGAAATCTCAGGGAGAAGCTCTTCCGTCCTTAAAATTTAAGGTTGTTATTATTTTTGCCCATTCTGATTGGTCGCCATTCCTCGTTTTCGCTTTCTAAGTGTAACGATATCTCAATTTAGATCGCGAGATGAGTCAAAATCTACATTTAATTCGATCCCAGCTGAAGATATTTCCTCTTGAGACTTACATTGTCTAGATTTCCTTTGTCAAGTTATATTCTTTCTTTAAAAGGAAAAATAATCAAACACAAACAGGTAAGCCCATATATCTAATGTTTCTAACCGATTTTTGCTACTCTTAACTATTAAATATTGGCTCTAAAAAGAGCAGTTTGGTTAGGACCAGCATAATCTAACAATTCTAAAGCAAGATATGCTGAAGATGAGATTTTCTTCGGTTGTTCTAAATGTCACACAAATGGAGTCACATAACTAATCCTTATTTGCATAGATCTCTTAACAAAGATGTTGAAAATAATAATGTCTTTATGGTAATTAGATTAATTGATGGAGGGCAGAAAGATGGGTAACATGTCTGTCCGAATTTAATGCAATATCTGAATAAGATTCAAAATATTGGAAAGTGTTTTCTATTATATTTATGGGAAAATTTTCACTGTTTCTGTGAACTATTTCAAATATTGTTCGAGAACGTCAAAATTTCGTTATTCTGCTTTATTCTTACTGAAGAACTAACCTTCATTCTAATTGGATGAGGTCTGGAATGTCTTTAATCCAATGAAATTTGTTTTTTGCTCTTGATGATGATTCTAAGAAGTTGAAAGTATGGGGATTATGTCTAAGACTTGCTTTTTATTAATTCCCCAATAAAGTAGTTCTTAAAGACTTGAGTATGTAAGGTGTTGCTGATTCTTATATGATATAGCATTTTGCAAATGATATTAACAGTATACTTTGTATTACTTATATTTATTTATTATTGACAGTTCAAAAATAGGTAAATCACAATAAATGTTGAAAACACATCTCTGGTAAACATAATGTGAAAAATTCAATACAAACTAATATATATCTTCAATAAAATGCATATGACATATGTTGATCCATAGACAGGACTCTCTTGTTTTCTTTTATAAATATTAGAAAACTAATTCAGTTTAAATTGTATAAAAATATACGTAAAATATTTTTGTTCTTGTGTATGTTCAGAAATTAATTACCAAACAATGTGTTTTAATCTGACATTTACGATTTCTCGTTTAACGTATGGGACTAGTATCATTACTAAGTGTTACAAAATAGAAGGATTGCTTATTGTTTGTAATTTCAAATCACAGTATATTATATTTTTAATTATTTATATGCTAACATTAAATTCAATGACATAGTAACAACTTTAAATAGCTCTTGCATCTGATTTTTGATTATTCAATATGTTAAGGATTGTGGCACTAAAGCAAGGGTTCCCGAATAAAATCTAATATGAAATCTTCCCAATTTTTGCCTACACCGAGAGACTGGCAAGCCATGGAATGCTTGTGTTGCATACAAATTATAAATCTGATCATTTTAATAATGGGTATCAAGTCTGCCCAGAGTATTGTTTCGGCTAGAAAATCTGCAAGGTGTTGTAGTTTATCAATTTCGGTACTTCCAGAGATCTTTTTCTTAGAAAACTGGACAAAGTAGGATGCACAGAACAGGAGAAAGGCTAATGTGGATACCATGAATTCTATATCTTTAGAAGCTTTCGTTCCTAAATAATTTAGTAAATTGTTAAAACCTAAGGATGAATTCTTAAAAAGAAAATATAATCTTACCTAGAGAATTTAAACCGGCTTCTCTGAGATGTAACAAAAATGGCTTTTTAAGAACTCCTTTCTGGAGGAGGATTCCTTCTGTGCAAAATCCACCATTCTGAAAAATTTCAAACAATTCTATTAAATTTTGGCAAGTTTTTGTTATGTACATTCTTAATATCAAATTTGACTTTAAGGGCTTTTGAAAATTTAATTTGCTTACTTTATTAATAATGTTAGACAAATCTATGATTGTTTTTCGTACTTTATCGTCGCAGTCCAAGTCTAAAATTTCTGGTTCCGGTTCTGAAATAGCATTTTCACCTGAAAAACGATAATACTTTATTATCTAATCTAATTTTTGTGATTCATGCTGTATGACCTATTGGTCTGGTGACGGTCCGGCCAAACATTGTGTGAATGCCTTAATTAAAATGCGTAATACAAACTGTTGATATCTCTGACAAGAAAGTTTTTGACAGTCAGTTGAATAACACTAAAAAAAATAGTAAGTTACTTGACTTCTGTGCTTTTAGTTAGAGTTAAAAATGAAAAAACTTTCTGCCGTGTGGATATTAAGAGGGCTTATTTTCCATACCTGTTGTAGGTTTATTCAAATCTGGATGGGACAGACAGGATACAGTGCCCATGAAAAATTCTTTGGGGTTGCTCATTCAGATTTGATTCTGGATTCCTCAGTATGATGCCTGTAATTACCTCAGCCATATGGCCGTCGCCAATAAAACAGTGACAATTATATAAAAGGGAAAATTGTCAGTCTGGTGATTGGCAGATGCAGACAACCAACTGCTGTATAGTGTGAAGCAACTTTTCACATGCAATATGTCACAGCAGTGGTGTGCCATGACATTTGATGATAGGGAAGCTGTGTTTCTGTAAGAAGACGACTTCCAGGGGCAATCAGTGATGGTCTAGAGTCCATTTATATTCGTTTGTTCAATAAGCCAGTAAGAACTGTAGACTTCTCTAAATGTATTTTTAATAGATTATCTGATATATTGAACTTGTTTATTTATTAAGTACATCAAATATTTTAATGGATTTTTTTAAAACTCCTGTCAACTATACAAAACATAACCCAACCGATAGGAGTTTCCTGGTAAGTTATACGTGGTACGATCCAAAAGTTCGGGGACTGCAGTAATCTATGACAACAAAAGCATGTATTTGAAGTTACGGCGTATGAAATGGATTCTACCAAACCACCTCTACGTGTTCAGGTTAATTTCACCCATGTCATGTGATTAAACCGCGAGCGCTGCTGTTTTTTTCCGGAGATAGTTACCTTTGTTCTGCGACATAATAAAAGTAGAGTTTCAAGAACAACCTCCAACATTAAATTTTGTCAGCGTTTAGGTAAAACACCTACGGAGATTTTAAAATTGCTAAGAAAGGTGTACGGTGATTCTACGGTGAAAGGTCACGATGAAGTCGAAATGTTGGAGGTTGTTCTTGAAACTCCACTTTTATTACGTTGCAGAACAAAGGTAACTATCTCCGGAAAAAAAACAGCAGCGCTCGCGGTTTAATCACATGACATGGGTGAAATTAACCTGAACACGTAGAGGTGGTTTGGTAGAATCCATTTCATATGCTGTAACTTCAAATACATGCTTTTGTTGTCATAGATTACTGCAGTCCCCGAACTTTTGGATCGTACCACGTAAATCAAGGGCAAGGGCGGCCAAATATCTAGCACGCAGGTGACTAACAGCCCAGAATTGGTCCTGGATAGAATCATTGGAAGCGTTATACGATATTTTGGTGTGTGGCTTCCACTAGCTAAACCACGTCAGGTTGGTGCTCTGTAAAGTGCATGCGCAAATGCCTATAATCTGGTTGTTTTACTTCATTCGCCATGGAAGCTGTCCTGTATTCAACAATACAGCAAACACTTCCATTGGGAATATCCCTATATGAATTTATATTTGAAAATACAATAGCAATCTTATCGTTTTTTTCACATGTAGTATAGAAATTTGTAATAAAATATATATTGCGGTTATAATAAAATGTAAATTTTAATTAATTCAAAGTATATTCAAATATGAAAATAATTGCGCAATATGTATTTATAGTTTAGAAAATACAAGGAAAGTGGCACTTCCAAGAACGGCACGCCACTGTGTCACAGTGAAGTCAGACCAGTTTGCATGACATGAATAGTGCTATTAATGCCATATGTTTTCACATTCATCACACTTGTCACTTTAAAACCAAATGAAAATTTTTTAAACAGGCAAATTTATTGAAACCTGTTAATTCCCTTTGTACACGATTTGTTTTGATCTAAACATTTTTCAAGATTGTGTAAAAAAAAATCTGTGTTTTATAATGACAAATAATCTGTATTAAATAAAAACATTAACATAACAAAACATACTTTAGAATTTTATCAGTTATAAAATAAAAAAAAATAAAAAAATAAGAGACTTATTTCAAACTTACAATACGGGATATTCTTTAATAACTCGAGTAATTCTTCATTATTTTCTTTCATTGCAGTATTTTGGATATTAGTAAATACAAAGTCACATAATGGCAAACCACCTTTACATTTAACCCATTCTATGAAAAAAATTAAATTTAAGATTAGCATAACATAATTTTATTGAAAATTTCAAATTTTTCTTATTATAATTATAGTTATAAACTGTGTATTTATTGAATTTGTTTCTAACTATTCTATTCTTTTAAAATTAAGTCACTTAAAAACAAATTTTTCATTGAAAATATCAAAAACTGTTAAACCCTTCAGACTGATATGCAGAGTGTCATCATACACCAAGCACATCAAAATAAAAGTAATGATTTTAAAAAATTGTCACTCAGCACCTAGGCTTAAAAGGTCTGTCGTACTGGGTACCTATTCAATATCCCACCCACCCAAAGATCCATGGCTACAATCAACGCATAATGCAGAATCTGAGGAGGTGGTTGTCCCGTCCTCGGCAGAAATCCCAGACTCCTAGAGTGGCCAATAAATTAATGACTAGTATTTGTATTTTACTGTACAAAATTACATTTAATTGATACTCGGAGAGAAATTTCACAAGTTTAATATTAGGTATCTTATTATAGGACTGTTTTAAAGAAAATAGAAAGATTGTTGCATATGACAAAAAAAGGATGATTGGCAAAAGAATTAAAGAATATATATTACAGAAAATGAAATGTAATTGGTCCTCTGTATCTGTGGGTTATACATTTATGAATTCAGCCAATTTTGGATTGTAAAGATCTGAAAAAAATCCAAAAAGCAAAACTTGTATTTGCTTGAATTTTATTTATTTATTTAATTAGAAATGTTTAGTGACAGAATATTTAAAATTTATTGTGCTTTTTTGTTTCAGAACATATTGAATATTGCAAGACATCTTATCATCAAAGAAGAGGGAGACCATGCAGCCATTGTGGCATACATGTTTGCACCTTCACTTAACAGTATCCAACAACTGTCTGCGAGTGTGACATCTCTCGTCTGTATGTTATTCAGCATGCATTAATACAATGTGCAGTACACAAGGATGATGAACAGCAGAAAATAGATTGGATTCACATCATATCATATTATAAAATTGTACCAAACTTCATTGCAAACGTCTGTGGACTGATGAATTCAAATTTAATCGAGATGGAATATTCCCACATAACATGCATTACTGGATCTAAAAGAATCCACGTTGGGCAAGGGACACTCACCATCAAGTGAAATGGTCTATCAACATTTGATGTGATGTTTGGGGAACGGTTAATTGGTTCTGTGTTTTACACGAACTGTATGTGTCCAATCAACATTTGAACAGTTGCAGAGTTCATAGAAAATACTACTGGAAATCAAAAAGGTGTGTTTCATTATATAATCATTTTGCATTCCAGTATACCTTTAAAATATTTTGACTGCTCATAGAAAACCTGCCATTGCAACACTTGTGCACCCTATGGTTTTCAATACAATGGATCTCCACGATGGATACCAGTTTTCGTTTAGTGTGCATTATTGTGGAAGACAGTTATTTTAAGTATGTACAATAAATAGCACATGCAAACATCTGTATTATACTATGTTTTTTATTTAATGGCATTTGATATTTTCAACTAAATTAGGTTAGCAGTGTTATGGATATACAAATGATCTAAACCTAACTATACTTGCATTCCCTGCAATGCAATGTGGAAAGAGGAGTTTTCTGACCTCTGATAGGAAATGATGATTTTCCCCAATGAAAAGTTTTACTTGCATTATGCAGTGATGCACTCACCTGTCATATTTGGCAGCCTGTTAGAGGATTCTATTTGATATTTTGGAATGTACTAAAAGTAGTAGTATGTATTTTTTCATATGCTACAATATTACCCTATTTCCATTGCCCTCTCTCCCAAAAGAGTTGGAGGGGGCAGAAATTTACACCACTATTTAATGCATGTTTGATATGGTATATGTTGGCAAAGGTCTACAGTGATTGCTGTATTAGTTTCTGAAATAATGGGCCTAGGAGACACTTTTCTTATCATCCTGCATAAACTTTTATAAAAATAATAATAAAATAAGCAAACTAACAAAATTTTTCTTGTTAAAGAAAGAATCAATAATAATTGTCTACTTAAAGTTAATTTTAATGAAAATTATAATGCTTTTTTTATTAGAATTCAATTTTTATTGTTGTTCTATAAAATAACATGTGCAGGTATTGTGTTTATAAAAATATTGTGTCTTAAATAACTTAGGAAACAATATGATGCTACAGACTTCTGAATAATATAGCACAATCCACCTTTTGCAATTGCAGGTATGTTTTTGGAATTAGCAAAACAATACATTTCAATTTCAGTTAAAATTATCATTATCTTCAGCTATTTTTTAAGTCATCATTTTGCACTATTGACCTTAACATGTGGTTGACAATGTGAAGAGTGGCCAAGCGGTCTTCGTACCCTGAACACTGGGAGCTCGGTTGTGGGTTTGCGCCTTGCTCGGACAGGCTGGCCACATGCAATTTTCCAGGTTTTCTCCACGTCTGTAATGCCTAAATAGGGGCCAGTTTCCCTTAAAAAGACCTCCCAGAAGGCATCCCCCTAGGCAGATCGCCCAAGTGTTGCATTGCCATAACTAAACAAACAGAAACAATGTGAAATTGTCATTGGTTAACCAGGGCTTTAAACTACAATACTGCAAGTAAATAATACTTTAAATGTTGAACATTAAACATTTTAAATAAGAAATGCCAGCAATTTAAATGTTAACTGTTGTTAAAGACATTACTGAAATAAACAGTAGGCAAATAACACTTATTAATTAATAACAATAATTGTAATTAATAAAGCTTCAAGTTATACTTTAAATAATGGATGTATAACAAGGATATGTTAAGACAATTTTTAATTGTCTTAACATAGCCTTTTAGAGTCAACAAAACATAAATTTCCACTAACTTTACCCTATTAGAAACTGTACAGAGTTTTGAGACACTTGATTCCTACTCACTCTGTGTGTAGGACCACATACCCCTTAACGATCCCCTTAAACTGTACACATAACATGAAGAGGTTGTCCATTAATTAATGGTATAGGAGTGCTTCAAAGTAATACAATAAGTTGATTTCTCCAAGCTTAAAAAATTGTTTTTCTTTCTCATACCTTTTAATTCAATGAATATTGAATAGGTAGTTAATTCCTTCTGTGTAATTTCTGTTTCTCCGTCTTTGACGACAATTTCAGTATCACCAAATTTAACTACTTTTGATCCTGACTTCTTGGAAGAAAAATCTACAGGTCTATGCCTTTTCATTACAGATTGTTGAGGAAGAGACAATGGATATGTTTGCATAGAGAATTCTCGTAATTTAAGAAGATGTTGCTTTTGGAGCTGCTCCCCTTCATCTGATGAAACTGTTGAAAAATTATCATCATTAAATTTAAAATCTGAAAATGAAAAATAGATATTTGATATTTTTTTTACTTGAAGAAGGTAAGTTAGGTGGTACACCAGGTCGACTAACAAATTCTACTAATGTGGCTGATGGACTGCTTCCAAAACATGGTACTGAGGAGGGGGAGTGACCACTTCCAAAGCCTGAAACTGAGGAGGGAAATGCACCACTTCTAAAACATGGTACTGAAGACTGTGTTGGACCACCTCCAAATTGTGGTACTGGAGGTGTTGGACCACTTCTAAAACATGGTGCTAGAGAGGGTGTTGGACCACTCCAAAAAGTTGTGGTACTGAAGAGGGTGTTGGACCACTTTCCAAAATCATGGTACTGAAGAGGGTGTTGGACCACCTACAACGATTGTGGACTGAAGAGGGTGTTGGACCATTTCAAACAAATTGTGGTACTGAAGATGGTGTTGGACCACTTCTAAAACATGGTGCTAGAGAGGATGTTGGACCACCTCCGAATTGTGGGACTGAAGAGGGTGTTGGACCACTTCCAAAACCTCCAAATTGTGATACTGAAGAGGGCGTTGGACCACTTCCAAAACGTGGTACTGAAGAGGGCGTTGGACCACCTCCAAATTGTGGGACTGAAGAGGGTGTTGGACCATTTCCAAAACCTCCAAATTGTGGTACTGAAGATGGTGTTGGACCACTTCTAAAACATGGTGCTAGAGAGGATGTTGGACCATCTCCAAATTGTGGGACTGAAGAGGGTGTTGGACCACTTTCAGCATCTGGAAGAGGTTCATCTCCCTTCTCAGTTTCAAAGTCTGAAACCAAGTACAATGAACTGCTTCCAAACCGTGGTACTCTGGCAGAACAAGGTTGAATTTTCTGCATTAGAGCTGAGTATCCAGTTATTACTTCTTGGTTGGATACAAAATGATCCTCATGTGCTGATCTATGTGTAGTGGCCTCAAGAGATTTTCTTGAAACTGCACATAATTTTGAATTCACTGCATCGTAAGTTTCTACAAAATTTGCATCTAATTCAATGCTTTCATTTAGATAAAACCTATCTTCTCCAGTTTCTACATTTAGTTTTTTTAATTTAAACAATACTTAAACTATTTAGAAACTCTTTACTTTGTATAATATAATATTTTATACTTAATATGTTTTTTTAAAAAAAATAATAAAATATGTACCTGTTTGATTTAAACTCTTAACACGACATTTCCTTCCTGTGATAATAAAAATTCAAAAATCAATTTTAAAGCTTTCATAAAAAATCCTCGTTACTTCGAACTCGGTTTGAAATATTGTTAGTTCGTAACTGTACTTTTGTCTCGGCTGGGGATATAGAGATGTACAGTACACGTTAAGGAATCTGATTAGTTCGAAATACGATTACTTTGAAATTCAAAGTGAAAATTCTGTCCATACTGTGATATGAGTATGTTAACTTGTTCATTTAGATCAAAATGCCTCCATGTTATAAGAGAACAATAGACCAAGAACAATGCTAAACTAGTCAATATGGCTTTGCTTTTACAGTAACACATTTTATCTCTTATCTCATAAAATATGGCTGAGTTTTTGGAATGGCAAGATTGGACTATAAGTAGCAGATAGAGATATTTGTAGGGCTCTAGGGCAGAGCCAGCGCTAGAGGGTATACTGCTCAAGGCAAGACATGCATTTCACATTCCTTATCCCCCTACATAAAATGAAAAAAATTGTGTTTTGAATTGCCATACACCTTACTCTGTCAATTGAGAGTCAACTCGTGCCATGTAATATAAATAAATATAAAAAATATGCCTGAAAATTGTGTGTAAATTTATGAAAATTTACCACCCAGGGAAAATGTCCAGTTTGCCCATATGGTAGCATCAGCCTTGGCTCTAGGTTACTAAATTTGTGCAACTTACTACTTTTTGGGCTGCTGTAAAAATAATTTGGACTCTATTTCAAGGAACTCTGCTTTATTTTTTTTTTATAAAACCTATCCAGCAACCTTTAAGGTTATCACTGAACATGTGCTGTTTACTTGCAATTTATTTATAAGTAATTATTAACAAAAATAGCATTCTGTATATATGTATTCCATTTGCTTAATAAATCAATTAAATGGCATGTGGCATGTTATACGGAAATGTGTAAATCTCTGAATTATCTAGTTTTGATGTTTTCATCCCTTGAATTTCGAACTAACGAGGATTTCCTATATTTAAATATAATTTCTTTGATGATTTATTATTATTAAAACAACATAAAAGGAAATAATTTACCATATTTTTGTGCATATAACCCACAGGTTATTTGCATTTGATATACAGATTATATGATAGGGCAAACTATAGGCTAATTTTAAATTCAATTACAAACCTGTTAAATGTCTGTTCCTTCGTCTAAAGCCACCAAGAATAGTGCCAAACATTGGGTATATGGGTATCCATAACTATGATTAACTTTTTAGAAAATTACATGTAACTCATGCATGAACAATGAGCAAAATAATTTATTAAACACTTCTTATAATTTAACCTTTTTTCACTCTTTCCACCCTTTGAGCACAGAGATTCTTTTAATTGCATGCATTATGGGTCCGGCCAATCGGAGAGAAATGAGGCCCAATGTATCTGGGATATACCATCTATGAAAAATCTCTGGTGTTCTCTGCTTGCATTCAATCCTTGGTCCCCAAGAGTGGCAGGCTGAGGCCTTTACTGCTCCAGTCACTGTCCAACACATTACATTGTATTAGGAGCTTGGAGCTAACACCAGGGGCAGATCTAGGGGCCTAGGGCTTATTGAAGTCCTATGGGGCCCCATTTTTTGTTAGATTAAGAATCTTTAAATTGGGATTTAAAATTACAACTTGGTGACCTGACCTGACCAATTACGTTACATTGATTACAATAAACAAATACTATAAATTATCATTATTATTAATATTAACCATTTTTTACTATATGATAGCTGCTCTTTGTTAATGAAAAAGTATTAAAAATTTATGATAATTCAAATTTTGCAGGTCCTTGACACTTGGGGGCCCAGGGTTTTAAGCCCTATTAGTCCCTATGTAGATCTGCCCCTGCTAACACTTCATACGGAGCACACTCTTCTCCCCGTAGCATTTTATAATTTATTAATAATAATACTATTTATTTTTGTCAATAATATGTCTATGGATAAGCATTTGTATTATTTACATGTGAAGTTTAATACATTCCTCTCAGATTTTTTTTTTGGTCATTTCCCATTTTTTATAATTGCATCTAAAATGAAGAAAAACAATATTCTAATGTTTGACATGATATCTTATAAACACAATTTATAAGATACCATGTCAAACATCTACTAATACCATGATTTAAATGGCTACTCCAGAGTTGTGGGACATGTTTTGCAAAGTTTTTATTTTCATTCTAGCAATTTTCTGCAAGTTATATGCCATTGCAAGTTATACACACAAAAATACAGTACTTAATTTTGGTACATCATCATCAAGCAATAACTGATGTAATTCTGTATTTTGTTCCCATGAAGTTTCATGTAAATTAGTGTGTGAATGCAAATACCTCTTTTCGTTATTTTTATACCGATAACTGAAACATCAGAACTAGACTTTAGTCGGAATTTCATGTTAACAAATAATCTAAAGAAAGTTCATCATTTCTTCCAAAATCTTCCAAAATAAATGCTAACCATTTTAAATCACTGTAATTATATTAATTATTATTTGAGAGGTATGAGATACACACTAATCAATACAGTAACCATCAGAGCTTCGACTAGATTCTGAAAATATACAGCATAAAATGCTGCATATTTACACAAACAAGTAGAATGTCAAAACAAGTACCAGAGTGTTTATTAGCAATTTTGTTTAAAGATATTGATTTTGGAACATTATTTATATCAAGAAAATTCAAAGATGTAATTGAAAGTATTCCAAAAACATTAATATTCTACAATTAAAAGCTTTACTGGCTCAAATGTTTCAAGCATATTTTGGTATTTTTGTAAAATTACAAAGTCCTTTATCAATTTTATTTGAGATTCAGAGTATAAAAGCTAAGAAACTGAAAATAAAAAATATTGCATTATAATTAAATACAAATTACAGATTCTTTTTTCAATTACTGCATTGAAAATGGTTATTAAATTAAAGAAATAATTTATAGTAGCCCTTCAATTTAATTAACAGACTTAAACAAAAAGTTATGAATTTTTCCTTTAGGATAGAAAATTTTTTTCTTTATGTATAGACCACACTAAAAGATTGGGCCAATAAGGCAATGAGTACAAATTACTCAATATACATTATATTTTATTCATACATTGTAACATCTGATACGTTGTACAGTGGCATGTGATCCTATGGACAAAAAGCTCAATTGCCTGAGGCCTCCCATACAAATCTTTTATAAAAAAAAAATACAGTGGTGCCTCATATAACGTACTTAATCCGTTCCAGGTGCACGTCCGTTAAGTGAAACGTCCGTTATACGAAACGCATTTTCCCATAGAAATACATGTTAAAAAATCTAATTCGTTCCGCAGCATAAAATAACCGTACTGTATCATAAAAAAATGAACATGGGGTGCGTTCTTTTATTCCTCCGCCTAACTCTGCGCGAGCGACATCCGTTTAAAAATTCCTGCGGAACGCGTTCCTAAATTCCAGTGGGAGTGCGCGCCGTCGAACGGCAAAAACGACCGCTTGTAGCAGTAGTTTTCGGTGGAAAGCAACATGGCGTCCTCCATGGCTCAGATAGTTTCGTTTCCGGGTCCATTATGTGGTTTTATGAATAAGAATTTAGAAATTGTGAAAGCGCAAGTTAGCGCACGCGGGGATGTAAGTGTCTTTACGAGTTTTTTTCGAAGCTATTTTGAATGCTCTTTCAACAAATAATCTATTTTATGGTTAAATTTTACAATTGGGACCCTTTTTTGCCTTTTAAAGCTCATATTTTAGAATTATAGATTCCTCCATCACGATACTATCGATAGTGCGGGCGCCACCATCTTTCTTTCTTTCACCGTCGTTCCTAAATGCCTACAAACAGCAGCGCACTCCCATAGTAGCGGAGACGCAGAACGACCGCTATTAAAGAACGCACCCATGGAGCAGTCACCAATTATGCCGGAAAGTCCGTTGTTCGCAGCCAGTCCGTTGCTCGAGGCATACGTTATATGAGGCACCACTGTATTCCCAAAAAATTTTCCCTAAGAAAAAAATGTCTGAAGTCAACAGGTAAGTAGAACCCCCTAATTCAAATCTGCCTGGACCCCATGAAGCTATAACACACCACTGACGTTGTAAGTTCATAATTAATATGTGTATTTAAACATACTTGGTCTAACAGGCTTTAAGCAATAGTGGAACCCTTCACCCAATTGGTTTCTTAAATTGAGGACCTACCAGACTAAAAATAATTTCAATTCTCACTAGAATAATCAAATTTGATACAATTATATCTCCAATTCAAATTAATTCATATTAATTGTAGTATATTAATGTTACAATAAATTAAAATGAAAATATAATATATACTTTTTTCTCGTTTACCAATAATTTCCTCAGAATCCTCAGCAATGGCTGAGTGTAATGTTGCAACTCTTTTAACTGGAAAAAAAAAACATTAAAAAAATGGTATAAAAGAAAGTCTAAATTTGTATACTTAAAAATACCTTCTGTAGGGAATACTTGCACTGAGGAAAGTACTGTAGCAGGCATATCTTTATCCACTGAAAGTAAAATAAATTAAAAATAGGAAATTAGAATTTATGTAATATTAGCAATAAATTTCATTATACTGTATTGTAAACTAAAAGCTATTTACGTCCGATGACGTACATTGTAGTTTATATTCAAAAAATGGTAAAATCCCAAATAAAATATAACTCATCGAATTTGACCAAAAAGCTAAAAATCATAATTTAATTTTTAAAATTAACAAAGAAAAAACTTCATATGCATAAAAGTAGTTCAAGAAGTCATTTATTTGTGTTAGAATTAATGGAATAAGGAGCAATGCAACACTCGAGTTATCTGCTACGGGAGTGGTACCACACAGGATGAAATTCTATGGAAAACCAGCCCAATTTAAGTGTTAGGCATGCGAAGAAAACCTGGAAAACAATACTGAAGGGTACAAACTAACAATCAACTACCAGTATTTGTGCTTTTGTGTAGTAAACTGTGGATTTATTCAGGATAAAATGTTTTTCAAAATAGCAACACCTTATTGTCAGGTCCAACTGAAAGAACAGAATTTGAATAAAAATATCACCAGATTGTTCTAAAAAACTGTTTTCTGGCTTTTTGAACACACAGGCAATGTTGTTTTCATTCAAATTACATTCTTTCAGATTCTAGTTGGATCTAATAAAGAGATGTTGCTGCCATTGTGATAAATGTTTTATAGATTAAACTATCTTCTTACCAGATTACTGGAATGAATCACACACAATCAAGAACCTTTAAAATCCAGTAACATTTCATTAAAATTTGTGTTACTGAACTTTTAAGAACCTTTAATGTTTTATTCTGAATAAACCTGACTCCAAGGAATGGTTTATAGTATTTACACAGATTTGTTTGTTTATCTACAGAATCATTAATGTTAGAACATATTTTAAAACCTGGCCAGTGATTTAAATAGGGTTTGGCCAGGCCAGTGACTAGATGGCCAAGGAATGGCCATCTAGTCATTGGCCTGCGGGCCCAACATATCCAGAATGGACCAACCTCAAAAATTTCCTGTTGTTTTTTTCACCCATCTGGATTTGTTTTTGGGTCATCTGTGGCAGTAGGCTGACACTTTAACCATTCAGCCGTCTGCCCATCATCAAAATACATTTATAATATACAACAAATTTTCTTGAAATACTTTTTCATAGCTAGCCATTATTACATCATCATCAAAATAAAATTGGTATGGACTGACTTAATTTGAGTGCAGTTGAATCTATTGCTATAGAAAATACATCTGGCAAGAATATTGATCTCTATAAAATATTTATATCAATAACATTTTTATTTTTATTGTTTGTACCATATTGACCTGCAAACTCGACTTCACAAAGACTGAGTAAACCAAGTCTCTGAAAATGACAAGTTTATAGTGACGACGCTAGTCTAAATATGGGGCTCCTACTCAAATTTTTGTTTTAAATTCCACGATTTTGATGACTTTTCCTGAGCAACTTTCTACAAATTCCGACCCTCACGTCCCCTACAGGATGGCACATTGACAAAATAAATCAGCATTTGACTTATTATGCACATATGCTATTGCTTCTCCAACTTTTTAGTTAGTTATTTTTTTTTTCTAATTAACAGTTATACGTGGTACGATCCAAAAGTTCAGGGAATGCAGTAATCTATGACAACAAAAGCATGTATTTGAGGTTACAGCATATAAAATGGATTCTACCAAACCTTATCTACGTGTTCAGGATAATTTCGCCCATGTCACGTGATTAAACCGCGAGCGCTGCCATTTTTTTCCGGGGATAGTTACCTTTGTTTGGCGACGTAATAAAAGTGGAGTTTCAAGAACAACCCCCAACATTAAATTTTGTCAGCGTTTAGGTAAAACACCTACGGAGACTTTAAAATTGCTAAGAAAAGTGTACGGTGATTCTACCATGGCGAAGTCGAAAATGTACGAATAGCATTGGCGTTTTAAAGAGGGCCGAGAATCCATCGCAGACAATCAACGCTCTGGCCGACCTTCGATTTAACAGGATACACAGGTTGAGTTTATCCTGCAAACACATTGAGCATTGAGAGACAACTCAACATTTTCCTCATTCTGTTAAATCGAAGGTCGGCCAGAGCGTTGATTGTCTGCGATGGATTCTCGGCCCTCTTTAAAACGCCAATGCTATTCGTACATTTTCGACTTCGCCATGGTAGAATCACCGTACACTTTTCTTAGCAATTTTAAAGTCTCCGTAGGTGTTTTACCTAAACGCTGACAAAATTTAATGTTGGGGGTTGTTCTTGAAACTCCACTTTTATTACGTCGCCAAACAAAGGTAACTATCCCCGGAAAAAAATGGCAGCGCTCGCGGTTTAATCACGTGACATGGGCGAAATTATCCTGAACACGTAGATAAGGTTTGGTAGAATCCATTTTATATGCTGTAACCTCAAATACATGCTTTTGTTGTCATAGATTACTGCATTCCCCGAACTTTTGGATCGTACCACGTATATATATATATATTTATTTATTTATTTATTTATAATTGTCAAATTATTCAAATTAAAAATTAAATGTTTTATTAAATTAAAGTAGTTTATCCTGTTATTAATTCACAACCATAAATCTACATGGCTTTGAAAAAAAGACACAAGCAATTATTTTATTATTCATTAACAAATTCTTTATAATCCATGTACAAAGTATATATTAAATTTATCCCTTAATACACTGGAAAAAAAATCAGAAATTGACATTCGCTTTGTGGTATTTTGCAGTGGCATCTTGGTAATATATCATATTCTTTGTTAAGACATGGAATTTATGCTATTTTCGACTGTCTCCAGAAAAGAATGACAACTTATTTAATCTTAACATTAAGTTGTAGATATAAAATTAGATTATACGTATTTCTTTTTTTTTTTTTTTTTGGACGACATGACAAGTTTTACAGAATGACAAGTTATTGAGAGTCGAGTTTCTGGGACTATAGTTTATTCTAGTTGTATATTTACAATTTAATGTTAAAATAATGCTGAAAGTAAAAAAACCGTCTAACAACATTACAGTGGTGACTTGTGCTTTTAATTTGACTCATTCCAAGAAACCATTTAAAGTCCAAAGCAATTTTTTTCTATTAGAAATAACAAAGTGAGTTAATCCATTCTCTGACCCTAAATAATACTCATTTCGATAAACTTAAAACGGCAAATATATGTAAGTTAAGGTAAAAATAACAATTGAATGCCCTAACAATAAAATATGTAAATACTGTCTAATAAAATGAAAATTGCATTTATTGGTTGCACACCATGAACTTTGACATCTTAAACATGGCTGCCAGATTTGCCACATATATTGCTTTCATGCTTTGCGATAAGTTACTTTTTCATCTCAATTGTTGTTACAATCTACTTCTTAGATGTTGTGGTCAATAGGTACAAGGTGTATTGGGTTGAACAGAAAGTTTTTGTCAACTATTTTTAACAGCTGTCTTTACTTAACATAAATGTATGATTTAATTATAATAGTTGCAAAATTTAACACTATCGTAACACACTGTTCATACTGTTTTTTTTATTTGGATTTCTCCTGAAGATGAGTTATAATTTTGTCAAAAGTACTTGTGAATTTTACCATAATTAAATTTTAATTAATTTTAATAGAGAGTTTTTCTTTATTATAAGTTTAATTAGTTTATTATTAAATATTAATTATTTATTATATAAATTTTTATTTATAGTTACAGAATTGCTAAATTAAATACTAAAGTTATCATCTTACAAGATCGTTTTCTAAATTCAGAACTTTTTGATTTCTCTCTGGTACGACCTATTCAAAAAATTAAATATACATTTAATAAAAAGCATTATCAAGTTTTACAGACAGACATAATTAAAATAAGAACAATGAATGATGACGGAATTACAAATGCACATAATAATATAAACAAAATATAGGGAAAGATCAAAACACAGTGAACGACCGAATAAAAACTTGACATATTTTCATTAATTGCAGTTGAAATTGCTAAAAAAATTCTCATTACATGTGAATTATAATTATGGAAAACTGATCACTAACAGAAGCTAATATAAAATTGCAAACAGACAAATAAAAATGGTTAGTGCAAACATCATTGAGTCTGTACAAACAAGAAGGAATTCAGGATTCTCATCCGTGTTAGCATATTTGAAATATGTTATGCATGTATAAATTTAAGAGGAAACAACTTCAGCCAGGCTTACAATGAAGATGGCCAATTGGGGAAGAACAAAGCCCAACATATCTATGATAAATCTCTGGGGTTCTCTGCCTGAATTCACTCCATGGTACTCAGAGTGGCAAGCTGATGTCATTACTGCCTTAGCCACCACCTGACTCATCAGACTATGCGAGGAGCTTGGCCCAATTCTCTACGGAGCATATTCTTCACTGGTTGAATTTTTAATTAATTATTATGTTACAAATATCATGCTCAGCTGGTACTGGTGCCAAGTGCTATGCTGGACTAAAATCAAAGTATAGCTATCCAAACAAATGTAACATTAAGCTGTGTTATTGGTATGTGTCAACATCTAGAAATTTCCTGTCAGTGTGGCATGTTCAATATTACAGCTTTCTGTAGTACCATGTATATGTTTTTATTAAGGTTTAATGTTTCTAGACTTTTGCATAGTATATGTGGTGTAACACCAGTAGAAGAGAGGACAACAGATACAATAAATACCTTATCCATCCTCCACATCTGTCTTATTTCTTGAGCGAGTGGAGTGTACATGTTGATTTTTTCATTGTGAGTATTTTTTGTTATGAGTATTTGGAATGGAGATGTCTATTATATAAGTGATCTTACTACATTTGTCAGAGTGATGTCGGGTCTATTGTGATGAATTGTTTTATCTGTGATTATGACACTGTCGTAGTATATTTGTAGTATGGTAGATGGGTGTTTAATAATCTGTGCTTTTGTGCAAACTCTTGGTGTATTACATTTGCTATTTGATTATGCCTATGTAAATAGTCTGTCTGTGCTAAGAGTTTGCAAACAGAAGTTATATGTTGTATTGTTTCTGGCAGAATGTGGCATTTTCTGCAAGAGTCATTTGTTAGTGATGTATCCTTCAGGATGTGTTTTCTGTAGTTTTTATAGGGTACGTTCGTTAAGTCGAACGAGTTAAACGCATTAGTAACGAATCGTTCGAAAAGTAGTAGTCTTGCTCAGTGCACATGCTCTGCGGTAATGACGTATCGAACGAAACTCTAACGAAGCTCACGAAGGAAAGAGTTAGTTTACTTCGTTAAGAAAATGGCGCCCGACGATATCGATGTTTCTAGATCTACTCGAGTGTTTAAATTGTGAATTAAAAGGTGAAATGATTGAAATAACTGTCCATCCGAAGTAACCTAAGAAAAATATTTTGGATAAAGCTGCACTAGCAACATTCATATCTTTGATTTTAGAAACAGCCATTTAGTTTAACGAATCGTTCGAAAAGTCTAACAAAACAAGAATAACGATGATGTCATTCTCGTTTAACTCGTTTGACTTAACGAACGTACCCATAATTATTCTTAATTGACAAAAATAAAGCATTATTCTTAAACAGGTGTTTGTATCTTCCACACATGAAATTTGATACATTCCCTCTCAGTTTCCATTTCGTTTCATTTCACTTATTTTATAATTATGTTTATAATGATGAATGAACGAAGAAAAATGTTTGAGATGGTACCTTATAAACTGTGTAATAGTGCCATGGTTTCAAGAATTAATCCAAAGCTAATGGGTATGTAGTGGGGTGGGTTCTGAACAAAAGTTTTTTCATATTTCTGTTGTAGAAATTTTTTGTGAACTGTATACCATTGCTGGTTACACACACAAAAATACGGTACTTGATTTTGTTACATCATCATCGAACAGTAACAAATCTATGTTCTGCTCCTATCAATTTTTATGTACTGTACATTAGAGCAGTGATCTCCAAACATTTTTGATTATGAACACCTAAGATGAAAATAATTATAAGTTGTACCCTCTGTATTACATTATAATTTGCTAAATTTCCACTATAAATACATAATTCCTGCTAAATTTCCCACTACCCGCACAATTTGAGTTTTTTCCATGTATGATCGCAAGTGATTGTGAACCTACTTCTTTGGGAGGATGAATAAGATTAGACAGACTGCAGACAGACACACATACAGTATTTTGAAGGAAAACTTGCCATACCCCATGGGATATGCATACCCCACTTTGGAAACCACTGCATTAAAGCATGAATGATAATACCTCTCTTAATTATTTTTATAACAATAACTGAAACATTAAGTGTATTCTGAATATATTTAGATTTTTGCCTGAATTTAACGTTATCAAATAATGTAAAAAAAATTCAAGCAGATCCAGGAATGTATTTGTAAATATTCTAAAAGCATTAATCATTCTACAATTAAAAAGATTTTCTGGCTACTTAAACGTTTCCAATGTGTTTTGATATTTTTTGTAAAATTATGAAGCTACTTTGTTACATTATACTTTGAAATCTCAAGTAAAAAGCTATCAAAGCTAAGAAATTGAAGCAAAAATATTACTACATAATCAAATACAAATTAAAGATTTTTTTTCTCAGTTAATTTGAAATGTTTATTACATTAAAGAAATAATTTGCATCATTTATAGGAAAAATTAAATACAGTAAACCTTTGATTTAACAGACTTCAGACTTAACAAAAAGTTATACATTTTTCCTTTAGGACAGAAAATTCTTTTTAATATTCATGTATAGAGCACACTAAAACATTAGGCCAATGAGTCAACAAGTATAAATTACTCAATATACATTATAACAACATTCCAATACATCCTGTATGGTGTAAGTTTGTAATAAGTATGTGTTTAAAAACCTATTTGATAGTGTTTTAAACCTATTACATTTAATAGACTTTCAGCAATAGTGGAACCCCTTCCCCTAATTAGTTTCTTAAATCAAAGGCCTACCAAACTAAAAATAATCTCTCTTCTCATAAGAATAATTAAATTTGATATAATTATATCTCAATTCAAATTAATATGAATAATGTTACAATAAATTAAAACAAAAGTGTAATATATACTTTTTTCTTCTTTCTCAGTGATTTCCTCATTGGCACTAAGAACTTCTAACCTTACTACAATTAAATTTGATATAATTATATCTCAATTCAAATTAATATGAATTAACGTTACAATAAATTAAAACAAAAGTATAATATATACCATTTTCTAGTTTCTCAATGATTTTCTCATTGGCACTAAGAGAGAGTAACCTTCCTACAACCGGAAAAAAACCATTAAAAAAAATAGTATAAAAGAAAATCTAAATTTGTATATTTAAAAATACCTTCTGTAGGGAATACTTGCACTGAGGTGGGTTCCGTAGCAGAAGCATCTTTATTCACTGAAAGTAAAATAAATTAAAAATAGAAAATTAGAATTTATGCAATATTTACAATACAGTATAACAAAATTTATTGCTAACTAAAAGCTATTTACGTCCGATGACGTACATTGTGGTTTATATCCAAAAAATGGTAAAATCCCAAACAAAACATAACTCATTGAATTTGACCAAAACACTGAAAATCATATATTTTAATTTTTAAAATTAACAAAAAAAGAGAACTTCGTACGTGTAAAAATAGTTCAAGAATTCATTTATTTGGGACAGGATTGATGGAATAATGGGCACAATACAACACTTTGGTAATCTACCAACGGAAAGGTGCCACACAAGAAGAGTTTCTATAGGAATTCTGTCTCCTATTTACGTGTTAGGCAGGTGAAGAAAACCTGGAAAACTCTACAATTTCCAAGCTTTTGTATGTTTGTCGGTTGATTTCTTCCAGGAAGAAAGCAACCACCTTTTCATCCAACTTCACAAACTTGCAGCCAATAACTAATGTTTGTGGTTTTATGCACTTGACCACCGATTTATTTGGGACAAAATATTTTTCCAAACAGTAACATCATCTTGTCAGATCCAACTAGTTTCAGAAAGAACATGATTTGAATAAAAACATTATTGCAAGAGTGTTCTAAAAACTTTTTTTCTGACTTTTCAAACACACTGGTGACATTTTAGATCTGATGAGATATTGCTGCTCTCTTGATAAATGTTTTATTCTGAATAAACCCAACTCCATAAACTATTTGTAGTGTTTGGAATGATTTGTTTATCTATGGCGTCATTAACATTACATCCCATTTTAAAGCCCAGCCAGTGATTTATATAGGGTTTGTCCCAGGCTCATGACGACGTTGCCAAGTGCTGAAGGACAGGACTTCACTTATCCAAGTTGGGTTCCCCCAAAAAATTCTCAGGATTTTGACCCGTTTGGATTTGTTTTTGGATCATCCACAGCAGTAGGCCAACACCTTAACAGAATAGCTGCTTTCAACACTGTAGCTGCTCTCTACACATGTGTTACTGGTCTGCATAAGTACATTATGGTGCCAACCCTGTCAGATACACCTGTATTTGTACATGGTGTATGTGATGGGGTTGATGCGATGATGTCATCACGCCGGGTACTTGCATGTGGATATATCTGCATGTGGGTGGACCCATCTGGAGACAGATAGAGAAGCGATGTCTTGGTTCCTAAGACATGGGAAATATGTTTTCTGATGGTCTTAGACAACACCTGTGAAAGGGTCATTCGAACCCCAAAGGGTCGTGACCCACAGGTTGAGAACTGCTGATCTAATACCTTTCAGGGGAGAATTTTTGAATTGAAATACCATGATTTCCAGTTTGCATCAGAAGTTCTTATATAGTTAATTGGAGCTTCCTGCCCCTAAGGTTTCCATTTATGGTCTCATCTTTCATCTACCTAACTTGTTCGCAAGATTAAAATAAAGACGGACAGACAACAATGGGAATTTATAGGTCTACAATTTTTCAAATTGCAGTCCAATAATACCCATTTGTAAAGGTACACATGTACAGTGGTACAGTGAAAGTAAAGAAATGTTAAGATTGTCATTGTAACATACTGATTTTTATTCAAATTTCACCTGAAGTTAAGTTATAATTTTGTCAAAAGTACTTGTAAATTTTACTGTAATTAAATTTTACTAACTTCAATAGACAGTTTTCCTTTAATTATAGATTATTATTACATATTAATTATTTATTATATAAATTTTTATTTAAAATTAGAGAATTTTAAGTTTAATTGCTAAACCAAATAAAAAAATGATCCATTATCTGTCTTAAAAAAATCATTTTACATTTGACTCACAATCAAAATCACCATCAAAACATTTCTTCTTCTTCTTCTCGATAGGACCTATTCGAAAAATGGAATATATATTTCATAAAAAGCATTATGAGGTTTGACTTAAACAATTAAAACAAGAAAAGACAATGCTGATTGAATTACAAATGCATAAGATATTATAAACAAAATGTACGAAAAGGTCAGAACACACTGGACAACAGAATAGAAACTTGATATAATATAATATGTTACAAAGTTTAAAGACTAAACAACACAAAAAGAAAAAAAAAAGGAAAGATTTTTCTGCGTAGAGTCTTCTATTCATTCATTTACAGCTGTCGAAATACAATTAATGACAGTGGAGTTAATCTTTCTTTAGCGACTCTTCTCCACCCATAAGCATGCAAATTGTCTAAAAATTTTTGAATCACTTGTAAAATTAATTTTAAAAAAGTTATTTAAAAATTCAGGACGATAAAGAAAGGTCAACTCTGCTATTGTTAACCAACTGTTGTGAACAGACAAATCGAAGACTTCATACAGAAAAATCTCCCTTTTCTTGTGTCGTTTAGTCTTTATATTTTGTAATATTTTAATATACATCATCCTTAATTTTTAAACAATTTTTTCAAAATTATTTTTTACTATTGACCGCAGCAGTGAAGAGCATTAAATTAATTTTTAAAAACCTAAAGTAGGTAATTCCATATTATTTTCAATCTTATGTGAAGAAATGGGTAGAGAGCATAAGCATTTTCTCTTCAACTGCCATCGTAGCTAAGTAATACAACTTGCCGAAGGAAATTGCTTTGCTCATTTGTATGAACTGAGACAAGTAGTTCAAGTCTTCCTCTCTGAGAGTATGAACTTAGTGACAAATTTACAGATGAGCAAGGGACATGAAGGTTAGCTTTCTTGATTTGATATCTTCCAGCAACAGAATGAGTTGAATAAACATCTATAGAGTAAACATACAACATCCTTCACAGTTCATGATAAAATAAAAGCTTTAAGAAAGAAACTTCACTTTGCAACAAAAAAAGACATGAATGGGCAACTTCATTCTTTCCATTCTTAGAATATTTTTAGAAAAAATAAACTCGAGCTTTCTGGTTCTTTTACAACATAGACAACATAACGGAGCATTGTCTACATTTGATTGAAGACTTTAAAGAATATTTCTGAGAATTCAGACAGCAAGTTCTGGATGCAGAACTCTTTCTGTGGTAGAAGACTCCAGTCTACTAGACTTCTTTTCAACGAAAGGAAAGAAAGAAATTATCGAACTGTTCTATGATGAAATTTTTGAATTCAATTCAAAAAAATATTTTTGACAGACTTTTGGTTGAGGACTAAATACATTTTCTCATATTGCTGTCCATGTCTTCAAGTTTATGATTCATTTCTTAACAACAAATCTATGTGAGAATGAGTTTTTATATTAAAAAGTAAGTACAGGTATCCCTCATATAACACAGTAGTTCTGTTCCGAAAAAGTGCCATGTTATACAAATCCATGCTATACGAAACAAAGGACTAATGCAAAATATGGAATTAGGTTCCAAAAGTTAACAAAAGTATCCTATTCTTTTTTGTTACTAAGAGAAATATGTTTATTAAAGTAATCGATAATTTATTTCCAATCAATGATTAATTAAAAATTACAATATTATGCATTAATATTAATTTTAGTTAAATGAGGGCATTTTCTTTTTACAAAGTATCGTTATCATCTGAGCATTTTTGTTGATCTTGGTCAGAAATATCAGCAATGTCTTCATTTTTCTTATTTTTACCATAAAAACTTTTATGGATGACAAAATAAAAATGCGTTATTAATCAAAAATTTTTTCTAGGGGCCCTCGTTTGTTTGGTCGAGTACCAAGCAATTTTTCTCCGGAATTTGTGTTTGAATACTGAATTATTCGAGTTGGAAATTGTTCAAGTACTGAGATACCACTGTATCTGCACTTAAAAATTGTGAAATTTTGTACTGACAATTTCCTGAACTTTTGAACTGCTTTAGAGTGAATGTATGGGGGATATTCCTAATTTTCCAACTGTGTTAGAGCAAAACTGCATTGTAGAAATGCCTTGTTGTATAATGGATACCTGTAGTGCATAAACTAAATTTGAAGTTGGATCTTTTCTTGAAAATTTTGACAGGACAATCAAACATCAGAAAGCCGTGTCAAAGGCACACATCTCACTGAAAACAAAGATGAACCAATAAATAACCAGCCAAAAACAACAGCATAACTGGTTATTTATAGACCCACACTTACATTTGAGGATTCACAATCTCCAATTTCAGAGAACTTCAGAATTAGGATTAGAGATTTTTATTTTTGAACAGGTTTAATTTTACTTCTTATATATTTTTTAAACTGATCATAACTAATCCCAATAAATGATGATGTTAAGATAATAAAAGTAGGATTTTTATTAATAGTATATTTATTTTCAATAGATTAAAAACTACCTGCAAAATTACTGAGTCATAAGAATCTTTTAAAATTATCATATGGAAAATATTACTGTGAGGAGTAGACCTTTGTTTAGATTAGTCATAGCCAGGGGTACAAAGTTTGAGAATAATTGTTTTATACTGAAATTAATAACATATTAAAATTTAATATATTAAAAAATACAAAAGTACTTGATTGAAAACATATAGCTGTCCGTTCTTCCTCATTACATTCTGAGGACACAGATCCTCCTGCTAAATTAAAATAGAAACAAAATTAACTGAAAATGTTCATTAATTAATAAACGATGTAATATATTATTTTGAATAGAGATAATATTAATTTATTATATGCCCTAAGTTTAGATAATTTACTAATACCACACTTTTATTCCTCAGAATATTACTTATAATATACTAATGCTAGGTATGTTTTATACTTCATCATTTGAGAAATATTTTATGAAGAATCCGTTTAAACTATGTGCTGTTGCAACAAAATTGTGTATTGGCACTAAATTATTTATTTCCATTGACTGCTATAGCATTCATATTTAGGTGAAATGAAAACCAAAAATAATTCAAAAGGATAATACCACAGTTTCCATATTTAAACTCAGAAATAATTTATCCAGTATGTTATTTCTCAAATGATATACAGTAAATCCTTGTTAATTCGAACTAAAGTTCGAATCCCATTAGTTTGTAACTGTACTTTTGTCCTGGCGGGGATATAGAGATTTACACATTAAGGAATTCGGTTAGTTCTAAATATGGCTACTTCAAAATTAGAAGTGAAATTTCTGTCCAAACTGTCATATGCATACGTTAACTCATTCATTTCAATCGAAGTGATTCCATGCTGTAAGAGAACAACAGACCAAGAACAAATCTAATCTGGTCAATATGGCTTTGCTTTTACAGTAACACATTTTCAGGTGTCACCTTACCCATAAACTACCCCTTTTGTTCTCTTACCTCTAAAATATGGCTAGTTTTCGGGATTGCATGACTGGGCTCTGAGTAGAAGACTGAGATATTTGTAGGGCTGTAGGTTACTACATTCAGGCAATCTACTTTTTGGGCCATTTTAAAAATAATTTGGACTAGATTTCAAGGAATTCTGTTTTACATTTTATAAAAGCTATCTGGCGACCTGTGAGGTTCTCACTGAATACGTGCTGTTTACTTGCAGCTTATTTATATTATTATTAATAATTATTAATTAATGAAAATAGCAATTTGTATAGGTAGCTGTATTCCATTTGCTTAATAAATTACATCAGTTACAGCATTTGGCAACTTATACAGAAATATATAAATCTCAGATAATTTGAAATTTGATAATTCAAAGTTGCGAATATTTTGTCCCCTGAATTTCGAACTAATGAGGATTTTCTGTATTTATTTTTAGTCAAGTGTAAACATTCTCTTATCAAGAAATCTGCTATTTTATCTATTCATTTTGTTTTATATTCTCATTTGATTACAGCAACATACAATGGAATTTGTATTCTAAAAAATTATACACCACACCTTGAACGTATGTGCAATTATGTGTTACTGTATTTATGTGCTAAATTTCTAGTATTACAGTAACAGCTGTACATAACTGTTCTAGTAATTACAGTAGTACTGTTTTGAGTCTAATATTATTAGTAATAGAATTAGAAGTGACAATGATGTTAAGAGAGACATACCTGAACGAGACTTAGACGATGCAGAATCTACTATTAAATCTTCATAAGTATAATCTGCTGACAAAAGTATAAAATCTGCTGCCAAAGGCATAGAATCAGTACAACGATAACTAACATATAATAAAAATACAAAATAAGTTTCATAATCACAGTAAGAAAAATTTCATATTTTATTTTTTGATATTAACATAATACTAAAGCAGAAAATCTGATCATTAATTTTATATTAAGTTTTGATGAATGATATTCATTAAACTACAAAACAAAACAAAGAACCTTTAAGAATCAGAACAAATATTAGAATTGAGATAGCTTTCTCAAAGTTAAATATGACCAGAGTACATTAAAATCATTTTGACATTGTATTAGTCAACATATACAAATACTTTCCTGTAATAATGTATATTTTTTTAAATTAAATATATACTGTACTTAAACTAAAAATACACCATTGAAATGACTGAATTTGATTTATATATAAATTTAGTTCACTTCAACAAGTTCAACTTTATATAATCTGTATTAATAAGCGTAAAAATAATCAACGTTTAAGCTTGCATTGACAAAGAGTGAAATCAATTTTGATCCTGTTTGAACTCCCCAATACAAATAAACTTTTGCCATTTGATGCTCAATTTGTTTACAGATTGCTTACACACAAACATAAATTGTGACATACACTATTATAGATCAAAAACTAACCTTTCATTTAAATCTCTGGCAGAATAGCCTGCTTTATAAGAGAATTCTGAAGTATCGGAGTCATCAGTCTCCATCTCTTTGTGGAATTGACAAAGTTGCACGAACTAGCAAACATAAAATCAAACTTAATTTACTATTATATTGTTTATTCATGATATAGCAACATTTTTTTTAAGATACAATATATCAATATAATGTATAGTAAATAAATATCTCTACAAAGCAAAATATTGATGATCAAGAGAAAACCTTATAAGTCATGACACCACTGATTTCAGGCCGATACACTCAAGTTTAGCCCATAAAATCCAAAAATATGTGTTTTTCAATAGTCCAAATCCAAAATTTTTTATTGTGTTTTTTACTTAGACCAGGGATGGGCAACCTGCGGCCCACATTCATATATTTTGCAGCCTACAATGCATAAAATGTGAATAAATATATCAATTTCCCAGCTTAAGGAAGTATGCAGCAAAAATTCAAACGTTATTTTCTACAACTTATGTATGTGCATAGTTTTTCCCGCAATGAATTTAGTAAAAATTAAAACAAGAAACCGGCACATCAAAACGAATTTAAAACTAGCAGTGACATCAGTTCCAGAAGCTAAATTAAGTTTGCCTATGCTAATTTATAATTATATATGAATAAATAATTCTGATTTACCAACATTTTTTTCTCTTTCTCTTGTATGCGGCCCGCATCAGTTCAAAAGTCTTAAAATGCGGCCCTTACATAGAAAAAGGTTGCCCATCCCTGACTTAGACCCTCATATATTGAAACCATTTAAAAAATGTAATAAAATTAAAACTTTTAAAAATACCAAAAAATTTCATACATTTATAATTAAATAATTAAAATAAAATGCACAGATATTAAAATGATTATATATAAATCATTAAATACTTTCGAACTATTGAGAAGAAAGCAGCTACCTCAACAAAACTGACAGTTTGAGTGCGGGAGAAATATTTGAGGACCAGTTTTGACTCACGATATCATTCAAAACGAACACAGGATATACACACTGTTCCAGATGCATATGAAATTTAAAATTTAAATTTATTATATTATATTAATAAATGTTAAATAAAATTATAAACAAACGACATTGCAATCTGAATCTAGGTCCAAAAATGTTTCTCCTTTACTTAAAGTTTCTTTAAAGTAGCCACATTTTCTTCTCAATAGTTTGAAAATAGCATTAAGTCTTATAGAAGTTGCTGATATTTTCAAACTAAAATTTGTTTGAACAAAAAAATTTTGAGGATTTATAACAACTTCAATTACAAAAATTTATTATTTTATTTTAAAAATTACTATAACTACATTAAATAATACAATTACTTAACATTAGTCATATACATTTATTTTTAATGTTCCAATTTGGAGAACTGCTGTACGCACGCCATAAGTTAATCGTGCGGTGCATAATTTATTTTTTCAAATGTTATATTGTAAATGAAATGATAAAATAAGCAAAATTAGAGTATTTTCATTGATTTTTATTTCAAAACCTTTGGGAATATAGTTAACAAACCTCTTAAATGTGACAGCCAGATTGCCGAGCGATTAAGGCGTCAGCATATCATTCTGGGGGCCAAAAATAAATCTGGGCGAGTCGAGAAAACCCCGAGAATTTTTTGGGGGTAGTCTGTCCCAGATACGTTGGGCCTCGTCCCCCCACCACCTGGCTGTCCCATTGCGGACAACCAGATGACAAGAGAGAATTTTTGTTCTTAACTTTTAATTCTGTATTATATTCTACTCAATGTTAGATTCTATTCTGTTAGAAAAAAACATTTTGATTCTAAACTTCAATTCTGTTCTGTATCTATGTTGGCTAGAGAATGGCATAATGTATGCCAAAAACACTTGCAATTAAATATATATGTAACTTCTATGCTTTTGTCTTTTGATCTAAAAATATTTTAAGCTTGAATACAAAATTCATCCTCACATAATGCATCCACCTTTCTATATTTATATTGTCTTTTGAGCAAATGTATTATGAATTATTTAAATTGATTGATGAAAATTTCTGTCCAACATATCTGTAGAATTACAAAAAGATTGTAGTTGTTATAATAATTAAAAGAACTCTGTAATTTCATGAATTGGTATATGCCGAGCTTACAGTTCTGTGTATGTTTTGATTGAATTACAGTGCAACCCTGATTTACAAGAATACTTTGTTCCCAAAAGCCTATCATAAATCAAAAACCTCATAAATAAATAGAAATTTATTTGCTAAGAAACAAAGGTAATATATTGAAGCACCTCTACTTACTTTATAAGGTTGAACACTGATCATTATATAAATAAGTCAGCCTTTAACACTTATAAACATTTTGCAAGACAAATGTCTTGTTGCCAAATCAATCGACTATAGAATGATATTTATCATATAAATAAACCAATCGTCATCAAAGATTAGCTTCTTTAAATGTATAGTGTATGGTATTTGGTGTATAATGAAGCATTGTTTCATTGCACGAGGATGAACTATCTTATGTCGACTTCTAACAAAATTTGCATTTAAAGACTGTACTATAAAAGATTATTATAGTGTACCCTGTATTTTATTTTTATTTATTGGTACCAAGAATTAATATTAAAAAATAATATGCATAAATTTCATGTAAATGAAAACTAATTATTATATTAAAAGAGTAAAATGCTAACTGAACTTTTCTATCTTCAAAAGAGTATTATTTTTTAATTAAATTATTAAAAAAAATACTATTTTAAACATCTCAAAACTAGTAAATATTCCAATGACATGACTTTCTTTGTAATTTAAGTTTAATTCTAACAACTTGTCAAAAGAGTTATATTTTTAATAGTGATGTAACGAATAGTATATTTGGCCTCAGCCGAATACCGAATATTCGGCTAGGAGCGTGGCTGAATGGCCGAATATTCGGCCAAACTATTCGGCTTGCTTAACGTACGAAAATTGGCGCACAAACCGCATCATGGCAAGGATCGCGCACTCTGCTCTCTATTGGCCCGCTGTCACTACGATTTTTTCTTCCAGTAGATCTAAATTATTTAAATTAATTAATTAAATTATAATTATTAAAGTTAATATGAGATGGAGCCTAACGTCTACCTCTAGTGCCAAATTGGTTTATAATTTATGTAATAGCCGTAAATAGCCCGATATGATTCGGCAGTTGTTGGTATTTAGATGTAAGTTATAACTTACAAGTTATTTTATTTGCAATCAATCTTTTTAACTAAAATTTTGTTTTTACTACGTATTTGTAGACTGAATAGTGCCCTAAGGATATACTTTAGTGGGGACATATGGTCTAATTTCTGCCCAGTTGTGGAACAGTTCAAATATATTATTGGGGGTTTTCTATTTGAGAAGTTTTGTGATATTTTGTTACTATTGTTTTTGTCAATATTTTTAAAATTAACATGATTTCAAATGTTATCTTTTGCATATAATGAAAAATGCTCATTCTTTGCTTTATATATAAAATAAATTATATATTAGTTACTCATCTTCTAGAAATAGATAAATAATTCTTTCATTAAATACGATAAGTTTCAATAAAACGTTTCGTAAATCATTTTAAAATATCGTAAAAATATAAAAATATACGCGAATACGAATATAACATAATTAACTAAACAATAATATTAATGCCCGATACATTCTAACCTACACGCCATCGATGCCATAAGATATCGGGCTATAGTATAAGATAAAGGCTATAATAATATTTAATTATGAAATAATTTAATACTAGAGTTAGATGCCATTTCTTATTAACTTTAATAATTATAGTTTAATTTTCAGCATTAATAAAAGTTACCAAAATGATTAATTTACTGTGTTTTTGTTATTTCTTACTCCTGTTTTTAGGTATTCGGTATTCGGCCAAATAGTCACTAAATATTCGGTATTCGGCCAAATATTGATTTAAATATTCAGTATTCGGCCAAATAGTGAAAAATAGGCCGAATACCGGGTAGTAACCGAATATTCGTTACATCACTAATTTTTAACATTGTTCTCGACCTCCTTCAGCTAGCGGTGTGTGCACAAGTTGGTCGCACACTAGCATGTCGGTGTACCACTAAAGATACTTTTACATGTATTAACAAAATGCAATGTTAAAGATTTGCAGTATTTTTACATAAAAATAAGCAAATAATATTAAAATATAAACAGAAAATTAGCATTTTAAAATGATTTTCTGAATATTTATAGTTTATGTACAATAAGTTTGTGACACACCAGTTCATAACCACTGTACTAAACCATTCTTCTACAATCTAACCCATTGAAATTTTTCTATTTTTACATAAATTAACTAAGCCACACCCTTCTTCATTGCCTTAAACATTGCTAATTTAAAATTTATAGCTAAAAATATACTACATTTATTTTAATTGAATCAAACCAGCCATTTAGTTTCATTTGTAATTGTTTATAACTATAAATAATTGAAATCAAAGACATTTAATCGACTTAATTCAGTACACAAAACACTTTCTATACCAAATTAAATTACTCAGAATTATGCTTTGATGCAATGTATTCTGTTGCAATATAATGTCGCGTAACTTTTATTTTAATGTGAAAAGTTTCAATTGTCGATTAACATAAATAAATTTAATATATTATTAAGAAAATAATGTTAACCATACTCTATTTATTTTATAATGATATATTCTATATAACCTAAATGTATTTAATATTTGGAGGAAATTCAATTTCCATTTGACTTGATACATTGAGCTTATACTTGAGCTTATTTTCTGTAACTTGTGGTTAACTTTTATGATTTTGGCAATATAATTTACGTTAGATTAATGGTTTTCTCTCATATGTTTAATTATTTAGATGTATGTATCAATGGCTATATTTTAAAGTATAAATCAATATATCTACAGCTAAATTTAGACTTGCTTTGGTCCTAACTTATAACACATAAAAAGCCCTTTACCCCACCCACTAAGGAACAATAAATTTAAGTTTGAAGCCCTAAAATTGTACCCTAATAATGAAAGATCAAGGCCATAACTTGTTTAATTCATATGTGAATCTGATTTTTTTTGTTTCACAATAAAATGTCTGCATTTAAAACTTTTACACCAACAAAGAACCACAAAATTCCAAAATTTTCTTCAAAACCACTACAATTGTCTTCTCAAGGTTAATACTAACCTACTTTTGTCTTTTAATAATCTTATTAGACAAGAGATATGTCTAAAGCAAACTCACCATTTCTGATCATTCCGAGTGCTAGACATTTCTGTAAGCGGCAATACTCACACCTATTTCTGTTTACTTTATCAACAATACAATTTTTCTGTCCCATGCAATAATAATTTACTTGTTTAAATTGGCTCCTCCTGAAGAAACCCTAAAGGAAAACTTAAACATTAAAGAGTTTTAACTAATCACATTGACACAATTAATTTTTGTATATTGTATAACTATATATAACAAGTATGGAACAGATAATGTTAAGCTGGGTATCCACATGAGTGATTTCATCACATCAAGTCAACATATAATCATGCAACTTTCATGCAAACTGCATCACTGATATCCACTACACTTCATTTATACACTAACTGGTAGAAAGAACAGAGAGTAAATCAAAGATGAATGATGATGATACAACAATTTTAGTGATACATGTGTTGCTAGTATCACACCTGTTATAGAAAAAACAACAAACAAAAACAAAACATCAATTTATTATCATTTTTATCACTTTTATCTTTACATTTTCCATCCCTTTTATCTCAAGTTTCAGGAAAATTGTAAACTAGTATTAATTTCTCAGTTGCTGCATCTATGCACCAAGCAATTTTGTAGAATATGACATGAAACAACTTGACGGCAATTACTCATTATTGATTGGCTGCATTTGATTCATGTGATGAAAAAGGACATCCAGCTCAATCATCTAAATCATGATTTAGACATTCATTTATTTGAAATCATTTGTGCACAGTGCCAAAAGTATTTAAATTCCTCATATAAGGAATACATTTAATTATCACTCTGAAAGTTACGCAACATCCCAGTATCATATACTGGGATGTTGCGTAACTTTGTTGTATCGCAATAAAATTGAGGCAAAGCCAGAAAGAAATAAGCGATCCCTGAACTTATTAGGCACAGAAAAGATGATCCTTGTACCTGATGGATGTGAACAAGTGACTTTGGCACTTGACATCACCAAAAAAAAACTAACCTTGTACCTGCCAGCCATGGGAGAGGTGATCCTTGCACTTGCTGACATAGAGTGGCAATCTATGGTAACTGCTTTGTTCTTATGTTTTGTTTGTTTTTCAAGCCTATTTTTCGTTAGGCACACATAGTACTGTTTTTTTATTTTTCTCTCCTAAAATCTGTTACATTTGCTCAATTGCATCAGGGAGCATAGACATTGTCACATTGATCCCATTGTATATTGAAAATGAAGTCATAGATACCTATTTTTTGCATTTAAATGGACCCTCATTACATTTTTGGATTCCTCATTGCAATTAATAAAAAATGGCATTGTTTTGTCAAAATTGGCCCATCAGATTTTGAGAACAAACTCAATTCTATAAGCCCGTAGATGATGTGCTACCAACCATGGGGCATCACCCGACAAAGTCATGCAATTTTTGCAATATTGCTCTGTCACACACATTCATGCCAAGACCTTCTTTCTCAAAACAAAGTCATGGATCCCCATTTTTGTAACATTTTTAAATTCCTCGTCACAATAAATGGAAAATGGCAAAATTTTATCAAAATCAATCAAACAAATCATGAGACGGAATGCAATATTGTAAGCCGCATAGAAGAGGCTTTGCTAACACTCCACCTTAATTATAGATATGGTAGATAAGGTAACGTATTTTGCTAACAAAACAACATAGTAATAAGCAATTAAATAATAACAAATTAATTTAAATTATAAAAATCTAGAGACTGCTCTTGTTGAATTATTCTTAAAAAATACTCCTGAAGTACAGCTTTATTATTAATATATCCAGCTGGTAACAAGGACGCAAATCAGGTTTTTTTTTTTATCATCAGAGGCTTGAATTTAATTATCACTCTAATCCTATCCTTTTTTGATTGTAACCTGTAACCTTTTAAGTACATGACTGATCAATCCACAAGTGCAATAATAAATAATTTTCCTAACTCATGATTTGTTTTGTCATTTCAACAGATTGTATCATTGTGAATTTACTTTACTTTTCACTAATAGAAATTTAACTTCGTTTTTAAGAACAGTAAAATAGTAATTACGTATTCATATCAGTTTTAATTTTCAGGAAATTATATTCATAAAAAGATATTTATATACAATAATTCATTAAAAATGTCTAGTGCACAAACTGATAATGATAAATGGAATTGTGAATGCATTTTGGTACTAATATTAATGAATTTTAAACCACTATTATGATTATCATAAAGGCTCGCAGTCAAAATTTTTCAAAGTATTCATGGTCTGCCTAGAATTGCAAGCATAGAAAATATAATTGAAGATTTTCAAGCAAATTTTTGATAATGTAACAAATCAAGCGATAAAACTATAAAAATTTCAAAGAACTCGGTTGATTTTTTCAGGCTTATTCAATTATAATTCAGCAGAGCTCTGGTTAAGTTGAACTGTTTTGTCTGTGATCAAAGTTTGTATTGTATTGTATTGAATTTAAAGATAAGAAGGGCTATCTGTGTAAGCAACAGACTTTGCCCTGTGTGAAAAGGAAGGGAGAAGTAATAGAAAGTAGAATTAGAGGAAGAGGAAATAAAGGAGGAAAGGAAAGTGTGAAATAAGCAACCTTAAGCCCATGGGACCCCATGGGCGTCTGCCTCGCTTTTATTGAAAGAAAACAATTAAAGTATATTGAAGTCTGTGATCAAAGTTTAAAGAAATCACGCAACCACTAAATATGATTTTTTGCAAATATATACAACTTATCAATGAAGCTGAAATTTTGAAATTCAATCTCTGGGCTGAGATATTTAAGGTCAATGTTTATGCCCGTAAGGTCTAAGGTCTGATTGGCAAGCTGGCACACACTATGTGTCAAGTGAGTTTCCAATTGCTGTCAATTTACATTGATCTCTATGAAAATTATTTATTTTTATTATTTCATTTTATTATGAATGACCTGTAGCAATAAGCCTGTGTTTTAACTGGTTGCTGCAGCTGGTAACACACATTTGTGTTTTAAATGTTTGACATTTTTGTCAGTTATGCCATTGGACATGCACGTCCTCCCCAAAACCTGCACATTTTAAGCTACTTTAGACAAAACACCTAGTAGAATTTTTTATCATTACAGTATAATTCGAAACTTTTAACAATTTATAATTATTTTTGTTTTAAAAGAAAAACATTAATGTATTAATTCATATAAACGATATCATTCCACAAAGAGAAGAATCATCTACATGATAAAGTTATTATAATGCATAAATTAAATAATATTGCATTCAAATGAATCTGAAATTACTCTATATCAAAACATACCTTACAACTCTCGCATGTTATAACACCATAATGCATACCCAACGACTCGTCGCCACAAACCTTACAATGAACATTTTCAATTTAAGCTATAAAAATATGAAATTATCACATTACATTTTGTACAAATGTGACTTTGACACATTTTACTGCTAAAACAACTTAGTTGCTTAGGCTCATTAATTCAGTTATTGACTTAAACTCCAGTCTTGATCATAAAAGGCAAAAACATGCAAATTAAGAGATATGTTTAGACTTTGCCCACAGTTCCAAGAAATGCAAAATTCTGTAAAAGCATGCAATAGTTATTATTCAGTAAGTGCAAAAGTTCTCCATAACCAATGTCACATGTTATAGTTTAAGATGAATTAAAAAAAAAATTATTATTAATATTAGAAAAGTTTAATCAGAGAATAAGTGAAAATTTAAATTCCAATATTCAGCATAAGTATGAACTATTTTATGACAGGCCACATATATTACTGAAAACCCATAAGATTTAACGGAGCTGAAAAATTCATATCCACCAAAGTCTTTTGTATTTTGATATATTTAGATACATAAATGCTAATCATTGTGTTATAACTGTGTTACATATAGCCATTAAGAATAGTAGAGTATACAGTAATAATTGTTTAAGCACATTTATGATGTACTCTTAATGACATATTTCTCAAAAGCATCTCCAAAAGTTTTATTCCAGAGTTAAAACTTATTCTTTAAAAAATTGTTATGAATATTTGTTAACAATATTTATAATAAATGTACAGTACTTAAATGATAAGATAATTCTTGTATAACAAGATTTGATCTATAATATTTCTATTACTAATAAAATGAAACTGTAAATTTATCTTAGAATCATTAGATAATTAATTAATAATTATCATTATCATTAATAAGAATATAATTAATATAATATTTTAGTTCTTTTAACATAAAAATTCTTATTAGAGATCTCAAGCAAAGTATACTGCATCTGTTCCATTAAAGTTAATGTACAGTAACAGTTATATATTACATTACAGTACAGTAACAGTTATATATTATGTGGGTACCGAGGAGGGACGACGAGGTCAGTCCTCTGTTTAATTTCGGCAACAAGTCAGAGTGACTTGCCCACGTGTCAGAGATGGCTTATTTGCCGGTAGGGATCCCGTAGGGACGGGACTACGTTTTCATCCGGTCGAGTGTAGGAGGAAAGGTGGAGTCGTGGTAAGGCGATAAGCGAATATTCGAGCAAACAAGACACCATTTAACAGGATAACAACGATTTAATGGAAACAAAATATACGTTACAAAAATCTGACATAAAAGGGGTGACATATAAAATAAGCTATATATCCCTTTCACGCGAGGGGAGAGAGAGAGAGTTCACATAAATGGGTTCCATACCTCTTGGACAATCAGTAATTCAAATATGCTGTTCGTCACGATGATCGAATATTCCTTTCTAGGGAAGGTTCGATGGCACTTGAGCACAAAATAGTCAAATATATTCCGTAGGCACACAGGGTAAGATCGCGACTTGATCTTAATTGATGATAGACTCCCCAGAGGAGGGGGAGGAAGCATCTTATATAGCTTTTTGCTGGGAAATTTGGTCACGTGCATGTGCTTAGGCCATAGGTGTTCCCGGGATTAGAAACAATACGACGAATTCGGGCGCTAACTATAAACTTAAGTTGCAAGATGATCTGTACTCAGCGTAAGAACAATGGATAGTTGACAGTTATACGGTCGGGGACGCATATTTTCCCGTCCAAGACCGTTTTTAGGCAGGATGTTTATATCCAGGACAGTTTTTAGCAGGATGTTTATAATAGGAAAATTTTCGATTCGATATGGGGAACAATTTTATTATAATTCGTTTTATATTCGGATTATATCCGGATATAAGAAAGGGGTAATTATTAATTCGGATATAATTTATTATAATTTTGTGTCAAGGGGATTTCTAGATCTCACAATTACATTGTCAAATAAATATATTAATAAAATATAAAAGCTATTGTTATTGACCAAGACAAAAATCTATGAAGCTTATATGTAATTATAAAAAGAAATTAATATTGTCATTTAAAGTATTCTCTCTCTCAACATATACCAGAAAAAATGAAGGAAATAATCATCAGAAAATTTCTATCTATGCTAATATTATAAAGAAGTAAAGTTTGTAAGTTTGGATATAGGAGGTAATCTCCGAAACTACTCATCCGAATTCAAAAATTCTTTCACCAATATTTAGAATGGACCTTCAGGGTGGACATATGCTGTATATTATTCCGTTAAACATTCATATAAGTTAAAAGATATCATCTAGGTAAGCATTATATTTTTGGTGTCAGCAGGTAGTGAGGGGCAAGCCGCATACGTATACGAGATAGGTAACTGTGCGACGTAGTCATGTGGTCGGCGAGATACACAGAACAAAGAAGATTATATAGAAGATTACAAGTTTCCGAACTTGTAATCTTCTATATAAATAAAAATGTAAATGTTAGTTTGTTCCTAATCTCAAATCTCCGAAAGTTCTTCTCCGATTGCTTTGAAATTTTGACACGACACTGCATTCGAATACATGCGTGTTTTTATATAATATAGACGTCGAAATTCCTCCGCGGGGGAGAAGGACAAAATTAAAGCTTACTGCAAAGAACTCAGCTTCTATTATACTATTTTAGATGCATTTTTTTGCGTTTTAATATGGTACATCAAGAGAATGTACACTAAGAAGGGATTTTTCAAAATTCCCCCATGGGGGAAGTGTTATACATTTATAATAGATACATTTTGAGCCACAACAATGCGTGGCTGGGTCTGCTAGTTTAATATAATATGCATTACATTTTCCACAAAAAGTCCTCTTCATTCTACAAATAATATTTTCTTATTAATGTTTCCCTATGAAATATTAATTATCAAATTTATTATATGAGGAGAAGTCAGTAATAAGATTACAAACACTTATCAAAAAGTAAGCAAGGAAATATCTCACGCAAAACATTAATTTTTCAACAAAATCACCACATTCAAATGCTCGTCCCAAAATTCTGCTTGTCTTAATTGATCTGCAAAAGTCTTAATTGCTGTCACAGTCATACTGCAATGTATCTTCCTTTTATTATCTCTCTGCTTGAAAAAGATTCATCTACCAAGTGTTCTAAATGTCTACAAAAATGATAATCAGTTTCATATATGGGCTTCAAGATCTCTTTTCGAACCTTAGAAGGACATTTAGATAGAGAATATTTTTCAAGTGATAGAGAGATTCAAGAACATGTACTACAGTGTTTCTGACAGCAATTAACAGACTTTTGTGTGTCAAAATTTCAAAAGCTGGTGAAATGCTGGGACAAGCATATTAATGTTTATAGATATTCTACTGAAAAATTGTGTGTGATGTGTCAGAAATTGTCTTGCTTATTTTTTCATAAGTAACCTAACTACTAAATTCTACTTTTGAAAAGTGTTCCAGTTACAATCCTCACAATCTTACTTTATACATATATATATTTTATCAAATTTTCATTTTAAAATTAAAAATTACTGCTAAAGAGATGTTTAGATTTATATTGTATTTAGATATTCATGTTTATAATACTACCATTCAAAACTGGATATATACTTGAATTAAAAACTCTAAAAACCTATTCCAGCAACTTTTTATATCTGCAAACATCTTGAGCAGGTGGAAATATATAAGGCCACCCATAATAACATCACTATTAATTTTCGCGATGTTGGCTCCTTCTCCACAGCATGAAAATCTTTCTTCAAACTATAAATCTTACTATTCTCCCCTCCTCTTTCTCTCATCTTACATCACCTCTCCTCTGCACATGTGTATGGCAATTCTATAGTGTTTCAGCAGCTGGGGATTAGTTTGGCTGATGATGCCTGTTCTTCACAGGCAAAAACGTTTGCACATATTATAAAAAATTGCTGGATTACAGGATTTTAGAGTTGTTAATATTCATGTTTAGTTTCAAAACTAACTTCTGGATTAGTTTTTCTTTTTAACTGTCTCTAAGAAGAGCATTTATCCATTTATATCAAAATTCTTGTTAATTACATTCAATATTTTACTTGTACAAATACTGTTTTAAAAAATTGATAACATTTCCTTCCAACACTTTTCCATCATTAGCAAAAATTAAAATATTGCATCAATCATTTTAATTATATTTCAGATTTATAATATGATGTTTATAAAACTATTTTTAAAAATATGCTTGATATTTACTCTTATAAACTTTATATTATAATTTATTTGAACATAAATCAATTCTTAACCAAACATCTTATAAATTACAAACTTATTAAATATCACAATTGGCATTTTCCAGTATCAAAAATAAGGAGCCAACATCTTATACTGACCTGTCTTTAATTCAAAACTATTTAAATATTAAATTAATGTCTAGTCTTTACATATGGTATACTTAACTAACCTTCAGATGCAAAAGCAGCCGCTATTTCCATTTCATCTTCAAAGCCCATATACGGTAGGTCATCAACATCAATCTCTTCCAATAAATTATATTTTAGAACGGAACTGTCAAATTCCAAAAAATCTTCTTGCTAAAAATAAATTAAAAATTAGGCCAATAAAAAATCTAAATTATAAGAAATTTTTATTTTAAATTCACTGACTTCTGTTCTTTTCTCAACAGCAATAAAACTAGTAAGAGACGTAACCAAGTTAAATTGTTTACTAAATTCAATTATTTTCTCTCTATTGGATTTTTTTTCTAGCAATTGATCGACTCTGTCATCAGCAAGTAGACCATCTTCCCAATCTCGAATAATGGATCGAGCAGCCAATTTATGTAACATCTATAATAAAAATTGTAAAGAATAAAAATACATACTTTAATTGAATATTTCTAATAAGATAATATCAGTAATCTTTCTTTTCTGTTTGTATGTTATTAATTATGTTGAAATATATCAACATTTGAATCTAGAGTGTAAATTCACTCAGTTTAAGAATTAGCAAACAAACATTTTAAATTCACCCAATAATTGAAAAGTGTTTAGACTTACAATTCCTTCAGTGGCATTTAATTCAGATGCATATAATACTGTTTCAAATTCTTGTCCTTCAATATCTGCCTTCAACTTTACCTAGAAAATAAATTTTATAGTTTTTTTGCATTGTGAAAAAGTATATAATTACAAAAATAATAAATTTAAATATTTTAGTTCATCATATAAACTTGAATAGGTGCACATTGTTAGTTCTAAAGATAATTACTATTATTATTGTGTTAGTGGAGTATACGATATATGTGTAAATATCAGTGCCTAGTGCTATACTAAATCAAAGTCAAGACAACTACAGAAAACGAATGTTTTGTTTATATGCTGTTTATGTATGTATCTGTGTTAAGAATTTTCTGATTATATGACATACATTAAGTACAGCAGCTTTTTGTAGAATGATGTATGTCTGTTGTGAAGACACAGCATTTCAAGACATATAATGTATGTGATATGACACCTGTACAAGAAATTAAAGATAGAATTCATTTTATTTGTATCATCCTGCACTGACAAATATTTTATTCATTAAGTTACATTCATTTGTGCTTTCTGTGGGATCTAAACCTGTAATTTCATAAATATTCCTTAAAATAAAATTATGAGTATTTTAAATTAATTCCGTGTACATAGTTTCAGTAGTCACAATTGTTGTTTTTATGTTTTTATTGATGCATGTTGTGCAGTACCTGTATTCATGTGTAACTGTTGTTGAAGTAGTAAGTGTCTGATCTGATGATCTAGTGTTCTGTGCATTGATGTAACTGTTGTGCGACTTAATGTTTGAGATGTTCAAGCATTGTTTGTGAAATAAGGATGTTGTGTACAATTGTTCTTTTATGATCAACAACCCTTTGCTCTGTAACAATGAGGTAGAGTATCTTTGTCTGAATTTGTTACATTTGTCTGTCTGTCTATGCTATCATGTCTGTTTTGAGTTTTGTAATAGTAGATATGAATGATGAATTCATTCATTTCTTGTGTCCATTTCATCTGTTGGTATGCTTTGTTTTTCGGCCTTAGTGATCAGTGGCTGGATCGTCACTGAAACATGTTGGCTGATTTGGTGTGTTATTGTGTTTGAGTGAGCTAGTGAATGTGTTAATGTTAATACAGTAAGTCCTCTACTTATGAACTTAATCCGTTCGTAGTGGTCGTTTGCAAGTCGGAAAGTTCGTAACTCGAAAAGACGATGTTTGGTGCAAAAACTCAAATACAACGTTGTTTTTACAATTACGTAATGTTTAGGCTACTTGAATAATGTTGAATTAAGATTGTTAAAGGGAAGTATAAATTCAAATCAATCACATGTACAGTACATTATTTATTGAAATTACTCATTTAAAACAACTACAAATGTACATATCTATGTACTGTAAATGTTTTAACGTAAAACTTCAAAAATAAACTTGACTATACATAAAAAATAACCAACTGCACTTTAACCTGCCATCTGTCGGCTTTGTTCGTAACTTTGAAAGTTCATAAGTCGAATGTTCGTAAGTAGAGGACTGCCTGTATTATTATTATTTATTTATTATAAAAGTAATATTCTAGATAAACAAAACATAACATTTTAAAATCATGTATTTAATTCATAAATATACTTACAAAACTAACACCTTCTGGACAAAATCCATAAATAATTTGCCTACATCCATTGAATATACTCATTATTTGCTTAGGTGTCTGGATCACTTCTTCACATCCATCATAAACGTTTTGCCATTCAATTCGTACATTTGTTAGAGATGCTTGAGTTGTTCTCATAATTTGTTTTTGTACCTTAAAATTAATACATTTTTTTTATTAACGTTTAATTAATAAAATAATAATAATAATAATAAAACAAAGATAAAAACCAATATTCTAGAAGATTAGTAGAACAATCGTAGAGACCAAATAATCTCATGTATTATCAAAAAACATTCTTTAAATCTACAAAATCATATCTAGTTATAATTGCTATGTATTTTAATTTCACTCTTCATACTCCTTTTTTATCAATTATATGTCAAATAAATGTAATTTAATAAATAAAATATTTGTTAGTAGATGATTCAAGTAAGATGAATTTTATCTTTAACTTCATTTTATCTTAATGACATCTTATAGAGTCATTAATATTTGAAAACAGTGGAGCCTTATACATTATTTAAAAAGTGTTTATATAAAAATTACTAGAATGCTAGCTACTCATACATCTGATAATCAAAAAGACATCATACATGACAAATAACAAAATTAGGTGTATTATATCAAGTTCCTTTGAGCCCATTTGACATGCTTTGAAATTGGTACTTGTATGCAGGAACTCCAAAATAGTACACATTCGGGAAACTTCATATTTTAAAACAATCACATAATCATTTGACAGTGAGTCTTTTCGACCATTGGACCACTCTTATTAAAAACTTTTAAAGTAAATTGGGTTTGTATGTTTTGTGCTAGAGCTTTTTCCCAATGATGGACTTATTACACTGGATTAAACACAGAACAGAAAGATGTCGAGACATGTAATTTGCAGATTAATTCTATGTATTTTACAGATTTTTTTTGGACTTGTAGGCATATGTATACTCACTAGTAATTTCATAATAAAAATCTTGCAACATATATAAAATGTAGATGTTCCAGATGGGTATTTTGTAAATTCTATTATATTTGTACTATAAATTCATTATGATTTCATCAATTTTTCTGGAGGTTATATTGAATTGTACAAATTTTCATTCAAGTTTATGTTCTGTTTAAAATGATCTTGTTTGATGGAGTTTTGTCACGTGTGTACATGTGAGGTTTTTATTATGAAATTACTGGTATCTATACATATGTCTACAAATCCTAAAAAAAGGATCTATGTATTAAGACTGAAGATGAACCTGTCATGTTCAAAATGCAATTCGTAAAGTAAATACACAGAATTACTCTGCAAATTACATGTCTTGAGGTCATTCTGTTTGATGTTTAATCCAGTGTGATAAGTCCACCTTTGGGAAAAGTGAGCTAGCATGAAACATATAAAGCAAGACAACAGACAAAAAGTGATCAGAATAATAAATTTGGTTTGTTCACAATACAGCAAATATAAAATTTTATATACATATTCTTTATATTGTTTTAATTATTTTAAATTTTAAATTGTTATTCTAAATGCATGTTCCAAAAAAATCTAACATCTTTTGTATTTACATTCCAATGCTCTTACTCCATTTTTGTTCTAATTGACTGAAGATGATAATTTAAATATTATCACTATAATTTTACAACTTTTCATGGTTTAAGTGTATTCAATAATTTTTATCATCATAAGACAGTTAAACATACTTTAAATAATATTTTGGAATGTGGTATTTCATATCATTCATATTATAATATTCCTTTTACAATTTAATACAATCAAACCTCTGAACAACAAGAAAACACAAAAAATGCCCATTATTGGACATTTGACTGTATTAAATTGATTTATAAATTAAAAATAAACATTAAATTCAGAATTAATTTTGAAAGTAACTTCAAAACATAAAAATTGTAAGATCAGTTAAAACATTAAAATACATTCATAGATTGTTATACAAAGAACCTTAAATTTTATAATTATCAAATGTAGTTATAAATATTATATTAATTTTTTAATATATATTAAAAATTGTTTGTTTTAAAGTTCTACATAAATAATAAACATTTTTCATTAAAGTTATTTAAAGTTTCAATGAATCTAAAGATACAAGTGAATGTTGTCTCTAAATGAAAATGAATTATGAACAAGCAAAAAACATTTTATTATTAACTAGATTACTGCAAATAATTTTTTGAATCTGATTGAATGTAATTACTTCACACGATATAATATTACTTTTATATTCTTTAATGCTGCATAACAGAAATAAATCAACTTTAAGTTAAAGAAACTTTAACTAACAATTCAAGATAAGCTGTGATTAAATTTAATTAATATTTAATAACCAATTGTTAATAATCATTATTTACTTAATAACTAATCATAAGGCAACTCATTCAATTGGCTTTGACAAAAATTCATATCTTTATTGTAATTCATATCATATCTTATATACTTTAATTCATAGTAATCGAATAAACAAATACTATTCTGAACTAAAGTAAAATATCTGACCTTAATGATCAGAGTTAATAATTTAATTATTCTCTTCACAAAGTTTAAAAATAACACAGTAAATAATAAATATTAAGATTAATAAATTCAGATTTTTCTTTATGCCAAATATTATATTTACCATATTCTTCCAGTTTTCCAAATTTAAAGTATCTAAACATTCGTACACACCTCCACTTTTATTAGCAATTTGTTGCAATGTATGTTTGTTGATATAAGTAGTTGAACTATAAAAAAAAAGCAAAAAGTTAGTAGTATAATAATGTAAGAAAAAGTCACATTACTTGCAATGATAATAAAATTTCGAATAGTTCCTACCTTAAACCTATTGTAAATATCCTCACTTTGTTGCTATAAGATTTGATACTTTTAAATATTATCCTTTCATTATTAATGTCACCATCACTCAAGAGAATTATATTCTTTATGCCTTTTCCAGTAGTTAATTGATAATATTTTAAAACTCTTGAAAATTCTGTATTGCCTAATAATGTAACCTGTTTCAGGAAATTCATAGCCTTTTCCACATTTTTTGAATTACATATTTGACTTGATGGAAATAACTCATGAAACACTATCAAAAAGAAAGAATATTTAAATATAAAAATAAAGAATAGAAAACTTTTGGTAAATCAAGTTTTAGTATTGTATTATTCCTATTATTTAATTAAATAAAAATCCAGCAACAAATTGCTTAACTTTCCCAGCAAAATTTATAAGTTTGGTGGTGCCTCTGTTATATTTTATTTTAAAAACTTTTTATATTTTTCATTATTTTAAAATTGCAAAAAGCTTAATTTTAAGGGTCAAATGTTTATAAAGTATTATTGGCATGACTGGGATAAGACTGATGGAAAATTTATAGATTATGTACATAGACTGTTTTTTTCAACCTCCGATGGTCCATAAAAAAAAAAAAATGACAAGAGTAAATAACAAAATGAATTTATTACTAAAAGTTAGGTACAAACTTGGTTACTTTTCAACATAATCACCGTGAAGATTGAAGCATTTGTCATATGTGTGGATGAGCTTTTCCATCCCCTCTTCATAGAATGTTGCCACTAATGACTTGAGATGAGCCCTAATGTTGTTTTGAAGATCGTCATTAGTCTCAAATCTCTGCCCTCCTAACCACTTTTTCTGTTTAGGAAAGAGGTGGAAGTCGCTCAGTGCAAAATCAGGTGTTTAAAGATAGTAAATCCTTTCACCCAACTTGAAACTTTTTAATGTGTGAAAACTTCCACTTCTTTCCTGAACTGAAAATGTGGCTAGCAGGGCAGAGGTTTAAGACTAATGAACTAATGACAATCTTCAAAACAACATTATATGAAGAGGGATTTCAAAGCTCATCTACAGATATGACAAATGCCTCAATCTTCACGGTGATTGCGGACGAAAAGTAATCATGTTTGTACCTAACTTTGGTAATAAATTCATTTTGTTATTTACATTTGTCTTTGATTCATGGACCATCAGAGGTTGAAAAAACCGCTCTCGTAATATATCTTTTTTTAAAATAATCATTAATAAACAATATGTCTGTACTTAAAGAATTAACATTAAATAGTCTTAAAATAATACTAAATAATACAGCATAAGGTATGAAAATTTATTCAAAAACAATTAAAACTATATTGTTAAATTCTGCTGTAAAAAAGTAGTTAAATACAGGTATGCACTGCTTAATTTAGGATCATATATAGAACAAAAGTCCCATAAGATTATAATGGAGCTGAAAAATTAGTAGCTGCATGTATCTTTACATTAAGTATTTATGTAGCTAAATATATCTAATCATTGTTACAGTTGTGTTACATATGGCCTATATGAGTAATAGACTAAACTAAATAAGGTTTCTTTATAAAGTTTGCTCGATGACATATTTAAGTGACACATACCTGTACTAATAAGAACAAAACAAAGTGTACAACAATGTTATTTAATAAAATATATGTAGAATTATAATAATCATTTTCATTATTACCTGATCCAAAAACTACTATATTAAAATAACAATTATGTGGAAGATTTTTGAGACATAGAATAGCTGTCTTCAAAGCATCTGCAAATAATTTCCCTTGCATAGAATTTGATGCATCTAATGCAATAATTATCTCAGGATGAGGATTTGTAACTGCTTCGAATTCTGGATAAAATGTCAACATGCAAACCTGTTTAAAAAAATCTATATTAATAATAAATTGATAAATATTTGTGTTACCTGAAATAAAATCATAAAAGTTAATTAAAACAGGTTTCCACAGTCAAAAAATGATATTAAATTACACATAGAAAAGCAAATCCAAATTTAAAAAATCTAATATTGATATACGTATTACAAAAAGTGGTCTATTGTTACTTACTTCTATGAAAATACTCTTATAAAATGAATCATTTGAGATATAAAATATTTAGAATAAAATTATTGTGACATCATTACAATGTTGTGCTGCAATTCTAATCATATTCTTATCTTATTCAGTTTAAAATATATACTCTTGATTTTAGTAGTGTCTTCCTCCTGTAAATCATACTTTTCCTGATAACAACAGTGTCATACCAATCATCGGTCTAACTCTGTTGTGGAGAAAATTTATTTTGTTTATTTCATTAAATTTATAAGAAAAGTCTAGACAGACATTTGATTTCCACCCCATACAAAAAATATATCATAAAATAAATAATACCTCTTAAAACAAAAACAAGCAAAACAACAAAGATAAATTAAATAAAATAAAAACAAATAACAGATCTTAAGAGAGATACAATGCTTTTTACATTTCAATTTAAAATCAGGGAAATCGGGATGTAAAAATTCATCAAAATTATTAAGATTTTGCAATATACAGTAGAAGAAAGATCATTGAGATAGATTTAGAAGATAAAAAAAAGTAAAAACATAAGTAAATGAGCAAAGTTTTCTTGATGGAATTTGAAGTGAAAGCCAATATTGATAAATAAGACCTTTAAAATTTGTAATATATTACCCAATCAAAATATTCAGTTTTCTCAAAGAAAGATGGAAAGCCCAGGTGAATTCTAGCAATATTAGAGTCATCAGTGAAAGGCAGATTACACATTTTGTTAAACATAAGATATATCTTATTAATAGCAGAAGTAATCTTGTGTAAAAGAGAAAGTGCAGCCATTGACCGGATGGGCAGTCCATAATCAATGTGTAAGGGCCAGCCAATGGGAGAGAAAGAAAGTTACGGCGATCAAGCAGTCAGACTGACTTGTGGGAATGGACTGACATCACTGAGACAGGTTACCATCTAAAACCGTTTAATAAACATAAAAATGGAGCTTACAAAAATGCTTTTAATTCGGCGTAACACCAATCCAACGGGCGGATCAGTCCGTGTAACAGTTCAATAGTCCCGTCGATCGTTTAAACTTCCGATGAAGGTGAGGAGGGTGGTGTCGGCCCCGGGGCACACTGCACGACTTGTTGTGACGCTTTCGGCGGCGGGATGTACCTGGTCGCAACTCGTCGGGAGCGGAGGTCGGAGACCAGGTCGAAGCGACGATCCAGACTTCGTTGTTAAACTTTATCCGGAACCCAGTAGCGGAGCACCCTGCACCGAAGACCAAGAACTCCGAATGTCCTTGAAACGACGATTTTATAATCTTTCTCCCCCAAATCGCCTCTTCATTGGTCTCTCATTGTCACCTGGTGCCAATTCGAAACCCGATGGAGGGCGCGGGAGAGGTCATCGTCGCGACAGAACTTGATTCCTCTCTCGTCGCGTGTTTCTCGAATTCGTTCTTTTCCTTTGTTTTAAATACACAGAAAAAACTTCCATTAAACAATGGAAAGCTCCAATTTCGTCCCTTTTTAGTCGAACCCCGTTCGGGTCCTCACAGGGCACCCCCCTTTCGTTTAAAATGTCGCCACCGGATGCGACATTTTAACCACTGGCTTTTGGCCTCGCGAGCGGATACCGTTTTGAACTTCACTGGGCATCCGACATTGAACTGATAGCTCTCGCGTGGCTATCGAGTTGTAGGAGGTGTCGCGTAACATTGAATAAAAGTTCGGTTTCCTATTGAAACAGCATTTTTTTTTCTAACCGGAACTCCCGATTTTTTTTTAATTGTTTTTAAACATTTCTGTTTTTCTCTGTAGATTGAGCGATTTATATAAATCTTAAAATCCGATTCTAAATCTCCTAAAAAGCCAAAAAGAGGCAAATACCGACTGCATTCGTGTTCCTGTCCAATTCTGCCGTTTAGGACCACGAACAGTGATTCAATAGATGATTTGTCTCATCTGTCACAACAAGAAGCTGAGCGCAAAAGCTGTTACCTGTGCTTCCGGTATGCTTTCGTACCGGCGTACGTGCAAACCATGTTCGGAAGTCACAAACATCTCTCTGCAGCTACGTCTCTAGCTCCCCCTTTTTTTTATGTCCGTCTTCTGATTTCGGCGACATTGTCCTGTCATCGACTTTTTTTCGATGCAGAACATCACAATTCCAAATCACCGTCAGAGACAATTGTATTTTTCGTTGTTTCTGTCTAAAGGAGCTTTTGTAGATAACTATGAAGCAATGACGACAATTTCGGTTTTCCTCCTATTATCGTTCATCATCTCCCCTCGTTGTTTTCTGTGCGTCAGAATTTTTTTCTGGGGCAGATGTGATCATCAAGCACATGCATTTTGGGGGAAATTTTTTTTTCTTTAAATTGGATTATATGAACCACTCAATCTTTGACAAATTCATCAGTGTTCCGTTCGTGACAAATTTTTTTTTTTTTTTTGACAATTCTTGGTTTTCCGACAATTTGGAATTTGAAAAACGCGTTTCGTCATTGAACTTTCAGGATCTACAATGAGTATTTTACACAGATGTAAATTCGTTCGCGACAATTCTGTTCACCAGGGCGATTGTTTTTCACATTTTTTTTTTTTTTGTTTTTGGTATGGTGGCCTCTTCCCTACGGAGAGCTCACCATTTACATCGCGTAAATAGGCCGATAGGCGTAGGCGGCGGCAGGCGCTCGCGACCCTGAATTTGTGACGTTGACGCGCCCCCTTCTCCTTCGCTTCTGCGGAGAGGTTCCACCGTTTGCCCGTGCCTATGGGTTCGTGGCAACACCCAAGGATACTCGTCCGCGGGTCCTTGACTCCGCAAAGCGTATCGGTGTGTCGGTTGTGCCACGGTGGTTGGCTGACTACTCTCTATCGCTGCCGCGGGCTCTGCCTGATCTGGCTGTATTGACGTTAGGATAAATTCATCCCAGGGGTCTACTGTTTCGGAAGCTTGTGGTTCCGAAGCCGAAGTCTCGCCTTGAATCGTTTCTGACCTTTGTTCGCTGGTGCATAAAGACGCAAATTCCATTCTCGCGATAGCAGGTTTCAGACGATTTGCGTGAACGTGTAACTTCTTACCCGTTTGGATATGTTGGACAACAAAGTCCACAGGACTAGTCTCCGCTATAATCCTATACGGTCCCTGCCATCTAGGTGCCAGTTTCTTTTTCAACCCAGTAGGGACTACTACTTCCGTCACAAAGACTCGGTCTCCAACTAAAAACTTATGGGGTTTATTTTTGCGCTGCTGGTATTCCTTCCTGTCCAGCGCGGCCTTTTCCGCGTGCTCTTGAGCTAATTGGTGAGCCAAAGCCAACCTCAACCTTAGCTCGCTCGCATAGTTCTCACTAACATCATAGCTTGGTCTGCTAGGTTCAGTGACCACGTCGAACGGATAAACCGGATCTCTCCCATATACTAAATAGAATGGGGTTTCATTCGTGCTGGAATGCACGGCGGTGTTGTATGCGAAAAGCGCAAACGGGACCATCTCGTCCCAGTTGCGTTGGTCTGTATCGGTGTAGTGTGTCAATATATCTACTAACGTTTTATTCAAACGCTCTACCATTCCATTGCATTGGGGGTGGTAGGCGGTAGTAAGCAATCTTTCTATTCGCAAAAGCTCACAAACCTCGCGCATCATTCTCGAGGTGAAATTTGCGCCTCTATCGGTTAGTAGCTGTTTCGGAACCGAATGTCTTAGGATTATGTGCGTAACAAACGCCTTAGCGACTGTCCTGGCTGTGACGTCGGGCAACGGCACTGCCTCGGCCCAACGTGAGAAATGATCCACGAAAACCAGTAGATATCTATTGCCGTTATGGGTAGTGGGAAAGGGACCTTGAATATCAAGAGCCGTCCTCTCGAATACCTTAGTAATACGGGGAAAAATTTGCAAGGGTGCCTGATGCCCGTGCTGCGGTCTCTTTCGCATACTACATTCCTGACATGATTGACAATAGTGAGCTATGTCCTTGTTCATGTCGGTCCAGTAGAATTGAGTGTGCAATTTTTTCTTTAGTTTCTTCGCCCCCAGGTGTCCTGAACTAGGGATGTCGTGGAACATCTTCAAGACATATTCGACCATGTTCCTGGGTATAACCAATCTGTCCCATATTTCATTTCTGTCAGGGTTAGACTTCCTATGATACAACGTCTGTTCCGTATCTAAGTAGAACTCACTACTCTCGGGACTCGGACTCTGTTCTGGTGACTGGGAACGGTCGGTTAATTTCCGTCTAATCTCTATGCAAAAGGGATCTTTTTGCTGTTGTTCTCTGATCTGGGCCTTGCTGAATATTGGGAGTAACTCGTCAATGGAGGAAATCGGCACCCTACTCAATGCATCGGCATTGGTGTGCGCCTTTCCTGGACGATGAACTATTTCAAACTGGTACTCCTGCAGAGCCAGATTCCATCTGCTCAACCTTGAGCTCTCATCCTTCACGTTGATAAGCCATTTTAGAGGCCGGTGATCGGTTATAATTTTAAACTTCCGACCATACAAATATGGCCTAAAATACTTTATGGCCCAGATGACGGCTAGACATTCCTTCTCCGTCGTGCTGTAGTTTCGCTCGGCTTTCTTGAGCAAGCGGCTCGCGTAAGCCACTGGTAGGTCGCCGCTTTCGTCCTCCTGCGACAACACAGCGCCTATTGCTACATTGGATGCGTCTGTTGCTATAATGAAGGGTCGACTAAAGTCAGGCGATCGCAGAAGCGGAGCAGAGGTCAACGCTTTCTTCAATCTCTCAAAAGCTGACTCCTGTTCCTCTTGCCATTGGAATTTCGTTTCTTTCTTCAAAAGCTCGGAGAGAGGCCTTGACATTTTCGCGTATTGGGCTATATGTCTTCGATAGTATCCAGTCAATCCCAAAAATGCCCGGACATCTCGCTCATTTCTCGGCCGTGGGAAGTCTCGAACAGATTCTATTTTTCCCGAATCCGGTCGGATTCCCGCTTCGGAGACCTCATGTCCCAAAAATTTTATCTGTCTCTTTAAAAAGTGACATTTCCTAGGCTTAAGTTTTAATCCCGCTACGGCTAATCTTTGGAAGACTAGTTCTAACCTCTCTAGATGAGAGTGGAAGTCGGGACTAAACACAAGGATGTCATCCATATATACTAAGCATATTTTGTTCTTCAGCCCACTTAATATCAAATCGGCGCACCTTTGGAATGTGGCCGCTGCGTTGCATAAACCCATCGCGAGGCGATTAAAGTGGTAATGCCCCGATGGAGTACTGAACCCCGTTTTCTCTTTTGAATCCGGGCTCAGCGGCAGTTGCCAATAGCCACTCAACGTGTCCATAGTAGAATAATATTTGGTCTTGCCCAATAAGCTCAATGATTCCTGAATCAATGGCAAGGGGTATGGATCTACCTTCGTCACTTTATTTAATTGCCTATAATCTACCACAAATCGATAGCTCGAATCAGCTTTCTTGACTAATAAAGCTGGCGATGACCATGGGGAGCTGGAGGGTTCAACTACCCCACTCTCCATCATGTCTTCAATTAATTTGTCCATAACTTCTCGCTGCGCATAGGGAATGCGATATGGAGCCCGATAGAGTGGAGGACTATCGCCCGTATCTATCTTATGCTCGGCAAAATTGCAATAGCCCAAGTCAAAATCATCCCTCGCAAATACCTGTCTGTATTTATACAATAGGTCCAGCAGAGGGGTCAGTTTGTCCTTCCCTATTTCGCTTAAATCGAATAAATTTGCTACTTGAGCTCTAGTTAACTCCTTTCCCTTAGGACGTAATGCATTATTTCGTTCGCCCATTTCCTTTGTTTCTTCCTCCGCCTTAAAAAAGGTGCCTACTTTACTTCCTCTATTTAATTTAATAGGTTGAGTTGCAACATTCATAATTCTAATCGGTATTTTACCGCGGTGTTGTGTTTTCACTAAGATCCCTGCTATAAACGTTTCTTCTCGGTCTAAGGTGCAAGGTTCTACTACTCCTACCTGGTTAACGACTTCTCCTCTCACATTTCCTTCCACAATGACTTCCGATCGCGGAGGAATTACGCAATCGTTTAACAACACGACGTCTTTCGGAGCGTCATCTTCCCTTTTGTTTTTTCTAACCGCTGAACTTTGGTTTAGAGTTTCTAAATTGTTTCTCTGTTTGCTTATCCGCACGCGGCTACCTTTTCTTTGTCTTTTATATTTGTTACATTTATTAAACTTGTTCCTAACTTCGCCAACATAGTCTAATCGTGTCACATTTTCCTCGACCCTAACATGTGGCTTCTTCTCTTTCTGTCTATTATCCCTTGTTTCTAATCTTCGCGGATTACTAACTTTGTTGTGAAAACTCGCTAATCCCCAAAAGGTTATCTCATCTCCCGTTGGGAATATTAGCTTCGCATTTTTAATGGATATGGTTATATCATATTTCTCAATTATATCCCTTCCTAAAATTCCCTCATTTGGCTCGGTTATTTTAGGGTCTACCACGTAACAGTCGTGCGAAAACGCTAGGTTGCCAATTTTAAATTTTATGTTATATTTTCCCATTGTTTCTATTTCATGCCCTGTTACGCTTATTAACTCTACCGCGCTCGTTTCCGCTTTCTGCACTTTGCTCAAATCAGGAAAGAGAGTTTTAGATACTAATGTAACGGCTGCGCCCGTATCTATCGTTAGTCGCGTTCTTTTACTTTCTATTTCGCAGACCAAGGTACACGGCGGTAATTCCAGCGGAGAATCCTCACTCTTTGATCTCCCGACTCCCGCTAATGGGATTGTATTGCGCGCTTCCTCCTGTAACCGTTCCCAGTCGCGTGGTTGATCTCTAACTTTAACCGTGATAACTCTATCGCCGCGATTCCCTTTTGAACTATCTCGCCTTCCTTCCCTCTGATAATCGGCTTGTTCGCCGCTTCCTTCTGAACTTGGCAAGGCTAGGCATTTGCTGGCGGTCGCCCCAAACGGTGTTCGCGGCGTCGCGTAACTCCCTTCCGGCCAATCCTGATCGTACCGCGCCGGAAAATAAGGCGTTTGTTCCCAATTTTGCCCTTCATTTTGCCCAAACTGCCTATAATGGGCCTGATAAAAAGGAGCACGACCCGTATATTGTAAATACAATGGGTTTGGAAAGGGTGCTATCGGGGTTTGTTTCCTAGACACCGACTGATCGCACTGGTTAAATTCCGGCCATACCTGATATGAATGGACAAAAGGCAAGGGTTTTTCCCGGTCTACTTGTCCCGTTAGTGGAAAAGGGTTCGGTCCGCGGTATTGCCACAACGGCCTTGGATAGAAATTCGCGGGAGAGGGCCTAAATGATCGCCCACCCGGGGGTCTAGAAAAGTTCGGAGGCCGTGGTTGGCGTTGCCCGCTCGAATAATTCTGCGCTTTTCCCCTTCCAAAATTGGGTGTAGTAGCGGATTGGGGTGTTTGCCTAAATTGCGTGTACGCCTCCTTACGAGGATTATTTATTGGTTCTTTTGAAATGCGCTTCTCAAATTTTTTTCCTAAATCTTCGAGTTGCCTCGAAATTTGCTCGATTTTCGCATCCAGCGCGGGTTCTTGGGTTACGTTTTTGTTCTCCCTTTCTAGTGCGTGATCGTCCTGCGTTTCCTCTACGCCCGCAACCAAATTCCTATTTTTCCCCGTTAGCTGTTCGATCGTTTCCTCCCTAATCGCTATCCTTAATGCTTCTGCGAATGTGGGAGGGTCTTGTGCCATAACATTTCTTTTATGCTTCTCGTTTAGTCCGTACAAAAATTGGACGTGAAGCTTTTCATCTAGCTCCCGCTGCAGACATTGTCTTATGGTGGCGTGCTCCTGCTCTGTCGTTCCCGTGTGTTGGATGGTCGTCGCGCTGGCTAGAGTTTGCAACCTAACCGCAAATTCTTGCACCTTTTCTTCCCGTCTCTGGACGCAAGCGTGAAATTTTTGCACGCGAATCGAATACGGTTCTTGGTTAAACCTCTGCACCATTAATCGTCGAAACTCGTCGTACGCGATAACGCTTTTCATCTGCATGTCCCTCCATGCAAAATCTCTGGCTACGCCCGCTAGTTTGCATTTCGCGATACCTAATTTCTGTCTCGCGGTCCATCCCGCTAAGCTGGCTACCTCGTCCAACGTATCAAAAAAGTCGGAGATGCGCCCGCTTTCCCCGGAAAAGGTTGGGATCATCCCACCACACTGGTGTCAGAGAAGTGGGATTTTAAATGCAGAATTTGCACAAATTCAGCGGGCCCACACTATAGTTGAGGATGCCGACATCAAAATTTCGCCCCGAAATTGAGTTAAAGGTGGGTCGGAACGATAGATGCTGAGACAGACACTTCGGCGCGAACTCGCGAGTTAGTTAGCAGTTCTCTTTCATTGGCCTTGGGAGGAATGATACCTGCTTTATTCGGTGAAAGTAAGCGTATTATGACTTCTTCGATCCCTTAAAAAAATATCGAGCTTAGCTGGATGATCCCGCAGAAATGCTTTAGTTAACCAAGCGCAAGCTCGCAGGTGCGACAATGATAGAATAAATAGGCTTGACCGAGCAACAAAACGCCACTATAAAATAGTGCCAGCAGCGGAAGTAGGCAAGATGTTCCGAGGTCAGTTTTTCAAAATATAAGTAAAAACATTAAACTGAGCGTCAGGATGCTTGGCACTGCTTCATTCACAAAAGCTCTAAAGGTAGCCATTAGGGAAGAAACGAGTGACTAGCAGAATGCATAGTTTTGTCAGGCGCGAAGCTGAAACGACGGAGAATAACCTAATGGATTCGGGAAGAGTGAAACTCCATAAGAAATCTGCGTTCGGTGCAAAGATGGGTCAAAATTTTAAACAGTTTAAAACTTTAGGAAAAATTGTTAGATAATCGAACATTGTCAGTACCGCTAACTGGTGCGCAAAGATAATATTCAGAATAAACAAACAGGACAACCCATGGAACGAGGGAATAGCGAAGTAGGAAACGCACACCCCTATCCGAATTCGCTGCAATGCTTTTCGCAACCTCATAACATGCAACCACTGTCGCCCGATTGGTATGGAGAAAAGGACGTCCCTCTGCCATCTCTAGTCGAGTGGAAATCGAGGCCAATGCGTTGCAGGTTCCGATTATAAATCCATCGTATTCATTGCGATATAGGCTAATTATTTCAGTAGATACTCTTTCATCAATCGCAGAATAGGCAAATCGAATCCGAAGTCGATTGAAATTTAGAACAGGCACTTTATGTAGAGGATTTTCTGACAGTATTAGCCCGGAAACAGGCCAATGCGACCGCAACTAGATGCTTAGCTTTTCTCAGTCCCAAGGTAGACGCAAAGCAAGCAGATTGTCAATTGCGAAAAAAAATATAGCAACTTTAACCTAAGGTTAAGATTACAAGCAATTACGGTATCCTACTCTCTTTTTTCTATCGGTCCGGTTTTGCGAACTGTGAATGATGAACTTTCATTCTGGAGAGGAGAGATCATCATAAAAACAAAAGCGAATGTTAATTTTAATTGAATTCACGTTTTCTGAAAATAAAAATTGTCGCTGAAAAAAAATGTATGCAAAAAACGTGCTTAAATGTTAAAATTGTCGCGAATCGGAATTCAAGTCAATGTGAGCGTGGTGCATTTCGAAAGGGAGCCATAGTATTGTTTTTGTTTCGTGTAAACTGTTCTGTCCATCCCTTACGAAGCGCTCACGATTGAGCCTACACTGGTCAAGGGAAGAGAGTCATGTCGGGGAAGCGACTTATCTCCTTGGTCAACGCCTTTCCAAAATTTTCTCACACTTAGGATAGATGACAGAAAATTGTCACTTTGTCTGTCCTAGAGAGAATGAGGATTTGATCACTCTCGAGAAAACTTAACGATGATCTTCTATTTGATTCGCGCTCATCGGAAAACAATTTTGTCGTGATCAAAACATTGATGAAAACTTCTGTTATAGATTGAGTAATTTATATAGTCAAAATGTCAGAAAATTTTTTCCTTTTTTGCGTACATGATGATTGATCATACCTGTCACAGTCGAGACTGCGAATAGACTCTGACCAGATCAAACGGAAGTTACGGAATAACACTCTGAACTGTGTGACCTTGATTAGCGGTAATCTGCGTCGGAAAACCGATGATAGAGAACTGTCACTGGTTCAAGAGACTGACATCCGGAAGTTATGGCCGTAAAGACATTGGCAAGATCACAACTGCACACCGTCAATGCAGAAGCTCCATGATCCTCTTTCGGTCCAGTACAAAAAAAAAAAAAAAAAAAAAAAAAAATGGAAAAGATTTGACCCCCATGGTAAAGACGAAGTTTTTCAGAAAACTTGGAACGGAACTAGATGCATAGCTTCGAAAAGCACGTGTCTTCAACTTAGATCCAGAGAACTCCGCGCTACACGTGCACCTGAATGGCTATGAAGTTCCCAAGTTCCAATTCTGATTGAAACAGGCGAATTAAACTAAACGTTGAACCTGTTATCAGATTTCTGAATCAGATGTTCCGAAAAATTAGGAAGGGAACACGAATACATTCCATTCCTCCCCCCTCCGTTTCAGACCATTTTCTGAAAATTTTGAGATTGTGTGAATTGCTCAGTCTGAAAACGAAAAACGAAAAAAAAACTCACATGTTTTAGAAAATAGTTTGTCGATCATTTATGTTGTTAAAATATTATTCGATGACCGTGATTGTTATTTGATTATTTGTAACCAATCTTATAAACAGACATGTGATGTTACACAAACATTTCGATGAATTGTAAACGATATTCTATACCATTCAATAATGTATCGAAAAAAAAAACTTTGGTGTAACTCGAAACCGAACGCGCGCCAGAGAAGGCTGGATTCTCAGACAAGTATCGCTGTTACGTCACTTGGCAAACAAAGGGAGAAAGGACTGTCAGCTTCCAGAGCTGCCAGCTAAAATGTCGTTATTCCGTTACGACATTTTAAATTGGCGGGAAGCTCTGTGAGGCTCTGGATAGGTCCGAACCTCACTGAAATTCGCGTTAAAATCATTTATTTTTAGAAAAAAATTATTTTTTTTTAGAGAAAAAAAAAATAGAAGTTAGAAATAGTTTTTCTTAAGGAAAACGACGCGAACTGTTAAACAATAGAACAATGGGGAAACGTAGATCGTCTATCTCCGAGTGGGAATCGAATTAAACTTCGATTTTGACCTCTCCTGCGCCCCCGAAAGGTTTCGAATTGTCACCAGGTGACGAGAAGAGACCAATCGGAAAGCGGAATCGGAGGAAAACAGATAAAACCTGAGAATTCAAGGACGCGAGGGCTTCTTCTCCCGAAAGTTCCAAGTGACGGATCTATTGTTGTGTGTGTGTCTGGTGCCCATCTTCGTCTCCGTCTCCCGACCTCGGATCGACATCTTTCCATCAACGGAAGTCGACCGCATCGTCCTGGAGTCGCGGAGTCGTCGAGGGAACTGGCCATTCGCGACCTAGGGACACTCCTTCAAAATGAGACTATATTCGAAAGGAGAGGAAGACCCAGAGACTGCTGCCGACCTAGAACTTCCAAGATCGCGGAAATCTTGTAAGCTTCTTTCGTGTCAAATAAACGGTTTCTTGTAACCGTAGAGTCTGTCTCAGTGCCGGTCGCCCACATACGACCCTTCGCGACCGCTCGACCCTCTTGACATAGTCGGCACCCTGTCGGCAAACTCACAAATGCAAGGTTGAAAATTAACATAAAAAATGGTCCTCGATGCTCTTTTATTAAAGATGGGCTTACAAAATTGCCATAAAATAGCCAATCTGATAGCCAGGGATTTAACTAGTTTATCAATATGATTCTTGAAAGTTATTTTTAATTGAAATCATGTAACTTCCAGTCCAGACTGGAAGTTCATACATATTTAACCAGGGCCCTTAACTTTCCATATCTGGTTTCGATTTTCATCTATCTCTGTTCTCATGATTAATAAAAGATGGACAGAGAGACAATAGAGGGAATGTATGGGGCTGAAATTTGAAAAATTTCAGACCAATTACTTTAACTTCATAACTGTAGATACTACAAAGTTAAATATGATACAGTTTACTAATATATGATTACAATACAAAAGTAAAACAAATAATAATATTAGAACATTCAAAATTTTATGATTAAACTATTATGAACTTGAAATGGCCATGTATGTGGCTGAGATAGTTAAAGTATCATCTTATTGCTCTTGGAGATCAGGGTATCAAATCAAGGCAATCAAAAAACCCCAGGAATTTTTCACAGACTCTCTTGTATTTGTTGGTCATGAACCTCACCACCTCCCTTCCCTCATTGTGACCAAATCCAAAATGGTTATGAAAAAGGCAGTTCTACTGCTCACAAAAATAAACAAACCTTAAACTGAAATCAATTTAGAGATATTCCTTTACTTCTACTCTATCTTTGTATTATAAATAAATTGACTTTATCTGATACCAAAAAATAGACTGATCATTTTACTATTATAATTTGGAAAAAATAGTTTTGGATTTATATTATCAAGACTAATTATAAACAGTTCAATATTCTTCACTTAGATTACAAAATCAAAAATAATTTCTGATATTTATTTAACTAAAATACATGTTTCCATCATTTCAAATTGCACTAATATTTACCAAAACAGATATATTTATAACACGATTTATTACATATTATTTAACATACCTGTGAGTCTTCTTCAGAAGTATTTTCAATCCACATTCTTGGAACATGAACTTCTTTCAAACTTATACATAATGTGAATCCATTACCTAATATTGAATTTTCAAGTTTCACTACAGCTTTTGTTTCTGTTCTCTAGAAGTGCAAAGAAACATAATTCATAAATTTTGTATAAATTATATAATAGTCTTAATTTTAAACTTAATAATTTAAGTAATAAGTACATAAAGAATTTACCTTTGTCATAATTTTGTGTGTTGGAGAAGAAATAATATGAATGGGAAAAGGCATGTCTACAGATATTTTTAGTGAAAATGAACCTTTCATATCCATTAGATTTACAGATGACATTACATCCTATTTAAAAACAAAACTTAATAATAAAATAAATGTTTTATTAAAAATTCATTCAAAAATTTAAAATCATCTTAATAAACTAACTACCAAAAATTTTTTTGAAAACTAATTTTATAACTTACATTATTATTTTTTGAAGTATTAATTGGCATTAAATCTAAAATACAAATATATTGTGCAGCATCGTGTTTATAATTATTACCACAGTTTCTTTGTTTCTATTTACTCATGTTAACGATTAATTTATATTTTATCACAGCAGCACAGATGAGCAGCATTAATAAAAATTGTGCAGCTATATTAATTAGCCATTGCTGTTAAAGATATAAGTATCATCTAAACTAACAATGTTTTATAAAATCTACACCCTTGCAATATATTCTTGGTCTTTCAGTATCAAAGCAATGCATATTACTGTAAAACATTTTATACAACTGACTACAGAATGAATCATTCTGTTTTTTAACATTTAAAATATTGAATAAGTTGAAAGTATTTACTCAATTTTATATCTTTTAATGCCATGTAAGTTTGGATAAACTGCATCAAATTAAGATATTTCCATATAGTTTTAAAATATAGTTTATGTAAAATTCTTATTAGTTAAATTAAATTTAATCATTTTATATTGAATTATTAACTTACCTGAGTTTCAGTAATCAATTGTGAATGCCAAGGTGCAACAGTACCAGGTATATTAAAATTTATCACCTCATCGATTACAGGCAATTCTATTATGTACGTAATTTTAATGATCACTGTAGTTTTAGGGGGAATATTACCAACACTTACAGTAAATACATTCTGAAAAATAACATAATAATGATATTTTTGTATGAGCATTAATGTTTCCAATTAGAATACTGTACTTACTGGTTGTTCTTCATCCATAAGATATGCCCCATGCCCTTCCTTAATGGCCTCTTTATATTCTTTATGAGCAGTTTCTTTCTCTTTTATCTCACCAACAATATGTTTATCATTTATGAATGCTTCAAAGCCACAAACAGCTGCTCCTACTTCTAAAGGAAAAATATATTTGGCTTCCACAGAGCTATCATTGTTGTTTTCATACACTTGCAGAACAATTACCTGTATAGAAATTAATATATTAATTTTGTAGATTAATAAATTACATAAATAAATTTTTTATATAGTTTATCTGTAATACTTCAGACACTAAATCGATTATTTTTGCTTGAACATCAACTGATTTTAAGGGAACATCAATATTTTCTACATTATTTATTAATTTCAAGCCAGCTTCTATTTTTTTATTACTTTCCACACTTAAATTCTCTTCAGTTTCAAAATCTGTAAATAATAAAATAATATTTTATTTAATGAAAGTTAAAGTAAACAATCAGCTGAAAACAAAAATATTTTAGTATTTTTAAAGATGCAAATTTGTATCTAATTTATTTTACAATTTTAATATTAAATTTTATAAATTCTACTTGAATTTGCTGATATACAGCATAAATTAATATATTTAAAATTTGCCATATGATATAGATATTATATTTCATTCAGTTTTATAGACTTTCAAAACAAATTACTTTCTTTGGAAATTGTTTGTCAACTTAATCTACTTAATTTTATAGATTCAACATATCTGTAAATACATTTTACCTAAATTAATATGATTTTTATCAAATTTAAGAGAAGGTTCTTCTACTAAAAGCTCTGTGAAATCTGGAAAAGGTTTCACATCATCCTCTGGCAATGAAAATTCAATCAAATATTTTAATTGTTGTTGACAAGGATCATATATAACAAATTCGTTATCCTGTTGTAACACAAAATAACAATAAGATTTAATGAAATAATTCTTAATAATTAAAGGCAATAACTATAATTTCACCTGAAAATCAGATACTTCAGAATCAGATGTTTTAATTCCATGAACACTTTCAAATCCTTCTGGAGGCTTAACCAGAGAAATCTGAAACTTATTTGTATGGTATACTTTTCCTAATGCAACTTCACAAACCAGGATAAATCTGGTATTCCTCATTTTATTTACAGCAGAATATTTAATGCAAGAACTAAAATTAAGTTAAAATATACATTTCAATATTATAATACTAATAATATTAGATTAACAGATTTTCATTTACTATAATTATTACAAACTGTATAAATAATTGCCAAGCCCCATATTAATATATAAATACATAACTGCCATATTTTTCAGACTATATTGTGATTGCTAATTCATTACATAAACTAAATAGTTTAGTTTAAAGGCAGACACTTAAAATTCATCTTCTATTAAATTTATTAACCAGAAATTAATTTAGATTAAAATTAATAATTTAGAATTTTATGGAAGAAAAGAATGACTCAGAATGGACTTGATTTTGCATCTTTAATACATCATGCAGATGCTTTACCAGTTATACTGCATGTAACTCCATCTGATCTTTTCTTCCAGACATGTGTTATTCAAAGTCATATAGTCAAACATGTTAATTATGTGAGTGTAAAGGTCGCCTTTGGTGGCCTGTGTCAAAGAAACCGCCCGACTGAGGTAATTGCTCCCACCTGGGGTCGGGGCCATAAACGGCCGGAAGGATCAAAGGTGGAGCGTCTCCACTTAAGGGACAATGTGTTGGCCACGTGCCGGCCAGCTTGAGAAAACAAGAATAAATAAAGCACGGACGCAAATGTGAGCTACGTCGGCGGGAGATAGGGCGGACGTCTTGGAAGGCTCTAAGAAGGGAAAGGAAGTGATTGGTCGCAGGAGGCAGTGCCAGAATCCCTTAAATTGGAAGGGTGGCAAAAAAGCGAGGAGAAAGGGCGAGGGACCTGGTACGTGGCGGTCTCTAACAACAGGCAGACCTTTGAGGCGGATAGAGAGAGTGTTCTCCTCTTGGAAAGTCCTCTGGAGAAAGGTTGTTGTAGAGACGGACGGCCACGAGGTTAAGCCATCTCCGGAAGAGTGACTCGTGTTCCCAGGCCAGCTAAGTCGACGTGCTGCATCACAGCTTCGATACTGTAGTGTACGTAATGCTATTACATAGTGTATATCTTTGTAAATATTTGTAAATAAACTGTATATAACTAATTATCGAGTGTGGAGGTGTGACTTTCAACGGACCATCAAACGGACAATCTCGAGGCGTAAAGAACGACTCGGGACGGAACATTTGTAAAGATCACGAGACGAGTAAGAAGGATCTTCACTGGCGCAGTCTTCGACAGGATATTCTTGCAAATCTTCAGGAGATTCTCGCAAGACGACAGGAAAGTACTGAGCCCACATTCGAGATTTGGATACTTACGGAAGGAAGAGTAGCCGGAAATCAAGGCGGAACAGAACTCAACATTGGTAAGTTGTTCTTGATTATTTGTATTCAGAATGCCGGGACGCGGAAGGACTCAAGGGTCAAAAAGGGGTATGCCATGTTCTGAGGATCAGGGAGGTCGGGCTGATCTTAGTCAATCCCAGGAAATGGATACGGAGCCAGAAAGGGAAATTTTGGACCCCGAGGTCGAGGTTACAGACAACCAGAATGAAATAGAGGGGACGTGAGTCTGACGAGTTAGAGAAGTTACGCTTGCAGATTAGACTAGCCGAAATAGACTACTAAAAACAAAGAAATAGAAATTAAAAACAGGAAATTGAAAGGGACATTAGAAAAAGCGAAATCGAAATGGAAATTAGAAAAAGCGAAATAGAGTTAGAGAGAGATCGTCTACGAAGTGAATCTAGGACTAGTAATAACTCTGAGCTGGGAGGTAACTTGGATAGCCTAGCTAGAAAAATCAGATGGGCTTTACCTAAAATGCCAGACAAGGAGGCGGAAGTACCGTCGTGGTTTCGGGCCGTAGAGGTAGTGTTACAAACGTACGATGTGCCGGAAGAACTTCAGGGGCAGCTAGTTTTAACGGTGCTATCGGAGAAATGTAAAACGGCGTTAAATAGGCTTACGGCAGACGAGATCAGGGATTACCAAACCTTAAAACAATTCCTACTAGACGAGCTGAGACTGTCTGCCGCTGAGTACCTCAAAGAGTTCACTTCCGCTGAAAAGGGAAGCAAAGAAACGTGGCCCCAATTTGCAGCTAGAATGGAGGATCTGTATCGGTATTATCTGAATAGTAGAGGCGTAGATTCTTTTGGGCAGCTAACAAAATTAGTGGTCTCGGATCACCTTAAGACTAAGTTAGATGCCGACACTAAGCGTTACGTTTTGTTGCAAGAAGGTAAAGGCTGGTTCCCACCGGAAGAGTTAGCCAGATACGCAGATAAGCATGCGGAGGCTGTGGGAAAGGGTGACGTTAGACTTATACCTGAACGCGAAAGGGATAGAACAGTCACTAGAACTGGAGGCATGAGCGCGAACAATGGAGGATCAAGAATGAGATGCTATGTCTGTGACCAAATGGGTCATCTCAGAAGGGATTGTCCTCGGAGACATATTAAAGAGGAAGGACCGAAGTCTAAAGCAACGCGAGCGGTTAAAATAGACGAAACGGTAGAATCGGACGAGCAGCTAGTAGCTAGGGTAAAGGTGAACAGGGAAACGATCAGCGGAAACGTACCCGTTAGTGTAAACAAAAATCTCCTGCTCGCTTGTAAAGATAATAAATTTTCTGCAATAGTGGACACGGGGGTAGATATGACGGTTATTAGGAAGTCTGTAGTGCCTGTTTACGTGTCGCGGGCAGCGAGAAAGGTTAAGTTGATCAGCGCATTTGGGCAGCAGGTATCAGCAGTGTTAGCGACAATACCTGTAAGACTAGAAGGGAGGTCGAATAAAAAGAAAAATGATTACGCTCCAGCCTTGATAACTTGCGCATTAACTGACGAACTTAGCTGCGGTACAGATGCATTACTTTCGGCAGCCGATTATTGCGTTTTGAGGAGAGTCGAACGGACGAAAACGAATAGGCGACGGAAACCAGTCGCGAGGGTTACGGTTGCGAAAGAAAGCGGGGAAAATAGGACGAGCCCCACGACAAATAAAAAGAGCGATGCTAGAAAATATTGTAAGGCGGGTCATGGTCGGCAGGCAAGCGTTCCCCTTCGGCTAGTTGACCGCACGCCTCTTAAGGAACAATCGGTCCCTAGGGCATTGGTAGCGCGGGATAATAAGGCAAAAATCGCGCACAGAAGAGGGAAAAATCGTAATGAGATCGACGTACTATCCAGACGGGAAATCAGGAGCAATCCGGAACCCCCAGATCGTACAGACAAGGCAGTTATGTCGGTATTAAGTCCTTCGGATAGATGTAATCAGTATCTACCAGGCGATTCTGAATGCAATGTGACGGGACAATTTGCCGAAGATGTTATTGACTGTGTAAAATATCTTTTTCTGTAAAATATTAAATACTGTATATTGTTAGTATAGTTTATTATTTGTAGTAACTTGATCCTTGTAATAAGAAAGGAGGAAGTGTAGTGTAACAAAATAATTTGTACGGTAAAGATTGCTGTGTGTCGCGGTAGTATTGTTTATGTCAAACAGGCTTTTGTTGAAGCGCAGTTTGAACCTTGTCGGTGGGAGGTGTAAAGGTCGCCTTTGGTGGCCTGTGTCAAAGAAACCGCCCGACTGAGGTAATTGCTCCCACCTGGGGTCGGGGCCATAAACGGCCGGAAGGATCAAAGGTGGAGCGTCTCCACTTAAGGGACAATGTGTTGGCCACGTGCCGGCCAGCTTGAGAAAACAAGAATAAATAAAGCACGGACGCAAATGTGAGCTACGTCGGCGGGAGATAGGGCGGACGTCTTGGAAGGCTCTAAGAAGGGGAAGGAAGTGATTGGTCGCAGGAGGCAGTGCCAGAATCCCTTAAATTGGAAGGGTGGCAAAAAAGCGAGGAGAAAGGGCGAGGGACCTGGTACGTGGCGGTCTCTAACAACAGGCAGACCTTTGAGGCGGATAGAGAGAGTGTTCTCCTCTTGGAAAGTCCTCTGGAGAAAGGTTGTTGTAGAGACGGACGGCCACGAGGTTAAGCCATCTCCGGAAGAGTGACTCGTGTTCCCAGGCCAGCTAAGTCGACGTGCTGCATCACAGCTTCGATACTGTAGTGTACGTAATGCTATTACATAGTGTATATCTTTGTAAATATTTGTAAATAAACTGTATATAACTAATTATCGAGTGTGGAGGTGTGACTTTCAACGGACCATCAAACGGACAATCTCGAGGCGTAAAGAACGACTCGGGACGGAACATTTGTAAAGATCACGAGACGAGTAAGAAGGATCTTCACTGTGAGTACTGGGATGACATATGTGTTTATTGCTTTAACTGTGTTCTGAGTATAGGATTTAACTTAATTTGGTATTCATTAATTAATCTTTGCTTTATTTATGTATGTTCTGTTAGTTTGGCCTGTTGGAATCCTAAATACTTGTAGAACTCACCTTCTTCCATGGATTCAATAACGTCTCCATCTCCAAGTGGAAAATCTTCTTTCTTCAGGATTTCTTTTTCTATGTGAAGTGGGCATTTATTTAGGCCAAACTCCATTTGTATGTCCTTGGTGTATGAATGTGTGATTTGTAGGAGTTGATGAAGTTGTTTTTGTGTAGATGCATAAAGTTTTATGTCATCCATGTACATGAGATGTGACAGTATAAACTGTGTTGTTTTTTCATGTCTGATATTGTAGCCATATTGTGGGTTGTTTAACATGTTGGATAATGGGTTCAAGGCTAGGCAGAACCAGAGAGGACTCAAGGAATCTCCTTGAAAAATTCCTCATCTAATAAATATTTGGTCTGTTTGTATAAAAGTGTTATGAACCCTGAGATGTATTGTTGTTCTCCAATGCTGCATGGTGTTTTGGAAGAATGCAATGAGTGATGGATGTATTTTGTACATATGTAGAATATGTATTAGCCAACTGTGTGGAACACTGTTGAATGCTTTTCTGTAGTCTGTATATGCCATGTGTATGTTTGTGTTGTTTGTGTGCTTGCTGTAGAATGACTGAATCTATGAGTAACTGTTCTTTGCATCCCCTGTGATTTCTATCCTTTTTGTTGTTCCTTTTTGTTGTTCTGTTAGAATGTCGTGTTCTTCAACATGTTTGTATACTTTGTTTGTGATACAGGATTCAATAATTTGAAGAGTGTTGGAAGACATGTAATTGGTCTGTACTGTGGTATTGTTGTTTTTAGGTTTCATGTAGGCGATGCCCTGAGTAAGAAATTTTGGCATGTCTTGTGGATTGATGATGATGTGTGTTAGGTGTTTAGCTAGTTCCTGGTGCAGTGATGTAAATTTTTTGTACCAGAAATTGTGAATGTTGTCTACACCAGTTGTGTGTTCTGTTAACAGAGTAGTGGATGTTGTGTACGTTTATTTCAACATAGGGCATAGTTGGTATGTTATGCAAGTTTTTGTTCTCCTCCTCAATCCAGCCAGCATCAGCATTGTGTGTAACAGCACTGGACCAAAGAGAAGACCAGTAAGTTAAGAGTTCTTCTTCTGTTGATGTGCCACTGTGCTGTGTATCAGTGTTTGTTTTGGTACTGATGTGTCTGTAGAAGAGTTTTTATTGTTTGTGAATAATTTTGTTGTTTTTGTAGTGAACATGTTTTTATTATTATTATTATTAAAGTAATTAAATTAGTAATAATTAAATTTTTCATTAGAAATATAAACAAAACCAACCTTGCAGAATCTGTAAAATAAATTCCACTGCCAAGCATTCCAACATCAGTTCTTTCAACTCCAGATTCTGCTACAATAACTTTTGGCAACTTCAAACCACGTGAAAGAATACCAACAATGTTAGAAGATACAGTAGAGTGAAATAATAATTGTTTGTTTGTTATTTGGCTTGCAAATTCTGCATATTCTATATCACGATGAATAGCATAAATATTATGAACTTTAATACATGTTTCCCTACAAAAGAAAAAATGATAACATATTAATTTGCACACATACATTCACAGTTTTGTGTGTAGTGTGTATATACTCATACATGATAAAAGGGACATATACCTTCATGAAACAAAAAATATGCTAAAACTGATTTTAATTAGGCATATCCTATTCAATAGATATATTATTTTAAAACAAGTATAAACTTACTGATGTGGCCAACTTCAGAATATACAATTTCTGAACACACAAGTGAGGTGGTCACTTAGGTGGGATGTTTCTTTAACTCTGTCTTGTGGACACTAAGTGGACGTTACTAGCAAATCTATAATGATTTGCCAGTTACATAGTTACATTTTTTACAAAATACAATCAGGATTCAAAAAGGATCTAAGTAAACTTTCCAAAAACTATAGTAATGAAAGCTCAATTCATTTAAAATGCTTTTGTGGGTGTCTGCCATTTTGTTGTTTGTAAATACTATATATAGAATTAGAACTCTTTCTTCTTTCCTTAATTCTTCTCCCTTCCGCTTTTAACCCTTCCCATCACCTGACAGGAACGACATTTTTTGTGGGTCCTGACTGGTGGTTTTAACAAAAGGGACAGGAGGGGGTCCTGCCCGAATCAACCATGAGTCACAAGGGTAAGGATAATGGACACTTTTTGGTTTGACACCAAGGAGAGAAGTCTGGCGAGAGTGACCCAGAGACAAGGCTTAGAACGAAAGAGAGAGAGGGCCAGTACAGACCACGTGGGGACTAGGACCCGAAAATAATTGAACCAGCCGTTCCGCAAAGGTCCGACAATTTGCCCCAGCACCCTTTTATGAGTGAATATTTTTTATTTTTTTGGATGCTGATGGATTGGAGATTCACCATCTGCAAGGCACCCATTGTCGACATCACCTTAGGATCAGGACCCACAAATCTAAACTACCGGTAGATTCTTCATCCTCTATCCTACTTTTCCCTTTTTTAGTTTTTAAGTAGCAATACTATTAGTTTTAAGTTTAATTGTAATTTTTGTTTAATCAGGATTGTATATATTTGCCAAACTCCTCGGAAGTCTGAACAAGAGGAGACACGGTAAAAGATCTGTGTAATATCGTCTCCATGTTAATTGTTTCAGTTAATAAAGCGACTTGTTCGTTATTTCTTGTTTATTATTATGTGTTTACTTCATAACATTTCACACTTTAAACAATACACTGCTTTTACAAATGCACATTCTGTTGGCCACATAAAAAGGAATAAATCCCTTTTGAATACTGCTATCTTAGCCACAAAAATGGAGTTTGATTTATATTAAAACTTATACAGTTTTACAGAAGAATTTCAGGGATGACCACATAAGTAAGATGGTCATCCCCGAAAGGTGGCAACAAAGCAAAGATTTTACTACTTTGTATTATACATATATATATTTTCTGTTTGACCTTACAAACAGAAAAAAACCAAAAATACTCCTATAGCTTAGGAACCAAGAGCAAGAGGAAAGAGAGACTGTTCTAGCCTGTCACAAGACAAGGCTCAACTCCATTGTTTTACACAGTACAAGTGGATATATGTTCAAATATCCTCAATAGGAAAATACTGGAGTGCAGGAGTGAACAACAAATTAATCTCAAGTTCCTAGTAAAAACAAAGAATTCTGATTGAACCTTTCAATTATTGACTGAGTTTTACAATGAAGAGTGCATGTCTTATGCATACATTTTTGAATGGCACAAACAATTTTTGGAAGGAGAGAAAACCTAGGCCATATTGATTATTTTCTTCAATATCCAGGATATTGTAATGGCAAAGTGGATTCTTGGACTAGACAGCTATATTACCTTGAAGACTTGATAAAATTGCACATGAGAAAGTAATGACCAGAATTATGGAGAAATGATTGGATTTTGCACCAAGACCACATCAGCCCTCACAACACTGTCTGTGAAGCAGTTTTCATCTAATCACATCATCATTGTGCTTGAGCACCCACCCTAATTTGCCACTTGGCTCCCTGCAACTTCTATCTCTTCCCAAGAATCAAGTCTGTGCTCAAAGGAACCCATTTTTTGTCATAGGAGATATGAAAGTAAAAACAACAGAGATTCTCAAGTCTTTCAGAAAATGGTCTAAAGAACAACCTTGAATGTCGCCAGAATCATGTGCAGCTGTGTGTCAACTGGAACTATTTTGAAGATCGTAGTTGATTTTCTCAATTTGTTAAATAAAAAGAGGATATAAGCACAGTCTTGTTTTCTATGTATCACATATTGTATATAACATCTAACAATTGTTATATGACTTTGGTTATCATCAATTTTTTCCGCAAAAAATTTGTCTCTATTTTTGTTGGTTGCCTTGAATTTTGTCAGCAGCCCACATGACCTCGCTGCTAATTTTGCAAAAACAAAGGGTGAACAACACCTTTTCCTGCTCAGTGTGACATTGTTTCTCATTGTGTGAGAATTACCCTATGAATTTAGCCAAACAATTCCATTGCTTTCCCTTTCAGCTCCATCATGGGACAAAAGAAAGTTTTCGGAGCCAGCAGCCCTTCAAATGCAATGTTACATGTTCATTTATTCTTTACATTAGTCTTTTATATTCATTTTATATTAATTTCATATTGTTTTTAGTATTAAACACTATATTTATTCTCTATAAAATGTGCTTTTGGTATGTATTTTGGAGAGTCTACAACAAATTAATCAGATTTACATTGATTCATATGGAAATAAGGCCTCGGTTTTCATCAGTTTTGAATTTTACCAATTGTTTTCAGACAGATTATTGACGAAAACTGAGATATTACTGTATCTAACAATTCTTAGATATTATCATAAATCTCACCCATAAAAATTAATTCATAGAATTCTATATTTTCTGTTTACTTTGTTAATAACTTTCTTTGCATTAGCAGCACATCTTTTTCATTATTTAAATTGTTTTATTTTGCAAAGCATAAAATTATACAATAACATCTCGTTAAAAAAAGCAAGTTTAATAATCAATTTATATAAAATTTTAATTTATGCTTTTTCAAGAAAATTATTACTGTTTTTATTTGAACTACAGAATATCTTATATGCAGGACTTGACTTTGAAGAACTTTTTGAAAAAAAACAAGGGCAAAAATAAGAATATTAAGGATTCTTAATTATTTTCTAAATGCTTTTAAAATTTAAGGATTTTTAAGGCATGTACAAACTGTATTTTGGAAATGACAATATTTTTATAAATACAAAGTAGTTTTGAAATGCCAGTATTGGAAGTTCTCAATTTTGAAAAAATCTATTATTGCAACTATCTTATACTGAATAACTTAATATAAATAATTTATAATTAGTATAAATACTTCACAGGAAATTAACTAAGCCAGCTATTAATGATAGTTAAATGGTAAATAAATGGAAAAATATCTTACACAAGTGCTCATTCACCATAGGATCTCCAAGTAAAAACACAAATAAGGTAAAAAGTGCTTTGTTTGCACCACAATTTTTACATCTTTTATATATATATATATAAGCTATTGATTCCACTGTTTATAAATCTGTAATCTGTCATGGAATGCCTAGAATGCCCACTAGAGGCATCTGTAGTGATTTTCAGCTCTTATTTTTATTTGTAATAGGAATTTATTATTGATATGAATTTATTATTTATATCATGGAATGACACTGCTGCTGCTAGAATGCCCACTAGGGAACGTCCCGTGCTATCTTGTGTAACAGAAGCAGCAAAGTCAGAAGAGCATCAACACAGAATATTAAAACACAATGAAACAAACAATTATTTATTGTGACATTGTCACAATGCCATGCAGCAATTTTTAATCATCTTTTAATTTTAAAAAATCATGGAACTTCCAGAAGTTAATCAGGGTCTCAAGCCCTAAGCTTTCCATATCTGGTCTTGATTTTCATTTATCTAATTCCATTCTCAAAATTAATAAATGAGAGAGAGAGACAGACAGACAACATGGAAATGTATATATCTGCAATTTGAAAATTATAGGATAAAAAAAGAAACAAAAATAGATTTTTTGCAGGCACAGATAACTGTGGATTAGAATTGATAACATCATTTATTAACAAGACTTTGATATTACTTCAATTAAATATAACTTCATCATTCACTGTTTGATCCATCCGTTGACCACACCCAAAATATTTAATAATAGCAAGCTGCAACTTTTGTATGCCTTTTCGAGTGTCCACGATTCCTGAAGAGATGTTAAAAAGGCATTGACTGGATTAACAGTTCCATAATATAAAATTTCTTGGTATGTTCATTTTCATTGAACTTACTGAAATTTTTCTCATTTAAGGAATAATGAAAATGTTCAGACCACTACATAAATGCTTGCTTTATGAATTGTTTATCATGTTAATACAGTAAGACCTGCATGCATCAAAAATCCTGCAACATTCAATTAATGTTCATCAACTTAACAATAAACTTAACTTAAATGACTATCATTAAAGTAAAAATACTGTATTAAATTTTACTTCATTATCAGGAAGTTTTTCTTCTAATAATGGATGAGATAAGTATATTTTACAAGTCATGTACGCGTGTGTTTAAGAAACAAAATACATATATTAAAAACAATACCGAAATTGTGAATTAATCACAAAATTATTCATTTTGTTAAATTCTTCACTATCAGAAGACAAAAATTGAATATGACATCGAAGTGCTTTATATTTGGCATGGAGACAACCTTTCGGTGACCAACCAGTGGCTTCACTGACAGAAACCATGTCTCGTAAAACCTAAAATTTTAAATCGCTTTAATAAGTACAGGTAAAATTATTAAATTAAAATTCAATTTTTTATATCCTCACTTGACATAGGTCTTTTTTCTGTGCAACTAATTGTTTAGACTTGATAGTTTGACTGTATTCTGACACATGAGGTAAAATTGAATAAAATTCCTTACTAAGTTTCTCTAGTAATTCTTCTGAATCAAATTCATTTAACATTGAGTGAATTTGGAGTAAAATACTTTCTGCTTCATCAATCTATACATTTGATAAAATTTTATAAAAATTAACAAGTTTTATCATTATAATAAAATTTTTAAAAATTTATAATATTCAAAGAAAGTTACAAACCTTCCACAAAGGTATAAATTCAGGATGACTTAGATATTTCTTTAAATGTCCAATTGCTTCTGTCCATACTAATTCTACAATATTTAGAACATTTTTATCTATGTGTGAAGATAATGAACTTAATTCCAACTGCAACTGAAATTATACAAACTTAGTTAACAATAAACTTTTCTTACAAAAGTTCACAAATTATATAAATTGTAATCTGGTTTTAAAAAACAATGTAGATAAAAATATTTTATTTAAATTCATGTTTTAAAAAAAATTCATAAATTTATATTCTATAAAATGAATATTACTAATCTATTTACAAAATATTAATATTTATTGAATAAAATTCAACAATTTTGTATGTTTCTTACTTTTAAGATAATGCTAGATGCATTATTTTTCAAATGATAAATGTTTTCCTGCAGATGCAAACTGTTTGTCAAGTAATAAACTCACATATACATATATGCATCTATTTTCTGAAACTCATGTTTGAAAATAGTGTAAAAGAAATGTAGTTTGATGGCCAAGATAAATGTTTCTTCTTCTTCAATGTGAGTAAAAAGACTGATTCCAATGAAAATAGCAAACATTCAGGTATATTTGGCAAATCTCAAATATTTACCACAAATTACCCATCTGTAGCACTTTGTATTTGTCAAATGGCAAACATTTGTCACTCAAGATTTAACAAAAACTGAACAACAACACTATTAAAAATTTGCGGCATAACCACGTGAATGCAACTGAATATCTGGCTTATTCTGACTACTAATTTAGGAATTTGCCACAATGTATTACTGTTTTTGTTCAGTTTTCCAAGTATCCTACTTTCTTTATTATAAACTATACAAACAAAAATTTGTGAAAATTTATTCTACCTGATGCTTTTTAATATTTAAAAACAAATAGTTTTTTTTATCATTTATAATTAACTGCATTTCATATTCATTACAAAGAGCACTCAAATATTTTAATATACATTATTTAAAAAAAAAAAGCAGATAAGCAACTCACATAACTGGATTCAGTTCAAATAAACACTAACACATCCAGCAAGGATAAGGATGCTTTAATAAGTAAAATAAACATTTTCATTTGTTTTAAAATCATGATCAGATTTAAATGAGTAAATTCAAATGAGATTGCAAATGGAATACAAAATTTTAAAAAAAGGAACAACAATTTTTATTGGATGCAACAAAATGTGTAAGAGATGATATATGCCTTTAAGTTCAAATAAATTATAGTCTCTACTTTTACAGAGATGGAAAAGCATCCAAATTTGGACATTATTCCATCCCTGTAAAAGCACTGAGCATCCTGTTTTGCTTATTAAAGTATTCTTTTCCTTGCTGAACTTTGATCTTAGTAGTGTTTATTTGAAAAAAAAACAGCCTTTTTAACCAAATTTGTTAAAATTTGGTTGCAAAAATAATTATTCTAATTTTATATTATATGTCAAATTTATATAGTAACAAGTAATTATTTATTGTGATATCATCACAATGCCAGACTGCAATTTTAATCATATTTTCAATTTATTTAATTTAAAATATATGCTCTCCACCTCAAATTAGTAGTGGCTTGCCCCTATACATCATACTCTTCCTTTAATAACAGAGTCATGTTGGTCATCTACCTAACTAACACCTTTCAGGAGAGACATTTTGAATTGAAATAATGTACCTTCTGGTTTGCATCAAAAGTTCATAATCAAATATGAAAACTTTGGAGCAGGAGGCCCCAAAGTTTCCATATTTGATTATGAAAATTGAAATTAAGAAAAGACAGATGAACAGACAAACGACAGTGGAAATTTATGTCTACAATTTTTTCAAATTGCAGCCCAATTATATAAATATAAAATATAATTACTAATTATCATATCTAATATAATGTTTATCTTTGTTATAAATTATTATAAGTTAAATTATTTATTTATTCACTAACAAATGAAACAACGACGAGCTTAGTAACAAAACTGACAAAACTAAAGAAGTTATTAAAAAAATATTTCCATATAGACTTGTGTAATAAATTTTTATTTATAGTTTATGGGTTACCATTTATAATTTTACCTTATTATTATTAATTATAATTTGATTTTTATCTATTATTTTTAATAAAATGAAAAATTTAAACATTTATACTTGAAATGCATACTTTTTGAAATGCAAGAGATCCAACTTCAGGATGTAGAATTTCCATAACTTCAATCATGTAATGAGGAGGTCCACATTTTGCAAAATAAATCTGACTAAATACTGACAAAGCTCTTTCAGCTGTTTCGAGAAAATAACAAACTTTTTTACTTTCAACAGTATTTTCATCCTGAAAAATATCATTATTATTTTAATTTCAAATAATAATGGCATTTTATATTCTAATAAATTCATCATTACTTGTTGACTTATGTATCCTTCTTCTACAAACACACAAAACTCTTTATCTGCTTCAACATTTCTTTCACTAGAAGCAACATGAAGTTCAACAATACAAAAATTATAATGTAATGTACCTCTTGAAGATGCTTTTTGTGCTTTTCCCTTAAAAAAAATTAAATTTAAAGTAATTAAAATGTAAATAAAAATAATAATCCATTTAATATATAAAGCAAAAGTAGAATTTTATTAAATATATTAAAAAAACAACAATTAAACAATATTGCTCTGTACAGATTTCTGATATTCACCTTCAAAACCACAGGTTTAACAAGTTCATATCTGTGTAACTCTTCATATGGATATGTTGGAAGTGAATTCAAAAATACTTGAACAGTTGTGGGCTGTTTTTGCACATCCGAAGACACTGAAAACCAACAGATAAGAATAAAAATATTTCCTGTATGATATCAAATTTTAAATATTTGACATAATTAATAATAAATGTGTGTTGTCAATTAAAATGTTTATATATAATCACACTACCTGTAATTAAAAAAGTGCATATTACCTCAAACGAGCTAATAAAAATACAATTATATTAAGAATTTTTTTTACTACTTTAATACAATCCTGTTAAACAACAAATGCAATAAAATAAATAATAAAATTCAATGTATTGTGATAATAAATATCTAGTAATACACTGTATATACTGTATTTTATAATGTGCCAAATTAATATTTAAAATCTGTAACTATATAGGTATGTGCTGCTTAACAAATGTAATTGTCAAATGTCAACATAGAATATAAGCATATGAAAAAACAGTTCTGAATACCTAGTGTCTGTATATGGACAAAACTTGTGTTTATTGCATTTATGAACACTTTACAACACAATTATTGATGTAAATTTTACTGTAAATGAATAAAAGATTAAAACATGATTTACACATTGTTAGTGTATAGTGCTACAATTATTACATGTAAAAACAAGAGACACACAAAACTGAGAAGATATGTTAAGTACAGAATTTTCTAACAAGCTCTACTTATATCATGATGTTATTCTTTAGATTATAGAAACATCTGATAAAAATATTTCTGCAATTACATTTATCATATATGATACATCAGACATATAAGTATGCTGATAAATGCATATCATCGTAAGAAATAAATTCTTAAATTCCTTTGCAATATAACTTAGATGCTAAGCAAATCTGAAGGTTTCCTCAACCATACTTTATCTAGCAAAAAAATTATTCAATGCTATTTTTATTACATTTCAGATGAATTTAAAAGAACAAATTGAAATATTACATAACAATAATGTATTAATTCATTTTTAAATTTATTTAGCTATATTGTATTTCATCCAAATAATAATTAATTTAATGTATTTATAACAAAACTAATAAGAAATTCAAACAACAATTATCAATTTCATTTGTATCGCTTAATTCCACGATTACTGATAACTCCATTAATTTGAATAAGATAAAGATATCTGAAAACAAATAACTGACTAACAATAAAAATAATCTTACTTTAAGAGTTACACAAATATTTCATTTTCTTTTGAAAAATGAAAATGAAAATATAAAATTGAATTACCAATTTCAATATATAGAATAAATATTTAAATATTTTAGATTTTAATCTACTTTTCATATATAGTTAAATCTGTATATCAAATATGTTTACTTGAAAACCTACTTGAAAACCTCTTTCATCTTGAAATTTATTTTTCCTCCTTTATTTTCAGTCTAAATTCAATATATTTTCCATGTTTATTACAAATAATTTTCTCACAAAACCTCTATCTCAAATTATGGACTGAATTGTCAATTACTATCTCAAATCTCAGTGACTACATTATCATATTATAAACTGTAGTTGAGAAACATCTCTTGCAATATAACACTGCTTTTCTTTGATTGGCTATGACTTTGATTTAGTTTATTTGTTTATGGCCTCATGATACATGAGCAATACCTCCAGGGAAAACTTTAAATAGGAAACTGGTCCCTATTTAGGTGAAGAAAACCTGGAAAACATGCTGGCCACATGGAAGAAAACCATGTGGCCAGTCTGTTGGTGAAGTGCAAACTCAAGACCAGTGTTCAGTAGTTTTATCCACTCAGCCATTGGTGGGCTAAGGCTACAAGTTTGGCTTGAGTCTTATTGGTTGAAGAAAATCAGACATTAAAAATGATTGACAAACTATTTCTGTTAAGGTATATCAAAAATGTTTTATCTATACCTAATACAGGTATGTACTGTACTTGCTATTGTGTTAATAAAATACCATATCTCCAACCAAACCTATTAATGTTTACTGTGCAGGAACCTCTATATCTCAAAATCTGACTAGCTCGAATTTTTTTCTCATTCCTGCGAGATTCGAGACAGCTTCATCTGTATTATTTTTTTTTTTTAAATAATAATTATTTAAAAGATCTAAAGATATAGCTTTGTATATTTAATAAAAACATTTTTAAATTGATCAGATTAAGATATTACAGCCATGAGAAAAATGGAAAAGAAGTTACGATTAGAAAGATATGAAAATAAAAAGTTGTACAGAAGAAACAGAAACGCTATAAAAATTTCAATACACAAAACAAAAAATAATAATATGAAAGGATAAGGCAATGCTAGTTTGCTGCGGCATACTAGAAGGCTAGAATGACACTTTAGGGGTGATGCAAAATAGTACCGAGAAACACAAGGATTCTTACATGTATTACTGAAAGTACAAAATATGCACTCTATACTGACAAAAAAGTATGATTACACAAGAAAAAAATTACCAAGTTTGGGTGGCACTATTGAAAAAAATGTTGGAAAACACTGGAATAAAGAACTACACTCATGACACCTTATAAATTTGCAGCCGTGTTTATTTCTGGATATTTCCTGAAGAAGGTCGTTAAACACGACCGAAAACGTTCGTTTGTACCAAATAAACACGGCTGCAAATTTATAAGGTGTCATGAGTGTAGTGTTTTAATAAGATATGCAGTCTACGATGAGTTACTGGAATAAAGATAGAGAAATTTGAAAGAAAAGTAATAAAAACAAAGAAATTTTTAAATTTATATTAATACAATATTATATTTACTGTATTCATTACTACTACTATTATATCAAGTACACACTCACAAATCTCAATTCTGAATATTATATTATGAACAAATATTGTTCATTTTTCAGTTAAATATTCCAGCCAAAAATAAAATAAAATCCTAGATTTTTTTAAAAAATATGACAAACTTGAGAAATTAACACTATGTACATACTTTTTGAACATAAATGTGTGTACCAAATACAATACAGAAATTTATAAATGTATGTGTGTTCGTTTCTTGTCATTTTGACTTCCATTTCTTTATGCATCATGCTGCTAATCTGAACAACTTCATACTGCAGTTCAAATCACTAACAGTACACTGTAATCAGTTTAATGTATGTGACATTGACTAATTTTTATAAAATAAATCAGAATGGAAACAAATTTCATTTTTTATTTTACATTCTTCCAGATTTTGTTTCACAAATTACTCAAAAATTACCTCAAATTTAAGAAAGTTTATTTAAACTATCATCAAATTAATTTAAGAATTATATACTGCATTATTATTTTTTTAATCTTATTGCTATCATTAAAAGCTATTAACACTAAACTAAGAAAGCAGCATTTAAAATTTTACGTTTATTTTTTATAAAATATAATGTAAAATATTCTTCCGAAATATATCCTTAGCACTTAACAGGTTTACTAAAATTTCAATTATAAATTTAACTTACCAAAAATTTTTCCTTTACGAAAGCCATTCATTTGAGTTTCATTTGAAATCAGGAAAGATTTGGTATCAATTAGTTTCTTGTTTTCTAAACATGCATTAATATAATCTTCTTTTACTATAGGAATTCCATATTTCTTTGCTGTCTTTTGTTTTATTGATGAAGTATTTGATTCTAAACAAATTACAAATTTAGTCTGGAAAAAAAATAATAGTGAGTAAATTATATATTCCGTGTATAATGTAAATATACTGCTGAAATTTTTAGATAAGTAATTACTCGTTGCAACATCTTCACAATACCGAGCTGTAATTTTTAAATTACGAAAAGCTTATGGTCTAGACCAGAAGTTTGTATATGGTTAATTGGGGTTTCTGGCCCTTAAGCTTTTTGTGTTTTGCCCCTGTACATCATACTTCTCCTGATAACAATCAAGTCATACCTGTCATCTATCTAACTCTGGTTCTCAAGATTAATGAAGGACAGACAACAGATGCCAGTGGGAATTTACAGGTCTGCAATTTGAAAATTGTAGCCTAATAATAATCAATCAATACCCTTTACAATTGAAAAATAAGATTTCAAAAATACAAAAATCATTCATTTACATGAAAATTGAGGATTTCAAATTGAGTGTTTCATTATTAATATTGTCAGGATTTTACATTAATGAATCAAATGAGTAATAATGATTTATGAATATGTATGTAGCACTATAAAATACACAGATAAGAGGATGAAAATAGCTATTGTCTCTAATTGCTGCTTACTGTTACTATTTGCTAATATAAAATTCTAATTTATTGCAATTAAGTTTTCAAATCTAAAGGAACATTAAGCAGTTTTAATTACACATGCAACAGACACAGATCTGTAATTGAACCTTCACATACCAACTGATTGTAATTAAAAATATGTCTATTCAATGCTGACTAGAGAAATATTTAGCAGTTTAAATTCAATCAAATTTGATACGGTAACATTTCAAGATGTTTCACATGTCTTGAAATGTCACTATACGAATAAAATAAAAAATTTGTACCAAAATTCACCACTATGGTATTTTTGACACTGCAAACAAGCATTTTATTTCTACAAGGCATTCATGCTATACAAAGAAACCCTAGCAATGCAGGAAATACTACTCAATGTGGTCCCCTTTGAAGGTGTATAACCTGAAGGCAACGAGCAGCGCATTTGACAACTGACAGTAATTGATCCACTATGATGCTTCTCACAAGCAATGTGATACTGTCTTTCAAGGCTGCCAAATTTGTAACATGTCCTTAATAAATCACACTTTTTAAGTATCTAAACAAACAAAACTTTATTGCTCGCAGCACGAAAAGTTCCATAGAGGTAAGTTTCGATACAAACTGTTTTTTCATGGAAATATCGTCTGCAAGTCTTGAAATGTTACCTTATCAGACTGCTGAATGTCTTGTTAAAAAGCATTGAAACTTTAATTACAATCTAATACACATCTCAAAGCCTGATGAGTTAATATAATAATCCAACAATCACCTAAATATTCAGGCTATAATATGGTTATAATCAAATGATTAATACAAATAAATTTGGTACTAGAGGTAAGTGTTAGGCACCATCTCTTATCTAAATTAATAATTATAATTTAATAAATAATTTAAAACCTTCTGGAAGAAAATAACTGACCCAGGGTGGGACTTGAACCCGCAACCTCCGCTTGCCATGCGGTGTGCTACCAATTGTGCCACCTGGACCCCAAGCCAGCCTTTGCTTCCATTAATTATTTAATTATAGCCATATTATAGCCCGAATATTTAGGCGATCGTTGGATTATTTAATTACAATCAACTAATACACAAAAAAATTAGAAATTGAAACTGAATCATAGCTCAGTAATCTTGTACAGTTCTCAATTACACTAAATACAATATTGTCAAATAAATGGCAATGAAAATTAATACAATCAAAACAAGATGAATGATCAGGATAAATGAAATGTACTTTGTATGTTAACCTTTCTGCTTTTTCTATCAAATATAAAAATGATAAAATGTTAAGGAGTCTTTGAATATTTTAATCAAGATTAAACATCTTTCAAAACATTTTCCTCATAATCAGATCATAAAACAACTAATTCAAATAAGGAACAGTTTTTATTTTTAAAATATTCTCATGGCACTATTTGTTTGAAATATATTACATTACTGAAACTTATGTTTTAAGTTTAAAATAAAATCTCTTGTGAACTAACCTATTGCAATATATAATATACAGTAGAGAGTCGTTTATCCAAATCAATTGGGGACTGGGGTTGTTCGGATAACCGATTATGTATGAAAAAATATTTTAACCTATCCGATGTTGAAATTTTTCTCCGTTGCATGTCGCTTCTTGTTGAATTTTCGTCGATTTTAAGTCTAACGAAAATTTTTATTATAATAATCGAGGCTATTGTATCGTTAAAAATTATTTCTTTATTTTGTACAAACAAAATAAATATATTGAAAAATATAAAAACATAAAAATTATACTTTAGAAGTAAATCTAGTATCAAAAAAGTTCGATTCAGCACGACACAGTCCGACTGGAAAGCATTCGGATAACTGACAATTCGGATAAACGACTCTCTACTGTATAAACAGCTATTATATAAAATTAACAACTTGTAAATCATTAGTTTTTAAAGTAGTAATAAAGTAAAGTACAGTTATCCTTCATACAACACAGTTTTGCTCTAATATGGTTGGAAAATTGGTGATATCCCCCATACAACACAACTGGTTTTGCTTTAACAGTTTTGAAAATCCTCTGTACAAAATTTCGCAATTTTTAAGTGTAAATTTTGTTATTCAAGTAAGCTTGCATGTTGTCTCAAATTTGCCCATGAATTTTAGAATATTGAAACTTTCAATTTGTTTTGTGCCTTTTATCAAGTTCATTATAATGAAGACTGATAATGTAATTTTTTTATGTACTGTACACTGAGACCATGTCTTTTATTCATTTTTATTATATAATATTATATATTATATATAATAAAAATGTAATTTTTTTCTTCCTTGTCCTAACTTTCCTATCACTCAGATGTCATTGTCATCGCTTTCAGACTTTAGCCCTTAAAACTGTCACTGTGTTTTCTTTTTATAGATTAATCTTTGTATTTAGTAGTTTATTTAAACAATTTTAGATAAGTGATGTTAAACATTTTATTAACTGTAGGTAAGCAATCATTCAAAAATGACAAATGAAATATGGTGATATCTCCGTACTTGAACAATTCAGTATTCAAACACAAATTTTGGAAAAAAGATGCTCGGTACTCGACCAAATAAATGCAACCTGCAAGAACAAATTTTCTATTAACAACATATTTTTATTTCATCATCCATGAAAATTCTTTTTATAATAAAAATAAAAAGCATAAAAATGTTGCAGATACTTCTGATCAAGATCAACAAAAAAGCTGAGACGACGACAATACTCTGTAAAAAGAAAGCACCCTCGTTTAACTAAAATTAATATTAACATGTCATACAGTATTTTTAATTGTGATTGTTAGCAAATTATTGATTGCTTTAATAAACAATTACATTATTTACATTACTTAATTACAAAAAAAATAGTATACTTTTGCTAACTTCTGGAATGCAACTTTGTGTTTTGCATTAGTTCTTTGTTTCATACAGCACAGATTCACATAACAAGACAATTTTTCGGAACTTATCTACTATGTTAAACAAGGGATACTTGTAATTTATTTTCTACAGAAACGTATTTATGTTAATTTTTCTATGTATTATGATAATTACTGACATTTATCATTTAACAAACACAATATTCAGCACACAATAACAATTTAACAATGTTAGAAGATATTGAAAAACTTTTATTTTATGATGAACTAGCATCAATGTTCAAGTAAGAGACTTGAACAAGTAAGAGTTGTGGAGAAAATACTGTGCAATGAAAATAGTAATTGCATTTTTATGTATCTTGTATAGAGTAGTTCCATCATATTTTACAGAAATATCCATAAAGATTAAAAAGTTTCTCTCAAATAACGAAGAAAGTAATTCTTAATAGAGCAATCTGTAACAAAACATTATCAACAGAGACAGTTCATTATTTTCAGCATTATGAAATTCTCAGGTTTATTATTAATAAGATCACATTTTTACAGAAAATTCTCTTTTATACATGTATTCATGTATACTATACTTTTATACATTTATAATATAAATAATGTATGAAAATTCTCTTTTATATATGCAATAAGTTTATTTATTTATTTGAACTTATATTAATTAGAACATTTATCATCACTCTAAACACTCGATTAATAACAATCTAATTACTAAGTTATAAACTTACCTTTTTAGTAACCATATACGATACAATTCCCCCGTTATCAATGATTTTTCTCCTCAATCCTTGTTTCTCTTTCATTTTCATTGAGAGAGGCATATCTAAAACTATTTCATAGTCATTAAATAATTTTCTTTCTATGTGTTTACATAAAATTTCTTCTTGACTTGGCGAATCTTCCACAATATTTTCCAAAACTTCTGCAATTTCCTTATTAAATGAACTTCTGTCTAGAATGTTCTTGGTTAATTTATCATTAAAAACTTCAGTTTTGTAATTTGAATCTCTCTGTAGTTTTCCAGAAAGACCCAAGAAAGGAGTCAAATTTCCAATAAATGTTTCAAGTAGTGCCATGTTTAATCTATAAAAACACAAAGAATTATAAATTATTATAATTAAAAGAAGCAGAATATTGATTACAAGCATTGTAACAAATTTTTATTATTAAATTAGAGTCAATAAATTAATTAAATCAATTATTTTATTCTAATAAATTTGATATTTACTTTATGTAAAATATTTCCAAACGAGCAATTATACATTGTGACAATACCACAATAAATAATGCACTTAAGTTTAGTAGTGTCTTACCCATGTGTACTGTACATCATACTTCTCCTGTTAACAAAGAAGTCATGCCAATTATCTATCTAACTCCGTTCAGGAAAAATTTTTGAATTGAAATAACATTACTTCAGACCCAAAACAGAAGTTTGTATATAGTATACTGGCACAATGAAGTGACGCTTAGTCAACACTGGGCGAGTTTTTCCATCTTTATTTAGTTAGATAAACAAAAGACTAACTAAATAAAGATGGAAAACTTGCCCAGTGTTGATTAAGCATCACTTCATTGTGCCAGTATACCAAATACAAATAACAACACGGTTTCGACAGTACCAAAGTTTGTATATAGTTAATCAGAGCCTCCTGCCTCTAGGCTTTTTATATCTGATCTTGACTTTCATCTAATATTGTTCTTGATATTAAGGAAAGACAGACAGACAGTCGACAGTGGGAATTTATAGGTCATTTTTTCATATTGCAGACCAATAAACTGACCAAGCCTTTTTACTTATCATTAAAGAAGTTATCTTGCTTTATCAATGAAGTTAAATATATAAATGTTCTTTAAACTGTATCAAATATTTTTTTTCCACATATTTTTCAGAAATAAAATAAAATCCAAACAAATATAATTATCATGATATAGCAGCTCAACTTCCTACCTGTAGACAAATTACTTCATATTTAATTATTAACTTAGGCTAATTGTAACCCAATAATTTAGCATACGGTTCAGCTCTAGTCAAAAATTGGGTTTGTTGAGTTATCGTTTATATATAAAACTGTCACTAACATTTCATATAAACAAGTTCATTTCAAAATGGATTCTTTTTCATTTTTCTTCAATACCTTCCTGTACACCAATTATTTATTGTTAAATTTAATATTTAAGATAGCCAATATCTGACCAATCAAAAATAACAACTAGGCATCAGCCTACTGCTCTGAGGGCCATGGAGTCAAATCCAGATGGATAAAAACCCCCAAAAATTATGGATGATCTGTCCCAGAAGTGTCAAGTTTCATTCCTCACCATCCAGCAGCCCCATTTAAATCTAGAAAAATGGTCCTGCTAGTGATCACAGGACATAAAGAACAGGAAAAAACCAAATTTTTTAAAATTAGAATTTCGTAATAACAAATATATTTAAAATAGTTACATAACTATTTTTATACAAATATTATCATCTTGTATATTTCTATATATTGATAAAGTGATACATTTGTTTGTATTTAATTTGATGTTATTGTTTCCCACTTTATAATGATGATAAATAACATGTCATCATTAAACAATTATTACACATCTTTATATGTTTTGCAATTCATCCTAAATCTGACAAATTATCTAGAATCACAGATTTGCAATAACTTTATAATAATTGCAATTTTTATAATTGATAATTAAATTATGAAATCATAAATATAAATTCATATAATTTTTAAACAATTTTTATTTTGGCTTTTTCCATCATTAAGAGAGACTTTTCCCAAACCCATCATGTAGAGCTGGAATTAGACTTGTTGTGGCCCTAAGCTATATAACCTGTAATTAGGCACTTCTCCTCCACTAAATAATGATACACGAAATAATGTGAAGCCCTAAACCAGTGTTCCATGAACTTTTTGCAAGTGTTCTGCAAAATTATGAAAATGGCATACTAGCCGAAACTACGATTGAGGTTTAGCGTAAATTCGCAGCTTACAACCCAGACAAGGTGCAACATGCATTTTGCAGTGAACTATCTTTGTTACCTTTGCAAAGACAAGGAACTCATACTATATTCAAGCAATGTTCTTTGTATAGAGAATCCCTACTAGCAACATTAAAATCTACAATAGACAAAGTTGTAAATATGCTAAATTACATCAACCCAAGATTATTAAAAACATGACTTTTTAAAAAATTTGAATACCTATGGAACTCAGTATGTATCTTTACTTTTGCACATAGAAGTAATATGGTTCTTCAGGGGTAAAATAATATGTCCATTTTTAGAACTTCAGAATTTTTTTTCTAAAATGAAGATACAAATTTGTCCTAAAAATAATATTTGGTTTAAAATCAATATTTGGTTTTCTAAAATGGCATATTTATCTGATATGAACAGTCACAAACAAAACCTTTTTTTTACCAGTATTGAACTTAAACTAAAACTAAACTTCCGAATGTTTTCAGCCTTCACCAAGGCCTGCTTCAGATGCTGAACTAAATTGGCTTCCTACTTGGACTGTTAGAACAATGCTGTTCGATTTAACATTGCATATATCAAATTTTATCCTTCTACCTGACTCCGCTCGAATTCCTAAAACAGGTAGCTCCACACATGCGCAATAGTCTCACTGTCTTTAAAGTTAATACAGTTGCCTCTTAAGTTGGCTTTATAAATCTCCAAGGCCTCCAGGTGGCGAATATGATCTATTTGAATTATTTGAATATGATCATCGAATTAATCTGGTGTTCTGGAAGTCCACACTAACTTCTGGGTTGGTGGCGTACATAGACAAGGCAGTGGTGTGTCTGTTGTTTGTAAGGTCGGATTGACGTTCACATATCATATTGCGAGTTGAACGTATGGTTGAGCCAATATAAATTAAGTCCCTATAAATTAAGTTCAATACTGGTAAAAAAAGGTTTTGTTTGTGACTGTTCATTTCTCACTCCAGTATTTATAAGAAGACTGTTATTTTATCTGATATTTTTAATTACTCAAATTGCATTAATACAAATGTGCTGAGAAAAAATGAAAATATTTTGACACCTAGTGACAAATGTCAGCATTTCAGGAAAAGTATTTCTTTGGAAATATCACATATTAGAAAAAATATAATACTTTTTTTCTTATTTATTTTTGTTATAACAAAATATTTAACACTATTGAAAGTTATTTTCCTTCCTTAAATATAGAAAATTATGATTGGTTATGAAAGCCGTCTGGCAGGGTTAATACATCAAGTTGGGAATTTTCGATACAACAAGAACAATTGATCACCTCGTCAACAGATTGTATGTACATTAAAAACGAAATTCTCCTAACTCAAAAGTTTTGGATTTTTGCCCACGCAAATAACATTTTGTTCAGTTTTTATTAATGTTTGTATATTTGTTTTAGCTCAGATCTCACATTCACCAATATAAAAACTAAAAAACAAGAAAGATTTACTAATATAAACGAAGAAATGAAAATAGCCGTGTCACATATTAGACTCGATATTGATATAATCTTCAAAATCCAAAAACTCATGTATTTATAATTAATTTAAAGAAGTCCCATTTTCATAAAATGTTATTCTCATTACAGTTTTTACAAATGTAATATTTTAAATTAATGTCATTTTACTTTTACTTATTCCTTGACGTGATCTAACTCACGTGTATTGGGTTGATAATCGGTTCAGATAGCCTTTACCCATTTGGGTAATCCTATTTCACACTGAGTACGATTATATGTCGGTGGCCGACTCGTAAGGACCAATCGTAACGGGTGTTAGAAATCGTTTGGTAGAAGTTTATTTTATCGACACCAACGTTTTTCTTCTTAATTATATTTATAATAGAGACATACATGCTAGACATGTCCAAAACACATCGAATATATGAAGGGCAACTCATTTAAAAAACGCTATAAACAAAAAATCATAGGACTACTTACCGACTGTGCACCGCCATCGCTTTAGCTTGTTTTGGTCGTGGAGCTACACATTGGAGGGCGGACGCGCACACAGCGTGTCACGTGACCTGGATTCGACGTCAGTCGCTCACGTGACTACAGCTCTGACGCGTTTCCGGACAACTTTTTCTTGTGGCGGAAGAATTCGTTCTGTTTGCACTATACCTCGCAGGCGTCACGTGATAGAGTAAAGACACCCTACGGTGCCCACATTAATAGCGGTGCTTCGCTGGGCTGCTGTTTGTAGACATTTGCGAACGACGGTGAAAAAAAAGAGACGCCCGTAATATCGTGATCTATAATTTTAAAATATGCGTTTTTAGAGAGAAAATTTAAAAGATGGGTTCCAATAGCATCCAAAGTAGCTGCGAAAAAAACTCGAGACGACACTTATATATATTGACGCGCGTTTTCACAACTTGTAAATTTTCATTCATAAAACTACATAATGGACACAAAAACCCGCGTGGACAGCCCGCGGACCAGTTTGACGAACTTTGCTTAGTTACGCTTCCGTAACACCGTAACATTCTATAACGAAATTCACAAGCTAAGGTTTGACAACGACGATTTATTTTTCGAGATTAACTTGTTAAAAAGAGAACAATCAAATTACTTTAAAATTCAGATTAAATGTTTATAACTATAAATTTATAAACACGTATGTTTTACATAGCCTAACTAATCCTTTAAATTTAAAAATGTAAAGTTATATAACAATAATTTATATGTAAGATGTGGATCAATAGGCTACTACATAAAGACTTTTCTGTTTGGTAATGTTTTACTTAAAAACAACAGATGCAACACGCGTCAGAGCGAAGTTCTCACACCCAGTTTTTTTTTCATTCCAATACCTCGCGGACAAATACTTTTGTGAATTAAAATAAAAGTAATGATACGGCGGATCACAGTTTGAGTACGTCCGGTTAGACCGCCAGCGACTTTCTTTTAATTTCTTTTATGAATCGCACAAATTTTATTTTTTATCAGACTTTTCAATTAAATACGCAAATATCTGCAGCTTTTAACACCAAAAGGTATACAAAAATGATTCCATATTGAAAGAAATCGGAAGTAACGTAGTTGACAGAAAATTGCCAACCCGGATGTATTTAAAGAACGAATAACGTAACCTTTCTAGATATTTGGTGAATTCTTAATGCCTAAATGTAACGAAAGCGTTTGCCTGGTAAAAGTTGTGCTCGATATCTAAAAAGGTTTGGTTATTCATTTTTTAGTAACGCCGGCTTAAAAACAAATCTTTAAACTTGGAAATTTTTCCTACTGCTTCGAGTCGAATAAAGTCGGATAAATGAAAGACTTCTGAACGCGTTAAGCGACAATCAATCCTAAAAAACAGTAAAATCTTATAATTTACTTGTGGTTGTAGCACCCTTAAATCTTTTCTAGAAAATTACTCTTTTAAAAGAGATTTTGTAGAAAAAGTAGTGTATATTTTTAATATTACTGTTAACGGTTAAACGTTTAAGAAAGGAATACAAACACAGCATGAAGTAACGTAAAACATGTATTATGTTACATAATTCATTTTTACATAAATATTTACATATACAAGCACCATAATGCGAGTCCATTTCGAAAACTGCGCAGATAAAGTTTTCTTGTACTGTGTAGACTCAGGAAATAACAAAAATGACACATTTTCACGAATTGCTCGTAAGCAAAACATAGAGAATACATTGAGGGAAAAATAGTTTTTTTTAATGATGTTAGTAAACTTGTAGGCCTTATACTAAATGAACAAGGAACAATATCGTCTGCTTGGATTAATTAAAGTATTTTCTTCAACTATCACTATTCTAGCTGTACAGTACATATGACACACATGACAGTAATTCTCTCTTTAGGTAGGAGTAGCTGACCATTTACAGTCCAGCAGGGGATCCATTTCAGAATGAGTGTAAATGGAGTATAAAGTAATGAAATTTAAGTTCTATTTTCTTTAAGGTGACCAGATTTTAACATTTGTGAAGCGGGACAAAATTGACGGGGGAGTAGGAAGTTGTTGTCTTCTTGAAAAAAATTGTTCTAGATCAAAATTTTATTATCAAAGAACGCAAAAATTGTATTGTTATATTTTTTTAAATTTCAATGTATGTAAAATTTACAAATATAATAAATTTAGATACTATTATAAATCTTTAAAAACTCTTCTTTTTTCGCATATTTCTCAGTCGAGTGAATTTTTTAGTAGATTGCTGTCGTTTAAAATGTCATTAAATTTTTCGCAAGAGTTTAAATTATATTTCACACATAATATGGCTTTCAAAGTCTCAACACTTAATTGTGATTAATCAGATATCCACGAAAGCGCCCTTATTAAACTTGTAAATAAAACAGTGTTAATCTAAAATTTTACATAGTTGTATCGAAGAATATTTACAGTATTATATTATGAAATGAAATTTTACTAGTAACGTCTAAAACTGTTTTAAAATGTATTTATTTGATGTTTCAATAAATTTTCTTAACTATTTTCTATCTGAAATAAGATTTCTCCTTCTGCAGTAAATGTAATATTTTCTAAATGAATGAAATAAAATAAAACTAAGTTCGTACTTTAATACGTTTATACGCGCTTCAGCGCTTCTTATACTTAATCATTTAGTATAATCAGGGATGGGCAACCTTTTTCTATGTAACGGCCGTATTTAAAAACTTTTGAACTAACGCGGGCTCCAAACGAGAGAAAAGAGAAAAAAGAAATGCCAGTAAATCGCAATTATTTATTAATATGTAATCATAAATTAGCATAGCTGCTTTTTAATATTTATATAAACGATATTATAGAAACCATTCCCGAAAATAATAATATATTGTTGGCAGAAGATATTGTTATAACCTATGCGGGTTGGAATCTTCAATTAATTAAAAATAACATGAATTTATTGTTGGCTAAATTAATTAAATATATGGTGAATAATAACTTTAGAATACATGAGAATAAAACAAAATATGTTTATTTATCAAATAAGAACAAAAAAGTCAACTTAGATGATATACAAGTAAGAATTAATAATAAACGTATTCAAAGAGTTAATACCGTAAAACATTTCGGTATTGAAATTGATGATAAATTACGATGGAACAATCATATAAATAATCTAACATTGTCTTTATCTAGATTTATTGGAATATTAAAAAGAATACTGAGTTTCATAAATTTTGAGACTGTTTTGCGTTTATATCACGCTTGTATGGAACCAAACTTCGATATGGTATTTCCATATGGGATACAGCTTCTGGCTGGCAGGAAAAAATCTTATATATATTCATATTTCAAACATTTTTTTGAAGTTTAAATAAATGTTTGGCTTATATTATAGTTCAGAAGCTTAGTTATTAGTAATTATTCTTAATCTTAAGCTTAGTATAAGATTCTAGCTAATATTATTCTTAATCTTAACTCATCACTTATATAATAAGTGATAAGTTAAATAAACACCTTAGGACCTCTAACTATAACTGTCAATGAAAAAAAAAAATTTGATTCTACCAAGAGTTTAGCACTGTTTTGGCGAGATGCACCGATCTACCGACTGATGTATAACTGGAATTCTTTAAAAGCATATAAAGATCTGAGAACTTATGGGCAATTTAAACAAGTTGTTAAAAAATTGAACGATGTCTAATTTTGTGTATTATTTATTTTTGTTGTTCTTTTTTTGTTTGTTGATTGTTTATTTTCTGTATATGTATTTTTGTCGACACTTGGAAAAAGCCAATGGCCATAATGTCGTTTAGTCAAATAAACAAATAAATAAACATATACTGTACTTAATTTAGCTTCTAGAAATGATGTAAACGTTATATATCAGAAATGTTTGGTTAAATATTAGTCACTGCTAGTTTTAAATTATTTTCGATGTGTCTGCTAGCCGGTTTCTTGTTTTAATTCTTACTAAATTCATTACGAAAAACTATTCACATGAAAAAGTTGTAGAAAATAATCTAATTCACAAAACAACACATTTACTTATAGCTGAGACAATTTTATTGAGAAAACTAACGTTTTCGGCTTACTCAAGAAGCCATCTTCAGGTTTTAACTTTCGAAAAAAGGAACATTATCATTCCATTAAAAGAATACAATTATTTGAAAAAATTCAAACCATTAGTAACGGACAAAAATAAAAAATAAAAACAAAAAGAAAGAACATGGTAATATAAATAAATAAATATACAATAAAATCGTTATAGTGGGAATAAGAAGTAAAAAAAACGAAAATAAAAATGATTCCACTGGTGATACTTTTTTAAAAAAGTGGCAGGTGTTGTTTTGTGAATTAGACTAATTATTGGCTGAGCTAGTATCTGCTTTATGTAGAAAATAACGTTGGAATTTTTGCTGCATACTTCCTTAAGCTGGGAAATTGATGTATTTATTCAAATATTTTACACATTTTAGGCGTCTAATTAGTCGAGTTCAAATTCCCAAAACTTGTAAAACTGTCAGTGGACCTTCAAAGGATTCCACTCAAACGTTATAAAGAGTCTGTAATGAAGATTGACAGGTAGCTATGGGGTGTAAGAAAACAAATTATTTTTCCAAATAATTTCAAAAGAAAATATTTTAATTAATCCAAGCAGACGATATTATTATTACGAGTTACACCCGCAATATTCTGATACCAATTTCATCAAAGAATTAACTGACAACAAATACTGTATACGTAACGATCGAAGATAAATTACAATATAACGTTCACATTAAACACTTCCCATATGGTCAAATTTTATAAAAATAATTTTATTTACAAGCTTAGGAATGCGATTAGGCAAGACCTCGAATGGGATTTTAGTTAACCTCTGAATAACAGAAAAACGTAATTCTCGTGCGCATGTTTGTTCTTGTAAATCATTAACATTTTAACTATTGCGATAGCAAATACCTATAAATTAATAATTATCATCTGTATTTTATCAATCGTCACCATTTCTGTGCTTCTCATAACCATGTAAGTTAAAAAATTTTACAAATTTTGTAACAGTGCAACTAAACAGTTACATGACAGAGTTGATAAGGGACTCGAAGTTCGAAAAATGCATACTCTAGGGGAAAAAATGTGATTTTCTAAAGCTTGTCCTGTTTCTAATTGATGGTATAATAAGTCTAGCGAGAAAGATCTACATTGCGCATTTTAAATAACTAAACTTTATAAAATAACGTGTTTTTAAAAAGACGCTCTTTTAAAAATAATTCTGTGTTGACGAGTCATTTCTCTTCGTCATTGTCATCCTTTGAAATAAAAAAGTATCATATACGTATTTTGATTTTGAACTAATAGGAAAGGCATCTTGATTTGGCTTTCTTGGTTTGACGGCACGATTATAACAAACAGTATCGTGTAACTTCTTACGTTCGAGTCGTGTATTGTCTGCCACTTAATACATGTTTGAATCAGTTTTTAATTACTTTGCCTATTTACGATATTTAAATAAAAATGTGAGTTTTACTCCTTCCACCTTTTCCTAGCCAAAATTGTAATTTTTTCGATCACCGATATGAAATTTCGTTACGCATTGTTCCCGTGAGTGAAGTTGTATCTTACCAAACTAAGATATTAATTACAATATTCATTGGGCTAGTCCATGTTTAGATTTTTTAATTCCTATTACTTTTATCTTTTTTAGGTGAAATATAAACGTGTACTGTTTAGTAACGAAATAGTTTTATTGTCGGCATATTCTTATCCACGTTCTAAACTAGATTTATTATATCAGTCGAATAGGAATTACACGATATTCAGGAAGTCGTCATTTTTTATTTCATTTATACATCTTTAATTTTAACATTATCAATCATAAATTGATTTGTCTATGATAACTATAACTTATTTTATAATATGCGATTCATAAAAGAAATTAAAAGAAAGTCGCTGGCGGTCTAACCGGACGTACTCAAACTGTGATCCGCCGTATCATTACTTTTATTTTAATTCACAAAAGTATTTGTCCGCGAGGTATTGGAATGAAAAAAAAACTGGGTGTGAGAACTTCGCTCTGACGCGTGTTGCGTCTGTTGTTTTTAAGTAAAACATTACCAAACAGAAAAGTCTTTATGTAGTAGCCTATTGATCCACATCTTACATATAAATTATTGTTATATAACTTTACATTTTTAAATTTAAAGGATTAGTTAGGCTATGTAAAACATACGTGTTTATAAATTTATAGTTATAAACATTTAATCTGAATTTTAAAGTAATTTGATTGTTCTCTTTTTAACAAGTTAATCTCGAAAAATAAATCGTCGTTGTCAAACCTTAGCTTGTGAATTTCGTTATAGAATGTTACGGTGTTACGGAAGCGTAACTAAGCAAAGTTCGTCAAACTGGTCCGCGGGCTGTCCGCGCGGGTTTTTGTGTCCATTATGTAGTTTTATGAATGAAAATTTACAAGTTGTGAAAACGCGCGTCAATATATATAAGTGTCGTCTCGAGTTTTTTTCGCAGCTACTTTGGATGCTATTGGAACCCATCTTTTAAATTTTCTCTCTAAAAACGCATATTTTAAAATTATAGATCACGATATTACGGGCGTCTCTTTTTTTTCACCGTCGTTCGCAAATGTCTACAAACAGCAGCCCAGCGAAGCACCGCTATTAATGTGGGCACCGTAGGGTGTCTTTACTCTATCACGTGACGCCTGCGAGGTATAGTGCAAACAGAACGAATTCTTCCGCCACAAGAAAAAGTTGTCCGGAAACGCGTCAGAGCTGTAGTCACGTGAGCGACTGACGTCGAATCCAGGTCACGTGACACGCTGTGTGCGCGTCCGCCCTCCAATGTGTAGCTCCACGACCAAAACAAGCTAAAGCGATGGCGGTGCACAGTCGGTAAGTAGTCCTATGATTTTTTGTTTATAGCGTTTTTTAAATGAGTTGCCCTTCATATATTCGATGTGTTTTGGACATGTCTAGCATGTATGTCTCTATTATAAATATAATTAAGAAGAAAAACGTTGGTGTCGATAAAATAAACTTCTACCAATCGTTTTAATATGATCTTATTTCGTTTATAAATTCTTACGAAAAGTCTAAATAATACCATCTTTTCTCGTTACGTCGATAATGTTTTTTAATATAAGGAAATGGTTAGTAAGTTTACAAGCGGTTACAGTGGCAGTCGCGCGCGATATCCTAGCAAAGCGACGGGAGCCGCGACCTCACGCGCGATACTCTTAGCAGAGCGACGCGCGCCGCAATCTCGCGCGACCCGATTTTGCGGGTAAATAAAAATGCGTATTATTTTCGTTAAAGTTATTTATTAATAATTATCTACGTTATTGAAATATTAATATAGCCATAAAAATGGTTGGAATTCGAAACCAACGAATAAATTATTGCTTTAAGTAATCTTTATAACAGAAACTAAAAATAGTATCGATATTTTAATTTATTTTATTATATACTATAATTAATATTAATAATCGAAGACTTAGAAATCGTTTAATTCTATTAAATTGTCCTTTCTTTTAAACTGCTCGAATTGCCCTTTCTTTTTCCTTTACTCGGATCGAGTCGATTAAGCCTAAAGCTGTATTAAAAGCGGTATTAAAGGTGGTCGCTCTCGCTCGTTTACCTCGCTTTCGTTTCGAAGAATAATTGGTAAGGAGGGGGGACCCCCCAAATTATAGACCCCCCTGTGCGAAAACAAAGGGAAAAACAAAATTTTGGTATATTACGTAGGTGTCACGTGACCGGGATGACGTAGGTATAGTCCTCCCGATTCGATGGCGCGGCCCGATTTTGGGGGGGCTATATCTCGTGAGGGGTCGCCCGTAGGGGTGTGGTTCATTAGACATTTTTTGATCGCACAGGGGGGGGTCTATCGTTTGGGGGGTTAACCCCCCCCTTCCCCCTCCTAGAATGTTATATTTATCTATATTTAGTTTATTTACAAAGCGATTAATGATGTTTAAACGTAACTTTTTGTAGTTTATAATAATAGTTAATTAATATTATAGAAAGAAACTCTTACCTTTCTTATGCCGTGTCACTTCTCTCGAATTCAACAGTAAGTACAGACGATTACACCACTAATTGAAACCAACCAAAACATCGCTTAGCGCCATCTTGCGTAAAAAATACTACAATTTAAAAAATGTTTTTTTTTTTTTAATTTAAAAATTACATAGAATAATTTATCAATTCTAAGCAAATTTAAATCGTTCTTGAAATAATTTATTAAATCGAGCATATAACTGTCGAAAATGTCTTAATTTTTGAGTGATATTGGTTGGTTTATTTGTATACGGCAACGTGACACGTGAGCGATCTGTCAAAGTTGGTACTACCTCTCGAGAGGATTTTCTATGGCATACCGAACCCTATATAGCAGTTGGCGTGCCGTGACATTTGATGACAGGGAAGCTGTGTTTCTGTAAGAAGCCGACTTCCAGGGGCAATCAGTTAATTGTGCGTCAGTGATGGTCTAGGGCAGTGGTTCTTAACCTTTTTATATTCGGGGCCCACCAAATATTTCATAATTTTTTTGTGACCCCCATTTTTTAATAATAATTTATATTTGATAATTTGATAATTTATCTATAATAAATTGATTTTTTATTATTGCTTTATTTTTTATATAATAAATGTAAATCATAACTTTATTATTTCATTATCTATTTAAATAACATTCAAACTTCACAATTAAACATGAAAACTCATTAATTTTTAACAGAAAATAAAATAAGAAACATGTCGATAAATCGATCCAATGTCGATGCTAAAACTAAACTAAAACTAAAACGCCCACTTGTCGTAAGGATTTTGCATAACTTTTGCAAAAATATTTAAATTTTCAAAGCCTACTATTTTTCCTAATTATTTTAAAATTCCAAGCATTAATAGTTTCTTAAAATTGCTTTGGAATAAAAGAAGTAAATACTGCGGTGTAAGTAGCATATTTACATTTATTTCTTCTGTACTAACAAAGTTGTATGTAGGAAGAAATACAAAATAAATAAATAAAAACTAAATAGGAAAAGTTTATCTTTCTTATTTCACTTTTCAATACGATATTCGGATTATACATCAATTTTCTTTTTATTATATTCCGAAGGAAATTTTGCATAATTTGGCGGCCCCCGGCAAACTTCTTATGGACCCCCAGGGGCCGCGGCCCCCTGTTAAGAATCACTGGTCTAGGGTCCATTCGTATTCATTTGTTCGATAAGCCAGTAAAAACTGTAGACTTCTCTAAATGTATTTTTAATATCACAATTACATTCTGAATCGCTAGCCACGATATAAGGGCTAAAATTAAAAATAAATTATAAAAACTTACTCGGTGAAATAAAATGTGCGGTGGATATACATACCTGGTACAATGTATTGTTCGATTGTATTAATATACTTTTAAAGAAAATTATAATTAAAATATAGCTTTGTAAAGAAACGTACATAAAAATAACATAAAATAGTCTTTACTTTTTAAATCTTAAAACAATCCACTTAGTCAAATATCTTGATACGAGTAGCTAATGGATGGAACTAGTGACGGTCCAGGTAGGTGTGTAGTGAGTGTGTGCGTGCCAAATCCCGAGGGTGCCGATACCGGTCAATGTCAAATGCCTCTTTTGTCGCATCACTAGTATATCTCAAAGGACGCCACAGGGCTGTTGTAAATTTTAAACGTTTCTCACCGTAGCTGTAAAAATCTAACTATGTTAAACTTAATAGTCATTCGTTTTCTAACTAATTCGTTTTAATACCAGGTGTACACAGAAATCAGTTTCCCACTGTACTGAGCGAGTGATTGGTTCTGTTAAGCTTTTGTTGAAGTAAAATTCTGGCTCTTTCAACAGGGTTTTATTTATGTCCCCATTCCCTAATCTCTTAATTATTTAGTCACTTCTTAAGTAGAAATAAGTCGAAACCAGTTACTTTGTACCTGAATATCTGTAGTCTTGGGAAAACAGTGGAAAGACAAATTTTTATGACAACGGATATATAAATCGTAAATTTAAGGAAAATAAATTCTAGAGCTTTTTTTTGTACCATTGTATGTACTGTACGTCTCATTCATTAAATTTGGTTGTAAATGATGCTGCCAAAGTAACAGTTAATTTTTAACACTGTACTAGAATTGTACACGTTTTTTCTGCATCCCCTTACAGATGGGACATACTAAATCGTAATATCACCGGTTTAACATCGAAATCCGTAAGTAATATAAGATGGGAGAGCGGAATAAACGCAGAATAAATATATCAAATATTTTAATGGAGTTTTTTTAAACTCCTGTCAACTATACAGAACTATCATAAAAACGTGCCAGTAAACTCCTATCGGTTGGGTTGTTATAAATCTAGTCTAGGGTGGGCAACCCTTTTTATAACATGGGCCAGAATAAATTTTACGTTTTTTTCCGCGCCGTAGTAGTTAATTGACGCCTTCTTGTGACTCGTAATTTTTTTAGTCTGCAAATATGAAATAAATAAATAAAAAGTTAATTACTACATTTATTTCTCTTATCGTTTTCGAAAATTACAAAGAATTGGAAAAATAACTAATTAATAGTTATTTTTCCAATTTAATAATCTATTAAAGATCTCGCGGGCCGGATAGAAACTTTTCGCCAGCCGTAGCTGGCCCGCGGGTTGCCCGCCGTTGATCTAGTCTGCTCATGATTCACATAATCGGGCGAGGGTGGCCGAATATCTAGCAGGCGGCTAACAGCCCACAACCGCTCCGGGATATAAAGTCGCGTACTCTTTACGAGTGTGTCGCTTCTACCAGCTAAACCGGGTGAGGTTGGTGCACTGTAAACCGCATGTGCTAATGCCTATATAATCTGGCTGATTGGAGACTGACCCGGTTTCGACATTCCTTCCGCCACCGAATTATTCGAATATACAATAGCAATCTTATCGTTTTTTTTCACATGTAGTATAGAAATTTGTAAAAGATACATAATGCAGTTATAATAAAATATTAATTTTAATTAATTCAAAGTACGTTAAAATATGAAAATTTATATTTTATAAAATTCAAGGGAAGGTCATTGGAAGGTGGAATCGGCGCTTCCATCGCTTCCAATGACGGCACGCCACTGCTATATAGGTGTTACAAACCTGTGAATAAAACCTGGAAAACTCCAAGCGGTTTAGCCAATTGGCGAGGCACGAACACAGGACCAGTGTTCGGTGGTTTAATCCACTGTTGGGCACTCCACATAGATGTTTTCTCCCTCTTTTTATTCCTTAATAATCACTGGAAATGGATGAAAAACATTTCTGTAAAAATTAATTTTATATTCAGTGATTTAACAGGAAATTAAGTTTTGGTAGGGCTAACAAAAATTACAGAAATACTATTCTATTCTTTTAGAAGTAATAAGCCCCATAAGATGAATCTAAAATAATGTTTTCAGTCTTTCTAACAAATAATAATTTGCTCTAGTAGAATATTTAATACTTTATTAAAATTTATGCCTATAATGTGCTATATGAAATATTAATCGTATCACCATGATCGTTCTCAAATTAGAACAATACATTTTATGTTTCTGTTTTTACCTGAATAAAGCAATAGATTCAACACATTTATTGCTTCGTGTTTCAGTGTAATTGACAAAAAACTGCTTGAAAAAAATTGTACTTAAAAACATATGAAATTTCTGTCGGGTGTTCTTAGTCTGTGGAAAACATTATCTTTAGAACTTGGATAAAATTTTCACACGTTAAGCCACAAAGCCACGTCAAGGCGACACCCATTTTGTGGTAGTTTTTTGATTTCCAGAAACTGACCCCGATTGCTCGACAGAAAACAATCGGGGAAAAAAACTGGATATTCGTTGCTATTTGATTTATTCCGTAAACCAAAATAAACTACTAAAATTTAATTTTTATGTCATTTTCTTTAAACTTTCCGATTGAAAAATGCAAATTTTCAATACAAATCTTTAATTTAAAAATAAACATAGCAACGAATAATAGATTATCTTTAAAACATAAATAACTATAAATTATAAATATAGAGAGGTTTCAAGGTCGCATGTCACGTGATAAAACACCGTTTGCTCCGCCCATTCGCCATTTTTGTGGTAGTTTTCGCTCGCTTAGCTTGCACGTAGTCTGTTATTCGACGTCTTTTTTTAGTTTAAACGTACAAAAATACTGCAGTTCTATTATCATGGATTAAGTTAAAAAAGATTCTTTTCTTGCAAGCTATTCTAGCAGTCTAACAGGACGAGATGCAGCTCTGTACGAAGAGAAAATTTCGTTATGTCAAGGCGATCCATACGAAGCCAGTTTATCAGACTTCGTCGTATATCAAGAGTTGTGGCCGAAAGTAGAATTTGGTGACATTATAAACTATTTGGTTTTTACAACAAATTTCTACACCCTGTCACAAATGAAAGCTTATAAATCTTTAGAGGCCCATAACTATTTAACAAGTGGCTGGGTTTCTCCTGATATAAAAGTAAAAGTAATGAATAACAGCGAAGTAATATTGCTTGGAAAGATATGTTTTCTTTTTTGTTTAAACTCGTGTTTTTACGTATTTCTTAAGTAAGAATTTTTGTCTGAAAGTAAAAGTCTAATTAAAAACAGCCGTGGAAATTTTTTAATTCAAATTGTTCAGTACCTTTATTTTCTAGTTGAAACTAGCATATAATAAGTCTACTTGCTTTTCGTTTTAACGTGTAATGTTTATAAGTTTGCACTAGCTAAAGCCTGAAATTACGTTAGTTATTCGTTTATAAATGCACTATACCTAACTAAATTAATATAAGCAAATCAGTAAACTCTTTTAGGGTTTAAAATATAACTTAGTGTTTATTAACGTAAATATTGAAATGAAATGTTTATGACAAACTCTTGTATTGATATTCACTTTATTCGTAACGAAATTTTTCCGGTTAATTCTCGAGAGCCATGCAGTTTGCCTTTGTTGTGAAAGCTTTTGTTACAGTTTGAGATCCTTGATGACAAATAATGCCGGAAATTTTAAAAAATGATGTTCCTTTGTTCTTGAGTGAACTAGCATTACACCCAATTACACAACAAATCACCATAGTGATATTCGCGACGAGAAAAAACAACACAAGAACTCCAGTTAAAACGCACGTGAACACACACAAAACGTAAACAAGTCACAAAGAGTCACAAAGATGGCGCTGGACAATTGCGCATGCTCATGACGTCACTCGTGATGTCGACATGAAACCTCTCTATTGCAAGTGTAGTGTGGAAATGCTATATAAAATTAAAACGGGAAACATTGCAATTTTTATTGTGTCTCTAAAGTGTAGAATAACTATTTTAGAAATATCCTATTATACACGTTAAGATATTTTTAAGAGAATTTTGAAAAAGTCTGATAAAATTAAATGACGTAAGTGTGCGTTAGAAGTCATTATATGACGTAAGTGTGCGTTAGAAGTCATTATATGACGTAAGTGTGCGTTAGAAGTCATTAGATGATGTAAGTGTGCGTTAGAAGTCATTAGATGACGTAAGTGTGCGTTAGAAGTCATTATATGACGTAAGTGTGCGTTAGAAGTCATTAAAGATATTTTTAAAAGAATTTTGAAAAAGTCTGATAAAATTAAATGACGTAAGTCTGGGTTAGAAGTCCTTATACGACGTAAGTGTGCGTTAGAAGTCATTAGATGACGTAAGTGTGCGTTAGAAGTCATTAGAGACGTAAGTGTGCGTTAGAAGTCATTATATTTTTAAAAGAATTTTGAAAAAGTCTGATAAAATTAAATGACGTAAGTCTGGGTTAGAAGTCCTTATACGACGTAAGTGTGCGTTAGAAGTCATTAGATGACGTAAGTGTGCGTTAGAAGTCATTAGATGACGTAAGTGTGCGTTAGAAGTCATTATATGAAAAAGTTTGATAAAAGTCATTAAATGACGTAAGTGTGGGTTAGAAGTCCTTATACGACGTAAGTGTGCGTTAGAAGTCATTAGATGACGTAAGTGTGCGTTAGAAGTCATTAGATGACGTAAGTGTGCGTTAGAAGTCATTAAAAATATTTTTAAAAGAATTTTGAAAAAGTCTGATAAAATTAAATGACGTAAGTCTGGGTTAGAAGTCCTTATACGACGTAAGTGTGCGTTAGAAGTCATTAGATGACGTAAGTGTGCGTTAGAAGTCATTAAAAATATTTTTAAAAGAATTTTGAAAAAGTCTGATAAAATTAAATGACGTAAGTCTGGGTTAGAAGTCCTTATACGACGTAAGTGTGCGTTAGAAGTCATTAGATGACGTAAGTGTGCGTTAGAAGTCATTAAAAATATTTTTAAAAGAATTTTGAAAAAGTCTGATAAAATTAAATGACGTAAGTCTGGGTTAGAAGTCCTTATACGACGTAAGTGTGCGTTAGAAGTCATTAGATGACGTAAGTGTGCGTTAGAAGTCATTAAAAATATTTTTAAAAGAATTTTGAAAAAGTCTGATAAAATTAAATGACGTAAGTCTGGGTTAGAAGTCCTTATACGACGTAAGTGTGCGTTAGAAGTCATTAGATGACGTAAGTGTGCGTTAGAAGTCATTAAAAATATTTTTAAAAGAATTTTGAAAAAGTCTGATAAAATTAAATGACGTAAGTGTGGGTTAGAAGTCCTTATACGACGTAAGTGTGCGTTAGAAGTCATTAGATGACGTAAGTGTGCGTTAGAAGTCATTAAAAATATTTTTAAAAGAATTTTGAAAAAGTCTGATAAAATTAAATGACGTAAGTCTGGGTTAGAAGTCCTTATACGACGTAAGTGTGCGTTAGAAGTCATTAGATGACGTAAGTGTGCGTTAGAAGTCATTAGATGACGTAAGTGTGCGTTAGAAGTCATTAAAGATATTTTTAAAAGAATTTTGAAAAAGTCTATCGTGGAAATGCTATATGTAATTAAATTAAAACGGAAAATATTACTAAAATACAAGCTTAAATACTAATTGGAATTGGAATAAATTTGATTATTACTATTTAAAATTTCTAAATTAAATATTACGATATTAAATGAAAAGAATGTGTAGAAATTATGCTACTTATCCTGGCTACTTATCCTGATTCTTTTATCTGGCGTCGGGAAGAGAAATTTTTAAGTAAAATTTCAAGTTGAAGGTCGTCAACCTGAAAGTAATATTCTTGTAAAAATTTGAAAAAAGTTCTATAAGACAAAACAATATAACTTACACAATTCATGGTTGCTTAAATTATAAATGAATTGATGACACTGACCCTGCGATAGTGTTCCTTTCAATGTTTTATTCCACTTCGATACTGAAGTTAGAGTTAACTGAATAAAACGTTTCTTATTTTATCTATATTTGACAGAATTTCGCTTTATGTATCGATTATATAATCAAGACGTTGCGTATTCATTTTTACATAAGACGCTTTGTTTTATTTTTTGTACTTGGTATTGTTAATCAAACACGAAATATAGCTTAGAAATCTCGGAATTAAACTACTTTTCATAGAAAATTATAATTTACATAAAATATGTTAAGAGAACTAACATTATTTTTTCAACAGATTTCTGTCTAAACTATTGCACATTTACGCACCTTCATTTTAATAATTTGAGGGTAATTATCTCAATTTGAACGAAAAGAAGCTCGAATCTAACAAAAGTCTGTTTATAAATCAATCTCGCTAATTTAATTCAACAATAATTTGTATAAATATCTCAACTTGAAGACGTAAATATGTTTCGGGTCGATGCTCTATTAGAATTTATACTCAATATTAATTACATAAACAAAAACAAAGGATTACTTACTTCCGTGAGACTCGCCGAAACAGAATTCAGCAGAAACTTCCTGAAAAGAAACAACAATAAAAATCATTTATTGTTACAAACAATATGAAAAAGAACAATTATACATAGTATTGTTAAATACTCAACTAACAATAGTATTGTTAGTTGAGTATTTTATCGCATCAATCGCGTCACTTATTACCTCAAAATTTCTACGATAAACCATTTAAGTCATCACTACGAATATTCAATAAGCTTTAAATTTCGTATAATTCGGATACCAGGGATTATCTGTGCGTGACATTTCAATTATGTTTACAGTTCGTAACGTCGTAAGGAATAGCGTAACGATAATTGTACGTCTTTTCTGTAAAAAAACTTGTAGAGAATGCACCGGTCAAAGGCAGTAAAAGTGTAATTTTGTTTCAGAATATTACCGAAAAACGAAGAAAAAAAATTGTCGTCGTCGGACTGTTCGGAGTTCGAAAGTTTTCGGGAAATACGTCACACTGTGACTAAGGTTTCGAAATAGTAGTGTGACCGAATGTCGTCCTGCAACACACGTCTTGGTACACATATTGTCCGACAGAAAGCGTAAAGAGATTGTAATTGGAAGATAGTAATAAATTTGCGAAAAAATGTCAGTGTGAGTGGTGAATTCGTAGAAAATCGTGTCCATTATAGAAAATTACAAAAATATCTATGAAATTTTGTTTTAAATACAAGTTACGTAGTTATATTATTGGACAAAATTGTAAAAAGCAAGGCCGTAACGATTTTCCCTCTCAATCCAGGGGCCAAGCAATTTTTGAGACCCACAATCGGAAGACATTTTTATGTTCGTTGCACTTGAATAACTCGTGTTTATTAGAAAAAAATTGCGTAGGTTACATAAAAGTTAACGAACCGAATTCACTACATTGATTCAGAGCAGCAGAACAGCATACTTTTTTTATATGCATGCCCCCGTGACAGCCATCTTCTTAAGTATTTTTCCATTTCGCATTTTTGCTAGTTGTATTTCGTATTATCGACAAACGGGAGTGCCTTGGTCAATTATATAGCAGTGTACAATTAAATGTAAAAAAGCATTTTTGTTAAAGCGAAAATTGTTGCAGGAAAAACATAGATAAATGTGATAAAATTATAATTACATTTTATTTAAGGCTAAGCATCTAATGACGTAGCGTGATGATAAACCTTAATGTAGCACCGGAATACAATACATTAGCTATTTTTAATCGCATACTCTTAAACCACTCAATGCGTACCACTAACTCTCACCTCTCTTCTAAACAGACGATCAATTGGCAGAAAACTAGAAATATTTTCTGATAATTTCTAATTGCCAGTTAACAGGAAACCCATTTATTGTGTGGATTCTTGAATTTTAATTGCGTTTTATTAAGTAGATTTAGTATAATACTATTCAAAATGAACTCCTTTCTTATGCACAAAATACCATTGCCGCTTGAGTGAAAATTGTACTCTAATGATAATAAATAGCGAGGTTGGGGCTGTTATAATGTTGGATCTTGGTTGTATTTAAGACTAGTAAAGTTTAAGAACTATTTATTATAAACTATTAAATACAAGTGGACACAAACACGGTAAGTTGAATGACAGACGACTGACGACCGATGCTCTTGTTGGCCGCTGGTGTCGCCACCAGTACATATCGTAACAGTGTTTTTTTTTTTTTTTTGAAAATACAAACATTAACAATATATAGTATGTTTCCAAATTTTGTGGGCTTTCGTCATTCTCAGTAAAGGAAAATCTGCGAGGCTTATTTATCTGCCTGCCAGAGCGGGTTGTCCGAACACGGGGTTGTGCGGAGACAGGTTTAGTTATTTTGTCAGGTTCTGCTTCACTGTTCGCCTGCTCAGGAGTAATTGGACTAGATATAGGCATGCTGTTAACGGTATGTTTTATTTTCCAAGTTGGCATTTCTGTTGTTCTAGGAGTCTTCAATAAATGATGTCTGTTTCTTCTATAGTGAATTCCATCCGGTGTTGTAATGACATGTTCTAGGCATTGGACTAACTTTGACAACAGAAGCAGGTGACCAAGGTTCTTTTGGACTCTTTTTATAGTATACTTCGTCTCTTTCCTTTAAAGGAAATAAGACTTTAGTGTGCTGGTCATAATAGGTTTTAGCTTTACTCACTTCTTCTGCACGGATTTTATTGTAGTGTTGTATATCTATGACTCTTGGCCTCAACACAGTTTCGCTGACAGGGAGTTTCATTCTCGGTGATCTAGACATCAGTAGTTGTGCTGGAGAATATCCACAAGGCAAAGGCGTATTTCTATATTGGAGCATTGCAATGTATGGATCTGAATTATTTTCACGACACTTATTAAAAAGATGTTTAATAGTGCCAACAGCTCTTTCGACAAGACCATTGCTCTTGGAATAGTGTGGACTTGATGTTCTGTGAGTTATATCCCAACACTTTAGGAATAACCTCAATTCTTCTGAATTAAAAGCTGGACCATTATCAGAAACGATGACTACAAAAATTCCATGACGTGAAAAGATTGCTTTTAGATTTATTATGACTAGTTTAGCATTATTAGAACTGACTGAGACTAATTCAAAATATTTAGAAAAATAGTCTATGACTAGCAAATAAGTAATATTATTATAATAAAAAAAATCTATGCCTACTTTTTGCCATGGCAGGTTGACATGCTCATGTAGAATAAGAGGCTCTTTATTGTTTGCTCTTCTAAATTTAATGCAGGCGTGACATTGCTCTACTTTTTTATATCGACATTTTTAAGTTAGGCCAATATACAACACTTCTTGCTTGTCTTTGGCATTTTTCGATGCCTAAATGACCTTCGTGAATAATGTCTAATATTTTGGAACGAAGACTTAAAGGAATTACAAGTAGACGACCTTTAAACAATAAACCATCGATGACATGTAGTTCTTGACGTATATTAAAGTAAGGTTTTAATTGACAGTCAAGCTTGTTTCTTGATGTAGGCCACTCAGTAAGACAATGTTTCATAATGATTTGGAAATCCGCATCCATCAGGGTCGCTAGTTTAATCTCTTCTAGACGTTCAGAGGACACTGCAAGATTAGTCATCAATAAGTTTGCATGTATACGGAGATCTTCCTCTAGAGAATCCTCTGCATCGGGTGGATCTACTGGAGCCCTACTTAAAGTATCTGCTATGAACAGGAATTTGCCTGGTTTATATGTAACATTCAGATCATATTGTTGCAGATTCAGCATCATACGCTGTAGACGCACTGGCACTTCAGACAATGTCTCCAAAGGTTTATGATCAGTTTCCACAATGACCCGATGACCGTAAATATATTGACGAAACCGGTTATAACCATACCGAATTGCATACGGTTCTTTTTCTATTTGAGCATAACGTGACTGACACTCTGACAATGACTTTGATGAATAGGCTATGGGTCTCTTGTTTTGTAGTATGACTGCACCAACTGCCGCCTTTGAACTATCCACAGAAAATGTTAAAGGCTTATTAGGATGGAAATAAGTTAAGACTGGAGCATTGCGTATTAACTCCTTTAATAATTGAAACTCTGACTGCTGTTTCTCTGACCAATGAAACGCTATATTCTTTCTTAACAATAGACGTAGGTTGACGGTTTTATCAGCTAAGTTATCAATGTAAGATCCCAAATAATTTACCATTCCCAAAAAACGTTTAAGTTCTGTTATATCCTTTGGTGCTGGTATGTGACATATTGCACTAACTTTAGCTGGATCAGGACACATACCATTTTGACTAAAAATGTGATTTAAATACTTGACTTCTCTCATTAGAAAATGACACTTTATTAAACTTTAAATTAATTTGACGAGCTTTTTCTAGGACTTTTTGCAGTATCTCGTTATGGGATTCTAATGTTTGACCATAAATCAGTATATCATCAAGATATATCATGATTTCTTGTATGTCTGAGAACCAATCAGTCATGATTTTATGGAAAATTTCTGACTTGAAAATCACTTGACACACCATAAGGAAGACGCTTAAATCTAAATCTATCAAAAGGCGTATTAAATGTGGTTAGCCTCGAACTGTTTTCACTAAGTTTTATCATCCAGAATCCAGACTGTGCATCTAAAGTTGAAAAATACTTAGCACCAGATAATTTTGACCTCAGTTCTTCTACAGTTGATAATGGATAATGACACCTCTTTATTGCTCTATTCAGATTTCTTGGATCTAGACAGACTCGCAATGACTTATCTTTCTTTTCAACAATAACGACTGAATTTACCCATTCGGTAGGCTCACTTACTTTTGCTATAACATCTAAAGATTGCATACGTTCCAGTTCTTTTCTAAACCTTTCGTTTAACATAAACGGTATTTTTCTAGGCGGTTCTATCACTGGTACTTTATCTTTGTTAACGGATATATCATATTCACCTGGTAGACAACCAAGACCCCCGAATACATCTTTGTATTGCGACAGGACTGACTCATGATTATTGATTTTAAATACTCTTTTGACTAAACCTAGTCTTTGGATTGTAGGTAGCCCTATAATGGTCTGACTATCAGTATTGGTAATTATAAAATGAATACTAGCTGACAAATTATCATTGATTATACCATTGACTAACACCGTTCCCAAAACTTGTATATCATTTACTGAGAATGACGTAAGCCTTACAGCCGTAGGTTGTATTTTTCTAGCAATTTTTAAACTTTTATAATTTCTTACTGACATTACATTAGCCTGAGCACTCGTATCCAAATTACACATTGTAACGTATATCAGAGTCTCTTGAGATTCGATGCCTATGAGCTTAGGACCAGGGGGCAAATGGCGAGCGGGCCACCAGTGAACGACCGCTGTTAAGATAGTGGGCGGACAACAGTGGGAATTTATAAGTTTACAAAATTTTCAATTTGCAGCAGCGTGAGGTCACGGGTCGACACGAACTAATGGATTGGAATCTTTAGAATGTCAATCAGAAATGACTCTCGTAGACATGACAAAATTTGGAAATAAATGTAGCATTCCTTCGAAAGCAAAACTGTCGCGTTCTAAATAATGAAGACATAAAGGAAAAATTTTAGCCGTCAGAAAAGAAAATATCACGGCGTGAGATACCAGCGAAAGTTTCAAATTTAAATCAACACTCGCGGACAAGACGAACGGAGGTGTCAAATTGATTAATCCATCGGGCTGAAGAACCCAGGGTGGTCTGTACCTGATGTGTCGAGTTCCGTTCCATGCAGTCCTGCAGCCCACATTGTGGATCTTAAAGAACCAAAAATGGGTAAGATTAAGACAGTTCTCGATGAACAAAACTAGCTGCCATGATGCTTGCAAGTATGATGAAATATACGATAAGCACGAAGATCTGTAACGAGTTAGCAATACTGAAATACGAGCGAGATTTGTGCGCAGATAATTTCTTACCACACTAAATTTAACAGAAAAATTCATCACAAAACGATTATTGATGCTAATGTGTGAAATTCCATTTAATCGAAGCAAGATGTGTGATTACCAGAGCCCCTTCGGCCGCCAATTTAAAGTATTTTAATCTTTCAAATTGGCGTTTCCACTTCCCGGGACGAGGACCCAGGGGTTGGATTTGTGGGAAGCGAGTGTTCGGGTTGTTTCATTGTGTCGAATTACGTACACAGAACGGGTCGCTTGACGTGTAAGTGCGTGAGTGCGAGAATTCGAGTAAAGGTTAAACGGTGTATATCTTCGTGTAAAGTGATGTTATGTCCGTGCGCGCGCGCGTGTGTGTGTGTGATCGAAGAACATCTTCGGCATGTCTAAAAACAGAAAAACAGTAAATTACGATACGAGAATAAGATGGGTTGAAAATGAAACGAAAGAGTTCTTACCATCGGAAATTTCGGCAAATATTCACTTGTACGATAAATGGCAAATTGGTCCTCTTCTTGGTAAAGTTGAGGAGGGAGATTCTTCTCCCTCCCAAATGTTCCTACAAAACACAAAGACAGTGAGAAAAGGAGAAGTTGATTCATTTATTATCTAAGGTCAAAATTATTACCTTTATCAGATAGTCTTTCTTCCCGAACAGTGTCATGAGGAGAGCGAAGGACCTGACCTAGCCTATCCTAGCCTAACCTAACCTAACCTAACCGGAAGCTCAATCCTCGTAACAGCTGTTTGGGAAGAAAGGTCGGCCGAATGTCGCGTCCGGTGAAGAAACGTGTCACGTCCGGGTGGTCACAATCGGGAGTCAAATCCGTTGTCGTCGACCGAATGTCACGTTCGAGAGACAAGACCGTGGTCACATCCGGGTAAGATAAGGTCAGGTCCGAGTAAAGGTGTCATGTCTGGGTGAAAAGTGTCGAATCCGGTCAGAATGTCGCATCCGGGTGCAAAAGACGAGTTGGGTAAAACCGAAGAAGATCACCGCCTAGGCCAAGGGAACCGCAGCCACCCGCAGCAACAAAACCGCGGTTCCTCGACTTCGGCGGCGCTCTCCTCCGATTCTTCCCCGTTCCGACTTCGGAAAGACGATGGCGCCGCCGTCACGACCGCGGACGAAGAGGCAGATCTCGCGAAAATAGGAAGTGACGGCGAAGAGGACTCGGAGGTGCTATCACTCCCTACGTCTTCCACAACAAGGCCTGTGGCCGGCTGATCCCTGACGACCTTGGCCAAGTGGAATGGACTCAGAACTCTCCCGCCTCCGGGAGAGTCCCACGCCACACGCACTGGGGGAAGGTCGTCACCACCCGCTGCCTCTCGCTCGACGGTCTCCAACGACACCGAACATTCGGCAGAGACCAAGTCCACCTCCGGCTCCTCGAACGTCTCATCGGAGCCGTCCGAGGAACCCCCTCCCTCCGGCGCCGGCGCCACCGCATTCTTCCGTCGGAACCTCCGGCGAAACCACTCCAACATCTTCATTCTGAAAAAAAAAAAAAAATTGCAATTAGTCGATTAAAACAAAAGCTTAAATTAATGTCTAAATTCTTCCGAGAATAAGCAGAATGCTCACCGCAGCTGCCTTTTTAAATCTAAAAAATTCGAATCCGACCATCGAACGACGTGACGAGATGTCTTCTGGGACCGATTAACGCAGAAAAAGTTCAAGATTATACTCACGACGAATCGGAATTCGGATAGCTCGCGTTAGATCCTACCGGAAATTGCTAGAACGTTCCTACTGTATTTGCAGTAGAGAAGACCGACCCGGAACGAAGAAACTCTCTTACGTGTAATTTGTATTTGTACGACAGTAAATTAAAGACACGCCGCACGTAGCCATGAGGAAAAGGCACTCGAGCCCGAGTCGTAACAAGTGTTTCGTTCTAGAGCAATTTACCTAACGTGTACGTCACATAAACGCAACGACGGCATTTAAAAGATTTCGGCAAAGAAATTGCCAACGAGTCGACCAAAACACAAGACAAACGTACGAAGAAGCGAAACCCGCCCACATCCCAACTCGCCATTCGGGACACGAACGTTTAACTGGCACAAAGCATTGGCAGATCGACTGCACTCGGAAAAGACCACCTCGTGGAAAGAGACAAAGAGCCTAAGGAAAAGAATTCTTTGTGTCCAGCCTGTATAGATAACTGTTAAGTGTATTAGTATTAGATGTGTTTGCAGACAATTTAATTCTGACAAAATAAGCCATTGAAAAGCGTTGTAAGTAGTACATAAATTGCATGGAGAAGTCGGAGGTCAAAGGGCGAAAGTTTTGACCTGTCCAAGGAACATCCCATGCTTCGGAATACGGTCTCCGTCCATCAATGTTACCAGAGTATATTTCAGTTAAAATTACGATGGAATTCGTATTTAAAGTTAGTATTAAATAATTTTTAATTGAATTTCTATAAATAATCCTTATTCTTTGACCGTGTTTATAAAATATAAAAGAATTAAGAATTTTTAACTTTGTAAATGTCGTATTATATTTTTTATATATTATTAAATGTAATAACGCCGGCCATGTTTTTTGTAAATAATTTTTACTTAAAATGTGATATTTTTATTGATTGTGGCAACAACACCAGAGGACGCCTTTACCTACTGTGCATTTTCTCACGGAGGCAGTAGCCTCAAAGGAAAGGTCGTCTCCGAGAAACTGTGAGGACTTGAGGACTGCTGATGGTGTAATACGGCGAAAAGAAGGACAAGACACAAAGTTTTTAACTTTGTAAATGTCGTATTATATTTTTTATATATTACTAAATAAAAGAATTAATTACGAAAATAAACCAATGAGCAAATACTTAATCCGTTTCCGGCGCTTCGGTCGCTTTCCAATGTGGCGGCTCGGTTTAAAAGTCGTTTCGGATTCTGATTCACAAGCGACGTCTGTTCGGAGAAAGAGCATACAAGGCTAACATCTCCATATAAACTAGGAAGAAGAAGAATTCACAAGCGACGGCACATTTAAACGCAAATACGCCGGCCGATGCCGTCTTTGAAAGTTTGACTAAACGAAACGAAAATAAAATCTTACAGCTAGCTAAATTCTAATTAAAATCTTACTTGGTATAATGTAGGCGTCCAAAAGTCTTCTTAAAACCACGTTCCGGTAACAAAAAACACTGACGAAAGGCAAAAAACACAGCGAAAACAAGAGCACAGAGCGCACACGTCCGTCCAGCAAGCGAAAAACGTGCAAAGTGACGCAAAATCGTGTTGCAACAATAGAAACGGCAATTGTTGCCGTTTCTATGGAGATTAGAAAGCGCTTAACGAATTCGAATGCGATTGACGTAATGAATTCTTTTTGAATTTTAAGGCTAAATATCTGCATTTTTTACGTTTCTATTCCCCGAATGACGACGGATTGGGATCGAGACACTCCCTACCACCCTACGCCTTCGGCTTCCATTCTCCACAAGGGGTTAGAAGCAAGATTTTCTATAATCGAACGTCTCCACCCCCAAAACTAAAACAAATCATTCCTCTCGTTCGTCCAGTATTCTCCTATTGCAATTTTTACTAAATTTCGTTTATCCGACGCCATTTTAAAAGCGATTACCTGACGTCTTCGCACGTTGGTTATATGAAATATGCGTGTTATAGTTTAATTACGAGGTGATGAAATATACAATGAGCACGAAGATCTTTAAAAGAATTTCGAATGTTTACAGATGACTGTTTCTACGCTCAAGCAAACTTAAGCCTTCACGCGATTGAAGCGCGTGAAGGGGTAAGTTTGCTTGAGCATAGGCAGCCGCCTTTTTAAACCTAAAAGATTCGAATCCGACCATCGAACGGTGCGCCGAGATGTCTTCTGGGACCGATTCTCCAAGTAATATTAAATAAATTCTTACGTCTAGGGTCAATATGGACTAAGACTTACCTGAAAAATCTTTAATCTTCTCTGCAAAAGTCTTCAAACAGCAAAAAAAGCAACGCAATCCAAGAGCACAACAAGAAACACAATCGAACTGCGAATCGTCATGCGTGACGAATTTCGAACAAACGTTAAAAGATGTTCGAATTACGTAAAAATAAGAATTAAAAATAATTAATTTTTAATGTTTTTTCTTTTTTAAATTTTGCTTCGATCATTTTCTTGTGTTCGGAATTTGATAAATAAATTATTTTCTGCATTTACGTGGTGCAGAATGTCCACCGTGGACAGGTAAAAGACGATCGTTTTAAATTCTACGTTTTGAGGCTTGATTATCTCCGAAAATTGCCCGAAATTCGTTTGATAAATATCTTTTTCGTCCATCGGATGAAATAAATCAAATTCTTAGGATTTCGATTTACGCCGTTTACGGAAAGATTCATCGGTCGCCGTCGGGGTTGCGGGTTTCGCGTATTAGTGCGACATCAAACTGGATAAAGATAATATTAAAAATGCCGAAAAACCTTTATAATACGGCCGAACGAAAAATGAAGTCCGACGCAGAGGATAAACGGATTGAGCCAGTGAGAAGCCACCATTCATTCTCCTTGAATTTCTGGCTTTTTAAAAGATCTCTCCCCTAAATTATTAATTTGATTAATCTTTTCAATCTGCTCCGCCTGACGATGAGTAATTTCGATGTTTTTGGCTTTTTTTTTTTTTTTTTTTTTTTTTCTAACTCTTTCCGCCCTGTGGGCACTAAGAGGGCCTCTTGTTAGCAAGCCCCATTATGGGTTCGGCCAGGCCCACAATGGGGCGCCGGGTGGTGAGGGCGGGGACCGACATATCCGGACGGACCACCCCCCGAAAAATTCATTGGGGATTTTTAATCTGCACCGCCTGACGATGAGTAATTTGATGCTTTTGGCTATGCTGATGGCCTTCGTTAAGGTTAAACCTTCTTCCTGAAGTAGCCTAGCTCTGATGACTTTATTATTTGACGACAAACCAACAATAAACATGTCTCGGACCAAACTCTCTCGGAGATTATCGAACTCACAGGTTTTTTTTTTTTTTTTTAACTCTTTCCGCCCTGTGGGCACTAAGAGGGCCTCTTTTAGTAGGCCCATTATGGGTTCGGCCAGGCCCACAATGGGGCGACCGGGTGGTGAGGGACGGGGCCCGACATATCCGAACGGACCACCCCCCGAAAAATTCCTGGGGATTATTCGACCCGTTCGGATTCGATCCCGGGTCCCCCAGAGCGGTAGGCTGCCACCTTTACCGCTCGGCCATCCGGCCGTCGAACGAACTCACAGGTTAGGCTTAGGTTCTTAACTGCAGTTACGAAGTCTTCGATTGACTTGTCTTGTTTTTGTCTTCTGGTCAAAAAATTATATTTCTCAATCGCGAGATTAGTTTTAGGTTTACAATGAGATTCAAATTCTTTTACTACATCCAAATATTGACAATTGTCCATATCCAAGTTAAAGGAATTGAAAACCTGTAACGCATCCTCTCCGACAAAACGTAAAAATATGGCGACTTTACGGGAATCACTTTCACTTTCTAAATTACTAGCCGCAAAAATATTTTAAATTCCTGATATCAGATTGACCGGTTATGAGCTAAATTTCCTTCTAATAATAACGATGGAACTAGATTGCCGCATAGTTCCAGTTGACCACTTAAAGATGGCTGACCTGCGTTACTGACCGGTGAACTCATTATTTCGAGCTGCTGCTAGTAGGAAGACGACGACGACTATAATTCTGACACCATGTTATAATGTTGGATCTTGGTTGTATTTAAGACTAGTAAAGCTTAAGAACTATTTATTATAAACTATTAAATACATTACAAGTAGACACAAACATGGTAAGTTGTATGACAGACGACTGACGGCCGATGCTCTTGTTGGCCGCTGGTGTCGCCACCAGTACATATCGTAACAGGCCAAAGTTTTAAACGCGAAAACGTGTACGTCGGACGTTGAGCGCCGCTTTCCTGTAAGCCTAGAAGTTTGACAATGGCATTTGGAAGGTGGAGCATGATTTCACTGACTTTGTAAACGCCATTGTCAGACTTCTAGGCTTACAGGAAAGCGGCGCTCAACGTCCGACGTACACGTTTTCGCCTTTAAAACTTCGGCCTTAACCTCGCTAATAAGTTTGTTTACAACGACTAAGAATTTCTCAGTAAAACTGATTGTTAAATACCGCTTCCATATCTGGAAATAAAAACAAATACTTAGTATTTTTTTAACTCTTTCCGCCCTGTGGGCACTAAGAGGGCCTCTTTTAGTAGGCCCATTATGGTTCGGTCAGGCCACAATGGGGCGACCGGGTGGTGAGGGACGGGGCCCGACATATCCGAACGGACCACCCCCGAAAAATTCCTGGGGGACCCGTTCGGATTCGATCCCAGGTCCCCCAGAGCGGTAGGCTGCCACCTTTACCGCTCGGCCATCCGGCCGTCAATACTTAGTATTAGGTAAATAAATTTTGATGAATTAACTTTTCCATACTTTTTATTTTTAGATATATAATGCACTATATACGGTATTCAACATAATACTAAAAGTTCGAGAAATTTGGTTGGGATCAACCTCCACGTGTATTCAATTACACCTGTCAATACTACTAGTCACTGTTAAAACTTGAATATCTACGTTACCCAAATTATCAAACGAACGGAATATTTGCATATTCATGCGTGACCTCATTTATTTTCATTAGTTTTAAGGGTAGTTTAAAGCAATGTTTATTCGTATAAATTTCTGCTGTAAAGTTGGACATACGGCATTCTGAGCAGCCTCAATTACTCCCCACTTAATGGCAAATGTTTACTTAACTCTTTTCGCTCTGTGGGCACTAAGAGGACCTCGTTTTAGCCGGCCTATTACGGGTTCGGCCAGGTGCACAATGGGGCGGACGGGTGGTGAGGGACGGAGCCCGGTATATGGTTTATAACAGTATCTGTTGATGTTAATTGAAAAATACCTATGTAAAATTTTTTCCCGAAATTTTCCGATGTTTTATAGGTTTTTTCCCGGGTTTGGTTTTCGCCTATGGCCCTCATGATTAGGCCACACTAGGCTGTCGCAGTAATAGGAAAAAAAAAATTGTTTAAACATAGTTTTGTGGGGGCCCTGGGCACCGGCCCCAAATGTCTCTATGTAAATCCGGCCCTGTATAGATAGTAGTTCAAGAAATTCTTAGTCGTTGTAAACAAACTTATTAGCGAGGTTGAGGCCGAAGTTTTAAAAGCGAAAACGTGTACGTCGGACGTTGAGCGCCGCTTTCCTAGAATAGAAAGCAAACTTGAATTTTTCTCCGTTGAGTGTCGCTTCGTGTTGAATTTTCGTCGATTTTAAGCCTAACGAAAATTTTTATAATAATAGTCGAGGCTATTGTATCGTTAAAAATTATTTCTTTGTTTTGTACAAACAAAATAAATATATTGAAGAATATAAAAACATGAAAATTATACTTTTGAAGTAAATCTAGTATCAAAAACGTTCGATTCAGCACGACACAGTCCGACTGAAAATCGTTCGAATAACCGGCGGATTCGGATTAACGACTCTCTACTGTATATATCAGATAAATGCCTTCCTATATCAAGTATAAGTGCATTTTATCCTTAATTTCTTAAATACATTATTCTTCTTTAAATGACCCGTTTATGCTTACAATTAAAACATTTATTTCCTCGTCGGATAAACACGTACGAAACAGTGCAGAACAATACTGTGAGCTAATAAACTTAATTTTAACATTATTAATCTCAGTTCTAGTTAACGTAAAAGTACAATTTCTTTAAATTAGTACAGTATAATCATTCCCACCATACAAAAACAAATAGCGCTATTCTCTTGTCATCCGAAGAGATATTTACGTTATCAAAGTCCTGGTTTTCTGGTGGACTAATTGATAGAAACCGAGGAAAACAGTTGTAAACCACGTGGTTTACTAAAGGGAAGGCTTCTCTAAACGTTTGAATTACTGGATCGATGCATATTTTACACGCATCGTGAAAAATATACACCAAACATGTCTTCTGCCTCATTTCCGGTTTCAAACGCTTTATTCTTTCGAATTTTTCTTTTACGTTTTTATAATCACATCTGCCTGCTAGAAAGTCAAGAGAGAGCGAGAATTTACTCTCTTTCCGTAAAATATAGTAAATGTAACTGCAGCTCTTTGGATTGTATAAGAAGTGAATGAGTTAGCTTTAATTTCGTACGAAGCCCCCGTAAAATCGTCGTAGTAAATGGCACATTTAATTTCTTCTACCGATATGTTCACTTTGTGGCACAGATACTGCAGTTGCTTCTGCCTATCTGTTTCCCTATCGACGGCCGGATGGCCGAGCGGTAAAGGTGGCAGCCTACCGCTCTGGGGGACCCGGGATCGAATCCGAACGGGTCGAATAATCCCCAGGAATTTTTCGGGGGTGGTCCGTTCGGATATGTCGGGCCCCGTCCCTCACCACCCGGTCGCCCCATTGTGGGCCTGGCCGAACCCATAATGGGCCTACTAAAAGAGGCCCTCTTAGTGCCCACAGGGCGGAAAGAGTTAAAAAAAAAAAAAAAAAAATCTTTCCCTATAGAATACGTCTTCATCTTTAATCGTGTCGCTTGGAAAATTAAAAACATTAAAACCAGTAACATTAGGAAATAATGCTAATTGTGTTTTGGTTCTTTGTTCAGTTATAGAAATATTTAGTTCTTTGCTATATAAACGTATAATCAAAGGTTCGTCATAATATGAAATTAAACAGTAGATAGATATTATCGTGTCACTGAATATACTGGATTTATTAGAGAAATAATATCTGCAAGTAAACCTATTTACCAAATTCATGCGAATCATCGATACCGGGACACCACCTCTTAAGTAATGATCCATCTAGCATAAAAAACCAATAGGGGAAAAAAGTGAAATCTACTCCGCACGCGGCGCTAGTATCGATGAGGTCGTAAACAGACTAAGCGATACGTTGTCGGTTGTAAAGTACCATTTGTTTTTTCTTTAAACGAAAATCTAATAAATATTTTAAGTTTCAAAAATGCCAAGTACGTGGTGCTGTGTACCACATTGTTCTAATAGTGGTGGTCACAAGTTTCCAAAAAATCCAGCATTGCGAAAGAAATGGATTCACGCCGTTAAAAGAGCAAATTGGAAACCAACTTCATCCAGTCTCGTGTGTAAAAATCACTTCACACCTGATCAGTATAAGGAAATTAATATCTTTGGTAAGCACATTATTTAAAGAATTATAATAACTGTACAATATTTTTTTCAAGCTATTAGCAATTAAGAAGCTTCAAACACCTCGCTTGAAAAATACTTGATGTTTACATCAAAAGTCTCTGTTTAGTTTTAATATCTAGGCGTGATAAGCCCTAACAGTAGAGGCTAGTTTTGAGCACTTACATAGCATTAATGCTAAGTTAACAAAGGATAAAAAATATATATAGTATCATGGATTTAATTGTTAATTCTTTATGCTAAATGAAAAATAAATAGATTTATTTTACTTTATTAGGAAACATCCCAGCAAAGAGACAACTGAAGGCTGATGCTGTACCAAATGTATTTCTTTGGTCTAAAAAAGAGGCACCTTCGGTTGCGAGCAGACGAGCAAGAAGAGAAAACCGTGAACGCAAAGTTCAAGATAATCATGATGCATGCTATATAATGGATACTGGTACATTAGAAATAGGAGGAGAAGTAATAATAGATGAGGAGGAGGAAAAGGCTACTTGTCTTATTGAAAATAATGTGGCAAGCACTATGGTCTGTGTAACTACACAGACCCATACTTTTGAAGTCCCAATGTCAGTTGAAAGATTTGAGTTTGACAACAATGCTATACATTACTATACTGGGTTAGAGAACTACAATTCTTTCAATTTTGTACTACAAAGTTTGGGACCAGCAGCATACAGCTTAAAATATTACAAGTTTCAGGTTGTAACACTTGCAGTGCCAAACCAGTTGTTCTTGACTTTAATAAAATTAAGATTGAATACAGCAAATTTTGAGTTGAGTAGGATGTTTAGTGTATCTGAAGAAACAGTACGAAACGTTTTCATTACTTGGATCAATTTCATGTATTTACAATGGCAAGAGTTGGATATATGGAGTGAAAGATCTCTTGTTGATACATACATGCCTAGAGATTTTAAAATGAAATTTCCAAATACTAGAGTTATCATTGATTCTCTAGAATGCAAAATAAGCAAACCAAAAAATCCTGTTGCACAGCAGGCTACATGGTCATCATATAAAAATGACAACACATTAAAAGCAGTTGTAGGTTGCACACCAGGTGGTCTAGTAAGTTTTGTTTCAGAAGCCTATGGTGGTTCTGCAAGTGATCGACAGATTGCAGAAAGGTCTTCACTGTGTAAAATAACAGAGGCAAAAGACTGTGTAATGGCTGATAGAGGTTTTAACATTCAGGACTTGCTAATTACTAAAGATGTTGTGGTAAATACACCCACTTTTATGAGAGGAAAAGCACAGCTGAGCAGCAGTTTGTTATCTCGAGACAGAAAAATATCTAGTAAAAGAATACATATTGAACGTATTATAGGAATGGCTCGTACATATAAGATTTTGAGGCAACACATGCATCCGACAGTAACCAAACTTGGCAGTGAAATTATATTTATATGTTTTATGTTATGCAATTTTAGACCATGCATTGTTGGCAGAGATGCTTAATTTGTTTCACTGTTAGTCTAGCTCTATTAATTCTGTATATAATGTTTTTTTCATTCTAGACCCTAGCCTAATTTAAGTTTTCCATTTATAGTATTTTTAAATTTTTGTCTGCTTATAAATTCTAAGATTAAGAATGTATACTAGCATACACAGTAAGGTCTTCATTATGGAACTTCAATTCAAAGTAATATAGTGGTTTTAAAATTTGTACTATAGTTGAATAAATGTTTGTAAATTTGTAAGCAAATAAAAAATTTTAATCTTTAAAACAAAATCTCTTTTTATTATTTAAAAAATTTACCATCTAGAAAAATTTTACATAAACTCAAATTGTAAAATAAAAATAACAATTAGCTCAATTATTTTATAAACTTAATGTTTATAGAACATCTTTTTTAAAAGAGCTGGCTTAAAATGCTCATGGAAAAACATAATTAGTGTTTCAGTCATGTCTGCAATAAATTTATCATCTCTTGGAATGATAAAAACTTTGAAGTCACTTTTTGTGTAAATAAACAGGTGAGCAACTTGTCTATTTGTCACTGCTAATTGACCTTGGATTTGATAAAAATAATCATGATTCCGTTTTAAAGTAATTTTGTCATCAGTACATTCCAAATATGGTACATTTTGCACATTCACAGGAAGTTTAAAACTGGAGTAAGGACATTTAACTTCTAATATTTTATCATCATCCACAAGCCCATCTGGACTTGCAGCTAAGAATGGGTATTTTGGATGAAGAAACATGCCACATTCTTTCACAGGAGTATTTTCAAAAGAAGAATATGCTTCAATTGCTTCTTTTTCATACCTTAAGCCATGAGAAATTGCCTTACTTTTTATTGGCCTACTTGACAGTAACGAGTCACACAATTTTAGTCTGTCTGCTGATTTTAATTTACAAACTTTTCCAAAGTTTGAAGATGTCAAACGCAACAAATGTTCCTTCTTCCAAACTGCACTTTTTCGTTGTAATCGGGTCTCTTTTTCCAAATGTTCTATGTACTCCCTACTTGCTTCAGTTACATGTAAAGCTTTTAAAAACATTTCGGACATTGTGCTTTTGCAATAATCATGATCTGACTCTAAAGCCCTCATGTTTGCTGGTTGCCTTAATTGTAATATCGGTATTGCACAACCACTTTGCATGTTCATTGCCAAATTAATAACAAAGTTTGTATAATCAGAGATTGAACTGCCAGATGGTCTGGGGTCAAATTTCATGTCTTCCAATCGTTTCCTTTTCATTCCTCTCTTCTTAAATAAATGAAATGGAAGCTCACTAGCCTTAATTGGGGAACCTTTATGTTGGCGGGTAGGCTGATGGAATGTTTGCAGAACCTGAGTGCATGTTTTGTGACACTTATAATTGCCTGTTCTTCCGTATTCTTCTATTGCCAATAGTGTTACACATACATGTTTGCAATATGCTTTAGGCCCTTTACCTGCTGTACATTCACATATTGCATTTTCTATATCCCCATCATCTGTAATTACTAAATCTGTATAATATGTGTTCCCCTTGGTTAATTCAGATTTTACATTACCTTTAAAATATGAAAATTTTTTTTCTTTTGTTCCTCTTATTGTTAATAAGAATTCATTAAAATACATCTGCACAGCAGACAGTGGCATTCTTTGATCTGACATCTCCATGTAGGCATCAATTGTATCTATAGTCAAAACTGGTATTTGTAAACTTGGAGAGAGATCCTTATATTCAGATGAATCAGGAAGTTTGAGTTCAGGAGAGCTATCACAGGATATAGAAAAATTATGAGTTTCCTGATTCCTCTCATATGCCAGTAACCTGAAAATTATTGTAAACAAGTTTAATAACTAGTTAACATATGATCACCAATATTTTATTTAGTTTTTTCTGTCTCATTGACAGGAAAGGCAAAAATTATTATTATATATTATATTCTTACCTTAATATATTACATATAATATAAAAATAAACAGTATAAGGTAACTGAACAGTATTGACAAGCACCTAAATATGGCATATATATATAGTGTATGCCAGATTTAGTAAAAGAAAATGGGCAAAAATTCACTTGTACAAAAAGTTTATTGGTGAAGAAATTAGTCTTATTGCATTAAATTATTGAAACAAGTAAGAAGACTTGTGACCAATAAAAAAGACATTTTGATTATATTTATTTTAATTACTCCAAAAATTGTTTTCTCTTGGTAAAAGATTCAGATATATATCTCTTATATTGTCTTAGAACTTCATAGAAAGTAGTTTTGTTTGTGTTGATTGTTGTTCTAAATTACAGTGATAACCTATTGGTACAGTTAACATTTCAGATACTGGTATAAATTGGTTATAATATATCAGGTTCAGTACATGACCATATTCCAAGAGGAAAAAACTTCATTTTAAAGTTTTGACCTTATGTTTTGGTTAGGCAAATGTGAAAAGAATCAATGACAACTTTACTGATCTTTAAATGTTTTTATCGACGAAAAATGTGCATTTTGTGAAATCTTATCCTTAAAACTTTCATCTACTGGTAAGTTACCTTATCATGTAATAGTTATAAGGACTTGAAATTATAAATGTAATAATTAACGATAAAAATATAGATGTAGATTATTTTAACTTACCTTTCTATTAAATCGGCTTTTCTACCAGCTAACTTGGCATTGTACTTTTTTAATTCTTCCTTTAATTGTACCGTTGTTAACCTTCCTAAAAAATATTTTCGTTCTTCCATTATTATAAAGTAAGCTATCCTTCGAACGGAACAGCTTGTTTACAACCGCATCGATATGCGCGACACCTATGTCACGTGATCACTTTTTTCCCCTATTATACTGAAAAGTATCTTCGAAACCAATATAAGGTTGAAGTTTTTCACGTTCGTAGATTATGTTGTTTAATAACTTGAAAGAAATTTCCTGTTAAATAAATCAGAATAGTTACAAATAATGTAAAATGATATACATAATAATGTACAGTACATAACGGAATAAAAATTCGAAATCAAAATTGAATTCTTGGACAGAATAATTAACAACTTTATCCATTCAGAAAATTGCTGATTATGGAAAATTATACAAAATCTTTTCATAATGTTATCGTAGCTTTATAGAAAAGAATTTCTAATACAGCAATACAACAGACTAAATAGAAACTACATGGGTTAGAAAACAATGAATATTACACTCAACACTGAAAACTACACGGGAAAGCATTGGATAGCTCTACATTTATGTTTGTTACATTATAATATGCTTCAAGTCTGATTTCTTTATTAGAAAAATAATCTTTTGTAGTCTATGTAAGCAATGTGTAACAGAATACAACTCAGAAAACAAACATTAGAACTTACTCATCTTAAATTAATACCTATAGCAAAAAAAAAAAAAAACAAACCAAGTCTAGGCACTTTCCATTGAGATTGCTTAAGTTCTATTCTTTCTTTACAAAAACGTCTGTATCCAATAGTTACAAAAACTCGAAATACGGATGCAACATCGAACACAAGGTACAGAACGTAACACTGGACATCGCACGTCACGTACGATTCTAATGTCTGAGTTTTAATTGAAGAATTGATTCCATTCAATTTTTTATTTATTTTTTCCCTTTAAATGCAAGCCGCGAACGAATTTTGTGTATTTATAAAGCGACTTCTATGTTTTTGTACTATTAACTTATACTAACAACAATTCTATAATCACTGCGTATGATCAAGTAAATACCATTGTGACCATTGTTACTTTATGAGACATAATTCTTCGAACGATATCCCTCCATTTTGTACACACTTTTCCACACACGTCCAACTCGGTATCTTTCATATATTTAAACACGTAGAAGATTATTTCGTCAGGCAATTCTGTCAACAACAGGCAACCGTGTGGAGATATCGGACGTATTTTTGTTTCTCCAAATGACGCTTTTTTCATCTTAATAAATTCTTTTTATCCAGAAAATTATGAACTTAATTATAATTAAGACGAACAGTAAAATAAGTGATAAATTATTTTATAAAAAGTATAACATTCATAAATTTTTTATTTTATTTATAGAATCTTCATAGAAAACCATTATCTTTGATCAAAATAAATTATTTGTATATATTTTTTGTCATTTAACAGTTCGCTTAATTATAAAAACAACGAGTAATTATCACTGTTGTGGAAATAGAAATTAAGTAAATGTATAAAATTGTATGAACAAACAAAATAAATTATAAAATGTCACGATGTGTGCAGTTTGTGAAGCTCAGAGCCCATTTTAACATTTTGTAATATTTGCAGATTCCGTGACCTTGTCCAAGCATTCCCCATTTTAATTTCGAGTTGTTACTTTGTGAAACATTGCTCTAAAATTTTGTTGTTGTGACGTTTCTATACTCATACAAAACAATAGTAACATATAAAAAACAGACGAAATAAAAACAAATATAGTAATTACCCCTAATTTTCATAATAAACATAGATGGAATAAATCTGAAATGGTCGCTAATCACCGTGTGACTTCTTATAGATCTGTCGTTACCAGATAATTGGAACACTGTTCGGAATGGTTAATGACAATCTCACAGGTAAGAAATACTAAAATGACATGCCACGTGGAGAAAAGACAACGTTACCACTTATTTTTTTAATATAAAATCAGATGGCAAAACAAAATTTAAAATGCAGTTATATTTACCTTACGCGAAATAAAACAATTAGCAAAAATAAGGGAAATAGGGAAAATGATTATGATAAACTTACTTGGTAAATTGTAGAACAAAACTGTGAACTTTGCAGAAAAAAATCCAAAATCTTGCAAACCAGCACAAAACACAACCTCACCCAACGAAAGCAAGAGGAAAAGTGAGAAATTTTGCATAAGTTTTAAAGAGAAAAGGTCAACGATTCTCGGAACAACAAATGATTAACATCTTTCATTTTATTATTTGCACTGTATGTATCAGTACACGGAAAGTTTATCTCCATTCTTTTCCGACGTTCGGAGGCTAAAAATTCTACAGTATTCTAATCTGCTTTTTTTAAAAAACAAATCCGAATAAAATCAGAAGATAAAAAGGTTGTAAGACAAACAGGTAATCTATGGGAGAGAAAATTTTTATTATTATTATCCATATTACCCTAAATGCATTTCGCCTTCAACGGCCTCTTCAGTAGGGCTTTTTCTTTCACAAATAAACATAGATGCAAGTTATCCAACACTAGAGACACCATCATCCATACAGTTACTACTTCGCGTACAACCTTTATATCCAATTAAGCTATCCCAGCATTCCGCTACAATCACGCCATTATTCAAATTCATTGTGCTGGTTTGCATAATGATTGCGTAATGTTCTTTAAATTTACGTTTAGTTACATTTTTTTCCCGATGTAATATTTTAATGTTATTAGTATCGATAGAACAATTATTAGCCCGACAATGTAAAAATATTGGAGAAGCATTAATTTTAAGGCGTATCGAGACCAGGTGTTCCGACAACCTTACTTGCAGTTTCTTTTTCGTTTCACCCACGTAAAAATTAGGAGTTTCGCAGGAACACGGAAGTCTGTAAACCACACCATCTTCTTCCAATAACTCTTTTTTCACATTAGGTCTTGTCACAAGTCCAAATAACCTGTTTTTTGGATCGGAGCCAACTTAATTAGATTATTACATAAGATTTTTTGATATTTTTCAAAGATACCTTTAACGTATGGGAAAGAGACATACTTATCTACCAGCTGTTTTTCTTCTTTTACTTGAAATCTGTTTTCTAAATATGTATTATACCACTTCTTAAGGAGTTTTTTTGGATAGCCGTTCAGTAGATATTTCTTATTTATTTCTTTAATTTCGTCTTCTCTTATGTTGGCTCTGGTCGTTCTAGAAAAGATCTTACGTATTTCCATTAAATATATATTTTTCTTTTGGTTAATTGGGCAATAAGATTTAAAGTATATTACTTTCCTTGCACTACAAGGTTTTTCATATTTGCAATACTCTAAATGATTATCGAACCTAATAATTGTTAGGTCTAGGTAGTTAAGTCTGTTAAGCTTTTCACTTTCATGGGTAGACCTAATACATTTGTTAATCTTATTAGCTTCTTCTACTATTTTTTCTGGAAACGTTACTTTACTATTATATATAAGGAATACATCATCTACGTACCGTACAAGGAACACTATTCCATTAATTGTTGACAGAATTTTATCTATATTAATCATGACTATTTCTGCTAGCTTTGGTCCTACAACGGAGCCCATAGAGATTCCGTCTTTCTGACGGTAGTATTTCCCGTTAACTGCAAAGAAGTTTTGTTCTAATACAAATTTAATTAAGTCTATTAAATGTTGTTCAACGTTGTACTTACTCAGACTTTGTGTAATTATTTCTTTAGTAATTGAAGGGTACATTGACTCTATGTCGAGGCTCATTAGCCCATATTCTGGTAGTATTCTTCCCGCTTCTAATTTTGAAATCGGGATGTCCGCATTTTTCACACTGAATGCCGAGTTTGTAATAACCTGCAAGGATTTTTTCAGAAAATTTTCTAGGTTATATAGTAAAGTCATCTCGAAATCCACGATGGGTCGACATTTATTCTGTTTGTGTGTCTTTATGCGTATATTCAATTTTGGTATCCTTACATTTTCTTTTGGGAGCAATTCCTTACTTTCAGAAGTTGAAATAATGCCTTCCTTCAGCAAATTTTCTTTTAAGTTTTTCTTCAATATTTTTTGAATATTCTCCGTTGGGTCTTGTTTTAATTCTTCAAGTTCCTGCGAAACTCCTAATTTTTACGTGGGTGAAACGAAAAAGAAACTGCAAGTAAGGTTATCGGAACACCTGGTCTCGATACGCCTTAAAATTAATGCTTCTCCAATATTTTTACATTGTCGGGCTAATAATTGTTCTATCGATACTAATAACATTAAAATATTACATCGGGAAAAAAATGTAACTAAACGTAAATTTAAAGAACATTACGCAATCATTATGCAAACCAGCACAATGAATTTGAATAATGGCGTGATTGTAGCGGAATGCTGGGATAGCTTAATTGGATATAAAGGTTGTACGCGAAGTAGTAACTATATGGATGATGGTGTCTCTAGTGTTGGATAACTTGCATCTATGTTTATTTGTGAAAGAAAAAGCCCTACTGAAGAGGCCGTTGAAGGCGAAATGCATTTAGGGTAATATGGATAATAATAATAAAAATTTTCTCTCCCATAGATTACCTGTTTGTCTTACAACCTTTTTATCTTCTGATTTTATTCGGATTTGTTTTTTAAAAAAAGCAGATTAGAATACTGTAGAATTTTTAGCCTCCGAACGTCGGAAAAGAATGGAGATAAACTTTCCGTGTACTGATACATACAGTGCAAATAATAAAATGAATGATTTTATCCGACGCCATCGGTTTTTAAGATAAGAGTTATCTTGAAGTAATTTTTGTCTTTTACATTATTTTTATTGATTAACATTTCTTACCGCTGTCACTTGAGAACCCCCATTGTCCGAAACCTTTGTTTTTACAGTACTGTACTGTACATTAAACATTTTCCATTACCAATGACTAATGATTTTATTACAAGTTGTGTCATATAAAACTTGATAATTGCAACAGAAGGGTTTTTAATTAATTTATAAGTGATTGATTTTATATGTACGTTCGAATCCGTTTAATTAGGCAACCGGTTAAATTTAATCAATAAATTATTTATTAAAATTTAATTAATTTCGGTTTTACTGCTCGGACCCGTGTTAACTCGGGCACATTACATAGCGTTACAAATAAACATGGAAAAATTTCAAAAACCCCAGATCTTCTTAAGGTTCACGAAGTTTTTCTGACGTTTTTACCTGTGCAAAAATTTTTATAGCGATTCTAATACAACTTTAATGACTCGCGACTAACGCTTAATCGTTTTCAATGGGATTTTTTGTATCGAATTAATTTAATCATTCTAAACTTCTAATACACGGGTTTGACATCTGTAAAATTAATTACTTACTTTCCGATGTCATAAACAATTTCTAATATATTTTTTTAATTAATAGATTTTATTATATAGAGTAAAAACTGCTTGGGCAAACACTCGCATTCGATGGGCAGCTGTCAAAATGGGAAAAATTATGTCTAACATAATTTTTTATTTCTATTACCGGGACAGCCTAGTTCTGTGGGGGCCCCTATTTTGTGCGGGCCCTGGGCACAGGCCCCAAATGCCCTTATGTAAATCAGGCCCTGATGTCATCAAAGAACTGATTAGTATGTGACCCCAGTTAAAATTAGTGCATGGAAAGCCCAAGCACTCATAAAGTCAGGGTTTAGTAAAAAGATGTAATTAAGACGTAGAAAATATGCTTAGTTCTTGGTTGAACTTAGTTTCGGGAACTTATAGACGGCTGAGCGGTCATAGTGGCAACCTACCGCTCTGGGGACTCGGAATCGAATCCGGACAGGTTAAAAACTCCCGAGGAATTTTTCGGGAGGTTTCATCTGGATATGTCAAGTTCCATTCCTCATTGCTCCACTGTGGGTCTGGCCGAACTCATAATTGACTTGCTTAGAAAGAGGTCCTCTTAGTGCCCGCAGGGCAGAGTTTAAGAAAAAAGCTTCAGGAACTTTTATAATTTTTTTGTCTATCCGAAATTTATTTTCATTATCAAAAATCGACTCGTCAGGTTTCTCTATCTCAATAAAATTAAACATCACTTTAGCTGAAGTCCGATGACATTCAGATATAAAGTTTGGCTATTCTTAATAGCGAGGTTGATGCCGAAGTTTTAAACGCAAAAACGTGTACGTCGAACGTTCAGCGCCGCTTTCCTGCAAGCCTACAAGTTTGACAATGGTGTTTGGAAAGTCAGTTGAATCGTGCTCGACATTCCAAACGCCATTGTCAAACTTCTAGGCTTACAGGAAAGCGGCGCTGAACGTTCGACGTACACGTTTTTGCGTTTAAAACTTCGGCGTCAACCTCGCTATTTTAAATCTGGCAACCTTATGTCGAATAATTTCACGCCATCTTACATTAAGAAAAATAATAAAAATTTGTAAAATTTATTTTATTACGACTGATTTTTTGATTTAAATATTAATTAATATTAAAAAATTATTAACATTATTTAGACTGGTTAAAATTTAACGAGTTGTTTTTCCGACAGAGGGCATTGTCGATCTTACGGTTGAGGAAGTAAGCACGTGTTGGTGTTGACATTCAGTAAACATGAACGTTCAAATCAAACTCTGAAATGTCCAGACCACCGCCCGATCCCATATTTACTCTGAGACATCACACTGGTGAAGTTACGAGTCTTAGTTTCGTCGACGTATTATCTGATTATCCTCATCTTTTATCCGGTAGCACAACTGGTGAAGTTTTCCTTTGGAATTTGAAGGTATCAATTAAAATTCCACTTCTATAATTGAATTCTAAATTTTTCCTAGACTTATTCGTGGTCCTAACAGCCATTTTGGATTAAGATCAGTTCGGTTCAAATTAATGTATAATATATGAGGCATAAATAGGTACAAAGGCAGCTCTGAATGAGGCCCCCAAATTTTAGTTCCTCAAAGTCCTCAACCACTTCATTGGTATCTTTGTCTTATACCTTTATTATAAAAATGATAAGATGTGAATTTTGAACGAGGAATTTGCCATCCCAGAATTGTACACATACCTGTACAAGTAAAAGAAGTCAATAGAACTACAACTGTACGTGTGACCCTTTGCCTACTCTCCATGCTCCGCATGTTGTGCGCTTCGGTGTGAGTGACAGCAAGCACCGAAGCACCTGTGTGAGGCAATACCCCACCTCTCTCTAAAACTGTATATCAAATACTCCATGAACATCCAAGAAGACTACTCAAAGCATGGGCCAAATAGCAAAACACAATACTCTTAGTGGAGCAATGTGACTCCTGATTGCACATGACCTGGAAGCAAGCTGTATCTTGCAAATGGTCAGGTGTACAGGTATGGTTCATTTGACTTTCTTGCTCTTATGAGTATAGTCTACATTTCTTTGTTGTGTGTAAAAGTACGGCGTTTATCTTAATATCGTGCCACCATAACACCTAAACAGTGAAGCTTGTAGTTTTGTAGTAGTTCTCAATTGGAACTTAATACTTTTAATATGACAAATTAGATTCACTTTAATTTTATTTATAGACCTACAGAGTTGACGATAAATTGGAAGCACACGAAAAGAAACACATTCTGTGGGTCGAATCTCTTGGAAATAATATTTTCACGCAAGGGCGGGACGGTTTAGTGAACATCTGGAACTACGACGACGACGAAATGGAAAATTAGTAGTAAGTAAACAATATAATTTATGTATATTTTGTTTCTAACAGTTTCCATTGCCGAATTTTTATTTTAGATTCAAAGAAAGATGTTATCACTATTATTATATAAACAACTCGACAAACCTGATCAAAACCGATCTGCCAAATTATCGCTATTGCTCTTAAATTAATCGAATAGCACGATTACCGAGAAAATCTTGTGCAAGATTCATGTAGTAGTCGCACTTGCAACACTAGTCAAGAGCCAAATTTCATCTGGGAAAATATTAACAAATTCTTAGTGTTTTTGGTTTACTGAATGTGAATTTGACTTAAACAATAATAATCAACACACATTTTATTATATTATTAATTAATCAACACACAAAATTGTTAGGGATTAAAACTTGAACTATGTCTTGTATACTTCAGGACTCATAATGTGAAACTTTTTGTGTTTTTATGTCATTCTATTGCCATGAAACTTATTTAAACTAAAAACATTCATCTATCCATCAGCATTTCTTTTATGATTTTTGTCAGGACAGGCTGAAAATGTGGAGTTTTCCAGGTTTTCTCCACATCTTTAATGCCTAAATAGGGGCCAGTTACCTTTAAAAGACCTCCTGGAAGACATCTCCAGTCAGATCGCCCAAGTGTTGCATTGCTGTGACTAAACAAACCATCAAATCCTCCTGTTCCACAGCCTTAGAGATCATGACACATTGCTTGATGGGTGGCATAGTCCTCTTTCTCGTCCTCCAGATGTAACACCCGGACACTCTATGCAAGTTTTATGAGTTTGTAATGAAAGATCTCCCATACTATCAGTTGTGGCACAGTGAGCACCCTGCTTAATCCACTGGTTGATTACATAGACTCTGTGTTATTGCAGTTTCTACATATTTTGTCAGGTATGGTGGGTCTTCTGGAACATTGTGCGTCATGTATATTAACCATTCACCTGAATTTAGTAACAAACAGTCTAATATTGGAACTGGTAGGAACAGACTTAATGAATTTCTGGGTGAGGATTGTTTGTACTTCTGTATGTTAATCCACTAAAACATGTGCAAACAACATCAGTTTTCTTTTCTTGGATCAGCATGTTTCACATGACCAGCATACAAATGATTTTATTACCATTTACAAAAATGGATTTAGACTTTTAGTAATGAATTGGTGATGAATTAATCAGACAATTACAGGTATGCACTGTGTAACGAGATACCATAACATTGTAATGGAGCTGAAAAATTCGTAGCCGCCTTTTGTACATTCAGATATATACTGGTTTTATTTGAATAATAATTGTCCTCAAACAGTAATCACAGATCATCCGTAAAGCTTGAAATAATAATACAGGTACACTGCCAAATTTCTGTCACTCTTGGTTCCAATGCATTGCTGGATTAACCATTTTTCTGGACTAACCAAGGTATAATTTGTCAACATATCTCTAACTCAGTAATTATACATCTCTCATGTGTCTAAAGTATACTATGGATTGCTAGAGACTTAATCTGTTAACGTTACTATAATGGCCAGGTGATCAAGTGAAAAACTCGTAAAAAATAGCACGAGTTAGCAAATGCTACAAGTTGGACAGTTCAACAAGCATAACTGGCAGCATCATGAAACTTCTTATGTTAATTTTCACAAGTTCTACAACACTGAGTTATTAGCGAGGTTGAGGCCGAAGTTTTCAACGCAAAAACGTGTACGTCGGAGGTTTGGCACCACTTTCCTGTAAGCCTAGAAGTTTGGCAATGGCCTTTGGAATGTCAATCATAATTCCACTGACTTTCCAAACGCCATTGCTAAACTTCTAGGCTTACAGGAAAGCGGTGCTGAACGTCCAACATACATGTTTTCACGTTGAAAACTTCGGCCTCAACCTCGCTATTGTACATGTTTGATTCTTTTACATTTGTGCTGAAAATGGGGTTAAAAACATTAATATTTGATTTCCTTAAGCTAGTAGTACTTTGTATTAGATGTAATTTATGCAAAAACTGGACTTGTATTAACTTATATCTTGATCCTTACATAAATTTCTCTCTTACAGGAAGTATTCCAGCACCAACAGCTGGATTTTGTCGGTGTGATATTTCAAAATTAAAGAATTTGATTGCTGTACCAGGTGAGAAAGCTTTCCAAATAGATTTGTACGATCTTGAAAAATGTAGTTTGGTATCAACCCTCATACCAGAATCACCAGATAAATATGGAATGTGCATTTGTGTAAAATGGTTAAAGCCGGGAAACCATATTCTCTGTGGTTACGAAAATGGAAAAATTATCCTTTGGGACATAAATCAAGCAGCAGTATTGTCAGAATTAACATGTCACAAGGAACCAGTATTTGGATTAGATTTTGATGATTCTGTGAAGTGGGAAGGAATTACCTGTTCGGCAGAAGAAAAGCTTTGTGTATTTTCTATGAAAAATTTTTTGAGTCTGGTAGAAAAGAACTGCATTGTTTTGCCAACGACGGGTGCATCTTCTGTTGCAGTGAGACAGGATGGTAAAATTGTGGCATCTGGGGGATGGGATGGAATTATTCGCCTGTTTAGCTGGAAAACACTGAAACCACTTGCGTATCTAAATTTTCACAAATCAGCTATAAACTGTTTGAAATTTTATGATGGTAAATCAGAAAATCATGCAAAACTATTAGCTGCCGGCTCAAAAGACAAAAGGATAACACTCTGGTCCATATATAGAGATAAATGACAGTTTATTACTTCTTTGTACATGAAATTTCAATATAAACAAATTGCTTGGACACGTGTATCTTGGAAAAATATTTTGTTTTCACAAAATATCGTGTTGCAATCTTTTAATAGTAAAACTCAAAAAAAGAAAAATTGTCTTTATCGAGTACATTAACCATTTCTATTGCTACATTTTCGAAAGTTATCGTATTAAGATTTAAACAATCTTTATCACAATGTTCGTAAATGCACTTTTAACAGATATAGAAATCACAAGTATCTCATAAGTAAGAATAATCTTTAACTGCTGTCTATCAGGTATAATTTATGGTTTGACCGACATTTTGAGTATAAAAATTCAACATCTTTTTCTACGCAAGAAAATTTTATATTTTATAGGTCCATAACAAAATGTAGACAAGGTAAAGCATTTTGAATTGCACATGCAAATACCTTTGTTGACAAAGACCAAAGTATCTACACGACGATATATGCTTCATCTCCTCGACATTAATAGGAACATAGCAACCACACAACACGACAAGGTCTTTTCCGAAACAAAAAAAAAGGCAACTTAGAGTTTGATTTACATTTTACTTTGAATTTAAAATGTTCCAAGGCATGTGGAAAAGTACATCTTAAATTCAAAGTAATAGTGTTTATGATAATTGATTCTAGTATATTTTAACTATTTGAAATCCATATATACATACACAGAAAATTGCATTATTTAAATGATTCTACATCAATGTCTCCCTTTCATACAATGTTAAAACGAGCTATCCAGGATAAAATAGAGCAGAACTTGCCTTCAATGATCATCCTAGTAAAAAAGTTACATGCTTTACTTTCTTATTGAGCTAACATAATCATTTTGAATAATTTTCATTGTTTGTCAAGAGATTTGTTAAATTGAACATCTCTCGTCGTTAACATGCATATCTATTAATTCACAATACATTCAATTTTTTGATTGATACCCTAACTCATGGATTTTGTTAGATTAATTTCAAATTTTATAAAATTGTTTTACGTTAATTGTTTACAGTGATGGTTCTTAAACTTAGAACAAAATATTTCAATAAAAATAAATGGTTTTGTATTTATTTTTTGAAGAGTTATTGAAAATTATGTGATCAAATAAATAATGTGGATGTGAGAGTCTTCCTTAGTAAAAATATTTGTACATCAAATTTACATTGCATAAAAATTTCTTGATAATAATTACAGGGGATTGTTGAGATCTCTCGGGAGTAGTCCCAATGACTGGAGGCACACGGCAGCTGCCTGAGCCTTAGCATGTTTTTTATTTGGGCTGGAACACGTGGGTTGATAAACTACTCCATTAATCCTCACCTATTAAATACATTCTGATTTATTTAAATGGGACGTAAATGTATTATTGAGAAAATTATAAAATGAAAATTACCCGGAACAAAAATGTTTTTCTGTGGTCAGGTCCATTTTCATCAATAAGCTGGAACTCTGGAGCTCCCCATTTTCTCTTGGAACATAATTCCATCAGAGCAGAAACTGGATGTTTACCTAAAAATATTTGTAATCATATGATGAAAACCAAAAAACCCAATGGCACAAAGTTAGCTTTTTAATCTGTCTATAAGGCATAATCCAAATGTCAAGAGAAACAAAAACCTCACACTACAGTTCATGAAACAAGACATGCCAGTACTGGACTGTCTGACAACTACGAAATGGAATAATTCAAAATTAATTAGTAAAAACCCCTAATTAGGGAGAAAGAGACTAACAGAAGAAAAAGTTTGGTAGTGTTTGCACTGCTATATATATATCTGTTCAGATATCTCTGAATAGGGATACTTTAATGATCATCCTGTAAATGTATTTGCATGCATTGAAGATTAAAATTTGGCATGTAAAACCAGATATTTGAATTTTTGTGGTATGCTGGAGATCATCTTTCCATTACGTCTGCATTTCTCAAATTTTTATTGCCATATTTTGTCATGAGTATATGCAGGTCCAGTCTATAATTTAAGCAACTGGTAGCATGCGACATATTGACCAAACTGCTTGCATTAAAATTTAATGCAAGCAGTTTGGTGATTGAAAAATATCCACTTAATTTTAGTGTAGAAATAATACCAAGAACACATTAAAACTAAATTTGACCAAAATATGATAATAAGTTGAAACTGCAAAATGCCATCTACAGCTAAAAATAACAAATGTGAAACCAGACTTCACAAAATCAATTTCTTCCATCTCATTTCAATAATTATAAAGTTGAAATTGAAACCAAAAAATTGTTTTGCATGTTACTTGTTTTTTTAATATTTGCATTAAAATAAATTACTAACATTTAAACAGGAATAAATTCTCCCAAATTATCTTTACGTGAGATGTGTGTGCTATTATTACTAAACTTATTAAAACTTTAGAACGGGTTTTCAATCTTTTTTACCCGTGGACCTTTTCACCTTAGTTTTCTTTTTTTGTGTGGACCCCCATAGACATTGCACAGGAAAAAACTTTATATTTTTTTCATTACATTGTTTCAAATTGGAAAAATATTTTAATACTGAAGCTCTGAATTTCAGAAAAAGTAACTACTGTATTTATGGACTAGCACTTTTAATACCTCTTACCTTGTCAAGATGAAGTTTTGCACAGAACTGAAGGTTAGGGTTAAAATAAACTGATTAATGGCCAACCACTTAGCTTTTCCAAAGTCAACATCTTTTAAGGAAGAAAAGATGTTTGAAATGATAATCATTAGGAAATGAACAGTTCACGATCACAATTTCGCTTAAGGCTACCACTGATTACACAAAACAAGAACAACTGACAGCACTCTGACCAAAATTTATTGCATTGAATAGACATGTATGAATGTGTTGAATTTTGGTCTATTGTCATCAGCAAATTCCACACTGACTGCAGCTTGAATGACAAACTAATAGCATGTGTATCAATTGTTTTTTGCTGATAGAGCCAATGTCTGACTTCAACACATATAAGATAATGTATTTATCTTGAATTTGTCTCCCTATTTCAAATGTATTACTACTTGAAATATATTTTTTTATTATAAAAATCATTTTACAGCTAGAATTCTGTAGTCACAAGATTTTAAGATTTAAGACTCTCTTAAATCTTAAATTTTGTTCGCATGAATTTGAATTGATGCATTTAATACTTGAAATTTCCAGTTTTCTCAAAACAATTAAATATTTTATTATAAATTTTTAATTATAATAAATGATAAAGACTGAATAAAATAATGGAATATAATAACAACACCTAATTATTATTAGTTTAGACTAGAAAGTTCAACTTAAGAAACAAACCTTTAATATCCAACATCAAAATTTAACAAGAATAAACACTTTTAGCTAATTTATCATATAAACTGGCATACAAGTTGACTTTTTAAACTTGAGAAAGCTTTCTGAAACTAAAGACTGACTTTGCAGCAGGGACAAGTTCTGAACCTTTTCTGCAGAATATTAAGCAATTTCTATGCACCCATAAATATTCCCAACTAAAGCTCACAATTATGTTAATCTCTATATTAAATAAATTTATTAATAATAATTCAGTATAAATGAATATTACACAAACTATCCAACAACTGATGCGCCAACCATTCATCACTAAAGCAAAAGGCAGAGCACAAGCTGTGTAATATAATGTTTTACTACCATAAACTAAGTACCAGTTCATCATTGTACTATGCTCTATAAACTATGGAGTAATATAACAGTAGGTTTGATGTACTGTACAGTACAATGAATTTCTTATCAAAACAACTTGGCCTACTAAATATTTTTAGCAGTTGTTTGATGTCTTACCTGGACCCTATTGTTTGCATCCCTTTTTATGCAAGTGTCATATATGGAGCAGTTAGTGTCTCAAATGAAAGTTATATATTTATTATACATTTTGGGCATAGATTACCACATACGGTAGCCACACTTCTAATACTGTATGACTCAACCCCAAACATGTGATAGATTGAAACCAAAACTTTGAGCTGAAAATCTTGAGAATGACTTGTATGCCAGCATACAATATAAATTATTTATCATTAGCTTCCAATCAAATAACAATATTCTAGAATTATCAATTCTTGGAGACCATAAGTTCTACTAATATTTCAGACTATGAAAAATGTCTCCCTAAGAACCTGCACTTGTATATCCAAATTTACCTAATTTATTAAACAATCTACATTCCCTAGTATCACCCATAACTTCAAACTGTCCCGCTCTTGTAATATAAGAAAGAATTAAAGAACAAAGATGATACATTAAATAACAGGATTACAACAGAAGGCTACTTTCCACAATGGAATCAATATTCAACTAATTGCCTCTTATCACAAGAAGATTTTTATTAGAGAATCTTTAAAAAATTTAATACAAAAGCCCTGTAACACCAACATTGGCAAACTAACTCAGTGTTCCACAACTGGTGTGCTGTCACATGGTGAAAGGTGCGACGTGAACTTTTACATATTCTGTTAATTTCAAGTTTTATTTATATATTTTTATCATAGTTGTTGTCTTTCTTATGCTTGTATTTCATTCTCTGCCGCAGCACTGATGAAATATGATGATGATTGTTTATTCTTTATTACAAGCATGCATTTTTATGTGTTCTAAGAAATTATATGTAAAATAAATTTGCTCACAGGTGTTGACGTCTGTTTAATAATAATAATAGGTTATTGGCATTACGTAATTCTATTAGTAGTATCATATCATACGTTTTTGAGGGGAATAACATTTTGGTGTGCTGTGTTGAGTCACGGCTGTGCCACAAGTAGAAAAAGGTTGCGGAATACTGAACTAACTGATATACAAAAACATATTTTATACAGAGAGAGGAAAAAATTCTTTTTTTTTTATAATTTTTTCACCACTATTCAATCTTTAAATCAGTGGAACAATGTTCTGTTTTAAATGCTTGTTTTCTTGAGAAAGCTTGATTGATCAAGTGAAAATTTTCACTAAAATTAAAATAAGAATGCTAAATATTCTTTATAACTCATTAAATTTTTCAGCCTACAACACTGAAAATAAGGGTACACTTTTTCTAATTCATTCATAACCATAGTTCTAGAATCCTATAACATAAACTACTCTCAACTGGAACCTAAAGATAGGTAATTAGATGGGCCAAAATGTTTTCTCGTTAGATTTTTACGTCAAATATCAACAATTTTAGTTTCTTAAATAATTAAAAGTTTAACATACTGAAATTACCTGAAAGATCTTTAGCAATTGGTTGCGGTGGAACTTTCTTTGATATGTCATCGTCTGATTTAAGACCTAATATAAAGTATTCAATAGAAAATGAACATTGTTTTTTGGAGAAAGATATTTAGCAGTGATCAGTAGCTTACCTCGCTTATCAGTTTTAATATCAAGAAGAAGAGGTTCAAGTACACCTTCCTTATTTTTTCCTAATCCCTCTCCAGGATTCCATCCCATTTTTCGTAAGAGATGCATACCTATACCTTCTCTAACAGGCATAGCTCTACTAAACTGATCCTAGAAGTATTACAAATAGTCTTAAAATATTCCACATCTGAAAGATGCTTCATCATACAATTTTATTTTAAATTATCTCAATACATAACATTCAATATCACTCCTTATCACTCAAGAATAAATTCTGTATGCAATGCTTAAATTTTAATTTAATAAAAAAAAAGTACTCTATACATTTAGAATTATGCTGTAGAGGGAAAAAATTAATCAAAATTATAATTAATGAGAAAATTTAATTATTTTATACTGTGAAATATTTCTTCTGAAAATTGATAAGATTTTCTTTGGAGTTAAATCTCATTTCTGAAAGAAAGCAGAACTAAAACAAGAAAAAAAAAAAAGAAATATCTTCATCTAATATAGCAACATATTTACTGATAAACGAATATAAATTTCAATATATTTACCATTTATATCATTTTGTTACAGAAAAATTAATATAAAAAATAAGTACACATGAATATGTATTTACAATACAAATGCTGTTTCTAAGTAACCAGAGCTGTGCAAGCAAAGTCTCAAATGACCACTGCTTGCCAATTCAGCTCTCTTACCTATTCTAATCGGAATGTCGGCAACGACGGAGTCACCTAGAACTTCTCTTCTGCAGTGCAATGGACAAATCGCAGCACATCGGGAAAGATTCTTTTGAAAGAATGCCTGCAACAAGCTCTCAGCCAATTACCTTTTTTTGTCACAAACTTGCTTAATGCTAGGCTACTGTGATATTCACTTTGTATATTTATAAAATAAAAAAATATACATATATATATAAGCAGTGAAAACTACAGTAGCCAAATTAGCCTAAACACGTTTGTAACATATTACATTAGTGGTCTAATTAATGTAGTAACTTTAAGATTAAAAATATCTCATTAAGGAAATTTGGAGAGAGCCTGTAGCAGGCTGATCAGAATTTGTGTGACATAATACATTAGTTGTCAGCAATAATGAATATTTTTTTAAAAAAATAAACAGTTTAGACTTATGCTATCTACATGTTAACTAAGAACTATTCTAGCAATTTAGTCCTATTAATAAATATTACTACTACTAAAATTTTTAAAATATGTTATTATATTAACATATTTTTTCTAATCTGAACTATATTAAAAAATATACATTAAATAACTTTGAATTCTTTTAATTTTATAAATCTTTACAACTAAAATAATTATTTATAAATATCTAATTTGGTCTCAAATTATTTACTAAAAATTATATCTATGTATATTTGCTGACAAAATATGTATTATAACTCATTATTAGATATAATATTTCAGATTTAATTTGCAGTTTATGTGAATACTGTTACAACTATTGTTCATTAGTAAAAGGTCAACTTGATTTGTCTGCCGTATATGCCATTTTTACTGAACATGCCATTTTCCTACTTGATTCATGGAGCTAGCAGTCAGCCATGCACTATATTTGCTATGGTGGCTGCTCACTGGCTGTCAATGACAGATGAAAACTTACATGTGGTAGGGTGTGTTTGTAAGTTTGGTAAATCAAGATACCAATGTTGACAGTGGTTATATGTGGGAAACCAGATGACCAAGGATGTTAAAGGTGCCTTGGTCCTCCAAGGCAGCCTACTGCTTTGGAGGACCAAGATCAAATCCATCATCTATTCAAACACAATTCAAACAAAACTTCAACTATAGCAATAGTGTCACATCAATAGTGATCAATGCCAATGCCTCTGCCATTTTTCTTCCAAATGTGACAGAATTCCACTTGATTCCTTCCTTCCCATATCTGCTAGTTTCTTCCCATAAGTTTGTTGTGCAAATTTATGGAAAGAAACTGGCAGATATGGACAAGAGCTGCCAGAAAGGAAGATACAACAGACAAATCAATTTGATGTAAAAGACACTGGGTTTGCTGTAAATTTCAACCTAAAATACTATTGTTTTATAGTAATCATCAGATTTATTATATTTGAAATGGACAACTGTTTCTTCAATCTTACTGATTTAATTTTATTCTATTCATAAACATCATTTTAAATTTTATTGAAATTTTCCTCAGTATTTAAATTAATATTTAAGATGAAGAGATTAAAATTAATTCACTCAAGGCTCAGGAGAAGGTGGCAGATCGAGATCAAGAGGATCTTGAAAAGTTGAGGATACAATGTTAAAAGAATCTTTGAGGAGGAGTCATAAACAAATCAGCAGCAATCCACAATCTGACTTGTAATGGAAGTGGAGACGTGCAAGTGAGAAATTAATTTATTCTAATGGTTTAAAGTGATAAATCATAAAAAGAAATTATATATTAATAGTTTAATTTGCTTGCAAATAATTATTTTATATGAAAACAATAAAATAAATACACAAATATTTTTTAAAAATTTATGAATAAAATAAAATAAATAATTTAAAAAAAAAATGAAAATCATATTTATAGGTTTATGATAATAAGGATCATTAAATTAAATTTTAATGATGATGATAATGATTTTAAAAAATGAGATATAATTATTTTCATGAAGAAATTCAAATACAAACAGATTATATGTATGAAAAATTATTAAAACTTCAAAGCAAAGAAACAAAATTTTTATATGCATAGCGTCTTGGTCAAATTTTAAGAATAACCACATAAGAATGACAAACAGGATGTCTACAATATAGTGATCAATAACATTTAACCCATCGAATCAACAAATGTAAGAGTTAATGAATGTTTTTAGCCACAATTCATTTATTTGCTGGATACAATATTGTTGATCACTATATTTTAAGAATAATTTAGCTTTTGTGAATGTTTATATGAATGTGTATGTATGTATGTGTATATATGTAACAGTTTAATAATAATGTTTTGTTATTGATATCAGCTTAAGTATTGTTTTTTGCAAATTAAATTTGAAACTGTTTTAAAAATAAATTGTTTGTTTTTGGGCAACAACCTTAACCAATTAAATGAATTTTAAAAATTGTATGAAATGTTATTTCTGTGTATTTTTCTACAAATACTAATCATACCTTCTTTACCCAAACTGGAACGGGTCCAGTTAATTCTTCTGGACTAAGAAGCCGTATATCAGTACTACCTGTATATTGACCAGGAAGTTGTTTAGACTGTACCCAGGCTTGCATCTTAAAAATTTTTTAAAAATAAATAAAATAATGAAAAGTTTAAACTTAGTATGATGAACATAATTCAACTGAATTATTCCTAAATCAATAAAGAATTAAAGTTTTTACTTTTTGTTGGGACTGAAACATTTGGTTTAATGCTTCCACGTCATTTGGATTCTCTTGTAATTTCCGAATGGCTTTTAGCCTTTGAGAAACAATTGCAGAAAGATCCTAAAAAAACAACCATTTTTATTTTCTAATAATATAATGTATCATTGATGTAGGCAGCCCTCACCTTTCATATACATTTCTTACTATAAACTTAGTTTTGCAAAACACAATAATTTCTACTTTTATAATTATTATTATTATTATTATGTTGGGTTAAGTGAGAGATACTCGGTTAACACCGGTGGTTAAGTACTATGCCGGACCAAAGTCAAGGCATAGTAACCAAAACAGAAATTAAAGAAGTGTATCAGTGTGTGTGTCTGTATTCAGGAATTTTCTCACAATATGACATGTATTCAATATAGTGGCCTTCTGTAGAGTGATATATGTGTTTCTATTCAATTCTAATGTGCCCAGGCTTTTGTGTAGTGTGTGTGGTATGACACCTGTAGAGGAGAGAACAACAGGTACAATAAGCACCCTATCCATCCTCCACAGATGCCTTATTTCCTGGGCGAGTTCTGTGTACTTGCTAATTTTTTCAGTGCATGCGTTTTGTATATTGTGAGTGTTTGGAATGGATATGTCTATAATGTATGTGATTTTATTGTGTTTGTCAATGAGTGTGATGTCTGGTCTGTTGTGGTAAATTGTTTTATCTGTGATTATGGCTCTGTCGTAGTACATTTTGTGCTTGTTGTTTTCCAATACTGTCTGTGGAATGTATTTGTAGTATGGTTCGTGGATGTCTACTAATTTGTGTTTCTTTGCAAGCTCTTGGTGTATTATATTTGCTACTTGGTTATGTCTGTGTAAATAATCTGTCTGTGCCAAGAGCTTGCAACCAGAGGTGATGTGTTGTATAGTTTCTGGCATGATGTGACATTTTCTGCATGTGTCATTTGTGAGTGTTGCATCTTTGAGTATGTGTTTTCTGTAGTTTTTAGTATTTATGACCTGATCCTGTATGGCAATCATGAATCCTTCCGTCTCCCCAAAGAGGCATCCCCGAGCTAACCAGCTGTTTGACGCAGTTTTGTCAACAAAATCCTGGGCCAGATCGTAAGGATGCCTGCCATGGAGTGCCTTTCGAGCCCACAATTGCTTAATGGTGTCTATGCTTTTTATATGTTGTGTTGTGTCCATATGATGTGAGTGTAAGTTTAATGGTGTGTTATTTGAGTCTGCTAGAGTTACTGCTTTATGTAATTGTGATGTTTCTTGTTTTTTGTAGAAAAACTCTCGCAGTGACTGTATTTGTTTGTAGTGAAGGTTAACTATGTCAATCAGGCCACGTCCGCCATCTTTACGTGGAAGGGTTAATCTTTATTATTATTATTATGGTTTAAGTTAGATATACTCGGTTAACACCGGTGGCTGTGTACTATGCCGGACCAAAGTCAAGGCATAGTAACCAAAACAGAAATTAAAGAAGTGTATCAGTGTGTGTGTCTGTATTCAGGAATTTTCTCACAATATGACATGTATTCAATATAGTGGCCTTCTGTAGAGTGATATATGTGTTTCTATTCAATTCTAATGTGCCTAGGCTTTTGTGTAGTGTGTGTGGTATGACACCTGTAGAGGAGAGAACAACAGGTACAATAAGCACCCTATCCATCCTCCACAGATGCCTTATTTCCTGGGCGAGTTCTGTGTACTTGCTAATTTTTTCAGTGCATGCGTTTTGTATATTGTGAGTGTTTGGAATGGATATGTCTATAATGTATGTGATTTTATTGTGTTTGTCAATGAGTGTGATGTCTGGTCTGTTGTGGTAAATTGTTCTATCTGTGATTATGGCTCTGTCGTAGTACATTTTGTGCGTGTTGTTTTCCAATACTGTCTGTGGAATGTACTTGTAGTATGGCTCATGGATGTCTACTAATTTGTGTTTCTTTGCAAGCTTTTGGTGTATTATATTTGCTACTTGATTATGTCTGTGTAGATAATCTGTCTGTGCCAAGAGCTTGCAACCAGAAGTGATGTGTTGTATAGTTTCTGGCAAGACGTGACATTTTCTGCATGTGTCATTTGTGAGTGTTGCATCTTTGAGTATGTGTTTTCTGTAGTTTTTAGTATTTATGACCTGATCCTGTATGGCGATCATGAACCCTTCCGTCTCCCCAAAGAGGCATCCCCGAGCTAACCAGCTGTTTGACGCAGTTTTGTCAACAAAATCCTGGGCCAGGTCGTAAGGATGCCTGCCATGGAGTGCCTTTCGAGCCCACGATTGCTTAATGGTGTCTATGCCTTTTATATGTTGTGTTGTGTCCATATGATGTGAGTGTAAGTTTAATGGTGTGTTATTCGAATCTGCTAGAGTTACTGCTTTATGTAATTGTGATGTTTCTTGTTTCTTGTAGAAAAACTCTCGCAGCGACTGTATTTGTTTGTAGTGAAGGTTAACTATGTCAATCAGGCCACGTCCGCCATCTTTACGTGGAAGGGTTAATCTTTCTGTGGCGGATTTAGGATGATGTTGTTTATGCTTAGTAAGTGTTGTTCTTGTTTTCCTTTGGAGTTGCTCAAGATCTGTGTGAGTCCAATGTATAACTCCAAAAGAATATGTGAGTACTGGGATGACATATGTATTTATTGCTTTAACTGTGTGTTTTGCATTTAACTGTGTTCTGAGAATAGCATTTAGCCTACTTTGGTATTCTTTAATTAATCTTTGCTTTATTTGTGTATGTTCTGTTAGTTTGGCCTGTTGGAATCCTAAATACTTGTAGAACTCACCCTCTTCCATGGATTCAATAACGTCTCCATTTCCAAGCGCAAAATCTTCTTTCTTCAGGATTCCTTTTTCTATGTGAAGTGTTTTGCATTTATCTAGGCCAAATTCCATTTGTATGTCCTTGGTGTATGAATGTGTGATTTGTAGGAGTTGATGAAGTTGTTTTTGTGTGGATGCATAAAGTTTTATGTCATCCATGTACATGAGATGTGACAGTGTATACTGTGTTGTTTTTTCATGCCTGATATTGTAGCCATATTGTGTGTTGTTTAACATGTTGGATAATGGATTCAAGGCTAGGCAGAACCAGAGAGGACTCAAGGAATCTCCTTGAAAAATTCCTCGCCTAATAAAAATTTGGTTTGTTTGTATGAAAGTGTTATGAACCCTGAGATGTAGTGTTGTTCTCCAGTGCTGCATAGTGTTTTGAAAGAATGCAATGAGTGATGGATGTATTTTGTACATGTGTAGGATATGTAGCAGCCAACTGTGTGGAACACTGTCGAATGCTTTTCTGTAGTCTATATATGCCATGTGTATGTTTCTGTGTTGTCTGTGTGCTTGCCGTAGAATGACTGAATCTATGAGTAACTGTTCTTTGCATCCCCTGTGGTTTCTACGACAACCTTTTTGTTGTTCTGTAAGAATGTCGTGTTCTTCAATATGTTTGTATATTTTGTTTGTGATACAGGATGTCAATAATTTGTAGAGTGTTGGAAGACATGTAATTGGTCTGTATTGTGTGGGGTCTGTGGTATTGTTGTTTTTAGGTTTCATGTAGGTGATGCCCTGAGTAAGAAAATTTGGCATGTCTTGTGGATTGATGATGATGTGTGTTAGATGTTTAGCTAGTTCCTGGTGCAGTGATGTAAACTTTTTGTACCAGAAATTGTGAATGTTGTCTACACCAGGTGTCTTCCAGTTGTGTGTTCTGTTAACAGTGTATTGGAAATCATGTATGTTTATTTCAACACAGGGCATAGTTGGTATGTTGTGCAAGTTTCTGTTCTCCTCCTCGATCCAGCCTGCATCAGCATTGTGCGTGACAGCACTGGACCAAAGAGAAGACCAATATGTTGTGAGTTCTTCTTCTGTTGGTGTGCCACTGTGCTGTGTATCAGTGTTTGCTTTGTTATTAATTTGTCTGTAAAAGAGTTTTTCATTGTTTGTAAATAATTTATTTTGTTGTTTTCGTAGTGTACATGTTTTGTATCGTTTGAGTCTACGTGCTTTGGCAGCAAGTTTTTGTTTTAGTGTATCAATGTATTCTGTAATGCGTGTGTTGTGATGTTCATGTTTTGTGTGTGTTTTTATTTTCTTGAAAATGTTTTTGAGCTGTTTCCTTAATTTGGGTGTTATGTTGTTTTTAGTGTATTGTGTTAGCCTGCCTAATTGCTGTCTAATGTCATTAATTTGTGTTTCTATTCTTCTCTGCCAGGCAGGTTTGTGATAGAATTGTGTTTTCTGTGTATTTGTCTGTGATTGTACTTTCAGTCCATGGTGTGTCACTACTGTGACTGCCCCAGCATAAACTAATGTATGAATGTCTGCGAGTGTAGAAATTGAATGAATGTAGTGTGGTAGTAAGTGAGTGTTTACATAATTTAGTGTTTTTCCTACTTCCTTTGACGTGTTGATTTTTGGTATTCGTGGTCGTTGTGTGGGATCTGTACCTGTATATTTAGTGAGTGTTTCCTGAAATATAAGTGAGAGCGTATTAACTAAATCCAAGTCTATGTTATCAGTGATGGATGAGGAAGTGTCTGTAGTATCATTAGTGGTAATTGTTGTATGTGTGTTATTATCAATGCTTGTTGCTGGATTATCCTGACAGGTTACATGATCTTCATTAATGTTAGATGTTTCTGTCTGTTGATGTATTTGATCAGCAACCTGTTGTTTGATAAGTTCAAGTGTTGTTTGTGCAATAAGGTTGTTGTGTATAATTGTTCTTTTTTGATCAACAACCCTTTGTTCGGTGACAGTGAGATGAGGATACTGTTGTGTGAATCTATGGTGTAGTTGTTGTCTGTATGCTGTCATGTTTGTTTCGAGTTTTGTGATGGTGTAATAAGTACGGATGATAAACTCGTTCATTTCTACTGTCCATTTCATCCGTTGGCGTGGTTTTCCAGCCTTTGTGGTCTGTGGATGCATTGCCACAGAAACACCAAGGCTGGGTTGGTTCCTCACATCTGTTGAGGGCATTGCAGTAGCCATGCTTGGGCCGGTGCTGCTTTCGCCACCAGTAACCAAGGGAGACTGTGGCCTATTTTTCGAACGTGAGCCTCTGCCTAACCCACGAACGCGGACCTTGTTAACCCGGGCGACGTCCGAGCCGGTATCACACTTTGATCTAGTTATTACCATGATGAATATCTCCACAGAATGTGGGTGTGGTCACTCTTAGCTTCATTTCTCCCCATAGACCTTACTGGCATGGGTGTCCCTACCAGGAGCTTATGCTCCAGCCTGCATTGCCCTATGGATCAGTAAAATTACTGGGCTCTCCCACCACGACCAGGTGGTGACCACGGGAGAGTTATAATAATAATAATAATAATAATAATAATTACTACTACTAATTATCGTCACTCCTCTAATCTTTATAGATAATGAAGGAGTCATCCACATATAAATTATATTATACGTTCATTTGTTTTAAATACAAAGTGCTTCAAAGGAAGATTAACACTAATATGGAGGTAACTTGTTATGCATTAAATGTCCTCTGCATAGTTCTGCAAGAAGTCACAATCCAATTGTGGAGTTCTCAAAAAAGTATGGCCCTACTAACTCTGCCAGTGCCTGTGCATCTTCTCCATGTAAGTGTTGACATTTTTTTGAAGCATTCTATAATAAGGTCAAGCAATCCTCACCTTTTGGACAACTTTCTCTTCCATATACAATATTTTGATTCTCCATTTTTTGCACATCTAATTCAGATTTTCATTTAACAAAGAAAAATTTAAAGCTATTATTCAATGGTTTCTGCCAGTTTTGGTTTGGTAATGTCAAAATCATTTGTGAAAATTAATTTTTGTTTGTTTGTTTTCTGAACAGAAAAAAGTTATCTACATTTATCTATATATCTCTTATCTATAGTTTAAACAAAACATTTTATGTATTATAACATGTTCATTGTAGCAAATTAAAATTTTACTATCTCAATGAGAGAGTTCATAATTGCAAAATTACAAAAATGAAAGACTAATATAAAAATATTTGGAAGCCTTCAACATGTCCATTCCAACTGCCAAACACAATCAACACTAGACTTTTTGCAAAGAAAATTTTACAACTATTCAATGCCAGAGAAACTTTTAAACAATTTACATAAGTGTAGGCAGAAAAGATCCTATAAAGAAAGGTTGACTCAACTTGTGTTGATTGCATTCTGACTGTTGAAATGGATGATGTGTGAAAGTCTTAATATTTTTTATATCAATCTTTGTTTTTGTAAATTTATAATATATTTTATCCTGGATTTTTAAAATTTTAGAGTTCATAACTTTTCTTTTTAGCTTTCTGCAAATGGAACTCCATTTACCGTATTTTACGGACTATAAGACGCACTTTTTTCTTCGAAAAATTGCTTCCAAAATTCAGGTGCGTCTTATAGGTATTTTTTTAAAAAAATTGCTTAAAAATTAAGGTGTGTCTTATAGTCCGTAGCGTCTTATAGTCCGTAAAATACGGTACATGCTGATATTTTCATCACATTTTGTGGTGGGAAATTTAATGGTGAAGTTTCATACAACAGACTTGAACCACCCTGTACAAAATATAACTTTATTGTTTGACCTTTAAATATTTGACTTTCACATTTTTAGAAACATATTACATCTGAAAGCTGAAGATTGCATGTATAAAAATGAAAATTTGATGATATACTAGTTCAGGGCTGCCCAACCTTTTCATGCACAAGTTACTTTTTTTTCCTAAGAGCGACATTACAGTCCACTAGCACAAGAAAGTGGCACACCTGTTCTGCCATCAGTCACCAAACTATTAACAAATTATGTAGTGCTGTAAAGAAAGGATGCCAAGTACATTTGTCTCTAGATGCTGAGTCATCACAAGCACTATAAAATTGTTTAAACTGTATTATGTACTTACTGGAGTACACTGGAATATGAACAACTACTGGGACTGGTCACAGATTCTGAAACAAGAATAGACTCCATTTGCCATTGATAAAGGATTCCCAGCCAAGGGATTGTTTTTGCTTGCAACACTATCAATACTAGTGATGACATCTACCACGTTTTCCATTATTCAGCGAGACGTCAGCGAGATGTCAGCGCAGTGATAAAACTCGTTCCATATTTTAGCTCGCTTGCAGCGCCATCTCAAAACGCTTACAAAATTTCGTTAGCGAGGTTAAGAAGCGCTAACTTTTTGCTAAGAGAACAAGCGAAGATGGCGGCGCCATGTTTGACTGTTTTAATTGAACTAAATAATCAAAATTTTCTTTTAAATATTGATGAAAGAACTTATGAAAATTTTCAAACAGGTAAAAATAAATATATTTTAACTTTTGTCTATCTGAATGAGTTTGACAGGCGTAATTGTCTCTTTTCGTCTTCGTATGTCAGATACGTAAACTGAATTTCTTACTTATCTTATTTGTATCTTGATTTTAGATATCAAGTAATAATATAATAATTAGCAATTGTAGAATTTCGTCGAATGGCAATTATGTAAAAATAAATTTTAAGGGAAACACCATTTAATCACTTCGTGATCTAGAATACAAACTTTTTTGACGACCGATCTTTCTTTGTAGGCTACTTGGTCATCAAAAGATTTTATAATTAGCATTATATAACCCACATGTCAAAACTTGTAAAACCATGTAAAACCATTATATAAATTTTATTTTTTATTACCTATATTTTATAATGCAATCTATGGCATTATAAAATATTAGGTAATTATCAGTAATTAATTATTTACTGAGTATAATTTTGTTTTAAAACTAGTAAATGCTTCATATTTTCATTAGGAACAGCAACCAATATAAAAAATTATTTTAAAGAACTCCTGACATCATTCGGTGCAGCTGACCTAGGCTTGCGTGAAGGCACAGACATTCTTAATTGGAAACAAATAAAGTTATGGAAAGTATTTTCTGAAAATAATGGAACTTTCGGTAAGTACATTTAATCTGAAAAATAATTAATTGATAACTTGTATGCAAGTATAATGAAATTGTATGACATTGTTTTTAGAATGTGGAGAACAAATTCTCATTATTGATGACAATCATACTGATCTACAAGAAAACTCTGTTGTGGTCAGCTCTCCAGGTCCTTCAAAAAGAAAGGATAATAAAAGTAAAGGTAATTGTGATGGGTATACATGATTTCAAATATTTACCAAAGTAACAGATCTTACAAATTAATTTAAATATTTGCTTGCAGCAGAATGGACTGATGCAGCAGTAAAACTGTTAATAGCAACTAGAATAGATTTGGAAGAAGACTTTCAAAAACCTCAAGTAAAAACAAAGCTTTGGGCTAAAATAGCAGATAAATTATGCAAAGAGGGTTTTGCATTTACAGGTTCAGATTGTGACCACAAGTGGAGAAATCTCATGATTACATACAGGAAAAACGTTGATAAAAGCAAAACGTCTGGAGAAGGCAAAATACGTTGGGAATATTTTAAAGAATTGCATGAAACTTTTGGTAGGAATATTAACACAAATCCGCCAATTAATTATATGAAATCTTCATCAAAAATTAATTCCAAAAGCATAGATTTTATGAATGAATGTACTCAAGGTGTGCTAACTGAAATTACATGTGCCCAAAACAGAGATTGTGTCAGTATTACAAGTACTGAAAATTCGACAGTTCCAGTAAATCCAGCTCCCGTGGCCACTCAAACCTCTTGTACACAGTTATTGAATAATGAAAATGATTGTATAGCTAATCTGAAAGAAAATGATAAAAGTGAATTAATTCAAAGTAGAAAAAGAAATCGGAATGAGCCACCATTGTGGTATGTTGAAGATATGAAACGCAGGGATAGGAAGAGAGAGGAGAGAGAAATAAAGGAAGACGAAAGATGGCAGGAACATAAGGAATTGGAGACTAGGAAAATACAGGTTTTGGAAAAACTAGTTGGATTATTACAAAATGTACCAAAAACAAATTCAAATTAATAAAATTTTTATTTGCTTAAAACTAATGTTGATATAAATCATTTGTACATTTTTTCTTAAGAGAATAATGTGAATTTAATTTAATGTAAGTAGACCACAAGTGTTATTAATAAAACATTACACAAAAATTTAGCTAATTCTTAAAACAATTCTAACCAAAAAAGGGATTAAATGTTTTATAACAATTATTTATCTGAATAAATATAAACTATTACAAGAAAATATGATTATTTTTGTCTGATTTGTGGTAAAAAAATATTATACACACTCTAAATTAAAAAGGTAATCTGCAATTTGATCCCTTTTATATGCACCACTGGCATTCTTATCAATATTTGCACCAGACTGTTCTGTACCGTGGCAAGAAAGTAAATCCAGTTGATCATATACGTCAGGTGAAGAATCATTATGCATAATACATAGGTTATGTAGAACGCAGGCAGCTACAATCACATCTGGAACAAATTCCCTTCTTCGTACATAGATGTAAATTAGCTTCCGAAATCGTCCAAACAGATGTGCAAAGGCTTGTTCTATTACGACTCGTGTAGAACTCAGAATTTTATTGAAGAACTTCTGCTTTCTTGTTAAATGACCATTGTTTTTATATGGTGTCATTATTTTATTGTTCAATGGGTAGGCACAGTCACCAAGAATGTGGCAGTCTGAAGGGATAAAATCCTCTCTCTCTTCCATATTTTTAAATAACGGACTGTTTCTAAAAACTCTAGCATCATTTGCAGAGCCTGGCCAACCTGCATAAATGTCCAAAAATTTCAACTCATGATCACATACAGCCTGTAGGATTACACTAGGATAACCTTTTCTATTTATATGATCATTTTTTTCTTCTTTATTCACAGAAAAGGCAATATGGGTGCCATCGATGCAACCGATTGTTCCTGGAAATGGTTTCACTCTAAGTTTCTCAAATCCTTGTCTTATCCTCTCAATCTCAAAACCCTGTGGCATCCTAATGACTGAGATTGACAAAGCACAGATTGATGTACAGAATTTTGTAAATTCTCTGTGGCCACTAGCAAATCCTAACCCGAAGCGGTCACATACACCACGGTAGCTCTCCTGGTTCCCCATAAACCACAGAGAAAATAAAACAGATGTTTCCTTAGGAATTCGTGCTTTTCTCCTTGCTGGTTCCTGTGGCAGCATAGATAGCAAAATCTAAAAAAAAAAAAATAATGCCAAAGTTAGTATGTAAATCTATAAAATTTAAAATAGTATGAAATATGTACAGGATTCCTACTTAAATTTGTTTTAAATTCCCTGACTCTCACAGTCCCTTACAGTATAGCACATTAACAAAACAAAATTCTCAAAACTTTTTAACTAGTTATTTTTTCTAATTACAGTAATATATTTTATAATCACCGAGTTTGTAAAATTAAAAATAAAAGAAAAAAGATAGAATTATGGCATGTCTTCTCTACATAAACGTAAAATGTTTTATTAAATAAAAGTAATTTATCCTGTTATTAATCCACAACTGTAAAACTTTATGGTTTTGAAAAATGAAAGAAAAAAAAAATCCATTATTTATATAGGTCTACAATTATTTGAAACTGCAGCCCAACAAATCACGTATAATCCATGCACAAAAGTATAAATTATATTAAAATTTTCCTTAATAAATTTCTCAAACTTTATAAAATATTAATAAAGTGGGAAAAAGTTTCAGAAATCAGAAATTTTGTTTTGTTATGCAGTCAAAATAATATATTTGAATGGTGGTATTTGTCATTTATCATTTTTGGTTCTTTGTTATTTTTTTAATCAATTCATTAACACCTGTCCTCAAATTGAGTGTAAATTTGAGCGATAGAGATAGTTTTAAAAATATTTTAACTTTTTATCATTATTAGATTAAAATTAAACCAAAATAAATATATCTTTTGTCACTCACCTCGACGGTGCTTCTTGTTAGACGAAAATGGCTTTTGAAAATATCGTCGCTGTATCTTGGCACGATGTCATGCACGTAGCCAGATATTTTATATCTATCTTCCCTATATTCGTTAGAATCGATGGCTGCTATTAATGATGAGTCTTCTGGCTCATCATAGTCATTTTTGAAAAACTTCGAGTTTGGATTTACGACAGATTCAGAACAAATACTTAAAACATTTAGAACAGATGCAGTGAAAATGCCATCCATTTTAGTTAGCGGAATGTTAGCTGTTGTGTTCCTTCTAACACGTCAGCAGGAAGTTAAATATTTCACATATCCGCTAGCGGATAGCAAGCGCTACGCTGAATAACGGAAAACGTGGCTAGTGAGATATGAAACCTCCTGATATCACTCTCATCACATTAACTTTACTTAATTTATTTCTTATTAAAATCACTTGAAAAGCATGCCACAATTGATCGGTAGCTTGCAATTGACCGATTGAACAGCCCTGTACTAGTTAATGAAAAAATTTAAAAGAAATAGATCAGATTTCTCTTAAATCTAATAGGTTATTGTTGAATAATTGAAGCTAAAATAATCTTCAATTGTTCAATATTGCTCATCACAATTTCTTTTCTTTTGACAAAAATAAAGAATGTTTTTATGTATAAAGTTAGTAAATAATTTTTACTTTCTACAACACTTAATATATATATATCTGTTTAAACATTATCTAAATATATGGTAAGAGCTGCCTGAATTTAAAATAATCATAAAAATAGAAACTTTTTTATTTTAAACTATACAAACCATATCATGCATGCTAGTATTTTGTGAAACTGACTCAAAAAATGAGGTAGATTGCACAGCAGGAGCAAAAGTACTAATTACAGGTGCTGGTGGTGGTAGAGGAGGAGGGGGAGGAGGTGGTTCTTCTGGTTCTGGTGGTGTTGAAACAACCTCAGTTTGAGATTCAATCACAGAAACAGTATTTGCAGGTGAAGATTTAGAAGATTTAGTCGATGACTTAGAATCCTCTTCAACAGGAACCCACTGAAGTTCTTTAAGTCGATGCTGACTGCCACTAGAAACAGGAAACTGTGTGCGTAAACGAGCGGCATCTGCAACTTTTTCGGCAGGTGTTTTTACTGGTAGCTGTACGGCATTCTGTTTAAAAAATTTTATATTAATTTTCAATTATAAGCAAAATATTTATCTTTCAAATCAATAAAATTTCAACTGAAAAAGTTTATTACCTTAATATTTAGTTTTATCACTGGCTGATGCTCTTTAAGTTTAAAAGGATGATGTATAAATGGAGTGTCAATATCACTTTGTTTATCCTGACTACCATTACTAGAATTGTCCTCTTGATCTCTCTGTGATATAGCACGGCAAAAATCTAAAATGCAAGACAATTTCATACTAAAAACCTTTAAGTGTGTGAAAGTCGATATTTACTAACCATTATTTTGCTATATTAATTTTAACATTTAAATGGCTGAAAGAATTGTCTCGTATCAATTGTACTGACATCATAATTTGCAGTTATCAGAACTGAACAACATTCTACATATTTATGCATAGAAGTATAAGGTTATATTAGCAAGTTTTGATGTCATTAGCAAATGTTATTTCATTATATTTATTCTGAAATTTAAATAATAAAGAAAAGACCTTTTAGATCAATCATTCAGCCTCAACATATGATTATTATTATTTTAGCAGTATTTATATTAACAATTAGCATTTAAACAGCATACTTAATTGACAGCCAAGTGACTGAGGCAAGTTAAGACATCAGCATACTACTTTGGGACCTGAAACTGAATCCACGCAGGCAAAAAAGACCAGAATTTTTCACAGGTGGTCAGGCTGTCCCTTATCATACGGCCACACCCATTGTGGTCCTGGCTAAACCCACGAGGAAGATAATTAAAACGGCCCTCTTAGTGCCTTCAAGGCAGAAAGAACAAAAATAAATACTTAACTTTCAACTTTGCATTTCAAGTTTCAAAACTGATGGATTTATTTTATCATGCTTAGATATGTTTTGATAATTATTTAATTTACATCTAATTTCAAGTCAGATTTAATCTCATACACCATATTTTTGAAATCAAATTACACAAATATAATTATATTAAAACCCAATAATTATATTAAAGCCAAATGATTACCAGATTAGATTAAATTTAATAAAAGATGGCACCTAACACCCACCTCTAGGCCAAATTACTTAGCATTTAATTATTAATAGAAGTAATATAGCCTGATCTAATATGACTATCACTTGGCTTTAATCAAATTACACTTTAATTTTCATAAATAATTATTAGAATTTAAATTTCATAAAATAATATAAATGCAGATACCAGTTAATTCCTGAACAGATTTTCCTCCCGTCTTCAAAGACACCCGTTGTTCTGGCCGAATAGAATCAATATTAAATCCTTTTGGCAATGTTCCCTTTTCTAACATCATTAAGACATTTTTCTGAGCGACTTGAAGTAAACGAGCTTTATCTATTTTTTCACGAGCATCATAAGGCCTTTTTCTGGATGGTGATGGAGATCTGTTCGTAATGAATTCAATACAGTTTGAAAAATCTTTATGGATTTTAACTGATCTGAATATTTAATAAATTTAAACTAAATACTTTCAATAAAATAATGGGCTTTATCAAAATTATCCTAACTGTTTTTAAGATCTGTTTAAAGACATTCAAATAATATATATTCTTTACCTAGATCTCGATCTTTTAACTGTTTTTGAACTTTTTCTTTCATGATGTCTTGAAGAATGATGTCTGTAAGAAATGAATTATTAAATAATAGGATTATTAATATTTACATCCAATTCTTTTCACTTAGCATCATGTTCTAAATGATACAATAGCATTATTTACTGTATTTTAAAATACAGAATGTTCACTTTAACATTTATCCAGAGGTGCACACAACTTTCCAGCATTGCATGAGTATACAGTGAATTAGATTCACTGCAATGTTTATAGTAAAATAAATTAATTCATTCAAAAAGAAACATGTTTACATTGTGCTGTAGTTCTGTGGCAAGGAAATAAGCTATTTTTCCCACCTTTTCCACGCACAAAGATAGAAGAAAATCACTTTAAGAAAATTTACCATAACATACAAAGAACAAAATATAACATTTGCTTTATTTTATTATAGTATACATTCAAAACATCTTGGTCTTGGTACAGCTGGAAAATTCTTGTGGAGTTTAGGTGATTCTTGTGCATTTCATCTTGTTTCCCCATAAAGCATAATCATTTTACTGTAATGTTGGTGAGTACAGAACATTGTTGCAGTTCTCTACTAATTAGCAGACTGCATAATGTTGGCTCTTTTGTAGTGGCATCATGTGTTGCATCATGATTTGTAAAGATCACATTTTTAATTTGCATTTTGTTTTTATACTTGAAAAGTTTAAGTATTGCTGCAGAACTTCCGTATGATTTACACATGTTTCTTTTTGAATCAATTACCATATTTACTCAAATAATCCCTACCAAAGTAATCAGCGCATCCATTTTTTAAGACACTGATTCAAAAAAAACTTAGTTTATTACAGATTAAAAATAAATTTTACTAATTTATATTGTAACACAATAGCAATCTTCATTCTCGTTGTTCTGTAGCATTCAATATGGCAGCAATCAGATTAAAATCCCTGATATTAAAAGATAAAAATATCAAGGAAAAATAATTAAAGTATTTGTATATCTGATAAAAAGAAAATTATTTTGCAATTTGTAATAATGTATTTTATAATAAATTAACTTACTAATAAATTTGAATTAAACAAAGTAAAGTTCAAATTGCAGGTGATAACTGCTAATTGACCAATAGCTTAAACTAAGAGAAATATAGGTACAAAGATTATATAATGTCAATTTCTGACATATATTTAACTTTATTTATCCTCATTTTCATGAAATTACTCACATAAAAGTGTTTTATCAATATAATACTACTTGTAATAAGTAACTATAAATGACAATTTTATTAAGTAAAATCACCCAGTTAATTAATAACTCATAGCACTGTAGGTTTTGTCAGTTGCATCACCAAATTTGTTTTGAATAAACCATACATCCCAACTTTTTGTCATGAGTTTTTGGAATAAAATGTGCAGATTATTTGAGTATATACTGTAATTTATTTTACTGTAAACATTGCAGTGAAACTAATGCACCATAGGCTATGCATATGATTATGCAATGCTAGAAAGATCTCTTTTGTACCTGGATAAATGTTAAAGCGAACACCCTGTATAATCTGCTTTATATTAATATTAAATATAAACAAGAACATTATTTATTAATGATATTTAGTTTAAATTACTACTACTATTTACTTGTATAGCAATACAATCTGCCAATGGCTAAAGAAAACATTTATTCTAATAATGACATTAAAAGAAGAGAAGGCATGGAAGCATTTCTGTCGTCAGTACAGCCCTATCCTTGCCGTCTTGATGATGACCTTACTTGAATAAAATTTATTCAAGTAAGGTCATCAAATGACATTAAAAGTTGAAAACTTGAAAATTACCCATAAACTCCTACTAAAACACCGGATTGTAAATAATTCTTCACCCAAAAACCTATTAACCGGTGCCAGTCCACTTAAATTATATGGCAAACGTTTTCGGACACTTCACTTTTTTTTTTTAATTTTTAAATTTTATTCGGTTGGCACGTGCGTAACGGAAATATGACTTCGTTTGTTCGAAAATTCGTTGTAAGATTAGAAGGCTTGAGGAAGGGCGCAGTGAAGTGTCTGAAAACGTTTGCCATATAATTTAAGTGGACTGGCACCGGTTAATAGGTTTTTGGGTGAAGAATTATTGAAAATTACCTTTCTTTATCTTGACTCTTACTTCTACTTCTTCTATGTTTTTTTGACACCTTTTTCTTTTTCTTTTTATGTCTGTATTTTTCTTTCTTTTTCTTAACCTTCTTTTCTTTAGGAGTGTCCGAAATTTCCCCAGATGATTCTTCGAAGGAACACGAAAGTGAAGTTTTCTCAGTATTAGAAGTGATTTCACCTTCTTCCAAACTATCAACTTTTTCGGGTTTTTCTTGCTCCAGTTTGTGGGGTATCTGAATAGACTTTAGATCTTTAATTACAATTTTTCCTTTAGATTTTGATGATGTCTGTTTAGAGTCTTCTTTTGACTTTTCATTGACATTATTAGTTTTCTTTACATCTGACAAAGATGATTCCTCTACCGATTTTGAATTCTTTTCAATAGTCTCGGATTGGATTTTTGAATCTTCTACTGTCTTTTTACTTGTATCATTGGATTTTTCTTCTTTTAAGTTAGAAATTTCTTCTTCTGTCTTATCATCCGAAGAGCTACTGTTAAAATAATCTAATGAAACTATTGCTTGTTTCTCTTTTAGAGCTTTTGGCTTAATATCATTATCTTCCTTTTCTTTTTTAATCATAGAATTATTACTGTTTATCGAATCCATTAAGATTGTATTAATTATATTTAGATGATCAGATGATAGCTTACTCTTTTCTACTTTGTTTTGAATGTTTGCTGTTTCAGATAAATTAATGTCTCCATTATTTAAATTGTTAGTTTTTGTCAAATCACTTGTTTTAGATTTAACACAATCGTTGTCCTTTTTCTGCTCTGAAATATCAACTTCTTTACTTATTGTCTGAGTAACAGGAACCTGATCAGATTTCGAACTTGAGACAGTTTTACTTGTGTCAGAAACATTAGTTACACATGAAGAGTTTGCTTTTGTTAAATTATCTGAATCACTAATATCTAATTTACTCCTTTTATTACTATGTTTTTCTTCATTTTGATCACTATGCTTTCTTTTTCTACTCTATAATTAAAAATCATTTCTCTTTAAATAGAAATAGAAATTAAATGGCATTTTATTTATTAATTCAATCAATAAATATATTAATTATAACAATACTTCATTTGTTGTTACCCAACATCCATTTCCAAAATCTTACAGCCAATGCACAAGTAGCAAAATTATGACAACAGTAAGCATTGACAACAGGATTAACTAACCACCTCAACTGTAAAGACCCTAAGAGATAATTGGAAGAAAAAGTCATTGGCACTGATTGTTATATTGATTTTGCTACCCTTGTGCATTAGCCTTAAGACAGTACAGCAGAGCATCGTTTATCTGAAAGCCGATCAACTGAAACATCGGTTAACCGAAAGCTTTCCAGTCGGACTGTGTCGTGCCGAATCAAACATTTTTGATAATAGATTAACTTCTAAAGTATAATTTATTTGTTTTTATATTTTTTAATATATTTATTTTGTTTGTACAAAATAAAGAAATAATTTGTAACGATATGATAGCTTCGATTATTATTATAAAAATTTTCGTTAGGCTTAAAATCAACAAAAATTCAACACGAAGTGACACACAACAGAGAAAGATTTCAACGTAGGATAGGTTAATATATTTTTTTGTACATAATTGGTTATCCGAACAACCCCAGTCCCCAATTGATTCGGATAAACGACGCTCTACTGTAATTAGTGTTAACCAGTAATAATAATTATCTCTTTCAATCCTGACAGAAATGACCATCTAAGCCAGTTGTCACCTTTATTTTGCCATTTATACATATTAGTCTTTACAACATATACTTCATGTATGCAATTATACAATACAATTATAAAGAAATAGATGAATTAAGTGCTTAGCTCAAGTTTAGATATGCTTTTTATTAGGAGACATTTTGGTTTGATTTTATTCAAACAAAATGTGAAGTAAAAAGTTTATAATAAGGCTTGTTTGTAAGTTCACATACAGTATATAAGAATAAAAGCTAACATTAGCAATAATCTGTTAAATTTTGCAACTATTATAATAAAATCACACATCTATGTTAAGTAATAACAGCTGTTAAAAATATGCAAAAACTTTTTGTTCCATCCAATATAATCTTATTAACCACGGCATCTAAGAAGTGTGTGGAAGCAATGAAGCCTAAGAGGAAGTAATATCGACAACTGAGATGAAAAATTAAAAGGAAAAGTATCATGAAGCATGAAAGCCATACACTTGTGACAGATTTGAAGACCGTGTTTAAAATGCTGAAATTAGCAGTGTATGACCAGTATGTGCAATTTTCATTTCATTATATAGTATTTATGTATATTATTTTTATTTTCACGTTTTAATTTATTATTAGGGCATTTAATTGTGTTAATTATGTGTATTTGTTGTTTTAAGTTTATTAAAATGGGTATTGTGTAGGGTCAGGGAATGGATTAATTCACTTTCCATTATTTCAAATGGAAAAAATTGATTTGGAGTTCAAACAGCCTCCTGGAGTGAATTAAATTTGAAATACAAGACACAACTGTATTGTTAATACTCAATTTTAAGTTATAATTTTATTATTGGAAATTCTTTTTAAAGCAATTTTAGAACAAATTTTATTTATAGAATAGAATTTCAGAATGATTCAGTTATATTGTGTTACTTTTAAAGTTTTTCATGTGATTCTTTGAATGATTATTTTTTTTATTTATTTGCTTTTTTCACCCTGTGGCCACTAAGACGACCATATTTTTTCATACCCATTGTGGGTTTGGCAAAGTCCACAAGGGACGGTTGGAGTGAAGGACAGGACAGATCATCCGTGAAAAATTTCTGGAGTTTTTCAATTGGTTTTAAAGTTAATAGAAAAGCATGATAAAATCTATAATCCCAATGATACTGATAACAGTGTTGAATTTCCAGATACACAAACAATCTAGACTCTAAAACTATTAATTCTTTGATAATGTTCTGGTTCTATCTTTACACACACACAATATGTGTGTAGACTTTCTAGCATTATATGTAATTTTATCTATTTTGATAATATTGTTTTATTCTTTTATTTATGTTATCATATACAACTAAATACAATTTATCAAAAGTTATTTTTGGATAAAAAAATTATCATATTTTTTTTTATTGATTGATAAAAAAGAATAAGAGATTTGAATAACACTTCATTTTTTTCTTCTATACAGAGATTTTAATAATAGCAATTAAATTTCCAATCATTGTTGCCCTTTCTGCCTTTTTTAAGTCCCTTTGATGATGGAAGCAAAAAAAAAAGTCCCAGCGAATTCTTCTTATACAGCACTTTGTATTTTTTAGTAAATAGATTTTATAATTTTGTAATTTCAGAATACAAAATGAGTCACCAACCTATGGCTTTCGGGCCAAATAAGGCTCTCCCAAAGCATATTTATTTAGTCTGCATAGTTTGTTTTCATTTACATGTTTTATCATTAACATTCAAACTAATTTAAACAATAAACTTTCAGATATTTTTAGAACATTTAGAATTTATATATATATATGTTAACTTTTATTTATTTGTGGAAGACTTAAATATTTTAGAACAGCCTACATCGATATTTTGAAGAGTCCGAAATATCGGTGTAGGTTCTGTCGCAGATTGTACCTTTATTGAAGAGGGATCGGCGAGAATTCCAATCCAAAGTACATTTAAATAAAATATCTGAGAATTAATCGTCTTCTTAGTAATTCTTGAACTCAGGTAAACATTGGATTTGAAGGACATAGCATTTCAGTTTATTCATCCAAAAACTCCTTTTAGGTGGTTATAAAAGTGACTAATTATATCCAGCAAATATTGCTAATTTTAGCTTCCAATTAAAGGATTTAATCTGTTCTTGTGAGACTTTAGACATATTAGTGGTGACATTGCAGCTGTAAATCTAGATGAAGTGAATATTTTTTTAATTTTTATTTTATGGTGTTTTTATCTATTGCATTGTGTGCAAAATGTCTGGATTTTACAATCTTTGTTTTCTGAATTAACAATATTATTCTTGCTCAATATAATCAGCATCTCACCCATTTTCTTTTTCTTAACTTATTTTTGTTAATTCCCACAAGTTCTTGAACAACTCTGGCTACAGAACGAAGTATTTCAGCCATTATTCTATCAAATTATTGCATTGCTTTCTATGTTCATGTAAATGCTTTGCTTATATTAGAGAACACTATCAAATATTATTGTGGTATTTACTCATAAGAAAACTATTGTCATATCAATGCAGTTTGTTAATGTTAAGATCAAGTTGTTCCAGAATTTCTGGTTTTAGAGTCATACATAAAATGTGATGGTAATAAAGGAGTATAGTTCCCATAGCTGTGCATTAGTATATTTAATACAGCTTAGGAACATTGTAATAAAGTCATAACACCAGATCTTTTAGGCTATAACTTTGCTAATTAAACACATAGATGTAAAGAAATCTGAACTAAAGGTAGTCAATTAAGTCTCCAGATTTAATAATTGGAATTAAATGAATGAATTAAAAGTATTGTGGAAGAAAAGATTGATCCAGAGTGGAATTCAAACCCACAGCTCATGCTTACTATGAGATATGTTGCCAATTTCACTATCAAGATCTCTGTCTGATCTTTGCTCCCAGATATTTAATAATTCTAATTATTAAATTTAATACAAGATGGCAATGTAATCATCTATCTTTAGCCCAATTTACTTTATATCTATGTATTTATTAATAATTAATGGAGTGATGACTTGAAGAGTTATCTTTCAATTAATTTATATTTATCATTTGATCATGAAGCTGATTTATTTTTATGCTGACTAGTCTTGTTAATTGAGTTGTTAATATATAGATGATTTAATTAATTAAGGTATTTTATTAACACAGAGTCGTGGAAACAAGTAAGAAAGCAACTACAAGGGCAGATCAAAAAGTAAGTTGCATTTCCAAGTTATGGCCATTTATTAAACCACCTATACAAAAGCAACACGGCTATGACAGCATACAATGTAAGTTCACTTTTCCACATACTTCCCAAGAGATTCTAAACATTTCTCCGAACGAACAACCAACTTTTCGATTCCAGATGCATAGAAATCTCCAGTGCTATGATGTGGGACCCATCTTTGACACAGTTTACAAAATCCAAGGTCCTTGTGAACAATGGAGAACACACTGCCATATGAAATGTTCAGCATGTTGGCAATTTCCCGCAGTTTTATGCGCCGATTCTCTCTAATGATTGCATCCACACGGTCAACACTTGCAACAGTACTGGACGTTACGGGCCTGCCTTTGCGATATTCGTCCATGATATCCATGCGTCTGGCTTCAAATTGTTGACACCACTTTACAATACCTTGCCGAGAAATTGCACGCTCACCATATACAGCAGTGATTTCACAATGAATGTCCATGCAATTAATCTGTTTGGCCCATAGAAATCTGATTGTTGCACGCACCTCCAATGTGGAGTAAACATCCAGTTGACGTGCCATTAATCCTAGCCCGTTATCCACACACAAGACAGGAAACCACACCAACCTTCCTATCGGACATCTGAGCAGTTACTATCCCTTTCTCTGCATTGCCCAAGATTACGACACACAGCGCGCTCTTGCGGCAAGTTAGTGCAACTTACTTTTTGATCTGCTCTCGTACTTATACATTCAAATCCACCAGAAACTGTATTGAGAGATATTTTAATCTTTATGTGGAATTAATTATTCTTAATTTTTATTAATTCACTTCAACTTTATTATAAAATTGAAATTATAATGATAATCCTGGAATGAGCAGCTACACAGAAAGTTAGTCTGTTTTTTTATGGCAGCAATGGCATGAGCTAGAGTCAAATGTAAATAAACTTTTGAGTTATTGTTATGTTGTTTGTGTTTATTATATTTAACATTTGATGAACTCAAGTGATTTTTTTCACTGCATATGCTGTTTGAACTTTGAACATTGTTTGAACTCCAAAGTGAATTTTTGCCAGATTTAGCATTTGAAGTTAGAGTTTTTTGAAGTACCACCTGTATTTTTATCTTATATCAAATTATTACAATTAAGAAAGCTATTGCTATTATTTTTAAAGTAATTTATAACAGGAAATCACTTTTTATCACAAATAAAAGCTAACTTTATCTCTAAAAAATTTAGTTAAACCATTTACACTGTGAAAAATTTAAATCCATAGTCAAAGTTATAGCCATAAGCTTATTATAGCCCAATAAGAATCCAGCTATATTATTTGATTATTAAGATATATCAGATTTGATTTGATTTTATATATGATTACCCAAATATTTAGTTATTGTAAATATTAAATATGAATTATCCATATTTTATTGGATAGCCTTGTATTTCAGATGTATTCAATTTTTTAAAAACATCTGAAATTCATTCTTTAATGTCAAAATGAAGTATTTCTATAACAGTTAACAATTACATAAAAATTTATTTAATCTATTATTTGTTTTATAATAAATAAATAAACCAACTCACTTTATGCTTTCGATGACTTTCACTTGAGTGTTTACTTTTTTTCTTTCTTGATCTTTTATGTTTATGCTTTCTCTTTTTACTTTTCCTCTCTCTTTTCTTTTTCTTCTCAACATAACTATATTTGCTATCATTACTACTACTGTTTTCATTTGTTTCTACATTTGTTTTGATATCTGTCATTTGGTCCATTTTTTTTGCAAAGAATTCGGCTAATATATCACCCACTTGAAGCGGTGAATTAGTATTTTCTGTATCTTTCATCATAATTCCTAAAAAATTAAATAGAAATATCTAAAAATTTCACTTATAAAAATTCTAAAATTATATATTGATCATTTAAACATGACTTACTGTACAGAATTTCAATATAAAACATGTTAACTTATAGCACAAATTCTAGTCTGTCTTGCTAGAGAATGCAAATAAAGGATGTCCAAGTTACTGTGCAGTGAGAAATTTGTTAGATGTTAAAATTATACTTATGGCAATGCATACAAAACCCATAATTCATTCATCCTGTGTTTCCACTTTGCAGCAGATGGTGTTACTACTAACTCAAGAATGTTCTGTTTTTGGAAGACTTCTTTGCCAATTACATAATCTCCCATGAAATCTGGCTTGCTTGGTCACCAGAACTCACCCCTCCCAGATTTTGTGACCTCAGGCGAATGTTTCTGAAATTTGTTGTAGGAGAAACTGCAATTTTAATTTTAAAGTTCCCTTTTATTAAAACTTTACTTAAACCATTTCTACTGCACAATAACTTTTGAGACATATGTATATCCTTTCCACAACCTGTATGTCCATAAATTCATATTTTACAGGTAACAAAATCTAAACTGATTTTAGTGAATATATTACAAATTTTGTCCATAAAAATTAATGAATATATTATTTTATTTGTACAAAGTCTTTATTTGTATCAAAATGTAATCTGTAGACCGGCCTAGTATTTTTTCAAAATGCAATTCTATACTATTTACCCAGAGAAAACAATATTTTTACACATTGCATATCTCTTATACTGGATTAACTGGATTATCTTATACAGATAAACAAAATATATACAGTGGGTGATTGGTTAACGAACAAATTGGATAACAAACACTTTTGCGAAAGATTTTTATGATCGGACAACAAACACATGTTCAGATAACGAACACTTCACTGAATAAACATAAAAAGAAGCAACGAAAAATAATGAATGCTGATTGATTTTCCCTTGTCTTCAGGTAACAATTTGAAGCCTTTTGGAGTGCAGGAGATGTCAACATCAACGCTCAACCCGATACCGATCAGATAGTGTTTCCCCGAACTTTGAAACTCTCCATTGTAATTCCAGCTTTTTATTTACTTTTCTGACAAATAATTTTTTTATAGTCTTTGCGAGACTGTTGGGCACTCATTAAGTTTTGCGTCAGTTTTTATTTTCTAAAGGTGAGAGTTTAACTGTCCTATCGGGTATTCGTTAATGTTTTAATACTAAAATTTCAAATTACATTTGGGCCTCACATTTACATAATTCTTTTGTGCGCTAGCTGATTTCTGTTCTCTGAATTTTTGTGAGTGCTTTTCTGAACTTTTTATTTCAAAAAGAAACTGATATTATTATGGAGCCTAAAAAGAATTTAGTGTCAAGAACTGTGCTCACCATAGAAACCAAGCAAGAGCCAAAGTAGAGAGTGGGCAGAAGATGTCTGATGTTGCTAGGCAGTATGGCTTGAACAGGTCTACAGTAGACACAATCTTAGCTAAGAAAGATATAATCAAGAAGACTCAAGGAGCTAAAGGAGTAACAAAAATCACATCTGAGAAAATCACATGTTCCATCCATGAAAAAATAAAGAGATTGCTTTTAATTTGGATAAAAGAAAGGGAAATGAAAAAAAAAAACGTAACTAGTATGACTATCATTCAAGAGAAAGCTAGAGAAATTTTTGAATAACTAAAGAAACAAACTCCACATTCGTCATATGAGGAGATAGAATTCAAAGCTACCACTGGATGGTTTGCAAAGTTTAGAAGGAAAACTGGCATTAAACATGTGGTAATTCACAGTGAGTCTGCTAGTGCAGATAAAGAAGAAGCTGAGAAGTTCTGTCTGAAATTTGAAGAATTCATTAAAAAAGAAAGATATTGTCCACAACAAATTTTCAATTGTGATGAAACTGGTTTATTTTGGAAGCACATGCCAAACTGTACCTACATTACGAAAAAAGAGAAAAATATTCCTGGGCATAAACCCATGAAAGATCGATTGACGTTACTTTTGGGAGCTAATGCTAGCAGTGATATGAAGCTTATCCCGCTTCTTGTCTATCACTCTGAGAACCCTAGAGCATTCAAAAATGGAAAAACATGACTAATAAAAATGCAAGACTGTGTGTATATGTATTTTTATTATTATATATAAATAAATGTAGTAAGAAAGTATATATTTTTATTTTTTGGGGTCTCCAGAACGAATTAATCAAATTCCCATAAAAACCTATGGTAAATCGATAATCGGTTAATGAACAAAGTCTTGAAACAGATTATGTTCATTAACCAATCACCCATTGTACACATCTAAGATGACTTTTGTAAGTTAAGAAGTGGACAGAGGCCTAAGTGGCCCACATTTCAAATAAATTTGATAACCACTGTATTAATATATTACAGATCTAATGTGACAAAGACAATGAGATCAAAAAAACTGATTTTCATAATAAATGTAGTGTCTCACAGGATGCATTTGAAATAATAGGACAATCTTTGAAGCACTATGATACTCCAGTGTGTGGTGATTCTTTAGCACTATGATATTAAACATTAGTTTTATTTCAAAGGCAAGCTTTCGTTTACACAAATTAGTTATCAACTAGTCAGTCTTTGGATTATTTTACCTATTGTAATCAACCTGTGGACTATCAATGTTGATATGTGATTAAAACTATGTTTGGAGCTATGTTTAGAACACTTGAAACATAGTTCTATAATTTTTGACATACCCTTTTATATTGGATATACATTGTGTAAATTTTAGTAAAAAAAATACTGTATCATTACTAATATACATCAATTAATTAGTATTAATGTTATTTATATTATTTCCATATTATTTCATACTTGTGTGATATTTGAGAAGTCTTTTCTCAGGTCTAGAAATACACTACAAACTAATTTTACTGATTTCACTCAATGAAACAGTTTCAAATTATGTTACTTTCAAAACTGCAAATTAACATAGAATTCAATAACTTTTAACTTGAATTATGTAATCCTTTAAAAGTAAGGAACCAGATTACAAATTAAATCAAACATTCCAACTTAAACTTCAAAACAGTCTCTGACTTCTGCTTTCTTGAGAGTTCATTTAGTAACATTCATTTTCATACTTGAGTACTTTAGAATTCATTACTAATCCATATTCAAGGATGATCTATGATTTTGAGGATTCTAAGCAACCTGGAACTCCAAGAAAGCAGAGATTGGTGAAAAATTAGATACAGTATTACATATAAATCAGTTTTTGTATCTATCGTAATGATTAATATAGATTTGAATATCACTAAAATGAGCAACTTATTTAGTTCTATGTTTTTCTCTACAAAGTTAATGAAGAGTCTAATAAATTTTATTGATAACCAGATGGCTGAGAGACAGTTAAGGTGTTTGCCTATTGCTCTGAGGAACCCAAAACCAAATCCAAGCAAGTAACCCCATGATTTTTTGAAAGGGTAGTCTGTCCAAGATATGTCAGGCCTGTCACCATGCAACTGATTTTTCTGGATTTTCTTCATTTGCATAACACCCGAGTAGGAGTCGGTTCCCCACAGGACGGGCCACAACCTGAACACCGGTCGTGGGCCGCCCTGTCGACAGGCTACAACCCACAACCGGCATTTGGCGGCTTCATCTGCTCGGCCACTAGCGGGCAAGACGCAAGACAAAATTCTCGTCATACATAACACTTTCCTCGAATTGTACCTTTATTATTACACAAATTAGAAATGAATGAATAAATTACTTATTTATTTCAATCTTTAAAGGTATTTAAATAGTCTGAAATGGAAGAAAATCAATACAATCATGACATAAAGCTGAAAATATGAATTTTAATTTACATTAAATAAATTATGGCAATTTATCATAAAACCTGTAAATTATTTCATAAATTTCGGACATTTATTGATAATCGAGCAAATATGCAATACGAATTTATAAATTCGTTTAACTGCTTCGAAACTTTTCATTCGAAATAAAAAAACTTAAAAGAAATTTATAAAAAAAAAATCTCTGCTACCTGCTTTTGTCAAACGTTGTCGTCTGGCACCAACAGCGCCATCTCACAAATGTTTTATGAATATTACTTTTTTTATAATTTATATTTTCTATTTATATTTAAAATTTAATTATAATTTAGCGATAAAAATTAATTTCGTTAAATTATTGGTAATAATATGACTTTCGTACTTACTGTACTAAAAAAAAAATGATTGCTTACCCGAACACAATTTCATTTTTATTATCCTTCGGCTGTTGTGTCATTGTTATATATGTAAACCTCCAGGGGATAACCCACACCGAATTGCCCCTTGGCCTGGTTATGCGACCCCGCACCTCTGACCTTTTTTTTTTTTTTTTTTTTTTAACTCTTTCCGCCCTGTGGGCACTAAGAGGGCCTCTTATAGCAAGCCCATTATGGGTTCAGCCAGGCCCACAATGGGGCGGCCGGGTGGTGAGGGACGGGGACCGACATATCCGGACGGACCATCCCCCGAAAAATTCGTGGGGATTTTTCGACCCGTCCGGATTCGATCCCGGGTCCCCCAGGGCGGCAGGCTGCTAACCTTGACCGCTCGGCCATCCGGCCGCTACCTCTGACCTTTGTCGTGTTCCTTTGTCTTCGGTCAGTCATGTGTTAGCTGTAGTAGCACTTAGACATGAAGGCACAACGTTACATTGTATGGGGATACTATAGATTACCATTTATGGAATTTCGGGTCTTCGGGTATATATCTGAACTTAAGGGACCGAGAAGAGTTCAACGATACCCTACTTTGGACCGGAGACGAAAAATAAAAAGTTATACTTTTTTCCAGCGATCGCGCGATGATAGGGAGTCGCGTCGCTCTCTCCGCTAAGTCGGCCTCGCTATCGCGATCGGGAGTCGCGTCGCTTGCCGTTAAAATGCATTTTATGCCATCATCATCTCATCTTTACTGATAATAAAACTTTAACAACTTACACATCTACAGAGGATACTGTTGCTTAATGTTCTCGATCAATTTGAAGAAGGGGTCCACATTCTGTTGCTGCGCGTCACGGAGCCACAGATATTCGCACGGTTAATGTTACCTATGGCAGCGAACATGGCGGCGCTTGGGTTAGGTTAGTTTTGTTTCCGTTAGATTAACTATAATTTTAGTAGACGTTTCCTTTTTTTTTTTTTTTTTTTTTTTAATTTTGTTCACGAACTACCGTGAATCAATGTTTAGTGAATCAATCAATCAACTAGTGACGTTTAGCACATGGCGGCCTGTCGGCGGCTCCCCTCCGGGAGGTCAGTCGGGAGCACGAACAGTCGTTTGCTGCCATAAGTAACATTAACCGAAATGGTAAATATAACTTTCTTATTTTTCGTTTCCGGTCCAAAAATAGGGGGATCTGAACTGAGGGGACCGAGACGAGTTCAACAAAACCCTACTTTTGGACCGGAGACGAAAAATAAAAAAGTTATCATACTTTTTTCCGGCGATCGCGCGATGATCGGAAGTCGCATCGCTCTCTCCGCTCTCGTATCGCGTGTTTAATTTTCCGGGAGATTATCGTAGTTCGACGTCATGGTTTGTAGACTTTACCGCAAGATGGTAGTACTAGCAACTACGGTGCCGTCTGCGTGAGAGCATTAAAAAAGTATGATAACTTTTTTATTTTTCGTCTACGGTCCAAAAATAGGGTACAGTTGAACTCGTCTCGGTCCCCTGAGTTCAAATATAATCAAAGTCCTGAAATTCAATAGGTGGTAATCTACAGTACACCCCATTGGATTATCACACAGTTACGTTTCTATTATAATAGGTTACATTTAACTCCTACCCAAATACTATATAAATATAAATGTAGAAGTGTTTTTGTGTTATTAATCCCTTTATATTTAAAAATAAAACATGAAATTTTTATACGTAATCAAATGAAAAATTTATTATTTTCTATTGTTTAGATGCTTATAAATTCATCTTATATCATTTTCAACAAGAAAAATTGTAATATTGTTAAGCGTTATAAACAATTATTAAATAATAATAAAATATAAATAATGTCTTTATACACGAAGTTTTTATTCCTTTTACTAATTCTGGAGAAGTCTTTCTCGTTTCCTGTAAGTGAAAAATCATACAGCAATCTACTCGCTATTGAAAACGAGCGGAGTTCAAACACGGATGACTCCGAAGAAAATAAGAAATACGATAGATATAAAAAAATTATAGAAGATATAGAAATAATTCAAAAACTCGTTTCGGAAATAAAAGGAAAGAGAAAGATCGAAGGACTTAAAAGTGGACAGTCCCAAATAACAACAGAAACACCCATGCTTGATACCAATGAAATAAATGTCATCATAATTGTCGGATACTGTTTAGCAATGTCTGCCATCTTCGTAATAGGATTGTCCATCCTCGTCAAATCGAGTAAGCGCGTAGTAAAAACTGCGGCATCCCCCGAAGACACCATCGCGCGGCAGAGACGAATTAGTAAATTGCAAGCAGAAAAGATCAAATCGAAACGCATCGTCCACACCGAACCTTCGTCGTCTATGCAAATGCCATTCGATTTTGTAAAGGAACAACAAGATAACGAGGAATTACAACTGTTAAAAATTTGCATGAAGGACGAAGACATAATGAGTAAGAAAGAGACGAGTATTAAAAAAGAAAACGTTGATCTTCGAACCGGTATCGGTGAAGAAGATGTTAATATTAAGGGTGAAACGCCTTTAAATGTTTTAGAAGAATCTATTTACGAATATATTGAACAACCTACGAGTGAAGAAATTAAGATAAGCGGAGAAGACGAAGGCGACGAAGAAGAATCCGAATATGAAATTTTAGAATACGAGTATTTTGAAGAAGAAGTAGAAGGAGAATATGACGAGATCGATGAAATTAATTAATTACAAACCAATAAGAAAGAAAGTGAATTTAAACCAAGTAAATTTAATTAAAGAAGAAAATCAAATGTATCGTTTATTTCGTGATTTATGCAAACATTTTTTGTAATCGACCTGTTTAAAGTTATAAGTACTTCAACTGATTCAACTAATGAATGTAATAAGATGAACTGGTGATATCGAATGATATTATTACAGTTATGATTAATGTGAAAGATTTTACTTGTGGATAGCATTTACGCTGTGCTATAACATTGACATCTTCCCTGGAAATTAAGTCTTTGTAATAATTAGAAATATATAAAATTTATATAACAAAATGTTATAACAGATGGCGCCACGTACAATTTCATTTATTTGTTTTCATTGACAATACGAACGTTCTCTCTAAAATAAAATCTCACACAAGCCGGAAAAGTCACGCAACTCGTTTCTAGATCTTTTCTTTATTTAAACTAGTTTATGTGGGCACTAAGAGGGCCCTTTTTAGCCAGCGCATTACGGGTTCTGTTGGGCCCACAATAGCGCATTAGGTTACCCGACATATTCCCGATTTTTTCGGGATCCCCCAGCTGCCATTTGGCCTTCTTTATAAATTTTATGTTAATTAATCACTTAATAAAAGCCGTGTTTCGGAATATATCCGATCTTTTTCTTTTCTGTTTATTTATATAAACCTAATAGAAAATTTCTGTTAAAATGCACTAAGGAATTTGTCCATTAATTCATTAATTCGTAAACAATAATTTCGATAAAATTCATTGTTGGCTAAATACACGGGAAAGGAGGAAGAAAATAGTGGATACGTTGCGACATCTGGACGATCTGTATCGCAACGTCTGATTGGCCATCTTTAATTTACGATTGGGTTTCTTTTCCTTAGCTGTAAGCGTCGTCGCTAATGGCTGGAAATCGACATTTTTTTCAAATGTGATTGGAAGTGTGCTAAAATGTGAGATTTTGGAGAAATTGACAAGTAGAATTAAATTAGAAAATGGCAGGTTTTGAACCTCCTCCTTCCTACTGTGAAGCGACCAGACAACATGCCTCTTTGGGAGGAAATCTTTTGTCGATTTTATACCTCAACCCACCGAATCGGGCATCTTCAACGTCAAATTCGAACCTTTTGGGCGAGGAAAACATTTTTTTTCCATTAATTTTATATATTTTTACACCTTTACTCTGTTAAATATTTATATAAATCTTTTAGTCTGATTAATAATAATCATTTTGAATATTTCCTTTCACATTTTGCAGTTTTATTAAGAGAGGAAAAATAAATTTATGAATATTCAAAAAGAGATTTGTGTGAACCGTCGCTTCGCCGCCATGTTTGATACCACCGAGACCGAATCCAATTTAGAAAAACCTGCGCGGTTCGTTCGGTTTTACGTGCGGTAAAATCGAGTTTACGCGGCCGCCTTTTGGGCCCGCGACTTCCGCCTGAACGGCGGAACGGTCGCGTAAGCGGGAAAAATTAACGCGGGTTAACACCGTGTGATAGAATATCGAAATACAGAATACGTGCTTATGTGAATGCGAGCCGTTTGCAATTGTGTTCGTTCAAGTACGGTACTAAGCGGAATTGTTAGTAGCGGTAGGCAGAATCGATATGTTTATGAAATGGTAGTAAAGATTTATTTTAACAGGAAAATTCAGAAAAAAGTTATTTTGCAGAAGCGTTTAAGAGTTAGATAAAGTGTTAATAATTAAACTGGTTTTTACGTAAGCGCGTAGATATTTTTCTTTACCGAGCGTTTCGAGCGACGTAGACCGATCGTCCCTTATTTACGGTTATATTTTTGCAGTTCGGTAACCTTGCAAACTGTTCCAAAACTATACCAGCAAAACTCAATTGCATTTAAAGTTTAATGTTAGGTTTTCCTGTTCTGCTGGCTTTATATAAATGGAGATAAATATCACTTTTGTACACTCTTATTTTGGCCAGTTGAGTGAGTTTACCAGTGGCCACCAAGATGGATGATTTATGGTAAAACTTGTGCAGTTTTCCAGGGGAATTTTAGGGATGTCACAAAACAACGTTTTAGTGTATTAGGGATTAATAGTGTTTATCTGAGTAATGGAAAAAACTTGCACAATATTTACATTATTTATTTGAGATCTAATAATTTATTTGTTGCATCACAATCGCTTGTTTGAATTTAAATTTATTTTAAACACATAATTTGTATTATAACGATGTAATCTGTTTAATTTCTCGTTTATATAAATAATTAGACTGTGTTTTAGCTGTGATGACAAATTTATATTATTTTAATAAACCTTTGTAGAGACAGATTATATTCCAATTTCATATATTTTCAGTTAACAAATATGGTTATATTAATTTTATAAATTCATAGTTTCCTTGGTAATCCCACGAGAACAAATGCTTTGTCTGAATTCATATTTGTTTTACACTTATATAATTGAATTAAATATAGTGTCAACTTTTCTGCTGCTGTTCTGAGTTGAAAAATTTATTTAGAATCTTAAATTGCTAATTTCTTTTTTCAGACACTCATGAAAGAAATTGTTAGATAAATCAAGAATATAAAAAATAATTTATTCAATAGAACAATAATTAAATTTAATGATTCTTAATACAGAGTTAGATGGCCATATGGCCAAGGCGAACTTACTGCTGTGGATTCGAGCTTACTACCTGGGATTCAATCTGGATGAATAATTTTTCAGAAATTCTTAGTCGGCAGTCTGTACCAAATATGTCGGGCCCTATCTTTTACCAGTCAGTTGCTTGTATTGTGGACCAAACCCAAGATGAGTGTGAAAAAAAGCCCACTTAGTGTCCACGGGACAGAAAGAATCAAAAATGAAAAATAAAGGCGGGATAGCCATTGATTTTCAAATATTTACATTTGACGTTTGGACAACTCACTCTTTTGTAATACTGTCATACCTTAAGTTACTTTTCGGATGCCCAATTTGAACTTTCGTGCATTTTTAGCCAAGAAAATAAATTTTTTGCTATTGTGCAGTGGAATGTTTCGCCAATTGTGCTTTTGATAACAGAGTTATTATTTTGGACGATTAATTTTTACTACAGTGGGTGATCGGTTAACGAACATAATCCGTTCCGAGACTTTGTTCACTGTCCGAATTGTTCGTTAACCGATTATCGATTTACCATAGGTTTTGTTTTTATGGGAATTTGATTAATTTATTCAGGCAGGGGGTAGATTTTTCCTTTCCGTCGTGTCTCCACCTTGTCGTGGTGGGAGGCTTGGTGATCTGTGCTGCAGTGTCTCGATGGGATTACTTGTCAGAGTGTTGCGGCCGGATCCAACTAAGAGAGACACACGCCAATGCCGAGCAGGAAGGCATGGTGCAGACGTAGCTTTCTGCCTTATCTTTGAGTACGACTTGTCAAAAAATTCACGTGGCTGGTGACAACCACTCTTTTATAGATGTTCAGTCTTCGGTCCTCGGAGTCCTCCCAGAATATTCTACATGTCTGTGCATCAAGCATCTTCTAGAAGCAAACTCGAAGCATTTTCTAGATATCCTTGACACTTTCTAAGCTTTTATTCCAGCTCATCCTAGTGTTTTGACATACAGATGCTAAATATAAGGGGAAAGTTTGGAATACTGCAAGTAACAAATACATTAGTTAATTTCAATACGTAAACGGTACAGAATTTACAAAAACAGTTGCTATTGACATAGATTCGGCTATAAAATTCAAGTGGGAAAAGTTTTATTATTAATATATTTGTTGCAGTTTGTTATTAAAAGAATATATTTATTGAAACAAATAAGGCAAATCGATTTATTGACACAAAGAAAAAAGAAAAAGAAAGAGCTCTCTAGCAATCGCATGGGTTCAAGGATACCGGCACATTTCACGGTAACGCAATGACGTCACTGCTATTTAGCTTTACATCTTTATTCCGCTCGTCAAATAGTCCGTGTTTTACTTCTTATATTCTGATAAAAATCGTATTAATTTCTATTGTACCCAATTGAATGTTTCGTGGATAGGAAACTGTAAAGGAGATTTATTCCAGTTTGTATTTCATTACAAAAGGCAACTTTGTAATGTTGGTGCCAAGATGTTGTGGCGATGTTCGCCAAACAAAGAGTTCAAAGTTCGCACAGGTTAAAAGCAGTTGACACTCGAAGACGAAAGGTCGAGAAAGGTGAAGGGCACGTGTTCGAATCGGTCTTTATATATTTTTCCGGACTCCCTCTGGTGGCGATCGGGTGAGCTTCGGAAGTAGTCGCCACAATGTTTTATCCAGGCTCATTGAATATAACGAGTACAGACCTTCCCTGAAAAATTTCTGAAGTTGCTGACTCAGGCATGAGCAGCAATACATCATATTTGCGCCTTTGTCTGCCTCTACCATATACAAAACCTCTTATGACAACCTAGGCTGTCATGAGGTTTAAGAGAATTATAAGAAATCTACTGAAAGCCAGACAGGTTTTCAGTAGTGTGGCATAATCGATTTTGTACTGTACATTGTCCATCTGTTGAGTCTGGTGCATGTTTCAGTCTACCTTGTAAAACAATGTAAATATAAACAAATATTAACACTATTTTTGAGTTCAAATATGAGCTTGTGTAAAGTTTGAAGTAAATCCGGAGAGACTTTATTAAAATTTAAAATGTGGAGTTTAGAGGCAGTTTCTGTAGTTACTATAAATATACACCGAATTCTAGTCTGTAACAGATGTATAAACACACGTTTCTTTTATATTTTTTAAATTTTAGGTTAAAAAGCTATAAAAATAACTTATATCTACAGATTTTAAATAGAATTTAATACATTTTAGTAAATTTTTATATTAAAATGATTACTAGTTTAAAAGTTATTTCATTTTTTTAATTTCGGACTGTAACAAAATTATAATACACAGGCTTAAAAATGACCAAAAAGATATAATAATTTAAGTTGCTCTTCTTATTATTAATACAGTATAGGCTATAAGAATGACTACGATTACATCCTCGATTTTTACGTTTTCTCTACTATCTAACAGTATAAAATACTTACTGATGTAATAAAAAATGAAATTTTTATTTAAATTTTTTGTAATCTGATTTGTAAATGCAATAACTAAACTTATACTCGTAAAGTATCAGTTTTCTATTAATGATTTCAACTTTTATTTATTAACATGAAATTTGCTAAATTTCAAGGGATTGTATTATTTTTCAATTTCAGAATAATAAAGCTTGTTTATTTTTTCCAGCGAAAATAATGGACTCGCTAGTCCTCCACTGTGAAATACAACAAACTGTTAATCGTTTTATTACTTTGGTTTTCAAAAACTCTCCTCTCTGTCGGCTGAGGGTCAAATAGCTAACAAATTGTTTACTTCCACTCAGGGAAATGTTGAGATGGTGTCATAAAACTTTATAAAATAATTAACAATACCATTGTAAAAAATTAAATAATTTCCTGTCAAATTTCAGTTTATTAGAAGTAAGGCCAGGAACACACATGCGTAAAATTGTGTGGCATAAAACTGAATCAGAAATCAGCTTTCAGTTCAGTTTCTGTTTTAGGCTTTTATGCCAGAACACATGTAAAAATTCTGACCGAATAGGAAACATCACTGCAACTAACAGTGCTAATTTTATTAATTTTTTCTTGTCATATATCTATTCCTTTGTACCTTCCATTTTTTCCGCTTCCTCTGCTATAATATAGAAAATTTTAAATTAATACACTTGTATTCCGAATTCAAATAAAGAACGTGCGTGTAATCTAAATACTAAGCTTATAAATCAATTCTACTAGACCTACCTGTTGTTTGAAATTTTGCACCTATAGCCATCCATAAACGTTGTTTAAATATAGTGGCTTTATACATGACACTGATGTGGTCGAATGGATTCAATAAACTCCTCTATTTCATTTATTTTTTGTTTTTTCGAGACCGTCACAATTGTAGGGTTAACCCTCATTGCCGCCATTGTTAGAATAAAAAGCACGTGTCTACTTTGACGTCACAGAAAAGACTTCTCTTTATTGGAGGAATTTTGGCGTAAAAATTTTATGCCGTAAAAAGTAGAGACATGCTCTACTCAATTTTCAGTTCTGTTTCAGCCAAAATTTCAGAAAAAAATTTTACGCTTTCTGTTTTACGCTAGATTTTTCGCCGAATTTTACGCATGTGTGTTCCTGGCCTAATTCACTCTGAAATAACGCGATTATAAACAAAGAAGCGCGCGCGCCACCGTGCGGCTATTTTTAGTAACAACGACTGGCGGGAAATTTGAAAATTAAAATCCGAAATCACGCGCGCCATAGTGCCGATTTGACACCAATAATTAAATAAAAATAATGAAATGCTTTAAGCAAAAACTAAATTGCGCATCGTCAAATTGAAGAAAAATTAGACAGGTAATAATTTTTTTCAGATTTTTCACACAGAATTTTTACACGAACTAATTAAAAATCGATTGGTGCTGAATCGGCACTAGACGCGTGTCAACAGGTTAAGTGCGATGCTATGCTAATTTTTGTAATATAATAGGAAAGCGATTGAAACATTCCATTCAAAAGCATTTCTCATATACTTTTTTCTAATTGAAGTTTTTTTTTTTTATTTTATGGATACTAAATGGAAATTTTTGTCATCAAAGGGTCAAGTCCATAATAGGGGAACTGGGCAGTGAGGTTTTTCCACCACACAAAACTCGAGTTTTTCAATTGGGGAGCCAGAAACTACAAGATGACATCTTTAATGCCTGGGCCATCATCTATGCAATACTTGATATCCTGGTTTAATCATCTACCACGATCTAATATTTCACAATTATAATTCTTAAGATATATTTAGCTGCTTAACTTTTATTAGTATCCTTACAAGATAAAACATATAATTTAGAAAAATAAGCTCATTAATTTTCTAGTTTTATTCTCTTTTAGCCCTTATGAGCACCAAGAGGGCATTTTTTCTAGAAAGCTCATTATGAATTGGCCAAGCCAATAACGAGCCGGCGAGATGAAGGATGACAGGGCCGCGCGGTAGATTTTTTCAGTATGATACAAGTCTTCAAAAAGCCGCCCCTTAAATGCTGTTTATGCCGCTCCCTTACGGTGCCGCCTCTCTGTATCATAGCACGGCACGGTCCTGAAGGACGAGGTACAATAATTCCGGATGGATCAATCCCGAAAAATTCCTGGGAGAGTTTCGACCTGTCCAAGTGATATCCCGTGTCCCAGAGCGATAGGCTACCAACTTAACCATCCATTACTTTTCTGTTAAAGAATGATATACATGAAAGTGTCTGGTACAAAGCAATATCAAATTTATGTAGAAATGTTTTGCCATTTTGTTTAATTAGCGCGTTAACTGATAATGTAGCTTTACTGCAGTCGAATAAGCCACTGAACAAAATATTCCTAGGAATTTTTCGGGATGCGATCCATCCGAATATGTCGAGCCCCGTCCCTCACCACCCAGCCGCTCCATTGTGGACCTGGCCGAACCCATAATGGGCGTGCTAAAAAAAGCCCTCTTAGTGCCCAAAAGGGGAGAGAATTTAAAAAAAAAACTCCCCCAATGACACAACTCGTTTCATTTGAAACAGACTGACTGGCTTGCTTATCTGACTATATTAAAGCCCAACGCGCCATGGTGTTGAAAAATAATAATAAAACCCAATTTACAAATTATTTTGTAACTAAATATCAAACAGAACAGTTTTTCGAACTGTTATTATATAACTTTATTGAATTAGAAACAAAATTCCAAAGAATTTATAACCTTACACATAAAATTTAAGGTATCAAATGTTACTTAACCAACTCAAATACAGGGATAACATAGAACGTGTATTTATAATATTCGGGCTCTTTACACTCTTATATAATCATGTTTATTTTTACTATAGAAAACTTTTAAGGCTAATTATAAATAGTCAATATATTAATTGACTTTTTCGAAATATTCCTTTGATTTCTCTGGATCCGGCTTAATAGTAGGAGAATCAGGTTTCCAGTTGGCGGGGCAAACTTCTCCATGTTTCTCCACAAACTGCAACGCTTTGACAAGTCTCAGAACTTCGTCTACGGATCTTCCAACAGGAAGATCGTTGACAATAATCTGCCGAACAATTCCCTTTGGATCAATGACGAAGAGTCCTCTCAATGCTATTCCAGAATCTTCCAAAAGAACTCCATAATCGCTTGCTATACTTTTAGTAAAGTCGGATAGTAACGGTATTGTCATGCAACCCAGTCCACCTTGCTTTCTGGGAGTGTTAACCCATGCCAAATGGCTGAAATGTGAATCTGTGGAGACAGCTACTAACTCGGTATTGAGAGCTTTAAATTCTTTTGCTCTATCGTTAAATGCTATAATTTCTGTAGGGCAGACGAAGGTAAAGTCTAAAGGATAGAAGAACAAAACTAAATATTTTCCTTTATAATCTGCTAATTGAACCTCTTTAAACTGCTTATCTACAACTGCCATTCCTTTAAAATTCGGAGCACTCTGTTGAACTTTCGCCGCCATTAATCTCGAACTTACGTGTAAACATCGTGACATTCTAACAGTCGGAACCATAACTTTTCGAAAGGAATTAAATAGAATGCCGGCCATTTTATTAATCGATTTCAACACACGAGTTCCACACACCACACGGCTTACCTTTAACGCAGCGTAACGACTCCCCCTGGCGTAAAATTAATTATTTACAACAATTTTTGAAAAATTAAGTATTTTTAAAACTTTTTAATTACTATAATTAATATATTAATTATCCAAAAATAAAACTATATAATAATAATATATTATATACATAAAAGTACCCAGATGTGTCATAGACATAAAAATACTAAACTACAAATAGAAACTAAAACGAAGTTATTATAAAATTATTTATTAAAATAAATAAAATTTATTTATATTATCATCAATATTTTATAAAAGACTTTATTTGTTTTATATAATTAAAAAAATAAATAAATATTTAAGTTGTTGCCAGACAAATTAAAATTTTTAAATCTCCCCCCCCCTCGTGTAATTGACATAAAACGTGATTTTTCTGTAATCGATTACTTATTATGGTTTTAATGAAATAAATAATATAAGAGGGAAGAAAAATCAATTTTTGCTTGTTCCATTTCTTACTGCGGCCAGTCATTATAACAGAAATGGCATTAAATGCTCTTCCCATTTTAGTTATTAATCTTGGAGGAGAAATGATGTATATTTTGGATCAAAGATTAAAAGCTCAAAACATTCCCAAGGACAAAGGTGATAAAGGTAAGTGTGCATTCGTCTCTAATTTATTTAATTATAAATAAATAACTCTTATAATGTTGCGATCGTTTTCTAGTTTTGTTTATCCCACGATAATGTGTTGATTTTATTTAAAGTTTTAAAATAAATTTCCTCAACACATCTTGTTACTTCTGCTGTTGATATGGTAACCAAGTCAACATAGACAAATATTGCTAAGATACATACTAAAAATAACATTAATTACAATCTCTTCTTCCTGTTTTTCCTTTAAATTCTTAGGTAAGATGGTACCGGTAAGATTCAGAGCTAAAAGAAGAGAAGAGAATCTTACCAAAATTCTTAGAACTTGTGTAGTACTGTACATGTATCAGAAGCATAACAGGTCAGTGGTGCACTCTAGATTTAAACTTGGGGGAATTGAGTCGAACGGATAAAAAATTTTTAATGCAAATTCGATAAAATTCCCACCTTATGTGACCACTAATCTGTCGGTGGGCCACTGACGGGGCATCGGAGGTCTTGTCTTTGTAAATATTAAACAAAAAAAAATTTAACTCTAAACACGAGATAGGCCAAAATTGTATTAATCAAACAACAGTGATACTATGACGTAGTATCACTGTTGTTTGATTAATACAATTTTGTACCAAGTAAACAAACATACCACTGAGCCTGTTACCAGTGTGTCTTTTAATAAACACACCGTTACAAATGTTTTCGAATCCTCAGGTTCTTCTTCAGGTAACTAATAACGCCTGAATGAATGCAAATCAAATTAAATTCAATTGAACACCAGTCAGAACTCTATTTCGTGGATATCAATAACGTCATTTGGGCATGTGCCCCTTTAACCGCTGTAGATTGTCGCAAGTTCTTGTCTATGAGCACCTGCCAGGCTGTTGACTAAGTGATTTCATCCTTGTGGTTAATGGTTCATGCTTGTCTGCTGCATGGTTCATCCTTGTCTATGAGCCATGCAGATGTAAATAGCCTCTAGCCATCTAAGATGGTGCCTTGAGTTAAAGAATATCACGATCAAATGTCCAGATATTCCTAGGATGTTCGCCTTCGCGAAAATCCATAAACCTGGACAACAGCTACAACCAGTTATAGATAATGCCTGGGCACCAACCATTAAACTGGAGAAGCTCACACACAGGCTACTTTTGCCCCACTTGGAAGGATACCCATACACTCTGACCAATCCAGTAGACCTAGTATCCCTTTTCAAGAAAATATCAGTGCCTCCTGCCTTCATAACGGTTTTAGACTTTAAGTCACTGTACCTGTCTATTAGACTCCCACCAGCATTTTGCGCCATCAGAGATGTACTTTTCAACATCGTTAACAATAACACTATGCACCAACAGATATTAGAATTGGCACATCTACTATGTTATAATTCCTTGTTCCAATTCAATGGCGGTACATACACCCAAAGTAGAGAAGTCCCGATGGGTAGCCCCACTGCAGGAGACCTGTGTGAGTTGGTGGTCAGGCAGTTAGAATCTAGGATCATCTCTCAGCATTTACCCAACATAGTATTATATGAAAGGTACAGTACATCGACAATATTCTCTTCCTATGGAGGGTAAAGCCAAACATATCAGCGTTTGTCGATTCATTCAACGATAACCCTTATAGCTTGACCCTAGAGATAGTCATGCTTCCGAGGCCCATTTCCTCAACATTAACATCAAGTTTGAACAAACAGCAATCTACACAGAAGTATACCATAAACTGGGTTCAGAACATCTATATATACCGGCAGGTCATGTGACCCTCCCCATTATAACATGGCAGCCTTTAGCGCCTTAATTAAGAAGGCCTACACACACTCCTCTTCTCAGATAGCTCTCCGAGCCAAGCTGAGGCATATTGAACATATAGCCAAAGAACATGGTTATCCTGCAATCACATGTAAATTGATCCGCAGATGGCATAGTTGCCAAGAACTAGACCCAACCAGGCACCCAACGAAGTTCCACCCGATATCATTCCAGTTACATACAATCCGTACCTTAAATCGCTATACTCTGAGATAGCTAAGAAAAAGAATATTCGCATTGCTTATAGAAGATGTGTTACAATATTTGACATTTTACAAAATGGAAAAGACACCCCAACAAAGAACAACTTCTGGATGTGTACACCATCCCACTCATGGACCATAGATGGGACAGAAGCCTGGTCTACATAGGATCCACCATGTGCTCCCTAGAAGTGAGAATGAAAGAGCACACAGATGATATTCTACATGCGAGGACCACACTCTGCTCTAGCCATCTACACCTCAGACCCAGGCGTAGAACCAATGTTCAATCAAGCGAAGGTGATCCACACTATGCAACATGTACACCATCTTAGATGGCTAGAGGCTATTTACATCTGCATGGCTACACTCAAAGATGATAACTGCATTAACCATAAGGATGAAATCACTCTGTCAACAGCCTGGCAGGTGCTCATAGACAAGAACTTACGATAATCTACAGCTGTTAAAGGAATGCATGCCCGAATGACGTTATCGATATCCATGTGATAGAGTACTGACTGGTGTTCCAATTGAATTTAATTTGAATTGCATTCGTTCAGGAGTTATTAGTTACCTGAAGAAGAACCTGAGAGTTCGAAAACGTTCGTAACGGTCTGTTTATTAGAAGACGCACGCTGGTAACAAGCTCAGTGGTATGTTTGTTTATTGCATTTATCTGTTTGAGATGAAATTGGCCAAAGGAAAACTTGACTAGTTTTGCTGTACAAATTTTCCTCTTAGCCTGAGGGTAAAAACAATTTTGTCTCCAGGTAAATAGAAGAAATATTCAGAGCTGAATGAGTTAAAGTACAGGAAAGAGAGTTTAATGTGACAGATTTATACATATGCATGTACAATAGCTAATTGTTTACTTTACATTCTTAGTAGTGCAAATCTTCAGTGGAAATAATTCAATGACTATCTGGAAAAGTTTGGAATAAAAACACAGCCTTCTGACTTGTCATAATGGTTGCTAGAATCTGTTTAACATTTAAAATCTCTCTTTACTTATACGAGAGACTAATCTTGCAGTTAGAATTGGCTGACTGCAATTTATCTAATTTAATTATAAACAGGAATCTGCCAATATTTTCAAACTTTATTAACCTAATTTTTGAGAATAATTCTCAATGGTAAGCCATTCTTCTCTTAACTGCACTTAACCAATACTCTAACCTCGACACAAAAGCCTTTAAAATGCAGCCTTTTTTGAATAAAAAGGCTGCATTTTAAAGGTTTTTGTATCGAGGTTTGAATTGCAAGACTTTCAATTTCTGTGAGGTAAGCTTCTTTTGTAGCTTTTTAAAAATCTTGTTCATAACTTTGTATTACTGTTTCTGTTCTTAGTATTGTATTCCTATTGAGTGGTTAAACATCCATTTATCTATCTTATTCACTTGTGAGACAGGAGTGAATGTAGGTTTGCACATTCAAATCCAGTCCTCTAATATTGGTTTTAGTTACACTAATGATGTGTATATATTTCTTTGTCCATACATGATTAAACTTATTAATTGTACTACATACACTGATATATAAATTATTTAATAATAAATATCTTGAATCATTCTCATCTGATTTAGTTATAACAATGATTTTATCATTAAAGAAATTCATGTGATATTCTTAATAATTTAGTTAGTTTTTACCAGAAATGAAACCATGATTATTAGTTTGATAGTATACTTTGATAGTTAACTGTCATGCTTTTTTTTTTCCTCTTCCTGCCATATTGTCAATACTAGGGCCCTTCTTTTTTTTTTATCAAGACCATCCTAGGTTTTGGCTAGACCCAAGACAGGACAGCTGGGTGGAGAGATAGGGCCCAATATACTAACCATTCCAAGAAATTCCTGCAGTTTTTTGTCCTGTCTAGATTTGTACCAGAGTCCCCCAAATCAGTAGGCTGACACCTTAATCCAGTGTTTTTCAACCTTTTTCTAATAGTGGCATCTTCAACTTTGTAATTTTTTTCTTGTGATACCTTTACTTCTTTATAAACTTGAAAAGCATTATAATGTTGCTCATCACTATATTTTGCAGCACCCCTGCGTCAATGTGGCATCATGGTTGAAAATCATTGCCTTAAATGCTCAGTCATCTACTATCATGCATAAAACATGTTAAGCACATGTAAATAGAAGCCAAACATGAAATTATTCATAACTTATTAATATTAATAAAATTGATGCTAGCTAATTTTTAATGTTATATTTATGTTTCACTAGAAACAAAGCAACATTGTTTTTATTTTACTATTGTGTATCTCCTAATTATTCTACAGAATAAATTTGGTTTCATTTAATAACAGTTCAGTAATTTGTGATGTTATTTTTAATATAATTGTTTGATGAAATATATTTTGAAAGAAGTAAAATTATGAGCAAATGTTATCTTTATCATCATTATTTACTGTATTTTTGACCTTATAAGTTGCATTTTTTGTAATTAAAATTTATCCGAAAATTAGGATGTGTCCTGTAAGCTGAATGGTCATTATATTGTGGAGAATACCCAAAAAACAAATATCAACAAGAAAAATGTGCTGCATCTAATAAGGCAAAAAATACAATATTTCACTCAAGATGAATGATATTCCTTGAATATCACTGCAGTCTTGTAAATCTCTGAATAAATAAGCAAACATTTGTGGAAGAAAAGATCGGCCCAAAGTGGGACTCGAACCCGCAACTCCCGCTTACCGTGCGGTCGTGTTGCCAGTTACACTACCCGGACCTTTGGTCTGATCTCCTCTTCCAGCATATATAAGCCAAAGACATAACCATCGACAGCTATTACGACGCCGACTGGGAACACCTCCGTCCCCACGGCCAGAAACATCCACTCAAGACACTCAGTCGGCCATCGCAACCCCAGCAAACATTTGTATTTGTTAAAGAGAAAAGTAGATCACAGACATTTTTAACAAGTTAAAATCATCTTCAAGCTGTATTTTCTTCCCTCTTTCTATTCTGTGGGTACTAAGAGGGATTTTTTTCAATATCTACCATGGGTTCAGCCAGGCCGACAACGGAGGGTCTGGCTGCACCCATAATGAGAATATATGTATTAGCCTCGACATATCTGGAAGTTAGTCATCCAGATTCAATCCCAGATACCCCAGAGTGGTTTAAGCTGTATTTTTCTAGTAATAAATAATAGAATTTATAGAAAAAACATTTATGTACAAATAGAAAATAATTGTTTATATATTTTTAATACTTCTCACTATTTTATTTCCCCTAGTTGTAAATGATATTGTCAAGACTATGTTTGATAGACAATTTATGGATGAAATTTTCAAGCCACAGCAATTATATTCCAAAAGTGCACTTCGATCGTTATTTGAAAAAATTGCTCATGCATCTATTATGAAATTAAACACACCGAGCATGGACAAGGTAGGTGTTAAATACATTTTTTATAAAGTCATTTTAATAAAAATAAAATATTTTATTTTAATTATTATATTGATTTTAGTTATATGATTTGATGACTATGGTCTTCAAATATCAAGTGTATCTGTGTCCTATGCCTCTAGATCTTCTTTCGATTACTCTGAATCATCTGGATGCTATTCGCAATTTTGTCATAACAAAACCTAATATTGCGAGTCAAGTTGATTTCGTTAACATCAAGCTTATGGAGGTCGGTGCATATTAAATATTTAAATATTCTATTCAATACGTATTATACATTAAAAAATGTATTTATTTTAGACATATCAAAATCTATCTTTGGCCAATTTTCAATTGTTAAGATTTACACTTCTTAATTTTTTTCAAGATTTGAGGATTAGGGTGAGTAATTATAAAATTAAGTTCTTTAAAATATGTTACTTGTAGACTAGAAACTACTTAATTTGATTTATTATAGTTATATAATCACAGGGACCAAATTGTGGCTTGTGAGCTTCGTGCGACACTTTAGACCCTTATTATATAACTATACAAAAACTGCAATTTCTTTTAATAAACTTCAAGATTAAGTGGATTGTAAATATTTCACAATGCTAATTTTCAACGCTTCTTTTGCAAAATAAGTTGAGGGCAACATAGTTAGAGGTAGATATCTGATAAATTATAAGTCGGTGCTTATTAAGTGAGGTTCCACTGTATATGAAAAACATCTTGTTTCTAAAAAACCAAGTGCAAGTTTGATATTAAAAAAAAGAAAACGGATATTTTCCATGTGCAGTAAATTATTTGTTCATTGTTGGGCTGAATAAATTTTAACCTATAAATTCCCACTGTCGTTCATCCCTGTCTGTCATACCTTAATCTGAAGAACAAGGTTAGATATATAAAAGACAAGACGAGATATGGAAAACTTAGGGGCCCTGATTAACTGTATACGATCTTGTGTTTTCACTAGAAGTCACGTTATTTCAATTCAAAAATTTTCCCCCGAAAGGAGTTAGCAATGGAATCATTTAACAGAAAAAGTATGATGTACAAGGACAAACCATTACTAATTTGAGGTAGAAAGCATACATTTTAAGTTGATTAAATAAATTTTTATTAATTAGCTGTATAAAGATTTTATTGATTTATTGATGCATCAAAATTAGTAATGCAATTAGTTGCACGATTTCTACTCAGTCATAAATAGAATGTGTGAGAATAGACTTTGGGCCTGATGTAATTATAAAGCTAAAGTAGAAGACTACAGTGTTAGAAATTGATTATACCTGTCATTTTTTTTTTCTTTTTGTATTGCATGTTGTCATGGACACGAGCAATTTGAAATATCCAGATTTTCAGTGTAATGTAATTACTGATAATTCAGTTACATTGTGTTTCTTACGTTTTAACAATTAATTAAATATTAAGTCGGCTCCACACATTTAGTATTTGCCAATTGCAGAATAATTGCTGATTTGTCCCCTTCACTTTGGCCTGATATATTAATGAGTGGAAAATGGCAAATAATAAATATTAGTTCAAAGTAAATCATCGAAATTATTTGGTATTGATCAAATATTTGCTCAGCATTCAGCAAGAATGTGCATCCTTAAATATAGTCTTTAATATCAAGTGAACAAATACTTAAATGCTTTATTGTTAAAAATTACTTTAAAAACTTTCTACCACACTTAGACCTTCAATTTTCTCCCAATGAAATAAAAATGTATAAAATGTGGCATGTGGAAATTGGAATAAAATTATCCAAAACACAGTCAGGAGCTTGTTATAGATCATTTACTCCATATACTGGCCATACAAACATTAAAATAAATTCTAGGGTTTGTCGGTTTTGAAAAAACGGTTTTTTGAAGCAATTTGTAACATTTGAAAACCGGGTTTTCCCAAGTAAAAAAACTGGTTTTTGAGCCTACGCTTAAAACATAAAAATTAATTAATTATTTGATTAAAAACACCAACGTTTTGACACAAAATCGTCTCTGGCATAAAACGGGAATATTGTTAAATACTAAGTTTCATAAAACTAACTACAAAAAGAAAAAAAAAATCCTTCTTTGCCTAAAAAGCGTCCAATTTGGCTCAATTCAAACTCAGAGACGGTTGGGACCTTATCAGAGCTGTAGAGCATATCCATGGGAGCAAAAAAGTCAAAGGAACCATACCTCTACAAGCCACCCTTTGCTGCGAGTTACAGCCCCTAAAATCGAGTCGCGGGCGATTGATTACATAAGTATTTTCAAGAACCCGAAAAAGTGACTTCGTCCAGCCCTAAGACACTAAAGAAGGAGTTTTTAGCATTAGAGGGTACAAACAGAAGAACAAAACATTTAGATTTATTATTCAATGCTTTAAAGATGATTAAACCCAGCTCAGTAGCAAGAGAGTTTTTTCTATTACTAGCAATTTTATGTGCAAAATAAGGACATGGTTAAGCAATAGATCTATAGAGGTTCTTTGTTTTCTAAAATCATCTTAGGAAAAATAAGAAATAATATATTTTGTAGGCATTCGTTGTTATTCCTTTTTCTTTTTTTTGGTTTTCTATGGAGTAAATTTTATAGTTTAATATGATATTCTAGCATTTTTTTTTTTTTTTTGTTTGCGTTGACGTTGGTCGATTTTATTTCGTTATATTTTTGAAATGTTATAAATATTAAGTATATTCAAAAGTTTTAAAATAAACTGTAAATATCTCTATTTTTGGGGTAAAAATTTGAAAACTGGTTAAAACTGGTTTTGTAAAAAAATTGAGATTTGAAAACCTGTTTTTGTATAAACCCTAATAAATTCATTAAATGAGAGAGAATCGTCATCAAAATTTGACCTTGATGCCCATTTGTTGATATCATCGTCTTCCAAAAAGAATGCTACCACTTTAAATGATTGTAATTATCATTCTAGAATGTCATAACATGCGCTAAAACGTTGGAAACCATCCAACTTTTCACATTTGCCCATTATAATTTCTCATTATGTGCACTTTGCCTCACATGGTACTGTACATATCTGACCGATAATTATTCCTACGTTTGTCATTGCATGTCCATCACTCCTCCTGTGGCAGCCAGAACTCTTTAGCTCACAGAGATTGCAAACGATGAGCGATTCTGACTTTGCAAACTGCAGAACATGAAATACCTTCTCTTTTGTGGAGTTTCCATTTTTGTTTACAGCACATCCTACAGATATAGCAGATGACAACATGTTCAAATGCAGACAGGAGACGAAACTCGACATTATCCTAGTAGTACATAATTACGATAAAATGGTAGCATTAATTTCAGACTCTGTATTTAAGCAGTAGCAACTAACACTGTATTATGCATTATTTATATCTAGCATAATGTAACACTAACATAATGGCACAGATTATACAGGTACTCCTCACTTTATGACCGAGTTCCGTTCCGACAACTACGTCGTTAAGCGAATTGGTCGATAAGCGAGGAGCTTGTGCCGGGAATATAGGATCGTTGTAAAATTATACAAATTATGCAACAAACTTCAAATTTATTCAGAAAAAGACTATTATAGTATGCTATTAGCCTATTATAGTGCGCATGTCACCATTTGCCACTGACCAACACTCAAGCTGAGAAAGAGGATTCCCTGAATTGGAGGTTGTAAGTGAGCGTGGTCGTTAAGCAGATAGGTCGTAAAGTGAGGAGTACCTGTATTGAATCTGTCTAGCATAATTTGTCTTTTTAGATTAAGTTATCTAATCACTGTCATTTGTTTTAATAAAATAATAATAAATTTTAATTTTGTACAAAATATTCATGGAAAAATTTATCAAAATAAAAAATTACACTTGCATGTAATAGGTTTCTATTTTCATAAAAGAGGGAATACAGCATCAAAATGCAAGGTTTAAAATACCATCTCAAGGAACAGTGCCTTACGGCTTCGAAGTGCCTGGAACTATAAGGTATTAATAAATAAAAATTTTTTCGACTTAATTCCTTGTATTAAAATAGATGTAAATCAACAAAAAAATTTATAATTGTTTACAGAGAATATGGATCTGATGTTTCTCTTCTATCAGAAACATTTTTCTTAAATGGTGGAAATTATTTACCCTCGGATGCAATGAATCCAGATCAACCAAGCACAACATTAGGAACAAATATGTAAGGAAATATTGTATGTCTACACACATAGGGCGAGTAGTCCGTTGCACCCTTTTTAAAGTCACATTAAATTGAGGATTAAGAGATTTTGTTTTAAGTTGCAAATTATGCAGTCCTAAAGGTATGTATTTTTTAATCCAGAAAATGGTTTCAGACTAATTAAATGGTGCTCTTTAACTTTCATTGGAAATTTTATGTTTCTTCTGCTTGTAAGTGACATTGAAAACCATTTTCAAGTTCAGCAGAGTCCTACCCATGACTTTCCGTTGTGTCTACATTAAAAAAATTAATATATCTTCAATGCTTTCAGAATGAAAAGAGTGTAAAGGGGCTTTTGACTCACCCCATATAAAAATAATAATAAATTATGTAACATATTGTTTTTGTTTTAGTTATACAACTTATAAAGATGCTGGAAGAACTGAATATTCAATCCCATCACCACAAACTAATTATGAAGAAGTTTGTATTTACAATATTATATAATATATATATTTTTATTTGTAGAATAAAGCATTGATTTTATAATTGCAATTTGTTTTTTAGGAAGAAGAAGAAAGGGAAATCGATAATCACGCTCAAAAGCAATTAGACTTAATGGCTCGTCTTATAGGAAAAACGCAATCAGAGATGGTGCAGAGCGATTCCCATTTCTCGATTAGTATGTTTGGCAATGGTAATGATGAAAAGTTAGTATCTTGTTTTTAATATTTTATTATTATTAAATTATTCACTTTAGATGTGATAGTATAACAATGAGGGTACATTCTTAGAAATATTATGTTAAGTGATCACCTTAAATTTAGACAAACCTATACAAAAGCAGTTTTCAATAGGGAGGTTGTGGCATATTATAGTGTTTCAACAACACTTCAGGGATGCTGTAAATAGCCATCAAGAGGTGGAGAAACCTTAGGGTAGGAACCCCAGTGTGTCCCGATGAAATTATGTGTATTAACAGAATCACACTTTAATACTACATTGCAAACAGCTCTGAGTAGTGCTATAACACTTCTTACACATATTACTGAAAGTATGAAAAGCACAATAACTAATTGATAAAGTTGCGGTGCTATTAGAAACAGGTCAAAAAACACTGCTATATTACTATAGTCTATTACTTCTATAGCATTGTGTTACTTACAGCCTATTATTTATGTATCTGCTCATAGGAAAGGTACAGGTGGTTACAAATTTTTCAGCTCCATTATGGTTTTATGGGATCTATCATATATACAATCCGTTGTTAACTAGATCGTCAAGCAGCACATACCTACTGAAGATTGGAAAAAATGTTGGCATGAATGCACTACAGTGGGAAGGGATTAACTTTGAAGGGAACAAAATGAATTTTGACGAATAAATGCAAATCTTGTGTTTTATTGAACTATTCCCAGTACTTTTTAATCACAGAGACACGCTGTCATGTTTGCTTTCTAGCATTTTGATCTGAAGCTAAAGCTTTGAGTAGAGCAAATATCAATGATTTCTATTTTGTAATAGATTGACACCTTTTGCAACTCAGATTTATTTTTTTCAAATGTATAATACTGTAGCCAGTTATTTGTTTTCAAATATATTTTATGAAACATTCTACAAATTTTGCTTAAGACCAAAAGAATTTTCAAAGAATTAAGACAAAGTATAAATGGGGAAATTGAAAAGTCTGTCTGTAGTAGTTGTACACTAGTTCTGTGCTAGTCCAGTGTGCGAGATACCTTTTACTGATACTTTGGAGAACAAGAGTAGCAGCTTTGTGTCTGACCATGATGGATGACACTTCCAACATTTGCTGTAAATCAAGTGTTGAAACTGTCAGGAAGTTTACAGCAAGTAAAATCAATAGAGCTAATACTGTTGTAATTTATCACAACCTGTTACATTCGTACGATTGAAACATTAAAATCACTGCGGATAAACTTTGATTACCTTGTATAATAGGAACTCCATTTAATAAAAATTATTCATTATTAATTTAAAAGTATCTCGTGTTAGTTTTCAATGAGTGAAATCACATTAATGTATATTTTTATATTAGAGCTGGCTAGAAATATGTTTAAAACTTTAAATTATTAGTATCTTTGAATCCACTTCTATACAAGGGCGTTGCCAGCCAATGGGCCAGGGGGGGCAAGATGATATAAATTGATAGAGGATATGAATTGTATGTAGGTAAAATAAAAACGATTCATAAATTTTAAGAAGCTTTATGTTTTAATTAAAATAATCTTCTTATCTTCTTGGGTTTTTCGCGCGGGAATTATAAATCGGGCAATAAATGACTTAGCATTTAAATAATTTTTTTCGCATGTCTAGGGAGGGGCAACTGCCCCTCTGCCCCCCTCTGGCGACGCCCTTGCTTCTATATATTGTAATGATTTTTAAAAACAAAAAACTTTTAAATGTATTTATAAACTTTAATTGTCCATTTAAATGAAAATTTTTATACATTTCATCAAAAACTTCTTATTTTTGTAGTTTGACTAAACAGTTTGTTTAAATGTCTTCAATTCTAATTACCGTATTTTACGGACTATAAGATGCACCTTTTCTTCGAAAAATTGCCTCCAAAATTCAGGTGCGTCTTATAGTCCGTAAAATACGGTAGTCACATTTGTAAAGATTCGATAGGAATTTATTAAAAACAGATTTTTAGTTATTAGAATCTTTTTAAGTAAATATTCCTTAAAACAATCATAATTCATATTCAAGATTATAATGAAATCTGACTTTGTTCAAAGAAAATCTGTTATTAAGTTGAGAATCCTTTTCACAGAATTATTTGATTTACACAGAATTCACAGTGTTTTTTTAATTTAATTTACAGAATAAGTAAAAGCTCGGAATATTTTTTGTCAAATTTTTCTTATTCGGAAAAACTTAAATAATAAATTTATGTTGGATTATTGCGCATTTAGAATGTTTACATATTTGTATGCATTAAAACTACCACTCTTTGTCTTTGGTCAGTTAATGGAATGAATGCATCAAAGATTATTGTATAATAAAATGATCGATATGTTATTTTTAAAAAAAAATTGATAAAATTTGATCATCATGCAATGATTTATTGAATGTGTAAATGATTAATATAAATAATTTCTTACAATCTTGTCTCAGAACTTATTGACTGAAAGGAGTATATAGTTAGTTTTAATTTACTGTACAAATTATAGTGGTGGTAAGAGTTACACAATACCACTTTCAGAAGCTGTGCACTTCTACAGTCTATACCACTGCCAGAAGTAGTCACGAAAATCATATTTTGCAGCCACAGTGTTACCTTCGTGACTGCTTGAACTTAAACTTACTGAGTGAAGGCTGTATATGTACAGTACATTAGGCTTACTGTTCTAAATAGAGAATTTGCTTTATTACGCAGACAATTTTTTTATATTAGTGATTTGGGAATTTGACCTTGTTTTTACATTATTATTTATACTAATTAGAAATTATTTTTTGTAATTTAGTGTAATTGCTCAAGAACAAATAGAAGAAGAAGAAAGAATAATAAATATTAATATTTCAAAGGTAAGAATTATTATTACCATCGTCATAAGAGCGAGATTGTTATCCATAAGTAGGAAAAAATTGATTATTAGCGAAGTTGAGGCTAAAGTTTTAAATGCGAAAACGTGTACGTTGGACGTTCGGCGCCGCTTTCCTGTAAGCTAAGAAGTTTGACAATGCCATTTGGAATGTCAAGCATAATTCCACTGACTTTCCAAACACCATTGTCAAACTTCTACGCTTACAGGAAAGCGGCACCGAACGTCTGACGTACACGCTTTTCATTTAAAACTTCGGCCTCAACCTCACTATTCAGTTTTCTATAAGATAAAAAGAATGATCTGTGTATAAGTATGCACCAAGGTGATGGTGATGGTGCTAGAATCAAATGAAACTTGTTCTGCAATTACCAATGTTTGCACTAATAATTTCAATGAATTCAATAAATTTTCAGTATAATTGCCAGATAAATATATTTAATATTTAATGGCAATTATACTGAATAATGTAGTCAATGTGAAAAATTTACAAATGGATTTTCATAAAAGGAAGAGTCATAATATTTATGAACTTATATAGCTTTTTACTTATTATTAAGGACGACCTATTTAATTTCAGAACTATGCTTTACGATTCTTAAATTTTTCTGGCCTTTAAAGACTGATATTCATCTTATTGTTTTATCAGTTAATCAATGAAATGGAGTGCAACATTTTCCTGTGTTAGTATTATAAATCTTTCGAAAAACAAAACATTACATTCTTCTTCATAACATAATAAAATACAGTGACAGAAAAGTAGGCTAATGTAACCCTTAGTGCCAAGATGGCGGCTCGTCTGATTCCAGCAAGGAAACAGTGGGACGCACGTTCTAACCTAACCTAACCTAACCTATTCTAATAATTTGGATGCTAATAATTATGGTAATTTATTAGAATAGGTTAGGTTAGGTTAGAACGTGCGTCCCACTGTTTCCTTGCTGGAATCAGAGACAAGCCGCCATTTTGGCACCAAGAGTTACATTAACCAAAAAGTATTATATATTTATTAATATTTTTTTAGCCAACTCAGCAAAACATGCTTGATAAAATTATAGCTGATCTTGGAACAGACAATAGTGAAGAAAAAGCAAAGGGTGATGATAATTTATTAGAATTAATGGATTATGCATCTTGTAAGTAAATATGATTTGTTTTTTGTACCGATTTCTTCTTTTGAATCTAAATGCAAACATAAGTTGAAGAATATACCATTAATACGTAACTAATTTTTCTTTTTTAGGATTGCATATCGTAATAAAATAAATGAGAGATTGTTAGAATATATTTATTAATATCAAACCACACAAAGACAGATCATACACAACTAACAATCTTTGTAAATGAAAAAATGATGCACTACATTTTCAAAGCACTTGAGATAAATGCTGGAAACCAAATAGATTCATTACCATATTTGAATAAATGTTAGAACAAAATCTTATAATGTTGCACATGTTTAAGTTTTTAACTATTTTTATGTATTTGTTTATTTAAAAATAAAATTGTTATAATTTGTGAAACGTGTTTATAAACATCGTATTATTGTATTTAGAAAATATATATATATATATATATTCAGTTTTATCAAACAGCAACATGTTTTCTATAAAAAAGATGGAATATATAATTAAATATATCTTTTGACTCATATTTATCGTCATAATATTAACAATATTAATAACAATTTTTTATATAAATATTAATTATTATAAAATTCTTTTGATAGAAAATACTTCCGGTCGTAGCTCCTTGATAAGTTAACTGATGCACGATTCGAAACATTTCTTTACTGCATCTCTGTAATGAAAATATATTCATATTTTAAAATAATGTTAACAAATCAAACACTGCCCGTTCATCCATTCAGAAAAATTATATTCAAATGGCCATATTTACATATAAATTTATAATACAGGGTGTCCCAGAATAAGTCCTGCAGTCGTCGGTACATTATGCACTCCACAAGGTTAGAAGAGAGTTTGTCGATGCCAAACTGTAGTGGAAATTGAACAAGGTGACATACACGATATGTGGAGACCTTTTGTTTTGCGATGCACCAATGAAGTTATTCTGAGACATTCTGTATAAAGGTTACAGTTATAGGGACAAAGATTTATACAATTCCAGCAGATTTTTTAAAATTTATTGGAATATTATCTTGTTAAATCTTACAGTAGCAGAATAAGTTTCATGCTAGAGTACATTAATCAGCTTCATTTTTATTGATTATGAGAAAAGTATGATTTAAAACAAAGCTAGTCAATATGGCGAAAGTTGGGGAATGAAGCCTTCATCAAGAAAAGCTTCCATAGCCCATTTAGAAGAATTTCTTATTCTGCAATTACCAGTGATGATTCCCAAACTTTTCAGCCAATGCACCTAACTCATTTTCCCCTGTGTGAGAAAGACTTTTGGAAATATTCTTAAAAAAACTTTTCTATGAACCTCACTTGTGTCCTTATCATAAAATGTTCTCCACATCTGCAAACCATTAAAGGCAATGTTTCTTCTTGCACATTTTAACAGAAGAAAGGGAAAGGTTGTCAAGTGACCCCAACCCTCGCCTATGGTTATCATTCCGTAACCTGTCTCCAGTGTCCCCCATGCCGCCCACTTGCTTTTCTCCCCCTAGATTTACTCGTTACCCACAGGGGGTAGTAGCACCAACTTTGGAAACCGCCGGTATATAATGTTCTGAGACTAACAGAACTACATTGACAATGATCAAATTTCTCTCACAAGCATGTTTAAATATGATTAGAAATTACTATAATTCAACTTGTTAGAACTTAAGCTTTTCTTTTTTTAATAAAAATAATTTATTCGAGGGCAAAAATTTAGTTTTATGCAATTAATAAGAGTATTTTCATTAAATATTGTAGTTTGAAACGACATCTGTTTTTCACCTTCGTGCAACATTACAGAAAAAATTTGGAAAAAACTCTTTACCAAACCCTGAATAATTTAGATATAAGCTTTGAAAATTTGGAATTTTTTTAGACAAAATGGTTTCAAAAATTTTTAATTCTTTTAATAATTAGCATTATATCAATTGTTTCTTTTTGGAGACTTCAAAAGTAACTAACAAACTGGCTTTTACAGATGATATAAGTAAACATCCTTATCATATGCTACACAAACACATCTAATACATATTACTGAGAAATATTAAATTGTAAAAATGATTGGGAAATCAGGAACTATATAGGAAAGCAATGATTTAGCAAAACAGATTAACAATTTTTAGTAATAAAATGATCTTTGTGCATTTTACAAGGTGAGAAAAAAACAGGAAATTGCTGACATTTAACAGTAATTATTTCCAATCCAATTCTACAGAATTCTATTCCATTTGAAAATACAGGAAATGGGAAACTGAATTTTAAAATTCGGTTTCCTATAATTGTATGAAGTTCGAAATACATTTCTAGATTAATATTTTGTTTCGAGGATACAAATATTATGCATTTTCATAGAAATCTTTGCTTTACAATATTCTGTTGACTAGTAAAACCTTTCCAAATTTTTCATCCTTTTCTTCTAAATTAAGAAATCTTGTTTAATAGTATTGTCTAATGCATATTTTTTATAAGATGCATTCGTTGTTACGTCTAGCTGAGGGTCACTACTTTTTAGACGTCAGTGAAGTGTTTAATATTAAAACAAAAAACAGTAGCTTGAAAGAGTAAATATTATGTATTTGCAGGGAAATCTTGAAAAATTTGTTTCAAATAAATGCATGCTTTATTTAAAATCATAAAAATGGTTATTACTTCTATCAACTTATTGTTTAGTTACGATTTTTATCTTCATTGTGAAGCATTTAATTGTACTATTACTAATTAGTTATGAACAACTAATTATAAAGTTTAAAGCCAAAATCCAACTTTAAAACTTTTAAAATACATATTAAAAAAAAAATAATGAACTTAGAAATATATAAATTTATTATAATTTAATATCTATTTCTTACTTTTTAACTTTTTCTGCCTTGTGGGCATTACGAGTGCCCACAATAAGGCAGTGGTAAGGGACAGGACCCAATATGTTTGGGTGGACCACTACTGAAAAATTCCTGGAGTTTTTCGACCTATCTGGATTTGATCCTGGAGCAATATGCTACCACCTTAATCATCCAGCTGTTCAAAATTTATATTGTGGAAAGAAAGACTAACAACTCACTCAGTCCAGTGATAAGTCATTTGTTATTGCACTAATATAGTTTGGATTTTGTGTCAAAAGTAATAATAATTATCGTCTCTTAATATAATAAGATACACGTTTGTTTAAATTTGAATCTCCGTAACGTTTTTTCTATTTTAAAAGCACAACGATATTTTCTATTTGTTAGAAATTTTGTATTTGATACAAACTCTATATTAAATGTTAGTATGCCGAATAATACTGATTACAATGTATAATTTACCTTGCGTATGGAATGTAAGAAAGAGAATACCATGTCATTGCCATGAATTGTAGAATGCAAAATAAAATCGTCAATCCTGTCTTTTTCCACTAAAAAATAAAATTTATCATCATTTAATTAACCTTAAATTCTACACAAAGAAAGAAGAGAATTCTTATCACAGAACAATAAGAACCCACAGACCAGCTCAGTGAAAGACAAATCCACGCAAGGCTAGATCTGTGAAGCACAGACGAAAGAAAAGCAAAGACAAACACCAAGGATAGATACAAATATTAATTATTTTTGTGGAACAGATAAAGGAAAGGAGGAACTGTTGGCAAGATTTAATGTTAATTTACAACATTTAACTGATAACAAATAGGAAGAATTAGCTTTGATTAGTAGTTTATATATAAAAACACAATGAAAAATTAAGCATCAGAGAGATTAAGAGCTATGAAGCATAGTAACACAAAGTTAAATAGACATAAAGAAATTCTAATTATGATAATAAATTATTAATATTCTTAAAACATGGTTAAAATATAAAAATTTGGCACTGGATAGTACATATTTTACATCAGTTTGTTTTTTCTAATGAGCAAGTGTAAAAAATATGTACTATCTGAAGCAAATATGTGATTTTAAATGTTATTTTTTTACATTTTAATTAATATAATTATAGAAAAATCACCCTTCTTACCCTATTAGTACATTCAATATATACAGTGTCTTCAAAAAGAATACTAACATTTTAAATTATTCTAATTATGTTAATTATTCCCCGAGAAGTATGTGATGTATCCCAATCAGTTGAATAACCATCAGAGTTTTGTTTCCCATCAACATTCAAACCATTTGTTGCCTACTACATGTAGGAAGCACCTAAACGAACTTGACAACTAGGCAACAGAGAAGGCATTTTGCAGTTTAAAAAGTCAGAATTGCTCATCGTGCAACACAAGTAATCTTCAGGAATTATAGCTGCCATGGGAGCAGTGAAAACAGATATGCTGTGTTGAGTGTAACAAGAATTTGAGTATTGGTTCGACGTGTGCCATGTGACACAAGATGCACTCGTTGAGAAATTGTAACGGACAAATGTAATACAGGTACTCCTCACTTTACAACCTATCTGCTTAACGACCAATCGAGTTTCGACCTGCAATTTGGGGAATCCCCTTTCTCAGCTTGAGTGTCGGTCAGTGGCGAATGGTGACATGCACACCAAGCGTACTATAATAGGCTAATAGCATACTATAATAGTCTTTTTATGAATAAATTTGAAGTTTGTTGCATAATTTGTACAATTTTACAACAATCCTATATTCCCAGTGCAAACTCCTCGCTTATCGACCAATTCGCTTAACGACGTGTCGTCAGAACGGAACTCAGTCGTAAAGTGAGGAGTACCTGTACTTAGATGGTTTTTCAATGTTTTCATGTATATTATGACATTCTCAGCTAATAATTACAATAATTTAAAATGGTAGTATTCTTTTCAAAAGACCCTGTATAGAGATTGATTAATCAACTGAACAGATTTTATTATATTTAATAAGTTGTAATGTAATAATATGTAACTTACCCAAAAAGCAGAGAACATAGTCAATAATATTAAAACCTGAAAATATTTTAGCAAATATAAATTTGTTTTGTAATGGTTATCACAAGTTCATTTTTGAAAATATATTACCAAAACAAGAATGGTAGCAATTATTCGTGTAGAAGCAAACATCTTCTTTAACTGACTCATAGGTCCCATTAAGAAACATGTACTGAAATCAAGAATCTTATTTAATCTTTATATACTTGTAAAATTATTATATATTTCAGGATTAAAAAAAATATCAATTACCTACAAAGAGCTGTAACATTACCAAGGGTGTAAAAGATACCAAAGAGTAACAGTCCATGTCTTAAAAACAAGAACAATGATCCCTGTATAAAGAAAAAAAAATACCAAAAAATTTATATAAATTTTTGTTAGCCTCTATATAATGTATACATGAAGGAATGAAGGGTACACGCTGAATGAAGGGAATTGAAAAAGGTTACACGCAGCCAATCAAAATCAGAGTTTCACCTATGATGTATGAGGAGTGTCCGATATTAAAGGTACTGTACAGGTGGCTGTTATACAAACTGCACATGTGCAATAGTGACGCCATATGCATGACTAGCCACGTTCATGCGTATAGTAGTAGAGTTGGGAAGCAACAAACATGGTGTGTGTGTGTGTGTGTGAGATCGCAGATTATTCAAAGTGTGGAAGTACATGGAGTTATCAGATGCTTGCAAGCCGAAGGAGTTAATCAGAGCAAAATTTATTGCAGATTACAGGGCGTTTATGGCTCGAATGTTTTAAGCCAAAAAGAAGTCAGAATTTGGTGCCAAAAATTTAAAGATGGACGAATGGAACTGAATGATGATCTGGAGAAGAAACGAGGAAGACCAAGGACCTCACACACTGATGACAATTGTCAAATGTTTGATTAGGGAAGATGGTCGTATTAAAGTTTGTGAAATTGCTGCAATGACTGGCATTCCTAAGAATTGGGTTCATAAAATTATATGTGACCTAAACTTCCACAAAGTTTTGGCTCACTGGGTGCCGAAAATGCTCTCTGATGAAAACCAATAAAAACAAAAATTCAAAATTCAACCATCTACCTGCAAAACCATGACCACCGTGTTCTGGGATAGTGAAGGCCTACTGCTGTGTGAATTCTCAAACTGCACACAACCATTAACAGTGACAAATACTGCAAAACTCTCCAGAAATTGCATACAGCCGTTAGAAGGAAAAGGCCAGGATGATTACACAAAGGAGTTAAACTTTTGCACAATGGCACAAGATCCCACACTTCAAATCAAACCAAACTGTGGTTGGCACAGCGGAATTGGAAGGTCCTGCAACACCCTCCTATTATAGTCCAGATTTAGCCCCCTTGGGTTTTCAGTTGTATTCGGACCTTCCAAATTGCAGCCTGTTATCAAGATTACCCTCTCTTGCTTGTTCTCTAGGAATAGATTCTAGTGAAATATTAGATTTGTCGAGTTTTCGTAATTATAGAGTTAGTAGGCGGTCGTTAATAAATGTGCCCTTACGAGTTTGTTTCCCATTTTCTTGGATTGATCGCATTGTCTTCAACTTCTGGCTTCTGGAAATCTATTTCCTCTCCTCCTGGAAGTATTATTTTCTCTCTTGCTAAATTTATGAGAAGTTCTTGGCCCTTAATTATATCTCGTCCTAACGAGACCGTCAAAAGGATGAGGTATTTGATTGTCTACTACATAACAGGAGTATTTGAATTGTAAAGGTCCTATTTGGAAACGAAACCTTATAGCTCCATACATTTCTGATGCCATGTCCCGTGACACTTTGAAAGAGTATTCTTCTTCCACTTTCATTAAAGTTGATTGTAGTTGTTTTCTGAGCAAAGGTTTGAGATATAAGTGTTACAGTGGAACCAGTATCTATCGCTAGTCGAGCTGGGTAATCGTTGATTGAACAACATAGACTAGGTTCTAGATTGTTGCCTATCATTCTAGCTCCTATTCGATTCTGCGCTCCCAATTCATCTCCTTTTTCTTGTACATTTAAGTTTATGGTCTCAGATCGGGTATTTTTTTGAGGTCGATGTGTGTGTGTATTATTGTTCCTCCATCGCCTATTATTCTGTCGCCAGTTCATTTTGTTTATTCTCCCTTGTGGTGAGTTTTGAGATGGCACTTGAATTAGATTAGGTTGGAAGTTGTTTCTTCATCTGTCTGGTAGATTGTTTGATCGATACAGTCGGCTTCTGCCGTGCGCTCCCCTGACAGAGGAATCAAATCGAGAATACCCGTGTCCTCCTCTCGGGGAATAATATTGTCTTCCCCTGTTTACTGGATGTGTGAATCCACGCCACCGATGATCTCTCCTTTCATTTTAGTTCGTTTAATTGGCTTTGTATGTTAGCTAACGTCGCTTTGAGGTTACTTGTGTGTTCTTCCTCAGGACTGGTTATTGCTCCGACTATCCCTTGTGATTTCCCGGTCAGCTGCTCTATAGTCTCCTCACTGATTGCCACTTTAACTGCTTTATCAAAGGAATCTGGTTCCCTGGACATCACCCTTCTTTTAATTCTATCGTTGAGACTGCTTAAAAATTGGGCGAGTAGCTGCTCGTCTCGCTCTTTAGTTTGGCATCACTTGATTATTTCCGTTTCGCGAGCATCGGCCCCTTTCTGTTCGATTATGGTCTCTGATGCTAGGCCTTGCAGCCGAACTGCGTACGTCTGTACATCCTCGCCGCGTTTCTGAATGCATGCATGGAATTTCTGAAGTCTAACAGAGTATGGTTCTTTCTCAAAGCGTAAGATCATTTGTCGTTTGAATTCCTCGTACGTATCAATCGCTCGCATTCGCGCATCCTTCCATGCGAAATCCCTCACTATGCCCGTTAATTTTAACTTTGCGATGCCGAGACTTTGTACCTTTGTCCATCCAGTTAGTTTTGCTATTTCGTCTAGTAAGTCAAAGAAGTCCCTGATGAGCAATCCTGATGTGTCGCCCAAAAATGAGGGGGTTAAGGGAATCATTCCGGATAATCCTGAAAGTGCACCTCCTCCCGGATTCTCTCCACCTTGAGCCTCCATTCTTTTGTTAGATTATTTTCTTCAAAACAAGATCCCACTTCCGGGACACCACTGTGACTGTAGGGCCGGTATCTCTTTGATACCGCGTCAGGATGACACCACTGTATCCTTAGATTGATACAGAGAATCGTAAAATTGTGCGAGCAGTTACGTATGGGTTAGACCCTGAATGAAGCTAGTGGAGAGGATGACGGAAGGAACGCACTCGGAGATTTTTATATATAAAAATATACCCGTTTATTTTCCCATATATCCAATTAGATACAAAACGGTTACTTTACAGAGAAATTGATAAGATACATGACTCACGATCCATGAATGTAAATTCTACACAGATTAGAGACAGAGCTTACAGATATTTGCGGGTAGGATAAATACCTTAGGATATATGCTGATCGTATCGGCGAACGTCTGATAGATGATATAATATCTTTGATTCGAGGGTTCAGTCTAAATGTAGATTAATCCAATTGTCCTAGATTTCAATCCAATTGTACGCTAGTCTGAGGAGGACGAACAGTGGAGGAGGAGCTTGATGATGATGGGTAAATCCGAACAGGGACACACACACACACACACACACAATCAAGTAACAACTTCTCCTGTCTTACTCATCGTACTCCCTTTTTATATGGAGAGGTGTTTTGCAGGCCCTTCCTTGATTTCATCAGAGGAGATGATCTTCTTGGACCAATAAAGTGATGGGTGACATAGTCGTGACACAGAAATTTTACTCATCTTAACAAGGAACTCAACTCGTGGGAATCGAGTTTAAACCGATCTTATCAGAAAGTTTTATCAGTTGATTTCCCATTAACTAACCCTTTTTGGTCTACTTTGTTCCATTTTTGTATAAAATGTAGTTAAATATTTTGATTAAGATTATATAAAGATGATATTAAAAGATTATAAAATTATATAAAGATGTTAAAGTTCACAATATAAAGATCCCGATCTTCACATGCATATATTTTGATATTAGTTATTAGGAAAGCATTTAATAAATATATAAGTTTTATGTTTATAATTGTTTGAGATGAAAATGACCACTATTCCGGACAATAATAATTGTGGCACATCCAGTTCTGTTAGTGTGCTTCTTCTATTTTACCATTTTACCTTTTTAAAATTTACTTTGTTAAACTTTTAATTAAAATTTTTTCCTAAATATCCATCTTATATTTGGCCAATCAATGCCATTAATTTAAAATAATTCTTTGTTTTACTAGCATTCCTAATACCCTTATAACTGTAACAAAAACAAATAATTTGCATTGCAACACAAAAGTAATTTAATGCAGATTATATATCATGTATATATCAGCGATGTGATTGCACCACATGCCGACTAGTTACGATACCGACTACTGGTATACTGTACTGTAAATAAAAATTCTGATTCTGTACACAGTGTATTAAATACATATAAAAATTATGAGTCTGGTAGCATGTCGATTATCAAAATAATTAAGGTACGATACTTTTGGATAACCGAACACATTCGACAGGAAAGAACAGAGAGATAAATATCTTAGATAAAATAAAAACATTAATTTTAATCTAGTACAAAGTGAAAAAAAGATTAAAGCATAGAAATTTAGTATGTGTGAATGATAGGAAATAATGAAAAAATTTGTCTAATTTATTACTGATAAAAACAAGCACCAGTCTTTCATTGTAATCTACAATGTACTGATAAAACTGAATTTAGAATAAAATAAATAAATAATACTAAAAATTAATAAAATAACGCAATAGCTCAATAGTGGGCCTATAGAAGGTCGTCAACAATTGTATTCTGTAAAGACTTCGCACATTCTGGAATTAATACTCTCTGAAGTTGATCTCAGATAATCGACACTATAGTTTGTTTGTTTTGTTAAGTTACAGTAACACAACAATCTGCTGTAGGGTATGGAATCGCCTAGATGAGCAATCCCACCCTGTTTTAATATAACGACCTTTCGTGACGGAAGAACCGTTAGAAAGGTCCGTTGTGTTTCAAATCGACGATAGACGGATGATTGGCTGGCGGAAAGTGACCGTTGGCCGGACGTTGTAGAAACATTCGAATTTGATTGGCGGAGGATTCAAACGCCGGCCGCTATATAAGCAGTAGTTTCGGCAGGAACATCGGATCGGATGGGATCGGACCGTTTCTATCAAAGTTCTAACTAGCTCTCTCTTTGGACGTTACGGAAATCTGGTGAAAGTGAACTCCGGTGGTTTATTACGAACTTGTTCCTGACTCAGAGGTGTTGCTAATTCTAAGTCTGTTTGTCTGGAGTTTCTAAGTCTGGAGTTTTTCCGACGAACTTGTACGGACTATAGTCGTTTGTCGCTTGGACTAGTGTTTTGAGCATAATTAGTTGTAACGTTATTTTGTATTATTTTGTATATTAGTCTTGTAAATATAACTTTGTGGTTTGTTAAACCGACTGAGTGTTATTTTGAACATTACTTCTGCCTAGGGGGATGCCTCTTTTTTTTAAGGGTAACTGGCCTCTATTCAGGCATTACAGACACGGAGAAAACCCAGAATACTCCACATAGCCAGCCTGTCCTGGCGAGGTGCAAACCCACAACCGAACTCCCGGTATTCGGGGAATGGAACCGTTTGGCCTCGACCCTACAGTATTATTGACAAGTTGATTTCCTGTAGAAATAATCTGCATGAAATCCATATTTTTCTACTATCTATTTGCATTTATATCACTTTGTCGTACAATATAGTTTGTATCAAATTTAAATGGCAAATATTCATAAAGATAAAAGTGCAGTAATAATTTATAATTTATCTGTCTGTTAAAAAATATAATGACTTTTTTCATATATAAACAGATGAACTCATTAAATAAATTCTAATTTTCATCACCAAAAGGCACGCTTTGTATATAAATATATATATATAAAGTAAAAAACCAATCACATCTGTCCCAAAAACTACATTTGATTCTAATGAATAAGCTGAGTTTATTCACAACTGAAGAATTATGTCCTCTCAGATATTGTGAATAATTTAATGTAAATAGAAACAAACATAATTATCTAAATTGCCTTTGCTCTGGTAGCACGTAACATAAAAATATAGAACACATCTTTAATAAAGTAAGGTAATAATCATTCATAAAGACTTAAATGAAAATCCTTTAACTGTTATTCACGTTAATATAAAATTATTAAAATATTTAAAACAAATATTCTTTTCTGAATATAACTATTGTTAGGAAGTATATTATTTCTGATACTAAATTGGTACGCTGATAAAAAAAGCGCGACCTTGAACGGAATAAATTTATAAGTGTTCTTTGATAGGTAGAAATTTTGAACGATGCCAAATAAATTTGATACCGATGCACGTTAAGATATTACTTTAAAGCAATATTTTAATAAAAACAAAAAACAATTTAAAAGAAATATTAAATAAATTAAATTTTGATTGATTTGTAGTAATAAATTGGCAATTAATTGTCAATTTGTTACGATTCGTAACTGGGAAGTTCGCGTAAACTTCCTTGTTGTGTAATAATTGACAACGATTTTCATTCATCAAAGTTTTTGCTTCATATTTTTTTGATTTTAACTCGTAAAAAGTTTTTGTTTTTATCCTGTGTGAATAATAAATTAATCTCATCAAGGTCACGAGTCATAGAATACTGTTTTAGTGATTCATCGTCGTTTTCGTTGAAGATTACATTAACTGCCACTTTAAAATATTAAATTTCAAAAATATTTAGTAGTTTACAAGTCAATTAAAATAAAAGTAAATTAAATAATACTATGTTGAAATTTAGAAAAAAAATATTTTATGTGTATTATCATCTTTGCATTGCTTTTAATCCAAGCAATTCATAGCAAAAGAATTACAAATAAGCAAATATTTTCTGTTCGTCATCGTGCTATTTCTGAGAATTTAAATCGGCATTTATTACGAGTTTAAATTAAAATAATTCTTTTATATAACTTAATAGTAAATTAGGTAGTCGTATATTATTCTACATTTAATGTATTTACCATAAAAATAATAAATTGAAACTGATAAGTATAAAAAAATTTCCATGTAGGAAAACTGTATTAATGGATTTTCATAAAGTTTTAATGATAAAATAATAATAATAACTGTTAATAGTGCATAAAACTTCAGTAAAAAAGGGTATACCTCGCCTTACGTTGGTAATTGGTTCCAGAAGAGGCAACGTAAGTCAAATTTACTTGTGTAGTTACGACTTAAGTCAAAACTACGGTGGAAAATGCCAATAATGAGCACTTAAAAATTGCTAAATACGACGACAACACAGAAACACAGATATTTTCATGTTTTGTTCTCTAGGATTTATGATGCTTATACTAACGTTTACTGTAAATGTACATATTTTAATATGATTTTATGTGCTTTTAACGCTTTTCTAGTGATATTACGACTTCAATATTTGTGGCAGACGGATGTAAAGTCGAATAAAATGACTTAAACTTCATTTTTATTTTTCATATACTTTTTTGACAAACGATGTAACTTGAAACGAGGTGACTCGAGGTATACCTGTATTCAAACTTGCAATCTGATGAATGTCAGATTAAAATTTTGCAGTGTGTCAATGTAAAGAAACATTTGAAATTTTACATGTAAATATAAATTATAGAAGCAAATCTAGTAATTTATAGACTATGCTGATCAATCAATTTGTCTGTCTAACATCCCAGCATCTAACTAATGACAAGTTATCTAACTCTATGTTACCGAATTTAATTTCAGCATTGTATTACTTCCTTCAGTCAGTCCTGGAAACTGCATTGTGATACCTAACTTACTAAGTTTCCTATAATTAGTCCAAAACAAGGCTTGCCTTTATTTCATAGAGTACATTCAGTGAACAAGAGCACTGCAGCATTTTAGTGAAGCAGCTGACTTACCTAGTCTAAGAGGCATGTCCACACATTTGGTATTTGCTGAAGTGTTTGTCACTTGGCAAACACATATGTATATATATATATATATATGATTAAGCATAAGTTTGTTGTGGAAACAATGAATGTTTGTCCGACATCTGAAAATGGACAATTCTCATACACACTAATATCCATACATACAGAAATTATTCCCGAATTTTTTTGCATTTCTTGATATTTCAAGGTGTTCCGAGTCCAAAAATGTAAAAATCTTGGGGAGGACCATGTTTTGACTGATAACCATACTTTCCCTGTTATATATAACAGCTAGGAGAGTAAAATTAACTAAATATTTAAAGTATAAACCAAATTTTTAAAAAAAATTAACTAAACTCAAAAATAAAAGAGTAGAAAAGTGTAAGAGACTAAAACGGTAACAGTGATGACCAAAAACAAGAAAATACATGTGTGAATGGACAATATGAATGTTTGCTTGATATTCGATGAATAGCAAATGTGTTGACATGCCTTTACACGACGTCATTCTGTCAGTGCTTTCTCGAAGCAGTTCACTATTTAGTTCAAGTGTGTATTTACTCTGCTGCATTAAAGAGCTTTTGTATATCCTCTTTTTCCTTTCTGTCTGTCATGCTGAAAAATGAGTGAAAACAAATTTAAATTCAACAGGAAATATTCAGTATAATATGCGGAATATATCATAAATGCGGAAGAACAAAAGAGAATTACAAGTACAGAAAGGTACCGGATATAAATGTTTAACAATACGCTTCCAAGTTCTGAATCACTACTAATCTGTTGGTTAAGGAACTGAACATGTATAGACAACTCACAATATCAAGTTAAAGTGGTATCTATTTCTTGTTCATTCTACTGCTGTCCAATAGCCAGACATACCTATCAAAATCATTTGTATTATATTCAGGATATACAGGGTGTTTTAAAACTCATGGGCAAAAATGTAACGGGTGATAAGAAACATCTAAACAAGCAATTTTCACCATACAATGCATGGGCGGAGAGCAAGCGCTGAACCGCTAGACGGCACTGTAATGGAAAGCATAAAGCATTTCTTACACATCGCCATTTCTACCGTGGATTTCAGAAGGCATGGCAACGTACAGTAATCGGGAAAAGGCTGACATGCATGGTGTTTGGTGTTTGGTTCTTTCATGTGACAGTAATACCTCCTAGCGGTTCACCGCTTGCTCTCCACCCATGCATTGTATGGTGAAAATTGCTTGTTTAGATGTTTTCTATCACCCCTTAAATTTTTGCCCATGAGTTTTGAAACACCCTGTATAATTCCATACTATAGAAGAGGTCCTGAAACACATCCACTGAATACAATTTACGAAATCAAGGTGTTTCATAAGGCAAATGTCGTTTTGAACAAATTGTTCTTATAGGAAACTTGATAAACTTCCTATATTACAAATACTTCGTAATTAAAATGCTGCAGACAAATTGTGCAATCTTTGTAATCAAACGTCTGGATTATTTAAACAGAAAATTTAAAATAATTCTATTAACACAAAACTAAAATGCAGAATTAAAATTTCATTGAATGTATTAAACAAATTAAAAAAAAAAAACTTACCAAAAGTGAAAAGACAAAACCAAGAACAAAACAAATTACGAATCCTTTTATTCTTGTCGACCAACTCAAAGTCGAAGAATCTCTGATCTGTAAAACAGTAATAAGAATTTAGTTTTTCTAGAACCTATAAAACTATAAAATATATATTTCATATTCTAAATACACAATCGTCATCATTCTGAACTCTATAATTTAAATTAGCCCACGAAAATAGATCAGACAAGTTTTGTTTGTAATTTTTTTTGCTAAGTATTAATAAAATTTGATCTAGAGAGAGAAAAGTCATCATCTCGCGAGAACTTTAATACCTTCTGGTTAACTCTAAGCCAAATTTTATTAAATTTGGCCTATAGTTTTCAGACTGAATACGATTATCTAATAATCGAGATCAATCTGCAAAATACAAGACATAAGTTAATTAACTGGACTATGAATAAAGAGGTCAACATAGTGCTCACACATATATATCAAGACTAGATAAGAAGTATATTATAGTGTTAATTAACTGGCATTAATTAAAAATTATAGTATGAATCTATATATATAATCGAGATGAGTTGATAATAATAATCAGCACAGAGCACAAATGGTTAGGAGTTCAAAATTGAAATTTGGTACACAGTTAGGGTACGTCACAAGAACGCACACTAAGAAGGGATTTTTTGAAATTCCTTCCCACGGGGGAGAGGGACAGGATTAAGGCTTAACACTTCCATCAACAATGGAAGTGTTAAGTAACAATGGAAGTGTCAACAATGGAAGTGTTAAGTAACAATGGAAGTGTCAACAATGGAATTGTTAAGTAACAATGAAAGTGTCAACAATGGAAGTGTTAAGTAACAATGGAAGTGTCAACAATGGAAGTGTTAAGTAACAATGGAAGTGTCAAACAATGGAATTGTTAAGTAACAATGAAAGTGTCAACAATGGAAGTGTCAAGTAACAATGGAAGTGTCAAGTAACAATGGAAGTGTCAAGTAACAATGGAAGTGTCAAGTAACAATGGAAGTGTCAAGTAACAATGAAAGTGTCAAGTAACAATGGAAGTGTCAAGTAACAATGGAAGTGTCAAGTAACAATGGAAGTGTCAAGAGAAAGCAACTGTGCAAGACGCAGATGCAGTTTTTTTCTTTTTGTGGGAAATCGAACATATTTTTAGACCCATCTAAAAATTCTCTAATTAGACCGAAAACAGGGGGACCCAATTCTTGCATTCTGTGAAAACGGGTAAGGTTGACTATAATGCAATAATCTTAATCTTTGCTATCGTTACTTTTGCCCGAGCAACGTTGGACCTACCTGCTAGTAAAATATATTTGAAAGAATAAAACAGGCCAACACATCCCATCATCAGATCCTACTAAAATTGATTCTAGAGTTTCACTTTTATTCTTACATCTCAGACTCATGCAATGTGCTTAGAAAATATATTTGAGATGAAAATTAAATAAAGTTTTCCTTCTTAAAAATAAATTTCTTTTAATTGAAAAACTTTGCAGAAAAACAAATAGTGTTACTAAAAATAAATAAATATATATTTAACCTATTTGTTTAGTGAAAAATAATAAATAGACTATGAAGTTTTTTGTTTGAATAACGTTTTATATTAAACTTTATCCAAAAATTATGTATAAATTATTGTATACATTAAAATAAATATAAAATGTAAATACGATATCTCTTACTTTTATTATAATCGCAAATACTAGTCATTTTGGCACGTGTTTCTGCTCGAGATATATTACAGATAACCGAAATATATATCAATCCTTATCAGCTAACGTAGTAATATAGTGGTGTGACATTGAACAACTGCATTTTAAAATATAAAATTCGGTAAAAGAAATGTTTTTAACTAATTTTAAATTTAAATTTTTTTAAAAGAAATTCATATCTTTACGCCATTACATACAAAATATCAAGTAATAAGAAATTGTAAAGATATAAAATACTCATATCTATATATATATAAAAGTCAAAATAAGTACAAATGTATGTTAGGTAAATGATTCTATAATGCAAGGATGGACAACCTTTTTCTATGTAAGGGTTGCATTTCAAAACTTTTGAAATGACACAAGAGAAAAGAGAAAAAAGAAATGCCGCTAAATCACAATTATTTATTCGTATATAATTATAAATTAGCATAGGTATACTTAATTTAGCTTCCGAAACCGACGTAAACGTAATATATCGATTGAATATTAGTCGCTGCTAGTTTTAAATTAGTTTCGACGCGAGTCTGTTAGCCAATTTCTTGTTTTAATTTTTACTAAATTCATTGCGAGGAACACTATTCACATACATAAGCTGCAGAAAATAACATTTGAATTTTTGCTACAGACTTCCTTAGGCTGGGAAATTGACATATTTATTCGTATTTTATGCGATGTAGGCCACAAAAAATATTAACGCGGGCCGAGGGCCGGGGTTGTCCATCCCGCTATAATGTATCCACACCAAATTTGGTATGAATATTCTTCAACACCCTAGAAAAATATTGTGGGGTCCCCAACTACCCCTTTTAACTTAAACCCGAGCAATTTTTTGCTTTGCAGTTTTATTATTGTAAATACTCATTAGTAACTAAAATGTACTGTACATTTATTGACCTATCATTTTTATCACCGTCTCCCAACCCAACCTCATCAATTCCTATTCCTTCAAAAGACCGAGTAATACCAGACACATGCAGCTAGTAATTAATGAAATTAACACTTAGCTAAATACAAAATAATTACAATTGACTAATCTAAATATATAAAATTTACATGTCCTGACTGACTGACTCTTCATCGCCCAGAGCAAAGCGCTGAACCCAAAGAGGTGAAATTTGGTACACAGGGTACGCAATGAGAATGCACACTAAGAAGGATTTTTTGAAATTTCCCTGCGGGGGAGAGGGAGAAGATTATGGCTTCTACTGTTCTATTTTAGATGCGATTTTTTGTTTTTGATAGACATAACTTAATTTCCAAATGTACAATATTTGCCAAATCATCCAAATCATTTGCCCAAGCAATGCCAGGCTCATTTGCTATTAACTAAGTGAAGATATATTAATTAATTCAAGATATAAATTTTCTTTATAAGAAATTTTTGTATCTTAATTACCAAAAATACTGTATAGAAATTTTTCAAAGAGAATGTATGATGTTTAGCTTATATAAAATATGTAAATTATCATTTTATATAAATAAAATTCTTGAATCATATAATATATAAAGAAGAAAGTTTGTTATTTATTTTGTTCTTTATACATTTTGACATGGTTAGAGCAAATGCAATAAAACTCAAGGACTATCCTCTCATCCAGGAGGAGGTCAATGACTACTTTTGCTTGAATTAATTTCAAACCCACCCATAACATGCTCATCTTTCTAGTCGACATGCAGGAAAGTGGCATTCACATACAAAGTTACCAGCGAGCACAAAATACACTTTAGGGGTTTTCAAGGGTGTCGAGTATAAAATGTTTGGTCTACTTATTGTAAAGTTTGATCAGCTAGCCGATTATGATTTTGTATTCGACTGCAAATGGTACATTAGTTAACATTAGAAAAAATTTAGACATCGAATTATCTTCTTGTGCAGGCTGCAGCCAACACTATTTTCTGTCGAAAAAAATTTAGCAACGAGTTGCATAACTTTCCTGGCTTTTGAGTGTATTATTTTACAAATAACATTTGTATTACTAATCAAAATAAATAACTAAATTGTATATGGTGCCATCTATTATGAGATTTTGTTATATATTTTTAATTTTTATAAAATAGCAATAGATTTCATTTTGAGGGTGGAGATGAGTTTTATAAAACACTAAATTCTAACAACTAGTAAAATTTTCACTAATTCTGACCCCTCGCAAGATATATCATGCGACCACACTCTCTCTCCATCCCCTTCACTTTTCACAATCACAGTATCTTGTATATAAGGGGCATCGATGCTACTAAATTTTAATAACGTCGACGTCCCTTATATATAAACTACCACGCCAAATTTTGTTTCTTTATCTTCACCCCATCCTGAGATATTAAGCAAAATAAATGCCAACACACACAGAATTTTTTTGCATTTCTTTTTATGTTTTGGGTTTGGGGAGTCTCAAAACATGAAGATTTGCAAAAACTCGGAACAGAATAAACAAAATCGCCATTTCTAATTAAATGTTTTTTGGTATCCCTTCAATAGTTATTTATTTGTTTCATTATTTTAATGGTGTTGAGTATCGTAAAGTTTTTAATAACTTTAATTTAATCATTAATAGCTTAAGATAAAATTGTTTCATGAACTTTCTTTATAAACTTTAAAGCAAAATAGAGCACGAAGAACACGGTTCATCTATGACGGACGATTTTTCCATCTGGATCAATGAACACTCATTAGTTACAATCAATTCTATTTTAAGAATTCTTGTATACAATATTTTCATATATGCATGAACGCGTATAAAGTTAGATTTTGAATAATTTATCGACAAAATCTTTTGTTTATTTTATAGAAATTTATTTTTAAATATTGTTAATAAGAAAAAATATGCTTAAGAATTTAAGAAAAAAATTAAATAATTGAAAAGCTTTCAATAAAGGCTATTCGCTTATTCTCGACGAATTTGAAAGTATCATTACGTTAAGCTATTAAAATTCTCGGTTAATGTTACCTGTGGTTCCAAAATGGCTGCTTGTCTCCGACTCCAGCAAATATAAGAAAGAAAACAGTGGGGACGCACGTTCTAACCTAACCTAACCTATTCTAGTAATTTTGTTGGTAATAATTATGGTAATTTATTGGAATAGGTTAGGTTAGGTTAGAACGTGCATCCCCACTGTTTCCATTCTTATATTTGCTGGAGTCAGAGACGAGCTGCCATTTTGGAACCATAGGTAACAATAACCAAATTCTCTAATACTTTTTAAGCAAAAGCTTAAAGAAGCTCATTGAACATAACAAAAAGTGAGAAGGTTTTACTTCAAAAAAAAAAGCAGTTTGAATTAGACATTTTAGATATTTCCGTGTATCTTTTAACTAAGGAACCATCCATTAATTACGTGATAATTACTCTTACTTTCCGAAACACCAAAAATAAATAAAAGCATCTTCACATCTTCGGTATCCAACAACGGTCTGATGAAAGCATTGGCAGTGTCGATCTTTTCGCAGAGATTCTTGTCTGTCTCAATATGCAAACACTCTGAACACAAAGACATTTATTTTCGGTTATCAGAATGACATATACGGCAAGTCACTTTTGACTCTACTTCCTGTTGTGTGCAATGATATAGTTTTGGCAAAACCCCTCTAATCCATTAATTACATGTATAATAGTTTGAGGATCCCTCCAACATTAAAGAAATTACTTGAAAAAGTTCTGCAAACACTTGGTAACTGATAGTTTATTCACATGACTTGTAAGTAGGATTATAAAAACAAATTCGTATGCCACTAATACGTCTAAAGAAAGTCCACATAGACAGTTTCTTAATAATATTTAAAAATAACTAAATTTATATTGGATTTTATAATTTTTATATGAATGCATTCTTGATATAAGATACAAAATTGTAATGTTTCAAAGAATTCTCTCATTAAATTACCTTTGATTTCAAAAAAATTTTTATTGGGTTGTTCGGAAAGTTCGTAGCGATTTTTGATAGCCGACAGTTGAGACACCGATTGACGCAAAAATGATTAGAATTGTACAAACCAATGAATATTACAATAAATGACCTTGAGACGCGTCCGTTACAAAAAAACCGTTAAGATTATTCAAATGGCGTTTAATTTGGCTCATTGCAAAAATGGATGCGAACAACGTGCATTATCGACACTTGTTTCTTTTCTTTTTTCGTAAACGCAAAAATGCTGTACAAACAGCAAAAAAGATATGTGATGTTTATGGTGGGAGTGCTGTATCAGAATCAACTATTCGAAAGTGGTTTGCAAAATTTAAAACGGGTAATTTCAGCCTTAAAGATGCTCCTCGCTCAGGAAGACCTCCTGTTATTGAAGAGGACCAGATCAAAGCATTATTGGATGAAAACCCTCATTACACAACTCGAGAGATTGCAGACATAGTGAAGTCATCAAACAGTACTGTATTTAAACATCTAAAGAAGCTCGGATACGTGAATCGTTATGACATTTGGATACCTCACGACTTAACGGAAAAAAACTTACTGGATCGCATCTCCATTTGTGATTCTCTTGAAAGACGAAATGAAAATGACCCTTTTCTGAAGCGTTTAGTGACAGGTGATAAAAAGTGGATCATTTATAACATCAGCCAAAAACGATCGTGGGGTAAGAAAAATGAATCACCATTAAAAACTCCAAAGGCCGGTCTTCATCCAAAGAAGGTCATGCTCACTGTCTGGTGGGATTGGAAAGGAATCCTGTACTATGAGCTGCTTCCACAGAATCAAACAATTGATTCTGATAAGTATTGTTCCCAATTGGATAAGCTGAACATGGCAATTAAAGAAAAACGTCCGGAACTGGCCAATAGAAAAGGCATTGTGTTTCACCAAGATAATGCCAGACCTCACACGTCTTTACGAACACGCCAAAAATTATTGGAACTAGGCTGGGATGTTTTACCCCACCCCCCTTACTCACCCGACCTTGCCCCGTCGGACTACCATTTGTTCCGTTCTCTACAAAATTCCCTTCATGATAAAAACTTTGATACTTTGGAAGCTTGCAAAAACCACGTGGATCAGTTTTTCGCGGAAAAAACTGGAAAGTTCTACGAAGAGGGTATCATGAAGCTGCCCCATAGATGGCAACACGTCATTAAAAACAATGGCGCATACATAATGGAATAAAAGTATATTTTTAGTATTAAAACAATTTCTTTTATTTCTCTTAAAAATCGCTACAAACTTTCCGAACAACCCAATAGATAATAATCGATAATTCTATTTAAAGTAAAATTTGTGGATGATTTGAATGATATTTTTATGTAAAATAATATTTTTATTAGTATTTAAGTCTATATGCATAAGTCCAAGTATTTAAGCCCTTTCTTTTTGCAAAATTAACAGAGATCGTGTGGGCATGTTGACGAAAACAGAGAAATTTTTCGCGAAAAAATCGACAAAAACTGAGGTATTACCGTATTTGATTTATCTTAAAAGTAATTTTGTTGCAACTTTATGCTAAATGATTTTGTAATCAATATATAAAGCAGACATTAGATCACTTTACACTTTATTACTCAGCTGTAACAGCACTTAACCTCTATGAAAACTTTTCTCTCTTTGTTTGATGTGATAGATTTTTAAAATACACAGATTATTATAGCAATAGCTGAAAGAAGTTTATAATACAGGCAGTCCTCTACTTATGAACATTCAACTTACGAACAAAGCCGACAGATGGCGGGTTAACACAAGCGTGAGTAGAGTACCTAGAAAATAACGATTTTTTTAGTTTAATAAAGCATTTTATTCGTAAAAATGCTTTATTAAACTAAAAAAATCATCATTTCTTAATGTAAACCCGTAGACCACGTGATGACAGTCGACAGAACATGGTGGCGATGACTCGTGTGTCGCTACTCTGATATCTAGGTACTCTAAGCGTGAGAGGTAGGTGAGAGTCTCTTAGTTGAGTTTGGACTGTAGTTGTGTGTCAATTGTGTGTGGTGTCAGTTGTTTACTATTTGTTATTTTTTATGTACAGTCAAGTTTATTTTTGAAGTTTTACGTTAAAAACATTTACAGTACATACATATGTACATTTGTAATTGTTTTAAATGAGTAATTTTAATAAATAATGTACATGTGATTGATTTGAATTTATACTTCCCTTTAACAATCTTAATTCAACATTATTCAAGTAGCCTAAACATTACATAATTGTAAAAACAACATTGTATTTGAGTTTTTGCGCCAAACATCGTCTTTTCGAGTTACGAACTTTTCGACCGCTATGAACGGATTAAGTTCGTAAGTAGAGGATTTACTGTATAGGTAATTACAAAAAATTCGGCAATAATAAATCATAATGAAATCTACAATATGAGAATAGATTCTTTACAACTTTGTACTCTGATTTTGAGATTCTCCTTACAGAAATAAATAAAAGTATAATGTAAAATCTTTCTTTTTTAATTATAAGAATATTTATACTTAGAAATTAATTATTAATGAAATAAAAAGACACAGACAATATGGTACGGACATGAGAAGAATGATCGGCTGAACTATAGATTACTCCCTATGGAATTTCAGGACTGAGTATATATTTGAACTCAAGAGACTGAGACGAGTTCAATGGTACCCTACTTTTGGACCGGAGACAAAACATAAGAAAGTCGTCATACTTTTTTAATGCTATCATGCAGACGGCACCATAGTTGCTAGTACTGCCATCTTGCGATAAAGTCTGCAAACCATGATGTCAAACTATGGTCATCTTCCAGATGAATAGGTTAGGTTTGTTGGAAAAGCTGCGAAAGCGGTGCATAGTACTAGCCGACCGCGAGTATCTCAGCAGCTGAGGGGCCGTAGGCCCCAAGGTTGAAAAGCGCAAGGGCGTGCGAAAAGGACTTAACTCCAACTGCAATGATCAGCGTGCTCGTGGATCAACATCTGCCTCTGTTGAAGGCATATTTGGCCAACTTGCCAGACTGCCTGTTAAACACGCGGTAGGCTTAGCGGAGAGAGTGACGCACATCCAATCATCCTGATCATCCACCATCGCAGAAAATATATGATAACTTTTTTACTTTTATTTCTCCAATCCAAAAGTAGGGTACCGTTGAACTCATCTCAGTCCCGAGTTCAGATATATATACTCAAAATCCTGAAATTTCATAGGGAGTAATCTAAAGTATATCTGAATGATCGAATATGGATTGTCAAAGAAATCAAGAATAGCCATGAAATGCCAAAAAAAAAATTCAGAAAGACCTAGAATAGGGTAACCAAACATTCAATTTCCAGGGACTGTCCCCTGTTTTGTCATTTAATCATAGAATCAATCTTTGAATAGTGTAATTTCACAAACATGCAACATAGTAGCACCAATTTATAGATCAATAAATAAATAAATTTTTAAAAAGTAACCAAAATTCAATCAGTTTTAGACACCATTTTCCATTATTATGAAATGTGTCTCCAGTTGGATTGTAAATGTTATGGTCAGCCTACCTAGAAGAAAGATATATGAAAAGCCCATGGAGGAATGTTGAATAGGAAATAAAGGTAAGATATATGTATGAATAGCACAGGAAAGAATAAAAAAAATATCTGAAAATGATATAGGTGTGTGTACGTATTTTTATACATATCGTACATATAGAACCATAAAAAGCAAAATGTGATACTGTAATTCTCAGAAAACAGGATGTAAAAATTGAACCCACCAAAAATTTGCTATTTTATATAATTATTTGAAATTTTTATATATATGTTTATTATCCCAAACAGAACGCATCAAATATAATATAAATACTCTATTATCAAAACACTGCAAAATTTACAGCTAGCCACTCACGGTTCTATACCATGACATATACTACTGCACTTACACTGCAGTTAATCTTCTGAATTAACTTTTAACAGTGTACATTTCTATATTCAGTGGTTGATTCAATGATGAGAAAACAACGTTTCTAAATGGACTGTCGAGCTCGCCACTGAGACTAGTGACATCGGCGCTGTTTTACCATTGAGGTCAACAGTCTCGATGACCCGAAAGACTGTCGAGCATTCAACAAACTAACACGACAGCTTCCACAAAACAAGTAAATTTTGCTTATAGAAACTATCAATTCGCTCTTGCTGTGGATGCTGTAATAGCGAACAGATTAATGAACGATCTATATGTGGTAAAACACGTGATTGCCAGATAATTTGGTCAATATTGAAATATTAAGCTTTTTTTCAGAAACAAACTACCTCCACGAATTTGTTCAAAACTGATCACGACCAAAAGACCCAGTATAGAAGAAAATGATACAAATAAGGGTTCATTTGAATAAAAGGATTTACTCGAATAATGGTTAAGCGAGTTACTTTAATTATTTAGCAAAACAGTCACCATCGTGGTTAATGTTACCCTTGGTGCCAAGACAGCAGCTCATCTCTGATTCCAGCAAGGAAACAGTGGGACGCACGTTCTAACCTAACTTAATCTGTTCTAATAAATTACCATAATTATTAGCAACCAAATTATTAGAATAGGTTAGGTTAGGTTAGAACATGCGTCCCACTGTTTCTTTGCTGGAATCAGAGATGAGCCGTCATCTTGGCACCAAGGGTAACATTAACCCTTTAATTTTTAAAGATATATTAAATTTGCATTAATTTATGTAATGGTTTTTCAGATTTTAAAGTGAAATTCTTACGTCAAGATACTTTTGGGTTCAAACTACCGATTTTCTGTTATATTAGTCGATCAGGTAACACTGCCGTTCTGAATGAGGGACTTTGAAACCCTCCAAATTTTACACCCCCCTAGATGCCGCGAAGGGTCACGTGCAGACCACGAGTTCCTTTTGACTTTTTTTTGCTCCTATGGCTTAGTCTACGCCTCTGATACGGTCCTAAAGGCGTCATTCGGAGCTGAATTGGTACCGTCGATTATACTTGTAACGTATTAAACTGTTATTTTGTTCTAAAATTGTTTTGATTACGTTACCTGTGTGACAATTCCCTGTTCTTCGTCGCCGTCGTCTCCACTCAAAGCTTTCTTTAACTTATCCATGTCAGCCTAAGTAATCTTTTACGAACAATTAATAAGAAATAAACATGAGAAATAAATTTCAGAGTTAAATCAAAAATAATCTCTACTGCCACTTCTCATGCTGGGATCCACGAATCACTTATCCCCCTTAGTTCATCAAACTGTCACGTGATGGCGTCTTTACATAACATTAGAAAAATAAACGAAATATATTATTATTAATTTCGTATTTTATTTATATTTTTAATGTTTAGTTTGGTTTTATTAATTCAATTTTTAAAAATATTATTAATATAATTCGTAGAGGATAAAGTATTATTATACGAAACTATCGAGATAAAATACCACGTGTTCCGTAGCCTCGTTCCTGGTAAATGTGTCGAGAATATACACGTGTTTACTGGTATAATTTGTAAGTTTATTTTGTAAAATTATTAATTTATAAGTGAAAATAAATTATAAAAATTAGTTCTGTGTAATGTTAAAGGATCAAATTGAGTAGTTTGAGTGTTTGGCGAAGAAATAAAGACATTTTATAAGTTTATAAACATGCCGTTCTGATAAAAGATAATACAGTTGTTTCTCTTAATTAATCTTATATAATTAATATTAAAGCTATAAAAGAAAGTAATGGCTATCAAACCAATTGTTAAATGTATTGATCAGTTGAGAAAAGAATTCTAGGATTTATACAATAAGTATTGCAAGAGGAATTGATAAGCATACACACAAAATACCCATTTTATCTTGGAGTTACTGCAGTACTTGACTTATTTAATGTTATAGTAATATCATATAATAACAGTTGCTAATCCCCTCTGTCTTTCTGATTGAGAATCTGTGTTTAGAAGCAGTTGTCAGCCTGAGCTGGATATACACAATCTTCCACCATAGTACATGAAAGCCAATTTGAAAATTCTTGTAAATCTCAGTTTCATGCAAAAATCATATTTTCTAGACCAGTGCTTCTTAAACTTTTTTTATTCACGATCCCGTTTTATTATGGGGATTTTTTTGCGACCCCTGACTGGGTATTAAATACAAAATAGATACAGTGGAACCTCGCTTAACGAGCATAATTCGTTCCAGAGTCTTACTCGTAATGTGAAACAATTTTCCCATAGGAATTAATGTAAAATACGATAATGCGTTCCACGACAAAAGAATGCTCAAATGTTTTATGTATAATGCTTATTTTAAAAAAAATTGGACAATATACACTGTTAAGGAGCGTGAATCATCATCATCTTTTCCTCTAGCGCTGAATGAACCATCCTGGAATGAGAATTTGATTTGCAGAAACAAAAAAAAATCACAGCTAATATGTTTGATAAACACTCCAAATGATATGCCAAATTCTTGGGTTATGTAAAGGCTATAATTAAATATTAGAAATTAATTAATTTGACTAGAGGTAGGCAGTTATGTTTCCATCTCGTATTAAATTTAATAATTATAAATAGTTAATTTTTAATTCGGACGTTTCTAAAATTTAATTTGGAATCGGTCATTAAATTTAATGACCCGAGAATTTGGCATATCGTTTGGCGGGTTTATTATATAACGGGCTGCAGTTGTTGATGTTTATAAGTAATATGTGTGAACACCAGTTTGGAAAAATATGTGATCACAAGCAACACTAAGATGCTAGTGGAACGAGTGCTAAACACAGACTGATGGAGCGTGCCGCATGCGCACAATTCAGGACTTCCCTTCTCCTCATTGCTCGTTATGCGAAATACTCGTTGTGCGAGGTTCCACTGTACATAAATATATAAAAAACCAGTTTTAGGATTTGCTTTAAGTATACAAATATTAATGAAAGTAAATTATGCTTTAATGAGATGGCTGTGCTTGTTTTTTTTTTTTTTTTGCAGCATAACAATATAAACCTAGGTGCAATATTTCACGCTGTTAGATGTAAAGCATATTCAACATTTTTTAATGTTAAACGATATTCGGATTTAATAAGAGTTAAAACTGAAAAAGTCGTTTCATATAGGTATGTGGTGCTGAATGGAGGAAGAACATTTAACACCATTTCAGAAATTATAGGAAATTTGACTATAGCTTCGATCCAGAATTGAGTCAAGGCTTTCTGTTGAAATTCAAATTTTAAGTTAATGTCACTTGATAGCTTAGCAAATTCCTCTTGTGAATTTATATGGCAAATGATTAATATCATCAATGTTAATTAAAAATGGTTTTTGAATCCAAGATAACTTTTGAAATTAAAATTTGATATAAAATATTTGTAAAACTGCATGCATGTGAATTTATTTCCACTGCACTTGCGTGGTGCATCAAGTTACGTATTTGCCTTTATTAAATAACCTATATGCTGAATTACAATACGTCACTACAATTATGATGCGCTTGTGTATTTTTTTAATATCTGAATACAATTTACTATGCAACTTGGCCAGTATTATGATTTTATAACTGAGTTGTATGGAAAATGTAATAGTTTCAATTAATGATAATGAAAAAATCCAATTGACGTTGCTTCAAATTCAGCTGTTTGAATTTGATTTTCACGACCACAGCATTTTGCTTTGTGACCCCATTTGGGGTTGCAATTCATAGTTTAAGAAGCCCTGCTCTAAACTACAGGCTATAAGGAATTATTAATTTTTGTAATTTTTTTTTCCAGTAGAAAATTGACTTTTTATATAATACTTATTATTATGTATGGTACAATGTACAGTGCTATTACTCTGTATTCTACTTTTTGGGCTGCAATTTGAAAAAATTATAGACCTGTAAATTTCCATTGTCATCTGCCCTTCCTTAATCTTGAGAAGAGAGTTAGATGGATGAAAGTCAAGACCAGATATAGAAAGCTTAGGGACAGGAGGCCCTGATTAACTATATATGAACTTCCAATGCAAACTGGAAGTCACGTTATTTCAATTCAAAAGTTTTTCCTTGAAAGGAATTAGGTAGATGACTGGTATGACTCTGTTGCTAATGGCAAACTATGATGTACAAGGGTAAGACACTACAGTACTAATTTCAGGTGGAGAACATATATTTTAAATTAAATTAATTAAAAATATGATTTAAAAATTGCAGCCCAACATTGTAACGATGTCACAATAAATAATTGCTCATTTATTATTGATAATTTGACTCTAGGAAAAGTCAATGTTATACACCTATTATTTAGAATGAAGATTGAACAAATGGTTAAAGTGTCATGAGTTTTGTCGATACTCTTTCTACGGATATTTTTATTTTTGTTTTTCTCAGCCACTGTATTCCAAAATCAGCCATTTCTAGTTATCAAATCAGACAGCCAGATGATCAATGAGTTAAGGTAGCATACCATTCTGGGAAACCCAGGATCAAATCTGGATGTGTTGAAAACCCCACAAATTTTTCAGGGATGGTTTATTCGGATTTATTGGGCTCCAGTCCCACACCACCCAGCCGCATTGCGGGCCTGGCTGAACCCATAATGGGCTTGTTAAAATGACCCTTTTAGTGTGTATAGGGTGGAAAGAGTTTTAGAAAAAGTTATCAAGTTAGTCTCATCTACAATCTAAGGTTGGCAACTATGTAATAAGTGTATTAATGTAACACCACTAAAATTTATATATTTATCTTTAGCCTATATTATATCAAAAATATTAAAAACTAAACTCCTTACTTAAAGAAGCACTCTGCAAAAAATTTTATAATATTGCTTGTGAGAATAAAGAAATTTCATTGCTGTTATAATCGGTACTTGCGGAATACTTTAATTGCTATGTCTAATAAATGTGAAACGTGTGTTGTATCCAGTTCAATGTCCAATAGTTAAGAACTTTCCAGTTTAATATAGCATAGATACTATATTTTTATTATGAAATTTTAATTGATATTTAATCCTTAGAGATTATTTCATTTTTAAATAATTTAATATTTCAGATTGTACTGAAAAATATATAAAATGGAAGAACTTGAGGAAGTCAATGATATTAGTGCAAGTGAAGATGAGGTCAGTATTGCATTTATTTTATGTTTTCATATTTTTCAAAATATGGGTAAGATTTATCATCTCATATCTACATTAATAATTATAATTTAAATAATTTAGAATCATCTGAAAGCAAAAGCTTGCTCTGGATGGCACATCTGGCAATTGCACGGCATGGCAAGCAGAAGTTGAGGATTCAAGCTCTGCTCCGGACCAGTTCTTTTCTTCTAGATGATTCTAAATTATTTAATAAACTATTAAAATTATAATTATTAATTTAGAAAAGAGATGACACCTAACGTCTACTTCTAGTATCGAATTATTTAGTATTTAATCATTAATAATAGTGGATTTATATCCCGATTACTTAAGGCCATCATTTGGTTGAGATTCACAGATACGCTCTGTTGTAAAATAAGAACTATGCACTTTAAAGCCGGCACACAATAGTAATCAAATTCTGCACTTGGAATGGTAATAAAAAATAAAAAAATTACTACGCTATCACAGCACGAGGATACATCTTTGAAGAACAGTTTTGTCACAAAAGCTGCATAGTAGCAAATTGTAAAACCATCTCTGACTTCGGTCAGTTTGTGTTACCATATTTTACGGACTATAAGACACACCTTAATTTTTAAGCAATTTTTAAAAAAAAATACCTATAAGATGCACCTGAATTTTGGAGGCAATTTTTCAAAGAAAATAGTGCGTCTTATAGTCCGTAAAATACTGTAATTGCTAGACTGGATATGACTACAACTTTCTGATTAGTAACATTTATGATGAAACTGTTCCTTAATGATGTATCCTCATGCTATAATATTGCAATACAATTTTTTTTTAATTACCATATCACTTGCAGAATTTGATTGCTATTGTATGCCAGCTTTAAGATAAGACAGAATGTTACAACATTACAGCTCAGACACACAAATACAAAATATTAAAAATTTTAAGCTAGTTGTAATGATTTATTTGATGATAAATGACATAATGGTTATGTAGAGTCTGATGTTATTAAATTTATCTAGTTACTTAACAAAAATTTAATAATACAAGTAAATATAAAATACCAATAAATGAAAATGAATTTATGGGGATACTATAGATTATCACCCATGGAATTTTGGGACTTTGAGTGTATTTCTGAACTGAGGGGACCGAGACAAGTTCAACGATACCCTACTTTTGGACCGGAGACAAAAAACAAGAAAGTTATCATACTTTTTTCCGGCGATTGCACGATGATTGAGAGTCGCATTGCTCTCTCCACTAAGCCTATCGTGTGTTTAACAGGCAGTCCAGCAAGTCAGCCATATATACCTTCAACAGAAGCAGATGTTGATCCACAAGTACACTGATCGTCTGCAGTTGGAGTCAAGTCCTTTTCGCACACCCTCGCGCTCCTTGACCTTGGGGCCTACGGCCCATCAGCTGCCTACAAGCTTGCTATTGCTCGCGGTCGGCTAGTACTACGCACCGCTATCGCGGCTTGTTCAACAAACCTAACCTATCCCTCCGAGAAATGACCATCGCCACCTAGTGGTGACGGTCAAAGTCCCAAAATTCCATAGGTGGTAATCTACAGTACAGCCAAATTTACACCTTAAAAATCAACCTCCAGAAAATATTTAATGAAACACACGAGCATTTTAGACATAAGTTGAACTTTTGTTATGTTAAATATTTACTGGAATTGATATCTAAAGTGTGAATTTATTTTCCGCTGTTACCTTCAGTTTCTGTATTTTGTTAGATTACCAATATATGCTTTATTATATAATTAAATCTATGGAGTCTTACTTATTTGCTTATATAAAAAAACGTTCAGCTTGGATCATAAAAATACGAGGTAATTCTTTTAAGTAGCTACGGATTTTATTTATTCTACCGAAAGTTCTAAATAAGTAGAAATAAACTTCCAATTAGTAATCTTTATACAAGATGGTAGTACCTATCTTTAGACAAAATTTCATTAATTGATCAGTTAGATTAACTTTAATATAAACCAAAAACAAATAGGTTTAATATTGATAAAAATAAAAATAATTTTCGTATATAATCATTTACACTCTTATGAATTTTTAACAAATAAAATTTATTTTCATAGGGAGATGATGAAAGAAGACATAAAAAAATGCTGGAAGCCATTAACACACTGAGCGGAAAACGAGGGTATTTCCATTTATTTATTAACTTACTTTAAAATATTTAAAAGATTAATTTAATAATTAATACATGTCATTAAAATTATTTCAGGCATAAACGGGCATACAGAAAAGAACCTAGTAACGAAATTTCAGAATTTAATTTATCAGAAGGTATAATTTTTTTAAATTATAAATTTGTTTTGAACTAAAATATATTAAATAATAAATTTTAATCATCATCATCATTATCATACTGACAAGCTAATAGCGAGGTTGATGCCGAAGTTTTAAACGTGAAAATGTGTATGTCAGATGTTCGGCGCCACTTTCCTGTAAGCCTAGAAGTTTGACAATGGCATTTGGAAAGTCAATGGAATCATGCTCGACATTCCAAATGCCATTGTCAAACTTCTAGGCTTACAGGAAAGCGGCGCCGAACGTCCGACGTACACGTTTTCGAGTTTAAAACTTCAGCCTCAACCTCGCTAATATCTAAGATATTAGCCTGTTAGTATGGGATCTGAATTTAAACTGGTCTAGAGTGCCATAATTTATTAAAAGCAATGCAGATTGAACATCATTCCCATTCTTCATACATGCTTGTTAATCTCTATTACAAATCAGACCTGTTCAATAATAGACTTAAATAGGCATTGTCAGTTATATATCCAGTCATTTAAGCTGTAATGTGTTGGTATCTCACATTAATTAATTAATCAATCAATCCTTAATCAAGATTTTTGCAATCCTTTACAAACTCTATAAATCTTTAGTATAAAATACATATTTTAAATTCAGATTCTTCAAGATTAAATTAATAAGATTGGAAGTAAACGGTAGAGAAATTTCAAACTGTCTTACTTTGAATATTAATATCATACATAACATTTAAAGTATTTTTTTAAAAATTTGTATAAATACCACACTCATGTCCAAAGCTTAAGATTGGATGAGATTTTGTACACGAGTAGAGAGAACTGTAGATGAATATGGCAATAACTGTATTACTTAATGTCTAACACAGGATAATACACAACTTGTAGGATTTTACAAATCAAAGCAATAAAGTTTTTGACGAATGGATAGAAAGTGCTTACCAATACCCATGCTAAAGAGACCTGTTGATATGGAAAATTTACCGTACTTTCAAACTGTGATGCAGCACTCTTAACATTGTGGCTGGCTCGTCACTAACTGGCTCAATGACTTTTTCTAGCTATCACTGCTAGAGTTGTGTTCATCTTTAAGTTTTAACATGTGTGTATATAACAAAAATATATAGATTAGAAATTATTTAATTACAGTAGACTAGAATAATGCTGGATTATCCAGTGTTTTTGTACTTTTGCAAAATTTGATGTTATATGTCACGTAAACATTAAATACATTCTTATACATTTTGTGCTAATTATTTAAAATAACAATAAAACTAATACACTGTCTTGCGGCATTAAAATCGACGCTTTATTCACACTTTGTTAAAATTGACGTTAAAATCACGCAAAGTGTTGATTATAATGCCGCAAGATAGAATAGCATATTATTTTTATTGTTATTTTAAATAAAAACCTTGGCATGAAGTGCACCACTTCTTGTACTAATTAAAGAGTATGCATAAACAAAATTAAAACATACTCTTTAATCAGTCTGAAAATTATACAGTGCACGACCATATTGTAAAATACTAAATTACAAAACCAAACTCCAGCAGATTTTAAAGTAAAATTTGAGTAATGTTTTCTGTAATTTTCTTAAATTACCATTGTCAGGTTACATTCAAAAGTAGAATATACTGCCAAAATGGAAGCTTTTTAAATTTTATAGTCATCTTCTCTTGATCAGACAGAATTTATGGCTACATTGTCCTTGTTGTGTGATTATTGGTGGACTTCTTTTAAGCCTTTCATGCTTGTGTCAGCATATTATTGCTGGCACAAGCATGGAAATTGATTTTTAATGAAAATTTTAAAGTTGGTTGCAATGCCTTTCTTGCATGCTCTATAAATTTCTAGCTTTTCTACGTTCTAAACATCTGCTTGATTTTTTCAACAACATAATAGATAGGCTTGGTCAAAGAGTGGATTTACACCATAATCCAATGCAAATGTTATTAATACTATAAATATTTGTTTCTTTTTAACGGAGTATTGCTGAAAAAAATTAAATACCTTCTAAAACCGATAACCGGTGCAAACTATTTTTCGAAATGGCGAACGTTTTCACTGCCCCTCCTGGGCTCTTCCTCAGGCCAATTCTGGATTTGATAATCGAACAGCATAAATAAAGGAACACGTTCCATTTATTTATGCTGTTCGATTATCAAATCCAGAATTGGCCTGAGGAAGAGCCCAGGAGGGGCAGTGAAAACGTTCGCCATTTCGAAAAATAGTTTGCACCGGTTATCAGTTTTAGAAGGTATTTAATTTTTTTGTTTATACAACCCAGTGTGGGAGAAGTGTTAGGAGTATTGCTGTTTCTTTATGCATTGATATGAATGCCTCGTGGTAAGTTAGCTCCAATGTAACATAGGCTTTGGCTTGTTCTATCATCTATTATGAGTATCTAATAAACCCCTGAAAGTTCAAATTTATCAGTTGCATCGTTTTTTTGTTTCCGAGGAGGTTGTAAACTTCTTTTAAATGCCAAAATCATCTAAAATCACCTAGGCCAATGACCTTTCAGAGGGTATATACCAGAGGTGGCCAACTTTTGTGCACATAAGATCTACTTTTTATCGTAAAAATGTGTCGCGATCGACTTGTTGTCATAGGCATAGTCTAAGTGGGGAGGGGGAAGTGTGAAATATACACTATGTTTATACACTGTTTCAGTACGAAGTGCACTCACTGCTTATGAGTCGAGTCATAACTGCATGCATATAGTTGCGTTCGGTTACAAATATAATACATTAAGTCAAGACATCACTAGCGATCGACCAAAATTGGCTTGGCGATCGACTTGTTGGCCACCCCTGGTATATACAATAAACAGAGAAGTGTAAACATTCACTGTTTATACTGTAAACAGTGAATGTTCTCAGTATAAAAATATAAAAATTTCTTTAAACAATAAAACTTTACACTATAATAATAAGTTTTTCTAACAATTTAATACATCTGAATTATTTTTTATCCAGTTTTTCATGAATAATATGAATCATAGTTTTCATGTACAAAAACAATTGTGGCTAGATCTCTGTGCAGTTTTTAAATTTAAGATCTTATGGGCCAATTGTTCTTTTAAGCTGTTAATTTCATAGTTTTCTGATTAAGTTAAGTAAATATTAGATCCATATTTAACACCATTATTAGTAGTGTATTCAAATTGCGTCTTATAAATTTGTCCATAAATTTTGTACGTACTTTTTAGGAAATCGAGGAAAAGTTAAACTGCACGAACTTCTTGCAAGTTTGAAAAAGACACCTAGTCATGCAGCTATTAAGAAACAGTTAGGTGCAACTATTAGGAGACGTAAAATCCTTAACGTACCTTTGGAAACTGAAGAAGCATTAAAGGTATTGTATTTTACTATGAATATCTAAATATTTGACATTTAAAGCCTTTCTAATTTTCTGTGAAAGAACTTAAATTTTTTAATATATTTATGTAATTATGGTTTTCAATATTACACCTTAGTACAAAAATTAATAATTGTCAATTTTATCTTTGTTTTCATTTTAATTTATATGATAGATATTTTAATATCAACAGAACGTTAAAATTCCATTTTGGTAACCAACGTATTTAATAACTTTATTTGAAATTTCCAATAAAATTATTAATAGTTAATGCTTAATCTATGGAAATTAAACCAGTACAATGTCTCGTCACCGGCACATTATTTATCAAGAACTTTTTATCTTAATTTTTATTTACCATTCGAAATCATCTCATTACAATGTTGGATTTTTTTCTCTCTTGTTACTCCTCAATGTTAGATTTATTTTATTTCAGATCTTTATTTACATCTATCATTGATTTCTTTTAAATGAATAAATTGAAGTATTTTTATCATTTAAATTATTGGGGTGTTCGGAAAGTAATTTCGTTTTTTTATTACTAGAGGAATTAGATGTATTTTTACCAGTCAATTTTATTTTAAACCACATTTTCATTACATACTTCGACAGCTGACATTTTAAGGCTTATTTGTAAAAAGTTTTGTTTGATTCTGTACAATTATTTTTTTTCGGTGACCCATCAAATATGGAAAATCGAAAGCATCATTTTCGGCATATTTTGCTTTTTTATAACTAAAAAACCAAAATGCTGTTCAAACAAGAAAAAAATTGTGGTACATGTTTGGAGAAGATGTGTTGAGAGAAAGACAGTGCCAAAACTGGTTTACAAAATTGCGTTCTGGCAATTTTAATATCGAAGATACACCACATTCTGGATGGCCATTTGAAGCCAACGAAAACAAAATAAAGGTACCGATTAAGGCAATCTGCCGTATAACAACACGTGAAATCGCTAAGAGATTAAATCTGTTAAACTGAATTGTTTATTATTACTTAAAACGAATTGGTTTCGTTTCAAAGCTCGATATATGGGTTTCACATGTTATTAACGAGAGATGCTCTCTATGGTGGGATTTTAAAGGAATTTTGTTTTTGAGCTTTTACCAGACAATTTAACAATTGATTCGAAAGTGTACTGCCGTCGAGTAAACAGATTGAGTAATATCATCAAACAGAAAAGGCCAGAATTGATCAACAAAGTGTAGTGTTTTACCATGATAATGCCAAATTTCACACGAGTTTGTTAACTCGTCAGAAACTGTTATAGCTCAGATGGGATGTGTTATCACACCAACCGTATTCGCCAGATGGGGCACACTCAGATTACTACTTGTTCTGGTCTATACAAATTTTCTTTTAACCGTAAGACATTCACTTGAAATGACAATGATCAAAATTTGTATGAATGTGAAATCATGCTACTACCAGAAACAATGACAGCAGGTATTTGACCAAAATGGTCAATATATAATTCAATAAAATATTTATTTATTATAAGAATATTGCGTTTATTTTTCTATGGAAGAAACGAAATTACTTTCTGAACAACCCAATAATATAAAATTGTTAGGAAAGTTTGAATTATATCAAAGAATATTTTTGATAATTTCATTTGTTATATTGTAATTTATCTTCTGATTAAAAAAAAAAGAATATATTTTTTATAAATATAAATAAAATTATTTTAGATAAAAAGAAAAGTTGCTTATGACAAAGTCAGCAAAGAAGTATCACTGTGGGATGATATAGTGCAAGCCAATAGAGTTGTAAGTTGATTAATATTATTATTTGTATATATATATTTATTTTAGTTTATTTATGTAATTTAGTCGGCATAGCTTGTAATGTTCTCCCGCACTTATTAATACCGGAATTTAGTTTATTTAGACAAAATAAAGTACAATCAAACCTCAATATAACGCTACCCTCGTAAAGTGTGATGAATACTCGTCTTCCCTATAGATATTGAATAGCGAATTCTTTAGTCAAGTTTCAAACGAATAGACACCTTTAATTAAACCATTCTTAGTTATTAAATATGTAATTATTTAATAACTAAGATTTGTAATACATAATACAAGCAACATAACATATTTTCTTAATTTAATTTTTTTATTTGAATATTTAAAATATTTTCCGTGGACTTTATACGTAATTAAGAGTCACATTTGTAAATTGTTAAGTTGCTAAAGCAATAATTAATTTTTTAAATGTAATTATACACTAATTATTAAATCTGAATACAAGAAAGAATAAAAATTAGTATTGATTAAAGTATAAAATAAGACTCTCTACAACCAATAACTGGTGTGAAGTATGGTTAAGTAATAAAAAACAAATGTTTTCATAACCCCTTCTGGGTTCTTCCTCGGGTTTTCTTAATTCTAAATAAGCTAGAGCTTCCAATTTCGTTCGAAGAAGGGATTAGAAAATGTTTGTTTTTATTGCTTAGCCGTACTTTGCACCAGTTATTGGTTGTAGAGAGTCTTACTTTATCATTATCTTGCCGTGGTATGCAGATGTGATTAGAATAGTGAGGTTGAGGCTGAAGTTTTAAATGCGAAAACGTGTACGTCGGACGTTCGGTGCCGCTTTTCTGTAAGCCTAGAAGTTTGACAACGGCGTTTGGAAAGTCGGTGGGATCGTGCTTGACATTCCAAACTCCATTGTCAAACTTCTAGGCTTGCGGGAAAGCGGCGCCGAACGTTCGACGTACACGTTTTCGCATTTAAAACTTAAGGATGAACATAATTGTAAGTGGTGATATCTTGTTGACAAGCCGGCCACAATGTTGTGAGTTCTGTATTGCTGTTAGAAGTGAGCACATTTCATATTGATGGATCTCTCCATCTGGGTATTGTTAAGCACTTTCCATCCATTCTCCACCTACATCCTACTGCCATACGTATCTTGTTCACCAAAGACACTTTTATTTCTTTAATTTGTAAAATCCTATTAAGTTGTTGCTTATTATTCTGTGTTAGATATTGAATAATATAGTTCTGGTTGTATTTGTCTGCATTCATTTGTAATTCTATCTATCTCTATACAAATGTTGTCCATCCTTAAGTTTTTGACATGTTTAAGAATTATAAGACATTTGCATTTAAAATTTCATAATATAAAGACTAAATAACAACTTTTCTAGTCAAAAAGTAATTAAATATAGTAGCTAAAACAAATCAAATTAAAGCTGGATTTATTATTGGTCTACAATTTTGCTAATTAAATATACAAATTCTTTGTAATTTGGACTAAAAGTAGATGATTAAGTTGCCATTTTTTTTATTAAATTGATTATTTTCTACTATTATGGAAGAAAAGATTGATCCAAGAAGGATTCAAACCCGCAACTCCCACTTACCGTGAGGTTGCATCGCCGCTAATAATCTAATAACAAATCCAGCTTGTTATTTGACTAGTAATATAATTTGGTCATGGCTTTTTATATAATTTTAGTAAATAAGACAATGCCGCTAATAAAATTAAGGAGCCAAAATGTCTATATGTTTGAATTTGTTTTTCTCTATATCGATAACGTGTCATTAAAGTTTTGAATCATCTTGGATTATTTAGAAATTATTTTAAATTATATTAAACTATAGTTATTCTATATTTTAATTTGAATTGTCAGTGTCATTTTTAAGATCTGATGTTTAAATTTTAAAAGTAAGATGATAATTAAGTGAGAAGTTTAACAAAATTTGGATTTCAGTGGAGAAATCTTACTACAGCTGAAATGTTTTTATTCGGAAAGTAATGCTAAAAGTATCTGTTTATTCTCAGAATATTATGAATATAATAAAAGAAAAAGCTTTATATAGTTTTCAAAAAATATATATTTTTTTATAAAATGGAAAATTGTTGTATACACATAGTGTGCTAATAGTAATTTACAATGTAAGCCATTTTCCAGATATTAAATTAAAAGAAAAAATAACAACAAAACAAATTTAAATTCAAATACTTTAATTTTAAAGAATATAGTTGTTAAAGAATTGCAGAAAAATCATTTTAAATATATTCCTGGGCCCACCAGTGGCCAAGCGGTTCCGTTCCCCGAATGCCGGGAGTTCGGTCATGGATTCGCGCCTTGCCAGGATAGGCTGGCCACGTGGCATTTTCTGGGTTTTCTCTACATCTGTAATGGCTGAATAGGTGCCAGTTATCCTTAAAAAGACCACTTGAAAGGCATTCCCCTAGGCAGCTCTTAACAAAACAAAATATATTTTTGAAAATGGTTACAAGTTATTGTACAGATGACTGACTGGCCGATGCATTTAAAGCATCAGCCTACTGTTTTGGGGACCAGGATCAAACCTGGAAACGTTGAAGAACTCCAGGAATTTTTCAGAGGTGATCTATCCCAGATAGGTTGCACCAACCAGCCGCCCCGTTGTGGGCCCTTACGAGAATGATTAATGATTAAAAGGCCCTGTTAGTGCCCATGTGGTGAAACAGACAAGTGGAAAAAAAAACTTATTGTAAATTGTCTAGAATAGGTTAACTGAAAAATGAATTATATATATATATAAATTGTTAAATTAAAGTCAAATTTATAATAAATGACAAATTTTCTAAAAATTTTCATTAAATTTAGGCAGAACAAATCGAATTTCCACTTCAAAGACCAGACATCAGTATTCGTCCCGCCTCAGAATACATAAAGAAATTCAAGGTAGTTTTAAATTTTATTTATTTAATGTTTATTTAAATTTAGCAATTAAATAAACATTCTAGAGAAAGTAATAATAAAATTAGTAGTAACAGATTTTAAAAAGTTATATTTTTAATATTTTTAACAGCCTAAAACACCTATGGAAATTGAGATTAATAACGTACTGAATGCAAATGGTGATATCCTAATGGAAGATAAATCTAATTTAGCATCTCTTGACGAGGAAGAAATGCAAGCGTTGAATGTGCAAGAAGTGAGATTGTGTTAAAATTTAAGGCAACTTTAATTTTAATTTCCAGATTTATATGTTTATAATTAAATATTTAGGTAAAAAAGTCTTTAAGAGAGATACAGAGAGCGAGAGCCTTGTTATCTTATGCACAGTCGAAAAATCGAAGACAAAATAAAATCAAAAGTAAAAAGTAAATAATCTAAATTCCTTAATTGATATTTATGTAATAATCTGTTTTTGTAATTAATTAATTTCTTTTTGTTATATTTTTCATAAAGATATCATCGAATTTTGAAGAAAGAAAGGCTACAAAAAGAAATGAAAGAATTTGAAAAATTGAAACAAGAATCGCCCACCAAAGCCGCAGAGAAATTAAAAGAACTCGAGAAACTTCGAATTTTAGTAAGTTAATATTATCTTGAAGTTAATAGATGGCCTCTTCCCAGAAGTCTTGTCTTCTTTCTTCTTTGTATGCCATGTCAGATTCCTGATGTCGGCGAACACCTGGCGTAGGTTAGTAAGTAGTTAGTAATGCGCAGAGGTGTATCCTAGGGAAGTTACATCCAGAGTGGTTTCCTGTTGCCTTCTCTGGGCCATGATGTTACGCAAGGGAAATGCCTTCCGGGAGGTCTTATAAGGGAAACTGGCCGCTATTCGGGTGTTACAAACATGGAGAAAACTCGGAAAACTCCACGTGGCCAGCCCGTCTGAGCGCAAACCCGCAACCAAACTCCCAGCATTTAGCGGCAGAACCACTCAGCAACTGGTGGGCAGAAGTCTTATACTGTAATATAATTAGTATTTTTACAAACAATTCTTATCTTTGGAATAATCAAATGTTAATTTCTGTATTTTTGATAGTTTTTGATTCAGCTTAACAGACATTATTACTTTTAATTCAGATCTAGTTCTTAGTCTTCTTCCATGCGTTAAATAGTCTCATCAGTTATGACTAAGGATTTATTTTTGTATAAATTTTTTCTTGGTCTTCTTGTTCTCTCCTTTCATTCAGTATGTAGTATTTAATTCAGATTTATGACTCATAACGAAATAGATAACATTCTAAATTAATTAAATGATAACACCGGATTGATCAGGCTGTAAACTTGACTAATCAAATATATTGAAACGAAGTAATTTGAACTAAAGGTAGATGATTAATGGTTGCCGTCTTGTGTTAAATTTAATTAATAATTAGAATTAAATTAATTAATTTAGATCATTCTGGAAGGAATGATTGATCGGAGTGGGATTCAAACCCACTATTTCCGCTTACTGTGCAGATTCACTTACCAATTACACTATCTGGATCTTCAACCTCATCTGGATAGATTTGTGTACATAAATTTTTTAAATATATATTCATTAATTAAAATTAAGTTGTATGTTAGTATTTTTCCAATGGAGTGAACGGAATTTTGAACAATGGACGTGTCCTTAAAAGAATCTCTAAAAATGTCTGGTTAACTCTACTCTTTTTATTAAAATTATATTTCTGATAGACTAGTACGGTAGAACCCCTCTAGTCCGTTGCTCCAGTTAATCTGACCGTGGTCGAAGTCGAGAAACTTGTCCCGACTTGTCGGTGTCTCACCACCCGTCGCGTTCTTCTGTGTTTGTTACAGTGTACAATATGTAGTAAATACATACAGTACTGCTCTTTTTCATTAATAATAACAACTTTTGTGCAATTCATTGCAATGTTTTTACTGTAGAGAACAATACAGTCATTCTTGAGTTGAAAGATTGTTTATTTTACTTTTTTCTGATAATCCGACCTTTTTTGCATTCCGACCATACCCCCAGTCCCAAAGGTGACGGATTAGAAGGGTTCTACTGTAGCTTTAAATTGAATTTAGTTTTATTATTTTATATTGAAGTTTAATAGAAATATCATTCTGCAAGTTGCACAAAGTCTGTTTTTAAAACAAACTTATAATTTGTATTTCCAGAACTTGAAATTTGATTTAAATTAACAATTACTTACACTTAAATCGACAAGAATTAGCAGAGAATAGATTAAAGTTTTCATTGCATATTATGTAGTTAATTACTGACACTTTCGATAAATAAAAAGAGATCGAAATGTAATTTTAACTTCACTTTTTATGATCAGGCTGCAATTTTCCAATGGTAGACCTATTTATTCCCACTGTCGTCCATTCATCCATTTTCAAATGTTAACATTGATTAACCCAATCTTTAAGCTTAATGCCAAGTGATTGCCACATTATATCAGGCATCTGTTTTAAATTAATACAGTAATTAAATTTATGAAAAGATGATGCCTAATGCTATCTTTTGGCCAAATTACTAAACATTTAGTCATTAATAGTAACATTAATGGAGATCAATATAATCTGACAATTGTTTGGTGTTAATCTTGAATTTTTCAACAACTTACTATATAATAAATTGCATGCAAATCTACAGACTTGAAAACAAAGAAAATGCATTAATAAACTTTACCATTACAAGCTGTATACTAAACTTTAACATTTATTAAGGTACGAATGACCGCTTTCTATTATCGTATGAATATATGCATATGGTGCATTAGTTTCACTGCAATGTTTACAGTAAAATAAATTCATTCATTTAGAAAATAACATGTGCAGATTGCACGGTAGTTCTAAGGTAATTCATAAATTTTTCCACCTCTTTCGAGCACAAGGATAATGGAAGGAAATCATTTTAAAAATATTTGGCATAATGTAAAAAAGCGCAAACTAAAACGACATGCATTAATTCACGCGACGAGATAGCTCTTTCACTTGCTTGGCAAACTTTATTACAAGAGGATGCCTGAAGATTTATTTGGGTCCGATGACACATGAAGTCATGTGACCCCAAGATAAAAAAGAATAACAAGATTAAAAAGAATACGATACAGAACAGCACGGAACACGACAGATATAGCGCATGCGCGATGGTCATTGCGCATTCGAACTATCATCATTCGAATTCGTTCTTAAAAGTTCGGAACGGCGTTTTTAAAAAAATAGAATCCAGCAGTTTTAACCTGAAGAAGGACATGGAAGGCGTCCAGAAAACGTTTGTTAATTGGAATTGATTATTTTCACACCGGTCACAGGCACAAGTAAGTTGTAATTATATAATATACACCCCGGTGTGTATGAGGAAGATATGTAAAAAGAACCTCTAATTCTAAAGAGTAAGAACCAACAATTTCATAATTAATACAAAAACGGTTACATTTATTTTGCAATAGTACATATTCAAAACAATTGCCTTCAGTGACGATACAAAGGTGTAGACATTTGAGAGTGGCACTGTAGACCTGGTGTCAGTCTCCTATGTACCTCTCATATTCACCTCTCCAGTTTGTAAATGTCATGTAGGACTGCTTGATATGCATCATATACTGATACATTTACGTGCCCCACAGAAAAAATCTGGTAGGGTGAAGTCTGAGAAATGTGTGGCTATGGAACAGGGCTCAGAACAATTTCACAACCAATGGATGTTGGTTGTTGAATTGCTTCAAGCTACTGATACACATCTGCCCATGAATGAGCTGGCAAGCTGTCCAGCCATTCATCCATCATTGTATAGAGGATATTAAGATAGCTGTTGCCAGTCGGGGTACTATTGATGAATACAAGACCAAGAAGCCTATCACCTTAGATATTTAGTATAAAACACACACAGTGTTGTGTATTTCATGTATATTATGAAGTGGTGCACATTACAGCAGTTATTACACATACTATATTGAGAAAAAGTGCCTTGTCAGTCCATGTATTGTGCTCAGGCAGTTGTGGTTTGACCTGGTATATATTTAGCATCATTTTGCACCAGTGTAATCACTGTACGTCATCCCCTGCGTGTTGTGCCAGTTGCACATAATAGTTGAATGAGTAATGTCACAGCAACATAAAATTTGGTGCATTTGTGTCTGTTGTAGTCCACTTTGTCTTGCTGTTCCACATATGCTCTTATCTAGATGTAGAGAAGTATGATAGGGCTTTGACATTACAAAGATTTTGATGACCTGGACCTATGACCACTGACTGTGCTATTGGTTTGCATCAAGAGACTTATTACATTAATAATTGTCATATGTGTATAGTTTTATCAACAAAAGTGGTAGTCGTCAAACCAGACTAAACCATTTTTCAATCAGTTGTAGGGAGAGACCGCTTCATTAGTTTGTAAATAGTTAATAGTCCCTAAAACATTAGATACCCCCCTTTCTTCTTTATGAGTGGTTTAATTCGGCTTGACAACTGCCAACTTATATTGGAAGGATTATACATCTTAGTGTGGCTGGAAAATGCTCATAGAATCTACATACTGCTTCTCATGCAATTTCTTTTATTTTCCCACAAAGAATAATCATTTCATAGTAGTATTTGTGAGTATAAGTCATTGCCACAGTGCTCTACCAATAGCAGAATGCATGATATTGGCTCCAACAGTGATGTTGAAAATGTCTGGTGCTATATGATCTGTCAGGAATGAATTTTAATTTGCATTTTCTTCTTACATCTAAAAATTTGCATGTTGCCGCAGAACTACAGTGCAATTTACACATGCCCCTTTTCTGAATGAATGAATTATTGTAAATATCATTTGAGAAAAAAATAACAATGCAGTATCTTATAAAGGTGCCTAGTAAAGTCCTTATAAACTTACATGTAAGCAACATACAACATACAGTAATGAATTCAGCATGAAAATGAGAAATACGAACATTATAAATAAATACACGAGAAATGAAGGAGAACACATGATAAATACATATTACTATCTGTGCTTGATATGCACATTAACGTTTCATATATCGTATTCACACCATTTAAGTACACAGGGTGTCCTTTCGTACGAAATCAGTTGTACTCTATGACTTCTTTTCTGTATTGTGCATCATTTTTGAAATAGGAGTGCCAACTTTTAAATTTTATCACTTAGAGGTGCTGCAAGTGGTCTTATTTGATAGCACATGGTTACTTTACTATTACTATAACATTCATAACCGTAGCTAGCTGCACTCATCAGTTATGTAGTATATAAGGATTTTATACTCTGTATACATATAGTACGAAAGTAGCAGTCTAGTCAATAAGCATTTTCTACGTAATTCCATTATGTATACAGAAAATGTTATATAACTTCATAAATAACAAAATTATGTGACAATAATTTCTGAAAACTTAGTTACTTTATCAATAATTCCACTTACATTAAATCAATCATTGTTTAAATAAAAATATGTAACATTTTGTAACTCGTGTATTTATTTTTATGGATAGTTAAAGCTTAAAAAAGGAGATTTACAAAATTAGAATGCAAGACAATAAAAATATTGAATAGAGTTATTGATTTAACTTTTGCAATAAACAATTAACAATGCATAAAGTATGCTACTTGCTTTTCTAGCATGAGTGTGTTGATTACATATTCATAACATCATCTAAAAACTGAGTGCAATCCACTATGCGGAGTATATTACTAGAATTAATTATGTTTGTACATCATTATAATTACTTATCGGTATTATTTTAAATAAATTAACTTAAATATTTCAGTTAAGAGAAGTAATATTATATAATTTCAGTTATTTTTTTTATTTACAGGAAAGAATGACGTTAAAACACAAAAGTACCGGAAAGTGGGCTAAGCATAAAATGTTAAGAGCGAAGTATGACAAAGAGGTAAATCTTACAGATAAATTTTTTATTCGATGATCATTATCGATGTATTTTACCAAGCAAACTTTCATGAAGTGTAAATATTTAAACAAATATCAATCATTATTAAAAGTATACCGATGTTCTTCGCGTCACTTCAAGCCCGAAAAAATTCATAATGGACTTATTATGAATTTTTCCGGGCTTGAAGTGACGCGAAGAACAACATCTGACATATTTGGATCAGGCTATCCGTGATAATTTCTGAAAGTCGAACTTATGTTGTTCAGTTTAGAATATACTGTTACCTTTAACCCATACTTAAAATCGTTGTGTACCAAACCGAGGACATGGAATTACCTATAATCACGTTGTTCGGTGTCTAATTGATATCTTGTTGCTTTAATCATCCAATACATCTGAATAATTAGTATTTATGTAACTAATATTAAGTCATTTTTCTCTTCTGAATCTTTCCAGTGTTAGGTAAAATTGTGAAATAAACAATTAGCATTATTTAAAAGGTACATTATGTACTGATTCCATAAAAATTTGTCTTTCAAAAGACCAAACAAGTAACAAGTAATTATATAGTAAACCAGTCTTAAATTATATATTAATAATCAAATGATAATGCCAAATTCATCAGGCCATAACTTGGCTAATTAAATATATAGATATAAAGTAACTTGGACTAAAGGTAGGCAATAAAGGTTGTCATCTTATATTAAATTTAATACAAGATGCCATAACTTTACTAATTAAATATGTAGATATTTAACTAGCTACATTATGTCCTGATGAATTCAGCATTATCATTTGATTACTAAATAAATAAGTTACAGATAATTTTGAAATGTATATAAATTGTTCATACTTTTACAGAAGAAAAAATTCAACAAAATTTAATCATTTTTAGTATAAATGTAATACAACTCAAAGCCCGATGATATATATTAATAAACCAAAAAACGCCAAAATAATCGGGCTAATAAATGGCTATAATTAATTAATAAATACAAATGAACTTGGTATAGAGGTAAGTGTTAGGCACCATCTCTTAACTAAATTAATAATTATAATTTTTAATAATTTAATAAATAATTTAGAACAATCTGGAAGAAAGTAGCCGATTCAAGGCGGGGCATGAACCCGCAGCCTCCGCTTGCAGTGCGGTGCGCTACCAACTGTGCAGTTGGTAGCGCACCGCACTGCAAGCGGAGGCTGCGGGTTCATGCCCCGCCTTGAATCGGCTACTTTCTTCCAGATTGTTCTAAATTATTTATTAAGTTATAATTATTAATTTAGATAAGAGATGGTGCCTATGCTTACCTATAGTATCAAACTTATTTGTATTAATTATTTGATTATAGCCTGAATATTTAGGCGATTGTTGGATTATTAATCATTTTTAGTATTAAAATTAAGAAAAACGAAGTTTATATTATTTTAATTCAATTAAATACACATTCGAATTGATTTTTTAATGATTCTTTATGGAAAGATAATGATATACCCATTGTAATAATGCTAAAACTTTTGCCTTAAAAGAATGAGACAGTATTTCAATAACATTTTCTTTCAAATAAGAAATTACTATTTAATAATGGTATTTCAACATTACCTTATTTAGTTAAATTATTATCTGCAATCCAAATTACAGCCAATCTTGTTATTCGTCTAAGTTTAAACCTTTTATTCCATAGCTAGATGATTGATGTAACAATCTGCCGCTTGGGTGATCAATTTCAAGTACTGAACAGAATCTCAGACACATTTGTGGGGAGTTTATTAAACTGTATACATCAGGTTCTGTTCTTTGCCATCTAGTTGCCTTCATTTTAAATTTAATTGTTACCATAATAGGAAGGAGGAACTGCTCTCTTACTTCCCACAGGGTGGATAGACTTTAAAAAGAAAAATCTTTACTATTTCCTTGATGTAATATTTTTAAATCTGTTGCATAAATAGTTTTTTTATCTTCCAGAGTAGAGACGAAATATCTGCACAGCTAGAATTAGGTCGGCAACTTACTCAAAAAGTAATTACAAACGAGGATAGTGACGACGACGATGCCGACGGTGATCTGAAATTATCATTCGGTGTAAATAAAACTGAAAATGGCAAAACATTAAATGATTATAAAGAATCTATAAATCTACTTAAAAATCCTATAGAGTGTATAAGTGCAGACGAAGTTAATAAAGGTTACATCGAAAGAGCAAAACAAGTTTCTATAAAGGAAATTATCAAGCAGGACGCTGAAGAAAATTGTAGTGACGCCGATGAAAATGAAGAATCGTTAATTGACGAGACTTTAATCAGAAAGACAAAAATGGAAGATTTCAACAATATGGAAGAGATCCCTGTCGAAAGTAGTACAGAATGGTTCAAAACACCAAAAACTAAAATCAATTCAGATGTCAAATTGAAACAAAATAAAAGAGACGAAAAAACATGCAACAAAAAGAAAAATGAAAATTCTTTCCTGGACAGCGAACTGAATGTAGTGGAATTGAAATCTCGAAAGTCGCAGTTAGTCGAGTGCGAGGCCATCGACGAAGAAGAATTGGATGCTTTATCTGATGGAGAGAACAAACAAGATTTAGCCGAATCTTATTGGGACTCCGAAATTATTAAAGAATTTGAGTAAGTGTAGTTTAAAATCATAATATTTTATATTCTAAATCTTTTTCAATATTTAAGTGCGAAAATATATTTAGTACTTCATCTCTAGTGTTTTCCTACAATTACTAAATTCTAAAACATTTTGCGCACTTTTTTTATGAGTGAGTGTAAGAGAAATATGACGTAATGTACCTTAAAAATTTCTGTATTCTTAATTTAGGTGCATAATCTCGAGTTATGCAAGAAGCAGCACAAATGTATTGAGAATATTACATAACAGAATCTTGTTAAGTGACACTACACTATCTTGAATGAGTTTATACTAAATGCCACCCTCAACATGCTTACGTTGCTGCTTACATAACTCAAGACTAGACTCATACTGGACTCAACTACATAATTGTATCTTACAGTAGCAATCCAATACCTTATTTTAATAAAACATATTTTAAATGCTTGAACGTTATAATATACATCTCGGCATTTAAAATATGTTAATTTATTTGATTTTTAAATTCATATTTCAAATACAAAAATGACATAAGAACGTTACTTCGTTCGAACTCTCGGCTTAAATATTCAAATTATATCCACTTAAAACACGAGGAAGATCTCTGAAAGGGTCAAAAACATTTGTTTTAACAAATTTGTAATTACTAAGATTTCTTTCAAGAATTTGACCAGATCCATGGTAAGTGACAGGGCCAAATCACCTGTAAAAGTTTCCAAGTATCACACTTAGCAGGGTGATTTCTATACCATTTCAGCCATCCGACTGTCCTCTATAACTTATATATTCGTGTAATTTCAGTAATGTATTCAAATACGATATTTACATCGTCAAAACTTTATATCACATGGTTTCATTTTAAATTAGTTTATACCATTTACTCAACAAATTTAAAATGAAACCATACGAACGTCACATCTTAATCCCATAATTGTAAATTATAGAGTTAAGTTTAAAGGACTGAGATTAAGTTGGGGTTAATTAATACTGCTTTATACTTTACAGAAATTAAATGAACTTTAAAAAAGAAATGTATTTGGTTACTTCTTGGATTGCTTCAGTTTAAAAAACAGCTTAAATTTAAGTATATGTTGATACTTATTGTTTTCGGTGTAAGAGGCTGATATCATATCTGCTATGTTAAACTGTACCAGGCATCATAATATAGTGATTAAATGTATGTAAAATGATACAGATTTTATCAACATATATCTAAATTGACATATTGTAGGCCAGATGTCTGAGATGATAAAAACATTACCCTGCCACTCTGTATTCAAGTTTGCATCAACTCGACGATTTTATATATGTTGGGTCTCTCCCTTTCCACCTAGCTACACACTGTAGGCCTGACTGAACCATAAGTATACCATAATTTAAAGGCCTTCTCAATACCTAGGAGGCAGGAAAGGAAAAAGACTGACTGATATTGATTTATTGGTTTGTGAATTATTCATTCAGAGAATATTCTTATTTTCATATGACTCAAATCATAACGACAGATTTATTATTGGGCTACCTATATTTTGGCTAATTAAATATATAAATGTTATGTAATTCGAATTAAAGGTAGGCAGTTAAGTTGCCATCTTGTATTAAATTTAGTCAATAGAATTAAATAAATAAATTTAGAATATCGTGGAAGAAAAGAGCAATCTGGAGGGGTTCCAAACCCACAACTTCTGCTTATCACGCAAATATGTTTCCAATTATGCTATCCAGATTGTCGTCTAATCTACACTTTTAAACTAATTAATTTAAAAGATGCAATCCGTACAGATTGTGTACCAACGGGATGACTATACACCCATGTCCTCAATGACGCTCGGCTGACTTTAAGTTTTTACTCTAGTATGGTGTGTGTATGTTGCCATCTGTTGTTTAAATTACAAATTCCTCCAAGAGAATTATTAATTACACATATAATAACTCTTTTAGGTTGTCTGCCCAGTGGTGCAGCGTGGGTGTCAGCCGCCCGGGGCGGAGGAAAATTTCGCCACCCCCTTATTTAGGTATTATTACTATTTATTGTGAAATTTTACCGCTCCCTTAAAGTGTCGCCCGGGGCGGGCCGCCCCTGCCGCCCCCACTACGCTACGCCGCTGTGTCTGCCATTATCAGGTTCTATTAATAATTCAGTTTGATTTGTGCGTTGTCATGTTGACACAATTAAAATCAATCAAAAATCTTTTTATACATTAATATATAAATATATATTTTAAAAATACGTGATAACTTATATTTCAAATTTTGCATTTAGTCAAAATTACGTAATTGATGACTTATCACCGGATATTAAATGTTATTTTATGATTTATTAGTATAAAAATTGGCAAAAATCTTAAAAGCGGCAATCCCATTCATCCATAAAAGTCCATTTCGAAATTTTTAATATTTAAATTAATTCCAGTAATTCTAATAAAATTATATGTTTGACGTTCTATTTTAAATTTTCTGTGAGAAAACGTTGATATTTTAATTACCACGTGACACTTATGATGAATCAGATACGGAATTCATTAATTGTGACGTGAAAGTTGATGACCAATAATTTGATCCAGTTTGGTCATGCAAGCTATTATGTCGACCTTTTTTTTCCCCTGCCTTCTTTCTTTCTCTTACCTTCCCTGTGCTATTGATAAAAGACCTTTCTGAAATACATTTCTTTGTTATATTTCTATTATCAGTGCTGAAGCTCCGATCGTGGTTATGAATATGTCAATTAAAATAAGATCGCGACAGCATTTCTATAAAGTATTTAAGACGCAACTTTTTTATTTCTTATTTTTCTTAATTAAAAAATAAATATGGGCTCTGACACTTAATATAAATTAATTACTTTATTACAAATTACTCTTTGTAATAATTATTGTTAATTGAGTTTGAAAATTTATTAATGTAATGAAAATATGTCTCAACCAGATTTTATCCAATTATTATAATGAAAATTGGTTGGAAAAAAATCTCATTAATTTTTTTTATTATTATTATTTTACAGAGCAGAAAAGTCTGCTGCTATAGAAAAGGATAAACCGAAGGACGTAGATACGTTTTTACCGGGTTGGGGCAACTGGGGCGGAACCGGAATTAAAGTCTCCAAAAAGAGAAGAAGACGGTAAAACATCGGGTTTATTTTTTTTCTTTTAAAATTTTGCGGGTCTTAAGTTTTCTTACGGTAAAATCTACTTACAGTTTTATCATCAAAGCACCCCCTGCGCCTCCTCGAAAAGATAACGCTTTAGGAAACGTCATCATTAACGAGAAACATAACGAGAAAATAAAACAGTTTCAGGTTAATTGAAATTTATTTTAATTGAATTATTTCTTGAAATATCAATATTAAATTTTCATTGTTTGTTTATTAGGTTAACGAAATTCCCTTTCCGTTTTCGAGCGTTCAGCAATTTGAAAGCACTCTTCGACAACCCGTCGGCAGAACTTGGAATCCGGAAACGGCGTTTCAGAGGGCCATAGCCCCAAAAATTGTAACCAAAATGGGACAGATAATAGATCCCATCGATTCCGATGCCCTTTTGAAAAAATTAAAAGAGGACGAAATTAAAGAAGGATTTACAAAACCAAATAAAGAAGGTTTCACAAAACCAAATAAAAGAAAGGTAGTTGTTACCAAACAAAATAATAAAAAGAAAAAATTAAACAAGAAAATACAAAATGGTATATAAAAATAACAACTGTATATAATGTGGTATTTAATAATAAAATTATTTTTATTTAAGGTTTGTAGTTTATATGATTAAATTTTAAATATATTTCGATTAACTCACTTCATTCATTGTGATATTTTGAATTTTATATATTGTAATTTTAAGTAAGAGTGAATATACAGTTAAAATCACAGCCTATTTTCATTGTATCAATGTTTCTGTAAAGATTAATGGTCAAATATTTGATTGAACACATTAAAGCACTGATAATGTTAGAAGTTATGGCTACCTGAACTAGGCAGTGATTTGATTTATTTAGCTATACATTTAAGATTTTAAATAGTAAAATTCTATGTAAGAATACAGAATTACAGTTTGATTCTTTATGCCAGAAGATTTAACATCTTTGAACATTTTTGAATGATTCATAAGCAGTTTTTGATTCAAGAAATAGTTCTCCTCTAGTCACCTGCAATATCTTTAGGTTCAAATATGGCTACATATGCAGCAGATGAATAAATATTTATAAAATCTCTTAAGACTTATTCAGAATTCAGTTTCAACTGCTAAAGATTTGAAAGAAACAAATAAAAACAGTGATGTAAGATTCTAATGATTGGAAAAAATATATGAAAGCAGTAACCAAACTAATAGCACAGTTTACAGATACAGGAAAGAGAGCTTTAAAGATTAAAGGCAGAATAGGGGGACTTATTGAATGAACTGCAACATGTTAATGCTTGCAATTCTTTCAAACTGAAAGGTTCTTTAATATTTATATGGAAGATCCACTCGAGAATGGCTCTATATCGATGTTTGTATAACTTAGAGAAGAGGAGAATCCTCATCAGTTCTGTAGTCATAAACTCAGCAGTGGGGAAAAAGGTGTTTTTACGATTATTTTTCTCAAAATTTAAAACTTGTATTAGAAGAAAACGAGTAAAAAATGAAGGCTTTGGATTAGTTATTTGAAATAAACAATTACTTTTTAATTTTATTCATTTTCTTTGGATTTATTATGGTATACAAAGCGGTTACTATATATTAAAATTTGTATAAACAGAGAGTATATAGCGCATCCCGCTGTCAGTGCTGGACTTTGACTTGTGGTCCTAAGCTATAACATAACAGTGATGATGATGATCATCATCATCGTCAACCCCATTCCTAAAACAGTCTATGGGGTTGAAATTTTTTAATCATTGCGGCAAATAGAGGACACTTTTCTTTATACTGTACATTTCAACGTAAGTCGTAGCCTACAATAAAAAGTCAATTTACATTAATGTTTGTAGGATTTCTCTGTCCTTTCCAGAGAACATGCACTAAACTTCCACAAACACCCAAGGACTTTTGCGTGGGAATTTCTTGCGATCATCAACAATCACTTCCAGGGCAATGGCAATTACTAAGGGATAGAAAATAGAATTTGTGGCCGGAGACATTGTTGGAGTGATAGTTTTTTTTGTAGATTGTATGCACTTCTGTTCAAAAATGGCCGCAGTTTACAGGTGGCCATTATTGGAGGACTGTATTTACAAATCTATACTTAAGGTACAGTACTTCTCTGCATTGTTTATAAAGTAAGATTTACAAATATTTAAAATTTTAACAGAAATTTTATATAGTCTAATAGATTTCTTTTTCTAAATCAAAATTTAGATGTCCTCCTTTTTTTTGAATTAATTATATCAATTATTAAATATATATCACATGAAAAAATGAAAGAAAAAAAAACACAAAATTCAAAATGTTTTATTCATTGCACAGGTATACAGTGAAATGTGATAGTACTGGCAGCATTTCTGTGAATAATCCCTGAATCTGTACATGGTGCATGAAAGGAGATCACTCACTACCACTAAAACACAGTGTAAGTGATACAGTACAATAATTTATGAGTATGTCAAAGAACAGTTAAGAACATCTGCTATCAAAAAATAAAATAATGGGTTTGCAACGTATAAAAAGAAACAACCCGATTTTTTTTTTATGTAGTTTTTACAATACATTACATTACAGAAACTTCTGTTTCTACGTACAATACATCTTAACGCTACTTTATGAACACAATTTTCACAGAAACAAGTTTTGAAAATTGGAAAAATGTAATACTACAGCAACAAGAATTGTATTTTTAATTTTATTTTTTTTGACTAGCCTGGCCGACTACCCTGTGCCTCTAATGAGTAGTCCTTAATAAAAAAAAAAAAAAATGATATTTACAAGCAGCCCTGTATTTTGAGCTTTGTTTTCTGTTGTTTTTTTTTTTTTATTCCAGAGCAACATAGATGGTCCCAGAGATACATGGAAGCAGCACTTAACTGGATCAATCTGCATTTTATTTATTTATTTATTTATTTGTGCGTCACTCTTTGGGATCTTCTACTTGATAACTCACTGGCCGTAGTATCACTTAAGCAATTTATTTGTTTACGGATTCCAGCAGCTGAATATCAAAATTCAGGGCCGGCGCTAACCATGCGCAATACAAATGGATCGCCTTAGGCGTGTGTGAATAATACAATTAATCCGGCTCAGTTACATTAAAAACAGGCCGGAGTTTTGTAGAAATTTCACTATATAATATATATATAGGTATATATATATATATATTTATGTATTATAGATACCGTTCTCCGCCAAAAATTATCACAAAAATGGAATTTTTTTTTTAAAAAAAAGGGGAGTTTTTTTTAGTCCGAATTTTAGTTTAAAATTCAAATTGCACCGATATAAATAATCAGTTATGATTTAAAAAAAAACAATAATACGATAACATATTCCGGACTATCTTTGGTATTTTAGCAGAAACTGTACAAATAAATGATAATTAAATAAGTTATTATTGTGCACAAATTATTAAACACAATTAAGCACATTTAATACATTACTTTTGTATGCAGATAAGTAATAAAAGAGAGAATGTTCTTGACTCAAACACGTCTAAATTTCATGTTTTTTCTTCTTTTTTTTTACAGGAACTATCACATATAACGCGCCATTTTGTTTTTTTGAGAATCAACACTTTGCTGCTTCTGTTTCTCTGTTGTACAGGAACTGTTTTAAAATGTTATTTAGCGAAGTGTCGATTTGTTTGTTGATTGATCTTTGTACATCGTTCTGGATGTTAATCATGATTCAGTAATGTGTTGGTGACTTCAGAGATGGAGAGTAGTGGGTTTCCTTCCTGTTTCACAGAAGGATGAAGACCATTCTCTATGTTGCCCAAAACCAGCTAGAAAAAGTAAAAAAAAATTAGTATAAGTCGCTGATACTATTTACAAAATTCTGATACTGTTTTCCAGTTGGAATGCCTCGAAAAAGTTGAGTTCAAAAAATATATAAAATCATAAGCACACAAAACATGGCGGCTAAACAAAGTATGGCGTGGTTTTGTGTTTATTATAATACGATTTTATATACAGTAATTTAAATTTTGGCGTTATTAATTTGTAACGAATCTTAGTGGTATCACGTCGCATGAAAATTTTTGGTTAATATAACCCTTGGTTACAAGATGGCGGCTCGTCTCTGATTCCAGCAAGGAAACAGTGGGATCCACGTTCTAACCTAACCTAACCTATTCTAATAAATTACCATAATTATTAGCAACCAAATTATTAGAATAGGTTAGAACGTGCTTTCCACTGTTTCTTTGCTGGAATCAGAGACGAGCCGCCATCTTGGCACCAAGGGTTACATTAACCAAATTGTTATATGAAACACTAGTATTCGCTTGTTTATTATTGTAAAAAGTCAAGTATTTTAATTAACGTGTCTTAATTACGAAAGCTTCGCTGCAATGCAACGTAACTAGGGTTTTGTTACCTAGATAAACGTTGCAACGCATCAAGCTGTTATTGCGTAGTGTTCTCCTGCGTCAAACGTATAGTCGCGTCGCAAACGAATTTATGTAAGCGCTCGCGTTTATATTGTTTATATTTAGCCTACATTATAAAATACAATTTTAAAAAAACATTCAAAGGTATTTTTTAAATCCGAATTAAGAAAATAAATCTTAAATACAGTACAGTAGTATGTAGATTTCGCAACGCAACGCGATTTGTTGCGTGGTAGTAGATTTCCCATGCTTTAATTTTAATGCAAAAAATTCTTACCAAAAAAAAATAACAATCAAACTCTTTCATAAATTGAATAAACAAGACAAAAATTTAAAAACAAAAACAAAAAAAAGAAAGCATTCGTACTGGAAAATAGTTTCAGAGAAACAAGTGAAAACAAAAAAGCACCTCACACCATGCAGGTTAGTTGTTAAGGAGCAATGAAGGCTGTGACGCCACGGAGTTAGTAAGTTAATGAAATAATTCTTAAGGGAAATTACTGACGACATGAAATAAGGGATGAGGACTTACGTAGAGGGGATCTCCAGGCTCCCGGCGTCTCAACCTGCCAGCCCTGAAACAAGTTACCATTACCATGGCTATAATTTCAATTAATGCAACCCCTAGTTTTGGTAAATAAATTTATTAATAAAATTTAAACATTATCACACTTAATCCCGCGTCAGTTTTATACATTTTTCAACCTCATATCGCTCTTTAAAAAAAATAATAATAATTAACCAATAGAGAAAAAATACAGGTAATACGTCAGAATATTTAAATTTTTAATCTTGTTAACCAATAAGGAAGCTAAAATTTTGTTTAAATTCGCAATTTATTTTCTATTATTGGTTCAACTTAAATCTCAATAATCCAATCGACGTTAATTTATTAAACGCGCCAATTAGATTGCAGAATTTAAACTACGTCGTATATATTGTTTATAAGCTGCCAATCGGTGCGTGATTACGTAAACGAATTTAAATTTAAAATGGCTTCCATCTCTTTCAACTTATAAATTATCAATATATACGAAATTGCGTTTTATTTTTGATCGTAAATCGCTAATCAGGAAGCGACGTGATCGCTTTCAGCTGTCATTTTTCGCTCGATATAAATCTCACATGATTTTTTTCTTGCATATCAATCGCTCGAGGCCGATATCTTCATGTTTAGGATGTAAATTTTCTGTTAAAATCCGATCGAAAACCATTTTTTGAATATCGATTGCCGATGGCAAACCGATTATAAAACATTTGCCTACATTTACATATAATTAGACTAAATATATATAAAGTTGCCAAACGTTAAAAATATTTTGAAAGAGTCGTTGTGTACTGAATATCGATTTATTATTATTTTTGGCATTATTCCTTATCGAATTAAAAAATCAAAATGGAGCATTTTTGCAATATTTTCGAAGCGGGAATAACTGTGACATGAAAATTCTTAAACAATTCTAAAAATATATATACAGTAGAGCATCGATTATCCGACCCCCGATTAACCGACCGCGTTATAGTCGGCAAATTCAAATGTCCGCTAGTGATGTGGCGCTACAATATTTGGTTATGTCTTGGCTACTTTAATATTATTTTTGTTAAATTTTTGCATGTTTTAGCTGGCAGCACTGGCTGTTCATGAAAGGGAGGCTAGTATTTAAACCAGGCCTAATACACTATACTAATAATGTATTTTTTCATACTTTTCGGTTATCCGACCAACCCCAGTCCCCAATTAAGTCGGATAATCGATGCTCTACTGTATATATATATAAATTTAAATGTATTTACTGTTATAGAAATAATTAAATTAATTAATAATTGCAATTAATCGTTACTTATTAAATTATAATATTTGAAAATTTAAAATTCATAATACTGTATTCGTATTTCATTGGTTGAATGTTTAAATTGTTGAAACTTACCTCATGTGTGACGTCATGACTGTAAGCGGCACTGCCGTAACTGACAGGTGGCGCCACCTTCCCGCTTGCGGGACTCGTACTGTTGTGGGGTGAAGACGACTTGGGGGCACTGACATTTCCGTTCCATTTACAAGCCGACGACGTCACTAAGTCCGTCCCCTTGATAGAGGAATCGTTATAACGAGGTAACTTACCATCGAAAATGGCCGACGAAGAAGACATGTGCCCCGAAGACGATCTCGATAGAGAATTACCCCACATAAGAACACTCTGTCGAGTATCGTTACTGAAAGCGGAAACTATCGACGCCTGTCCGTCATTTTTATTATCCCTGGCATCCCTGAGGTGTGGAGGTAAAGGGTTCGTACTCTTGGGTTTGATGACGTTGATGCAATCAGTGGGTGGTAATGAGAAATTCAAGTTGTGGCATCCCAAATCGGAGAGCTTGGGTTCACGATCTAAGGTGGGTATTAACGGTTGAATCCCTGCACTGGTTGCAGTCATTAAACACCCACGCAACGTGGCACTGGGATCTGATGTGGAGACGTACGCTTCACAACACGAAGATTTAGTTCCCATCTGTTGCACCAAACGGCTGGAATCACCGTTAAATTTAGCAGTTTCTAATTGGCAGGGATACAGTTTATCGTCTTTAGAAAGTTGACCGCCGTCTGCATAAGGAAAGCAAGTCCTGGTTGTCATATCTAAGAAACCATTGCTGGAGTATTGTGAAGTATGATAGTCGGAATAATATCCACCAAGATGGCGATAATGGATGAAGTTCTCCGGCGATAAGAACCGAGTATTGTCGATGGCTGTGAACAAATTTTGTGGCATCGCCGTGGCATATGTAGACAATCCGTTCACTCCTTCCGTTGGATATGGATACACATTGTTATACGGAGTATCCTCGATGTAGGATTCTCCGGGGACCTTCCTTTTCCTGCATGTGGTTAGAAGATCTCGAATTTGAGATTTGTATCTACGATTGCGTTGGCAACGTAATACGAAGTCACTATCGGAAAGTAGAGCATTCCTATCTGTCATAACACCTAATCCTCCATCCAGATACGTCACTTTGAAGTCCATTGTCCTTTTACCTAAAAGATCGCGACCTTCTTCTTCCCTAAAAATTTCAATAAGATAATTACTTAGTGTACTATCAGATATTAGCATGAATTCATTAAAAACTGCTCACATTAAAGGCCTATGGGTACAGAGGATGAAGTCTGGTTTACTGTTTTTGTATACCAAACGCGCACTACTCTGTAACCATTGCCATTTTTGTTCTTTCGTCACAAGTCGATAGGCTATCAGTCCAGAAGCTCCTGTCTTTAGTACTGTATATATATATAAAACAATTTTAAAATGTGACAATTACATTTCAAGCAGTAACTGAAAACTACACTCACATTCCTGGTGGGCACTTGCCACGTAAGCTAGATCATCATAATGGACAAAATCGTATCCACCCTTATTAGCCAGCTCTCCGTCTGAATAGCCAAGTAATTGTTTGCCTCTAAAATGTAGAAATTTAATTAATTTTAACATCCAAAATATATCGAAAACCGCATCCAGTCTTACCTCTGATCCATAGAAACCAGCGATAAATCTAATTTATGTTTGCTTTTGAACATGGAATCTTTCTGTGGCATTTCCAGAAGAGATGGCGGCCCAAACGGTGTACAAACTGCGAATAAGGCTAGGGGTGGTTCCTCCGTTTTGTGATTCTGTCCGTGGAGTATTTTTATACGTCCTCGTATGTCGAGTCGCTGAATATACAAGTATTGTGCTATTAAAATTCCTAAAGTAAGAACTTTTAACGTAATTACAGTGAAGGATAATACATACCAGAAAACCGGAGGTATTATCTAGCAAACATCTGAACCTCACTGTAAAATTTCTCTCCAAATATTGGATATTTTCTGTAAGACGAAACATATAATTCATTAGAAAGAATGGCAACCGTAGAAGGAAGAGCGACTATGCATGTCAGTAGAGGAAAAAATTAATTATACCTTCATAGTGGTGTAAAAAAAAAACGGGCACATCGATAATTTTGCGTAGAAAAGAATGTAGTTTTTTCAATAAAATCTTATTACCGAATCATTGCCGTTAGTAATGAATGAAGCAGGGGAGAGGGAAAAATACTACTAGATCCACTTCGTGTATCTCAGTCGGTGGCATCATTTAATTCTTCCTCACAATAACCAGCAATTACCCGATATATTTGTGTGTGTATTCAAGAAATGTATAAAAAAAAAGAGCCCATACTCGGCACGAATACAATACTAAGACACGCAAACGATGAAGGGGGATAGTATCAATTTTCGGAAGAGGGCCCCTTCCGAGGATAACGAGGTGACCTCTCACCTTTACCTCTTATCATGGTTCATCTAACATTTTACTGCCATGTTTCGGCCTGTGGCCAATTTATTCTGATTTATTATTAATATTCGTCTTTGTAATAATAATAAGTTTACAGAGGTTGACACGTTACAAAAAATATATATATATATATCGAAATTACTAATTTACATTGATCTATGGACGAAATTTCAGTTGTTTTTGTTATATTTTTATTGTAATTAATAGATAATAAATAGGTGTGAACACTAGTTAAATGCGGGTGTTTGGATAAGATTTTTTTGGGGGGGAAAACCTCTGATTTCTACTGATGATGGGTTATCAGTGGGAAGGGGAAAAAAGTGTTATTTATGAGTAAGCATCGCTGACGGTAGCGTGAGACACGATATCCAGGTATAAATCATTTCGGTAGATCTATGAATTGAAACAAAGCAAATATCCGAAAGTGGATCGATCGCTGGAAAATGTAGTGTAGAACCAACACCTCTGACAATTGTTACAGAACACGCTACGCTAAAGCATCTATCTGCTTATTATTGAACTGTGCCTCGTTTAAGGAAACATCAATGGCAATCTATTGACTGCAAATCTCGTGTGTACACCGAGAAGCCATTCTTCAACTACAATAGAAGTAAAACCCATCGCCATGCCCGATTAACCAGGCACTAGCAGCCAGCAGATAAACGAATTAGGGAGTTGATCGCAACTTACCTGTCATTAAGATCTCCTGAAGAGAAACATTAGTTCGATCTGTTGGAAGATGAGAATTCCACATTAAATATCTCTGTAGCTCTTCTCTATCTTCCGAATGGACTAATTCGTAAACGCTTTGATGGCAGATGTCAGACTGAAAGAGAAAGAAATCGGGTAGTGCCACCGCCAGTTTTAAACGCGTGTAAATTAGCAACGGATGGCCGAAATATATAGGTTTTATAATATTAAATCTTAATTAATATATTAAAGAAGATATCGCTTTAATAAATTAATAATCTGAAATATTGACATAAGCGATTGGGCGCTTACAACAGCCCAGCGAATTAATCCTTCTCGAGTTGTGATCCACTGGCAGATGGACAAAAATCAACAAAACTGTGGGCGATGGAAGACCAAGACATTCTGACGTCAAAAGAAAGAAAAAAGAAGAGAGTATGAGTACAAAGAAAAGATGGATGTTTCATAGAGAAGGCACCCCTAGGGGTTATAGCGCTTCAAGTTTGTCTCGACTATCCATCTTTGTCTCGAAAGTTTTCTTTCTAAGCGATGCCGATAAAGATGTTCCCCCCTTATCCAGGGATATCTAGTCTGGATAATTAATGTTTGTTTACGTGTAGCATCACATCTGTAGAGATTACCCTCGCCTTGATTGTCACGTCATTAATATCTGGAGCGCGAAAGTACAAGTAGAGAAGGAAGACGAACAAAAAAAAAAAAAAAAAAATGGAAGAAGGCCATCTGTTTACTTCTCCGGGCTACCGGCGAGGTCGCTAGTATCGAGTAATCATTGGAAAAGAATGACGAAGAAATTTTTACAGGGGGGCAAAGCGAAGTTTTGTAGGAAAATTAAAGATATCGATTTGGATGTTTTGGCGAGAAAGCAATGATTAGTGGTTGTGATAGGAACGTAACGGCCGAGTGGATATTGGAAAACGGATAATTGCCTGGTGGGTGGATAGCTACTCTCATTAGGATGGTAATGGGCGTTCGGAATTCGTTCGGAGATTTCCAATCTCGCTCTTAATGAACAGTTTGGAGAATTTCAGCATGTTTTTATTTTAGAAATAAAAATGGTAACGTTAACTTGCACAAACGAAAAATAATTGAAGGTTTAATGATCGAAATGTGCACCTTGCTGGCCAAGTTCGGGGAATCCTTATTCGTTATAATAGCTCGAAAAATATAGTTGCACGCTACTTCATGGATTGGGGTGCTTGATCAGACCACAAGAATGCTACATTATCGAGTTTCGGAATGGCGGATATTAACAGAAGTACGAGTACACCCATTATAATTTGTATAGGGGGAGTGAAATTACTAAAATATTCATAAGTTAAGCTTCTTACACGGCATAATTTATAAGAATTTTACAGGGAGGGAAGAATGTTCTGAAGTTCTCTAAAGTATAGACTTTTGTATTCCATTTCTAACAGTATTAGTACTCTGTTTAATTTGATCGTAATCATTATAAACATACTTAATGCTTTGTAAGTAAGATTCTATTCGCCTCTCCTTTAGGTCACACCATTACGGCATAAAGAAAACCGAGATGCAACCTGTTTAGAGAGAGCCGAACCTGTTAAATTTTAAAATTACAGTGTCACAACCTATCACATCATAAAGAATGACACAAATTAGCACGGAGCATATAGAAGTTTCCATTTTAATTTCGACTGCGAGACACCTCGTAACATAATTTTCGCGGTTTCCTACAAGAGAAAAAAAAAAAGACCAGGAAGTAGTCGGCCATCATTTAAAGTGAGAAGCGACCTCTGGTCAATCATAAGAGGTTGGATGGGAGGTGTTTGCGGCTCCCTTTGTATAGGCAAGGCGACGTATAGACTGCCGACCTGCACTGTATAATTAGGTGTGGCGGTTGTGACCCGCCGACCATCAATAAAGCAGCCCCCATGACAGATAAGCGTCCTTTAATGGAATTTAGTCGCTCTTCTAATCAAGCGAAGTAATTAGAACTTCTCGCTTTTGAAGACGGTAGACGCAAAGGAAAATGAAAAAAAAAAGAAAGAACCGCTAATAAAAATATTAACAAACTATACATCATACAGTAAACTCCTCCTCTTACGATTTTTCCCATGGTTCCATGCAAGATTTGCGTGCAAAGCGGGATTGTTTTCCTTTCATAATCAACACCTCGTACGACAGTTTTGTAAACAACGGGTGCTCGAACTCGTTACCCTACGCGCGCATTCCAGTCCAAGCAGCAATCGACTGTATTTTGATTTAATCTAATCTATCCATTCTTAAAAATAAAATATAAAGAAAAGTAATAATAATAATAATAATATGTAAAAAAATATCCTTCACGGATACTTTATTCGAACGATCGTAATCACGCACGGTTACGTCAATCCGTGCCACGTTTCGTTCGTGTTTACGCGTGATACGTTACCGTATCACGTAATACGCTCCGATAAATTAATTTTTCTTCCGTTACGTCACGGTTACTTTACTTAAATAATATAATGTTATTCCTATATATATATACAACACTTGTATACGCGTTTTGGTACGTTTCGTGATGGGAACGTTTCGTAACTCGCGGCTCCTTTTACTATTCGTGTTTCGGAGGCGGGAGAACTGGGACCACACCATATCAATTTCTTCCCATAAGTTAGTTGCTTCGGGAATATTTAACACAAACTAGATTTAGTACAAATGTAGGCTTATCTAAATCTCGAGTTTATGCGTTTAGATATGTTGCAAGTCACTTGTTATGCAAATTAGCGTGATGTAAAGTCACCTGAGCATTAAAAAGAACAATCCTGGTAATGGGAATCGAGTATTGTGATAGAATTTTTATAATTTTAATGGCTTATAAGGCAATGTAACACATCTATCAAATGGCCTTAAACATGGAGGTAGTTCGCTGTATTTTGTGTTATCAGCATGCTGTGGGTTGTAAGTCACGATGTTGAATCCCTATTTAATCTACTTGTTATTAGAGGAATTTTAACCATACGTCACACTTTCATTTTAAATTGTAACGAACGATACGTACGTGTGATCGTGTGATTCTCAAGCGGAATTGACGTTGACTTCGGCTAATTAAAGTGAATATTTACAGTTGATTCGGCTAAGATTTGATAAGAAAGTAAGAAAAATATGTCATAAGAGAAAATTTTTTTTTGTTATAGATATGAAAATTGTTTTAAAAGTCAAAATAATCCCTGTACAATTTTTCTTAACATATTCGAATGGATAACGATGGTAACCACACCCTGCTAACGATGCTTAAAGTAAAGAATTCAAAACGTAATTTGTATGAATAATTCAAAGAAAACGAATCGCATTTTAATAACAAATTTCATTTCGAAATACGATTTTCTCGTATTATATAACATTAAATTCTCCAGAAAGGTTAACAAGTGCGCCCATTTTAGTTGGAATCTTAAGCACCAGATGGCATTGAGCGAAAAAAAAATTTTAAATAAAATAAAATAAACTTACCTGATGAAAACCTAAATACGTTTCCACCGTATGAGATGCATAAAATACTTCACCATCGCACGTTAGTATTAAAAGAAAACCGTTCAGAGCCTAGAAGATTTTAAAAAATAAATTATCTTAAAAAAAACACATTTAAAAAAATCGTTTCTTCTACAGACACCAGGTGACAGCACTATAAAAAAAATATATTTCAAAGTTAAGATTTTTGAATAATGTATCTATGACGTCACAATCATTATCATAATGTAATCGATATAGGCGGATCGATTTAGTTCGTTAACGGTTTTATTTCGGGAGTTAGCAGAAAATAATAATAATAATACTATAGCAGAAAGAGAAATATGGGGGATCCATTAGCGATTTTCGTTTGACCACCCAGACTCGACTCCAGTCATGATTTATGACGGCGTCCATGGCCTAGGTCTGGTTACCATGGTGATGACCAAATAACCATTCTTCCCCCTCGTTCATACTAACGGATTTCGATCGGCGACTGAAGCAATTATGATGACTGATATGTAAATATTTTTTTATGTCGGTGTATTTATGTCTGGATGATTTAACATACTTTAAAGAATAAAACGCTTTTTTTTTTCTTTTTTATTCTTTCGAATATAAAACACAATGATAAATATATCTCTCATAAATTTCTAAATCAGTAAACAAACAAGCGCTAAAGCGAAATTACAATTTTAACGTGGAATTCCTCGTAGAAAATAAGAGAAATTTCAAGAATTTTCATGAACGTAAAAGAAAGAAAATCCATTATCGCTTCTCTATGTCGCGCGATCTATTAATAATTACGTAATGCGATTTTATAAAAACAAGATAGAATTTATCTCGGAGAAGATTGCAATGTTAATTAATTAATAAAATTGCAATCTTCTTCAAGATGAATTCCTCCTCTTATTATCGGGTTTTACGCTGACTCGCAACGTGTGTTATTTTTATTTATATATATATATTTTTTCTCTAGTTTAAAAGCCGCTTAACAAACATTCTACCTACACAAAAGAAAAAAAAAGAAACAGTAATAAGACGGGGTCAGGGAACAGTTTGTTCCTCAGTAGGGAATCCCATTATCCGCAGCGGGAGATGGTAGCTTTGATAGTACCCGATCCCCGATGGTAAAAGCAGCTTCCTCTCCATAATTTACCTACTGTTCGCTTATCAGTACATGGCCACCACGTTACTAAACAAAGGTAAACGAGGATTAAGCACTGTTATTACCTATCTATAGGAAATTGATACATATCCTTCATTTCAAGCGTTAAAATATAAAAATTCTAACAAAATCTACTGGCTTATTAATCATACTATTGATATAAACATGCATAAATCAATTAAAAAAAAACACCCTGAAAAATAAATTGTAGAAAATGGAGCCCAAAGAGAGAGAGAGAAAGAATTATTTCATTTTAGAAAAATCAATATTTTTTAATTAATTTTTTTATTATTATATTTAAATGAATATTTTAAATTAATTTATTCGCAAATTCTTAATTTATTTTTCTTCCTGTATTTAATAATATAATGAAATATCAGTCAGTTATATAATAATATAGTGAAATCAATATCAGAATATCAATTATGATAAGAATATATAATCATTACGGGCCGTAATAATATAGATAATGAGATAGAAAATATCGTTAATAATAGTAAATTAAAAACAGTATATTATAATACAGTCAAAGCCTCTAATAATGGTCACTTTCCAACAACGGCCATTTTTTCGGCAACGTTTCTTTTTGAAACGCTTACAAACAAACCTCCAATCAACAGCCTTTTTTCAGAAGCACTTCTTTTTGAATGCTTACAAACAAACCTCGAAACAACGGCCATTTTTCAGAAGCACTTCTTTTCGAATGCTTACAAATAAACCTCCAATCAACGGCCTTTTTTCATGAGCACTTCTTTTTGAATGCTTACAAAATAACCTCCAAACAACGGCTATTTTTCAAAAGCACTTCTTTTCGAATGCTTACAAATAAACCTCCAATCAACGGCCATTTTTCAGAAGCACTTCTTTTCGAATGCTTACAAATAAACCTCCAATCAACGGCCTTTTTTCAGGAGCACTTCTTTTTGAATACTTACAAACCTCGAAACAACGGCCATTTTTCAGAAGCACTTCTTTTCGAGTGCTTACAAAATAACCTCCAAACAACGGCCATTTTTCAGAAGCACTTCTTTTCGAATGCTTACAAATAAACCTCCAAACAACGGCTATTTTTCAAAGGCACTTCTTTTTGAATGCTTACAAAATAACCTCCAAACAACGGCTATTTTTCAAAGGCACTTCTTTTGAATGCTTACAAAATAACCTCCAAACAACGGCCATTTTTCAGAAGCACTTCTTTTCGAATGCTTACAAATAAACCTCCAAACAACGGCTATTTTTCAAAGGCACTTCTTTTTGAATGCTTACAAATAAACCTCCAAACAACGGCTATTTTTCAAAGGCACTTCTTTTCGAATGCTTACAAAATAACCTCCAAACAACGGCCACCTTCGAATAACGGCCATATTTTATGTTCTCGTCGGTAGCCATCGTTCAGAAGTTTAACGGTATTATTAGCAAAGTATCCAATATAAACTTTATATTTGTTTTATCTGTTTAATTTATGAAGTGTTTAAGAAAGATTTGACAGAAATTCTTAAAAAAATCACTTCTGGATTTTTTGAAATTAAAGATAACAAATCCAATCGATTTCAACGTATGGGCCTATTCGATTGGTTGAGATTAGTACACATTTTGACGTCAATTTGACGTCACTATTTCAGTCTTACAATGAAAAACTACGAAGAATGACGTCAAATTTATGTAAAAATAAACACTATTCCAATCAATCGAACAAAAGTGATGTGTAATAAGATTTCGAGCATTAAAACAAGATTTGTAAACATATATTTCTGCGGAAGAATAGCATTAACACATTGCAAAACACAGCGGTTTAAATAATAAAAGTAAACGGAAACTGTCTAATACAAATTGCGAAATTATAATGCCAGACTATTCTATCATGGCTTCCACCAAGAAATATACTCAATTAATGACTTCACAGAGAGCTAATGAAGAATGTACATGTAAATTTCGTAATGGATCTACCGTCCAGAATTGCATTCAATCTTGCCGAGGCTTTAACTTTAATTAACTTAGAGTGCTATCAATTTAATGTTTCTAAATGTCCTTGTTTGTTTATCCGCTCTGATTTTATTGTATTTACCCGAGATAACGTACTCTAATACGAGAATGAATGAAACGAAAGATAATTTTAAATTACGTGACGTCACAACAGATTTGTTTTAATTAGTTTATAATTTTGAATAAATAACATTAAATTAATGTGTAATAAATTATATTTTATTAAATAATTTCAATTAATTTGAATTAATAAATATAATTAAAGCAAAATTTTCACTCGAATAACTGGTTTTTTTTAATGTGATTTTTGAATTGTCGTTTGGTTTTTAATTTTTTATTAAATCGATATTTTATAACAGATTGAAATTAAAATTGAATAATTTTTATTGTATAGTTAAATGTATATTAATTAATATTTCAAATTCATAAAAAATAATCTCGATAGACGACATAATTTGCTTATTTATTAGTTATTAATTTCATATATTTTAAAATACATCCACATAAAAAGATACATTGCTTTTATTAAATAATTAAACAAAATTTTAATTAATATGTATTTAATTTATCATATAAGAATAAAATTTTCAAATTTAGAAAAATTATTTTCGACAAATGATAACGACAACGACGCCCTCGTCTGGTTATAAGTTATTAATTTCATACAAACATTTTAAAACAGATCCAAATAAAAAGTTTGAGTCGTTTTTATTAAATGATTAAAGAAAATTTTAATTAATACAGACTGTATTAATTTTTCTAATTAAAATATAATTTTAAATTTAGAAAAAATATCCACGACAAATGAGACATTGAACGATGTAGTTTGCTTATTAATTACCAATTTCAAACAAGCGTTTAAAATCAGATCTAAATTTTAAAAAGAAATGTTTTTATTACATGATTAAAGAAATGGTGAATTAATATATGTTTAATTTATTATATAAAAATAAAAATTTCAATTTCAAGAAAAATATCCTCGACAAATGAGACGTTGAACGATGTCGTCGTCTGCTTGTTAATTATCTCTTGCAAATATTTTTAAATAAATTTTAAAAAATAATTTCGTTTTAATGCATATTTAAACTAAATTAGAATTAATATATGTTTCAGATAGAACAATATGAACAATAGATATGAACAATAGAATTAATATAATATATCATAATTTATAGAAGAATTTCATTTCAGAAAAAAAAAAATGTTAGCGATAATACGACATTGAATGATGTAATTCACTTTTTATAGCTAATTTGAGCTTGTGAATTTATTTTATTTTATTAATTTTAATTGACAAACATTAATTCAAATTAATCGATAATTTTCAATAAAATTGTGATTAATTTAAAGCTAATAAGTGTAGGCCTATTCAAATTTATCAACTTATACGAAGCCAAACGGACCTAATTATTACTTTTATGTCTATCCGTCAAATTATCCACAAAATATTAATTTGCGTAAATTATGAAATATTTTTCGCGGTATTAATATTTAAAAAGCGGGGAAAAAATCACACGCAGTTAATTTATTTCATTTTATATCATAGATATTAAATGACGTCACAGCGGCGCATGATCTGCATCTTAATTTGAATTTTATCAATTATAATTCGAAGAAAATATAATATATTAATATTAATATCCTCCTTGGTTTTCATTTAAAAATAATAAAACAAATAAATTAATTATATTAGAAATATATTAATTACGTTTCATTATTTACAGAAATTCAAAACAAAAACACGAAAGTAATGCTGTTTTAATTAATTGTATATTAGTCTAAATATTAATATTACCTGCAAGATAAGATCTCCTTCCATCAAACATTCTGGATAAAGAAGTTCACGTGGTTTGTGACTATGATCGACTATTTGTTCTTTATCTCTTCTGATTGCCGCTGTGAAGACGAAAATGCAAAGAATTTCGTTATTACAGAAAAGGTAATTCATAAAATTACATTTAAATGATGTTAAAAGTTAATTTTCAACTGTGTCACGTGCTTAATCTTCATGGTACTGTACTGTACGTGCGTAGACCACGTGGTCAAGGTATGCCTGCATACTCGCTAGGCCTAAGCATGCAGTACATAAAGATAAAATACTGTACATTTATAATTTAGTACGTACTCTTTTGAAAATATCTCATATTATATTTATTATTTGCATAACAAATGTTAAGTTAGTATAAACACAATATACACATCTTCAGAAATTCATAGCATTCATGTGTGATTCCTATCTAAATACTTATCATTGACACACTTAAAGTACACATGTACAGTACCATTAAAACCAAGCCGTAGTTTCAAAAATTATCTTGCAACAATTATAACTGTTATTGAAGCTTTTGTTTATTACTAGACCTACCTTAAAATGCAATACATTAAGGTATACACTAAAATAAATCAATTGGAGTGAAAGAAAACTGTCTTCTAGGTGTTAAGATATGAAATAAGGACAATATAAGTTTAATAAACAAATGTAATTACAAGTACATAACCATCTTTAGGGAGAAACAGAAAAATCCTGTAGACTTTTATATATAGCTCGGGCATCTAGGCACTAAAAACCATGCAAGTTAGGATTTTTATAACTATATGATGTTTCTAGTATATAATTTTACATTCAGTATGATTATATACTAGAAAGTGAAGCTAAAATGTTTAATTTTAATCTATACTATGCATAATATCTCATAAAACCTCTATAGTTTCATAAGTTTTCATATAACTACAGTATAATTAATTATATTTTAACTTAATACACATATCCTGCATATAAGGATAAATTTTGAGCTTAATTTATATTTAAATTTTAAATTTAAGACAAGAAATATTATTTGAATCAAGAGAATTAATGCTTTACTCATAAATAAATGAAAAATTATGTATATTTGAAACTAAATCATCAAATTTTTAACCTAATTTAACAGTTAATTGTATTGATTTTTTTATGGTGTAAAGATTCTTGTATTATTTTAAAGAAAAGTTAATATTTATACATGCAAAGGAATTTTTAAGTTCTAAATCACAATAATAATTCGAAATTAAGCAACAATCAGTGGACCTTCAAACAGAAGCCATTGTTACAAGTTAAACTTCGACATTCTTCATAATTTCCTCTGCAAGTTATGAGAGGTAGACACATGACGGATTTATCTATTCTTTTGTTAAAAAAAAATATATATATAAGCAAAAAGAAAAATTGATAGCTGCTACGAAGTATTATAAATAGTCTATTGTTAGTTCGATACTAATCTAATTCTGTCTTAATGGACCTAAATACTTCGAAGTTTAATTATTTTTATTGTTTATTCTGAAGATATATTTGTATTCAATCTATGTTTTACGCTTTTAATTTTTGTAAATTGTAGTTTAACACGATTTGTGTTTCGATGCCAGAAACCTACTTAAAATAGGTTGGGGCATATTTAATGTTTACATATTTATAGTAACTAAAATGAATTTGTACAGTAAATTATACAGTTACATTATATAATACATTATCCGTCTTTTATGTTTACAGTTCTAGAGTTATTTCAAGTCTGTAATTTTGTGCATTTCGCTGTAAAATCAATTTGGTTATGTAACTTATTATCCGCTAATCGATATTAAGATCTTTATTTAATTTTCTTGTAAAAAAAGTGGTTAAAAATTCGATTCGGGTGATTATATAGCGACATTTTCACGAATTGTAGAACAAATAATAATAATTTACCGTATATAAATGCCGTAAACGTTGCAAATACGTCGTTAGTATTGTGTTTTGATTATTACAAGGCGTCATAAATAGCAAATATTATAGATCCGAGTGGTTTTATATAAGGTCATTAGACCCTTAACGCTAGGCCTATCTTTATATGAGATCTAAAGACACGTGTGAGGTTAACGCTCCAATCGATTAGAAATTATTAATAGACAAATAAAACAATAGATTAATTATGCAATCAACAGAAAAAAACAGGCGCAATACACGACTAAGTCTTTATTTGCCATAAGACGTAGCGAAAAAGAGATTAGTATAAAAGGCCTGTACAAACTTTCTATTAGAAGAAAGAACCGCATCTGTTCTATTTACGAGACCATTACACCTAATTAGCTGCAACAATAGAAAGTAGACAAGCTAATCATTAAGCATTTTGAGAGTAGGAAGCGAGCAACCATAACCAAAACAATGCTCGGCCCTCTATTAATTGTTGCAGATCGCATGTAATTAAAGAAGGTGCTGCCCCCTGTCCACGGGAGTGATGTGCGTGTTCCATCTGTCCAGTTCGATAATTGTTTCCTTTGCGTCCAACTCACGCACAGGAAACGTCCTGTTCCTGAGCAGCTGTATTCCGTGTCCTGTCACTCTGCTTATGGCGATGGGGTTAGCTGATCTTAATACGAAGTTCGCGTTTCTGTAACGTGTTGTGACGTCTATATGATACTTTTGCTTCTCTGCAACTAACGCGTAAACAGTAATGCTTCCTAAAACTCTATAAGGAGGACGATCTTAAGTAGTTTTAACGTGGCATTACAATTAGATTATTTTCTTCGCCGTATTTCGATTGTTTCCTGGGAATTCGAAGGAGTTAAAACGTTCTTTTAGAGCTTAATTTTAACATATTTATCCATGCAATAAGTTACAAACAATGTTGATTTACAGAATAAGATATTAAGAGCCATAAAATAATTTCTTATGTATTTATAAATCTTTTTTAGCTTTAAAAACTTATTACAGGTGAGGTTGATCTGGCTTTTTTTTTCTTTCTTAATTTAATTGGAAATCGGCCAATCCCAGTTGCCAAAAGAGATTTTAAAAATGGATACTATTCCCTACATTGCATGACATATAGTTTAATTATTAAATTTAAACTAGTGTACGTTTAAGTACACAATTAATTATTTGTACACGGTTAATTACACACAATTAACTGCTTGGAACTTTGATTTAATCAGACCGCAAGCCGTAATAATAATAAGTTATTCATTTCAGTCACTTAGAATACAGCTTAAACTATTCATAAGTCGAAGATAAGTTTACTTTTGTTAGGAAATAATGAAATGTTAACAAATTGCCAATCGATCTTGACCTATTGCAATGCCTGTCTGTTGAAAGAACAAGCTTCTCTTTACTTTCAATCTTCCCCTATATGATGCATTAGTGATCCTTAATCCATAAACTCATCAGCACACAATTTAGGGGGCAATAAATATCCTCTGGAGATTAGTTCCTCTCTTATTACATAGAAATTAATCCCGCCAATAGAATTTCACCAGTTTCCTAGCAATATTTGTTTCTTAATAAGTTTAATTAACCTGATTTTAAGTTATGCAATTCGACCATTGTGAGTTTCGAGTGCGTGAGATATTGAGAGAAGTTTTACTCTTTTGTTTAATAATACTTTATTATGCTTCTTGTCATGCGGTAAATTTAACGTAAGATACTTAACGTGCATAATTTTCCATACATTTTTTCTCACTTCGGCCCTTATAAAGTATTATTTATTAACACTATGGCCTCAATTATAAGATAATTTAAAAACTTTAAATGATACTGAGTGAAAAATTATAGTTAAAATTAGAATAAGCGCTGAACTTTCACTTAAAATCAATGTAAGAACTGGATTTATTTATAGAATTTAGATGAAATATCTGGCCCTAATGGCTACTAGTATGCCTTAAGAGGATTAATGTAGTAAATTTCAGCTTATACATAAGTCTATACTCGTGTAAGCATTATATTTTACGAGATTCAGCCATTGTTTGCGGTAATATAAGCCTAAATAATCGTTAAATTTCACGAAATTCTGCTGTAATTAAATCGCGGCCTAAGTTTGAAAGGGGGGAAAGAATACATAAAGTTTCTTAATTGTTTAAGAAATTCCAGATTATTTAGTACCCTCTATAAATCAAATGAAGTATCAGTTAGGGTGGACAGAAAACGAAGGCAAAGATAAAAAATGGTCGATCCCCTCTCTCCATAATTCAAAGCAAGATTTATAATATTAAAACTGCGTATAAACACAGTAGCATTCCAGTCTTAAGGGGGGGACATCACAGTATTTACAAAACACTATAAGGAGCTCTTCGAATTAGTTGAATTACCCATCCTTTTATAATAATGCTCTACAGGTGGGAGTGTGTTGTGAAGGTGTCGAGAGTAACGGAATCACGTGTCACGATATTGCACGCAACGTCACGTGATTCGATCACACAAGTGTCTTATCGAACCTAATCTGGCTTTTTCAAAATGGAGACCGATTTCAATTTCTTATTTTTATTTTTTAAATATTTAATCCCCGGGCGTTAGTATTGAATGCACGCGTCGCTCTATCCGGATCCCTCCTTTTACCTTCTGCAACCAATAGAATTGATCGTAACACTATCACGTGATGGCCGGCGGCATTCACGAGTTGGTTAGCCTTTCTATAAGGGTGCCGATTCTGTATAGATAATCCGTAATTGAATTTACTTCCTGTGGTGTTACGTGATTGGAAATTATTTTTAACATTCACAATGAAACGTCATGGCTTAATTTTAAAGGAGCGCCACGTTCGTGATTGAGGCTCAATAAGAATTATTATTATTTTTTTTTTAAATTAAGAAGTTGTTAACCATAAAAAATCCATTATTTATCCTAAAAAATTAAGTTGTTTTGTTGTGTCTGAAACGCTTATTCTTTGACGTAGCCTCCAAGATCATTGTTTATTTACGCAGAATTTTTAAAAGAGTTGGATTTAAAAAAGTAGTTTATTAATTTTTACAATATATAATATATATTCTTTTACCGTGGCATGGCGTGTATTGTATATACAGGGCCGTCGAGATTGAGGGGAGCTGGGATTTTTCCCTCAGTCCCAGAGAAAACTTAGGGGCTTTAGCGGTTTCAACCCTATAAATGTTATTTTTACTAACAAAAAATATTTAAGATTGTCTTTAATTAATAATAAAAAAATCGTTCTATATATTTCGTTTGTTCAAAACTAACTGGCAAAAGAGGCCCGCTAAGGCGAAGAGAGAGCCCGCTATACCCCCGGGCCCCGTACAAGCGCTCCGCATCCCTGTGTATATAATATAATACCTATAATACGTAACCTGATATGTTAGTAATCAAACAACGTAGCCGGATTCTATAATAATGGCTAATTAATTAATATACTAAGTAATTTTCACTAGAGATAGGCGTTAAGTCGCCCCATCCTGTGTTAAATTTAATCGTTAGAAATAAATGAAATTCAATTTAGAATAGTCTAAGAAAACAAAAGCCGGGCGACGGACTAGAACCCGAAACTCCTGCATTACCAGTTTAGATATAATAATATTTAGCCTATATTTATAAAGTAATACAATACAATAGACTGAGGAATGAAATAAATACAAAATAGATATAGGCTATGTTACATACGATATATTGTTTAATTTTAATTTTATTTAATGTTTTCTTCCCAAATGGGGCTGAAACACCCCTCCGCGTGCACGGCCTTGTCTATAATATATTGATGTATATAATTCTGAATAGGCCTAGATTTTTGGTCTTTTATGCCGTAGATAAAATTATATATGACACAATAAGACTAAATATCTAGAATTTTTTAGTTGAATATTAATACTTAATCATTGTATATCGAACTGCAGTAATGCCCATCATCTAATACCATTTATATAAAATCTTATTCATAATGAAACAAAATTTACAAATAGATAAATTTCGTACATAAATGTTTATTTTGTTATAAGATCGTATAGCATTAAAATGTAGGCCTATCTTATAGGCCCTAACATAGCAAGTAGCATAAACAATCCCTTTATCATTCCGATCAAATGTTTACTCTGCACAGCCGAACAAAGCACCCGGCACAAAATATGATCTGGGTATTAGGTAAGGTGGACAGCAGAAAAATACAGCGTTACCATGGCGACATTTACTGTCAAAAGGTTCAGGTAACGAAGATACAACTCTCCTGTCCAGAGGGCTTGACTGGACGCCTATTGACGTCAGTTTTGTCTGATGCCATTAAGAAGTGAAGAATGATAAATTGCCTCTTCCATCAGGCCGAGCAAAAAACCACGCGCCAGTTGGATTTTACGGCTAAACGGTCACGGCAATCAGGAGAAGAAAGGAAGTATAAGAAGGAAAGGGGGGAAAAATAGGATGAAACTTCCTCCTGAGAAAGAAATGCGAGATCCTCGCCACGCCTCTGTAAATATTTAAAATCATCTACAACAGTGCGAATTTCTAATAGACGAAAGATGAGGCTAACCAAATGTTTTAAATGTTCGCCATCAACTCCACCCCACATTGAATAAAAACGATTTCAAAATTTATTACAAAAAAAAAAAGAAAGAAAGAAAAATGTTTGGCAAAAGTTCAGAAACTCCAACTTTCGAAAATTGAAGCGTTATCAGTTAATTAACGCTTAAAAAATTTCGAATTTCGAATTGACCAATTACACAACCGAATTTGAATATTTAAAAATGATTAAAACGGTTTTAAAAAGTTCTGTTACGTCATCTATATTTTAAAATAACACGCGCCATACGAAATCGATGACTTTTTTGAATTTAACTGCTTAATGATTGGTTTAAATTTTGAATATTTTAAAATTCGGCGTTATATACTTGCACTCGATTAAGTATTTAATATTTAAAATATAAATGTTGCATTTATGTTGATGATGTCATTATATAAATAAATATATATATATAACGGCATTAAAATCAAATTAATAATAAAAATTAGATGTTATGTAAGACGTCTTTCAACGATACAACCGTCCATTTTGTCTAAACATGACGACTTTTGTAAATATCGATCGGATAATCAGTCATTTTATTCGTTCTTCCGTTTAACTGTCTCTGACCGAAATAGAATGTGATTTATCACTTTAAGTAGACCCGTAAGCTAATAGACGCTTTATTATCAGTAATATTGTAAGCTTAATGGACGAGGCGGCGCTAGCAGCGGCGTGCTATCATCCAGATTCGAATCCCCATTTGCTATTTTCAAACGGCACGTGCAGCGCGTGCTGTGGCACGTGATGAGACGAGCGCGCGCTCCCGTTCGGCAAGCGGCGCGAGCGTCGCTACGCCGCTAGCGACGCCACTCGAGAAATTTATTTATTTTATTCATTACGTTTTTAATGCTATAAAGAAAAATCGATACAGCATTGAACGTTAACGTCGTTTACGTTTTAATGGGGGATTTTAGAAACGTTTCTATCGAGCGGTTTTTCCTTTTTTTTCTGTTTTTTTTTTCCTTTTTTCGAATTATTGAGCTGAATGACGCGTCAGAAGATGGATAAAGTTGCCGTGTCAGTTTTTAATCTAGTATCTCGTGCTGCGATGCGCACCGGCTGACGTGCCTGCAAACAAGACAATCAAGGGTTCTCGAGTGACACTGCTGCTAAAGTTACGTTTTGTCTGTCAGTCGGAGGCAGCTGGGCTGTCAGTCCCGAGTTACTCGGACTAAACCTAAGCTGGCTTTGATGGACAGTCTGACATGACCAAACTCTCTTATCAGTCTGCCGACTGGGTGGCATGCGGAAAACTTGGATCGTCAACGGAACCTGGAACTAGTCCAGTTTCGAACAATTGGAGTGATGGCTCCTGGAATATTCAACTGCAACGTGCGATAACCTATTATAAAGATATATACAATTAAGTTGTTGAGAGTGGACGAATGCATTTTAAACTGAGATCTTGCGTGAGGAATTTACAAATAGATCATCCGCTTTAATTTTGGACGGTTTTTTTTAACGTGGATTTTTAAATTCGGGAATAACACGTGTAAAAAAAAAGAATGGTATTGCTGCGTGAATCATACGATTTCTGCTCATTGAATTTGATGCAGCATCAATCACATGGTCCTTTTCAAACGAATCATTTTTCATTTAGCCATGTGCAACGGGATGAATTGTAATAAGGAGTGGAGAATATTAGTTTCTTTACCGCGCGTCACGTGATATCCGAATGTGGAAGAGGTGGGCCTTCGAACGATATGGCGCTTAAGACGGAGTTCTTCGTTCTCTTCACGTGAACATTTCAAGAACGGGCGATTCGGGAAGGCTGCGCAGCCTGCCGACGATTAAGTACGTCGAGTCACGAAGGTAACCGGCTGCTAATTAATTCTATCCATCGGAAAATGACGTAGGAAATGTCCATTAAGGCACGCCATAGGCAATTAGCGGATAGAGACGCCAAATGCCTGACGATTGGAATTTCAAAATTTAATCTTGACTGTCACGTGACGGGGGGGTTTCTGCGCGATCTTTGCCGTCACGTGACGAATGTTAATCTGAACCCTGTCACATGAACGAAAAGGATATTTCCTGCATCCATCGGCACGATTGTTTTTGAATACGTCACGATTAGGTTAGAGACATTTAAATGGTTACAGCCGGATCACGTAAAAGGCCGGATTTAAATTCAGTTTGGCAAGTGGGTGATCTCTCTCGTGTGTGTTTGTGTTTGTGTGTGTGTATGTACGTATATATATATATATATATATATATATATATAAAACGGCCGGCCGTATGACACGATCGGCAAATTAAGCGTGATTAGGACCAGGTCGGAGCAAACATGTAGTTGTCCTTGTCGTCATGGCAACGACCCAAAACATATCCCAAAACAAAAGTACGGATCATATACAGTTTCTCCAAGGACAGCCAGATCAAAGTAGCTGTAGAATATTTCCACGTTTTAAGCAACGGTTCACGTGGTTTTACCAAAATTCCAATTATTCGCGTGGGCTTACGAGCAATGTAGGCTACAAGTCGAACAGCAAGGAGAAAAAAATTTTGAGCGCAGATCACGTGACAGTGCTCCACTATCTGAGTCGCTCCCTCCATCTTATCGCATACACCAGTTATCCAATAGAGTTTGCCTGAAGCTAGACATCCTACTTTCCTTCATTTGAATCATACGATCCGTTAAGGTGTAGGATTACTAAGCAGTTTTCGAGAAGGATCGGTCACGTGATATGGCTCCAAGGGTCGGAGGGGCCGATCAAATCACGGCGACGAAATGAACCTGTTACAAACGAGAAACTAGATTGGGTGGACACTCGAAATAAGGCATTAGATGAACTACGGTTGTGGTGTATGTCACGTGACGCGCTTTGAAAGATCAAAATATTTTCCGCGTAACGGTAGAATCACTCCGGAAACGTCGGTCATGTGACGGCGACCAAAAAAAGCACGTGACAAAGTGGACTAATATTATAAACGAGGCGCTAAACTGAGGGATCACTCGCAACGCAACGACAATCACGTGAATGGCGAAACTGTTGCTCGAATGGAGTACGTGCGGCCATCGGAATATCACGTGACGGCACGAAATGGCGGGCAGAATAACGTGACAATCCGCTCACGAATCACGGGGCCCGAAAGCGAGCGAATGAGATATCGGGTTGGGTTATATTCTTCTGGTCAGGAGAGATAATAAAAGTTGCTAACAATGACAACTTGTACTTATTATTTTTTTGCCCATGTTTGTGCGAGTTGCCTAATTATGTCCTCCAAAAAAAAAAAAAAAAAGAAGAAGAAGAAGAAGAAAGTAGTCGGGAAGTGGATCGATAGGAGGAAAACATACACAGCCTTTTTTTCCCGTGTGTGTGTGTGTGTGTGTGTATTTATTCAAAGTTTGTCGTCTTCCCTACCCCCGAGGGCATTGTTCGTCATCAATCTTCTGTTAGAAAACTTTCCCAGGATTCTTCACTCCCCTTTTATGGGCCACTTGTTTATTCATATCCTTTTTTTCGAGTGAGAATATCTCGCCATTAAACAGTTTTATAACCCTCTTTTCTCGTGGTTTCCCTCACGGCCCTGCATCTAGGTGTCGTCACGTGACGTTACGCGAGTTTCGATTCTCGAAACAGTCACGTGGCACCGACGAATTTCACTTTTGTCGCCCTCCGGCGTACATACGAACTCTGTACAGTTGCTGTAACACGTTGATTGTGTAACGAGTTCACAGGTGCTGATGGCCAACGTATAAAAAAAAACCATTTTGAAGTTCGTGAGATCACTTGACAGACTGTCGGATTTATAAACGTGCGTGACGATCACGTGACATCCGAAAGCCTTTCATCGGCCAACGCCAGAAATGGGGGGAAGAATCCCTGTTGGATTCGATCGCGTGACAATAAAGGAACCAGATTAGGGCAGGTTACAGAAACAGCCACGTGATCGTTCCGAACTTACACAGGTGACGAGGGCGCGATTCTTGCCGGCGAAGACGGAGTAGGCTTCTCGGATCGATCACGTGGTAGCAAAAGAGCTTCGATTTAACGCATTTAAAACCGTTTAATGGACGTTAAATTCGAGTCAGCTGACCGATAATCTCGAGCGCTGAAAGTCGGCAGTCTTCCAAGGCTAGGGCGCGTCACGTGACAATAGGCGATACCTTCAAAAAGTGCTATGGAAGAAGCGAGAGGAAATCGATCACGTGACGATAGGAAACAGCCCATTTGCACGGAAGAAATTAAAGAAAGAACAACATCGGAAACTTTGCTTAATGGAAAAGTACCAATTTGACGAGGGGGGAAGAGGAGTAGTAGTAGGTGGTGGAGGAAGAGGAGGAGGAGAAAAAAACTAACAGAATGTAAAGCAGAATGGGATAAAGTATGTAAAAAAAAATTTATATGTAGATCCACCATCTGCTAAAGTTACTATATATAGGTCTATCTGATAGATTTTCCATCTTCTCGCACCAACACGTGCGGCGATTCCGTAAAAACTAGCGAAAGAATAAGTGGGTGAGGAAAGGTGAATCTAGCATTAAAAAAATCCTCTTTAATTTCTTTTCACCCCGTTACGTGAATTAAGCGATTAGAGAGGGCCACCTCGCCGTCACGTGATCGAGCAGACCGATATTTCTTTGTCTTGTCTGATTAACTAGTGGCTGATCCATCCCGCCGCGCGTGCTTCGCGGCTGGGCTCGTGATTTAAGATCGCTGTCGTGGGCTGAATTTATACCTGTTAGTGGCGATGGCCGTCACGTGCTCCGCTCAGGAGAGTCGCCATCGCGTGGTTACGCTCTCGATTCTCCGTTGTTTGCGCCCGTTTATCACGTGATTATACGGAACTCGGCTTCTGTTGACAATGTGTCGGGCTCGCGATTTAAATCCCCCCCGTGATGTGACAGAGATCATCTTACCGTCACGAATTCCGTTTCACGTGACCGAAGCGGGAACTCCGTCCACGTGACGGCTTTCGGAATTTCTGGCTCGTAGGCACGCTGCCGCTCGAGAATCGAAATGGTGGTGCCGTCACGTGATCGCTTAAATGTCACGTAACCAATCGGACGCGAATATCTCGGTCGTCGTAAAGGCCTAATTTGGCTAATCTAGGAGCAAGAGTGGCGCCCTACTTCGACTGTTCGACGGTACGAATTAAGTGACCACGTGTTGCCGGGAGGGTTTGAACCACGTCACGTGACAGAACCGGAGCAATTTTGCAGAATTCCCTTCTTACAGTTTCGATTAATTAGGCAAATTAAGCTTTAAATTTAGGTATCTTTAGTGCCGCTTTCTTCCACTTAAATTTGCATATGGCATTGGCCGCATCTCGCCTCTCTCAAGCCCTAACTAATAAATGTCGGTGCAGAAATTTGTTGATGTTGCCTTATTTTTAAAAAGTCGAAATTAAGTACAGTATTTTAAGGCAAAGCTATACATAAAACTTATTTAAAATTTTGCTATGTTATACTTTAGTTCGTAGTATTGTAAGCTGCCAGTAGCGTAACTAGAACCGATGTTTAGGGGAACGTGCAAACCAACATTCACTGTGGATGAGGAGTAAACTCGTACATATCGTATGTGCTGTACAGTACGTGTGTGTGTTTGTTTGTCACATCTAAATCTTTCTCCTGTATTTGTTTTTTTTTTTTTTTTTTTTTAATTTTTGGTAAATGCATCCGAGCCCCTGGGCCCCTCGTGGTTTCGCTATTGTAAGGGGCTGGCTTTCTTGTAAAGTTATGAGCATGTTTCTGTAATAATCTGTAAAGAAAATCGAGATCATCAAAGAAAGCAACGAATTCTAGATAATCCGAAGTTAGAATTCTGCAGTTTATAAGAATCTTGTAAATAGATTTATAAGAAAACAAATTCTAGAATTTCAAATTTTCGATAAACTGACGAATTTTACTTGCATTCATTTATTGGATCTAGAACTGTTCGAAAATGACAAGTAACGGTTAAGAAGAAATCGATAATATTCTAGATCTACGGAATTAACAATTGTAAAGCTTGAATAAACATATATTCTAGATCTAAATGAAGCCTACTCTACAGGAAATTAACAAGTTTTTTTTAGATGTAGAAAACCGAAATTCTAGAATTTTACGAACAAGTTGCTGTTCAGAAATTGATAATTCTAGATTTTCGAAGCTGACAAATTTCAAATCACGAGTGAAAAGTATTCCAGATTCTAAAGTGAAGACTATATTATAAGAAATTTGGGATGAAAACAGGAAATTCTAGACCATAAATTCTAGAATCGGAGGAATCATATTTGCATGGATCTAGAAAGAAAATGACAAATCGCAATTAAGAAGGAGGCGATGTTTTTTTAAGATTTACGAAGCTGGGGGATTGCGAATTGTAGCTAAATATATTCTAGATCTAAACGAAATCTATAAGTAAGGCTGAAAAACTGGAATTTTACGTCATAATAAGTTGATGTATTTTAGTTGCATCGTTCTAACATAGAATTGCAGATCTGAATGAAATCTATAATATTATTAATAATAAGAAAATGACACATAATCGGCTGGGAAACGGACAAATTGTAAATCGGCTTACTTCCACGTCAAGAAGAATGGACCAATGAAACAGGCGTGAACATCGTTCCCATTCTAGAGACAATATTCGAGAGAAAACAAAGGTCTAAAGTTGTGGTAAGTAATAATAATGCCAGAGTACAGACAAACAGATAACAAAAAGCAGACACGGTCCGTGAAATGAGTCAGGTAGACTTTAGCTGATGAAGCACTCGTGATTTTATAAAAATCAATTTTTTTAATTATACAAGAGGATTAGAGGGGGACGTAACCCGTCTATTGATTGGTCGGCAGCCGGGATGAATGGCTGTATCGCCAGAGAGCGATTGGTGAATCAATAACATTAAACGCTTCCGTTAATTCGAAGCGGCAACGACGTCGCGCTCTCTACCCAATGGCGTTCAAAAAGCCACCCTTCTACCCGGATCGTTCGTGACGTTGCGGGTGCGTGACGCGGTTCTCACGATCGTCCCGACGGTATGTGACGTCCCGTATTACGTCATCGTAGGACGCTAATCAATGGAGGGAGCGAACAATGGCGTGTCCATTGTGTCGGAACCGACACTTCCTGGTGGCTGATTAGATTGTATCTTTGTAGGAAATAGTAGATCAATCGTGCGTTATCGAGAACTTTCTTCTCTTATTACTGATCTGTTATATTTATGTTTACGTTTGTTGACTACGTTCCAGTAAACACGGGCGTAAAAAAAAGAAAAAAAACACCGAGTCGCCATGTTGTCGCTCGCGTGTCGCGTCGCTACGCGCCATGCTCGCAATCGAAGCTTGGGGGATTTTTTCTTCTTTTTTTAAATTCCTTTCCGTTCGCCCATTTAAGATATTTCCAAACGGAAATATCTTAAATGGGCGGTAAAATCTACCGATTTTTAAACATTACGCGGGTGCCAAACTTCAACGCGCCGCGATCGTGTCGGCGAGGCGTTTTATCGATCGTTTACGTGTTTTTAAGTAACTAAATAAAGCTTTCTCTGTAAACAACTTAATTATGATCATAAATTCTCTCAATACGGAGTTGTTTTAATGTGTTAAACATCCATCTGTAGCCCCGTTTTAACTTATAACAGGAGCGGATCAATTGATAGCGACGCGATCTCGTTGCTTAAATCGCGTCGCTTAAAACTACACACACGCGCAAAGAAAAGAAAAAACAGAGAGGAATGGGAGTGTTTTTCTTACCTTGAAAGTAGCTTTTCGTCCTCAGGTAACTGACGCTTAACCGTAGAATGGATAATTTGTCTAATTTTGAGAGGACGCTCTGCTCGTATGGAAGTAGACTAGCCAAAGTGTCCAGTTCTGCGTTTAATCTCTCGCGATGTCTCTTGCTAGGGTTTGATTTCGTTTGGCTATCTTTAGGCGCCACTCTAACACTGAAAACAATGAAAAAAATTCGTTAAAAATCGCGTAAAAGAGCGACAAAGTTGCCCCTAGCGCAGCGGTTCTCAACCTTTTTTTTCTCGCTCGCGCATCGCCTTCTGTTTATAGACTTGTAGCATTAACTTATGTACTCCCCCAGTGATACGCGTACTACCGGTTGGGAACTTCTGCTCCGTGCATACCTATGAAAAGAACTCCCATAGCAGCAAATTATAAAACTTTTATGCAAATTATCTCATTAGTTCTTGGGTTATTTGACAACTTAAATGAGACGTATCGATAGGTAATTATAATTAGATTTAAATGGAAAACTTTAATTTATGTATAAAAATCGATACAAGATAAAAGAAATTCAGCACTTAAAACTATGTAAAATAACTATAAATGGGACCCCCATTAGCTTAATTTTACAGTCAATTCCTATAGGAAAGTATTACAGGGAGCAGGAGTGTGTTATAATCAAATAAATTGTAATAGTCTTAAATTCTACGACACGAACTTCGATTTAGCGCCACACTGAAATTGGCACTAGATCGAGTGACATGTAAAACTGAAGTACTTCATGCAATACGCATTAAATACAGTAATGAAGGGTTCTCTGTTTAATATTTGTGGAGATGACCTATTCATAAATATTCATCGACCCTTTCCGCTATATAGAGATTTGACTGTACTCGGGAAATGTTACTCGGATGGGTTTTACACTGTTTAAAGTAGAGAATAATGCGAATTTGTTTAGAAGAATCTTCCCTTTTGCATATAAAAATATGAAGGAAGGGGTGAACTGAGTTGTTATGGCTCTAAACTATAACATATAACAGGCCCTTCCCCTCCACCAAATAATGTTACGTGTAAAATGTGAGGCCCTAAGCTTAGCTTGTTTAGGTCACGAGCAAATCCTGCCATATGTGGAGGTATATTGTTCTGTTTTTTGGAGGAATTAACCTTCGAATGGAAGTTCTTAAACGAGACGGTGATTATTCTCTCGTATTTAAAGAATTCGAGACGGTAATTTCTGCTTTTACCTGCGATTTTGTGCTCGAAAAATTGAATCTCATGGTAGATTTCGGAGGATAATAAAGAAATTTGATTAGTTTCGATGATAATTCCAAGCATTTATTAAGCTAGAGGATAATTTTAGAAAGATTTTCTTAAATGATATTAATTAAAATCGAGGGAAAAGTTTTTAAAATAATTTACGTCGGAAGGATGAGAAACTAATTGGCAACAAAAAGAGGTGGAGGAAAGATAGTCAGATACATTTAGAAGAATGGTTTCGGGGTCTTTAGTGGCATTAGAGAGAGAGAGAGAGAGAGAGAGAGAAAGGTGAAAGTTGCAGCTCGAGGTAGCCTAAATTTGATGGATCAGAGGGAGAGATGGGGTCGGTTAGAGGGACGTTTAGTGGTATTAGTGGGAGAGATTTGCAACGGCGGTTATGGGTATAGTTTATGATAATCACATGTTCTGTAGATCGATAAAAAGATTAATTAGAGAAACGGCGAGAGACGGGATGTTTGTTGCGAGATTTAGAGATCCTAAAGGGGGAGAATTCAGCCCAAATGTTTAGCATTTTGCAGGCGGTAGCTTAATTTACGAACGTTAGAAGCAGCCATGTAGAAAAATAGACGGTAGCTGCTCCGGTACAAGGACTCTATTCTGGTCAGATCGGTAGAACAAAGGCAGTAAAAGACGCGCGCACTCGGCTGGACATGTCGAAGTGTTTACCCGAGTCACGATTGATACAGGTTAAACGGGCAGAAACGAAGCTGCGTGCTTAGACGTCATTGGACCTACATCGTTAAATGTTTATTACGTCACTTCCGTTTCCGCTGTGTGTCAGCTAATGTCTCGAACATTAAGCCTTAATATTCCTGGATGGAAAAGACATTGGATCGAACCGAGGCAGATTAAAGTACAGCGCGTATATATATATATATATTAAAAAAAAGAGCATTTACTTCTACTTTTCCCAGACCAAACCTATGCTTAAGTACTATTAGTGAAATAGTGTAAGTTAGGCCTACTTTTAAAAGCGGTTATGACCTTTGTTTCTTCGCAAATTATTTTCTTCTGTGTAATTGGTAAAGCGTTTATGAGCTAAGAAATGGCACCCGGCGGCACTTAAAGCCACGAAATATTAAAAAAATCTCAATATTTCATAACGAAATTTTAAACCTAGTTTAAGATCTTAATCAGCAACTCAAATACAAAATATATTTCATGTAAGCCTCATATTTATTCAGTAAGAGGCAATTACTTATAACTCGAGAACGAATCAATCGATTTTCACTAAATTTATATAATTTATTCATAACGTTAATACGAGGCCGTGTACCAAATTTAGTTAAAATACCTCCAATAAATGATTTTTATTCGATTTTTTATTTTTTCCCCCTATACGCGCCCTTATCAATTAGTAGCAAGTAATTGGGGGAGAAGTAAAACCTGTTATAATTAAAAAAAATGATTTAAAAAAACATCCACTAAAGAGGATCTCATTAAATCTTTCATTAGGTTTAATAAATTTTATAGTAAAATATAAGGGCCTTCGTTTGATAGGCCTCATTTGCGCACGATAGATAAAATAATTTTTAACTAGACTATTAATAACAAACAAAATTGCTTATGAGGCACCAAATGGGATTTCAGAAACGGAGACCTCATAAGAGTCAACGGATCTACAGAGATTTAAGGAACACGTTTATAAGGGCAGAACATAAGGGGCTTCATCACCACCATTTGTGCTGAGATTTGGGCTTTATATTGAGTCTAATGGCACCTCGATAGCTAAATTTCCAGTTGTTTTCGCTTAGAATTATATAATATTTCGAACTTTTATAAGAATTTTTTAAGTTTTAGTAGCGTTTAGGAACCAAAATTTTGATTTTCGGAGCTTTATTCTAGCGACGAAGACCCGAATCTAACCTTAATTTCGATTGTGTGGACTCTAAATTATAACTGGAAGCGTTGTAATTCTGTTTAAATACTAATTTTGAACCTCTTAATGTCTATATTTATGCAAAATTGGGCACTTTAAATGAAGTTTTGGCCAAAATTGATTGATGTTTCCCCCTGTTCGTAAGCCAGAATTTAAGTTTAGGGGTCCACGTGATCAAATTTATTTTAATTTAAAGATTAGACCTCATAGGCCTGATTGGATGTAGCCTACTACATAATACGCTCGGAGAACACACACAAATACACAGATCCCATATTCAAATGCGCTTTACGGATCAAAAATCGGAATAGGTTGTTAATAGAAGACCTCTAAGACGATGGCCACTGGGTCATAAGGACTCTTATCAAGTGTTGATTCTAGTGATTGACAGAGGGTGCCGATGTCACGCAGCTTTGCGTGAAGTTTCACGTGCATGCTTCGTGACCCATTAGCCATTTGATCAAGTAATAAAACGTGTGCCATTCAAAATGCATACCATCGCTATAAGAGGCCTATCGTCGGTTATGATGCAGCAACATGCCCATCCGAGTGAATACAGTGGGGCAACTTGCATCAAAAAATAAACATTAGAGGTCTTTATGGCATTTCTACACGCGCCTACTTCAAGCAATCCGTTTCCCTTCTCCTAATTATAGACGTGGACCTTACACAAAAAATAAAAATAAAAAAAAACTTCAATTTACAACGAACAAATAACCTATATTTTAATGCCAAGTGCCACGTTTAATATTGCTACACGGCCTGTAAGTATAAAGCTGAAGTTCGATTAGTTGAGACAGTGCACGTTTTTTACGTAAATTTTACGCCATTCTTCAGAATTTCTCATTGTAAAACTGAACAGATGACGTCAAATTGACGTGAAGTTGTGCACTATGTCAACCAATCGAATAGACCCTATATTCTTAATGTTACGATCCGAAGATGTATGACATCTTCCATTGAAGACAAATTAGGAGGCCTTAATAGCGGAATTATTATGATAAAAAAATATAAATAATATTTCTTATGTCGGGAAGAATTCCAAATCCATAAAAAAAAAAAAGGTGTAGAAGGTCTGTCGGAGCTTAAACTAGAAAAAAAGGCTTCCTAAAAAGTAGGCTACAGGCTTGAGAACGTATCTTAAGATTCGTATAAAGAGAAATTTAATATAAAACGGTTAATTAATTGGCATATAACTACGTTTAAAGGAAGAAATAACACTCCAATGAACATCTTTAACACGTTAAATTACATTAACACCACTTTTATTATCTTGTAAAATGATCAGAATCGACTTAAAGTCAGCCTTTATCAGCGATAAAAATGTAATTTAAAAATTAAAAAAAAAAATTCGAATTGTTCTAACAACATAACTGGAGTTTTATAATTAGGGTTTAGAAGAGTACACATTAAAGATGTAGACCCATCTGTTGCAAAACTCAAACATATGACTAATCCTGGATTAAATTTGGTTTTTTCCCTCTAATATCTTACGCTTCAGCGATCCAAACTAAAGGAGATACAAAAAATGGTATCCGGGGTCTTTGTTTAAACTTCTATTTGTCATACTTTATAAAATGAAGATCCTCTTAGGAGTATGCTCTGGAAAATAAAAGAAAAAAAAAAGGAAATATACTTCCAACATCAAACCTACAATTAGTTTTCAATGGATTCTTTGGTCTCTTGGACTTTAGCCTATCCTCGATAACAATATCTTAGTATTGGATTGTTATCCAATAGACCTAAACCATTGCGTATGAATATATAATTTAGCTATATTAAAGCATTTAAAACTCTTTAGAATTCGCTACTGAAGCGTAAAGATGGAAGCATTGTTTATAAATTCGTCTGTCCAGTTGTCTGCTTCGGACCGCTTTTAACAAATTGTAATTTTAAAGTCTCATATTGATCATTGTTAGTAAAGATTTAATGCAAAATGTTTAGAGGGTGGCCCAAATTGGAATATGCAAATCATTATGAAGCCACTAGAGGTAATGGATGAAGAGTAAACTCTTAGTGTGTTTGCCACGTTCGAATCTTTTTCGTGTACTTATATATTTTTTCTTCATTTATTTATGAAGATGACCCGAGACCCCTTTACTTTATTCCCTCCACGTTACGCTACTGGAAACAGTCATCTTTTACAATATGTTTACATAATCTAAGAACGTCTGTGAGTATTAAAGCTAGAATTTTTAGAAGATTTGTGAATAAAGATTGCCTTTGGAGTGGGTAAAATTCGAAAATATATGCGTAGTGAAGATCCTTTTGTTTGTTTTTCGGATGTGGCTTCGTACCACGAAGCTAAAAGGGATCGCTTGACACTTAAGTAAATTGGCATAACGTGTGTGTAAAGACTTGATCTTATAAACGATTGTGTTCCTCCTTTTTAAGCGGTCTTCAAGTGAAAAAAAGTGTATCAAAACCTCAGGAGTCTTCACCCAGAAAAGCATCACCCAAGCGATTCTAAAAGGCCAATTGACTAATAAAATAACCAGAACGATAATTGGCTATTTTAGAAAGATAAAAAGCAATGTTTATTCGTTCCCCCCTCCACTTTTGTTTAGCATTAGCAGGTGGTAACTCCTTTCATTAGTGGGTTTTAGAGGGTCACAGCAGCTGCATTCAGGGATGCGCAAATTAGGCTTAACGCCCCGTCTTGTTACAGCAGTTGATTTCTGCATCGCTTCTCAAGCATGCAGCTAGACTCGCGTCCATGGGAGAAGTGCAACATCGGATTTTTTTTTTATCCTTCTGTCCGAAACCACAGTTATACGACATTGGTTTTAGCGGGTCTTTGCCCCTTAAAAGTCCCCTTTTATAAGACTATTGTTCTGTTATAATCGCTGTTAAATTAACTATTGTTGGGAGGAAGCAAAGTTTGTGATTTGACAGATACCGTGATAATTATCAGAGGATCCTGCATTTCTCCCTCTCATTGGCGGGTTACGGATGGCTTATTTGACGTTTCCTTTTGAAAATTCACTATGTGAGCTTTTTTATGGGGCCTTGACCCTTGCTGCTAGATGATAAAGGCCCGATTAGCTGCTTGTACCCCTTTAAGATCGCCCCTATTCTTTCCGTAACCTCTATTCATTAAAGACTTGCCAAATATCAAAGGAACCGAATGTAGGCTTGTTGCGAGAATTCTCTTAGAATGGATTTTCATTCTACAGAAGCTTCATGAGGGAGTTAATATCGTAATTAAAGTATACTCAAAACCTAGGCAAAAACCTTTATACAAAACTTTCGTGCAACAAGAGAGATATCAGAAAGACACTCGTGCATTGGGAGCTCTTCACATTAAAAATAAATTTAAAATATCACTTTTTACTGCGTGAAGCTTGTTGCTAAAGGTCATAATAATTTAAAAATTACATTTAATTAATTAACAAATGGTTAGAAAGCGATTTCTTTGAATGTCCTAATTGTGGATCGTCATAAGTTAGCAGCACGAAACCCGTTTAATGCCCATTTTCTCCGGCTCCAATTTAATATTTATATAAATAATCAAAAGGGAACGAGTTAATTGTTTGTTTTAAAAAAGTATAAAAATGAAGAAAAGAATAGCCGCAGCAATTTTACTTTATTTCCTGACAAAACAGAGGGAGGTGACGTAATTTATAGTGGACATTCCTCCTTCGCGAATGATGAATGGAATGGTCAGTAAGGTGAATCACATTCGCCTTACTCCATCACCACAAGTGTCAAGTACAGGTGGGCCTCCACTGGGTGTCATGCACTGCCCTCGGGCGGGCCTGCCTCCTTATTTTGGTCTCTTTTAGCCAAAAAAGCGAACATCGAACAATTTTAATTGCTTTTATCTAATTTATGATTCAAATTCGGGGGAAAACGATCCAATTCTACAAGCTTACAGATAAATCAAGTTATAAAATTGGCCATTTGTTTTTTTATTATTATTATTATTTTTTTTATGGGTTTTAATTAAAATCGGATTAGCAACAGATTCTTGAATTTTTTCTCTGTTTTCTGGATAAACTAGGGTATTTAGATAAGCTTAAAACTAATGAGGGTAGAGGAGATAAAAGGCAAGATATTTTTTTTTAAATAGAAGGGCACAGTTGTATAGTTTTAATTACAAGGAATAAAAATAGATTAACTTTTGTTAAATGTAGCATAAATGTATGATGCCAAGCGAAGATTTTAACAGATAAAATCACATTTCCATAAAAGATAAACGAGATATGTGTACAGTTTCAGTAGCGTAACTAGAACCGATATCGGGGGGCGAATTAGAACGTGCAGAACCATTTCATCCCCCGTACCACTGTGGATATATCCACCAGCGCTGTGGATGAAGAGTAAACTCTTAGATATTGTATACACAGTCGTATAAGTGCTTTCTTACGTACACATTTAATTCTTTCTTAATTTATTTATTTACAATGGAACCTGGGGCCTCCTTCTGTCTCCTCCCTGGTTACGCTAGTGTACAGTTAAAAAGAGACGTAGACGAAAGAAGTGCGTAGAAAATGGAAAATAAATGAAACTGTATGATGGTTCATGTGTAACACTGAAAAAATGTGTAGGGGAGAGGTATAGAAAATCGAGACGACGTGAATATGAAAGTATACAACAAGGGAAAAAAATCTATAAAATGAAATATAGAAGGATAGAAAATAAAATTAAAGAAAGGGAAAAAACCCTGTCGTAGATATAAGATAAATAGAAATGGAAAATGGAGAAGATAAGCCCCGAGGTATATAGTAAATTGTGTATCTTTTCTATCTTGTTTCTGAACTTGAAAGCTGCTAATGAGGTTACTTTCATTTGTAATGCGCTCGTAAACGAGAAGAAAACGAGAAAAAAGAATTTTTTCTTTCTTTTTTTTTTTTGGTTTGTTTTTTTCCCCTCCGCTTTTAAAAGCTTAAGTTCGAAAAATGCAATCAAAAATTGTTGGTTTTTACTTAAAACAACTTCATGCATAAACATACCTTTAGCCTTAAAGCCTCGCCCCTCAATCGATGCAATTATCATATAATTACCCCATTGCGTCCACACGCCAACAAGGCAAAAAATACACCTCCTTATGCCTTCTGTCTAATGCCTTAGCTGGTATATATTATACATAATCAACAGGCCTCATAAGGTTAGAGAATTTTTATTAGAGGATTTCTCAAGAGGCTCGTTAGCTGTTCTCTTAATAAAGGATGTCTCCTTCTCTTATGAATTATAACGACTCATTCAGAATCTATGCAAGATTGGCGACACAATAACATCAAAACCCTCTGCCGAAAGGGAAAAAATAATAATAAAAAAAGCTTGGAGTTTAAGTAGTCTTTAGTCACGCTTTTCTAATTTTTATAATTTCTCAGAATTTCTAACACCAAAAATCAAGTTCAAGGACGTAAACAATCTATTGTCTGTGTTAAAATCACTTTTTAGAACCAGCTACTGTCTATTCGGTTTCGGATTTTTATAAAAATTAAAGAGCTTTTTCCATCTTTCAGAAAGGATAATTATCTGAGAAGCTTCTTGCACACAAAATCTAATGCAGAGAAGAGAAAAAAAAAGAGCCCACTGTGAGACAAATTGGCTCCTCGTGTCATTATTTAGACCCATAGACATAAATGCCGACTTACTTTTTTTTCTTTGTTTTTACCCTGTAATTGTCTGCTAGTCCTCTATACAGTCTCCAAAAGTAGGCCCTCCAAATCTAACCTCAAGATAATTAACTGTAGTTACAATAGTCGAAACGCTGGCCGAATCGTGTTGCTAGACCTAATTGGAATTACTACACTGGAAATTTGACTAGGCCTTTTAATTTGTATTGTTTTATAGCAATTGAAATGCCTATCGCTTAAGTGTAGGTCTAGCGAGTATCCACATTAAATGGCCTTAAAATAAGGCTTACGTTAATTTATAAAACATCTCTATACAGGCCTTTCATTTGATATTTTCTGTATAACTGTATTACATCGGGAGTTCAGGCCTATTTTAGTTGCTTTTGTTACTGTTTAATCTATCAAAATACTTCATGAATATAAGCCTAAAATACACGTAAGGCTTAGTTTTATATAGAGGCCTTAATTTCTTAAAAGTTTGAGCAAAATCTAACTTTAGGAGAACCGTCGTGGGAGCTGTGTATTAGTACTAAATGGGCCTATTATCGACTGCAAGTTAGGAAATTAGCACGCGAATTAATCGAGGAAGCTATTTATCTATTTATCAGGATTAAACATGAATTTACTCACCGAAAAACTTTATTTTCTGACGGAGCTATATGAAGAAAAACACGACTTAGCTTTGGGCAAAAGCGGAACTACGCCCAGAGAAAGCTAAAATATAATGAGTCTTCCATAACTGTACTTTCCCTCATGTAAACAATGGAATAAGGGGAGAAGGAACCTTACCGTTGTTAAAGCACCTGGCTTTTTACCTGTTGGGCCTAAAACTCGGACCAATGGGACTCATATTGGCGTTTCGCTTTGTAATTGCTACTTTTGTTTACTTATACAACTGCTACGGGATCATCTCCAGAATTGCACTAGGTCCAAAAATCGGATATTAATTGCCTTCGGGTTAGACAGGAAATCTTAAAAGTTAGCCCCAGGGATGACTTTCTAATTATATTTACTATGAGATTTTATCGAGTCAGACTCATAAAATTTAATGTAATTGAGTGGGCCTTTCTAGTTTTACTAGATGGGGCCCTAGCCGTGGGTTACACGCATAAAAACTCGGGTTGCCTTCCTGATTTGACAATTGGCAACGTGATAAAAAAAAGAGAGGTTTTTCTCTTAACTAAAGCCGAGTACCCCATAAATGAGAATTGCCTCAAAGAATACCTAAAGGTATATCGAATCCATGGGAAGATGCTTGAAGCACTAGACTTTCTCATAGTCTCCATGTTGTTATAAGTAGTTTATTTCGCTATATATCCTATGTTATCTTTAGCTGTCAAGCTGCATTTATCTTCGGGCCAAAATGTATCTAAGAGGCCTAAAAACATGTTAAAGAGCGCCCTAGAACTAGTTAAGTGATACCTATAAAACGTCAACTATCCGATGATCTCTTTTATTAAACGTAGGCCTATCTTTTAAATTGTTAATTCATGGGATACTTGAGAAAAGTGAAATTCATTTATCAGCTCCCTACTTTCATTTAATCTCGATAAATCTATAAAGGAGGCCCCCATCTGTAGATGTGTGTGTGTTCTAAAAAACACACACACAGGTGATAATTGCGAAGGTCATTAAAACCAATCTACACATACTGGCTCCTAAGGCCTACTGATAAATATCAACCACTTTGCTATCTATCATCTTATGAGGCCTAAAATTATAAGACACTCACTTCCTCTGCTTGTCAAAGCATGATCAATGTTCTATGCATATCATCCTCATTTATCAGCTATTCATCCCTTCATTACTCTTAAGAGTTGCACATCTCCGAGCAGGTGGTTGGTGTCACCTGTCTTCTTGTCACATTTTCAACCGAAAAATTAGTATCGAGGCCCACTCGAATCGTTAATAAAAAGCGCGCAAAATACCCGCGTGGCCTTTCGTAACTTACCTTTTACTATTCCTTCTCCTCCTCTTGGTGGCATACATAGTACCTAGATGGTTCATGGTTTCCTCCTTCCTCACGTGCACACACCAGGGATTAATAGAAAAAAAAACAAAAAAAACAAAAATACACACACACACGCTACCTATGTATATTAGCACAACTGTACACACTGAGTATGTTATCGATGCACATGTCTCCGACTGAAACTCGGTCGCGATAGACGCTTCCAAATTCTGGCCATAGTTAGGTCGCTTTTCTTTTTTAATATCATAGACACATCGTGATGGATCGGAGCTTTCTACTGTGCTCTGAACACGCCCACAGCCGCGTGCAACGACCAATGAACGGAGCCCTTACGTGACGCAGTATGGCGGGCGTTATGGCGGACGTGTAGTACAGTCGCTTCGCTACACCTCCCCAATGCTATCAGGTACGGTAGATACACTGTAGATAAGAAACTCGAAGAGTAAAGTTAATCAAAACGATACGATTCACACCATTCTCAAAAGTCTGTGAATGCTCTTTAATCGCTGTTAAGCCTTTTTATTAATATTGTTTAATGCCTGGTATCCCGTAAAACGAGAAATTTCTACCGATTAAAAGGCTTACATTCCCGTCACGTATGCGCCATTGTCAGATTAATATCGAGAAAAATTAAGCGTGTATTATTTTCTCTTTGTCTTCGTACGTTAAGTAATAAAAAAAAATATATATATTCTATAACGACGCTAAAAATGTTCGGATTAGGTTTATTTATGTTTTTTTTTTTTTTTTTTAAAGCGGCAACGTGTAGCGGCGGACGTAAATTCTGCTGGCAACCTTATTAACGCCCTCTCTCGGTAGATATTTGTACTAATAGGAAATATTTTTAAAAAATAATAATAATTTTTTATAATGGCATATATTTACGACAGTTTTAATATTAAATTGCGAATATATTTTTTAATTATTTAAAATAAAATTTTGCTAACGTCGCGACAAGGTCGCAATTCTTGAAGCGATTTAGGGTCTTCGCACCTTGCGTGCCCATGCTATTTTTCTTGAGACAGTGTTAGTGGCAGGTGCTGCTTATATCATAGCTTCATTAGCGACAGGAAACACAAACTAATGTGGGTTAATTGTGGATGCGATAGTGCAGGTGATCAGGACTGCAGGGGGTCAATGTTTAGTCACCCTTAATTGGCGAGCGGAGACAGGGGTTGCGGCCGTGGGAAATGTCGCGTTGACTTAATGGGTGCCTCCTCTACCATTGTCTTTCTGCAATGAATGAATAGGTGGAAGCTTAAAAAATAAATGCGTATATCGTAGTAGACAGCTCTTGCCATTCATTGCACCGTGAGTTAATTGGATGTAAAAGTCGAAACTTTACACAGAATTACGATTTCGGATTAACAGTTTTTCATACCAGGAAGAGACGGGCTCGATTTAAAATTACTTTATTTAACTCTACGATGATTTTTCTGAGAAGTGGCCACGTTTTAATTACGCAAAGGGGCGAGTTTAGCCTCGGTTCTTACTTTTTTCCCCCGACTTATTAAAGGTAAACTTACGCTTTGCACCAACAGAAATTGTAATATTTGAACCATTTAACGGCACTTATTCGCTTATAAACGAATTTCTATGTCTAACCCCGCTGTTTTTTGTGATAAATTAACTCTTCCAAAGCGGTTTTTCGTCGGGAAACTTAACTCTTTCACTAACAAAAACGTAAAATTGCGCTTCGGGCTAAAAAAAAAATTATTTAACACTTTCTAATACGCCTATAATACATAAACCAACAGCCGGGGCGATTTTCTTGAGAAATTAACACCCATTTTACACTTCCAAGACGGTTTTACGCGAGGAAAACTTCACCCTTTCGCTAACAAAAGCCTAAAATTACGCTTAGGACTAACAAAAATTTGAATTTTTCGGATCATTCGACTACTTTACAAGCGAATAAACCCGCATTTTTTTTTTTTTTTTTCTTTTCTTGTCGAAAATTCCCAATTTGCGGCAGTTTCGCGCCGCTCTACTTCGATCCGTGCCGACAAAAGTAGGACTTTGCGTACCTAAAAGCATTATAGTAACGTTAGCCAACGGAATTCTCCAGTCACGTGATGCCACCATAGTCCACGTGATCAGGTTGACATGTTCATGAATAAATCAGAAGCGAATTGCTTGTCCCAGAGGATATTACCATTCGTGTTGTTGTCTTGATTCACTCTGAATTTTTTATAAAGCGATTCTGTAATTTATTTCGTTATCTGTTCATGAGTGTGCTTAATTATTAAAAACATGTCGCCAATTATAATTTTATCAATTATATATATATATACATGTATAAATCCCTCGATTCTCTTGTAATAAAATTTATATAATTACTATAAATTTAAAACAGATTATTCCCCATAAAAAAAAAATTGCAATAATTAGCAAGTTTAAATCAATACTAAACTGAAAATATGCTCAGGAAATGACCTACAACCCTTTAAAAACATGAACTTGAGGGTTATCCATGCTTAATTTTTTTTTAAACATGAGCATAAAATTATGGGAAAAAATGTATAATTTAATGTTCATAAAAGTCTAGAAATATCATTAAATAAATTGTAATTAAAGGAAGGCAATCAGTTGATAATTATCTACAATTATAATGAACTGTAGTTATTTTTTTTTCTATATATAATTATTATTAGGCAATATATCATAATTAAAGAAAATTGATATTTCTCTTTAATTTTTATATGTTGTATTGAGGTAGATGTAAAAGTTGATATGTATTATAATTAAATTTAAACATCTATAATAATTTGTATATATGTAAAAAGTGTGCAAGTTAATTACAATTAAACAGATTTAAAACATTTATTACAATTAAACTTCATATACATATATAAACACAAGTGATTACATGGAATTACATAGGAGAAAAACATTAGATTTTTATGCAGTTATGTGGTAAAGAAGCATAGTTACATAGAAAAAACTCAGTTTTTTTTTCTATGTAAAGGGTGAAGTTCTATATAATTTCGCTCTTTATATAGAGAGAAAATGCAATTTAACTATACCACATTCTTCAAGATGGTATTAAATTGTATTTTTCTTCGTATAAAAAATACAAAACTAAGTTTATTCAATATAATACGATAAAATAAACTGTATTTTTTCTATATAAAAGGGTGTAAAAAGTTAATAAATGATGTTTTTCTCCTATACCATTCCATAAAGAGGTATTAAATTCTGTTTTTCTCGTGTAAATTCGCATTTTTTTTCTATTTTATTAGCATAATTAAGTCATTATATGATACAGTTTATCTACCCAGACTTAAATTTATAAGCTAAATATGTAACTGTCATCATATAATGCCACATTTCTGGCTTTTCCAAGTTGGATTGCTACATTATAACGAGTTAATTCGTGCTTATTTTTCTTCTAAATTGACAGAAATATTAATTAAAATTAATTAAAACTTTCGATTATTTTAGCAAAATACATTTTTAAAAACCTTTTCGGTCCCGTAGCTGCTAAGAAAGCGTTTAATAAAATGCTCTTTTGATACCCACTAGGCAGAAGAAATTTAATAAAATATGTAAATTTATCAAATTAAATTCGAATTTTTTGTGTTGTAGTGTTGTTTTATTTATTTATTATTATTAATTTGAAATTACAATTAAGGGTAAACATAAGGAAAACGATGGGAATAAATTTTATTCTTGAAAATTGGTAGCATTTGAGCAAAGAATGTTGGGATTTCTAGACTTTGACACCCTTGGGCTTATCGTTATACGCTACTTAATTGTAGTAATCTGTTTATGGGGTTCATTAGTGGCATGTTACCCGTAGCGCCAGGGGCATGGGCGGTCCCGAGGCCAGTGGCACACTAACCCCACTGCTACTTAACTACCCAAATAACTTCCCTCTTGTCGGAAAAGAAACTCAAAGATTTGATTTTCGACTTTTATTTCAAAGCCTCTTGCAACGGGCTCTTGTAAATAATGAAATAAACCGCCCAACGTCATCGATTTCAATTGGCAAAGGGCGCATCAGTTAATTAACAGAGACCAACCAGCAATTAGGAATTTGAATCGGTTTCGCGCCAATGATTCCTCCATTTTTTTTTTTTTTTTTTTTATGTTGTAACCTCAAGCCTGATTGGTAAAACGGTTCCAAACTTCACAGAATTACGGTATACGTCGAAATTTCTCTTCCCGGAAAGCGTAGAGTCATCATCTAACGCGCTTCACGGATAAATTTCGCTTACAATAAATTATTTCGATATAAATTGACCTTCTTATATAAATAACTCAGTAACTTAAGCAACATAAAACGTTTCTAAATCATGTAAACACGCTCCAGAACAATATACATGATGTATTTATAGCAACTTTGCCATAAATCTTTGATCTATTTTCGCTACAGACCAAGAAACTAAATTGTTTTTTAAATAGTAAAAGTGCCTTGATATCAGAAGCGAACTAGCAATAATAGATCTGATCAGAAAACAGGAGGCCTATATAATTTATATATAGGGAGTTAATACGTTTCTAATTACAGTATAACCCGAGGCCCTTTCTTTTAACGTTTTGATAACTTAGATGATAATCTTGTAAATAAATAAAGAGATAATCATTTATCAGTGATCTTGCCATTTTTAGTAAAAGTTTTGTAACGTTTCTCCAAGGCAATTTTCTTTAATTATCTAAGAAATTTATGTAATAAATAGAATTAAATGATTGTCTTATCTAAAATGCTTAATTATGATTCCATATAATAACTCTATGTGACTGTAATGTAAGGATTGTAAGAATATTCGCTTGTGTTTAAACTGTGTACAATTATAATATTAAAACCTATATAAAATTCCATATAAAACTGCACTTTTATACGTAAGAGAAGGTTAATGTGTCTTTTTGAAATTTAATGACTATATCTATGATTATAATTGTTTTAAATGATTGTATACTAGATTTAGATTATCTTGTTACACTCGAACCTCCCAACAATGGCTACCTCTAAACGGCGGCCACTTTCTTTCAGGGACGTTTTTTTTTAAATGCATACAAAATAACCTTCGAACAACGGCCAGTCAGTGGCCGCTTTTTACAGGTTTAAAATTTACTCTGAATAGTAAATTTCTGTTAAAAAAAGAACTTCTAAACTCTCAATTATCATCTCGCTTAAGTCTTATTTTTGTTAATAATTTTTTTTTCTATTTTAAACATGCCATTTTAATATGATCTTGCTATGATACAGTACATAGTCTAATCTACTTTCATACTCATAATAGGCACATTTAAATAGCATTATGATTGTGTAAGCATTATATATAAAACAAAACTTTGACAAAATATTCTATAAATAATCTCTTGTTTTAAATCTTAAATAAGAAGTATTTATTTATAATTTAATCACTAAAAATATAAGATTTATGTGATTATAGGCCTTCATCCTTGCTTCAAAACTGTTGCTTCTTTCAATATCGTTTTTGCTTCAATTATAATTTATATTATAATGATGTTAGAGCCTTTAAAATATGATTACCATTTAATTTTTTAAAGTATGCATGCATGTAACATTTGATTATTCATCTTCTCATCCCTTCATTCATATGAAGAATCATGATCTTCGTCCCTTCAATGATTATGAAGAAAATAATTTATTAATCAATGAAGCTTAATTAAGGATTAAATGCTACAAGTATGCATGTCTTTCTATTTAATTTTACAGTTTCATATTAATGTCATGAATTATGAACAGAATTATGTATATCTTCAGCATGTTGCTTACTAAACTTATAATCTTTCATGTAAAATAGCATGTAGCATAGTAAAATAAACAATTATTATAAAAAAATCTGTGTATAAAAGCTAAAAATTCAAACTATTCTTACGTGTAGCCTGTATAAATGCATTGTTTTTTTTTAAATATTACAAGAATTGAGGTTATCAATCCTTTAAATAGATACAATTGCTGATATTTAGATTCACGCGTGGATAAATTAAACCAGGCGTAAATAGCTGAAATTATTATTACATCAGGAGTTAAATTATATTAAGCTTAAATAGATAAATATAATATATATATATATAATATAATATAATAATATATATATAGATATATATATAAGAGTCATGCAAACATCACATAAAATTGAATATGGAGTTTGTTAAACAAGCAGACTGAAAAATTTTATTTTGGAATCTAACAGAAGTTAAATAAAAGCAAATTTTATATATAAATGAATTATTCCAACCTCTTGTTTAAATGATAAAATCTGTGGCTTATTTTGCTAGAATGTTATCTTAATCATATAATTAAATGCTCAGCAGTAGCATAAATAAGGTAAATAACCTTGAATTTAGGTTAATCAATTGCTGTTTAATATAAAAACAACTAGTATTAACTTAATGCACCATTTAAAAATTAGGCCTACGCCCTGACACTTGACCTTTAACTGTTAGTCTTTAGATATAACTGCTAAATGTCAATATAATCTGACTACAAAGTTTGCAAAATTGTTTGCCAAAATGACTGTTCAAACTTGATATATATGCTTATTTTACTAGTAAAATATGGAAATTTATATATGAAATTTAAAGCTGAGAGATCTAAGATTAGTTTAAAATTTATTCTAATTTAATGACAGGCTATTCAGGCCTTTATCATTTAAGCTGAAGTTTTCATAAGTACAGCTTTATGAGTAAAATTTTCAGAATTTTGCTGCCAAAATTGTTATAGGCCTAATTGTATATTTTACTTACAATAATTAGGCAAAAATGAAAGTATATAGCCTATATATATATATATGTGAAATTTCATGTTAGGATCCAAGGTTAAGTCTAAATTTATTCTAAACTAGATTAATTTAATGATAGGCTGTTCAGGCTGGTCACCGCATCGTTAGTTTATTTTACATTTATAATAGCTCTTTAGAATTATAGATAATAGATAAATCGGAAATTTGTAGAAGGAAAAAAAAACAAAGCCGATCATTAGACATCGTGGTTGTAACTCAAACGGGTTTCACAATAAGAAAAAATAATAAATAAAATAAGAAAAAAAAAACAAGATAAAGGGGGACAGAATCAAAAATCAGATTGCATAGGATAAGTGCCACAGCGAGAGAGGACTTTTTTCTTATTCTTTTTTTAAATCTTTCCGCTCAAGGTGGGCATTTAGTTGAAGTACCACTTTTATCAAATTAGTTAGCAACATATGAATCGTGATGACCGGAGGCAACGACCACGACCAGGTGCGTGGATCACGTTAACTGCTACAATGACACACATTAACTTTACTTCTTCAATCCAAAAATTTTCCTACGGCAGCGGTTGTGGTCTTCAGATATTTCTCCTCTCCCATTTTTAATTTATTATTATTTTTTATTTTTTTAAACTTTGTTTTTAAATCTCGAGGTGCCTCTAGTGGCGATTTATAGAAGTAATCGTCATAAACAAGAACGCGTGGAGCCATATTGGAAAAGAAATAAATATATTTTTAAAACGAATCCAATCGCATCGCTAATTGTCAAGCGTAGATTTAAAGTAAGGATTGAAGTTTATACTTTTTTACATTGTCTATAAACGAAAAGGTAGTTTATAAATAATGAATAAGATTTAAATAATGAGAAGAAGGGGTGTCTCCCGTTTTCTTAATGCTGGCGTATTTCCTTTTAGATAGATGATCATGGGGAGAAGCAAAGGCATCTATTCACTTAACAGATCTTCCACAATTAATCACCGAGTATGAAAATGTCCCAGAAGACAAATTAATTCACATTAAATTTGATTGACGGTTTACATAATGATTTGTAGGTGGCCCTCACCGTCTACATCTTCTAAGTATTGTATCCTTTCATTTAAATATGAAGAATAATTTAACTTTTTAATCCCCTTCGGTTTAATTTATAAATACAACTTTGCCTTGTGCTTACATTAAGCTGGATGAGTAATCAAACTCATTATAAATTCTGAAATTTTTCCTGTGCTGAAATGATTTATTGCAGATTAATTGCCTAGCCAAATGCATTCTCTGCCCATTTACATTTAAGATTAATAATGCAATCATAAAATCTTTACAAAAATGTATTTTTTTTTATAATACATGTAAACAGATTAATTAATAAAGGTCCTTTATTATATCTTGTTTGAATAAATATAAATATTTAATTTATGGCGTAAAAAGGCATTCCTCTTTTAAGATGATGTATTGAAGATTAATAGTGTCTATCAAGTTTGATGCATATCAAATATATTTAACTCTGAGGCATTTTTTGAATAAGAATTACATTCTGTGATATTTAAATGATGTGAAGAGGAGAGAAAAAGTCGTGAATTAAAAGGAGGAAAAGAAAAATTTTACACTTAAAACACTGTTATTGTAAAAGTAGGCCATATTGGATTAATAGATGCTCACGGCTATCCCTAAATTCTTATCCGGTCATGAAATAAGGCCTATAAATTCTGCATCATAGCCCAGGTTCTGTAGACAAATACTATATATCTAAATACCTTAAACCGTTTTTTTTTCTTTGTTGTTTTTCTGTAGCCTTCCAGATAAACACTTTTTCGGTAAAATGACTCGAAATGGTGAAAGTTATTTATAAATCTGAAGATGTTTTTTTTTTAAAAAAAACGAGGCGTTGCTGGAAGTTACAGTTGACACAGTTGACCTTGTAAACTCTTAACTGGACAATGTATGCCCTGAGCTACTTCATCTCAGGGCTAATGCGTCTTTAATGACAGATGGCGACTTAAAGAAATGAATCGAAATTCGTTTCTAACTCTATCATCCGTTTGATTGACGTCTTTCTAAACAAGATATATTAGACCCTACCACCTATTTGCTTTGTTTCTTAATTGCTACTCTTCCTCTTCTATTGTTCTAACTTAGATCAGAAATTATCTTTGGAATTTCTTTATACCACTGTTAGGCTAAATGCATTGCATATAACCTCTATTTATTGTAAATAAGAAGTATATGTCATCGTCGTTGTTAATTCCAGAAAAATAATTTCTATGAAAGAAAGAAAGAAAGGAAAAAAAATTAAATAAATAAAAGTTTATAAGAATAGTAGTAGGCCTATTCATTATAGACATGAAGAGATTCTCAGTAAGAGTTTTTGATTGTAATTGGAGGAGAAATCGCTCGCATATAACTTTAATTTATGCTGTTCTAAAATATTTTTTCTCTTCTTTTTCTTCAGAATAAGCCTTAATTTCTTCTAACCAAGCTTTTAAAAAGCTTAGTTAGAAGAAATTAAGGCTTATTCCGAGGAGAATGGCCAGGATTGTACTTTAATCAGAATTAAGTATTTTACATGGCAATTTAATGATTAATAAATACTGGTACATATAAAGAGGAAATTATAAATTGGCTATTATAAGAAACATTATATAATTATTTAAATAATTAATAGGTATTCAGGTGATTAAATATAGGCCTATTAAAATAACAAAAATCTGGAGGCAAAGAAGAGAAAACGCAATGAAATACTTTATAGATTTTATTGAATATAAAATCAATAACAAAATAAAATGTAAAATTTTATAGTCTTGTATACGTATTAGCTAATGGACAAATCTCTTTTATAGAAACCATACAATAAAGTCTTTTGTGTTCAATTCGTAATGCACATAAATAAATGAATCATTGTATATATAAAGCTTATTTAAAATTAATAATTTAAGGTCAAGTATGTCATTATAAAAACCGATAGGTCCTTTAAAAAGGATATGCTTCTATAGTATTAAATTTGTTCCAGGAGAACGAAGCTTTGTATATGATTTGCCAATCTTCATGTTTTATTTATAAAAAGGGGATTTTCTCTTAATATGAGGTCTAACAATTGACAAAAAAGGCGGATTTGACATGTGACAAGATGACATTGTTTGATGACAAGGACATAATTTTACTTGAGTGAACATGAATAAGGAAAAGGATTCTAATCTAAGAAAGTCACGCCTATTCTCCTCTTTTAGCTTCGTCAAGTTGAACAGGAGCCATGATTATAACATTATCACATTAACGTTTAAATATATCCGAAAATGTTTTTTAGGGCGGCGACCTTCGAAATAATCCAAAGATTTATTTAGGCCTCCTTCTATATCGTTACAGGCTAGAATAAAGAATAGGTTGGGATTAATTTTGATGCCGAGAGGGTCTTATATCATGAAACGACGGGGAACACGTCATCTGGTGTGTGGATGGCCCGGAAGTGCATCATATATGACACACCTGAGGACATCAGACATCTGACCTGCACGAGAGGTCCATTATCAGCTGGTAGAGGGTCTTTCACACGACAGAGGGATCCTTTCTGGTAAGCATCTTTTATTTTTTGTTCTCTTCTGTTTGAATTAAGCGATTTATTCATAAACTGTTAGCATATTTAACACAAAAACAGAGAGATTCTATTAGGAGACCAATCAATAGAAACTAAAGGTGGGTGAAAGATTTATATTAAGGCATATAAGTTCACCATTATATTTACTATTCTATACAGTTACTAGCACTTTATTGGTTAAAATAATAGACAACGTAATTATCAACCAATCAGCGTAAATATTTCAAATTTCGAAAATTTAAAAAGAAAAAAATTGACAAATGGCAAACGATATTTTCAAAATTTCAAAAATGTCGTCCAATCAGGTTGCCGATACGAATTCAATAACGCCATTTATAGAATTAAAGGCAATTAAAGAGCGGTTGCAAAAGCCCTAACATCTGCTTCCCCCGTATTTTTTCCTTCCATTATTATTATTTTAAAAGCAACAATTCCGTCGGAATCCAAAACCCGGAATTGCGAGTATCGATTCGATAATCAAGTACAAATGTAAGTGTGTGGCATATGATTGGCTATAGTGAAGGCTCCTCCCACCAAGCCGGAGGCGGTGCTACGTCACCATCTGGCACAATCGCAGGCGAGATGGAAATTCCGAGAGATTGTCCCTTTATGAAGAAGCTCTGTGACTGATGACTCACTTAGTAAATGTCATTATCTAAAGCAAAACTTTACTCTGTCCCTCGATAATGAAACCCGCGTCTCTCTATTTTTCTCCCTTCTAAATTGTCTTATGCTAATGAAGGACTGTTTCTTTAAACTTTACTATTTAAGAGTCTCGCACGCTAGTAACTAAATAGCAAGTTTACTACTATAGTAGCATTTAAGTTAATAATAGTGCCCGTTGAGATTCTTTTTTTCATCCTCCTCCTCCTCCTCCTCCTCCTCCTCTCGATCTTCTTTTTAACGTGGAGTTAATCTTTTGTGTGGTGAGATTCTTAAATAAGTTCTGCCTTTTAATGTTTTTTTAGAACTGTAATTAGTCTGTAACCTCTCATTTAGCATTTTTATACAGATTTTCGGATATTTCTTAATCTATTCAGTAACATCTTTCGCATTCTAATATATTCTACGCTGCAGAAATAATGATTTTGATGAATGGTCCCTACATTTAAGCTTACGTTTAAAAGCTTTAACCATTTATAATCAATCATTTTATTTTACTTTTTTTTTTTTGTTTGTTTTTAGATATTAAATCTGAATCTGATTGAAATTTTAATTTTAATTTATTGTAGTAATTAATCGGTTTAGTGTTTAATTTTTATAGCTGAAACTCTTTTGTAGGCATTTAACTGTAGCTTGATAAGGAATTTATAGCTAAGATGTTCAGTCTTGCTTTGATTAGTTTCCTTTAGATCAATTTAAATTGTCTTTAGAACTTAAATTGCATTTATTAACTTTAAGAATTCAGTAGAGTTGAAGAAATTAGACAGACTTATTTGAATTTTTTCAGCATTTAAATTGAACATAGGCGACCATTCAGTTTCCATTCCATTCCATGTGCATTTGACCATTTCAAATTCATAGATGACCTTTCAGTTGATAATTGAGATCCATAGGTGACCATTCAAATTCATAGGTGACATTCAGATCCATAGGTGGCCATTCAGTTGATCATTCAGATCCATAGGTGACCATTCAGTTGATCATTCAAATTCATAGGTGACCATTCAGTTCATCATTCAGATCCATTGGTGACCATTCAAATTCATAGATGACCATTCAGTTGACCATTAATTGATGAATAATTTAAAAACGAAGTCTGTTAAACTAAATAAAGATACACAATCTATGTTTCGAATTTAATATATATTTATTCTTTTTAAGTAGGTCTAAACTAAAAATAATCTAAGTTAACATGTAGGCTACATTAAGTCGTACGAGTTAAATTTATTCATGACGAAAAAATAGCCTAGGTCTCTATCTAAAGCTGATTGTATTATAGTAGATCTATATTTTGGAGACTTCTTAATGAATTACTTAATACTTTTTTATAGTACATTAAAAGAATTTAGGCTATAGTAAATCCATTTATATTGTCAAAAGTTAATCTGTGAATTGGTAAATATTTCAACTTCAAAAAAATGAATGTAGACTATCATACGCCTATATTTCATCGAAAATTTTAACGCAAAGCCTTCAGATAATTCAGTAGAATCCTTAATCTTTCTGTAGTCAAATTAAATAGTTTAATGTGTCAAATATAAAAAAAGAAAAAAACATTTAAAAGTGCGACATAAAAAAATAAGGGGGGAGAACCATTTCATGCGGCAATGAAAGTTTAATTTTACATGGAGAATATTTACAACTGTGACCCAATCCAGAATTTAGCTTGAGGCCATAATAACCAAAAACCATTAAAACACAGAAGCGCCCTTTATTCTGCAAAAAAGGAGAAGAAAGGTAGGTTAGAAAAAAACAAAGCAAATCTGACAAAAGACAATTTAATCTATTTAACATGAGGTCTGGATACTTGAGGGCATATTTAAGGGCAAGCAATTTGGAAGAGTCCCTTATACCTCTATTGTTCTGTACTTCCCGGAAAATTCACACGGCCATTATTTCTTCCCCTTATTCAGTATTTTTTATTTATTTATTTATTTTTATTTTACTTTTCTTTCTTTACTTCTAACTTCAAAGAATTCGTTTGATGCCAAGCTGGCAACACTGGTGTCTGATGAATCGGTAAAGGTCGACTTAACAACGACAGTCGTGTAATTAATATGGATTTGTTACGCTCTTTAGCTCGGGCCTACCCATCTTGACCTTGTCTGAGGTTCTGATGATTTTCTTCTCTTAAGTCTTTTTGGACGGGGTCAAAGGTCGGGTTTAGATGTCACGTTTTTTTTTTTACCGGATTATAGATGGCTATGGTCTTGAATGTTTAATTAAATTGTGACTTTTATGTTCTGCGTGGTTGGAGGTGAACGATTTCTCTATGTACGAGTGGTTTTTTATTGATTAAATTTCGGTAGGTCGTACGGAGACCGTTATTTAATGGCGATAAGATTTTCTAAGGGCCATTTCTATGAACCTGTTCAAGTTCTAATGTTATCGTATTGCGTGTTATTTTAGAATAAATTAAAAATGATTTTTAATTAATTTAACTACGGGATCCGAATGTTTTCTTTTGTATGTCGTTTCTGCTTGTAATTTAATCCTAAATTGTATAAATTTAAATTTGTTTCAGATCTGTATCCCCCGCTAAGCATTGATGTGATGAGGGAAATACTCCCAAAAACGACACTTCGATAAAACACATTTTACTTAAGTTAAATCTATAATATAGTTAGGCCCTTTACATCAAGATAAACTATTCCGTTATGTCTTTCTAGCAAGATGAATCTCGTAATTGAAGTTAGGCCTTCTATAGTTAAACTAACTTTAAAGCTTCTGTATTCAGAGGATTTAAACTCTGTCTGTATTCAGTTAGATGCAACTAAATTAGGCCTTTGCACAAAGAATTGCTTTTTTTTAATGTTAAATTTTTTTTCACTTTAAAACAGATTTACATTGAGGCCCTCGGCGAGAATGAAGACATCAAGGGCCTTTTTAGTAGTTAGTTTGACAGCGGTACAGGGCTAAACATCTCGATCGTGGTCGTGAAAAGGATGTTTGACTAAAAGAAGACAAAATGATGTGTCCCTCGCGTGTTTCCAACCATTTTCTTTCTGGGTGTGTCAATTTTGATTTTCATTACTCATGCAAATAACCAATGGAGTTTTCTACTTATTTGGATGCATTAATGGGATCAAATAAAATTGTTTCAACTAAAGCTCCTCAAATGTTTGCTTAATTTAAAGAGCTCTCTTTCTAATACGTCACACCATCTTTTATTTAAAAAGGAGACAGTATTGCACCTGGATAGACCGCGAATGAAGTTCCGAGGGTGGTGTGCACGCCGGAAAGACACAATGCTCTCGAATCTAAAACAATGTACTGTACAAGGTACTAATAAGTTAAAAGAGGCTTATCTTCCCACGTTCGTGGCTAATTCCAATTTGGATTTTTTGTCAGTAGGTGACTAATAAATAGTGCAGCTTTTATTTACAACACATCTGTTCCCATGTGTGTTGGATAGACAAAAGACAAACATCAGACATAAATATTATTTCCTCTGTCCCATTTTATGGTCTTTAGAGAGAGTGTGTATTTTTTACTCCTACAGCTGTGTTTAGTGTTTGCGTGTTGTCGCAGAGAAAGGAAGCTTCTTATTATTGTGTCAGGGCATGCAATGTTTCCACACATCACAGCACAGTATTATGTTGCTTGCTCTGGAGACAGGATGTTGTAAAGGTGGGGATCGACACCGACAAGTTGCTCTGGCTACTCCAAAAAGGACCCGGAGTGGACTTTTAGTTTGTTGACATTACAAGTGAAAATCCAGACAGGTCCTTTTTAATGATAAGTCTCTACGTACGTGGCTCGACGTTAAAGGGGGGAAGAGACGGAAACGAGAATTACTGTGGATTTGTTTACTTGTGAATCGCTCAGACTATTAGAAAGGATTATATTGTTTAATGTAAACCGGTCTAGACAAATAATCGATTGCCATAAAGGTTAAAAGTTACATTAAAGAATTCAAATTATTTTAATTTGAAGAACGACAGCTGGAGTTTTAAACAGTTATTTAAAATAGCCTAAATTTAAATAAACTTTTAAACATGTCGCTAATAGTTAAGCTAGATTTAGTCCATAGAAAATTTAATATTTCTCTCTCTTTACAAACCAATTGCATAGATTATCTTTGCCTAAGTAAAAACATTAATCAAATATTTGCAAATTGTATTAAAAAAAATTAAATAAATAAAATAAAATATTAAAGCGAATTTAAGATAAAGAAAATCTCTCGCTTTCTACATCATTTTGTTGTTCATCTTTTTAAAAGTAAAACAGTTTTGCAAGATAACAAAAGACAAAGATTTTTAGTCGTCGCTACACATCTCATAATGGCAGACCACACAATGCTATCTTATCCCATTATTGTTTCTACAATTGTAAATCGACCGAGGTGAAAGCTCGCTAGTTTCCAGCTTACAAATCTAACTGAGGGGATGCTAAATTATAGGGTACCGCCAGCTAGTCTAGCCCTAGGCAATGAAGGCCTTATGCATTGCTCAAACCCAGGGACGTATTGTCATTGTTGCTATAATAGCATTGTTTCGATCGGTACGGTGTAATTGCTTAAAAAATAACGCATTTCTAACGTTAAATGAGATATACGTCGTTCGAACGATGTTTTTTGCATCTTTAAAATTAGTTTTGAATTTTTTAAAATTGCATTTTATATAAGTTTTCGATTACGTTATGTTTAGGTCTTTAACATTCCTTTATTTATCTATAAATGCATCGATTTTTTTATGAAAATCCACTACTATATAGACGGATAGACACACTGACTGTCACACTAACGGAAATCAATAAAGGGACGATATCCGTATCCTTATTGTAAATTGCAAGTAGGCTAGAGTGAAAAAATCCGATTATTTTGTTCTTTTTTTCCATACGGAGAACATCAATAATAGAATTAGTATATTCCAAATGACCCTAAATCTATTCATCTCTATAAATTTATGATCAATTTAACCCCTCTTCTAAGAGAGGTCGCCTGATGCACACGATTAATTCTCTCTTGGCGAACTTCGGTTTGACTTCCTAAACGTAGTCACGTAAGGGCTAGTTTATTGTTGTCATTTTTTTTTTAACCAATCGAATTTTAGTAAATTGAAACTAGATGGGTGAATAGATAAGGTTGATGCCACTGTATATCTATACTCTTGTCTAGGTCAGTGGGTGACATATAACCCGCTCTTTTATATCGCTTCCTACTTCCAACTGGAAGTGAATTTTCTTTTTTTATCATCAATATTGTTTAATTTTTCTATGCCTCCATTATAACCTGCCACAATGTGTGGCCTTCCTGCCAAAAAATAATGTTAAAAAGTTCTCTTCTTTTGTTTAGTTTCTAAAATGGATTCGAATTTAGCCCTTGTGTTGGACCTTTAATTCAATTTTTTATTTATTTTTTTTCTAGTTTTATAAGACACTAGATATGAAAACTAGACGGGCGCATTGCATATTTTTTTGAAGATTGTAAGCACCGGAATCGAAATTAGAGATCTCCCATTCTTTGTGAGTATATAAAACAGTAGACTTATCATTATTAACTGGCGACAAGTTTTGGAACGAGATTTTAATGACAACCATGACTTCTGCCTGCAGTTCTACTCCGAAAGATAATATCTAGATGTCTTGTCAGCAGCTTTGTCACATCTGTCATTGTCACCGGTGCGACATCCCGTCACAGTCTTTCGAAAATTGCACTTCATCTCCATCAATCTTATATTACCCTAAACTTTTATTCTGCTTTAAGTACGTACGTTCACATGGTTTGCTGTTTTACGGATCGAAAGGAATTTTGGGCCTCTTACAATAGTGTTGTGTAATGAATATTTAAAAGATGAAATCAGTCATAAAATTGCGAATATCTTAATCTAGTTTTAACATTGTGAGTTATTTTTTTATGACGTGAGATGTGGTTGGTCTACCACAAATTTGTATTTTATATACTGTGTAGACCTGTACATTTATATATATATATATTACAACTTGAATAGCTTGGATTTAATTGAAAGAATAAGAATAAAACATTTATTTAGATATATAAATGGATTATCCTTGAAAATAATTATACAGAATCTAAATTGCGCGAATGTTTTTCGTTTTAAAATGCTTTTATTTTGGAAAAATATATGACTTGAAGGGGAGGGAAAAAAATGAAAATTTTAAGGCGAGAACCGCTGTTTTCTTCTATATACTGGGTTTTATGCATCTCAAGGATATTACTCTTATTCATCTGAAAGGATTAAGATAGAAAGCCGTATTAGGATTCAAGGATATAAGTGATTATGGACAGCGAGTATTCGATTTCGTTTAACGTTACAGAAAACAAAAATTATTCAGGTGGAAAGTAAATTCTCCTGTCCAGACCTCTTGCCTGAAGAGTTTCTAAGACATATTGTGGCGAATGCCGGAAGATCTGAAACGTCCGAGTAGAAAGATCTTTTCTCATAAAGGAACCCCGTCATCCTTTTAAAGCATCTAATCTTAACTAAGAAAATAGAACCCGCCTCCGACACGATTCTCGATTTAAGGGAGGTCTATCCAAGGGTGGACCCGAGACGTTCCAGCATGCTTTCACTTCATTAGACCAACAGCATAATGACAGAGTAGGATCCATGTCTTTTCGTGTACTATCGCCACCCGCACACCCCTACTTTAACTCCTAACTGTACGTCATGGGGTTTAATCTTACTTAATAACCCTAGCTACAGAACAATAAATCAAAAGGCATCGCATCTACAGTTTCGAACTAGTTCTTCCCCATCATTACCTTGTATCCATTTATATCTCTGTATTCACCTCCAATGACACACACACAGACAAGATTTATGATTAGTAATTGAAGTAATCTCTTGTGTCATTGCATAAGAGCACGCGGGGTGCGGACAACCCAGGTTCAGAGATCAACCATAGCTCTAGCACCTTAAATCCGGGAAGAGTAACAATTAAAAGTTTCAAAAGTCGGGGCTGAAAAGGGCGGATTGTTAAAATAAACACAGAAGATTCGTATTTTTGAATCCGCACCCCCTTATCGCCCGGGAGTATATATAATTTTTTTTTTTTTTATCTGTTTGCATTGCTATTTTCTACAATGGTTTTTCTTAATAAATGGTTTCAGTCCCAGGCCTTAATAGTAGAAAACCGTACCGATCCGCATACAGTTACCATAGCCATTCTTATACCTTAGCCACCCGATTTACACCCACTATAATCAGTTATATCGCAAGAATTCGCTTATTTCAACGGGGTTCTAGCAAAGTGTTAAAAGATAACACGAATAGATTTCTTTGTCTATATTACGAAGCGGAAAGACTAACACGACAAATCGGCATTACATTGAGCTACATTTATGCTCTTATCTTAAAATAAACCTCTAACATAGAAGAGCATACAGGCTCTTTAAGATAGGCTCTTGTATTGTTAAAATATAAAGGTAGAATTACGCTTTACACAACAAAAGCCTAACTCTAATACGCAAAATTGTATATATATTAAACACACGAAATTATCTGTATAACACAACACAGGCCTATCTTATATATATACACACATAAAGTACAGTACAATATGTATAACACATAGGCCTATATATATAAACACAGTACATGCACACATACAAACACACAAGTTCATTGTTACTTAGACAACACTTCTGTTAATAATCTCGAGATTCACATCATTATATGAAATAACGCTTGCGGAAAAAAGACAGACAAACAGACGCTTTAGGTGGATTTCTTCTCCTTAATAACACGAGACACAAAAGTATAATTTGTATTCTCGCGAAATTTTTGTCTGGAGATAAAAGGCCGGCTTAGGTATGACGTGATGTCTGGATAAATGCCGCGCCGCTATTGGCTAGCAGTTTACATCGGGTACCACCCACACTTTAATCTGTTAGTCATTATGGCGATATGATTGTAGGCGGGACTTAAATGGCCATCTTAAAAGCTTATTTCTTTTTAAAATAAAAAGCTTAAAATAATTATTTTCGAATAAAAATCTTTATAACGAAATTTTAATTTTAAAGACAATCGCTCCCGATTTCTTCGAGTTTTTGATTTATCGTATTAAATTTTAATGTTTGTTGTGTAGTATGGGCGTTTTTATGACGCAGTAAACATTGCTGAAAGCGTTTAGACGTAATTTTTGAATATTTTATAACGGTTATTTAATTTTTCGATTCGTTTTTTCGAAATTTGAAACCGCCAATTAGCGACACTCATTTAAATTCAAAACGTAATAGTGACATCTTACGGCTGGTAAGAAAATTACTTTTTTTTTTTTTTTAAATAAATTTTGTGCCATTTTACTTAATTTATCGTTAGGCCTTTATATTAAAATGTACATAAATTATATATTGTCGTTTAAATCGGCGACATCGTCTCAGTTAGGGCCTTATTTATGAAGTAATTAGTTGAAGAAAAAATATGTATATAATGTAGACTATATGAATTCCCACTATAAAATTTTTAAAAGAGTGAATTAATATAAATTTATTCCTTTTATAGCTCCCTTTAAGAACAATTTGGACAATGGTCGTTTGTTAAAATGTTATTAAGGACCAGATACATTAATGACGCAGGCAGCAGCCGAAGCGGAGAGAGCCAACATCTGGTATGAAATGACGTTTAGCAAAGTTAGTGGAAAAATGGGCAAAGATCACGTTATCCGATCACGTGACCGTTCTCAGGTACTTTTCTAAGTTTCACAAAGCCAGTAGATTACTTTTTCTATCTTCTTCTTCTTCTTTAAAACTCTCGATACATAATACACTCGATCAATGTCCGAAATTCTTTAAAATATACACACAGTTTTTCCCCCATCCGATCCCGGATTGATGGAGAGAGAAGCCTCGACGTTCGAGTTTTCTGCCCACAAAATACAATTTTGGTGGTGCCCGATTGGTTCCCCCCCAACATCAGACGTTGCAGAGGTAGGAAATCTGGCTCTAGTCGACTGAGTCACGGTCTTAAATGATTCATAAGGCTGTAGGATGGTTACGATTGCTTTCTTTCGAGCGATTAGCATACTTCACGGCATCCGATTAGATATGAATTTACACCTCCACGCTAGATAAAAGTGCAATTAAACTAAATCCGCGAGTACTAATTAGTTATGCGCGTGTCCGACTTTAAAAAAACCAAGCGTATTTTTTTTTTTACCTTTATACATTTATTTCGCCCGAGGAGACGGTTAATGAAGTGCAGAGTATTTCTCCTTTTTTGCTTAGTTTATTGCCAGGTTATCCGGGCTTGTTTATGAGTTGACGCAACTCAACATCATCAATGCAAACGGGAGATGTGCAACAATAAACTTTGTCCTTATCTCGGTAAGTATCGGACACCTGCTAGCATGGGCACGTCAACACACCTTGGTGGAGAGAACATCTTCATTTTAAAGAGAAACCAAGGCCGACCCTAGACTCCGCGATTACAATCGTGATGGATAAATCATAGTGGGCCTTAAGCCCGATTTAATCCTCCGAATTTCTTTTTTTTCTTTTCCTAACCTCGTCAGAAATTCTTACAATTTAATTTAAGGCTTTTCTCTGTTGTAGAGAAGGTTGTGTTTAAAATAGGAGGAGTTTTAAGTGGGTCGTAAACTTTCTTTTACGTAAATTGGTGCTTCTTTTTTTTCCTGTTTTTATCCACGCAAACATGGAAAAAAAATAGATATAATTTTTAATTGTTTGTAAGTGTAAGTCATACAAATTATTGTATTTTAAATTAGTATTTTCTTTTTTATGTTGGTGAGAGAGCAAAAACATCTGGACACCATTCTTTTCACAACAAATAAGTTATAAGAATTGTGTAATCTTTTTTTTTTATATTAATGATTCAACTTGTTCAAATAAAAGTGGTTTTGGAATATGTTCATTCACCGTCTCACATCATCTACATCTTAAAAAATGTGTACAATATTGTACATAGAAACTAATTTTTTTATTGAACCTGGTTAGAGAATTTCAAGTTAATTTGTTTTCATAATTTATTGAAGACAATCAATTTATTTTAGGAATTTTTTCTCCTCCTTACGAGAGAATTCACAACAGATAAAGCTAATTAACTCGAAACTTTCTCTAACGTCTCCTACGCAGTTGTATTTTTCGGGCGAGTTGTATAAAGGCCCGATGTTAGGAAGGATAACACACAGTTACATCACTGGACACGTTAGCATTAACATAATTTAAGCGAGCAGACGCGCTCTTTATCGATTGGAAGATGGAAAGAAGATGCGGGTTATGGACCCGGTGCGTTAGGTGCCAACGTTCCACCACACCCATTCTGACTGATTGCCCCCCGAGAGATCATCAATGCAGCTTGATTAGAGCTATTTGCTGTAGAATTTGCATGAATCATTGTAGTGTAGAATGACACAAAACGATCAAAGTTTCATGAAGCGACCGGCACGAAATCAGATCCTTACCTTCCTCCCCTTTTGCTCAAATGTAATTAGAAATTGCTGTCCAGCCCGAATATCCATTCGTCCTTTTTTTTTTTTTTAGGGGAGGTAATTCTTTTAGAAGAGTATGTATCCTTTCTTCCTCCTTCGCCATCGCTAAATATTGATGAAGAGGAGTTCCTCCCTTTGTCTGATTATTGAATAAAATCGTTAGAATTACTCCAGTCTCGCGTTTAAAAAATTCTTAAAATCTTGATGAAATTTTTTTATTGTTCGAAGGGTTTTAAGCTTGGGTAAAATTCTGTCGCAAGTTTATTCATTAAATCTTTTTCTTTGTATTTAAAAAATGATGATCGATGGAGTGACTCATTTAAATTTCGCTGAGTTTCTCTGCATTTTTGTATTGTTCGTTAGATAAGATTTCCAGTTGAATATTTAATTCTGACAACAGATCTTTATTACATGGTTTTTGTTTATGATCGTATGATACAGAAGATAAAAAAAAATTCACAAACTTACGAACTATAAAGCGGAAAATTCGGAGAAAAAACAAGTTTCTTACTCGGAACTACATTAAATTTTCAACTATTCTTCGCTCCTGGAAAACTTTAAGAAGACATTCGAATTGAAACAGTACATTTGATTTAAATATAACTAAATATTGAATCACGCACATACACAAACGCACAGTATTTTTTTTTCCTCCTCTGCCGGAGTAAAGTTTGTTGGTGCATCCATCAAACTAACAGACTTGGTCCAAACTTGTTGTCTACTTACCAGAGAATCACGCACTTCTTGTGCTGTTAAGTGAATAACGTTTACAATCACACGGGTGTCCGAAGCTTGTCTCTCTACACGTTACATCACGTGCTTCGCTTCTACTCCAGCTCCTCCTCTTCCAATTCTATCAGGAAAGCCTTCGGTTAATCACAAAAATCCATCTAGAAGACTTTTAATATTCTGTTAGAATGCTACGTGGGGGTATCGGGTAGCGCACTTCGTCTACTACTGGACAGAATGGGAGAAAATGCATTCAATCAAGGACGGTTCAATGAAGCAGACAGATAAGAGTTTGTACGCGATGTGACAAGATGGCGAGAAACGTCACATTTGGTATTTTTTTTTCTGCTCAACCAGTCGCTATCTGTCAAGATAGACATCAAATGCCAATTTTGCATTCATCGTGAAGGATGGCGGGTTGCTAATTGGAAAAGAGCATGGTCGAGGAACAGATTAAAACCCTCAAAGAATCGTCACGACTCGGTTTTCTGAAGCGGAACCTACCGTGCAGTCTTTCAGTATAGATATACGCTTATAAACATACATTTTATATAAATATAGTGACGTTTTAGCGACCCGACAAAGCGGGAGTTAAATCTAGAGTAGCCTCAAGTTACTGTTTTTCCGTTCCGGAGAGTTCGTCGGAGCTTGTCTAATTTACTAGAATTAGTTCGAGTAAGTAAATAGCCACGTGGCTTATGTGGAACACCGGTAAAAGGTCGTCACCCCTGTTAGAGAGAACACTTTTATACAGAAAATTCAGGTAGATACGCAAGTACTATAGTTCCCCCGATATAGGAGCACTGTTGCAGCGGGTGCAATGTCTGAAGCGAAAGAAAGGGCTCCACCAATCAATAGCTCATGTAGCTGGTAATGTCAGCCCGGTACCTCCCCATGCCAGCACGAAACCCGACCATTAGCACTGCAGAGTCAAAAGACTCCATCATACTTTGCCACATCCCATATTATAAGTAGAATACCGCCGCTACTTGTTAGAGTTTTACCAAGAGGGACCTTGAAATCAACAATCTAACCACTCGCCTACGTAATTAGGTAAGAGGAAAAGGTATCTCGCATAAGACCGCTTCGAAGCTACCAATTCTGGAGGAGTTCTCCAGAGATCTGTCAAGCTCTGGAAGGGTCTAGAGAGACCCTTGTTGCAGGCCTTCAGAGCAGTGTTATCGGCTTTCGAGTAGAAGATCCAGATACAGACAGAATGTAAGAGAATGGAGAACGCGTATTTACACATTTATCGCACGAAAGGCTGTTAAAAGTTGATTGAACGTGACCGGAATCAGAATCAAGCACCTTTATTCCGAACAGCTGCCCATTTTCCCAACTGTAGTTGTTTAATATCCGGGATAAACGTTTTATCGAACGATTAAACGTCGAGATGTAGCAATTTTACATGATGAAAATCCCCCGTTTTTATAGCCTCCGACGCGTATTATCGGGTTGCAAAAAAACGCGGAGAATGACGTAACGTCATCGCTAATCGCTAAAAAGAATATCGCTTTCGGAAAAATTAAACCTTTAAGGGCATTCGGAGCGCGCGATGGTTCGTGCCCATTTCTATACTGCCATCTACCGGATGGAAATGATTTTAAAATAATTTTTCTACTACCGCCATCTAGTGTTTATAAATTAAACGATTATATTCGGAATTTTAATACAGTAAATTAACAATGACCGTGTTTTAAAACAGTTAAAACGTATTAAAATTAATCTAAAATTTTTTAAAATCTATAATGAAAGTTTATTTTTCCCTCGAAAAAAAAAATATATGATATGATTATTATTAATTTATCAAATCACATGTCTATTCTAAAAATTTTTATTATGATTTTTAACTGAATATTCAACTGGTTACACATTTAACTTCACAGAAAACTTTTTAAAAATCTTATAAAATACTTGTTTTTAATTGTTTGCATATAACATCCATCCTTTTATATGTTACCATCAACAGATTTTATAACCTTTATTTTAATTGTTACAATTAAAATGCTCACCCGAGGAACCGGATAAATCCTGAACAGATATTGGAATACTGTGGAGCCTAACAAAGAAAATCAAAGAGAAACTAAAATCAACAGTCCCACGTGGTACATGTCACCCTCGGAACAATGCCGAAAGACCGAAACACAAACCAATGGATAAGAAAAAATCCACTAATCGACATTATCACTTATTGATATATCCAAAAAGAAAACTGACATTTTGGGCTAAACATAATGCAAGAGATGGAGATAACAGATAGTCATGTATGGTCATGAAACAGAGATTTATAGACCGTAGCTATGGAAGAAGAATGCCTAGAAAGAGTGGATGCAAATGGCAAAATATAGAAGTGATTGGAAACTTTTGGGTGAAGAATTTGTCCTCAAGGACTGAACACAGTTGATGAAGGAAGAAGTTTGTTTTAAATACATACACAGTTTCTTATAAAGTCCAAAATCTAACATCCTCGTGCATTCATCAGGATACGTCGGCAGTGTTCATATTTCATACCCATCATCATCAAAGATACTGTTTTGGCTACCTTTTTTTGAGTTACCTGTATTTGCTATCATTCATCAATTAAATATTTGTTCTTTGTAGACATACTTCAAAGACATTAAATAGAAAGAGAGAGAGAGAGCAATACAAAATGCACACAATTAATAAGAGAATTTTTTCTAATTTTCACTTGAGGATTAGATTGATGAGATAGTCCCTGTGTTGTGTTGCCTTATCTATCAAAGCAAAGGAAGTGGATCCCAGGAGAGCTTTCTAATGGATACTTGCCTCTATTCGGGTGTTTAAGCCCAAGTGGGATCCAAGAAGTCCAAATTCCTCCCATCTGTGTGACATGTTGTCCCATCCTGCTGGCAAACAAGGTAAATAAATGTTAGATTTAGACTACACACATTGCTGTTTCATAAACAAAAGTTTATCGTTGATGTATCTTTTTTTTCTTTCTTGCCATCCCGAATAAATGTATGGTGAGTCCATTGTACATACATATTTTATATTTGATAACAAGTTTCTACTATTTCTACTGAAGTTTATCCTTAAATTAAGCAGCTATTGCATGCTAAAACATTAGAAAGTTCCATTAATGTAATTTTAATACTGAACATTAATGGAATTAATGTTCAGTATTAGAATTCAACATTAGAATGCCATTTCTCATTTTTAGTAATTTGTCTTCCGAAGATGGAATGTTCATTTCTAAAAAATGTTCAAGAATAAAAATTACTTCCTTATTAAAAGTCTGATATGACTGCTTAATTGATAGCTCTTGTTTATGTATTCATTAATAAATCATGCTTCTAACTTATACCACAATCTATATCCTTTTGAAAGATTGGCATTTAATTTTTCTATAGCTAATAAATATAAAATGAGACATTTTTTTAGGCTATATTACTAGAAAGAATAATTAAATGTTATTAACTGGTGTTTATTTTTTTATTTACATTAGTTTTGTCATGTGTGCCAGGTAGTTTTTGAAAGAATTGTAACAAGAAATTTTTGGAATTGTTGTCTCATCCATCTGACTGACTCAAATTTTATAATTTAATATTCTATCAAGGATCTGAAAGTCTCTTACAGTATTTAACTTTCTAATTAGTATGCTATGATATTTTCATCTCTGTCTGTATCAGGACCACCAGTGACTGAGTGCATAAAATCAGTGAACACTAGTAATTGACAGCAAGTTTGTGCCTGATCAATGGACTGTCCATGTGGAGTTTTCCAGCTTTCCTTTGATTGTCTAACACCTAAATAGGGGCCAGTTTTCCATAGAAAGTAACTACTTCTTCTTGTAAGCAATCTCCATTGGTGGAGATTGTCTGTGTGTTGCATTGCCTTACCCCATCAATTCAATTCAATCTCTAGCTTTTATATTGTATGAGTACAAATTAAAAAATATATATATACTAGCGGGTGGGCCCGGCTTTGCTCGGGCAAAAGTAACAATACCGAAGATTAAGATTATTACTTACTCGTTTTCACAGAATGCAAGAATTGGGTCTCCCTGTTTCCAGATTAATTAGAGAATTTTTACGTGAATCTAAAAATATGTTTGATATCCCACAAAAACGAAAAAAACTGCATCTGCGTCTTGCACGTCGCTTTCTCTTAACAATTCCATTGTTACTTGACACTTCCATTGTTGATGGAAGTGTTAAGACTTAATCCTGTCCCTCTCCCCCGTGAGGAGGAATTTCGAAAAATCCCTTCTTAGTGTGCATTCTCATGACGTACCCTAACTGTGTACCAAATTTCAACTTTCAACTCCTTACCGTTTGGGCTCTGCACTGATGATGATGATGATAATAATAATAATGATGATAATGATGATGATAATAATAATAATTATTATCATCATCATTATCAACTCGTCTCGATTATATATATAGATATATACTTAAAGTTGTCTTCATCTTCAAGTATGAATTATCATACAAATGTCTTAATAAAGCCAGAAATTAAAAAGTAATATCTTAAAAAGTAAAGTTAGCTTTTATCAACATTTTAAGTCTGTTTTATCCAAATGTAACTATAGAAGATTTATCTAAATTTATGAATGTATAAATATAATTGGTTTAAATTTATTAATAAACAATATATATATTGCCTTGTAAAGCCAGAGACTGGATTGGATTGATGGGATAAGGTAATGCAACACACTGACAATCTCCACCAATGGGGAATGCCTCCAGGGAGTTCTTTCTATGGAAAACTGGTCCGTATTTAGGTATTAGGGAATTGAAGAAAAGCTGAAAAACTTCACACAGCCAGCCCGTTGATCAGACACAAATTTGTGACCAACTATCAGTGGTGGTCCTGATAAGGATGATACAAATGCTTTTGGCTTGAAAATATACACACACATGCCTTTGCATGAATTCACATATATATAATTGTAAAAAATATATACAATGTCACAGTTATGATTTGCTTTAGATAAAGATTAAAGAATCAATATACAATAAGAAATTCTTCAAACTCATTTTAATTGGGGTAATAATTTGTGTGCCATTAATATTTAATGATGATATATCAGTTTGAAAATACAGTAATACGTAACAGAAAGTTTAGAATTCATTAAATACCTTTTTTAATATTTAAAATTTTAAAATGTGAAATGTTTATAAACTTTGATATTAGCAATAGAATAAATGTTCTAATCTGTAATTGTTATATGTACAAATTATATATTTTTATTTCTTAGTATTTATCTTAGGGCCAAATAAAAAGGTTTTTAAGTGTAGAAAATTTATTTTATTTATCTTCGGAGTATATAATCAAATGAGAAATCTATAAAATGTTACATAACTGATGTATCATGTGTGTCACTTCACACACAGCATTCATTCATACATTCAATAAATCTATACCACATGAACCAGGTCATAACCTGCTATATATGTTATAGATTTATTATTCCTATATTTTCATAATGCACGAAACTTAAATAAATAAATAAATATTTACAATAACAAAACCATGTAAATAAATATACAATTTGATTAAATGTAGGCACATTATAAATAAACAAATAAATTGCATTTTCATCCCCTCACAAAGAGATAAATACAATTGAGTGTTACTTTAATATACATAATTATGGATTAAACACAGGTTCAGGAAAGAATTTTTTAGCCTTTAGACCTACGTTTCTAAATGAAAATGCATAATGTAAGTCATCAGATAATTTTTTGTGTAACTTAAGGGTAACTTGGTTGATTAATTATCCGAATTTAAAATATAAGCAGATGCTTTATACAAGACATGCTTTATACCGGTGGTGTAATTCAAGTAGGATTAATAAATCAACACAACACATGGGCAATCTCCCGGGAGGACTTTCTATGGGAACCTGGCCACTATTTAGATGTTAGAAATGTGAAGAAAATCTAAGTTTCAACAGTCAATCTGTTGGGGCACAAACTTGCAACAAACAGCAGTTTTATCCACTTGGCTACAGGTGAGCTCGAACAAAATAGTATGTTAATTACAAAATTACAGTTAAATACCATTTTAAACAGTGCTAATTTGAAGAATCATAAACCTCAGAACAAAAATCTTGATTTGACTCGTACCACGAATATGAAAATTGTTATAAAGAATCCTAGATATATCTGCCTGAAATAAAAGAAATCAATTCTACTATTTAAGTAAATAATGAATTCCAAGTCTTTCATCTATCTAACTCCATTCTCGAGATTAAGGAAAGATGGATGGACAGATGATAGTGGAAATTTATAAGTCTACAATTTTTTCAAATTGCAGCCCAATTAACAGCCAATAACCTTCCGTATTTTATTCTAAAAATTGTTTTCGTGTATCTAAAATTCATCTTGCTACTTACAAAGAATATAGCAAAATATGTAAGATAGAAAAATTTCTTCTATAAAAAGATTTAAACAGCAAAAGCATTAATTCCAAGCTTCTTTACTACAAAGTGATTAAAATAATAAATATATCCTACATTTATTACACTACTCTCCTGATGTAGTGTAATGGATGTTTCTAGATAAAGTAGAAATCAAAATGCAGTTCTATTTGAGAAGTGTAGAATTTTAATGTGGTAAAATTGTTTGGAAAATTAACAGTTTTGGATTGTTTTCTGTTTATGGAATGTCTAAAGAAAACCTCTCTCTGTTACTAGACACAGTTTGTTTTCTGTCCAAACACAAACTAAGAATTGAGTTGAAGCACTAGCAAGTCAATGATGTTTTGGGGGACCATATACAACAATAGCGAGGTTGAGGCCGAAGTTTTCAACGCAAAAACGTGTACGTCGGACGTTCGGCGTTGCTTTAAGCCTAGAAGTTTGGCAATGGCATTTGGAAAGTCAGTGGAATTGTGCTCGACATTCCCAAGACCATTGCCAAACTTCTAGGCTTACGGGGAAAGCGGCACCGAACGTCCAACGTACACGTTTTTGCATTGAAAACTTCAGCCTCGACCTCACTAATAACTTGCCACTACTGCATGCTCATGTTAGCCAACTTGGACATTGTCACTTTGATCCCACCGTACGTCAAAAAACTGCAGATCCATGATTTTTATTACATTTTAATTTCCTCATTTCATATTATGTAAAATGACAAGTTTTATTCAAAGCAGTGGCGTAGCGTAGTGGGTGCGGCAAAATTTCACAATAAATAATAATAATACAATACACCTGTACAATACACAATAATGATGATTGTTCTTGCCAAAAAGTTCTTTAGAATTACTGTATATTTTAGTCTTTTAAATTGAGATACCTAAATAAGGGGCAGCAAAATTTTCCTCCACCCTGGGCGGCTGACACCCACGCTATGCCACTGATTCAAAGTCAACCAATCAAATTTTGAGAACAAACTCAACTCTACAAGCCACATAAAAAAAAAGGCTTTGCTAATGCCTTGCCTCAAAAATGTTGCAATAGGGCAATAGTTTTGATTTGCTATGTTAAGAATTAAACCATTTGAACGAACATTTAACAAAAATATATTTGATCAACTGTTCAATAATAGTTTGCGCAATAGAATTTGAATATATTTTATTTGTCCTCAAAACAATTACAGTACTCTATAATAATGAAATTATTTGAACTATATATTAAATATTTGTTTCAAACGACTCGAAAGTAATAAATAAACTCTGTTTTCGGAATGAGGCAATGCAGAACCAAATACTCTTCTTTGAAAATGCTGGAAAGACAGGAAAAAACTTCAAAATTAGTATATTACAGCATATAAAATCATACTTAAGCTGAAACAGATTTAGTTTCAACTTAAGATGTGGCTTAAGATTTGTTTTTTTTTTACTAAAATTAGTTAAAAACATTCTTTAGTTTTAGAGGGAGATCCTTACACCTTTATTATCCAAATACATTAGGGTTCCTGCAGTTCATTTTTGCGGATATTAACGGACCAAAAAACTTCGCATTTAAGAAAATCCATTAGAAAGTAATAACGTATCCATTTAATACACACTGTCTTCTAACACCTAACACAAAAAACTACTGTGTTTCCCATTCTAAAAGTTTTATTACTGACAGATATTCTTAAAGATGTGATTTACTTTATTTATTTTAAATGAAACATTCGAGCTTGTTTTGACTGTTAATGTCTCTGAAGATGAGTTGTAGAATTCAAAACCACTAGGATAATACTGTTTTAGAAATTAATTTGGTTACCATTTTATATGGAAATTTATGAATAAATACCAGTAAAAGTATATCTTTAATCTACATTAGTAATTTTTTTTTATTTGTAGTTAGAATAAATAATATTACTGTGCTTAAATACTTGATATCATTTTTTCTTTTACAAAGGTGTGTTGCCTAGTAACATAACAACAAAAATATATCAACAAACAAACGAAAGAAGCCGCAAATTAATAATGTTACGTAACGTTCGGCCAGTAACTTACTCTTTCTTTCTCGAGTTTTTATCAAGTCAATTTTCTTGAATTGAATTACTGGTATCCACTTAATACTTTTGTCATTTAACAATAAAAAATAACATTTACTGTAACTAACTCTTTCAAGAAACACCCAATAAAGCTTAAATTAAACCATAATCATTTGTAATCAACAAAGAATTTCCTAAAACTCAGGAAGAGGAAATTTTAACGTCTCAATTTAAAGTTGTTTGTTAATATTTTTAATGCTTTTAGAATACAGTAGACAAATGCTTCTTGAATTAAAAATAAAATTACCATTTTTAACCCCCCCCTTTTTTAAAGCCAAGTGAACTATTGGATTATGAGACTAAACTAAGGCTAATTTAATGATTAAATATAAAGTAATTTAACTAGAGGTAGATGGCGTCTTAATTATTAATTAATAGTTGTGGAGGCAAAGGTTGGAGTCTGGGTAGTGTAACTGGCAAGACATCTGCACGGTTCGTAGAAATTCAGGTTTGAGTTTCACTCCAAGCCTTTTTTATTCCAGAACTTTATAAATAAATTAATTTTTAATCAAGAGTTGGCAACTGCTTATCTCTGCTCAAAATTACTTTATATTTAATTATTAAATTAGCCTTAATTTAGCCTGATAATACAGTAATTAATTTGGATTTAATTCCTTTAAGCAAGCCATCATAAATAAAATTCCAATTTCCCATGGGTTCAATGTCTTAGTTTACGATTCTTTTCCCAGAAATAATTTGAACTACGTAACATCCCACTGAGATGATCTACAAAAAAAAAAAATAATAAAATAAGAGCAGGAGTTTGCAAAGTGAACAATCAACGAAGCAGGATCTACAGTTCAATTCAATCATCATACAACACAAAACATTCCATGAGCCACCCTTTTTTATTTTGATGATATGTAATTTATCTTGTTTTTCAATGTTTTCCAAGACACGATCATAACTTTTTGTGAATGTGACAATGATACGTGTATTTTTTTAAAAAACATTTTGCGGCAACAGAGTAGTTCCTGGAATGTTTAAATTTAAACAATCAAAATAGTAGTAAAGAGCCAGTTCTTACAAAGATTTGTATGTGTGCAGTTTCCTTTCAGATTCTTAAATAATAGTGAGGTTGAGGCCAAAGTTTTCAACGCGAAAACGCGTACGTCGGACGTTCGGCACCGCTTTCCTGTAAGCCTAGAAGTTTGGCAATGACCTTTGGAAAATCAGTGGAATCATGCTCGACATTCCAAACGCCATTGCCAAACTTCTAGGCTTACGGGAAAGCGGTGCCGAACGTCCGACATACACGTTTTCGTGTTGAAAACTTCGGCCTCAACCTCGCTAATGAATCAGAAATTAACTTTCACATTCAAAGTAGCATGATTTTTTCATACAGTAAACTAGACTGAAATTATAAATTAATCAAACATTAAAGCAGGATTTATTGGGCAGCCATAACTTGTCTAATTAAACATATAAGGTAATTCAGACTAAAGATAAGTGATTAAGTCGCCATCTTAAATTTAATTTAATTTAGAATATTCTGAAAGAAAAGGTTGATCAAGATCCAGACTCAAGCCTTCTTTACCACATAGTTGCATTACCGATGCTCTTACCCGATCCTCACTTCCAGACAATTAATTTAGGAAATTAACAGACAATGGTCTGGAAGTGAAGACTGGATGGTGGTTCGGGTAGCATAATTCTAAATTAATTTAATTCAGTTTAAATTATAAAATTTAATACAAAGCAGTGACTTAATTGTCTACCTTTAGTTCAAATTACTACCCGACAAATTTAACGTAATAATTAAAATAACTGTAATCAAATGATAATGTGATGCTTTAAAGATTTTAAGTGCATTAGATTTGTTTTATTTCTTGACGTACTTCTTATCTGACGTAAAGTTTACTCTTGTTAAAATTAAATATCTGTAAATTCATTATAGATTTATCAATAACTATATACTGTTAAATTGTTTTGCTAAAATTTACATATATAGTTGCTGATAGATATATATTACATTCCAAATTTCTATTACTTAAAAATCTAGATTCTTATATCATAATAATAATATGAAAATTTTATTTTAAAGATGAAGACATTGCAAATACAGTAATGAAGTTTGACATAAGATGGTCAGATATGCTAGCATTCTTACTAATAAAACTAACATTGAAAGACTCTGGTTTAAATCTTGGGTAGATACTGAAACTTTTGAGTAGGCTCTGTCCACCACTTGGCTGTTCAGTGGCGTAGCGAACATAACTGGCACCCGGGCACGCTTTATTGGCACCCCTCTGCAAGTGGCGCCCGGTGCATGATAGACTCCCTTACACCCCCCCTTGCTACACGGCACTGTGGCTGTTCTACTGTAATTTTCATCAAATCTGTGATGGACATGAAAAAGACCTTCTTGGTGCCTTTTGGGGCAGAATAATTGATATATGTATTTTTTTTTTAATCCAATTATTAAACAAAATTATATATGATTTTTATCTGTTTATAATTTTTACATTATAGCAATCAGAAGTGGAAATAAATTACATCGACAAATACCTTTATCTCCTACTGTCTTCACTTGATCTTCATTTATGCCAGATTGGATGCCCCTTGTTTTAATTCATCATATACAGGGTGCCCTGAGAGGTGGTGGCAATATATTTTCAGTGTGTTCTACAGGCCTAGAGGATATAAAAATGTCCTAGGAACACATTGTTTCAGCAGTAAGAGTTACCCCTTTAAGATGTTGCTAAGTGCTGCATAAAAGTCTCAGTTTTATTGACCTTCAGTTTCTGTGCTGTACTAAAGAGCAAAGAGATGCAAGCCAACCTTACACTTTTACAAAAACAAAATGAAAACTCAAAAGGAGCACATTATCAGATATTGATTGCTGTTTTATTTTTTAAGATTTCAAGATAACCACTGTTCAAAAAGCAGGATCCCCTAGGCCTCTAGAACACAAAAAATATTGCCACTATCTCATGGAACACCCTGTATGTGCAATATGCTTAAACTGAAAAATGGAAATGGTTTTTAATATAAAATAATTCGTCGGTTAATCTGCATAAAAAAATTATTAAAAAATTTTAAATTGTATTAGGTCGTTGCAAATGAAATGGCCAATTTTTACTTCTGATTCCAAACATTAATTTCATTTAAAACTTCCATAGTCAATCAAAATTGTCTCCACCAATATTAATACACTTTTCCAATGCAATAGAAACAAAGAAATGTTTAGTTATTGAGAAATGGTTGAATAATGTCCACTGCGTTCGACCTTTCCGTGACATCTAAACATGTTAAGGAAAGTCAATAAGTTCGACAAATGGGTGATATCACACCAACTCGGTGAGAGAGGTAAGGAAAATGAAAGTATTCAAATGAAATTCTGATTTTCAAGATTTATATTCCCACAATGAAATTTTTTGAACCAATGCCTGTTGACTTGCTCATTCACAGAACCTTTGCCGAAAGTTTTATTTGTATTTCGAGTTGCTTCGGCTGCATTATGTCGTTGCTTATACTAGAAAAAGAAAATTATCCAATTTCCTTTTTCCATGCTGTCAGAAAAGGTACTCTTAAATATGTGGAACTTGCAATATAAATAACATTACATCTTTAAATTTACATATACGTGCACTCTTCCAATTACAAACATATAGCATTGTTCACATGGAAAAAAGTTGAACTACAAGACTGAAAAGTTTAAATTTTAAAAGAACGGCCATTTCATTTGCAATGACTCAATACAAATGAATATATATATGAATTCTCCTTGTTAAATGCTACCAAATATCTAATTTTAAAACTTTTTCAGCTCCTTTTGAACCACTTTCAGTACAAACTAACATTACCTATGTTTTGTATTCTGTTTTTAGAATAACTTAAACAGGACAAATTTCACGTCGAATTTAAAACTTAGAATAGGCCTTATTGTAAGGGTTTTTTCCTACTGCACAAATTTCAGTTTTGTTTTGGCCATGGCCAAGCTGATAAATCCTAGCATTAATAAGCTGTTCTGAAAGACAATAATATAAATCTTATATCTGTACAATTATTTATTAATGTCAATCGGCATTCCGTCTTAATTGTTAGACTTGTGCAGTGCGCGCTTACGTGCGATATAATTTACTGTACAATAAGTGCACCGTGGTTTTGTATTACAGTTGAAATGACGATATCGGTATTAATGTTGCAGCTGCATAAAAAAATTAATTGTATATATTCAATACAAATGGTAAATCCTACAATATTCTTTCCATAGATCTTTTTTTTGTGGACCAAATAAAATATACAGTAAAACCTGTGTAAACTAAAATCATACGGTACCAAATATTTTTTTTCAGTTTGGCTGGATCCATCTTTAACAGGCTCCTTTCTAACATACTGTAGAAAATCACTCCATTCCAAAGAATTTTTTCCGTTTAGACTAGTTTCCTTTTTATTCGGGTTCCATTTTGGACAGGTTTTACTGTATATTGTGTAACTTTATGTTAAATTTAAAATATTTACCTATCAGAAGAAAGAAATTCTTCTACAATTCAGAATTGGACAATTAATTACTACACAATTCAAAATTCCCATTATACATAAGAATATGTCCTGATTTAGAACAACCGTTTAAATTCAAATTAAACTCTAATAATTTAACATATGCAATTCTAATGCACCAAATCATCAAAAATATCGGTTAATGTTACCCTATAGTTTGAAAATGGTGGCTCGTCTTTGATTCAAGGGAATAAATTACCATAATTATTACCAACAAAATTATTAGAGTAGGTTAGAACATGCATCCCCACTGTTTTCTTTCTTCTGTTCCCTTGAATCAGAGACGAGCCGCCATTTTGGAACCATAGGTAACATTAATCAAAATATCTTTTACTGCCTTCTATGTTGTTCAGTGTCCTGCTTGAGTCTGTATTAACTAGCTTCTGTAAGTAAAAAGTCATCTAATATCAGCTTCAGCTTTCTTGTATTATTTTTACATTGTGACTGTTGGTATTTACTATTTTTGGAGTATCACTATTTTGATACTCAATAAGTATATATTTGTTCCAGCGTTCTAGTAGGACTTCCTAATCAACACTCATCTTCCTTTTTATTCGGGTTCCATTTTGGACATGTTTTAACTGAAACACATGGCACGCGTGTTTCAGTTGGTACTGCTTTGTTCCATGCCCATTGCATTATGCATCGGTAGCATATGATAAAGCGGTATAGTCACCTCTAAAGGGCTGTCCATAAATGACAGCAAATGCAATTCGATTCCCCAAACTAAACAGCCGAGAAACATAACGTAACATATATAATCGTTCGTGTCAAAACTCACGTGGCGATAGAACAACAAACTACAGCGACACCTGCCGAACGTTGATAATTTCAAGGTACTGCTCATATTTAATAACAATTAATTTTACTTGTGCTTTATTTACTAAATTCTATTTGAAAGATTGATTAACTACGAAATATGTTCTTTTCATGTTGGACCGAGCAATTTTTTTCTTTCTTCAAAATTCCGCTCACTTCAATACACGATGACAATGTCGAATAAAAAGCACTGACTATTATTTCATTTTCATTATTATTTCATATTTCATTTTAATATTCTTCATACCTGACGTGTATTTATAATAATAGAAAATAAGGTTAATGTTACCTACGGTTCCAAAATGGCGACTCGTCTCCGATTCCAGCAAATAGAAGAAAGGAAACGGTGGAGACGCACGTTCTAACCTAACCTAACCTATTCTAATAAATTACTGTAATTATTACCAACAAAGTTATTAGAATAGGTTAGGCTAGGTTAGAACGTGCGTCCCCCACTGTTTTCTTTCTTCTATTTGCTGGAATCAGAGACGAGCCGCCATTTTGGAACAGTAGGTAACATTAACCGAAAAGAATGGCAATTTACTCTTATCGGGAGATCCCGTTTTATGTAGAAGAATCCTCCAATGGATATGCCCAGAGGCCGGATGGCCGAGCGGTAAAGGTGGCAGCCTACCGCTCTGGGGGACCCGGGATGGAATCCGAACGGGTCGAATAATCCCCAGGAATTTTTCGGGGGGTGGTCCGTTCGGATATGTCGGGCCCCGTCCCTCACCACCCGGTCGCCCCATTGTGGGCCTGGCCGAACCCATAATGGGCCTACTAAAAGAGGCCCTCTTAGTGCCCACAGGGCGGAAAGAGTTAAAAAAAAAATGCCCAGAGGAATCTTTCCAAATCTCTTCATAAAGTCGTTTATCTTTTACATAAAAAATTATAATATATTAATCAGTTTCATATAATTAAATCCCGTATTTCTTTGTTTAATCACTGAGGGTCGAGTTAACTCTTATTGAAATGTAGTGTTTCCCACACTATTCTAAAACTATTTGTTTACCTTAAATTTGAATGTCAACGGTAGATTTGCGGAAGAAACCTTTTCGATGCTGATAAAATTATCGTACATCTGAAAAAGGAATAATAATACGCTATACCGTAATTGTTGCATTATAGATGGTGGTTAGAATTAAACTGACTGTACTCGTACACGCATAGAGCAGGCCATACTGAAACTAATTAACATTATGGGATAAAATATTATTCCATAATGTTAAATCGAAAGCTTTATATACAATAGTCAATTTCCATAGAAATAGAAATACTTACCAGAGTTGTTAAATGAGAAAGTTGCCAAGACAAAAGTATTATTCCAAACAGAAGAATTAAGGAAATTAATATAAAAATAATTGTTAATATCGGTTTTAATTTAACGAATATCGTCGCGTACCAAACGAAAGACGTCAAGTAAAGTAAACTGGTGTAAATAAAAGGTAAGAGAATGTCCCACTGTTCGTTAATAGTTGTAAAATATCCCCAAAGTTCCACGTGTTTTTGCAGTATTTCTTCCAATCTTTCTTGCTGGAAATGTTTTTCAATAGTAATTTCAGTTATCTCTTCTGACATCTTCAAGTATCTTTCTTTCAAAATAACAAAACCTGCCACACATACTAAGAAAAGAGCTGCGATCTGGCCAGCGAAATAAATACGATACGCAGAATAAACGAAAGACACAAGAAATGCTTCTGTATCACTTCCATTTTGTCTTTTGATTTCCGAAAAATACGAAATTCCGGGCATCCCTGTAAGCATAATAAATAGGATAAATAATAAAGATAAGAAATGCATTGTATACGCTTCTATACGATTGATTATTTTCGATTCTCCTTGATAACTGCTCAATATGCAATGACAATACATTTTTTTCCTCTTTAGAATACTGAACTGCCCAGCAATATATATCGACAATAATGCAGTAACTATTGATGCTTCCAATGCATAATTTCCAAATATTTTGAGAACTCTACAGAATATAAATATTTAATTTTTTAAATCTCGTTGAAGAAAGGAAGACCATTAACCATAGAAATGTTTCTACGAAACAAGAATATGCCTTAAATAAATTCGATCGAAAATAATTCTTTGCTCTTGTTTCGTCTTCCATGCATGGACAAGGTGTCCAAAAATATAACCCAAATACTTTAGCTAATATGTGCCCTATACAGGAGCTAATATGTGCCCTATACAACGTTGTTTCTCTCGAAGTGATGGCATTTCTTCTCTGAATAAGACGAATTATTTAGTGTACGAAATATTCTGTTTACGTAAAACACTACAGAAAGCAACTGACAATGAAAGTCCTGTCGTGTTGCGTTGCTATGGTAAAATATTGAATTTCTTTGAAAAATTGAATGCATATTTATTACCTTTTACTTGGAGTTGGTGTTCAGTAATGCAATATTAAACATTTAATCGAAATTTATCTACTTATAATTCAATATTCTACTTTCTATAATTTTTATATATAAATGAAAAGACGTAGTCGTTTCCAAAACTTGGTCAATCACGATTATAGAAATTCTTTCTACCAGAAACAATTTTAAGTGAAATGCGCATTAATTTCCTTCCATTTAGTTTATTTCGTTAATGTAACCCTTGGTGCCAAGATGGCGACTCGTCTCTGATTCCAGCAAGGAAACAGTGGGGCGCACGTTCTAACCTAACCTATTCTAATAAATTACCATAATTATTAGCAACCAAATTATTAGAATAGGTTAGGTTAGAACGTTCGTCCCACTGTTTCCTTGCTGGAATCAGAGACGAGCCGCCATCTTGGCACCAAGGGTTACATTAACCGTTTATTGAATTTGTAGTTATCTTCAGCATACAGATGTAAATATATTAGCTTAGGGACCGTCCATAAATTACGTAAGGGCGATTTCGACCATTCTAGACCACCCACCCACTGTGTAAGAAACCGTAATATTTTCTTTGATTCCATCCCCTTCTCTATCTTACGTAATATTTAGGCATGATTTTATAGAAAGATTTTCACAAAAGGACGCAAAACACTTTGACAGATAGACTAGCTAGTGTATGTGTAAACAGAAACGTCACACTAAATAATACAAGAGAGAATAGAAACCACATTCCGTTGCCATATTGGTTACATGTTAGGCTAAGACTAAGGCCAAGAAAATAAACTACACGCTGCTAAAATGTGCTAGGTGCACCTGGGGACTAAATCACAAGGCTTATAAAACTCTATATAATGGGGCAATACAACCTAAGCTACTTTACGCGTCTTCTAGCTGGGTTCATTTTTTTTCTTCCCGAAAATCTTTTTCTCGTGATCTGCCCTGCATGTGTAGGGTTTCATTCGATTCAGTTCCATACAAGTTTAATTAATAGTTTAATTCTAACCACCTTGTACTTATATCGAAGTGTTATCTACAAATCCTCATCTCCCTCTCGTTTACTTCATTCTGTTATATCTTGTATTTTTCTTTTTCTACTAGGCCTACTTCTTATTTTCCCCCCTTCTAATTCACGTGGAAAACTCCACGGTGGCCAAACCCGAATATACGACTAAGTAACTACCAGTGTTCGGCGGTTTTATCCACTCGGTAACTGGAAGTTACTTATTAGAATTAAATACTGTTCAGAAATGAAAAAAACACGATTGTTTTATGTGGAAAATTAAAATACTTATATCATTACTAGCAGGTAGGCCCGGCGTTGCTCGGGCAAAAGTAACGATAGCGAAGATTAAGATTATTACGTTATAGTCACAAAAGAAAAAGAGTAATTTCATCAACAAACTAAGTATTTCTAAAGAAAGGTCGAATTTGAAAATCGAATGTTCTGATATTGTTCGATTTTCACGACGTGTTCTGATTTCATCGTTCAATTTTCATCGAATGTTTTAAAGAAAAACCGAACTAATCTGTTTAAATTTGAAAACCGAATGTGTTCTAACATATTACTCTCTCTCTTTTTTCTTTCCCCCCAGAGCCCATAAATCTTGCACGTCGCTTTCTATTGTTCTCCATTGTTACTTAACACTTAGGGTACCAAATTTAAGTACCAAACTGTGTACCAAATTTCAACTTTCAACTCCTAACCGTTTTAGCGAATATTAAGATTATTACGTTATAGTCAACCTTACCCGTTTTCACAGAATGCAAGAATTGGGTCCCCCTGTTTCCAGACTAATTACAGAATTTTTAGATAGGGCTAAAAATATGTTTGATTTTCCGCAAAAACGAAAAATACTGCATCTGCGTCTTGCACGTCGCTTTCTCTTAACACTTCCATTGTTACGTAGCACTTCAATCAACGATGGAAGTGTTAAGACTTAATCCTGTCCCTCTCCCCCGCGGGGAGGAATTTCGAAAAATCCCTTTTAGCGTGCGTTCTCGTGACGCACCTAACTTTGTACCAAATTTCACCTTTTATCGTTTGGGCTCTGCGCTGATTATTATTATTATCATCATCAACTCGTCTCGATTATATATATATAGATTGTAGACTTTTACAAGGTAACACTTTCCATTCCACGCAGGCAAGCACTTTATGCTACCTGTCGCAGTAATAATGAAAAATACCGTATTTACTTGCATACAAGACAAGGTTTTTATTTATTTATTACATACTACCTAGAGCCCAGGACGCCCTCTAGTGGGCGTTCTTTACAAATTTTATGATTAACAACACTATAGAATGTTAAAAATTATTTAAATACTTTGTTTGTTTACCTTCGCTGGTAACATTTGCTAGGGCACCCCTAGTGAGTGTTAATTTAAATGTTTGAAATATGACACACGATAGGGGCGCCTCTAGTGCCCGTTTTTGGCATACCGTTACGCGGACGGACGAACAGGCACGCGTTCAATGGGTTTATTATATATATATATATATTTCATTAGTACTTTATTAAATCTTTTTGCTAATAGATGGCGATACGTGTAAAGCCAATCGAATATAACTAAAAAGTAATTGATTTATAGAAATCCAATCGATATTTTGGGGTAGAATGTACGATATTATCTGTATTAGAAGAATGTGAACGTAAACTGTCGCGTGTCGTAGCTATTGCTCGAACGGCCTAGGAATGTATTGCGGACAAACAAACGAACATTTTCATTTATATATGTAAGTTGATGGTTACTCACATATATCTTTATGAAACAACTTACTATCTTGAACAATTTTTGATCGATTTAGAAGGAAATTAATCAAAGAGGTGAAGGAATCCTAGTTATTTTCCCTTACTGTATTTAAATTTTTGAATATATTAAATCTATTCTTACAGTGGCGTGCCGTCGTTGGAAGCGATGGAAGCGCCGCTTCCACCTTCCAATGACCTTCCCTTGTATTTTATAAAATATAAATTTTCTTTATATTTTATTATTTTAACGCACTTTGAATTAATTAAAATTAATTTTATTATAACTGCATTATGTATCTTTTACAAATTTCTATATTACATGTGGAAAAAAAACGATAAGATTGCTATTGTATATTCGAATAATTCAGTGGCGGAAGGAATGTCGAAACCGGGTCAGTTTCCAATCACCAGATTATATAGGCATTAGCACATGCGGTTTACAGTGCACCAACCTCACCCGGTTTAGCCGGTAGAAGCGACACACGCGTAAAGCGTCCAACTCTATATCCCGGAGCGGTTGTGGGCTGTTAGCCGCCTGCTAGATATTCGGCCACCCTCGCCTGATTATGTGAATCATGAGCAGACTAGATCCACTGCGGGCAACCCCCGGCCCGCGGGCCAGCTACGGCTGGCGAAAAGTTTCTATCCGGCCCGCGAGATTTTTAATAGATTATTAAATTGGAAAATTAATCCAATTAATAGTTATTTTTCCAATTCTTTGTAATTTTCGAAAACGATAAGAGAAATAAATGTAGTAATTAACTTTTTATTTATTTATTTCGTATTTGCAGACTAAAAAAATTACGAGTGACAAGGCGTCAATTAACTACTACGGCCCGCGGAAAAAAACGTAAAATTTATTCTGGCTCGTGTTATAAAAAAGGTTGCCCACCCTAGACTAGATTTATAACTTAACCCAACCGATAGGAGTTTACTAGCATGTTTTTATGATAGTTCTGTATAGTTGACAGGAGTTTTAAAAAATCCATTAAAATATTTGATATAAGATGAGAGAGCGGAATAAATATATTACTTACGCATTTCAATGTTAAACCGGTGATATTACGATTTAGTATGGCCCATCTGTAAGGGGATGCAGAAAAAACGTGTACAATTCTAGTAGTGTTCAAAAAATTAGTTACTTTGGCAGCATCATTTACAACCAAATTTAATGAATGAGACGTACAAGGTACAAAAACCTCTAGAATAGGGGTGTCCGACCAAAATCAAGATTGGGCCGTTTTGTAAATTTATTTTAGTTCGCGGGCCAAGACAAAAAAATATTTTCAAATTAATAAATATATATATATTTACTCATATCATACAAGTTTTAACTCAATATATATTTATTGATTTATTACATGCAAGTTTTACATCAAAATATGTGTATTTATTAATCCACTTCATATAAGCTTGTTTATTTAATGGGATGTTTGACATTCCTTTTGCTTGCATAATTTATCAATATTCGCCGATATTTTTGATATTCCAATTCTTAAAATGCCTGTGAGATGTTTATCAGTCAATGATGATCTTGTCTTGGATTTGACATATTTCATTCTCGAAAAGAACTGCTCGCAAATATATGTACTACCAAATAATGCAACTTGCTGAAGCGCAAGATTTGCCAAATTCGGGTATTCATCAATTCTAATATATTTTTGATAAAATGTCAAAATATCATTTTCTGTATGAGCTGTCTTCAATGAATTGTTGCTTTGGATATCGATTAATTCGAGTTGGAACTTGGCATCAATAGTATTTACATCAATCAAAAATGGGTTAGCAAATAATTCCATCATCGTTTTATAATTCTTGAAATCCAAAAATCTAGAATCAAATTCGCTTTTTAAGTTGGCCAGTAATGATGAATATTTTGAAAAATTTATTGTTGCTCCGTCTCTGGTGGACAATGTCGCAAAATGAACTGTGTTATTGGTACGCATCTGTGCCTGCAGCAACTCAATCTTTTTAGTAAATGCTTGAACATTTTCAAATTGTTGATAGGCGAGCTGATCTTTTCCTTGCAGTTTTAAGTTGAGCTCTGAAAGATATTTTGTAACATCAACTAAGAATGCAAGGTCATTTAACCACTGATTATCTTTAAAGTAAGAAGTATCTTTTCCCTTACATATCATGAACGTTTCTATTTCCTTTCGAAGAGACCAGAATCGAGCCAATGTCGCTGATCTACTGAGCCAACGAACGTGACTAAAATAAATAATATCATCATGTTCTGATCCTACTTCTGAAAGAAAAGCTTGAAATTGTCTGTGATTAAGTCCTTTTGATCTTATAAAATTGACAGTAGAAACAACATTTTTCATTATGTTTTCCATTTTCAAGATTTTTGCACAAAGTTGTCCTTGGTGTATTATGCAATGGTGCTTTATAATTTCATGTTTAATAGATTTGGTCATTAAGCTCATAAATCCATTTTGATTTCCTATCATAGCTGGAGCTCCATCAGTAGTTAAACCACAAAGCTTTTCGTCGTTAAGATTAAAAGTAGTCATAGCATTTCTGACCTCACCGTAAATGTCTCGCCCAGTAGTAGTATCTTTCATAGGACAAAGGTCAAGTAGCTCTTCCACTATTATAAATTGGCTTGTCACCCCTCTAACAAATATTGATAGCTGAGCTGTATCTGAAACGTCTGTGCTCTCATCTAATGCCAGACTATAAAATTTGCATTCATTCAATTTTTCAGTTAATGTAATTTTTATGTTATCTGCCATATCATCGATTCTCCTAGCTACAGTTTGGTGCGATAGACTAATATTTTTTACCAGACATTTTTTTTCTGGACAAATATTTGATACAAATATGTCTAGGCAATTTTTTATAAATTCACCATCCGTAAATGGTTTACCTCTTTTTGCTATTTCTTCTGATATTAAGAAACTAAGTTTTGTTACGGTTTCAGAATTTTCTTTTGGAACTTGAAATAATAATTGTTGTCCAACCATATTTTTTTTTAGGTAATTTATATGATCAATTCTTATTTGGCCTATCATAGGATCATATTTGGTAGAATGTTTAGTAGTATAATGTCTCTTAATATTATACTCTTTGCATACTGCTATTTTTTCCTGGCATATTAAACACAAAATTTTTGAAATTCTGCTCCATAACAAAATAATCTGTTGTCCAATTGCTCTTGAACAGACGACCTTCCTCATCAACTTTTCGTTTTTTATTTTGTAACATAATTGATGGCCTATTTTAATAAGAAAAAGAATTATTGAAATTCGATGTTACTGTGAAAAAATTATTTTAATTATCTACCGTATATGAATATTTTTTGAGAACACAATTTTGGTTCGAAAAAACACTTAAATTAGCTGTTACTGTAAAATTATAATTAACGTATATTAATATACGGTAATTATATGTTTTAAAGTACATAATTATAAACGACTGCTGCTGAACGAAGCTATTAATTATATTTTTCCATGTAACAATAACAATGCAAGTATCTCAATGCAATACCAAATTTAAATATATATACAGTAGTGAACCGAAAATCGGAATCAATTGGGGACTGGGGTTGTTCAGATTAGGGATTTGTTCCGATTACGGTCTATGTACGAATAAATATATTAACCTGTCCGATGTTCAAATTTTTCTCCGTTGCGTGTCGCTTCGCGTTGAATTTTCGTCGATTATAAGCCTAACGAAAATTTTTATAATAATAATCGAGGCTATCGTATCGTTAAAAATTATTTCTGCATTTTGTACAAACAAAATAAATATATTGAAGAATATAAAAACATGAAAATTATACTTTAGAAGTAAATTTAGTATCAAAAACGTTCGATTCAGCACGACACAGTCCGACTGAAAATCGTGCCGATTACCGGGGTGCCGATTTAAGTGTCTCTACTGTATTTTGAATGTGAACACAAATTATGTTTGTCTACCAGAAACTTGCAGTATTTATGTGGATTTTTTTAAAAATTTTTACTGCTGGAAATTTTACTTAACGAAAGTTTTGAATATTCAACCAAAGTTGGCGGGTCGCACGGGAAGTCACATCGGGCCGTGGGTTGGACAGCACTGCTCTAGAATTTATTTTCCTTAAATTTACGATTTATATATCTGTTGTCATAAAAATTTGTCTTTCCACTGTTTTCCTAAGACTACAGATATTCGAGTACAAAGTAACCGGTTTCGACTTATTTCTACTTAAGAGGTAGTTAAATAATTAAGCGATTAGGGAATTAGAAACATAAATAAAATCCGGATGAAAGAGCCGAAATTTTACTTAAACAGAAGCTTAACCGAACCAATCTCTTGCCGAGTACAGTGGGGTCTGTTCTCTTCGTAATATTAGATGTAATAAAGACAGAAATTTCTCCAGTTCAATGAGAGTGACCGAAAAGTTGTAAATTTTGGAAATTTCCGCGAACACTCGGTCCTAAAACGAATTAGTTAGAAAACGAACGACGGACAATCTGTTAAGTCTAACATATTTAGATTTTTACAGCTATGGTGAGAAACGTTTAAAATCTACAACCCTGTCGCGTCCTTTGAGATATACTAGTAATGCGACAAAAGAGGCATTTGACATTGACCGGAATCGGCACCCTCGGGATTTGGCACGCACACACCTACCTGGACCGTCTCTGATTCCATTCATTAGCCACTCGTAGGGAGCTATTTCACTAAGTGGATTGTTTTAAGATTTAAAAAGTAAAGAATATTTTGTGAAGAAACGTACATAAAAATAACAAAGTTATATTTAATTATAAGTTTCTTTAAAAGTATATTCATACAATTGAAGAATTTTTTTTACTAAGCATGTATATTCATCACACATTTTGTTTTACTAAGTTTTTTTTTATAATTTTAATTTTAGCCCTTATATCGTGGCTAGTGATTCAAAAATTTAAAAAAGTTTTGGTTCAAGACCAATGCCTAAATTAAATATAAATACGTCGACAAAAAAATTTCGACATTTTGACGATAAAATTTCTGAGAATGACGATTCTTTCGTAAAATTGAAGCAATTTGGAAATCAAAGCGGAATAGAATTTAACATTGGTAGACAATATAAAATAAATATTGAAAATTATAACGAGATAATTATCTATTAATTTAGGTATATCTAAATTAATCGTGTTATGTTTTTTCTCAAAGCAAGAATTGGCATTTAGAGGGCGTAGGGAATTTATTGAATCTAATAATGGAGGTAATTATATTGAACTTTCTTATTTATTAAGTACGTCGGATAATCTATTAAAAATACATTTAAAGAAGTATACGGTTTTTACTGGCTTATCGAACGAACGAATACGAACGGGCCCTGACGCGCAATTAATTGATTGCCCCTATAAGTCGGCTTCTTACAGAAACACAGCTTCCATCATCAAATGTCACGGCACGCCACTGAAATTTTGGTGGTCAAAGGTCAACGGGGTATAGAAATTAAGAGGTCGTGTGTATCTCCAGTAGAGTCGAACTTATTTACAGTTTTTTTTATTAAACCCATCCCTACCTTCAAAATTAAACTTTGTATTTTATTTTTAAAAAAACCTTTTTCCATTTTATGATAAGAGATGGCACCACCAAGTGTGACTGGGAAAGTTAAGCAACTCGTTGCTGGATTTTTTATTAGTACCTATCTTCGATTCCCTGTTTCATAGAGTAAAGTAAACCACATTTAGGTCTGCTAGCAGATAAGAATTGCAGGAGATAGATGTCGGACACATGCACACTAAGTGTCCTCACAATTGCATGCATTGTATTCTGCTGGGCTATGTAGTATCAATCAATGGGTACCTCTGATCGTAGTCTAGTTTTATGTTTTTGTTCTTTTCCGCCTCGCGTACACTAAAAGGACTTTATATTTAATGACGTCTGTGGATTCGGCTGGGCTGCAACGAGCGGCCAGGTTTTCTAACTAAATATGCGCACACCTGTGCACAATCATAAATGGTTAGAAAACTTACCTCAAATAGAGTACTTTGTAAATAGGCATCATTCTGCTCAAAATGTGGAGGCTAATTTATGCATTTCCTGCCCTCTCGGCCATTGCTTGGCTGCGGGTGCGGTTGCCGTACGTACACAAATGGCAGTATGAAATTCGGCGTGGTCTCTGTGCCGTCCAGATCTTGAGCGATGGCAAGAAAGGGGTTTGTCCGAAAAGGAGTCAAAATTTTTGTCTGATCCTTTCCCTCCCCTTGTCATCTAGTGGTTCTGTTGCAGACCATGGATATACTTACAATGGGCATGACTTAGCACCCACACAGATTTAATGACAGTACTTACATAAATTTATATACTGTCAGTCACAGAGAAAAACAAACAGGTATGTTATAAGAATAAACTAGCTGTTTACTTAACAGAAACATTTTTGTCCAAATAAAAGGTCCAAACTTCAACAACTTGCGTGGCCTTTAACAGAACACAGAATAATTGCAGTGTTCTCAATGCAAGCCGAAGTCAGTACAAATAAAGGTAAAATATATTTATCCGTTAAACTCTGCTTTCCTTAAATAGTTGTATTCTTATAATGTACGAAATGATACCGAGCTTTAAAATAATTAGAAATTTCTGTAGAGAAATGTAACGGGGAAATTAAGTTTAGAGGACACCATTTTTGATCATTGGTAATTTTAATAATCCATTATCCCATCAAAAATTTTAACATTCTAGATGTTTTTAATATAAATTCTTTAATAAGGAACTGAAAATAATGGCACTACACGATCACAATCGATGTATCGTCTCGAGATCTCGTCATACGACACGTGGCATGATAATGGAATTAATTCGATTACTGGCCGAGTAATACTTAAGTGACTTAAAAATGACTAAATTAGATTTTAAAATACTTCGAGATTTCAGGAGACAAAATTTTCATAAAATTTGAAATGGGAAAATAGTTTGATATTTTCTAATTTGCTCTCCAAACTTCATAAAACACCCAGCTGATTAGAAGTTAAGAATACAATAATTAAATATATTTTTTATTACAATTAGAAAATGCAAAAAAAAGGATACTTTTCCATAAACGACGGCACGTAAGCACTGTGATTTTTAAACTGTACTTTATATGGAAGACTTTTTAACAATTCTTCATATTTTGTTAATGCTTCTTTACACACGTCGCCAATTGCCTAAATGAAGAACGAAATGAAATTTCTTAATACAATGGAAATATAATATGTACTTGTAAGTCCTGGACAGTTTTCAAATGTGTATTACGTGCAAACAGCATGCAATATTTAATTTGTGTTTTGTTGGTTTCTTTCAAATGCAACAATGTGTTTTACTGGCAAATGGTGTTTTTCGACGGCATTAGAAGAAAGAAAATGTGACACCCCACCCGTTTGAATTTGAATCTGGTATAAATACACTATAGCAATGTATATGGTGGGAATGGGACCACTCCCCCGCTATCCTCCTGTATCAAATAATTTATTTAAATAATATAGAAATCTTTAAAAATATTTTAATTATCATTTTGCTGCAGACCCACAATAAACTGTAAAGACTGCATCATCCATATCATTATAATGGTAACACCTTTCAATGGCCACCAATTTTACAGTGCAGAGTTATCGTGCAATATTCAGTATCAATGTGCCAAGGTGGCAAATGAAGTAGTGTGTCCCCTCTCTCTACAAGTTGTTAGCATTACTGTCACTTAAACTGACATTGTTTTGTAAGAATTTTTTTACCTAAACGAGGTCAAGGTCGGATGTCTAAGCTGGCAAGCTAATGGTTCCATTCTCGACGCTATCAAGAACTGCTGGAACATTATGGGCACAGGAATTGTTTTGCAGTTTCATTATTGTAGGTACTCAAGTCCATAAATAAACATTTTAGTAATTAAGAACATTGTTTTTATTGCTCTTTCTTGACCCAATCTTGCCAACCTCCGAGCAATGCCAGGTGCACACAGGTAATTTTACTATAATATGCAATTTTTACATAATTAAAAAAACTGTTCAGGACTATACGGACATTCTGTATATTACATTACTTACATGATTTAAGTATCTGCCATTGGGTTGCAACAATTCAAATGCCATACTAACAATAGTACGAATAAACTGCCACAATTCTCCTGTTCATAAAGATGAAAGGTTACTTTTTAAAAATTGGTGTTTTTTACTAATCAAAATAATTTATACCTTGTGGCGATGTAGCAATAGGAATATCTGTGAGATCGTTAATAACGTAATCAAATTTCTTTCCTTTCTGTGTGTACTCTCTCATAATTTTGATACAGTCGTCGACAATAACCTAGAAAGAAATTAACGTATAGTTTCTGTCTCGGTACAAAACTGAATGGCAAGTTTTTCAATACCTTGATTTATGTCAACGAACCAAACTATACCTCATAATTTTCACCTTTCAATTGATCAAGGGCATCACCGCATGCACCACGTAAATATTTTTTACATGCATCTATCACAACTTTATCAATGTGGAAAATATTAAGGAACGTAAAACAATTAATTTAAGATTAAAAAAGAAGTAGAGAGATAGAGAGAAAGGATATATCAACCATGGTTATAAATTTTGGTTTCTCTTTCAGAAGCTCATACAGAAGACCACCATCTCCACCACCAAGGATTAATATTTCCTTGTTACAGTAAGACAAATCACCACGTTTCATAAGACCGTGAGTATAGTTTATATCGCACTCGCCTAAATCTAAAATATGCAAGAAAAAATTTTGTTTTACTGTATATAAATTCTGACTAAACTTAATAGTTTCATTAAGAAAAAACAAAAACATTCTTATTAAACATTACTCACTTTGCAAATCGTCAAGAATCAAGCAATTTCCTAATGTCGGGGAATGAAGAATCTGGACACGTTGGTAGGGTGAAATGGCATCGAACACCACTTGGTCGAAATCATATTCTAAAATACGTTCGTCAGACGAGGTAAGGTATAACGGAATTCTACTTCCTCGCTTTAGCGGCGGTATCCTGACAAAGAAAGACTGACTGAACCTGTCGTGACCGTGTTTGCATTCCGTGAAGAAGGGAAACCGTGGTCGCATTCCGAGGTGAAGGGGAAACATCGGGAAAAGGAAACAATAAATAAGCAAAAATAAAGGGAAAACAATTGAAAAGCATAAATACTGAAACTTGTATAATATATAAATTACACTTTTCTTGGAAATAAGAAAAGTGTTTATTAAAAAGTTTATGAAGTAGATATAGATTAATGTGATTCAACTTATAATCTGTATTTGTGTTTGCATATTTAGAAATATATGACTAATCTACTGTACGTTATGTACTTCCAGCATTGACCAATTTCAAATAAATTTATTTAAAAACATAATTCGTTATTTTTTCCAACTACACAAGTTTCATTTTATGCAAACCAAATTATATGATGCAAAATCAGGATATAACAAAAATAAATTACACTTATGCAAAACAAAAATATATTAAGTTGCTGCACTAATATATCTGAGTGTAATGTATAACTTAGTACTATTTTGATAACAGTAATATAACCTAAATGAAGCTTCCTTATAATTTTTTAAAGTAAAAAAAGGGTATGAATTAATTTATGAAAAACGTTAACTTTTATAAGAAGTTTTCTTCTCTATTACACAATAAATAATTGTCATTAAATATAAGATATGCAAATTATTTATTATTTCGACTAGAAAAAGCTGATCCACTTAAGAGAAAATTAAGTCATGCTGCATTTTTTCCGTAAAAATCCAGTAATTAGTGGAAAAGCAGTTAAAAGAAAAATAAAATCAAAGTTTCCATAATTATAGTTTGAATTACACTGTTATTCAGCCAGTTTGTCATTATAGGCAAGTTCCAAAATGATTACAATAAGCAGATTCTACTGTATACACAAAATTTCAAATCTAAAATGTTATCTTCAGTATTAGAATAATAATAGAACACTAATGGTGCTCACAAATTATACCAAAAAGAATTATAATGATTATATTTATGAATGGAAATGCTAGTAATGAAATATTGATATGAACCAATAGAGGTATACTTCGCCTTACGTCGCTAATTGGTTCCAGGAGAGGCGACGTAAGTTGAAAAATGACGTAAGTCAAATTTATTTGTGTAGTTACGACGCAAGTCAAAACTACGGTGGAAAACGCCAATAATGAGCACATAAAGACCACTAAATAAGACGACAACACAGAAACACAGATGTTTTCATGTTTCGTTCTCTAGGATTTATAATGATTATACTTTTAACACTTTTCTAGTGATATTACAACTTCAATATTTGTGGCGGACGGATGTAAAGTCAAATAAAATGACTTAATAAAAATATCTGTTTACGTGTTTTTACGTTTTAATTATCTTCTTTACTCGCCATGTCCAATCACCAGGAACAAACTATTCTCCACAGCAGAGATGACCTTTCTTTAGAGGCTATGCCTCTGCCAAATTATGTAAAACAGTCTAAAACGTCCACTGGTGACAATCCCTTCACAATTTAAAATTATAAGGGATTGTCATCGGTGAACATTTTAGACTGTTTTACATAATTTGGCAGAGGCGTAGCCTCTAAAGCAGTGGTTCCCAACCGGTGTTCCGTAAGCATGTCCCAAGTGTTCCGCAGATTTAGTCGCAAATTGGAAAGTGTACAATCGTATTCGAGCCGCCGAATATCAAAAAATTAAAATCATAAAATTTTCATAAACTTAAATATATATGTACGACTCGTACTTATGGAGTGTACTATTGTTTCGAATAAGATAAAGGCAACGATAAAAACTGAATGAAATATGTAAAAAACATCAGGCACAAGTTTCCCATTAAAGTTATTTAGATATATTTTTTCCTGTCTTAGAACTGGCGTTAATAATATGAGTAGAGATTTTGAATTAAAACTGCTAAATTCTAATAAAATAACTGATGACAAGCTTATGTATTTCATATTAACTTAAGTAAGTGTTCCGCTAAAGAAAATTGCTCACAAAAGTGTTCCGCATCCTAGAAAAGGTTGGGAACCACTGGTCTAAAGAAAGGTCATCTCTGTTGTGGAGAATAGTTTGTTCCTGGTGATTGGACATGGTGAGTAAAGATATTTTTATTATCTGTTTACGTGTTTTTACGTTTTAATACTGTATTTCCGCCAGCCCTACTTCACAAAAAAATGACTTAAAACTTTATTTTTATTTTTCCCATATACTTTTTTGATAAACGACGTATAATCAAGAATGACATAACTTGAGGTATACCTGTATTTTTTCAAATTCCTTCACAAGATGTACTGTATAATGAATAATAGATTCCATTTACTATTAATGTAAGACAGTTTTTCTTATAAAATAGTTTTAAATCTTTCATAAAAATATACATTTAGTTTGAACAATTATTATTACTGTATTCAGGAAATTTATTACAGATAATCTGATTTAAAAATCATCGGTTAATTTGGACTCCAAGATTTTGAAACTATTTACATTGAAATATTATATGAAGAAAAAAGATTTAAATATTCAGACGTTAATGTAGTATGTGTATAAAATTTTTTGAGAGTTTTTAAGAATCTAATGTAAGCTTTATTCAAAATATTTACTACAGATATGCAAAACATAAAAAGAAAAAAAAACCAAATATATCCCGACTAAAAAAACAGCAGCAACTGCAACTAAATCAAGGATTGCAACATGCTATTATAAAGCATTCACAAGAACTCTGGATAATGTTTGGGAAGAGGATTAAAGAAAACGGTGCAGAACATGCTTAATATTGAAAACCATGCAGTCGAGTTAAAAATTTTCCGATTTTATACTCACCACTTACCTTCATTTATTTAATCATCTTAATACTTTAAAGAAAGTGTGATTTTTAAAAGTCTTTTTTTTTAATTGGTATAATAAAAGTTTACCTTGGGGGATTACTTTTATCATATTTAAAAGTGCAATCTAATTTTTTTATAGACTAGAAACAAAACTCACTTTTCTACTTGACTCTCCAAAAGTTCTTGTAGCTTTTTCCGAAGTCCTTCAAATTTCTGGACGGAAAATTATCTCTGTTATAATCTGCACACTGTATTTAAATAAATTAAATTTAAAAAAAAAAAAAAAAAAGCATACAATATCATTAAATATAACAGCATCTTGATCTCCTTCCACTGTTAAACTAATCAATCCACGCTTGTAAGTTTTTAGGGTACAGGTAACACTAATGTAATTAAAAAGAAAATAAGTAAAAACAAACAAACTAACTAAAACATTACTATAGAGAATGCACTTACCAATTATCGCTCGTTCCAAAAACGACAAATGATTCTTTACCGCTATCAAGAAAAATTTCTTGTAATCTTTTAAGGGAGTAAGTTTTAAGGATTTCTTCAATACTTTGGATAACAGATGATCTTTGTGCTAAGTATTTTGTGTAAATATAACATTAAAACAACTTTTTTTAAATTTTGCAAAATTATTATTAATAATAAAATGAAATAACTGAGTGATAAAATCAATAATAATACCTGAAGTAGACATTAAGGAGGGGTCCACGTGTATATCCAGCATTGCAGTCTTGACAGACATCGTGATTGTGAGATAGAGTCAGCCTCCGCAAACAAATCACCTAAAGCAAATAAAAAAAAATAACAAATATCTTTTTATTTACGATCGAAAATATATTATTAGATACCAAAGAATAAGAATTTTAAATGGAAGAAAAAAACAATAAATTTAAATGAAAAATACAGTATTTACATAAAGGGCTATTTAAAAATTCATTTACATTAACATACTATATCTACTTATAACTTTTTCTGAGACAAGACAGACTATCAACTGAAATGAAAGAAATACACATTTGAAAGTATTTAATACTTTCAAATTTAGCAATCAGTAATTTGCTAAATATAATCTATAAATATTTGATTACCAAACTTTCATTTTATATTGAAAGTTTATGAATCACAGATAATAGGAATATTACTAAGCATATATCACCACAATTGACATTTCTTTGTAATTAACTAAAGTCAACAAAATACATAAATGTCTGAGTCATCATTTTTCCACAAAAAGCTATATTTATTCCACAATGACTACATATTTGTTCATTTCACTTGGAATGTATTGACTGCAATTTTAGTTACAACAAACAACATAAAAAGGTTAATAAAAACAACCTTTAGCCATCCATCTTGAGATATAAAAATTACTATTCCTTTACTTGAAGATGATTTTTTTTTACCATCTGAGACATTTAGTAAAGATAGATTACAATGAATAAATATTGCTTTGATCATAATTATTTCAAACTCTTATAATTTTTCTTAGATATACATAGTTTAGTGTTATTGAGCTATTTCACTACAAACCACAGATACATTTTTCATTAAAAAAAATATAACAAATATTTTTGGCAATGAAGAAGAAAAAATAAACCTTCTATTGACAAGAACTCGAAGTAAGATGTAAGACTAGATATTATCCTATGAATTTTGATACTTAATAGTAGCAACTGAACCTTTCAATTTTAAAATATTTGAAATAAAACTGAAAGTTATAACTGCTTTATATACAAAACTACTTGAATTTATATATACTGTATTTACTTGCATATAAGACAAGGTTTTCGTTCATTTCTCACTGCTTCAAAATCCTAGGTCATCCTATACAAGCGAGCAAAGGATTCTTTGCATTTTTTGCAATAATTTCTGTGAACAGTGTCTATTTATCGTAAGCTGGCACCTACTGGAAACAAACTAAGATAAACAAAAGGGGGTTGTATCAGTTTAAACATACGTCCATCAATTAAAAACCACGTTGCATCTCATTTGTCTGCAGAAAATACTTCATCATTACTTATAAAATCATTAGTGAAATACAGGTCACATAACTAATATGAAATAACTACATTTATAATCATTGCTAAGTTGTTATTTTTAATGAATATTCATTCTAACCATTCTGAATCATTAAAAATAAACTTTTTCCAGTTATGCGCATTAGTGTTTTGATTTTGTTTTCCATTCATCACATTAAGGCAAACAACCATGTTTGTCTTAATATATGTGCATTTGATAATATTTTATTTGTGATTAAACAAAATAAATTTATTAATACAATTCTAATTTTTTCTTTATTTTGATCTTTAAAGTCACACCTCGTCCTACATGAGAGATTGTCTTATATGTGAGAAAATACAATACACACACACTACAAAAACTGCTTTATCAATTTGTAATTCTTTAAGTAAACATTTAATAAGTTGATATACTGCTAACCATAAAGAGAGATTTTTTGAAATAAATTTTATTACAATATTTTAGTATATACAAAACTTCTATGTATATTTTACAAGGGAAAAAGAAAATCTTTAAAACTCATTTCTTCTTTAATTAAACTGGAATATTTTTAAAAGCTAAATATTACCTAAAAATTTTTTCATTATCCATTAACCGTGTACAATTTTTTAGCAACTTTTAATCCCCCCTTAACTGTCGTGTATAGTACTTTTGGCAACATCCTTTAACTACATGTACAATGGTTTGCAAACCCAACATTGAAAAAATTACTTAAAAAAGCTTTGCAATTATTTTCTAACATGGTTTATTCAACTAACTAGTAAGCAGGCATATAAAAATAAATCCATATGTCAATAATAAAGTGCTAAAAATAGTTCAGGTAGACAAAGACTTCACCCTCTCCCTGCCTGTCATATACAATGATGTACTTTTTGCAACCCCTACCTACTGTCAAGTTTCCTTTTTATAAAAACTTTGATAATAAGTAATCGTCACAACGTAAAGAAAATTAATTATATCTTACTTTTAAATATATATTAAATAAATAATTTTTTAATTTAAATCATTTTATTTTTAGAACTTAATTTTTGATTAAATACTTTTTCAAAACAGATTACCACAACATCAAAAATTGCATTATTTAATGAAAGATGATAAATTATTATTCATTGCATCAACATATTATTTAAAAACAGAACTAACATGTAATAAAATATAATCAAAATACAGTTTTATTGATTTTCTAATTGCCACACACAGTGGAATCCTGTTTATTCAGATTATAAAATGCAATACCCATGTCAGAAAAATAGACACAAGTAAATCCTATAAATGCAAAAAAATCGAAAGAACTAAGATTTGTTTCCTATGAATCACCATATGACATTCATTGTTATGCATGCCAAGGGAGTGTTCTTTGAATTTACTTAAAAGATTAGATAAGGTTCAACAAGGATATTAATATTTTCAATTTTAAAAAATTGCTATTTTCTTTTTGAATGAAAATGCTGTGCTTCTCGGGGCAGTCAACGTGTTAATAAGTTTATTGTTTGTAACCTCACAAATTATTATTCACTCAAACCCTAAAGTTTCTATTATCTCCCCAAGTTTCACTCATCTTCAAACATTTGTGAAATAAAGTAAACACCATGAAAGTGACATCTAAAAGGAAAGAAAGTGGTTATTATAAAATAACATAAATAATATCAACAAGACTAACAGTATAGACTTTAACAAATTTTTCTGAATTTTCAGTCATCTGAATTGGACCCGGTCCGAATTGAGTTGGATAAACGGGGTTCCACTGTATATATAAATTTTTCTTTTTATATTTTTTGATGAAGAAATTGAAAACTAAGTACATGATGATTTAATTTATCATACATATGGCTTAATTTGGAATTGATTTGACTTTTATCCTAGATATATTGCAGTCAAAAATGCTGAAAATATGTAGGTGATAAAATTAAAGCCATATGATCTGTTGAATTATGCTACAATCAGGCTGTTAATAATTAAATACAGAGATAAGTAATAAAATTCCGGTTTATCAAAATAATAATTTTGATAACTTAAGTAGCAGTAGAAAAATAGTTGCTTAACACGTTAACTGCCATACGACATGCCGGCTGTCATACTAGTTAGGGCCTCGCAGAACCATCCGACTGCCGGCCATCGCTAAACCAATGTAGTTTCACTCAAGATTAAATTATCCTGGCTTCGTAAGACGTAGTTTTACATCCTAGTGGTGGCCTCTCGTGGACATCTATGAAGTTGATTTCTGATTGCTGGCTGTCGTCGTTTTTTTTAATAAAAAGCTATTTTATATCTAATAGTGTTTTTTTAATAGTGAATAGTTAAAAAAAAGGAAAAAATATCGAAAACTAGTTTAATATTTCTCTTTTGTTACATATAAAGTAAGTAATATTAAATATTTCACGGTCTTATAGTCTCCAGTTTCAGGCCATACGATGGCCAGTCATCGTTGATATATTTTTTTTATCTTCACTCTACCGACTGTTATATAATGACCCTTCTATTTATATCATAATAAAATATTAAATATCAAATTTTCTCATTGTGGCCTGAAAAAATGGAAAATATCACATTACAGTTAGCCTGATAAAACGCAAAATATCATATTACAGGTGGCAGTTAATGTGTTAATGCCAAATTAGGGCCACAATTTAGCATTAAGTCAACCCTACTACTATAGTTAAATTTAATAAAGGTGATATTTTTTATGGGCCTCTTGTGTCCCTTCAGATCTACTTAATTTATCTGCTAACCTCTTTTGGCAGCCCTAATAGCAGATATAGAATGATCATCTTACACTTTGACTAAAAATATTTATCAGAAGAAACCATTTGCTTTAAATCTATTGTCAATTCAAAAAAAAAATTTTTTTTTCAAAACCACAATGTTCCAAAATCAACAGTTATTGCTAGACCAGATTAGCTTAGCCAAGTATCCCAACAACTGTATATAGTAACTAAAATTTGTTAACTTCAGTTCTAAGCTAATTATATAAAACCTTGTTATACGCTGAAAAAAATAATCATAAACTTTACCTTCTGATATGAAAATACACATATTTGTATGTAAATATATTTTTGTCTTCTATTAATTATTCTTATCAATCTGTTACTGTATTTTACGGACTATAAGACGCACTTTTTTCTTCGAAAAATTGCCTCCAAAATTCAGCTGAGTCTTATAGGTATTTTTTTTAAAAAAATTGCTTAAAAATTAAGATGCATCTTATAGTCCGTAAAATACGGTAAATATTTGTAAACATCCTCTCATACATATACAGTACAGTAGACCCCACTATAACACAAGTTCATATAACACAGTGAAAAAATTGCAATCGTGTTCCTATAACACGCTAAAAGAGACTAGTATAACACGGTAAAACGTCATTGCCGACTCATGTTGCAACAGGATTGGTTGAATCTGGACCAATAGCAGACATTGCACAAACCGTTGTGTTTAAATGAGCAGCGGACCTACTAAAAACAATTTATTATTCAATGGCTATAAAAATTATATTTATATTAATGATGTCTCCAAAGTTAAGTTATTTTTCTGCAAAAAATTCGCTGATCAGAAAACACACCCGCCGTTCGATGAACCACTCCGTGACGAAAACAAGCTTAAGCAATGGCATCATCAAACGGTGCACACTCAGTAACTAATCCTACAATTTTTTGTTTATAGCATAGTTTATATGGATTATTCCCAAAAAATTATACGTGTTTTGGAAATGTTGAGTCAAATTAGTTTAGAATCGATTAATTTCATGGAAGAAAACCTTTCAAACAGCCATAGCCCCTAAACTGCAACGTGCTGGGCTGTGATTGGCTCATGTATTTAAGTGACTCGTACAACACAGAATTCATATAACACGGAACGTATCCACCGTGATATAGGGGGGTCTGCTGTATATATATTATAAATTATGCTGATTTATCATATAGTGAATATACATTACTGCAAGATAGTAAGGTATCATGCCAGTGTATTAGGATACTGGACACGAGATTTTTATAAATTTTTACTAATAAAATTTATTTATTTATTTATTTTCATTCTAAGAATGTCTAAATATAGTTTGAGCAGCACAGCTCAAATTGTATTGGTTTGTGGTCCACAAACCAGTACTGTGACCTCCAACCATTTAATAATAGGCTGTGATGAGATTTCACTTAAAATTAATAAAATCATTTAAATTATGAAATGTAATATATAAAAAAGTCTTAAATAATAAACACATGTTACTTTGGTTTTACTTTAAGTATTTAGTGGGCTGATGATCAAAAACCAGCCTAGAAAAATACTTCAAAAATAGCCCACAAATCTATTTTCCAAAATGATTAGTAAGAAAATATAACAAAATTTGGTTCTAATCAAGTCTAAAAAAAAAAAAAAAAAAAATGCATTCAAACTCTTTTTTCCATTGTATAATTATTTTTATTTAATTCCAGTGGTGTGTTATAGCTTCATAATGCCTACGCAAATCTGAACTCTGGCATCCCACATACAGTACCAACTTCAGACATTTTTCTTTGAGAAATTATTTTCTTATAAAAGATCGGTTTGGGCTCTCTGCGGGTGGAGACTTTATCCCGTTGGCAAAAAAGGCAATTGGCCAATGTGCTGCCATTTTAACTTCACAAAAATACCGATCCAGAAGGGATTAAAAAGAAAATCCAGTCCTCAAACAACGTTTGAAAAGCATGGCTGAAATGGTCAGAGTCAAAAGGCTGTGCGGACGCACCTCCCGTTATTTACGAAATTCCCTGAAAAGCCCATCATAAAACAGATTGCAACCAAATGTAATTTATGAGTTGCATGTTTTTAAAATCTTAGCCCTTTCTATGAATTTATGGCGAGTTAAGTGCTGGCCAGTAGTCAAAATTACATTTTTTTTTAATGTAACTAATTTCTAAAATTGGCATTGTTTCATACTATTTTCTATTGTTTATTTTAAACAATTACAAAAACTGTGTCATGTCTTGGGGACAATCAAAGGAAGTTGTGTAGATTGCACCCTATGGAGTTTCGTGACTGAGTAATATATATAACTCTGGACCAAGACGATTTCGACAATACCCTACTTTTGGACCGGAGACGAAAAATAAGATAGTTATCATATTTACGATTTCTTGCCTTTAAAATGACAAAGAATGCATTGTGAGAGTTTTCCACTAGGTGGTGTTTGACTGTTTCTGCTCCAGACGGACTTCTCCCGGAGGGGAGCCACCGGCAGGCTGCCCAGTGTTTAATGTCACTAGTTATTGATTCACGTGCTGGTTCTTGAACAAAAGAAAAAAAGGAAACGTATACTGAACTATAAGCAGTCCCACTTAATGGAATACTTTAAAATGGTGTAGAATGCATTGTGAAAGTTTTCCACTAAGTGAGACTGCTTGTAGTTCAGTATACGTTTCCTTTTTTTTTTCTTTTGTCAAGAACTACCACATGAATCAATAACTAGTGACATTAAACACTGGGCAGCCTGCCGGTGGCTCCCTTCCGGGAGAAGTCCGTCGGGAGCACGAACAGTCAAACACCACCTAGTGGAAAACTCTAAAATGGCAAATAATGCATTGTGAAAGGCAAGAAATCATAAATAAGATAGTTATCTTATTTTTCGTCTCCAGTCCAAAAGTAGGGTACTGTCGAACTCGTCTTGGTCCAGAGTTAAGATATATACTCAAAAGTCACGAAACTCCATAGGGTGCAATCTATACAACAGCTCAAATCAAAAATTTGGAGGCCTTGAACCTAAGCCCTACTAGCCCTTATATTATCAGTGATGGATTTATATACTATATTAGAATAGAGGAGACTTCTAAAGTCACCTCTACTATTTCTTATAACTACTATAATAAAGAAGTTTTAAGGGAAATAATTCATCAGAAAGTAGTCATAATATGAGTAATGTTTAGTTTAACAATGACCACCGAGAGGGCGCTGTTTTTAGTACTAATTTATTTGTTTTAAATAGGCTATATATATAATTTTTTTTGCATAATTTTAAAATCAAATATATTAAATAAATTTAAAATTCAAAAAGTAAAATTATTTTATATACAGTACTTTCGATTTTTCCCTCTTTAAGCCTATACAAACATGGAATAACTGTTTAATATTAATCCATTGTATCGGCCTTGGTTTTATTCCTTCTAATTGTAATAAATAGTAAAAGTTGGCCCGAATATAAATGCTAAATCTGTACTTAATGGAAGTAAGACGGGAGGGAAATCAACTTACTCCGGGTTAATAGCAGCACCATGCAGTTCTAAAAATTCTGACGAGGACGTCCTCTTGACCCAACAACCTGTCAATGGCAGACGAAGAAATCTCCTAAATGCTTAACGCCAGATGGCGCCTATTAAAATGGAAAATCATCTTAATTACCGCGCCCGTCCAATGATTAAATAAATTTTATCATCGCGCGAATTAATTTGACTAATACGAAATTTCTTAAAAATATACTTTTAAATAATCACTTACTGTTAATTGAAGTTTCACTTGAGTGGCCGCGCTTCCTTCTGAAGGGTCCCGATTACCCGCTGAAATTTTTATAATTAGTTACATTCATATAAAAACTGTTTTGGTGTATAACAATGAGTAGAATTTACAGCCAGAAATCAGATTTAGGAGTGGGCATCCCTGACACGTGTCCAGTAGTCTCCAAACAGAAAACATAACACAATATAGATTCCCGATGCCCCCGCGTACCCGACAGTTCGCGGGGCGAATAGCAAAATATCTCGAGTCAAGTGTACGTAAATCCATCCCCATTTATAGATTTAATTCTCAAATGCATTAGAAACGACTTAAATACACGTACACTTATGATATATTGATAAGTATTAAATACAGTTTCCATTGTTCCGCGCTGTATTTTGAGCGATGCAACTCCCTTTATTTACACGTGATTTATGTATTAGTAATTGAATTTATACAGTGTCATAATATAAAAATTATTGTATCAGCTTTGAGATCAACTGATTTCTACAGATATAGAAGGACGAGGGGATAAACGCCATACAATTTTACGCCTTTTGTTACGCACACTAATCCGATCCCCGTTCCAGTCAGGAATAAAATCATGGAGGCTAGAAGGGGCAAAATGAAAGATGTCGGCCTATCCTCTAGCCAAATTACTTTTATAGTTCTCAATTCTTTATTAGACTTAAAATAACCCGATAAAATCCGGCCGATTGTTCGGTTATTGATGCTCTCATACATATAATTAGTTTAAAAAAAAAAGCAGGATTAAAGCTATATTAGAAACAAAGGCATTAATTTGTGCCTAATCATTCCAGTTTAAATGATTCGTCATTAATCATCTTTGTCTCAAACTTAAAGTGACTATACACTAATGTATAGTCATAGTGAACTGTATAACTTGGGTTGTACCAGTACGTTCTTGGAATGAAGTTTGACCTTGTTTTTTTTATTCATTTCTCAAATGATTTTGACATTATATAGAATACAGTTATATAACACAAACTAAAGCAAGTTATTGTATAAAATTTGACATTCAAATGAGATCCAAGGGCCAACTATTGTAAATTCTACAGACAAGTTGACCTTTATGTTCTTATAATTCTGGCTTCAAAATTTAAGTTTTTTTCCATTTGTCAAGTACAAAATTGGATTTATAAAATGGAAGAATTTAGCTTACACTTTGCTCTCACCAATATCAGCAACACAACTAACTAATTAGGAAACTGCAATGTTTAATATTCCACTTAATTATAAATAAAAATCACTAAACAGTAAGAAAAAAAAACTTCAAAAGCTGCTAGTAAATGTAACCCATTTAATAAATTTAAGTTTTATGAAGGTATTTGACTTCCTCTTTAATTTAGATTTTTCCAGAAACTTTCGGCAAATACCACTTCGAAAGTCTGACTTATTTTGGTGTACAGTCACATAACTACCGATTAATTGTATTTAAAATTAGATTTAAACATTTGAATTTAATTAAAGTTATCATCAGCATTAAATATAAACATGCTAATTGTCACAACACTAAGGATACTTGTCTAATCTGAATTACATGAAAAAATATACTGCACATATTTAAAGGCTGCTAACACTTTACATATTTAGAGAGACAATTTTAAACTGTAGGATATGTTATTATGCAGCTATGTGTTGTGTACCATCCTCTATATCTAAACAAGTACCATTAGAGGTTACAATGTGCCACAATGAAATTTTATCCATTGTATGATGCACGAATGGGGGGTACCGACATTCTCTTGGTCATCGTTTCTGCTTTCGTCATTCTTATAACGACCAAGAGAATGTTGGTACCCCCCCCCATTCGTGCATCACACATGGATCAAATTTCACGTCCACATACCACACTTTGGAAACTAAGAATACAATCCACTGGTGCACACACTACTAGATCTAGAAAGAAACTTCATTTAAAAACAAAGCACAAACACAGAAGAACATTTTTAAAATTCTTTTAATTTTATAACATTTCAATTACATCCATATAATTTTTCTAATAATTTACTTCAACACTAAACCTAACCCAATGTAATTGTTTACTGTGATCTATAATAGCACTTCTATTTTCACTACATCTCAAACTGATACTTGGAAGACATTTTGTTGTTTGGAAGACAACAGCTTACTTTGGTCATATATCCATCAAATACATAAATATTTGAGACTATGGAATGTTAAAACATTAAAAACACCCATCCTTAACACTTCCCTCAACACTTTCCTTATAGAAAGTATGTGTAAATGATATTAAAATGGATTCCAACATCAAGCATTAACTGAAAAAAAATAATAAATTTGAGTGATCTATAATCAGTTTACTGTAAACTGTGCAAGAAACGAAGTAGTAAAGCGGCAATCTCATCACCATACACTACAAAATCTCTCTCCGCATTACCTGTCTCGTTATAGAAGCAAGAGTGTCTCATTAGAAATTTAGTCTCCGACAATTATTAGGTACACAGTCTCTTCACAAAGTTACAGCAAATCTGACTGTAGCAAGTTTAATCCATTACGGATTTTAAATTCGCACATCATTTAATATTGTTTCAAAATTTAATAATATCCAAATATTCTGCAGACGAAAAAGTATTAATATATAAATAAAAGAATGGCATATTAAACTTGGAGACAAACAATAAATCTTAGCTTCTTTCAAACTCTTGTGTCTTTATTCACATTCAAGGATAGAGTTAGGAGTTAATAGCCAGGTTGAGGCCGAAGTTTTAAACGTGTACGTCAGACGTTCGGCGTTGCTTTCCTGTAAGCCTAGAAGTTTGACAAAATGACGTTTGGAAAGTTGGTAGAATCACGTTTGACATTCCAAACTTTCCAAACGCCATTGTCAAACTTCTAGGCTTACAGGAAAGCGGCACTGAACGTCCGACGGCCGAAGTTTTAAACGTAGACTCGACCTCGCTAATCAATAAAATATTCACTTACTAAAAGTAAAGTGAACGATAATTGGTTAACTTCTAACTTCTGGTCCTTCGTTGTGAGTACAGCCAATAGTATCTGACAAGAAAGGTCCAAAATGACAAAGTAGCAGTTACCTACACGTAGAATGGCCGACGAGCAACGGTACATTTCATATTTTGGACCCTTCGTTTTAAAGTGCTTATTTCTTTCGAGTTTAAAGACTAATGTCAAATTAAAAATGTGACACACCAAAATTTAAACAGTATTTTTGTAGCATTCTAAATTAGTAATAAAACTAAATTAAGCAATATTTAAAAAAAACATTTCAGCAGTGTAGTTAATTAACACAAATGATATGCAGACAGAACATACCCGTTTCTTAGAATATTTGCATAACAGTGCCATGCATAATTTGACTAACAACTAAATTCTAAATAATTCATTTCTCTTCTTAAATTCATTAACAAAATTTGATCATTTTCATATATCATTTTTTAAAAAAGAATTAACATATAAAATTTTCATACTTAAAAGATAATAATAAAATATAAAGGTCGTCTATCACAATTAAAATTAATAAAAATCAGCGATAATTAAATAAGAGTTTAAAAATTACAATAATTATACTGTACGGAACAACATTAAATTTCTTTTTAAATAATAAAATTACATTAACTTATGATTTCTGCTATACAAGACGTTTTCGGATTCTCGATATCATCTTTACTTTGAATGAGTTTCAATTCCAACTGAGCGACAGTTGGAGATTGATTAGGACCGGAAGCTTCTGTAAAGATTTAAGAAAAATTAAAAATATGGGTATTGATTATTGATTCTTCTTAAAAATCTAACAAAAATACATCAAGAGATTATATAAATATATAAAAATAATTATTTGCATTTAGATTTTAATGCAAAATTCCAAATTAGATCTCTCTCTCTGTGTGCCATATCAGATTCCCGACGTCCGCGACACCCGGCGTAGGTTAGTAAGGTGGTTAATAATGCACAAAAGGTGTTTTTCTAGGGAAAGTTATACCTAGAGTGGTTTCCCGTTGCCATCTCTGGGGCACAATGTTATGTGAGGGAAAAATGCCTTCCGGGAGGTCTTGTAAGGGAAACTGGCTCCTATTCAGATGTTACAAACGTGGAGAAAACCCAGAAAACTCCACGTGGCCAGCCCGCCCGAGCACGGTGCAAACCCGCGACCGAACTCAGTGTTTAGTGACGGAACCGCTCGGCCACTGGTGGGCTCCAAAGTAGATAAGACAACAAATATTCTAATTTTTGAGTAAAGACACAAAACTATAGTAGCCCTTCATTACATAAATCATTCAGTTTTATATTTGAAGACCCAAAGAACTGCAATATAAAGTACTTTACGAAATAATTTGAAAAATTGTTACCAGTATATTTATAATGGCAAAGAAATATTACCTTATTCCAAATCATTGATGTTAAAACTATTTAATTAAATACAAACCATGAAAAAGCAAGTTAGCATAGAGAAAAATACTGATTCAGTTTTTTTTGTAGTGTGGTTATTTAATACAAGAGCAGTATCCAAAAAAGTTGGCACAAAAAAAAATATAGGTAGGTTGATTATATCACTTGGCATAACAACAACATTTATCACTCGCTCATTTTGTTTTTCTAAAGTTAACCTTATAAATCTCACTGTAAAGTCTTGGTCCGTTCTTTGTGAAAACAGTAACAAAATTTGTTTGCAAGTCATATGAATCATGCCGATCCAAAAGTCACATGGCATGTGCATGTTTCAGTGGATTAACAAACATGAAAGTTCAGGAAGTTTGTTTCCACCAGAGCCACTATCAAACTGTTGGTTAAGAAATTCAGGTGAAGGATAATGTACATGACAACAACGTTCTGGGAGACGCACCGAGAAAAAATGTTCAACGTGTAGAAACTGCAAGAACAGTCTCATCAACCAGAAGAATAAGCCAGGTGCTTACTGTGAGAATCATAATTATAGCAGTTAATTAGCATGAGAAATTACATTTATTTGTTACATGTTTACAAAAAAGGAAGATACAGCTGTCACTTTTTACAAAAAAGGGGAAAATCAAATTTTCCTTTCAAAGAGTTTATCTATCTTAAACCATCTGGATGTTTACTCCTCTGCACGTCCCTGCACATCCCATTTACAAAAACAAAAATTCTTTAACGCTATTGGTCAGAAAGTTCAATAAAAAAGGGGAAATTTCCCCCAATCTGGGAGTTCTCCAAAAAGGATTTCACTTGTGCTCCAAACCCCAAGTCTCTCGAAGCAAGATTAAACCCTGTGTGCCCAACAGTTCCCGCTTTGCTCATCCTCATCCTCCCCAAACTTCACTGTTGGTCTACAACATCGGCACTTCTTATCCAACACGAAAGAGACTGCTAACTCCATCTACTATCAAGGTACTATAAAGTTTTATTTTATGTAAACTCTCTCACACGGTTAGATACAGATCTAATATCTTTTTGTATCAATTTTATTCTCTATTATAATTTGTTCTTAATAAATTTTGTCTTGTTGATATAAAATGGACTTTTACTTGAGCTCAATTTTACACTGAAGTCTTGTCACGGATCTATGATCTCGCCCTCTCAGAAAACTTTATTAATTTAATCATTAGCATGTCTAACGCTCTAATAAGGCTGGTGTCAGGAAAAGCTGACAGGTAGATCTTATGAACTTCCTGTCCCCAAAATCAAATACTACTAAAACCCATCCTAGTGACCCTGCAGGCAGATCTTCCCAATCTGAAGCCAAACGAGTAAGAAAAACACCATTTCTTACCCACCGGATTCTCACATCACTAGCGAGATTGAGGCCGAAGGTTGACGTGAAAACGTATATGTTGGATATTCAGCGCTGTCTTCTTGTAAGCGTAGAAGTTTGATAATGGCGTTTGGAACATCGGTGGAATCATGTTCGATGTTCCAAATGCCACTGAAACTTGTACGCTTACAGGAAGACGGCGCTGAACGTCCGACGTAGACATTTTCATGTTGAAAACTTCAGCCTCAACCTTGCTACTGTTTCACAACAGACATTGTGAAGATCCTCCATTTTCAAACTTATGAAATGTTCATAGAATGTCTAGGTATTATATAAACTTGAAGGCTAAGGAATATGGGATTTGATGGTACTTCCACGTACGTTAATCCACTCAAACATGTGCAAACCACAGCAATTGTTGTCAGCATGTTGCACACAAACAAATTAGATACCATTTCACAAAATGGATTGAGACTAACTTTTAATATAAAGTGTGACTATAATGATAAATTATTTAAATAGCAAAAGATTTTATATCAAACTGCATTCAGGAGTTCACAGAAATTACTGCATAGATATTAGAGAATTCTCTATTTGGACATCCAAAATCATCACCTCAAGATAGAGACTCGCAGCTTCAGTTTATTGATCAAACAAATTAAAAATCTGGATTCAAAATATCGAAGAGACAGTTCACAGAAGGTTAAAAAACAAATCCAAAACATTGTTCTAAGAAAAATATAATGTAAACCACTAATATTTAAACATTATCATGTAAACAAAAACTTTCATTCTAATATGTTAAACAATCCCAAATTGAAGTTTCACTTAATAGCCAGGCACGTGGCTCTAACAAGCGTCAAACATGTCACGTAACAGGACTAAGTTGTATTGTTCTATATAAAAACAACATGAATTATGACATGTTTAAAGTATGCAAAATTTTAATTCCTGTTATCCATAAAAAAAAAAAACAGATTTTTAATCCTGATAATACATTATTTAAATTGATTTTAGAACTAGGATTAATTTTAAAATTTATTGCTCTAAAGAAAGATTTGAATAATATGTATTGTGTCCTAAAATCATAATGATTAAAAACAAGAATTAAAAAAGATTTTAAAAAAATCTTACCAACAGCCCACTTATAAGTTCTTTTTAAAATATCTTGAAGAGTGCTCATAGTTTTCTCACAGGCTTCCTGATTGTTAAATTATTTTGAAACTTCAAGAATAATATATATATATAAAAAAATTTTTAAAAAGTATTCACCTTTAAATTAAAATTAGATTTTGTTAGCCAAGCAGCCAAGAGTGCCGTATAAAGATCTCCGGTACCCAAGAAATTTGCAGGAATGCGAGAGATTTTCAACTTAACTGCCGTTCTCTTTCCATCTGAATGAAAAAAAAAATTTAATAGCAGTAATACCACAAATACAATAAATCAAAATCCAATTTTAACAAACACATCTAAAAACTAAATTTTCAGATTAGAATTTTTAGCCAAATTTCATGATTAAATTTTAAAAAATAGGCCCAATTCCGACCTAAAAAAAAATCTGGCTGCAGCACACTGGTGAAAATTTTTGAAGGGGTTATTGAATAATTTTGAAAAAAAAGCCCAAACAACAAGTATACATGTCAAAATTAAAACCTCTTTAAATTGATTTATTAGCGAGGTTGAGGCCAAAGTTTTAAATGCGAAAACATGTACATTGGACGTTCGGCAGTGCTTTCCCGCAAGCCTAGAAGTTTGGAATGTCAGTGGAATCGTGCTCGACATTCCAAATGCCATTGTCAAACTTCTAGGCTTACGGGAAAGTGGCGCCGAACGTCCGACGTACACATTTTCGCATTTAAAACTTCAGCCTCAACCTCGGTATTATATCAAATCAAAAACTTGTATAAACATATATAATATAATAAAAAAATATATACTCACAAGCAAAATTATGAGCACAACACCAGTTTATTTCATTTACAATGAAATTTTCTTTAAAAAGAAGATCAAATGTATCTATAATTGTCCATATTTATTTCAAATTATTTTAATTTAAAAATGGTGGAACATTGGGCAGGTCAAAGGCAATTATCATGCCACTTAAATGTAAATTAAGACTTAATATTAATTGCTTTTCTTGTGTAAAAAGAAAATTATTAAATTTAAATAAACTGTTGTTGTAACATGCTGTTATTTTAAGGAACAACAATACTGTTCTATTTAATTCACAAAAAATATAGACAAGAATTAAGTTAAGTAACATGTAATATAACAATAGAATGTTCATGAACAACTTTAAATCACGTGATTTTTTCCGCATAAATTCATGCCACGGAAATTCAATTGTAGGTTTGGGTGTCTGCAAGATAAAAAGGTTGAGAAAAACTGATCTAAACAATAGTAAAAATTCAATTTTACCTTGAATACAACTTCCCAAATTGAGTAGTTCATCTTTAGATGCCAAATCTGAGCTAGTTATAATGACTGTTTTGATTCCTCTGTCATGAAGTATTTGCATGGCTTTGAGTGCATCTTCCTCATTAGCAATTTTCATTCCTGTAAGTAATCTATTTAAAAATTTTAGACTGCAAGACAATTTGTTTTTTTAAATCATTTAAAAATAAGTATTAACTTACTCAGCCTCAAGTTGATTTGGTGTTACTACGTCGGCTAAGGGAGTCAAATTATCTCTGAATTCGGGCAGTAACTCCGAAGGAACGTACTGTTAAGAAAAAGAGATCAAAATAAATCTCTCTCCAATTTGCAAATATGTAAAAATATATAACCTACCATTTCTCCGTTATCTCCCATTACTGGATCGCACACTAGTATAAAAGTATAAAAAAAACATTAAATTGCAAGATTTTAATGCAAGTCAAAGTTGCAATTACTTACCATAGAGCAAATTGGGATTGATTTCTTTTAGTTGTTTAACAGTTTCTGTCACTTTTTGAAGAAAGGAGAGTGAACGAACATAGCCTGAAGTGCAAGTAAAACTATATCAGTTTGCCGAAAGTTATTAATAGAAATACAGTCAAACCGCAGTTTTCAAACAAATCAGTTCACAAACAGAATTTCAAACTTATAAACCAGTTGCTGTACGATAATTCTTGCCAAACAAGGTATTTGGCAAGAGTCGGCCACAGTTTAAAGACGTGCACACAGTCAACTCTACTTCCTATGTTAAAAATGTCGACGGCCCGAACAAAATCAACAGGGACTACCTATTCAGAAGTTAGTGGCACCAACATCATCTCACTTCATTACACATCGCAACGCAAATCATCTAGGTTAATATTTAAATTATATTTCAAATGGATATGCAGGAAAGATACTATTTTTTTTCGAAACATGCTGCAATTGATTATAAATTCAATGGTTTAATTCATGTTTAAAGGTGCTTAAGTCGAATTAATACTATATTATATATAATAAATTTGTTATTTATTTATATTACATTGCATTTGCAAGCATTTTTATGCACAAAATACAGGTATAAAGGTTAAAAGAAAAGGCTTTGTTTTGGGGATCAGGAATGGCTTACGTTCAGAAACCAAGATTTGACTGTATTAATTTATATTAAACAGAAGATCACCACTAATCTAATTATAAAAGTTTTTTACTAAAACATTGCATTATGGCATTCAGTTACTAAATTTAAACTTGTTGGATTTCCTTTCGCTAAATGACGTGGAATTATCACAGGTTATACTCTGAAGAAATTAAATTTACTTGAAAACATATTGTAAAAGCCAGTGTAAGCTGTGTTCTAGCAATTTCTGCAGATCGTATTTGATGTGAATTATCACAGAAAACTCTTACAGGGTATTTGAAAAGTTACTGTGCAGTAAGAAATTTTTGATGACACTTAAGTTATACATATGGCACTGTACGAGACCAATAAGTTTTACAATATATGAAATTTTCACTTTTTTTGGGTACAGGAAGTCTGAAAACATTGAGGTTTGCAACAAATCTGGAGGGTAAATTTTACGCTATTCCAATACTTTGCGCTATATACATAACATGCCAAGAAAGTAAAATGTAAAGTCACAAGCTGGAACATGCTTGTGAGAAAAATAATTTGTACCATATCGAGTTCAGAACAAACCTTAGTAATTGCTTGACTTCTATATTTTCAAAGTTCTGAATACAGAGGAACATTGAAGTAGCAATACCTCGGTTTTCGTTGATAATCCGTCTGAAATCAATTGGCAAAATCCGAAACTGACAGAAACCGAGGCAATTATTTTCATAACGAATCAATGTATATCCAATTAATTTGTTCTAGACACTCCAAAATACATACCAAAAACACATTTTATAGAGAATTAATATAGCGTTAAATACTAAAAGGAATAAGAAATTAATACAAAAGACTAATCTAAAGAAAAGCAATGGAATTGTTTGGCTAGAAGCACAGGGTAATGTGTTGTCGAAGCTAGTTGGACATGAGCTTCTAGCCTATATCACTCCGTGGTAAAGTGTGACGTAATTGTCATGTAATAATAGTTGTATGTTTGTCTCCTAAACACTATAAAGTGCAGACACTCGGCAATCTTCATCTTAAGTTTATTTCAGTTGACAAATGTCCAGTCCCTACAGTAACCACCGGGTGGTGGACCACAAGTCTGAACGACTGGCTTGTGGTCCACCACCCAAAGGTTACTTTAGGGACCGGACATTTGTCAACTGAAATAAAGATGAAGATTGCCAAGTGTCCGAGTGTCTGCACTTTATAGTGTTTAGGAGACAACAATAATTACAGACACTGTTTCAAACGCATTAAAAATAGTTGTATGTTGTTTATGATGGTTGTATCAAGGGGGAATAATGCCTTCTGGGAGGTCCGTTTAAGGGCAACTGGTCCCTATTCAAGCGTTACAGACGTGGAGAAAACCCAGAAGAATCCACACGGCCAGCCTGTCTTAGCGAGGTGCAAACCCACAACCAAACTCCCAGTGTTCGGGGAACAGAACCATTGGCCAATGGTGGGCAGTCAGGAGTAATGCTTACACAACAAGAAACAACACCACACTGAGCCAGAAAACAAGTGGGTTGCCCTTTGTTTTCACAAAATTAGCAGCAAGGTCACTTGGGCGCACTGACAAAATCCGAGACAAATTTCTCACAAAAAACAAATTGATGAAAACTGAAACCGACAATAACCGAAGTCAACAAAAACCATATCATTGGCCGTATACTGTGCTAATATATGGCCAATGATTAATAATTTTGAAATGGATTTTATATAAAGCTATTGCAAAATTACTTTTTTTTCTGTTTTTACTGATGATTCATCATATAGTCTATCATCTCCCATATTTCCCAACCTTTCTCATTAATATTCTTTTAGAGTATTAATATATCAGACTGTACACTTGCACCGATATTTTAATTGCAACAACAAGCACGATATCTTAATATAATACTATCAAAAATTATCATGCAAAATAGGAATATATTAAAAATAAATCATCAAGTGGCTAATCTTGTCAATAAAATAGATAAGTTTTTAGATTTTATAAAAATCTGAAACTTATTAATCTTGCAAAAAGTAACACACAAGATTTATTCCAATTTTGAAACTAATTTATGCAAAAAATCTATATATATTCATTTTATAAAAAATAATTGGGGGTTTTTGATTAAAGATCAAAACATCCAGTAACAAATTGCTTGACTTTCCCAATGAGAAGTTAAAATTGCATGTGGTGCTATCTGTTATTTTATTGTAAAAAAAAAAAAAAAAAACAACTCTCTCATTATTATTAATTATTATAAAATAGCAGAAAGTTTAATTTGGAAGGTAGAGAAGTTTTATAAAAAAATTACACACACTAGTAACAATAAAAAAAATGAGTAGAGTCTAACCCCACTTGAGATACATCAGTGAACCCTCTCTGTCCCTACTCCCTCAACCTTTAACCACCAAAATTTAATAGTGTCAATACTACTAATACGCAAACCTTCCAGCAAAATTTCAGAAATTTTTGACAGAATGGACCAACTTTTTTTTTGCACTTTGGCATTTTAAGGTTCCAAATTGTGTCTTTTGAATGACTACATACACCACACTACACACACACACACTGTGTTTGTGTGTATAGTCAGCCAAACATCAGTTTATATATATGTTACAGTAAAAACCCATTTTAACTAGTTGAAACTAGTTTTTACTGGATGTCATTGTTATAACTAGACTTTATTGCTAGTCAAAAATGAATATGAGTTAAAACTAGTTTTAACTAGACAAAAACGGGTTTTAACTGTAACATATATATACAGAGGGGAAGTAATATCCAGGAAAGTATTACAAGCATGTCTATTACATTTACAAATGAAGATCATGATGTAAGGAGCTCATATGGTTCTTTGTTTGATTTATGCAAAAGCCAATCCAATAAATTTTATATAACAGTTTTATAGAAAAGAAGATAAAATTGAGTGGTTTTCAAAACATTTATTGGGGAAAAATTATGAAAGGAAAACTCCATAAGTAAAACATTTTAATGACTCTTAAGCAGTAAACATAACTTTTTAAATCCTGACAGTTATCTATTATAAAAATTAATTGAATATTAATCTGAATTGATATTTTTTTGTTGAAAAGAAATCAGAGAAAAGATTTTAAAAAATTTATTTTCAGTAGCATTATTTCATTTTTGTTATATATATATATTTATATATATATATATATATATATATATATATATATAAACATAACAATTCAAATATTTCTAAAATAATAAAAATAACAACAACATTAAATAAACTTCTAGGAAATATTTGTTAAACTTGATACATTTTGTAAAAATTAATCTTTACAAAGATATTTTTCAAATACAAAACACTTTCATATTTACTATTAAAATGTACTTTGATCTAAAATGAGATAATACATTAAATGATGAGAAAGAAAATATTTAATGTTATTCGATATATATTGAAGTTTATCCATGAAATAATTTAAAATTTTAGAAAAACAATCTGGTTTCCATTTTTATAAACTTAACATTAAACAAAATCAAGGCAATATAAATACTCACCAGTTAAAAGATGTGTATAGTGATGTAAATTGTTTAATTTAAGACCCATAAATAATTCATCTAAATCTTCAGCATTTAAAACTTGACCCTTCCAATGTTTATATCCTAAAACAAAAATTCTTTAAATTAGTTATTTATGTACTCTTTGACAACTCATTTCTAACCTGGAAAACAAAATTTATTCAACAATTAGCAGTTAAAATTTTTACACTGTACTACAGTTCTTCCAATGTAGCTTACCACTTACTTAAACAGACAAAAACCACTTTCCAACCAGTCGTAAAGATAGACATGAAATAAATCATCTGTTTATCTTCGGGAAAAACTATCAGGAACACCCCTTTTAACATTAACTGAGCTAATTAACACTGGATTCATTGCCCGGTAAAGCGGATTTAATACAGCTTGTTAAGTAAGCCGACGACTTTGTTTTAAATGAAACGGGTTATGTCATTGGTTTGCTTAGCCAGCCAGCTGTATTATAACTGCTTCACCAGTCAATGCTCGTTGTTGCAAAACTGCAAAGCTAAATATATTTTCAGTATATATTTTAAAAGAAGTGTAATTTCTTCAATAAAGTACATGAAGTGCCAATTGAAAGTTTGTTCCTGTCCATAGCTTGCTTTGTTTATTTTGGAGAAGAATGAGAATAATACAGGAATGCAAGGGATAGGTGTGGAGCTGATATAGAAAAAAGAAAGCCGTAAATTAAATAGGAATGGGAACAGTACAGAAATTAAAGAGACAGGAATAATATGGAACGAAAAAAGCCGTTCAATGCCAAACCCTAATTGGGACTCAACTAAAAACAATAACCAAGATGTTATTATAATAAGTAGATTCTACAATAGGAAATGATTTGTGGCATTAATAGTATTTATAAACAAAAGTAATTTGACCTTGAAGAAGTCTAAGTTTACTTAATGTTTTAACTTTAAGTACAATAAAATGTTTGAAAGAACAATAGAATCCTAGAATTGACATAAATTTATTTCATTTATAGATATAATATGCTCTCAACATTCTGGTATTAAGTAACTTTCATACAATTAAATATATAAAACTTTAGAAGTATTGAGGGGGAAAAAAATGTATACTTGATTTAAGTGTTCTGTTAACTTTGTTAACATTCAAATATTTGTATGAAATCTCTAACAGGAGAGGAATAAAGTTCATATTTACACTATTTCTGTTGTTGATAACATCTTTAAAATTCGACAATTTCAATATTAAAATTAAAAATAGGTATAAGATGATATATATGCGCATTCATTAAGAATCTGTAATAGATATACCATACGAAAATGATCAACTGGGCCTGAATAAAGAATACATAGGAGTCACTAACAGAGCCTTAAACAAAAGACTAAAAGAACACATGTATGACATTAGTAAAGAACATTGCACTACCACCTTATCAAGAATGGCACAAGCGGAGGGATCACTAATTAATTGGAATGAAGCCAAAGTTATCAAACAAGTACGCTCACCATCGTTAGCATTAACCATGGAAAAATTTGAAATATACAGATCAGGGACAACAGGTAGATGTTTGAATTATAAAGACGCAACGAATTTGCCAACTGCGTGGAAATACATGATTGACAAACACCCCATTTAATCGAGCTTACAACGTATCCTCATCCCGTATAGAATATAGATATATATTATGTCAACATACATCCCAGATCAATACGTTTATTTAATTAATTTTATTAATGTTTTTATTATTGTTTATATTTTATATTTTACATGGAATGTTCCAACGGTTTTTTAAAATTTTGAAATATCGTGCGCATATACATTCGATCCTGCACGAGATAACATTCCAAAAGTAAAAATTGCTTGAAGATGACCTGTGGAACAGGTGGAATTAATAATTTCTCAGAAGTATAAGGTGTCTGAGTAGTAAAATTTTAAACTCTGAGCATTTATTCAAGTCTGTAATAGATTTATATAAGCAATAAGCAAGCTTTAAAGACAACTTTTACAATTAAATATATTTTAATATTGTGTATTATTCAGATAATCCATTGTATGCTTTACAAGAAGAATTTCCTTTTCTAACAAATTATAAAAAATTTAATAGACTATAATTAAAAATTATTAAATTATAAAGAAAAATTACATTCCAATTCTCAACAAAAAGTTTATACATTCTAAAATAATTCTAGTAAAGAGAGTTAAACTTCATCATGATGAATACAATATCCAGAAGATAATTTACTGGCAATTTTAAAAAGAAAAAAATGTTATTAAGTTATACATAATTTGGTAAAAGAAAATTCGCTGTTTGTAAAAATAAGCAAGATTTTGGTTTTTAATTATAGTTGTTATTTATTGCAATTCATTTCCTATTAATATGCACTTATTTCACAAGAAAATCTTTGTATTTTATTTAAAATAGCTATGTATGTCCAGTGTTGCTCGGGCTTTTGGGGGTGGGGATGGGAGAGGTAGAGTTAGAAGAGGGCAATAAAAATAATGATGTTAGTAACTTAAAATGTACATTTATTGACCTCTGTATTTACAACAACAAAACTGCAAAAACACAAATAATTGCTCAGGCTAAAGTATCCCAACATGGTTGTCCCATAGACTTAACATTGGACATTTGCCACACCTGAACTATTGAATCTTTCTCAAATCTCTTTTCAGCAGTATCATCTACAGGGTAAGTGCTTTAATTTGATACCCAACCATATTTTTAACCCCCAGCCATTTAAATCAAACTAAATCAGTCAAACTAAAAGCCTCTAAATCAGTGGTGTACCAACTATTTTCATTTCCAACCCCAATTTTGTGCAAAATTTTGTCACAACCCCAGGTAGACAGTAGACTTTTTTAATCGTCAATGTAGTTAAAGTGAAATTCTTTCTGGCATTTGTGCTTATGTTTCTGCCTTATTAGAGATCTGAATAAAACACAATTTCATGAAATTTGGCGACCCCGAAAAATTTTCATGCAATTCCTCTGGGATCGCAACCCATGGTTTGCACACCATTCCTGTAAATTAATACATAGAGAACTTTGTAAATCTATACCCATAACGTAAGTATTCAAATTATTTTACTTTATTTTATGTATACTAGAAGTGGCTAAAGGGGTGCTGAAATATATTTTGAAATATCTTTTCTCTGCAAGCTTTCAGATAATTTTGAGAATTTCAAAACAGCACTTCTAACATCCAAAAAGTTTCACTTGACGACGACTTTATTTCACTTATATATAATAGTAAATTAAGCGAATCAAGTCATCGTCAATTGAAACCTTTCGTACGTTAGAAGTGCTGTTTTGAAATGCTCAAACTCGCCTGAAAGTCTACAGAGAAAAGAAAGAAGTCATTTTACATATTAGCAGTGGCGTGCCGTGACATTTGATGATAGGGAAGCTGTGTTTCTGTAAGAAGCAGACTTACAGGGACAATCAATTAACTGCGCGTCAGGGCTCGTTCCTATTCGTTAGTTCGATAAGCCAGTAAAAACCGTATACTTCTTTAAATGTATATTTAATAGATTATCTGACGTACTTAATAAATAACAGAGGTAATTATATTGAACTTTCTTATTAGATTCAATAAATTCCCTATGCCGTCTAAATGCCAATTCTTGCTTTGAGAAAAAACATATAACATTTATTAATTTAGACATATCTGTTAATCGTAATTATCTCGTTATAATAAGGGTGGCCGAATATCTAGCAGGCGGCTAACAGCCCAGAACCGCTCCGGGATATAAAATTGGATGCTTTATGCGTGTGTTGCTTCTACCGGCTAATCCGGGTGAGGTTGGTGCTCTGTAAACCGCATGTGCCAATGCCTATATAATCTGGCTGATTTGAAACTGACCCGGTTTCGACACTCCTTCCGCCACCGAATTATTCGAATATACAATAGCAATCTTATCGTTTTTTTCACACGTAGTATAGAAATTTGTAAAAGATACATAATGAGGTTATAATAAAATATTAATTTTAATTAATTAAAAGTACGTTAAAATATGAAAATTTATATTTTATAAAATACAAGGGAAGGTCATTGGTAGGTGGAAGCGGCGCTTCCATCGCTTCCAATGACGGCACGCCACTGCATATTAGACAAATGTTTTATAATTAACCTGAGTAAAAGTCCAGATAATTTATCTAGAATAGAAAATTATGGAAACAAATTTAGAAAAATATATATATTAATTTGTTTTAATTAGGAAACTAGTTATGTAACAGGAATTAAATTAATATTGCAACTCTACAGAAAATTCTAGGTAAAATTACAGCTCTGAATGAGGGAGGGGTTTTGACCCAATCTCACATTTTTGACCCTCCAGAGGACCGAAAACAATGTCAAATTTCTCACCTGTATGATTAGAAAACTGAACAGAGTTAACTGCATCCACTTCGAAGCCTAAAACCTAAAAATAAATAGCAATTAAAAAAAATCTATATATAGCAAAATCTTGAAATTAATCCATAATAATTAATCGCTTACTTGCAGAGGAAAAGTAGCGCTTTTGTTACCAACGTAACCCGAAACAACATGACTCTGTATGGATAAAACTCGATAGTTTTCTCTGTCCATTTTTAAACTAACACCGGCACCAAAAACACGTGTTTATAAGTTAAATTCGGCAATAGTCTCGTGACTTCGTTCACCAATGAGCCTCTTGCGGCAAACAACAGTACTTCCGGTTTAAAAACTACAACCGCAGCGCCCCTACGACAAAAAAAAAAAAAAAAACAATTAATTTATTTAATTAAAAGAAGGAAGTAAATCCAGAAAACATTTTAATTAAAATTCAAATATATTGGAATTTAATTATTTTTCTATATTAAATTAACTTTTTTTTATTACTTTAATAAATTGGAAGTGATAATGGAAATATTGGGAGCTGGGGTCATGTGTCATATCCCAAGTGAGATCAGATTTAATACAGATTTTACACCTTATTGACATTTAAAATTTTTAAAACTTATCCCTATTTCAAAAAGTACGGCTTTTCCTTTTTATAAGAATTAATAACATAAATATTATTTTTTTAAATAAAATATTATAACAGATGTCAGCCAATCGCTCTGGGAAACCCGAGATTAAATCTGGGAGAGTAACCCCAGAAATTTTTCATAGAGTTCTGTCCCGAATATTTTTGGTCCTGTGAAGCCAAACTCAAGATGGGATTAAAGATTGGTTTATTTGTTTACGGCAACGTGGGCGATCTGTCGAGGAGGATACCATCCGGGAAGACTTTCTAAAAGAAACCACGCTTATTTAGGTGTGAAGAAATCCCGGAAAACTCCACATGGCTGGTCCTTGGCCAGGCACAAATCCACGACCTACTAAAGGTTTTATCCATTCGGCCACTGATAGATTTGAGTGATAAGGAACGAAGCCCGATATATCCGGGATGCCTCCCAAAAAATTCCTACTTTTTCGACCCGTCCGGATTCGTTTCCAAGTATCCCAGAGAGGGAGTGCCATTTTCCGCTTGGCCATCCGAATTTTATCAATATAGTATGGATCAAGCAATCTTTTCTTATGCAAGTTGCAATAGCGCCTTCTCCATTAGGGTCATTAAGCCCGGGCCTAGGGACACATAAAGTCAAGTAATAATAATAACAATGGATAAATAATTTGTAATAGAAACAATTTATAAAGGAATTGATACAAATTAAAAGTTTAAGTATAAATAAAATAAAACATCAGTTGAGTCATATTAAAGTATAGATATATTTTGCGTGCACAGAGACGGGTTTCTAATAGCAGTGTCCTTTGCTTCTTGAAAACATCTGTAAAAATGCCATTATTGAAGAATCAAATTTATAAAATACAATTATGCCACACACAAATGGAACTATTTGTTTGAGGTGTGTCTGTAAATTGTGAGTCTATGGATGCCATATTTCTAAATACACCACTGATTAGTTGAATTAAAATGAACGAGTTGTGTATCTTTTTCCTCACGAGAGGTTAGTATCCTAATTGTAATTCGAATTATTTTCATTTCCACTAGGTTGCATTTTCTTTTTTTTTTAATTTTATGTTCATTAAAAGGGTCCTTTTTAAATCATACACATTGTGGGTTCTCCAGGCTAACATGGGGTGGCAGGGTAATGAGAGAAAGGGATCCGACATATCCGGAAGAAATTACCATTAAAAATTTCTGGGGTTCGATCGTGGATCCAGTAGAATGTAGGCTGATACCCTAACTCTACCCATCATTATCTTATCATCATCATAATCATCAGGCAAAGGAAAGATGTTTCTAAGTTGTTTTTTTTTTTTTTTTGTGGAAGAGGGGTTTTCTTTCTCTCGTCACTTTTTCACGTTGTTTTTGGAATTTGTTACTTAGAAAGTTGGCAATTTTAGAACCGACTCGATTCTCAATTGAAAAGTCAGCGTTTTTTAAAAAACCTTTTCTGCCCTGTGGGCGTTAAGAGGGCCTTTTTAGCAAACCCATATTAGGTTCGTCCAGGTCCACAATAGAGCGCCGGGTGGTGAGAGACAGCACCTGACATATCCAAACAATGCCTGGAAATTTTGGTCCTTCCGGATTGCATCCCAGATTTCCTAGAGCGGTAAGCTGCCGCTAGGACGTCTGGTCACCTTAGTTATAAAACACCTTTTCACATCTATTTTCACTGTAAGATAATTTTGAATATGTAACCAGAATAATTCAATTTCTCTGGTCATATATTTAAAAAATTATAATATTTTTCTTTCGGACGAATAAACAGCAGTATGCAATCTGCGATTCATACTATTATTAATACTAGTTAAGAAATAATTTCTGTTAAGAATAGAAATTTTATTATTCCCTGCTATTATACTTTCATTTCTTTAACGGCGTTTACGGCTTCCAATGATTTATTTCCTTTTTTTAGTGATTTTTAGAGATTAGAAGTAAATATTAGTCCATCGAATTAATATAACGGTGTGAATTATCGCTGTACTGTACCTCTGTAGAGCTTCTGGTAATAAAATTAATGCATATAATACATTAGAGATAAATTTAGTAGAAACTGTTTAGACGATGAAATGAAAGTAGATTGATCAGATTTTGTACAGTTTTCATTTTTAGCAGGATGTTGAAAATGATTGCATAGACCCAAAATTTGCCGAACAACAGATACCGATCTAAACGAAGCAGGTACTGTACGTACATACATACATATCCTCATTCTCATGATCCAAAAAAGGATGAGCAGTAGGCAAAGAAGACTACAATCTTATAAACTATCCATTCAACAAATTTTTCCACACTTTCCTGTCCAGACATACCTCATTTGCTTCAAACACACTCGTGCTCTTCTAGCACACTTCCTCACATTCTCTTTCTGATTCAACACCTTACGTTGTTCAGACACTCATCCACTTGTTCCAACCAAGACTTTCTCGGCCTTTCTCTACTGTGTTTCCCATTCACCCTTTCCATGTATATTCTTTTCAACAGTTCATCTCCTTTCATTCTTTCAACATGGCTGAACCATCGTAGGGTAGCTGCCCATCTTATTCCCAATACTCGTCCAATCTTTCTAAATTCTGCTCTTAAATCCCTTGCACACGATTCAGTTTTTTGGAGATTGGTGATATAGAGAGTAGGCCTATAGTTTATCCATAAATATTTGAAAATGGTTAATGCCGTTTACTTCTGCTAAGCATCGCAAACAGATAACTCGATGCGACAGATTACACAGCGTTACGTAATTAGATTTAGATATTTCTTGATTAATAATTGTTTAGCAACACTTGACTTTAATTAAATCCAAAGGTCGCGTTAAAAAACGAACGAGGAAACAGATTCCCCCAAAGAAAAATGTCTGAAGTCACTGTACATGGGACTCCCTAATTCAATTTTGTCCGGTCCCCATTAAGCTATAAAGCGCCACTGCATAATAAGCTGTTCCAAAAACTTTTAGCACAAATAAAACATCATAATTTTTCTGAATGGCAAATAATCCATGGAGAAGTCTTGGTTTTTTCTTTCTTTCTTTGTTTTCCTTCGGCCCACATGTCAGCTATCTAAATAGTATTCCAAATTACTTTTGATTCTTGGACATTGTCACCACTTCAGGACGTTGATGGTACAGGAATAGATTGTTATAAGCTCATTATTATTTCGGGGGGGTTGTTATGTATTTGTTATGTATGTAAACCTCCAGGGGGTAACCCACACCGAATTGCCCCTTGACCTAGTTAGGCGACCCCACACCTCGGACCTTGTCTTTCTCGTGTTTCTTTGTCTTCGGGCAGTCGTGCGTTAGCTGTTGTAACACTTAGACCTGGAGGCACAAATGTTACGTTGTATTATCACACAGTTTCTATTATAATAAAGTTACTTATATACGTTAACAGTAATCGTTTATTTTACGGACACGACAGGGGACTCGTCCCTCACCACCCGGCCGCCCCATTGTGGGCCTGGCCGAATCCATAATGGGTTTTCGAAAAGAGGATGAGATGTCAAGAAAACAATACAAAAAAATTGAAATTTATTTATACTGTTAGGTCCCCGTTCTAAGAATTACTTTACTATTAACAAATAATAGGTTGATTTGTTAATAACATTAAAACCAGGCCGAAATGCATTTTAGGGATATATATATATATATATAAGGCATTAATAGTTTCATATACATGATTATCCTTTCATTGTACGTAATAATACTCTATGTATGTGTAATACAGTATATCTGTATTGTATTAAATTACTTTACTGTTATCAATATCAGTAGCGCGTTATAGCTTCATGGGGCTCGCGTAAATTTGAATTAATCCTCCATCCAATTATTTTTTGCCACGACAAAAAGAAATATAAGAAATTAAAAATAAAATTCAAATATGTTTTTCCTATTTAAAAAATCCTTCACCTTTAATATAGTACAAAACAATGGAAAAAAATTGTAAATATTAATAACAGTTTCGTATGTCGGACGTCAGATGTCACTGTAGTTCGTTCAATTGATCATGTCAAAATGGCTACTGCTAACTTCGTTTTGTCTGACGATCCATCGACAGGAGATGTCAGCGATTCCCTTTTCAGTAATTTTTACGCCGAGGTAAGTATATGTATTTTCGACGAGTCTGCGTAATTTACTGGTGAAATGATAACGTTGTTTTCCTTCCGTATTCGAACATACAGCAGATTCAGTCAGCATCACCTGCATTATACTCGTGTTGACGGTTATCATTCAAACGAGATGTCAGTATTAGGGACGGAATTATCATTATTTTTAATATTATTTACATGCAATGTCAGTTGATTGCCTTATTAAACGTATACAACAGTAATTACTGGCTTAGTATGTTGTTTGTATGCTTTATTTATGTGTGGAAGGGAAATATTCATTATTCTGTATGCAGATGTTGAAAAGAAAAGTTTTCTAGAATTACATGTAAAATCATTTGTAATTAAAGAAGTACACGGGTTCTGTACAATCCTATTGGTGCAATTACACCTTAATGAGACGATTGGAATCTTATTGTGGCTGTAGACCGTATCCATAGGAGTAAAAAAGTCAAAGGAACCATACCTCTGCGTGTGACCCTTTGCAAGATATGGCCCCTCGAAATCGTCCTGCTTCCGGGATGCACGCGATCGGAAGTTGTGTCACCCCGCCGAGATTGCATTTAATTATTTAGCCTGCGGCATTAATTATGCTGGCACTTGATTGTTCATGGAGTAAATTATGTTATATAGTTTTAGGGGGTGTGAGCTATCACTTGTGTCAAATTGATGACTCCGCGTGGAGCATTGGTCGAGACGAGTGATAGAGAGCCTTGACCAATTCAGAGCAGGGAGAGTAACAGTAGTTCTGGTACATGGTAAAAACTGGCCTTTGGAGGCAAATGTTTCTAATATAACTGACAAGTTATAATTAGACCAGATGGCTACGGTTCAGGTGTCAGTCTATCACTCTGGGATGTGGGTTTGAAACCAGGCAGTCGAGAAATACCCAGGAATTTTTCGGGGTGGTCTATCTGTCCTAAATATATTGGGCTCCAGTCTTTACTACCCAGCCTTTCCATTATGGGTCTGGTTGAACTGACAATGGGTATGATTAAAAAGGACTCTTAGTGTAAACAGAACAGAAAGAATTACAATATATATATAAATAATAAAATAAAATGTATTTAGAGAAAAATGGCATTTACAACGTTATGGCATTGCACACGTCATATACAAGGTATATGTTAATCATATAGCCATATTCTTATTGCGCTAAAATATGGTTGCTTAAATATAAAATAGACATATTATAACTTGATAAGAATCTGATTGTATCATTTAATTAAAATATTTATAGTTTAATTTTTAAAATTCTTTTCTATAATATTTTAAAGAAGTCATAAGACATCTAGCGCATTATTTGTTTTTAGAAACATCTACCCATGGGTAGAAACCATTTAGCATAAACACATGCAGGGCATCATCTGTTACTGTTCAATGTAATGAAAATGAATATGCTTTTAACCACATGCCGCAAGTAATATATGGGAACACATATATTTTCACTGTATTGAAAACAGTGAAAATATCAAGATGAAAGTTTTAAGGCTGCAGCTTGAGTATCTTGGATTCATCAAATGTCTTATGATTAATGTGTAAAGACATTTCTAAAGAATTTACTATACATAGAATAAAATTTGGAACTAGACAAGAAATACATAAGCAGTAGATAATATGGAGTAGTAGGAAAATAAAGGTAAATAACACATAATATATTTAAAAAAAAAATTTAATATAAAAATGCTAATAATTTGAATACCTAAACGGCTGTTTTTAATTTCTTAAAGTTTTTTTTTTTATATTTTACCAAGAAATAAGGCTCAAATTAATGTTTTGTTGATTATCATCATTGCAGAATTGAAACATTGATAATTTGTTTCAAAATATTTGGTAGTGTTTAACTTATCAAAATGATACTATTTTTATAAAGCCCAATTAAAGTCTAATTATATCATTTGTTTATTACTATATGTCAGGCTGATTTATATGTAATGCTACTTACATTTATCATTCTGCTAAATGACAGAGGTCCCATAAGATTATAATGGAACTGCAAAGCTAACTATACTTTTTTATGATTAGATAAGTATTTATGTATCTAATATTTCATTGTGTTATATATAACTTACACGAGTAGTAGACTATACTATATAAGTTTGTCTAAGTACACTCGAGATGTTTGCTTAATGATGAAGCTGCTTAATCAAGTGGCAGATAGGTGTAAAATATACCATGTTGAGAAAAGCTTAAAGTTTACTGAGTGCCATGGAGGGCCATGATTAGTTTTATCTTCTAAATTAATTTGTCTGGAAGCAAAGATCCGACAGAGGTCTAGATAGTGTAACTGGCAATGCACACGGTAAGCAGGAGTTGTGGGTTCCTCCTCTTTCAAAATATTCTAAATTAAATTAATTAATTTCTGATTATTAAACTTAATACAGTAAGTCAGCTTAGCTACCTACTTTTAGTCCAAAATACATGTCTTATATATCTAATACTATACCAATATTCTTTATAGTCTAATAGCCACATTATAGTCTGATTAAAACCTGGCAGTATAATTTGTTCATTGATACTATCTTTATTAAATAAATATAAATATGTATGCACATTAAACATAACATCATATATAATTGAATTTATAGTTAAATTATAAAATATAACAAATAATACACCAGCACAGTTTTTTTTTTGTTAGTACATATTAAAGAAAAATATGATAACCTAAGTAAAATTAAAGTCTTGTTTATGTTATATGTTAAAGTATATAATTCTTTATCTTTTTTGCATATGCAATCGTGAAATTTTATGCGTATCCCAATATAAAAGAGAACATCTTGTTGAATATGATGACTCCTGGGGGTAACACTTTTTCTGTTTATTATAGATGCAGTTGTCTACAGCAGGGATGGCAAACCTTTTTGAGTCTGTGTGCCACATAGTAAGCATATTAAGCATACTTATGTTTAAAAATGTTTATGCATACAGAAGTTTCAGACTTGGAGTAACTATATTTAAATTTGGCCGAGCGGTCAAAGTGGTAGCTTATCACTCTTGTGGACCCGAGTCCAAATCCGGACGGATTGAAAAAGCCTCAGAAAATTTTAGATGGTGATCCATTCCTCACCACTCGGCTGTCCCATTGTGGGCTTGCTAGATAAAAAAGCCCTCTTAGTGCCCACAGGGCAAAAAGAGTTTTAAAAAACTATATTTAAATAAATAAAATAATGTGCTGTAATTAGAGTAAATGTAAAGAAGCTGGCTGAAAAAGATGATAAACCGAAATAGTATAATACGTTATGTGCCACAGGTTTGCCACCTCTGGTCTACAGTATTTATTTGAATTAACTGTTTCCTTCTTCTTGATTAGTTCATAATAAATAAATTTATCAAACACAAAACGTAATCTATTTAGATAATACAAATGAAATCATATCAAAAATGCATTATTAGTAAGTACCATTAAATACATCATGTAAAAAGTAATCAAATATCACAATGATACATTGTTATAAGTTACTAGATAAATTAAATTATACTTTATAACAAATCAGCTAAGTAATGTTCGAGGCAATGCTCAAATAGCCCTGAATATTATGGAAATAACTGCGACGACTAATACCTGCATTAGTTTGAAATTTTAAAGGTTCGAGAGGATGCTATATCATGATTTGACTGTATTTAATTCTATTAATTAAATCACTAATCTAAATATTGAAAAGATTGTTTATTTCTGCCTCAACCAGTTCTTTTATGAGAATTTCTTCTCTTAAAAGACTCTTAGGCAGAATAATTGAGACAGAAATAAAAGATGTCAATAAAATTGGTATAATTATTTATTCTTTAATGCATTACTTGACATTTGAGAACTTTGTTAAATACTTTTTTAAATTTAAATATAAACTTTTACTAATGTTTTCCTTTTTAATATATATATGTCTTAATGTTTTAAAAAAAAAAAAGACGTTGCCAAGTTGAATGGGGCAATTAATAATCCATTAGTTATGTAATAATAATTAGTCAAAAGTGGATTATAAACAGCAGCTGTTTATTAAATTCTACTTAGATTAATTATATGATTTTATGTTATTTTTAGTGTTTGCTCTTGCGTATTAGATTTTTAAAAATTAATCATTTAGATTTGATCAAATCCATATTGTTTGTTTTATAAATAAAATTTAAATCCTTTTCTTTTTGAATTGTGAAAATAATTTCTTTCTACAACTTTATTATACATTTTGTGATTTATTTTCTACTTAAATTTTAAAAAATTATACAGTTTCAAAGACTAATTTTAGTCAACTTTGAATGAATTGTCATTAGATTTGGATATTATTTAGATTGCATTTATATATATATATATATATATATATAAATGCAATCTAATTAAAGGTATGCATAAGGAATTTCAGATAATTCAATGTACAGTATTTTTAATGTTAATGTAGGGATCCTTAATATTCTATAGCTAAATGACTGATACTAGTCAGTATTTTGAAAATTGGCAAACTCTGTTTATGTATGGCAATTTTCAACCTTTTTCTGTAAGTGTATGACCATTATAAGAAGGAGGAGACTAGTCTTTGTTTTCTATTCCAATAACATATTTTTAAAGTATTTTCAGAGTTAGTATACACCACATATTCTGGGTGGTGCCAGACAAGCACAACAGTTACATATTTTGTTCAGAAAGTGAGAGATCCAGATTGTTCTTTTTGCTGTTTGGATTAACTGGAATTTCAGACTGCTAGAGTTCAAATTAAAGACACTAGGAGGGATTGATAATATTACATACCATATAAACATAAATACACTGTTTAGTTGACGTGCATAAAAGTTCAAACTTAAAAAAATAATAATAATAATAATTGTTTCCTCTAGTGTTTCAATTAAACACTAGAGAAAATAATTAAGCAGTTAGTTTCATATAAGTTCCATTATACAGTATTAGTTTGAATTTAAGATGCACCCATTTTTAAAAAGCAATCTTGAGGATAAAATTGGATGATAATAAGAATACGATTTATTAATGTTTTTACAGCTTAATAAATCATTTTAATGTATTTAAAATAAAATCTGTATATTTATACATATATTAAAAGCAAAATGTTCTATCTACATTGAAACTGAAAACAACAATTTTTTTTACAAAGAAGCAGCATGTAAGTAGGTCACATTGGGTCACAGGTGGGATCTACAATTTGTTCCTTGAAAGGACCACCCGTTAACTTCCTCTGTGGATAGGGTGGCTATCACACAATGCCTAAAAAGGAGGACACTGTTTGGAGGAGGTAACCCCCTGTCGACACCCCGTGCTTTCTGTTTTTTTTATACATACATGTATAAATAAAAAACGGAAAAATAAATTTGGCGATGCGTATGAGACCTTCAAGTGAGCTGGGAGAGACGTAGTTGTCGGCACTCAGTTGAAGCAACTTGCTAAAAAATGTCTCTTCTAGGGGGTCAGCAACAGTCTGCTTCCAAATTTTGGTTAGACCTTTCATCGCTAGTGTCCTCATCCAATAAATATTTGTAAACACTTGTGAAATTTTTTGGCCGTTTTCTTCGTTAAGAGGCCAAAGTGCTACTAGGTCAAAGTGGTGTGGGCCTTTTGGAAACGTTATTCAGCTTCCTCAATTCATTCAAAGTGACAACTGAACTATTTTTGTACACATTTTTCATTCACACCCCAAAAAGGAGAACAAATCGATGTCTGGTGCAAGGTGATGCCAGATGTAGGACAGAGTAGTCAAATGCCTGACAATCCGGCAAAAAGCCGGACATCTGGCCACCCTATCCATGGACTCTGCTCTGCATGAATTTACAGAAAGGATTAGCGAAAGGGAAAGAATTTGTGTAGGGATAAGGAGACACAGAAAGACTTCACTTTTGACTCAGACTTGGAATTAAAGAAACTGCTATTTGTTAAGTTCGATTTTTGAAAAAGCTTTTGTTATATAAAGAATAGAGACATATAGTTCTAGTTTTAGTTTTTATATTATTTTTAATAATTTCTATCCGTGTATTTTAAAAGCAAAATGTTCTGTCCACCACCACACACGAATAATGTAAATTTAAAAATTAATTTGGTTTACATTTTGAAAATTTCAAAAGAAATTTTGAAAGGTTTTTAAAGACGTTATCATTTTTAATTGATTTGATTTGAATTAGTTTTGATTTTATTTTTAATTTGTAATGGCCGGAGTTTTATTATTTTTGATTTTAATTAATTTTTAGGTTTAATTTATTTAGTATTAATTTACTTTTCATTTTTATAATTATTTAATTTTTCCTGCATTTTTGAGTCCTTAATTACAATTTTTTAAATTAATTGCAACTCTTTTTTGTGACATAACTATGGAAATTTTTTTAGTAATTTCATTAAATTTTGTTTTATAAATTTGTCTGCTTTTAAAAAAAGTTTTTTTTAATTTTAATTTTAAGCAATTTAACATTAATTGAACTATCGGGCTACCTAGTATAATTGACGGTCGGATGGCTGAGCGGTCAGGTGGCAACCTACTGCTCTGGGGGATCCGTGATCGAATCTGGATGGAATCGGGTCGACAAATCCCCAGGAATTCTTTGGGAGTGGTCTGTCTGGGTATGTTGGGCCCCGTCCCTCACCTCATAGCGGGCCTGGCCAAACCGATAATGGGCTTCCTAAAAAAAAAAAAACAGGCCCTCTTAGTGTGTACAGGGCAGAAAGAGTTAACAATAACAACCTAGTATAATTAATAGAAATATAAAATAAACAGAGTACTATAAAATTCTCATTACAAACAGCTGTTTGAAGAGTGGTCATGTGGACAAAATATAAATTTGAAGCTAAACATTTTTAAGATTTAAACTTTGAAATTTATTTTATGAATGATTTGTAAGTTTTCTATTGAATTATTACTATAAATACTTCACACAAATGCATAAAATTTAAATAAACTAAACCTATTCATCTAGATTATTTCGACCAAGCGTAATCGATACTAATATCATATTGTAACACATTTTACATTTAATCTATATAATAATCAATATAATGATATTACTGTTATATTGATTATTATATAGATTAATGTTGGTTATGTAAATTTTTGGTTTGCCTTGATATTACAGAATAATTTACATGCTTATGAATGCCAAAATTTGGTTATTTTTGGATATCGTAAAGTAAATGATATAGCAACGAGCGCTTACATTTTTATTTTATGGTGTATGCTTACAAAATATTACTTTAGAATAAATAATCTAGAAATAGAAAATTATTTTACGTTAATTTTTATATTAAGAGTCTCATTCTTTAAATTTTTTCTATATCGTATTAATATGCATTATATATATTACAACAATTGAAATGGAGTTCAGATTTTTCTGCTGTTTACTTCATATTAATATTGTTAATATTTTTTTCCTTAAGTAATACGTTAATAATTTGTACAAATAAATTACTGCAAATTATTAATGTATTTATTACTTAATTAAGAAAATAATTATTATGCATAAACAAACATAAATCTATAACTGAGCTAATCATTGTTATAAGTGCCTTCAAGTAAGTCATTGACCTAAATTAGTCATTATATTTGCAGATTGTAATGTGTCTACCTATAAGCAAGAAATTCATTTGTACATTTCAACATGAAATTTAAACAAATTAAAATGAAATATTTATTTTTCTTGTGTAATATAAAAGCCAAACAATTGACAGTTATATCAGACTATTTCACTGCTACTATTATTAATTAAATGCTAAGTAATTTGGCACTGTATAATTCGGAAATCGTTCGGTTTTAATATATAATTATCAGGTTTGGTTGTTTATATTTATACGTATAATATTGTATCGATACAACGGATCGTCGTGGAACTCGGAGAATATATCAGCTTCAGTTCTGGAAAACTAATAAAAATCTACAGTCTGTGACAAAAATACAAATTAATTCATTCATAGCAACAATAAAATAATAATTACATTTTGAAACAAAGCAGCAAACCTTTTTGAACTTGCCGATTCATTGTCGGCTTTATAAATGAATAAGAACAAAATATAATTGAACATTTTATCATAAAAATTTACAAAACTTACTGCCATGTCATTAAAGAAATGGATGAAATAGTTGGTTAGTTTGGTTAGCCAATACTTTTAATAAAAGAAAGATTTTTCAACATTAGTGTCGATCTGTATATATATATATAGATATAGGAAGGTAGGAAGTACTATTGACAATGATAAATTTTTATACTTTAACGTATGGCAATTCAAATTATTATTAATTTATTAAATGAGTAAGAAAAACTTCTGAGCATGTGTACAGTGTATTCATTTCTACTCCTAATTTTTTGTAGTTTGGTATAAAATAAAAATACATATGTATCTTCAAAGAGGGGGGACAATTTGCTGGTACAAAAGTATTGGAGAGATACATGTATGTTCCTCTCTGTCTCTCATAGATTGATGCCTATGATTTTCGACCAAATATCCAACCATCCTCCACTTGGCACAGTTTAATTAACAGCCATTACACGTGTTGTTAAGGTAAATAAAACATTGGCTACGTAACTAAACACTTGTTTGGCTTATTTATTTATTATTTTATTATTAAAATGAAGAATATTCAACAAATAATGAAACTTTAATTTGCATGGATGATTTAATTTCTCAGTTTTAATTAATAATCAACTTTATTTACATAATTTTTTATTCCATTAAACGATATCTTATATGAATTTTTGTTCCTTTTTATACATAATACTTCCAGAAATAATAAAAAAGAAGTGTTTAAAACAGAAATTTCTAATATGACTCGAATTTCTTTAAATTTTAAACTACGGATTACGTTTCTGATAGCTAAGTATACTTTATTATTTTATTTTTCAAATTCGAGATAGAATAAAATAATATTTACTTTATAAATTTGAAATAAAGATAAAAACGATATATCGAAAAAATTTTACATTATCTTCTCTTCCTTATCACATTAACTGTACGTAAACTTGCGCGATTATGAAATGAACTTTTGTTGAAATATACAGTTTCATTTGTCAGTCTTTTAATTCCATAAATTAGAACCAAACCACATGTATAAATCAATCTGTAAAATAAATATTTATACTGCTTAATTCATCATTCCTTGTTTTAATTAATTTATTATTATTATTTTGTGTTTTAGTACATATTTTAATGGAATTTGTTTGTTTCTTGTATCAGGTGGTGGCAATTATTATTGTAATGACATTGCCTGTATAAAATAAACAAATAAAATAATTTTTCCATAAATTATCAAGCTCTTTAAGCATTATTTTGAGTTTAAGATGCACTTTTATCCCATGCTTCTTAAAGTTATTGCTCTATAAAAGTTTGAATGTAATGAAAACTTTATAGTATTTGATACTTATTTTATACTTTCTGCTAATTACAATTTATTTCGGTTACATTATTGATATTTTTAATCTTTCGTAAATTCTTTCAAACCATATTTATTTCTGATGATTATCCAATATTTTTCCTGGAAATTACTTCTTAAAAGTTGCATCTTAAACTTGAAATATTACGGCATTTCACAGAAAATTCTCAGTATCAGTGTTTGATATTTTGGAGTGTATCAGTCAATAAATGATTGATATACATTCTTGAAAATATATTTACTATATTCAATTTGCTCATATTTATTAACTCATTATGAATTCCAATTATTTTTGTGGGCACTAAAGGGCCTTTTTTTTTTCAGGCAAGTAGTGGGGTTAAGCTCACTATGGTCCTGAAAAAAGCCCGTATGGCCCACTATGATGGGGTGACTGGATAGTAAGGGATGGAACCCAACTTGGGACAGACTATCCGTGAAAAATTCTTGGGGTTCTCTGCTGGATTCGACCCTGGCCCAAGGGAGGTCTTTACCACCTTGGTCATCTGTTAGTGTATTTTATATTAAAAAAAATAGCGAAAGTTTATAAGCATATTACATATGTTCTCTTAAATTGCACTGTTTTGTATTGAATAATTATGGCATTTTGTTTCTACTCTGTTTATTTCTTTTCATATTAAAGAAAAAGATTAATTTATTTTCAATCATATAATTAAAATAATTATTCAAAATATATCGGTACAAATTATGCATTTTATTGTAAATGAAATAAAGTTTAAAACTTTTTCTAGTAAATCGCAAATTGTTTTCATTAGTTCTACATTATCTGTTTTTACTTTTTGACAATCATCTGGAACTATATTTAGATATTTGTATAGCTGATAATATTTCTCACTTGAAATAAATATAAATATGATAATTTTATCAAACTAAAATCAAACTCTGTTTGTTTGTTCGTTCATATGTGACAACACAACATGGCAATCTGCCAAGAGAGATGTGTCCTGGGAGGACTGTCTATAATAAACTGGCCCGTTTAGGTGTTACAAACATGAATAAAACTTGGAAAACACCATGTGGCCAGCCTGTTGGTGAGGTGAAAACCCACAACCAACCACCATTGTTCAGTGGTTTTATCCATTCGGCCACTGGTAGTCCAAACTTAATTTGAAACAGAATCGAAGAAATCGATACCGGTTTTTAAGAAATTCGTAAAATTTCTTAAATTAAAAGAACATATTAATTTTTACAGGTGAAAGAAATAGAGAAAAGGGATTCAAATTTGACACCGAAACAACAAATCGATCGCCTTCTTCGACCAGGTTCGACATATTTTAACTTAAATCCCTTCGAGGTATGAGTGTCTTTCTGATAAATGTTTGCCGAGAAATAATTTTTCTGGAAGATTTAGAAAGCTGTTAAAATATATTTTTTTTTCTGTCAGGTTTTACAAGTAGAACCAGAATCTTCGATGGAAGAAGTCAAAAAACAATATCGGAAGGTACAGATAAATTATTCCTTATAACGCATTTGAGTTCGTTACCAAATTAAAATTTATCAGTAATTATTATAATAAATTCTTATTTTTTAAGTTATCAATATTAGTTCATCCTGACAAGAATTGCAATGACAAAGATAGAGCACAAAAAGCCTTTGACAGTAATTAAATTTTCATTCTTATAACTTAAAGAATTTTGTTAGAAGATTTTAATATAATTGCATAAATATTTTTCAGTTATAAATAAAGCATATAAAATTTTAGAAAGTGAAGAACTTAAGAACAAAGCAATGGAAGTTGTGGAAGAAGCTAAAGCGAGAACAAATCAAATGGTAAATATAAATATATATCCACAGTGGCCAAACTGTCTCTCTTCTACACTTTTACTGCAACTCCCACATACATATACAATTTCTTTTTATAAACTTGGTACATACTATTTACACATATATAATATTTCTGTAAATTATCTGACTATTATATAGTGTAATATACACAGAAATTATAAGTTTAACTCACAACTTAACCTCAAACAAGCAGATGAAAGCTTAGTAGGATACATTCATAATGTTAGAAGAGTTAAATGATTGTTTATCTAATCAGTTAGTCATAAAGTACTAGTAAAGTAACAGCGATAACTACAGTATTTTAACTACCATATTTGCTCGCATATAAGACAAGGTTTTTATTCATTTATCACAGCTTCAAATTCCTAGGTCATCCTATACGCTTGAGTGATAGATTCTTTGCGCTTTTGCAAATAATTTTTGTGAACTGTGTATTCGCATTTTTTTACCGGATGCTTACCCTCTTGTATTTAAAAACATAAATATATTTTATCTGGGTCATTTGAATCGTTCCTGTATATTGTCAGGAGTAAAGATGAATAGCAATAGGAAAAGCAAAGCATTTGAATTGAATTCCAGACTGAAATTCCAAAATCACATGTGAGCCCGATATAAGTTTTAATCTATTCCCACGTGAAAAAAGATGATTATTTGGAAATCAGAATTCTGAGAAACTCGTAAGTGTAATCGACGAAGAATGGATTTGACTGTTAAGAACTGGCAAAAAAAGATTTCCGATTGTCCAGCTTTACATGAACAAATTATGTTGTCGATTTTAGAAGATTTTTCCTTAAAGTTTAAAATGCTAGTAATTTTTGCAGGACAATGTGTGCATTTATGTTCATTTGATATTTTACTTGTGATTAAATGAAATAAAATTAGAATTGTATTAATAAATCTAATTTTCTTTATTTTGATCTTTAAAGTCACACCTCGTCCTATATGCGAGGTCGTCTTATATTCGAGTAAATAGTATACAGTATATATAATATAAATAGATAATGCAGCTCTCCAATAGGCATTCCAATAGAGGATACGGTTCTTGTGTATTTCTGATAGGCAGTGTATGGCTACTGTCAAAAGGTTTGGCAATCCCTGGTATATATGATCACTAAATGTAATATGATTTTATTAATTACACTTTAAACAGATTATCAAATATGATATAAAAGGATCATTTCAATAATTTTCGACATATGAATAGAAGTATTCTTAACAAATTAATAAATTTCAGATTGAAGAAAAAAGAAAGAAACAAAAGAAAGCTGGAAAGGAAAGCAAAATTGAGGAAGACGATCCTGCTAAAGTAAGATTTAGTTCAGAAATACTGTGATTTTTAAGTCAGTTATTTTTACAAGTCACTTTTGTTTTAGTACAAACATGCAGTATATGTTATGACAATGAAATTATTTGCCGATATGGAGAGGAAGCGAAGACAACAAGAAGATAGAGACATGGAAGAAAGGTACGACAAATTTTCAACTTACAAATACAGAATTATTGTAACATTTGTAAAACACACTACATGGGGTGGTTCAAGAAAATATTAATACTTTATAGATAAAGTATGCAGTCACTTCTACAGGGTACTCTTTTTGAAAATGGCACAATTGGATTATGACTTTTTAATGTGGTGGAGAACTAAGTGAAGGACAAGCTGCCACTACAAATCTAGCATAATGAGTTACTACCATATTAGGGTCAAGTTATACACAACAGTGACATGCCGGCACAGTGCAGTAAGCATCGATAAATATCACACATAGCCAATCAGAGTTGCATCTATGACACATGATCTGTATTCTGTGAATCATACAAGTGTCGTAGATGAAACTCTGATTGGCTATGTGTGATATTTATCGATATTACTGCACCAAACAGTCACTGTTGTGTGTAACTCAACCCTTAGTGTTAACGGTTTTTTGAATCACTTTATATTGTATGTATAAATTACAATCATTTAGTTTATTATAAAAAATTAATGAAATGAATTTTGAATTATTATATTAGATTCCACTTTAATAAAGAAGAGAAATTAATGGTTTTACGAATATGCTAAAAATTCAATATTTTTGTATCATTTAAATACAATAAAATATTCAATAATTTGGCAAGAGAATTAAAGCTAGGTACAGTACATATATCCAACAGAACTTTATTAATTTTCTCTGCTTTACCCTCTCGAAATTTACTACAATTCTTATTTTCAAAAAACATCTGATTATGCTCGTCATCAAGATTATTGCATTGATTAATAATATAATCCTGATTTTTGGTTTACAATAATAATGGTTCCTATATTTATTTTTATTTTACCTAAAAAATATTGATTTCATCAGTTTATAGTTATGAATGTTAACATAAAATTTGGGCTTGGACTTGTAAAGTTTTGATAAAGTCTGAATAAAAATTAAAACATCCATAGAGTCTGAGACTAGGCATTCAGACTTGCAAATCCTAACTGCCATACCATCAGTATTACTGGGAGATATTTTTAGGGAGAGAAAATGGTAATTTTTCTACTTGTCGTTCAAATATAACAAAAGAATTTTAAGGAAATTTAAGTCAGATACCACTCCAGATATGACACATGACCTCTCTCTACTCTCCCCATCTCCTTAACCTTTACCCATCAAATACACACAAGTTTTTAGAGCTTTTTCTTTGGCTCCTGGAGTGTCAATGAATATGTGAAGAAATGCAAAACAACCGGGGAATCAAAATTTGACTGATCACTCTACTTTCCATATGTTATATCTATAACAGGTGTAACAGCTGGGAAAGTAAAAATATAAAATATTTAATTTTCCATTTAATAATAATTGTTGTTATTGTAACATATATAAAATCCTTATCATGAAAAAAATGCTGCAAATGAATATTTGAGAAAAATCATCCTGATAAAATTGTTGTATCATTTCCTGCTGTACCAGTCACATAGGTCTAAGCAGCAAATCTCTAGGCTTGCATTTCAAAATGTGTAATTTTCTATTCAAAAATTACTCTTATATTTTATACTCCTGGGAGGAAATAATTCAACATATGCCATAATGTAATATCTATAATTTAAAAAATATATCAGAAATTTTAATCTTTTTAATCATTTTTCCTACTGGCTTAAATTTGTTTTTGAGTCCATCTTTATAAACCGTAATTAGGCTTATTAAAGAATATTCAAATTACAAAAAATTTAGCTGTATTACTTTGCAAAATATTCACATTTTATATGACATACTGTGACAATGTAGAAAATAATATTTTTGCACTCCCTCCACAATTCTTTGCCATTACTGTTCAGTAATATGCCTTTAAACACAACTGCCATCTCTCATTGTTTCTCAAACTGGATTCTGTGGAACCTTGAGATTCCATGAAGGAATATTAGGAGTTTCTGCAAGAAAATGTTTAATAAAAAAATTTATTGGAGGTCCTAAATTTGTATATATGATATTTAACATTAATCATTCAGTCACTGTTAGTGTGTGGACAATCCCATATGTGTTTTACACCAGAACTTTCTGAAAGACAAATAATTGCTGGTATTTTAAATTCTATTTATGATTTACCTTATCTACTAATGAAATATATATTTTACAAATTAAAGTATCGGAAATTTGTGGCTCAACTTTAGTGAGAATGGGATGTGAACAGGTAGAAGTTCTATAGGTTTTCTTATGTTAAAATAGGATGGAATCACTGCTTTATATCATAAAGTTTTGACATTTTCAAGAAAATTACAAAGATAAAAAGTTTTGATTTATTTTTTTACATTTAAATATATTTAGTTATTATTTTTAATTTCACACAAGTTCAGATAATTATAACCTATTTAATATCTTTTTATTGATCTTAAATAGGGTCATCCAAGTTTTATTTCTGGTATAAAATATTTTTTTTTGAGTTCATTTGTCTCTTCTTCAGCTATAAATTTAAACTCAGTTTAACATCTGACTTGAAATATAATAATAATAGCTTAAATAGTTAATAACAGCATTAAACTGAATGCTATATTATATTAAATTATAATTTTGAGTCATGTCATATCATAAACAACAAACTAATTTTGAAAACTCTGTTTTATCAAACTAATTCTAAAATAAGATTCAATACATTTGTCATTTCATTATGTTATACTAATTAATTTTTAAGCGTTATTCTGTTAAAAGAAAAGTTGAAATATAAAACACTAACCTGTCTCTCTACAATCACATACCAAATTCAATCTTTATAACATTTTTACAACATATACATCCATTTTTAATTTTTAGTTATTGTGTAACAGTATTCAATCATTTTTTCTGTATAAGATACAACATCATGTTTGAAAACTTAGAAGAAATTTCATTTTATTACTATAATTTTAATATTTCAGGCTGTGTGTTATGTAATTCCTTAATAGTAAATTTTTGGTAAATCTTAAATCTATAGGAATGCTGACATTATGATTTTATAATTCAAATAGTCCTAGATTTTTGATTTTGTTACTAAGTTTAAAGAATCCAAATTTTACTTTTTGTATACTTTTCCATTAACTTTGCACCTTTTCTTTTTAAGTTTGAATTGACTATCAATTTCAAACTGGAAATTTTTCATTTATAAATTATTGATCTTTGTATTTTGTAAACCAGCTTTAGTAATATCGTTGTATGTACATTTAATTTTGGAAGTGCAATAATTTTTTTAAATTTCAATAATTTAATGATATATTAAATATCTTTAAAAATAAGATTATTATAACTGTATCTGTATGTACCGATTAACGACAGACCACATATGATTGAGGTACTACAAGATTATATTGGAGTTGAAAAATTTGCTGCTGCATATATCTTTCCTATGTTTAGATACATTAAATACTTATCATTGTGTTACGTTTAGCCATTATGAGTAGTAGATTTTACGATATAGGTTTGTCTATGTACACTTTTGATGTTCAGTTAACAATGAAGTCACTTAATGCATATTTTTTGGAATATCTCCCTGTCATTTAGCTGTATTAACTAACTATACATTAACTATATGAAATATTGACTTGAATTCCTACATTTTGTGTCTTCATAACAAAAATCTCTTTCAAGAAATACAGAAATCAGTACTACTATTAATCATATATATATATTTTAATCAATATATATTTGTAATAATTATTTGGGATCCCAGACCTTTATACTGTATATATATCTTACAAGATTTCTTTTTTGTTATATCTGAAATCTGTTTCTTCTATATGTAGAGATTCTAAATAATAGAGAAAAAATACAAGTATTATTTTTCAGTAATGCAAATTTTTCTACATGAGATGTTGGATATGAAATTTTAATGTTTTGTAATCCATGTTTTGTCACGTTTACTAAATATTGTCTCCAAAATTAATTAAATAAAAAATTTTAAAGTTTTTGTTTATTATTATTTTTAAAATACAGATAACTCTCATATAACACTGTAATTATGTTCCAAAAAGTGATGTGTTATGCAAATCCGTGCTATACGAAACAAAGGACTAGTGCAAGACATGGAGTTATGTTCCAGAAGTTAGCAAAAATATACTATTCTTTTCCATTACTAAGGGAAATATGTTTATTAAAGCAATCAATAATTTATTTCCAATCAATAATTAATTAACAGTTGCAATTAAAAGTACTGTATTATACATTAATATTTAATTTTAGTTAAACCAGGGTGTTTTCTTTGTACAAAGTATCATCATCACCTTGGCTTTTCTGTTGTTCTTGATCAGAAGTATCAGCAACATTTTCATATTTTTCATTTTTATCATAAAAAATTTTCCAGAATTTGTGTTCTCAAGTACCAAATAATTTGAGTACTGAGATACCACTGTATTTTGTTCTTCATTTGTAAGTAAGTAATACCTACAGTTAAAAAAGTTTAATAACACTTACCTAAAGATGTTTAAATAAACTTTACTAAATATGAAGGTTAATCTATAAAAAGAAAACACAGTAACAGTCTTAAGGGCTAAAGTCTGAAAGCAATGACAGCACCACCTGGTTGATAGGACAAGGAAGGAAAAAATTGCACTAACTTTCCTATCAGTTTTCATTAAAGTAAACCTGATGAAAAGCACAGAATAATTTGAAAAAAACTTAAACAACATTGATACTACATCAGAGTAAAGTAAAGAAACATACCATAGTTAAAGGAACATACCAATAAAAAAGTTTTCAGGAGTGCATAAAAACTAATATGAAATAATATTACTAATTTTGGTTAAAACAAAGCCAGGAACTGTATCATTTGTAGCATATTTCCATAAAAATATGTCTCATTGAATTCCAACAAACAGAGAGCCAAATCTGATTTGAATTCACGCTCTGGTGATCTAGGAACAATACCTTCACTTCTTATCTGGCAACAGAATGTTGTGTGTATTACATACTGCATCTGATCTGGCAACATTATGTTAAAACATTCTGTTCCAAACATTTAAAAATAAGCAAATAAAAAAACTACTTTATTGAAATAAAATCCAGTGGAGTTCTAACATTTTCAGGTTTGCAGATCAGTCTTTATGGAAACACAATCTAAAACTAAAATACTTTATTTACAATCTAAGAATGTGTTCTCCTGATGAGGTTTAGTGTATAAACATTAAAATCTCTTTGCTTCTATTGCAGTTTGCTTTAACAAAGCATCATTTTTTTTAATCTTTATTGAAATGTTTAAACTCTATATTAATTAAAATTTGCAAGTTCATAAAAACACTAAAGTAAAAGCGTCTTTACAATTCATCCCCTTTCATACTGTGCTCTGTGAGGAGGGATACTGCAGAGTTAGCCTTTATTTTGAGGCTCTTGTCTGCCTCAATATGCAAAATTATGTTAAAAATTCTTCTAGTGATGGTAAAATTATAAAAATTAAAACTGCAAGATGGTAATTATAATTAAAATTCTGAACTTGTGAATTATAAAATTATAATTGTTATCTCGGAGTTTTAATTAATTTTTATGTCAAATTGCATTGTCGTTTAAAAATATAATGATGACTTTATACATTTTTAAATTTATTGATGAATTTGAATATGTAGAAGCTAATTTTAGATTATTTCTTTAATAATTCAAATATATATGTATATTAAAACATTGATTTTGTAATGCATCAAGTCCACAAAATTAAACAGTAATCGAAACAATTGACTTCTTTGGTTGGTTGGTTGTATACATCAATGCAATTCATGGGTGATCTGCTGAGGGGATACTTCCTGGGAGGACTTTCTATGGGGAAACTGGCCCCTATTAAGGTGTTACAAATATGAAGAAACCCAGAAAATTTAAGTTGGTGAGGTGAAAACTCACAGTTGACTGCCAGTGTTTAGCTGTTTTATCCACTTGGCAACTGGTGGGGGGCCCAACTTCTTTGGAAATATCATTTCTAATATATCTTACTTTGTTTTTTTTTTCAGAGAATGTTTATTAATAAATAATAGTGAGAATTCTACATATCTACTTTTAAATAGTTACTGTTAATATAACGGAATATTTAATAGTGTCACAAAAATATTTAGGAAGTGTTAGAATTAAATCATAGAATTTTTTTTAGGCAATATCATTTTTAAAATTACATTATTATATATTGTAAAACTGAGTTATTTTGTTTACTATTTATAAATATATAAATTTTTTCTGTAGGAAAAGGAAGAGAGAACAAGAAATAGCCGAAGAAGAAAGAAAAAAATTAGAAGTTGAATGGCAAAAAAATTATGAAGTGAGCGTGTAAAAATGTCTTCTGTATTGAAGTATGAGTTTATTTTATCTTAAAATAAACTCATACTTCAATTCAGTGCTGCCTTCCTGTAAAATAAATTATTATTTTTAATTAATTCTATATTTACTATATTAAAATAGTGAAAAGATATTTACTTAAAATAATTCTTCCAGGATAGTCGAGAAAGTCGTGTAAACAGTTGGAAAGCTTTCAAAACCGGAAACAAGAGTAAGAAGCTAAAAGAATTTCGACCTCCAAAACACAAAGCAGAAACAAGATGAATATCATTTGCTACTCTTGATGTTTTAACATTTTGTATTGTCTAGAAAGAGAAATATCTCGAGTGAGATGCAAACATTAAGAGTTCGAGCTTTGATTATGAAAGATAATAAACAAAATATATATATAAATCCAGTGAAAGAATGTAAAATCTTCTAATGGATGCTTTCATAAAAGTTGTATCGTCATACATTACTGGATGTATGTAGGTTTTTCTTTCATCTATAGAAACAGTGCATGTTGGTCTCAAAAATTAGTGGCCTCATGAGTTTGTCAAAGGCAGTATTATCTGTATTTTCAAGGCTTTAAAAGTTTATTTTAGTAAAACTTAGTTTTTTCAACTCGGTGGAAGAGTTGCATCACATCAAAACCTTCCCAGAATATTTTAAAATATTTTCACACTAGCGAGTTTTGAAATGTTGCTTCCATTTTATAAAAGACGACTTCAAAATCCCGCTTGTTAATAAACTTTACATTTACGACCGAATAGAATCTTACAAGAACCATGCGGAACGACCAGATCTTGAAATTTGTAATAAGAACAAAACAAAACAAAGTTTAATATTTGAAATAAAACTGAATTTTATGTTTAAATAAAAATAAATATTTGGATAATATTGTCATAAAGTGTTTCCTATGTTTAGAAATTTATGTATAGGTTGTAATATTTATTTATATATGTATAAATTAGCATAGTTTTATAATTTAGTTGAAAAGGATTTTTAGATAAATTTATAAAGTAGTAGTAAATTAATGTAATAATTCCCTAACTTTTTACTACTATGAGAACTTTACTAAATGAAACATTTTATTAAATAAGCCAAAACAATCCTTAGCAGGAAAATAGTTAATACTTGAACACCTTATGCCCAGTAAATGTTTATTAAACATTCATAAACGTTTTTGACTTGTTCTACAAGCCATCCTCAGGTGCAGAATACAACTACCTTGTATGACTTGTATGGATTGTAGATACCTGGGGATGATTTGGAGATCAAGTCAAAAATGCTTATGAATAATAATTGATGTTTTTATTATCTTGAACCTAATGGGTGCTTAATGTAGTTAAAGTTCTGATTATCCTATAATAGGATTAACTGTAATCACTGGAATAATAGAGAGGTTGCGCCCATCGCGACGTCGGACGTTCAGCGCTGCCTTCCTGTAAGCCTAGAAGTTTGACAATGGTTTAACACTAAAAATTTTAACACAAAATAAAAAAGTTTAACACTATAAAAATAATGTTTGGAACGTCGAGCATGATTCCAGTGACGTTCTAAACGCCAGTGACGTTCTAAACGCCATTGTCGAACTTCTAGGCTTACAGGAAGGCGGCGCTAAACGTCCGACGTACATGTTTTCGCGATGAAAACGTCGGTCGCAACCTCTATTAATAGATTTAATATGTGAGAGAAGGATTACGCGAAAAAATTTAGTTCCATAATGTGCCGGTAGGGAAAATATTTCGCATAAATCGCGTTTTTTTTAATAGCAGAAAGGTATAAAGGTGAGTATTGCAAAAGTATTCTTAAAAACTGATTTAAAAAAAAAAAACGCGTCTCACTCCGCCTAGTGCCGTCAAGTCTACGTGAACGTGGATTCAATGCTGCAAAGAGAATGCCCAAACCAAGCAATTTTCCTACAAGATGGCTGCCTCGTATCACAAGACCAATGTGGCAGCTCTTACGAGATCATTTCACTGAGAAAGAGTAATTGGTCACTTTTTTCCCTTGGCATGGCTATCGTGATCACCCGATCCCTCATAGCCAATGCTTATCGAAGGGGTGTCCTAAGCTAGCTGCTTTAAACGAAAATATAATTTCGGCATGTGGAGCATTACTTCAGATGTATTGCATTCTGCATGGGTGCCAGTGGCGTAGCGTAGTGGGGGCGGAATTTTTTCACAATAAATGATAATATCTTGTAAAAATTTGAACCATTTCATTTCATATTTTTGTAGCACCTACGATTCGGACCGATTGAAATGAGCACGGAATTTTTCATTACTTATTCTGTGACGAAACTGGGGAATCCCCTTTCTTTAAATAAATGTATAATAATGACATCTTGCTCATTGTAGCGACTGACAACACCGTCTGTACTGACTTGTAGGGATTCCCCGTATTCAGGGCCGGATTTACCAATCCAGGGGCCCTGGGCACAAATTCGGTGGGGGTTCCCCCTTTAAGAGTAGGCAAATTTGATGATTTAGAAAATTTACACAAAATACTGTACTTTCAATTAGATTTGAACTAGGAAGTTGTAAATTTCATTTAAAAATAAGGTTATTGTAAACGTACATATATTTTATAGTGTAAAACTAATTATTTTAATTTAACTGAAAAATACCTATGTGAAATTTTTTCCCGAAATTTTCCGATGTTTCATAGGTTTTTTCCCGGGTTTGGTTTTCTCTGCCTGTTGCCCTCATGATTAGGCCACACTAGGCTGTCGCGGTAATAGAAAAAAATTATGTTTAAACATAATTTTTTTTTAGTTTTGTGGGGCCCTGGGTACAGGCCCCAAATGCCCTTATGTAAATCCGGCCCTGCCCGTATTTTATTTAAGGGGGCGAAATTTTCCTCCGTCCCGGGCGGCTGACACCCACGCTACGCCACTGATGGGTGCATATACTTTTGGAATCAAACTGATCCAAGATCACTTCGATCGTTCAAATCGTGTATACAAAGGAACTACTGCGATCCGATCAATCTCTATTTGCGTATACAAACGCCATCTAGGATCAACTGGATCGCGATCAAACTAATCCGAGCGGAGGGTAGGATCGTTTGGATAGGATAAAAGAGATTAAAGATGGCGGCTTCCATGGTTGAAGTTAAGCTTACAGTAAATAACGAAGAAACGTTTAATTGTTGACAAGGAAACTTATTTAAACTTATAAATGACAAGTAAAAACATCAGTATTAAAATATCCGATAAACTGAGATGAAAAAATAAGTATTTAGAGACAATTTTGCTAGATTGTATAGCAAGAATGTATGGCGTGCACTTTCATCTTTTCTGCAAGTTTTATTTTTTAATTTTGTGAAATTTTTATTTAAATTTTATTTTGTGGTAAACAATTTTATTCACAGAGTAATACGATTTATAAATTCGTATGAATGAGCACAATTTTGTCAAATAAACGATAATTCATAACATTGTATGTCGTTTAGTACTAACTATAGTTTTAATATTGAGGGATAAAATGGGTTATTTTAATTTAATTAATTCATCCTTGTTAGTTAACATATACAGAATTTAAAAGATATTATACGTATAATATTTTTAAAATTCAGTATATGTTAACTAACAAGCAGAGACTATTATTAACTAACAAATGTTTGCTGCCATCTTCGATCCTACTTGTATACTTTCTGCTATGACAGAAGCTATCTGTATCACGTGACAAGGACTGATCCGATTTTACAGATCGATCCATATAAAACGAAAAGTATATGCACCCCAAGTCTAGCATACTGTTTATTACACGGACTTTCCGACTAGGTTGGCCATAATTTCTTGATGCCAGAAAGGGATGGAGAAGCCAAAGCTGATAATTAAAGGCCCTCTCAGAATTCCGTAAAGGGCTAAACCAAGCATACTTTTCAGACGAACTTATATTGATAAGCCCTGATCACTCAATTTGATCACACTAAGTCGCAATTTTGCTTTGTAATTAGCATTGCTTTCATGGCTTCAATATTTAATCCGGACTTTTTTGACCTCAGGAGATTCGTGAGTTAAAATATGTTTATTCTTTCTAGAGAACCGATAGAAAACCCATTTTCAATTAAAAATTATGGGAAAATAACCTGATCATTATGTGTTTTTAAAAAGTACAGTATATTGATGGAACAGAAAAGACAAAAACTGATTAGGCTAAGCTAATAGAAGAAAAACAATCGCAAATCAAATTCGACGTTTCAGATGGAGATTCAATGTACTTTTTGAGACTCGTGCTTCTATTGGTCATGGTAGACGAGACAGATTGCTGGAAGAGCTATCGACTAAGTATGCTAATATTATTTGGCATAACATGGAACTTTTGTTACAATTCTGTGAACTTTGTCTATTGAAATATAAAGATTGCAAGGAAGTTATTGTAGTGAAACTATCGACTTCATAGGATTTAATTCTTAATTTCAAGCGAATGGATAAAACCATCGAACATTGTTGGGTTCGCGCCAACGAATTGGCTGTATCACGTGTCTAGTGCCTTATCCCATACTCACATTCTAACAGTTCTTTCCTCAACCCAAGGTTAGTTGCAGAAGTGAATAGTTACTTTCTACTTAGTGTCAATTGCTTAATTTTGTTGTAATGTGTTCTGCCTTTCACTATATCCCAGTACTGCTTTCTTGGTTGTCTTCCTACTGCTCTTCTCTCCATTATTCCCTCAAATATTATTAATATTCTTCATCTATTCTGAATGTCTTAATAGATGTCCTATGTTGTTAGTTGTTTTATTTATAATGTTAAGAATCCTTCTGGTTTTTCCTGTTATCTCTAAATGATGCTTATTGGACAATTTTTCAGTCCAAGCTACCTTCTGCATTCTTCTCCAGTACCATATTAAGTTAAAAATGTGAAAAAAATCACTATTGTTATCTATTTGAACGATACAGAATATTGTTTGAAAGTTTAGGACGCTCCAGCCTTTGAGTTTTGTTAAATTTTGCTGTGGATTGGATTAGTTGTGTACGTCAACTAGGGATTGCAATCCAGCAGTGTTTTGAATCCAGCTGGATTTTTGCTGGATTGAAACCATTCCAGCTGGATCCAACGCGGATCCAGCGTGGATGTATTTTTGGTGCAATAGTGTTATCTGTCTAGCTATCTATCTTGCAATTTATGTTTTTTTAATGAAATAAAGCATTTTTAAAAAATACTTAAGAAACTTTTATTATTTAGACTGGTCACTATAAATCAGTAAAACTTACACGTTTAGGTAGTAAACTTAACTTTGGTTCGGTTTAACACTTGAGATAGAGATAATTAACTTTAAATGTTTAGTTAGATTATAATTATAATGTAATCTTTAAGTTAAATAATAGCAAAGGTAATTCTACTGATTAATTTATATTAATATATTATAATAATGTAAGGACGGATAATCAGTGGCTAAGTGGCTATCAGTCTTACCAGTTTTCATATATAGGCTCTACATATTAGTCTGTAGTTATTTATAAGTATATAAAAACTATGTACTGGAAGTAGAATAAGTTAAATAAACTACACCTTTATCAATCCAGCAAAATTTAATAAAATAATAACGTTTTCAATCGTTTTTAACGATCTTCCTCGGTTACAAAAAAATAGAACATTAAATATAGAACATAAAATGTGTTCGAAATAAATATAAAAATTAACGGAAAACGCCCAAACGGACAAAATATAGATAAATAAACAAAATAAATAGCGGAAAAAATATATACAGGGTGTTTTTTTTAAACTGACGGTACTCAGAAACATCTGTAGAGCAATCTAACAGCCGGACTGTCGCCAAATTTGGGAGAGTGACTAAGGACGACATGGAAAAGAGATTCTCGCGAAGAAAAAAGTAGTACCTAAATTCGCCGGTAGAGGAGGATTTGGCGCTGTTGTAGCGAAAAAGCTACCAGCACTTCACTGAAGAAAGGGTCATCAGTCGCTTTTTTCCACTTGCATGGCCGCCTCGCTCCCCGGATCTAACCCCATGTTACTTTTTCCTGTGGGGTTACTTAAAGTCCAAGGTCTATCTTGGTAGTGTCCCAAACTTGATGACTTTGAAGGACAACATTTCTCGAACTGTGATGAACATTCCTGCGGACATGTTACGTTCGGCCATAGAGAACACGGTGTTCAGGATGCAATGAGTTGTCCAGCAGGACGGTGATCACATTGAAGAAGGGAGAAGGTTATTTGCTGATTAATTAAACTTTCGTTATTACACTGAAACCTCTGTCTGATTATTCATTCGTGTGTTTGTTAATTGCAGCTGGATTTTATGCAGATTCTTAGCTGTTTTGCTACAACAGCGCCAAATCCACCCCTACCGGCAAATTTGGGTACTACTTTTTTCTTCGCGGAATCTCTTTCCCATGTCGTCCTTAGTCACTCTCCCAAATTTGGCGACAGTCCGGCTGTTAGATTGCTCTACAGATGTCTCTGAGTACCGTCAGTTTAAAAAAAAAACACCCTGTATATAAGATCCAACGAAACCAGCATTGTCCGTTAATAACATTAATTAATGTAAAAGGATCTCCACATGGTAGACAATGAGTCCGCATCTCTATGGTTTATACAACCAGTTGTCATGTGCGCCTTGCAGATTTCCAATCTCTCAAGATGTTTGACCGTTTGCCTATTCGTCGTCGTTTTTATAATTGCCGCTTGATCCCATTGGACGTTAACATCCTTCTGTCTTTCGTATGATGCCAGCGCAGTGTTGTCAAGGTTCTTACTGATTGTATATTTGTGCTCTTGAGCCTTTGTTTTAAACTGCGCATCGTTGCACCCACATAAACAAGCTTGGAATTGAAACGTTGGTTGTGTAAAGGCACCGAATATATACCCGTTGTTGAATTCCGATCCTCTTTCTTTTTATCGTTTCTTAAAAGTTTGAAAACAGTGGGATTACGTCGGTATACAATACGAAAATTATCAGACCTGACAGTACATCTATGTATCTTGTTTAAAAAAAAGGGATGTAATTAAGCACTATTCTTTTTATATTTATTCCAAACACATTTTATGTTCTATAGTTAATGTTGTATTTTTTTGTAACTGAGGAAGATCGTTAAAAGCGATTGAATACGTTATTATTTTATTAAATTTTGCTGGATTGATTAAGGTATAGTTTATTTATAAGTAATTTAATTATTAGTGTTAGTAAAGTAGTGAGTAAGTAATTAGTAGCAGTCTAGTAGTTAGCAAAGCGGCAACGCGACAACGTAGACTTTTGCGCAATTATTTAGAAAGTTAATTGAGTATTTGCGGATCCAGCAGGCCGAAGAATGCGTCGGATCCAGCTGGATTGCTGGATGAGGGATCCAGTAATTGCAATCCCTAACGTCAACGCCAAACTTGGGCGATCTGCCGAGGGGGATACCTCCCGGTAGGACTTTCTATGGTAAACTGGGCTTTATTTAGGTGTTACAAACATGAAGAAAACCCAGAAAACTCCAGGTGGCCAGCCCATTGGCCAGGCGCGAAACCATGACCAATCAACAGTGTTCAACGGCAAATTTTGCTGTAAAATACGACCTTATTGCTTACAAAATGATAAAAGAATAAAATGCCATATATTTTATCCATAAAAATAATAATTATTTGACAGTATTAACGATAGATTACACCAAAAATAATCAAATGTTTAACTAGATTCCGATTTACTATAAAAAATTCTAATTTGTCAGTTCAAGCGTTTCGTGGAATATAATTAGTTTCATTAAAACGATGATAAATATGTTTAGAAAGCGTTGCGTGGTGTAACAATAGAAAATGTAATGTATATATTTATGGATTAAAACGACATATGAATACATAAATCGAAGTTCTCTATTAGAAACACGAGTATTGTGAATTAACACTACTAGATGGCGCCAGCACCAAATTACATTATAACCTTCATATTTTTATAATAAAAATATTTATAAAATGTTCTGATTATTAAAAAAATAATAATGATAACGTAAAAGCCGAAGAGAAACACTTAATTTAAATAAAAATTTAAAATATGGCACCATGCCGGCTTAATATAGTAAAACCTGTCCAAAACGGAACCTGCCTAAACGGAAAAAATTCTTTGCTTTTCTTATGTTTTTACTGCACAGTAAAACCTGTGTAAACGGGAATTACACGGCACCGAATATTTTCTGCGGTATGACAGATTTCCGTTTTGAACAGGTTTGTTTTTTCTTTTTTTTATTTAACACTAGAAAATCGTTCCGTTTCGGACAGGTTTTACCGTACATAAATCAAGAACAGGTTAATTTATTTCCCTTTCGAAAGTATGTTTAGATAAGTATTATAAAGACCTTCACTGTCAAACGGCGCGTAAACACGTCAAATTTCTTAATCAGTTAAGAAAACAAAAAGAATATTTAAGGTCCTAGTTTTGTAAATATTTCGTAGGCGTCACGTGGCACGCGAGCTGTGGCACGAACGTCGTCGAAACTAACAAAACAATACGTCATAGGTACGAAATTTGGTTGCGGTTCAATCTAGCAGTGCGGAACACTGATTTCATGCGACTTATGGACAATAAATGCTAGCGTATTGCCAACGTTATGAGTGATCCCTCATGCGTAGCGTAATACCTCATTGACTTGGCACCGTTCCTGGCTTTAACCCTGGCTATTGATGATTGGAAAGTCTGGCCAAACTTAAACATAAAGCGTTTATTCAGTATACATGTTTTTGTGTTGCATTTTATGTGTAAAGCTTGATTTAAACCGCTCTGTTCACCGAATGCGCTGGGTTTAAACTTGTGTAGATGAATAGATTTAAGGATAATGTTTATTAATATTAAATGAGAGTTTTAAGTGCGTAATTCTGTAGTGATTTTAGACAGTGATTGTTCTTATCTACAACAACGTTCACAGAAAATTGGCGCTGTTTAGACCTCCAACAACGGCCATTTTCTTTAATATTCTCGTCAGTGGCCGTCTTTAACAGGTCTGACAGTTTAATTCAGAGCTAAATAAAATCAATTTCATATATAAAAACGATATTATTTTCAATTTCTCCACTTAAATTCAAACTTTTACGAACTAATACATGATCAACTAAGTGCTTCTTACAGAGAACCACTTAGTGTATACGGCCTACTGAGAAACAAAAAAAAAAGTATTTTTAATTATTTATACGTAAGTAATTTTTCAGAATTTAATATTTAAATAATAATATACATATAAATTAAATAAATTTGTCTATTTAATCGAAAGTTAACTATAGAGTAACGACGATAAAACTATTTTTTTTATATATAATACGTCAAGCAATAAGGAAAGCATAAAATTTACGAGAAGTAAGAAGGAGAAAGTCTTTAAATTATCCGACGAAGAGAAGAAAAAAAAATTGGAGAAGAGATAATCTCTATCTACGTTAAGAAAGACATAAAGATGTGGGATGTCATACACTGCCGGTCGTGGTGATGCTTGAAAGCAAAAGGGATCAATTCAATAATCAGATAGCGAACACCTTCAAACTGATGGCCCTAATTTCCTGTGGGCCTGAAGATTCCTCATTAGTGAGTCTCAACGCCTTTTATCGAACGAGTGCTTCCGTCCCATGACAGATGAGTCGGCCACGCGAGTCGATAGAGCCCTCTGGACAACAGTCTTGTTTATCAATGAAAGAGCTTCTTTGCTTTGATGTCTCCGGGCTCTTTCTCTATTGTTAAAGGTTTATGGAAATTTATTGCCGTCTTTCCCTACTTTGATGGTACTGGATTTCCTTTCCTTCTCTTTTTCTAGCTTGCTTATACTCCTTTTCTCACTCTTTTATATATATATATATTTTTATATTATTTTTTTGTCAGTTTGTGAAGGGTTGATGGTGACTTTCCTTAAACGTTTCACTTCTTTTGTTTTTCTTTTTTTTAATATACAATATTTTTTAATATACAAAATAATATACATGTCTACTTGTGTCAGTTAGAACGTTCGTAATTCCAAACTCTAGCGTTATTTGTATTATATTTTAATCAATTCTTCTGCAGAATTCGTCATAAGAAACTTAAGACTTAGCTCCACTATACTTTCATTTGTTTTATCACTCCTATTTACACAGAAAATAATTAAATTTTATTGTAAGTATAACACGTTTCCTGTTGAATAGGAAGCTGAATATATTCTTCGCAAACTGCTAGAGTGATTTAGAATATGAAGATGTCATAGAAAAAGCCCATAGGGGAGAATTAACCGTAAACGTGATAAGACAAGGAGAACAAATGTATAACTTTCTACATATTTAAGCTTCTGGGGAATTTTTTTTATCACTTCTACTGTTACCCGGATTGTTTTGAAATTCATTCACTTTTATTTACCTTTTCTATTTTTAATTTGAGAGTGATTGAGAACATAACGCCTGATTTTATTAGTTAAATGTTCCACGTGTCTTAGCTTCCCCCTTTTTTTATATATATTTTTAAACGTGTTATTGTCAAAACAAAACGAATGATTTAAGAATGGATTATAAACAATTCTCAATAATAAGATATAAACAGAAGAAGACTGTTTCAACAGGAAACAACACGTGCAAACTTTAATTGCTTTTGACACTTCGAATCAACGAAAGATCGAGGCGTGCATCTTTAGTTTCTCAACAGAATTACTCGTTTCATGCCCTGTTGAATGCATCATTCATATCCGAAACGATTATCTTTCACTTTTCTTTATAACAAAATCTGATTTATAAACATTCTTTGCAAATTGCAGACCTGTGTAAAAATTGTTAAGTGTTTAAATGAATTTCATAGTTAACTCGGTTCATTTGCCTGCTTCTGAATTAAATATTATAGAAATTTTCTTGAAATATTTATTATATTTCTGTATTAAGCGTGATTATCTTCGTATTACATTAGTGTCCTTCCTATAGACTTGAAGTTTAAAAATTAAGTCTAAACAAAGCATTCTGTGTGAGCCTTTAAGTATTAGAGAAAAAAAAATTAAGCTTTATACGGGCAGTATTTAGTATTAGTAAATAGTATTTAACATATTTTATAATGATATAAATATCAGGATCTACTCACAGCTGATTTATTTGTAATGCCGCAATCGAATTTCTATAAGATGAAAGACTTTGATGGAAAACAATAAAATATTTATTTCTAATGCTAATAATTTAGTTTTAAAAATGTCTACTTAAGAATACGAGTGAGAATTGTAAAAATTAGACATCATTTACACACTTTTCTCCTACAAAGCATATAGAAATGACGTCGAACTGACGTAAAACTGTAATCTATTCTAACAAAATGGATGCACCTGAAGCAAATCCATGTTGTAAATGTTAAGTCAGTTTCTTAAGAAAACATTTGAGGGATCAACAGAATTTTTTTTAGAAAGTTTCGTGTAAAAATTCTGAGAAACGCCATCCTATATGAATTATTGCATTTTCATTGTGAAGAACTTGTGAAGCTAAATGTTGTATAACTGCAGCTGTTCTCGGCTATCTTTATAAGCATATTTTTCTCCCTTTAAAGGCGCATAAGGTGAACCATTACCATAATACAGGTGTAGGGTCTTGTAAAGGTCAGTTTTTTTGGTGGTGTGCTCTTTGTAAAACGTGAGAATAAGAAGTCAATCTGAAGAGTGAGGATAGAATTACCTTACCTGTTCATTTGGAGGGGGAGCGATTGTTAACCTGCAGAGCGTAACAACTTGCTCCTAGATGCAGGATGTGGTTTCAATACTCTTCAATAGACACTGATTAAAGAATGGATCTACAGGAAAAAAAATATATTCAACATTAACCTCTTTACTTGCTTATCTGAATCACTAAATATATATATATTTAAAAAAAAAAAAAAAAAAAAAAATACATTAATATAGTTTCTTTTTAAAAGTTAAGCATTCTTTCACTATATTAAAATAAGTAAAAATTAATACAGATAATCAACAACAGGTTGAACGTTTAAAAAACTAGAATTTTATATTCTCGACCATTAATTAAAACATTAAAAAATCGAATGGTTAAAAAATATTTGCAGATAACGTCAATGGAAAAGTCTCTGCCCTCCTATTCGCTCTTACTTTCATTAATAACGAGCGGTATCGGGAGTGGTGTGAGTGACGTCACGAGAGAGCAGCCAATGATGGGATTTAATACAGTAATAGTAGCAATAGACCATCCGTCCATTCAGTCAGGTGTTGATCAAGGTGTTCGATGCATCGGAGAAAGTTAGCATGCGGTTGGTGATAGAATGGATGTCGTCATGTCCACGAAATCTTCCAAATCTATATCTTTCTCGGTGGATTCTCTTCTCTCCGATCACGTGACTAAAAAAACTGATGCAGAATCCCAAAACCCCAGGCGCCTTTTTACCGTAGAGGGTCTGTTGGATGCGGATGGTATTAAAACAAGTGGGATATTGGAAAATTTAGCAGATTACGGTACTTCTTCATCTGGAAGGCAAATTATATCCGGTCAGTCTCCTATTCCTACACCACCCGCTTGGGTTCATCCCCTAGGAACTACTATACCTTGGTTGCAAGCAGGACGTGCATTATCGCCGCCTAACAGTGAGTATTTTCGGTCACATCCCTACGTTTCTTTTTTTTCTTTTAAATTAAATCTAGCTTTAGTTTCTAGTATGTACCCGTGACTCCTTTATAGAAGATCCTCTTGATTCTTCAATATTGTAGATTAAAAGTGAGTCACGTAATAGACAGCATGGAACATTAAGCAAGACTGTGTCAACACAAATCAGTGGAAAGTGTGAAGAAATATCGAACTATCCTGGAAATGATGTTTGCTCCGAAACAGATGACTAAATAGCAATCGAATTATAGACATAAACAGTCATTTGGGGGTTTCAACGTTTATTTTGATGCTACGGATGATTTAACATCCCCTCAATAGGGCAATATATATAATTGAATGGGGATCTCCTCAAAAAAGAAAAGTTTTGTTGTTTTGTTATTAGACTAAAAGCCTTTCGAATGTCTTGTTTGCTTGATCGTAGACAAGCCTGAAGAGAGATCAAACTAACCAATGCATTGTTTTAATGGGAAGTTTAAGTGTTAGTTTATCATGAAACTAGCTCCTCGAGCTAATTCAAACTGAATGAATTTCGATGTCTGTGTCTTATTCTATAACTAAAATTAACTACAAAAAAAAAAGCATTTAACTGCTGCCTTACAAGGCAATAAACTCTCATCAAACAGCAACTCTTAATCTATATTTTTATCCTTAATTGTGAGTTAAAAAATACTACTCATCACTGATGAAGAAGGCCTATTATTATTATTAAAACAATCCCTTGCTTAAATAGTTTTCTTTATCAATTATTATTCGTTTTCACAATTAAAAATTAATTTTTAACTTATCATTGCACCTTATTATAATGCTGATATAACAATAGGCCTGACAGGTTTTAACTTTAGAAAAAGACAAGTTAATGATATTATTGTAATACTTAATTATAAGCATACTATGTTCTTCATTGTTTTAATAAAGAACGGCCTAATATCTTTAACAAATAAATGTTTTTTCCCCCCTTTCTTTAATTGTATACAGTATCAATATTTTTCATATGCAGCTTTAAAAATAAGTTTATAATAGTCAATAAGCAGCAATTTCTACGGACTTATTAAGAAACTTAATACCTTATTATTATATTTAATTATCCTATAAAATCATCTGCTTGTATTTTATTATGTAACGATAACACTTCCATTTTTAACACTTTATTAAATGAATTTATATGTGAAAATTCTTTAAATATTTAAAAAATTATTAAGAAATTTTATAAAGTATTTAATATTTCAAATTTTTAGTTGTAGTTAATTGTTTTGTGAGAGTTATGCTGGGCTATTGTTAAAAATTAAGCAGAAATCATTGAAAAGTTATCCATTCTTTATGATTTTTTATTATATTTTTTTGAAATTACCAGCGTTAAATAAGCATTACTTTGTTTTATAACTACACAAATCAATTCAGATGACATTGTTTTAACGTGTTTTTATAACTTACAATAGATTTATTTATGAATTTTTAAAGATGTATGACAGAAAAATCCTTAATCTTCATCGAAATGCCATTATTATTAATCTACATGAGGCTTTAATAACATTAAATTTCATTTGTATAGTGAGAAAATATTGGAAAGTAATCATTCTTTTGATGTCCTAGATACAAGAAGGCGTATTTTTAGAAGTCAGTTCAATATAATTCATGTTAAAGTAGTTTATAGGCTTATTGCAAATTTTCAAATCGATTTGCTGACCACTTGACACTTGCTGACGATTTTCTGACATTTTTGCCCTTGACTTTCGCTTGAGTTTTATGAGAAATTTTCTTGATAAAATTTAGGCCTACATTTTGAAGAAGTATTAACCTATAAAATGTAATGTACGGACTAATATTTTAACTGTTAATTACTATTAAGAGCTGAAAAAATGTAGCCTAAATTTATATTAAAATAAAGAAAAACTACAGAAAAAGCTTCACTCTTAAAACATTTCATTAGCTGTTTAGACTCTTTAGATCCTATCTAAACATAAATTTAATCTATATTAAGTCATTATTCACTCACTTTTTGGAGAAAGAAAGACATATTCCAGTGACATAACAAACAATTTTACTTACTCAAAGAACAATTTTAACATACAGAGACGTACGAACATTTAATGGAGATACGAAATGGATTATTCTATTAAATTTTCCATTTAAAAATCTATTTTAAGCAACTAAAATCACTCGTAAACGATATTACTCTCTTATTCCAGATTTAAGACGGGAGTGCCATCAAAAAGCAGCGAGTTGCTAGCCTTTGCATTTTTGATACACACTGTTAAGTGAAAGTTGAATGCCTATCTGTTCATCGCAGCGGCAATTTGTAGATAGTTAAGGAACTCATAATTCAGTCAACACAGTATTCGAATAAGATTACGGTTTTATGAGGCAATATATAGGCTTGGCCTTATCTCGTTTTGTCGGTACATTAAGGGATAAATAAATATTTATCTGATTAAAATAAGCCACTGGCTATGAGGTATCACGCACTTCGTGTCATACCTCTCGTATCATAACAACTTTTCTTTTTTTTTATTATTTAATATTACAATGTCATGCCTAATTTTAAAATGAAGAAAAGTAAACCATTATAACTTATGCATAAAATTTAAGTAATGTGCAAATATTTTAGTGTAACAAAGATAATTTTTCATATTTTAATTTAAATTAATTAACTGAATTTCCATATTAATCTTGACTATCCCGATTCCATCGTCACCTTTTGAATATGAGAATCGATGAGCCTTTACAAAACAATGGCTGTGTGTTTCGTGGCTTTTCAAATTCAGTATAAGTCTTACATTAATTAATAATAATGTTTGCATCGTTTTAATTTTAAGGCTTATTTACGAATTAAAAATGGCGTGTCCCAACGTAATCGATGTAATTTTGTTTATTTCTTTAAAAAATAATATATATATATATTTTAAATCCACGCCTGAAAAATAGCGCGTTTGCCTTCTGGAAGATTAGTTTAGAAGGAACTACCACGGTTTATGAATCCATTTTCGCTTAATTTCCTATAAATCTTAAAGTGAATTTAATAGAAAACGTCGATTTCTACCATTTACTGTTTGTTTCTTTTCAGAACCGGGGGAACCACCCAAATTACCAGCAATGAAATGTCAACTAAGAAAACACAAAAGCAACCGCAAACCTAGGACTCCTTTCACAACGCAACAACTTCTCGCCCTGGAAAGAAAATTCCGTAATAAACAGTACCTGTCTATAGCGGAAAGAGCGGAATTTTCTAGTTCCCTCAACTTAACCGAAACCCAGGTGAAGATCTGGTTCCAAAACAGGCGAGCCAAAGAGAAACGTCTAAAAGAAGCCGAACTAGAGAAATTGCGTATGGCTGCAAGACCTCTTCTACCCTCTTTCGGATTTACTTTGGGTGGCCCAGGACCCTTTTTGCCACCTCCAGCTCATTTCGGTTCCGCCTCCAGACCACTTCTAGGACAATTGATGGCACCCTACCCTCTTTATTCCTGTCAACCGTCGGTCACTGCCTGTCCTCAATAAACAGGTAGTGTATCAGTGCTGTGGTAGCACATGTACAGTATACCTCATGTACATTGTTTTGTGGTATCTAGACTGTGTTAACAGATGAGTATGTATGACAAAGCTGTACATAAAGCACAACTGTATTCATAATGCTTTTGTAGTATACGAATCTTCTACTTTTGTTACTTAGAATCATTCGTAATTATTTATCGCGCAAATTATTCCTCTTAAAACAATTATCGTATGACAAAATTATTAAAAATTCCACAAAAAAAAGGTCAGAAGAAGCATTTATCTTATCACGCAATCAGTTATTAACATTTTGATCGAAAATTTTTTTAAATTAAAATTAACAATGAGGAGTAAATTCTAATTCGAAATCCAAAATGACCTTAGGCACGAGCAATAAATGCCGACTAGTTAGCATTGTATTGTAAATGACGTGGAAATCACCCCTTTTCCGTACCGGAGATTTAACTAGTTAGGGTTAAATGCCCTCATTATCCAATAGGAAACACATCTCCGTTAAATTCATAACTAGTTTACACGTTTCAAACATTGTTAATGGCTACAATGAGATTCACACTGATCCTTTCTGAGAGGTATTTGCAGTAATCCAATCACGTTTTACCACAAATTCGCTATTGTTAGAATACACAGAATTAATACTAGACTTCAGATACTAAAAAATTGGTGACAAAGCTGTTGTTTACTTATAAAATACTTAAACCGATACTTTATAATTAGTGGCTACGATGCAATATCATTACTACTGCTACACTGTACAGCAATATAAATTAATTTAGTCGGGTACACATTGCGACTTTACTAATTACTGAATATTGATTTTAATGATATATTTAAAGAAAATTAACAAACATTAATGTCATTATGATAATGACAGAGACCGTATTTCGATAGCTTTGCATAAATATTGACAACTGTTTCGGCAACAACAACAGTGACTAAACCAATATTGATAAAGGTTTCTGTATTGACAGGGCCCTAAATGAGTTCTAGAATATGTGGATTGTGAGAAACTCATATATCATTAGACTATTGCCCACCGGACACGTAAACGTCTTATAACGTGGCTATAATGTATTGTTTTTATACAAATGTATACGTAACGGTGAAAAAATCGAATATGTGACAAAATGCCCCACCTGTCAAATAATTCTGAAGATAGAAATGTCTTATGGCAGTACAGATATCTTTCTGCAAAGAACTCATCTGTGACAATTTGCCCCAACCAACTATTCAGGCCATAAATCATCTGAAGCGAAGAAATGAATCACATTTTTATTGCCCGCTTCGCAATTCATTTCTTCCACTTTAAAAAAAGAAAAATTCTAACCACGGAATGATCCTCATAACCACAAATTCGCGCCAATTGTTATTGGAACTAGAATTAAAAAACAATTAATAACTTCGAAGAAAGGGGAAAATATTTAAAAAAAAAAAAAAAAAAAGACGACGAGACGAATGACTCTTGCAGCGCTTTTCGTCTGAGAAAGTAGTAAAAACAAGAATTAATGTTAGCGCCAACAATAAAAAAAGTTTTACCATCAACCACTTTGCTAACAGAAGAATATGTGGTGTAATAATCTAGCAAGCGTTATAAGATAGGAGGTATGACGTGTAGCCCGACAAGAGCCAAGTACCGAAAGTTGTGATGTGTGTAGGAGATTGTTCTGTTGTCATCCCCGAAGGAAGTCTTTATTAACCATCCCGTAGCAGATAGGGTGCGAGTAGCAGCCAATGGTCAGCTGCGTTCTTATCAATTCCTCTGGCCATACTGTCGCGGACAATCAGAGAAGGGACACACGAACCCGATTGATTTTTCGCTCAGGGAGATAAGCCTCGACCGCCTTTCCAACCAAACGCAACCATATGAAAGCAGTTATCGATGACTTAATGGTCCCTAACTGGTATAGAGTGCTGCACGCTTCTTTTTTCCCTCTCCTCTTCTTTTATTCTTTGCTTTTCGATTAATCCTGTCTATTTTTGTTTAAATATTTTATCAAAATTGCATTAATAACAAGCACCCGTGTGAGACTTCATACATCACATCGCGTGGCTTTCTTCCCCATTTGATCTTGCTTAAATTATGTTTTTCTATTCTTAATACAAGAGTCGCGGGCACAAAGCATTTATTACACTATATGCTCGCTGTGCTTTAGACTTTATTTGTATATTTAATATACTTTCAATAATATTTTCGTATTACCATTCTATGTTATTGCTTAAATTACATTTCTCTATCCTTAATACAAGAGTTTCAGTGTTTTGTATAGGCACAAAACGTTTGTTATAGGATATTCTCGTTATGCTTTAGACTTTATTTGTATGTTTATTCAATAATATTTTCGTAATATATGAGAAAACTTTAAAATATTTATCATTCTGTGTTACTGAACTTTGAAATTATTTAAATTATGTAGGCCTATAAGTCTATTTCTTAGATATACTGTATTTCTTAAAAGTATAGTGATATTATGCAGCTTACTTCAATAAACTTAAGTCAAAACAAGTGCAAAATAACGTAATAGTGTTATGAAAGTATAGCTTTAAACTAAATATTTTAATTATATTTTAATTTAATCATAAATAATATTTATAAAAATGTATAGTGGGTAGTTTTTAAAAGCCTTAACAGATGATAGACAAGCACTGTCCGCAGTTTTAACAACTTAGCCTATCTTACGACACAATTTCTCTTCCCAAAAATGTTGAGTTCTCATTAAATCAGATAATTATCGTACTGATGACAAAAGATAATGCTAAATTATCTATTCGAGAATAAACTAGGCATAGATATACAACAACAGTGTTAATTATCCGTCTATATGTCGGCATTTCCACTCGACAAGATGCCAGAATGTAAAATATCACAACATACCTCAGTAATAATGTTAGAGGAACGGCCCTAAACAATTAATTGTAGACTTTGTGATGTCATAACACCTTTTAAATTCAACACGTAAAGTTTTAATGATGTCGTATCTCTGAATATTAAGCTAATGGTGTTTGGAAGAGTGTTGATGAGTCGCTGAATCTAACATGATTTCATCGGTAGAGTTGGCACTATTGTTGGATTATGGCGGGCTAAATTGTCTAGCGTGTCATCAAATTATGCAACTGAGATATATTATGTGGTTAGTTTGTGCAATATTGTTAAAGTTTACACGAAATTTTCTAAATTGCTTGATTTGTCTCACTTAAACAACGGAATAGAACAGATATCTTACAATAATGATACTCCATAAAGTGAATTATCATTCTCACGTGTAGGATAATATAGACTTAAGCCAAATGCACAGAATAGAAATTAGGCCTACAAGATTTATGTTCATTGTTAATTTATGTCAATTAGGAATAGGATTTAAACACGCTATCCTCATCAAGTTGCCGAATTGATTAGAAAAACAGCCCAAACTTATCTTCTAGCTGAAGAAAAATTACCTTACAAGTTACAGCTAGTGACTGGATATAGGCCTACTACAGAATACTTTAACCAATCTGGACGTGTCAAGTTCTATAAACGATCACAGTTACGGAACATAAATGCTATAAATCTTGTTATATATTTCAATAAATACGTGGATATTGGCTTATAAACGAGAGATTTTATGTCGCATCGTTACCTTCCTTTATTATTTATTCTATCGCATATGCGGTAAGCTTATAAACGGGAGGAGTTTAAAGGTTTATTAAAATACAAATTATTACAGAAAAAAGGATATTAAATTATTGTAAGGTGCCGATTTATCAATAAAATAATTTAGTAAAACTTAATCAAAATTAGTTAGTTACAGCCTAGCATCATCATTTTTTTTTCCGTATTAGTCATTGAAGTCTCAAACAATTCAAGAGGGGAGTTTTAAAAAAGAGATTTTAATCTTTAGAGATCAATTTAAAAATTCAACTCCGATTCAAATTAGATAATTACCATTTCAAAGGAGACAACCCCGAAAAAAGGTGATACGAAATCGTCAGCACTCGAACGAGAAAAAGCAACCGAGTTAAATTGGTTTTTCGGCTTTACGAGCGAAAAGTGGCATTTCTAAAAATGATTCCGATAGCGCGTGGCATCCCCGTAAGAGAAAGAAATGGGCCCGGATTCTATCAGCAAAAGAATACCCGAGCCATCAAAGTCTCACTGATTGATCGGCGAAGCTCTTTTATGCCTATCAACTAAGCGCCCGGATAGCTTTAGCAGTGACTGCTCCGAATGGACCGAAAACCTCAAGCGAACACAATAAATTCCGTTTATAAACCATCGCAGTAGAATTCATCTCCATGATTTGATCAAAATCTCGCCGCCATTTTCACGTTACTGGCAGGAAACGACCGAATCTCTAGTTGCCTCCTGGGGGAAACTTAGGAGGATTAGGTGTTTTTCGTAGGAGTTCGTGCTACTGCGCTTTTATTCAAGTATACTCATGCATACATATCGTTGAACGGGGTACAATAATGCAGTTTACCATAACATTTTCCGTTTGGTGGAAACTGTAGATAACTCCTTTCCCTATCTCTCTTTTTTCCTTCCTAAAATTGTTTCTTTAACGACCATTCTTCCAAAGTAGCTTTATATATATATATATTGAATATATCTGTCTATATATATATTTTAGCTAACTCGGATTTTCTTTAACCGAACTGTCCAGATTTATACGATATTTAAATTCCAACGACTTCACGTCAGTTAAGTTTTATGACGTCAGCTTCAAATAAGCCAATAGAGATTAAGTTAAATTCAAACTATTCGACGTTATTAAAATTTTATGACGTCATTGTCGAAATAAGCCAATGGAGGTTAAGACGGATACCGGATTTTACGACGTTTAGCTTTAAATGCGCCAATAGAGATTACGGTAATTTCAAATTCCTCTACGTCATTTAAAGTTTTATGATGTCAGCTTTAAATAGCCAATAGATATTATTATTGATTTGAATTTAAATTAGTAAGTTTAAAGAAGAAGAAGAAGAAGAAAAAAAGATTTTTTAAGGCATTTATTTTAACATGATTTAAACGACTTATGATTACATCATTAGAATTTTATGAGATGGAGCAAGGTAAGTTTAAAATTTATTTTCGATGAAAATAACCTTTATTTTTATTAAATTAGGCGTCTATACCGTTATCGTTTAAAAGGGTAACGTTAAATTTTTTTTTATTAATTTAACAAATTCTAAAGAAATTTAACATGATAATTTCAGATAGCGAGAGTCATTACCAGGTAATGTTAAATAGGCCAATACATTTTAAGATATGCGAAAATTTTTAAAAATTATTTCAAGTTTTAAAAGTAATTTTTTTCTTTTTTTTTTCTTTTTGAAAAAAGTAAGTCTGTTATATCTAAGTTACTGTAAAATTTTAAATTATCCTAGGTCATACGGAGTCAATTAATTTATAAATATTATTTTCGAATTTTTAAAAAGTAATATAAATTTATGTAAATGTAAAACTTAAAAAAAAAAAAAAATTTGTGGTTTGTAAAATTTAAAATTAGAGAACAATAATAATGCTTGTTCTCTCTTATAACGAGCTAATGTATTGTTTATTGTATTTATTTACTGTAAATTATAAGCTAAACAGTATAATTTGATTATGTAAGGAAGAAAAATTATTTTATTTCCTATTTTTTTTTTTTAATTTATTTAAAGTCGGGTGCACGCCAGTGTATACCTGAACCTGAAGCAATCATGTTAAAATTTGGCAATTTTCAAGCCGGGTACATGTGTACCCGGCTTGCCAAATTTTAACATGATTGCTTCGAATGGATCCAAAATAAATTACTTTCTAGCTTGAACATAGTTTTTCTCCAATGTTTTTAATATAACTTATCAAATAATAAAGCCATTCTAAAAAATTACACCCAATATTTGAGAATAGACTTAATTCATACTGTATATTTAAATTTGTCAGCTTAACTTAATCTAAAGAAATCGAAATTTAAAGGGAAAACTACTATTAATAATAGAAGACATTCCACTAATTCTAAATAAGTTTTTTTGAAGTAGAAATGTATAACTGATTTATATCCGTGTAGTATTTTATACTTGATCAATAAATTGTGTTAAAAAAATATGATTAACTCTAATACTGGTTAATTCTAAACTAAGACCTGTCTCTTAGTTTAAAATTTAACTGAAAATTGACAGCTCAATCGTAGAGTGTGATACCAATTACAAGCACTTCATTTAATTAAATATTAGATAAACAAAAATTTTTAAATGTGCTACCTTGCTTAAATTGTGTTTATTGTATTGGTTTATAAATTAAAAAGAATAAAAGACAGTAACCCTATTAGGCTAGATAGTGATTTGGAATTATAGTATAATTAAAACTCCAAACTTTCCAATATCTTCTCTTCCTTTCAAATTATATAGACTAATTAAAAGCTTATTTTTGAACTTTATAAAAGATATATATTTGTTTATGTAACTTAAACCAGCAGAATAAGCAGGGAGTGACTAAAGGTGTCTGAGCCCCCTTTATTTTGTAAATAAACAAATAAATAAGTACAGGAGAGAAATTTAAATGTGACAAATGCACTCATTCACAAGTGTACACAATATCTAAGAGTTTGCTCTCCATCCACAGCGTTAATGCCTACATCCGCTGTGGTAAAAAAATGAATATAGGTTTGCACGTTCAAATTCGTTTCCCCAATTTCGGTTCTAATAACAATTCTGACTAAAACACTAATCCATTCTATACAGTTAATGCTTTAATAGCTTATGTTTATCTTAAATAATGTTCAAGAATGATAAATCTCATGATTATTATTTGATACATTACTTATATACACAAATCTATACAGCATATTCATATTTATTATTCACATAATTCTATAATCCAGTTTATAAATAAGATTATAGAAACACTTAGTTTGAAAAGAAGCGTATAGCTTACGTTCGGCTTATTCAAAGTTTATGTTCTGGTCTCTAATTAATCAAGCTGTAATTTGTAGTTCTCGCTAATAGGTTTTTTAATTTTTATTTTAGCTTTATTATGCTAATTTAGAGAATATATAAAGCAACTAAAGTAATTGTAAATATTCAACACTTAATCTACATGGTATAGATATTATAGAGGAAAGGCTTGCATCTATAGAAAGTAATTTACGATTGAAAATAAGAAATGAATAAAGTAGTAAAAATATGAAGGATATAAGCTATAAAAAACTGTACATTTTATTAGATTATTTTTCCACTTTTATAGCAAGCTTATAAATCTAATATAAAAACTTTGATAGGGATAAAATGGTTTAGCGGATAAAAATATAATCGGAAGAGATCATAAAACAATCCGTTTAACAAAAAATGTTCATCTAAATACTCAACATCACATTTTTTTCCTCCCCATGTTTTTTTAAAAAAAGGAGCTTCTACATTAAATATACTGGCTAGCGTCTTGATGAGGTACATGAGAAGGAATTAACAGAGTTACCTCATTACCATTAGCAAAACCTTTCTTCGGTGCACCACCCACCGCTCCACTGAAATCAATAATCATTTAGTGTTGATGTTTAAGCTCTTTTAGCCCGGGGATGTTTTCAACCGTTCACGAACGATAAGGTTGGCAAGTTGGAACGAGCGAATTAATTTCCATCAACTCCAATGTTATTACCAACATTAGGTAATGTAATGAATATCTCTCCCTCTCCCCCCGAATGTTTATCGCTTTGACGTCAGCAACGGGAGCCCCTGTACCGCCTGACGGACAGATAGGACTACTATCCGGCTGATTAGGCCTAACGATAAGGAAGAATGAGATGAGTCATAAGATTTTCAGCGATTAAACAATTTTGCGGTTAATCGACCTAAGAAAATTGATGAGGATGTGAATAGTGAAATGCATACACCTACTAATTATATGGAGTAAAAGTGAGAGTGTTTCAGGTGAATACGGTTGATATTTCAGGTACACTAGTAGACATTTTATTTACTTTTTTTAAGTTTTGGCAATGGTTAAGTAATACAGTATAAACTCTTATGTTACTGAAGTGTATTAGGAAATTAAAGAAAAATCAAACCAAGAAAAGCACTTTTTTCCGATTGTAAGACAAATGTGAAGTTAAAAAATAGCATTAACTATGCAAATATATAAATAAAGTGAAGAAGATTAGAGTTATATAAAAAGCAAACCATGTTGAGAAGGTTAAATAAGTTATTTTCAAAAATAGGGAAGGACAAATGTTGTTAGATCAATTGAAGCTAGTTATTATTAGTAGCGTAACTAAGCTATATCAGAGGTAGCCCGAATTAAAACGTGCAAACGTTCACCCCTGTAAATGACGAGAAGTAAACTGTCTAATATTATATTTACATGTGTATAAGCGCGTTTGTAAAATTCAAACCTTTATCCTGTTTTTATTTAATTTTTTCTTAATTTATTTATAAAACTAAAGGGATTTAATTTTATAATTGTTGTCTATAGACCAACACATAAGCGCTACTACAGATTTTGAAGGTTAAAGCTTCAAGCTACTTTTATATCCTGTTAGAAAGATTAATGAATTCGAAGGCCTATTCGTTCATAATTTATTGTGAATTAAATTAGATAGGGTCTAGGATATAAAAAAAAGGAACTTACGTCTATTTTAAAATTGTCGTTTCTTTATCTGAACAGAAAAAAGAAGAAAAATATGGTTCTTTTTCAACCACACATTAATTTGTCATTTTTAACTTTTTCATTCACGCCTAAAGCTTTGCTGGCATACTTCAATTTTAGTGAATGCAATAAAAATTTCTATTTTAGTTTTCGATAAAAGGCAAAACCTTACTTACAGACTCTAAAGGGGCAGATTTCAATTGCAATTTATCATAATTTATCATTCAATCGTTAAAATTATTTATTTGAACACAAACATTTATAACGAAAAATTAACACCTTTTAATTGTATATTTTGAGTAATTACGAAAAATTTAAGCCTATTCGCCTGTGTCTAGCGTTAAAAAGTAAACTTAACGTGTCAGCTTCTGGTGTAGAAATAATTGTATAAAGCCTAAGGGTTGAAAGGCAGTTTTGGAGGGGGTATGAGGCCTTTACACGTTGGAAGTATCAATAACATTTTAATCTAAGCATTTACTGGAGTTTAATCAGGAAAGAAAAAATAAAAAAATAAAAAATTGAAATTTGCACGAAAATAAGTAGATGTTGAATTTGACGGGTCTTATTAGTCTAAGTTTGGTCTTGTTAAACATGGCTGATCAGTTCATGAAAGCAATTTGCGTGAAATGCTGTTATCACACAATCAATAAAAACAACACGATAGGAACCCGGTCGTTAACTCAACACACGCCATTTGTGTTTACAACGTTGACATTGTCATACATCATTCCAATGTCATCAAAATCCCCTTCGTAATTAAAGCTAATTACACTTTTTTTTAATCCTAAATATAAAAATTGAGTTGACAACTCCCAAGTGTTGATACCAGAAAACGTAGAAAATTCCTTTCCTCATTAATAAATATTTCATTGCGGCTAAGATACTAGTTTTCTTAACTTGAAACAAATTCCAGACACTTAGGTGGGGCAACCAAAACACGCAACTTCACTCAGAAATTAAGAAGGAATTTTTGTGATAATTATCTAACAATTTTTCCTAAAATGGACTAAACTGGAGACATATTTTAAATGTAACTCTTAATTTCCAAGAATTACAATTTAAATCTAAAAAAAAAAAGTTAGAATTATTAAATCCTTTGAAAAAATGTCCCTCTGAATATATTAAAATGATAATTTTTAACACCTAAAACGAAGAATAATAGAATAAACAACGCAAGAATTATCATCAAGAAGACATTCCCAACCAACCAATAAGATACGGGTGTTCAAATTCGGTTTCGGTTCACAGGCCAAGCATGATGTCATTCAAGTCGTCTCCTATCGGTAAGTATGACAACAGAGGGGATAAATTACTTGCCAAACCGACAGTTACCTTTTAAATGGCTAATAGACTATTGGACACGCATAAGGGGGAGGGGACACTCTTTTAGCTATCGGCAGATTGAAAGGAGACGCCATCAGTCGTCCTCTAAGTCCCGCTATTGTCGATGACCATCTGTCCTTGTAGTTCCTTATTCATTTATTTAAACACACTAGTTGGTTTTGTCATTTCGGTCACGGGTGTACTTCGCACATCGGCACTATTGGAGCGGAAAAAGTGACTTCATTGACAACAGTTCTACAATGCTTCGTATGTGACAATAGAAGGGACACTTACAATACTCGACTTTCAATGTCTGTTTTAGATTGTGTTTATGGGTTTAGGTGTCAAATTTAATACAATTACCGTTCGGGAAAATAATACCTTGTGTGCTTTTTCTTTGCGTGAAATTTCGTTGTATGAAAGTTGAATTTGAAAAGTAATTTTTCATTTAGACTTTGTTATTTTTGTACCATATTAAAAAGTCAAAATTACATAAAACAAACATTTAATTTTTAAAAAAAATTAATTATAATTAAAAATTTTATTGAATGAAATATGTGGATAAATTGTTTTGTTAATTTCTGTCACCTTAATATAATACTGTATTTCAGAATGCTACCTGCATAACAATACGTATAAAAAGATAAAATGTAATTCTTTAACCAGATTATAAATTTTTATACTAAACTGGAGATAGGAAGCTATTATCTAATGAAATAGTATTTTAAAAAAATATGTATTTAAATATTTAATAAGTACTTAAATACTTGTTAACTAGGCTACACTAAATCTCAAGAGTAATATTCTGAGATATAGAAACAGCATTGTTGCATCTAAAAACAGCTTAAAAAACACCAGTTTTATGAGTAATACGATAAAATAATTCGGTATCGAAAATAATTAAAATTTAGTTAGAAGTTTAATTCAGCATTAAACTAAAAACATCATTTGATATGAAATTTTTACTTCTGTCATTCTGAGAAGACAAATAACAATAGTCGATTTCTAATCTTGACAAAATTAAAGGAAATGATCACTTTTGGGATACGGTCTACACATGACAAGCGGAATCCTCCAAGAAAAATCGTCCCTTAATATGGCCAAAAATCCCTTAATTCTATATCGTCCATCTAACAAGAAGAAACGGGGAATTGATTACTGATCACCATCTCTTAAATCGAATATAAGAAATTCTTTATTGATTTCAACTATCTTAGCTTTCTCTCGTAATAGGAAATAAACAGAAAATTGTGGATTATTAAGAATAAAAGAGAGTAGTGTAAAAATTTAAATTATGATCCAAAGAAAGTTACATTTCCTGTAGTTCATAGATTATTTATATTTTAAGAATAGTAGTTAGAGTTTGTACAATACTAAGATATACAAGAAATTCTTTTAAATGGGAGCTGATTAGTACTTTTTTCTCTCATTGGAAGCTTTTGAAACTCAAGAATTAAGTGTTTTCTATTTAATTTGAGGTTTTGTTTTTCGTTGTCATTGAATGTAGCCGAGCTTCCGCCTAAACTAGTGATTACAACGAAGAGAATTTCTGCGAAGCAAATGTTCGAAACTTTTGACAAGACATTTTTACGTAAATGATGTTAATTTATTTATAGGTATTGGCATTTTAAAATATTTTAAAAAAGAAGTATTCGAAGAAAAATGTGAAAAGTTATCAACAACCCAAAAATTGTTACAAACTCGATAACCGATTCTCCGTCTGAATAAGAATAAGCGAATCGATGCAGCATTTCCTTTGCTGTGGTCACCTTCTTTACCAGGTTTTAACGGAATTATGACTCACATATATGGTACCCAGCAGGTATTGGCAATCACCGTAGGTGGCATCACTTAGCTATCCAGCAGATTTTAATATACGTCAAGCCTATCTACCACCATAGGTCTAATGGTGTTGACTCACCAGCTTCTTTCTAAATACAACAAATTGACCTGAACAGCCATAGTGTCAAAGTAACCGTCTGCTAAGATACCCTAACCTAATCTTTCTGTGGCTAGCTGCACTTATTACTGCCTCAGAGTCGCATTAATTCGCACTCAGTCGCCGGGAAACATAATATCTTGCACTGTAGGTGGTACCGTGTGACGCTCAGGCACGAATATCCCCCACTGGTCGGCCATTATGGCAAAAATTAGACAGCAACCAGAACACTAAACTGACATTATTGTAGCCAGCGTGACGTCACGAGACCACGTGATTTATTAAATAGGTTGATGTTATTGCAATCGTCTTTTGTTGTTTTTAATGAATTACGATCCAGTTGTGTGAGAGAGGGGTTTGTAGTAAGCCGAATAGGAAGTGAGATGTGAAAGAGTGGCTTAAGATATGTGATGCATTGCTTCATGTTTGGGCAGTTATATCAATATAATCTGGACAACTTTTAATATAAGTTTTATATCAGATTTTATTTGTGAATTTCTTATGTAGTAATCTAAGATGAAATTAATTTAAGGTTATGAATTTCTTTCTTTACTTCTATTTTTATGCATTTTTCCCCCCACATTACGAAGCTTTATTAAATTATTGTAGCCTATGTTAAAATTAATTAGATCTAGTATATTCTTTTAAATTAATGTTTTACTGATGTAATTGTTTTTAAATAGTTTAAAATCAACGGATTTTCAAGCTCTGAATGTTAAATTAATGCTTGACATTTCTTATCAATTACTAAACATTGCTCAGCTTACTTCTTTATCTTTATTATTTTAATATCATTCTTTAATACAAAGATGTACTGAAATCAGAAGCTTACAAAAAAAGATCTTAAGTGTGAAGAATTTGAAAGGAATTTTAATAGTATTGAAGTAACAATGATACTATTGCGGTCAAATAGCTATTCTCCCAGTTAATCGAAGAAAAGTTCGAGTTAATCGTTTAACAGTTCGAATAGAATAATATAAAATAATAGTTTTAATTTAAAATATTCTATTATCTAAGAGAATACACATTTAATTCAAATAAAATTTCAAAATAATGCTTTTTGTTTAAAATATTATATTAATTATCTAATATAAGTTAAATTACAGTAAAATGGAAAAAAAATCCGCTCTGAAACATTACAAATCTGCTAATAAATACAAATAAGTAAAAAGTACAACGAATCAGTTAGATTTCTTATAAGAGTTTTTAACGGGTAATTTTGGATGCTATATAAATACAGAGATTTAATCGAGAGATTGATTATATCCTCTTATGAGTCATGAAGAACAGCAAAGTAAGATAACATAAACCTTTGTTAATCTCTACACTTGCCTAGCTTAGATTTATATATATATAATTAATGTGATTATTATATATTTAAAAATATATATATTGTTTTATAAGAGCTAGCACATGAAATACGCACTACAATGTAAAATTTTTCAAGAATCTTAAAAAAAATTCAGTAAAAAAGATTTCTTTAGCTGAGTGATCAGAGGATAATCATTTGAATTTTTAATATTGTTTTTCATTGAAACATAATTTTATAAAAGCAATTATAAGTTTATAAGGCATAATGATTCACATGAATGAATAATCATAGTTTATACTGAGCTCTGCAAACATTGTCAATGTAATTTTGTCTGATATGCGTTGTTTATTTTTCTTCGTGTTAATCTTTGTTTAATAATATAGAGTACATTATATAAGGACTGTCGGGAAGGGAAGATGGGAATTTTCCGAATCTGGAGAAAACTTAGGGGCTTATAGTGGTTCTTACTCCTATAAATTAATGCTATATTTACTGCTTTTTACTAATAAGAAACGTTATAGGTGTTTTATTTGTTCAAAAAAATAGCAAAAAGACCTTCTAAGAAGCAAAAGGGCCTGCTCTTTTGCCTCTTAGAAGGCTTTTTTGCCCATACAAGATCTTGAAGGCCCTTATTATATACCATACGTAACTTGTGTAGTGTAGTTATGTAATATAGCAATTGGTTTAAGTATAAATAGGCCTATAAATAAATTGTGATGCTTACATTCTTCCTTTGAAGTAATTTAGGCCTAATTTAAGGACTTCATCATTAATGAATGAGCCTGTTCTCTAAAAACAGCTGGAAATATTAAATATTATTTATTACAATAAAATCTTTAATAAAATATTAAATTAATAAAATAAAATATTTACTTATCAGCAGCACCAATTAATTTATCTAAACAAATAAACAATAACATATTAGGCTTAAGTAAACAAAATTAATAAAATAAACAAATGCTGCCCCCTCGCGTTAAAAAATGATAAAAATGATTTTTTTTATTTTTTTAAAAAAATAAAGAATAAAAAAAGGCGATGACCAATTTCGAGGTTTAATGATCAAAGAAGCGTCAATAACAATTTCGCTGGCTATATTTGAAAAAAAGGTATTTTCACTCGAGATTGAATTTTCTCCCTTTTCACGGAGCGATAGGGATCCGTTGTGTATTGTATGTTATGTCGCTGCCAAGAAGGGGAAGTACTTTAAATGATTTCTGGCTGCTTTGGCGGCGCTTCACTTTTGCCTCTTTCGATTTCTGGAATCGTTTCCACACTTGAGCGGCAATTCCACTCCTTAGTTTAATTCCATCGGCAATTCTTTGCAATAGAGAAGAATAATCTTTAATCTTTTCTATTTTTAGATTAGGTATATTCAACTGTATTGTGCTTTTGAATTTTTCTTTTTCAAGAATAATATCAATGTCTGTCCAATATTTTATAAAATCACTTAAAACTTTTAAAACAGTGCTTAAAACTTTGTAAAATTACTTAAAATACAGGGAAAAAAATTACTTTATAAAAACTTTATTATCCTTTTCTTAACAGAAGCTGCATTTTTTAAAAAAGTTTAAATCTTATTTGACTCTTAAAAAACACAAATTTGACATTATTTGTAATTTTTTTTACAGTTCTAAAATGCATAAAATCAAATTTTCCATTCTTTCTTGTAATCCTCTTGTTGGAAAGGATTAAATAAGTTACACGTTATATACAGCCAGGAAAAAGTGAAAGAAGCTATATTGTAGGGCCTCACACTTTTTAAATTTATTATTATTATTATTAATAGGGCCTCTTATGGGTTTAATATTAGCGTCCATTAATAAGACTATGTGCATACTTAGGCATGCTACTTTTTACAATTTCAAAACATATTTGGGCTTATTTAATTTTTAAAAAAATAAATTAGGGCCTTTATTTAATTAAATTAATAAAAAAATAACAATTAAGCCTACTTAGGAAGTCCTCTATGAAGGCTTAATTGCTTTTTGTTAAATGAGTTTAGTGCGCATTATGTTTGTCTGAACGCTTTTTTTTTTCTATGAAAAGTTTAAAAGTTTCAAGATTTTAAACTAATTTATTTACGAAATATTAAAAGTAATAATAATAATAATAAAATATGAATAAATAAATTTAAATTCCATAAACTATTTTTTTTGTTTTTTTGTTTTTTTTTCTAATTTATTCTAGCTTGAGGCATAACACGACATTATTCAATTAGTTCACGCCATCCTTCTTCAATAGATTCATATCAATAAACTTCAAATTATTATTATTATTATTATTATTATCATAGCGTAAGTGGTTTTTCTACTGTCAAATTTTCATAAGCCAATCAAGTTGTACTGTAAAGCTTTTTCAAATTTTCTCTCTTAACTCTTTATGCCCTGCAGCTAACAAAAGTTTTTTCATGCCTACCATGGGCTCAATTAGGCTCACGATGTGGCATAAGATGGCGAGGGATGGGGCCAGATATATCGAAGTCAAACTATATAAAAACTTCTAAGGATCTTATGAATGGCATTCAGAACGACAATCATAAGGCCTTACTGAAGTCAAGGTTTTTTAACTTGTAAGAAACATAATGCAATAATTTGTAACGATTCTAAAGCGCCTGTAAATATGGAGACTAGACTTAATGGCTCTGGTGGCCCTCTTGCGATAGGACCCGCGTAGGGTAATACCTCATAGATTTTTTGGTTTATTAAAATAATACATTAATCACAGACAATAATAAAAAAATTCATGTTTTTATGTTTTATTTTTTATTAAAAATTAAGCGCTTACATTATTTAATAGTTAGATTAATAGAATATTAATTATCTATCTATAATTAATAACTATCAAATTTATACGAAAGGTTTTAATTCATAAATTTAGATAAAATCTACCAGCGCTGCCTTCAATTCGTAATTCAGCCATTCATAAATTATAATTATTAAACTTTAACGTATTCAACGTAATATAAAAAGTGATAATAAATAATAAATTATTAGCTATATGAACAGAAAGGTCCAAAACACTAATGCCCGGTTAACCAGCATTAGTGTTTTCTTGCTACACTTGTAAATACGAATCGTATCCGCCGGATATCAGAAGCGGTTTAAAGCATAAACCTACCGCTTTGGGGACTCGGGTTCGAATTCGGACGATCGAAAAGACCCTGGTGATCTCAGTCTCGTTCTTCAAGACCCGGTCGCCCTGCCTACGATGGCCTTTCAAGTAAAAAAAGCTAAAAACGTAAATTGAATTTGTTAAAACGCCTTGTAATTTGCGTATTAGTGAATATTAAAGCGCTTTACAACGGTTAACTGAGGTTTGGGCACCCCGTTTATTCTTTACGGACTATTAAAAAAGCTTTAAACCTAGTTTATTATTATTATTATTAAATGTATACATTTCTGTACGTAATATTCAACCTAAATTACGAATTCTTAAAAATATTTTATCTACTGGAAGCGATAGACTAATTATAACATCCTCAATAAAAGAAGATAATATCAGGAAACTACTGTATATTAACATCTATGATTATTTATGAGTGGGTAGTGTCATGCTACGACGAAAAAAATAAAAAATTGTGGAGTCTCTTTAACAATTTGTTTTCTTGTTAGGATGCTTTTATATAATAGCATTATTTTTCTGATAAGATAATTTGATAAAAATTCTATCGAGTAAGAAACTCGGTGTAAATAAACTCATTAAAAATTTTTATACTGTTTGGATTCACGTAACTTCATCTGAAGTAACTAAAGGAGACATTTTTTTTTATTTATTTCTATTTGAGATAAGTAAATGTTCTATTGTATTATAATTTTCGTCCATGTTTCAACATGATCATTAATTACATTTCGCACGAACGTATAATGAGATTAACTCTGTTTTTTTTAACTTGTTTTACGAGTTTAAATTACGATTGTGTAAAAATACATTTATATATCTATAAATTAGCCTTTAAAATTTTCTTAATTCATTGATTTAATGAAGTACAGTAAAACCTGTGTAAGGCGGAATCGCGCGGTATCGAATATTTTTTTCCGGTTTGGCAGGTTTCCGTTGTGAACAGATGTAAGAAATTTCTCTCCGTTTCGAAGAATTTTTTCCGTTTAGACAGGTTTCCGTTTTATCCAGGTTCCGTTTTGGACAGGTTTTATTGTATTACACATTTAGAACAGTCATTAAAGACTTAGAAGTAAAGAGAGGGTTGACTTGTAAGTTAATTTGATTTGAATGATGTTAGATTGTGTGTTAGGATAATTAAATTTATAATTAAAATTAAAAAGATAAATAATTATAATTGTACAACAGCATTTAATTATTTAAAATAGCGTAAAAATATTCTAATTTCTTCTAAATTGGGTGAATTTAGAAGCTAAGTTAGTGCAGTTTGCTTAGAGTTTGTGTGAAAATATTTCAAAAATATTTAATTTTTTTTTATTTAATCAATAAAAACTGATTAAAAATAATAATAAAAAAAGTTGGCAACGTTGTTGCTGGACTTTCCTGGCATTCTTTATTTGTTTTCATCTTTAATTAATTGCCACCATTACTTTCAAGTCTTCACATTGGTTCCGGAGATATTAAGGGAATATATGTAGTCCATATCTCTCGAACCAATAGTTCGATTTTCATGAAAATTTCTAAAGACATTTCACCGTAATACACAAACCTTCTTGCAAAATTTCAGAAATTTTCGATAAAAGACACATGAGTTATTAAGCTTTAAAGTGGGAGAAAAAATTGTGTTCTCCATACATATAGGCCTACTAGCATTCATACATACAGAAAAACCCCCCAATTTTTTGCATTTCTGAAGCTTTTAAGGTTCCTTGAGTCCAAAAATGTAAAGATCTGGGGATCAGTTTTTGATCAATCGCTATACTTTCCCTCCTTTTTATAACAGCAGGGAAAGTAAAATTAAAAATAAAGTTTTGAAAGAAAACTATGAAAATCTCTCTAAACCTTCGATTATATTTTGTCATATAAATTTAAACATATTCAATTAAATAGGAAAAAAAAAACTTTAGTGATTTACATTGCGTATAATTTTAAAAAATCTCCATTAAATCCTATTTATTTTCATAATACGCAGTCAATAAACTATGGAAGCGGCCGGATTAAATGCTAAAGTTCTGTGAATAAACAGAGTATGCTCGAAAGAACAAGTCTGTAGAAAGATAAAGACAGCGCTAATTTCTGTCTAGACGATAAACAATCGAGAGCGCAAGAACATACGACGAAGGGAGTAAAAACAAAATTGGGAAAAAGAAGGAAAAAAAAATCTCGAAAGCAATGATTAGCGTTGAATTTCTACTCTGGTCCGCACCACGAAGCAGAATTGCACGGAAACAGATAACAAAACATCATCCACAAGCATTTTCCCTGTAGATAAACAATCCTAATTAAAAATATCGACCCCACTTATCAATTTACATTGAAGTAATTACATTAACTAAACCTGGATCGGTTACAAAACGTTGCTCAGATGGGCCGCCATTAAGCAAAAACCAAAAAATAATTAAACAAGCAGGTGTTAATTTGATTTCTGGCAAACAATATTCTCGGTAATAGGCCATTTGATTTGCAATTGGTTGCCTTTTCAATAGAATGGTGGCAATTAACCCAAATGGGCGGCGCTTAATGAAAATTATTTTCAATTAACATGCGATCGCCCACATCAACGCAGACAAAGTATGGAATATCCGCTTCCGATTAGCTTGTTATGTAGAGGAACAAATAAAATTAATTGCCTATAAATTTGATATAGTAAATCATTTTTATCGAGTAAACTCGTGGTTATGTTAAAACTAAGATGTATTGTTCAAAACTTTTACTTTGAACGGGATTATATCAAAAGAGCTTTTCTTTGTCAACTGAGTTAATTAGAAGGAAAGTTCTTTTAGATGAGAAAGGTCGGTTCCGTTCCGAGCTATCTGTAGCGTCGAAAACTAGACTTCTATACCCACAAAGCCTTATCAACTGTACTTCCAGAAGAAAGATGACTGGTGCATGAGTTTCTGCCATAGAGTCATAAAACTCCATTAAGGAGAGGAAATTGCCGAGTTAAACGCTTATCACTCTAGGGATGAATTGTATAATGGCTTTCGGGTGCTCCTTATCGGTTCCGTTGAAATAACCTGGTAACGAGGTGACGGATACAACGCCACCTAGTGACAGGTCGTCATTTTTGCTGTCGCGACAAGCAGCTAATGTTTTTCACGCGTCACCACTTCGAGTGACTGCTTGCTCGATATCTAGTAGCAGTGATTTGCCAGCAGTCCGGATATAGTTGCAATTAATGGCTGGGGTTGAGGAAAAACATATCCTATAGGATCATCTGGCTTGCTTTTTGGCTTATAAATAACTTTTTTTTATCTTCGTTTTGTTTACTCTTTATGATTTACTCGTTATTATTTTAACAGTTATTAATTATTCAATCTCCATTTTTTTCCTGCAAATTTCCTGAATTTTCTCAAAAAATTTTCCCGAAAAAATTAATTAAAATTAAATAAAAAAAACTTATTCTTTTAAAATTTAATAACAATTTTAATGTGGTAAGAGCTAAATTAAAAATATATATATATATATATATATCAACCGAATTAATTAATTTTATTAAATAACTACAGTAATTTCGAATGGAAAGAATTAATTTTAAACAAAAATTCCGTTTTTAATCAATTTCTTTTTTTATTTTTAAATTTAAATTTCGATAATAATCAGTTTCATTGGACGACGGTTATTTTTGAATTTAAATCAGCCAATCGCGAATAATTAAGTGATTTAACCATTATAATTAATTAAATAGGGCTATTTATTAAGGAATAAGTATATTTTAATGCAAATAATATAGCTCGGGTGACTTTACTTATTGAGTAGACAAATAATTTTCTAGGTAAAGATATCCTATTCGGATCTTCGGATACGTTTCCTGTTTGAGGATATAATGAATGTAAGAGAGGATATCTGCACTAATTGCGACATTAACTCACGTTTCGATTGTCTAAATCGTTCTCCTAATGACGACAATTGTCAGTGGTGCGAAGTAATCAGGCATTTCCCTCTCGTCCGTGACGTTTATACATGGGTGGAGCCGTACCGGAAGTCGACGAATCAATCCACAAGGGTGTGGTTTAAATTTGAAATCAGCATCTCGATTGGTCAGACGTTTTGTACCTTCCTTGGCACTCATCCAAGAATTTACCAAAAATGGAAAGTTAAAAGGGGGGATGAAAAAAATCGCAAAAATGGCGCATTTAAAATTAATGTTAAAGTAACTGATGGTTTTCTGTTAATCGTAACATTATCGTGACTGGGGAAACATTAAAAAATTTTAAACCTGCGTCATTTTTTTCTTTTTTTTTTTTTAAAAAAAAAAGAGAGAACTTTTTTTCTGCTTCTCCTTCCTTTTGCTTTCTTTTACATTCCCACAGCAGATAATTGATTTTAGACAGTGATAAAATGGATTATTTGTAGCCATTACTGGAAATTATCAGTGATAGTAATAGATTGGTAGAATTAATGACGGGAAAACAGTAATAACGAGAAATTTTCTTTAACGATCTGTGTTAGACGTGGAAGTTTGCAGTCAAAGTTGGTGATAAGGCTTTATTGCCTCGTTGATCGCCTGATGTATGACCGACGCTTCGATCATAGACGAACTCTTTTTTCCCTTCTGTTCGGAAATCTCTTCTTTTTTCCCCCCTCCAAACGGTTTTTTAACGGAAAAACTCCGATTTTTACATACTCCCAAATCGTTAACCATTGTCGGATGGGCGCTATTACTCGATATTTTTGACATTTGAAGAGATATTTCTCCCGCCTCATTTCTGTTTGTTTATCGCCAGTTTTTGGTATATTTCTTTCTTGCTCTTCCTATTTTTTTTAAAAAAGAGAAGTTATTAATTTAACGTTGGGAATTCCGTAATTAAATTAATTACCGAGAATTTAGGCTCGTTTATTTTCTCTACCAAGGTAATAAATTATCGGCTACGATAAGAAATTATATTTCTATAAAAGCTAAGCGTGTTTTTTTTTTAAAAAAAAATAAATTTAATAAACGTAATTTCTAAATAAAAATTTATTGTTATTATTATTATTATTCTTTTAATGAAAATTAATCTCGCGCTCTAATATATAATAAAAATTTTTATTCAGAGGGTGAAGCGAGAATGCCATCTATCGAGAGAAAATTCATTTAAAAAAACATTTATAAGATATTAGACGCGCTTGTGGTTCCTCTAATAAAACTTGGAGTTTGATATCTCGCTAGAAATATCGAGTGCATCTTCGAGATAGAGGCTATAAATAGACAAGATAAATTTTTGTCAAACTGTTTGTCTGCCCTCAAACTTCATATTCGTTTGTCTGTAAAAAAAAAAAATACTTTCCTAGTTCAGTGTGCAATTAAAATTTTTCAGTTATTTTTTCAAATTATTTAATTTAGAATTGCATTTTAATTAGTAAAATTTTCCCGTGTTTAAAACACTGCTTTGAGACTGTGGTCATAGATCCAAACAAATATCAATATTATAGAAAGTAAGGAAAATAGAAGAAAAATATGCTTAATTTCTCTTTAAAACAATAAAAAGAATGTAAAATTTTAAATTATTTTGAAGTTAAGAAGATAAATTTTAATTTTTTAGTGAGGAAGAATGAGTTAGATGAACATCCTAAACCAAACACCAGAAGATTCAAATAATTGTAGCTATTATTAAGGGGAAAAGAAAGAAAATAAACTAATTTCTGTTTAAAATAATAATTAAAAAAAAAAATATAGAAAAGTTTTCAGTTATTTGGGAACTGACAAACTATTTTAAATTTTTTAATGCTGAACAGAGTTGGATTATGCTTACAGTGAACCATAGACAAGACCATGTAACGCTTCTTTTACATGTTTTTTAATAACTGTAGCTGCTACCAGAGAAAATAATTAAAAGAAAATAAACTTAATTTATTTCTGAAACAGCATTTTATTCTTTTAAATTAATTCGAAACTAAAAAAATATATTATAATTTTTTAGTGACGGAGAAGAGTTGGATAATGATACTTAACCAAATATCAGAAGGATGTTTAAAGTATTTTTTACATGTTTTTTAATCCAAGTTTAGCAAATAAACTTATTATAAGGCCTAAATTAAAAAGTTTATAAGAGAAAGATTCAATATATTTCAATCAATTTATGATAATTTCACAGATTCCCCTTACCAAAGATCTCTCTAACACGTTTTAATGTAGAAATATGTTAAAGAGATTACAAAGAGAAATCCACATATAAAATTTTAAAAATATTTTAGCCAATAAGATAAGACATATTTATGTCCCTTCTATGGATAATTATGATATTAATATAGCAATAAAAAAAATTAAAAATAATAAAAATTTCTATAGAAAATGAGAGGTAATATATTTCTTGTGTTCATAAAGCGAAATAAACAGGTAATAATTACAGGCAGCGATTACATTCCAATACTCTTTAGTCTTGTATTTGTTAATTACTTGTCTGTAAATGTTTAATTAACAGCCAACGACATTTTCAACGCCTTGTCATCTAATCGATCGGACGCCACAAATCTTGCACCTAATGAATTTTAAAGACCGATTTCTATTGTTCAATCTTCAAACAATGGCCGACCGATAAGTGGCAAGGATTACATTTTAATCACTTCTCTTGCTGCTGCAGGGAGATCGCCTTCCGGGAATGCCTCCTTTGTTTACGCTCCTATTGATTAATAGCTTCAGTAATGGTTTCGGATGGGGAATTGGCAGCAAGATATCGGGAAAAGCAAACTGTTTTTTTTTCCTCCCCTTCCGCCTCCTCCTCCTCCTCCTCCTCCTCCTCCTAGTCTTCTCTCTTCTCACTTTCTGCCCCCCTCTTTGATTTCTTATTCAACGTAGTCGGCTTTAGATCAGTTTTTGCCAAATGATTTTTGGTTTATCAAAATTTCGATTGTTTCTTTTCTCAAATTTCCACTGGGTATGAATACATATATATAGTTATTTTTTCCGCCTAATCTTTTTTGTGTGAAGCCATGACTTAATGCGCTATGCGAATTAATTACAAAAAATCATCAATCTTTGCGGTATTTTTAATTAAATATAATTTATATGGATAATAATACAGGATAATTTTAAATTATCCAACAAATTAATTGGGTCAAATATATATTATTCATATATATATATATATATGATTTAATTTAATAAATTAATTTTAAAGATGCGAAACACGCAATAAATAGGCATAAGTAGAGAGTCATATGGCTCGGATCCGAACATGGAAAGGCCTCAAAAAGTTAGTTTATTTTGATAAATGGGTGAGAAATCTCATTTTATTTATAATATTTTGTCTTTAGAAGAGGTGTGAAGCTCTGTATGTCGGCCCATGTCTCATTTCACGTCTCTTAGGTCTTATATCAATAAAATGTGATCTAAGGAGCACGCTATTTATTGACTCGGAAACACTTCGAAATTGTCCTAATTAGTAATTTAAAAAAAAACGTTCATTTTCATTAATTTAATTTCTGCTTTAAAAGATATTAGAAGGAACCACAAGTTCAAGCTGGTGTGATATTATAAAGTATGAAAATCAACTATAAACACGTTTTTAGATGATGAAAGTAAAGAACAACTCATCATTTAATCTGAATAGATTTACTAAAATGGTGCGTACAGATAATTTTATTAATGTTTTAATATACCACAGGACTGTAAATTTGAATAACACGTGAAAATAACATAATCAACAACTTCGTATTTTGAGCTCATCAAGGCAGAGTGAAAAATAAAAATAAGTAAAACACCGAATGCTGGTAGTTGGTCGCGGGTTCGCGCCTGACCAACAGGCTAGCCATATGGAGTTTTTCGCGTTTATTCGCGTGCCTAATACATAAATAGGGTATAGTCTCCATAGAAAGTCTTCCGGAAAGCATCTTCCCCTTGGCAGATTGCCCATGTGTTGCGTTGCCTTATCCCATCAAATCAAATGTTCTCAAACACTCCACAAGTTTTGAAGTGAATAAACAATAAAACGTAAATTTTATGAATAAATTTACTTATAAATAGATACATTTCTGCATTTTTAATACAAAAAAACCATAAGATTATTATCATTTGATTAATGGAACATATGAAGTTTAATAAATGAAATTATTAAGGAAAATCAATTCGATAATTGATTTTCCTTATAGGCTCCACGTTACAACATACAAGAGAACCTTCCTTCTTCCCCAAATAATGGGTAATAAGCATTATGAATAAACTGTCTTTGAGAACAGAACGAGGCCTCTCGTAATACTGCTTATAATTATTAATAGGATGAAAGCCTGAGAGCCACATTACAAGAAAATATTCTACAATAAATAATTAAAAAAAAAAAAAAAATTAGAAAAACAATCGTAACGTCGCTTTCTGTTCTATAAATTTCGATTGATTCCGTTTCGCTTTTAAAACGCACCAATCGGAAAGTGAAATTTTGGTGACGTAATTTTTTTTTAATTGCTGGCAACACTGATAGACAATTTAAAGTTTTCAAATTAAATGGCGGAAGAAGAGGATGAAATACGTTTACGACTAACTTTTAAATTTCCTCGCCTCAATAAGCGGGAAATTTCATATTGGCAAGATATGCATTATCAATGAAATTATCAAAAAAATGGATGTCCGGCATTATCAACGCATTGACATCTATTTTTGCTTGTTTTTTCCTATTATTGACCACTAGAGTTCGCTAAGAAATTCTGTTTTACAGAAATTTTTGGCAAATCTCGTGGTCAATAATCGTTTTAAGAAATTAATAATTAGTGGTCCTTAGTGGTTCTCATTCCCTATAAATTAATGTATACAAACCTTCGACGGCCCTGCTGATGTCTATGGTTTCTGGTGAAGTAGAAACGAAGCATACGTCATAATTGGAGGCTATGTTAAGTTGTTTGTATGCTATTAAGATACTCTAGAAGCTCTTTTTTTTTTTCAATTTGTGGTTTAAGGCAAGCTCTAGAATGCTGTAGATCATGAATTTCAAACTTAAACGCAGCAAAGGACCAGCCAAATAATTGTATATCAGACGCGGGCCTTATTCATTATTATTCGGTAAACCAAAACATAAAGTAAACTAAAAAACAAGGCTTTAACAAAACCCTTTTGTTGCCATGCCTTTACGACTATTTTAATACTGATTTTTAGAAAAGAAATCATCGAGGTCCGAGGGCCGCCATTTTGTGATCCCTGCTCTAGATGCTCTGGAAGTCATGCATGAGCATGCAGCGTTTTGCTACTTTTAGAGCATCTATTAGCAGCATTCTAAAGCTTCTAAAGCATCTGAAAACATTAATTTTTGCTATGTCTTCGGTCTATCTAAATATAATTTATGTATTTTTTTTTTTTGTGCAGGTATACTGAATGTTTGCACTTATGTAACCCGCTATATAACAAGCAGAATGAGATGCGATCTAGTTACAAGCGATTTCCCACTTTTTAAAATTTTATTCTCTATTTTCTTATTTAAAATATATTAGAAAATTACAGAACTGGCAGAGATCGAGAGAGCTGAAACGAAGTCTCATCACAGGTGCGAGGCCTCACCTCTCCGAAAGCCCTATATATATAGGCCTATATAGATAGATAGATATATATTATATCAACAAAACGAATTTTTTGGTATCTTATTAAAAGAAATTTTAATTTATATTATATTTTTTTACATAAAAAACGAAATTTTAGGCCTGTGTTTAGAGAGTCAGAGCCATATGGCCCCGAACACAGAGGCCATTCGTGAAGATGTTGCTAAAATAATAGGCCTATATTTGCTTATTTATGAGGGATTTAATGAATTTATTTTCAAGAATAAATAAATTTCTGGTAACAGAATCATTTTTCTTCTATTTGTCAATCGCGTTAATCCCGCTGTGATCGCTCGAAGATACTTTCGACCATTCACAACACGATCTTTATCTCCTACACTAACGTCTATCGCTATTTGTTTATCATTTCCAATTAATTAGGCAGTAAATGAAGGTCATTTTTAAAGTGCTATAACTTATTGTACGTTGCTACAACTAAAAACTTTCATTAGAAACAGCATTTAACTGTTTTTGATCTATTAATATTTAAGTATAATTTCTTTTTCTCTTATTCTAATTTACGAACAATAATTTACGTCATAAATGCAGGCCCAATACACACTTGTATTTGAGAATTTTTGCATTACTTTTAAACAAAAATGAGGTTTAAAGTTATACGAGGCCCTAGAAGCTAGGGCCTAGATAAGTGCGAACTAGCGAGGCCACTTTTATACAAGTTTATAGGCTATTATATAAATCCGATATTACAATATTGTACAAGGCCTACGTTTCTAACTAATGCTAAATTCCAGCAGGGACGATGAACATCTGGGTGACAAAATAAGAGATCAATAGAAGACAAAATACAATATAAACGAGCAATTATTTATTATCACATTGTCACAATGCCGGGTTGCAATTTTTAACCATATTTTTAATTTTTTTTAATTTAAAATGTATTCTCTCCACCTCAAATCAGTAATGGCTTGTCCCTGTACATCATACTTTTTCCTTAACAATAGAGTCGAGCAGGTCATCTATCTAACACCTTTCGGAGGAAAGTTTTGAATTGAAATAACGTTGCTTTCGGTACAAACCAAAAGTTCGTGTATAGTTAATCGGGGCTTTCTGCCCCTGACGTTTCCATATCCGCTCTCGTATTTTACCTATCTAACTTTGTTCTCGAGATTAAGGAAAGACAGACGGACAGACTGCGACAGTGGGAACTTACAGGTGTATAATTTTTTTCAAATTGCAGCCCAATAACAATTCTATAATTTGCGAGTATTTTCGAATGATTAAGATAGATAAATTATCATTTTATATTATAAAATCTGCTTCCAGTTCTTTGGGATCTCTTTTGTAAGCTGTGACATAGTGAAGAGGGTTGAAGACGTGCAAATGCCCCAGGAAATAAGTGAGAAGGGGTGCTACGAGCACTGTTCTTAACAGTAAATAATTGCATAAAACTGTTATATACAGATTATATATACTATAAAATATATTATATAATATGTAAAAAACAGTACCCAGGTTATAAGAAAAAATTGATATCTATGAATATTATATCAAAAAGATAAATCAATAATTTTCGTTACAGTAATTTATTAATTAAATAAAAATATTTTATAGCATAAAATATAATATGCAATCATTACTATTAAAAATATAATTCAACAATAAAAAACATATTTAATTTTTAACATTTTTATTTTTATATACTTATGGCGCCATCTATGAGTGGAATGTTATTCGAAAAAATTAACTCTTAATTTGTAAAATCAATATTTTAAAAGAAAGATTATAAGTTATATATTAAAAATATATTATATATGTATTTATATTTATACAAAATTATACAGAGACCTTTAATTATAATATTTTTTTTATTTATTAAGTGTATAGATCAATACATAAAGAAATGCTTGCTTTATTACATAAATTTCAAAAGTTAATTATTATTATTATTTTTTAAGTAAATAAATATAATATTTTTTGTAAAAATATTTCAAAATAAATTATTTAAAGTAATTTTAGCAAATTATTAGTTAATATACAAACATTTTTCAAAAACGATCAACCAATGAAAATTGTTAATTAACGGTATTGTAAAATTCAAATTTATAATTATAAAAATAAAATAATAATATTTTAATAATAGTAGAATTAATAAACAAAATATTAATTTTTATATTTAAAAAACAATAACGAAACAAAAACAAATATTCATATTTTATTTTTATTTATTAATATTTTCGTTTACGTCCGCTATGAGCGTAAGAATCGCTTTAAGTTACGTAATTTTTTTTCAAATACGCTTACGCCGTTTGTTAAGGTTAATTTAAATTTAAATTTTGATAAATAATCAACTGGTGAGTTAAAATCTAATTTATAAATATGAAAATTTTTAATAACAAATATAAATTTAATTTTCAAGTTATTTTATATCTTTAGGGATTTTTATTTGAAAAATTAATTCTGTAATTGTTATCTCTTGTTTGATAAACTCGATTGTTCTTAATTAATTTAAAATTCTATCGCCGCTTTGTTCTAAAATTAATTATGTAATTTTTAAATATATTTATTTAATGCGCTTCTATCGATTAATCGATACAGTTTATTATTGTTGTTATTTTCTTTTTTAAGGAGTTTTAATAAAATTATTCGTTTAATTTTCATTGTTTTTTTAAATAATTTTTTCTCTATAATTAATTCTATCGGATGTAGTTAAATTTTATTAATTTTATCCAATAGAAAACGAATAAAAATAATTTTACTATTAAAAAAATGATAATAAAATTATTATAAAGTTAAAAGATTTTAGACTTATTCGTCCAAATATATTTAAAGGTTTATGATTTAAATTTTTAAAATTTAAATCTCCTGATGCTGTATCCATCTGGTGTATAAAAATGGTATTAATTAATCTAAAGTTCATTTGTTTGTACAATTAAAATTATTATCATTTTATTAATTTGTAGAATAAAATAAAATTTAAGACAGTTTAAAAGCTACACGTGATTTAGTTTTTGAAAAAAAAAAATTAAATTTTGATCGAGTTCTAGCGATAGCGATAGATTCAAAGCGATCGGTGTTTGATCGCCACGTAAAGTTTGTGAGCTTTTTAATTGCTCTTTTTATATAAAAATTATTAAATGCCAAGATGCCAAGAGCATATTTTTTTAAAAAAACCTATGAGAAAAATCAAGATATTTTAATATTTTGAACACGCTAAACGCGACGCATCGCGCGTGTTGTCGTTTTGTACCAGTCGCTAACGCTATTTTAAATATTTAATTTTATAATAATAATCGCTATTGATGTAAGCTATATGTAATAAAATTCAAAATGAACAATATATTTTGTTTCTAACAGAATCGGAGAATGGTCAGCCAATCAAAGAACCGGCGCAACAATAAGAATGGAATCTGCGAAGAAGTTTTAGGGGAATGCTACTGTGAAGATGCCATACAAGTTCAACAACTTTGTAACAGCGGGCAGCAATCGCACGCTCGTTACGTATTTGGATCGCTTTTGGTAATGTTACACTTACTTGGAATCAGTACGGATCACCGATCCACACCGTCGCGTTGGGAACGTTTTATCATTAAATTAATCAATGCTACCGTTCTATGCGTCATGATCAATGACGTGTACGTTATATTCATTCATAACGTTACTCCTTCATTACTCCGAAATGTACTTTGCAGCCTGTACGTGGGATCTGCAATCTACAGCCATCGTAAGATGAGATATTTGGCGGCTGAAATTCTTGATTCGCTCGATAAACATTCATATCTGATCGTGCCCGATAAACAGGGGATCAAATACATCAGACGATGGAGCTTAGTCCTCACAATTTCGGGAATTTATTATTGTTGGCATATTTGTCCGCGAGTTTAATTTTGGTAAAGTTTTATGGATTCAGATCAGTTATTAAGGGTTATGCACTCGGAGTGAGCGAGGTGAATGTTTGGATATCCACGTTGATATTCGTACTCATGGTAGTAGCTGGCGTAGTTGTTCTCATGCCTCTTTATTACGTCGTTGCCTTCTACTCTTTGATCACTTTGTTCTTGTCGTGTTTATTTTCCAGTCATTCACGCCTAACAATACGATCTATAAAGATCAAACCATCATCTCAAAAGGAGCATACACAGCAATCGTTTTCTTTCTATTGCCATCTCTGTGAGTTGGTGAAAGTCATCGATAACATCTTAAGTTACCCATCTATGATTTGGCTGATCGTCAATTTGTCCATGGTTTTCTCTTTAGCCCACAATTTCATTACTACTTATTCGAAAGTCAATTTCATCATCGATTGGGGAATATATTTCGTTCCCGCACTGTTCGGCCTCTTCGCTTTCGTGGTTCAATGTTTTGCGGGTGATTGCCTATCCAAATATAGTAGATCTTTGATACCCTCACTGAGAAAATATTCTTTGAAGCAGAATGCTGCAACAGATTTTTCTAACTTCGTCGACTTAATACTTGATAGAATGAGACTGCACCCTCCCGTTTTGACTGTTTTCGGTTTCGTTGAGATTAATAATAATCTTATACTAAGTTTGTTTAGTGTTGTTATCGCATATATGGCTATTGTTTCGCAAATTCCTGCCGAACATTTCGATTAGATCGGAGTGAATTTTCTATTCACTTTAGAAGTTTCTGACGTTGTAGCTGTAATTGTTTCATACGAGCTTGTATAATATTGCATACAATTAATATTAACCATAATGTTAGAAAATCAAGCAATAGTATGTAAAGAAAAACATGGGTTTAATCGTAGGGTTACTGTAATCAAATCATTAGAAAAGAGGACATTAAGAAAATATTTGCTGAAAAAAATAGTACAATATATCAGCTTATTGCTCCAGGGGTCCAGGATCGAATCGGAACAAACAACTCTTCAGGAATCGTTCATGGAGAAGTTCTATTTCGGATATGTCTAGCCCCGTCCCTCATCACCTGGATCGCCCCCATGGGCGTAGCCAGGAAGGGGCATGGGTGGGCACGGCCTCCCAGTTAATCTGGTGCCCCTCCCCAAAAAATTACAGCCCGGCCCCACGCAGTTAACTTTGTGCCCCTTCCCAGAAAATTATAGCGCGGCTCCCCCAGTTAACTTGGTGCTCCTCCCCAGAAAATTACAGCCTCTACTAGGCCACCCGTAACAAAACCCTGGCTACGCCAATGGTCGCCCCCATTCTGGGCTTGGCCAAACCTAAGATGGGTTGGTAGAAGGTCCATAGGGTGGAGAGAGGCAAATATTAAAAAAAAATATTAGTTTTTTATATTATAATGGGAAAAAACAGTTTCAATCTTGCTTTTCGTTTTTATCCTTTTTATAAATTCATAAAAACCTACCTAACACAAAAATTTAACTTTAAAAAAATGTCCGGAAAAAGGACGAATGGTGATCCCCGTGTAATGCATCTGTTTTTGTTCTCAAACTGAATGAATTGCATAAGCACTTTCCTATTCTTGAATATTTAAATTTGAACCTTAAACAGTGAATTATAAATACTATAATTCAAAATTTAATATTTCAAGAAAGTACAAACTTTACTAAAATTTTAATTATAATATTTAGTTATCACTATATTCGAATGTTGCAATTGTTAGCTAATGGAGTATGCCTTTCTTCTGTCATTCCAAAGCTTCAAATATTGTGTTTGATGGTATTTTCTGTATTTGTAATTTTTTGAACCTCAATAAATTCATTTTCACAAGGCATTATTGTAGATTAGCCGAATGCAAAAATAGCAACTTTAACTACAAAACTGCTGTAAACGTATAATTTTGATTATAAATACTGATATGAAATAGCAATGTAGTACAATATTTTGGTGTCTGACATGTTTATAAATGTTCATAATTTATTTTCTTCTGGAAGAGGTTAATGTAAAAATTATCTACAGTTGTACGGTACGTATAAATCAAATATTTATCATATAGAAGTCATATATATTTTTGCAAGTTTGATATAAATAAAGTAGTTTTGCAATTAAACATGGCTTTATAAATTTCTTTACAATAATTAGCAAAAAAATTTTAAGCAACTTAATTAAATAATAAGGCTACGTCCTACGTAGGTTTATTATTTAGTGATGGAATTAACTGGGATTATTTTATTAATTCATAAAAAGAATTAGAAGACACTATGACAAATTCTGTTATTTAGGATCTTCATTTGGTAGTTCAAAATTCTGCTGAATATTGAATTATCGATTGAAAATCTTGATATCTGTATGATTTAGCTGTAAGTGTTTTGTTGTTGCGAGTTCGAATTCAAACCGGTTATTTCCTGTATATAATGAAATAAAAATTTACAAAACTGAAAAGTAGAAATATAAACGAAATTTAATTAAAAAGTTAATATTTAATTCAAATAAAAAGATTTATGCTACTTATATATGAAGCGCATCATACAAAACGGCGTCTTATCCACTTTTTAAAATTTTAAATCATTTGTGATTTTTTAAAAAAACTTTTCGTCCTGTGGGCATTACAGCATGCCCATTATAGATTTGGCCGGCGGAGTGGCCGTGGTACAAGGGACATATTTGATTTAAGCCGGGGTCCCCTAGAACGGTAAACTGCCACCTTAACCACTCGGCCACCCTGCCGTTTAGTGAAAGATACAGCAGGATTCGAACCCTGGACCTTTGGTTTAGAAGACCAACGCCGTACTACTGGTTCACTGGGCCTCGATCTAGGATCATATATGCTATCTGATTACTAGTATAAAGAACTATCACCATATAATATATTTATGGTTCGAAAACAGGCTTTTTCCCCCCTCCCTGGGTGCACTAAGAGAGCCTCTTTTAGCAAGCCCATTATGGATTCGGCCAGGCCCACAATCGAGGCCGGGTAGTGAGGGACGGAGCACGACATATCGAAAACAGGCTTATAGCATTATACATCTTTATTTATAAACCAATGTTAGCGTTTTCAAGTTTAAAGCTGTAATTGAATACTGAAAATTAAGCGAAAGTGTATAAAACGCACTTTGAAATGGCGCGCTTCGTTATATAATATTTTAAAATATGAACGTAAATTTAATATTAATCAAAAATTAAAACCGCAGCTTATCAATTTAAAAGTTATACTCCATATTTAAAATATTAAAAATATTTAATAATAAAATTATAAAATTTATTTTTTACAAAAAATAATAATAATAAATAAATAAATAAAAATTGAAAATAAATGTCATGTCGAGTTTCTTAACTAATATCCGACGAAATTTTAATAGCGTCCCCTAACGACGTTTGTTAATAAATTTATTTTAAAATATTTTAATAGAGAATTTAGTAATCCTCATTAATAATTATTTAGTAATCTTCATTATCTAAAAAAATATGTTAATAAATATTACAATAACGTAATACTTTTCAATCTTAGATGATGTCATGCAGCATGATTCATCCCTCTTGTGGCAATTCCATATAACACAAATGGCGTGGAGGGAAGGTTGGATGTTGTTCACTCGAGTTGTCAAAGAAACGTGCTTTAGGGAGAAAAATATACGAGTTAAATGTTACAGAACTCTTACAAGGCATAATTTTATCGTTAATAATGGGCACAATCTATTAAGAAGCGAAACATTACGGAAGAATTACTATATTCCCTTTGCAGGCCTTAGTTTTGGAATTGGCATAGGTTCATATTATTATGTATCTAAATATAAGGCAAAAGTAGGCGATATCCGTGAGAAAATTAGAAAATTTTCATCAGTTCAAGCTGCAGAAGTCTTTGATTATGGCTTGAATGCTGCTGCTGCTGCTACACATTCTTCTACCGAAAAGTATAATTTCATTGCTGATGTTGTGGAGAAAGCAGCCCCTGCTGTTGTTTACATTGAGATCAAGACTGTGTATGCCTCTATAAATACTGTATTTTCACGTTTATAAGAGTGATTCGTAATGTTTGTATTTATTTATTTTCAGGCATCCATTTTTTGGAGATAGACCTGTTGCTGTTTCTAACGGATCGGGTTTCTTGGTGAGGTCTGACGGATTAATTTTAACTAATGCTCACGTTGTTGCCAATATGAAAACCGTAACCGTCAAGCTATATGATGGAAGAGTTTTCGAGGGACACGTGATAAGCTTTGACAGGAATACCGATCTGGCCACGGTGAAGATTAATGCTGTATGTTATGTTTTGTATTTTCCATAACGTGACACACGATTGTTTTGTGAACCTTGCTGGGAGCTACACGTTGCCTATTGTGGCCCTGAATATTTACTTGTAATGTAAATAGTATAGAGATATGCTTTGGATCTCTTTAATTCATATAACTTATACCCTTTGTGTAGTAACATGGACTTTATCCTTATTACTGTGCATCAGAAGCCCAGCCAAGATTCGTGAAACATAGTGTAACTATTTTTTAATTACTTTTTCAGTTTTCTTATACAGTGAAACCACATATAATGAGTGTTTCGCATAATGAGCAAACAAATTTTTTAAAAAACCGACTCGCTTAATGAGCGATGTTTTGCATAATGAGTGATGATGAGAGGGGAAGTCCCGGATTGTGTGCATGCTCCATCATGCTATTATCTGTGATTTTTTTTTGTTTTCTGCAAATGAATTCACATTCCAGGTTAGTTCATTCCATTCTAGAAGAAAAGATGATGATTTACACTCCTTAACAATGTATATTGTATAATTTTCTTTGAATAAATGTTATACATAAAATACTGTATTTACTCATGTATAAGATGATCTTGCATATAGGACAAGGTGTGACTTTAAAGATTAAAATAAAGAAAATTAGATTTATTAATACAATTCTAATTTTATTTCATTTAATCACAAATAAATTATCATCAAATGGTCGTATTAAGGCAAACAACCATGTTTTCTTTATGCTATCACCTTTTTTCTATGCGGATTTGCCCTCTGAAGCTTTGTTACAATTCTCCTCTTTTTCACTCTTAGGCCACGAACACACATGCGTAAAATTTTGTGGCAGAAAACTGAATCAGAAATCAGCTTTCAGTTCAGTTTCTGTTTTACGCTTTTATGCCAGAACACACGTAAGAATTCTGGCCGAATAGGAAACACCACAGCCACCAACAGTGCTAATTTTATTAATTTCTTCCTCTCATATAGACTATCTATCTCTTTGTACCTTCCATTTTTTCTCCACTTTCTCTGCTATAATATAGAAAATTTAAATTAATACACTTGTATTCCAAATTTAAATAAAGAACGTGTGATCTAAATACTAGGCCTATATATCGATTCTATTAGACCTACCTGTTGTTTGAAATTTTGCACCTACAGCCATCCATAAGCATTGTTTAAATACAGTATCTTTATACATGACACTGATGTGGTTGAACGGATTCAATAAACCCCTCTATTTAATTTATTTTTTGTTTTTTCGATCACAATTTGATCACCGTCACAATTATAGGGTTAACCTCATTGCCGCCATTGTTAGAATAAAAACCACATGTCTACTTTGAAGTCATAGAAAAGACTTCTCTTTATTGGAGGAATTTTGGCGTAAAAAGTAGAGACATGCTCTATTCTTTTTTCAGTTCTGTTTCAGCCAAAATTTCAGAAAAATGTTTATGCTTTCTGTTTTATACTAGATTTTACGCTGAATTTTACGCATGTGTGTTTCTGGCCTTACTCCACAAAGCAGCATTCTCTGATCTGTCAAGTGAATTTAAAATGAAGTATTTCTTGAATGACTGCTATCAGCTCTTGAAGAATGCTTTTCCGTGCACCTGATACCCACATAGCAAAACCAAAAGATTATAATGCATGTGACAGGAAAAAGTTTATTTTTAATGATTCAGAGTGTACAAATATTCATTAAAAATACCATTTTAACAAATATGAAATAACTACATTTATAATGATTGCTATTTTTGGATTATCTCTTTAAAAAAGACATTCATCTTGACCTCGATAGCACTCTGCTATAATGCCAGCATGAACTATACACAGTTCACAAAAATTAGGCAAAGAATCCTTCGCTTGCGCATATAGGACAACCTAGGATTTGAAGCAGTGAAAAATGAATAAAAACCTCGTCTTATAGGCAAGTAAATATGATATTTGAGTTTTTTTTTGTCATGGAATGCATTATCATATTTTACATTAATTTCTATGGAAAAAACTGTTTTGCGTAACGAGTGTTTCGAGCATTACGAGTAAGATTCTGGAACAAATTATGTTCGTTAAGCAAGGTTCCATTGTATATTCATATTAGAAATATAAATACAGTTAAGTCCACTTAACAAGAAAATGAGATAAGGAAGCAGTTTGCTCATGTGTTTCCTGTTTTCTCCTATATGTTTTACATTAGTGGAACTCCTGTTAACAATACTGGATTGTACAGCAGTTCATTTAATCGAGCCCTGTGTCTGTAGAATTTTTGGTACTTTTCTGTTAATGGGAAGCCAGCCGATACAGGATTCAAGCTCTGAAAACAAGGGGTTTTGCACCACCCCAGAATTGTTGACCCTTCACGAGATATTCACCTCCAAAGGTCAGGTTTTAACATGTATCAGTACACTGCCTATTCTACATGCTTTGCATGTAGTTGTGTGCTTCAGTTCTCGCTATCGCTTGCACCTCAGAGCCTGGGTGGGGCAAGTCTCTAAAACTATATAACATCAAGTACTCCACAAATAGTGAAGTTGGCTACTCGAAGCCAACACAGTTGTGTGGACTACATAGTTAAATATGATAGTTGTAGCAGAGTGATGAGGATGACAGTATCGCCTGTCGGATTAAAGTTTCAACTGGCATCTCGTTAACAGAAATCTGAATTTTTAGAGCAGCAGTCTGCTCTAAAAATCTAAGATTAAAACATAGACCCGTATAAATCTTCTTTAAAATAGTACACAGTACTATTTTAAAGAAGATTTATAAGGGTCTATGTTTTAATCTTCAGACAAACTCTTACAGGTAAACAAGGATGAATATGATTACATGCTGTTGACTTAATTTGCATGTAGGAATCAATACCTACTGAAAATATGTACACAAAAAATTTCATAAGTTACTTTAATAATTTTATTTTCTTCTTTGTTTATTATTTAACCACAATTTTTTACAGAAAATATTTTGCTGGGTGTAATTAGTGTGCAACATATGCTTAAATAATTTCTAAAGATGTGGGAACGGTTTGTTAGTACCAATCCATGTAGCTGGCTAGATGGCCGAAATGGCAAAGATCTGTTTATAGTGTAAGATGACTAGATTTGAATCCAAACTAATTTAATCATTAATAAATTTTAAAAGTCTGAATGAATCATTTAAAATATATATTGTAGTAATTATGTTGTTAAATATGTGTGTGCTTGCTTGGTTTAATTGTAACTAGGAAAACTTTTACTTTCTAAGGGTGTACTATAGATTACTCCCTATGGAATTTCAGGACTTTGATTATATATTTGAACTCGGGGACTGAGACGAGTTCAACGGTACCCTATTTTTGGACCGGAGACGAAAAATAAAAAAGTTATCACACTTTTTAAGTTACCATACTTTTTTAATGCTCTCATGCAGATGGCACCGTAGTTGCTAGTATTGCCATCTTGCAGTAAAGTCTGCAAACTGTGACGTTGGACTACGGTCATCTCCCGGAGCGTTGAACACGCGATACGAGAGCAGAGAGAGCGACGCGACTTCCAATCATCGCGCAATCGCCATTTTGGTTAATGTTACTTATGGCAGCGAACATGGCGGCCCGACTGACCTCTCGTATGGGCGCCACCACACGCCGCCATGTGCTAAACTAGTGATCGATTCACGGTAGTTCTTGAACAAAGTAAAAAAAGGGGGAAAACGTCTACTAAAGGCAATTTTAACGGCAAGCACGCGACTCCCGATCGCGATAGCGAGGCCGACTTAGCGGAGAGCGACGCGACTCCCTATCATCGCACGATCACCGGAAAAAAGTATGATAACATTTTTATTTTTCGTCTCCGGTCCAAAAGTAGAGTATCGTTGAACTCGTCTCAGTCCCCTGAGTTCGGATATATACCCAAACACACGAAATTCCATAAGGAGTAATCTATAGTATACCCCTTTCTAATAAACAGCTTTATTGAACAGAAAGATTGAAAAACAATGGGCACAGCAACCATTACAGCCTGCAAATGTTTGTCATTAGTTCAAAAATTGTGTAAAACACATTAAAATCAAGAAAAAACCAAAAAGAATTTGCAAATCAAATAGACAAGACCTTGCCTCGGTTTCTGAGTTGCCATACCGTCATCTTATTCTGATATTTCCTGCCAAAAAACTATGAAAAGTTTATGGGAAAATTTGTGACTGGTGCATTCTACACTCTTTCAGAAGTAACTTTTCTTGTATTTTCTGATTTTTGGATCATCCTCATATTGAACTGATCAAAATTATATGCAATATGCATAAGCTTAAACAAATTTAACATTTCTTTGCTGACTGACAAAAATTAAGAGAGTTAAAAGATTATCTATCATTTTTATCGCATATAAATCATATACAGTATATAAATGTGCATATTACATTAACATATGTAAATTCTGATTTTTTTAAACACTTTCAGCAATGGGGTGTCCGGGTGGTGAGGGAGGGACATATCTGGATGAAAAAAATTTCTGGAGTTTTTGACTCATCCAGATGTTCCCAGGGTTTCGTAGAGCAGTAGGCCAACACCTCAGCTGCTCGATCATCTGGTCAATATAAAAAAATGATTTCCAGATTCACGGATATATTATTTTAATTTAAATACTGTATATTTTAGATTAATAATAATAATTAATGTTTTTATTTTCAGAAAAATTTGCCAGTCTTGAAGTTAGGATCATCTGCTAAAGTAAGACCTGGAGAATGGGTTGTTGCTATGGGAAGTCCATTGTCCCTTAGTAATACTATTACTGCCGGTATTATCAGTTCAGTTAACAGAGGGAGTAGGGAGTTAGGTCTCCACAAAGAAATGGAGTACATTCAGACTGATGCTGCAATCAATTTTGGAAATTCTGGTGGTCCTTTGGTTAATTTAGTAAGTAAATATATTTATATTTTAGTTTTAAGTTAAAGCAACTGAAATGGAAATTGTTTAATGATTTATTATTTTTCAGACCATAATATGATACTTTATCTACTTCAAAACACAATTTTAAAAATTATTTAATTTGTTAATTAGAAGAAAGAAATAGAGATTCTGTTTTTTTGGTTCAAACACAGTTTTGAATGAGGCATTTGGGACCTTATCAAAACAATAGACCATACCCATAGGAAAAGTCAAAGAAACCAATGGTCGGTACGACCTTTGCGAGACTGCCTACCGAAATTGACCTATCTGGGATTTTGAAAATCCTCAAAAATGAGGTAAAATTTAAAAGTGAAAAAAGTCTGAAAGCGTGTCAAAACAATGCTAAAATTCAACTGTTTTCCATTTTACGAGAGATGGCTAAATGCAATGGCATTTGTGTTTTACAAGCTTTTAAAACTGTAAACACAAACACCATTGCACCGACTATTCCCGGGTGCAGTTAAAATCATGCTGTGCGCTTCATTAAGCTTGTCGCAGGCCGATTTCAAGGGAAACTATATCTCGTGAAGGGTTGCATGTAGATCATCAGTTTCTTTGATTTTTTTTACCGCTACGGGCATGGTTGACAGCTCTGATAAGGTCCCAACTGCCTCATTTGGAGCTGCATTTCTACCATTTTTTATATATTTTTTTCATTTCTACCGATATGTTTATTTTCATATAGACACCATTTTTAAAATACTGCAGCGTGTGCAGGTTCTCTCTTAAAATAATTGCCTAAAATGCATGCATTATCAGATGTTAGATAAGATGATAAATCATTTTTAAAATTTATTTATAGCTAAAAATTGATTAAAAAAAATAATAATAAAATTAGTAGATGAAATTTATCAGTTCATAGTTCATAGTTAATGTTTTGGATAATATAAACTGGATATTTTAATTAAATTTTTACTTATATTTAGATTAGAATTTTTGGTTATTTAAACAATTTATTTTCCAAAGAAATTACATTTACAGGTTTTAATAATATTTGAATGGGTCTGGTCAAATCCGAGATGATGCAAATAAAAAGATAAAATCCACAAAACACGAGTTAATTCAAAAACTGCCATACATTAATGAGGATTACTTAGTGTAACTGCATAACAGGTTTATATTTTTTAGGGACAACTAGTATCTTATGTCATAGAGCTGTGGTGCCCAAACTTTTCAATTGGTGGGCCAATTTGCATATAAGTTGTAGGTAGGTGGGCCACAAATATTTCGTATAGACTTTACATATGAAAAGAAGGTCTGTTTTTATTGTTATAAGTGATGTGTCAAATATCTTTGTGGATGGATTAATATGTGCCACAGACCAGATATGTACAGTACCAGGGCTGTAGTTTGGGCACCAGAGCCACAGACCATTAATTTATGTGCACTACCACTATTTTACATATTTTTAATAATCTTTAACATTAATCTTACTTCATGTTATTTTATTTGCATTAAATAATATACCAGGTGTATAAGCTTAAATCCGCTGTTTGCTAATAGATGGCGTAAGTGAGCGTATTAAGCTACCATGGAGATGCCATACTTGTTTTTTGATGATTTGGACATCTGTCAACATTAATCAGTGCACATCATCAGCAATTTCATACAACATACATTTTGCCTTTGGTAATTATGTCTAGTTTTGTGCCAGAAAAAGAGCATATGTGGCAAGCTCTGCTTTTCTGCTTCAATTTGAAGAAATCAGCTGCCAAAGCACATCGAATGCTTGTGGAGGCCTATGGCGACAGTGCTTTATTGGAAACCATGTGCAGAGATCGGTTTTGTCAGTTCAAAGATGGCAATTTTGACCTGAGCGACAAGAAGTGTGAAAATCGGCTCAGAAAGGTTGAGGATCATCAATTGCAGGCTCTTTTGGACGATGATGATACCCAATTGCAAAAATGCTTGCTGAGCATTTTTGGTGGGTGTTGCTCAACCAGCCATTTCCACGCGTCTACATGCCATGGGAAAGATTCAAAAGATCAGAAAATGGGTGTTGCACGAATTGAACGATAGGCAGATGGAGCAACGCCAAAACACATGCGAAATCTTGCTCACCAGACAAAAAAGAAAGTTGTTTCCGCATCGGATTGTAACAGGTGATGAAAAGTGAATATATTTCGAGAATCCTAAATGCAAGAAATCGTGGGTTGATCCAGGCAAACCATCAACATCTTCCCCAAGACCAAATTGCTTCAGATGGAAGACGATGCTGTGCGTTTGGTGGGATCAGCAGGGTGTCGTCTACTCTGAGCTGTTGAAACTGTCAATGACCATCGCTACCACCAACAACTGATCAAATTGCACTGTGTTCTGTGTGTAAAAAGGCCGGATTATCAGCAAAGACACGACAAGCTGATTTTCCTCCACGACAACGCACCATCTCACACGTCAACATTGATCCGAAACTACTTGGAGGCACTTAACTGGGAGGTGCTACCCCATCCCGCTTGTTCGCCAGACCTGGCCCCTTCTGACTATCACCTGTTTTCGTCGATGGGCCACACGCTCACTGAGTGGCACTTCGATTCTTACAAAGATGTCCGAAAATGGCTTGATGAGTGGTTTGCCTTGAAAGAGAAGGAATTTTTTTTGGCTTGGTATCCACACATTGCCCGAGAAACAATGTGTCACTATGAGGGAAAGTACTTCAAATAAATTTGTTTTTGCTTTCTATGAAAAAAACATTTGTTTTTCTGACTAAAAAACAGCAGATTTAAGCTTATACATTTGGTATAATTTGTGACTGATGAATGGTTAGCTCTGTATTCTGTTTCGTAATTTCTAATGTTAAAACATTCCTATTATGTTATTTCTGTGTTGATGTCATAGAGAATTACTTTTTTCCCTCTCGCATTACACCCCGTGGACACTAAGAGGACTCTTTTCATATTCATTGTAGGAGTGACCAGGTGATGAAGGACAGGGCTCGACATATCCAGTCCATGAAAAATTGGTGTTCTGGTCACAAATCAGCAAATTGTAAGAAATAGGAACGGAATGGAAAATATATGTTTATACAGTAGAGCAGTGATTCTCAAAGTGGGGGTCGCTGAAAAATTGATGCCAGATCAATTTTTTTTCAAATATTTTATAAATTTACTATGGATTCATGTTTAGAAATAATAGAAATAAAAAATATATAAAATAATTTTTACTTAAATAAATTGCGCGTATAAATAATAAAAACAATATAAATATTTAAATACGAGCGTAAATATAATAATCATAAATTTGTGCGCTATTGGGGAATCCCCAGTGTTCGCTAGCAGCGTTGCATCTGTAGGCAAGTCGAGTTAGAAATACAGTAGTGTGTCGTTATCCGAAAACCGATCAACCGAAAGCGTTTCAGTTGGCAAATTCGAATTTCCGCTAGTGCTGTGGCGCTACAATATTTGGCTATGTCTTGGGATACTCCGATATTATTTTAGTTGATATGCGTTTTTAGCTGGCAACACTGCGCGACCATGAGAGGGTACTTAAGGACGCACCAGTATTTGAACGAGACTTTTTTCCCATCGTGAGTGGTAAGTTTTGCTTGTTTTTCTGAGGACTGTGTTGTGCTGAATTGGAACGTTTTGAGACTAGATTAACTTCCGAAATATAATGTTTTTTTGTTTTTATATTTTTCAATATATTTATTTTGTTTGTGAAAAATAAAGAAATAATTTGAAAAAAAAATTCGTTAGTCTTAACATTGACAAAAATTCAACGCAAAGCGACACGCAACGGAGAGAAATTTCAACATGGAATAGATTAAGTAAATAAAAGAAATTAACTCCTCCTGAATTTAAATTAACCCCCTCCCTCCGGGATGCTTTTCTACACATACTCATTCTTCGGGTGTCCTTTGAAATTTTTAAGTGCAAAAGGGGGTTGCGGACCAAAAAGTTTGAGAAACACTGCAGTAGAGCATCGTTTATCCAAATCAATTGGGGACTGGGGTTGTTCGGATAACCGATTATGTACAAAAAAATATATTAACCTATCCGATGTTGAAATTTTTCTCCGTTGTGTGTCGCTTCGTGCTGAATTTTTGTCGATTTTAAGCCTAACGAAAATTTTTATAATAATAATCGAGGCTATTGTATCGTTAAAAATTATTTCTTTATTTTGTACAAACAAAATAAATATATTGAAAAATATAAAAACAAAAAAAATTATACTTTAGAAGTTAATCTAGTATCAAAAACGTTCGATTCGGCACGACACAGTCCGACTGGAAAGCTTTCGGTTAACCAGCTTTCGGATAAACAATGCTCTACTGTATCTTGTTTGTTGGAATAATTTTCTATATGTAAATCTAATACACACTTCCCATACTTTGTGAATAGCATTACCAACTTAGTGACTGGAATCGAATTCCTATAAATCAGTATTCCATACTTCCATTCACACTATTCATATGTGCAGGGTGTCTTTCATATGAACAAGTATTATATAAAAAAAAATTTTTAAAGTCAATTCCTACTTAGGTCAACAAAGAAAAATTTTATTTTAGTTACTTTTTATTAAATAATTACAAAGTTTGCTTTTTTTCTCCTCGTGTCATCTATCGGTCCGAATCGGCATATTGCTGACGGGCGCCACAGTTTAAATTTAATTAATTAATGAATTAATATTTGATGAAAAAACTGTATTAACATCAAGTGTCATCCACTACAAGTTTAAAAAAATGTATTTGAACTTGAGTGGATGAATAAAAAGTATTTTATTAACGATTGAAAATTTGAACAAGCTATATGTATATATAATTATACATCACCCCTAACTGTGGCTATCTGTGTTCAACTATTACATGGATATATAAGGACTTTACTATGCATCCTGTAATATATAAAGAATTTAATGAATTTTTACTCATTCATATATTAACTATTACATATTTTCATTTAAAGGACGGCGAAGTTGTCGGAATTAGCACTATGAAAGTAACTACAGGTATTTCGTTTGCAATACCCGCTGATTATGCTGCCGAATTTTTGAAGCAGACTGAAAGCAAAAGTAAAAAATTTAGATCTATATTTAAGTCAGTTCTGAAGCAGCTAATTATAATAATTGAATAATTTTTCAGCAAAGAATTGGTTAGGAAAAGTGGTTCCGAATAATATCTCGAAAAAACAGTATCTCGGAATTACCATGCTTACATTAAATCCGAATCTAGTCTTGGAATTGCAACAGCGCAACCCAGATTTTCCTCTAGTCCAAAGCGGAGTGCTCGTTTGGAAAGTCATACTCGGATCTCCGGCTCACTGGTAAGTAAATATTTTAATAACAATTAATTTGATAAATATAATTAACATTTAAAGTCGTTTTCTAGGGGCGGTATTCAGCCGGGAGACATTATCACGGATATTAACGGTAAACCGGTAAAATCTGCCAACGATATTTATGCGGCTCTGGAAAATAACACCCCAATAAAAGTCACAGTAAGAAGAAAGAACGAAGTGTTCAAACTGATTATAACACCACAAGAAGCCGATTAAAATGAATTAATTTCTTATAGTTTTTAATAGAAATAATAAATTCTTTTGAACAAAATCTGTTTTTCTGCATATAAATGAATCTAAGACAATACAGATTTCTAGTGAAGTTGCTTATACAGAGTTATGGTGTATCTTTTTTTTTTTTTTGTTCTGATGAATTTGTAATTTATATTTTGATATTTTCTATAATTTGTTTTATTTATTATATTAAACGTTTGTCATTGTTTTTTCTTTTGCGATTTTTTACACATTGTAAAATGTAAATGTAATTATTTTAAACACAGATCAAGATATAAACAAAAAGCTAATTGTCATCCAATTTTTTCCAGAAAGACTTCTTTTTATAAAACTGGCGACACATTGCATAACTTTTCCGGGGAAAAAGTTATAACAGGTGGTACCCCACACAATTTTGAGATTTCATTATCGATTATCGTCGATATAAAATGTCAAAAAGCTTAATTTTGAGGATAGAGACGAGTTTTGTGAAAAAAAACTGTAAATGCTAATGAGTAAAAATCTTCATTATGCTGCTGAATTTTTGAAGCAGACCGAAAGCTTTATCTTGTGAGTTTGTACCAATCGGGCTATGTTGTATGACGGAATATGCATATTTTTTATACGAAATGTAAAATTCAAATTGTATTATTGTTGTTGGCTTGACAGCTCAGGGTAAGCCTTGGTTTTTCCAAGCTGCTCTCTTACTATTCTTGGGGGAATGGAATATTGCAAACTCTGTCCATCCCGAGCTTATCCTTTCGTGCTCTGGTTTTGTCAAGTGTTTCTTTAACTATGCTACTTTCACTCATGCACGTACGTGGAGTCCAATTTAGCCTATATGCGGCAGTCTCGATAGTTCGAAGCACTATGCCCGTAAGCTGAAGTATGCATACATGGCTAGGATACATAAAAATTACATACTTGGGTAATTCAAATTGTGTGACATCATACAACTGAAATTTTAAGCATGCCAAAAGATTTAACATCTTTTGGTGTGCCTTAACACTTACAGCATGGAGGAGTCCTTATCTATGCTGTTTAAGTGTTGGTAACATGAAAGAATATATTTAATTTTACCATTCATGGCAATGATAAATTAGTACTGAAAGTTTAAATATTTATGGAAGTAATGACAACAGTATCAAACTTACAGTTTAAATAAAATTATGGTATATTTGTGGAAATTTGCCTACTTGTTCAAAAATTTTTGCGATGATTTATCAATTCCCTATGCTGCCATTTCTATTTTTTTGTCCCCCAGTCCACCAGGTGGCCCCAATCCTCTGTTTTGTTCTTCACTTGCCCCGCAGGCTTTGATGTTCATTCAGAATATACACTATTCATAACAAAAGTTTTGTGAAGATCACCAATTCCCGGTGCCACAGTTTGGTCGCGTTTCTTTATGCAGTGCTTTACAGCGAACATACTGAAACTGGTTTCTAATTGGCCAACACTGCTTGTGACATCATTTCGCTACTCTCTCGCTGTATAAAGAAACGTGGCCTTTTTTATTGACGATTTTAATACATTATTATTTTTTTCTGACTTGTTTCCATTGAAAGTGTCTAACCTATGATGAACAAGAAAAATTCATTCCTATCACGAGGCTAACTCTACAAAGGGACAGAGATTGATGCCCAACATGTGTCAAACCATACAAAAATTTTTGAAAATTGATCCGGCTATAAACCTTTGTTCCAGAGAGTGGCATTTTGATCATTAGATATCCATTATGGGATGTGTGGCAAGAAATTTTCGTTGTTCCAGCATTTCTATGTGCAATAGGCATGTCGTGGCTTATATAAGGGTGCCATTGCAGGAGGATGTTCGTGGCATGCAATCCGAATGGAATTGTTTTAATGTTTTGATTAATTTTAAGTCAAAATTAATAATGTTTTTATCAAAATCAGACAACCAAAACAATTCTATTAAGATTGCACGACAGCATTCCCATATTAGACATCACTGCTGACGACATGTTTATTTTTCTCATACTGAATGTATCTTTAAGATTCTTATAACAGATATGGGATTGAATCCACAAAGAACTTTTCTAGTTTTTTATGATTACTGGATTAGAGATGGGAACAATGGGTACACTCTAGTATGCATCAGTCTCGGCCACAACCCATGAACTGGTGAAAAGTTTAATAAGCTTTTACCGGAGTATCTGGCAACCTAACAACATGGCAGAAGCAAACATTATATTGGCATTTGCAGACTTGAGTTAGTACTTAAGTGACCAGATTGCGAAATGTAAAAAGTGGGGCATTAGGACAGGTTCTTTGATGTGATGTCTTAAAAATTGATACGGCATATTGAAATGCGGAACTGTCCTGCCAAATTCGAGACATCTGGTCACTATTAGTTTAGGATTTAGGTAATGGCACTATGCTCGGCTGCATTTCTACATAAGTAACATTGTGGTAATTTACTAGGATGGACTATTCTACATAGAATTCTCCTTTAACATTTACTATATGAAGCAAATTTTTTATAAATAAAAATGGAATAATCTGGTATGTCTGGTCATTTTAGTTAGTACAGACAAGTAATAAAAGTAGTGTTAATAATATAACCACAGAGGCAGCCATATTGCTTCATCAGAGCTTGCCATATGCTAAAGAGTGCAATGTGTCGTTCGCTACACTGAAACTCGACGAATATCGGAATGCATTTTAGCATGTCAGTTCACTGATGGTGCTGTTTGATGCATACTGGAATGAATCTGATGTCAACCTACAGTGGTTAACTCTTGCAATATGCATCATTTATATTGTATTGAAGGGAGGGAAGTTTGCACAGTTTGTAAAAACTATAATAATAAACCATTATATCTTACAATAATGATACTTTTTAAATTTTCCTTTATTTCAGTCAACATAAAAAGATATATTGGACATCATTTGCTGCACTGCTACAATTTCATAAATAATACTGTCACAAATTAAACGTAAATATACTTTCGTCGTATGCTTCGATAGAACGACAAGCACTTTTTTTGTAAAATCATTTCTAAAAAAGAAATCCCAAAATAACTTAGGACGAAACAACAAAAATTACAGATAGAATTTGTTGTAAAGTGTAGTTTAAAATCAAATTTGCAACTTTACAAATCCTTCATTATAATATGCATATCAATATAAAAATATTTAAGCAGTCTGTAATCAATTTTCATGAATTTTAATTTCTCGTAATGCAATTGCTTAATTCCTTTTACTTTTAAAATAAGATTCAATTTTAAAAAATAATTATATATATTTATTTATATACGTGTATATATATAAATTGGCAGTTTGATGAATTAACAGTCTTTATATTGAGGAGAAAAAATAAAAAATAAAATAAGAAGTAAATTGCGTAAAATGGAATGATTTTATAATGAAAATGATATTTTACAAACTCAATTTTGATTTTTTGTGATTATATGTGACATATACCCTGAAAGTTATTTACATTTATACAACAAATCTGAATGGATGAACCTGTTTTTTTTCTTTTATTATTAAATGATAAGACCTCGAATGGAAACAAATTTACTTCACATCCATTTAACACTGCTCGGTGTTTAAAGCAGCCTAAATGATTCGCTCGTTCGAAATTAAACGGTCGTACACCAAGCAGCAGGCATAGGAACTGTCTGATTAGCCGCCAAAGGCACCTAAGATTCGTTTGATCTATCTGTTCTGGCCCAATTATGTCGCGAAAGAACGAATGCTGCCTGCAGCAAGGAAGCTGTGGATGAAATAAAAATAATACATAGAATTTTATTTTTAAATGATCAGTTTATACGAATTTAAAAATATTATCTATGTTTTCCTTAATAATTAAAATTTTTCTTGGAAAATATAAAGATTGTTAGTTGCAGCAACGGCCACGATGTTTTCTTGAGGATGCCATGCTGTGTGAAGTATTTTCCTGTTAAAGTCTAGGCAGTCTACGCTAATGTCATCTTTCTTTCTTCTTCCACCAGTATATACCTAACGGAAAAAAAATTGCGAAGAGATTAAAGAATGAAAGCGGGAAAGATTTATCTGAAATTTACAGGATATACCCACTTTTCTTGGCCTTAATACTGTTTTGGGTTTGGCTATGTCTTTAGATGCTTCAAGAGTGATGTCTCGTTTAGAATAACGATCGAATACACGAAAGAAATTGTTGTAAGATCCCGTCATGACGTAGCTACAAGTGAAGAAATATTTTAAGCCCTAATTCATGTAGACAAAAAGAAAAAAAAACCAAACAAACATATTTTCACTTACTTATCTACGCCATTCCAACAACACTCAAACTTGTCAAAGATGCAGTCGTTCTCATAGAGCGTACAGAGCTTTGAGCGAAGATATTCATGTACATGGAAGCACTCGACTGGTTTGTTATCCATGTGCAAATCCCAAACTTTAATAGATAAATAGTCTCTAGATATCATGTAGCGTCCACTGTTGCTGAATTTAACATCGGATATACTAGATATTATCTCAGAAAAGAAACTCCTGCTCGTCGGATCCTCCGGCTCTTCAAATACTAAAATTATGTTTGTGTTATTAATACTATAAAAATGCAAAATATTAAATGAATCTCTAACACTTACTTTTGGCATGTTGGTCGCAAAGTGCAGATGCACGCATATCACACAACCTTATCGTTCCTTTACTACTACTATAAATAAAGACATTGCAGTGTAATGGATGGAATTCCGCTGCAGTAATAACTTCGGTCAGCTCTTCCATATTTGCTGGTTTTATATCGACAATATCTATTATTTTAGTTAAAGAATTCACATAATACAATTGCATTAATAATAGTAATAAAACAAGATAATAATAAAAGGATACTGAAACTTTGATCAGTTATCTCTAGATGCCAAAGGTTAATCCTTAAGTCATCTGCCGACAGGTAAGTTTCTTGGTCGCTATTAACCGAAATTGAATTAATATGATAAGTATGGGCATTGGCAAATATTTTCCTCGGACTAGCTTCTACCATCAGTTCCATTGGTCGAACAACGGGTACCCGTAACGTCGTAATCGATGTTGGATCACGTAATAAACCAGATTCGTCCTTTAAATTTGTTCCGTCTATTCTTTTATCCCTCTCCGATATTTTCCACAATTTGATGGTTTTATCTATAAATAAAATAAATAAATAAATAAATATATATATATCTTACAACTTTAATTATTATTAAACAGAAAATTGTTAATTACCATTGGTAGATAATAGGAAGTGAGCAGGATTTTTTCTTTTTAACCATCTTATTTTATTTATCTTCTCTTCTATTTCTAGACTCTTCAGATAATCAAACTCTGGTTCGTGGCTTTGGAATGTACTATAAACATTATATTCACCTCTTCTAGGCACCGAAAGTTTCGACTGTGTATATATATATATATATACATAATAAGATTGATATATTGTTATCCAACATATTTTACTTTAAACTATATATATATGTGTGTGTGTGTGTGTTAAAATTGTTATAAATGTTATCTATAGTAAGAATGATATTTTCATATATTTAACAATCTTACATAATGCATGTAGTAAAAATTACTAATTACACCTAATAAACCATAAATATACTCATTACCAAACTCTCTTATACAGTTATACCTCGCCTTATGTCGGTAATTGGTTCCAGAGAGGCGACGTAAGTCGAATTTACTTGTGTAGTTACAACTTTCATGTTTCGTTCTCTAGGATTTACGATGATTATATTAACATTTACTGTAAATGTACATATTTTAATATGATTTTATGTGCTTTTAACGTTTTTCTAGTGATATTACGACTTCAATATTTGTGGCGGATGGATGTAAAGTCGAATAAAATGATTTAAACTTGATTTTTATTTTTCCATATACTTTTTTGACAAATGACGTATAATCGAGAACGACGTAACTTGAAGTATACCTGTATTTTGTTTTTTGGTAACAATATAACACAGTATAGAATGACTAAGTTAGATTGTAGGCCAGGGTTGTCCAACCTTTTTTTCTAATGGGCCAAATTAGAAATTTAGGTATATACAGTGGGCCACAAAGGTACTTTATATATATATATAAATATATGTTTTTAAAAAGTTCAAAATGTAAATATCAAATTTTAATAACATATATATATATATAATTACTACAAAAATACTGTATTATTGATTGTAAAAAAAGAAATTATACTCACAAAAAATAAAAATAAATTCAATGCGATTTTTGACATTGCCTTCCTTTTATAATATTGTTAATATCTGCTTTTATGGTACTAGTCTTAATTTTAAGAATGTTAGTTAAATGGGAATCACTCAACCTATTTCTTTCAGCAGTTTTGATGTTTTTAATGCACGAAAAGAATTGTTCATAACAGTATGTACTACTCCACATGCATAACAGTTTTCTAATGTGGCTATATGCCATATTTTTGTAAATATAAATTTAAGTTTAGTTTAGTTCTTCTCTCTACCCTTTGTCCTATTGTTCTACTCCTTCTAGAACTTTCTTATCTAATCCCTGTCCCTTGGGAGGTGGGATGACCAGTTCCGAGAAATATGTGAAACAAGGAAGTGGACAGAACCCGGAGGAAAAGAAGATAATGGACGGGTCATTCTCTTGCTGGACTGCAAAGTGTATGGACGTGGTGAGACCACTCCGAGTCGCGTTAGCAATGACCGGAGATCTCAGAAGTACAACAGCGAAAGGAAAATCCTAAGTATAGAAGAAGAAAACGATGAAGAGTCAATTTTTTGAGAGTATCGTGTGTTATCCCACCCAACAGTATGTACAGTGCAGATACGCCAAACAAAATTCCAGGTATCCCTATTTCTATTGTATATATTATTTCTTAGTCCTCTTGTTTCTATTCTTTCCTTTCATTATTATTAAGTTAGTGTATAAGATTAGTTTTAAGGTCGGGCTTCATATTGTCATGAGTGGGATTGATACCTCACATTTGGATATAACGAACTATTATCCTAGCAGTAACTTCGCATACTATTGTAACATACCGTGATGTTGGAACTCCCAATTAAGAATATGTATAAATACGCGAAATTGTTTACTTGTGAAAAAATATAAAATTATTATTATTTTTACCGTATCCTGTCTGCCTTTATGGTAAATTCTAATTTCGCGCTAACTTTCACACTAATACTATGTCATTATGACATTAAAGTGTATTCAGTGAAATAAGAATAATTTTTATGACATACTTTACCAAAATAAATGAGAATAAACCTAAAAATTTTCAGGTGCAGTTGGCTGCATAAAAATATTAAGGGGGGCCACAGTGCAGCCCACGGGTTTGACATCCATGCTACAGAGACCATCTACCACAAACTCATGGTCCATGGACCATACTTTGAGATCCACTGCTCTAGTGTATAGTAACATAATTTATCTTGGTTGCTATGTTTTACCTTTGGTAAGCATATATTCATTAAAGTTGTATAACCAATTTGCTACAGCTACTAAAAATAATAATCACATTTGTGAAAATATCATTCAATATAGATAATATCTACTATAAACAACAGTAATTTGTTAATATGCATCATTACACATCACAGTACAATAATTAAGTACTAACAGAATCTAAAATTAGTTATTTATATAGAATTTATTCATTTGAATAATTTTTAAAGAACAATCAAACTTACTAAGGGATCACGTTGAAAAATTACTACACGTCCTCCCTTGTCTCCCGTAGCTAGAAGTTCTCCATCACAGTTAAATTCTACGCAAGATATTATGTCCGCTGTAAGAATAATTATCGAAAAATAATGAGAATGAGTCGACAATACACGTTATCAAACAATAATCTAATTTTTGCAACACGTTACTAAATAAGTTATGCAAGTTACATGTTACAGAATGAATATCCTCTTTAAAAAATGCTGGAAAAGAATATAAATCATATACTTAAATAAGTCACATTAATAAAAAGAAACTGTTATAATTAAACTAATAGGTTTAGTTTCATGGAATAAGGCAACATGACACGAGAGATCATGCCTCCCAGGAAGATATTCTATGATAAACTGGCCCCTATTTAGATGTTACACACCTGAAAAAAACTCCAGGAAACTCATGGGTTCATGCTCTTTGGTCAGGCATGAACCCACAACTAGCGTTTAGTAATTTTCTTCACCTGGCCACCGGTGAGCCACAATTACAGCACATAAAATTGTATGTCGATCTACATTTCGTATTTAGAGAAACGAAAAATTCAGTGAGACATGTACCATAAATATAGTATTATGTAATGTATATTGCACTATGCATGTAATTGTTATGAAAACATTCTATTTATTATGATATTGGAAACAACTAAATAAATAAATGGAAAAGATCACGAAATAATTATTAAATAGTCATTTTTGATTACTAAAAATGTTATTCTTGCCAAGTTTATCGCATCCTTCCTTAACGTCTGATATCATCTTAGTTTAAAGCAACTTTAAATAAAATACATACTTTAATTATGTATATATAATAAACTTCCCGAAACCCAATACATTTATACGCAACCAAACAAACGCCTTATATATCAGCCTTTATAGCCCGATTAATTAAGGCGTTTGTTTGGTCGAGTTTAACTATATGAATGTTTTAAGTAATTATAACTGGTGGAAGAATTTTAATATAACTTTCAAATACAGAAATTCAGAGAACGATGAAATTACCACTGTAACAGCAATGTACTTTCCGATAAGAATGGTTTCGGTAAATAAACTGCATCATATGACATAATTCATTTGCATAAGCACTATGCCACGTCAGTCAAGAATGAAGGATTTTATGATGTTTAGTAAAGTGAAATAAATAAGTACTAACAAGGGAGGATTTTTTCTTAATCAAATTTTAACGTAAAACATAATAAATTCAGCATTTAAAATATTTTTCTTACGATTACAAACGTATCTTTTCTCAACAACGTTATAACGAAAACAAGTAAGGTGAGAATTTCCTATATGCATTTTGAATTAGTTCTATAAACTACAAAAAATTTTACAAATATCCATGTAATGAGGATAAGCTTACAAATTTGTTATTAATTCTTAATGTTTATGGCCAATCAGAATCTGTTTACTGCTATAAGGAATCCACTTTAAATTTGGTTCACGCTACTCATAATTGAATTATTTAATGCATCTTTAATAGTGGTACAGGGTGGTTATAATTAAAGTTGTCCTGTCTAGAGTCTGTTCTCGTGGACATATTTTGATGAAACTTGGTATATATGTTATATGGATCATGGGGAAAAGGAAAACGCAAAATAATATGTAGTTAGAATTTTTACCACTAGATGAAAATATGGCGCATGAAGATCAAGAAACACAAATGGAAACAAATAAAACGCCTTACAATGCTGTAAGGCATTTTGAACACATGACTGATGCAAATGGACTGTACATTGAACAAATGTTGTGTGTTTCCATTTGTGTTTCTTGTTCTTCACGTGCCATTTTTTCACCTAGTGGTAAAAATTCAAACAAAATATTTTTTTTTGCATTTTCCTTTTCCCCATGGTCCATATAACATTTATACGAAGTTTCGTCAAAATATGTCCACGAGAACGGCTCTAGACAGGTCTGAGTAGGGCAACTTTAATTATAACCACCCTGTATTAAAAAAAAAAAAAAAAAAAAAAAGCAACTACTGGTTAACGCTTCCCTAGCTTTCCCGAGTTATCTCGCTATGTTGCTTTTTATAAATCCTATGATCATAAGTTTCTAATAAATAGATTATAAAATAACAAATAATTGATACAAATTTATTATTGTTATTGCAACTTGTATGCAAACAGTTCATTATCAGATTTGGTGAATAACGGCAACTCACTGTTTCCAAAATTAGTTGATTAAATCAATATTCAAGAAATTCCGTAACGTTGAAACTAAAAATAAGACAACTTCCCGGCACTTATAAATTTACTAAGTCGAAGTCGCCTGTGATGTATATGTTACGAGATTTCATTAAAAAATAATATTCATATTATTAATTAACACAAAAAAGGCAAGGCTTAATTACGAGGATGGGAGTGTTTTTTTAAAGAAATTGTAAATGCTAATAACGGGTAAAACTTCCATTAAGTTTAATCCCACTCGAGAAATGACACACGACTCCACTCTATCGCTCCACCCCACTGACCATAAACGACCCATATACAGAAATAATCCTGCAAAGTTTTATTTTTAACAAACAAGCAAATATTGACAAACGTTTAAAATTTCAATTTCTCTTTATAGTTTCCTTCTCGGATGAATAATCAAACACTAAATGAAACATATGACATTGACTAGAGAGAGAAATTTTCCTTATCTCACTATATAGGAAAAAGTTGATATAATATTTTTTCTGTTTTGTTTTTAAAAGTAAATTATTGTATATAATTGAAATGTTTACAATGTTAGACAGCAAAAACAATTGTGTAAAAAATAGAGAATTAATGTAATTTTCCTTGAATCGAAATACTAAAATGAATAAACTCTGGTTTGGAATTTTACAGCAATAACTCCTCTACCATTTACTTATTAACAGTTTGTTTTCGTCTTATAAAACAAAACGATATGAGAGAATTATTAATTACTTTTTAATTCAATTAATTAAGGGATCATCGTAATGTACATTAAAACGTTGGAAAATTGTCAGAGTATCGTATTTATCCATTACAATTTCTCGATGCATGCACCAACCGACATTCAGATTCTTTTTATGCTTGCTAATGCACGTATGCTGTCTCTCTCCTCCCACAGCAGCCACAATTCGACAGCTCCTGCAGATTACTCGTGTTGCACGACGACGAGCAATTCTGACTGTAAACTGCAACGCAAAATGGCAGAGTTGCCATTTTTGTTTACGGCACTTCCTAGAGAGAGTAGACGATGAGATGTTTGAATGGAGATGAAACCAGACAGTTACTCTATCAATTGATGTACGTCGCATACTTCTCAGATAATTAACACAATTACAATAATTTTAAAATGGTGGCATTCTTTTTGGAAGCAATGTATTTCAACTTTACTTTTCAAATACAACTTATTTATCATCATTTACTCAGAGTTTTATGTAGACAGAACTGACAAAAGAAACATTTTTTAATTGTATTCACATGACTTCTGGTCTAGACTGAAAGTTCATATATAGTTAATAGGGGTCTCCTGCCCTAAGCTTTCCGCATCCAGTCTCGACCTTCATCTTTCTAACACTTTTCTCGAGTTTAAAGACGGACAGACATGTTGACAGACAATGGTGGGATTTATAGATCTACAATTTTTCCAAATTGCAGCCCAACCAGTGCTGGCTCGATATAAAATGAATACATTCAAAAATGTGGACATCACGAAGCACTATAAACGTGAAAATAAAATGCTTTTCAAAGAATGTGTTTATCACTGGCTAAAAACATTAATTTTTTGCAACTGCATTTTAGATATAGGATACATATTACATTCAAAAGCCAACTTTTTTCGGGTTTTGATGCCTGAAAAATTGGATGTGCAATGGAATCAAGAAAACACAGTACAGGGAAATGTCAGTATAATGAAATTGAGGGAATCATCAAAATATTTTGGCAAAAATGCAATTTATCTATTGGTGTATAGGCTATACGGAACCAAATTTCGCATTTTCAGAATGTGAGTTATTAAATATAGAATAAAAATTAATCTATAATACAAAAATTATCGAAAAATATCACAGGCGAACAACTAAAGTAATGATATAGTAGTACTGATTAGTTGGAATCCTGCTTCTCTAATGTTATGTCTGCTTGAAGTCATTATTTTCTGCTAAAAGAAGTCTAGTTTTTGTGTGTGTTGTTTCTTTAATCAAAGTTTTTCGATAAAATCTCTACCGTGGGCATTCCAGTAGGCCATCGGGTACACCTTTCTGTTCAATTCCTTTTTCCACATTATCTAATATTTTATTACTCTCTTCCAAAGAAAACTGCTTTCGTTTTTCTCATATTTTTAAAAAGAAATAAACCGCAGAGTAATAGCATCAAAACAAAACCATAACCAGAGTGGATAAATATATCTATAGACTCTGCCATAACTAAGGATTAAAATTAGCATTGCCAGATTGACATAATATTTGTTACAATTAAACTATTCTTTTGTAAGCCATTCAAGGTAGAAAGTGATTTAGAGATTTATTAATTTTTCATATTTAATTTTAACAAGCTTCTTTTGCAATTTTAATTAATGAATATACTCCCATACTGGCACAAAAAGTAAATTGAAGTTTCTAAAAATATATTACTATGTAAAGATACTGTAATTGAAGTTGATAGCGCTGCTTCCAGCAGAGATCAAGAGAAGTGAATGTTATTGTATTTCACAAATTTTTTTTCTGAGAACAAATTAATAAAAAGTAAAGGTCAAGGCAGGAATACTAGATCATATGCTTTGTATAAATGTGTAAAGATCCAAGGAGTATTACAGAACGTCACTGTATTTATACACTGCATATACGACTGTGAAAGTATAAACGACTTGTCTTCTATAGTAAAGAACTTACAATTAAACAGGGAAAGATAAATAGGCACAACTAGATCCAATTTTTTGATAAAAGATTAAAATTTCAGGACGAGGGCAGGCACTTGATGCGTCCCCAGCCGGTAGAGTAGTAACCGACGATGATTAAAACTGCAAACTTCGTAAATATATTTATCATCTTAACATCTTAAAGATATTAACAAGAGGGGGCTGAGTTTAATGCTGACTTATTAAAATATTTATTACTGTAAGAACAGTAAATTTAATTTAAAAAATTCTCTCACGTAATTCTCTAATAATTTAATTGCCTTATAAGTACAACCTTTCTCTGATTTAAATATTTTAAAATAAACTAATAATTTTTTATTATTAATATACTTTAAATACGTAAACCTTTCCATAAATTTAATTCAATTAATAGATATCCTCTATCTGTTATTACTGTTACACGTGCCTGTAGATTTATGTTCTTTATCTGTAATTAAACATGCTTATAAAATTATTAAGATAAGATATGACACGTATTTATAAATTAAGATTATGTATTGGATTTTTAAATTTTATACGTTATCTTAGTGTTCTTTATGACTGAAATATAAACTATTATATTAATAAAGGAGAAAATAATCATATATCAAATCAACCAATGGAATCAGAGAATGGAAAGGTTTCGCTACATCAAGAATATGACAGAAATTAGAAAGTAAATTATAGTAATACTTTACAAATCACCTACAATTTACAATTTTGTATTGCTTTAAATTCAAAATATACTTTTTCACGCTTCTGAATTTAAAATTGGGACGTCTTAAATTTAGCACATTCTCTTCTGTGCTTCGAAGTATAGAAATCGTGGAATTTTTCAAGGGAGGTTTGTCATGAGTATGTTCGGCCCTGTCTCTCACCACCAGGTTATACTATTATGAGCCAAACCGAACTATGGTTATAAATACACATACACACATATATATACAATAGACCATCTTAGTGTCCACAAGACAGAAAGAACAAAAATAAAATGCCTAGAAATTATTTTCAGAGAAGAACGAATGAATCTGAAGATGAAAATAATATCAAAAATACTTAATCTGAACTGCAGAGATGAAGACGAGGAAGAGATGCAAAATAACCTCCTTAACTGAATGCTGGCTGAACATTTTATAATATTTCCTGTTCGTTTTAATATTTTGTAATAATTAAACTTTATTTTAAATATATTGCCTACACTTTACTTGTAATTAATGCCTACTTTTCTTGAAATTTCTTTTTAAATACATACAAATTAACAAGAATGCTTTTACACATTAAAAATCATTTAAGGTAAAAAGAAAAAAGATCGCAAATTATGAAACGGAAACAAAAAGTATAACTTAACATTCAAAAAGAAGAAAATATAAATTGAATGCTGGATGGCAGTTAAGGCATCTTAGGCTTAATGTTCGGGGGATCTTGGATTAAATCCAGACAGTTGGAAAACCCCAGGAATTTTTTGATGCAGTGGTCTATCCTGGATGCCAAGTCATGTCTCTTAACACTCAGCACCCTTCCAAACTCACAATTGACTTGGAAAATGTCCTCTTAGTGCCAACAGGACAGAAAGAGTAATTAAATGTAACCTTTCATCAACAAAGAGGTCATATATAACTGTATACATAAAATATTAGATTACAAATAAATTAATTATTAAGTAGAAAATTCATTAAGTGGGAAATTTATGAAAATCTGATTCACTGTTCTGTAACATCTCGCTGCAATGAAATTTAGTAGCGTAAATAACAAACAATATGAAACTGAAAATAATTGAAAAACTTAAAACAATTGAATTTAGTTTACTTATAAAAATACAGTAAGACCCTGCTTAATGCTGATTCCATATAACACGGTCTACTTGAAGCCTAAAAAAAGCTCAAAATTTACTCTGATTTAAATTATTGTGGCATTTCATTGATTCGTATATAATACGATTATTTACGAACACGAACCAATCAGCAAAAGGTGTACTTTCTTTAAATCTATGTTTGTTGGTACAATTTTGGAAAAAATATATCATCATGGATGCCGTAGGCAACATTGGCTTCGCTTGGCAAGAATTAACTGATAAATGCACAGACGAAGTGTGGAAGAAATTATGGCTGAAGGTATGCAAGAATTCTCAATGAGAAGAGCCTATCGCTGTATTGTTAAGTTGACCAAACTCAACCTAATTGATACTGCAGGACTAGGAGATGTCGACGAGCAGGATATTGAGGAGTTACTGCAGGTTTCTGGTGAAAGCCTTACCAAGGACAACCTTCAAGAACTAGCAGAACAAGGAATTCATGTATAATTGGAAAATAGAAATTCTGAAAATGAAAAACCCAAAAAATTTCTCTACAAATTTCCTTAGTAAAAGTTTGGTAACGATAACCAAAATTGTTGATCAAATTGTAGTGAACGATACAGATTTTGAAAGGAGTGCAAAAGCAAAACAGAGTGTTTTTGATGCGATCTTCTGCTACAGACATTTGCTTAAGGAAAGAAAAAGCGACAAATGAAACTTCACGACTTTATTGCAAAAAAAAAAAAAAAAAAAGATAATAATAATAATAAAATTCACGACAATCACATTATTTCATTTTTCCAAAGCCCCAAATTATTTTAAAATTTGATTATACCGTGTGGTCAAAAAGTTGTTTGCCAAATGGGAGTAATCATCGTTCTTAATTGTTTTTGGTACAATAATGACTTGGTATAACATTCCACATGCAACTCATGCAGTGGTGACAAGTGATCATGTATAACACTAATTGAGTACTTGGACAATGCTTTGAACATGAGTGTTAATGAGTATTGTTGTGTAAAACACTCCATACTCTCACTAGTCTCAACCTGATTGTCATACTGACTGCATTAAACGTCATTAAAGTCACCAAGTGTCTTCCATTTATAATTTGCGATACATCCTCCTCCCCTATTTGGCAAGGGACTTTTAATCTACACTGTATAAGAAATTTTCTTAAGTATTAAACATTGAATACACTTTTTAGATTAAAATAATCTTATTTGATTAATTTTAAACAACTATCCAACAGAATATTTTTATGTCTGTCATAACATACAGAAGTTAATATTTTATATAGTTAAATTAACTTATATGTACTTGGCTTAATTGAGAACTTGTTAAACTCTACACAATTTTCTTAATATCATCATCAATGTTCTTAATACATTTACAAGTTTAAATATAAGAATACTTATTGATTAACTTCTAATTTTGACTCTCATTTAAATATGAATAAATATTCATATTTAATTTTATTTAAAAAAATATCATTGAAAAAAATTAAACTTCACTACTTATTTAAAGTATAAATCCACAACACAAATAGAAGGACGTACAAGATTGTATGTCTTTTATAAGTGAACCAATAAGTTTTCAGATTTCTGTAAATCTGAGTTATTTGTATGTAGAATATATCTAAATAGCAGCTTAGTAACCAAACCAATAATCTGGCTTGCTTTATATGAAACAGAATACGTCACAGGCTTGCATACTTAGCACTTTTTCATTCCAGTTTATCTTAATGCCGATAGGTAAGTTATTTTCCTAGAATCTCTGATCTATTGACAGATGCACCCATAGATACATATATTTTAAGTAATGTGGTACAAAATATACTAATTTAAGTTAAAAACAGTTAAAGAATTATCATTAGTACCAATATTCAATATGTTTTTATTCTACTACTATTCAAAGGGAATTGTCTGTCAGAAAACTTTTTATTGCTAAACATTTCATTAAGGTCAAATGTGTTTTGATAGAGGTAAGATTAAAGATTAAACTACAATTCAACTTATATACAGTCTGTTTATGGAAATAATCAACTTGGGTATTAACCAATGAACATCAGCCATTAATTGCTTTGTTGTGACAAGTTACTTTGGTTTCTTCATCATTTATTAAATATGTCACCACCATTATAAACAGTGTTACGGAAGCTTCATGTTATGATATTGGAATACGAGGAAGTTTCCTATAGTAGTAGTTAAATGCACGATTCTTTACGGTTAATGCACGCTAAAAAAATTAACGGAAAAGTTGTTCTGCCATCTAGCGAGAGAACATAAATACACATATTGCCTGACATATTAAGCTAAAACTGTTGACATTATTAGGGGATGTGCTAATTGGTTTAACCGAAGTGACATCATGCGTGACATTGTCATCAGGTCGATTCTTTCCATAGACAGACTGTACATGGTGTCAACTGTATGTCAAATATCAAAAACTGAACATGTATAATATACAGTATTAGTACCAAAAACTCGAAAGCATAGTTTTTACAAGTGTTCACTGTATATTTTCCATAGGAAGAAATACCTGTCCGATTTAGTGGAAAAAAATGTGGAATATTTTACTTTATAACACCAGAAACCTCATAACAATTTTTCTATTTCTAGTTATGTTGTTGACATTCTTAAACTTCATAACACTTTACTAAACTATTATTATTTTCTATAAACTAATAAACTGTATTAATATTTAGTAATCACACATCAGCAAGGTTGTAGAAAGAAATGTACAAAATTTACAATACATCATTTAGATGAAAATAAGTCGATTATTCTTAATAATGAAGGATGATCTAACTAGTTATTTTAATAAATTAATTTTACAATTTTTTTTGCTTATTTTAAACGTAAAATAGCTGCAACATCATCATTAGAAGGATTATGTTTTCAACATGCTAAAACTTTCTCTCGTTTCAAATTAAAATGTGAAAGGATAGAGGCAGACGCTACCTTTCGATCATATATTAATATATGTACTGTACAGTACATAGGAGCTAAGTATGTAAAAGTAACTTATGGGCCGGATGGGTCAACAGGATCCCACACTCACTCTGCATCGCGTAGGCACCAGGGCCCAGGTGCCTTTTGACATTGCCCAGGCTTTGTAACGCAAACGCAGCCGACGTCGGAGCCAAAAAGAGCAAGAAGTGGCCTCGTTGATGCCAAGCCACATTTCCGAGACCCCGACTAATGCGACGCAAGGAACATTTACGTGGCTCTTTTCACGACAGACAACTCTTCCGGGTTTCCGGCCCGAAGACGGTTAATCACATCCGGCAACATCTGTTGTACAGATACCACTCGACTATCTCGTAAGGGAAATCCAGACGAGGTTACAACTTTTTGGTCAACGATTGCCACTTCCTCTACGCCACACATGGCACACTCGCAGCTCCCCCTACATTGCGTAAACCCTGTGGTGCCATGCGTTTCGATGTAAAGTCAATGCAGGATCAGTTCGACTCCATAACTTCTGCCCAGATATAGAACACCTTAACCGAATTTAATGCAGATATTAATGGAAATGAATATACAACTCATTAAGCATTGATAATCACTTATATTTTTAAAGAAAAAGGAAGGGAAATGTGTTATTTACCTTCGGTCACATCATCATCTAAGGTCCCTTTCACTTGAGAAAAACTCCATTGGACATCTCCGTTTCCTATTGGAGTTTGAAGTTAGTTCAAACTTAAAATGCATTCAATTTGTTACTTGTACTGCAAGAGGAGGAAATTATCTCACCTGCCATAACAGAACGCTCGCCGAAACCTTTGCGACTTATACTATTTATATTATGAAGAATTATGATCGTAAAAAAAGGGATAATTTTGGGTTACATTTGGAAAACCGTTTCATACAACTCAAAAGAAAAAAAGGAGATGCTAAATCCCACAATCCTCAGCGAACGATCGTAACTTTTTTGTGATGCAGAGGGCGCTACGAAAGTTAAAAAATAATAATAATAAAATAATAAATTTATTTTATTTTATTAAAAAATTATTTTATATATATTTACATTATTAAATAATTAAAGTTGATTATTTTAAAATAATAATAAATAATTATTACGAATGAGTAATTATTTATTGTGACACGGTCACAATGGCGGGTTTCAATTTCTAATCGTATTTTTAATTCATTTAATTTAAAATATATGCTCGCCATTTCAAATTGGTGGTGGCTTGCCCCTGTATGGTACATCATATGTTCTTTTTAACAATAGAGTCGTGCCTGTCATCTATCTAACACCTTTCGGGAAAGTTTTGAATTGAAATAACATGACTTTCGATTTAAATCGGAAGTTCGAATATAGGTCATCGGGGCATTCTACCCCTAAGGTTTCCATATCTGGTCTTGGATTTCATCTATCTGATTCCGTTCTGGAGATTAATGGAAGACAGACAGATAACTGGGAATGAATTTATAGGTTACAAATTTTTCAAAAAGTAGATTAAGGTGTCAATCTACTTTTTGGGGAATCCGGGAACGAATCCGAGAGGCCGAAAAATTCCAGAAATTTTTTGGGGTGGTACATCCCGAATACGTTGAGCCCCGTTCCTCACCGCTGGGCCATCTTATCTTGGGTACGGCCAGCACGGGTCTGGCCATACCTTTATAAAAAGACCATTTTAGTAAACATAAGAAAAAAGAGTAAACAAAAAAAAATCTACGAATGAACATGAGGAGAATATCAAGCAAACATCCACGCCTTCCTACGAATATAAAATATATTGGAAGAAAAGAATCGGCCCGAAGCTGGACTCGAACTCGCAACTTCTACTATCCGTACAGACACATTACCAGTTACACTATCCGGACCTTCGGCCCGATCCGGGTAGCATAAAATATATTATAATTTTAAAGCAATCAAATAACATAATTCCAAGAATTCAAAATGTTTTTTTAATTATATTTGAAATTTTTATATGTATATCTAATAAACGACCAAAATCAATATCTACTTGATGCAGCGGTATGATCTAGCCATTATGGACCTGGCTGACCGGCGAACAGACATGTGCGCCACTGAAAATTATTAAGCTACGTCGATTTTTTAGCCTCCTGAATATAAAATGCATATTTTATTATATCTATAAATTATCCAAATCCTTCCCCTTCTGGGCAAACTGTCTTTGGAGTTAATAATTGCCTTTAAACGTCTTGTTTAATCCCGCGATTAGTCGCATGACTCAGGTGGCAGAATGGCCGAACGGTTAAGATTACAGCTTACTCCTCTAGATCGAATCCCGGGGCCAAGTGGTCTTCGTCCCTGATCACTGGGACGAGCTGGTCACGTGGAGTTTTTCAGGTTTTCTCCACGTCCGTAATACCAGTTACCCTTAAGAAGTGAGCCTGTTACTCTAAGGAAAATGGCCGAAATTGGTAAACTCGGCTATTTTTCGGGGGTTTCCTCGGATTTGTCAGGCTTCATACCTTACAATCTGACCGCTCCCATAATGGGCATGGAAAACGGCCCACTTAGTGCCCACAGTACAGAAAGAGTCAAAAATATTTTAAAAAAAGTAAAATTACAATATAGAATCACGAGGCTTTTTAAAATTCTATCCACCATGTGAGCCGTAAGAAAACCCATATTAGGAATTGCATTGTCGGTTAGCCAGGTGGTGAGCGATATTGTTGGAATCAACGATCGAAATTATTGTTAAATGCTATACGACATCGTTACGTACAACGCATTGTGTCGCGGTGATGTTTTGTAAACGTTCTTCCATTTTTCTTTTTCTATAACTCTTTCCGCCCTTTTTTTTTTTTTTTTTAAACTCTTTCCGCCCTGTGGGCACTAAGAGGGCCTCTTTTAGTAGGCCCATTATGGGTTCGGCCAGGCCCACAATGGGGCGACCGGGTGGTGAGGGACGGGGCCCGACTCTTTCCGCCCTGTGAACACTAAGAGGGCCTCTTATAGCAAGCCCATTATGGGTTCGGCCAGGCCCACAATGGGGCGGCTGGGTGGTGAGAGACGGGGACCGACATATCCGGACGGACCACCCCCCGAAAAATTCCCGGGGATTTTTTGACCCGTCCGGATTCGAGCCCGGGTCCCCCAGGGCGGCAGGCTGCTAACCTTGACTGCTCGGCCATCCGGCCGCTAAATTGCATTAACGTTCTTCCATTACGTAATAAAAGGTTGGCGGTGCTCGGGGAGCCGTTAGTGACGGTTTCACTCTCTCCTTTTCAGCGCTGACTTTCCGTGAGTCAAGACAGTGTAATCTTTGTGTATTCTTTGTTTCATAACCAGTTACGCGAGTCCAACTAGTTTTTACTAATCTCCGAAAAGCAACATCAAGTCTAACAGATATATCTGGTGAGAACACTGGATTCAATCCTTCTTTCTTCTCTCAATGGTTAATATAGAGTGTGCAGTTCATATAGGCTACTTACTCTGAGAACGAGAATATGAACGCACGCGTCCGATTAGCCGGCCTTATAGATGGAATGGCCGTACGCACTCGGGGAAATGATGCCTTTTGGGAGGTCTTTTAACCGCCTCGATTGTCCGGCCATCAAGAGGTACTTTTTTTAAAACTCCTTCTGTCCTGTAGTCAATAAAGTGGCTTTTTTAGCAAGCCCATTATGGGTTTGGCCAAGTCCAGAATGGGCTGATAGGGTGAATGAGGAACAAGGCCCGACATATCATGATGAACCAATCCTCGAAAAATTCCTGAAGGTCCGAGATCGAATCCAGATGGGTCGAAAAATCCCAAAAATTTTTCGAGGATGTTATGCTTTGGTCCTCTACACTCACAATATCAATATTTAATATATTTTGATAGTTTACAATCTATATATTATTCATTATATTACAAGCAATGGTTTTATAGTACTGTACAGGGTGTTGCAAAAGTCAGGCACCATAGGCAAAGTGGTAAATGATTTGCAGACAAATAGGTGATGTAATGGGTTTTTTCCATTTCAGGACAATGTTGATGCAGACAAGTGCATCAAGATCATCCGATTGGTCAGCCAGGAGGTTGCAGAGTTCAAATGAAAACACCCAGAACAAGCACCAATTTCACATACCACTGTTTCTGCATTTTTATATTTTTTTCTGTTTCCACATCCATGGGCACTAAGAGGACTTTTAAATCATATCCATCATGAGTTTGGCCAGGTCCACAATAGTTGCAACCACGTGGTGAGGGACAGATCCACTGAAAAATTACTGGGACTTTTTGACCGTCCAGATTTGATCCCTGGATCCCAGAGCAGTGCGCCGACTCCCGAACCTTCTTGACCATACAGCTGTCAGTTGCAAAGTTCAAGAGGACCGGATCTGTGGCCGAGTTTAGCCAAAAACAGCAATTGGATCACCCATGTGCGCACTCAAAACAGGATGGCAATCACCTTGGTCACATCATCTGAATGGCTATTTTGTTTATTAGGTGCACGTCATATGGGATACTAGTTTATAATCATTTAATCAGGGAATCTTCCCAATATTGAAATATCATAGATCAAAGGTACAGAAGCATGTAATATATAATATGCACTATTCAAATATTGTCATAGAATTCATTTAAAGGGGTACATATTTAAAAAATTTGTATTACATGCAAACACCTGATTTTGTAATTGATATCACCATCATTGGGAAATAATAAGAAAATGATTATTTTATCAACTGATCTAAATATTTATTATTGATTCGAGTGATAGTGATATTGTTATCTGAATGATGTCATTGTTATTCAGATCAATAATAAACAAACTTCTCATACATTCAACATTAAATAACTGCAATAAGGATACCAAGAATTTTACTATCAATAACAGTTTCATTCTTGTCAAACTTAGTGAATAGAATTAACAAAGAGACAGTACATATGCATTATTTGTTAAGCGACAAATATTGGCCTGTAAATGTGACTCGAGCTCGCGTATACACGTCTGCACCTATTTTCCGAGACTCGAATGTTTGGGAATAATGTATTGCGAAGGTCTGGACAAATGTTTATATACTTTGATATGGGTGAAAAGACAGATTCATGGGTGGGAAATGGCAAATAATCTGGTACATTTGAAAATCCCAAAGGTTTACCATGAACTACTCGTCCTCACTACACTGTATTTGTCAAATGACAAATGTTCGTCACTTGGATTTGGAAAACATCGCACATGTAGTGCCGCTTTAAAATATTACACAATATATATTTTTAATGTATTACCGTATTTTACGGACTATAAGACGCACCTTAATTTTTAAGCAATTTTTTTTAAATGCCTATAAGACGCTACAGACTATAAGACGCACCTGAATTTTGGAGGCAATTTTTCGAAGAAAAAAGTGCGTCTTATAGTCCGTAAAATATGGTATTTATATTATAATATTTAATATTTTAAATATAATACTTCACTAAATATATTTTTCAATCTAAACCGAAACAAATGATGAATAACAAATTAAATTTAGTGTTGAAAACAAAAAATTCCTTTAGTTATAAAGAATGGAAAGTATTTTATTTTTATCAATGAAATAGTTACAGATATAAATTTTTTAAAGTGAAAAACATAATAATTCTTTAATGGAAGAGTAAATAATTCTATTTTAAAGAAAAATACTTTTGTTTTAGACGAATGACTATTGCATTATTTAGAAAATATTTTCTGCTTTGTATTTCTGGAGTAAAAATACTGCAATTTTCAAACTATCTGATTTTAAATTTACAAAGAATGGCATATTGTATTTGGCATAGGCTCGAAAACAATCCGTAATGTAAAAGTTTTTTTAAGATGTTTAATTTAGACTTTCAAGTGGTGTTGTCTGTGGGATTTGGTTCGTGTTTACTTTCCAAAGAAAATGGAGGAATTCTACAGTCAAAAGTGTGTCCGTCTTCTCTCTCCATGCGGAAAGTTCCCCTATGGAATACATATAAAATCTGTATCGGTTACAGTTATCAAATACATTTTGTAACAAATTTCTAGTAAAGATAATGTTCTATGTAATATGTAAACATAAACACACTACTACTTTTGTTTCTTAAACTCTTTCTGCCCTGTGGGGACTAAGAGGACATTCTTTTTTAGTGAGCTCATTATGGATTTGGCCAGGCCTGAAATGGGAGGCTGAGTAATGAGGGGCAAGGAAGGTCTGGCATATTCAGATAGAGACTATTCCTGAGGTTTTTTGAATGGTCCAGATTTGATCCAGGATCCCCTGAAGTTGTAGGCTGCCACCCTAACCACTTGGCTAAAATCATATTGTTATTAGTAATGTGTAAATATATTATTAAACCCATAAAACAGTATTTTTTTTATTCTATTCTGATATTTCTCATTTGTAAAAAGTCTAATTTTGACTTAACGAACAAGGAATTCTGTTCAATAGAAAAAATTTAAATGCAGCTGTTGATATTTGTATATGCAAGAAGTTGTTACAGTTTGAATGTTAAACCATTAAAAATCAGAATTTCTGGATCTAGTGATGGACTCCTTTAGTGTTTTTCATGGTGTTTTTTGATTCTAATTCCTATGTGTTCTAAATAATCCATTACATAAAGTTTTCATTCAATTCAATTCAATATTTTTGGACTGTTTATGGAAGTTTAATAATTTATAAAGATCATTTTAAAGAAAATATGAATACCGTATTTACTCGCGTATAAGACAAGGTTTTTATTCATTTATCACAGCTTCAAATTCCTGGGTCATCCTATATGCCTGAGCAAAAGATTCTTTACGTTTTTGCAAGTAATTTTTGTGAACCACGTATTTGCATTTTTTACCAGATACTTACCCTCTTGAATTTAAAAACAAAAGTATTTTATCTGGGTTGTTTGAATCGTTTTCGTATATTGTCTGGAGTACAGATGAATAGCAATAGGAAAAGCAAAGCTTTTGAATTGAATTCCAGATTGAAATTCCAAAATCACACAGGAGCCCAATATAAGTTTTAATCTATTTCCACATGAAAATAGATGATTATTCGGAAATCAGAATTCAGAGAAACTCTTAAGTGTAATCGACGGAGAGTCGATTCGACTGTTAATTGGCAAAAAAAAGGTTTCCGATTGTCCAGCTTTACATGAACAAATTATGTTGTCGATTTTACAAGATTTTTCCTTAAAGTTTAAAATGCTAGTGATTTTTGTGGGACAATGTGTGCATTTATGTTTGTTTGATATTTTATTTGTGATTTATTAATACAATTCTAATTTTATTTCGTTTAATCTAATTTTTTTCTTTAATTTGATCTTTAAAGTCACACCTCGTCCTATATGCGAGGTCATCTTATACGTGAGTAAATACGGTAATTAATAGCTATTCAAAATTCAGATTTGATAATTAGAGAATTTATGTATTTCAGAACAACGGCCGAGACAGTTAAGGTGTTAGCCTACTGATCTGGGGACCCAAGATTAAATCTAAGCGAGCAATTCTCCAAGGAATTTTTCACAGATGATCAGTCCCAGTCCCGGATAAGTTGAGCCTAATCCCTCACCACTTAGCTGCCCTCATTGTGAATTCTGTATAGAAAAAAGTGCCCACAGGGTAGGAAGAATTAATATATATATATATCCAGAAGTATTAATGTATTAAACAAACAGTTAAACAGCTAGATAATTGTTCATATAAAAAATAATTAAAAATTTAGATAAATTACTTATATGAATTTTGTAAATTTTTAAAATATATTTTGGATACAGTAAATATTTTAAAATTTATTGGGCAAAATTGAAAATGATTGATAAGTCACTGTAAAATAAATTCTAATAATTCTATCATCCCAAGTGACTTCAACATTAGGATTCTTAGCGAACACCAATAATGTAGTGTTGTTTAGACCTTCATTCACTGCATGTTTGTGCTCCTTAATTATATCTGGAAGGTTCTGCATGGTAACACTGACAAGCCTGAGCCTGCCTTTAAGTGCAACCCTACTGCGTTCAACTTTTCACACAATGACAAAGTTATGCAAGATTTTTTTGAGGTTTATTCTATACTCGTACAGAACTACTGATTCAGCAGAGAAATGACATAAATCAGTGCTACCACAAGGAACCTCCCCGATAGGAGGTTCCACATGGAGGAGCATTAAGAAGCATATACCGTATTTTACGGACTATAAGACGCACCTGAATTTTGGAGGCAATTTTTCGAAGAAAAAAGTGCGTCTTATAGTCTGTAAAATACGGTTTATGATATGAATAAAGGTCTATGCAACATTGCATTAGCAATGTTTACTAATGAACCTAAAATGAAAAAAAGTTCTACTATACTTACCACATATGACCACACTGTGACTGTAAACTCACATGACTACTATACTGGAATGCAGGTTGTACTTTAGATAAAATAGGTTCCTACAAATAAACTTATTTTAAATAAAACATTTTAATTTTTTTTTAAAAATAATAATAAAGTTTATACTGACCTGACCAACTACACCTCTACCTCTAACAGTTTCTAAAGAACCAGAAAGACTAAAAATTCTCCAATGTCTTTCTCTTAACTGAACGACATAATCCCCAAGATTTTCCAGTCTAATACAGTAACGCCACTAAAGAACATAATTCATTTCACGTGTAGATCAAATTCTCCAATTTTTATTTATGATTATGTGTTTTACTTACCCAATAAACAGTTGTGTTTTGGGCAATCTAAAAAACAGAAATCAGGGTTAAATTTTTTTCTTAGAAAATTGATGTTTTAATTATTTAAAAATTTACCCTTCTTCCCATATAAAATGGTATCACAGTCACCCGAATATTTTCTGTGGTTTCTTTATGAACATCCGAGAGTTCTAACCACGGATGATTTTTTTCCTGCCATGCTCTTAAGGTTTCTCGAGAACTAAATGGAGGATCTGTTGAATTTAAATGTTAATTATAACATGAAAAATATTTTTATATCTTAATTGTAATATAAAATGAAGTACCTTTTTCAGAATCATAAGCTAGAAATTTATCAAAGAGTTCATGATGAATGGGAAGTTTTTCAGTACTTGCATATGGTAAAATATCTTCATGAGCAACATAATCCAAACCTTTAATGAAAATAAAAATTACTATTTAAATTATTTTATAATTTTAAAGTTTAGACTACTGAATTTTTGTATGGTTAATCCATATGTGGTATATAAGTCATAAAGTAAAAAATGTTGTTAGAAATGAAGTAAAACTCACACCTGCAAAGCCATTCATGTCAAACAAAAAGCTGTTTAGATACATTGAAGTACATTATAATAAATCGCAGCTTGCAAAATCAGCTGAGCCACTGCATAACATTTTTTTTTAATGGATAATGAAAATAAAATGGTAAAATGAGATCAACAAATTTTAAATATAATTTTTTTTCCTTGTGAAAAAAAACATACAAATACAAAAATGTCAATTTATGTTAATCATGCACATTCCTAACTCGAGAAGTTTCCATTCGTCACATTCTATTTCGAATGTGACAAATGGAAACTTTCATTTTTTTCTTTCCTTTTATACTTAAAATCAAATTGGTATATTTTGAAATTAGTTATTAAATCAGGATTTTCCGAAATGAATGTTACCATTCGACAATATTGTTCTGTCTGAGTTATATCTCTCATCTGCATTCAAATGTCTTGCTGTCTACTGTTTTTAGGAAGCGCCATAAACAAAAACAGTGACTCTGAACAGAGAAGGTATCTTTTGTTCTGCAGTTTGCAAACTCAGAATAGTTTTATGTTCTCCTGGAACAGTTAACATCATTGATGAATGTATCTTATATGATTTAAAATTGTCTTTAAAACTCATATTGCACAATAAAGAGTGATTTCAACTTTGTGAACTGCAAAACACGAAACACCTTATCTACGGAAGAGTTGCCATTTTTGTTTATAGTGTTTCCTACAGATAGTAGACAACAGGATGTTTGAATGAAGATCAGGAATGAAACTTGGACAGTTATTCTGTTGATTTGTTTATGTTGCATACTTCTCGAATAATAATTTACATTATTACAGTAATTAATACGGTACATTCATTTTGAAAGACCTTGTACTATAAATTTGAAAATTACCTGGAATGGCATATAGTGACCGGCTGTTATCTTGGTTACCCAAAAAAGTCACAGCTTCCGTTTGAGTTCTCTAAATAAAGAAATAAAATATTCTGAAATTGGTAACTAATCTTTCACAGGAGGATGAAAAAAATTAAGAAAAATGATGATAGTTAATGTAATGTCCATTTGGATTAATAGAAAAATCAATCAACTTCCCCCCTTTTAATCTTTTTCTGCAGGAATGAAGTGTGTCTTTTGTTATGCTCATTATGGATATGGCCAAGCTAGAATGCAATAGCAAAGTGACGAGGGATGAGACCTAATATTTCTGGATCAAGTATCCATGAACATTTCTGAGAATCTTATCTGGATTTGAACATACGTTTACAGAGTGACAGACTAATGCCTTTACCATCTTGTCCATCTAGTAGCCTATTACCTATCTGACAATCCACAAAAAATGCAGTACAAATACATCAGGGTTCATTATACTATATAACAAACACATTTCAGAATGTAGCAAAAGTCTCTTTATTTCAAATTCTGGCCATCATGACAATAGACTGCATCGAAAATATTTGTTTGAGAAAAAGTTGAGAGCACTAGCTCCAATTATGTGCATTACTATCTTAATAATTATGGACGGTCTTCAATAGAAACAAGTTGAGTTTCCAGATTCTGACCAATGGGCTAATTTTGAAGAAAATTTGCAGTAATTTTTGTGTCGACATCACAACTTGTCTTGCTTATTAAAAATGCTTATTCTCAAATGTTTATCTCCTACATACAGAATTCTGACGTTAAAAGATGAAGTTTTAGGTTTAGCTGTTTTTAGTGACAGAGCAGTAAACTTTTTTGGTAAGCATTTGCATGAGTCTCAGCTGATTTATGACAACTCTGTCACTAGTATGACATTCTGTGACACCATTATAAATGATTTACAATGGAATTGAAAAAGAAACGGTTCTTCTCTGTTAACAGGACGACAGTTGTAACTTAAATCCTACATGCAATACCATTGTCCATTAAGCCTATTGCATTTAACTATTTAGCCCATGCAACTGTTCACAGAGTACTCGATGTTATATAGTTTTAGGGGGTGTAGGGATCCTCCACCCGGGCGCTTCAGTGTGAGCAATAGTGAGCACTGAATTGCATGACTACATGCAAAGCATGTAAAATAGGCAGTTTTTAACATGTATATCAATACATGTTAAAAACCTTTGGAGGTGACTATCTCGCAAAGGGTCAACAATTCTGGGGATGGCGTGAAACCCCTTAAATCTTACCTGTTGCTGTACATATCAGCTGGTGTTCCATTAACAGAAAAGTACCAAAGAAACTAAATAAGTGTCATAAATTTTTAGTTTTGCCTATGCTTAAGTGAATTTATTTCTAAATGCATTTTATACTTGCAAAGTTGCAACTGATCATGTATTATTCTCCATATATAGAATTTTCCTTACATCAAGTACTCAAAACATTGGTCACCTCAAATTTGTTAATTAAAAAATTTCCTGTATATCAATGGTGCCAAAGCACAGCTTACAAGTTGCACATAGCTCTTGAACATTAGCAGCGCACCTCATACATATAAGGCCATTCAGAGATTCTGAGTGAGAAACTTAATCCACAATGTTAGCTGGTTAGCTGTTGCCACAGATTTCCCTACAAACTTCAGTTAATGACAATAAGCTGGTTTTAGCTCATCGATTAATCAGCTAAAACTAACTTAGAGAGAACACTATAGTAGACAGTTTCCTAAATGACAATTATTATGTTAGAGGAGATAAATCACATTACATCAACATTCATGCATTAAATAAACTTACTTTGACTGTCAACAACCAAGATTTAATATTGTCAGGGCACTGTTAACATCACAGTTTCATGTCATGTTATGAAATCACTAGTGTCTCAAAAATACACAGCGTTACCTCAAGAATGTGTTTCTCATATGTAGTATGTATGTGTTCCTCAAATAGTTTACATCAACATAGGTCTGGAAATGCTTGGTTTTTGAGTTTAGATGGTAAACAGTTGTTTCATAGTCTTTGTTTCCGAGTTATTACCGAGAATGTCTTATCTCCTGCACGTCATTTCCTTCATCACAATGTACTGACAGAATCTGGTGGTTTTCATTCCAACCACATACTCACATACTCAAATCGAGAGAAACAAAACAATGAAACGTTTATTCTCCTTATTTTGAAATTTAGAATTAGTCTGTGGAGGCACTAATTACCAATTTTGAAATTTATATAATTATTTCATGATAAAATATATTAAAATAATCATACCACAAAAGGACAATCTCTAGTATCAATTAAAACTTGATAATAACAGTGCGTATGTCCTCTAACTTCCCTTCCGACTTGATTAAAACCTGGACTAGTATCTTCATTACTTCTAAACAAAATTTATTGATTTATAACTTGAACAGTTAATTAATTAATTATAGAAAATTTAAGATCCAGACTTAAGAAGTTTTCATAAATTTTTAAAGTAATAAATGCATATCTAATATATATCTTACCTATTGTGTTTTTTAAGGACATCCCTATCATATACTCTTGCTATCCATGGAAATAAGGTAACACCTCTATAACCGAATACTCTGTGAAGAAATAACTGCAAAAACATACAAATTATTATATAGTAAACTAAACTAGGTTCAAAATTATAAATTATTCAAATTAATACGCAAGATTCACTCGCCCATAACTTGGCTCATTAAATATATGATATAGATATAAAATAATTTAGAATATTTTGAAAAAATGTTGATCAAGAATGGGACTTGAACCTGTAACTCCTGCTTACCATGCAGCTGCACTGCAAAGTACAGTATCCAAACAGTCATCTAATATTCGAATCCGGACCAATTAATGTTTTAAAATTAATTGGAATTATTTTTAAAATGATTTTTAACTTAAACATTACAATTTGCAAATGTCTTACTTATATATTTAAAAGCATACAGTCACTTAGTTCATGCTAAAATTCAGCAAATGAGATTAAATGTCACGGCTGCTAATGTGCAGAAAACCATAAAAATCTGAGTTAATTGAATTATTCATTAAAAGTTCATATTTCATAAAGAATACAAAGTTTCAGATACATTTGTAATGTTTATATTTATAAAAACATTTGCTAAATTTCTTATGGTAGCTGTATTATATGTTGATCTAGTAATAGTCTCTTTAATCCGAAAAATATTGATGGTTAAATTTGAACCTGTTAAGCTGTGAGACAGTCTACCGTCAATATTTTTTGGATTAAAGAGACTATTACTAGGTCAAAAGCATTTACATTTTGTCATGTGAGTATTTGTGTTATCACATGCTCCACTTGGACCATATTATTCTTTCGCGCGAGGTCCTCACGATGGTTGTCACAGTCCGATATTAACTATGCACAAAATGGCTGAAACTCCTCTAGAGCAGTAATTCCCAAAGTGAGTGGTGAGTAAATCTAGGGGAGCAAAAAGAAGCAAGTTGGCAGCAGAGGATAGTGGAGGCAGGGTACTAACCGAATGGTGACCATACGCAAGGGTTGGGGTCACTGATAACCTTTCCCTTTTCTCTGATAAAATGGGTAAAGTTTTTCTAAGAATATTTCCATGCTTTTCTCACACAAGGGAAAATGGGTGTTGGCTATAAGAACCAAGGAAGCGGTGGCTTGAAAAAGTTTAGGAATCAATGTTGTAGAGGAAGAGAATAGGCAGATCAGAATTTTCATTATGTTAAGGTTTTGTATGTAAGTATGGCACTAAGACAGGCTCAGTTACTTTTGAAATTGTTTATTTGAGAGAGAGGTTCTTACAAAGTTCTTGGACTTTCCTCAGATTCACAAACAGTTTTGAAACAAAAGTCCTAGATCTTGTTGAAGAGGCCTCCTCAATGTTATGTTTATCAGGAAACAGTAGAACATCAGTGATTCACAAAACAAGAAACAGACAATATCTGTGCTCTAATTAACTGGGAATACAGATATCCTTATGATTTGTTGCCTAAGACAGACAGAGCAATATCAAAGTTGATTCAATCTGTAGAGATAATGAGATAAATGAAGTCTGTGGATCTGGAGAAGTAACGCAGCAATACAGACAGAATGCAAGTTGGATGAGAATAGTCAAAAGAAACGGATCGAAAGCAAGCCCGGTATCCTTGAGGGCTTGCTTTCGATCAGCGATCAGACATCCTGATTGATTCTGCTTTCCCATCCTCACTTCTAAATTGGTCTCTTACCTGTTTCCAGAAGCAATTTGAGACCATTTCAGGTCACATGAAAGGTTGACACAGAATTCTGATCCCAACTGGAGATGGGTGATCTTAAGATTTAACATTGTTTACATCAGTTTCCACATTATGTATTGGCAAACATTATAAACAAAATATTTTATCCATTTTCTGTTTGTTTTTCAGTTTCTCTGTTTTTGAAAAGTGAATTTCAGTAACAGTTTGAATCACGTCTCGGACCTCACATTTAGAAGACATTAAAAATGTCAAATTCATTAAAGTTTGAGTAACTAGTGAATGAAAAACAATTTTTATATTGAAAGACATTACATTCAATGCTTCTTGAAAATCATATTAAAATTATTCAATTTATATTGATTGTAAGTAAGAAATCCTCACACCAGGTAATCCAGAAGTCCTTTGACATAGCAGCCATTTGCAATGCTAAGAATATAAAAATTTTCTTTATTTTTTCAGTAATGGCAAACTGGATTTTATCTTCTTTAATTTAGTATATATTTTTTTGGTTTTTGCATGTATTTATTTTGTTATGTATGCATGTATTTATTATTAATATGCATTTATTTACAAATAGCTTCTGTACCTGCTACATTGAAGGGCTTCTTGAATACCTGGTATAAAAGTAATGAATTATTCCCGATGAAAGAATTGAGACCTATAAATACAAGTAAACTTCTTTATATTTGTTACTGATTAACACGATTTTACTAACTGACAGTTAACTAAATTAAAAGTAATTACTGCTGAATGTACTAATTTACATCACCATTATCAACAGTTCTTCATTAAAGTACTATACCAAATATCCGACTTCCAGAAATCTGAAATTACCGGAAAATCAGATAGTTTAGAATTTGGTTGGCTGTAGTTTGCCACACAGCTACCTTAATTTGGTTTCTCTTGTGATGCCTCATGCAGCATCAGTTCCAGTATGACTGCTGGTATATGGTATATTAATTACAAATTCAAATATATTTTAAGTATATACTTAGCCTCTGTTCAGAAATACGAACCACTTCCTGTCCCAAATTAATCGGATATTTGATCCAGTACCATATTAAAAATATTCCAGAAAGTGTGACGTTTTGAAAGATACGTGCAGAACATTAAATTATATATTTAATTCAACAAATCACTAATCACTTACTTGCCCTGTATCATATTTTCCTTCTACTTTTGGAGTTTCTAATTTACCGACTTCTGCCAATCTAAGAAATTTACATGCTTTAATATAAAGAAAATAATTCATAATTAGTACACTCGGGACTGGATGATGACTTGTGGTCGTAAGCTATAACACAAAGGGCCTTTCTTTTTCACTAAATAGATACAAGTTAGTTTTTACAATCCTAAAACCTAGTCTACTTCATACGAGATCTTGTTTGAGAAAGTTACGAGTTGTTTTAAATTTGCATATACATACGCTCGATTATACGAAGTCGGTTACTGTGCATACTTGGCAGTATAATTTGATTGCATTTTAATTTATTTTTTCGTGGAGTTTGTATGTGTGAGATTGAAGTTTATATTCGTGATTTTTTCAACGTAAATTATGATTATGGATATCTGTTGATGTATTTGCACAACTGTAGACGTTTTTATGCTGTTGTGTGATGAATATAAGGAATTAGGCTTGAATGAGAGAATTTCTTTGGATGTGAAATTCACTGTGAAAGTGGGTCTTTTATCCTCTTTTATCCACTGGCAGTATTTGTGAGAAGTGTAATAGGAAAAGGTCCTTGAAGCCGCAAGTAGATCTGAAACATCCTGTTTTTTTATTGTTGTAAGTTTTACTTGCCTTTTTTTTACTTATTCATAGTTTAAGTTTAGTCCATGCAACTATGCTGACTTTGAGTAGCTCACTTGATTGTTCGTGGATGTTATACTTGATGTTATACAATTTTAGCAGAGTTCAGGGGCTTGTCTCCATGTGGACACCAAGGTGCTCGCTATACCTCACACCAAAGCACACAACTATACGTGGAGCATTGCAGATGCAGAGCACGAAGAATAGGCAGAATACTGCTAGATGGCAAAAAACCGATCTTTGGAGGCAGATATCTCACAAAAGGTCACATATATGGGTATGATTCCTTTTTTGCTCAAAGGGGGTCTACAATTCTGGAGGTGGGAACCCCTCATTCAGAGTTCAGATCTTATCGTCACATCATCTCGACGAGAAAGAACGAAGAGTAGTCTTGCTAATGTGCATTACCTACTTTTTACCTAGGTCCTGTTTGTAGACCAAAGTGGTTTGTGACATAGGGGAGGTGTTAGGATTGTAAAAAATAATCTAGATACATTTTAAAATGTGAGGCCCTAAGCTATAACAGGCCTTTCCTTCCACAGTTAATGTAACCCTTGGTGCCAAGATGGCGGCTCGTCTCTGATTCCAGCAAGGAAACAGTGGGATGCACGTTCTAACCTAACCTATTCTAATAAATTACCATAATTATTAGCAACCAAATTATTAGAATAGGTTAGGTTAGGTTAGAACGTGCGTCCCACTGTTTCCTTGCTGAAATCAGAGACAAGCCGCCATCTTGGCACCAAGGGTTACATTAACCCCTTCCACTAATTAGAACTATTTAAATATCTGAGGCCCTAAGCTATAGACTTAGTGCGGGAAGGTTGCTTAGTTTATGTGCAAATCCGGCCCCGAGTGCACAAATAATACATTACATATACCTTGTATATGACTTTCTGTTCCTCTCTGAGATTAATTTATTTAAATATTTTAGTTCACTCCTTTTTAAAGTCCTAATTAAACAAGCCATAACAGGATCACGTTCACGACTGATTTCAAGCCGATCGAGAGCGCCATCTAAAATATTCATATATAATTTCTTTCAATAAATTTACTTCGAAATTAATTTTTACGATTTAAAATTATTTTATAATATTAAACACGTATTTTGTTTATATTAATTATTTCTTAACGTTTTAATTATTTTTTTAATTAAAAAAAAGCAGAACAAAAAAAAAAAAAAGATTTTTCCGATCGAAATATAATTTCAGACGGCGCTCGCGTCATTGTAAACAAGATGTCGCTGGAGAAGATGTTGCTACATCGGAAGTTTGTATATTTTAAAAGGATTGACTGAAACATTTATTTAGAAAAATGGCCGCTTGTGATTCGAAGGGGTTCTTTTTTAATGCCGTTCAACATTTAGCACGGTCTTTAAGCAAGATTAAACCTACTCCGAGGGAGAAAGTATGAATTTTAATTCTTCTCCTTTTAAATAACGATAATTTCGGGTGGAGGTTTGACATAAATGCAGCTGTGAATAGGAAGTTTGGATCCCCCAAGTTTTCAAACTCCCCAGACGCCGCCAAGTTTCACGTGCACACTCGCGGTTCCTTTGGAAGGAGTCTGCACGTGACCCTTCGCGGTTCCTTTCACTTTTACTCTCCGATAAGGTCCCAACAGCCTCATTCCTATCTGCATTTGTACCAGCAGGGAATGTAAATCTATAGTGAAGAAGAGATTTATGTTTTACATTGATTTACCGTTTTAAAATTGACCTCGAGTCTGAAGATTTAAATATAAACGTAATATTTTTCCGTAGAGAAGAAATGTAAGTCTTTTCTAGACTAATTCGTCAGCTTCATCTATCAAATAGTTTTGGCTATGAGTAAAAGAGGAAGAAACGGTTGACAGGCTGAGGGACCAGAAACTTGGGTGATCTGCCAAGGGGGGGTGGTGAAATTTCTATGGGAAACTGGCAGTACAATTCTAGGTCCGAATGACGCGGTTGGGACTTTAACAGAGCTGTGGAGCAAAAGACCCACGAACAAGTGTTGGTATTTGGTGGTTTTAGCCACTTGATCCTTGGTGGGCAAAAGAAAAACTGAAAGAAAATAAAAAACAGGGTAAAAAGCAGACAGAGTGAGAATTTATAATGTTTGTAGTATTATTGATAAAGTAAAACACTTTAGACTTTTACCAAAGCAATGGTTTAATATCACACCGATGTTTTTGATCAAATTACCTAATTGTCATTAAGTGAAATCGAATTGTATATTACGCAAGCAATTATCTATTGTGACATCGTCACAATGCTGGGCTGCAATTTTTAATTAATTTAATTTATATGCTCTCCACCTCAAATTAGTAGTGGTTTGCCCCCCGTACATCATACTTTTTCATTAACAATAGATTCGTGCCAGTCGTCTATTTAACGCCTTTCGGGGGAAAATTTTTGAATTGAAATAACGTGACTTGTGGTACATATCAGAAGTTCATATATAGTTTATCAGGGCCTCCTGCCACTGAGGTTTTCATATCCGGTCTCGGCTTTTGTCTGTCTTTGTTCTCGAGATGAAGGAAAGAACAGTAGGAAAATGAACCATTATTTTTACTTAAATCTGGATATATGAAGTATTGTCATCAAACTCTTGAATATAAAAATGCAGTTTAGTCCTGGTTTGAAGCCCACGAAGCCGAGAAATTAGACCTGCATTAGATAGGAGAATGCATTTGACATATTAAAAGATGAAATGACTTGCATTGCAAATACAATATTGAATGATATTAATGAGTCATCAAAATTATATTTTTACAATTTTGACGACTTCATTGATTGTATATTTTGATTGATTAGTTCGATTTAATTCATTGATATTTGATGATTTTTCATCACTCTAGCACAGAGGTCTCCAACTTTTTTTAGAAAGGGGACATATGAGTCATAAAGGATAAGACTGGGGGGTCAAGTATAAAGATACAAAGATTGAGAATATTTCATTTCTGAATAACAGTGAACGTAAATCAATGTGAAATTCACAACTGCTTTTTCAAAACAAGATTATCAAGCTTGAGATTACTTTAGCTGGAATTTTGCTGAATGAAATGCTGGATCTTGCCGATCACAATATAAGATTTATAAATGGATTTAACAGTAATTAATGTTGCTTTTCATGTCTTTATGAAAAATATATACTTTAAGAATTGTTCACTATGCTCAGTGGCATAGCGAACATAACTGGTGCCTGGGGCACGACATCTTATTGGCACCCCCTCCCCCTCCAGAAACACATATAGTTTGTATTGGAGACCATTTGGACACCCCTCTGCGAGTGACACCGGGTGCGTGATACACCCACCCCCTTGCTCCCCCCTCACTATGCCACTGACTATGCTATAAGAAATGAAGAATCAACTTAGAAAAAAATTTGACATAAATATTTTTGCATTTATCATTAAACGGTTCTGTCAAAAGAAAAATTTAATGATTGATACAAAATTTCTTATATGACATCTCTATCTGTAATTAGAATGATGTCATTATTGAACTGTTGCAAGTTATAATGTATTATTTGCCTACAGTTATTGCGCATATTTAAATGTTTGCATAATCTAATTGTGTTCGGCCATTCATAACCATATCTTATTGTGTATTTTACATATATCAAGGGTAGATTAAAATCTGAGAGAGGTTTGCTGTAAAATTCTTTGCAATTCATTACCAGTTTTTCTAAGATGTATGTTTTAAATGAACCAAGAACATTTTTTAGAATGATGTTCTATTATATTTTTTGATAGCAATAGTAGTAGTTGAAGCAGTATTCTATTCTAGAAAATGAGCTGTGCAACTGAAGATTTTAGTACAGAATATAGAAAACAAAATTGCTTTAAAATTAATAAAATGGTTGTTATATTTGTATCATAATTAGTGAAATAATCTGAAATTTTAATTAATATTATTACAGATGTTTATGAAATATATGATGTTTTGGGTTGTAATTATTGGTGTTTCCATCTCGACACCTATCAACCTTTAAAATGCAGCCTTTTAATTCTAATTCCAAACGTTTTCGGTCTTTTTAAAAGGCCTTCTACTGGTGTTTTGGTAAATTTTTAACAACTGGCTCACTTCGGGTGCAGTGAGAGAGAGGACGAAGGGTAAACAAGTGTAGGATTTCCAGAAATCCTTTTTTAAAGTGTTTTTTATGCACTTACTTATATGTTAAATATATTTTGGAATCTTTTTAAAACATTTTTATAATAATAAATAATTCAGAGCACATTTTTTATTTAACATACTTTCATGTACTGGAATTTAAGAAAAATTTTACTTCTAACTTCAATAAATAAATAAAAATAAATTATTTATAGTAAGTTCCAAACAGCAATTTGGCTTACACTATAAGTCTTTTCCAATTTAGGCATATTCTAGTGTCTGTGGTTCATATTTAGCCACTATTTTACAAAAGTATCGCAATCTTTTCATTCTTTTTTTTAGTAAATTAATTGTCATAAATTCAGATAAGCATTCAAGAGTTCTTATTTTTGTACATTAATTAAACTAAAACTTCTTTCGGCTTCTGCACTACTAATTGCTACGACATTAATTATTTTTCTATTGTTTCAGGAACTTATGCAATTGTTTGCTGTATATCATTATCTACAAAATTTCTGAAATTATTTGTTTATTTTGAATTTCAAAACTTCATTTAATTGATATCTCTTTCACCTTCCATTCACGGTGAAGTTACTAATTCTTCATAGGGCCAAGTGGATTCATGTAATAAATCAAGTAGTTCATATTATTTTCAAAAACATAAATAGAAATCACGGCTTTTAACATGTAAAACACTGTTTATCCTTCATCATCTATTCACTCATCAAGAATTTTAACAATTGACTCCCTAAATTTTGAAAATTAACAATTGGCTTGCCGAGCCAATTTCGACACATCACTAGTTATAGTCATACCCAAAATGTTATGTACTATTTGAAGTTGTTGCAGAAATGATTTTATATTTGGGTTTCTTCACAAACAAATAGCTAATACATTGTAATAACAGCTAGTACATTGTAATAACAGCTAATACATTGTAATAGAAAAAACGGTTAATGTTACCTTAGGTAGCCAAGATGCCAAGATGGCAGCTCGTCTCTAATTCCAGCAAGGAAACAGTGGGATGCACGTTCTAACTAACCTAACCTATTCTAATAAATTACCATAATTATTAGCAACCAAATTATTAAAATAGGTTAGGTTAGGTTAGAACGTGCGTCCCACCGTTTCCTTGCTGGAATTAGAGACGAGCTGCCATCTTGGCTACCTAAGGTAACATTAACCGAAAAAACACACGGAATGGGTGTTGTACACTTAAATAAATTGGTGTTTTATGATGATTCATGGCCTATAACAAAATGAACTTAATAGAAACACTAACTATATCTAAAATAAAAGCCGAAGTTCAGGCAAGTACAGGAAAATAGATTTTTTTTTTTTACAATAGAGATTAGTTACAACGTTCTGCTATGATTCCATAGTGTAAAGCTAGGTTTGTTTCGGTATACAAGCTACCATTTCAAGCTCTTTCGGCAACTGTTTAGTGACATTCGCGTTGTTGTATTTTCGGGTGGCACCTTGGAAAAAAGGATCGTATTCTTTGTTAGCACATAGAATTGATGCTATTATCAAATGTTGCCGTTACTTGGATAACGTATTCAATCCTAGTGTTAAGTTATAGAGATAGAAATTAGATTGTTTTTTTTTAATGATGTGACAAGTTTTATGGAATGTTGAGTGTTTTGGGACTTTACTGTATTTCTATATATTTAAACTTGTCTCCTAATTGTAATATATAATACTGCTTAATGTATTATTAATGTTATGTAAAATCTGATTGTAATTTGTCTGATATTAGCAAGGTTGAGGCCGAAGTTTTAAACGCGAAAACACATACGTCGGACGTTCGGTACAGCTTTCCTGTAAGCCTAGAAATTCGACAATGGCATTTGGAATGTTGAGCATGAGTCCACTGACTTTCCAAATGCCATTGTCAAACTTCTAGGCTTACAGGAAAGTGACACTGAATGTTCGACGTACACATTTTTGCGTTGAAAACTTCAGCCTCAACCTCACTATTATTATATAAACATCCTACCAAACCCGATTCTTTACAATAAAGCTATACCAACTGGCATATTGGGCTATAGTTTGGTGCTAATGGGGTGATATTATCATCCTATTATTAATAATAATTTAAAAGTAATATATCAAATGCATCGATTACTTAATTTAGAATCTGAACTTCATTAATATTATATTAGTTTGTTCCTATTAAAAGTTCACTCCTATATATTGGCTACTTATCCAGATGTATTAAAGCCGCTTTACCAGGGAATGCACCTTCTGTAACTCAAAAATAACCCATGTAATTAGGCTGATTAATGTAAATTATCATCTAATAAGCATAATTCTTCATTAACGATAATTTATATTAGCTATTTATGATAATTGGATTATAAATATTCCAAGTTTGTTATAAAACTGGAATTTCTTCAGTTGCTAAAGAATATTTTTGAATAAAGAAAACGGTTTTACTTATTCGAATATATTCTTTGTTTATTTATTCTACTTACAAAGGAAAAAATAGTGATCCACTTAAAAGTAATTTAATAAATCTTTTAAATATGCTTCAAAGAATTCATACAGGATATGAGTAATTTTAACATTAGATAGTCCTATTTAATGGCTATTAAACACATTTTCTATTTATTTATTGTTAATTTGGTGAAAATTATATGTTTAAATGATGCTTTCTGTCTTTTAGATGACTGTGATAAGGAGAATCATAATTTTAATAGAACAGGTCCAAGTAAATTGGATAGGTTAAATTATCAAACTACTTTTTTACTTGCATTTAAAAGAAAACTGTTATACATGTTTAAAATAGACGAGAAAGAATGAGTCGTTACTAAACTATAATACAGCATTTATTATTTTATTTATTTTTTTAAATAGAGTGATAAATTATTACTGGGTGAATGAAATGTCAGGATGTATTGCAAGCGGCTTTAATACGTCTGGATAAACGAGCCAATGTCATAGTTCATTTCGAACGAACTATGTTTATCCAGCTGTATTAAAACCACTTTATCAGGTGACATGTCCATTATCTGTACTTATTATTTGTTTTTAAAAGATATTGTTGTAAGAACAACTTTATGCTAATTATTAATCAAATTCAAAATTTAGATATTTTGATATATATACATCAATACTATTTTAAAATTTACTCCTATACAATTGCATTTTTAACAACAAGTACATTCCAGTATGAATCAGTCTCATTCACAACTTACGCACCAGTGAATGGTTTAATAAGCTGGCAATATAACAAACAGTACTAAGCTGGCATTTGCTAATTTATTTTGTCAAAATAACTCTGGGACAAATAGTAAAAATGGAGACCACCGTATTGCTTCATCAGGGCTTGTCATACTCGTGGCCGGATGAGTGTGATGTGCATCAATTTACTGCAATGATGAACTCATCTGTGAATATCAGAATGCATTTTAGTACCGGAATGTACCCAATATTTTTACTTATTTCATTTAGAATTCATAACTTTAGATGTAAACTTGTTGAAGTTGTTTGGTAACCAATCATAGTACTAATTTTTTATTTTGTAAATAATTCTTTCAATATTCTTAATTCAGCAGTAGTAGTATCAGATATGAAATGTTACAGTTAAAGCTTTGCGTTACTGTTGTTTGGAAATGATTTATTGGTAGTTTTGTGTCAGTTACGCGATGTATTTCATTATAAAATTAAAATTGAACTACTGTATATTTGATTGCTTTCATTAGTTTTAGTTAAGGCTAAACAAAATAGGGTTAATGTTACCTACGGTTCCAAGATGGCGGCTCGTCTGATTCCAGCAAGGAAACGGTGGGGATGCACGTTCTAACTTAACCTAACCTATTCTAATAATTTTGTTTGTAATAATTATGGTAATTTATTAGAACAGGTTAGGTTAGAACGTGCGCTCCCACTGTTTACCTTCTTCTATTTGTGGAATCGGAGACGAGCGGCCATCTTGGAACCATAGGTAACATTAACCCAAAATAGAAATATAACTTTAGCTAAAAAATATAAATTTTTAAGTTATTTGTTGAATAAGTAATTTTATAGCTTTAAATTTTTTCCATTTCTATCAATGTAAAATAATAAGTTACTTAAAAATTGATCTGTAGTTCATTTGATTTGATTAAATTATTATTACTTAACAGTAAAAATCTCTGTCAAATTTAAATTTAAAATATCTGTGTCAGGATCGTAAGCATAGTAAAAACCTCAATGGCCCACCAGTGACCAAGCAGTTTCGTTCCCCGAACACTGGGAGTTCGGTTGTGGGTTTGCACCTCGCCAGGATGGGCTGGCCACGCGGAGTTTTCTGGGTTGTCTCCATGTCTGTAATGCCCGAATAGGGGCCAGTTACCCTTAAAAAGATCTTCCGGAAGGCATTTCCTCTAGGCAGATCACCCAAGTGTTGCGTTGCCGTAACTTAACTAAACAAGTAAACAAGCGAAAACCTTGATTGTTTGAATTTGGAACAGCACGTAATTGAGAGATTGTTTAATTTTTGATTACGATGCTGAGAAGTTTTTGGAATTGTCTGCTTCTAAGACTTTTCAATCAGATGTCAAATAAGGAATTTTAAAGAAAGGAATGCTTTGCCTTGTTTATGGAATTTGTAAACATTTGAAAAATCCATTGAGTGCGGTAGAGATAAACACCAAGATTTAACAGGAACCTTTGTATTTGAGAGATTGACAAATAAACTTTTGTGTTGTAGTTCGATAAATGATAATAGATAATGAAGTAGTTTGTAATAAAGATATATCAAGCGAAGATATATTCTAGTGTTAATGATTTTATTTTGATTTGATCAGTTTTGTTTGTTTTAACTGCTAAAATATATTTAAAAATCATCTAAGTGAAAGAAATTTATGAATTGAAACTTTGTTTTTATTAAAAAATTACTGCAATGACTATAATGTGATATGCATTTTTTAAAATTATGCAACATTCTATCAGATAAAAAATAATTTTTTTTCTGTTGTAAAAGTATTTAACTCTGTATTTGTTAGTTTTAAATTTCTCTTCGTAAGCAGTATTTGTTAACATTATTTAGCTCTTTGCTTCGGAGCAGTTTTAACCATTAGGGCCTCAGAAATGGGCCTGCAATACAGAAAGATGTACAAAAAATGGCTAACTAAATACTATTTTGCAAAAATGTACATAAATGGGGCTGTGTATGTACTGTGGTTTAATACTTACTGTACAGTACCAGTATCAGACTGTCAGCTGTAGCAAGATGAAAGATTGAAGTGCTGGAGGGGGCCCAAAATACTTTAAAGCCCAGGGGCCTGATTGTGGGTTAATACGATCCTGCTCTGCTTTTTTCTTTATTAACCGTAAAATTATAATTGGACGATACTGCTAGATTGTTATCAGGCTGATTGACAGTTAGGTTAAAAATATTCTGGATGAAAGATTTGCCTGGGGTGGGACTCAAACCTGCACTTCTGCTTACTATACAGATGCTTTACCAGTTACACTATCCAAATCTTCATCTAATATTTGTTTCCAGACTAATTAATTTAGAAGATATACCGGTCAGCCACCATGCTAATTTAAGGACAACTGTGTGCTCAAGGTCCTTTATGGGGCACTCTCTGACTAAAACTTTTACTACTGTTTTATTGCAACAAAAAGCAGTTAATGTTACCTATCGTTCCAAGATGGCAGCTCGTCTCTGATTCCAGCAAATAAAAGAAGGAAAACAGTGGGGACGCATGCTCTAACCTAACCTAACCTAACCTATTCTAATAAATTACCATAATTATTAGCAACCAAATTATTAGAATAGGTTAGGTTAGGTTAGAATGTGCGTCTCAACTGTTTCCGTTCTTCTATTTGCTGGAATCAGACAGGCCACCATCTTGGAACCATAGGTAACATTAACCCAAAAAGCTAAGCATAAAATGCCAGCTTTAATTAATAGGTGTTTGCTTTTAATGTCAGAAATAGGCTGGATGGCTGAGCGGTTAAGGTGGCAGCTTACCTCTCTGGGGGACCTGGGATTGAATCTGGATGGGTCAAAAAATCTCCAAGAATTTTTCGGGAGTGATCTGACCGGATATGTCGATCCCTGTCCCTCATCACCCAGCCACCCCGTTGTGGGTCTGGCTGAACCCATAACGGGCTTGCTAAAAGAGGCCCTCTGGGCACCTCTTGGTGCCCACAGGACAGAAAGAGTTAAAAAAAAAGATATCAGAAATCTGTAGTTAATAAAATAAAATAAAAAATTGGGAAATAAATGTTTTAATAAACAAGATAAATTGCAACCATGACACAAAAATCACAGCGAATGTTCTTCAAAAGTAGCCTGATTGATAAGAAATTGCAGAATTTGATAGCTATGGCCTCTGTCTATTCAAAACCATTCATAATTATTGAAGACAGTAATGCTCATAGCTGGAGCTTGTTGACAGTTTCTCCTTTTATTTCTACTTTAATTTTGTTTCAAAATGTTATATAAACTGAAAAATTTCTCTCAAATATGAGTTTTTAATTGATACGAGTCTTGTTCACAACAAGATGGCTGCCATCATATAGTAAAAACTTTCAGTGCAAAATATATGTCCCTTGTCCCTCGTCCTTGCATGTCTTTTCACTAATTGTTTTTCAAAATGTTCTCTGTCCAAACTAATTTTTGAAATTATTCTGTAACGCTGCCTAAGACGTTGAAAATGAGCAGTTACTTATAGTGACATCATCAATGCCTGGCTGCAATTTTTAATCATACAATATTTTAATTTAAAAAATCACTTGACTTTGGTCCAGGGCCCACCAGTGGCCAAGTAGTTCTGTTCCCTGAACATTGGGAGTTTGGTCGTGGGTTTGCACCTCGCCAGGACAGGCTGGCCACTTTACGGGTTTTCTCCACGTCTGTAATGCTTGAATAGGGGCCAGTTACCCTTGAAAAGACCTCCCGGAAGACATTCCACCTAGGCAGATCACCCAAGTGTTGCGTTGCCGTAACTTAACAAACAAACAGACTTTGGTTCAAGTGGAAGTTCATATATAGTAAATCTGGTCTTCTGGCCGTAAGATTTTCATATCTGGTCTTGATTTTCATGTAACTTGCTCCATTCTCGAGATTGAGGAAGGACGATGGACGACAGTGGAAATGTATAGATCTGCAATTTGAAAATTGCAGCCCAATAAACTCTTATTGAACTCGAGAAGTAGAGTAGGAAATATTACGGCATTCAATAGAGTTATAATGCAATAGAACATTTATTTTGATTTGCCAATAAAGTTGAAAAATGGACAAGAGACATTTTGAAAATAAGTGCTTTGTATACATGAAACTCCTGCGCAACATAAAAGCAGGAATTTGAATTAAAGATTTAACATTAGATTATAGAACATGTTTGTTATACAGTGTAATAAATCTCATATACAGGTAATCCTCACTGTACGACCTATCTGCTTAACAACCACTCGCACTTACGACTAATCGAGTTTCGACCTGCAATTAGGGGAATCCCCTTTCTCAGCTTGAGTGTCGGTCGGTGGCAAATGGTGAAATGCGCACTAAGTGTACTATAATAGGCTTGTTCTTACTATAATAGGCTAATAGCATACTATAATAGTCTTTTTATGAATAAATTTGAAGTTTGTTGCATAATTTGGATAATTTTACAATGATCCTATATTCCCGGTGCAAGCTCCTCGCTTATCAACCAATTCACTTAACGACGTGTCATCGGAACGGAACTTGGTCGTAAAGTGAGGAGTACCTGTATTTGTATAATTGCATTTTCCAAGAGTTATCAGTTGTTTGATATAGGGAGAAGTTTGTTATAAGAATTCTGAATTAGGAAATTTCAAATAAACAACCGAATTCCTTTATAGGGCTGTTAATTAATTAATTAATTTATTATTATTATATTTAACGAGAGATGATTATTTGGTGGCTCGCCTTTTGCCAAATTACTTGGTAATTAGCCTTAATAGCCTGATAAAGGAATCTGACATGCCCTGTAAAATCTTAAACAATAATAATATAAGTATAGGCATGACATTAAATGTTATATAAAAATAATTTTTGTTTGAATATATTTAAATGAGTCAGTTATAGATGGGAAAAGTTGAGTTGAAGTGGACAGGGAATTATTGTTTTCATAGTTTTCACCTTTCTCTACTGTCTCTCTCCTTTCCTTCCTTCTTCCCCTCCCCTTTTCCTTACCCTCTTTTCTGCTGGCTAAACACTTTGTGTACGGCCAAGGTCTTTCTTGTATGTATGTATGTTTTCAAAAGGATTTTGGGAGAAGTTCACAGATGGGCTGCAAATCTAGGTACTTTTTCTCTGAGAAAAAATGCCCGAAGTTGTCTGCTCTTGCCATTTTCTTTGGAGGTTCTTCAAATAATTTGTTCTGTCCTCAGAATTATAGATTTCCAATTCAGTTCCCTCAATGTCAGGATTGTAAGATGCTCTCTCCAGAGATGCCCAGAGGAGAGGCAAAAGGAACAAATTATTCTGGGCCTCGAGGAAGCAGGAGTCCCTACACAATGGTTTATTTTTTTTTACTTCTTTTAATATAATAATCTAATTTGCTGTAGGACCTCAATATGTATTTTGTCAGGCCCCTGTTACCCTCTGGGTGACCCTAGCTCTCCCAAGCACCAAACAGAAGGTTAATGTCTTCTAAAAATACAGCATGTGTATCCTCACAACTCTCTTTTAGCTGCTGAAGCTCTTCTGTTAGTTCTTTTTCATGGTCGGCAAGCAAAATATTCTGCATTCTTCACAGATATTTCCAGTTTGAGGGATTTACCAATAACATGTACAGTAACATCGTCATCCTCAAAACCTTTCAATTTGCAATTTGCAGTGGGCCATGGAGGTCTTTGTTATAAATTTTGGTTGTTTTACGTGCTCGTGTATCGATATGTTATGTATCAAAATTATTTTTAACAATTTCATTTAATGATTTCCTTCTTAATTTTTTAATTGAACAGTTGAATCGGCTGTTTTCTCTTTGCCCACAAGAAACTACCCAAGGTTTCTATCGTCTAGATCAAAGAGCGCAGGATGCTGTCGTTGCATTAGGAATATATTTTTTAGAATCTGGATTTCAAGTGCGTATTTATTTATTTATTAGTATCTTTCTTATTTATTTATTTACCATTAACGATATGTTTTATTTAACGTTTTTAGCACAAATCATTGATAGTACCCTATTTTCTGAGGTTGTTACGTGGATTAACTAAAGCAATTTGGTTGGATGAGGTCAAGATTCACGATTCTGATCGTAAGTCTGTATTTATATTTTTAAAATCTGGTATAATTATTTTGTAAGATATTGTTTACAATTAAAAATAAACTGGATAGAAGAAAAATGAATATCTGGTTTTACTCTTGTAATTTATCTATTTTGCATCTAGAAACAGCATAAATAAATAAATAAATATAGTGTTTTCAAAAAGAATGCTACCATTTTAAATTATTATAATTATGTTAATTGCTATCTGAGAATGTTTAATGTACATTAAAACATTGGAAAAATGCCAAAGTTTTACATTTACCCATTACAATTTCTGGTTAATATTACCTATGGTAGCGAACATGGTGGCTTGTCTCTGGAACAGTGGAGACGCACGTTCTAATGTAACCTAACCTATTCTAATAAATTACCATAATTATTGCCAACCAAATTATTAGAATAGGTTAGGTTAGGTTAGAACCTGTGTCCCCACTGTTTCAGAGACGAGCCGCCACATTCGCTACCATAGGTAACATTAACCCAATTTTTCAATGTGTCCAACTGAATACTCAAATTCTTACTACACTCTACTCATCACAACCACAATTCTACAGCTACAGATTATTCATGTTGCACAATTACGAATGATTCCGACCTTGTGAACTGCAAAATGCAAAAGAACGTCTCTGTCGTAGAGTTGCCATTTTCATTTATGGCACTTCCTAGAGGTGGTAAATGACGGGACATTTGAATGCAGATGGGAAATGAAACTCGGATCGTTTCTCTATCGATTGGTGTACGTCACATACTTCTCAGATAATAACTAGCATAGTTACAATAATTTAAAATGGTAGCATTCATTTTAGAAGACCCTGTATATAAATAAACAATTTAGAACAGTAAATAATAATTGATTATAATAAACTACATAGTTTAATAATTTATACATAAAAACGACTACCGTATTTTCCGGCGTATAAGACGACCCCCGACTTTTGAGAAGATTTTCCTGGGTTAAAAAGTAGTCTTATACGCCAGATAATATGGTATATTTTGAAGAAAAAACAAAATAATTATGCATGTGTTTCCAGTTATTTAACTATCTTTAAGCTTCTGAAATATAAATTAAATGAATGCTGTTGCTGCAATATACACTTTAATAAAGAATTTTTTAAAATTCATAAGAAAATCCTTAGTGTCCAATGGGTGGAAAGATTCGAGTAATGATGTGCGAAATTACATACGTACCTGAAAGTTTTCAAATAAGAGTTTTCTTTTTATATTTATTACACAAAAGATAAATTGTGTGTGGATATTATTACCTAAATCCACTTCCCGCTGGGGTCTGTATCGATTCCTTAGGGATCAATAAGCAAATTAGATACATATACATGCATATGTAATAAATTAATATTTAATTATTTGTAAAATAATTAAATATTAATTTTATTTATTTGGTAAATACAATTAAGAGGGTCTGTCGGAAAAATTCTTTTTAAAAGAGATTGATAGTTAAAAAAGGTTGGGAATCCCCGATCTAAATTATTGTAAATTAATTAGATGTAAAAAAAATTCTAATTATATTTCTTAAATTATTATTAAATTTATAAGATCTCATAATATAATAAAATATTACCTTATTTATTATTTTTTACAGGCATTCCTGTTAGTGAAAGATTTTCCTTTTGCTTGAATACTCTTCTAAGTGATATTGCGTGCTTCTGTGAGAATGTGCGAGAAGAAGTAAGTAATTAATATCTTATATCAGTTATTTTACATTGGTCGATTATTGATATTTAACATATATAATAAAAAGTAATATAAATATATAACTTTTTACTTACAGATTATTTCAGCTCAGATTGAATTATTGGGTGTGTTAGCAAATTTCTGTCAAAGTTATAAAGATTCCAAAAGTCCGAAAGGAAGTACTGCTAAAGGTATTACGTGCATACCTGCTTAAGCTATGTACACATTGTCATACGAACCACTAAGAACTAGATTCAAACTGACAGTTTGTCCCCTTTTGATGAACTTGGTTCAGCCAATTAACTTTTTACAATTATACAAACTTACTTTTTGTACATTTCTAGCATTAACTTCACACACCAAACTAATGTTTTCGGCTCGATTTCCAGGCCTGCCTCGGATTAGAAGCATCCAAAGATGAAGGAGTTATGTTGCATTCTAAAGAAGAATAACTCAAAGATTCCTTGACAAATTATTCCATTTTAAAACTCAATGTGACTCCACCTTTGGATGGCTTCTAACCTGTGGTAGGCCTGTAAATCGGTTCGAAAGTGTTTGTTCGGTGTGTAAAGTTAATGCTTGAAATGTACAAAAAGTGAGTTTGTATAATGTAACCGAAAAATTTTTCCAACTTTTACAAGACAGTTTAACTTTTTACACCTTGAATTCAAAATCTTTTTAACCAATTGTGTTTTAACCCAGTTTGTGTGACATAGTATGATATGAGAAACATTTTGGTTTGATTAGTCTTCATTAAATTTGTTCATATTAGTTCATACGACAGTGTAAACTTATCTTTATACATGTTTAAAAAAGATATTTTCTTAATAAATCAATAAATTTCTGCTCCGCTAAAAAATATAATATAGATTCTATTTCAGTTACTTTTTGTAAAGCAACACTCCCAATTTTTATTGGAACTGCAAGAGCTATTGGTCGTGCAAGTAAATCTGGTCCTTTACTATGTTCGCTGTTCCCATTGACGTCTGCTTCCGAAATTAACGGCGAAAGCGCAGAAAATAAAACTGGAACTCCTTCGTCAAATAAAGTTTCAAAGTTTCGTACTTTCAACAGTTTCCGACCTATTATACCCCGAACGCTGTCAGGATTGTCTAGAAATATTTCATCTTTGGGAATCATTAGTCACGATTCTGGTGCCGATTTGTTATCGTTGGCCGGTTCCGCCGAGCATTCGAATAAAAGAGCCTCGTTATATAGTCAAACATCCGTAACTCAAGATTCTTCTTCGTATTTTTATAAATTCGGATCCAGTTTTGGAAAGATCTTGGCGTTGGATTCGTTGTCTATCGAAGACAATCCGTTAATGTTTTCTATCGTCCATTTACAGACAGTACTTGCTATAGTAAGACCAAAATTTAAAATTTAAATTTAATAAATTTGACAGTTCTTTGCTTGTTTATTGTTAAGTTTTCGAAAATATTTTTCAGGCTAAAAAATTGCTTACAAAAGAATTTCTTCATTTTGTCGATGATCAAGCAGGTGAAGTTTATATGGTACACAGTCACTTTTATTTAATATTAATTTTAAAATAAAATTTAAATTAATTTAAAAAGTATTTCAATTAATATTATTTCTAGACTGGTCAAATTAAAATTTTTCCATATAAAACATTTAGTGAAACACTCAACTTAGTTATTGTTACTTTGCTTAGAGAACTTCTTCAGAGACAAAAAGGTAATTAAACTTTTTAAGTTTTTCACTTTGACTTGTAATTATTTCTCAAATTATAATTATAACCTATAAGAAACATTGTAACGCTATTAATTTTTTTAGATTTGCCGCCACCTTTTATGAGAGATGTTCAGGAATTTGTTAAAGGTCTTTTCTTATCGGGACAAACGGAACTGCAAACAAAACACCATGACGCTAGCGAGAGAGAAGATAGAGAATCTAATTTTGCTACTGTTAATAAATTTAAAGTAAATGTACAAACTAACGCGGCTTGCGTTGATCTTTTAGTTTGGGCAGTGTCAGACGAAATGGGTAAATTTGAGATTTTAATTAGCAGATAAATTATATAATTTATTTTTGACTGACAATTAACTTTTTTCCTACAGGAACTGATAATTTATGTTGTCGATTAACTGAAAAAATTAATTCTTCTCATGCATATAAATTAGCATTGGCTCATATGCCTCTCTTAATAGTTTGCCTAGAAGTAAGTAAATAAAAATATTCATAAAGGTATATTATTAATGTTTTTTCTCATATATAAGTTTTATGACTGTGTTATCCTCATAGAGTGCGTTCGTTAATAGTGGTCGCTCTGCGTCTCCGCTACTACGGGAGTGCGCTGCTGTTTGTAAGCATTTAGGAACGACTGTTAAAGAAAGAAAGATGGTGGCGCCCACGCTATTGATAGTATCGTGATGGAGGAATCCATAATTCTAAAATATGAGTTTTTAATGGCAAAAGAAGGGTCCCAATTGTGAAATTTCAACCATAAAATGGATTATTTGTTGAAAGAGCCTTCAAAATAGCCATGAAAAAAATTAGAATGCCGGCTACCATTTGAAAAAAATTCAAAAAGACACTTTCATCACTGCGTGCACTAACTTGAGCATTCACAACTTCTAAATTTTCATTCATAAAACCACATAATGGACCTCGAAACGAAACTATCTGAGCCATGGAGGATGCCATGTTGCTTTTCACTGTAAACTACTGCTACAAGCGGCTGTTTTTGCCATTTCATGACGCGCACTCCAACTGGAATTTAGGAACACGTTCCACAAGAATTTTTAAACGGATGTTGCTCGTGCAGAGTTACATGGAGGAATAAAAGAATGCACCCATAGTTGCACTGTTAATTGAATTTTAGACATGAAATTAAATATATGTTCACACATGTCTGGATATGTAAGCTGTAACACTACTGATTGAATATTTCATTCAAAAAGCTTTGGGGATCAGAATCAGTAGTGTTACAGCTTACATATCCAGCTTACATATCCATAAAAGGGTTCTGTTGTATTTTTCTCTCCAATGTTTTGACATTGGCAATTTATAGCCTCTCAAACTTAAATCCATGCAATTAAATCTATGAACTGTCATTCATCCTTTAAAATGCCACATAGAAAGTCAACTTTAGGGTCAGTAAATTAGGGACAGAGAAGTGTTATACCTTGTAAATCTAGCAATGTGTAAATGTGTTATATCTAATTTTGTCTCTCTAATTTGATTAATTATATAACAACGAGAACAACGCATTGCACCTTATTTGTCATAAACTTGCATGTCAGAAAAAAAACTAATGACGTTTCTTCATGTTGACATAAAATGTAAACTTGTATTTGTAACAGTTGCCACATAACCTGTGATTAAAATAATTTCTTTATACATATAATATACAGAGTAATCTTTATTTAGAAAAAGCTATACAAATAAGTTCTTGTTAATCTTTTAATTCATTGTATATTAATTCAAATGACAGTCTCATAGAAAGTAAAATGGGTATAATGAATTCATACTTTGTTAGAAAATATTTCATAGTTGATTTCGTTTATAGGGATTAGGGAGATTAGCCGAAAAATTTCCAAGTCTTTCAAGTTACAGCATAACGGCATTGAGGGATTTTCTTTTAAATCCTTCTCCAATTTTATTAAAGTTACACAAACAACCATCTGATCATTCCGGGCGCAGTGGTGCTTTGAGTATTATGGTCACAGAAAACTCAAATTTTTCTCTCAGTCCTGGAACAGTATCAAGTTCATTAACTGCATTTGAATCTCTGAGAGATACCGCAATAGAAAATTTATGCAGGTATGTCAAGGAAAAATATAGAGATGAATAAATTTTCATATTAAATTAAAAGTTGTTTATTACAGTAACGATTATAAAATTGTATTGTACAGGGCATTGAAAGCTGGTTTAAAGACCGACTCTCATTGCGTTCAGGCATTTTTAGCATCTGTATCAAATCGTTTATATCAGGCAGAAAAAAGTGATATGTAAGTATTAAATTCTTACTGTTTAATAAAATATATTTTATTTTAGTTTATGTAAGTGCCCACCAGTGGCCTAGTAGTTCTGTTGCTAAACACTGGGAGTTTGGTCGTGGGTTCGCACCACGCTCAGACAGCTGGCCATGTGGAGTTTTCTGGGTTTTCTCCACATTTGTAACACCTGAATAGGGGCCAGTTTCCTTTGAAGACTTCCCAGAAGGCATTTCCCCTTGCGTAACATCGTGCACCAGAGAAGGCAACGGGGAACCACTCTGGTTGTAACTTCCCCCAGGATACACCTTAGCGCCTTACTAACCACTTATTAACCTGCGCCAGGTGCTTGCCGACGTCAGGATTTCTAATATGGCACACACAGAGAGAGAGTTTATGTAAAACTGTTGACAATTATCTTTGTTTTCAGACTGTAAAAGTGGATTACCGATTGAATTATATTATTTTTATAAAATTTAGCTCTTTGTCTGTATAAAATAAATAGCAAGTTTAGAAAATTTTCTCAATAATTTGTAGAAAAATACTTTACACCTCTTAATTATATACAATTTTCTATGTCATGAGCTGAAACTTACAAAGGTTAAGTTACACCGTCTACACAAATTCCAGAGGAAACCATTTAATACAAATGAATGAAACTAATGTTTTCAGCTATATTAAGTGGCCCGCTTCAGGTCTTGACATTCAGAAATAGAATGCTTGAATAGAATACTATAACTTAATGTTAATTGTCTACTTTGTTTTATGATCTATGCTATTTTTACAATTGTTATTTAGTATTTTAGTGTATATTTTAATGGATTTTGTTGATTGTTTGTTGTATTGAAGGCAGCAAATATTGTTCTTAAGACATTTCCTGTATTTCAAATAAACACATTTTTATTGTAAACAAGAAATAAAATTTATTTTTAATACATTACATAGGGAATCAACACTTGTAACGACCAATACAATTGTTGCATTGGGACATGTTGCAGTTTCTTTAAAAGACACACCCAGGACAATGGAATTTATTCTTCAAGTGTTTCAGCAACGTTTTTGCCATCCTCCCTCTACTTTCGATTCTCTTATTGTTGATCAGTTAGGCTGTATGATTATTGCAAAGGGCGACGTAAGTATACCTTGTCGACATATTTAATTAAAAATGTAAAATTGAATTGTTTCTTTAAAATATAACTTGCTCCTTTAAGTCTCATGTTTACGAAGAAGTGATGAAGATGTTTACTATGATAACTGTCGAATCAAGTTCTGCTTATAATGTTGGAAGCGTAGATGATAGAAAACAAGGATACAGGTATGCTTATTATTATAATTATTTAGCCAATCGATAATTTTAATGAACAATTGAAAAACTGTATCGTAGACATGTTTCTCTTGCTGTGATTAATGCATTGGCCAACGTAGCAGCTAATTTAGAGGGAGAAGCTGAACAACAGGAACTATTGGTCAGACTTTTGGAATTATTTGTACAATTAGGATTGGAAGGAAAACGAGCAAGTGAAAGAGTTCCTGCAGCATTTAAAGTTAGTAATATTTCTGATACTTATCTAGTATATCTTCAATATTAATTTGGTTGTTTCACTTAAATTATTAATTCTTAAATGTAGCAATTATTCTATAACATTAGCTATATTGCTACAGAATCACACGCAAGCCTAAAAATTTGAGTCACATTGTCTTGTTAGATTTGTAATTGTGAGACAACTTAAGTAATCCACAAGTCATGCAATTAGTTCTGAGAAACTATTTATTGTGTACTTTGTACAACATTACAAGTTGAAATATTGGGTTCAGGAATAATTCATAAGTGGTTTTTTTTTTCAAATTTATTTTATACAAAAAACTACAACAAATTAATCAATAATATACTTGTCATTGTTGTTTACGACTTCTTCCGATTGTTCAATAAGTTTTTTGATGATGTGGTGAAGAAATCTCCCGGTCTTGACTCAAGTAATTCATCCAACCAAGCCCTCGATTCCACATCATTATTAAACAATACACTGCAAAAAGCAGTCGAAAGAGATGAAAATATGATGGTGCCAAGTCTGGAGAATATGGAAGATGAGGCAACACTTCCCATCTTGAATTGAGGTTTTGGTCATATTAGCGATATGAGGACAGGTGTTGTCATGTTGCAGAATGCCATTTCGCCTATTCGGTCTTTCTTATCGAATTGCTTCATTGAATCACTGCAGTTGAACGTAGAGCTCTGCATTGAGTGTTTGATTTTGCTTGAGCAATTCGTAATGAATTATGCCTTCCCAAACCCACCATATGCATGGTCTTTTGACCATGGTCCAGCATGGTCTTTTGAGGATGAAGGTTTTGTTTTGCAGAGTCGCTTGTTTTTTGGGGCTGAGTCATTCTTTTTCCTGCTTCATATTGACGTAAATGCGCCATTTTTTGTCACCAGTGACAATGCGGTAAAGAAAATGCTGTTTGTGATCATATGTTGAGCAAGCAAACTAGCGGCAATTGTGGAGCATTGATTTTTGTTGTTTTCGCTCAAAGTGTATGGCATCCAAGGGCCAAGTTTCTGAATCTTGCCCATTGAGTGAAGGTGGTTCACCACAGTTTTTTGATCACAATCCAACTACCCTACCAATTCTCTGGTTGTTTGACATGGATTTTTGTGAAGAAGTTGATTCAATTGCTCTTCATCAAACTCAATTGGTTGACCGGTGTGTGATTCATACTTGAGGTCAAAATTTCCATTTTTTTGAAGCTTGAAAACCAATGACAGGTGGTACTTTGAGGCATTGCTCCTCCATACACAGCAGAAATCTCACCAGCAGCTTCGGTGACCATAACACCTTGATTAGATGCAAAAAGCAAATGGGAGTCGACAATGCTTGGATTTGTCCAATTGACATTCCATTTTAATGATCTGAAAATACACAAAAATCAATAAAATTAAAAAAAAAAAGCTCTTGAATTATTCCTCAACTCGATATATTGCAGATATTACAACTGTTAAGAAATACAGCACTGGTACAGTACATACATACTTATAAATAAGACTCAGGTCAACCAAACTTTTTCATTGTCTCATGCACAAAAATGTTTTCTTTCGTGCCCATTTTGCAGTAAATTTTGGAAAATTTTTGGCTAAATTTTCATATTTATATGTTAATTTTTACAATTTTAGCCATTCTGTCAATACCTGTCAATGGGTTGTGACTTTGCAGAGCCAATTTGGTAGGCCTATATTCGTCCAAGTCCTGCAATGTCTTAACTTTTACCCAATGGCAGGCAGCCCAGCTTTGGTTAGATCGTTGGCCAGAAGAGGGTAGACACAGGTTTATTATGACGACGGTATGCATTTTGGACAGGCTGTCTGTCTGAAATGCATACTTTCGTCATAATAAACCTGTCTAGTCACTTCTGCTTGATTACTCCGACGACAACAATTGTGTGTGATTCCATAGAGACAAAAACTTAGTGCTCATAGATTCATATTATTTAATCAGTTAAATTAACTTTTGTTGGGTCTTTTTTTTTAATTTTAGGCATCCAGTAGTGCTGGAAACCTTGGGGTTTTAATTCCAGTAATTGCTGTTGTAAGTAAAATATTTTAGTGTTTGGTATTAATGCTTATAAACATTTAACTGTTGAATAAATAAATTTTTTTCTAGTTAATCAGAAGACTTCCTCCAATCATTAATCCCAAGCCAAGATTATTAAAATTGTTTCGGGATTTTTGGTTGTATTGCGTTGTTATGGGATTCACAACCGGATCTGGTAATTTTTCTAAACATTTAGAAAAATTAATTACATTTCATTAAATTATTTGCGAAATTTTGTTAAACTCTTTAATTTTAAAATATATTATTAATTTTTACAAAGGTCTATGGCCTCAGGAATGGTACGAAGGAGTTAAAGAAATAGCTTCGAAATCTCCTCTCCTTGTATCAAAAGAACATTTGAGGTCAGAACTACAATATAATTCTGCAATAAGAAATGAAACAGTTTCAGTTGTAAGTATTTTTATTTGTTTTAGAGAGATTTTATTTTATTATTACTATAATAAATATGTTTATACAAAATTTTTATATTACTCTGCTTTACAACATTGTATAAGTGTGCTAATTTCCGTTTTGTAGTATGCTACAATTAATTAAAATAACTTATATGTTTCGATTAGAAAGGCACACTGTATATTTCACAATATAAAATGTAGGAGAAAATAAATCGTCTTCTCACTTCTGTCTAATTGCCGGGAACAAAACCATGTTTGCTTTGCAGAGATGACCTTTTATTAGAGGCTATGCCTCTGAAAAATGATTTAAAACAATTAAAAAGTCCACTGATGATATATTTTTACAGGTTTTTGGCTTATCAACAGTGAACTTTTTTAGTCTTTACTAGAACTTTTAACTTTAATCTCTAATAAAAGGTTGTCAAACTGTTTTATTTCTGGTGATTGGACGTGACGGAAGTGTGAAGATGACTGTCCTGGTCATTCCTCCACAAGTGTGATGCTGGAAAATGTTGATAAAGTGAGTGCAATCATCATGGCTGATGGATCATTGGAGAGCTGTGAGATTCTAGGATTGTCCTTTGGCACATGTCAGTGCATTCTATCTGTGGAATTGGACATGAGGAGGATTACTGCTCTTATTATGAAGTTCGTGCCAAAATTGCTGCCAGAGGAGCAGTTCTGTGAACATCTGTCGGGAGTTTAAAGAGCTGGCCATAAGCAGCTTACAGATCATTACTTGTGATGAGAGTTAGGTTTACAGATATGATCCTGAAACCAAACAGCAATCATCTAAATGGAAATTTGGATCCACAATTCTTTGCACTCCAAAAATGCTTGTCAGGTGAAGATCCAATGTCAAGTCAATGTTGATCTGTTTCTTTGTCCCAGACAGAATTGTTCATAAGGAATTTGTCCCGCATGACATTCTACTGTGATGTCCTAAGGCAACTAAGGGAACGTATGCAGAGAAAATGGCAGGAGAGAAACTGGCTTCTCTATTGCAACAACTTGCCAGCCTATATATCTTTAACTGTGTGAATTTTTTGGCATTCGGCTACGTGATGCTTATCCTTCACCCACCTTATTCTCCAGATTTAGTTTCCTGTGATTTCTTCCTATTCTGCAATCTTAAATGTAAGCTGGAAGGGAGAAGATTTGTAGCAATTCAGGAAGAATCACATGTAGTATTGAACTATTGTGAATGATGACTTCTACAAGTTCTATTTATGGAAAGCACATTGTGATAGGTGTCTACTTTCCTATTGTGATAGGCGACTACTTTGATAAAGATAAAGGACAATAGTGTGTATGATAACTTTGTTTTTGCCGATTAACATTGTAAATTTTTGGGTAGTACCTCATGGTACTTATATTATAGTATTAGTATTAATTATAACCATTGCAGTTTGTTAATACAAATATCTAATTTTGTATCATAAATCTGATTAAAGTAATTTAATTATTGGTTACCGTAATGAATTATTCACGTCTTTTAGAGCGAAATACAAGAATTAAGAAATCAAATATTAAATTCTTTGGATCATCCTCAAGAGGTTACTCCATTGATAAATAAACTTAATTTTGCCCAGTGTACTTATCTTTTATCTGTGTTTCGGTTGGAAATTATGAGGTAATAATATAATATAATCTTACACAATATATACTTTTATATGTTCTTAGAACAGCTTTAAATAATTTTTGTTTTTGTTTAGAGTACAAAATGTACACGGTCAGACTCCATTCCACTGTATGCTTCAGTATTTGGAAGATCCGTCCATTCAGAAAGATAAAGCAGGAATGTGGCAGTGCATTATTTCTGTTGCCGATAAAGTATTTTTAACTTATTTAGATGTCATGACAATGAAGGTAACAATTTTTAGATAAAATAACTTTCTATTTTGTATTTCTATTTATGTATATTTTTACTTTTAATGAGTGTGCAATGCTTAATTTAATTTCACACGTTGATTGTTACAAATGCAGCTATGAATGAGGTTTGGACCTTATAAGAGCTTTAGACTGTGTTCGAAGGAGTAAAAAGTTCAAAGGAATTGATGGTTGATGGTCTAAATGTAATCCTTTATGAGGTGTAGTTCATAGTATATACAAATACCCAGAAAGTAGTCATTGCAATGACATTTTTTGTTTTTTTTGAGCTTTTAGTAGTCTCTAGTAAAGCAGAAAACAGTTGGTTTTTATCATTATTTTGAGAGCATTTCAGATTTTTTTTCTTTTAAATTTTATCCCAGTTTGAGGGTCCTCAAAATCAGGGTGTCTTTACTGTACACACATCTCATTATTGAAAAGGAAGCAAGAAGAGTAACAGATCAATGAGCCAATTCTAAAATATGCTTGTGATGTTTATGTGGTTCCTCTGTTAAGGAATAAAACGTCCCTCAGCTTGCAGAAGCATGGAAGTAATTTGATGGGTCTTCAAAATTCCAGATTCAGAGGAAGTTATCTCTCTTTGAAGGGTCATACATAGACCATTGGTTTCTTTGACTGTTTACTTTTACGAGCATATTGTACAGCTCCGATAAGGTCCAAACCACATCGTTCATAGTTGCAATTTTACCTTTAATTTTTTCATAAAAGTTAGTTGTAATTGGTTTTTCGTAATGGGTCAGTTGTAGCATATTAAGACATCACGAATAGTTTTTAAATAATTAATTTATGATACTAGTAACATATTTTTTGTGTTATTTTTTAGCAACGTAATAGAGAAAGAGATGAAGAATTAGAACAACATGCTACTTTCCTGTTGATAAAATTCAATCATCCGCAAAAACAAATCAGACGTGTTGCTGATAAATATTTAGCAGGACTTGTTGACAGGCAAGATGTTTTTATTTTAGAAAAAATTAAATATTTGATGATATTTATATATATATATATATATATATATATATATATATATATATTAATTTTAATTTGAATTTCAGATTTCCTCATTTATTATGGAGTGGAACTGTATTATGGACAATGCTTAATGTTTTACAAGTTTTATCGCAATCACTACATTTGGTGTGTATCATAATATTTTAAAGTTAAATTACTTATTGGATTTTATCTATACAAAAACATGATATTGTAGGATCCGAATGAAGAATATCCAGAATTAACCATTCCAAATACCTCGTATACTTTAATACTTACAGATACAATGGAAGCGAGAGAAGTGAGTATGATATAACATTGAAAGTCTTTGTAAATTAAGACCATGTCTGTTATTTATTGTAAAGAAACGAGACAAAAATCTGTAAAAGACTGATGATTGAATATTTTTAGCATATTGTGAAAGACTTTGCCGACAGATGTCGAGGCATCGTTCAAGAAGCTTTGAAATGGGCACCGAATGTTACTCGATCTCATTTAAAGGTAACAAAAATTGTAATTTTTAATAATGCTTTAAAAAAGATTTTACATTAAAAAAAATAAAATACAATTCTAGGAATATTTAACAAACGAACAACATGCAACAGACGGATTACAACAACATAGCGGGTTAGCTTTGGCTGTCGAGACACTCTTACAATATGCCGGATTTAATTATCTTTCATCTCCTTTACCCGTAAGATTCTCTACAGTAGTTGTATACTTCTTTAACTACTACGTTAATATATAACAAACTGTATATATTTAATTTATATTATTTATTAGATTTCTACTCTCGACAAATGGCCTGGTTGTGTAAAAAATAATTGTTCAGAATTTGTAGCAGCAATGGGATTACGTTGTAAATATTCTGGAGAGGCAAGTATATTATTTAAAGTGTTACTTCATAATTTTCATCCATCCATGTCTACATCTCAAGATAGTTTTTATATTTTTTTGTATAACTGTAGGTAACATAAAATTATTTTTAAAATTCTGACTTATATACAAACTTTAAGTTTTATTTATTTATTGATATTATTATTAAGAAGTTGATTAAAAAAAAGACATAGTATATGCAGTACACTCCTGGCGCTTTCTTGTCATTCGTCTTGTCTTTAGCATTAGTTAAATCGTCGGGCATAGTATATGTAGAAAAAATTCATATTCTTTTATACTTTACTAAATTAGGAGTATTATTTAATTTTATTTTGATATTATTCAGTTTTTCAGCATAAAATTCTGTTAAAATTTTATTTTACCAAAACAATAAACTGTTAATTAGCTATGATGATTATTTATAGAATTATAACATTTTATACATATAGTTACTAATTAAAATAAATATTAATTGACAGACGTTTACATTTTTCCCTCCCCTTTCCACCAAGATGGCCTTTTTAGTCCTATCCGTTACAGATTTGGCCAAACCTACAGTTAGGTGGCCGGATGGTGAGGTATGGGGTCCGGCATATCTGGAGCAGACTGCTTGCAAATTCCTAGGAAGTTGCTTTCCAGATTCAACACCGGATCCCCTAGGACAGTCAGCCGATGCCTTAATTTCCTCGGCCATCTGGCCGTATGCATTGTTTCACTTATGAATTTTTATATTTCGTGTTAAGAGTCTGTAAATTTATTTTAAAGTATGTAAAGTACTATTGAGATTAGTTTGCCAAGCCTGGGCTTTTAAGCGTGCACCGAAAAATTAGTAATAATAACGATAAATATCAAGTCAGATCAAAAGTTCAAATATATTTAATTAGCAACTAGAATGTACTACGTACAAATATCAATAATCCAAACCAAATTTATTAACGAAAATCAACAAGTCAACCCGACAATAAACTTAGCTACTTAGCTTAACTTAATATTAATTTCCCCTTTGAAAATTCGACAATCAAATACTTAGAAACTATGAACAAAATCTCTTACTAATTAAACGTCTATCCGTCACCTCACTATACGAAGAAAACTATTTCCTCAATCCTTTCGATATCATCAAATCGTCAATCGAACTCCTCTTTAACACCTTGGATCGTTCAATTATCAATCTGGACTTCTATCAGAAAATACTTCGCTTTTGAATCTACCTCGCTCTCAAAGTCGCCTCGATTTGGAATTCACCTCTCCTTCTTCGGTTAACGTACGGGTTTTATACTGTGAGGTGACGTCACACTTGAGCTGGGTTACTCCCCTTATTTACATACTTAGTTGCTAACATTAATTTTCTTTTCTGGCAGCTTTAAGTTTCCGACAAAGCTTATAAACCGTTTACAAAATATTTATCATAATTTTCTGGGATGTTTAAGACGATTTATCAAGTATTTCTCTACTAGTGATTGTGTTTTCTGCGGACTGTTACTTCCGCCGGGCAGCGCAAGTGCGCAAGATTTTTCCTACGGCGCTTATTTCTCCGTGAGTTGTTTTATCTTCATTTTTCATTACTAACAAGAGAGTGGTGGGGAACCTTCGTCCTAAATAAACATAAACCCCAAACAAAAGATAATAAAATGGAAATAATAATAAAATAAAAATAACGTTCGAACTCAGTTCCTTACAAGTAAATTTGAAATATTTAATTTTGTCAATCAAATATTGAAATTTTTAAAGAACGTTTCCAAATTAAAAATTATCATAATATTTTGGAATAATATAATAGAAACCATTCTTTCAGGTTTCTGGACTTCTGGCAAAATCCGAAGAATCCGGTGTATCAAATAAAGATGTAGCCAAAAAGTTGTTAAATGACTTGAAAGAAAGTTGGAAAATGACAGGTAAGTATATTTTTTCAATATTTTATAATTATAATTATAATTATATATATATATATATATATTCATACAAAATTCAAATAATTGCATTTATTTTAGATCCAGCAATTCATAAAGAATGTATATTTAGAGTTTGTGCACTTTTAATTGCAACAAAAGGTAAATGTATAAAATAATTATTATGAGGTTAGTTATAACTTTTTTACTTTAAATTACATCCAAATAACATTAAATAGCTGCAATATAAAAAGAAATGAATAATATGGCATTTTATGTTAATTTAGGTTATATATATACATACATACAGTAGACCCCCCTATAACATGATAAATACATTCTGTGTTATATGAGTCACTTAGATTTTACAAATACATGAGCTGTTCACAACCCGGCACTTGTGCAGTTTAGAGGGTATGGCTGTTTGAAAGGTTTTCTTCCATAAAATTATTTGATCCTGTCGAGACACGAGTCGGCCATGACAATCTGTCTCATTCTTTTAGTGTGTTATATGAACACGATCGCAATTTTTCCACTGTGTTATACGAATCTGTCTTATATGAACCCATTTTATAGGAGGGTCTGCTGTATATATTATATATATATATAAGCCAACATCTACAAACTCAATGTACATATGTAATGAGCCAACAACTATTGCATTATATAATAATAGCTCAATATAATCCAGTAGTTGTTGGCTTATAATTTAGATTATAGTTTTTAATTAATTTACATTTTAATTATGTCTTTGCAAACAATTCAAAAATAAAGATGACTGATGAATGGATAGTAGAAGTATCAGTCTGACACTCTGAGAAGCTTAGTTTGAGTCTTGGATTGAAATCATTTGAACCAATTATGCAAGTATGCATTAGTCACAGCCACAACTGATGAGCCTGTGAATGGTTTAATAAACTTTTACTGGAACATCTGGCAACCCAATAAGATGAGGAAACAGCATTATATCAACATTTGTAGACCTATTTTATCAAAATAACGTTAGGTTAATATAGACAAGTAGTAAAAATGGTGTTGATAATATGATCATGCGGGTGGCTATATTACTTTATCAGAGCTCACCATATTCAAGGCAAATTAAGTGTTATTATATAAACCATTGTACGCGTATCCTAATTTTTTCAATGCATTCTGTAAATTTGTAAACCTATAATCAATTTGCTGATAAATATGTAATTATAGGACTGAAGAGGGCGTCAAGTACGAAATGCATATCCGTTCACACCAATAAACCAACCTTTTTCCTCTGAAAGTGTTTCCTGTGTGACATGTTCTCAACGGCAACATTGCGCTAAGAAAATACATATAATAGAGAACAACAAGCAACCGAGATTTTGATAATTTTTTAAAATTTTAATTTGTTTCTCTAAATTATTTTAAATCGATATTACTAAACATTTGGAAAGGGGAGTCCCTAAGATCGGAAAAATAGGCGCAATTCCTTTACACCATTGGTTGATAGATAAACAATCTTGGTGTCACATTTACATATGCATCTTTGAGATGTGGGTCCAAAGGGCATCTTGTCTGATTGAAACTAAAATTATACAGATAATGTAAATAACAATTCACAAATACATATATATAAAATAACATTGGAGGTAGAAATGATAGGCTTCACACTATATACATTTCCACAAAGAGCATAGCACAAATATGGTGCAGGAGGCAGAGTGATAAGGTTTGTGCGAGTTCTCTATTGCTTATTTTTTCATTCCATTGAAGTTGTGGATCCTATTAAGCATTTTTCTACAGGATGTATGTACTGTACTTTTTACACAATTCTTTTTATGTGGCATTCTTCGGAACATGCAAAAAGAGGGATAAGTGTGTTCTAGCCGACCGTTTTGCCAGTTTTAAAGTTTTTTCCACCACTTAAAATTATTTATTGCTATCAGTTTTACTTACTTATTAATACAGGTGCTGATATTCTTATCAGTTTGGAGTCTGCAAAGCAAAAGTAACATGTTAAGCTGTCACGTAGAAATAGGAATAATTTTTTAATGGATAATTCTGAATAACACATTCGATCGCAATGCTTAAACAGTATTTCACATGGTCTGTCGTGTCAAAATTTTTATGCTCTAGTCAACCAAAAAAGATCAAAGTAAAAAAATATTACCCCATAAAATTTTCCAAATTTTCTGCCGGTTGATAAAATATCCTCAATCTGGTAACCGTGAGGGGCATTGCAAGAAAACTGCCTTTTGTTCTCTGCGTCGTTTCTGGCTTTTCTGTTTGACTTTTGTTGCATGACGTTGCGACATTGCTAGACGTGTGGTGCATGGGAGCTCGACATTCTGCCATTTTTCCTGAAGTGTGCTTTGTAATTCAGTTTTATGTCAATGTTAAAATAAACAGATTAGGGCTTTTATCGCTACTTTAATAAAAATATCGCCAAGTGGAGACTTTGGCACTATTTGGTGTGACCCCCGAGTTTTTGTAACTTTGTAAAATGTCAAATTGAAAGAATAAATCATTAAAGAAACCAAATTCCAGAAAAATATATTAGTGTTTTGAAGAAATACTAATAGGTTTTTTATTTATTTCATGGAAGAAGTTTATTTGGGAGACATCTCCCTCTTGGCAAATTGCCCAAGTGTTCTTCTCCCATCAATCCAAAGATTATTCTGTACAATTCAACATCTAAGAGCTAATAATTTTTAGGATATTTGTAGTAAGTAATAAAATAGTAATGAAATGTAATAATTATGTTGCATTTATAGTCATCTATTTCATTATAATATAGTTAAATTTTGAAAAATTTGCAATTAGAAAGCCTTATATTTGAATAAATGTTGTTGCTTACAGGAGTGGATCGTTCATTATTACATGCTTTATGCTGGTCTCCAATAGAAATGTTTTCTGAAGAAGGAATGAGAAACATAGTTGCATGCTGGCAGTGGTTATTGGCTGCTAGATCAGATCTTGAATTGCAAGTAAGTGATTATTATGTAGTTTATTAAGTTTAAAAAAATAAAAATTTTCAAATATTTTATTTTTCTTAAAGTTTCTGCAAGAAATGTCTGCAGCGTGGTATATGACGATTGATAAACAAATGGGTTTATTTAGTGAAGATCCCGAATTAAAAGACCCTTGTGCTGTATCTGGTTCTTACTCACCTTCTAATCCTCCTTTCATAGCATCTCATGCAATTTGGGTTAAGGTAAAACAGTGTTTCGAACATTTTATTTTATATTCTATATAATAATAATAATAGTAATAATTATAAAATTTTCTAGTTTTTAGCAGAAAGAATAGAAATAGCAAAGTACTATAGCTTAGACCAAGTGGAGATATTTGCAAACATGCTTCATCGTTCTTTATCCGTTAGTGTTGGAAAAGCTAGTTGTAATCATCGTCACGTTGTTTCTATGGGGACTAGATTCAGGTAAAGGAATAAATTGACATAAAACTTTTTAAAAAGATAAAATAAATTTACATTAATATTGCATTTAGATTACTAACCTGTGGACTTTCGCTGTTACAAGGAGATATTTTGCCACGTTCGATTGCCAAAAGTGTTTTGAGAGAACGAATTTATTCTGCAGCGCTCGACTATTTTTGGTACGCATAAAGCTAATAATTAGATATCTAATGAGGCGGTAATAATTTAATAACTACATAATAATAATAATTGTATTTATTCTAGTGGGCCAGTCATGTGTCCATTACAGAAAGGAGCCAAATTGCGTGAAGATATACTTACATTAACAAAGTTTTGGCACTGTCTTTTTACAGATAAAAAGTATCTTAAAGCTAATCTTTTAGCTGGTAATGAGCTTTTTTTTAAATAATTAAATTATTAATGAGATATATTCTAATAGAAATGAGTTTTAGCAGATTTATGGGAGAGTAATGCACACAACATAATTACACTGAACATGAATTCAGAATTACGTGGAAGCTCGGATCTTTCTCAAGCTCGTACGACTCCTTCCGGATGGATCAATACAGTGCCCCTTAGCAGTAATCTATCCACAATCTCTAGACGCTCGTCAGGTGGTCGAGGTTCTGGAAGAAGAGATAATAACACTGAATTTTTTGTTAAAGATTATGTTAAGAAACGCAATTTGATCTTAGGATTGCTAGTATGTTCTCTCCATTTTAATTGTAAAAACTGTAGTTGAATTTTTATCTTCAATTAATGGAAGATTTTTTCTTTTTTAGGCTGTTGAAATAGAGTTTTTGATCACTTGGTATAATCCTATTGGACTGACGGAGTTGCATGTACCCGAAGAAGACGTTATTGCATCGTGGAGAAGTCAGCCAACAACAGATCGTGTCTCAAGAGAAATAGCTCGTTTGGCTTGGGATATATCTCCAACCTTGGCTATCTATTTACCTCGAAGGTAATCCTCCATATTTATCTACGGCATCTAATATTACGAGCTGTATTAATTTCTTAAAATATTTCAGATACAACAATAGTGAAGCATTAAAATTGGAAATCACCAGACTAGTCCGATTGAATCCAGGAGCAGTATCGCATCTTCCAGAAGCTTTGCAATATTTAACGTTGCCTGATAGTGTTGTAAACGATTCCACCGAGGTAAATTTTTTTATAATTTAAGCATTAATATTTGTAAATATTTAAACTTACTTTATTTAATTTATTTATTTATAAAATAGTTGACTCATATGTTAACTTGGTCAAGGATATCTCCAGTCCAAGCTTTGGCATTTTTCTCTCGTCAGTATCCGCCTCATCCTATCACTGCACAGTATGCAGTTAGAGTTTTGGCGTCTTATTCTCCAGTAAGTGTAAAACTTGTTAAAATAATAATAAAATTTTAACAAAAGAAATTAACGATAACTTTTTATTGATAGGACATTATTTTATTCCTTATACCACAACTTGTGCAAGCTGTCAGATATGACACAGTAAGTTTTACACAGTATTTTGTATTTAGCGTTAAATGTCTATGTAACAAAATAATAAAATTATAATCTAGTTTGGTAAATTGAAACCTTTTTTACTATTACAAAGAATCTGTCTTGTTAAAGTTTAATGCTGTCTCAAAACAACTCAGTAAAAAGGCCGTATCTGATCCACTTTTGACTTAGCGTTGCTTAAATATTTTTGTACTTGATATTACTGTATATATGATATGATATGCATAGTTGTAATTGTGTAATATAAATCATATGTCAATAAGAAAGATCTTACGTTATAAATAGAATATAATATGTAGCAAAAAAAGCATTAACTGAAATGGCAAGAAGTCTTTGAAATTGTCTGTCTGATGTCGCAAGATAAATAAATAAATGAGTGAATGAATATTGTTCAATGAGAAGTTTCAAAACTAAGAATAGTTGCTGCAGCATTCAAATTGAAATAAAGATTCTGTAAATCAGAAAATATTGAACAGTACAGTCACACATTTAAACCACAAAAATAAGCAAACAAAATTTTCTGCGTAAGAGTGTTATAAAGCAGAAACAAAATAAAACTAACTTCCTAATATCTCAATATACATAACTGGGTGATTCAGGGAGTAAAGAGAGCCACACCAGGATAACTGGATTCAACTCCACTTTGGAGTCACAGAAATTCTCATGAATGACTTAATCAAATACATTCAGTTTAAATTCATCACGATCAGATTGTAAAAAAGTTCTCCTGATTTTAGCTAACATAAAGTTAAAAATCTATGTAAAAATTTATCAATATAGAAAATATTTTCGGTTTGAATGTGTTAATAAACGTAGACTATTTAATAATGAGCCTTAAAGATCAACTTTTGTATGTTTAGATTGAGAAAAACAGTTCAAACACTGTAGTAAATTAAAGTAATTCTTATGGAATTTATTAACTTGAGTTGATTCTCATTTATATTAGACTACGAGGAAAAATTTTGTAAGATAACATTTGAAAATAACTAACAGATTATGCAGAGGTGTAGAAAATCAATTTATTTTTAGTTAAATCATTTAGCAGCTAAACGAATAATTATTTTATTATATTAATTATGACTTAACAAATTGCAGATGGGTTATGTAACTGAATTTATTAAAACTGCAACCAGTAAATCTCAATTATTAGCACATCAACTCATTTGGAATATGAAAACTAACATGTATCTTGACGAAGATGGACACCAACAGGATCGTAAGTTAGTTTTTTTTTAAATTAGTGAAATCGAAGGATTAAAAACACTAAGTATTTAAAACCACAATATATTTCGACAGATGACCTTTATGATCCGCTTGATCATATCATGAATACTATCATTGGATCTTTATCAGGACCAGCTAAACAATTCTATGAAAGAGAATTTGACTTTTTCACTAAAATTACAGCTGTTTCGGGTCAGATTAGGTAATAAAAGAGTAGTTCTAATTTAATAATCTGTGCAGCGAGTCTTGTCTAAATTTAATGCTTGTATTATTAGACCTTTCCCTAAAGGACCAGAAAGAAAAAAAGCTTGCCTCGACTGTTTGAGTAAAATTAAAGTCCAACCGGGTTGTTATTTACCTTCAAATCCCGAAGCTCTTGTGATAGATATCGATTACACATCCGGCATTCCTCTGCAGAGGTATGTTATTTTAATGTTCTTTAATTTTAACAAGAGGTAGGATAAAGAATATTAAATAAATAATTCTGTTCCTAGTGCTGCCAAGGCACCTTTCTTAGCAAAATTTAAAGTTAGACATTGCGGAATACAAGAATTAGAAAATCAAGTACTTGCCGCAGTACAGACGGGAAAGCCAAAGATATCAGATTCAATAGGGATGGAGTATGAGCAAGCAGCGATTTTTAAAGTTGGAGATGACGTGAGACAGGTTGGTATATTTGATACTTAAAACTTTTTAATTATAGGTTAGATCGTTTAATCCAAAACCATTAATTTTTATAGGATATGCTTGCTTTACAAGTAATAGCATTGTTTCAAAACATATTTAAACAAGTTGGACTGGATTTATTTTTGTTTCCGTATAGAGTCGTTGCCACTGCACCCGGTGTACGTACAGAAATTTATAACTGAAAATTCTAGTTTTAGCTTGTCTATATTATTTATCAGGCTTGAATTTATTTAGTGTGGAGTTATTGAATGCGTACCAAATGCAAAATCAAGAGACCAGTTGGGTCGTCAGACCGATATCGGAATGTACGAATACTTTATTACCAAGTATGGAGACGAAACAACTAAGAAATTCCAGATTGTAAGATTTGAACGTTTTAAACAGGATATAATAAATTTTGTACAATAAAATATTAAAATTTAGATAAATAATTTATGAATTCTCACATTAAAGGCAAGAAGAAATTTTATTAAAAGTATGGCTGCATACAGCGTGATTGGGTTTCTGCTACAAATAAAGGACAGACACAACGGAAATATTATGCTCGATACAGATGGTCACATTATTCATATAGGTGAGAGAAAATTGATGAAAATTTTATCAGTTATTTATTAAATCTTCCTAATTTTATTATTAACTCTTCATAAAATATTTATAAATATCTTTTGTAAAGATTTTGGCTTCATGTTTGAGAGTTCACCCGGCGGCAACCTTGGATTCGAACCGGATATCAAACTGACTGATGAAATGGTGATGATCATGGGAGGAAAGATGGATGCTCCACCCTTCCGATGGTTTAAAGAACTCTGTGTCCAAGCATATTTAGCCGTAAGGTATGTGAAATATCATCATATTTAAAGTTAGGAAAGTGACATCCAATAATGACATTTAATTATCATATCAATTTCTATTCAGGCCACACAGAGAAACTATAATATCTTTGGTTACTCTCATGCTGGATACCGGCTTACCATGTTTTAGAGGTCAGACTATTAAGTTGTTACGAACACGAATGGCTCCAAATGCCACCGAGAAGGAAGCCGCAGCGTATATGATCAAAATAATCCACGATTCCACTCTTAACTTCCGTACACGTACTTACGACATGATTCAGTATTATCAAAACCAAATTCCATACTAAACAAAACACAACTATAGACAATTTTTGCAAGATTATATATATACATAGATATGTGAATAATTGTAATTTATTAACTGATATACATAAAATATATATATATATATTTAAAGTTTATGTACAAATGAAGAAAATATATATACTGTAAATTGTATTATAAAATTAATCTAATTATTTAGAAAGAAAAAGATAAGGTTTAAAAATAAAATTTCTCTAATAATAATAATAATAATCGATATTTGATTTTGAGTCTTAATCAATTTTTTATTGTATGATTTATAATTGGGGTACCCCAAGTTGCATTTAAACTAGAAAATAATTTTGATTCTAATTTAACATCATATTGCATATAATTTGTTTACAAGTGTAGTTATGAACTTGGATCAAGACCAGAATTGTGTCGTTCAAATATCTAATTATAAAAGATAGGCCGAAATTTTCTTAACGAACATATATATTAAGATTTAGATCACTTTCAGACACACCACTGAGTCAGATCCATTCAACTTCTCATTGAAACCCTTGTATTCTGAAGGTAAGTTTTCACACCAGTGTTAGCGGTGCACGTCTGTGGCAGGGAGATGCAGATCCCCTCCACCGACTGACGTACAGCTTTTTGTATGGACCACTTTTGAGTGGTATGTCCGAGATGCTTGTACGTATGACCAAGTGATGCCACTTGGTCGCACGAACGAGTGCTCCTTATGAAATTGGGTCTAGGAATGCCTCACTGGAAGAAACTAAATCACCGATTTACTTTATTCATTTAAATTTAATAATGAAATATTCACAAAGCACTGCAGAGCCAGGCAGTACTTCAAATAAAAATATTTTAATTTCTATTTAAATACTTTGGGAGTATTTGGTATTTTAGTGAAGTACTTTTATTTACAAATAACGTATTTTAAGGTTTCGGATTTTACTCTGTCAAATGGGATGACAACCATGTTGAGCAGGAGAGTGTTAAGGGACTCTCAAGGCCAGTGAGGCTCCAAGCCCCAACTAATGAGACTTTATTAGGAACCTTTTACTTCCCAACAAGTAAGTAAACCTAAGCTACAGTTTATTATCAATGTAAATAAAGAATAAGCAAGTGTAACTTACCTTATGTTCTATCAAAAATATACAAAAATCTAATTGTTATTATGAAATTCATAAAATGAATAAAACAAAAATGTTTAATTGTTCATTTCTCTTCTTATTGTAAACCTAAAATTAGGAACATGAGAAGATTCTAAGAATTGAGCCTCAAAATGAAAGGGAAAAAAACAACAGAAAACATTGAGTCAACTGTTTCTGGATCAATGAAAGTCACAAATATATTCAGAAAACAAAGTCCTGACATAAGATTAGTTACTGTAGCTGTGGCAGCAAATTCAAATTTGCAAATGGATCAAAATCACATGATGCCCCTCCCCTGCTCTTGAATTCTGATTTTCAAAAGCTGATGAAATCGTTAATCCTGATGGCCAGAGAGCCAAGCAGTTAGGGTGGTAGCTGGTAGCCTACCACTCTGGGGAACCAGGATCAAATCTGTACGATCTAAAAACCTTATACCCCGTTCGCACCGAGCATTTCAATCTAGATTGTGACCAAGGTCAGCGACTATATGCCTTGGTGCAACACCCTCGACCGTTTCAATCTCGACTGAAACGACGTTCAATCGCGATTGACTGGAGAGAGTTCTTGAAACTAGATCCAGTCATAAGAGAGATCCCACAATCCCACGCGCGCAAGAAAATACAAGATGGCTATAGAACACGTGTCGGGCTATCGGCAAAGAAATAAAAAAGATGTTGGGAGAGATGATGACATCTGTCTATTATTAGATATATGGCAAGAAAAAGTATTTATTTCTAATCAAAACTTCCATTTTGTGTGTTGGTGTTTGTGACTTACCGAGTAGTTATGCCAGTTTTATCATCGCTTACAATAGCCGGGTTATTCTCAAGCGAGTTACCTGTGCGAACGGCACGACGTTCGACTGGCGACAGTCACAATCCAGATTGTAGGCAAATCGAGATCGAAGTGAGTCGTGGATTGTGTGCGAACGTAGTATTAGGAATTTTTCAGGTGGTGGCCCTTCCCTCGCCATCCGGCTACTTCATTTTTGACCTGGCTGAATCCATAATGGGATTGCTAAAAGGCCCTCTTAGAGTTTTAAAAAAGCCAGGTAACCCTGATCAGCAGTAATTTTATGATTTGTCCATGCGTTTTATTTTGTGCCATTCTGACCGATAGAGTATAGTTTGCTGCGAAAATTTAGAATAATAACTTGAAGAAATGCTTGGTACAACGGTCCTATCAATTGGAAGGGCTGTTTGAATGCAATGTGACATAAACAGATTGCATTTTTAATGATTTCCCATATGCCTCTATTCAACTGCTAACATGAAAAGCAAAAGAAATGGCTGTACCTAACCGGCCTCAATAGCCGTATAGTTTCCTATCTGCAGATCGCATTGATCCTTATTTTAAATTGAAATTGGCTAATGATGATAGAGGTTCGAGCGAATATTATGGTCAGAAAATCAAGAAGCACCACGTTGCTGCAATGCGTATACATTATTAATGGAAGAAAAACTAGGCAATTGACAGGGTAAATTATTGAAGAGAAATGTTAGAGGAGGTTGGCTACAATTATTTTGTCTCTACAAATTAACTCGAATTTAAGATCTTGCGTGCGGAAAAATGACGTCTTTTTGGCGTTATGGGCAAATTCAAAATCTCAGACAACTTCCAGTTGCTGCCAGAAAGTTGTAAACGTCTTTTCCTGTGCTCAGCACGCCAGCAAACAAGATGGCAGCCAGCACGAGACTCGTAAGAGCTCTTTTTGCATTGACAATTTTGAAGTTTGTTTATTTTTCTGATGAATGTACGCTGAATGATTAAGATCAGGTTAGTACATTAATGGATGGACGTAAATATACTGGTATATTTTAACCACATGGAGACCGGATGGCCGAAGCATTGAGGCATTAGCCTCTGCTCTGGAGGACCCGAGATCGATCCGGATGGTCAATAAACCCCAAGAATTTTTTTGAGGCCTCATCACCTTTATTCCAAGCTTGATTGTGGGCTTGAAATAAAGGTTTTCTTAGTGCTCACAGAACGGAGAGTTTTGGGAATGGCTGGTTCTTTCCATAAAACAGCATCCCCTGGGCTACAATCTCTAGATGAAGATTTATCAATAGCCACCCATTATCTATGGTATATAACAGTGGCATGCCGTCATTGGAAGCGGTGGGAGCGCCGCTTCCACCTTCCGATGACATTCCCTTGTACAAGGTGCATCTGAAAAGTTCGGTGAATGGTCCCATAGTTGAACAACCGTGCCGGTTAGGATGTTACACTCATGCAGACATAGTGAGAGACTTGCCAACTAGTGCCCCCTAGCGTCGAAATCACGACAGTTAAACAGAAGTGCACGCAGCAAACAATGCAACGCAATCAGTGTGAGAAGGAGTGTCACTGCGAAATGGAGCAACGCGTGAACATTACGACACTTCCTCGCTACACGACCAGGTGACAGTTCAACACACTCCATATTCTCCAGATCTGGCACCTGCAGATTTCTTCTTGTTCCCGCCTGAAAGGCCTACGCTTTTCCAACATTGCGCAGATCCAACAACGTGTGACAATGGTGCTTCGTGCAATACCGAAAGAAGTGTTTGCTCACAGCTTCCAGGCAGCTGTACAACCGATGTCAAATGTGTGTTGTTGCTTAATGCCAGTAAAGGTATTTTGTTTGTATCTCTTGTTTCCTTTATTTTATGAGACCATTCATTGAACTTTTCAGACACACCTTTGATTTTCTAAAATATAAATTTTTATATTTTAACGTACTTTGAATTAATTAAAATTAATATTTTATTATAACTGCATTATGTATTCTTATTACAAATTTCTATACTGCATGTGAAAAAAACGATAAGATTGCTATTGTATATTCGAAATATCAGTGGCGGTTACGTAGCGAATCGCAATATTTATATTCGTGTCCGGACTATATTGACAAGTAACTCTTAAACATAAAAACATATTGTAATTAATGTCGATCCGAACAAAGACGTACTAAAAAATTTATATGATTTAATATCATTAATTTTTACGGTACCATCTTACCAGTGCGTCTGCTGAGCGCAGTTTTTCGACACGGAGCGAATTCATACATTGTTCAGGAACACTCACTCGGTCGGCGGAAAAAATTTGTCGGTCTTATGCCGTTTTTTTCCTCGGATATATAACACTTTCTTTTATTATCAGAGAGCCCCAGCACCGCTAGGCATTACCAGGGTAAAATACAGAATAAAATCAAGACAATTTTACAAGGGATACAGCATGCATGAATTCGCGAGTTACAAAATTAGAGCCGACAATTAAAGTTTATTGTGGATAATGGAACATGTAGTGCTACGCAACTATGTATTATTGTTATTATTATTATTATTAATTATTTTCTCGGTTTCCTTTTTGTATGTATCGGGTTTTCTTGGTTTGTACCGTGTCGCGTGGAATTTTCTTATGATGTCACCTTAGGATACGTGAGAAGCTTTCTGATTGGTCCAGAGTGGGACAATAAGTGAAGCGGACTTCCGGAGAGCGGGAAATATAAATTGAGGGACTCTCACGATTGAGGACACTTTTTGGCTGCTTTTGGATTCGTCGAGGAAGGTTGCCGAGGAAGGGTCAGCAAGGACGTCGGAGTTAGACCGGGAGAACAGGAGTCTAGAAAGGGCGACCACTTTCAGTCGGGAAGCACAATCCGTTTCCATCGTAGTGTAATTGAGAAGTATCAACGAGGGACGTACTTCTGGTGACGTAAATTACGTTCAGGTATCGGAAAGAACTATTAGTTTTGTGAATTAACGTAAAGAAAAGGAACGCTTGGAACTCGAGATCGTGTTGCATTTACTTAACATAATACCGTGATTCGTCGAAGGCTAATATATGCAATTATTGTATAGAAGGAAAATGTGTATGTATATATGTATATAGAGTATTGTAAATTTCGTTAGTTTTAAGTCGTGTATCGTGTAAACTTGAGGGTTAGGAAGCATCTCGCGGTTATTGTACTGTTAGAATAAATTACTGTTGTTTCGCCAAATTCGTGCACGTGTAATTGGTCATTACTTGAGTCCTTAACATACATCCTTATTACATCCGTGGACTTAGATCCATCGGATAATCAACATTGGCGTCCGCGACAGGATATTGATCGGGTTGTTTGTTGTAAAAGGACCGACCAAACGTGCATCTTGTATTAACCCCTCATCCTACTGCCGCTTATATCTGTAATTATAGCCATTGGAATTGTAAATTATATTATTGTAAAACCAAAAGGTTTCGGTAAACTATGGATGAACAAATTACCAGCGGATCTTCAGGGGCAGGGGAATTGGGCAATGTGCCTATTGTAACGGGATTTATGGGCATGATCCCATGTTTTTCGAACCTGCCCGGAGATATTTTAGATGTGAGTAGGTTTTTCCAAACCGTCGAGAACGTCGCGTCGTTGGCAAGCTGGGATGAGACTGTGAAGGTCACCGTAGTTCAAGCCCGCCTAAAAGGTGAGCCCTTGTCTTTATTTTTCGATTTAAGGGACCAGGGCGTCATGAGCTATGATGAAATAAGGAGGGCTCTTATAAAGTGCTTTGGTCGTAAAGAAAAAGAACAGGACCCGTTTGATCAGGTATTAAAGATCTCCCAGAGAAGAGGGGAGAGGGTTTGCGAATACGGGATTAGGATTAAGTCGTTGTTTTCACGAGCGGTGACGCGCAATTCTAATTTAGCGACGCTTCGCGACAATGCTGTTAAGGAATGCTTTATAAAAGGACTACTAGCGGAGATTAGGAGGCAGGTGATGCAGAGGCGGCCGGACACCTTGGATGAGGCGATAGTAAAGGCCGAAGAAGAAGAGGAAATCGAATCGGCCTGCAACAAACGAGGTGGGATAAGTGAGGTATGCGCAAATGTTGAGCATGAAAGGGGGTTGGAGAGAAGGGAAGTACAATTGGGTAAGCGTGTAGAGGAGTTGGAGACTCAAATAAGGAGTTTGACCGAGTCCATGGCATCTTTACTCGAGCACATGAAGGGGAACAATAACCGCGAGAGGTGGGGAAAAGAGCGCCGTTGTTACACGTGTGGTGAAATAGGCCATATTTCGAGAAAATGCAACAAGAGAAGAGGTTTAAACTAGTCAGAGGTCATTTGAAAGGTCAGGCGAATGACCGGTTAGTTAAATTAGAACTGACCAGAAAGATCCACTTGTCAGACCGGGGGTTACCGATTGTAAGAGGTGTAATCCTAGGACGTGAAATTGCTGGTCTAGTAGATACAGGTGCAGAAAGGACCGTAATTAAGAATGAATTGACTGAATATATCAGGCGTGAAAATAGGAATTGGGTGGTCCCAAACAATTCATGTATTAGTGGGATGTCGGGAGCACTCATAAACAGTGATGAGGCCGTAGCAATCGAGTGCTGTTTCCACGATGGGAAAAAGGTATGCACGACAACACCAAGTGTTGGGTTTCCTGAAAGGGCAGGTTACGAGATGATCATCGGGATGGACATTATTTGCCAGCACCCTGGGCTGTTGGTGGGGATCGAATCAGTGGTTAAGGCAGATAAGCAAGGTCGTGAAGGGAGATTTTGTATTAATATAAATAGTGAGGTAGGGGTGGCAGAGGTAGAAAGAGAGGTGTGGAGATTGGATCACCTAGATGAACCGGTTAAGAGGAAAATAATAAATATTTTGAGAAAGTATCCGGACGCTATTGCTAGCGAAATTGCCGAGTTATCTGGCACTAGCAGACATATGCACTCTGTTAGCCTGACGTCGGAACGTCCGGTCAACGTTAGACAGTACCGAATTCCGTACAGTTACTTACCTGGCCTTAAGAAGCAAGTTAGTGAGCTGATAAAAGCAGGTATATGTGAGGAGAGCTCATCGGAGTGGAACTCTCCTATACATGTTGTTCCTAAAAGCTCTGGTGAGATTCGTATCACTTTGGACCTGCGAAAAATTAATGATATAACAGAACCCCAAATATTCCCGATGGCTCGAATAGACGACATCTTATCCCAACTTAATGGGAACAGATATTTCTCGGTATTGGACTTAAAAGCAGGGTATTTCCAGATTCCTCTAGATCCCAAGGTAAGACACATATTTGCGTTCTCCACACCATGGGGAAAATACCAACTTTGTAGGATGCCTCAGGGTGGGAAGAATAGTGGGAGGTTTTTCCAATACATTATGACGAAGATCTTAGCAAAATTTGTCGGAAATAGCTGCTTTGTGTTTCAAGATGATATTGTATTATTTTCACAAAGTTTGGAGGATCATCTTGAGCTTGTCGATCGAGTAATTAGTACATTAAGGGATGAGGGCCTAAAATTAAATCCGAGTAAATGCCAAATATTAGCAAAGGAGGTGAGATATTTAGGACATATTATTAATAGCGAGGGTGTGCGACCTGATCCCAACAATGTTGAGTCGATCAAGAAAGTGGAAACACCTCGTAGTGTAAAAGAGGTCCGCAGTTTTCTCGGTGTGGTTGGATTTTTTCGGAATTTTATCCCGTCGTTTTCCGATATCGCTGCTCCATTAACAGAACTCACCAAGAAAGGGAAGAGATTTTTATGGAGCCCAGAATGTCAGAGAGGTTTTGAAAAGTTAAAAGAGGCAATAGCAAGCCCACCAATTCTAGCTCACCCGGATTTTGATAGACCATTCTATTTGCACACTGACGCATCTGACAACGCGGCAGCTGCGGTGCTCGAACAACGGCACGAAAAGGGACTGGCTCCGATAGGCTATTTTAGTAGGAGATTTCAAGGGGCAGAAATCAATTATTCCACAATTGAGAAAGAATGTCTAGCAATTATTTTAGCCTTAAGACACTTCAAGTTTTTAATTCTAGGCCAAAAAACGATAATACTCTCTGACCACAAACCCCTTGTGTTCCTTAGCAACATTCAAAATGGGAGCAAGCGTCTGACTCGTTGGATAATGGAGATTATGGACTACCATATAGAAGTCCAACATGTGAAAGGCGTTGACAATAAAGTAGCGGACTTCCTTTCGAGGAACGTTAACGGGGTTCATCACTTCGATGTTGAATCTACAAGGGCTGTAATCCCTAATAGATACGAGATTGGTTTATCACAGGATCGCGATGAAACTTTTGGCCCCATAAAAAGGGATTTACTGAGAAGCCCCGGGAATAGAAATATTGGGAGCTATATGCACCAGTATGTAGTAATAAGCGAATGCCTGTATAGAAGAAGCCTCTTGAAGTCCCGTGACAAGTATGTTAGCCAATTATGCGTAGGGGAGGATCTTGCTAGGGAAGTGATTAAGGCTGTTCACGAAAACAATCTGTCGGGGCATTGGGGCGTGCGAAAAACTATAATTAACATTGAGAAACACTATTATATTCGGAATTTGAGGGAGAAGGTCGAAGGTGTCATTAAGACGTGTGAAAGGTGCCAGAGGCATAATGTACACAAAGGAAAGGCTCCTTTCCAAGAAAACGAGACGGCTGAGGCACCTTTCCAAAAGATTGCTGTGGATATAGTAGGACCTATCCGCACATCGAGCAGCGGTAACCGATTCATCCTTGTAATAGTAGATATTTTCACTCGTTTCGTCGAAGCACACCCTTTGAAGGACCAAACTGCATGGTCTGTGAGTAATACAATATTTAATGAAATCGTTTGTAGGTACGGTGCCCCAGAAGTAATTATTTCCGATAGAGGTACCAACTTTCTATCATCTTTATTCTCGGACTGTTGCAAGTGGTTAGGAATTAGGAGGAACATTACTACCGCTTATCGACCTTGTGCGAATGGCACGTGCGAACGGGTGAACAGATCGTTAGTCGAAATGATAACTAAATCCTCTGACGATGGGAGAGTCGAATGGGATGAAATGATACCTTCTGCATGTTTTGCCTATAACAATTCGCACCACACTGCCATAAATGAGTCACCTGCCTTCCTCTTGTATGGTGTTGATCCCCGTACCCCTAATATCGAATACCTGCCTGATGATATGTCTACCGATGAGCGTAGGGCATTCCTGGTCACGAAACTCCGTGCATTACGGGAAAATGCGAGTATCCATGCGCGAAATTACAACAAGAAAGGAAGGGATTATCGAAGCAAAGGGAGAACATTAGTAAGTTTTTCGGAAGGGCAGAGGGTTTGGGTGAGAAAGAAAGGTGTTAAAGGGAATAAGTTTTCTTATAATTATAAAGGACCCTTTCGGATCACCAAGGTGATAAACCCAACTACGTATCGTGTGGAGGGTTGCAATATGAAGGATCAGGAGACTGTCCATGTCGATCGCCTAAAACCTTGCTATGGCTATCCGATTTGTAATAAGAAAAAAAAGAGGGAGGATAGAGGAATTGTACTGGAGGATGATGATGAAGTCCTGGATGATCGGTTGGTGAGGAGACGTGGGGTGGTCACTAACACGCAAGGTGTTGACACAAGTGGTGTGCAGAAGTGCACTGACCTTGAGGTGCGTAAGAAACCTTATAACCTACGTGAACGCAAAATTGATTTCCGTAGTTTGCACTACGGGAAGTGAGTCGCTTGGGGGGGGAGATATGTAGTGCTACGCAACTATGTATTATTGTTATTATTATTATTATTAATTATTTTCTCGGTTTCCTTTTTGTATGTATCGGGTTTTCTTGGTTTGTACCGTGTCGCGTGGAATTTTCTTATGATGTCACCTTAGGATACGTGAGAAGCTTTCTGATTGGTCCAGAGTGGGACAATAAGTGAAGCGGACTTCCGGAGAGCGGGAAATATAAATTGAGGGACTCTCACGATTGAGGACACTTTTTGGCTGCTTTTGGATTCGTCGAGGAAGGTTGCCGAGGAAGGGTCAGCAAGGACGTCGGAGTTAGACCGGGAGAACAGGAGTCTAGAAAGGGCGACCACTTTCAGTCGGGAAGCACAATCCGTTTCCATCGTAGTGTAATTGAGAAGTATCAACGAGGGACGTACTTCTGGTGACGTAAATTACGTTCAGGTATCGGAAAGAACTATTAGTTTTGTGAATTAACGTAAAGAAAAGGAACGCTTGGAACTCGAGATCGTGTTGCATTTACTTAACATAATACCGTGATTCGTCGAAGGCTAATATATGCAATTATTGTATAGAAGGAAAATGTGTATGTATATATGTATATAGAGTATTGTAAATTTCGTTAGTTTTAAGTCGTGTATCGTGTAAACTTGAGGGTTAGGAAGCATCTCGCGGTTATTGTACTGTTAGAATAAATTACTGTTGTTTCGCCAAATTCGTGCACGTGTAATTGGTCATTACTTGAGTCCTTAACATACATCCTTATTACAATTAGAGCCGACAATTAAAGTTTATTGTGGATAATGGAACAATAGACGTAACCTCAGGGCTAGGAATACAGTTTGTATCCTAGGAAGAACACACAAGGTATAGTTTATACCGACAATTATAGTATACCGGAAAAATTGAGACAAAAGGATATTTACTGAACAGGAAATACAGGTTATAATTTAGGAAGATGATGTATGGTATAAGATTAAAACCGACAGATGTAGTTTACGGGAAAAAAAAGAGGCGAATTGGGTATTTACAGAGCAGGGGATACAATTCGTATCCTAGAGGGAAAGTACATTGTAAATAACACAAAGACGATACAAATAATTGTGAGCGGGTATTACCAGAAAACCATCTACAATAACGATGATAACCACAGTACAAGAAAGTACATTATGAAACTGAGAGACGAGCTTCGAGTAGCATGAAGAGCAGAAGGTATAGGTACTGTACTTGGTTTTACTCGATTACGACAACGCAACACGTGGGCGATCTGCCGAGGGGGAAGGTCCCGGGAAGTCTTTTATGGGAAACTGACCTCTATTTAGGTGTTACTAACGTGAAATCCCAGAAAACTCCACGTGGCAGCTAGTTGGCGAGGGTCGAATCTACAATTACCAGTGTTCGGTGATTTTATACACTCGGCTACTGGTTAACTGTTTGGCCTTACGTGAGAGCGGGGAAATAATGCCATCCGGGAGGTCTTTTAAGGGTAACTGGCCTCTATTCAGGCGTTACAGACGTGGAGAAAACCCGGAAAACTCCATGTGGCCAGCCCGTCCTAGGGAGACGCGAACCCACGACCGAAATCCCAGTGTTCAGGGAACGGAAACGCTCGGACTATCTTAACAAGCGCGACACGTTTCCACGTAGCCACTTTGCATAAATTAAATTAATGAATAAAATTATTATTTATTAATCTTATTTTGTATTAATAATACATCGATTAAAAGTTAAATTAAAAATTTATTAATTTCAGCAATTATTTAAACCATTTATTTTATGACGATTTTCCGCTTTTGTTCAACGTAACCGGAAATGAGTAATACTGACTTGCCCAAGATGGCGAGCTCTCATCAGTGGGAAGGTAAATCTCAACATTTTCGATATTTAACGTTTTAATTTACACAAATTTTCATTACGAATCGACTAATAATTGCTTCGGGCGTATATAACAAGGATGAATACGAATATTTTTCACTCGATTAATTGTTGTTGACAATTTACTGCTGGATGGCGCTCATTGCGCCATCAACTGTCAGCGGCGCAATAAGTGTCAAACAGATACAATGTAGCTATAGATGAGGGAGTTGAGAGTTTCTCACAGCTGTAAACCATTCTCACAGTTGTAAAAAAGTCAAAGAAACGTGGATCTGCACGTGACTACCTCACAAATTTAATCATATTTAATAATTTAACATCATGCAAACATTTTACATTAGGGAATGTCCACAAACAACATAGACAACCCTACTCTTCCCTACCAACCTCACTTATTCTTATTGTAACTTATCCGTATTCGGTAAGGATGATCTTTACTTCAGTTCCGAATCCTTTTGTCCTTAGTAGTAAAATATGACCTTCCTAAGAGCAAAATGGATAGGAAAAAACAAAAATACAGTCGTGTATTGTTGTTAGTGTGTCAGGTTACCTAAGTCGTGTCTGCCAATCCAGCCAAATGCAAATTTCTTGCAGAAACGACATCGTCGGATTAAAGTTTTTTGGTAGGCTGACTCTGTCCCATTTTAGCTTACTTCGGTTTCTTCAAACCAGTCTAACTGCAATAAACACTTTACTAGTGTATATAACCTAGTGTCTCTTCACTATATCTTAGAGAACCTTATGAAATGAGCTTTTCTGGAAAGTGTCGTAAGTAGCATTGTTGCAATTGTACCGATTCGATTCTGGAATTGATTCTTTCTTAGAATGAAGGAACCATTATACTCAGTCGTATTGAATGACCCCGAAGTGTCTGAAATGTTAGGCATTTGGGAGACAGAAATAATTAAAGAAACGATCAAACTTTTAAAATCCTCGGAATACACGGCTGGAGAACTAAGTGGTGAAACTTGTGTCTCCATTTCTAAAATTATTCCAACGATGAGTTAGTGTGTAAAGCAAATTAAAACAGACGACAACGATAACTGCAAAAGATATTCATTTCAATAATATAAATAAAAGATTTGGTTCTGTCTTCCCATTGCTTTTGTCACACTTAATCATAGATTCAAAAGTTTTGGTTAATGACCAAAAGCTTTTGGCAAAGCCATCTCAAACCTAAGAGGGACCACACACACTGACACTTCATAGTGACTCGGATGAGACTAGGGCCTAAAAGAAGGTAGCTCTTTCAAGTTTTGAAGCGACAATTGTACAAAGAACTACCGGTGATGGATTGCACGAACACTTTGCCAGTCCGGTGGCAGTGTTGTCTTCAAATCCATTGGAACTCTGATCTGAGATGAGGAAAGTCTTCCCTGGATTGTACAAGCAAGCACAAAAACATTTAGTCATAATTGTAATCTCTATATCCACAAAAAGACTATTTTCAAAAGTAGGTAATGTCTTGGATAAAAATAGAAATAGGTTATTGGGAAAGTGATACGAAAGGCTTTTTATCGGCAATACTGCGAGAACTGATCTTAACTTTATTACAATTTCTATCTGAGAGTTGTTTCAATTCTGGAATCAGTTCTTCCACAGAATTGCAACATCTCTAGTCACAAGATGTTCCTTAAAAACATTTTGCCTGCAGTGCATTAAATGGAGAGCCACCACTCTGGACCCTGATTACCATTGCTCTTCCTTTGGAAAGCCAAAAGGTAACTCTTGGAGTGAGTCTTGTGGCTACCACTGTATCGGGTTTAGTCTGTCATGTAGCCTTGTCTCCTCTTAAGAATTTGATCTGAGTTAATGAAAATTATAAGAAATAAAAGAACTGGTATTTGGAGTTTGGTTTCCTTAGACCATATGGTTTCAGGAGTAGGAATCACTTGTTTACAATTTGGAGTCATTAGGATAGGGCAAGTTTTGATAAAGATGTAATAAATCTATGCAGATGATATCTACAATTAAAGATATTTATACAACTCTAATAGTCATTTTTAATTAATGAGCACTAATTCTCAACCTACTGTACTACTGTACTTGTACTTCTTGATGCATTGAAAACAAAAAGCATCGTGGACACTTCTCTAGGTTACAAAAGTGAATAGGTGGATCATAACAAGACCCTCCTCAATTAGAAAATCCTAGTTTAGACCAAACGTTAGATGTCGTGGTGTATAATGATCGACATCAAAAAAGCTCGGTAGCTACTATTGATGATTCTAAGGCTCTTTGTATGTATTCAAGTCCTGGTAATCACAATCTTAAGTTACAGTTTAGGATAGGTACCATACAATATAATTGGCTAAGTTACTGCAATCATCCAACAGATACAGAAGAGTGGGTATTACATTCAGGACCTGTTAAGGTGAGCGTGGGGCAAAACGGTGCTCGGTCACTTATGCTAATCAAGCCTAATAAAGAAATAAATTCGATTATAAAAAAAATAAAAAGTTATATTTAACAAATACATTTTTATCTCAAATAAAACTAGCAATTGGGACAAACTATCCATCACTTTCTAGCAGACAATAGACCATAGATAACATCTATCTAAATCCAGTTTTAAGATGAATAATTTAACATATTTTTTCTTAAACAGATTTAAGAAGGCAGGCAAGAAATTTAGAGAATGAAATCGATCTGAAATTAGTTTCATTTAGTAAATTGGGTACGACATATGGATCGCACGATTTGACTTCGGAAAAGTAAGTATTTACACATAAAGAATCAGAATTATTATAGATATTTAACAATAATACATTTCAGAGAAATTCTATTGCTAATTTGGAAACTAGCTGATAAAGTACAGTCGGTAAAAACTGAAATGCAAATGTTTAATTTGCCGAGTATAGTGACTAAGTTAGTAGTAATGCATATTATTAATTTGAGACATCGGATACATGCTTAGAACTAATAATTGCAAAAGTTGATTTTGTCAAACATCACGTGTCCATTATCTAATATCAGTTATTTAGTAAAATTGATAAGTTAGACCATGTTAATGCTGATGAAAACCACGGCTGCCAAACGATAATGATGGCGTGTCTTTTGTCGTATTTGTTCGTTGCCAAAGCATTCGCACTGTTTGTTAGTTTTCACGTGCAGTTTACATTAGACTTAGCATTATTCTGTGGATTTCTGCATTTTTGGACCAGATCGATTTGTTTTAAAAATGGATGTGTGGAATAAAATGTTATGTCTTCGATATTGATGAGCCAAAGTGTTTCTATGGCACGTGAAATTAGCCATTCCTCCATCTTGTTCAAAGAGAATTGTGGAAAGTTAACATCGATTGGCCGGTACCATTACAACGATGACAAGTGTCGAATCTTGGCTAACTTTCGAATGTCGAACAAGATGATAATCGGAGATAAATGATAAGATGTTCGTTTTATCATTTATCACACCATTGTTGGCAGTGTGAACCAATCCAGAATGGGGTCAACTAGACAGCCTGCAGGTCAACTCTGATTCCTAATGTATGTAATGTGGCCCATGATCATTTTCAAAATATTTTTCTGGCCGTTTATTACATATATTTGTATAATTAGGTTTATTGTAACTTTTCCTTTCTTTTTAAAAACATGCTCTTATTTATTCTTTCGTTTACCAGAAGCTAATTCATCAAATAAATAGGAAAACTTAGAGATTATCCTCCATCTTGATCATCTCCAGAAATAGAAGCTTCAGGATTTAATTCTTCTTGAGATTTTGAATTATCATCATCATCTAAGCTATTGATTGTACATCTTTTTATTTCTTCTACCGTATCTTTTTTCTTTTGAAATTTCATTTTGAATCTTGGATCTAATAAAGATGACAAGCATAAAGACTTGTTTTATATATATGCTGAAAATCTTTTTAATTGAATTTTCTAGTCCTATTGTGGTACTAATGCCACTAAAGGAACTATTGCCCTTTGCTTTTGATAATAAGAATAATTTCAGGCTCTCTATCGTGTGAATTATTGAAGATGAGGTGGTTTCTCGGTTGCTGGCTTCCACAGTAATTTCTTCGAATGGTTTTAAAAGTAGAACAATTTTTTAGTCAGAGACCACTGATACATGCTCAACGTAGGAATTTTGTTATCTATAGCACACATCGCAAAGGCTTTCTGCTGTACCAAGTTTATTTGCAGCTTGTAGTATGTAGAATTCCAGCAAGTAGGAACATCCTGAATTTGTGTTTCTGCAAACCTAACTTGTCTTGCAAATCTTCCAATTTGCTTACAGCTACAGCAGAATGATTAAAATGTGTGTCAATATTTCTATTAACTGTGATTACAGTTTTCACATCTTGTTGAGAAAATATGCATTTGTTTAGTGTCAGCTGCACTGTATGTGTAAAGCATGATAATGCCTCTAAAGGGAAATCCTTTGAGCAATAACTGGCCTGGCCTTGAGGAAATTCAGAATTTCCTATTGTCCACACACGAGGAGGAAAATCTCTCAGTCAGTCAGTCGACCATGGCATCCGATGAGACATACTGGTTGTTCTTGGATGTTTATTGGCAACAAATTGTATTAAAACTCGCGGGAAAAAACATGTGCGTAGAGGTCTGTGCGTAAAGAGTAGTAGTAGTGGTTTGGGTAGCACTGATCACAAAATTAATTTTTTAAGAGAAATCTTGGGCTATAGATTCTGTTAAAAAGCATCAGTTACCAACGAAAGATCAATGACAAGTCGATTTTACTACCAAAAAAATTCACGGGTTAAATTTTATAGACGAAAAACCATCGGATATAACTGGCTGGATCGAACATAGTAATTTACAAAACTTATTAAATTATTTCTCAACGTATAAAGAATTATTTTTATTTAAACGTGGATAGATAAGGGAAAAAAAAATCTTTTTAAAAACTGAAGCTACGGTTATTTCGACATCGAACTTCTTGGATGTCCGAGATCAGATAATACGAAAAAAAATTGTTATTACCACAAATATTTTAAAAAGCATTGTTCTTTTTGCAATATTCTATCTTACGAACAATTCTTAATTGAACAAAAAATAGATATTTTCAAAATCAGTACGTTGTATAGATATTTAGTAAATAAGTAACAAATATAATTTAAATAATTATTATATTAAACTATTTTTATCGTATGAAATTTTATAATAATATAATCATAATATAATTAACTATTAACGCTAGTCGGCCATTTTGCTTATCGATGCATCCTTAATAGAAACGTAAAGTCGTCAAAATCTGAGCAAACTTATTACGTGACCTTATATAAAAACTGGATTCTAACACAATTCCCGACAATTATTTCCGAAACAGTAAATATATCGGCCCGCCGTCCCGAAATGTGAATTTGAGTACGGATCAGATCCTCAGATTTTCGCAGACAATTCGTCCAGATATATTGGGTTCTTTCTTTTTCCATTTGGCCGTCCCGAACTTTATCCATGCTACAGAGCGGTTGTAGATTTAACATACTCTACGTTCCCCCACACTTTATTAATGATTGATATTACCGAGAGATGAAGATTGTTTTCTATGAATGCCAAATTATTGTAATTGTTAATGAAATTTTTATCACTATATCGACCGAATATATTTCTTTCACACCTAAAATATGTTTGTTAAATTTAATTAATTGATAATGTATTAACTGTAATTTACTACTAATTTTTTTCTTGATCACCATTTGTATTCAGGAAAGTCTAGTTTTAAATAAAGATTTTTTTCTCTTCCCCTACAAAATCAAAAACGTTTCCATATTGTTGAGTTGTTTTCATTTTGACAGACATTTTTTACACTTGATTAATTTATTCGCGTGGTTTGCTTGTGTTAACTCGGCAACACTATCGGCATCTGACACGATCAATGGCCGCAAAATGTATTTATAAATCATCGTTGATGAATATAAAAAAAATTACTAGAAATTCGTGACACGACAACACGAGTGTAAATCGGTAATTACATCCAAGATGATAAAGCTAATTTGATTAAAGGTAGACAGTTTTAATATAACCTAGAAATAATCTGGCAGTTTAGGTTTATTAATTATTAAAATTATCGTATTTTAAATTTCAGTTCGGATACAATTCCCTTATTGAGTAACGTAAGCAGCGAACACATGTTTGAGACGATAATGCTCGAAATCGAGCAGCTATTAGCAAAAGTGAGTAATAAAATTTGGGAGTTAAAAATTTGCCATTACATAAGACTATATCATTGTTCCTTTCAGTTGAAGGAAGTGAACGACAAAATGGCTTCGTTTACCCAAGTACAGGGCCTGTCGGTTTCTAGCGCGACCGTTCTCCACACCTTACAACGTCACAGGGAAATACTGCAAGATTACACGTTAGAATTTCAGAAAACTAGTGCGAATATACAAGCACAAAGGCAGCGAGAGGAACTTCTAGGCTCTGTCAACAGAGAGATCAGGTACCGTTTTTTTGATGGTCAGAATATTTGAAGCATTTAAAAAAGTTCAAACTCCAATTCGGTATCGTAAGATTAAGGATCAATTTCTGTTTAATTTCAGTTCGTATAAAAATTCTGGTCTGAATAGAAGGAACGAATTATATATGAAGGAACACGAACACGTAAGGAGGTAAGTCGGATATGCTGTTAAAACAACACAAATTTAACGTGGTTTTAATTCAATTTGCTTTTTTAGTTCGGATCGGATGGTCGACGAACAAATCAGGTAAGCCGTCTCGTTACGAGAACGCGCCAAGAAAAATCAATGATTCTTACGTAAAATTAACAGTATTGCAGTTAAAACTAAAGACGAATTATTGAATCAAAGAATTGCGATGAAGGCCATTCAAACTAAAATGACGACACTGGCTAGTATCCTTTGTACGATTTAAACGGTGAAGGTTTTAAACATTCGTTATTCCTTAACGCGTTCAAGATCGTTTCCCCATGATCAACAGCTTGATGCAACGAATCAACATAAGGAAACGCAGAGATTCCATCATTGTCGGCTGTGTCATAGGAATATGTATTATTTTGATATTGCTGTATATGTTCCACTGAAAGTCGGTGTAAACTATTATAGAAACTTACTTTGTACAGACGAAAGATTAAAATATAATATTTTGCCATTCAGTACAACTGTTTCGTAAGGAAAGAGAATGCATTCAACCATATTTCTTTTTTTTTTTTTATTTGTGCTATATAATAATTTGCACACAGAGTCGATTAGCAACAAGCTACAGACCGTTTTGTCGAGAAGTCGGTGCCGAAGCAATCTCAATCTGTACAAAAAAAATGACATAAAACTGGAAACATTCGATGCCGACGCCCGCTCCGAACGTCGTGGATAAATACAAAATGCATTATCGGTTGACGGCTACATAGAGTTTAAATAATAGAGATACAAAGACAGTTTTTTTTCTTACATCGATTCGGGGTCTGTCGGCGAGCAGACTAAAGTAAAAAAAAACTCAGCTTTCTGACTGTCTAGTGCAAATTTAAATATAAACAATTGTGAAAAATATATATAAATTTGTTGGAATAACAAAAAAATATTTAAAAATATATGTATATATCACTTAAGATCATCTTTTACACTGGAATATATTTATATATAATGCAGAAAAGATAATTTTTTTTTTTTTTTTGCCTTTAGGTCTAATCCTGCTTTGTATCTTTATAGACTAAATGGTATAAATTGTTTAAAAATTTGCAACAAGTTGTGTAAATATGCAAAAAAAGTCCACAATGAATACCAACTTGACATTTGAACGTGTCACAAACACACACACTTATTTACAAAACTATTCTGTTTTTTTTTTTTCTTTTCTTTTTTAACACACATATTTTGTGTGTGTATATATATTTATACTTTATATATACTGGTGCATGGAACATTATGAGGAAGTCTCTTGTACATTGAAAGGCGTTAAAAGTTTTATGCCGAAATTCTCTCGATGGCTGCCGAGACGCACACGTGATTTCCGTTAAAAATGAAGGAATGTGGTCGACTTGTCACTCGTTCGGTCATTGTTGGACGTCCTGTTTGAAAGTAAATTTTAGAAAAATTTTGCATTTCAAAACCATTTTATCGGAGAATAACTTTACCTCCTCTTCCCAGCCTTCGCTTGCTCCTGCCAAATGATAGTGTCGCTTTCGTAGACCGGCCAGTCGGGCTCTCTCCTTGACCAGTGCGCTTTCTAGTTCTAGTAAATGCACCTGTAACGGTAACGTTATTTGAGAACCGATCGAATCTACCGGAACGATATCCACGTGTTTTAATTGTTATATACCTGCGATTCCATTTCTAATTTTTTTGCTTGATGGAGTGTTAATTTGGTGAAATCCATAACTTCTGTACGTTAAAACAGAATAATAATTAATTAAAATAATACGTGTTAACGGCAACAGACCGTAAAGGCTCGAAAAACCAAGTTACCGCTCTCTTCGGTGAGTTGCGCGCAGTTTTTGGCCGTCGCCACCACATTGCCCGTACATTCCGAGACTTGCCGGGAAGCCTTGGAAAGCTTCGCCATTCGTTCGCTTCCCTTTTTGGCTTTGACTTTAGAAGCGACGACCAGCTGCGCCGTGGCGGCTGCGATTTCCTGAGAAGCCACTACCAGCTCTTCAAATTTTGCATTTCCTCTGACGACTTTATCCGCTGCATCACTGATGATATAGTATCATATTTAAGTGTATTATTAGTCTGCCAGGAAACAAAAACGACAGCATTAAGATCTCTCATACTTACACTAAAAATTTTGCAGCTAGACCGACGACTTTGGCTGCGGAAATTAGACCTTCCGTCCATCTGTGATTTCTACTATAAAATTCTTTTACTGAAACAGAACCCTAAAAAGAAAGAATTTATTAATTATCGTGTCTATAAAGCTACATACAGACAGAGTGGGAACAAATGCCCTAACTCTATTCGTGTCACTATATTTTGTTCATTTTACTTGCAAATTATTTAAGTTTTAAATCGAAACAGTTCCCTTTGTTTAAACATGCTGTGTGTGTGTGTTGCAGTGTCAAGACCTCTGCCAAATCTGGGAACAGCTCCAGCAAAAGGAAGTAATTGTTTATATTTATAGATTATAGATTATAGATTACAACTTTTTACCAAAATTTAATGAAATTATTTCATAAAAACATAGATCACATTTTAAATTTAAAGGTAAAAGGTAAAAATCTAATCAAGTAGATTCACTTTACGATGAGCTTTGACCACTTCTGACTACTTTATTGGTTTTTGAAAGGGTGTCGTGGATGTGCACAATTATCCGACGAGGCAGCCGCATTGCCCTTCTAGAAACGTACAAAGTGAGATCAAAAGTGATCGGAAGCCTCTTATTTTTTTGAAACGGTTTAAAAACTTTTCATACGAATATAGGTAGGTGCTTGTATTGCCAACTGCTTCCGGTAGATGATCGCATAAGCCGAAATCTGGGCATAATTAGTCTGTTGGAGCAAGAGCCATTTTCACAGAAAGAATCATAAGACAACTTCATTCTCAATGACATGCAAGAATAACAGGTCTCACTCGTGGTGACGGGAAAAATTATTACGCAGCACTTCTGGTAGTTGACAGTGTAGTGAAGTTGGGTAGTATTGTCGGGTCTTTAGAAGATGAGGGTTCCACATTTCAGGTGCATATTTTCTACAAAATTCCTATTGTCGAGCTCGCTTATCCTTTCGCTCTTGCCACATTTGTTGGGCTCACAACAAAGGAAAACCTGGCTGCCGACAACTGTATACGATTGTGTGATCCGCCAGTTGACTACGGCCTGTGAATTTTTTCATGTAAACAAAGGTTTAATGAAAGATTTGTTTCCTTTTTTCACGGCAAGTATAGAACAAACTCTATTTTCATACATAAATTATGCTTTTTGCGTTACTACACATCGTAATAAAAAAATTTTGCAGTCCAGAACAGCTTTAAATGGTTGACTACTGGTGCCATTAACTTATATAAAAGTTAAATATTGCTTTTTGTGGATTTTCATAATATTATTTGCTTTATTTTCTTTAAGTGAATTGCATTTTTAAAGATTCCCAACTTACACGCAATTTCCTTTAAACATTTAAAACTAAGAACAACTTGCATGTAAAAATAAAAATATGCAAATTCATTATTTTGTTTAATGATTTAAACAAAATTTAGAAATTTTACCTCTAAATTCAATGATTATTATTAGCAGACGTTAATCGTTAAATTATCCCTTACAGTTAAAAAAGAAATAAATTAGGTCACGCATGCTTATTAAGTTTATGACTAAAATCTGTTAATACAGCTGTATGAGCAAATTTATGGCAGAAATAAATGTTACAGTTATTTATTAATATGTAAATTAATTTTTCCGGTTTGTTAGTAGAATAAATATTTTTAAAGGTATTTATTTTATAATAATACATAACAAAGCTTAATCATTAATTTATATTGCAAGACCCATTTGCTAATTTGAACACAATTAACATGCATTTCCTGTACGTTTACATTGCCTCTGGCTGCTAAATGTGCCGAATTTACTTTGGAAGAAAAAACGTGTATTAACAAACGCGTGCTGGGTATAAATATAAATGCTCGATGCCGTCGGCAACGTTATATGTGACCGGTAGTAACGTTGGCAAAGAATTGTACGACGTAACGACCATGTTGCATAATTTGTATGACCTCGATATTCATTATGTAATACGAATGTTGTATATTTGAAAGTTGGCAAACTATTTTGTTTTTTTGAGGTTTTTTTTTTTAACACAGCATTAATTCCATTATCAAAAGTCTGAAATTGAATAATTCATACTATTGCATAAACGTTGAATGCTCAATGTCACAGAGCATAATATCCCAGCTTCTGTAATGGTCCAAAATAAAATGCTTTTAGAAATTAATCGAGTTTCTGTAAATGAGAATGGTCATCAGAGATTGCAGAATTATTTTTGGATTTCTTTAGGTCGAACTTAACTAAAACTTTGGTTCGTAAACACACGAGGGAAAGTCAAAAAGTAATCAAGTTTTTCTTTACACTCCTACCGCAGCTACGCACTTCTTCCGTCATCCAAATCGCTTGTCAAAGTAGTTTTGGCAGCCATTTTATGTGATGTCTTTACCAGTTATTTTCACTGTGGCTTCCACGTTTGTTGCTTGTTGGACCCTTTAACTTCTCTTTCATTTTAAGAATTGGTAAAAAGTCTGAAGGACAACATCAAAGGTGTAGAGAGGTTGAGGAAGCATCGATATGCTCATTTTTAAATATTTATTAACCGGGAACAACCAAGGAAGTTGCAGTGACAAAAGACGTCGTAAAAAGTGGCATCCGGGATGGATTTGACAAGTGGTTTGGATGCAGGCAGAAGTGTTTAACTACAGCACGAGTTTATTTAGAAATTCTTATGGTATACATGTGTTGTGTAATAAAAACAAACTGATCTTTTTGCACATATTCTGATCTGCCATGTATATAATTCATAGTTAATGGTTAATAAGCTTTCACTTAATGAAGTTTATTTGTGGACAATGTGCTACGTGCCACTTTTTCTGGTGGAATGAATTCTGAAGATCACTAGTAAGTGTTTGGAGATTTTCACTTAACGTGCTATTTTCAAGAAATGTATCCACCACATTATCAAAGGACTAGATTGTATATATTAATGTTTTAAAATTAATTTTCTACATATTTCAGATATGTTAGTCATTGAAACAATTAATGATTATTTTAAAAAAACATTGATATACCTTTCCTTGCGAGATTATTTCTTCTTGAAGATCTTTCGAACTCTCCACTAACACTTTAATTGCCTGCAAAATGTTGATTTTTTAAATCAAAACTATAACAAATAAAATGACGGGTTCGTTTGTATTAAAGATATTTACCCGCATCAAATTAGTACAAGCATCTAAGATTTTTTCATTAACTTCCAGTTTAATACCGGTATCTCCGGCTCTAGAATTTTTTAAAAGCTCCTGAAAATAAACGCAAGTTAAAATATAAACAAAAGAAAGTAAATAAGACGGTTTAACGACAATTTACTTCGATTCGTAAGGCCGCTTCCTCGATAATTCGGTCCATACTGCTTAATTCTTCCTCCACCATGTCGGAAAGTGACTGAGATTCGTTCGCCGTAATGTTAGGAACTAGCGTGTCTGTTAGGGATGCTATAGTTTCTATGCAGTCTAAAACGCTATTCATTGTTTCTGACTTATCCTTCATTATATTATCTGTAATAGAATGAGTTAATCTATTCGTAAAAGTATTATAGATTACGATACCAAATACAATCCAATACTGTACCTTTTGATCTTAAACAGTTAAATAAGTCAATGGTTTTCAAACCTAAAGTTCGGCAAGCGTTAACTAACTCTGTAAAATCAAAATAATATAATCTTAATTTAAAGGCACGAAAAATTATTTAAGCTGTTAAATAAATTACGGTTCATTAGCATGTTCACTGCTCCTGTAGGAGCGAAGTTCCCACCCATATGCCAAAAAGGTTTGCTTACTATATGTACTGTATGTTAAAATGTCAAAAAAATAATATATGTTCTGGAAGAATACAGTAAACAATAAAATTTTCCAAGCAAGAAACATGGCAAACTTTCACAACACTCACAAGTGGGGTCGGCATATTTGGTGTTGCATTGAAAACCATTCCAAAGCAATTATGGCAGTGAATGTATTAAAATAATGCGAAAATTAATTTTATAATCACGGCCATAATTATTCATTGTCAATTCATATACCGTATTTTACAGACTATAAGACGCACCTTAATTTTTAAGCAATTTAAAAAAAAAAATACCTATAAGACGCATCTGAATTTTGGAGGCAATTTTTCGAAGAAAAAAGTGCGTCTTATAGTCCGTAAAATACAGTAATTAGATGATTGTATGTTTAATAATACAGGAAATTTAAATATAAATATGTTTAATCTATTATAAAAGAAAATTTATTTTACCGTCTGCTTTCTCAAGATCAGATGACGAATGTGTAGTAGTTTTGCCCTGAATTAAGAAATCAGCCATTAAGTGTGAAAATCCTGTCAATGACTGCAAATGTTTATTGATTTCTGAAAAAGTAAATGTAAAATTAAAATTGCAATGTGATGTATGAAAGTTAATATGTTAAACTTACCCGGCGAATCGTACGAAAAATCACAGCATATATTTTTCATATTCACGGCGGCAATCTTGACCACTTCTGCTTGATATAATAAGTATTCTAAAACAATATAAAGTGTATATATTTATAAAAATGATAAGTAAAACATGATAGAACTTTAATATATGGAAAAAATAAAGTAAATAAGTAAATACAGTAGTATAAAGATAAGGCATTTACAATAGTAAGCAAAGTTATCTTACTACTGTAAAAATAAATGGCTTCACTAGTTGAACAATCGCTAATGATATATCGCTTCTAAATAATATGATAAGTAGTAATAAATGTGAAAATTTTAAATGAAAATAGCCTTATGAATTGCAATTTCTATTTAAAATAATGATATTTTCATTATTATGCAAATTATTCTTGGTGGTAAATCATTGCACTTTTATGCTACGGAATCATGAAGAAATAGTGCCGTTCACAAATAATTCCATATTAATACATAGATTTCTACCTTAACGCTGATTTACATGATATTGCCGATACTTTGTTGCCAAAAGATGCAAAAAGCACAGATTCCCCTCACTCAAATAAACTTGCAACTTAAAACCTCGGTTTGAAAGGTCGCAACTGTGTCGCAGAAAATCAAATCGGATTTTTTACTCATTGCATCATCAAATCAATAAATAACGAGATTGGAATCATGTGTTAGACTGTGTCCGTACCACTTTTGAGAGAGATGTTCTTGAACTTGCTCGGGACGACTTGCAAATTAATATTCCAGAACATCGTATAAACATTAATTACAGACAAATTTTGTGTTTTGGGTGAAACAAAGTGTAGGTAGTAGCTATATTTTGTAAACCAGTCTTTACTAATAGGTAATTTAGACAATATGATGAAATGGTTAACCAGAAATTTATATAATGAAAATGTCATCATACCTGGAGTACACGTAACTGCCGCGAGGAAGGGATTTTCAAACTCGTCTAAAGAATGTTCTATGTTGTGACAACACTCTGTAATGATGCCATCTGAAAAATTTAAATAAAAATAATTGTAACAACAAAATCGAATGATATCCTCTGTAATAATATACATATAACACAAACCGAATAGTGAAGAATATCTATCCAACTGATTATTTAATTGTGTTTCAGTAGTATCACGATGGTGTTGAATATCATTTATGTGCTCCTCTAACTGCTCTTTTGATTTATTAAGTGAATTAACTTTTTCTTCCAATTCAGTCTTTTCTTTCATACTAATTTCCAAATCATTAAGTAATTTCTAAAAAATAGGTTTTAAGAATCTTTAATTAAGCTCAACTGTTACTTAAAAACCAAAATTTTAATTTATGTAGAAGCACAAGATGTCGAAAAAATTACTGTGAAGGGAAAAAAGGTTTAAGTAAAACTATTTAACATCATTTCCTGGATCTCAAGAACTTTCTCTTCTGAGGTTAAGGACATATCAGTGCTTGTTTGGAAAATTTTGCATGGAATTGTGGTGCGGCACCCATGCATCCAGAAATTGCCAGACAAACCTTTGTTGCACAGTATCCCACTGTTACGGAACACATGCTCCACCAGGAATATTCGCCATTCAATTGTCAACACCGTTATCGCTTGGCCAATATGGACCTGCACTCTCACTCAATTGTGTCTGGGTGAATATGGGTAGACATTCCAGAACATCTGTGAACAAGCAGTAATGCCAGCAAAGTGGAAACATGGAGCTACAGCTTAATCGTACGCCATACTGTATGTGTAGCTTTAACACCATTACAAATATCTAACTGCACAGTAACTTTTTGGACACCCTGTAATTATAGTATTTCTAAAAACTTACTTTATTCATTTCTTCTAATTGTTTTTTTAATGCTGTAACTGTTGATAACTCTGCATCATAATTTGCTGATTTCTGTAATTTTCCTTCAACTAGAGACTTCTCTCTCTCTGCTAACTGCAACTTCTCTGTTATGGCCTACATAAAAAGTATTATAAACAGTTATTTTTGAATCATTTTTTAATCGAAAGATTTCTGTTGCTTACCTCTTTCGACACTTTTACCTCTTCAAGAGTAGTTTTTAATGTTGCAATCTGTTTATCTGCTTCGGCTTTCTGAAGTTTAAATGTATAATACAATTTTTAAAAACTTGGTAAATAAATTTTAATTTCAGCATAAAAATACAGTGGTACTTTGACTTGCAAGTTTAATTCGTTCCACGACAGAACTCTTAACTCAAATTACTCTTATGTCAAGTCAATTTTCCCCATTGAAATGAATTGAAATGCCATTAATCCCTTCCGGATTCCCAAAACATCACAATTTTTTGTTACATGTTTTTAAATAATAAAAATATACTTATAAATAATGAATATCGTATAAAAACATGATAGAACGTACTGCAATAAACTGGTTTTGCGGATGTTGTGGCATTTGATGCATAGATAAAGAAAGAAAAGATGGAAAATTCGAGAAGTGAGAGACGATGATGCCACCCACAACGTGAAAGTGAACTAATGCCTATGTCACTCGATCATGCGTTTTTCTATAAGCTAGCCTGTCAGACATTGAGAGAGTAACGAAAATGACGAAATTGTGGCAATTTTCCACCTTCTCTTTCTTAATCTATGGTTTGCAGTGGAATTTGCTGCACCAACTAGCAGTGGGGTATCTGAAGCCGGCTCCTAACGTGAATTTTAGCTCTCAACTCAAAGCAAAAAAAATCGGCCGAGAGATGGCTCGTATCTTGAAAAACTCGTAAGTTGGGACACTCATACGTCAAGGTACCACTGTATATTAATTATATTATATTTTTGGATGGGTCTACACATACATTAAAAATGCAAATGGGAAAAACTGTGTGAAACTTCTCTGCATGGTCTCATGCACTCAGTGCAATGCCATATAGTTTCACAACTCATTTTTTTTATGTTGTCCAGCCACTTTCCTGTATTTTAACCAGAAAAAATTTTGAACCTATATTTCCTTTACAAATCTAATTTAAACTGTGCGCTATCTTTCATAGGAGCAAAGATAGAATTTGTCCCCATAAAAAATGACAGTTGTGGTGCTATCCAAGCAGTAAAAAAACTCTGGAAGGTTTTTCAACTGCTTGGATTTGATCCCGAATTCCTATAGTGGTAGAGGCCGATGCCTTAACCTTTTAGGCCATCTGGCCGTCTTGTTTGACTATCAATGCATTGATCAAAGGAGTAATCATTTTTACATATCTTTTTTTATTCCTTGCAAATTTATACTATTACACAAATTATACTTAGTAAAACTTCAAATGTATCATTCATTTTAAATATGCAAACAGATTAATTTTATATTAATAAACGAATAATATGCAGTTAATACAAGATACATCATAAAACAAAATTTCAATAAAGTTCTAAAATATTGCTCATATGCTTCTAATGCATCGAATGCTTTCCTGTAAAGCATTCGATACATTAGAAATGGCATTGACATGCTCGTAAATACAGTCCAAAGCGGATTTTTCAATTATTGCGACAACCAGGGATTTAGCAGAGTTAATAAGAAAAAAAAATATGTAAAACAAAGCAAAATAATTGACTTCTTTCAAAACAGGAGCAGTAATAACTAATACTAAAAATATTTATCCAAAATCATCTTTCCTCAATTATTTTGGATAATTGACACATTACTGCATTTCAAATTAAATATTTCTAAAATAATGTATATTTTTTTTCATAAAAAAACACTTACAGAACGTATTAATGCAATATGTTCTTCCCTTAGTTTAGTGTAAACTTCTTTCATTTTATAAAACTTTTCTTCTTGACACTTAGCTTTTTCTATAAAATTCGAATATAAGTTTCGTAGCTAGGAATAATGTAAAAATATTTATCTTAATCTTTAAAATAGTTACTTTCGGCTTCGGTTGCTTTGGATAATGTTTCTTCTATAGTTGTTGCCGCAGTTAATTGTTGTTCCAAATCTTCTTTTTCCTAAAATTAATAAAATTTTGTTTAATAATTACTTAGTTTAAAAGTAAAGATGTACGTCGAAAGAATTTAACTTACTTTTTGTACTATTTCGAGTCTCTTTTCTAATTCTGCGATTTGTCCTTCGTGAGTTATTATTAATCGTTTCAAATCGTCAATCTGCCGCTCGTACTGAAATAAATAATATGTTTTTTTTTAGTAAAAAATGAATACGAAACTTTGAAATTTATCTAACTCACCTCAATTTTCATTTTTTTCAATTCCATCTTAAGATCTTCAATCTCTTTCAACAACTGTTCTACTAATCTATCCCTAGCAAAGTAATTATTCAAATTAAGATAATAAATAATTTAATGATTAGAACGATCTAACCTTATAGATAAGTAACATCACCATCAGGTAATACATTTAATAATTATATTTATTTAGGTATTTGAGGTTGAATTGAAATTAAATGTACGACTTCTCAAATATAATTTATCAGTTACATCACACTACACTTAAAACAATCAATCGTAAACAGAGATTTTCGGCTTTATATTTTAAATTTAATAAAAATCAATCAAAATATATTCTAAAATTATTATTAATTACTTTTCAGCTAACTGATTTGGTGAAATAGAACCATTCCTCTGCTGAAAATTGAATTCGCCCATTCCTCCAGAGCCGAAAACATCTTCGAATTGAGCTTGAGCTTGCTGATTAAAACATTTTGAAATTATTATTATTTATTAAAGTTTGATAGGTGCACACAATATGAATGAAAATTGAAAGTTTCAAGCTCACGGGAGGAATCGAAGTGTCCACTAAGTGACCTTCTACGAATTCATTTTCGGGAGTGTCTGTCTGAGGTGGAAGGATTACTACTGGACTAACGTGCGTGTTTAAATCTGAAGCGACTAGAAAATTGGGTGGTTTCTGGAATACAAAATTATAAATGACTCAAAAGATTCATTCATTCGTTAATTTCAAATTAAAATATACTTACATCAGGTAATAAAGGTACTTGAATAAGATATTTGAAATATTGAAGATTACTTGAGTTGATATAAAACTGTTGAAGCCTAAAATGTAATTACGAGTTTTAATACATTATTTAATATTTTTGTTACATAAAAAAATTATATATATAGAACATTAACCCTTTAAATTGTTTAAGAAACCTCTCCCTATGTCCTGTTAATGTGTCTTGTGATAAGGCTATAAAAATAATTGATATTTGATATTGAGAAAAAGAAAAATTAAAACAAAATAAATAATAAAATCAAATCTTACCAGCGTGAAGCTTGAAGAGCACCTTTACAATGTAATCATATAAAAGACTGGAATCTTGAATGCAAGGAATGAGAGGAGCAAGACGGCACTGGCCCGTGTTTGTCATCGAATTCGATCGCGACATGTCCAAAGAACCGAAAACTGTCGAGAAACTATATTAATCGATGCATTGTTTATTACAAAAGATTAACAATTGCAAAATTCACCTGCTGCTTGCAGAGCAAGTATCTCTTCCATGTAATCGAACATTTCGCACGTTAACTGGAAACTGTATAACATTTTAAAAATATATTTTTTATTTTTACGGTAAATCTACAAGCGAAAATAATTTAAATTCTGATAATTGAAATTTTCTCGGAAAAGTAATTAATATATTTTTTTACGCTAAAATGCTCTATTATACTTACAAATATTTAAAGCGGTAATAGGCAAGCTCATCTAAAAGACCAAACAAATGGTTCAGAAATCAAGAACTATTTCTATAAACTATTTCCAAAAAGAAAAAAAAATTAATGTAAGGAATTTTAAAATAATTTTTGATAATTAAATCCCGAGAGTAAGCTATCAATCTTTATTGCAATCTCAATCAATTTAACCTATCGACTAAAGCTTGCCATTATACTATAATTATGACTTTCATCTAAAGTGATATGTAAATGATGACAATTTGCATAAATTTTCATTTTTTATACAGTTTTAAATAATAATCTAACACTCGGATATACATTTCCTGTTATTATATTAAAAGCAATTTAAATTTATTATTGTATTCGGAGTGTTATCACTTGTATTTATTTGTAAAGTAGAACGTCGTCTGTAATTTAATATTCTGGATGTACTTGGTCACGTATAGAACAGACTGTACGCACAGGTGTTTTGTATCATTTTATTGGATCTTATTGCACAGCATAAAGTTGGAATTTATTTTGGGATATTTTAAACCCTCTTCAGCCAACCATATATAGAACTTGAGTAATGGTGTGGTTAGGCCCTACATACCATCTCTCAAGTTCTGTACCCCCTTACAATCCACATGTATGTGGTATGTATGATTAAAAGGTGATAAAAACTCCCGAAATGTAATCTCTACGGTAAGGTAAATAAACTGTCGCAAAGTGTCTGTATGTCCAAGTATGAATTTAACTTTATTTTTGTATGTAAAATGTAATCTTAAGAGTTTATCGATTACTAAATTAGTATGAACTTTTCATTGTTTATTAATAAAATAAGTCATATTATTATTATTAAGATATACTTACAATACGTTAACGTCTTTTTCTCCAATATCGTCGAGTTCTTCATCTGTTACAATCATATTTCCCGGAAAACGGGGATTCTATGAGATAAATTATATATATTATCTGCGAAGGAAGATGTTTAATAAACTGTATGATTATATATAAAAGTATAACTCACTCTCCTATGAAAATCTAATTTAATTAACAACACATTACAATAGCAGCTTATCAATCGTCCATAACCTTCTTTTAAAAGGCCCTATAAGTTAAAAAATGCATACGTTAGAATATTTTATAAATAAATAAATTCCATTTTATAAATTATGTAAATAATACGCACCCATAACTTTCCCAGATCAGTTAGATGCGATTTATATCTCTGCGAATCTGGAATCACCTGCAACACAACTTACAAGGTTATTAATTAAGCTTTTTTTAAGGTAAAAAAAAAAAAATTATATTTTAACTACAATTATAAAGTTTAAGACTCAAAATTCATATATTTATTATTACTTTTGACTCTTTTTTTCCCCGTGTTCACTAAGAAGGCTTTTTATAGGTCCATCCGTGCCTACAATGGAACAGATGGATAATGAGGAAGGGGCCTAATGTATCCAAGACAAATTTCTGGAGCTCTAGGCCCAGATTCGATCCTGGGTTCCCCAGAATGGTAAGGCTGACGCCTATATTTATATCACAATTTATTAGGATTCTAAATTTATCCACTTTGGAGAACATAAAATGTAATTGGGTGGAGCACTTGGCAATAAATTTAACAAGTAAAATTTACCTTCGTATAATTTATAACCTGTAAAATACTGTTTAAAAAATTTCTTTTAGATATTTTTAAGAAAGTTATTGATTAAACAAGCATTTCAAACAAATGGTATTTTCCCTATGAATATATTTATGAAATTAGTAACAAGCATAACTGCTTCTTTCAACAATCATGACTACGTCAGAGCAAAATGGTTCTAGACTATAGACCTATGCTTTTCTAGACTCTTACTGTGGCTCCCATACGCTTACACCATCTTTATATAAACTTGGTAATCACTACATGCATATACGTAATATTTTTCTGTTATGTAGTGTGGTATTCATACAGTTCGTAAGTGTAACTTGCGACTTAATGTTGAACGGGCAACTGAAATCTAAAGATACGTTTGGAAAGTCAAATGCTTTAACAAGCCATTTGGTAAATTGACTGTGATATTTACTATAGAAAAGTGAATTATATTTTCTTTAATACTTCATTTATTAGTGGATTTTAGTATGCATTTTGTTTAGGATATGTTCGCATTTATTTTTTTACCTCCCTCCCTCTTCTCTGGAAGTTAAGTCCAATTATATCTTGTCAATCTCTGGTACATCTTGCTAGAGGGATGCTATGCCCCTTTTCAAGGATCTGCCTACACTCAAAATATAGCTAGAACAATCACCAGGTGGATCTATAGTCCCAAATACATTTGAAAATTACATAATTTTGCTCTGACAAAACAAACTTTCTATTCAATTAGGATATTAATACAATGTTCACGTTTAATTCAACGAGGAGAATGTACTCGAAATATTCTACGAATTCCGAAATAAGGCAGGAAAATCGTTCGATTGACACAATAAACAGCTGTTTTTGATTTATTTATTAATAAAATTTGCCTAATTTTGTTATAACAACCTTTAATTATTATCGCTCGGTACTGTTTATAAAATTTACTATCTAATGCAATCTATATATAATAGGCATTAATATAATATAATTAATATAATAGGCATGCAATCTATAATATAATAGGCATTTGATAGCTTGTAAAAGTAAAATATTATATCTAATAATTAACGTTTACAAGAGGAATTCTAGGAACAGACGCATGTTACATTTCCTGATTTAGTTATGTCTGCAAAAATACATTGTTTATAATAAATCGGTTCTAACTTAAATAATTTTGAAATTAAATAACACACTTAGGTAAAGCAATATAAACAACATTAATTAATCAAATATAAACACACACGAAAATGACAATTTAAGGTTTCTAGAGCTTTATATCGTTAACATTTTTATAAATATAATTAATATCACATTGATAAATATTTGCATACAGCAGTAGGATTTAAACATGTACTATCTCTCCAATAATTGTTATCGTTAAATAATTATATTATTGACGCAACGGCAGACGATCTGATAATAGTTTCTCGACAAGTAACAGATAAAATAAATCATAGTAGGAAAGAAGTAAAGAAGAAAATAAAAGTTAATTTACATGTCCTAAATGATTAATTAAATTTTTTACTTACGTGCTGATGACCTTCACGAAGTAATTTATGAAGAACATGACAAAACTTCCAACAGACTATTGGATTTCCTTGTAATGGTAATTTCATGACAACACTCCAGAATGTACCTGCACCCTTTTCACGGAATGTTCCCAATATTGCATCTGAATATTTGTATAGGATCTAGCGACGGTTATGTTACGAACCCTAGATCTAATTGATAGTTTATCGTATCGATAATACTATTGCAGAAAAAATAACTACTTGAAGTATTTTTGATAATGTATAATATCTGTACTACACAAATAGTAAGAGTATTTTCTCGATATACTAAAAATCAACTGTTCGATGGCATTTTTAAAGAATTTATTCCTTAAATTTGCTAATTTTTCTATTAAAATACAGTCTTAAGAATTAAATTTTATGTTAAATAACATTAAGAGAAAGCTTTAAATTAAAACAATTATTTTTTAATTGAATTTGCCAGAAAATTTCTGCGTAATTAAGCATATTCCAGGTGGATTATGCACCGAAGGCAGACGTGCGACTAAGTTATTTACGCAGATATCGGATTCCGTAAGCCAATACTAAACTTTCTTTTAAGTGTTGGCAATATCGAAGTATATAGATTAATAAATTAAAGTTTGAAATAATAAAACGTCCCACTATTTGATAAACTATTACACTATTAACTGTTATAGATGCGTACGCCTATGTTTCAAAGTTCCGGTTATACTTTTTAATTTGATTTTTTAATAAAATTATCGAGGGGTTAAAATTCTTCGAAGAATTTCTATTTTAAGAGCAATACAATCTGAAGAAGAAAAAAAATTTTAAAACGTTAAACTCAAACATATGGTTAACACATTAAAAGAAGCAATTTTATAGGGAGTAAAGTGAAGCCGAATTCATCAACTTGACCTTCATTTGTCAGTGAATGCAGTAAACTATACATGATACACCAAGATATATACCACTTGCTTTTAATCAGGGCAGTTACTTTAATGTCAGAATTGATTCAGTGCCAGCAGCTTAAATTAAGATAAATGTATTTCATTTCATTTAGTTCTTTTCACCGTTTAAATACACGTACGGTAGAAATACTTAATAATTTTTTTAAATTAAACGTAATTACTCGCCAAAATCTACTTACTAATTCTTAAAAATACGTAAATACGTACATAAAGATGAAAAAGAAAAGGATACTTCGGACATGTTTTTCTTTCACCGGTGACTCATGATTGTTGATGGCTTTCGATATACTAGTGGTCTAAAATTAACATTTCGACATTATGCATAACGAACATTAAAAATTCTTTTATTTATTTCAATCTTATTTATCTTTAAAATTACTTAATTAGCTTCGTAAATAGTTTAAGAGAGGAAGATAATTTGGCAGACTTTACACCCGAAACCTATTTAAATCGATATCAGTAATAAAATATCAATAGATATTTATAAAAACAAAGCCATTTTCTCTTTAGATGCTCGTTTTACCGTCGTTTTTCTCAATTTTCCTTGCAGACGTTTAAGTTACGAACCTCCGTACGAGTACTACTTTACCGAAATGCATTTGCAAATGCATTTTAGAGCGACTCCTTTCATAAAATTGGAGAAGCCGCGAGTATCTCTGCTTAATTTTCTAATACGCCGAGTGACGTCTACACGAAATGATTAAAACGTATTACCTAAATCAGATCGATCTAGTAACGCGTGACACTTAACCTCTTTTGGTAAATATGTCGTGCCCACGGCAAATTCCGGCGGCACCGTTCGTTCTGGTTTTCGCATCCGATCGGGCAGCCGCGCCGCGATTTAATCCGACGAATCGAAGCTCGCGGCGGCCGGCGGGCTCCGCGTTTCGGAAGGCAAGGCGCCGAAATCTCCCGACACCAATCGCGTAACTCCAAATATTATCTAAAAAGGAAGCGTTCAAACGTGGTTATTGACATAAAACATCATCCATCCGTAAAACTTCCTGAAATGTATGTCATCTAATGTATATCCCTTGGGCATTTTTGCATAGAGGTTATGCAAATCATGAATTGAATTATCGAGGAGAAAAGCTTCCTTAAAAGGAAAAGTGAAGGAATTTTTGAGGCCACACCAGGGGCATATCCTGCATTATGTTCACTCTTTTCTTTTTGTTGTTTTTATCTATTGTGAGGCACCGAAAAGCAATTTTAACGCCCGTAAATCCTTATAAAGGCATTAAATCTTAATAATCTACGGTATAAATACGATAATTAGGCTTTTTTTTTTTAAATTAAATAATTAACTCGCATTACGCTGCCGGTAGGGGTCACTTTTAGTTAATCGTCCCATAGACTTACATACGTATGTTTTACCGAAAGTAACTTCCACCGATTTGTATGTATTAATGATACTCACTTGGGTTTTCTCGAAATTTTCCCTTTCTACGTCTAAACTGTTGCCTCTTTTCGGTGCCAGCACTTTAGAAAGAGGTAGAGACATGTTTACGTTTGTATACAAAATGCTATTTTGCCGGGTAAAAGATCCTTTGGGCCAAAAAAACTTAAATTAGAAAAACATCCGAAGGCGTCGACTTTCGTCGATCGACTTCGTAACTGCGATCGTCTACCATAGATGGCGCTGTTTCCGAATAATCAAAATATATTTTCCGATTTTTTTTTTTTTGTTTAAAATATATTTCCATTTGGTTAACTCTTTTATATTTATAAATAATTTTTCGGTTGCGTAAGTTATTAATACGTGTAACACGTTACGTTCGTTTTTAATCGTTAATGACGTAATACAAAATGGCCGAATGGAAAAATTACGTAATATTTAAAGTTGTTTTTCTCCTTGTTAGGTAAAATATAATGCAATTATTATTTTTTTTTTCGGGCAAACGAATTATTAAAACGGCAATTATTATATATATTTTAATCAAAAATATTAAAATGTAACCGAAATACCACTTTATTTATCAATAATAATAATAATAATAATAATTTGAAAATTTTAAATATAAAATATTTTAAAATTTTTCTTAAAAGTTAATATTTGCTTATAAAGTTTTATTATTAAAATGTTTATAAATTTGAATATTTACGAATAAATTTTTTTTTATATATACGAAATAAATTTAGCCGCCATCTATTGTCGAACGATCGAATTAAAAACTATCAGATCTACACGTGGCCAAAGTTAGACATTAGCCATGGAGAATGGACAAATTGTTTGTTTTGAAAATTACGGTTCGAGCACGCGAAGGAGACGATATATCATGGAAAATAGATGCAGTCGGCCTATAATGATCGATAACGAAAGGAGATTTTCCAGTTTGAAGAATTTCTTTACGGTGAGTAAAATACGTAAACGATCAGCTGGAGTAAGTAAATATTTGTTTAGGAATTGTTTACGAGTAGCGTAAATATTATCTATAGAAGCTTATAAATATTTGAGATTTATGGAGAATTTATAAATATTTTCCAACGTTATATCGCGTAAATAATGATTTGTTGATGTTCATGGTGAAATACATACACCTTACATATACCACATATACATACATACAGTACACACACCCTCCTACACGTATCATATTAAATACATACAGGCTGACCCTGAAGTCACCCAAGCTTTCGTACACGAATAACATGAAAAACAAATGAGTTCTCGTGAAAAGTGTTTATTACTATAGTTTTAAATAGCTACACACGCTAAATATTAATAGAAAAAAGGTTAATGTTACCTATGGTTCCAAGATGGTGGCTCGTCTGATTCCAGCAAGGAAACAGTGGGGACTCACATTCTAACCTAACTTAAGCTAACCTATTCTAATAAATTACCATAATTATTAGCAACCAAATTATTAGAATAGGTTAGGTTAGGTTAGAACATGCATCCCCACTGTTTCCCTTCTTCTATTTGCTGTGATTCCAGCAAATAGAATGGTGATCCAGCAAGATGGCGGCTCATCTCTGCCACCATCTTGGAACCATAGGTAACATTAACCGAAAAAGATAACGCTGACAGACAGTCGTACGTATTATGTAAAAATAATTTATTTTGTGAGTACTTTCGACGGTATGTATCCGTCCTCTTCGGGCAAAATTGTTTGTGGAGAATAAAGCATTTGAATTTGAGAAAAAGAATCTGAAACGTCGGCCGATGTTTTTTCAAATTGCTCATCCTGTACGAGCACGGAAAGAACATGGCTAATGTCACTACGAGGTGTTTTATGGGAACCGTGTGATTTACGACTTTAGAAGATTAAATGGTGCTATCTGCAACTCTGGTATACCTGGCTTCGGAGAGTTGCACGGTGATATGTTGAGACGTAAAGTTATTCCCATATGAATAACATTTTTTGATTTTCCTGGCATTTTATGAGAGAAGTTTGCAACCGAAGCAGCTCAAAGTTATTTTATATCACTTTTTTAGCTAGCTCTGCTGTACATTTGTTACTTGCCATGACGTCACGATGTTCTGCGAGACAGAGGCAGAGCATTCTAGTAGTGGCTCTAATATATAATAGGTTACATTTATTATGCAGGTAATACACAGGCTAGACATGGAAAAGACATTGCGCAAATGTCTCCCGTTTGCTCTTTCACACAGACAATCTCTTGTACGTTTGATGCGACACAACTAGGCTAACTGCAAAATAGCAGGAGTTAACTCCTGAATTGCCACCCAGATGTTGTCTTTTAGCTGCTGTAGGTTTGCCAGCTTGTTTGTGTACACTTTCTTTTTTTGTTGACCCCACAAAAAGAATTTGGGAGCGGTGAGGTTAGGACTGCTGGCCACAATTCCCTGATCTCATTGCTGGTGTACTCCCGATGGTGTATTTCATTATGGCGAATATCTGACTCTGGTCTACCAGATCTGCAAAAGGAACAAAATGTCGGTTTACAGGAACAGATGATGTTCACATTTAAAACCCATGTGTGACTTCTGGACCATTCTGTATATTTAGTAAATAGTTTAATTTTATTATGTAATATTAACTGTAGATCTCAGGGTCATGATCTAACTATTAGGAAAGCTTGACACACAGTTATGTAGGGATAAACAACCTTGTATTAATTTAATCCAGGTACAAAACGATTTGACTTTATCAATCTTCTTTTTTGTGTGTGTGAACACATGGTTAGGTTTTTGGCTAGAGGTTGCCAACTCCTAGAAGTACAGCACATTCTTGTATCCGAGCAATATACCAGAACATTAATCATTACGCTAAATATGTCTACACATAACCTCATGCTGACAATACACTGCAAGTCATGCAAACCTTTTTAATTGGTTGTTTTGCTTGAGAATTGTTTACAACACTATCAAGATGCATGGTAGACAGTGGCGTAGTGTGGGTGTCAGCCGCCTGTGGTGGAGGAAAATTTCGCCGCCTCCTTATTTAGGTATTTTTACAAGATATTATTATTTATTGTGAAATTTTGCCGCCCCCTAAAAGTGCTGCCCGGGGCGGGCCGCCCCTGCCGCCCCCACTACACTACGCCACTGATGGTAGAGATAAAATCTTGGCAATTTTTAATAAGAATTCTATGCTTTACAGTCTGTTTTCCTGCCTCAAGGCTATCCCGACAGCGTCAGCAAGGACTACTTGACTTATCAATTATGGGATAGCATACAGGTAATTAAAATCGTTAACATTGTGTTAAGTTCAGCTTATTATTACAAATTACTTAATTAATTTAAAGTTTTATAAACATTTTATACTTTAATTTTAAACATTGTAAATTATAATCAGGCATTTGCTAGCAGTATAACTGGCACACTTTCTACTCATGCGGTTTTGAAGGGGGTTGGCGTCGGCGATGAAACGGCTACACCCATGGCGGCGACTATAACCTGGTTATTAAAATGTAAAATACAAATCCGTAATAATGACAATGATAAATTTTTAAACAATATTTATTACTTAATTTCAGATTTAATGATTTATTTTTAAAAATAGATGGTACAGGTATGGTCGGGCGTATTTTGTTTGCATGGATGAATGGGTGAGTAAAGGCAAATTGAAGTTTTTTCTGGATTTTTTTCTCTTTTTGCTCCGTTGGCACTAATAGAGCTTTTCACTGTGGGTTTGGCCAGGCTCACAATGGAGGCTGCAACGGAGACAGGTCTCGACATATCTGGGACAAACCACCCATGAAAAATTCCTGGGATTTTTTTACAGCTTATCCCTTTAGGTGATCCGAGATTGAATTCAAGTAGACATCTTAATCATTTCAGTCATTCAGATTAATAATTATCTTTCCTGCATTTATCAGACCCTGTCCTGTGCCACTTAGCCACCCCATCTTGAGCCCAGCCGAATCTATGAGGGGCCCAATTGGAAGACCCTCTTAGTACACACAGGGTGGAAAGAGGAAGGAATTTTTATAAATATTTACTTATTTTCTTACAGATCTAATCTTGACTGCGATCCAAAAAAATGGAGGTATATAATAATTTATACAAATAAAGCATTAGATAAAGTAATCAATGCTAATTTCAATTAAATACAGTGATATTAAATTTTTATTTTAGATTATTTGCCGATTTTTTGAACGATGTTGCAATCTTTATCGATCTGCTATCGCCATTTATGAAAAGCATATTTACATTTGTATTGTGTCTTTCGGCCGTAAGCAAAGTGAGTAACGAGTTTAAGTTTGTGCGGTGAAGTATATTCAACTGAAATCGAACTTGCTACGTAGTCTCTTGTAGGAGTTGCCGGAGGAGCAACAAGAGCTGCCCTGACGCAGCATCAGGCTCTAAGAAACAACATGGCCGACGTCTCGGCAAAAGACGGAAGCCAGGAAACCTTAGTAAACCTCACCGCTCTTATATGTAGTTTAATAATAATGCCGGCCGTATCCGGAAGTCAAATGTATGTTTCGCTTTTATTGATTTTTTGCACAAATATTTATATTACATCTTAAAGTGTTACTGTCGTTTTAGGTTAATCTGGACGTTTTTTGTGCTGTTTACTTTAATTCATCTATTTGCAAATTATAAAGCTGTCTCTGCAGTCGTTATGGATACTTTTAATATCGAACGCTTTCAAATTACCGTAAATCATTATCTTTCGTCTCAGTTCGATTTGATGTCGGTGCCAGAAATTAACAAGAGAGAAAGCGTATTTATAAAATTATGGAACGTCACTCCAAAAATCGGAATATCTCTATCGGAAACTTTACAAGGGTAATTATATATAAGTAACATTTGTAAGCTTAAATATACGAATAAAATTAAATGTAATTTTCGTTGATAGATATTGCGATTTCTATACACTTCAAGATATATACAGAAAAACCTTTTATTTTCTTAATATTAAGAGAAACAAAGGTTATACAGGTGTGTTAAACTAATATTCCCTTTGTTTTATTTTACAACAATAGTAATTTTTACGAAATTTTGTTTTTTATAGTAGATATAATGATTACGCTTCATAATGACAGTAACGTACATACTCAAATGGAAGCATTATTTCAAGCTTGCATTTTGGAATCTGCACTGAAGAAAGGAAAGACAAAGGTAATGTATCTAATATTTAAATTTAGCAGCTGGAAAAGACAAATACTTATAAAGAATTTAACTATAAACTACAATCTATGCCACTTTTTAAAAGTAGAGCAAAATAAATCAGTTTTCGGTATAGAACTCATTGGTTCGTGGTTATATATAAATTAGTCTGGAAGCGAAGATCAGACATAGGTCCAGGTCACAACACTGGCAACACATCTATGTGGTAAGCTGGAATTGTGGGTTCGAGTCCCACTATGGGCCGATCTTTCCTTATAGAACACATTGTTGAAACAACAACTGTATTGTCTTTATCTCTTACTGTTTTGGAATAGAAAATATGAGGAATGTTAAAAAGAGTGATCATTAATTTTTCTCGTGGAAACAAAGCTCGGGACGGGTCTGTCGGCCAGGAGGTATAGTGGACTTTCGTGTGCACATGTGAATTTATTCCTGCCAGCAGACAGCATCAGTCACTGGCAGAAATAACTTGGGCGGCGTTATTGTATCAGATTTTGCCAGAAGTTTGGTTATGGCAAAGTCGAAACCATTCGGGACTTGCTGCGGGAACATGGCAACTCCAACGTGACAATGCACCCGATTCAGACTTTCTTGTTCAAACACAACGTTCTTCTACATCATTGGGCTCTTTACTCTCCCAATCTGGCTCCATGTGATTTTTGGCTGTTCCTCAAGCTGAAGATACCTCTGAAAGGAACCCAGTTTGAGTCACAAAAGAATATGATGCTAAATATGACAGTGCAGCCGAACACCATTCCCAAAAAAGGCCTTCCTGAAATGCTTCCAACAATGGAAGAACTGTTGGGAAAAGTGCATGCAAGATTACTTTGAAGGGGATTAGGGTTTCTGATCTCCAGGTGAATAATTGTATTTTTCCTGGCCAAATAATTGATACTTTTTGAATACTCGTACACATTTTTGTAAAAAAAAACTTACAAAATTCTAAATGTTTTAATCAGACATAATGCTCTAACAATTGTTTTTTTTTTCCAACTCTGTCCTGTGGACAGTTAAGAGCTTTTTTCCACTGACATCGTGGGTTTGGCAGATCTGCGATAGGAGTGGCAAGGGATGGAGCCCAACATATCCATTACAGGTCACTCGTAAAACATTTCCAGGGAGTTGCTTGCTCGGATTTGATTCAACACCCCTGGAGCGGTAGGCTAACCATGGAAACTTTGTCATAAAATGAATGTTTTATTGTTCATTGGCCAAGTATTAGGAAGCCATGGCAGTTAAGGAAATGTTTTAACTGCCACAGCTTCCTAACGTTTGGGTTTTCCTCAGCAAGATGTAAATAGCAAAAACTTGCAAATTAGATAATAATATCAAAATTAATCAAAATAGTCATATTCTAACTATTAAACTTATTATTACAATAAGATATCAGCCAATAGAATGTGTATTAAAAATTTGTAAAAGAGGGTCCTTGTTATAAGAACATATTTCAAAGAACAATAAATGTTCACCTTATAACAAAGTACACATCTTGCAACAGATCTTTCCTCGTAGGGTACTGCTGGAGCTAGAGTTTTATCTTTCCCGTAGTCGACTTCTGTTGAAACTGCCCACAATTGATTTACATAATAGCATTACGGGATGCGTACTTTATCAAACATGGAACTTTTTGTCGTAAAGTGAACATTTGGTCATTCTTATTCTTATAAGAAAAATAAATCTCACGTTATAAGATATCCCAGGTCAAGTTTGCCGTGTAAAGTCTACAGGCCGATCGTAAGCTGGTCGCATACTACGTGTCAGTTGAGTTTCAGATTTCTGTCAATTCACATTGATCTCTACAACAGGCATTTAACATGCACGGTCTGCTGGTCAAATGTGCGCGTTTTAATTTTCTTGACGTTTTCGTCAGTTACGACATTAGATATGCACGTCCTCCCTGGAACCTGTGTGTTTTAAACTGCTTTAGACAGAATGTTAGAAGCATGGCTTTGCATGAAAACAAATGTGCTGACAAGTCAGAAAACCTTACACTGTGGAGCTCAGTTTCATTTTCCTAGAAATATATCTAGTTATTCACAATGAGCGAAGTCTAAACAAAATTCTGTTTATCTGTTTATTTTCCTTCATTCTTTCCACTCTGAGTATTAAGGCAACCTTTTCGGGAAACCCATTATGGGTTATTATTACTGTAGACTAGGCATACAATATGGCAGTTTGGTAGTAAGAGACAGGGTCCAACACACCCAGACGGACCACCCTGAAAAATTCATGGAGCCTGACTTGTTCAGATTTGATCTCACATCCCCAGAGCGGCAAGCTGCTTTAACACAATCATGTTTTAAAAATTATATATATATATGAAAGTTTATCATAAAGATAATGATAATTAAAACCAGAACTTTTATATTGTGAATCATTATGTTTTTGCCACTTGGTTATTTACGTAAAGTTAATACTAAATTAGCAATTTCAATAATTTACTGTATTAATTTAGATATTAAAGAATTTATAATATCTAGTGTTTTTTAATATACATATTTTCATATGTTTTGTTGAACAAGATTAGAAAAACTTTATCAAATGTCAGCCTACCACTATTTATTTAACGATTATCTTGTTCTGGCATAATTCCACAACTAAGACAATATAAATAGCAGTAGTATAAACAGATACTTCATTCACCGTTGCTACGTGTAGTAGATGGTATACAACTTCAACTATTCGGCTGTCACTTAAAACATGTTTAATTGTAGGCTCGATTTACCGACGCTAAATTATAACGGCCTATCTGGTTAGGAAACCTTAATTGGAAAGTAAATTAACTAATGTGTTTGGTTGATAAATTATCAATTACCAATGCAGTTATGTGAGAATAACACTACCATAAAAGTGGCTTCTCTGAAAATTTCATCAAGAATTAATCATATACAGCATCATTTTACATTACAATTCTTACTAAGTAAAACACATTGCGCCGCACCAAATTGTCAGTGGTATCGGAGAGTGCATTTTCTAGTCATTCAGAGAAAAATCTTCTATCTTAAAATGGTGGCCTCGAAAAGATGGTACCAGATTGAATCCAGCCACTTCTGCTCGTGCCTCGGGATCAGAAACAGTTTCTTCAATACTTTGCAGCTCCTACCCTGCTGTTTTAGGGCAAGTGGCCGTCCCAGTTTTTCTTCTGTTCTGTTGTTGTGGTCGTAACTGGGTAGTTAGCAAAAAAGTGTCAACTCTGACTCATTAGTATTTATGTATATTATCCATAATTTCATCACTGACATGTTGGTGCATGAACCGTGACGTAAGGAGTCAATTCGGACTTGACTCCTTACGTCCACGACATTAGACTAATCTACCGATCACCAGTTCTTGCTAATTACAGGCCTTGGAACAGATCACTATTCTCGCTATTTTTAAATTAGTTACTTTTTCTCAACTATTTCAGTGATATATCACTTTTTCTGCCATTACGGGCAATGACAATTTTGTGACGCCAAGCTGTCACGTGTTACTTCATTAATTTATGAGCATTGCAGTTTAAATACTTAAACATTATGTCTCTTGTTGCGTGTTGAAAACTTCATGTTATGACTTTTGAGATCTTAAAAGTATTAGTTACACAATCATAAATTTGAGAGTGCACAGTCTAACGTCGACAAAATCTTTTTTTGAAGCACAGTTTTTTTAATTCCTTCCGAGACCCTCGCAATTAACCTTTACACCTTCAGTTTGAGGGTAAGTGTTAGTAAACCAGTCTAAAAATGAAAACCAAATGCAAAAAATGTTAACTAATTTTGGTAAACCGACTCAGATATGAAATACTCAAACGAAACTAGAGATTCAAGCGTCTAGACCCCATGCGAGCATTAGTTCTAAATTATGTTGCTGCGCCAAACAGTGTTAATAACTGAAAGCTTCATTTGTGGTATTTTCTGGTCATAATTACAAATTACAATTAACTTATTTTTCTTATGAATAAAGCATTATCCCTTAAACAAAAGAAAACATTCTCAAACTAAATTATGTCATCAAATGAAACAGAACCATAAACATAACATTCGGACTCGACTCCTTACGTCACGGCCAACTAATTTTATTTCAGTCACTGGAAATTACTGTTCTCACTTATTTTGAAGTCGTTTTCTGTTCCAAGGTATGCAATTAATGATAATTAGAGGATTGTAGCTATGGTTTTTTACTCAACTGTAAAGATAAAAAGGCACAAAACTTTATTGGTAAGTAGAGATACTGAACAAAAACCACCTATTAATACTGTTTTTGTTTCTAACCATAGCAAAAGATTTAAAATTTTGGGAAGAATCTTTAAATTCAAGTTTGAAACTGTTTACAGTTGAAATTTGTTAGCAAATCAAAAGCATAATTAAATTGGTGAGAATCCAAGAAAATTGATTAAAGATTATTTAACTGTTGATAATTCAAATCACATGTAAAATTTTAAAATACAAACAAAATTTGTTAATATTAGGACATTATATTTAAAGAATTGTATGATATATGGAGTCAGAGTCCACAAAACATTTGCCGACTTCTGCCGATACAAACACTCCGGCCCTGGTCGTATTATGGACAGGCATTTCTATTGACTCGTCTAGAATGCTTAGCATCGATAATAGACTCATTTCCTCCATCTACTACAGTAATTTTTTTTATACAGTCTTCATCTGAGTAACTTCCTCAATATACAGTTTGCTTTGTGATATTTGAATTGGTTTAAATATCAAATTGAATATATGTTTAAATTCCATCCTGAAATTATATATCAATTACCCTTGCTAAATTAAGATAATTCACAACTGATAGCAGCTGTATTTTTTTAAAGAACCATATTTGTAGGGCTTTCCCGCATATTCTAATTTCGTAAGCATTGTTCATTAATGCCAGATAATACTTTTGATCAGATAAAAACCATTTGTTGCTTTCACAAATTGATACGCGAGGTATCAATCATTATTATGATCAACATGTTGATTAATGAGCCACGGGGAAATTCAATTGTGCTCTCTCATATTGAGAATTTATTTAAGATTGTTTATATTGTGTTGCTAAACTTTACATTGTTACTCACTACAGAAACAAGGTCGATGACACACACCGTTCCAAACTTCATAGCTTTTCAACTAATTATCCAAAACGTTATACTACAATGGACCATTAAAGTGAATGTTTGAATGGTCTTCATTGTCTGTCAAATTAATTTAAAGTACAGAAATACACAATGAGAGAAAATGGATGCTAAACAATGCAGGAATATTTATCTATATTAAGATCAAGTTTTGACAGAGGAATCATTTATATTTGTCAGAAGTAAAATGTTTATATTAGTGTGAGAATCACAAATCACCCTACGAATTTCAATATTTCTTCAGTATTCACACTATTTATGCTTTAATTTTATAGAATTAGAAATAAATATATTTGAATAACCTCAATTATTATTTTGTTTAAAGCATTCTTTGAGTCTTTGAGCATTTCAAAAGTTTATTGTTCTGTTTTGCTTAGAAGATACTTTTCTAAATACCAATTGGTTATTGTTGGAAAGAGAAAATGCCTTTTACTTTCCTTTACGTAACACGAGGAAAATATTGGAACTGTGTCAGATTTGACCTTCCAAATCTTTTGCAAATCTTGACATTCCGAACTCCCCAAACCTGAAAAATAAATTTAAAAAATTCCCTGGATGTGTGTGTGTGTGTGTTTTGCATCTATTATTTCAGCATGAGGTAAGAATTAGGAAATGAAACTGGTATGGGAAGTTGTATCTAAGGAACATTGGTGCAGTGGGGAGAAAAGGGATCACCTGTCATATCTTGAGTGGAGCTGGAGTTGTGTGTTTATAATTACTAATTTTGAATTTTCCTTACAGAAAAATTCTTGGCAAATGAAATTTTTTCCTGAACAACTAACAAAAGGTACTATTCATTTGTTTACTAAACTCTAATGTAAATCTTAAACTAATATATAATTTTCTAATTAAAGATAATGCAGAAAGTATTTTAAGAACGTCGAGAGAGATTACTGTTCGACAATATCCCTCGTTTCTAGAACATCTTGCAAGGTTTGAATGGAATACTAATCATGTTTTTTTTAAAACGGACGAATGGAGAGCCGAATGGAATACAAAAAGCAATAAAATTGAAACGTTATGAATATTCTAGATGCTTAAATGAAACAAAACGCGTGATATCTTCAAACATTATAATCCTTTATTCTTTGGTGTACAATAAAAAAAATCCTAGCAGTAAAACAATAAATAATTTATACAGAAAAAAAGGACTATGCATTATTTTATGCATGTAGAAGACTATGTATATAAAACAAAATTCTTTGAAAATAAGATATTTTGCTGTGTAAAGATTTTTATCACTACCCGTAATCGGATTAATGGAGAGATATCTGCTTATAACACTCATCACAGATGAAATGTGTAACAGAAAGACTAGTACCGATTAACAATGGCTTTACACAACCAGCCAAAGGATATAGCATGCACATGGGGAAAGTAGTACTTATTAACATCACACGTGTTTGTAAATTTAAGAAACGTAACAATACCCCCATGACAATGATTAAAGATTAAGTATATCCAACATTTTTTTGGTAAGAAAATAAAGTCTCGCCAATAAATATTTCTTAAACTGGCGTATCATTACATATACCATTTATCATTGGAACGTGTTTACTTGGAATATTCCAATCATTTTTTAACGAAAGATTAAACATAGAATAAGAGGGATCTCCTGTAACGTCTTTTGTGATATTCAAAAAGTTAGGCAAACGTTTCTTGAGTTGTTCTCCTTTTAGCGTAGAATATGTTTCCAAAAGTATAAGCTCTTTGCATCTAGAAGTATAAACAATTACTAAATTTGTAAAATTTATTATAAATTAAGTTCAAAAGTGATGTATTCTACCTTGGATGACAGGGTTCTTTGTAAATATCCAACTGAAAATACATATCTTGCCAAAGAAAACATCGCCGCTGCTTATAAACTGTATAATGGGTATCGTCCCGTTGCGATAATATGTTCTAAGAGGAAATTTTCGTTACGGATGCATTCGTAAATATTGCAAAAACTAAACACAATTACGTACCACATAATCACGGTGAGTTAACTGTCGCTTGACTTCTATTACTTGATTGTTGACTTCGCACCGTCTTTGTGTGTGAAGGTAACTCCAATTACCTATTCGAAAATCAATTTGTTTTAGACACTGCCCACTTATTATATGTATATAAAAACACAATATTAAATGTATTTACCATTTTGTCCTCTTTTGCGTAATCTAGATTGTATACGTGGATTGGGGGAGACTAAATAATCATGGACAACATCGAAATCTTGAAACGGTGGGAAAACCTGCGAGGCAGAAGTTTAAAGTCAATTTTTACAACAAAAAAATAACTTTTACGAGAAATTATCGAACACTTCGTACTTCGTCGCTGGGTAAATTTGCAATGAGAAATTTCAATTTCAGACTGTTAGTTGCTAATCTGTCTCCAGTATCGATACCAATTCTTCTGCATACAATCTGTATTAGTATAAAATAGTATATCAAAGTCTCGAAGAGATGCTATAAATAAAAAAAAGTCCTTAAAATTTCTTAATACTTACAGCTATTGTTTTTCTTAATTTTGTATCAAAATCTGTTGTATTATCAACCACGTCAATGTAAGGATGGCCAATCCAAGCCTATAAAATTAATAAAATTGTACATTTACTTTCAAATAATATAGTGAATAGTAAATGAGTACAAATTCATCCTATTTTGAAACAGGACTATGCTTTGAAGAAACCGTAATTCAGAAACAGTTATATTTTGCTCAGAAACTCAATTACTTAGTGCTCTACACTGGAATTTGTAAAAATGTTTTCAACACAGAACATCAAATCAATTTCATGTGATAAATATATTTAAATACAAGTGGTCTGCCTTAAGAGATCTCTCTGACATAAAATGTGGCTTTCAGATAGATTCTCTACCATTTAATAATTGTTATATGTAAAGCATTTCTATTTGCAAATATTTTATTAAAAGAAAAATATATTATTAATTGATCAAAACTTATCACAAATTAAAAACATTACAGACACAGTTTTTACTAGCCTGCAATTTGCTGGCTCAAACACGTGAAGACCCGGACAAAATACAAAATTTTGTGCAAAATGTTAAATATCTGATGGGACAGTTAAACTGTCACCTTTCAAAAATGAAAAACAAAAACTAAACAACAACACAACAAACAGATTTAATTAATTAAATGATGTCTCTATTAGAAATTCTATCAAAAAGGTAAACATTAAAGACTGGAATTATGAAGGAGAGTTTCAAAGTTTGGATAAATACTATCCGAGTGGCATTGGGTGGACCAATCAGAAAGCGATATCAAGGAGAGAACCCTTTAAAAACTAGTGTCTCAAGGGCACGAGGGTCTTTCTCCGAGAACTAAGTTCTGAGGATTTAAACTGTAAAACATATTTCATCCTAAAACTGTTCTTTCTGCGAGATTAGTGGTTCCCAACCTTTTTTGACTTGCGTACCCCTTCGCAGGCCACTTTCCCCAAGTTTTATTTTGCATGTTGGTCAAACAGTGGCCCTTGGTCAATTATACAACACTATACGATTACATGTAAAAAAGATTTTTAATTGAAAATGATACAAATATAATAAAAATATAATTATATTTTCATTTAAAACTAAGCATCAAGTGCCGTGACATCACCAAAGGCCTCAACACAGAATCTGAATATTCTTCTAGTATATCAATTGTTATTAATTTTTTTCATATACCCCTAAACCACAAAGCACATACCCCTGGTTGGAAATTGCTGTACTAGACCAATGTCTCTCCGGATACACTCCAGACATCTAAAAAACTTAGTTCCCTGTGTTGTCTCTCTGTGGATGAATACCTTAGCCGACCTGTACTTCTCGCTTGAGCCAAAATTCCTCCAGACAAAGTGAGCCCCGGGGGCCATCAACTTATCACTGAGGGACTTATTGTTAATATAAGTCATAAGGAGACGGTCCAATGTCGTTGATATTCGGACCCTCTCCTTAGACCAATAATAAGAATTGAATCCTTTATAGACGACAATAGAAAAATTTTGTAAGCATGTTTTTTTTTTATTTAATTAAACAATCAATTTGTAAATGGTAATTCTGACTCAGTGTCCAAATCACACCCACGTGACCTTTTCGACCCCCCGTCCAACCCGACCATCATACGTCAGAAAACTTCACAAACAACAGAGGGAAAGTATGCTGATAAAAAATTAAAAAACTTGGGGGGTTCTTTTTGACTGAACTCTGAATTTTGAAACATCAAGAAAAAAAATTCAGGAGTTTTTTTTGTATGTATGGATGTTTCTGTTTGTAGGGGGCACAATTTTGTTTGCCCACTTTAGAGCTTATCCTCAAAATTTGCCATTTTATATTAATTATATAAAAAGATTAAAAGTTTTTTAATAAAATATAACAGATGGTGCCACGTGCAGTTTTAAATGTTGTTGCCAGGAAAGTTACGCAACTTTTTTCCAGATTTTTAAAAATAATTTACATGTAAATAGAGGAAAATTGTGGGTTATCTGACATCAAAAACTATTACCCAAATAAAATGAAACATGATATATTTCCATTTACTCGAAGAAAAACAGGATTTCTAAATGCGCTGCTTTTCTGGCAACAATCAGAATGACGAGTGTATTTTATTTAAAATGTTTGCTACCTCATCTACAAGTAAAGTGATCTGTACAAATTCTTGACTCGGTTGTATAATCTCTGGCTTAGGTAATTTTATATTTGTGAAAAATATGACACTCTCATATTTGAAGTAATAAAAATATTTTAAGACAATAACGACAGAAAATTCTAAGTATTATTATTTAGTATTGACCTCAATTTTATTTGAAAATATAAACTGTATTTACAAATCAATTAGAAAATTCTATTCAAGTGCGGAAATGCATGCAAGGTTTATGAAATTTTTTAAATTTTAGATAAGTATAAATGAAGGTACAGACATAAAATAGGAATTATTATTATTATAAAATTTAATAAAAAACTGTAGTAAATTAATGAAAGAATGTTAGGTAACAATTTAAAATTTTTCTTATGTGGAATATTCAAATTACAAGTTCTTTTGTAAATCAAATCAATTACACACGAAACCAAACCCAATATATGTTAATAATCAAATGATACAACTGAATTCTTATTGGTCTAAAATAGTTTTTAATAATTAATTATTAAGATACCAAGTAATTTGGTTTATAGATAGGCAGTTAGCTGCTATCTTGTGTTGAACTTATTTAGAAAATTTTGGAAGAAAAGCCATTAAATCGAATGATAAGAATCCTGCCGTATCATTCGATTACAAAACATAGGTGTAAAAGTTATATAGGTTAAAGTTTACCTAGAGAACCCTAACGGCCGCACTTCCAGAATCGCGATAGCATTTACGATTAGAAATGCAAATTTTTAATTTTATTGGGCCTTAGGACGCACGTTCTAACCTAACCTATTCTAATAAATTACCAAATTATTGGTAATTTATTAGGGAATAGAATAGCTTAGGTTTTAGGCTATAACATGTTCCCTGATTCCAGCAAACAGAAGAAAAGAATAATTTGGTAATTTATTAGAATAGGTTAGGTTAGAACGTGCGTCCTTGGGCCCAATAAAATTAAAAATTTGCATTTCTAATCGTAAATGCTATCGCAATTCCGGAAGTGCGGCCATTAGGGTGTTCCCTAGGTAAACTTTAACAGTTATATAACTGTACTATTACATTTATGATCGAAATTATGTTTAAATAGAGTATGAGACAAGTTAAGCTTTAAACAAATAACTTCTTTGGTTATAATTTGAATAACTTCGAGGAAAATCTAAAATTAATAGTACTATTTAAAATTTTTGTCAAACGTTCATCCCAAATGTATTATTTTTTTTTCCCAATTTGTTATTTTATAAAATGTATTTACATTTATACTTATTTAAAATTTTAAAAATATATTTTATGAGTCTACACCACCTACGTTTTCCTACTTTCAGGAAAACTGTATTTAGCCCGACGTAAAGAGTAAATATTCTTTGGTAGAATATTCTAACACCTCTGGCTAGACACGTGGTTTATAAATTAACATTTAAACTGTAGCAATTATTTATTTGAGATTTGTTTCACTTTCGTAACGGCTCCTCACTTCATTTGTAGTCATCTATAAATGTTGTTTTTCCAGGTCTTATCGTACAAACACTGTATGTAACAATTTTAGTTTTATTTTCTATGTATTAGTTCTGATATTACTAGATTTTTTAAAAATGTAAATAAAGCAAAAATTTGAAAAATACTTAAATCTGTACAATTTAAACCTTGTTTTTAATAAAAATTTTTTTAAATTAATAAAATGTATAAGTGTTTTAGAAGTATCTCTGTATAAACTGTAGTTTGTAATATATAATATTAGAGTTAAAGTATTTAGTAAAAACCTTGTCTAGATTATCAACCCATTTTGACAGATTTCATTCTCTATACTTTAAAGATGGTAAGCTTAAATGTAGAAGAATCCATAAAAAAAAAAAGCAATATCTCAGCAATATACGAAAACTGCTAATGAATCAATAAAGTCAACAGAGACAGGTAAGTGTCCAACTAGCTATAAAAATAAAATCTCTCTTTCAAGGACAATGGATATTTATAACTACCTAATGTTAGCTGATGACTGACCTTGAAACTTGATTGCCGTTTCTTCTAGTCAATCAAAATATTCAACATACAATCCTACATTTTATACGAAAGATAGATAATATTCTGTATACTGCATATCATTTAATTATAATTATATGGCTTTAAATATTGAACAAATGTAGAAAATTTATATTGTATGTTTTATTTTTTAAATTTAAAGCATTTTAATATCAATTGATTCAAACGTGTAATTCTTAAAAATTCAATAATCTCGTATATGATTAATGCGTGTTCCCCGCGCAGTAAAAAAATGGAAAAGTAATCAATTTTTACTTTATAAATATCAAAAAATTTCTTATAAAATATTCAACTTACTTCAGCGGCTCTTCTGTCTCTTTCTCTAGCAAGTTCAAGTCCTTCTGTTCTGCACTGATTATCTTCTAAGGTATAAAATTCTTCGGCGCCATTCGCGCAAGATACCTAACGAAATTTATATTACTCGTGTAAAACTTTTTATTTAATTTATAAAAAAATCAAAATAAAAATTAAAAAGAACTATTAATCTGAAAACTTAAGCAAGCTTTAAGTATATTAAAAGTTCATTAATTGCTTTTGTATAATAGTTATAACAGAAATGCACTGCTGATTAGCACAATTATTATAAGTAGACAGACGATAAATATTACTGTGTTCATACGTTTATAATACTTTGTCTTAGGGATATATTGACTTTTTAGTGTATTCAACAACAAAAAAACCCAAGTAATATTGTCAATTTACAACAAGAATTTCAAAATAACTCAGATTTTTTCAAAGGTAAAAATCTACCAAGTGAATGATGTGATTGTAGCGATTATCCCTCATCTCCACAGGATTCCAACCATAGGTTTTCAATATCTTCTCCCAAGATTCCTTGCTAATAACTGTAAAAACATTTCATGAGTTAATTCATTTATAAAGCTTAGACAATTTATAGCTATCTTAAGCTGCATTTTGTGGCATAAATCAGATAGAAATGAAACATGCTCACATTCTTTAGTAAACAATAATAATTTTTGGTAGACTTACGCTCAAATCAAGTGTGTTTTATGTTGCTCTTTGTTTTACGGGTAAAGCATGGTGACAAGTAAGAAGAGTAAATTTTCGTCGGTAGAGCCAGCAACCTGAGAGTTGCCGAAGAGTTTAACAGGCTACATCCAGATGGAGCCTATTAAAATCCTCAGTAATGCCTCATACACCGCAAATCTACCATCAAAATAAATTAAATTCATTCATCCTTACTTGGCACCATGCTTTACCTGTAAAAGAGTAATGATGATGTTATACAAAATCTTCAAAATGTGCATACAAATCTTAACTTTCAGTAAAATTAGATCAATAACGGTACTTATAAATTTATAAAAAACCTTACCATATTCTGTATTATTATTTCATACAATTATTATTAAACAAGATGATATTGAATTAAACATTAGGGAAAATCCATAATTTAAGAATTGACGTAAGAAAAATTTAACAGCTACACTTATGCTGCTGCATACATAAAAGGTGTACATAAAATTCTATATAATGTCTATAGTTATCTATATTATTACTCACACTAAGAATGGATCAGATATTAAATCTATTATTTGCAAAATCAGATAAAATTTGTTCCATTAATAAACTTGAAATATCTCAAGGATCATCATATTAACAAATAAATTATATTCCATATTTGTGATAAGCAATAAATTGATTCTGTCAGTTAAATCGTCAGAAGAGAACTTATTAAAGTCTACAAATAATCAAATTTATGCTATACTTTACATTTACATCAGTATACAAACTTCGATTATTTTTAAAACAGCCATTAAATGTACTAGTAAATGACTGTACATTATTCACCTAAGAATCTAATTAGAAGCTTACCGAACAATAGTTACAGTAAGACTATTGTGCACTATCTGAATATTACATCCCAATTGGATCGACCGTTTGATAACCTTTTAATATCCTCAAACAATTATGGAATAGTGTAAATAATAAATAAAGATTTGTCCCCCACGACAAAAATTATTATTTCAAAGACTGTGTGCATGTTTCATTTTGAGTGAATTACTGTTATTTAGAAGGATTACAATACAGCAAAAATATCTTAAGCTGAAATGCTAAAATTTCTGTCATACGCATTCATTTTGTTAAGACAAATGCAAGAAGCAGATACGTTAAAACTAAGATTCTCGTTACGGAATCCTTACAGGCAGAAGCGTCCATCGTTCCTCTGTCGCAGATGACGAGCGTGTTCCTGTCGGAAGATTCGGCCAGTGCGAAATAAGTCTCTTCCATCGCCATCATAGTTTTTAGCAAATTTTCTTGAAACTTCTCCGCTAAAATTTCGTTATAAAAATGGACATTAGAATTATTACGTGTACGTCTCGTAAGAATTTCGATATTAACTTAAAGAAATTTCTTAAGACGAGTCTTTTGTACGGTAGGATTAGTAACGTGACTTATCTAAAATTTAACGACAACAAATCGATTAGCTTAACTTAAATTACAAGAAAAGTTGTTTTATACGAATTCCAATTAATGCTGTTATTAAATAAAAAACTCTTAATATTTAAAAATGAAAAGAAAAATTAATTTTCCTTTTCAATCTTTTCAGAAAAAGTTTTTACTCAAGAACCTACAAGTAATATTTAAATATTTTTCAAGATTGGCAGAGTGGAAATCACCAACTGGAAGTACACAAACAACTTTTTTAAATTTTATTATTTTGAAAAAATATTAAAAAGGTCGTTACGAAAGCTAAACTACCTTGACTTTCGGATAGATCGAGGAATCTGACGCCCCCTCTAAATAAATAAATAAATAAATTCATTTTAAGTTAATTGAACTGGAATAAAAGTAAATAATACACACATTTCAATTATTTTTTCAACTTTTAATGTTTTAGATTTCATATAAAAAAAAAAAAAAAAAAGAAAGAGCTTTTGAAATTTATATTTGATAATATTTTATCATCCCAATATTTTAAAAGTAAAATAAAATAATCATGTAATGTGTTATTTTGAAAATCTCTTATTACGTTAATATCTACGTACGGGTATTTCGTACTTTTACGGAAATACCGCTTAATATTATAGACTTATCGTAAGCGTTAGGATTAAAATTTTGTCGAAAAACAAGATAATAAACTTTAATTTATTCCAAGAACAAACTGGGAAAAAATATCTATTCTTATATACATTATGAAATAGTGACTAGACACCTTTACCCTAAAAGTATCGTAGCAGCTTCTGGTACCCGGTATACCTAAGATGAAGGAAAAAGATCTTATAGAATCAAAACTCTTGAAAACATCTAGATAGGAATGTTTACATTATTTGTTAAGATAAATAGTCAGAAATTATTCCGAATAATATCGATCCTTTACGAAGTAATACATGGATCTATTACACCGTTTAAAGAATTTAAAATAAACATTTTCTGCTTCTTATCTGAAAATACATCGTACAAAAGGTTCGAGCGTATGAGGCAACGACGACCCAGAAAACGAATTATCCTTACAAACAGGTTCCTCTACCTTGTAAAATGATCGGAAGTGTCAATTTACACTCTTAGAGGGAAGGCAAAGCCAAATCAGAAATGAATGATTTTGTACTGTAAAAGATATTTATTTGTCCTTCCTGAAAATTAAGTTCGTGCGGGTTACCGCCTTTCACACTCGAACCCTTTGTATATAAAGAAAATATTCAATAAATTAAAATATATACAAAATTTTTATCTTTAACAAGCACAATCATACTGGGATGAATACAATCAACAAATCATAATACTTAGTAAATTAGAAAAATGTTTTTTAAATTAAAAGACTATTCATACAACAACAAATGATGAAAAAATAAAACACTAATTAAATCAAAAGCTCATATTCTCAATTTTAATTAAAAAAGATACTATAAAAGTTTAATATAGTTCAAGTACAGAATGTCGTTTTTTTTGTTCTATTTCAATTTAATTCGATTTTTTTTCAATTGTAGCCTAAAAATTAAGTTATTTTTAACTCTAAAAATCAATTATCCGATGATGAAAACCCCGACCTGTATAATTGATTGTATGATTTAAAAAAAAAAAAAATGGTTTAAATACACACACAAACCATAGTTTTTAAGTTACAATAATTCACATAAAAATATGCGTGTTAATACTTTCTTTTACTAACCACGCAATAAAGAAATTTTTTATTTTGTATAGGAATGAAGCTAATTGTTAATTACTTTGCAAATCGAAAGCAATATAAATAAAGGCATTATTGTATAGGAACAATAAAGAATAATAGTGTTGAATAGAAAATTTCATTACACACAAAGGTTCAGTCTTACATAAAATCTCACTAACCTCAAAAATTAGTCCAGTAATAGTCGAAATTATCACCTTTCTAATGTTTTCTACCAACTCCTAAGATCTTCGTCGTCAGGAAATTCAAATAACGAAACGTTCGTCAAATCTACGAACGGAAGAATTTACTTTCTAATTGAATACATTTTTAAATCTGCTGTCGTGCACACATTACGCAATGCACGGATAGGCAGCTCTATCTTACCAAATGGATAAAAGATCCTTCTCCCTCAGATCTAACAACAGAGCTTACCCGCAAAGTAGGGTGTTCCAACAGATAGCCCAATTTACAAATTAGAATGTTCCAAACTACCCGAGTTCTCGAACGGGATAATTATTTACTCCACATATGTCGATGACGTTTTCATTCCGTATCATAGTAAATCATATATTGAAAATCTTTAGAAGGCCGTGAGACCAATAGCAAACAAGTACCGCGACGGAAAGTTAAAAAGAACCTTGAAGAGAGAGTTCAACCCCCTGACCGGGGCTCTGTCCCAGAGTGGGTGAAAGGCCCTTAGCTGCCGCGGTCGCTTCGGGATTCGACCTCTCTAGAGTCAGGTTGTTTGAAAGTGCAGCCCTAAGCAGGTGGTAAACTCCACCTAAAACTAAATACGGCCGTGAGACCGATAGCAAACAAGACTGATTTAGACAGAAATCTGAACCACCCCGTTTTGCATTCTGGCAGTTTTACGCAATCCATTCGACTTTGAGATCTTGGCATTCGTGGCTCTCTTAAGATATGCAATCTCACGTCACCAAAGCTCAACAAAGACCCGTCAAGAATGAAATAAAATAAAATACTAACGAGGTTTTATACAATTTACCTTTCATTACTAAGAATTTCAGATTTTTTAAAAATATATTAAAGTTTACTCAAATTCAAATTTCTTTTATTATTAATATTTTACGACCATTAAATTCTTTTCCGTCATAATTTAAATTTAAGATATGAGCTTTTGAAAATAAGATATTTATATTAATCCAAACAATTCTTCTATTTAATAAATATTGAATTTCACACCAATCATTAAAATAACTATATAATTATTATATTCTGATAACAATTTTAATTAAGATAATTACTCTAATAAAAATCTGAAATATTAAAAATTAAAAAAAAATAAAAAACGAATAAATTTAAAAATCAAATATTTACTAATTTAAATAAAACAAGAGAAAAATATTCCTGTGAATGATGTAATAAACAATAAATACCTCACAAGTTTGGCTAATACACTGAAGAAAGTATTAGTAAGTTTTAATTTTTACAAAACATTCACCATACCTTCCATCCAAGATTTTCAAAAAAAGTACATAATCTAGCTTGACCTGTTGTCTTTCCGCTACATGGCCCTTAAATATAATAAAAAGATATTAATAATAATAATAATAAGTAATCGACAAAATAAAGTTAATTTTATGCAATTTTTCAAAACGGATTACAATAATCTTGCATTAGAATGCTTTTGTAACTACCTTTTTATCCTTAAATTAAGATTCATTAAAGAATCTCTTACTTTTGATTTGTATCACAGACAAAATAGTTCTCTGATATAAAAAAAAAGTCAGGAAGAAGAAGAAAACTCAAATTTAATGTAATAAATCAAAAATATATACTGTTTTAATACTATTAATAAAGCAGGATATATTTTAAGATGCAAGTAAGTCTATCTTTGAAAAAAATTAGTTCTTAGAATGCAGTGGGTGAACGGTTAACGAACATAATCCGTTCCAAGACTTTGTTCGCTATCCGAATTGTTCGTTAACCAATTATCGATTTACCTTAGGTTTTTATGGAAATTTGATTAATTCGTTGTGGAAACTCCAAAAAATAAAAAAATATATACTTTGTTTATTTATAGGTAATAATAGAAATACATATAAACACAGTCTTGCATTTTTATTAGTCATGTTTTTTCCATTTGTGGGGATTAAAGAATCTGTCTAACGTCGATTGCTTTTCTCTCTTCTGGATTTTTCAAAGTAATTAATAGCATTGTAATTGTAGACATCCCCGAGCCTATTAACCTCAACCTGGTTTGGATGCCATACTAAGACCATTGTTCTGACATCCTCCCACTTCTTCAAAAGATCTTTAATAGCGGATATCGGCATTAATCCTCTTTTTCAGAAGAAACATATCTTGCCGAGTTTCTTGGTGTTCTTCTGTCGTCAGATCAGTTGCAGGTTCCATTATGAGCTCTTCAATGTTCTTTATTTCTCAGATGTGATTTTTGTTACTCCTTAAGCTGCTTGAGTTTTCTTGATTATACTGTATCTTTCTTAGATAAGATTGAACTGCAGCCTAGACTATTCAAGCCATGCTGCCCAGCAACATCAGACATCTGCCCACTCTTTACCTTTGCTATTATACTCTCACCTTTCAAAAATAAAAACCCACACAAAACTTAAAAGTGCCCACCTGAATACTATAAAAGAATTGTTTCTGTCAGAAAAATAAAAGGGAAATTACAAGAGTTTCAAAGTTCGGAGGAATACTATCCGATCAGTATATACCGGGTTGACCGCTGATGTTGACGTCTGCGCTCCGAAAAGTTTTGAATTGTTGCCAGAGGACAAGGTAAGACCAATCAGTATTCATTATTTTACATCACTTCTTCTTGCATTTGTTCTGTGGTGTTCGTAATCCAAACATAAAAATCTTTTGCGAAACTGTTTGTTATCCGATTTGTTCATTAACCGATCACCCACAGTACAAATTTAAAGAATTTGTTCTGTATTCTAATTCCCATCAATATTCAAAAGATGTTATCTTTCTGAAAGAAAACAGGCATGTTACCCAGTAAGGTGGCTTCAATATGGGTGGATAAGTAAACCGACGACAATTTGCTTCAGAAGAAACAGGCTACGTCATTGGCTTGTTTATTTAACTGTATTATCGGGCGGCATGGCTCCGACAGAGGGTGCAAATGGAGATCTGTTGGAAAAATCATTTTAATGCTCTCGTTTAGGATTTTTTTCAACAGAGTATGACAATGATAGAACTACTTTCAGAAAGATAACATCTTTCAAATATTGATGGGAGTTGGAATACAGTTTTAAATTTTTAAATTTATATTCTAAAAACCAGTTTTCTCCTGAAAATTTTTTTGGATCCTTTCGTGGAAATTAAGTCCTTGAGAAAAGGTTTAATTTCCTTGAAAGTGTTTGGAAAGATTTTTATTTTCGTTTGTTTATTAACTACAAATCAAACAAATAGTTTTTGGACTTATTAAATGATTAAAAGTAAATATTTAATTACTGTTTATTCATTAATTGCATATCCAATTTCGTCATTGGCTATTTGAAGCAGAAACAATAAAACTGGACGTGCAATTAATAAAAAGACGTAGTTCTATTTAATAATTTACGTAGAATATATTTTTCCAATTCTTCAGGTACTTAATAGTAATTACTTAGTAAACCAGATGAAGCTTCTGCTTCCATATAGTAAGTGGGAATTGCAGGTTCGAATCCCACTTCTGGGATGATTCTTTTCTTCCAGAAATTTCTAAATTAAATGTATCATAATTAACACGAGATGGCAGCTTAACTGCCTACGTCTAGTCGAATTAATTAATTATTAACTTAACCGAAAGTAACCCGATAATTTCAGTTCATTCGGTTTGACTAAAATTAGGTTACGAGTCGTTCGTGTTATTTACCATTTTTTCGTCCGAAAATCGTTAGCAAAATAAAATCAATTTAGTAATACTGTAATAATTTTTTAAAAAGACACTTAAAATGACAAAATAATAGCCCAAATTAATATATATTTTTTTAAATTCAATGAAATCAGAGACTCGACTTTATATAACAATTAGCTACGTAGCGTGTTGTTATTGGATTCATAATTTATGACAATTACCTGAACGTAACATAATACATGATGATGTCCTTGGTATAGAATTACTATTATATGCCATTTATTACAGACGTATATAAAATTTATAGTAAAATAATTTAACGTTTCGCAGCATATTTAAAATATAAAATTTGTAAGAAACGTTTCTTGTAAATTTATAGAAGTGGAATGTACGCTACTTATACAGATTAGTTAATGTTTGTAAAAGACTGTAATTTACTTAAAAATAAAAAGTACACAGTCTTCATTAAGACAAGTCAGGATTTTCTTCAATCGATGTAAAAATATTACAATATATGAAAGCTTATAAATTCAAATGATGATGCTGGAATCGAGATGGCGATTCAATCTCTTACCTTCACTTCAAATTACTTTATTTAGGTAGCCGAGTTACGTTCCAATGAATCTAGATTTACCATTCGACTAATTTATAACTTGGTCTACTGTTTTATAAATGCCATAAAGTATTATGATTTCTACCATCATTAAAGACTATTATATGTTTTACAGGAACTTCTTGTATCTTTCAAGGTTTTAGTTTCAACAGACATTATAATATGTTGTCTATGATTGTTACCAGGAGTTTATAATTTAGTCTTTGATTACTATCATATTTTACCTAAATTGCAGTAAGAATAAAAAAAAACAATGTCTAACTGCTACTGGAATGAAACAGAGAATCGCATTAAATCTAATACATCCTTTAAATTTTAGATACAAAGTTTATGCTTTACATTAAAAACCTTGCATAAACTTGATATTTTTGGGATTAAAAATAAATTTTTCAAGCGCTCGAACGTTAAAATATACATAAAACAAATTCAGTCTACAGAAAAATATTTTACGAATTTTTTTCTAATTTCTTAACAAGCTTCTAAAGTTTTTACTTTTATTAATTCATAAGTTTTCATATAAAAATAATTAATTTAAGATTAAAAAGACAGGTTATTATTCAATTTTTTCAATAGAAACAATGAAAAACAATATTACGGATAAGTTCTTAAAATGTGTCATTCAGATAACATTTAATCTGAAAAAAATATATATATATACTCTGTATTATTATCTGTATAATATTTGATAGCTGTGTCCTTATCTTTCTGATAATACAGTAGTTTCAAGTCAAAACAGTAGCTAGCATGTATCTTGTTTATTTTAAAATGATTACAATAAATTTGACAGATGATTATTCATGAAATAGTCTAAATATCTGCGTTTTTTAATTCTCTCTCTCTCATTACGTTTATGACAATAGTAAACACACATACTAAAAGCTTCTGAAACTTTACAGGCTAATTTGTCACGTAGAAGTTCTTTAATCTAGCATTTGTGAGACTAGGGTAATTCTGTAATATTTGAAACTGCCAGTTTATTAGGCTTTTTGTATTTTCAAAAATTCAATAAGTTATATGTGATCCAAATATTGCGGACACTGCTATATACTTCCAATTTGTTTGCTCAAAGCCCAGCTTAAAGACGATATAATGCACGACTATAAATGTTACGATTGGTATAAAGACATTATAAAACAAACACATTATCGCACAAAATCAACATTCACAGTGATTCATGTGCATAAAATATTATATTATAGAAGTGCAGTGTATACGTACGATTAACAAAAGGTAGGTGCATGCAAAACACTCGAATTATCGGCAATCCAGATTACTGTGCATTCTGGATCGCCGGGTGCTAATTAGTAAACTCGTATTGTACCTATAAGGATATCAATGAAAATACTCGAAAATAAAAGTAATAATTACAGTAATGATAGGCGTAGCAGCAATACGAACATTTACTCAACGGGTTAAATATTACATAATATATTTTTAAATAAAAGAGAATTACAGGTGCATTTTAACTATACAAAGAAGAAAAAAAAAACAACCTTATTTTAAGCAATGAAATAATCTAGCTAATTGTTTTATCATCCAAATTCTATCTTAAAGTATGACTAGTGCATTAAGTCGTACTTTATTCAAGACGTTTTATATTTTTAATTTAGAAACGATAAGATCATTTCGTCAAATTTCGAAAATATATTCTAAATAATGGACTATTTTCGACGCCGGATATAAAAAGAGTAACAACGTAAGTTCAATTTAAAAACAGAAATTTAGTTCTATTACAGCCAACTCAGTAATAAAGTAAAATTACAGGACTAATTTAAACAATAGTTTCTGATCCTTTTTTCAAAGCTGGCATCCTAACCAGTTTACTTTAGTGTGCATGACACACTCGATACCTAATTATTTAAATTAATTGCTGGGTATCAGAAAATCTTGCAACATGCCTATAAGCTCGCTGCAAAGTTTGCTGTTGTAAAATCCAGGTTGAAAACTGTTCATTTGTTTACTTATTTGGCTAATGAAAATAATTTATGAGAACAAAAGTCATTTTATAAGCAATATTTTTGTTGCCATATTCACTGCAGATGTATTATATATATAGACAAGTTTATAAAAAATAAAATTAATTTGTTTATCAGTAAAAAAGTCTATTAGTTTATTTAATTTATCAGCAATAATTCTTTAATTCTCAGTTAAAAAGAACAATTTAATAGTAAAAGGGTCTATAAATAACAGTAAGGAACATGCAAATACTGAATTGCATAATTAATAATGAAATATTTTTCTCCCTACAAACACTTATTTTTATGATAATTCTGGCAGTGACTAAATTAAAATTTAATCATCACCAGAATTAGTTCCTAATAATTCTTTAATAAGGACAAAATACTATAACTATGACCGATGAACGAAAATTAAATTATGATGATTTCATTTATATCTTACACACATCCTTTAAAATTGATAACGAATGATTAAATATTCGAAAGAATTGTATAATGTTATATTTAACAACAATACATCACAAAAATAAACTTTTAAATCCTTTATTCCTTATTCAACAGTCTAACCCAGGGGTCTCATACTTAAACACAGCAAAGTGCCAGTCAAATTCATGTATATCAGATGCAGGCCATATTCAATATTACTCGGTAAACCAAAACATAATGTAATTTAAAAAACACACTAACAAAAGCCCTTTTGTTGCAAAGCCTTTACGACTTACGTAAACAGTTAGATGTTTGAATTTTTTCTGTTTTAATCCCTGCAAGATGTTAAACATTTATTTCCAGAGAAGAAATCATCAAGGCCGCAGGCTGGATACAAAGCCTTAACAGGCTGCGAGTTTGTGACACTGGTCTAATCTAATGATAGTTGATCAGCTACTTTCCAGAAAATGAAAACTCTTTTAACAAAATCTACGGAGAAAAATGATGAACTAATTCAAGAAGTTGACCACGATCAGAGTCCAAAGTTAACAGCATGAATTATGATTTAGAATTTACTTGCTGTCGTGCCAAAAAATTCCACTTTATTCAAGTAACATCGTGTAACTGGAACCCATAAAACATCTTACAATAGTGCTTTATATAGCAAATAGTTATATTCTAAGATTTAATTTCCATTAAGTAGGTTTGTTTTGTAGACGTTACATCTTACTTTTAATATAGCGACAGTTCACCTTTTCCAACCGTCAAGTGCCATGGTGCAGTGGTTATCATCTCTGTCTATAAATCGGAAGGTCTCTGGTTCAATGGTAAATTAGTCTTTTTTATGTTCTTTCTCAAAGTTTCGAGAACGCACGTTAATTCATTATCATTTGCATATTTCGAGAACATTCCCTCGCACTATAAAACCGCGAGTTATCACGTTAAGGATCAGTTTATCTTGTACAATGTACTGAAGAGTTAGTATGTTCTGTAGGTTAATAAACATCCCTTTGTGTTTACCAATGACTTGTTACCGTTGTTCACTTTTAATCTACGTAACAATATGTACACATATATTCATACTCCGTAACAATAAAGACTTATTTTATTACAAATCAATATTTTCGAAACAGCTCGATAAGTCGTACACTTTTCAAACATATTTTATATTCTAGTATGTAAATAAACATTTTTAATAATTTAAATTATAGATATCAAACATACTTTATTCCTTTATTACATTAAAAAATATAAATTGAAATTTTAAAGCTATCGAAATAGAAAAACCATACTTTATTTCAAACGTTTACATAAAATTAAAACTAATTCAAATTCAAATTCTTAAGCAGTCAGACTTGAATGGTTCTTAAATTATTCTTTTTTTGTCCTTAATTACAACAGTAATTTCTTTTAAGTTATATAATTTAATGTTTTTATTTTTAAATTTTATCATTTTGTAACTTACAATTTGACAGATTTATATTTTGAAACAATTATGAAAGATTTTTTTTCCTTCTATTAAAACTGCTTTTGCAATAGTTAACATATACGTTATTTAATTATTAAGTTTTCTTCGTATCGAAAATATAAATTTAAATACTAAAAAGAAAAATAATCATTTAACTAACATAAAAATCATGTATTTTCTTTAACAAATACGGTTAATGTTACCTAATGGTTCCAAGATGGCGGCTCATCTGATTCCAGCAAGAAAACAGTGGGGACGCACGTTCTAACCTAACCTATTCTAATAATTTTGTTGGTAATAATTATGGTAATTTATTAGAATAGGTTAGGTTAGGTTAGAACGTGCGTCCTCACTATTTCCCTTCTTCTATTTGCTGGAATCGGAGACGAGCCGCCATCTTGGAACCATAGGTAACATTAACCACAAATACTTTATATTTAATTCTGAGATCTCAAAATATTCGTATTTTTAAATATAACTACGTAACGGCAATTATAAACCTATACTTCTCTACTGTTTTTAAAAATGATTGCTCATCATCACATGCTTGCTTAATTTATTCTTGAGAATATTTTCCAATAGAATATGAAGTTAACAAATTTTGCCGACTGTTTAAATAATGTTTCTTTCATTTAAGTCATAAATACGAACAAGACTAGATAAAATCTAAATAAAACAGTAAAAGAAAGTTTCTAATTCTTATTTAATACAAATATATACTTACGAACGCAACTGAAATTACTGTAGATGCACCGGAACACCTACGCTTACATATACAATTTTACTTTTCAGTTTAGTTTATAAATATAGATGCAATGATGTACTATGAATACAATAGCAATAGAAGTTTGTGATGTAATGAAATAAAAGTACTATTAACCACAAACTCTAGTGTCAAATTTTATTGATATATTTGTTTATAAACGCACAGAGAATGTGCTATCTTATACCTAAATTTATCATCAGAAATATAGAAAGTGATATATATTTCTGGAATTAAATGAATGCAAAAATAATTTTTTTTCTCTTAATAAAGTAATCAATTAATAAATTATATAAAATTCTCTTAACGAGAAAAAGAATAGGACCGTTTGGAATAATTTTAATAAATGCATTCTTTACGACAGTCGAATATAAATGGCAGGATTTTATACTTCATCTTTCGCTCCAAACAAATCTAATTTAATTGTAATAAATGCCAACGATCTACCGTATTATCGGGCTACGATAAGGATAATTTAATTAAAAATCGGGTTTACGAATTTATCGTTTACGTACGTAACGATATAATTTGTATCGACAAATTAATCTTCAAACCGAATTATTTCATCATACGTCGGTTAGAGAATAAAATCTTTGTACGTTGAATAAAGTAGCAACAACATAAAAAATTATATATTAAATATAACCTTTTATTGTTACGAAAACAGCAAGAATTATTTCGTATCTTCAGTTAATAAATAAGTAAAAATTATCGACCCAAAAAGTTAATAGTCTTGCACTTTATAGTTTTCATCAATTTTTAACTCAAGGACACTTTGCCAATACTTTCCGCCATCCGAGCGACTTTCTAGTGTTACTTAATACGTCAATTATGTGAAATTCCTGAAGTTTACCGATTAAATTTGTTCCTATTATTACAATAAAACTGGTGATGGCTCCTTTAAAATCCTCAAACTGTTACTTAGTACTTGCCCTTACGACCAATCGGTAACACATGCCGAATTGGCAATTCTTTATTGGAAGCGAATAAGGAGCCAGAATTACTGTTTTGTTCCCTTATAAAGTATCATAAATCGAACAGAAATAATCACCTCGTTTACATAGCTAATGAGTAATTTCGAAAGTACGGTAAAACCTGTGTAAAACGGAATCCGAATAAAACGGAAACCTGCGTAAATGGATGAAATTATTCGAAATGAAACGATTTTCTACGTTAAAAAAAAACCCGTTCGAAACGAAAACCGAAAGAAAAACCGCGAGATTCCGCTTTACACAGGTTTTTACTGTGTATTGGCGAGTTTCCGTTTTAAACAGTTTTTCGTTTTTACGTAGAAAACCCGGCTCCGTCTAGAATATTTGTTCGTGTGGACAGTTTCCGTTTAATTCGGGTTCCGCTTTACACAGGTTTTACAGAATTTTTCCGTTTTGGCAGATTTCCGTATCGAATAATTTTTTTTTTCCTTTCTTTATTACGTAGAAAACCGCTCCGTTTCGAAGAATTCTTCCGCTTAGGCAAGTTTCCGCTTTAGACAGGTTTACGTCTTCTTAACTCTGTTCTCGGCTTTATACAGAGAAATATTGGAAATAATGAAATTAAATAAGTCTTACCCCCAGTCAGGACGAGTTTGTATACAATTCGTTCTTTCTTCTCGAAATCTTGAGTCATTTTACTCATTTAGAAGGTTTAAATGATTGATATATCGAGATAATGATCTACCGGCTTTTATTATCTACCACAATCACAACGTGCTACCATGGCATCTAATTGCAAGTCGAGCAGCAAAAAAGAACTGCCACCTATCGTCGATTTCTCATACTGAAAATTCTTCCAAAAATCCGCCCAATATTGAAAAAAGAAAGAAATATTTAAAAATTTTTAAAAATTCCTTTAAATTTTTTAATATTTTTAATAAATAAATAATTAATTTTTTGTTAAAATAAGGAGTGAAAAGTTTAATTTTCGGGCTTTTCCGTTTTGGTTAATGTGACGGACCTTATTATGGAAAGACGATAACGATCCATTCGGCCATATTGTTGTTAGAACTAGATATTTTCTAGGAAGACGAAGCTGCGGAGTAAGAAAATAAAATTGTGCGGGAAAGGGTTTAAAACTGATCTAAATTTAAAATTAAGCGGAAAAAAGAAATTGTCGGAAATTGACGGCAATCGGAAACTCGATTCACACGTAACGCGCGACCGGCTTACAACCGGCAACCGGACCATAGACTTGACATGGCGAACTTCGAATATCTTGGCCCTAGATCGAATTTCAGAACTGTAGCTTCGTCACGAGTAATATATATTATGAATCTTTCATTCGTTCACGCTACAGAATATCTTTGTCTGACATCCCGCTTATCCTACAGTTTTGAGGATCCGAGATGGAATTCGAACAAGAAACTCTCGGGAATTTTTTATGAGCGGTCTATCTGGTTATATCGGGCCCCATCTCTCAACACTCGATTGCACCCATTGTGGGCCTGGCTAAACCAGAAATAGGTATATAAAAAAGCCTACTTAGTGTCCGTAGCATCATACGGCAGAAAGAGTTAAAAGTGAAAAAGAAATTTGTTTTTATCATTTCTAATTTAATAATACTTGATTAATTATCAATAGTAGATTATAAACTGTACATAAATTCTACATTTTTATTTTATTTATTTTAAAAATAAATATAAATAACAAGTAAGTTTACATCTGATAATGTACTAGACCCCGTTTTACGACCGTACTCTTTACAATCCTCGTTTTTGCGACTCGCGTAAATATTATAATGTACAAAGTTTATTTCTATTATTCATTTTGTGCAGTATTATATAATTATAACTATATTCTACTACTGAGGAACTGTATTTACGGGAACGTATTATCAATTTATCACGTTAAACTTAAGAAAAATACACGATTCGCTTTACGACGGATCGTAAAGCAGCCGCTACTGTACTTAAATTATCTTATTAATAAATATAAAATACTTAAAAATAGATTATTTTATTTTAAAATCGGAAATTTTTTCAAATTTTCATTCAGAAAAAGTACGATTTTATCAGTTTAAAGTGAGTTTCATGCCAACAAAAATGCGCGTTAAGCACTTTCTTTGTTTCTCGTTAACACTAAGTTCATTATTTATTTCGTTGTTTTTTTATTTTAGGATCTTGGCACACGCATAACCGATATTTAAGATAATTAGCAAATATAGATTTTTAAGTACTAGGAAAAAAAGAGTTTGAAAGAGAATTCTTTCAACTTTTACAGTGTTGTTGATCAGTTTTCACAGAACAATTCACAGTATCCTTTCATACACTGTTAAGTGTTTTTAAACGCATTTTTTTAATGAAAAAGCACATTTGTATGTTTTTTAGTGTTGTTATTCACTTGTATGATTAGCTTACCAATGGTCGAATGGATAAAAATATACTAATCGTGGGTTCGCACCTAATCAACGGGTTGGCCACGTGGAGTTTTCTCGAGCTTTCTTCACGTGGCCAATAACTAAATAAGGGCCAGTTTCCCATAAAAGACTGCCCTTCTCGGCAGATCGCGCGTGTATCGCTTTGCCGCATACGAATAAAATAATACCAAACCTAAATAGGACCAGTTTTCCATAGAAAATGGAAGAAACCCATCTTGGCATATAGCAGTTGCGTTGCCTTATCCAACCCATTTTATTAATTAAAACAGTATCGCATCAGGGTATGAGAGATGCAGGACCAGTCACAAATACGAACTCAAAAAGATAAAATTAGACAGGACCGCATAGGCATACCCGACCATGAATGAGAGTCTTGCATTCTTAGAGGCCTCATTTCATTGCTCATTGCACTAATTTTTGTTTCCTCGTATCTGTATCTGTATTCGGTAATAACTGTAAAGAAATTGAACTGGAGGCAATAAAAGATATTCCCGAATATGAAGAAGATTCAAATATTTGACACATATTTCGATATGGGTAAAATATGGCTCCGCGACTTCATACTATATTATGTTACGATATATCTTTATGGTGGAAATAATCTGAAACTGGCTACAAATAGCATTTAGTTTCCTTTTTTGTTTATCACTCATTTTATAATCTAGTCCTCATACTGAAATTACTGAAAATAACTCTTCTGGGTTAATGTTACTTATGGTTCCAAAATGGCGGCTCGTCTTTGATTCCAGCAAATAGAAGAAAGGAAACAGTGGGGACGCACGTTCTAACCTAACCTAACCTATTCTAATAAATTACCATAATTATTACCAACAAAATTATTAGAATAGGTTAAGTTAGGTTAGGTTAGAACGTGCGTCCCCACTGTTTCCTTTCTTCTATTTGCTGGAATCAGAGACGAGTCGCCATTTTGGAACCATAGGTAACATTAACGTTCTTGTGGAATAAAAACGGCAGAATGTATTCTGAGAAGAAATGAATAGAGCTGTTACAGGTGAAAGCACCAGATTCTTCTACGCTACCACCTTAAAGGCGATGACTTTAATTGAAAACAATTCACTTAAATTTAGTATTATATTCATGAATTCAAAAATAGCACATTGAGAAGTTATTGACACATGGTAACGCGACAAAGCAGACAGTTCATACAGTTGTAACCAAGGCTTCATCTTTAAAGTTCGAAAGACTTGTGTACATGTATACTTCGAATCCGGACGAGTCGAAAATTCTAGAAATTTTTCGGAAGGTGATCTTTTCGGGATGTGTCGGGCCTCCGTCCCACACCATATACAAAGCATTGAGATTTTGTATGTGAAACACAAAGGATCTCATTTAAAACAATTTTTGCAAAATTAAAACCTCACTTATGCAGCCTTCGTCGTTTTTTTAAAACTCTTTTCGCCCAGTCGGCACTAAAAGAATCTGTATTTTTTTTTTTTTAGCAAACCCATTATGGGTCAGCCAGGTCAAAAAAAAAACTAATGTCCAGTGCCACTGATGAGCCACAAACAAAAAGAATAGATTTCAGAAATGGCTTTGTATTTGGAAAAAATAAATATTAGTAGGACCTCTGAGAATTCAAGAGAAGGGCACGAACCTTTTTGAGGCCATCCCCATTATATTATACAAACAATAACAGCACCAAAAAATCTTAAATTTCATTCGACTAAACAGAGATTTTTCTCTCAATTAATACACAAGAAGTAAAGTGAAAAGTTTGTAACAAATGAGCCCCGTATACATGATGGCCCCGAGTAACAGAACCAGACTACTGTAAAATTTGATCCTTATTAGGAAACAAATTGTAAAGATTTCTAAATTACAAAGGAAGGAAGTGAAACGTTAAATATTTATACTGACCTGAAAGTAATTATTTTACTGTTTTCTCAAACAAATTTTATGAATAAGAAAGACCTAAACACCAGAATCACTTTGAAAATATCGTTTCACGAGGCAAATTTCTGTCCAATTATCCAACGTTATGCGATAACCGCCGATCAGTTTTAGTTAAGATATGAAAGTTCAAAGTTCAAAGTTCGACTAGCTGTTATGTTATTCGATATTAATTCATTTTATACAAACAAATTAATTGAAATTTCTAATATATAATTATGTAAATCCGAAATTTCGTAGTTTAATTAATTTTTACAAACTTTTGAGGCCCTGGCTTTGTATATTTGTCAGGGCCTCAAAACTTGTGTTACAAAATTGTTCGTTCCGTGTATAAAATATCTCAGTTTTAGCCAAACTTTATTATTTATAAAATACAGTAAAACCTGTCTAAAACGGAAACTTCCAAACCGGTACTGTCTTATTCCGGTTTACACAGGTTTTACTATACATGTTTTGCTTCGTTTTTTTTTAATATGCTGGGTCTTTAAAAGGGTAAGAGGCCCGGATCTTGGGCATTGAAATGCTCTGATTGGTCTAATAAGTTCTCATGTTTGATGACACCTCCTGATTATTTTGGAAGCGAATTCAGATTTAGGGCCTTCTGTTGTTGAGGATCGAAATCAGAGCCAGTTATAAGCTGAACAAGCAGGGCCTCACTTCGAAAGGCCTCTTTCTATTCTCAAATACAGTTTATACATATTGCTCATTATCATTTGGTGTAGGAGAAAGGACCCTATCTTACTTGTAGTGCAAAGCCACAATTCTAAATCTGGCTCTAGCCAAAACCAACATATTTTTGTTATAAGTTTTCGATATTTCTAGTATATTTTATCAGAAAATATATTAAATATAATATTTACTTTATATAATTTAAGAATCTGTACCCAAATCTGACGTTAAACTCGATGCCATGGGTTCAATAAAGCAATTTAGTTGATAGAGAAATATGCGTGACAATGGACGTCCATAATCTAATATAACTCGAACCATGCCTTCTCTTCCTGCCCTACGGGCATTTTAGTGCCCACAGGGCAAGGTAGACCCATGTGGCACTAGAATATCATCGCAGGTTCTTTTGCCCCTGATGACACGAAAATGCCAAGGTAAGAAGAACCTGTGATAATCGCAAAGAGTAAGATGTGCCCATGATGGATCCTAAGGGCTTAGTACTCATTCACAGGTTCCGAAATGTCCATTAGATTTAATTGATGGAATAAGGCAATGGCAACACTTGCCAAGAAGGTGGAACCTCTTGAGAGGAAACTGGAACCCTATTTAAGTGTTAGATACACCAAGAAAACCCAGAAAAATCCGAATGGTTAGGCACGAACTCGCAACTATCAGTGTTACTGGTTTTATCCATTCGTTCACTAGTGGGTGGCAATAAGAGGGCATTTTTTTCTATATACATCGTGAGTTCGGCCCTACTTTCAAAGAGGACCGAGTTGCGTGGGACGGGGCTCGAGAATATTATTTGCTGAACTATAATTTGTTTTTAAAGACTTATTCTCCCATACCAAATCATAAATTCATTGTAATTATGAGTTTAAAAGATTTTACACTAAAATACAACTTTACAACTTTAAGTATAACTTATATAAGTAGTATTTTCTATTGAAATTCCAATTATTAATATGAAAATATTGCTTTAAAGTTATTTTGAAGTTATATAATGAAGGTTTATAACCATAATAATAGTCAGGAAGTTGGAAATCATCGCTCGAAGCAAGTTTAATTTTCCAAATGATATCTTTTAATTATCGTTTCTCAGAAAGAGAAACCATTAACTGGTGCCAGATCTATTTATCATTAAAATTTTATAGCCACATTAAAAATTTCTCAGAACTATAAAAGAAAATATAAGAAATTTACATTTAAAAATATTATTTCCGTACAGCAAGACCACCCGTCAGCGGTCCAGTGGATAAAATCACTGAACACTGGTAATTGGTCACGGGTTCGAACCTCAACAACAGGATGCCACGTGCAGTTTTCCGGGTTTTCTTCCCCTTTTTAATTAATTAACACCTAAATGGGGCCAGTTTCCCATAAAAGACCTCCTCCCTTCAGGACTTCTAGGAGAAAGTGGCCTCTATTTAGGTGTTACAAAGGTAAAGAAAACCTGGAAAACTCCACGAACCCGCGACCACCTACCACGATTTAGTGGTTTTATTCTCATTTGGGCGCAAATTTCTTCAGAGCCTACAAAATTACGACACTTAATCAAGGCCGAATTTAGATATAAACTAAACAGGTAACAGCTTAGGCCTCAGGCCTTTAAATTAATTGTTATTTGGTGGAGGGGAAAAACAACTTTATACTGTATTAAAGCTTAGAGTCGCGACATTTATAAATCCTGTCCTGGTGGTGCCATGCGTTCGTTTTAACCTATCATTTCCTCCCAAGAGGGAGGGAGGGAAGGAATACATATACGGAATCTCTAACTACCCTAAAAACATGAAGACATTTATAAATCCGGTCCTGGTGGTACCAAGTGTTAGTTATAGTTCGTTTCAACCTGTCATTTCCTCCCAAGACAGGATTTTCAGTGAGGGGATATATATATATATATATATGGAATATCTCGGAAAGACACTTGCACTTCCTTACGTGCTCCTTTATTATAGGGCTTCACCTGTTTTAACGATTTTTTTAAAAATTCAATAATTACAGTATAAACCTGTGTAAACCGGAATCGCGCGGTACCGAATATTTTCTTCCAGTTTGGCAGGTTTTCGTTTTGAACGGGTTTTTATTCGGGAATTTTATATAAAACCCACCCCTACCCTCAAACTTAAGCTTTTTGCCATTTTATAATAGTTAAAAATATCATAACAGATGGCGCCACACGCAATTTGAAATTATTTTGCCGGGAAAGTTACGTAACTAGCAGCTGGATTTTTTTAATGCTTAAAATATGAATTAAATTGGTTAATTAACATTTTTAAAATTGGAATTTTTTTTTATATAATTGTCTGTCCGTAACGCTTTAGATTAATTTTAAATCAGTAAAGTTGGTTTATACTAATCATTGGGGCAGGGTTAGCTTGTTATTGTTCTCTTTGTTTTGTTCTATTGTTATAAATTTATTTTTTAAAATTTTTTGGGGAGGTTTTATTTCCTGTTGTAATTACTGCTATTATTCTAGTTCTTAGTCTCTTATTTTTATTTTTTATTTTTGTTTCCCTTAAATAGGAGTCCTGTGTTTGATGTTCGCTCAATAAGGCTCTTTTAGGGCCTTTCGGAAGTGGAAAAAGACCTGGGCCTCATATCTTTTCAGGCTTTCGGTGTATTAAAAATGCGTTTAAAATTATACAATATTTTTAAAATAAAGTAAGACCTGTGTAAACTGGAATCGCATAGCAGGTTTCCGTTTTGGGCAGGTTTTATTGTAAATATCTGTATGATAATAATATATTACAGGGTTCTAGGAATTCCAGCTATTATTATTAATAAGATTGCAAGTCTTGTTCGTGGTGAATGTCTGTTCGTTTAGCCGGCTCTTTACAGTTGTTTCGAGGGGTTAAACGCGCGAAAAATGACATTTAATCCGTTATTTAATTTTGAAAAAATAAATTCATGAGGTAGTGTACGAGGAAAAAATTATTCAAACGATTTTATCGGAGATTTTATCAAAGAAATATGTCACAAAGTAAACTTTGACGATCGATGCTTCACGTGTATTGTACAATGTACGAATATGAGGAAATTATTTAAAAATTATCGGAATGTAAAGCCATTTTTTTCCTAATTTAGTTCACAATGGTTTTAAAGAAGGTTGTAAAGAACAATGTATTGTTTTAATGTTTTAACGTGAATTTCTTACGTATGTTTAACAGTCAACAAACTGTAAATTAAGGAAAACGATTAAAATTTGTGATTTTGTGTAATACGTAACTCGAAAAATACGCCATACATAAATATTTTATCGATAAATTTATGAGATATAATTGCTATAGGATGCGATCTGCGTTTACTTTCCTGTTTACTTTACTCGGAATCAATGAACGGACTAGTATTTTATTATAATGTAGGAAAACCTGTGTAAAGCGGAATCTCACGGTACCGAATATTTTTCCCCGGTTTGGCAGGCTTCCGTTTTAGACAGGTTTTACTGCATTTTTATGCTTTTCAGAGAGGGATGATCAGTGGCAGGTTACATCTTCAAACAAATGTCAATTAGGGGGCTCCACGTGTAGTGTTGACTACAGACATTTTTCGTCGTGGAATTTTTTTTTGGGGGGAGGAATATTTACTTGTAAAAGATTGGTTTGGTTGGGAACCCCAGACAGTTGCCCTATATACCCATAAGATGGGGTAGCACGCCACTGGGGATGATACCACATATGCTTCAGCTAATTTCTTTAGGGGATTACACATTTTGTATTGTTTAAAATGGATGATAGACTGTGTATAGTTCTAACATGGTACCACACTGTTGTATTTTATTCCCTACGATCTTTATAAATAATTCTTTAGCGTGAAATTATAACCATTTGTTATTATAACCACATATTATTAATAACAACACTAATATATTATCTAAAAATTACGAATTTTATTTTAAAAGTTTATATCCAAATAACGGATTTAATAGTATATCATAACGGAAATGTGTTTCGTGTATAAGCGAAGATTTTAACCTGTAAACAATGTTAATATTCAGTAAATTGTTCAATTTTTAAAAGAATTAAACGTTATAATTGAATCCTTACGTTATAATACTTACGTTATAATTTAATCCTTCCACGGAAGAAAGTTTAATTTAGGAATTTGAGTGCACGGTACCGGTATGCTACTGCAATAAACAGAGCAATAATGGCATATAAGTTCTTAATTATAATTAATTAATTAATTAATCGTAATTAATTATACTTACTCGGTATTTAGCATATCAATATTCATACGTTTGACTTTCGTTACTGCACATACAATGGTAGACATTGATACACTTCTAATAGCTCCTCTCTGCTCTGGAAAATTGTTTTAAAAAGATTTCAGAAATAATTATAAATTATACGGTAAAACCTGTCCAAAACGGAACCTGCTTAAACGGGAAAAATTCTTCGGAACGGAACGATTTTTTTTATGTTAAAAAAAAGAAACCTGCTCAAAACGGAAGACTTCCAAACCGGAAACTTATTCGGTATTGTACGATTCCGGCTTACACAGGTTTTACCGTAGAATGAATTTTTATTCGGTGATGCAATAAATTTCTTTATTTTTAGAGGTTTTTTTTTTTTACCTTTTGTGAAAGATCCAATCTCGCCTAGGTGAGTATGGTAGTATCTATCACCAAATTTCAGATTAAAGTATTGTTTTGCTATAATGAATGCACTTACAGGGCCAACTATAGCGTCGTCTTCGGGAATTTCGCACAAAATACCAGCAAATAAGTCTATGTCTTCAACGTGCCTTTAAGAAATAACATAATTTATTAACGTTAATAGATCCTAGATTTATTTTTAAATTAATTCTTCTTAAGTTTTCAATACGATACGAAGTGTGGCCTAAAAGATACTACCAAATTTAATACTTATTCGTTATGTAAAGTTTGCTTAGGTACCATTCAAGTAAGCATTTGGAGTCAATTGTATTGAAATACGTTCAATCTGAATCTTTCTAAAACTTGTTACTAAGTTTGACGTCAAACTTTGAAAAATATTTGTCGGAATGGCGAAGATTTCACACTCAACAGACAACTCGAACCCTTCAAAACCCTTTGGATTGGTTTGGTTTGGGAGATCTGACGAGGGGTTCCTCCTGTGAGATTTAGTTTGGGCGATTTACTGAGGGGATGCCTCTCGAAAAGTTTGGTTTGGGCGATCTGCTTGGGGAATGCCTTCTGGGAGTTTTGGTTTGGGAAATCTACTGAGGGGGATGCCTCTCGAGAGGCTTATCTATGGGAAATTGGTCCCTATTTAGGTGTTACAGACGTGAAGAAAACCCGTACGCTGCGTGGCGAGGGAGAACCCACGACCAACCAATTATTTTATCCACTCGGTTATTGGCTGGCGGATTAGTTTGGTATACTGTAATTTTGAGATATATCTGTAAAAACGATTTGGATGTGGAGAATATACAGACTAATTTTTTTCCATTATATAAAGATCGTTGACGTCAAGGGAAAAACACATGGAACACACAGTACTTGCTTCGAATGCCGATTTGAATGATGTACGAGTAAGATTGTATACCTCGTATAAATTATCAAGCTTTTTAGATACCTTTTGGGCCACACAGAATGTATCAACGGGAGAAATCTCGTAAATTTACCTATACAACGATTTAAATTTCTTTTTACACGTCTGTTTCATTGGTAAGTCTTCAAAGGATGTTATTTTACCACCAAAGATATACTCGTAAAACGCTACAAAACCAGGTAGGCCATGGTCTCTTCCCCTTTGTATATTAATAGTAGAAAGGTCGAGTGCAGTTATGTGACGTTTATAGAGATTTTTTCTGACAACCTTCTCTAAGCACCTATCGAATTCCTCCTGATTTTGAACCACGCTTCCTCGAATAATATCTTCTAACAACCCATTGAAGATTGGCCTAGGATCAAAATACACGTCTGCGACATTCAGGGCCGCTATGGATCCATTTTCGGACAGTAATAGGTATTCGTCTGGGACGGTGCTGTGAGCAAATCTAAATATGCTAGTTGGGAAGGCGTTAAACAGCGCAATTGGTAAAGTGCTATCGTACTTAGTTTCGTCTTCGCATAGACCGTGTTCTTCTGCTAGTCGGAAACCTACAACTTTTGGCAAGTAATGACAGTATGATATGTGTTGGAAGACGGCTCCGACAATCCTTCTAAAATATTTTTAAAAATTTTTAAATTATTATTTGATGAATAGATTAAAATTAATAATGGAGCTTGCATTTTTAATATCATCGTCATAATTAACTGTAGCGATTTTAGGCATGGATAACAGACTTTTGTGTAGGGTGGGCACGGGCAAGAAGTCGATCGCGATCCACTGGTATATCGTCAGAAAATTTCGGAGTGACCGGTCCAAAATTATGGGAATTTTCCCTAGGTTTACCCCCAATATGCTGGAAATTTCCTCTAAATTTACCCCAAATTATTTTCCCCTTGATGTACCCCAAAATTTACCCAAAAATTCGGTCAGAATTTTGGGATAAATTTACTTGATTTAATAATATTTTATATTTAGACTACTGTTTCTTGTATTTTAATACTTTATACCGATAAATACATTACAGTAAAACTTTTGTAAACTGGACTCGCGCGATACGAATATTTTTTCCTAGTTTCCAGGTATTTGAATAGGATTTTTTTAAACCTAAAAAAGCATCCGTTCTGAAAAATTTTTTCGCTTAAGCAGGTTTCCGTTTTGAACAGGTTTAATTAGTAATTATTAGCGTTACAAGGCTGGCGTTTTTTTTTATTCGTTGGGTAACCGCGTGACTTGGAATATACTGTAGATAGCCCTCATCTTACAAAAGTCTACCCATCCCTGGTGTAGGGTCTCATGCTTTTAAGAGCCTCGAATAGACTCAAATGTAAGAGTGTTTTAAAACTCTTTCCACCCTGTAAGTACAAAAAAGGACCTCGTTTTAGCAAGTCCATTGTAGGTTCCGCCATGCCCACATGGTGAAAAACTGGACTAGATACATCCATGAAATTCCTTGGGTTTTTCGATTCGCAAGTACAGTACAAGCTTGCGTAGGTCCTAGAACAACCTAAAATCGCTACTGCTTATTAATAGAAATTATACTGAAGAATAATTTTTATCAATTTTAATAAATTACCTGGCTTCTTGGTAAATTGTTTCTCCATCCCAATGTGGATTTAATAAGTGAAGATTATCCGCTACATAGTTATGGAATCTCAAAAATATTGTATGTATAGACAACAGTAGAGGATGTTGATTACTTCGGATATCACCTGTTTATTAAATGTCACCAAATATTTAATAATTACAAGTGTCATTGCATCTATCAACTTTAAAAAAAAAAAGAGCACAGTTAAACAGCTATATGCTGTTACAATAACTGCAACAATTTCATAAATATAAAATATTGTAATTAATATAGCTTATATAATGGTATATAAACATCAGCATAATACAGGGCGACCTAAGAGTCAGTTAACAGTCTTTTTTAATGTGCTCTTCAGGTAAGTTACTGTACAGTAGCTTACCTGAACCTTACCTAATTGCACGAAGTGTTCCAAAACTCATCCCCAGGACCGTTTTGAGAACAAACAAAGCACGTCCCCATCCGCATGGTGCAGTTAGCATTGTAATTGTCCAGTTTGGGCTAGAAAAAACCCTCATAATCAACCCTCAAATTCCTTTAAATTCCGCAAAAGTACGTTTGGTATAGATTTTTTCATTGTTCATTATTGGACCGGTTTGGTTTGAGGAGCTCTCACGGGCATCCGTTACCGGGCGCGATATGTATTATTGACACCACACGCAAAATACTTCCGTTAAACAAGTGCTTAGAAATCATTTTTCCTGTGATTTTGGAGGAGACATTGGAGTCAACAGCCGAAAGTGCCATTCTGAAATTTCAGATGGTAGCAGGCAATGGAGATAGACATATTGAACATGTTTTGTGATGGCTAACAAATCTCCACTGTACTACATTGTAATGCTGAAATAAAATTGTAAATTATCCCCATGTGTAACTTGTGGAACTAATCCCCCCTCCCGTGAATTTTCTTCTCGTAGCCTCATTACAGTCTTTAAAATAGTTAACTGACTTCGGACCACCTGTATATTTAAAGAACTGTTCTCAATAAACCTGTCATAGGGCACACGTATCCTTCCTCTTTCAGGGTGCACATATCGTTGGTGATATCTCTATTCGGAGGTGGGACATCCCCAACGCCTTCTATAGTTGTAACTCTCAGTTTCCCTAATAGAAATGACGTATATTTTAAAAAAATACAGTTTAAAAATTTGAAATAATTATTAAAATTATGTAACCATCTCCGCTGTTGGTCCTAAGAAATGTGACGTCTTCTTCTACTGCACCGTAGACTTGAGAGCAATCGATCACTGGAGTTTTCGCATTTAAGTGTTCTCTTACTGTATATAATAATTTTATTACACGCAAAATAATAAAGTAATTATTAGCAAAATTACTATGAAAATTAGTAAAACATTAATGCTGTTAGGAAATATAATTTTAAGTAATTAAATTCATCAGGATTATACGGACCAGTAGAGCATGGATCGCAGGGTCTGTCTCGTGGAAAATTCATGCACGTGACATTAGGAAATTCGGGATCACTGGGTCCAAACGGTGCCGGTAAACATTGAGGATGCTTCATACTTTCGGCAAGGCAGCAATTAAAAGGAGCATTGTGGGCTGTTTAATTAACATTACAAAATTACAATCGAGTAGTCTACATGTTAACAATTAAAGTGTACAGTATTGTTATTTTTAACACGAATTACCTAGGCTAGTTTGCTTGGTAAGAACGTTATCGTGATCTAAAAATTGCCCAAACACCATCAAAAAATTGGAATTGGGCCTTCCGGGCATGCAAATTTCTTCATTCAAAACTTGCGTTACCGTTCTAGGTTCCGGTAAAGGCAGGTTATCAACACTTCTACGAGGAGCATTAACTCCTGGTATTCATAGATTAATGATGATAAAACAGATTAACGAGGATATAAATAATAATAATCATCATCATCATCATGAAGAGAAGCTACTTACCATCGGCATAAACAGGTGGCAGGAACCTAATATGGCAGGAGAAGCTTCTCCCTTCGTTTGGTCTTTGTAAATTGTTACAATTGCCATCTATGGTCCTGTATTTACTATTTACACACCGAGTAGGCCTGTTGTTAAGGCAGTGATTTTCTATCCCCTTCACTAATTCGCTCTTCATGAACAATTGAAATAAGTGGGGAACTTCGTGTTTCTTTAAATTAAATCTATGCAAGGTAAAGAAACTTGTATAGGATTTTATAAGGAAGTTTACCAAATTAAATGATACAAAAACCTACTTGTTTACTAATTCTATAGCAGCGTATTCCAGTAAGTATAATAAGTCACCTTCGGGGCATGATTCAATGGAACAACTACTTACTTGGTGTCTGCCAATAGTCGAAGGGGTAAATGGATTGATGTATTTTCCTGTTCGGTAAACAAAAAAACAATTTTATAAGGGGGAAAAAGTGTTTTTATATATAAAAAATTCAAGCTGTTATATAATAGTGTATGAATGGCACAATCTGAAATAACGGACACCTCTATACAGCTACATTTTAAAGAAATGTGCATGTAAGATAACCTCAGAACAACGGTCATTTATGTTTTCTTAAGTGACCGTCGTTCACAGGTTTGGCTAAAGTATGTAATTAAAAACAAGCATTTTTTCAATAAGAAAATGTTAATAAATAACATAATTATCATAAAAATTCATTAGATATGCTTCATATTATGAAATTATAAAAATTCTATTCAGAGAACACATAAAAAAACACACACAGCTCAACAATTAATACACTTATGAATTAATTAATATAAAAACTCAATCAAATTAATAGGCTATAAATATAAATATTAAGCTTAAAGCAATTTAAATATGAATTAAGTCTGTAGGAAATGACATAATTTTTAATGTAGTATAGATCTAATTTTAGAATTAGATCTATACTAGATTAAAATTATGTATAAATACGTTTATTTATATTTATATATATATATATATAAATTTAAATTTAGTAATATTTTTTAAAATGTTACTTTTAGTAATAAGTTGACTTTCGATTTCTTTCTGCCTGTTTAATTTCTCGAAGGCTTTGATCAGTGCATTGTCTGCATCATCTTTTCCTATGGAGGAAAGACCTCTACGCTCCGCCCAAGTTCCCAATATAAAAATAACAACGATAATATAACTGAAAGGATTGTTTATTATATTTAAATTACACACGTTAAAGATGGCTTGGAAATTATTTTCTAAACATTGCTTACCTTACTCTCATTGTTCTGGTTTTCTAAGTGTGTTTGTGCCTTTATGGTTAATATAAGTGGTTTAGAAATTGTGTCAAGAGATATTATTGGTGGATTGTGTAAGAGAGAAGTTACCGGATTGGACTGATTCTTATTTATGTACTAAACAGGAGTTTTAACACGTGTTTAATTATGTATTACGTGAAAAATTGTGCAGTGAGTAGGGAACGAAAGAATGTATATGTAGGCTTATTAAGGAGAATACAGATACTTGTTTATTTAATAAAAAGTTAGGCTACCTGAATGGAGAGATCGGGGTTCGAATTCAGGCGTGCACCATCACCCAGGAAGCTTTCGGTCTCGGATATATCGAATTTCCTCATTAGTAGAACCCACGATAGGTTTTTTTTTTCTATAGATAAAAGCGAACGCTATCACAGAGGAGTTGCTGGAAGGCCCTAAATACAAGAGGTGCCTAATTAGAGGTACTTCGCATTTAAAGGGACTTCAGAAACGTTTGCTAAAAGTTATTCAGTTACGTTTCTTAAAGAGACCAGAGAGAGAGAGAGAGAGAGAGCAGAAGGGCCTGGGGTACCAAACGAAGAAGTGCCTCAAACTTTCATCATTCATATGAGAAAGATGGTTTAAATTGAAGTTCATTTTGACATTTTTTGTTATTTTTCTAGCTTTCGGAGTATAGTTGGTCCCGTTATTAGAGTTTGAGGGGAGATGGGGCATACCGATGGCCTGTTATAGCTTCGTGAGGCCCGGGCAAATTTCGATTATGAGGCTCCGTGTACAGTGTCGATTCGGACATTTTCCTCTGAGGGAATTTTTGGAGGAATTCCCCTGTATCTCTCTTTGTCTTAAAACCCTCACTTTTTTTTAAGCGAGGGTTTTAAGTTTTGCTCTGTGCCTGCGTCATACCGGTAGTCTAGGGCCCCCGATATTCCGCCATATTTAAATTTCGATATTCTTTCTACAATAATGAGTTTATGAAAGGTTGATTTGGGGCCCTAGTGAGGACCCCAGGCAATTTACCATAGGATAACACACCATCGGAGCACCCTATAACTTCTTTTATGCCCTAGAAATGACTTAGAATATCGAAAACACGCATTAAATACCGAATTATGAAAAGAATATTGTTCAAAACAAATTTTAAATGACGCACATGTAAAATATTTCTATTTTCCCGTTAAAATAGAAGTGATATTTAACGAATTGAAATAGCAGTTAAATGCCAATAACCTTATCAGATTTTCAAAATAATTCTTACACCTTAACCGTTTTACGTCTCAACCTCGTTGTTCTTAGGTATCTATTACTTGAACACTTAATTAATATAACTTATAGTTTAATATTTATATATATTTTTTATAACGCTTATAATAGTTTATTATATATAGTTCAATATTACAAAAAATTTAAACGCATTACGAAATATAATTTTGTAATATATTAATAAATATAAACCTTCCTCAACCTTCCTCAGTTATCAATCTCGTTACTCCTCGAATAGGGCTCGCGATCTACCGGTTGGTAAACTAAGTTTTATACTTATATAAATGTTATATATATTTATGTATTTAGTAATGATGCAGTATGTATTTGTATGTTATACGCATTATTAAAAATTAGCAATTGCGAAAATATATAAACAGTATTAATTTATTAATAATTGGTTTAAGTGAAAGTAAAAATATTTTCACTTGAAATTATACTTAATTGAAATTATTCATTTTAGGTTTTTAATTATGTCAAGGATTATGAATTACTGTAATTTTTTTGTTTACTGAAATAAATTTTTATTCGACATTTAAATTATAAGTAGGAGCATTAATAAATCCTTGAAAAGACTATGCATGAAGGCAGGGACATGGAGAGCTTGTATGGAGCCCGCGGGTAAAGTGGTCCATACAAGCTCTCTACACGAGAGTAAAGTGGCCCATACAAACTCTCTACACGGGAATAAAGTGGACCATACAAGCTCTCTACACGGGAATAAAGTGGCCCGTACAAACTCTCTACACGAGAGTAAAGTGGCCCATACAAACTCTCGGCAGACGAGTAAAGTGGGCTATAGAAGCTTTCGACACGCAGGTGAAATGGGTCCCTTTTGACATTTTTTGAACAAATGAAGTGCTTAGAATGTTTCTTTATTAATAGAAAGTAGTATTAAATATTTTATTTTCTGTTAGTAAAAATTAACATTAATTTACAGGGGTAGAAACCACTAAGGGCCCTGTAAAAAATTCTCCTCTCGACAACCCTATATGAAGATTTCAATAAAGATAATGCTATGCTAATAGGAAATAAGAAATATATAATTTATTTTTAAAAAGCTGGCAACAATGTTGCTAGATTTTCCAGGGATTCTTTTTTGTTTTCGTCCCTAACAATCGCTACCGTTACCTTTAAGTCTTCGGATTAACATAAAATTACGAATGAATAAAACCACCGAACATTGGTAGTTGGTCGTGGGTTCACGCCTCTCCACGTGGAATTTTCCGGGTTTTCTTCACGTTTTTAACGTCGAAATAGGGGTCAGTTCCCATAAAAGTCCTCCCGGAAGGCATCCCCCAGAGCCCACGTGTAGCGTTGCCATAACCAAATAAATCTGAACCAAACCTAAAATGGAGATCGTGTAACTATCTTAAAATATTGCCCACCTTCACTTAGATATATAAAGATCTTTCGGTCTAATTTCGACGAAAATTATTTTCGATAATACAAAAAAATTATAACGCAAAGTTACGCAAATTTAACGTCATTTCACGCCTCCTCATTATAAAAAAAGGAGCACAAGAATGACGTAAGAGCACTCTTCAAAATGAATGACTACATGAATAAATCAGTTTATTTTTAAACATGTTCAAAGTGAAATTCATTATTCTCAATTACGGATTGACAAACGGACGAACAGAGGTGTTGGTTGCGTAGTTTCTGAAATTTTTTACAGATCCGCCTCATGATTCTACCGAAATAGGCATACTCCTTGGTGAGTCTCTACGTGGTATAACTTCACGATAGCATGGAATTCAATTTGCTGATGGATATGACCATTCAGTTATTGTCCCAAGAAATTAGGGCTAGGCATCCATAAAATGGTGCATATATTTTACCAGATAGGGCTTTATTTCTTTTAGCAAGCCCATTATTGATACGGCCATGCCCACAATGGAACGGCCGGCTGGTGACAGATGGGACCCGATACATCTGAACGGACCCACCTCCTGGGGTTTCTGACCCATCCGGATTCGATTACGAGTTCTCAGAGCGTTAAAATTTTAAGCTGTCAAGTATAGTGGAATGGTCGAGCAGATCTTCAGCAGATCAGCAGAAAAGTTCGTGGAAATTGGTTTGGATTGATGAGATAAGGCAACTCAACGCGTTGCGTTGCCTTATCTCATCAATTCAAACCAATTTCCACGACTTTTGGTGGTCTTAACCGGATAAGTCGGCCTCGTCTCTCATCACTCGGCTACTTTCTTGTGGCCTGGTCGAACCCATAATTGGCTTTCAAAAAAGTCCCTCTTGCTGCTCACTGGGGAAAGAGTTAAAATATACATATATATATAATTTCAATCGTTTTAGTATCGATTGGCAAAATGGATTAGCTTCAATAGCATGATATGAAGAAGCGAGTTCTTTGACGTCGAACTTTTCGGAGGTGATTGCCTGTGCTGTTGGCATTCTTTCTTCTGTGGCCTTTGTTGTTGTTTACGTATATTCGTGCCTGCTGGTGTACTTTTTTGTGTTTATGTAGTACTTCAGTTAAACTCGAAAGTTCTGAGAACTCTGTTACCTTTTCTCTTCAAGACAGGGGACGATAACCTCAATATAAACAGTGAAGAAGAAGAAAAAAACCATGAAAGGTACTGTAATATTAGCGCAGGAAAACACGTTCTGGCAAACACTAGCGAGGTCTTTCGAACAGGTTCGACAATTGCTGCAATTATCATTTCGTTGCATCAATTAAGTTAATTCTGTAGATAATGAATGATACACGAGAAATGTAATGAAAATTCATGTGAGATTTTTGTGGCTATTCGTGTCTTATGTAAAAAAATAAAATAATGATGATAGAATAAGTACAGGCAAGCAACGTACAGTACAATGTGTAGTTCCAATGTTACAGTGCCACTTACACCGAAACAAAATAATAATATAATAAAATAAAAATGAAGATGAAGGAAAATGAGGAAAGAGAAAATAATCCGATAAGAAATTTGATACAGAATTAAACTTGTTCTCGCACGCTTGGAGTTTTTACACGAATATTGCACTATTGTTTGAGACCTGAGTGAAATGACTTTGGACGAGATGGCTTGCAAATTGGGTTAAAAATTACTAGAAAAATGCCGAAATTTCGTGCGAGTTGAAACAGCTTAGGTGACAAACAGACATCAATCCATTATGACCCTTAGTTTACTTATCTAAGTACAGGGTGGGAAAGAAAGTCACTTAACAACAGGGGCGAATTCTCTGAGCTTACTTAGCATGCGCCGCATGCTTAAGAGAAAATTTTGACTGTCAATATACTTTTTATAAATATGCCAATAATAATTTATTCTAACGTGTAAACTCATTTATCATTTGTCTGTTTTTTCATTGACAGCTAGCGGATAGCCGTTTTAAGTCAGTGCGACGCTTGCGGGAACTCGATCGCTTGCTCATGCGGAGTTTGCCGCGACAAACATGACGTCATTCGAAGCATTTAACACTGCAGATTGTATCGAAAGCTTGCCAAGTCAGCATACATGTATTGTGTACAGGGTGGATCTACATAGGGAATAATAGGGCTTAAGTCCTGCGCCCCCAGTGTCAAGGGCCCACAAAAATTGAATTATTATCATAAATTTTTAATACTTTTTCATTATAATATATTTCATGTGTAGATATAATGGGCTTTATAGTAGCCCATACTTTTTTATTTACGCCAAATAACGTTTCTGTCTATTGTTTAGTGCTAGAGATAGGCCTATTATTCTTATAACTTTCAGCATGCCCAAAAATTTTGGTCAGGATTCTTCCCTGCTTAACACCCTTGCTACAGAATATAAAATGTACCCAAAGTTAATTCGCTCGTGTCAGGAACACATCAGACCAAGGAGAAACATATTGAAGTGTGTTACACGCACGGCCGCCATATTTTGACGGCCATATTGAATGTAACTCCGAAACTGTAAATAGAAAGACGGTCATGTGACATATCGTTTGGGGTAAAATTTCACAAGGAATTGATTGCTGAAAGATTCTATTGACCTACCTCGAACGGTTACAGAGTTATGCACGTTATATGATGTGCTCAATATATATTCTTTGGGTACACTCTATTTTCTGTAGCATGGGTGTTAAGTGACTTTCTTTCCCACCCTGTACGATAACGTCCAGCAAACGTAGAATCGAAGGTGAAGTTAACTGTGGGATTGACAAAAAACAGCGGACTTATTCCGACAAATGAGACCGATTCGAACGTTAGTATCGATTACAATGTAACGAAGAACGAATTATGCCGTACCATTGTCATTGATTTGACTTTATTCGCATAAGGCAATGCGACACTGTTGAGGGGATACCACAACTCAATTTCTTTCTTCATTTTTCTCAAACATATTTGTTATGTGACGGAGTTGTTCCCCTGTTTTGTAGGCATCACCCTTAAAGACATTAGTGCAAATAATGTTTCATTGCATCGGGGTTTGAGGGAGCATAATTGATTGATTTCGGGTTTTTCACAGTAAGTAGTATATTTGTCTTGAGTTTGCTTTAATTGTAGATAATGTGTTAATTAACGATTTTTGTTTTAAGTATGATTCTTTTACAAAGGATTATTGTGGTACATTGTTTTATTTAGGCCCATAAATTCTGAGGAGAGAACCATACGGTAAGATTCTCTGTTGAAATTTCACTACCGGAGCATTATTTGTAGATTCTTATTGTATAATCACACAATAAAAATCTGCAATTGGTGGGCTTTGGTATCTTCTTATACCAGATGCTTCTAGAGAAAGCTATGGGAATCCAAAGACGATACCACTACCGCAAATAATAGGCACGCGCCACATTCGGATACTCGCGAGCACAGCTAGGTACCACCGAGTGCATCCATGGGTTCGAGATGAGGCCTCAAATTAGATTGGCTGCGAAATAAGCGGATGCCATGAGCATGCGGACAACCGGCAGAAATTATATCGGATAACATCGTTGATCACCTCCAATGATTTCTTTCTTTCCCGAAAGCCATGAAGCAATACCTCCTAGAAGGAAAGGAGCGCATTGCAAAAATCGTATATAATAATTTTCCGAATTTTCCTTCACAATGTAATCTTACCCTCAAATCCGGAAGCGAATTCTCTCATTTTCTGATGAGACGATATCATCCCATAATATTAAATTGCATTGACAAAAACTTTAAAATTTCTTTTATAGCAATCCAAGTTTTCTGTACTGTTTTTCAATGATTATTAATTACAATAAACTTTAAATGATGGCCTTGTTATTTGGAACTGCAATGAAAAATATTTCAGAAATATTATTAGAGTATGAAATTTCTCTAGAATTTATTTAAGGAATGATCAATGTCTTCGTCCCTCTATTACTCGTGTAATTCTTTCTATGATGCGGTAAAGACAATTACTCGACCACCTGGGGAGATCCGGGTTCGAATTCCAGCTCTGGAATCTCAAAACTTCTTCATGGACGGTTTATCCCGGAGATGTTGGGCTCCGTCCCTCACCACCCAGCTGCCCCATTGTGGGCCTGGCTGAATCCGCATGGATATGATTGAAAAAGCTAAACCAATGGCCTTAAATTGAAGAACTTCAAACAAGGGCCCACCAGTGTCCGAGGGGATAAAACCAGTGAACACTAGTCGTGAGTTCGAGACATGGCGTCTTCCGGGTTTTCTTACATTAGTAACACCTAAATAGGGGTCAGTTCCCCTACGTAGTTGAAGTATGTAGTTCCCCTCGACAGATCGCCCACGTGTCACGTTGCCTTAACCAAATAAAAAAATCAAACAACAACAATTATAAAAAATAAATAATAGAATTTGCACGCAGTTTTGAAAGTTGGTGATAACACTTTTACTATATAATATTTATTGACGCTTTTACGAGGGTGACTGTAAATGGGAGGCCTTTATATCGAGGTTTGACTTTAAAAAGTGAAGAATAATATTGGAAATACTTCTAACGGAGTTCAACAGATGGCGCCACGTAATCTCAATGCTTAAAATATACACAAAATATAATTTAAAATAAGCTTAAATAATATTAATTTAAAAAATAATAATAATTAAAAACTTCAAATATCTAAAATATTCATCACTTAAGCTGCATTTTTTAAATTTAAATTTAATTGAAACAAAATATTTTTACTTTTCCGTCTCTGTTATATATAACAGAGGGAAAGTATGGCGATCGGTAAAAATATGACCCTTTGAAATTTAATAACCCCTGTGCTTTTTGTCGAAAATTTCTAAAATTTTGCAGGGAGGTTTATGTATTAAGGAGATCTATGCTGTTAAATTTTGGTGGTTAAAGGTCGAGGGGGTAAGGAGATAAAGGGATCGTGTGTCATATGTCGAGTAGGGTTGGGCTTAATTCCGATTTTATTCGTTATTAGTACACTACATACAATTTTTTTATAAAACCATAATTAAGCTTTTGACCATTTTATAATAATTAAAAATATGAAAAGGTTTTAATAATAAAATATCATAACAGATGGCGCCACATTACGCAGTTTTAAATATTGCGGGGAAAGTTAAGCAACTTGTTAGAATTTTTAAAATCCAAAATCGAATCGACAGGTCGAAAAACTCGAGGACTTTTTTGAGAGATAGTCTGCGCCAGATATATTGGACCCCGTCCTTCAACTAGTCGCTTCCATTGTGAGCCTGCCCGAACCCCACCATGGGTATGATTATAAAGAGCCCACGGGGCAGGTGGAATAAAAAGGGCACTAACACAGTAATCATCATCGTGGAAGTCAATTCTAAAGAGCCAGAATCCATTCAGCCTCCAGAAATATTTTAAGTGGCGCAGGACCCCCAAAATTGAAGGATAAAAATTATTTTCATCCTTCAATTTTGGGTGGCCTGGCAGCCTTTAAATTATTATTGGAAGACTAAACGGGTCCGTTTCCCCTATAAGTTGGCGCTCGTGATCGTCGTACCGTTATCGATATTCGTACGAATAAAATCATCGTGAATAACGATATACTTTAGGTACGCGAGGCCTGAAGCATACGCCTGGTGTGCACGTGAGATAATGCGCCATCTTCTCGCCTTTTTTGTAAATACAGTAGAGACTCGTAAATCGGAACCCCGGTAATCGGCACGATTTTCAGTCGGACTGTGTCGTGCTGAATCGAACGTTTTTGATACTAGATTTATTTCTAAAGTATAATTTTCATGTTTTTTATATTCTTCAATATATTTATTTTGTTTGTACAAAATGCAGAAATAATTTTTAACGATACGATAGCCTCGATTATTATTATAAAAATTTTCGTTAGGCTTAAAATCGACGAAAATTCAACACGAAGCGACACGCAACGGAGAAAAATTTGGACATCGAAGAGGTTAATATATTTTTTCGTACATAATCCGTAATCGGAACAAATCCCTAATCTGAACAACCCCAGTCCCCAATTGATTCCGATTTTCGGTTTACTACTGTAAATAAATATTGGTTTGGTTTGATTTATCTGTATACAGCAACGCGATACGTGGGCCATCTGCCTCCCGGAATGATCTTTTATGGACCATATTCAGGTGTTGCTAACGTAAGAAAACCCGGAAAACACCACGTGTGCAAGGAGCGAACCCTCGACCATCAGTATACATTGGCCTGGTAGATAAAATCCACTGAATACTGATAGTTGGTCGTGGGCTCGCGCCTGTCCAACGGGCTGGCTACGTGGAGTATTTCGGGTTTTCTTCGCATTTATAACACTTAAATATGGGCCAATTTACCATAAAAAGTCCTCTCGGGAGGCATCCCCTCGTTTTCTAAATAGGAGCCACAAAGTCTTCCCGAGAGGACTTTGTGGCTCCTATTTAGAAAACCTGGAAAACTCCACTTCAATGTTGGTGAGGTCCGAACCCGCGACCAACTACCAGTGGTTTTATTCACTGGGCGGTCACTGGTGGGTTACGTTAACTCTTATTGGATGAAAACCGTACAGAATCTCATTCTATTATTCATTTTATATAAATAATTATTTTAACCTTTTAATTAACTGTAGAATATAATTTCTCAAATTAAATAATTAAATAACTTAAAAGTTTATTTTTAAAAAAATAAAGATTTTTAAAGAATTTTCAAGCCAGGAAAAAAATATTCCAAAGAATTCTGGAGAAATTTTCACATTCTTTCCTGTTGCAATTAAAATATGTACAAACTAATTAAACGATGAAATGAAATCATTGATCTGTTCATTCCATAAATTTTAATGAAATTGTTAAATAGCATGGCTTTCGGCAATGTTAATAATCTTATTTTTACTTTAATCTATATTATTATTTTAAATGTTACTGATAGACATACGGATGAGCCGTTAAGGCATCACCCAACTGCTCTGCTCAACATGGAATCAAATCAGGGCGAGAAACAGAGGTATTTTTTTGGATTGATGATTTAAGACAACGCAAGAGATGGGCGATCTATCTAAAGAGGTGTCTCCCGGGAGAATTTTCTATGGGAAACTGGCCCCTATTTAGGTGAAGAAAATCTGGAAAACTCCACCCGGCACACCCGTTGATGAGTCACGAACCCACGACTTGTGTTCGGCGATTTTATCCACTGTTTAACACCATCGAGTTGCCATTCCTTCATCCCTCTTCAGACATAAGAGAGTGTTTCCTTCCTTATTCTTGTATAGTAGAAATAAGGAACTCTTCTCTCCCTGTTCTAAATCCCTTATTCCTATTGAGCAGAGAGAAGAGAAGGAAATTTGATTGATTAATTAATTCAAATTTTGTAATATTTTTAGTAGTATACATGAAACGGCTCACCGGGCACAGCTGTATCGATTACAGGATAACTTTTAGTATTCATGGAATTTCTGTTGCAAAGGGTGACGCGTGCTTACAACGTTATTTCCTTGCATAAAAATTGCATGTTTCTGATATAATAAATAATGATTTAGCTAAGAAATGGCATCGCAAAGATATAATCGTATTAATAATTCATGAAGAAATTTCTCTAATCGATTCAAACAAATAGGAACCGATAATGTCAACTATCTACGTATTCGACCTAACAGAGCAATTTCCACATTTCTTTAAAAATATAAAGCATTTAATTTAAAGAGAAACACGAAATAGGCGGGGAAGAACGAGCTTGCTCTTTCTGTATAACCTCCGTATAGCGGACACCGAGAAGTTTGTCCGCTATTTTGAAGTAAGTGGATATCTTATATGTTAGGTCTGGGGATTGTAAAAATGTTCGTTAAGTAGAGGTGTCCGTCAATGGAGGTTTCACTGTACCTAAAAAATCTGGTATTATATATATTTTGTTTTATCTAAATGATATTTATTAATATTGTTGCTATGGCATCATCCTCTTCCCAGAGGGTTGCAGCTGAGGAACCATTTCTCTCCATCTTTTCATCTCGTGGACATTTCTCAGATCCATTCCTTGATGTTATACCTCCATCTCTTAGCCCTTTTCCTTCTACATTCCCTCTATCACAGTCTTCATTAATTGGCCTGAAGATCCCCTGGCCAAACGTCCAGCAAATGCAGCAGATTTTCTTTGCTTAATGGTTATTACTTGTGTTCCGATATTAAATTTCTTAAGCATTTCTTCGTAATGGTCATTTATAAATCTTCTGTATTTAAATTCATTGGCGCGTTATCCTATGGACAAAAATGGCAATTGTCTGGCCCCAATCTTTTATACAAACATATTTCCCCCAAAAAAGTATGCATGAGGCCCCATAAAGCTATAACGCGCCACTGTTTAAATTCTATTTTCTGGTACTTCGAACCGAGCGATTCCGGTTTACACAGGTTTAACTGTAATGCACTTTCTTTTAAACGAAGATCTTTTTCTATTTCGTAATTTACACTTTAAGCATCGTTGTAATTAGCATTATATTATAAATTGAGCCATTATTGCCGGAATAAAACTTTGAATAATGCATAACTCGTGTTGTTAGTTCTTTCAAAACGTTAGTTCTTTCAATAAAACAATCTCAGCAACAAATAAAGGTGTAGTGTGGCAAATTAAGCTAATTCGTGTTGTCTATAATTGGAAATTTGTTCATTCAGAAACTAAATCAAAAGTAGGAATTTCATTTAGTAATATAGTCACAAAATTCTGATATTTATTTTATATAAAAAAAAAATCTGCCAAAATATCAACCCACACCTCGAAAGGTCGCCATGTATGACGATTAAGACATTGCTTGACCTGTTTATCGCTTCGTTGATGGGTTGTACTCACTTCGTACAAAAATACTATTATTAATAAACCAAATTAAAACATATCGATGAATCATTGAGAAATTTTATCTTTACCCTCCCCTCCTCTTTCTCCTCCAGAAGCAGTATGATTCATAGAAACGCCTGTAAATCGATAATTATACCATTAACTGACAATACAAGATGGCGTACAGATTTTAGTTTTTAAAATATATTACGATAAAACCTGTCCGAAACGGAACCTGCTTAAACGGGAAACGTTCTTCGACTTTTTACGATAAATAAACCTGTTCAAAACGGAAAATATATTGGGTACCGTGCCGTTCCGCTTTAAGCAGGTTTTACTGTATATTTGCCTTATATTATACAAAAAAATAAATCAATTATGTATTAAAATCTTAGTTTATAATTCCCCTAAAAACTGCGAAATTTATAAATTTATTTTTAAAAAATTAAGTGTCCGCGCCCATATAAAAATTTTCCAACGTGATCGCTATAGTAAAAGCTCTAATCTTATTTCAGAAAGTTGGCAAAATTCCATCTGCTAAATAACAAAATAGACCTCCCCTAATATTTTTAGAGGAAAATAAATTAATAGAAAACAAAATTAGAGAGTCATTCCTACATTTTCTTGGCTGAATTTTATATGTATACAGTATACAGGCTTACACATAAGCCTATATACAGTAAAACCTGTGTAAACCGAAATACACGGTACGGAATATATTTTCCGGTTTCCATCTTAAACAGGTTTTTTGTAAGAGAAAATCGCCCCGATCCGAAGAATTCTTTCTGTTTAGGCAGGTTTTTACTGTGTATAAAATAATACATTACTACACAGAGACCTACTTATGAAATATTATATCTTTACGAACTGTTGATGTGTATATAGGCCTTTGGTTTACACAGTAAAAAACCTGTGTAAACCGAAATTACACAGTTCCGAATATATTTCTTCCGATTTGGCAGGTGTCCATTATGAACGGGGTTTTTTAAGATAGAAAATCACTATGTTACGTTTTAAACAGGTTTCAGTGTATACATATGTGTGTAAAGCATGTGTTTATATATAAAACTCGGCCGAATATACAGTATTATTCAGGGAAATACAAGGATTATTCATATAAGTATTCGTTTAAACGGAAGTACAAATATTTTTCACAGTAGTATAAATATGATTGCGCTTCGTTGAGGACATTCGCGCTGTACTGTACAGTACATTCTCAGATCGAATTTCGGTGTCACATAGCCACAAAATAATGTTTCTGTCACAGAGCTTACGTAATATAAAGCACGAGAAGAGATAACTTATTACTTCTCACGCTTGTAATTCGCTATATTTCTTCATATTTGTCTTCCCGCTTGGCACAAATTCTTCTTAATACGATTATTCTTAATCAGAATTAAAAATCTGCTAATTAATAAATCACATTTATCTTAAATACATTGGTTTTCTCGTTTAGACAATTAAATAAAGAAGTAAATAAATAAAAACTTGCTACACCTAAAATAAATCCGGCAGAGTTGCGTAACTTTCCCGGCAAAAAAGTTCAAATTGCGTGTGGCGCCATCTGTTATGATATTTTATTAAAGGGCTTTTTTATATATTTAACTATTAAAAAATGGCAAAAAGCTCAAGTTTGAAGATAGGGGTGGATTTTATATAAAATTATAAATGATAATAACGAGTAAAATCATCATTAGGTCCGACCCCAATCGAGATACGACACGTGACCCCCCTTTATCTCCCCACCCCTTCGGTCTTTTAACCACCAAAATTTGATAAATGAATGCCCCTAACGCGCAAACCTCCCTGCAAATTTTCAGAAATTTTCGACAAAAGGCACAGGAGTTATTAAGTGGGTGCCCCCACACACTAACATCCATAAACGCAGAAAATCCCCCAAATTCTTTACTTTTCAAGACCCCAAATCCCCAAGATCTTTGGGGGATCGAATCGGTCAAACCTCCAAGATCTTTGGGGGTTTGGCCATATTTTCCCTCTGTTACTTAAGAGTCGTGGAAGTAAAACTTTGATTATAAAGTACTGTACCTATATTTATATTTAACGAGGAATTAAGTACGAAATTCGAGATGGGGACTAGAATAATTTACACACGTCATAAATTACATCACGCAATATCGTCTAGCATAAACTTTAATATGTTTACTTTAAATATTAAGTGTCAATAATATCATTAAATAAGTGCTTTGTACTGTACTGTACAGTATACGTTCTATCATCACACTTCCATATCTTAATAAATAATGTATCAATATGTGGGCGATTTCCCGTTTAATGTAGCGGGGTTTAATTACTTGATATTAGGTCTAACCTTATTTTGAATTGTAAATTTACCTTGAAAAGTAATTAAAATACCGAGAACAAAATTATAATTAATGCGGAGAATGTGTGTGTAAAACAATCGAGAAAAATTTGAATTTATTTCGATTTAGATAAATATTATTAAAACGTAAACGATGAAACCTGTTCAAAACGGAACCTGGATAAAACGGAAGAAATTCTTCGGAACGGAATTTATAGATCGAATCTCTTATATAATTAAACCAGTGCTTTGAATTCAGATTTGTTATAGCCATAAACTATAACGTATAACAGGTCGACCCTACCACCAAACACAGTAAGACCTCGATATAACGATTTCATAACTATTGCCACCCCCGCAAAGCGCCAACAAATATCATCATTATTATACTGTTTCAGGTATTGTACTTCAGTTGAGCCCCAAGCTCGATTTAGTGTCAATACCAGTGGCAGACAGAGGGTGGCGCTAAATCGAAGTTCGATTGCAGTAATAAATTTAAAAAGAGTGAGGCCTTAGGCTTACAGATTAGCTTAAAATATCAAAAGAAAATGGCTAACTTGTCACTGTCACGCTCAGGTTAAGCCAACGAAAAAAAGGGGTGGTTTTCTTTCGAATAAACTTGCTTAAATTGATTTTCGAACAAAATAAAATACGGCAAAACCTGTCTAACACAGATCCCGAATAAAACGGAAACCTGTCTAAACGGGAAGAATTCTACGGATAGCGATTTTCTATGTTAAAAAAAACAACAACAAAAAAAGCCTGTTTAAACGGAAACCTGCCAAACCGGACGACTGAGCGATTCCGGTTTACGCAGGTTTTACTATATTTGATTAATTTAGTAATATAATAAGTACGTAATAAGTGTAACCGAGACACAAAAGGAAGCACTGTTAACTGACTTTTGTGTGGTGTGTGCGTATACTGTAAAACTTGCGTAAACCGGAATCGCGCGGTACCCAAATATTTTTTCCGGTTTCTGTTTTTAACAGGTTTTTTTTTTCTTTTTAACGTGGAAAATCGCTCCTTTCCGAAGAATTTCTTCCGTTTAGGCAAGTTTCCGTTTTACTCGAGTTCCATTTTGGGCGTGTTTTACTGGATATATGTATTTGGTTAGTCTTTAATACTATTTAAAGTGCTGCTAACTGCCATTTTTCTATAATTTTACATAATATTAAGGAAATTAAACTTGGCTCATTAAGCTCTTATTGTCCATTAGCATCAGAGCATATGTTTGTGGCAGGAACTAAAATTGAACATATTTAAGACCGTTAGATTTTCATAGAAACTTTCGGGTCTCAATTCTTGATCCACATTAATTAGTTTTATTGATTTCCAATAGAATTTTCTTGTTTTATTCGATTCTCTGTCAGGGTATTGTTTCTAAATTTCTATTATATCCTAAACAATTGATAAATTTCCATCGCTTCGGATAATTCACGCGCACAAGCGCACACCTCTGAACAACGACCACTGAAAAAAACGTAAGAATGGCCGTTGTTCGCAGGTTATTCAAAAAAAACATTCCCGAAAAAAATGGTCGCCGTTTAGAGGTAGCTGTTGTTTGGAAGGTGGCCGTTATTTGGAGGTTCGACTGTATAAATTAATAACTAGAATTTAATTCTAGGCCCACCAAATTCTCTGTTGGTCCTCTCACAAGGAGCAAGAAGACCATTTGGCGCGGGCATCTCATTTATGGGGCCTCAAACTCAAAAAGGTAAATGGCCCGGGCCTCTCTCGACCTCTGAGTAATTCTGATTGTCTTCTATTTTTTAGCTTACAGGATATAAAGGACACAATATAATTATCGTGACTACAACGATCAAGATGACAAGTGAATAAAGACACTGACAGCTATCATTATCGTGTTATTAATATAAATTACCGTCAAGATCCTTTTATATTTATTTATAATTATAAATATTATTTCATAATCCTGATTCGTTGAAATTTTGAAATCTGGAAGTTAATCTTAATAGAAATGAAGAGAAAAATCTTACCCACCCAAGGGATGGACTTTAGGTGAATAAGGGCTGATTGCACACTAAACCTGTCCAAAACAGAACCTGAATAAAACAGAAGCTTGCCTAAACGGAAGGAATTCTTCGTAACAGAGCGATTTTCTACGTTAAAAAAGAAACTGTTCAAGCGGAAACCTGCCAAATCGGACGACCGTGAGATTCCGGTTACACAGGTTTTACTGTAAAATGTACCGTACGTTTATTGACCGGAGTATTTATAAGTAATGACACTGCAACGTTATATTAACGCTTTACAAATGTTAAACACTTTTCTTCATTTATTAATTCTCTTAATCTTTGGTCATTATTACATAAAAACATTAAAAACACAACAAAAATTCAAAATGTATGTAAAAAGGAGCATTAACAACCACTCGGAGAAGCAGAATATATCAATACAACGTTATACAAAGATCGTTAAGTATAATCCTCAATTAATGCTAAGGATTCATCGGTATAAATTGTTAAATTATAACCGATATAATTCTAAATTAAAAGTGTCATTTTATTAAATGAATTTACATAGGAGCGGATCAATAAATGCAATACTTTAACTAATCTATCTATAAATCACGATAATGATTTTATAAAGTCTATTACTGTTAATATATAATTCAAACTAGTTAATTAAGAGGAAGAATATTCGGAAGATTACAGAGTCTTTAACGAGAAGATTCCTTTCTTCCTTCTAAAGTTGTAGAACAGTCCAATATTTAAATATAACTCACACACAAACTGAATTATCTTTAAATATTATAAGATCCTCCACCGAACAACTTTATTTTTCTAGTCTTCTCGTTAAGATCTTTCATGTTCAGCTTGTCATTAACCCATGTCGCTAATATTTCATTGCATAATGTATGCTTTGTTGCGCCATTAAACTGTGTGTTTTATTAAGTTCTCAAGATAAATAAAAGTTTATGTACACAATAGACGTGACACGAATATAAACACGTGTAAACCCGCTGTTTACCGATGTTAATGATGTACAAATAGGCCTGTACGCCTTTAAATAAAGATCGAACAATTAAGAAACAGTCGAAGGACGAGTCTGTGTGTCGGCGCGTTATTCATCTCCACCCTTCTTCGTTTATTACAAGCTTATAAATACTTGTTAATAATTATATAACTTAACATTACTGTATAGCAATATTCTCCTATACAAAAAATTCGAAATAAGCTTGTATATTAGGTAATGGATTCTGTACCGTTCGACTTACCGGCACCAAATTTCGCACGAATATCCCCTCTTAATTTAAGCACGTGCAAGTATTAATATAACATTGCAGTCGGTGGCGAGTTATAGCTTCATGGGGCCCAGGCAAATTTGAATTAGGAGGCTCCCTATACAGTGGGGGAGACATTTTCTCATAAAAGATTGGTTTGGGGCTCCCTATTGGTGGGGCCCCAGGCAATTTCCCTGTTTGCGTATAGGATAACGTGCTACTGACCTCACCAATTCCCCATCCCTCATAATCCCGAGTAACGCAGGGCACACGCAGCTAGTTAGAAATTAATCATGCTTCTGAGAATAAAGAAACATTTAAGTAGGCCTAGCGAGTGTTTTAGAGAGGTTACAGGTACCACGAAATTACGCACGCACCACGCTTACTTATTTGTAGACGTAGAATTAATTCTTAGTTAAATATGTGGCTGTTAAATTTGGCATAATAATGATAATTGAAAGCAAATATTTATGATAGTCCCACTTAAATTTTTATGTTTTTAGATAGATGAATCGAATTTATAAATAAAGAATATAAACTAAAAAATGTAGGCATGAAATTTTTAGGCACGCTTTGCGTGTGACATTCTCATTGAAGATTTCGGAAAGAAAGTTTTTTCCCCGGCATGAAATGGCAATTTATTACTTTCCTGTGAATTTTCAATGAGTTATTATGTAATAAATTTCTTCGTGGGCAGTTGCAGCTGTTTCTCCGCCTCCATTCTACAATCTTATCGGCAAATTTTTATAAGTATTTAAAGACTAACTTTTATCTAATCGCATATTTCTAGGTTAAAATGTAATTTTTTTTTTTTTTTTTTTTTTTTGTCAGTATCGTTTAGATACTTGAAACTCGTTTCTCACCAGATGGCATTGTAACACAAATACACTAGACCCATATGTACTGTATTTTCTTAAATGAATGTTAGTTTATATATAAAAATTTGAATAATAGTTTATTTTACTTATTAAAACATAATTAAAATAATCCTTAACCTAACAAGAAAGTATTATTCTGATGTAACAAAGGAACCGTCCGTTAATTACGGGTTGTTTTTGAACCATTTTTTGACCCCCTGTATGCTATATACCAGGGGTGGCCAACTTTTGTATACATAAGATCTACTTTTTATCTTAAAAATGCGTCGCGATCGACTTGTTGTCATAGGCATAGTGTAAGTGGGGAGGGGGAGGTGTGAAATACATACTATGTTTATACACTGTGTTTCAGTACGTGGTGCACTGCTTATGAGTCGAGTCATAACTGCATGCATACTGTTGTGTTCGGTTACAAATATAATACATTAAGTCAAGACATCGCGAGCGATCGACCAAAATTGGCTTGGCGATCGACCGGTCGATCGCGATCGACTTGTTGGCCACCCCTGCTATATACTATGAAATACTTTTGCCAACTCCCTTTAATTACTAGTTCGTGACTACCCAACATTAAAGAAATGACGTAGAAAAGCTCTGAAAATATTAGTTTATTCACACGACTAGTACGTAAGGACAAATTCGTACGCAGACAATGCCTCGACTCCTCCATTGTATACATTGACGTACGTTTCTCTACTTCTCCCCCTTTACTGCGTAGACATAACGGTGCGTAGACATAACGTTTCTCTACTTCTCCCCTTTCCATTCGCAAGTCTCACTACTGGCGTGTTTACAGTCTCACTACGTATCTTTTCCGGTCTTCCCACCGAAAAATCGTCTTGGTATCATTGTTTATTTATCACTTATTTTCCTAATTAATAATCAATACATTCGGGAAGTAGGATAAATTCTTGAAAAATCGCCAAAATCTCACGTAACCTCCTCCCCGTATAATTTTATAATTCCTCCACTTTATACGCATTCTAATTAACCACCAGATGGCACCACTTGGAAACACGAACAATTAAATTCCGTAACCCGACACCAGAGGGAGGGGGAGAGAGAGAGAGAAAGAGTTCGTGAACTTCTTCAAATCAAACAATAAACGTGACACGAATACATAAACAAGTGTAAATCTTCTGTTTACGCGCTGTTAATAATACATAAATACAGACGCTTAATAAAATTAACATCGGGCATTTAAACAGGAGGGCGAGTAACCGCTTCGACGCGTCATACCTCGTGGCGCTACTATATTATTACAACCCTTCAAACGCCTTTTTTCACATTTATTAATAATTATATAAAGTTTCTATGTCATAATTAACGAATAAGACAAGTCAAACATCCAATATTTCTGCTGCAGTGAAGCGAAAAATCAATAACTGCAGTCGATGACGTATTCGGACAGCGCCCCCTGCTGCTTCAGATCTGGATGGGGAGATGATTCGAATTCTCGCTCCGACTCGGTCGCCCTCCACCCATTAATTTAATTCTACAACTCCGGCGGATCCTTTTTTTTAAATAAAAAAAAATCCTAGCAGCTATGAAAAAGTCCTATTTACAATCGTGACTACGGCCACTCCTGTTTACGGGTAAGTGAAATTAATTAGAAATTTAAGTTGCGGGCGGCATTATTATTTTTTGTTTTTTAAATCGAAGAACCAGAGGGAAGAAGAAGAACCCTTTGAGTAAACAGAGTTAAGGATCTATCCTTATAAAAATTCAGAGGAAGTCTCTGGAGATGAGATCTAACTTATTAAGTTATCTCTGAAACGGATCCAGCGATCTCGTCGCAGATACCGCTCCTATTCTTGTAGGAGAGAAACCAGTTCTGTGAAGGAACTTTCGGGTTAAACACTTTATTTAACCCGTTTAGTGTGTGAGAGGGAATCCTTCACACTCGAATCCGTTTAAGGATAAAACTATTTTAGAAAACCTAAACTGGTATTTACGATGATCCAGATTGGATATCTACAGGTTCTGATCTGAATCTGGTTATAGAACAGGTGTTTACTTCAAATAAAAAAATGAAGATCTTTAATAAAATTCTTCCTTTTCGGGAAAATGTAGGCTCCCTACTACGTGCGGTAACTTTTGTAGGATTAGTTCGGTTAGATTAAATTACAGACTCCTGTTCGAAAAAGGAGATGTTTTGTTTTTTCCCCCTGATGCTGGATCGTTTTGCAAGTTTAAATTATAAGTTCGTTGTTCCAAATGAAGGATTTAGTATTCTGTAAGACGTCATTTCTTCGCCGCATTGGGGTTTTTAATTAAATATTCCAACCAGCAATGTTCAGAGAGATACCTCCTCTCTAGGAAAAAACACTAGGAGAAACACTAGGCAACACTTGGAGAATTATTATGAAAACACTAGGTAACATTATGAAAACACTGGGCAACATTGCGAGATATACTAGGCAACACTAGGAGAAATACTATGAAAACACTAGTTAACACTAGGAGAAATATTAGGAAACACTAGGGGAGACACTAGGAAGAATTTTTCTTCGAAGACATTACTACGTGTAGGTGTTGGTAAATATCGTTTTGATCCAGTTAAGATAAAAAAGATGTCAAGGCAAACTATCTTTTAATTTAAACACCATAAACTAGAGTCACAAAATTCGAGAGAGGCCAAAACGACTGGACGCAAACAAAAAACAACAACAACAAAAAAGATATAGTAATAATTTCCCCCAACCTACGCCTTCTGTGACAATCCAAAACAAATGCAACGTACTTTACAGAATTTGAATTTCGTAACTGGTTGCGTCATAAGAACGCGCCCTAAAGTAACCTCGGCGGACAGTCGGCAAACATGAAAAGGATTTAAATTGTTGGTAAGTATAACGAAGAGAAGGGGGACCGATCCTCCTCCTACCGAGCCGTAGGGTTAGAGGGGCATTGACATATCGGTAACGAAATTAATATCAAAATAATTTAATGACGAAATTCGACTACGACCTTGATGGCGTCGAGCGGAGGCTTTACTATTTCGCCTCCGCCTATCGGTTTGACAAGGCATGACCATAAATGGGGTAGCAGTTGGCGATTGTTACAGGTAAGAAGCAACACCTCTGTACATGTCTTCCTGTAAGGTTATGCAAAAAATCCGAACTGGTTGAGCAGTTCTACCGCATTCTGCCAGCTTGCGGGTGCGTTATTTTTCTTTCTGAGGTATCTTAGTGGGGTTTTTACTACAGAAAATAAAAAAAAAAAAAAAACATTCAAGCACCCTCGCAGAAGTACAGTACGTGTATTATATATGCCTACTATAAACAGAAGTTATCCAATTTAAAAAATATATATATGTTTATGTTAAAAGATAAATGATTTCTGGTATTGTTTCCTAAAGCATGTTGCAAGAGAAATAAACAGAAATACCCCGAGTCGTACCCCTTAATAAACTGATAAGATTCTTCTGTGCTCCCCTTTTAACACTTAAAAGTAATTTAATATTGTAAGATATTTTTGCCATTCGGTTAAAATTCCCTTAGGGGATATAGATTATTTAAATATTCGGTTAAGAACACCTCAGGGTACGAATATTTTTAAACGTGTTAAAAGAATACACGTCTCCAGCCATTTTTTTCTTAGAAAAAGATGTTCTAATTTATCACAAAAAGGGAGATGTTCCTGTAAACACACACAATTAAATACAGAATATTAAACGTAGCCTATATTTATCTTTTGTGTATAAAAATGCTTACACCCTGGGTGCAAAAAAATAAATAAATAAAAAATAAAAAGATTAAATTCTATCACGTGCGACCAGACCAGAATCGAAGGAGTTTATTTTTATAAATTAGTGGCGAATGTACTGTACTTCAAACGATATTGCATAAGCTAAACGATACACTGTTTCCTGTTTCCTTTTCGAACAAGACTTAAAAACATCCCTTTTCTGTGTCTGGGTGCTTCTGTACGCTTTAATTGTCCATCTTTTTTATTGTTTAGTTAATTATAATTCGATTGTTTCCCTTTTTTTACTCTACCTGCCCCTAATTGGGTACAGATTTGTAACAGCTGTTAGACGATGGAGGGTCCTACCAACGAATTTATTTGTTTATACGCACGTCTCTTTTAGAATTTACAACTCGAGTAGCGTTACACGCTGTTGCTGTAATATATTACAGTAGACAGATTTCCGCATTACGCATAAACCCCGCTGATATTTTAACACATAGTTCATGTAAAATTTCTATCTTATTATTATTATTATTATTATTATTTTTCTAGCTTTATCCCGTGCGGAAGACATGAACGGGTCCACGGATTCGCCCCCCGACCAAGCTGGTAAGTTTAATTTTATATTCGGGTCTCTTTGTTGCAGCGAGCGAGGGGTGGGATACGAGTACGGCACGTGCCTTCCTTTTTTATCCCAGTTAATAACCATGTTAGGTACATCGGACAAGGGGGCATTACGTAATGCCAAAAAACGTCACAGAATAGGAGGAGGGAACGTACGGGAGGTGGGAACTGGTTTCCTTTTCTCCCTTACTTGTTCATTCTTCGTCACAACCCACGCGACCACGTTACTGTATGTACTACCGACCGCACTTCTCCCATGGATTGGACTATCAACGACGACTCGGGCAAGACGCAGAACGCCATGCCTTCCAGCGGACTATTTAATTCTTTCAGAGGTAAGTCGGCATCACGTTTGATCTCCCTCCTCTCCCCCCGACTGCTAGTCGTGATCGTTAAACATCTGCCATAAAATCGAAACCGTTAAAGAATCACCTGCGTTACCGCGTCACGAATCAAATGAGTTATACCCAAAAAAGGTAAAATACTAACGTGATGGCGATTGTGTCGCAACGGAGTCACGTGACTCGCTTATCTCGGTACAGAGTTACATCTCCCTGTACACCATTTTTTTTTTTATTACTATTTTGCAGACGGAACGTTATCGGACAACACCGACGACTACATCGTGGGTGATCGAGTGTGGGTGAACGGTAGGAAGTCAGGATACATCCAGTATTTAGGCGAAACGCAATTTGCGTCGGGTGACTGGGCTGGGGTGGTCCTTGACGAGCCCATCGGTAAAAACGACGGTTCAGTAGCGGGAGTTCGCTATTTCCAGTGCGAACCTAGAAGAGGGGTGTTCGCTCGCCTTCACAGACTGACGCGGTACCCTATCACACCTCCAACCAAGTACGACGTCCACACTGCGGTGAACGGAAGTACCAGTAAAACCACAACCACCAAAGTCATGAATTCGCCCAAAGGTACCAAAACTGTAGTCACCTCCTGTACCACCGTGACCAGTCCCCCGAAAAGTCCAAGGCTAAGAATTGCCGACAGGGTCCTGGTAAATTCCAGCAGTGGTATCAGGACGGGTGTCCTACGTTATTTGGGCCCTACGGCCTTCGCTAGTGGGCAATGGGCTGGTGTGGAACTCGACGAACCCGTAGGAAAGAATGACGGATCCGTTGCCGGAAAAAGGTTAGAAACCATTGCACGTGCCAAATTGTTACTCATTCTACGTAATGCCTTAATAATTTCCTGTTTTGTAATTATATATTTTATTTATTTATTCAGGTATTTCGACTGTCGTATGAAGTACGGCCTGTTCGCTCCCATTCATAAAATTACCAAAATAAGTGGAAGCTACGCTCGAGCCACCTCTCCCATCCTGAGAAGCCACGAGTCCCTCACAACCTCCACTACTTCCAGCAGGACAACCATGGTAAGTGTACGCTAGCGGGTTACCTGCGCTAATTCGAGAAAAAGGGGGGGGACTGCTACAAAGCAAAATAAGATTGTCACCACTTACTAAATTAGCACAAGTTTAACTAGTTTCACCCACACAATGAAGAAATGTAAGAAACAACCGGTCTAACTTTTTGTTCCTCAAATATTTTGGAGGAAGTAGATAAAATAGGTTAGATGGTATCTTCTATAGAATTTTTAGAGGGTGGGACATACCCTTTACAAAGGCGTTTCCCTTCTCTAAAATTAGAAAATTAATATTAAATGTTCTCTTTCACTTTTAGATTGAAAGCCTGTTCCTCAGCTCGACTTAACAAGTGGTGACAAAATTAAGCAATTGATGTATTTAGGGCGGGGAAGAGAGAACAATTTCTTTCAATCACATCGAATTATTGTTAGATATTGAGGGTCGTGTAACAAATTTTATTTAATTTGTTTTTTATTTCTATAGAAGTCTGCGAGTCCCGTCATCTCGAGCGTTCAGGCAACAACTACGGCAATGCAGGTAAGTAGCACAATTTTTAACGTTAGCTTCGCATAAATAATCATGTCATACGCTTTCGTACGCATGTATTATTGTTATTTTTCTTGATTGATGCGCTGTTCACATGGCTGAAAATGATGCATTTGTTATGTGACGCTAATGATCGGGTGAAGTTTTATCAGATTTCGTATCGATCGTAACAAGAGCTTACCCCTATCGATGGCATGTTTCTGTTGATACTATCGAATCTTTTCGTTCATTCCACGCAATATTTCGACTCGCGTGAATAAACTGTTAGAGTCATCGTCTGAGGTTTAAAATTGAATGCGACGTAAAAACTGCGGTCTTTCGTATACATCGAATGAATACTAATTATCGTGCGATTTGATTCGCTTAAATTTTATCAACAGAAAAAAAAAAATCTGTCACGCAATAAAGGACAGACAGTAAAGAAAAAGACATCGCGATGACGACGACGTCGACGACAAAAGCCGGAAATCACTTAACAGTCACCCGATCCTTAAAATAAAACTGACATATTGGCGGTCACGTGGTCCGTTTTTCCAAAGATTAACCCAAATTTTGTTTGTTTTTATTAACATTGTCTAATTTTGTCGCTTTTGCATGTACATTTTTTTTTTTTTTTGTATGTGTTATGTGTCTTTGAATTTTGCTGATTTTTGTTTTTGTGTTTTTCTCCCTCTTTGTGTTCTTGTTCCCTATTGGCTGCACTTAGGTTTTGAAAGTATGAAGACTTCCCAGCAAGCATGGAAGAAAAAAGTTTTTGTTTTGTTTCGCTTTGGTGTGTGCTATAGTCAACATTATTGATATGTTTATAATTATTTTTTTTTGTTTTCTTATTTTTTTTATAAAAAAATAATGTGCATGACGTTAACATCATAATTTTTGAAAAATATGTACATAGAAAGGTGGTGGGATTTAAAAAAAAATTAAATAAATTTTGTATCCTTTATATTTAAATGAAGTAAATAAATAAAAGCATAATTTTTTTAAAATTGTGTTTTGATTGCCTATCATCCGAGACTCGAAGACAGCAGCTGTCATAACAAATTATATGCACGTTACTTAAATTAATACTACAAAAATACTCCTTTATACTGTGTAAATATATATAAGAATACAAACACTTCCAGAGATTTTAAAAATTAAAAAAAAAACTTAAAATTAACGTGTGATCAATTTACAGTCCACTAAGTAATTGCAAGTCCTAAATCCTAACTTTATGCTAATTATCAACTTTAGCTCAGTAATGTGTTAATTAATCAATTAAATTATTACCCTGGAAGCCCTTATTTCTGTTAGTGCCTCAATTTAACAGTAATATTTTTAATAAGAGTAAAGAATATTAAAAAGTTCCAAGACTTAAAAATGATTTATATTTATTCCTCGTGTAGTTTAGAACTTGAAACTCGTTAAGTCACGCTATTTATGGCTCCAGTCCAGTTAAAAATCGAAATCTAAGGATCCAGACATAAACGATGTTTTAAATGCTCTCATTAGTTGTAAGGCGGATTATATCCATTATAAATGAATACCCCAAAAAACGCATGGATCAGTTAGTTCGTTTTTTTATGTAGTACCAGTCATTCAAAGTAAAAATCTCCTATTTTTAAACTCGTGAAAGACTTTTCTAATTTTAAGTTATATCAACACGATGTCGAAACAGAGTTAGGAGGTCAAGAAGTTGCTACACTCTTCAAAGTGTCGAAACTGGGACGTACGTATTTTTAATTAACAGACACATCCTCCTTTTTCAATTATCGACCGTGTAAACGAATTTTTCCTTCTTATGTAAGACAGCTGCTGTCTGTTTAAGCTTGTTCGTGTTCATACAAAAGCGTGACGTCATTAATACTTATAGGAAGCTCTCAAGGAGAAGGAGGAACACCTGGAGCAGTTGTTGAGAGAGAGAGACTTGGAGAGAGCGGAAATAGCTCGCGCTGCCTCCGAAATTAAACAGGTATGAATGAACGGGCTACGTTAGCCCAGTGGTTCCCAATCGAAATTCCACAGCATAAAATGCCTGTAAAAATCTTTTTTGAGTGGAGGAAATATCAGCTTCCTTTTTAGATTTACTGAGCACCTCCTAAATTATAACTAATCACGAGATCTTACCCTAAATGGATACATTCTTTTATTTAAGAGACACTTTTAACTTTTACACGGCACCCAAGACAATATTTATTAACAACACTCGCTAATCATGAATCGTTGAATATTTCGAGCAGTCTACCCCCCAAAGTAAATGAATTAGCTTAACTTTTCTATCATGAGCAGCAATATACATAGACACAACAGACATAATACGTCTTTAGGAACCCATAAATGACCTTGAAACTAGCGCAGCTACCACCCCTGCGGCACGTCATAAAGGGTGGTACCATATCTAGGTTGGGAAGCACTGGAAGAATACGTTCGATTTGTTTTACGTAATCGATATCTTCTCATCAGGCAGAACAGAATTTAGAAACATTACAATTGGAGCACGATCAGTACATGGAGCAGAGTGAATATAACATAGCATACCTAAGACAACTGTTAGACGAAAGCGAACAGGAGAGGAAGGAATTAACAGCTCGATTGGAAGAAGAGAGAAGGTACTGACTTCATTTTTTAATATTCGACATCTTTTGTTCTTTATTTGACTTTTTACTTTACAGAAAAGTAGAAGATTTACAATTTCGTATCGAAGAGGAGTCGATTATCAAGCATGGATACAGGGTTAGTAGATAATATTCTCTTTTGAATTATAATTTGCAAGCATTGTAATTGCTGTTTTGATTCTTAGAGTAATTCGGATAATTCAGACGATGACGATGAAAACAAGGTGAAAGCGCAGAAAGAAGTTAATAATGTAAGTTTTTATAAAGTTTAACGCTCGTAAAATATTTGTTTTTAATGCTAATGTGTTAAGTAATAAACAGTATTCTGTTACGTTGTGTATTAAAAAAAAATATAGAATAATTTTAATGTGAACGAGAAATAGAATAATTTTAATGTGAACTTACGTTAGAGAAAAGGAAATATCATATTAAGTTGTTTACTGGTGTCGGCAGGATAAGAAATGGCGGCGAAACTTTCCTTTTATTAATTACACATGCTGGAAACTTATGATGTTTAGCATTCTAATTAAATATTATAATCTCTAAAAAATTTCTAATCTGTGAAAAAAATTGGAAAACATTTTTTAAATTATAATTTTTTATCATCTTTTTAAACAATTTAACAAATTTATTTTCAAAAAAATCAATAAGTCACTAAAAAAAATAAGTTTCGAATTAGAGAGGGAATTTTTTTTAATACTTTACCTAAATTAAAAGCTTATATTCATTAAAATTATTTACGTTTCTTTTGTAAATAAGATTTCAAACGAACATGACATCATTAAAGGAATGGCAAAATCTATTTAAAGTAAACCACAAGCTGTGCATCATTCCACATCCAGTTGCATCGGCAATTAATTATTCTAAGAAAAGGAGACACATTTAGCCTCTTAATTCGGGTTAATCCTTATAACAGACCCTTATTAACCCCGTTTAGTTTATTCAGTTATGGGTGAAGAATTTAAGTTGTACTTGTATTGTTTAGGAGGACGAGAAAGTCGGAGAAACGTCGGGCGAGGAGGATAAAGACGGATTAATAAAAAAACTGCAGAAAGAACTGGATGATCGAGAATCTCAAATGATGCAGATGAATGCAACGTTGCAAGAAACGCAACTGAAGTTAGAACAGTTAACTGACAGTTACGTGAGTCGCAATAAGATCAATAACCACATCAGCGAGTTGCAGGCTGAAAATATAATACTGATTAAAGAGAAAAATGATGTAAGTATGCGAGAAATTTAAACGTTTTTAAGTAATTTAATTACTCAATTATCGTTTACGTACAGATTCTAGAGAGATGGGAAGAGGCAGAAAAAATGAAAGGCATTTTAGAGCAGGAACGTGATCAGCTGTTGAGAGAAAGGGCGGAACAGCAGGCGGCAGTCTGTGATAGAGACTTGCAGGTCGCTCAACTTAAAGCGGAAGTGGAGAGACTTAGGTTGGAGTTTGCTCAACATAAAGAACATCTTAAACAACAGCTGGAACAAACAGAAGTAGAGACAAGAGCCATGCAAGATCTGCATCAGCAACTGTAAGTTGAATTCTATAGCAATACAGGCCTGTGTGATTAATAATTGAAGTTATTATTGAAGTTAGGGCGTTGAACGTTTTTTTTAATTACTGACCTATATTTAAAAAAAAAGTTTTAATTCAAAATCCATTAAGGACGTGGAAAATTCTCTCTTTGATACTATAATTATACGAAGGCTTTATTTAATACTTTAGAATATTTTAAATTATCATTAAATATCACAATAATGATTGTTATTATTACAACGATTAGTATCACGAAAACCGAATTAAGTTACTATATAATTAGATTTTGCAAAAAATTAAATTAAATATTCTAAATAGCCTAATTGCAATTGCTTAATGAAAAAATAGATTGGTTATGATTCTTCCCTGAATATAAAATTTGCAAATTTAATAACCATAAATGGATTTAATGACCTATAAATGTACTTTTTTTTATATATCCGAAATTATATTTTAAAAGAATAAGCCCATAAAAGCGTTGGAAAATCCTGAATTATGTAAGGAAAATTAAAATGAAAAATTGCTTTCGGTCCTAACAATAGGACAGTTATAACGGTACCTAAAAGTGTTTGTATTTTTTTAAAAAATAAAATACAATAAGACATAACAATAAATCACTGTCCTATTTACATTAATCTTTTGTAATATTGAGAGACTAAAAGTGTTTTATTTTTAAATACTGAATAAAGTACTAAGAATAATAGCGTTAAGTATTGTTTTTAAATTCTATTTTTATTTATTATTATTCTAATTAGTGTATTGGAAAGAGACGCTTTAGACGAATTACAAAACGAATTGCGACAAACAACAAGCGAGCGCAATCAATATAAACGAGAAATTACCATATTAAGAAGCGATTACGAAGCCCTAAAAAAGGTAATATATTAAAATCAAACGAGAAATTTATTTACTATAACGTCGGGCTGCAATTCTTAATGCTCTTTTAATTTAAAAAAATAAATAAAATAAAATAATAATGATAATAATAAAATCACGCCACTTCCGCTCCAGACCGGAATTTCGTATGTAGCATCCATATCCGGTCGAACTAACTGAAGATTAACGAAGAACGGACAGACGTACGGACGGACGAGTGGGAATTTATAGGTTTTTCAATGTAAAAATTGCAGCCCGAGAATTTCCTTTAACACAAATAAACTAAATTTCGTACATTTTACAGATAGTCGAAGATAAAAAAGAAGAAATTGCAAGCTAAACAAGAAGAAAAAATAAATAAATAAAATTTCAGAAAATTCTCTTCAGATCTCACACCCACTTCTTAAGAAACCAAAGAAGAATCATTTCTTTTCACTATTAGAGAAGATAGTAGTTAACCAAAAATAAAAAAAAAAAAATTTAAATATTTAAGTATCGGCCCGCCATTAGCCGAACATCGATCTCGTTAATAACCAATTAGATGGTCATCAGTGTTATTTTAAATAATAAGCTTTCATCCACGTGTATATTGTAACAGTGCAATAGTCTACGTTTCTTTGTGTTTTTTATTATTATTATTATTTCTTTTTTTAAGTCTGACTTGACGAAGAGATAAGACACGAAGGGGGGGTATAAACCGTCCTTTCACACAAGTCGGCAATTTATTTATTTAAAGATGCTATATTTATCCGCTATAAAGGCGTTTGAAACTGTATTCCTATTTTAGGAAGAACTTATAAAGGTCCAGGAAAGTGCCTGTTCGCGTTTAAAATTTTTTACGCATGTATATTGTATATAAATATATATATAAATGCCAGCAACAATTATTTCAAAATAAATCGCAATAATTAAGAAATTTGAGGAGGAATAAATCGCAAAAAACAAAAAAAAACAACTTTCCACTTTTGTTAACGTTTTTTAAAAAAAATTAATAAAGAATTTTCAGGTTTTCTGATGAAATTTGCATTCAATATTAGGATCGATTGGAGTATATCCGTTTTAGGATCTTTAAGGGAAACTGTACCTAATACGTGAGCGATTTTATTTCGTGTATTTTTTAAAAAAGAAGAAATTATTTCGCATTTTCTCGGCTTTTTCAAATATTTTAAACACAAGAAAGTGCTGGAGGACGAATTTGAATATTTATAAAATTTATTATTAATTACATTCCGGAGAATAAGTTTGAAAGATGTTATGTATAATAATAATCAAACAATTATGTAAAATAAAAGAAAAAAAAAACTGATTTAAAGCCTTGTCTTATTTCGTATGTGGCTCCATCTTGTAAACAACTGTTAAAATTATACAATATAAAAATGATCCAACTAATTTATTCCAGTTTAAGAAATTCTAAAACTTACATAACGCTAAGCAATCATAAGAGGGGAGGAATAATATCTTTTGCTTCAATCATACTGTTAAAACTCCAACTGAAAGTAATGAAAGGATGTATTAAATTGGCTTGTACACACCCACCATTGTTTAAATAAAGTTTTGAAAGAGCTTATTAAAATGCTGTTGTGGCAAAAACTTCAAATTTTGGAATGAAACCTAGCTTATTTACATTGTTAAATGGGATTAATAATAAATACCTGTAATTATACGTGGAAAAACAATTTATTTACTATACTTCTAGGCATTTACTTACATAGGCGTGTTTCCAATTACCATTTCGAGCAAACAAATGCAGTATATAGTACAAATTCTTAATTGTTTATTTTTGAGGAGTATCAATTTAATATAAAAATTCTGTCAGTACAGACTGATCAAATTTTAAATAATTAGTATACATATATTGTAATTTACAGTTAAAGAGTACAATAAGTATCTGTGTTATATAAGTGGAAACAGTAAAGAAAGATTAAGAAAATGGCAAGTTTTTACAGTTAATTTTATAAAATAGCTAGCCAGAATGTATTTTTTTTTTTATCAGTATATAACAGAAAGTCTTGAGTTAAATATATATATATTATATATATATATACACATACAAGTATTTTTTACCTAATTAAAAATTTAGAAATATAATTAGATAAATAAAAATATTTGTACACAACATTAAAAAAAATATATGTAAGTTTTATTACAAGCTTTATTTTTTAAATAAAATAATAATAATAAATAACAATAACAATAATAATGTTATATTGTTCTGATAAAATTATGTGAACTCATATATTGATTTGGAGAATCAATAAAAACCTTAATTAAAAACAATAACTGCTCTTCAATTTGTATCCTGCAGATTTCCGATTCCATGTAATATTTCTTTTTATATCCGAAGCAATCAGGTTTAATTACAAAGAAACTATAAAATTTATCAACCACTTAAATTTACAACCTATATAAACTCTCCATTGGTTACAGAATAAAATTTGAGTTCCATTTTCTTTACAATCTTCAAAATTTCATTAAGAAAATGTCTGTCTTATGCAATATAAGAAATTATGCTTTAAATTATTAATAATCTTTAAAAACAAATTTATCATGGCTGCATTTAGCAAAAATAATGATAATTAATACACATTCAATACATTTAAAAAATCAGACATTATACAAATCCTTACCTCATAACCATTGCATATTAACATCTAAATTTTGTTCACGAACATATTTTTCGCATTCTTGAAATTCTCTCAAGGTGAAATTACTACACCATAAGCAGTTAAAAGTTTTCAGCTCATTTTCCATCATCAACAGGGCTTTTAACATGTTTCCCGTAATGTGCGGGCAATGTTCGAAAGCGACGTCTTTAATTTCGGATAGAGGATTTACAGTAAGCACATCTAGAAAAAGTTGGTCACTTAGGCTCTCGCTATTGTGAAGATGAAAAAGCCTCAAATGTTTCGCTTGGGTAAGTAAAAGTTTTAAAAAGACTTCGGGTATATCTACCTCGTGTAAAAATATAAGATCTAATTCTTTAAGACGTGAAAATGGATCCGCTATGTCACATAATTTATGTTGAAACATGTAATCGTAACTTGCTATCATATATAATGACAACAGTTCTAAATTTGGACAGAGTTGGCCAATCACTGGTATGTTAATGACATCAATGTCACCTAATTCTAAGGCTGTAATCTGCATACCTCTCATTTGTAAAAGTGCCGTTATACCATTATAAAATGTAACAGATGACGTCTGCCCACAAAGTAATTGAAACTGCATCAGATTTTCAAATCCTGCACAAAGCAAAAGATCGTCGTCCGAGAGTGCTACGTCAACTAATTTCAGGTAAGTCACATTTGGGCATAATGTGTGGGCAATTTCAAAATAGCGTTCGTGAATACGTTCTCCTTTAATATTTTCTCCAGATAACTGAAGTAATTTGTATTGTCTATCATATTCACAATCATATAACTCAGTCACAACATCCAAACTATTATGATATTCGAGATTGACTAAATTTGGTAAATTAATTAGAGCGCATCTAGCTCCCTTATTTGTTACTTTCGTCTCTGAAATAACAAGCTTGATTAATTTTGAAGCAGAAGTTTTTCCATCTTCCAATTCATCCATATTAATACATAAACTTGATATTCCAAAGTCAGTTACAGGTGTTAAACTCACATCAAGTTCTCTTAAATGTTTACAGAATTTTCCAATCTTTCCTAAGACTTGATCGAAACATTTTGTACATCCAAAATTTAAAGATACGACCATAGGCAAAGATTCAGGAAGTTGTAGAAAGGCCTTTAGTGGTATATTGGAACAACCACTAATGTTAAGATGAGTTAACTTCTGCATGAAGAAAAAAAAATTAAATTAAAATGTCTGGGTTTTATGAATTTCAAAACAATATACTGTATATTTAAAAAAAAAAAAATTCTGTACTAATACTATTTTGCAATAAATTATCTCAAATTGAAAAGGATTTTAATTTTGCAAAGTTTTTAAAATGAAATGGTAATATTGCAACTCTGAAGTGAACAACCTTAGCAGAACTGTAGACAATGCCTGTAAGAAGTAAAAAAAGCCAAAGGAACCAATGGTCTACATGTGATCCTTGAAGAGATATAGCCCCTGAAATCAGCCTATCTGAAATTTTGAAGGCCCTCAAAAATGAAGTGAAATTTAAAAGTGAAAAAATACAGAAGTATTTCTCAAAACAATGCTAAAAATCAACTGTTTTCACCTTACTAGAGACGGTTAGAGCTCACTGAACAAAAGAAACGTCATTGTACCAACTACTTCTGGAGCACGATTGGAACAACACTGTGATCCATCATCGTGTGTTTACAGACTGATTAAAAGGGACTGTAACTTGCAAAGGTTCTCATGTAGACCATCAATTCTTTTGATATTTTACTCCTATGGGATAGTCTACAGCTCTGATAAAATCTCAGCTGCATCATTCACATAATGCATGAAATTTTACCAATGAAATTTTTTTATAAAGTTAAAATTTAAAGATCAAAGATGAATAATAATTATCATATAGTATTTTTAGTCTTAAAATTGTTTTAGTTTTATGTCTAAAAAATTTTAGTTATAGATATCTTCTAATAAATTAAAAATAATAATCATTTGGTGTTCTAAACATCTATACATTTTAAGAAATAATGCAAAATTTTATATTTAAGCTGTGCATGTAAACGAAGTCAGGACATGGTAAATGTACAGGAAACATTTATCTGTTGCAAAGTCTATTGTTGGTATTAAATGAGAATGGTGTATTTTTTGGACTGACTGATTATAACATTACAGCCAATTTAATTCAGATACTTCTAATTCATAAACCAGGTGTTTTTTTGAAGGTTACACCGCCAAGGTCAAGTAATGAAAAACTCTTCTGACTTACCTGGCATTTTACTGCAACTGTGGGTATAATTTCACCTAAGTCTCCATTCCATCCACTGATATTCAATTTTCGTATTGACGAATTTACTAAAATCTTTAGATGATGGTGTCTTAGTAACTTATTTTTACGAAATATTTTGATAAGGCCTTCAATAAGATGTTCAGCTATAGTAATAAATAACAGCAAATTATTATATTAATATACTAAATTTTTACATTCTAAAGTATAGATTATTATTAATAAGAAACTAATTTGGTTGGCCTTGATATAACATTATGAATATTTTTTTAATACATGGAATCAAGCCAATATTAGTTACAGACTTGTTATATACTGTACTTGTAATGTTTAAACCTTATAATTACTAAGACATTTTTATTAGAAATGAATAAACTTGGTACCAATATAACAAATCTGATTGATATACCCAATAATTTAATATATTCAATAAATCAGGTGGCAATCATTTACTACAAAATAATAAACAATTGCATTTATCTATTTATTTATCATAACTAGATAAATGCAATTGCTAGATCTGCATTTATCTAGATCTAGATAATTATTTATGAAAAAATTTTCATAACTAGAAATGCCATTCTTTGAATCAAATAGCATTATTGATGATTCATGGATATTTTTATTATGACAAGACTTTGACACCCTATAATAGGATTATACTGTAACATTTTAAACAGTAGAACACAAGCCATTGCATCATAATACGTAACAACACCTCACCTAATTCCTCAAACGGACCAATCACGTATAAGTACTTTTCGGTGTCTCGTAAGTAGTGAAAACACCAATAACTGTCTATATTCTTCGCTATGTTGTAAAGGCAGCATTCTATCAAAGTACATACGCATTTTCTTTTCGGCATCCTGACATATACGAAAAGCCACGTGACCGCAAACACTATAACAAGTAACAATGTGCTGCCATCTGTTGCTTTCGAGTGACCACGTGTCACGATTTAGTACAGAATAAGCGTGCTGTAATTGATTAAAATAAATAATAATGTTATTGACAGTTTTTAAACAATAGTCTTGATATTTTTATAACGTTAAAAAGAGTGTAATTGATAATATTTGTAAGACTTCTAGTGTTGCGAATCGATTAATTATGCTGCATGTGCTCGCTGCATGGTAGTTACCTGTACACTGTACACACTGCTAGAGATGGCTTTAGAAGCTAAAGTTAAGGAAATATTAAAAACGTCTGTGTTTGAAAGGACAGGTAAAAGTGGAGGAGGATGCATCAACGAAGGAGAAGGATACAGAACTGATACTGGTGAAGTGTTTCTTAAAAGAAATTCAAAACCTGAGGTGATTATCATTTTATCAAAAAAAAACTTAAACATTTTAACTGTAGTCGATATGCATGTTGTAAATTAATATTCATAACATGAATATGGCCTACAAATCTAGCATAATGCCAGATGCTTATGTGGTACTTAAAGCTACTTAAAATATAAATAAATAAACATTGTTGAATATAGGCCTGGTAAATTAATGAGAAAATTCACTGTTGTAGTTACAGTTCTAAAGACTAATGAAATAAAAGGGTAATGTTACCTTAGGTGCCAAGATGGCTGCCCGTCTCTGATTCCAGTAAGGAAACAGTGGGGATGCATGTTCTAACCTAACCTAACCTAACCTATTCTAATAAATTACCATAATTATTAGCAACCAAATTATTAGAATAGGTTAGGTTAGTTTAGAACGTGCGTCCCACTGTTTCCTTGCTGGAATCAGAGACAAGCCGCTGTCTTGGCACCTAAGGTAACATTAACCAAATAGAATAAATAATTCTGTCTATATTCAGTTTATACATCTGACGTCACCTTCCGACCTTCGGGAACCCTCCGTCTCTCTCTATCCATACACCATTCTTCTTTAATCCCGTTTTCACTAGATGCTAGCTTTACTCTGTCGTACAAAGTTCACCTGGGTCTTTCTCTCTTTTCCTTTTTTTGTGGAATATATTCCATTAACATTTTTGGGAGAGTCTCATCACTCATTCTTTTCACATGTCCAAACCAAATAATTTGTTTCCTCTGTATTTCTTCCAAAACTGTCTCATTCAATCCCATTACGTCTTTGATCCTCATTAGTTATTCTTTCTCTTTTTGAGATTCTGCATGATCTTCTTAATGCATTCATTTCAACTATTGTTATCTTTCTCTTCTCTTCCCCAGTCATTCTCCATGCCTCCACTCCATATATATATATATATATATATTTTTCTTGATCTAGTTATTTCTTTACTTTAATCTTTTAACTGCTCTCTTATCTTGTGCAATCTTGTATTAATTTCTAATGTATCTCTTACATCTTGATGAATTTGTATTCCAAGATAATTGTGATGTTCACATCCGTCAATCTTTTCTCCTTCTTCCAGTTCCATGTCTGTTTTAGCCCCTCCTATGCATAAATATTTTACTCGTGTTTATATATAAACCTCCTTTAAAATATTCCTCTAATAAATAATTTAAGTCCTTTATTGTAATTGAGAACTGCTTTCGAGAATTTGCCTCGTTCGGTAATAAATAGCATTGGAACTGAATATTGGGAAAAAGTCTTGAAAGCATTTATCATTACAATAAAACAAAGACTTTCAATAAATTTTCTTGAGTTATTCGTAATATGGAGCATATTATAAATACTCCAAAGAGTTCTCGTTGTGTAACATCTTACAAATGCAATGGAACTAAATAGCTCTCATTATATTTCTAAGGTGTTAAGTTGTTTCACTTTGAATTTTTTTAATTACTTAAGAATATTTTGTGTAATTAATAACCATTAATAAATATTACATTTTAAATTATTATACATTCTATAACCAAACAAAAAGTTATTAATTTAAAATTCATTAACAAAACTTTCAGGCTAGGTTGATGTTTGATGGAGAGTTAGCCAGTCTTAAAGCTATTTTGGCAACTAGAACTGTGAAAGTTCCTGATCCAATTGTGGTGAATTTTAAACATTTTTAATATTTGCTAAAATGTAAATAAATACAGTCAAACCTGTTTTTATATATAAATAATAATCTAAAATATAGGTTGTAGATAATCCTAAAGGAGGTGCTGTGCTAGTTATGGAATATGTAAATATGAAATCATTGTCGAAGTATTCTGCACAATTAGGAGAACAATTAGGCAAGTATGTATTTTAATTTTCTTTACTGCAGATTAAAACAATTATAGTATTGTGAAATATATCTTAGGCTACATAAATATAATTTTAACATGTATGCAGTTCATTAATGTTCATTTTCTATTACAGTACACAAGGTGTAACAATTTAATTCCTAGAATGCACCTTTAAAAAAATATACATGTGGAACTATATACTAGTGGCTACTGTCACCTTCAAAGTACTCTCCTTCTGCATCTATGCACTGACTTAAATGGCAATCCCATTTCTGGAAGCAGGTCTGAAACTAATTTTATAAAATACTGTTGCGCAGCTGTCTCACATTCTGTTGGATATCAGTTATAATAGAAAATCTTTGTCCCTTCAGTGCAGCTTTTAATTTTGGAAATAGTTAGAAATTACAGGGAGCTAAGTCAGATGAATAGGCAGAATTTAATTGGGGGAATCACTTTTCAGCCAGAAAATGTCTCACAATGAGTGCATTGTGATTTGGCGCGTTGTCATGATGAATGATCCACTTGTCAGGCCACAGTTCAGGTCTTTTCTTTCAAATAGAATCTGTAATCTCTGCAGTACTTCTAAATAGCATTGTTGATTACTGTTTGTCCCTGTTCAATAAATTCTTGGTGGACTAAATTTCCTTGTGATCGAATAAACACATCAGTAAGGTCTTAAACAGTAAGCCCGGCATGCATGCCTTTTTAGGGCATGGTGAACTCAGAGATTTTCATTGTATGCTTCAACATTTTGTTTCTGCATTGTACTGGAATCACCAGGTTTCATCACCCATAATTACTCTCAGAAACAGGTGTTCATTTGAAGAAAGGTCAGTCACAACATCAAACTCTAAATTTCGGTCACCCATTTTTATGCCAAAGAGTACATGCAGATAACTATTATCTTCCTAATAGTTAATTAACAATTAGCTCTATCAGCTTGAAATTTACTCGTGAATTAGTTCAAATGTGTTTAAACATGAACGCACATGTCATTTTGATATAATTATGTCACGGGTGACACTATGCAGCCACTCTGGGAATTAAATTATCACACCTTGTATTTTCCTTAATTAAAACAAAAATTATATTTTAAAACAAAGTTTATGCTTTATTAGAACTAAAAAAACATACACCATTTAATTGTAGTGTTTTCAATGGGTTTTACGTAAAAGTCTATCTTCAGAGGTTGATAAACCATAGAAGGGGCAATAAAAAGTCAGCAAATTGAATTTAGTGCATTATTTTTCAAATATGTTCCATTTACGCTAAAACATTTTTTCATGTGGTATCACTACCCTTCTAAGCCCTTCCGGTAGAAAGTAATGCGTTTTGATTCTATCCACTGTACCATAAAATGTTTCACTTGATCTGGCAACTACTAGCAAATGCATTTAATGTCTTTTTGAGAATAAAAAAGTCTGATATGTCTAGATCTGGACTATAGGGTAAAATCTGTGGTAAAATCCATTAGTATTCATGCAATACAGTCCTTGTAGATTTTGCAGAATGAGTTGATGCATTATCGTGACAAAACAAGACTGATGAATTTTTCTAGGGTTTTCTTTTACAGTTGCATGCAGTTTTCTTAAAACTGTTTCATACTGGTAATAGTTTATGGTTATTGTTCTTTGATCTTCAAGAAAATCTATGAGCAATATACCATCAGAATCCTAGAAAATTATGAATAACAACTTTCTGGAAACTTTTTGAATGCCCCTCATACATCAGGTATAAGTCAATTTTTTAAGACTTTACCTTACTTTACTAAAATTAAATCTGTCCAAAACTAGAGGTCAATGTATATGGCAAATATACAAAGTTTTACTGAAGAGTAGTAAACAAGGAGAACATTATTCCTAACATTTGCTGTGAACCATTTATTGTAACTGTAGTATTTGCAAATAATTATTAAATTTATTAAGAGATGGTACCTAATGCCTACCTCAAGGCCAAATTACTTGACATTTAATTAGTAATTAGTAGCATTAATATAACTTGATGTAATTCAACAATCATTTGGAATTAATCTAAAAATTGGGTTTATCTTTTTTTTTATGAGCTATATATGTTGTATATTTAAAAGTATTATGGTTGTAATGAATTGCAGGGGTGTGATGTTGTCCCATGCTGTCACGGAGCTGGCAGGCTCCATGACAGCATGGGAATGACTCAGTGCCACCTCAATGGAGCCTTTCCAATGTCTATGTAACATACAGTTACCTGTAGGATGTAATTCACTACTCCCACGTCTGCAATGGTTATGCCTTAGAAAAGTGATTAGGAATGCCAGACGTATGCTCTGTTATATAGGCTGATAAACATGGAGGTTTTAATGAAAGCGGTATGCCTTATTATAAGATCTTGTCATTAGGATACTGTATACATTTTAGTTTACATTTTAGTTCCAGTTTACTAGTAGATGTACTGTATGTTTGGAGTCAACATACGTAATGGGTATAGCTCTAAATCAGAATTATGAGTTGAAAATCTTGACAATAGTATCATACGGTAATAAATTCTACACACTAAAGATTTAAAGCAATGTTTTTAAATTTTATTCTTGTGAATATATTTTGGAATTTACTGTACAGTACATCTTTACTTTTTTGGAATTTAATTTTTTTATTTCTGAAGATGACTTATAAAACTTGAAAGCACTAGGATTCAAGAGCACATACTTTTTTGATTACTCCAAAAACAGCAGTCTTACCCATTCTGTAAGAATAATTTGAAGTTGCTGATTAAATTTTGAAAATTATATTTTAGACTTCACAAACATAACAAAACATTAAAAGATAAAGAAGCTCTCCAAAGTAAAAGTATTCATAAAGATAATGAAGAAGAAGAAGAAGAAGTGCGATTTATTAATCAATTTGGTTTTCATACTACAACTTGCTGTGGCTATATAGCTCAAGATAATACTTGGAAGGATGACTGGGTGGTAAGTAGATGTAATCCTATATTAAAAAGATAAAGATATCAATTAATCTTAAGTCTTAATCTTATAGTTATCAATTATCTTTTTAATATAGAGTTTACATTAATACACTACTTGTGAGTGTATTAGTAACTCTATATATTTTTTCAAGTATTAATGAATATTTTATAGATATATTTACAAAAAAGATAACAAATACAATAATACAAATAATGTAAAGCTGCAAACAGTACAATAACAGATAATTTTACATTATATTATTTCATAATTTAACAATAATACATTATGTTTCTTTATATACCTTATATATATATTATACAGGTGTGCCCCATGCCCCATTCCAAATGGCATCTTATCCACTTTTTAAAATTTTTGGATCCTCTGTGCTATCTGATTATTAGTGTAAAGAACTGTCATAATAAAATGTATTTATCATTCAAAAACAGGCTTATAGCATTCAACTTATTGATTTATATTATAAACCAATATTAGGGTTGTCAAGTTTAAAACTTTAAAAGTCTCTTTTTGCTTAATTTTTAGTATTCAATAGTGGATAAGACTTACTTTGGAATGATGTGCCGCATGTATAGCTTAAATGATCTTAAAATAGAGTTAGATTTATATTAGTTAATCCTGTATTGGATAATTTAATGAAATTAACTAAGTTTAATAAACTGAATGAATGATGATAAAAATGAACTTAGTTAATTTCTTTATTGTTATTATTCATTCAGTTTATTAAATTATCCAATATAGGATTAAATCTAACTCTATTTTGACATCATTCAAGTTAATATAATGACAAAATGGCTTGACATTCAAAGAATTCACAAATGTCTTAGAGAAAAATTAAGATCTTAATCTTATCTCTAGAACCAAAGTTCAAAATCCAATAGATTTATCAAAATTGATATAATTCAAAAAGTTAGATAATTATACATTTCTTTTCAAAAGCTCTCTAACTTTGATATTAAATATTAGAGGGATTACATACAAAAACATATCTTTAAAAGTTGAAGAAAAGGTGATGTAAATATAACCACACAATGTCATTTATTATTAACATTATTTGTATGTAAATATAGTAAACACAAGGTAGCATAGGAAACATAAAATCAGCATCATACAGTATTCTCTGATGTACATATAGTATCATGTAAAAACATTGATTGCTTAAAAAGAGGATTAGTTTTATTTTTTCAAATTTCAAAATTGCATAAAAAGAGGGATGGGTCTATTCTAAATTATATTATTTTTGATTATTAAAGTTAACATGAGATGATAGCTTAACCAAATTATTTGATATCTTACTGATTAATTAGCCTCTATTGTAGCCAAATGAGAATTTGATTGTATCATTTGATTAAAATTTCTTAGTTTTGCTTAGTCTGATATGTTTTAACTGAACTGTTGCAATCAAAGTCCATATGAAAATTAATCAAGTTTGGGAAGGGAAGCATCATCAGGTTAAGGGAAGCTGGATGGTCATCTTGCTGAATAGCCTGCTACCTAGACCATTCTGACAACACTATGAGGATGTGTTGGGACCTCCTCGTAGTGTTGTCAGAATGCAGAAATGTCAGAAAGAGAACTTGCGCACACTGTGTCCAGGCTCAGGACACCAGCAGATTACTAGCCAAGAGGACCATATCATTGTCATGCTATCCAGACACATCATTACAGGCCCCCGTGTCTGTCTGTACCATTTCAAGGTGCCTGGGTGAGGAACATTTGGTATTGCAGTAGCCATTATATGTGCTGTCATTGACACCACCCATTGTCACCTCCATTTAGAGTGGTGTTGCTTCTGACAGGACTGGACTGCAATGAAATGGAACTAGGTCATCTAGATTCAGTTTGGGCATTGACGATAGCCGTATTCATGTCTGGAGGTCCCATGGTGAATGTGTTATGGTTTGGAGCAGCACACCATCCCCACAGCTGGTGTGATGATCTGGAGTGCCATCACATATGACAGCCGGTCACCTCTAGTAGTGATCCAATGGACTACGGCAGCCCAGCAGTATGTTAGTGACATCCTGCAGCCACATGTGTTGCCTCTCATGACAGGGCTTCCAAGAACCATTTTCAAACTGGACAGTGCTCGATCACATGCAGCAAGGGTGTCACAGAACTGCCTCTACCATATTGCCACACTTCCCTGGCCTGCCTAGTCCCTTGATTTTTCACTGATCAAACATGTTTGGGATCACCTGGGACACCAAGTTGGTCAGCCTAAGAGTTTGGACAAACTAGAGGACCACTTGCAGCAACTACGAACTGAGACGCAGCAGGACAACATATGGCACCTGTATGCCTCCATGCTCACCCTATCACATTGTGTATTCATTCTAGAGATGGCCCAACAGGGTACTAGAACTTCCTTTCAATTGTAATTTTTCCTCAATAAATTATCCTTTTGCTTTTATTTTGTAATCACATTACTTACTTACACTTGCACATGTACAATTTCATTTGATTCTGCCAACTCCTTCTTAGAATGCTAATTTTTATGGTAATGAGTGTATGTTAAAAGTGAAAAACATTTGTTCAGGAATATTAATTTTGAGATTTACATAGAAAATTTTTGATATGATATCAGCATTTTGTGAGTTAATAGAAACACTAAGAAAAAGGATAAGTAATGAAGCCATTGAAACACTTGGATGAAATATTTTACGTTAAAGCCAAAATTACTTTATAAATAAATAAAAAATAATCTAAACCTAAGTTATTTGAATATGAAAAGTTTTTACACATTAGATAAGTGATGAACAACCTGTGATCTCTGGGGCTTTAGAAACATAATTTTATTTTCTTCTTTTCTTCCTTATGTCACTATGCACTACAATTAAGCTGATATTTATCATGAAGAACATCCAAACTAAACTAGACCAGTAAAAAAGATGAACGTAAACTATACAGTGAAGTGTTGATAATCTGGAATAATTGGGGCTGGACCATCAGGATTTTGAAATTTACATGTAAATTAGCATTTTAAGTATTCTAGCATTAGAATACCTTAAATACTATTCTAAGTTCAAGCCAGTATTTCACAAGGAATGCAGAAATACTTACAAAGATTCAAAACATAATTTACAAAATCTTTATTAAACAAAAAATACAATAATCATAATGTCAAATAAAAAAACTTCTAAATTCTGAATGAATTTTAAACATCAACACAAGGCTGAAGAACATCACCAATGAAATTACCATTGAAAGAATTAATACCCATTTTTCAATAGTGGATTTTTTACAGTAAATTTTAATGCCTAAATGCTTTAAACATTGAATTCTAAATTGAAAACTTTTTTTATGAATTTCTTTGTTTATGCTGGTATATATATCATTACTGATAATTATATCAAATAAAATATACAATCTAATAAAATTTGTTACAGCTTATTAAAAACTTGAAACAAACTTTACAAAATTGTCAAGCAACATTTTTTTCTAGTACTGTATATTCACAGTACTAAAAATAAACATACATTAATCATTTTGGTATGTAACACATTACATAACTAATATTTTTAATACTAAGGCACTATACATGATTAGGCAATATAATCCTTTACATCACAGATAAAAATAAATAATTTATAAATATCAGTTGAGAAAATTTTTTATTTTCTGATATTTTAATGTAGGGATTTTGAATAACAGCATTTATATTTTTAATCTATAAAGAATATGAATAGTCAGACAAACTATCAGAATTTAGTTTATCTGGAATTTGAACTAAATCTTTGGATAGTTAGTATATAAGTACTTTCTTTGTTTATTTTTCCATATATTATATATTAAAAAATATGTATCCTACTGAGTCAAATCAATTCAATAGAATACATTAATAAAAAGATTTGTATTTCAGATAATGTGTAGATTCTCTAGTTCAGGTTTTCATATTTACAATTCTGTGCAAGCACAATGTTGATAAATTGCTTTGTCATAATATTCCACATTCCTTCTCAGTCTTGTTTAAAATAATAATTATTCTGTTTTCTATCTTTTGTTTCACAGTAGAAAGAAATTGTAAATAATAACTATCTTTTAGAAAATTTCAAGTTTCTAAAATATTTTCTATATCTTATTTGATGTATTATAATACTTGAAAATAACATAATAATGTATGTATATATTATTTTCAATGTCAATTGAAGATTTTTGTTCTTTAAATGTCATGAATATAATCTTGGAAACTTTTTACTGTTCGATCATAAAATGCAAGAAAATTCTAACACAAATAATTTAAATAAATAATATCCAAATTAAAAATTTTAAATATAATATCCTCAGTTAATGAAACCATATTAATTAGGTTTGTTTTTTAGAAAATTATTCAAACATAAATTGTTATTTGAAGGTATGGTACAACCATATTTTTATAATGGAATTAATTGTTCTCTCGCAGAAAAAATTCTCATATAGAGTGATGTTTGTCTTTAATTGTATTAATGATACAGTAATTTTTTATGAATTTTTACACAAATGATTATTAAATTGGAAAATTTAAAGATTAATTAATAAGAGAATGCAAATGATCTCGAAAGATATTTTAAATGGAAACAGCCAAATTTTAGAGATTTTTATCCAATGATGTGTGTTTGTTTCTTGAGTTTTAATTAGGGGCAAATTTTACAATAAATAATCATATCAAGACTAAATTTGAAAATTAAGCCAATATAAATGTGAGTTTTTTAGTTGTCTATGTTTTTACTATTTTAATTTCTAAAACTTCTGATTGATTATCTGCACTTTTTTGAATGATTTATGATACTGGAAATTGGTTAGATACTTTTTCTTTTGTCTACAACGATACATCATCAGGTATTCTTGAATATAAACTTACAGAACATGTTTTTTAAATTGAATTGAATAGATCCAAAATTTAAAGGCTTTTGGATCTATTCAATTCAAAAAACATGTTCTGTCAGTTTATATTCGGTTAGATACTTTTTTGAGATAAGAGAAGGTGAACTTATAATGATTTTGAAGAAATTTATATATCACAATATATTCGTTCCATATTTCTTAACATAAAATTCATAAGCAAACAACACTATGAAAACTAGATACATTATAATAATAAAGCCAATCACTGTCATATGCCATCAGGCTATATAACGGTTATAATAATAATAACTTACCAAACAATTTGACCCTAGAGGGAAGCGTTAGGTGCAAACTCAAAATAAATTTAATAATTATAATTTTAATTAAATTATTTTCGATTAAACTGGAAGAAAAGTGGTGCCTAATGCCTCCCTCTAGGGTCAAATTGTTTGGTAAGTTTTTATTATTATAGCGTATGACAGTGATTGTATATGAATTTTATAATAAAACCAATGTATCTGTGATTATGATAAAAACAATATTATTATCTAATTGTAACATATTATTAGTATATATTAATATATATAAATCTGAATGTATATTATCAAAGTTATTATGATTGAGTGTATTAAAAGCAAAACAATATTATTGCAAAAATTTCAGATTTCTATTTTTATATACTTAACAGTTGATTTAAAAACTTTTTGAAAGAGGTTTTCTATATTTCTATCAATTTTACTTAAATTATTCTTGGGAATTGCATTAGAAAAAAGAACAGATTAAAAATCTAACCAAACTGTTTTGTTGGAGTTTGGGTAGTTGGTTATAAAGTTGGAGTTTTTTTGTTAAGAACAATTTAATTTGAAAAGTACAAAGAGAATGCTTTTTAATAATAGGAGAAAAAACAAACAAAGCCAATGTTTATATAATAAAAATACATGTTGTATTGACTTATCAAATTTTTTTTAATATCATTTTCTAACTGTATCTAAGAATTCTTGTAGCATATACCAAATAGTCTACAGTTTAATAGATTTAAAATTCAGTTTCTTGTTGTTAATATACAAATTAAACACAATTTGTAAACATTTATTTATACTTTGTACAATTCAAGTTGTTTGATATATTATTTATATTCGTCACGAACAAATTCACAATCAGAACAGAATATATTTATGTTGATGATATGAGTAGCATCTCAAAAATGTTTGAATTTAATATAGATGTTATATAAATTGTGTTTACATTTTTTGGTGTTAATATGTAAATTAATTTTAAATTATTTGGTGACGTTTTAAGTCGATCTGTTTATACTTTGGAATAACTTTTTCATTTTTTGCTCTAAAGGAAACAGTGATTGTTATTTAATACAGAAGAATTTGAATCATTCTATTAGCAAACATGCTTTTTAATTATAAAATATATTTCGGTGTTAACATTTTATTCATTTATAATACTTTAAGCTATGTTGTTATATATAATTTATTACGTCTTTTTTTTTTTTTTTAAGGAATTTTATGCTCGCCAACGATTGAATCATCAAATACAATTGATAGAAAAAGACTATGGTGATCGTGAGACAATTCAACTATGGTCTGAACTACAGCTAAAACTACCAAAATTTTTTAAAGATATTGAAATAGTTCCTTCATTATTGCATGGAGATTTGTGGGGTGGTAATGTAGGAGAAACTGATAATGAACCAAGTAGAGTATACAGAATTTTACTTGTTTGATTAAGTTTAAAAAATTAATATTAATAATTGATAATCTATAAAACTATCTTTCACTTTGTATAGTTTACACAGAACAGACATTCCTTTTGTGTATAGATAAACTAAACTGTTTCACAAAATTTAATTTATTTTTATTAAAATATTACTTTAAGCAACTAACCTTTCACTGGCAGCACTCAATCCTTTCCCTTCAGCAAATGTTTCTGGGTTTGTTCATAACCTTACTTCAGGCTTTCCAAATTGAACATAAAATCTGATGCATAAATTTTTACAAAGCTGAAAAAGTTTGCTAAAAGAAAAGGATTCAGTGCTGGAGTAAAAGATTAATTGCTTGAAATGAATTATTCTCCATTTTATTTTGACAATTTGAATTTAAAATATTTTTACATCAAATAATTTATATTGCGTGGTTAACAATACAGTTTATACGATTATTTAACTTTTATTTAACAATTGTTATAAACACTAGACTATGTGATATAAATATGTATGATCATTTTGAACTTTATTATAAATATAACATATTTGCTATATTGAATTTGTAATATTTAAACAGAATTATATCAATTAGAAATAGTTTAATTAACTTAGGCTATTGTAATTTCTGAAATTTGTAACATTAATATATTTTTATTTTATTTCAAATGAATGTATCAAATAGGCCTACATTATATATATAAATATCAAAATTCTTTGTGCCTCTATGTCCTTAAATATTTCAATTTTGTTTTTATATTGTCCACCTAGACCTTGTTTCTAAATAGGTGAAAATAAAGATATTTTGTCTTATTTTTCACTAAGTTTTCCTCCTTTTACTAATTCAAAACTACACCAGTATAGTAAGTCCTATTTATAAACAAGGTCTATGTGGACAATATAAAAACAAAAATCAAAATCAAAATTACATTATGAAAATTAATATTTAAAATGTGTTTTAGTCATAACAAAATGAAAAATATGTTTAAAAAATATAAACAATTATGAAGTTTATTGACTTCTATGTACAACATAATGAAACGACTAGAGTTATCTGTTGCTTTTTTATTGATTTACTTATAAATCACACCAAAACATTTATTTTTGCAATTATTATTCTGGAAATTAGATTATTAATTAATGAATGTAGTAGTAGTAGTATAGCAATAAACTGCAAATATGTCTCAATATATTAAAGAAACAATAAATATTAAAACGCTTTTATTCCTTTCTAGTTATATTTGATCCAGCAACTTTTTACGGGCATTCAGAATTTGAATTGGCAATTGCCAAGATGTTCGGAGGTTTTAATTCCTCATTCTTTAGTGCCTATCATAAAGAATTACCAAAACAACAGGGATTTGATACAAGATTAAAATTATATCAGCTCTTCCATTACTTAAACCATTGGTAAGTATTTACAAAAAATTTTAAAACGAAGTTTAAAATAAAAGATGTAATGTAATATTTTATAAAATTATTTTGTAGGAATCATTTTGGTAGTGGTTATCGTGGGAGTTCTACTTCTATCATGAAGAGTATGGTAAAGATGTAAAATCTGAAGTAACTATTTGATTTATATACAAATTATTATGTAATTTTGTTTTAATAAAATGTTTTTGTTAAGTTTTATAAATAGATAATTGTTAAAATAAATGTTAGTATATTATTGAATTTACACAACTTGAACTTTTCAAGTATTTCAGTTAATGAGAAACAATCATTCTGAATGTTTGAATATATAATCTCAGTTTAAACAGAGAATTTTTATTGATTTCTCATATATACGATTTGTCACTGAGAATAAAATACTTCAAAACTTTTATCTATGATAAATGTTTGTAAATATGATTATTTTAATAAAGACCGAATTTCAGAATTCAAATATTTGAAATTGTTAATTAATATTTATAAAATGGCAAAAAAGCATTAATTTATTATATTTAAAATGGAAAATTAATAAGTTTAACTAATACTTTCATCAGGCTGTTTGTCCATAAAAACATAAAATTAAACTAAAATTTCAGCATAAGCTGTAATTAATAATAGAAGATACTTCTCTTAATTTATAATTTATTGTGATCTTTACAATATATAGTTAAATAATTTTAGCAATATAAGTTCAGGCCTCGGAGTCGCTCACTTTTCTCACTTGTACTCACTTTTCTGAAGTATCCTCACTTTTCTCACTTTTCAGGTCATTTTCTCACTTTTCTCACTTTTTTGGTCATTTTCACGTGCTTAATTAAGATGTGGGGCAAACCAAAAATAATTTTAAAGCCAAACGAATTGCCGAATTATCGGACTATCAGAATAGAATTTTTTAGAAGAAAATACGCGGCCCTGAGCAGACTCAAAATTGCAACTGCCCGCTCAGTGTCGTTAGGTTATAGAAAACAAAAATTTATTTAACGTATTTAAAAAAATCTTTTATGCACTTAAAAAATCCCTCTCATTACAAATTCAGAAGCCAGTGTTGAGTAAAGTTATGTACTCATGCCATATTTTCATTATTCGCCAAAATCTACCTTATCCGAATTGCATTTCCTTCTACAGAGTTTAAAAATAAGTATTCTAAGCATCCCTGCAGTTTTGGCTGTTTTCTAAGAAAATCACTAAAGTCCTTTTGCAGGGGAAAGCACATTACGCAGAGGGATTAATCTCTCAAGCTGACAACACTGCTGCCGCTTTTAAATTCAAAATATATAATTATTAAAATTAACACGAGATAGTAGCGTAACCTCCTACCACTAAAAAAGATTTCGTTTCTGACCATTTAGTTATCCTGGTTATAGCCCAATAATTTGGCAGATTATTTGGTTTTAATTAACAATCGGGTTATGGAGTTGTCGTTTACAAAAATATTTTTTTACTTGATTTATCTTTAAATAATTTCATAAACTTGAGTTTAATAAAATTACTTTAATGATTTCATAGCATATTGTTAACGTTAAATCACATCTACATCTTCCCATAAATGTATGTTTAAATTGACTACAAGTATAATTATTCCATATAGTAAGTGTTATTTTCATAAAATGTGTGATTACTTTGCTTGTGAAATATCCATTTTTTAATCTTCTCTTATGCCGATTATAATTGTGCATTAATTGAGAGACTAAAAAAGTAAACGAAAATGTAAATTCATATTTACATATAAAATTTACCAAATAAATTAAAATATTCGAAGTGTTGTAAAAAGTACAACACGTAATTGCTTGTGAGAAAGATTTTCACAGGCTTCCCAAAGGTTAACAACTTTGCAACGATGTTGGTTTTTATTCATCTGCAGGAAAAAGTTTTTTGTTATTTATGAAATCATTAATAAAATATTATTTTACTTATATTATTTGGAGTATATTTATTTCAGATTTATTATTTTATTTGGAAATCAATATTTACACATCTCGAAGCATTAAAAAATAAACAGTTTCTGATAATGATAAATATCCGAGAATAGCCAAATTAGTGAAATCAGCATCGAAAATCCCGTTCCCATGAATGAGAGGATCAATTTTATGCCGGGCACTTTCTCCTGATAGAGCATCAGTGTTGGAAAGAATGCTTAATTCACTTTTGATTGTTAAGGAGGGACTAAACATGTATGACCAAAGCCCACACCTTGTACCTATTGCAAAGGACGACTGAAATTAGCTTCCTCGGTGCATAGAAATTATCAAGAACGATTGGAAAATGAAAAGAAGTTAAAAGAATAAGAGAAACGGAAAAAAGAGCACAGAAATGTTTTGAAGAACAACAAAAGAAAGCTGTTCGTAACATGAAGATTATGGAACGGCAACTGAGTTTAAACCAGAAAAATGTAGAAGAAAATGAAATACATGCGACAGTCTAAGTTTTGTTAGAAGCAGCAAACAAAAAAACTGGAGAAGGCTATTAACAGCAAGAACATGAATGAAGTACAAGCAGCACGTGTGATGCTTATTAGTGTTAAGTGTTCAAAAGCAAGAGGAAGCGAAATAGAAGGAAGTTGATAACATGCAGAATAATCTTAATAAAAGAACATCATCTTTCATGACTGATTATTTACAGAAGCCAAAGACATTTCAAGTATTCATGGTTTACTGGAAATACAGAAGCCACTGGTTATCGGGAAACAGAAAAAAAACGCGATATAACCGAGTAATAAAAATTCTGGGCTTTTACTAAACAGATTATACATGCTATGGAATCTCTGTTCTTTCATCAGCAAGTGTTTCTGATATAAAATAAGCTTAGTTTTTCAATCCTGAATTTTATTCGTAGGTTATATCGAATTAATTGACGTTTACGTAAACATCGAAACCATGAACGCCCATTTAGCATTGTTTCTTTAACAATGACATTGAAAGACAAATACTGTCGATATAAAAACAAAACATCAATTGCGATTTTATTATACAGTACTATATAAATCGCTTATTAGAAATTCGTGTAGTTTATATTTTTCAATAAAAATTATAAATGCTGTAATTGAAAATTTAAAAAAAATGAATATTGAATATATAATAGAACATCAAAACTTATAAAATTACAGAGTAAAAATTCTCTAAAAAGCAAAATGAAGTTACTACTGTATAAAAATTTTAGAAGTTTTCGTTCAGAATTAGAGAGATCTTTTCCTTACACGTTATGCGGTGAATTCGAAATTTCACACCTTTATGTGAATTGACGCAATACCGTTAATTCACATAAATGTATGAAATTTCGAATTCACAGAAACTTGTAAATGAGGAGACTGTACTTAAAACTAATAAATAAACAACTTTTATATCAAAAGGAAACAAATGACAATCGATCTATCCACCTGTTCTGCATATTTAGCTCTTTCTCGTATTTCGTTGCAAATAGAAATTCAGTGGTAATTGGTAATTTAAAATTAATTGACTCAAATGCTTTTAAAATTTAGGGGACCAAAAAAACGCGATATAACGAGTGGCTACTATATTACAGTATATACAGAAATTTTTAAAATGTGTTTAACCATAACAGAATAAAAAGAAATAACAATTTTTACTGCTGTTTTGCTGAGTTTTCCTTCTGTGTTTTCACTTTGTTTTGTCACTATTGCACTCACTTTTTATTCACTTTTTCTGTATTTCAACTCACTTTTCTCACTTTTTCAAAGGGGAAATAGCACTCCTAGGCCTGTAAGTTATACATATAATTACAGCTTGTTAAAATTAATATAATTATTTGTATAAATGGCTATTAAATTGATAATATTGTATAAGTTATCTATTCTACTTTAGAAGAAATAGGGTATAGTAAGATTCTGCAATTCAATTGCATCAAACAAAAAAGACCAAATATAAGAAATTGATAAACAATTAGACTTGAGAGATAGGTAGATCAGAGAGCAAATTAATGCTAAATGTGAAATTCAGTGTAATTAAATCTGTGGTGCATAGAAACATTGTAGTGAAGTGAAGAAATATTCATAATCATAGACTCATTTGTTTGATCTATAGCAAAATAACTAATGAAAATTATGGTTAACAGTATTTTTTTTATGTTTTATGTAATATCATTTTTCAATTAATTAAAAATTAAGACATATCATATATAAATTAAAACATTCTTTGCTATTCATTATTGATAATGCACACTAATTTCCTAACTTTTAAATAGAAAAAAAAAGAGAAAGAAAAGAGACAAGTGAGATCTATCCACTTGTTTCCTTTCTTTTCCTGGAAAAAGAGTTGGAATGAGAAATACATTCATTTTGGTCTATTGTTCATTCTGTCCTGGCAGCCAACAAAAAAGGTTACAGCTTCATGATATCATTCTTATTCTTTCAGAACTGTCCTGCATCTCAACTTAGACTATATGGACATTTCTTGGAAGTATAGATAGTTGAAATAAATAATACTGAATGTTTTTCTTTTATATTTGATATTAAAAACATTATTTAGTTTAACATATTAAAATTATTCTGATTTATTTTCTTCCTATGTTGTTAAGAAATATTTTGGATATAGAATGAGTATTAAAAATCTAATTAATTCCATTATTACATGACAATTAAGGTATTTAATCTTTTTATATCTATAGTTTGCTGAACTTTTATTTCCTTCTCTTGAATAATGTTATAAATATTTATTATTCAATGTTATGTTTAACACTTTTTAAAGTTTTCAATTAGTTGTAAAGCTGTATATGTAAAATTTTTCATATTTTTAATAGTTTTTGTATTATATGAATTTATTATGGCTGTTATCTTACACATCTTGGCAAATCATTTATCTTGTGGGAAATAAACAAAATTGTATTCAGTTTTCAAATTTAAAAAAAAAAAGACATTTTTCAAAGGAAATACAAAAGTTATAAAATAAACTATTGTATATAACAGTGACATTTATCAATATCATGAAAGTTTTACATTTCCATTTCATTCATCACACACACAAATAACGTACTACAGATAGAACTGAAATTTGACAAATTCTTGACCTATTTCCATTCGTAACTTTTTGAAATTGTGGAAGAAAAACGTTTTAATCCAATAAGATATGCTCTCTTGAATATTTGGTTTAATAATAGATGCATTTGTGATAGTTTTATTGATTGTTCTTTATTCTGAACTGATTCATTTGTTTTTCAAATACAGTATAAAGTTTTTATAAATGACATACTACTGACTCTATTTTATGTGATTTTTATGGCTTCTCCTTATAATCAAAACAATAAGATTTTTCTTTAAAACAAGAAAGAAATGCCAATAAAGAAAGATACAGTTAAAATTTTTTTCTAGAAGTCAATCTTTAGTCCATTAAGTACTTTTCAGGGTACTTAGTCCTCATCTTTGAAATCCAAAAGTATTAATGAGCTAAGGCCTGTTTATTTCTAGAAAAATTATGGTATTCTATATAATTGTATATTAAATATACGTAGAAATAATCAATTTATAAATGAATGGATGATTTTAACTGTACATCATAATATTCTGCACTTAATATTTATTAATTGATATATCATATTATGCAGTTCTTTTAATAACAGTCACAAAATATTTGCTTATTACATTGCTGTTCGTTAGATTCCTTTATTTTAGGTTAAAAGAATATTAAAGCAAATAAATATAAGGATAGAACTTTTTATTTTAACATTCTTTCCATTTACAATAATCAAATATTGTAACAAACAAACAATATAAATTTACAAACGTGTAAATCTGTATATCCCCAGTTTGTAACTGTAGTGTATATATATATTCATATGCGTATGTTAACTCGTTCGTTTAGATCGAAGAGCCTCCAAGCTATAAGAGAACAATAGACCAAGAACAACTGTAATCTGGTCAATACGGCTTCGTTTTTACAGTAACACATTTCGAGTGCGCCTTATCCATGGAATACCCTTTTTTCTCTTATCTCATAAAATACGGCTGGGTTTCGGCGTTGCAAGATTAGTCTACGAGTAGCAGATTAAGATATTTATAGGGCTCTGTCTTTAAACGATATGATTATTTTCTGTAATGTTTACTATTTGAGCCATTTTAAAAATAATTTGAGCTACATTTCGAAGAATTCTGCTTTACTTTTTTATAAAACCTATCTGTTGACTTGTGAGGTTCTCACCAGACGTGTGCTGTTTATTTATATTATTATTATTAATTATTAATGAATGAAAATAACGTTCTGTGTAAGTAGCCGTATTCCAATTTTATTAATAAATTATGTCAGTTACGTGGTATTTGGCACATTATACCGAAATATGTAAATCTCGGATAATTTGAAATCGCGAATATTCCGTCCCCTGAATTTTGAACTAACGAGGATTTCCTGTATTTTTATGCCTACCATATGTGGAACTTCAAGAGAACAAAGAAGAACAAAATATCCAACTGTCACGCAGAATTTAATCGGGTTTTTGATTTTGCAGCTGGAACAAAATCGTAATCATATGCAAACATACATAAATGCAATAATAAGTAATTTTCAAGATCTCTTTTAGCAGGGAAGACAAGAATTTATGCCAAATTTCATCTTTGGTTTCCATCCACCACATTATGTAGCCTAATAAAAATATTAATTTAAATCTTAAAAAATGTTTTATTTAACTTTAATTTTAAGAAAAGTGATTAATTTGTAGTTGGAAATGAATATGTTGATAACTTTCGAAAGACCATCCAGAGTTAAATACCCTGAAGGAATAAATAATAACTTTCTTGCCTACATGTTAAATTCTTCTATTTTATCTGTTTTAAAAAGAGCTGGATTTTAGATTTTACAATCGTAATTAAATAAAAATTTATGGTCTTTTTAATGATTGTAAATCTCTCATTAACACCTGGCATAAGGCTATTATTTATGAAAAATACATAAATAGCATCTATTAATGTTTTGTTCGAGGCAATAAAATCCTGTGTATTTGTGAAATCGTGCTGTAAAAGTTATTACCCGATAATTCGTTTGAACAGCAGTGAAAATTTTTAAATACGTCTATAAATATAATTTATATAAAATTCTAAAATAAAGAATTAGTCAAGTGTAAACTGAATTGCATGAAATCAAAGCGTTTCGATTATTGTGTTGAAATTATTATTGGAAAAAGGAAGAATCGACTAAACAAAAATTTTTATTGTTTTTCTTTCCATTGATTTCATTTATTTCCGTTAAAATATTTAACCGAAGTTTTCGACCTATTATCAGGCCTAAATATATAACAGATTCAAACATTTGTTAAAAACTAAAAATAGAGAATTTAAAATCATATATTAAGATAGAATACAGGCTATTTGAAACTTTATACAGTGTATCAGTTTATATTCGGAAATAGTTCCCGGTAGGTGAATATTTTTACAGTTTAAATAAACTATTTAAGTAAAACGGAAGATTTTTTAACCTCTTTAAACTTACAAGAAATCATTGTATTGTTAAAAATCAAATTCTCTATTATTAAGTAGGATATATATATATATATATAAGATTTTAGGCCTGATAACTAGCCACATTTAGTGCTTTTTCATGAAGTTGGAAACAGATAATACTGATGTGTGTTTAATTAACGATGTTTTCATTCAAGGAATATCAAGACTGTTCGAGAGGAAGAAGAGTAGAATCTTCTCAAATGAGAATCGAATCTAGATCCTTCTGTTGTCAAAAACCAATCTAATAAATCTGGATGAATGTCTAACCTCTGTCGTGATAACATTGGTTTTCATCTGTTATTAGGCTACATTGTTGTACTTTTTCTTTCTTCAGCAGTAAATTCGGTCTTTGATATGATGTCATGAGACGGAATTTCTATCAATTGACATTTACAAATCTACTGTATTTGAAAATTCACGGCTTTTATCGGAAATTATATTTATTTTTTTTAGTACTGTAAATCTGAAATTATTTTTGATATATTTATAAGCATTATAATTTTAGCTTCATTTATTTACATATAAAGCGTATAAAAATACTATAAATTCCAAACGGAAATTTGTCACCTGACAAAATACAAATAAATAAGCATAAAATTTTGTATTTTTTAATTAAAATTATTATTAGTAAAAGGATAAATAAATGATGATCTTTATTCTTTTAGAAATAAAAGAACAAAGATCAACAAATAAGACAACGCGGTTCCAATAAAACAAGACTGACTATCGAAAGAATAAATAAGTGGAAACAATTGAAGGCGAATGTATACGTAAAAAAAAAAAACTATTTTGTTTAGAACCACCACCTGTCTGCTTCGTGACGTATTTCAAAATTTCCTAAAATTACATTAACACTTTAAAGAACGACGACTCGCCTATCCAAGACAAGGGCTTGAACAAAAGTCTGTCAACCTGTCATTATATTATTGTTACTTTTCAAATTCATTCAGTAATTTAATGTTTGTCATTCTATAAAATCCGGCATTAAAAACTATCATTAATATGATGTATTAAATAACTACATTTTTATTTTATATTTATATAAGTAAACACTTACAGTAGGCTACAGTACATTAGAAAATTATAATTACTGGTAGATAAAACAGTATAAACTGGAAAAAAAAATTTCTGTTATTCTTATAATGATATTAAAATATTAATAATTTGTGTATTGAATATATACAAGGATGAACAACAAATATAACAGGTCTATAATTTGTGCTAGAAGACTACGCCCATTATGGTTTGCCTCTAAAGTTTCTGCCCTCAATGTAGAATTTTAAACAGATAAGATTATAATCATTCATTTGAGAATTAATACGATACCACATGCGAATATTTTGTAATTGCCTTTCAAAAATATTACTATCTCAAACTTGAAGATAAATATATAAAAAGAAAGGAATAATACAAAATATATTTATTCTTAGAATATAAATATAGTAAAATTTGCATTCAACAATTCTGAAGTAATAAGCAAAACAGAAGTTTACGTCAAAAATTGTCATAAAAAGAGTTGGAATTTTGGATTATTTCCTGTACTGTACTGTACTGTACTGTACATTGTGTATTAAAACCTATAATTTTGTTAAATTTCATATTTTTAACCCAAGTTTAAGAATGAAGTAATTTGAATGTATATACGTATGTATATGGTAATACAGGTTAGAGTTGGCGGATACAGTAAATTTATGCAAAAATATTTAAAATTTTAATAATAGAATTCTAACCTTTAAACGTGGTTGTCGTGTTATTCGACTAAACATTTAAAAGCCCGTTCAAAATTTCTGTAGAAATAGAAAGGAATACTTTAAATTAATATAAAAATTTTTGAATTTGTCTTGAAAACCAATAGAATATAAAATGTTTGCACAGTTATACATTAATTTTCTGTGTTGGTTATTGTTATTTATTACTTTATTAATTATATTTTTCAAGTCTACGCTTTTTGTATTTATACCGATTTCTCTATTTATATACCTTTTTTAGAATATTTAAAATTGTTCATTATTATTCGCTTAATTATAAAATATCACGATATTCTATGGTAAGTCTGCAAAAGGTTATACAATAATAGAAAAACTTTCTTAAATTAAATTCCAGAGTTTTCGTGAAAAAAAATAGTCTTAAGATGCATAGGCTATATTGCATTTATTAACTATAGACAATATAGTAATATATACATCATTAAATGCTGAGCAAAGCACAATATTTTATCATTATAAATGATATGAGATATAAATATTTTTAAATTTTGGAAATAATTAGCAATAAAAAAAGTAGTTCCTCTATTTAATTAAGTGATTAACATGAAGCATATTAAGCGTACAGTACATGGCCAACCACAATTACGCCCATTATGGGCGTATCTGTCCCTCAATGGGGTCGGACTAACACGAATGAATGGACAACGACGCCTCGGCCGTATTATCCATGATAAATTATAGGAAATTGGTCAGGTTCGAACGTTATTTAATTAAAACAAGTTTTGAGAATACAATAAAAATCAAGAAAAAAATTAAAGATATTCTTTATCTTTTAAAAATGAAGAGAATTCTATTGTTTCTGATGCAGATTCAGAATTTGATTTTCTAACTAATAATATGAGTAAACGATCAAAAACGTGAGATTGCATGCAATTTTATAAGTACAACTTTCCAATAAAAATTTCAATTCAGAAACAGTAATAATACCTCAAATCAGAAATCTAAAATGACTTGAAATTGTATCCGATATAAACTTATCTTCCTTTTGCATCATACTTTTTTCTTAGAAACAGATCTTTTATTGTTACAAGTACTGTACGGTACATGTACTGTAACAACAGATATACTTAGGAATAAAAAAAAACGAGATATTAAACCAAAGAATTCTATTGAGGATATTTCAATTAATACAAAAGTAATAACTCACACTACTGAAAGTCACATTATCTGTCAAAACCTTCGTTTTATGTTATTCTAAAAGCAATATAAAATGAAGACTTTCCAAACTTCTAATAATAGCAATAAATTTTAAAAAATCGAATTAAGGTAGGCAGAATATAAAATAAAGATAGAAATCTTTCGATATTGACGTACGCCAGTATGAATTTATATAGTGAAGACTGAAGAGTCCAAAATTGTCCATAAAAACTTTAGGTTTTATGTTTTACGTGCCTAGATTCGTAAGATACATGTTTTACTGGTCAATCCATCAACTAAAGTTATGATTTGAGATATATGCAATACAATTTTTTTTTTTATACACAAAATAAACCTATTGAAATAAAGTTAGATTTGAGAAAATGTGTAGAATTTTCATCAAGGATACATGACGTATGTATTGTATTCTATGTACTGGTACAGTATATATACAAGATAAAAAACAATGCAAGTATATATATACTTTGTTTTGTGCCATTATTCTCATTTTTTTAACTATACAATAAATAATGGTTTCATTCAATTTCAATTAATTTTCATATGAATGCTGTACATATTATTTAAAATGATCTATTCTTGCTTCTTCTTTAATAAATACATACTTTGATAATGTCTATTTGTGAATGTAAATAACGCTAAAAACACAAATTAATCAATGAATAAACTTCATTAATTAACCAAGAATAACTGAATTTTGAAACTGTCATCTTTCCATCAATGAACACGTTTAGAAAATTCTACTCGTACTGGTTGATATTCAAATTTAGGAAACTCGCTGTCAGTTAATATACTAAACAGCCTGATTGTGAATTCATAAGGCATGAGCTTACGTAACTATCAGGAAGATATTTTTCATAATCCAGTGAATATGCAAATTGTAGAATATTTTCCTAGTATATTTTTTCAAACGAATGATTTCATGAGAAATTTACGTACAAAAAACGAATTTCGATTATTCGAAAGTATTTATCTTTCAACTTCATCTAGAGGCTTTGCTAGAAAGATTGCTTTTCCACGAATATTTAAAAAAAAAATAAAATAAAAAATTTAATATATAATATAATCTTTCATCGCGTCATTTCTCATAATTTATATTATGTGAATCTTTCGTTAAGTAAGTATAGAATTTTTAATACCGTAAAAATGAAAACTGTTAAATAAAATGAAGATCGAATGGAACATTTAACAAGTAGCAAACATGTTAGAACAATTTTATATTTAATATTTTAAGTTTTAAGTATTAATAATGAAATTAGGAAATCAATTACGCTTATTATTAAATAAATAAAAGTAGTTCATAAGAGATTTTGAATCACAGTATTTAGATTCTAATAGCATGTCATATATACAATTTCACGATTATAATAACCATGGCAGATATTCTCCAAACACATTTTTTAAAGATTTAGGGGAATTCCAAGACAACTCGTTATTATTTTAAAACTTATCCATTAATATTTAAAGCTTGATTGAAGTTAAAATTTAAAATCTGAAAGGTAAAAATTAATTTCGAATTAAAATCTGAAAGAACAAAAAGTCTTTTAATCGTTAGCATAAACTCTATTTTATTAGATATTGTTATTTATGTCGGTTTGTTTATTTACTATTCCTTCTATCTTTAAATATTAGTAAATATATTCTAATGTATACATTTTAAATTATAAATATTAATCAGTTATTTTAATATATAAATCATAATAACTGCCGTATTAATATAAGATTATATTTACACTATCTAATTATAATCTTATATTAATATGCGCTACTTATAAGTGTATATTAATAAATTGCTGATTCTATCAATAGTTAAAATAATAGTTCCTTTCTTGTTAATATTATTGCCGCTTTTATATGCGTGAACGTTTCATTTAAATTTCATTATGACGTGAAATGATTCATGTTTAAAAGCTGATAGAATATTTTATAATATTTTATGCCACATTTGAAGATATAGATTTTCCTTACGGAAGCGAGTTCTATTAATTATTAAAGAAGAAACGGCATTATGTGTTGTAATAAGCTTTATTCATAAGTAGTAAGCTTTAATCGTTCTCGCGTTTATAGTCCTTGATCTGTTTTGTTCTCATTTTTCAGTCAATGTACTTCTTTTGTTGAACTGATTCCACAGGCGTGAAGCGATAACAATTCAAATTCAACATTTAAACAATGTGACCTAAAAGTATTAGATCACAAATCGTATATTTTTTTCATTCATGCCAAACACCAAAAAAAATTATTTTTTTATTATAATACGGCTACTTTTTTCACTTATCTCATAGTTTATAATAGATCATATTATATTTTGTATCACTACAATAATATATTAATTATAATTTTTTAAATCATTTTTCGATACACCTATTTCTAAAACGTTATTAAGCGGAGATCCAATTACTTTAAATTTAATGAATAGTTATTAGATAGATTAAATCAAGAAACAGCTTAGCTTAACTTGTTATATTAATGTCGATGTTATATTAAATTTAATCAGTTATCGAATTAAAATGTTTGAATTGTAATGTAAAATGAACTTCAATAAATGTATCCTATTCCAGTGTTTTGAATGATAATTGATCCCTTATTCAATATAATTAAAATTAAATACATGTTTGAGCCAGGAGTTATTGATATTATAAATTGATATTGCTATCATATTACAAGCTATTTTAAGTTAGCATTTCATTATTATAACAATTCTCTAGTTAGAATGCATTTACTTTCAAATTAAAATGTAATAAATTCTATACGCCCACTGCAATCGATTTATAATGTACTGTACTTGTTTGCCTTAATCACAAGTGTATAGATCTATATAATTCTTCTCTATAGTACGAATATAATATAGAGAAATATGAGAAAATAACGTAATGTATAATAATCACATACAGAATAATATACTACGAATTAACTTTAAGCAACCATTAACTAGTTGCAATCACAGTTTCTTTTGTAATCGTTTTTCTATAATTCTAAAAACTATTTAAGGCAAACCTTGACCTCATTTTACACAGACATTCAGAAAATTACAGGATGGGTCGTTATTAAATAGAGTAATATTAGAAAATATTAAAGGGTTTATATTTTAATATTAAATAAAAATCTGTGTTAGGCAAATAAGAATTCTAGCGGCAAATTTTTAAATATTGTATTTAAAAAAAAAGGTTTAAAATATAAGATTTCAAGTCAGACGTTCAATTTCTAATTAATCTTGATTTTATTATTGTCTTTTATTATTACTATCAAGTCTTTGGTCTTTTATATTTCATAAAAAGCTATGTTCTGTGTATCAACGGCTACATTAAAAAAACTGTTTGAGACTATTTTCTCATTAAATATCGATTACAGAAATATTTTATAAAGACCATTTAACAATAAGCTAAGGGCAAGTATTGATAATTTTATATTTAATGCAAGCAATATCTAATCTTAAACAATTCGAAATTCGTATAACAATGTCCCCAATTTAAATACTCCTTTTTTCAAAATATCAAAAATTATAAATAAAATATCTGAAAAACTAAGGAAATTATTCAAAGAAAAAAAATCTATATTGTGAAAGACCTAATCTTTTTCCGCTATCGCTGATCAGTGAAGTCTACGACTGAATGTTATAGAAAAACTTTAAAACCAGATGAACAAGAGAAAAGAATTAAAGAAAAATGTTTCTATCAAAACTTCGAAAGAAATTACACTATTTTTTTTTTTTTTTTTTTGCTGCTATTGTCGAATTTTCAATTATCGGTTATACCGCTGAGCCACTAGTGAGTCTAGAAGAACAATATCATTACGTAACAGCCATATCTTTTAATCTTATACACGACTTTTAATAAGTAAACATTGAATGCACAATTCAAACTGTAAATTTGGATTGTTTATAGGATTACTTAATCACCTATCGCTTCAACAAGCGTGAAGACTTGCTCGTTATAAAAAGATATAAAGACAAGAGAAAAAATCTAATTTTCTTTAAATGGAAACTCAGCATTGATGAGAGGTCCATTCAAAAAGAAAGAAGAAGAAGAAGAAAAAAAAACCCCGAAATACGTTTCCCGACAGAGAGGCCTTCGACTCTATTCTGTAAATAAGTTTTTCTCTATTCTTTGTGTTTCTACAGCATATCAGTCTTCGCCCACGTCGGGCAAAATGACAGATGATTGATTAGTTGTCATAGGAAAAGTATTAGTTTACAATTTTAATGACGCATTCGGTTATTAAAGATATATTGTTCCCAAAATATTTTCCATATTTTCTGTTTACTTTAAAACGTACTGTCTCGCTAATTTAAATTTCATAAAAAATATATTAGTCATACAATCCTAAAATTCGAAATTATTCTCGATTTATTTTCAGATATTTTTAACTATTAAACGAGAAAAACGGCCTTGAATATTTTTAATAGGATATTATAGAGGATTATTTGTCTTTCTCAATCATTCTTATTTTGAATTGTGTGTTAAAAGAATATTCTTTTACTGTACTGAAAGACGTGAATAGGACTGTAATTAAATGGTTAAAAATAAAATATTCTTCTAGACTATTATTTTACACATTTTTATAATAAAAAAAATTATTTTACTTCTTATTACGATTGAGTATCAAAGCACATTTCTCATCAAAATTTTACAGTAATGTTATAGATATTATCCTTAAAAATATCTGAAACAGATGGTAACTTTATCATATATAAAGAAGTTATTTTCTAAATTCTAAAGTTAAATAACTTTATAGACAAAATAACGTCTTTTATTATAATTATTAATACGTTTATAAATTTAGGTAGAAGGAAAAAATGTGGTGGTCTATTGCGAGACGACCTATTTATCCTCTTGATCCTCTCTACGAGGGGCGAGTATAGTTTAGTCGTTAATATATAGGGTGGACCCTTGAAGAATGCAACCTTGTCTATAACAAATGAGACCTTGGATATGACTCACTAAAAACTCCCCCATTCGCAGAGAGTGTAAGGACTTTAAATCATCTGTTAGCAACCCACAAAGGCGGAGTTCAATGACGTAAGAGATCTTCCTAAAATTTTGTTTGTTCATTGTAATTCTTATCGAGTTTTATCTATATACGGTTGTATTTGTGTAATTTTCTCACATGTTTTGTTAAAGAAATTTAAGCAAATAATATGCTAACCTTTGAAGACAATCAGAGTTAAAAATATTTCTGACACTGAACTTCTGCTCTTTCACAGGACAAATTCCCATCAATAATAAAAAGAGAAAACATATTTCATAATGAAAGAAGATTGTGTTAATTCAATTCAAATTTTTTCACGAATAAACAATCAGATATTGCAGGAAATAATGTAAATACAAATGATCAAAATAATCACTTGAATGGCTTTTACCACCTTGAAATTTACTCGTCAGTTTTAAAATAGTTCCTGGTTATAATTAAGCTTTCGAATCGAATACGAACACGGTGCATTGAACTACTAATTGGACATAGTTTTGGAAGAGTGCAGATTAATATCTTAAAAATATTTGACCATCTCTTATATTAAATCACACATTCATCCATTAAAATATGTAAATGTCATGTAATATTGTTAATTCAAACTTCCGTTACTTCGTTGGCGGAAAAAATTTATACAACCATCATGACAATTTTAAAAGGTAGATTTAAAACAATAATTTAACATAATTTTCAATGTTTATAACTATTTAATGATTTACGTTTATGATACTCACATATAATTCTAGGTTAACAACCAAAATAATATACTTTTTATGTGCGTGTGTTTACTTTAAGCATGCATAGGAAGTTGCACAATATTTGCTTTTGGAAGGAAAAAACGCCTTAACTTTAATTAGAAAAATCTAGATAAGAATTTAAAAAATTGGGTCGCCATATTTGATCTGAAAAAAAAATCTTAAAAATTCGTGTCTATACAGGTATTGAATTATCGTAACTTACTGTATGTAAAAAAATACATTTCTTGTTACAATCTATTTCTTTTACTAAATCATTATTGGATTCATTCAACTGGAGTGAAGTATTTAATTTCTAAGTTCAAATTGATTACAAAAAACTATTTAAAAAGGTTTACAGTTATAAATTCGGACGTTATTTCGTAATTAACTCATGAACTAAGCGCATACATAATGACTAACGTCATTGGTTTTTCTATTTAGTAAAAATAAAAAAACATTATATGATATTAAATAAATCATTACAGGTTAAAACGAAAAAAAAAATTAATTTAGAAAAAGATAAATGCACAAATCAGAAGCAAATTGATATTTATAGAAGATTAATCATCTCAGCAAATTACTGATTTCAAGATAGAAGGAGAATTACTGTAGTAAAATTTATTGTTTGTATGCTGGTTCTTGTTACGGCTTGAATGATGCTTTGAGAAACGAAAATAATAATAGAATAATGATCATATTCAGCATCTGCTTAACCTTTCACCGTCCATTTTTTTTCCTCAAAAAATCCGTACGTATTCGATGCAATTAATATGATTAAACTATTAAAACATGTTTGATAATTATTATTAAGAAAACTGCATAGAGTTCAACACTTTCATCAAACACGCCTTTCTGGTCTGACTGTTTAAATTTGTTTAAAAATAAAGTCGCAGAAGAGATATTAATCTGCAGCCCACAGACGACCAAGTAGGTGCAGGAACGTAGGCAGAAGACCTAACCGAGAAAGTTCGTTGACATAGAACTTCCTACGCTAGCGAAAAGCTTTATACTTGTCCACAAACGGTCCACTGAACACGAGGCTAGCGTAGATTATTGCTAATAATATCAGACAGATGCTTTATCCATTACTTTTATACGTTATGTTGATTCAGCAACTTTTCCTGTGATTACAATATACAGTATTCTATAAATTTTATGAACTTGAAATCTGTTAAGTTCATTCAACCATGTTATTATCCAACTTTCGTTTTCGTAAACGAAAAATAATAATAATAATAATAATAATAATAAATAAACAATAATAACCTTACTCTTTCGAAGATAAATTTATGAATTTCATTTAGATATTTAACTAAAAATGATTTGAGATTCGGTCTCTCAATCAACTGTTAAATCACATATGTCAATTGCTTTTTGAACATTTGATATGCAGTTAGTGTGATCATTGAATGTACAAACTATGTAAGTATAGTATATTATACTTACTATATAAATTTTGAATGACTGAGTAGATTCTTATGATAATTCTGAAAACTATATTATAACCAAAAAATTATATTTCCATACTTTGCAACGCTCAAAATTCCTCATAAACAATCCGAATTATAATTGACATAAAGAAGCTTCTTAAGTATTTATTTCCTTGATAAAACTACGGTTTTTCAATCATCTAATCGAAATGCCAAATTTTTAAATTTCGAAAGAATTTTCCTGGTCTCATGTTTAGATTGTTATGACCCTATCTTCCATTAGGACGTTGACTTGACTTTCCCAACGATGTCGTTACTACATAAAGTAAAAGTGTGGGAGACCACGCCACACCGCAGTACACAAACATCTTTCAATATAGGAAAAGAGTTCGGAAGGGAAATTTCAAGTTAATAACAGAAAAAAAACGATAAAACTTTTAGATAGGGATCATTTCACTTTGGAACATAAAAAAAATACTGTTATATTTTTTCTTGTTTGATGAGAACTTGATCTTGTGATGCAAACTAAAAATTTTCCTGATTTCTTTGGTTTACCAATTTTTAACTTAAAATACAGATAAAGAATGATTCGGGTTAAAACGTAAATATTAAAATATAATGGTTTATTTACCGATCTAACAAGCGACGAACTATTGACTCCGCCCAATTCTAAGAAAGTATCATCGGAAATTTATGACCACACCATCACCCACACGGACATTATCCGCTATGATTTTTTTTTCTCCCCTTAAATTTAAAAAGAAAAACGCCTAAGATTACCAAAATTAAAGTTTAACGGCTTTATTTTCGGATCGTTTTCTTCTTTGTTTTGTAAACTCGTTGGGGTTATAAATATTTCAGATTTATCGATTATTTTATAAGGAAAAAAAAATTTTTCCGTCTTTAAAAAATCCTTGATGTCAATTCCGCCTACAAAAATTCGTGAGAATGCTATGAAACAGCTGGAAACTTGACATGCGATCTTCCCACTCAGCCGAACAATATTGTTCGGATACTTTAGAAAATTTTTAAAATATTATAGCATGCATTAAAAGATAAATTGTTTAGGGATGCAAAGTAATTATTTTAACAATAATAAGCCATTTGTTATGCTCGAACCATGAAGTGGCAACATCTATAATTGCAAAGATGAACAATTAAATACCATGTCAGATGAATCCAAAAATTAATGATCCTATATTAACATATCCGACACGAAAATTGCTTCGTAATAATGAAATATAAAAAAAAAAAAAAAAAAACTAAACAGGGGAAAAAGTCTCCTATCTCATTCACTTTCACTCACGTCTTCTGATCTTTGTATGATGATATCTATTACTTCTTTTTAAATTGCAGAAAAATACATTTAATTAGTTCTTGAATGATCAAAGATTATAAATAATCAATAAAAAAAGATTGCATCTATTTAATTAATATAACGAAATCATAATATATAGACTATATATATATATATATAGGCCTATATAAAATTCTATTGCATGGAAGTGTCTTATCTTTATGTATGTATATATCGGAACTAATTTTAAATTAATCCTTTATTAATCCAGATGTAACTTTTAAAATATACATAAAACAGCATTCCGTTTAGAAATTTTTGCGATTTAAATCTTTTAAACTATCGGGTGGAACCATAATCCTTTCTTATGATTTATAGCTTCCGTCACGTTAAAATTACATTCACAATTATCTATAAGAGCTTGTTAGATGTGATATACGTTATAATATAGATAGCTTATTGTATAGTCTTTGTAGTTTAATATTTTTTTGGTTGTTAAAATTCCTTTAGCGGAATCATTGTAAGACTATCTTGTCTTTAAAGCATTGTAAAAACCTGCTTGAAAAATGATATTTCAATGTCTACAAAGATTTTATAAATTGCATATTAAGATAAATCTATTTTGAAATATAAAAAGAACAATCTTTTCTGCGTGTAAATTATTAAAGACTCGATCGAATTCGTGTTTTAAAAAGAAACTTCTAATCAAATCTTAACAAACGTACCAAACAACTTTCACGAAGAAAAGTTTTTTTTTTTTTTTTTTTTTTTTTAAATTCTAAATCGAATTTGATGGATTTATCTAATGTGCCTTGGAAATCAACTGATGGATAAATGGAAGTTTAAAGAAGAGAAGACAATGTACTTCCGTGAGACTGAAAGAAAATGAATGTTTTTCAAACCATTAGAAGATAGAAGGAATCATTTTCGATACCATTTCTTTTCTAACAAGGCATAAAAATTAAAGTTTAAGAAAGTTTATAATTTTTAAATCAATAAAATAACACACCTTATTAAACTTGGTCTATAAAATATACAAGATTTCCTGGATTGCATTCGATATTATAAAGTCAAATTCCTACTTAAAATGTAGGAGGAACACATTCCTCGGGCTATGAGGTACAGTACATCGAGTAATAGTTATGGCATCTTGAGTTTTCGAAAAACCAAAAATATTTTATGTTAGTAACAATTATAAATGTTTTCGTTATAGATGACAAGATAATATAACGTTATTACTTTCTTTAAAATCTCATTTTCACTCGTTTTTTCTACCTATTTAGACAAATCTAACAAGCCAAATATTTAATAAAGAACTGGAGAATCCTGTCTTCTTTGTGACGTATGTTCATTTTCGAGTCATCTGACAACTCTAAACATTTCGTATTAAGGTTACATAAGAATATTTATAGAAAAATTCTAAGTGTGTGCGACGTTAAATAATATATATTCACGTTTCTTTTCCTGATTATATAAATAAAAACTGCTCGACACATTCATTCGATTGAAAATAAACGAAAATTTGCCGTTCCTCGTCGTTGCGCGATTGTATTATGAAGGAATTACAATCAGTCGTACAACGGAAATAAAATTTCGATGCATATGTAATCTGTCCTCACGATTTAACTATCCAATATGGCGTGATAAAATGGGAATTTAAACAAACAACAGTGACGTGACTTCAAGTTCAGAGTGGAAGTAGTACGTGACGAATTTATTAAAAGAGAAAGTGATATAAAATCACGTGACAAATTGTAAAGTGACATCGTGAAACAATTTGCATTTTCAAACATTGACTAATGCTCAAATAACAATCATAAAGCTTTTTTTTAAATTATTTTTTTATTAAAGCGCAACCAAGGATTCAAAAAAATTTATTTGCAAAGTTTTCCTCAAAGCAATAGAACAAACATTTTAATTTGCCCGGCTTAAAAGTATTTCCTTAAATCAAACTTTAAATGTATTCTTCCTCGTTAAGATACGGAAATGTCTACTCGATAGTATTGTTCTAATTGTAGAAACCTTTATCGACATCTTCATTCTCTTTACTCAGTTAAATAGAAAGAATGACCTTCAAATCCATTCAAATCCTTTTGTTTGAGATATTATCTTTTTTTGAATCCAATTATCTAATATATCTAAGCATCTCGTTAGTTTTATAACGATTGGAACAGAGGGGAAGAAAAAAATGAATATAATCCTTCAAGAATGGACATTAATTCATGTTTATTTAACAGCAATAGTACAGGTCGAGAATCTCGTTCATTTCATCCATCTTCTTCCGTGCTGAATTATATTCTAATGGGCTAATAACTCGACAAATGATAGATGCGCACTTATCTATATATGCAGCAAACTACTAATTTTCTCGTCTCTTAAATATTACCTACTGCCGAATTCTTTATGTATGTAGATACTTACCGGCTTATTAATGTTTTTGCTGTATGAAATAAAGAGTATATAAATGCATAAATCTTTTATATCGGATTACTTTAATTGTTCGACAAAATAAGAATTTTCGTAACTAAGAAAAACTTATAATCTGATAAAAATCAATGTAGCCGCTACATCAAATATACTAAATGAGCTTATTAATTGTGATTTTAATTAATAGAACATAATAGTCAATCAATCAATCGATTCACTTATAGTCTTAAGATGCAATAATCGTGTGATCAAGGAAAAAAGTATGATAATCATTGTTTATCGAACTTATATAGGCTGTATCAAGCATGTTAAGTCATGTGTTTTTTTAATGTTTAAAAGTAGGACTGATCACAGTGGTATCTACAAGTTTCTGATACCTATCAATTAATCCTAACAATTTGTGAATACTAGTTTATACATATGATCAGATTTTACGAGTTATTTTGTATTACATATGCAAAGTTAGAAGTTGTTTTCATAACGAAAATCTTTTAAAAAAATGTTTTTTATTTATATTATTACTCATTTATAAATAATTTTTACATTAAAACATAAAAAACAACTGTGAATAAATTTTAAATGGAAAATATTCTATTTACATTTTCTTAAAATAAAAAGGAAAAATTACAAAATTCAAATGTTAAACATTTGAAAAATAATAGCTACAAATTATCTTAATATTCATTATAAATTCTTAGAAATAAATTATTCATTTCGAGTATATGAAACTCTAAGAAATAGGTCTAATCACAGTAGTATTTATTAGTTTCTGTAGAATTCACTCATTCAGAAACAAGTGGGGATAGCAAATACTCGTTTGGCCACATTACTGAAAGGCTATTAGTCTTGTAGATCTATAATCAAAATTAGTATTAAACAATACAATTTTTCGATGCAATTTTAACACGGAAGATGCTTCTAGGATTGCAATCAATCAATCAACATACTTTATTTTAAAGTAGGAAATGATCTTTCACTTAACAACATCGACCTATCAGCAGCACGACCGTCGAAACCTTGTATGGGGCCCGGGGGGTCAGTGTGAATTAAGACCTCCCGGGCACCTTAGACACAGAAGATTGGAGGTCACTCTACACAATTTTACATCATAAACTGATAATGTCTAATTGTAGTTATAGAATTATGATGCATAAACAATTGCAACGGTTAAAATTTGATTTTTTTTTTTCAATTTTGGGGTCTCCAAAACCTGGGGATCCTAAGCGTGTGCCTCACTTGCCTAGTGGGTAATCCAGCACTTCCTAGTGTAAAGCGGGCCCCTTTGACCCTTTTGCCTTTTTTTTTCTTTTGAAAAAAATGAAATACGTATAATGTTTCCTCACTAAAAAAAACAGTTTTAAAGGATTTTTTGTTAGTAAACATGACATTAATTTTTCAGAGAAGGAACCATTTCGAATATAAAATTTAAGAGCTTAAATTCGGGGAGCTGGGACCCTGAGGAAGGACCATTGAGAGGGGAAAGCTGGGCCCTGAGAAAGGACCATTGAGAGGAGAAAGCTGGAACCTTGAGGAAAGACCATTGAAAGGGGAAGCTAGGGTCCTGAGGAAGGACCATTGAAAGGAAAAAGCTGGGACCGAGGAAGGACCATGGGAGGAGAAAGCTGGAGCCCTTAAGGCCCCAGCTTCCCCCTCTCGACGGTCCTTCCTATCAGTTATATATAATTAGAGATAATACTTTATATTACTTCAAAATTGTTTCCTTTGTATCTTTACATTTATTTTAATTTTGAATTAAAAATAAAAATAATAAAGAAATTTTGTAATTTTATACAAAAAGGCTTAAAAAGGCCTTGGCACTTTTAAATTTACTTAAGGCCTTAACCCTAAATGAATAAAAACCTATTTAGGGTTAAGGCTTTACTAAATTTAACCGAATTTTTCGTTTGTTTTTTACAATTTTAATAAACTTTTTAATCAGAATTATTGTTTAACTCACCTAAATTATAAATAAGAAAATTTATTATTATTATTTTCTTTCTACATTTCGATTCAACCGTATAATTATAGCTTATATAATTTAGTCAAATCTTCGAAACAAAAGCAGACGATCTTAATTTCTAATGAGCATGCGTAATAAATATTAATTTTACGTCAATTAAAAAAAAAGTTTAAAAAATAAATTTAAAATCATTTAATTATTTTCTAAAATAATAATTAAGTCATTAATATAAATTTAAATTGGCACCGCAATTATTTATAATAGATTTTAAAATTATTAACAGGCCTCACGTAGAGTAGACCTATATCATAAAACACGAATTAAATACATAAATTTTGAAATAAGTATTAAATTAAATAAATTATATAATTATAATGCGTTTATTAATATTTAATATTTTAAACATTTTTTTATTGTTTCGTGATACAAAGGTACTTACGTAATGGCAAAACGTCATACGATTTAAAAAGTTGTTATTTTATTGGTTATCGCTTCGTCAGACAGTTATTTGAAATTGTGTCACGTTATCCGTGGAAGAAGTCGCCGATGTTCCAATGAAACTGGAATGATAACTTACGAAATATTTATGCCTTGCTAGACATTAAATTTCCTCCTACGATATCTCTGTCACAGATTGGCTGGAATTACAAAATCACATCCTGTACTGAAACAGAGTATGAATAGGCTTATATCCAGAAAAGAAAATATGGCCTGTGTAAAAAAAAAAATAACCAAACCCACGTAATATATACTCTACAACGATTAGGCTTTTGTTTTAAAAAGTTTTTATTAGTTAAATAAAAATAAATTCAAGAATTTTCAATTTTGAAGATACCGTTGAATATAAAGGGTATCTGTATAGAGGCCCCAAATTTTTAGTGGACATATTAATTTTTAAGTATCATCAGGTTCAAATAAAGGGGAAACCAATACGGCCATCTGGCATGGCTTCGGACACCAGAGGCCTCAAAATTGACCATTTATTTGTAAAAATAAATATAAAGAAATGTGTTAAGTGGTGCAAAATCTATTTTTATTTGTTTTATTAATTATACTTAAATGTTTTTATAGCTTTCGGATGGGCGGGGTTCCACATTTGTGACTGGAGCAGGCCCTATTTCACTTCTCTCAATTCCTGCTTATCATGTAAATCGACACAATGAAATAGCTATTTATTATGATTTTTAATATTTAAAGCTACGATTTGCATTTGCAAATCTTCTTTTATATAATAACAAAATTTACGACTTAAAATCTAAAGTTTCTCTATCATTTGTAATAGAGAATAAGCGAAACTTTCTTTATTTTTATCTTGTTTTTCTTTATCTATTTTTGAAGATATAATTGATAAAATTGTAGTTGAAAGATATTTTTTCTTGTATCTACAAACGATTAAACAAGATAAAGTTTGACTGGAAACATTCCGAAAAGTAAGATAAAATGCAAATAAGGTTGCGACAATACAACAGAACTTCATACTAATTTCAATGATATTTATGAAAGCGGTTCATTGCTCGATTCGGGCCTAGGCTTGTTTCTAAAGGATCCGAGTCTCGGGGGCTCCAATATTGGAAACAGATTAAGCTATTTTACCATTGTAATTATACTACACATCAGAATTTATAAAGAATTCTATAGATACAATTAAGCGTTATTAATTTATGATGTAAAATTATTTAAAGGGACCCCGAAGGTCTTAATCCACCGCTGGAGCTATATGCCAAGTATAATTTTAAAATGATTAAATATAGATTTATAATAAATGCTGTTTAAGTACGAAAATTGTACTGTACCAGAAGAGTACGATTTCTTAATGCATTGAATTTACATGCGTAGTGTAGTTTATATAAAATAAATTTAGGAGACGTGAGAATAATCCTTCATACAAAATAAAGAATAAGAAATTATGTTGGATAAACTGTAAATTCGAATACCTTTCCGGTTACTTTATAAAATATTACTCTTAAATGGCGTAGGAATTATTCGTATTACATTAATTTTACTGTAATGGAAGGAAATATAACTTCCTTATCATTATTATGAACTTTATAACTGAAAAAAAATGATTTTTTAATGACTTTTATTAAAAATGAAGCTTCTAAACGTCGGTTCAGAAGCATCTTCAGTTTTAAAAATATGAAGACAAGTTGAGTGAACAATGAGGACGTCTAATCTACCACGCCCTTTTCAAGGCCGTCCTCATGAGATATTCTAACTATGAGGAGGGCAGTTTGAGGAAACAAAAGATTGCTTCATAATTACCTTGCTGAGCAATCAAAATTTGCAAGGAGGAAAACCGAAAAAAAAAGATGATGATGTCGTCATAATCGAATTACACACTGAGAATCCTTACAAGCAAAAGAACAACATATTCAACTGATGAACAAACACGAAAAGGGGAAAATAATTATATACCTTAGTGTAAATTTGACCAAGTGATGGACATATCTATTCTTATAATTGTTAAGAGGACGTTGCTCGTAATTCAAAAAGGGAATTCTGAAAGAACAGTGGCATTGTCCGTGATCACTATTACATGATGAAGATTGAATTAAAAGAGCTTCTTAAAGAAGCTTTGACAATTAACTAATGTTGACTACCACAGTAAATACTGCTTCTTTTTATGTTGTTGAATATTTTTCTTGAATCTCAAAGAAGAAATTTCTTTACAGAAGAATTTTATTTTTTTAAAAATACCTCTAATTAAGATTTATTATCCACAGTTTTTTGGGGGATAGAAATTGTATGTATTTCTCTAATGAAATTTCCTGTTTTACATTTTTTTTTAAAAAAATAATTTATCACAAAATTTATTGGTTTCCTGAGTGAATTTTATGTAAGATTCGAAATAATTTAAATTTTTTTTCGTCGATTTAATCCGTTGAAAACTTATTTATTAAACCTTTTACAAGTTTCTACAGATGGCTTTGAAATGTAAGAGATCATTGGGCAATAATTTGCTCCTGGCTCCAAAGATGTCTGTTTCAAACAAATTTAATATTAGAGGTAGGCGTATTTCTGAGAAAATAAAAGTGCTGAATACATCAAAATCTTCAAGAAGAGAACCAATACAGAAGCCGGTTCTCTTATGAACACTTACAGGTGGATGTACAACGATGAAATGAAATGACCTGAAGGTGTCTTTAACTATTTGTAAGGGTGAATCATCCCAGAGGCAAGGCCGCTGTACCTTCAACGTCACTCAACCAGTCCTACAGGAGAGCGGACATAAATGGTAAGGATTGTCTGGAAACTAGCGACCCGTGAACCAATCAGCTCTTGTCTTTAGGACAGGTAGGTGTCACGTGACCGGACGGCAACTTCTGTGACTGAAGTGTGTGGCAAGAAGAACGTAAGAAGTCGGTGAGGGTAGGTCTTTACAACGAAGCTGTGGCTAGCACCGATGCCATGGGTAAGTGACTGCTTGATGTTTCCACTTATCGTTAGTTTGCTTTTAAATTAATTTATATTTTAATATTTTGGCGATATTTCTAAGGGACGTGACTAGACCAGGTGTACCGTTGGCCTATTTCAACTGGCGTGTAACGTTACACACAATAGACGTCATACCACGTGCTAGAAATATTTCATCCGCGTTTAGGCTGAAAGCCCGCAAAAGATATCTTATCTAAGTGTTAAACGTGGATTTGTAGTTAAATTAGCGACTTTCAAGATATTTCTTAGGGACATATCTGAGTGGAAACCCACAGATTCTTTGCCTTTAGTAAAAAAATCAGTCTGGTTGGAGACAGGAAGTGTCTATGTCGGATTATGACCGAAGTTTACAAAATTCTATCAATAAACGGTTACCGTAGGTGTATCCCGTTGCTAGTTTACCCGGTATTAAATGTCGACTTGCTCACCTTGATTGCTCACTGATTTTTATCCACTTCTGTTCCTTTATAAATATTTATTTTTAATCCTAGATATATATAAGATGGCTGTGCATTAACCTGTTTGAAAACTTACTAACAGTTTAATTTTATACAATACAATTTAAGCTATATATCAGTTAATATAGCCTGTAAGAACGAAACTGAAAAAGTAAATCCGTGATTCGTGAATTAAAAGAAATGAATCTCCGGCAAACTAGTAATCGTACATTGATTCTCAAGCTTTGTCTGCGGACCATCAGTGATCCGCGAGGATGCGGTAAATGGTCTGCAACTGGTCGAAAAATGTATTAAGATTTATAATTAAAGTTAGTTTTTAGAAGCTACCGAACAGAGTTGAAGATCCTCTTGTAGCCTAAGATTCAGAGGATCTTCAGAGTTGAAGAGATTCAATTACGTGCGTTATTCAATAGTTAGCCAACTAGTTTTCGAATAGTTTTAAATTTATAGAATGTTTTTTTTAAGATTTAATTGATCCTTATATCATAAAAAGATAAGTACTCAGCTTTATAGAGTAATGGAAAGATTATTTTGAGGCTCCTCGGGGGTAAGATTTACAACCATAACTCAAGGACGTAAAAGCAGAGGCCTTTGTACTTTCCATAAAAGAAACGAAATGAGTCTTTATGTAAATACTATAAATATATTATTTGCAATTTAGTGTAAGGAAGAGATCATTAGCCATATTTACATATTGTATTAAAGAATCTTGTCATTCCTCTTTTCCGTGTGTTGCACTCATGTCGCCAAAAAACCGGACTCTTAATGGGAGGAGGTGTGGGAGTTGGATTCAATTTTAGTACCTCCCTGTTTATTGCCTTCAGGGTCGGAAATTTTATTTTATTTTATTTTATTTTATTTTATTTCTTACCCTTTCGAAAAATACATTATTGTTATATTGAGGATTTTTTTTGAATTCGTTTTTTTCGTACCAGAACCTTGAGAAATCGTGATATTTTGTTAATGTAATGCCTTGTGAGATTTTATTTTTTGAATTCTGTAATAAGAAACTAGACTTTATTTAGTTAATAAGATTAAAATTGAGATGTTCACACCACAGGGTTAATGTTTTTCAAATGGAAAAACAACTTTCTTGGTTACCACGAAGGCTGACGTAGACAGGGTTAATCTCATAAGGAAGTAATTTATAGTGAGGAGCCTCTTGGGGAATTTTTTTTTTAGGAGAAATCTAGCATTCGACACTCACGGCAATGCCGATTTATTCCTGATTAATAATTTGAGGGCATCTAATGTGTTTACAATTCAAGAAATGAGTTCATCGGAGGCCTTCGATAGATATAAAATTAACGATCTTAATTGACGATTGATATGTTCCAAATCACATAAAAAAAACAAGATATATTTAGTTTGCAATCCGTTGAAAAACGTGGTAAATTGAGCATATTTAAGATTAAGTAAAGCATCTTGGAAGGAAGTCCTCACTCAGCACGATTGAGCGCATCAACGTTTTTGACCCCTTCTTAGCCATAAAGATCAAATTTAAAGAAACTTTCCCATCGTATATTTAAAAAACTGGATGGTTGTATAACTATCGTATGCTTCGCACAATTTATCTACCAAGCGTGCACTCTTGAGTCACTTGGTGTGTGACAAGATTTCCCAAGATGAGAATTCAAATTACCTCATTTGCAATTGAAAACCATCGAAATATTATAATTAGTTAAAGCTTACAAAAAGATTTATAATTAATAAATAATAAATTACTTTTATTATCATCATTAATGCAAATATATTATTCGTAAAGCAATTTAAAATTGAATACTTTATGGTCATACTCGAGGTAACGCTACCAACTGGTGGGGGGAGGGGGTCATTAAATTGAAGCCATTTTTATTGAATAACAATCAAAAATTACGGGCTAACAAAGACGCCATGTTGTCTTGCATTTCCTTGTGTAACACGTGCTAGCGTTGTCAAAATTTTAATGTAATATAAATGACAATTCTGGCCAATGAACCATATCGCAATTTTGTCATGCAAGAGAACAAGTATGCTAATTAGACTCGATGTCCTTAATGCTAATTATTTTCAAGATCACTTTGCTCGTCATGATGATCGAATAGAAGTACAAAGTACTTCGCTTGTTTCCTAGCTAGAAGCTATGATTAAGTAACTCCATATTCATACCCATTTATTTATGGTGAATTTAAGAAAAAAAAACCTCGAAGGAATTAAGAGAAAATCGTCATTTGATAATAGGTTTAAAATCGATAGAAAGTGAAAATCAATTGGGGTTATTTGTGAAATCCGAGAGTGGAGAAAGCTTAACGAAAGAAAGAAAAGAAAGAGAGAAAGAAAAAAAAATCATATTTAAGTTGAGACAAGTAATAAACTAGTTGTTAAGCCCCGAGGCACCTATTTATAGCAGGCAATGACTTAGTTGGTGTGTCCTCAGGAGTCAGTGATCAACACTCCCTTCCGGAGTCTCGAACTACCTGAAGGATCAAGGTTGGATGAGTTTTGAATATCTATTTTCAGGTGTTTATAACTAGGAAAAAAGAAATCAAAAAATCTTCTGTGACGTTTCCTGAATTGTCCACGAATTATGTAATGAGTTCAAGCGTTTTGTTTATTCAGTCACTCCTCAAAGGCGTGGATTGATTTTTCTAAAAATGGGAGAAATTTTCCAGTTTCTGAGGCCCATTTGTTTTCTATTATTTATTTATTTTTTATTTTTTTCCTGTTTTCTCATATTTCATAATGTTAAGAAACAGGTTAAAACGTTAGATATGTCACACAGGACGAGACAATCATGCAGAGGAGGCGTGAAAGAAACCGAAAAACCTACGTTTATTTCTTTCGATAAAATTCTTCTGAACTCTTCCTTATGTTTTTGGTAAGATTTGTTAATCTCTGCAATTAACTACTCCGCCACATTTGACCTACCTCAAGGTATGCAAGGTTATCTTGAAAGTAAGTTTTTAAAAGTTGCTCACTGAAGCAATAATGAACAAACGCGAATCGTCTAGAGGAAATAACAACATTACAGTCGCTATCCAACAGAGAAGAACATTCTCCAGAAGCATATAAAGGTCATATTATAACTTGCCACTGACCCATTAGCCAGCGGTCTTTTGTTTAATGGATGAACCCGCTTAACTTTTTGAATGTCCGATCTATTATAACTACAATTTTCACTTATTTAGGTCGTGCCATTTAGAGTCAAAGTTTAACCTCTTTGTTTGTTTTGAACTCCAGCAAATGGCATAACAATTTAATTCCTTGGAAGAACCCACGAGGTTTTAGTGGACGTAAACGCGCGAAAATTCGAGAATTTCAGAGAGGAATTTCGTGAAGTGTTTGAAGGAAGTGGGTAGAAATTCCCGTGAAGATGAGAGCAAACAAATAAGCGGGTTGAAACAATAACGAGTTTAAAATAAAAATGCCAAGTAGAGATGGTAAAAGTAGAGGTACCGAATTTAAAAAAAAAGGAAGAAGAATTGACAGGGTAAATTATATAAATCCAACACAAGAAAGACAGAATGAGTGAGTGGTGTGATCCTCGAACTGCCAAACTTATGAAATATGGCCACGTCTGACACCAGATTTGACTTACCGGTCAGGTTTGTAAATTCTTGAAGGGTCGCTAGATAAATCCATGCACATACCACACGGATCCATCTTACTATTTGGGTATTGTATTTACTTCATAAACACGCCAAAAAAATTGTTTTCTATCGATAAAAATCTCTCGTGTTCAATTAAAATTCGATACGGATCTATATAGATTTTAAATTAATATATATATACAAAGAAAAGAATGATAATGCAGTAGTTAATTGCCCTTAAATCTATATGACAATAGCCTAGTAACATTTTTCTTATTTTAAATTATGCGTTGATAATTGCATGGGTACAAATTTTGGGAACCATTTAGATGGATTATTTTGACATTATTTTACTATTCAGCTTTCATATTTGCCATAACTAATGAAGAACAATGTAATTATAATGCTTTTAATCATCATTATTTTACAAAATGGATGCGCTCCCCTCCGGAAAATGCTCTTTAGGAATCTTCACGGTCAGATGATCTTTATGTTTATTCATATTGACCTTATATATTCACTTTCGCTTCGTTACACTTTAATTTCCCATCGTTCTATAAAAGTATTAGGATTTTCTAAAGTATTTTCCATTAAAATACTAAGAAATACAGTAAAATTACTGTATTATACACACGTCTAATCTTCGTTTGTACAGTACAAGAACGGATCTGTATGCGGTACTTTAAAAGAAAAATTCGGTATAGGAGGTCATTCTGCCCGTCTGTTTGTTTGTCTGTCCTTACCTCTGACAGTTTTTTTCTTATTTTTTTAATGGCAATAGCGTGACCTATATGAGATTATTATCATTGCGTGCAAATTGTAGACCTTCTCCTCTTCATATTTTATCATCGAAATCTGAGATAATCCTTAGAATGAACTCGTACTAACTTTAGAACCCTCTCTAACAGTATTTTTTAATAAGTTAAACCGTGGGAAATGGCTATTTTACACGAAATTCGCATACAGAAAATCGATTTGATTTCAAGAATTTCGAAGGGGTGCCATTAAAATACCACCTTCTTTTAACGGAAAATATATATATATTTAAAATGCTGTGTTATAGACAAAATGCTGTCATTTTAATGCCATTTAGGTGTTTCAGAGACGTCGAATTGATTAGATTTGCAATTTTTGAGTTCAGGTTACCTTTTTTTCTGTTCAATTCCTCGGTGGATCCACCACGATCGGACCATTATCACGCTATGTATTGTTACTTGCAATCCCTCCTTATACATAAGTGCCCATAAAAAAAAACCCTTACAAACAACAGTAAATAAAAAAAACAGGTTCATTTCGGTTTTTTGAAAGCCCAAATTCCGTCCTACAATTATTTTCGGAGCCATTTTTTGGAAGAATAATTCACTAATGAAATATATTTCTTTACTTTTCAACGTCTCTAATTGTTCCGTTAGGTCCTGTTTCGTCACAGATATAAGTTAAATGCCCAATCGTAATGATAGGTTCTCATCGGTTTATAATGGGGTTTCTATTAATTAAACTCTGCGAGAGGTTAATGATGTACGGCGTAAAGATGGGTTCAGCAATCTTTTGATAAATTTCAGACATCTACACGGACTTAATGATAATTAATGTGGAAAATTTTATACGGATTCGTAACAATGGGGTGGGTTAAAGAAACGTTCTGTTTCATTAAAATGCCGTTAAGAAAATCTTGTTACCGCAGAAGATTGATAGAAAGAAACTAATTATAGAAGTCTCTTCACTGAATTTTAAGTGGTATTTTATAATATAGAGATCTCGGATGGTCACGAAATCCTGTTGAAAAGTCCTTTTTTGATAATTTTTAAATAATTTCGCCATCGCTCCCTTGCTCTTGCAGCTGTTATCATGTAAAGAAAGCATCCATCTAAATTAAAATTTTAACCACTTTTATAGTTTCTAAACATGATTAAACGTGATTCATCGTTTACAAAAGACGTTTTTAAAGGAATTATATTAAGGTTCCTGTTGTGGTTTGAGATGTAACTTATAATATGCCCTTCCCCAGCTCAAAACGATGCATGTAAAAATATGAGGCCCTAAGTTACAGCTTAATAAACCGTTCCCCTTCACCAAACATGTAAAAATGTAAGGCCAAAAGCTATAAAATATGCAGGCCCTTCCCTTCATCAAATAATAATACATGTAGAAGTACGAGACCCTAAGCTACAGACTCATAAGGCGAAGCCCTAAGCTGCAGTTTGTTCAGTTTATATGCAAATCCGACTCCTATTAAGGTTCATTTACACTCCAAGGAATTAACTGTAACATTACGTTTGCGAACTTTTCACCCCCGAGAATACCCCTACTCGATTATTACATCACTTAATCTAGATATTATATGATTCTTACACCGTTTACAATGCGACACTCGAGATTACAATTGTATAATTCCATCAGTAGTGGAAGTAATCACTATAAGTATCACCTTCAACAGCGATTTCGCACGGTATATAAATCTTTCGAGAGATCCAATTGGGACAGACATAATTACAAGCCCTAGCATCAATCGAGAATTTGTTAGTGAAGAATACAATATTCGATTATGGTTATAATCAGCGTTGTTACGCATTACAGTCACGTACGGTTCGCTTACAAATGTACCATCCTGAAACTGGATAGCACCTAGTGATTTTCATAGCGGTACAGGTACATAAGCCTATTTCCAGTTAAATGCTCCGGGGTGGAATTACCAAAATGACTAACCTGACTGAAAAGCTACAATTACTCAATAATGCAGTCGACTATTTTGACATTTTCTTATCTTAGGAGAAAGTTAGTGATGAGAGAGAGAGAGAGAGAGTGAGTGAGAGAGACAGAGAATCACCATTGTCTCGACTTTCCTTCATACCTTACAACGTAAACTTCCTGCAACCCTCTCTATATTATTGCTATCTGGTTAAATTGTGATGTTATCGTGGTCATTGAACCTATTCTCTTCTGTGATGCCTATGTTTTCGAATCACCCAAGCGAATTCCATTTAACAATTACTTTCTTCATTCACATGTGAGAAGTGTTGTTTGAACTCGAAACCCTCGCTTAAAAATCCCCCCTTTTACAGAGTTTGTTTCCTCTTCCTCGTGAATTTCGACTCGTTGAATTTACTCCATTTCACATTCCTTTCTTCTTGTTACGATGAGACACGAAAAACTCGTATTTTTATGCCATACTCTCAGCGAGGTGCCAAAGTTATTCAACCCTCTTCGTGTAAAAGGATTCGAGAGAACTTCTAAATGACTCGTGAATAGATACTACTAGCGTAACAATGAATACCCGATTCGACTCCCCCTGTGGCTCTCTACAAAAGCATATTAACACGGATCATTACCCCATTTTGTTAATGCCAAACTGCTCCAGAAATTGAAACTGATGTAGAAGATCTACCATTTAGAGGGCATAGACTATCACGTGTCCGGTTTATGGCTTGATGTTCACGATAGAAAGAAATACGCCCTTCGAATTTTAAACAGCTGATCTCGAAATTTATATATATATTATATATATATATATATATATGCCACACTGTCACAATAACAAGAGAAAAAATGATACCGCATCCACCCATAAAAGTACAATACCATTATATTAACAAAGGGATCAAAAGCACGTTTGGAATCCGGATCCTCGGCACAGTAAATCTAATTTTAGTATTTTTAACTGTCCGCTTAAGCTCCGGAGATGCCATTTTAATCCTCCTTCCAGTAGAAAACTCGCTTATTTGTCAGCAAATTCGTTAATACAATGGATTTAAAAGGGGAAGGGGAAAAAATGCGCCATGTCATTTTAGAATGATGTTAATGCTGAGGCATCGGATGACGCATCTCGCCCACACCGAATCGAGTTACAACTATAGAAACAAAGGATCCAAATCGTGATATAATCCCGGATCTTCGATACATAAGTCCTTTCGCCATGACGTAGTCGATTACTATGAGCTGACGTCTACGAATTCAATAAAGAGATGCGCTTAAATCTGTTGGAAGTATCGTTTTATATATATATATATATATCTTCGTGATATTATGAAATAATAATTACTTTATTCACACCTGACTTTTTTGACGTCCCGATGTGGACAAGTCACGAATTTTTTGGTGGCCGGAGTTTAGAGGCAGAGGGGAAGTCTCGACTTCAAGGTCATAAACATGGACGTGTTGATAAAAGCATTTATAGCTGGTTAATAGCGGTCTGATCTCCGACATAAATGATTCTTGTTTACAAGGACACCGACCATGGCGATAGTAGGCGATACTACCTACAAGTGTCCTTCTGTAACTCCGTTAGGAAACGGTTTCCTTGTTACCGGTGATCGGAAAGTATTCAAAATCATTCAGTCTTTCGCCCTTCCTTCGATCTCCCACCCTCGTTATCTTCATTCGACACGAATTAAAGTATTTCCGTTCCCTAATTACGTCGTCGGACCAGAAGTTAAAGACACCGGGAATTATTTTAGGTAATCCTGTGACGAGTGGCGAGAGAAATAAAGGACGGGTGCAGTGTCACGTCATCAAAGACCCGCAGCAATCGTCAGATACGAACGAATACCCCCTTAAAAACTACTCGAATGGCCCCAAGGTTGTTTATAAATCCGTGTAGACAGTCCTAGATTCCGAAAATATTTGGATTTCCACAAGTCCTAGATTCATATGATTACAGATAACTCGCTGCAACCCCGCGACATTCTGCTCCTTTTTTTTTTTTTTTAAAGTTAATAATCGAATTTTTGCCCGTAAATGAGGGTTTAAACGTATTAAAATTCATATCTAATTTTTTTTTTGTTTCATCTCGGGCATCTTTATCCGGTTTTAATCAGGTGTAATCATTAATCACGAGATAACCTTATACGACGTATCTTGTTTCTGATGGATTTAAAATAGGGATTAAATATTCCGAATGCGTTTTCATGAAAAATTATACGTAAATCTTAAGCATAAACATAAAAAAAACGAATTTATAAAAGAAAGATTGCACAGCATCTTAGAAAACCTGAAACTTCCTTACATTCTGAAAAGAACTTGAAGGACAATGAGTAAAAAAGAAGACCTTGAACACCTGGATACATCCAGTTTTCTTCTACAAATTTCCTAGATCTATAAAAATTAAGGGATTAAATGTATATATATATAAATTCACATTACAATTTAATGACGCAAGAGGCATTCTCAAGCTCATTAAGTAATAAATACCACATTAACACGCGCTCCCCGCCTTATAAAAGAAAAGGATTTTGCAAGAAGGATTTAATCAATTTCCGAAAATCCCTTGTTTTTTAAAAGGCGGAGGCGTGCCTTATACGGTAGATTTTTATTGAATTTTAAACTTCGGTTAAGAATTATAGTCATTCCGAGATGATTTGTGGCTTTCCGAGCGTAACAATTAACGCGAGCGTGAGGAGTAAAAACTCGAATTTAAGGCGCAACCCCCGACTTGAAATTCGTACGTGTAGGCCTAAACGGCGGTCTTAAATTTGTTTATCACACGTTAAAAGAGTGGAATCGCGTCATTTTTTAGGAATTTTAATTTGTTTTTCTCGAAGAAATCTCCGTCGTTATCGAGGTCAGGTTAAGAAAGTGAAGAAGCAGACATTTCCTATTGTTAACAAAACTGGATTGAAAGGGTTAATCCTTTAAAACAGCCTCTTGCACTGAATTCAATTTATGACCTGATTAGAAGGCAAAACAATAAGAGTTTTTCTTAGAAATGCTTTTTTTTTTTTTTTTTTAACCGTTTTACCGCCAAATATCCGAAATTTCCTTGTGCCAAGACGGAAATTACAACGGAGAAGAGCGAATTTGCATAAATATCAAACGTTTCGTACGCTTCCGTGCTCCACCCCTTTACATGCAAGGCTAGGTGTACCCTTTAAAGATTTAAAATACAAATAAATAACAAGTGTTCTTTATGTATTAGAAAGCATGCAAAGGGTGAAAACCAGAGCGCGGTGAAAGTAGTTTCAGGTCATCACATTATTGAGCAGTCAAGGCGTTATTTCCTCCTTTCTACCTATACAAAACTGTAATGCTTCATTAGCTTCGGCGTAATGCACAGGTTTACTGATAAACCACACGATTTGCATATTATATAACGCTTCCCTTATCGAACCGCAGCCATTCTTGCCTTCCTGAGCTTTCTGAATGCCTTGGTGTTGCTCTTCTAGAATCATTGTAGGTTAATCGATTAGATAATTTTAGGCATTTATAAAACAGGTGTTGTTTCTCCGTATGATCTACTTAGCATTTTGTATTTTACATAATCATAGAGTCGAGGATAATGTTACTGTTGTGTAAAGTTGGATTAAAGGGGTCAATATCAAGTGATGTATCAATTATGAGCCGAGTGCTGTTGCTGTTTAGCATATAAAGGTCACTTCTCTGGCTTAAAAATGCGTATATTTATACACGTTAACGATTGTTTACGTCTAAATCAACTAAGAATTAAAGCCAAACCGTCGGTCGTAACTTCTAGATTAATTAAGTTGTAGTTTTTGTCAAGTAAATTTCGCCTCCTTCCATTGGACGGAAGCCATTTTTTCTTTGAATTTTAATACGAAAAAGCGGAAAGAATAGATTTACAGTTGAAGGAGACGATCATTTTCAAATCCTTTCTTATTTTGAAAGGGTTACAGAGATCAGGGACAGATATTCAGGGTCATAAGACGGAGAAGGAATCAAGCATGACCGTCACTGAAGATATACGAAGCCTACGAGAAAACTGACATGTTAGTCAGCTAATGTTGAAAGTTGTGGCACCAGTTGGGTTATTGGCCTCGAAACAGGTCCAACGTGTACGTTGTTTGTTGGCCCCACGCATGAGAAGTCGGCCTGACTGGAGGGCATAGAATTGACCCTGACGAACTCCGAATGGTTTTTGTAGTAAAGGACCCTACCTACAGTACGGACCTGTTAATTTTTTCTCCTTTTTACACAATGGAAAGAATGCCTTTTGCAAATGCTCATTTTGATTGAGAGTGCATTCATCTATCTTCTTTCTTTTGTTCCCCCCATTTTATATGATAATTTTCGCTTTTTAAATGCGTGATTTAACCAAAACATTCCAGCACCTTTCCATCTGTTACCCAACTAAAAATATAACTCTTCTTTAAAGCGTGAATCTTCGTGTCGAAGCACCGAAAATTCTTTTAGTTATGCAACATCGCTGAGTCATTAAAGTAACGAAATTAAAAGGCATTTTCTTGAATTTCCATCTACGCCGTCCTTTAGAAAGTAACGTTACGCACCCGAAACGAATCAATTTAACGCGTAACGTGGCATAGAACCTTCTCAATTCGCCTAAAGACCGAGCGACACTTCGGCACCGGAATGGCAGTGAACTTACATAACGCAGGCGTTATAAGCGGGTTTGCCCTCCCGTAAAGGCTTTCGCTTTTTAATTTACGAGTCTGTTTGCATATCGGAGAAACGATATACCGAGGTTTTATATGTTTTTCGCTTCCACCTAACACAAACAGAAACGATAACCATCTGACGAGGTGAATGTGTCCGGCTGGCGTAATGAGTAGAAATGACGATCTGCATTACGATGGTTGCATGTTGAATTACAATAATGATTGGTATTGTGAAGGATAAACGATAACCGGTGCTTGAATAAATTACGAAAAAAAAAAGGCAACTTCCGACAGACGAGTTAGCTTCACTATCACCCAAAATATCAGGCCCTATCTGCTATTCGATCTATAAAACTTTAAACTCTGCTCGCTCCCCCCTCGTCCCCCGACGAAAACTAGAAAGACCGGGATGACGAAATTCAGTTAAAGAGGTCAAGGTCCATTTAACCGGAGTAGACGACCAAATCACGTATATAAATACATACACACACATATATAAAGTCACTTTCCTTAGTTATTTAATTATCGGGATAATCCAGGAAAGGTTACATTTTTCATACGTGCCCACGTGATGCCAGTAGTCACACATCAGTCGCTCTTCGAGTCAGTTCCTAGTTAATTAATGCCAAGTTCTCTCCCCTCTCCATTTAAAAACTATGATCATTGATGAAGAACAAATTGGAGGCATTAAAACAATACTAGTTCCTCCTGTTTAAATATATATATGTATATACGGTATAGGATTTATTGGATTCCTTCTTAGAACTGGTTTATGTGGGAGTGTGTCTAATAAGGTTTGCTTACAACGTGTTGCAGGGATTATGTTTTGATAAATGGGGGGTTTAGCGGGGCAGGAATGGCTTTTTTTTTTCCTACCTTTAAGTCCATTTTAATTAACACGTATGTCTTATACTGTCACACGCGGGGGGCTTCTCTGTATTACCTTAAAACTGATGCCAGGTGTAGCTTTATGTGGATATTTTACTAATAAAACTAATCTATAACCAATTAAAAGTGTAGAAATCACTCGATTTTTATGTTAAATTAAGGGATGGACCAAAAATCCTCATTTTACGTGTAATAAATCTCGGTTTTGATCCACCCTGTAGATTAACAACTAGTCTATCTGTACCGCATGTAATCTTAATTGAGTATCTGTAGCTTATTTTATTAATAAAACTATATAAAAACTTAAACTAAAATTAAATTAGACCAATTACGGGCTAAACCTATTGCCAGTTGTGTCATTGCCTATTGACTAGTATTATTGCTTATTGCTATTGCCTATTGCCAACTAAAACCTGCATTCGAAACTAATTTAATTAAATTTAGCTACGAATTCGTGTTTAAGTTGAGAAATTCTCGCGTATAAATAAATTATAAAATCACGAGCAAGTCGATTTTAATCTTAAAATATGTAAAAGGAATTACCGTGAAAGAGACTAAAAGAATAAATTTTCTATAAGCAGGTGTTGGGAAATTTCTAGTTAAAACATTTAAATTGCAGAAAAATGCTTTCCGACGTTATCAAGATAATTAGGCATTGTTTGTGTGGAAATGTTGCATTTCATTGTAAATTTTAAAGCACTTAAAAGATAAAAAGAACAAAATTATAAATAATAATTTAAGTAATTTAAACATCATTTATAATATTTTAATTCTACTTTAGTAAAATGTGCGTTTATTGACTTAATCTTAAAAGAATTAACGATTATTTTGAAATATTTTAAGAAGATAAGTCGAACTTCACCTTCCAACAACGGCCAAATTGGCCGTTGTTGGAAGGTGAAGTTCGCCCTTCTAAACAAACAGTGGACTTTCCTTTCTGAGAAAAAAAATTAATATAAACCACCTCCCAACAACGGCCACCTTCTAAACAGTGGCCATTTCTTTTTGGAAGAAACTGTACACAGAATAACCTCGTAACAACGGCCATTTTTATGTTTCTGGTCGTTATTCAGAGGTTTGACTTCAATAAACTAGTGATATTATACAAATTTAAGTTTCATTTGTATAGTTCATACTATCTATCGACTGAGGCCCTAAATTATACCTTCGTAACGAGAGGTCTTATTTAGCTTCAATGTAAATCTTACTCTGTATATAATTCTAAATATATTGCTTGATAAATTAAAGAAATTATCCAGCTAAATCATAAAATTAATTAAATATTAAAATAGAAAAGCAGTCAAACCTGCAATAGCGGCCAACCTCCCAACGACGACCACAGACCATTTCCTCGAGAACGTCTTTTATCTTTAAACAAAAATGCGTACAAAATAACGTCTAAGTAACTTTCCACCTCCGAACAACGGCCATTTTTTATGCTCCAGTCAGTGGCCGTCGTTCGCAGGTTCGACTGTATTAAGGTTCTATCGTGATGTGCGAATTATTTACAATTTATCGAAGTAAAAACACCGATGTAAAGAAGTAACTCGACGTTACACCTTCTTTTTTTATATAAATAAATCGCTTTTTTTCACGGTTAGTCACTTGACTTATCGAAGTTAATCACCCCTAAGACAATTTCTTCGAAGATAAATGTGCTCACGACAGAATGGTTTATTCTAATAGCGTTTTTCTCCCCCCTCTCTCTCCTCTCGAAATGGTTTCACATCCTGTAGATACGAATTCGTACCTTCGACGGATCGAATCAATGAAATTTAGATAAAGATTTTGGTTAATGCCCTCCCTGCAATTTCGATATTGCTTAATTTTCTTGGCTATTAATCAGTCCAGTTCATACACTTAAAACAGCCTTTAGGCAATACTAATATTTCGTGCATAACTTCCATCCCCCTTTATGCATATTCAGTTACAAAATGCCTCATTGTTCTGCAAGAAAATTGTTTTTAACACGAAAAAATGGCGTTTTTTCCCCCTCATTTTCTACTTAGTCTAATTATTATTATCGATAAGGATTCTTTACGTTTGTAAATTTTCGGGGTCCTTTTGATCCTGAAAGGAACCGCAGATGGCTTTTTTTTTCCTCTTCTTCATCTTGCATCTCTCACGCGGTCTCACGCCAAAGATTAATTAATTTGAAGATTTTAAGCGCTAGTTATCATGTCAGAAAAATGAATAAAAGAAATGTTTAGGGTCGCAATTATGTCTAGATTAATTATTTATTTAAAAAATCCAAGTTCTTATCGTGTTTAAGTAAGTAAATCGTGTTTATTCTGATGTTTACCATTATCTCTTAAGAAAAATCCTCCTCGGAAGCCATCAAGAAAAACGTCCGAATTCACCGAAGGATTTCATTGTTTTCAGAGAATATTTATCATTTTTTCCGTATTTTTCTACACAAAACTATTCAAATATTCTTTTTATACGTTCCTAAATTTAAAATTATTTTATTTTCCTTTTTTATTCTTACGTAATTTTAGTTTTTTGGCATCGAGTAAAGCAAGTCCTTTCGCGCTTATTTAAAAAAAATCTACTGACGTTTTAAGTTAAATTATATAAATATAGGCTATATATTTAATTAAATTCCTTAAATTTATATTATTCAATTAAATAAAACGTTTAAACTATTAAATATTGACATCAAACAGTGTGGGCGCATCGGAACAAACACGACGCCTAAGTAAAGTTTAACGTATTCCCTCTCTCAAAATAATGTAATTAATTTACATTTTTCGGTATTTTTAGAAAGAAAATCGTCTAAATTTTCTTTAGAAATATAAAATTTGTACAGAAATACATAAATTTTAACAATATTAAATCGAATAAATAGAGTAGGCGATATCTAATCGAGACGTATATAACCCTAGATTACGTGAAAATTTATGAATGTAGCAAATTAATTATTGATTTTAATCGTTAATTAACTAAATATATAGTTAATAAACATGATATTTTGTGTATAAAATTAAAAATAATTCTACATTTTTAAACAATAGTTTTAAAAATATAAGTTCGAAATTACTAAATGCTTGACGCGTCAAGGTACAACATGGCGCCCGCTAGAAGGTCTGGTTTGTTTGTTCTAAATGTTTTTAGAAATTTTTCGTTTGAATAGAAGAATTAATAAAGAAATAAATGTTTTATTAGCATTAAAATAGCAGGAAAATATCTTTATAATCAGATCAATATCGTTCCTTTGTTTAAGGCTATAAATAACAGCATATACAGGTTACTTATCAGTTTAACTCTTTAAAAAAAAAAAGGTTTTGTAAGGATATTATAATATATTTTAAACATTAAAAAATGTTAAATTTGATTTCCCGTACGTTAAAAATATATATAATTTGTTAAATATTGAATTATTTTATACATACAAGCAAACCTCTGAACAACGGACACTGACAGGGAAAACTGGCCGTTATTGGAGGTTCTACTATATATCCTACTTAAATTTTTATATTTAGTGAAGCGAAAAAGGCCCCTTTACATATGATAAATAAATAAAGGTCAATTTAATACCTGTATAACTAGGAGAGAAGTCTAAATTTGCCTCTAGTTATAAGGTAATACATTTAAACACGATAAAATTTGTAATTTTGGATACTTAAAACAGTTAATATAATTTTTAAGTACTGTAGAAGACATGCCAAAGTACTGTACAGTACTGTACATCTTGACATGTCTTCTGTCTACTATGAAAGAACATGCCAAGCTGTACCTTGGCATGTGTATAGCTCAGTAAAAAAGACATACCAAGCTGTACACTTGGCAGCTTAGTAAAAAAGACATACCAAGTTGTACACTTGGCAGCTTACTATAAAAGGTATGCCAAGCTGTACCTTGCATGTCTACAGCCTAGTAAAAAAGTACAATTTGGCATGCCTTTTATAGCAGGTTACTTAAAAAGTCTTCTCGGCACGTCTCTATAATAAAATTATCTCGAAATTTTGGGAATTTCTCTTAAAAAAGGCACAGGACCTATTAAAAAAAATCCTATTCTGGAGCGTAAGAACGAAGAGTATTATCATAGATTTAAGCATATTTACCATAAAAATAGGAAATAAATAACACAGTAAATATAAATTTAACGATAATATTAACGTTTCTAAGCGTGAAAAATGATGGTTATAACTATATATATATATTTTTACAGCGCTGACTGAATGGGTGCTAGGTGTAGCAGTTTGGATATTTTCTATAGTCCTGGTAAGTTATTTATTTTTTTTAAATGTATTTATGCACTACTAGTTCAACCTAGATTATTTTTATAGCGATTTCTTTAAACCTTAAACCGGACACAAGCCGTATTTTTCATCTTTATTACTTCTGAGAAGTCGAAAGAATTAAGTCAAAGGCAAAAAAAAAGAGCCAAAAAACCAGCAAAAAAATCCGCCATCTTCTAACGTTATTGCCCACACAGGGCATTTCGGACATTAACCAATAGAACGTCTCGTTACAATCACGTGCTAGACCGTTCATCATTCTTCTTTATACTTTTATATTCGTTAATGGAGATAATACATTCGGTGTCATTCACACTTTTATCTATGCGACTGTATCAGATAAATTTCTTCTTCTTCTTTTTTTTTATTTTTTAATTTGGTCTATGAATAACTCGACGCGAAGATTAATGAATCGTTATCAGTTCGAAACCCTGTCGCCATTTCGGAAATTGAATGGTTGCCGACATCCGATTGGTCGATCGATTCAAATTTTTAACCAATTAACCAATAAACGTAAAGAGATTAATGTGATTAGAATAAAGGGACTTTAGAGTGTTTAGATTAATTATTACGATATATTAATGCAATTGTACTCAATTAACGTTTAATTACGTAACATTTTCCTTATCGATCGTCACGATACGAAACGTGATTATCGTGTTTTGACGCTAGTCACATAGAGTGTAGGTGAAAGTGACGTTACTTTCCTCCAACCCAAACTGACCTACTTGGCAGGAACCAAAGTAGGCCGACCATGAAACATTTCTGACATCACAAAAGGTGGAGTCGCTCTGTCATATGCCATTCTACCCATGAATAGGGGCCTTTTGTAGCCTTTAAGTCTCTTAATTAGCGACTGGAGACCCGAGAAAGAACAGCGACGGTTGTTAATTCGCTCTGTCTCTCTATTGTTTTATATATAAATGACGATGAATTTTTTTTATTTAAATTCTCGATCGGTTTGTTGACATTTCCATCCGCTTTCCGTGAAGTAAATTATTCAGAACTTTACAAAGAAAACCGACTCGGATGTGGTGAGAAGAAGGCGTTACGTGAAATGCCCGATGCCATTAAATCGATGTTGGTGGCAAAACACGATTTTTACCTTGATGACAGTTACGCAAACACGTTTCGTTCACCCTTCATCCCCTTTTTTTCTTTATAAATTTAATGTTTTTAAGCGTTTATTTACTTTAATTTATAACTAGAAGATACTCTGGCTGCGATTGGTTGTTCGGTTTCAGATTAGATATCTCCGTCCGTACAACAACCAATTACATTGCTTTAATCTGTTGCTGAGGTTCTGGTTTCGAACGCTGATTGGTTACACTACTTAAATTCACGCCAATTAAATTAATGTGTAAAATCTCAATATAACACTCCTTTGTGTAATCAGGGCCTTCGAGAGAGGTGGAATTGAGGATTTTTTGTGGTTCCTACCCCTAAAAACTAATGTTATTTTACTAATAAAGCATAAAATATTTAAGATTTCTTTTTATTAATCAAGAAACATTTCTGTGTTTGAGCTGCTCAAACACAGGCCTCATACAAGCTCTGGTATATAATGAATGCACTTTTCATTGCTTTTAACTAAAAAATATACGATAAATTTCACGAAATTTCAAAATTTCATTAACAATTTTTAATAAAACATTACGTTTTTAACTATAAACAACCTTAAATAATTTAATCGACGAGGCTTTAAAGTCTAGGAATGTAAATTTATCACGAAATCTTATATTTGAAGCGAAACAAATTAATGTTTTATATAATTATTTAATAGCTCTTAAGTTATTTAATAAACTTAATTAATTTTTGAACCAAAAATATGTTCGACGAAGCCATAATTTAGCATTTATTTATGAATTTTAAGTAACTAAATCGATTTCTAAAGTATACTTACGCAACGTTATTGATGGGTATTAAAGCCTATTGAATGGAAATTTTTTAAATTATTATAATTTAAACTTAACCACGATGAACTAAAAATCATTATTTTAATGTTAAATCGAATTAACCTAATGGCTATAAGTCACGACATACGTTTTAAATGGGAAAAGCATTTCAATAATCTCAGGCTCAGGGCTGGACTTGGACTTGTAGTGGCCCTAAGCTATAAAATGTAACAGGCCCTTACCCTCCACCAAATAATAGAACATGTAAAAACGTGAGAAACTAAGCTATAAAATATATAACAGGCCCTCCTTTCCAACAAATAACTTAATAATACATAAAAAAAAAACGTCAGGCCCTAAGCTGCAACTTGTTTAGCTTAGGTCCTGTTCAGTCCTGATTATAGTTGTATATACGAATAGGTACTGTACAAGTTTTAAGTACAGTACAGTCAAACCTCGATATAGTGCCTTCCTATACAGTGCCACCCTCATAAAGTGCCAGTAAATACGAACACATCTTCCTCTTTAATATTAAATAAAGAGTGCATTCAGTCCCTGTGAATTACTAAACGTACGATTTTCCCTCGCAAAAGGCATTGTTATCACCGAATCACCCCCCAACGCCCATTGTCTTTCGGTTTAGCGCCATATTCGATTTAGTGCCAATTTACGGAGGCGAACAAGTGTTGGCGCTATATCGAGGTTCGACTGTAACCATAAAAACAACGGATTTTAACTGTTTTAATTAACTTTTTTATGAGTGGATTACCGCATTTAATTACTTTAAAAATTAAAAAATTCCATGTTATTTAATTGATCTTGTGGCAAATTGGGATGTAAAAAATGCCGAAATAAGCAGAAAAAAACTCGCAGGAATCAACACATATTCAATTTATATCACAATATATTCTTATCGAGTTCTTCCTGCATGCGATATGACCTTGGTTATGCATGAACACCATTCACTCTGCTTCTCTTCATTACAAAACATATCGGAAAACTCGATTCCATCTAACCTTTATTTCAATTACCTATGTGACTTTGACATTAAATGTCAAAGCCATTCACTTAAATTTACTTTAAATAAAAGTATTTTCCTGGTAGGCCAAACCGGAAAATCACTTTTCCTTTCTTAAATGATAACGTGTGTATAAATATAAAGTCAAACCTCCGAACAACGGCCACTGACGGGAAAGTAAAAGGTGGACGTTGTTCGGAGGTTGTTGTTACGCATGCATTCAACGTTCTAGAAAAAATGGCTGCTGTTTAGAGGTGGCCGCTGTTGACAGGTGTTCGTTCTTACAGGCCCGACTGTATGATAATAACTCGAAAATAAATCATTTTTAGATGGAATTTGTAAGCAATACTCCAGTTTATTTTTGAAAAATCATGTAAAATATTTCGAAAATTTCTTTTAACTAAGTTAATGGCCGCTTTATAGGAATTCAAACCCAATTTTTAATATGTTCTGCTCCAGTTAAAAGGATATTCTTCATATTCTTCCTCAGATCTAATTTTTTTTTTGAAAATATCGACATTAAACAATACCCTTACAAAGAATTCAGACCACGGAGGGAGGGCACTAGCTGAAGTAACAAGTAAGCTTATATTTATCGCCCGAAGTATGAATACATAAATTTTAAAGCCTCTATTAAAATTATCTTAATGACGTCGTTACCTTAAAACGATAAACATATGGAGATTTATGTCCATAGTTTATAATTGTTATACATGTCAATGCAATAGGACATTAAACTTGACATTTAGCAAATACAAGTAACTTAATTGCTGATTAATAAAATAGCTTTGTAGCTATAAAAATAAATATTAAACACAGCTTTCTCTTTACTTAATTTTACTACTCTTCAAGGAGTTTTGAATTATTTTTCGCTCCGAAGCACGGCATGGTTCAAAGATATCGACGATAACTTATTTGTGATACGGAATGTTTAAGATTTAATTTTTAAATGAATTATTTAGTACATCGGAGAAATTAAACTAATTATCCCGTCTGTTGTTTAAAACTAAAGACGTGTCATTGACTTATTTCGTGATGCATCTTGTTATTCCAATCATTACAGAAAAATGCGGAAATCTTTTCTATGCCGGCTCCTCACTTCTTGTAAGGATTTACTGACTTTTCCTTTCATTCGATATCTTAAATGCCACGGGGCATTACAGCCGATGAATTTTGAAACAGACAAAAATTCGACGGAATTTAACCAATCGACAAAAGGGTTTTTGATCGGTGATTTATTTTAAACTTTAAATTTTATTTATGAAAACTATGTATTAATTTATATATCATTAAAAGAAATATTAAATTAAGTAATAATAATTTATTGCTAAATGTTTAAAAAAAAAAAAATCAAGGAAGTCAAAACACTTCTTATATTGAGGTTGCCAGATTGTTTTAAAGATTAATTCCGCACTGTAAACAGTTCTCGCGTGTGATTAGAGAAAATAATAAATTATTAAACCTACAAAAAATTAAAATTTACCATACTTTTTAATTAATTAATACTTACGTTTATAAAACATTTAATTGAAAGCTTTAATATGTTTATTAGAATAATTTTAAAATTTGAAATTCAAATTTTAAATTATATAATCGTATAGTGTTGCCAGATTATTTTAAAGAAGTTTTACCACCGCTGGAAATTAATTTTCACCTATAATTAGTCGGCAGCACTTCAAAAAATAGATATAATTTTAATTTTTACGATGAATAAAAACAAATTAATCTTTTCACAAATGAACAACAGCGAGTAAGAATTATAGACTTAACAAAATTTCCATTTGGTAAAAGGGAACAAAGAAATAAAAAAAAAAATTTAAGAAAAGATGAAAAATAACAATCTTTGGAAATGTTTCTCTTCTTCATTCCCGTTCTAGTCGTCCTTGAATATACACCTCAAGGTTATTAAACGGCCGCCCACACTTTCTCCACTGAATGCGAACCGTTTCGCTAATTCCAAAAACCGTTTTTTATCATCGTTTTACCGGACGTTTGGTCATTATTTCCGAATGGCCGGTCCTTCGCTAGACTAATTAAGCACCTGTGCCACTACGCTAACATAAAATCCTACTTAAGTGCTTAGCCAGAAACTTTAAACTATTTTACAGTTTTGTACTTCCAAGAAAATCAGTTCGGCATTTAAGAATCCGAAGAGAAATAGGCTTGGTTTAAGCCTCGAGAGGCTTCAATATAGATTTTACATGAAGGCCCTAATATGTATATTGCTCTCATTTCAGGTATCCTCTCAATACAGTCCAAGTTTTCCAAGCCCGTATCTCAGGAGGGAAATATTTATACTTAATTTAGAAGATGGATATTTCGGATGTCAAGTAAACGAATCCACCGATGTTCTACAATTATTCGAGTTATCGAAATTATGTGATAATGTACCTCATTGTTTTCACGGTTCGGACGAAGTTGCGAGCGAACTAAAATGTACAGACAAGAGTAAGTATTTTGTCAAATGAAAGCATTCATCTTTAAATTGGGGTATAATGGGCGGGGTGCTACTGACTATTTTTTTTTATACCGTAAAGTAAGTTAAAATGAGATGATGTAGTCAGATTTATTTACAAAATTGGGTCATCAGTGGGGCTCTTCTGGGAGATTTTATCGTTCTTTTTGTATTTTCTCAGAATTGCCGGTTATCAAAAAACTATAAGAACGCATTGATGATTCTAAAAACTCTATAAAAAAAGTAGAGTTTGGAATGAATAAGAGTGTGGACTGTATTCTCATCCTTGAAACTTGTCCCTTTGATCAAGATAAAACTGAAATAATGCCGGTTTATACGTCAATCTCCTTTAAATGGCTTATCTTCGATTCAAATTTCAAAACAATCTACTGTAGCCTATCTGTATCGGGTTTTTTTTAGTCTTTTAAAGGTTAAAATCTTTTAAATTACACTTATTCCTTTGAAATATTTTAAGTTAAACTTATTCTCTGAAGCTTCTAGCTAAGAATCAATAATTTCTTGAAGCTTCCAGCAAAGAACCAATACATTCCTTGAAGCTTTTAGCAAGAATTATTACATCAATTGCCATTCTTTCTTAGAATTTCAATACATTATAAAGAAAAATCCTTTGTAAAATTTTAATTCATAGGAATCTTCGCTATTCGTATGTTGTTAATAAGCGAAAGGTAGGCACAATTAACCATGCAATGATTTCTTTATGTTTAGAGTTATTTATATGTTTTTATTTTAAGAATTTATAATGTCATCAGTAAATATAACATGGATTTACAGTATATTTACGTGGTAAATCACAAATCTGTAAACACATGTTTATGATTTATGTTATTTGCTTAGATTCATATGTTTTGACTATTCATCTGGTATTACTGTTTTTTATCTGAAAAAGCCCAGAAGTCAAGGCTGTATGTCAGAAACTTGAAATAATGTAAATTTTGGCAAGATATTATAGAGTTTATCATCTAAACCGGTTCTGCAGATTTGCAAATTATTTATTCTTTTTTTTTCCTACCTGATAGGAAAACGAATCATGAATTTTATGTCAGAAAATATCAAAAGTAATGGCGTAAATTATAAGTTTAGGCGTATAATTCCGAAGATACTGTACGTGAAGTAGATCGAATTGTATTACCTTTTCAGTTGCTAAATTTGATGTTTTACGAGGATATTAATGTGTATATTAATGATAATTTACTAAATTTTCGATACAATATATTCAATGCTGTATTTCAGATTTCTGCCATCCGAAGATGCCAAGGTGCATCAATGGTGTATGTTTAGAAAATTTATGTTACTGCAACGATGGCTTTGGTGGAAAAGGATGCGAAATGCCAGGTAAGTGACGTACGACAATAATTTAAAAACAGCGCCCGTTCACACACTATTGCTCATCTGTACTTCGATGCGATTCCATTCTTGGCAACCTTGAACTTACAGCAGGCATCCAAGGCCGACGTGTTTCGCTCAGTATACCTGAGGGAATTGCTTCTATGCCCTTGCCAGGAATTTTTTTTGCGTGTGTGTTGTGTATACTCCTCTGTTGTCTCCTATCCCTTGACCTTGCGAACTTATGAAAAACTACCGGAATATTGGCTAGTACATCACATCCTTCTTCAAAGAAAGCTAAACATTACCTTCTGGGTGTTATTATAGTGTTCATTGGCACTTGTTTTGATACTTTGGCCATTCACTCTACTATTACTGGTCACGATTGGTTAAAAATATCTGATAAAAAAATGTTTTAAAACTTAGATTCTAGAGCTGTCATAAAAATGAATATAAACCCTATAATACGTACTTTATTAGTACAAATTTTCAGATAAAGATACACATATAAACTAAATGAATAAACTACACAAGGAATAATTTTAATTGTTATAAACGGACCTATTTTATAATTGTTTTTAAGATAATTATCAAAAATATTAAAGTATGTAGGCTATAAAATTAAACTGTTTTAAGTAAGGTCACGAATGTAAATTATTTTAATGATTATAAAGGCGTTAAAACTATTCGAAGACCTATATTTTACATAGATAACAAGACAATTTACCAACCTTTCCACGACTTAAAGGAATATCTAAACATTTTAATATTTAAATTTGAATTTAAAACCTACCGTTTTTAAATCGATGTACTTAATTTTAATTTATAAAATAAATAAGCTATAATTATTAGTAATCACGAGAGGAAATTCAGTAATTAGCTAGTAGAACGGACGTGATAGTAATAAAATGTTAACACGTTGACTGCCACGTGACTTTTTAGGATTCTGTTGTAAAACGCCAACTTAATTTAATTATATTATATTATTAAAAACTCTAATCAGAGTATATAGTAATAATCAAATAGCATATAAAATGTGTTTTTCTTAAAATAAAGGTATTACGAATTATCTCGTAGTTGGCTTATGTAACAGAAAGCTCTTCGCTAAAGCCAAACTACGAGTTAATTCGTGCACAGACACGATTCGTCCTGTCACTTCGCTACAGCCAATCGGAGATGTGCGTCTAAATTCATTAGTAATAAATCGGATATAGAGGCGAGCACATCACATTTACGTCTTTTTTGAGAGTGTTATTTTTTATTTATTTTTATAATCAAATTATAAATATCCCAAAATGGATAAGAAAAGACCACTGACTAAAAAACAACTTGATTACTACACTAATCTAAGTGATTCAGAATCTGACAAAATTTTTGGTGAGGATGGGGGAGTTTATTTGGCAGCGAAATGGTCCTGTTACTGTATGTAAATGGAAAGACAAACGAGAAGTCCTTACCATTTCAAACATGCACGTTGTTGAAATGGTAGAGGTGTTCAATCGCAATGGAAAATGTTCGACGAAACCGAATATAATTCGAGATTATAATCATGGAACGTCTGGCATTGACGATCAGATCAAATGCTATCGTACTACACAGCTCTAAGAAAGACTATTAGATGGCTCAAAAAGGTTGCATTACATATTATAGAAATATATATACATAATGCACACAAACTCTTTCAAAAAGCAACTTCTTCTAAAATAAAACTTATGCTTCTCTATAAGCTAACTTATGCTTCTCTTTTTCTCTAAAATAAAACTTATGCTTCTCATTATGACGAATGCTTCTCTAAACTAAAAGTTTAGAGAAGCATTCGTCAAAGCGTTGATTGGAGAAGAGATTCAACCAGTTTCAAAAAAAATTAAATTGCAGAAGCTTCACTATTTACAGAGTATCCCATCTACTCAGAAAAAACAACATCCATGTCGAATTTGTACCAAAGCTAAAAAACGCCGAGAAACGCGTTATTTCTGTCCAATCTGTCTTGAGAAGCCAGCCCTTTGCGTAGAAGATTGTTTTAAAAATTATCACAAACAATAAAAATATCGTTTTGCTTTTGATTTTGAATAAACATTTTATAATATTTTCTGTTCGTTTAAATTTATATTTTTGTTTTATAAATTATCACAAACAATAAAAATATTGTTTTGCTTTCGATTTTGAATAAACTTTTTATGATTATATTTTCTGTTCATTAATTAATAAATGTTCTGTTCATGTAAGCCAAACTTGATTTTTTGTTCTTGCCCCTGAAGCTATCTATTCATATTTACACTGATATACTACGAATTACATCGTAGCTGCACAAATATGGCAAGGAAACAAACTACGATATAACTCGTAGGTGGCGTCCTAGCAGAAACGTAACTACGAGTCATCTCGTGATGGCAGTAATGTTAAGTTAGTAACTGCAGGCAGGAACATATATTACAGAGGAAATCGCAGTGGGAGACCCAGACACCGAGGACCCACGAGCACCAAACACCCCAGGCCAATACGTTGAAATAAAAAATATATATAAATTAATATCTTAGCAACACGAAAGAGTAGTTTAAAATTTGTATACATGAATTATTACGGTTTTAAAATAGGATTACAAGTGCGTATACGCGCGTCGTAAATTCATTGGATCGATAATTATATTCTCTCGGACTGTTGTTGAGGGTTGATTGTCCGACCTTGAAGTTATGCCCTCTTCTGAAAATGCATAAAACCGGACTTAAGTTTAAAGTTCAGGAATGAATTTTTTTCGCTCTTAATGCCTATTTATAAAAAGGATTCGTTAACAATTTACCAAGTAATGCTTGTTTAACATGCAACATAATAGAATAGCGTCCTATTTATACAGGTAGAAAACAGATTTTACCGGAAAACCGGGTAAAAAAAAAACGATAGTTGACTAGTTATAACTACCGGATCCCCTACGACGGATATATTTTAAATTAAATAAAGGATAAAAATATAGGAATAAACTTTCTATAAATGTTCTCAATAAGAAGAACCAGTTAAAAGAAAATTCCAAAACGCCTATGATCTCAAGGCAATCTTTTTAAGAAAGATTTTTTTAAAGAGGTTCGAGTTCATAGAGTGGGTGTTTAACCTATTTAAACATTTGCCAAAATGTTCCTGCTTCTAACTTGACCCACCTTCGTTGGTCAGGCTGTTTAAATAGGACAAATCTTTATTGCTTGTTTAACTGGTTTCGTATCTCTTTAGAAATGATTTTATATTATGACTCATTCGTATCAATCCATTGTTGATAAATGAGAAAATTCTAGACAATTTGAATAAAATCGTGAGCCAAATGTTAAATAATTTTAAACACGTTTAAGGCTTATATATATACGTATAAAAATATATTTTTTAAGCTATCAGAAAGTAGATTAACGCCCGAACTGATCGGGTAATTAGTTAAACTTTAAATGGTTTTTACGTAATTTTAAACGAAATTTTCGATTAATTATCAAATTTTATACTATTTATAAACTTATGAAATTATATTATGTAAGATAAAAGGAAATTACGGTACGAAGTAGTGATAATAATTTTGCAAAAAGGTATTATTATTATTATTATTATTCTTTTATTGCCTTATTAAAAACGAAGAAAACTTCGATAGTTTGTTTGTTTATTCGTTTATTGTCTGTAAGCAGTAGTGATAACTAAAACAAATTACTTAGGTTCGAAGGAACGTAGATTGTCGTGAGTTCGTGCCTGACCAACGGGCTAGATTCTATTCCGGGGCTTCTTCACGTGGTTAACACCAAAATAGGGGTCAGTTTTCCGTAGAAAATCTTCTCGGGAGGCCCTAGCACCTAAATAGGGGATATACACCGACGGCTCTAAAGACGGTGGCTTAGTAGGTGCTGCGTTTTGTGTCTATTCTGGTGGGGTACATGTGTACTCACAATCAGTCAGATTGAACGAGGAGGCTTCCGTGTTTCAGGCAGAACTGGTGGCTCTGGCGGGGGCGTCCCAGTGGATCCTATTACATCCGGGTCCTGAGCCTGTCACGGTTTACTCTGACAGCCAATCGTCGCTTCAGGCATTAAGCGACGGGTATCATAGAGATGAGATGGTACGAGAGATCAGAGGTAGGGTACTGAGGGCGAGGCACGAACGACACGTTGCCCTGCGGTGGGTCCGAGGCCACATCGGGATCCCGGGCAACGAACGTGCCGACCAACTGGCCAAGGCGGGGGCCAGGGGCCCATTTGTAACGAGGACGGTAGAACCCTCGGCAACATACATAAAAGGTACTCTACTGCAGTGGTCGATGAGGAGTTGGCAAGAGAGCTGGACTCAGAGTACGGTGGGTAGGTCGACCCACGCCTTCGTGCCTGACGTTGGCCTTACCCCAGTGAGTTGTTGTAGGTTGCTTACGCAGATACTGACCGGACACGGGAGGTTTCCCCACTTCAAGTCCATTCTTGGACAAGGAGATGGTTGCTGCTCCTGTGGGTGTCCTCGCGGCGACGCGAGACACTACGTACTTGACTGTCCTCTCACAGAGGATTTCCGCCGAGGGGCTGACCAAGTCGACTGGTCCAAGCCGCCTGAACAAGTACTTCGAACGCTAGCAGCAAGTGAAGGAAACTTATTGAAACTAAAGGAATTGATGGTTAAAGTCTCAGATCTTTTCGATCTATGAGCCCAATGGACGCATTGGGCTGGGCACCCTCTTCTTGTAGGGAAAGGTGCCCTATTTAATGCTTGGGATTATCAATTACGATAAGTCTGTACGTTTTATCAATTGCGGCAAAGGAGCATGCCGCATAACAAATCTTGACAGAGCAAGAATATGCGGTGAAAACCGCACAAACAAATAAAAGTTATGCCAATGTTAGTGAGTTGGGGCTAAGAGGGCGGATGACAGCTCAGGAGAAGCCGTTGGCGCCCCAACTAAAAGTAAAAGAGTCAGTGACTACCTTCGGGTAAGAGACCAAGGCCCATGATTAAGGCATAGTCTCTCGAACCCTGTAGTGCCTGGTGGCGGAGCAGGGGAAAAGAGTTTCCGTAGAAAATCTTCTCGGGAGGCCCTAGCACCTAAATAGGGGCCAGTTTCCCATAGAAAGTCCTCCCCTGGTTATCGTCTTTATGTTGCGCTGTCTTATCCCATAAATCCAATCTAAATTCCTTTAAAAGTTATAAATCATTACCTGAGCTTTTCAGCGATCGTAAAAGGTCCTTTTCGAGGCCCTAGTATGTTAAAAGGCGTTAAAACGTGTATTAAACTTTTAAATAATAATAAAAAAAATTGTTAATACATACAAAATGTAATCGAACGAAGTGTTTGTAGGTCCTTTGATAGGGTCTACTTAACATAACCTTTAGAAATTTCGCCATATTTTGAGAATTTTGACATTTTTTAATTAAAAAAAACCGGCTTTTGTTACTTAAATGGTAGAAAATTATATTCCTATGGTATTTAATAGGGAAAAGGGCCTAACAGAACCGTATCAGGGCCCTATATATACGTCAAATCTACGAAACCACTAAGGAGAAATACAAAAATGGCCGCTGTTTGGAAGTTATTTTGCATGCATTAAAGAAAAATTTCCCGAAAAATGGCCGCTATTTAGAGGTGGCCGTTGTTGGCAGGTGGCCGCTATTGGATGTGCGACTGTATTTAATTTTACAACACTGCGCCGTTTCTTTAATTTACTTTTGTAGAATATAATTAACAAATGATTAATACATTAAAATTCATATTTAAAAAAATAATTTTCTTATAGATGAAAATGAATGTAAATATAGACCTTGTGATGTTTTTGGGCATTGTACAAACACAATGGGAAGTTTTTATTGTTCTTGCTTTCCCGGATACGAAGGTGATGGATTTGAATGCCACGGTAAGTGAATTTATTATTATTATTAATAATTATAAGCAATAATATATTAAAAGTATATTTTTAATTAATGAATATTATTAGTTTTTGTGCTTCTCGATAAAATAATTATTATGTTAAAACGAATTCTATTGGCTGTTCGTCCGTAAGCAGACGAATTTTGAATTTAGGGATTTTTTCGCTTTTTTAGAAGCGCGAGGAAATTTCTGAAAATTTGTGTAATATTAAATTTACAACAAAATTTCATAAATTTATTTACCGTATTATTTAGATAATTAATAAAACATACATAAATATTTTTTGATTGTAATAAATAAATTCCTTAATTAAATGACGAATGAACTAAATAAATTCTGAGCAGACGATTTTTGAATTTCGAATTTAGGGATATTTCCCTTTTTAGAAACTAGAAAAACATCCCTTAAATTAAAAAAAAAAAAATATATATATATATATATTATTAATTTCTCAAAACTTATAAAATATTAAATTTATAATAAAATTTCATAAACTTATTTATCATTTAACCATTTTAATAAAACGTATTTATATATAATTCTTCCTGTATAATATATAGTCTTTAAATAATAAACGATAAGAATATTAAAATATAATTATATTAGATTAGGATTAAATTTATATTTATTATTTAAACTTTAAATATGCGATTTAAAAAATGTTCTAATCCGTAAAAATTAGGGAAATTACCCTAAAATTTAATTTTTTTTTTTTGAAATACGTAATTGGTCGAGAAAATGTTAACATTTCTCTTGTTTAACGAGACAGAAACTGTCCCTAATAACCACGGCTGGAAAACAGGATAGATCAAGGTCGTATTTATTAGTGAAACGGAAATCAAAGTCTCAATTAATTATAACACAGAAGAGAGAACATGGAACGGAAACATATTTGCAACGGACCGTCGCCATTTTTGTTTTGTTAGGGGGGAAAATAAAAAGTATACAGGTGGAAGGCGGGGGAAAAATAACGGTCAATTGCCACCTACTAAGTCAGAAATGTGGAAAATAGAATCCGGTTTGACGACCAATAATGATAATAATAAGCTGTTTTCTTGGAAAAGAAAAGTTTTGCGACGAAAATTACCATTTGATTAACATAATTTTACATTTCCTTTTATTATGTCAGTTCAATTGAAGGGAATCATCTCCTGTTTGAAGTTTATTCATACATATGATCTATATCAATCACATATCTGTGAAGATTTATTGATGTTTTTCACCTGGAAATCAATTTTAGAATGGAAATTTGATTAAAATAACTTGTATACAATTCCCTAGTCGAATAAGCACATTCGTGTTGTATAGTAGACGCCAATCTTTGATTTTTCCAATGTTTACATGGGGTCAGCATTCCCATCTTTAATCTGTCTTCTCCACTTCTCACTCCTCTCTCCTTCATTCCATGTCCATCTCAGATTCCTCCTCCCTATCACTTCCAACTTCCCAATCCTCTTTTCATCATAGTAATCACTTCTTCTCTCCACGTGTCCAAACTGGATTAATATATATAGGACCCATCTTGATTGTTATGTAGTCATTCCCAACTCTGTCCTTTGTCGCATGGCATGTTTGTCTTGGCCTTCTCGTCTCTGTCTTTTCCTGGGCTCTTGTAATTGCCCACGTCTTGGCAGGTCTTACCACAGGTTTTATAATCTTCCTTTCATTTTGCAGCTTGTTTTCTTATCGCACGACACTCTACTCATCCACTGTGAACTCTATGCTGGATTTCTGCACTCGTTCTTCTATCCAGGTTAAGGATAATACAAGTTCATATTAATTTTAAAAATATAACAACAGATTGGTAGCCATAATCTTGAGATTTGTATGAATTTTTATACTTCTTAACAATCATCAATAATTACGAAATAGCTTATTTTTTGGATAATCCATTATAATTCAACTTAATTTAGCATAAAGGTCATAAATTACATAGTTCTATTCTTTCTTATGTGTACATCAATTGATTTGTAGATTCAATAATTTATTTTATTGAGCAATTGCTTTATAACGTGAATACTGATCCATGATCTTTGATTTTTTTATAGAATATTCAAAATGTTTTCTTGAGAATAATCTAAAATAAGTTACATAAAATAGAATTTAATGAATATTATGTTTACTTCAGGATTTAAATAAGAATTGATTCTGTAATAGTTATATATAAGCAGTGCTGAATTACCCACTAGGAATTTGAGGCACATGCCCAGAATCCCTGGGTCTTGGGGCCCCACAGAGCCGTGCCAAACAGTTTGTTACCCAAAGTAAAACTTCATATGTGGTGCCCCCAATTCAATGTTAATTACAAAAAATTCTATGGGGTTCGTTTTGATTCCCCAAGGTCGGCACCTGGGCACGTGCCCACCTTTGCCCCCTTAGTTACACCGCTGGGCCCCAAAATTGGAAAAAAATTTTAAGTTAATGAAACTTGGTACCATATTGATAAATGAATAGACTAATACTGCTTCTAAAGGTTAAATTATGCAATTATTAAATAGTTTTGTCTTTGCAATTGTATATCATAATTTATAAACAATTCTATAGCTACTGTTAAGCATTGTTGGTGTATGAAATGGTAAAATTACGTAGAGGAGAGCCTCCAAATCTACCAGAAAGTCTTATCTTCCAATTTATATTAACAATTGAAATTTAATAATCTTAATGTATTTAATAGAAAATTATATTTTGATTATCTTAGAAGATAAAGTTGTTTGATATGTACAGATATTAAATTAATATATTTGTATTTAAATTAGTTTCAAATTTTTTATGTGCGTTAATGGTTTGTCGTGATAATTCTTAATTGAACTTCTTTTAAAATATTCTCAATTATTACAAAATATGCAGTAATTTAGTATAAGAATCATGCTAGTGGTCATCCCTATTGTCAAGTAACATATAATTAAGTTTTCTGATGGTTTTGCTCCTAGTCAAAAACTAGAAACTCATTTTTACTTCCGGTTAATTTCTTTTTGGCTATTGTCTTCCCAATGGCATTAATGGATGAAAGTGCCAATAATGAATTTTTATTTATAAAAAAATCTTTCTGCTTATATATTTTATTTTGAGATTTTACTTGTTCAGATAATTAACAATAAGCAAAAAGATATTAGAACAGTTCGGATACGGATAAAATGAAGTAAATTTCTAGAAAATTTAACTTTTATTCCCTAAATTATTTTTAAATTAATATAATTTTTTGAGAATTTGATGGTATTTTAGCCACATAACTAAAGGTATGCCAATAAAATTTCTCATAACAATATTAACATTATTTTTAGATCAGATAGGATACAAGAATATCTCAATGTAAAGGTGACTTTTCACATTAAAGAATAATTTGTCTGGGTGCTAAACAAAAGAAATTCCTGATTATTATCTGATTTTTTTTCGATCCGCGGAAAAAGATTCGGTGTTACACATTCCTATACAATGGCAGTTTAAACTGACTCAGCATCACTAATGGTATTTTGTCCTTTCACAATAGATTCTTTTAGTTTCTACTAATATGATGATTTTCAAATATTTTTCAGTTAGTTCGGGTTCTCGTGACAAGTCCGATAGCTAATGATTATTGTACGATTATAAATAATGTAACATTTCTTCACTTAAATCGGTGATTCCAAAATTCGGTCCTACTTGAGGGTAGTAGAAGACTCGAGGGGGTGCTGCAAGGTGGGGAGACAAAAATTCATTTTAAAATGAAAAAAAATGTAAGAAATATATGCACTAAAAGGGGGGGTATAGTCCAAAAAGTTTGGGAAACAGTGATTTAAGTATAAAAACAAATTAAAGATAGTATAACTGATTATGCCGAGTTCTTAAAAAAATTAATTCTTTAATTTAATGTGTGAGTTTTATAAAATAATATAATATAGACATAAAATACAGTTTATAAATTTTTATATTTAGGTAAATGATAGTTTTAAATATTTTAATTATAGTAATTAATACTTAATTTAATTTTGTAGATATAAATGAATGTGAAATTCCATCATTGGCATCATTATGTGTGCCAAATTCTGAATGCTGTAATTTACCTGGTCATTATAAATGTAAATGTTCTCCTGGATATACAGGAAATGCTACGGTTGCCTGTTTAGGTAAAGTAAAAGTGTTTTTTAACTATTGCATATAAATTAATTTACAATTATATGATCACTAATTATTATTATTATTATTAATAATATCTTTTCAGATATTGATGAATGTTTAGATGAAAGTTCCTGTGGTAAGGGAGCCCATTGTGAAAATATTCCGGGCAGTTATCGATGCTTTTGCCCGACGGGTTTTGATGGTGATCCCTTCACAGAATGTTTAGGTTTGTAAGGTTTTGTTTCATTATTGTTATATTTTTATTAAAAATATTGAAACTTTTTATATAATATATTTCAGATGTGGACGAATGTAGAAGAAATCCTTGTGGTCCCGGTGCTTTATGTGAAAATACCCGAGGGGGATATACCTGTAGTTGTCCGCTTGGATATGTTGGTAATCCACGTCCCGAAATTGCCTGCATAGATATAAACGAATGTCTGGATTCACATTTTCCGTGTGGAAAGAATGCTAAGTGTGAAAATACAAATGGTGGCTATTATTGTGTATGTCCCGAAGGATATACTGGAAATGCTAAGCAAATATGCAATGGTTAGTATTTAATTCCTAATGAAAACTTTTATTGATAATATCATTAAAATTTGAAATAAATGAATGTATATTTGACATATAAATTTCAGATATCAATGAATGCCCTCATTCTTGTGGAGCCAATACGGAATGTTCTAATTTGCCTGGAAGTTATAAATGTCAATGTAAACCTGGTTATGATGGTGATGCTTATTTATCTGCTGGTTGTCATGGTGGGTTAATTATTTATGAATGCAGTTTTTTAAAATAGCATCGGTTAATTCAACAGATATTATTAAATTTCTTTTTGTGATGTTTATTCTAATAGATGTGGACGAATGCCTTAGACAAGATGCATGTGGACTTAATGCAGAATGTCATAATATCCCTGGAACTTATGAATGTGTATGCAAAGAAGGATATTCTGGAGATCCCCGTATTTTGTGTGCAGGTAAATGATTATTATTTCAAACACTACAGTCACAAATAAATATTCAAAGTTTATATTGAAAAAAGTTAAAGATGATATTATATATTTGAAAAATGATTAATATAGGAAAATAAATATTACAATTAAATTTACAATTTAACTATATTATTTATTTTCATAAATTCTATGAACTGAAGGCAAAACACGATAACATGATTTATATTGTTTATTAATTCATATTTTATGTAAGTTGAGGAAACATACTTTTAAAATGGTAAAAAATATAATTGTCAATGAACAGGGTTCAACATATCAGTGGCTTAGCGAACATAACTGGCGCCTGAGGCATAACTGGCGCCTGGGGCATAACTGGCGCCCGACACTTTATTGGGCACCCCTCTCCTCCTCCAGAAACATATATAGTTTGTCTTGGAGACCATTTGGGCGCCCCTCTGTGAGTGGCGCCCGGTGCATGATGCATCTCCTTGCACCCCCCTCGCTACGCCACTGAAACATATTATAATATTTTGTAATGTCTTGATTAACTAATGCTAATATTAATGCTAATTATTTAATTTTCAGATATTGATGAATGTATAAGATTCAATCCTTGTTCTGAAAATTCTGAATGTTTTAATATACCTGGCTCTTATGAATGTAAATGTCTTGAAGGATATGATGGAAATGGAAGAGAAGCTTGTACTAGAGGTATTAAAAAAAACACTTAAAATGAAATTAAAGTAAGTAATTTATAATTTTAGTAATAAATGTCTGATCATTAAATATATATTTTTAGTTCAAGTGGATGTACGTTGTCGTGGAAATCACGAATGTACGCAAAATGCCGAATGCTATCATTCTAGATGCCAGTGTAAAAGTGGATTTCAAGTCAATGGTATTGAATGTGTCGGTAAGTTAAAGTTTTTAGTACGTGATTGCAATATATGTTAATTATAGTATTTAATACAGTTAGTAGTCTCTGTAATAAATATATTCACTAATATGTAAGTTTATAGTATTGAAAAATAAGTAAGTTACTAATAAAATTTTCATTTTATTTTCCATATTTTATATTTTCATATTTAATATTTAAGATTTTTTATTAATAATCAAATTTTTAATAAACAGACGTTGACGAATGTCGTACATCACATATATGTGGCAGGAATGCAATATGCCGTAATTCTTTTGGAAATTATCTTTGTGAATGTAAAACTGGATATGAGAAAATAAAATCTACTCCTCAAAGTCCTTGCAGAGGTATAATTTAAATTATTATAGTTAAAATCTTTATTTAAATTACTTTTTAAGTAAGTAATGATTTAAAGATGAATTATTAAAATTTATGTTTGTTTAGATATAAATGAGTGCTTATTTGGACATTTTCCTTGTGGTACCAATGCAAAATGTGTTAATAATGATGGAGGTTATGAATGTTTGTGTCCAGATAATCTCATAGGGGATGCAAAAGTAGCTTGTAAATGTAAGTAAAATTTTCTTATGTATATTTTTAAACTAATTATTTTATCTGAAAGTATTGAAATATAATATTAAAAATAGTTAGTAAAATAGAAAAAGTCTTCTTATTGTTTTTGATAAAATACAAATTCCATATCCAAAATAAAACTAATTGTAAAACAATAATTACTGTGATGGTGGACAAAAACATGATTAAATTTTATAATAATTCTCTTTAGCTCCATGTGATGGTGTAGATTGTGGACCACATGCAGAGTGTCAAGCAAATGGACAAGAAGCTGCCTGTATCTGCAATTTGGGATACACATTTGATCCAAACAATATCAATGCTGGCTGTCTAGGTTAGAATTTACTTTAATTTTTTATAAATATTTATTAAGAAACAATAATTGTTTCTAATCTTTGATATATTTATAGACTAAAATACCATGTTTTCTCAATTCTAATGCACCATCAAATCTAACTCACATCTGATTTTTGAGTCATTAAAACCAAAAAACATTTAGCTCATGAATGTAAATACATATCATATATCTAAAATGTAGCCACATAAAGTTAATGTGATAAATTCATTTTTTGAAAAGCATTTTATTCTCGTGTTTTTACTGCTTCACGATGCTCATATTCTCATGTAAATACAATACATTAGAAAAATACATATGGATATGAAAATAATAATAAAAAATACTGTAAAATGATACTTAACATATACAACACTTTGCAATATGGTTTTATTTTTTACAAATAAATATGGGTTTAAAAAATCTTCAAAGATGATAGGAGGGAGGATGAGTCTTTGTTTCCAGTCATGTATTCTCCCAGTCATCACAAAATGTATGATGGAGATGACTGCAATATTATTATAGCATTACTTTTAAATTATATATTCATTTGTGACTCTATTATTAGATGCAGAGTATCTGAGAACCAACACAGAATCAGTCAAAATTTATTGTATGGCAAACTTTTCATTAACAGCAAGATTTTACATCGATATACACAAGCATGAAATTTACCAGATAAGTAATATCACACTGAAGTATATGTATTCAAATATTTTTCACCATAATGAATCTGTCTGCTTAAACACAGCTGTACAGGAAATTTGTCTGTTATACATCATTCACTCAGTTTGCCATAGTTCAAAAACCATTAAATGATTCCAAAATCAAAATTAAGACCAAAATGAGAAGGACATATACAGAGTTGTAATTCATGTGAATTGCTGAGCAGAATGAAGAACAAGCAACATGAACAATGCTGCATTAAAGTCAAGTTTGTGTCTGATTCTAATGCTGATGCCAATTTTTAAGACCAGAAAAGTCTAAAAAAGGTATGCATTGGAATTGAGAAAACACACTAGTAGTGGTAGTAATAATAATAATAACAACAACAACAACAACAACAACAACAACACAGATTTGACTATTGTATGCTTATATATACAGTATGAACAGTACCCTAGAATTAGTTTATGGTGCTTTTTATTGTAATTGAAAAATTATTAAACTTTCAAGAAATTTTCTTCAATAAAACAAAGATATTTATTGTTGATTATAAAGAATTTTTAAAAATTAAAAAAAAAATTTTAAAAGTTAATCTAAAAATGTGTATACTGTATATATATATATATATTTTCAACTAATAATAAAATGAAAATTATAAGGTTTCTAATATATATTTTTTAAATTTGATTTTCATCTAAAATGATACATTTAAACTTAGTTTTTTAATGAAATGCAATATTGTTACATAATCCATGTCATTATAGATATTAATGAATGTGAAGTTAGTCATGGGCCATCTGGATTATGTGGAGTTGGAGCCATATGTACAAATGTTCCTGGTAGTTATCATTGTTATTGTCCTCCTGGATTTACTGGTGAACCGTTCAAATACTGTGAAGGTAAATTTTACAGACATATAGGCTTAATATTTAATTCTTTATAAAAATTAATAACACAAAACTGTTTAAGGATGTTGTGTTTTTAATTTACACATTTACTTATAATTCAGTTTTTTAATAGTTTTGTATATTTAAGAAGAAAATATTAAAAATTTGGTTTTTAGAAATAAATACATTATTTCCGTAATTATAGAGAAATTACAAATATTAAAATATATTAATATTTGTAATTTATGACTATAACAATTCTAATTTTAGTAAATATATATATTTCATGATAAAGTCATAATTAGGATTTTTATCTGATATACTATTAAATTTATATAAGTTTATACATTAATATAATAGAATAATAAAAAATAAGTGCAGCTTGCTGGATCAAATATCCAGCAAGCTTGGGAGTAGAAGTGGTTTTCTGGACACAGGCTAAATATGTATTTAATTAAAATACTAAAATAAACAATGGAAAGTAAAAAACAAAATTGTATTTAATGCACCATATGCCAGCAGTCACACTGGAACTGGCATTGTATGAAGTGTATGTTACAGAATCCAAAAAAAAAATGTGGCTGCGCAGTAACTACATTTGTGCTACAGTCTGCCAAATTCAAAACTAACCAGTTCAAAAAATTTAGCCAGTTTTCTGGTAACTTGTGGTTTCTGGAAGTCAGTTATTTGGTCTGATACTATATATGAAATAGGAAAGAAAGAAATTTTATTAAATATTCTATCATTGAATCACGTTATAGTGTTAAAAATTGTTTATTTTCATTTTATGTAATTATATTTATTATAATAAAATTCCTTACAATACACACAATTTTTTGTTTTAAAAATAATCAACCAATAAAATATGTTTACAAAAAAATTTTCATTACAGATGTTAATGAATGCGATATTCAGTTTGGACCTAGTGGTCAGTGTGGAAGTGAAGCCATTTGTACAAATTCAATTGGAAGTTTCACCTGTTCGTGTCCACCTGGATATACTGGAAATGGCCGTGTAAAGTGTCAAGGTATAAATATTAGATTTCAAAGGAAAAATTATTAGTAATATTTCAATTTGTAATTTATAATTCTTGATAATTCTTTTCAGATATTAATGAATGCTCTCAAGCTTATGGTCCAAATGGAAAATGTGGCTTGGGAGCTGTTTGTATCAATAAATTAGGAGCATTTGATTGCAAATGTCCCGAAGGCACTGATGGAAATCCTTATCAAGCTTGTAAGTTTTATTTTTGTTTGAGTCATTATGTAATTATGAGAAAGTATTAATTATCAGATGATAATGCTTTTTTCTACACTTAGTAAAACTATGTTATTTTTATATATAGGCGTTCAGCACATTGTTTGTAGGGATGATGATACTTGTCCAGGAAAATCTATTTGTGACAACAGAAGACAATGTTACTGCCCGTATACACATTACGGTGACGATTGTATAGGTAATGAATTAATTGTTATTTTAATTGTGATGTTTCATAGATTATAATTATTATTATTCTGAGATTAATTAGGAATATTTTTATTTATTTAAAATTTTATGTTTAAATTTGCTCTTTCAGTTGAGATTATAAATAACATTAAACAGAAAATGTTTACAATATTTTATTTATAATTTCTTAATAAAATCTTAATTGTAATTTCTATGATATTTCTTTTAATTTTTGGTAAAATATAAAAAAACAACACAAAATAATATAAAATTTATATTACATATATAATTATGTACAAAATTTAGAAAACTATTTTAAAATAATAAGTATTTTTTTGAATAAAAGTCATAATAATAAACCTATTTCACTTTACAGATCCATGTGATAAGATATTCTGTGGAGATCATGCAAAATGCCAATTAGATCCAAGTGGAAATCCAGTTTGTGTTTGTTCAGCTGGTTTTACGGGACGCAGTAATAGTTTACCTGGATGCATTGGTAAATTTTGGAATTAGGTTACAATGTAGTAATCCGATGATTAATATTTAATGCTTATGAATTATATATCAATATAAAATTTAATTAGATATTAATGAATGCGATTCTGATGGCCCCTCTCATTGTGGTGAAAATGCGTTATGTCGAAATTTGCAAGGATCATTTGAATGTACTTGTCCGAGAGGTTTTAGTGGAGATCCTTACAAAGGTTGTCTTGCAATTGGTATGTAACTTACTTTTTTCAAAAAATTGATTACTTTAAAACAAGTTATTTTACTAAAAAAATTTTAAATTAATTCTTCTGTTGAGTAGAGGTTCAAGTGACATGTTCAGAAACTAGGCCTTGTCCTTTGAATGAAGAATGTGTAACGGTTAGTAGAACTCCACAATGTGTTTGCAAAAGAGGATATACCCGTGATCAAGATACTAATCGTTGTCGAGGTATGATTATAATTTTACTTATTAAGCAAGTTTCTTTTTTTACAAAATTTAACTTCTGTCATTTCATTTTACTGTATATTTTACAAAAAAAATGCATTGCTAAATTACAAATAGAAGAATCAATGAATTAGAACTAAAGTAAAAAGAATAAAACTATTATATGACTAATTATTACTTTAATTAACATAAATATAATTGAAACAATATTAATTGATAATATATAATTTAAATTTTATAATTATACATTAACTTTTATTAATAAATTCTTTGTTAACACATTATTCAAGTGTAATTTTTAATGTCTGTAGATATAAATGAATGTACAGAAATTCGTCATAAACCATCTTGTGGTCTTCATGCATTCTGTACTAATTTAGAAGGAAGTTATGTTTGTCACTGTCCTCCTGGTCATGCAGGAAATCCGTATAGTGTGTGTTACCCAGATGGTTAGTAATTTAAATAGTAATATAATATAGGCTACAGTATTCTGCCTGTTTCTAATATATCATTATAATCAATTTCATATTTTCTTAGTTATTAAATGCCGAAGAGATAATGAATGCCCAGGTAATACAAAATGTTTGCACGAAAATGGTGGGCATTGTGGTTGTACTCCACCTTTTGTTCAGGAAGGAGAGTACTGTATTTGTAAGTATTATTTTTATAGATTTTATTTTACTTACACTTTTTAATAAATCGTTTAAAGATTGTTGAGAATGTTTTTGATTATTTAATTTAAAGTTTTCTTGCATTAAAAATAGTCTAAGATTTATTATATAATTTTCAAGTTTATACATAAAATTTTATCATTTATTTTAGTGGTCAGTAGAAATTGTTCAACAACACACCCATGCCCCGAAAATCAAGAATGCGTTTTTACTGGACCCACTTATGGATTCTGTATATGTCCGAGGGGATATACAGTTGAAGCCGACGGATTCTGTCGAGGTTTGTATATTATATAAACTGTTAGCATATTGATTTATGTTATACTGTTATTTATAATTATTTTTTCTGTATTTTTAGATATAAATGAATGTACTGAAATTAAAGAATGGACTGTTTGTGGTGCATATACAGAATGCAATAACTTACCTGGATCATACGAGTGTATCTGTGCTCCTGGTTATACAGGAAATCCAAGGAAAGGATGCAAACTCATAGGTATTCATTTCTAATTAAAAATATAAATAACTTAACTTGATTAAATTATTATTATTATAGAACTATTTAAATTTATTTATATTTAACTTTTTTAGAAATTCGTTGTCATGGAAATGATTGTCCTCCAAATCAGAAATGTATTCATGGTCAATGTCAATGTTTGAGGCCATTTGTTTTAGAAGGCCAAACATGTAAAAGTAAGCAATATAAACAGTGTATTCAAAAATAAGCTTTTTCGTATAATTTGTTGCGATATAAAATTTTGCTATTGAAATTATTTTTAGATCCATGTGACTTGCAACAGTGTGGACAGTATGCTGAATGTCATCTCACATCAACTGGACCTCAGTGTCAGTGTATAAAGGGTTGCACCGGAAATCCAAATAAAGGATGCTATGGTAAATGATAACACTTTTTATTGTATATTAAATAAATTATTTGTTTATTTATATTATAAATTTATCCTTTAATATATTTGCTTTTATTTGTCTGTATAGTTACAATTAAAGTCAAAAATAATAATTTTTTATAATAATATAATATAAATATGTAAAATTTAAATATGAATATTACATGTCTGTAGTAAAATTGATTATAGGAATATCTTTTAAATACATAATTTAATTCAAATATTATAAATATGATAGCAAAGAGATCAAGAATCATGTTTTATTATATAGGTAGTATTCTCTTGCATGAAAATAGAAAATTCAAAGCTTAAAATATACATGATACAAATATAATTTAAAAAATTATTTTACAATTCTACTGCATTTCTTTGTAAAATAATGGATAAAACAGTAACGGTATAAACATTGGGGCAGAAATCAATTGTCTTCAGACTTTTCCAATTACTTGTAAATAAATAAATTATCATAAAATAATGCCATTAGGCTTTCAAGATGCCCTCAAGATATATGTTAAAGGTGCTTTGTTTGGAGAAACATTATCTTTAGCATAAGATATAAATACGTATTCTTCTGATTCATTTAAAAGCAAATATACATATTATATAAAGTTGATAAAGTACTATGATGTTTTTCTTTATAACAAATATTTTCTTATCTCTCATCTATGTATGTCACAAATATAAATTCCATTTAGTTTTTTTAAAATTAATTTATTCCTTATATGCTCCAGTTTCAACAATAACTACAATTTATATAACTTTATATTAATTTTAAACATATTTTAATTGTATTTTCTTCACTTATTTTTATACAGTGTTTTATTAATATTTACATTTTATTATTATTTTTTTAATTAGATATCAATGAATGTGTAGCTAATTTGCCAATTGATCCTAATGGACCATGTGCAGTTGGAGCTGTATGTATAAATATTGTTGGTGGTTATCAATGTGAATGTTCTCCAGGAACAAGTGGAGACCCTTATGAAACTGGATGTAAGAAAATTTATATTTATATTTTTAATATAAATTAAAAACTTTTAAAGATTGAAATACTTAATGTAAATTTTAATTATTAGGTAGAGGAGCTCCTGGTTGCACATCAAATAATGAATGCCCACATAATGCAATTTGTGATATTAAAGGTGGTACATGTATTGGTAAGTTGAATTTAAAGTTATTAAAATATTAACTATTATATATCTTAATTTAAGCTTAACAGTTTTTAATTTAATTCACTTAAAATACATATATTAGATCCTTGCTCAACAACATGGTGTAGTCCAAATACACAGTGCTATGCAGAAGATCATAAAGCTGTATGCAAGTGTTTACCTGGTTATGTAGGAAATCCAAATGATTTAGAAAAAGGATGTACTTCTCGTATGTATTATGATTATAGTAAATTATAAAAATTAATTATAAATAGTTTTCACTTTGCTATACATTATTTCATGTTTACAGCATGTTCTGGTGTATGGTGTGCAGTTAATGCCCACTGTATTGTTAACTCTCTAAATGAAGGAACATGCCACTGTTTAGAAGGATTTTCTGGAAATCCTTGGGCAGGTGGTGGTTGTTACCCTGGTAAGTAATGAAATATTTATGAATAGTACAGAAAATAATAATAATATTTGATAATGAGAAAGAAAAACATATATTAAATACATTATATTCTATTTAGATCGTGGATGTACAGGTGCTAGTTCTTGCAGACCATCACAAGAATGTATTGATGGAGTGTGTGTAGGTGAGTGTAAACTTTCATTATCAATTTGTAAAAATTATAATGTTAAAATTATATATTAAAACATAAATAAATTTAAATTTAAACACTTATAGAAAGATGTGAAGGACTACAATGTGGCGTGGGAGCACGTTGTGATGGAAGAATCGGACAGTGTATTTGTTTACCTTTCTTTATCGGAAATCCTCGCATTCTTTGCGTACCACGTAAGTTTTAATTAATAAAATAAAATCATTAATTATGTGTAGACGTTATTACTAATTTTTATTAATAATGCATATAAGTATATGAGTTATATTAAAAACACAATTTTATTTCAGCATTACTTCCACCAATTTGTGTACCATCTTGTGGTGTTAATGCTCATTGTGTATATTCAGTGCCAAATCGTTGTGTCTGTAATCCTGGATATAGTGGAAACCCTTACAGACTTTGTGGTTAGTACTTTATTGTATGATTAATATATGTACCATAAAATATATTAAATAATATATTCTTTATAGAAGTTAAAGTTTATAACTCCTAAAGCTATCATAAAAATACAGTTTATAATGTTTAAGTGAAAGTTTTATTTTTTAATATTGTATTAAATGAAATATAAAATACTTAGGAACGGAAAGGAGATGCGATAACACTGACTGTGGAAACAATGCCAACTGTGTCGAAGGACAACGTCGTGTGGATTGTGTTTGTCCTGCAGGTCTACAAGGAAACCCATATATTAGTTGTAGAGGTAAACATCATAATACAATAATACAAATAGAGACTTAAATTACACAAAATAGATATTTTCAGACTTGAAATAATGAAATGTATAAATATATTAATGTATCTTAGTAAATTTCATTATTATGCCTTTACGTAGATTAAAGTTGATACATATCTAAAGTGTAATTTTAATTTAACAAAATTAAAATCTTTATTTTGAATTTCCTTGATCGTTATCACGTTGAAATCATTTATTAAGGGAATTTAAGAAATTTTATATTTTATATTTTAGATGTAAATGAATGTGTTGGTTCTAATCCATGCGGTACTGGCGCATCATGTATTAATAGTGTTGGAAGTTATTTATGTGCTTGTCCACCTGGAAGAACTGGAAATCCTCTTTTTGCTTGTAGTAAGTCTTTTTCCTAATTGATATTCTGTTTACCAATCAGTTAATATCACATTATTATTATTATTATTATTATTATTTCATATCAAAATTTTTAAATATTAGTTAATAAATTATAATTCATAAATAGAATATATTGCTGAATAAATAGAAATAGTTGCATTCTTATTGAAAGTTAAGTTTTCAACTATCAATAATATAAAATAAACAAGTATGGTAAAACTTATAATATTTTGTAGCGGAAATTCGGTGTCTAGCTGGTCAAAGATGTCCCTGTAGAAATGATAATACATGTCCTAATGGAGAGGCATGTAGGAACGGTCAATGTGTTGGTAAGTATACTCTCTATATTTATTTTTAATTTATTTTTTAATATTTAAGTTAAATTACATGAATTTTTATATAGGTCTCTGCGATAGTGTTGTATGTGGTCCGAATGCTTTCTGCGAAGCCGGAAATTGTCACTGCCCAAGCGGAATGTTTGGCGAACCAAGTAATCCAGGAATAGGATGCAGCAGTAAGTTTTTTGTAAATTGCAAGACCTAAATCACCGAATAGAATGTTAAAATTTATTGTTTTAAAAACATTTCTAGCTCCTACAGTTCCAACAGTTAGTCCTAATCTGTGCGAAGAAGATTCTGGCTGTCCAGGAAATTCGGCTTGCAGAGTAAACAATGAAGGTTTTAATGAGTGTATAGGTAAGTGCAAAATATATACTGTTAATAAAATATTTAATATTTTTTAATGTTAGATAATTTGGTAATTTGATATTAAATGAGATATTTTGATTCAGACGTATGTTCAAATGTTCATTGCGGTCCAAATGCTCAATGTATTGGTAGAAGGCATCAATATTTTTGTGAATGCGTACCTGGATATTCCGGAAATCCAAACGATATACATGCTGGTTGTACATGTAAGTATTACTATAAATTATTAATTTAATAACTACAAAATGTTTCAGGCTTAATGTAATAATTAAGTAAATTTTGAGAGGAATGTATTGGATTGGTATAGGATACAATAATCTTATTATTTTAAGAATTTGTAGCAATGTTTGATTTTTGGGAAATATGTAATATATGTCACCAGTCTCATTATGCTGAAATTATATTTCAGCATGATGAGACTGGTGACATATATTATTATGCACACACACTATGTATAGTGATTACGCATAGTGTTCGTAAGTATCATCATGATTAGTTGTAGATATGACAACACAGTATGGAAGGTGGGTTGGTTCTTGGTTGTTCTGTTCAGGGGCATATCCAGGGGGTGGCCAAGGGGTCCTGGCATTTTCAAAATAAATGGAAAAGAAATACTAGTAAATTTTCCAAAAATATTTTCCTAATTAAAAGTCATTTTTTATTTATATTGTGTCATCTGTTCTTTTCTATATTACTTATGAGTTAGGAGTCGCATAAGGTGGGAATTTTATTGAGTTCACATTAAAAGTTTTTTTTATTTGTTCAACTTGGATCCCCCACTGTAATGAAGGAATTTAGACATATATTTACACAAGTTATGAAGTTTTGTGTCAGTACAATAAAACATTGTAGGAAGTCGAGATCCACTACATCACAAAACTAATGAACCATCATAAAAGAATTACTTTAAGAAGTGAACGTTTTCATCCATTTTTAAAAGGACATTCTCAGGCATTATAGAAATTGTTGTAAATGATTAAACACTGCATTTTATTTTTTCTCACCAACCACTGATAAATAAATATGCAAATTAAAAACACACACACACACACACACATATATATTATTTAATAAATATATATATATTTATTAAAATTGAAATATAACTATAAAATTTCACAATTAAAATGTTAGTTAATGAATATTCAATTATTCACTAACTAATAATTTAATTGTGTTAGTAGGATAGTAAAAAAAACCTGTTGAAATTTGAAAATTTAATTAAGAAAAACCAATTAATTTTTTAGATTTTATTATACCTCCTAAATAATAATTATAAAATTTTTTATGTATTAAGGTATAGTTTAGTTTTAACATATAATAATTATTGATTTTTTTTTTAAATTTTAGTAATAAGGTTTGATAGATGTACATCTAGTATTGACTGTCCGGATACACATGTCTGTGTAGTTATTAGAGGTGATGCCTACAAAGAATGTGTTCGTAAGTAAAATTTTAATGTATATTTAATAAAATGTGTGTGGTTCCAACAAGAATTAATCAATATATTTATAACAGTACAGTACATAGATACATAAGTATTAATAACATTTTAAGTTTTATATGGTTACATAAATTTTCGTTGTTTAAACATGTTATTTTTATAAAATATAAATGTTAAAATTATTTTGTTAAACATGTTTATTAACTTCCATTTTATTTAGATGTTTGTGAAGAAAAGCAATGCGGAGATAATGCTCAATGTACCGGACGAAATCATAGACTTATATGTGAATGTGCATCCGGATTCAGCGGTAATCCATATGATTTGAATGCAGGATGTAAATGTGAGTAGCATTTTAATATATGAATTTTAAAATTGAAGGTATCGTTACTTACTGATTTTAATTTTAATTTCGTGATTTTATAGTACCTCCTCGCGATCTGTGCACACACGATGCCGATTGCAGTGGAGACGAAATCTGTAGGCCTACTGAAAGTGGGGTTAAAGATTGTATTCGTAAGTATATATTAATATTTTAGAAAACTTTAAAAAAATTCTTGTTTTTATATATGAAATTTTAAAACTGATTTTGTAAACTACATACAGGTGTTTGTCCTCAACATAACTGTGGATTAAATGCTCATTGTATTGGGAAATTACATAGACCGATATGTGAATGTAATAGTGGATATCTTGGAGATCCAAATGATTATCATATTGGATGCCAACGTAATTATATTTTAATATTTATAAATTTAATTTTGATACATTGAGATTGCTTAAAAAATTATGATATATTTTAGCACCATCTCCAAATATATGCGAGGTTAACAGAGATTGTCCAGAATACAAAATCTGTAGATCAAATGAAAATAATATAAAGGATTGTTTTGGTGAGTTTTAATCTATTTATAATCTTAATAATTTCAAAAAACTTTCAATAAATAACCAAATATTTTATTTAGATGTCTGTAAAAGTACACGTTGTGGACCAAATGCCCAATGTATAGGACGAGCACATCAACCAGTTTGTGAATGTAATCCTGGATACACTGGAAATCCAGTTGATTTTCTCCATGGTTGCAAGCGTAAGTCTAATAATAATGACAATAGCTTATTAAGATAATAAATTTAATAGAAATACAATAGTAATGTTACTGCAAAACATAATTTTCTTTACCTGTTTTCATTATAATTATATATATTAACTTAACTAGTATATATGATGATGAACTTATTATTTTGTTAAAACTTCAAGAGTGATTATTACAATTATTATTAACTGAATATATTTTATCAAATTGAATTTAGTTTGTGATATTTATGATACATCTTTAGCTTGCAATGCACCATATCTTTTGAGAAAGCAACAATGCATTTAGTATAGAAAAATACAGTGTTCCTTGATATTTAATTTGCTTGGTTTTTGTGTTTAGAATATGTGAAATCAAAATGAACAATTTATTTGAATCACTTATAATTGTATAATATATTAAATATAATTATTTATGTACATTATTGATATGACAATCATTTTTCTCACAGTTTTCACTGTCGAGAACATCGATGATGTGTTTTTATTTTAGTATATTTTATTTAAAAATCTTCCGAAATTTTAACACTGTCCTTTAAAATTTGATACTAAATAATTATATGAGTTTTAATTTTTCTCCCGAGTTAGAAATACAATTTAATTTTCATATTAATTTGCAGCACCAATTGTCGACGGATGTCAAATAAATGCAGATTGTAATGTCGATCATGTTTGCCAATTGACATCAAATGGTATTAGAGATTGTGTCAGTAAGTATAGTTTCATTTAAGTTTAAATTTACTGTAAATTGTTTAAACTTAATGAAAATTGTTTAAAACGTTAACTATGTATATTTTTAAGGTGTCTGTCAAAATAGAAAATGTGGTCCTAATGCGTTATGTATTGGTCGAAATCATCATGCAATTTGTGAATGTCCTACCGGTTTCGGTGGCGATCCGCACAATATGCAGAAAGGATGCCAACGTAAGATTTCTTATAATAAGCATATGATTCGTATTTTAAATCTAAATAATTACGCTATGATGTTTTGTTATAGCAAATCGCTGCGAAACTGATCACGATTGTCCGGATAGCGATATTTGTAAAATGAGTAGACAGGGATTCAAAGATTGCTTTAGTAAGTAAATATTTATATATTGTTTAAATTTAAACTTTATTTAATTGATTAATAAATAAACAGAATAAATATTGGATATTTCAAAAACGATAAATCTTAACAACATTAAATGAACTGTATTATTTAGAAATAACAAAAATCATGCTTATAACATATAGAAATTTTATCTTATATATATTTATTTGTTAGATAATATATTATTATATAACTTGTAAATTGTAGATGCATGTAGAGGCAAAAGATGTGGACAGAATTCTGAGTGTATAGCCACTAATCATCAACATCATTGTGAATGTAAAGCAGGGTTCGAAGGAAATGCCGAAAGTTTACAAATAGGATGCCGTCGTAAGTTTTTCTTTTTGGCAACTCATTATTTGAAATATATTTATATTTTAGTTTTGCAGATGGTAAAAATGGTGATAATTAAAATATTTGTAATGTATCTTTCAGCTCGAGACATCTGTAAATCGGATAGTGACTGTAGCAGTTCCGAAATCTGTAGAACTAATCAGCGAGGTATAAAGGACTGTATAGGTTGGTATATTTTATAAAATTATACATAATTATCTATACTTTCAATCAATACATCTCAAAGATTTAATTCTGTATATGGTACAAATATTTATGCACGTTTATATTTTATGTTAGATGGTTGTGTTGAAGTCTTATGTGGGAAGAATGCATTATGTTCTGTAGCAAATCATATTGCATTATGTAATTGTCTACCAGGCTATTTTGGTGATGCCTTTAATAAAGACTTAGGATGTGTAAGACAACGTAAGCAATTATTTATCTATATGAACTTTAACATTGCTTAATTTTATATTATGAATGCAATTAAAATTTCTAGCATTGCTTAAAAATATTATTATTTATAGCTGAACATATTTGTGAAACTGATCACCAATGTCCTTCAAATTCTATTTGTCGACTAAATAATCGTGGAATTAAAGATTGCTTCGGTTAGTAAATTTCCTTCTTTTTTTTATATATGCAAAGAAACGTTTTTTTTGCATTGAACTGAATTATAGATTGTATTTAGTATTTACATTTAAAAATTGTTATTTTTTATTTATAGATGGTTGTGAAAGTGTTCATTGTGGTGTAAGAGCAAAATGCATAACAGAAAATCATCAATCTCAGTGTGTTTGTGTAGACGGCTTTGTAGGAAATCCATACGATCTAGTCAAGGGATGCGAATGTAAGAATGAAAATAAATAAGTAAATTTATATCCTTTATTATATTTTCTTATCAATATTACTTAATGTTTAATATTTAGTACCTCATGAATGCGTGGGAGATAGTGGATGCTCTCATGATCAAGTCTGTCGACCTGGCACGGATGGAATAAGGAGATGTGTCTGTAAGTTAAAAATAAACATTAATATATTAAATAGTAGGAAAAACCTGTATTAAATTTTTCTTACATAAATTTCTTTGCAGTTGTGTGCCTTTATGCAGACTGTAGCCCAACCGCAGAATGTATCGCACAGAATCATGTTGCCATCTGTCGTTGCCCTGCCGGATACACTGGAGATCCACTTGATGTACACGATGGCTGTAAATGTATGTATAAAAGATACATAAATATATAATTTGTTTTTCAAATGAGACTGATATTTTGTTAATTGAAATTATTCTAAACTAGTGATCAAACCTAATAAATGTGAGGATGATAGTTATTGTCCAATGACCCACGTTTGTCGACATGTTCCCGAAGGAATTTTAGATTGTGTCGGTATGTATATTTAACACCTATTTTCATTATTTCTTAGCATATAAGAGATAAAAGTTTACAAAAACCTATATTTTGTCTTCTGTAGATGCTTGTTCTTTCCTTCAATGTGGACCTAATGCCAATTGCATAGTAAGAAATCATCATCCAACTTGTGAATGTTTGCCCAATCACAAAGGAAATCCTTTCAATTTGGTCAATGGTTGTAGACGTAAGTAAACAAATTTTTAGCTCTCAATTGTGATGTTATTGGTTTGAATTCTTATTGGAATAACTTTTGAAATTTTCTAAAAAATGAAAACTAATTTTATTTAATAACAGCACCGCCTAAATTGGACGAATGCCAACATGATACTGATTGTAGAAGAACGAGTGATGTGTGCAAATCAGATAACAGTGGCATAAAGAAGTGTGTAGGTTAGTATGATTTATAGTTGAAAAGTAATTTAAAATTTTATTTGAATATTAATTTTAATATATTTGTTTTAATATCTTAACATTTTAAAACCAATTAATTTATTTGTTGTGTATTCTAGACGCTTGTAAATTTGTTACATGTGGAGCAAATAGCGATTGCGTAGCAACTAATCATTATCATCAATGCGTATGTAGAGAAGGATATATTAAAGATCGCAATGATATAATGGCATGCATTTGTAAGTAGTTTTTATTGCAAATGCAAAAATTATATGTTTACATTGACCAAATAAATGAATATTTTAATATAAATATCGTTAATTATAGTAAAACCGGAAGATGAATGTAAAGCTGGTGCTGAATGTCCTACATTTGCAACTTGCAAAGCAGATAATCTTGGTGTTTTAACTTGTGCTGGTAATATTTTTAAAGATATGTTATTTGGATTATATTTTTTGCAATACGACTCATGAATCTTCTTCTGATTAAATTTTTCCAGAGGTTTGTTTAGATTTGTCATGTTCGCCAAATGCCAATTGCGTGGCATTGAATCATAGAGGTAAATGTCATTGCGAAGAAGGCTACACGGGCGATCCCAATAGCCGTGAAGGATGTATTCGTAAGTATTTAAACAATGTATATTTATAATTGTCTAGATGCGCAAAGAGTAGAGAAATTGCTTATAAATATGAAATATAATGCTTATAATAATTCACTTGTAAAATAAAATTTTAGCTATTGAACGACATGAATGCGACATTAGTTCTACCTGCAGTCTGAATGAAGCTTGTTTGTCTGACAGAGAAGGAACGAGAAAATGCACAGGTACATATATTAAATAAAACAAAATCTGTATTTAAGTCAGTATTAATTGATTAAAGTTCTGTTTATTACTTAGATCCTTGTGAATCTACAAAATGTGGTCCTAATGCCCTTTGCATAACTATTGATCATAAGGCACAATGTCAGTGTCCAAATGGATTGTATGTTGGTAATCCTTATGATATAACACATGGATGCCGGCAAGGTAAAGTTAGATTTTCAAAATTAGAACTATGTAATGACATTGTAAAATAAGTGTTAATTCTAATTTTTTATTTTTAGTTGAATGCTTATCCGACGAACATTGCTCAGATAAACGATACTGTGCACCTGGATATCATTGTGAAGGTAATGTTTTCATTTATGTAGAAGATTTGGGTATAATTTAAAATGTTAGATAAAAACTTTAGTGATTAACCATTTTTATTTCGAAACAGATCCATGTGTCGATACCTGCGGTGTAAATTCATTATGTGTAGCTCAGAATCATAAATCTGTCTGCCATTGTCGACCGGGATTTACGGGAGAACCTTATACGCTTGGATGTGAAGAAATAAAGCATTGTGAATATCATCCCTGCCATATAACGGCAAAATGCATAGATACACCTGGAAGTTATATTTGTCAGTGTCCGGATAACTACATAGGAGATCCTCATCACGAAGGCTGCCGTCATCCAAATTCTTGTCCTAACGGAGACATAGACTGCGCTTCGGAATCTGCTTGCCTATCTGATATCGGCGGGGAAGCAATGTGTAAAAATCCTTGCGATCACTTTAATTGCGGACCTAATTCTATTTGTCGTGTGGTTAATCATCAGCCACGTTGTATCTGTCCGGAAGGTTTCCACGGAAATCCAAACCCGCAAGATGGTTGTATTCGTGTTTCTGTATTCTGTTCGAAAAGTGATGATTGTGGTGACCATCAAGAGTGTGACGATAAGCAATGCAGATTATTCTGCACTAAAAATGAGGAGTGTGCAACAGGAGAGAGATGTATTGATAATCATTGTGTACAGCCATGTTTCTCACATGTTGATTGTCTGCAACAGGAAGCTTGTATAGCTGCTGGATATTGCCATCTCGGTTGTAGAAATAATAATGATTGCTTGTCTTCAGAAGCTTGTATTCAAAACAGCTGCCAAAATCCATGCACTATTAAGGGTATATGTGGCACGAATGCTCTCTGTGAAGTTCGTCTTCACAATGCCACCTGTAAATGCCCTCCCGGTTTTGAAGGAACACCTTCACCAATTCTTGGTTGTAAAAGAGTTGTGAGTAGTTGTTCACCTACTAGTCCTTGCCCGACAGGATTGATTTGTGTCGGAGAACGTTGCCGTGCACCATGCAGCGAGTGCGTCGACGGGGAAGTTTGCGTTAATGGTGTCTGTATGGGTAAGTATGTTTTAATTTGAAAAATAATTGTTTTAATGTGTGTTTAATCTCTTACTTTAAATGATTCGATAGTTATATGTTCTTCGGACGGCAACTGTCCCGTACGTGAAGTCTGCATTAATCAATACTGTCAAGGCAAGGATATTTTGTGTTATGACATTTTGTTTTAAAATAGATTGTTGGAAATTTATTTAAGTTTATTTTTCTCTTCAGTGGGTTGTCGTACGGATGGAGACTGTCAATTAAACGAATTATGTACAAGCAATCGTTGTCTCTGTAAACAGGGCTTTATTTCTACACCACTTGGCTGTAAAGGTAAAAAAATAATACATAAAAGATTTTATTAAAAAAATAAATGTTTCTATTTTCATATCATTTTAATTTATTTTTTATTTTAGACGAAGATGAATGTCTATCTCATCCTTGTCACAGTACGGCCGTATGCGTTAACACACCTGGCAGCTTCTTCTGTCGTTGTAGAGACGGAGATATCGGAGATGGTTACACCGGATGTAAGTTATTTTATTAATTAGTAATTTAATTATTTTCAACACGAATATTTAGTATAACTGTATAAAACACATTCAGGTCGAAGTCCCGGAGAATGTCCGAACGGAAACGTGGATTGTCCTCCAAATTCTGCTTGCGGAAAGGATGAAAATGGTATCCCCAAATGTATTGGTATGTATTATGAATTATGCTTTTATTTTTTTAATGAGATGTAATTAAACAGTTTTGATTTTAATTAAAAAAAAAATTTATTTATGAACACAGCTCAATCGTTTACAAGTATAAAACTTTTCATTGAAAGTTCTAAAAGTGAATTATTTGATATTTAGATCCGTGCAGTGAAGAACCTTGCGGACCAAATGCGAGATGTTTGGTATCAAATCATCAATCTCAATGTTCGTGTCCAAAAATCGATTTATTCACTGGAGATCCTTATGATAAACATAAAGGATGTATCAAAGGTATAATAATGTAATTTAAAACTTACTATAAATAAAATAATAATAATCTAATAATTATTTTGTTTCTTAACAGTGGAATGTTTAAGAGACACGGATTGTCCAACAGATAAACAATGCAGAGAATTTTATTGCGAAAGTAAATATCTTTTTACAATAATTAATGTAATTCTTTATATGTATGTACATAGCTACAGTTTATCAATTTATTAATTTTTGTAGGTCCTTGCAGTGGAGTGGACTGTGGTCCTTACGGAACTTGTGTAATAAGAGACAGACAAGCATTATGCCGTTGCGAACCCGGTTACGAAAATAACGGGCGGTTGAATTGCATTGGTTAGTAACAATAAATATAAAATATTTTATAATTCAATAATAATTATTATTATTCGTAATAATTAAATATATTTTTAAAGATATCAATGAATGTAAGCAACATCCGTGCCATAGTAGCGCAGTTTGTGAAAATACTCCCGGTAGTTTCAGTTGTCGTTGTCCTACCGGATTAGTCGGAGATCCACTTCTTCATCCCGGATGTAAATATATTTTTATAAATTGAATTATACGATCATATTTTATAAAGTAAGTTAAAATGATTAAAAATTGCTAAACAGGTCACGATCCTAACATGTGTCCGAGAGGCGACGAGGATTGCCCGGAAACGGCTAAATGCATAAGGATAACGGAGAACCATTTTGCAAAGGTTAATTGAAGAAATTTATGTAAGAAACTTAATTGCTTTGTCTTTAAACATAATTATAATTTTTATATCATTTCAATAGATCCTTGTGAAAATACTCTTGCTTGTGGAAGAAATGCAGAATGTAGAACGGTTAATCACGAACATGTTTGTTCTTGTCCGCCACGATATACGGGAAATGCTTATTACAGATGCGATAAATGTAAGAGATTTTTATTTTTATAAAAATTCTAATAAATTTTGTAATCGTCATAAAGTTTATTAAACGCTTGTTTATTCAAATGCAGTGGAATGTTTGAGAAACGACGAGTGCAAGGATCACGAGATATGCGATCAGCATCTTTATAAGTGTATCGGTAAGAACATTTATTTATTTTTTTATATAATATTTTATGAAATATTTTATTTTATATATTATTAAATATCATTTTATAAAATAAACTAATTTATTTTTGTTAAGATGCATGCAAGGCACCTACCGTTTGTGGCGAAAATACAGTTTGCATTCCTCAGTCACACAGTTATACTTGTAGATGTAAAGACGGTTACTACGGGGATCCTGTTGCCGGCTGTAGAAGTAAGTAACGTGTAAATTAGATTATTAATAAATTTAACATTTATTTTTATTATAGATATGGTTAAGTATGTAGGCATAAGGGAAAACTTTAGATAAGGGGCAGATGGGGGTTGATTTACTCGAAACTTTACGCGAATAAAAACGCAAACAACCGATTCGTATGCCAATTAATTAAATTGGCACACGAGTCGGGAGCAGGGAGCATTAAGAATTAATGCCCCTTGCTTTCCTGATTTATATGCCCATGATGAAACATGGAATATTAATATTTTTGTTTCATATTTTACTGTTTATACTTACTATACTTTTATAATGAATACAGTAGCTCTGAATCACCTGCAGAATGATTTGTTTCAGAATTCCAGAGTTCTGCTGTATTAAAATGATACATAGATTTGTTTAATTAATAAAATTTTATTTTATGTTATAGAAATTATTACTTGTGAAGTCGATCTTAATTGTCCATCTGGTGAATTGTGTCAAAAAGGTGTATGCATGGGTATGTATTATTTGTATTAGAAGATATAGAAAATAATATATTATGTCTTATAATATTTCTTACCTTTTTATATGGAGAGTATTCCATAAGTCTGGAACCATTGGAGTTATGTTAATCTTTCTTTATTCTTTTACAAGTGTCGAATAAGGAAAAACGAATTCAATTTATTTTGACGGTGGTGATGTGTAGTTGGCATGAAGTTGATAAAGAGTGTAACAGGTCGCATCTAGATTGTTATCAGTGGAAAATCTGGATGCAGCCTATTAAAGTCTTTGGCAGCTTCATTCTGACTGAGGGTCTCCAACATTAAAATAACTTGAATTCATTCCTCCTTACTTGGCACTTAGTTTATTCTCTTACAAGTAAAGCAAAGATCAACATAACTGCTGTAGTTCTGGACTTATACAATACCCTGTATTATATATTATTATTTAAATTTTTTAATTAAAATTACATTATTTAAAATGTTTCTTTCTTTCAAACAAACATTTAAAAAATGTTGTAATGCACATTTCAGTACCCTGTAATTCTGACAGAGACTGTGGTCCAAATGATCGCTGTGACAAAGGAAGATGTATCGGTATGTTTTAAATCAATTTTCATTTATAAGGAATAGAATAAGGTATAAAATATGTATTAAATATGGTTTTGTATTTAGCTGTTTGCCGATCAAATAACGAATGTCCTCAAGGCCAAGCGTGTAGGGAAGGAACGTGTGAAACTGGTAATAATCTGTATCCAATGCACTCATAAAAATTTTAATAGTACAGATTATTAATTGTTTTCTTTTTTCTTCAGTTGATCGATGCGAAAATGATAATAAATGTGACGAATCTCTTGCCTGTCGCAGAGGAGATCAAGGATATATGGATTGCTTGGGTATGATGATAACTTATTGATTGCAAACAAGTTCTTTATGAGGATCACAAATATATTTTATTATACTTTCTATAGATCCGTGTGCCCTTACTCTTTGCGCTCGCAATTCCATTTGTTTATCCAGAAATCACGTTGCCGTTTGTCAATGTCAAGAAGGATACATTGGCGATCCATTGAATAGAGGATGTGATCCAGGTATGAATCTAAACACTATCAGATCACTAAATAATTTGGTTTAATAATTAAATATTTGAAGTTATTAAATATTATTTATTTGCACTTTAGTGGATTGTCAAAAGCATGAAGATTGTCCTCATAATGAAGTTTGTGAAAATTATAAATGTGTCGGTGAGTTATATTTTAAAATAAAATATCATTTTAATAAAAAAAAATATGTTTTGCATTAATCATTCAAAAATTATGCAGATCCGTGTAAATTGCAAAATTTCTGTGGCAATAATGCGTACTGTGTCGCACAAGCTCATTCTGCAGTTTGTCGTTGCCACGAAGGTTACGAAGGTGATCCCATTGCTGGCTGTCGTTTAATTGATTATTGTGCAAACAACCCGTGTCATTCCAGTGCGACATGCAAAGTGAAATTTGGTGGCTACGAATGTTATTGTCCTCCAGAAAGAAATATTGGTAATCCGTACGGTGAACCAGGATGTAAGTATTTCGAGTTTAAAAAAGATAGTTGTACTTAAAATAGATGATTAAACTTTCCCACAATGATAGGTCGAGGACCGAATGAGTGTCCTAGTGGTAATTCCGATTGTCCTCCGACTGCTGCTTGCGAACGAGACGATCATGGGCTCCTCATGTGCAAAAGTAAGGTTTAATCAAAGAGAATATACTATTTAATTAGTTACATAAATATATAAATAAAATACTTTTTGACAGATCTCTGCCAGAAACCGGATATCTGTGGATTAAATGCACTCTGTCGTATGGAGAATCATGCGGCCGTATGTTATTGCCCACCAAGTTTCACTGGAAACCCTCACGATTTTACTCGAGGATGCATAAGAGGTAATTTTTTTATTTATTATTATTTAAATATAGTAATTTTTTATGTATGTTAATGTGAGATTTCAGCATATTAATTTTTTAAATTTATATTTCAGTTCCTGAAATATGTAATACCGATCACGATTGTTTAGGAGGATTAGTTTGTGAAAACAGACGTTGTAGACGTAAGTAACATAATAATAAAAATTGCAAATTTATTTAACGGAAACATTTATTCTTAAACTACGAACGAATTACGTTTATAGCTCCGTGTCGCACCGATAGCGACTGTGCTATCCGAGAACTTTGTAGAGGCGGGCATTGCGTTTTGGGCTGCAAAACAGACAGCGATTGCTTGACTGGAGAAATATGTATTGCGAATAAATGTAGCGGTAAGGTTTAAGTCTGTTTATGCTTGTTTCAAAGTTTATCGTCGTGAATAAGAGTGAGGTTATGTTAAAATTATAAATGATTTTATTTCTAAAACAGTTGGCTGCAGGACTGATAGCGATTGTTTAAGTACAGAAAACTGTTTATCAAATAGCTGTACAAGTAAGTTCAATCGAATACATATTATGAATGAATATTTGTTCTTTTTTCTTTTTTTTTCAAAATGAAATGCATTCAAATTGTAAATTTCTATGAAATATTACTATTTAGGTATATGTGAAAGTGCAACAGCATGCGGTACCAATGCATTATGCAAAGTATTAGATCACAGAAAAGAATGTTATTGTCTCCCTGGCTTTACAGGAAATCCAACGATTGCCTGCCAGAGAGGTAAGATTTTCTATTTTTTTAAGATTTGAATGATAAATTTTTTTTCTAAACTTAAATATGTTTCTTTAGTTCAACCAATATGCCACAGTGAAGCCGACTGTCCTCCGAATCATTTCTGTCTCGATGGAAAATGCAGAGGTAAAATTTTAGATAAATTTTTCGGCATCATAAACTTAATTTAAAATCTTTTTATTAGATTTAATCTATTTTTCACATAAAGACGATATATATTTTATTCAATTTAGCTAGAAATAATGTGTATATCTGAAATCTGCAGTTCTGCAGACTTGAATGAGGAATTTATGAACCGGACAGGAGCAGTCACGACATTGTACCTTCTAATATAACCAGTTAAATTAATCACTAGAAAAAGTAGTGAATGAATTTGATTTGTTCAGTTAATTAATTCACTGTAGTTTCAAATAACCAAAGGACATTTTGTGAAGTCAAATGAAAAATTAAAGAAAAAATTAAAAATTTAGATGGTGCCAATTATACATAGAGGCTTTCTTTTCCGATTCACGAATCATTCATTTCTCCTCACCTCTGTGTTTACGGCAACACGAATTTCGGATTTAGACATTATTTTTTTAAGTTGAATTGAATAAAATATATAAAATATAAGATTTATTACATTTATCTTTTCGAAAAGTGTTTAAATATTTTTCAAAATATAAGAATATTAAGATAAAATACATATTAATTTCAGTTGAGTGTGTGACTGATAAAGATTGTATTGCTGGGGAAAGATGTTTCAGCAATCATTGTTTAGGTAAGTTATGAAATATGTTTAAAAATGAATTTAATTTAAAAATATTATAACATTAATGTTAAATATTAATTATAATATTTAAAACGATTAACTATTTTCCAACAGCGTTATGTCGTCACGATGACGATTGTCAATCGAAAGAAATCTGTATTCGAAATAGATGCCAAGGTATTTAATAGTTTACTTGTTTATTATTAAAGTAAATGGAATGAATAATTAAATTAAGTTATTTTTAACTAGTCGGATGCAGAACAAATGAGCAATGCTTGGATCATCTCGCTTGTATCAGTAATCAGTGTATAGGTATGATTTTTTAAAATTTAATATAAAATTAATATTTTATACAGTTTCATTAATCTGTTTGTTTTTTTTATTGAATTTAAAATATTTTGAATTAATAATTTAAATAATTAATAGATCCTTGTCAAGCAAGTGCTACTTGCGGGCCCAATGCGGAGTGCAAAGTCATAAATCACCAGTCTATTTGTACTTGTTTGACCGGCTTCATCGGTCGACCTAATGCAAACGTCGGTTGTATTCGTCCTTTTGTTACTTGCACTACTTCTTCCGAATGTCCGCCCGGTTCGGTTTGTTATAATGGACATTGCAGTGGTATGTTGCAAATTTAAAAAGTTCTTTTGATTTCTTTTCAAAAATTATGGCTAATAAGTGATGTGTCTCTTTAGTCACTTGTATCGGCGTGCAAGACTGTGCCGTTAACGAGAGGTGTGTCGATAGAAGATGTCGCATTCAGTGCTTTAGAGATAGGGACTGTCCTTCTGAAGAAATATGCGAACAGAATGTTTGTCGTGGTAATTATTTTTTTTCATTTTATAAACAATATTATTAATTCAGAAAACTGTTTTTGTTAGAAGACAATACATACTTTATATACTTTTTATTAAATTTTAGTTGGATGTCGTTCTGATGAGCAATGTCCATTCAATGAAGCGTGCTACAACAATGAATGTATCAGTAAGTATTAATCTTATTATTACTTTTAAATATTGTATATATATTTTGCTCTATGGGCACTAAAGGTTAGTTCACACCGACATGCAAATAAGTAAAAGCGTGAACTAATCTTAACGCAAGGTTTACTCTGCTCAATTATGAGTTCCATCAGTGTGTTGGTGTTAAGGATAGGACCTTGTATCTGTGTCAAAAATGATTCGGATACACTGGGCCTGCCAATCATTAAAACTCCGAGGTCCCAATCCAAAATATGATTTCGAAGATAGAATATCAAGCTGCTGCCTTTATTACCTTGGCTATTGAACAACTTTTAAATATTCGTTTTTATTTCAGATCCTTGTAGCAGTACTGCAAAATGCGGTACAAATGCATTATGTGAAGTCATTAATCACGAAGTACATTGCACCTGTCCTTCGGAAACGACCGGAGATCCATATTCCGAGTGTATTCGAGGTAATTTAATTAATTAACTCAGATTTTCAGATTAAATTTGCAAAGTATAATATATCATATATTACATATAAATTAATATTTTAGTTGCCGTTTACTGTAAGGCAGACGACGAGTGCGGGTTGGGAAGATACTGCGAAGCTTCCGTCTGTAGAGGTACTTTGTAGAACTATAAGAACAAAAATTAAAATATATTTTATCAAATTAACTAACTCAAAACATGATTTTCAGTAACCTGCAGTAGCGATAACAATTGCTTTGATAATGAAAAATGTATTGAAAGAAGATGCAGTGGTAACTATAATAGTTTTATATCTTATTAATAAACAAATTATTCAAATTAGATACTCATTAAACATTTTACTTTAACAGTAATTTGCACAAGTGACAGAAGTTGTCCTAATGGATTTATCTGTGAATCAGGACAATGTATAGGTAAGTAATTATATATATAAATTGTAATATTTTATTTTTACGGTTAACTATATTCCATATTATTTGCAGCCGGATGTCGTGTCGATTCCGAATGTCAGTTTAACGAAGAATGTATCAGTCATCAGTGTATAAGTAAGTATCTAGAAATAGTGGCTTTATCATTCTAAAGTTCCATAAGTTATCACCGACACATCTGACATTTTTAGACTTTTATCTCATTTTCTACGAAAATTTTTACTTTAAAATTATTTTATAGATCCATGCGCTAGTCCGGCGGCATGCGGTAAAAATGCTCAGTGCCAAACTTTAAATCATAGAGCGGTATGTACGTGCCTACCAGACTACACTGGTAATGCAAGAGTAGAATGTAGCAAAGGTAAATTATATCGTAAAGTAAATGTATATTATTGTATGTACTTTGTTTATAAACTAAATTTTTTCTCTCTTTTTTTCATAATTATAGTTGATTGCATCATTGATTCGGATTGTGTTCAAGGAAAGATTTGTCAAAATTACCATTGCATAGGTAAGTAAATATATATTTTTATATATGACAAAATCTTGATTATCCACTCTTTGATTATTTGATCTGGGCTGTTGTGCTGAAAATACATCATTGTATGCATCACAAAGAAGTCAAAAAGCTGTACACACAGTTAATGGATGCTCCCATACTCCATGCATGTAGGATTGAAAATGAATTGAAGATTTTATAGTTTCATTAATGGTATAAAACCTATTTAGCAATCTGTTTTAAAATACACAAGACATATTATATATAGTTATATATATATATGAATTATTCTGGTTATTTGTTACCCTATACTTGTACTGACAAAAATTATCCCATTAGATCAGAAATCTATTAATTCTCTGTTTAGGTTGGATAATCAAGACTTTATACTGCTTAGTGAGTATTTATGGATATATATTATTAAATCGAACTTATTATTCTAGTCGGATGCCGCGCAAATCAAAATTGTCCTACCGACAAAGTCTGTGTAGAACGTCAATGTCAAAATCCGTGTTCCTTCAGTGACGTGTGTGGAGTCGGTGCATTCTGTAGAGCCGAAAATCACTTCCCCGAGTGCTATTGTCCGGAAGGTTTAGAAGGAAATCCTCTTTACGAGTGTCGTGAAAAAGGTAAAATTTAATATATTTTCATGTTTTCTGTTCTAATTATAAATTTAAAATTACATAAATATATCTATGCATTTATATTTGCAGAAGAAGTAGAATGTGAATATAACAGTGATTGTCCACCTAATCACATTTGTAAAGACCATAACTGTATAAGTAAGTAAATTTCACATATATTTAATTATATTTTAATTTTGAAATTAATTGCTAAATAAAATGCTTGTCTTCAGTTAAGGAAGAATGTCAGACAGATCACGAATGCCCGCAAAGTCACATCTGTCAAGATCATAAATGCTTCCGTGAGTAATTAAATACATATTGTAATATGTAAATTTAAAAATGCCAATTATTAATAATTGAATTTAAATACTCCAGTTGGTTGTCGTACCGACGAAAATTGTCCATTAGATCAGAAATGTATTAATTCTCAGTGTCAGAATCCGTGCCATTTGAGAAGAGCTTGCGGAGAAAATGCTAAATGCGAACCGATGCATCACAGAGCCACTTGTACTTGTTTGCCGGGATTCTCCGGCGATCCAAGAATTCGCTGCAAAGAAAGTAAGCTTCCAAAACTCTAAATCAAAATATTAATTTTAACTAAGTTTTCTTACAAAACTAATTTTCAATTCCATATTTTAGTCAGTGGAATTTGTAGGAGAGACAGCGATTGTCCAATCGGACAGAAATGTATCCAAAATAGTTGCGACAGTAAGAATTTGATTCATATTTTATCTTTCAATTATTATTTTTTTAATATTTAAATTATTTTATTTCTCTTTTTATAGTTGTAAAAGGCTGCACCTCTGATAATGATTGCCATCAAGGACAGATTTGTGAAAATGCAGACTGTATATGTAAGTATGAATTACTAGAGAAAGGGGTAGTTTTCGTTCAGCAAATAAATTCCTCTTTAAAATTGAATTATTTTATAGACGGATGTCGAAGCAACAGCGATTGCAGCTTTACTCGTGCTTGTATTCGATTGAAGTGCGAAAATCCCTGTGAAGTTAATCCTTGCGGAACTAATGCCGAATGTACTCCTGCAAATCACATGGAAATATGCAAATGTCCTCCCGATTACACGGGAGATCCTAAGAGGCACTGTACTGCAAGTAAGTATAAATCAAAATACATCGTGATTGTAATAAAATAAATATGAATATTTACAATTTATAATTTCTCAGTTCCTGTTGATTGCTACGTCGATAAAGATTGTGGACCAGGAAAGATGTGCATCAGCAACAAATGTGTCGGTAAGGAATAGTTTGAGTAATCTTTGTTGTAGAAATGGAACATTCTAACCACAGTTGCCATTTCTGTAGTGGGTTGTCGAAATCACAACTATTGTCCTCTGGATCAAGCTTGCATTCACGGAAGATGTAGCAACCCTTGTCAGGTCCCTCACAGTTGCGGTGTTGGAGCTATTTGTAGACCATATAACCATCAGGTGGAATGTACTTGCCCGACCAACTTTAAGGGAGATGCAAAAGTCAGATGTGTTCCGAGAGAAGAAGACAGAGTTCAGTGTCATACAGATAGTGACTGCCATTCTGGTTTTGTTTGCAGAAATAATGTTTGCATATGTAAGTTAAATTAATGGACTGTCTCAGTAGTTTTATTAAGATTTAATTTTAACAATGATATATGAATAATTATTTAGATGAAGAGGTTGGATGTAGATCGGATTCTGCTTGCAATCCCGGAGAGATATGCGAAAACAAACAATGCATACGTACGTGAATGTGTTGCATATTTTTAATACTAACTTTAGTAGTGTCTTCGATTTAAAAGATAATATAAACAATGTTTTGTTTGTTTCTTATAGCTGGATGCCGTCAAGATTCCGACTGTACTTTCGATAAAGCATGTAGAAACAGTCATTGTATAAATCCTTGCACTTCTAGGGACTCTTGCGGTCATAATGCTCTCTGTCGTCCAGTCGTACATCGACCTCACTGCACATGTTTAGAAGGATATCGTGGAAATCCTTACGACTATTGTGATAAGAGTATGTTATTTCTGTTTAAGATGTGGTAAAGATTTTATTTTTAAACTAAAATAAATTATTTTTTTACATTTTCCTTATTTTAGTTCCTCCAAAACCGTTTGTCGAATGTATTGCTGACGTCGATTGTAATATTGGACATATTTGTGAAACTTCACGTTGTACGGGTAAGCAATATTTTTGGTTGACATTATTCATTTTATATTAAATTAATTCAATGGTGTATTTTAAAAGTTCATTTTAAATGTTTATATTTTTCTTTATTTAGTTGGATGTCGTACAGATGAGAACTGCCCTTATGATAAAGCATGTATTGCCAGACAATGTAAAAATCCATGTTCCTTCCCTGATGCTTGTGGTAAAAATGCAGAATGTCTTCCAGTAAGACATCAACCTATATGTTCCTGTCCTGCACCATTAACTGGTGATCCAAATGTAAAATGTGAAGAATGTAAGTATTATATACTTTATCCTATTGAAATGTCTTTGGTCATTCGATGTAACAATGCATATCATTTCAATTTGTAGTACCATCTAATTTCTGTTTTGGAGATTCTGACTGTGGTATTGGAACTATTTGTGAAAACAACGAATGTATAGATGCTTGTCGTACTCACGATACCTGTCCCTATGACAAAGCTTGTATCAACAGACGTTGTCAGAATCCCTGCAGCTTTTATAATGCTTGCGGACGTAATGCTGAATGTTATCCTGTCAATCATCAAGCCAACTGTAGATGTCCTGAGAATTTCAGAGGTGATCCAAAACACGGATGTACATTAGGTAAGACACCACTTTATATTATGATTTTTATATTATTTACTTTACCAAACTAATATTTTATAATATGATAATTAGATAGAGAAGATGAAAGGTGTACAGTTGATAGCGACTGCAATCAACATGAAATCTGTGAAAGTGGAAATTGTATTCGTAAGTACACTCACTCTTCTTTAGAGTTCTTTTTATTATATAAAATTTTAAATTTAAATTTATTTATTTGTTTTTATTGTAGCTGGTTGCAGAAATGACTATCAATGTGAACCAGACGAGGCCTGTTCAAAGAGAAGATGTCAAAAAGTATGTAGATTGTCTAACGTTTGTGGCATAAATGCAGAATGTAGAGGTGAAGGACATAGACCAATTTGCTCGTGTGTTACTGGATTTGTCGGCGATCCAAACGTAGAATGTAAAATAGGTAAATATATTATTCTTAAAGTTATCAAATCTTTGAAGAATTCCATTTATATATTGTTTATTTTTAATTTCAGTTCAGCCACCAGAATGTCGAGTAGATACGGACTGTCCCATACAGCACATATGCGAATATGAACATTGCATCAGTAAGTAAAATAATTTTATTATTATTGATTTATTTAAATAAATACCATACTAATTAAAATATTTTCTTTGTTTAGTTGGTTGCAGAACTGATCAGAATTGTGCTCTGACCGAAGCTTGCATCAATAGATTGTGTCAGAATCCTTGCGGCCAATACAGAGCTTGCGGAAGAAATGCTATTTGTAAACCATTTAATCACGAAGCCAAATGTGCATGTCCGCATAACTTTAAAGGAAATCCGAACGTTGTTTGCAGTCAGGGTTAGTATATACTGTGATATAAATTTAAAAATTTTATTCGAGTAATTGATTTGTATAATTTTATGATACATATTTTACAGAGGATATTAAAGAATGTTATGTCGATCGCGACTGTTCTATCGGTTTAATGTGCGAAAATCATAGATGTATCGGTAAGACGAAAACCAATTTTATTAAAATTATCAAAAATTAATCTATTTAAAGTTACTAATTTTAAAATTAAACGTTTTCAGAGGGTTGTCGACACGATAATAACTGTCCTCAAAATCAGGCTTGCATAAGCGGACGTTGTCAGAATCCTTGCCTGTTACCGAGCAGTTGCGGAACAAATGCCGACTGTTATCCTTGGCAGCACAGACCGGTTTGCAGTTGCCCACCAAATCATCGTGGTGATCCATTAATATCTTGTACTCTTGGTAAGTGGTAAAACGTTTTAAATATTAATAACCTCTGCTCAAAAGATTTGGGATTTTGTAACCGTTAGTAAAAATTCTGTACCACAAATTCAATCCTTACTGAAAAGAAATTAAATTTCTTACCTAGTACCTTCTGACTATTGTGAACATGATCTTGAATGTCCTGTAAGAAAAATATGCGAACATAATAAATGTATTGGTATGTAATCATAATTTTTGATTCTAAATTTTAGCATTAATATAATTTAACTTAAAAACATATTTATTATTTTTATTTTCAGATGGTTGCAGAACTCATTACAGTTGTGGCTTTGAAGAATCATGTGTAAACAAAGCTTGCGAAAATCCCTGCAATATTGCTGGTGTTTGTGGTCAAAACGCTCTATGCAAACCTCTTAATCATGACAGAGAATGCATTTGTCTCCCCGGTCATCAGGGTGATCCTAGAGTGCAATGCACAAAAAGTAAATAATTTTATTAAATTAATTACATAGAAAATTCTTCATCATACTTAACAAGCTATTAATTATCTTTTAGTCGATTTCCAAGAAGTTTGTTTCCATGACAAAGACTGCACCGTCGGCTACTATTGTGAACATACGCGTTGCATACGTAAGTTATCTTAAGAAGCATGACTATTTTATTGTTTTGATGAGCTTATATTAAATTTGAAAAATATTGTAGCGGGCTGCAGGACGAACGACAATTGTCCCTACGATCAAATGTGTCATCAGCACGTCTGTAGGAATCCGTGCGAATTTAGTGCGGCTTGTGGAAGACAAGCCATCTGTACCCCCATTAACCATCATGCTCATTGTAGTTGTCCACCCGGATATACCGGCGACAATCCACAAATTGCATGTGAATTGAGTAAGTAGTTTGCAAAGTTTAATTAATTAATTGTCTTTTTAAATTAAGGAATAAAAATTACAATTTCAATTTTTTATTCAGTTGCAGAACCAGGTTGTAGAAGAGATTCCGATTGTGCAGTTGGACAAATATGTTCAAAATCGGAATGTATATGTATGTACTTTTCTTGTAACCTTTATTTTCTTTCAAGTAGAAATTTTACTATTGTTGTTTTTGTTTTTTCTTAGTTGGTTGTCGAACGCACGATAACTGTCCATTTGACAAAGCTTGTATTAATCGTGTATGTCAGAATCCTTGTTATGTTGGAGAATTGTGTGGCGTTAACACCCAGTGCCGTCCGATAAATCACACGGGAATATGCACTTGTCTTCCGGGTTACGAAGGAAATCCGCACACGCAGTGCACTCTGTGTAAGTTTGTAAATTATATATTATTATTAATTATTTTGCCCCACGGGCACTAAGATGGCCCTTTAATAAATCCATTGTGGGCCCACGGTGTAGTGGCTGACCAGTGTTTCTCAATGCTTCTTGTGTCGTGGACCCTAAAATTCCACACTATTATGGATCACAGACCCTCACAGAGTTTCCATGGGGTCCACTGGTTGAAGAAACATGGGGATAGTCTATTTGTAAAATTTAAATTTATTATTAACTGTATTAATTACATTCGTTAAAAATAATTTTTTTTCCAATTTTTAGTGGGATATGAATGTGAAACAAACAGTGACTGTGGTTCTGGTTATATCTGTGTTAACCATCAATGTAAAGGTGAGTTGTAACCTTTTGTTAAAAAAATAATAAGCTTTAATAATTCAAAATATATAATATACTTCTTTTTCTAAATTTTAGACATTAACGAATGCTTAAAGGATAGAGGTCCTTGTTCCTTTGGTGCTATTTGTACTAATATTCCCGGAAGTTACAGATGCAACTGTCCACCTGGTTTTAACGGAGATCCTTATAAAGGAAGATGTAAGAGTAACAATTATCCTGCAGTTGTTTTTAGAATATATTTTACTTATTTGTTTTATTTTGTGTAGGCCACGAAATAATACCGGGATGTACCCACAACCACGATTGTGCCGATAACGAAGCGTGTAACACCCTGACTAAAGAATGTTATGGTAATTTATATAAAAAAATAAATATGTAGTTGTTTTTATTGATATATTTCCATGAAAATTCAAAATAACTTTGAACATTGCAGATGTATGTACAAAACGAGGAGTATGTGGAAGAGGAGCATTATGCAAGGCATCTAATCATCGGCACGAATGTTACTGTCCGTCGGGACTTTCCGGAAATCCTTATGTTGAATGTAGTGTTTGTAAGTATCGATTTATTTGAAATAACACAAACCATCTTTTATTATAATTATTAACTTATATATTTTGTACAGTCGAAACATGCCATTCACACCAGGAATGTTCGGGAAATCTTCACTGTCTTGGCTCTTATTGCGGTTGTCCTCAACCATTTAAGCAAGTTGGGGTATTTTGCATACGTAAGTATACATCTTGAATTTTAAAATTTCTCATAAAGTTAATTTCTTTTCATATATTTTAAAAACGATTGTATATTTTTTCAGTGACTAGTCAAAATTGCACAACGACCAACCCTTGTCCGGAAAATCAAAAATGTGTATATTCCGGTGGTTCTACAGGATTCTGTGTTTGTCCACGTGGTTTTGTATTAATGACTAATGGAATCTGTAGAGGTAACATTTTTTTAGATCACTGTAAATAAATGGAGAAAATTATATTGTATTATACTTATATTTTCCTTGACATGTTTAGATTTGAATGAATGTGAGCAGACTCCTTTCCCATGTGGACATGGTGCACAATGTTTCAATACCGTTGGCAGTTACAGATGTCAGTGTCCTCCAGGAACTGAAGGAGAACCTTATGTTTCAGGCTGTAATGTATATTTTTAATATATGTTTGCATTTTGTCAATTTTCAGCTATAATTAATTTTGTTTATTAATTTAGGTCATCGTCCAGAAGGTTCCTGTCTCCACGATGGCGAATGTCCGGATCACCTAGCTTGCGATACTGTCTCTCAACAATGCTATGGTAATTAATAAATATTATAATGGCTTGATTTGTAAAACGTGGCTATCGAGTTTAGAGATATTAATGTCGAAATTTTATGCAAATAGATCCGTGCATTGTTAAAAATCCGTGTGGACGCAATGCCGAGTGCCACGTTCGTAGGCACATTCCTCAGTGTGAATGTAGAGCTGGATTTTCTGGTGAACCAACAAGAGGCTGTTTCTTCAGTAAGTTTAACATATTAATACTTACTTTTTTATGTTAAAATTTTTAAAAAATGGATAGAAAATAATAAAATTAATCCTTCAGTCCAGGGTTGTCAAAGCCATCAAAGTTGTCCTGGAAATCTCTTCTGTTTACCAAATGGATACTGTGGATGTCCGGGAGAATTTAGGCGACTTTCGGACTTTTGCATTCGTAAGAATAAAATATTCTTTTTTTTAATAAATTTCAGTTTTCAATCATTTCTGAATCATTTGGCTTCTATTGCTGCTAATTAAATACTGAATTATTTTTGCTCTATTTACTTGTACTTATATTTTCTGGTTTTGATATAAACCATAAATACTTTGCTTTTATTATTTGCACATTTTAATTATATCTGTGATTATAAAAACAATAAAATTTATTTTAATACTTGTTGATTTAATATTACAGTTACTAGTATAAATTGCACAACAACTAATCCGTGTCCAGAAAACCAACAGTGTGTATATGTTGGAAGTGATATTGGATTCTGTGTGTGTCCAAGAGGATTTAAACTACTTACAACTGGAGTTTGTATAGGTAAATTCATTTTAAATGAATAAATGCAAAAAATATATATTAAGATTTAAAAATAAACTGATGTATGTTTTTCCAGATGTCGACGAATGTAGCGAAGGTGGCTTTGATATATGTGGAGATGGAGCAGAATGTAGAAATACGCTCGGAAGTTATGAATGTTATTGTCCAAGTGGATTCGAGGGGGAACCGTATAATGGCATCTGTCGACGTAAAGATGTGGGATGTTCGAGCGATCACCAGTGTAGATATAACGAAGCTTGTGATCTTCATACTAAAGAATGCTATGGTAATATCTAAATCATAGAATAATAATAAATTTTTAATAAAATTTCTTTTTATAAATGATTATTTAAAATTTTTAGATGTTTGCTCGTTAAAACAACATTGCGGAAGAAATGCTTTGTGCCGTGCCGAAAATCATAAACCGAAATGTTCTTGTCCTCCGGGCTATGTAGGAAATGCATATTCTGGATGTTATAGAGGTATTGTTGTTTTATACTTTAATATCACAATTACAAAGTTTTCACATTAATTTAATAGGATTAATTTAGTATCTGATAAGGCATCAAATGTAATTTTAAAAATTAAAATTATTATTTCAGAGGAAATTTGTGGCAGAGATTATTCATGTCCTGGAAACCTTGTTTGTTTGGATAGTAAAACGTGTGGTTGTCCACCAGATTATCAGCGTCTTGGAGATTATTGTTTATGTAAATATTCTCATAATGGAATTTTACTATCACATTATCATAAATAACTGTGCAAGTTTAATTAAAATAAATGTTTACTTCTTAGTGACAAGTCGAAATTGCACTACTACAAACCCTTGTCCATCCAATGAAGAATGTCTTTACACTGGACAACAGTTAGGTTTTTGTGTTTGCCCTAGAGGATATGAAATAATGACAAATGGAATTTGTAAAGGTCAGTCCCATTAGTTAGATAAAAAAGAAAAATAACTTTTTAATATGAATTTAATTTAAATATGCTGTATTTCTCTCAGATATTGATGAATGTGAAAGATTTGAACATCCCTGTGCACCCGGTGCCAAATGTGTCAATTTACCGGGAAGTCGTCGATGTACTTGTCCAGCAGGCACTATTGGTGATGCGTATATCACCGGATGTAAGTTGATTTTTATTTTGAAAACATTTTTAAACATAAATATCGATTTTAAATATAAAAATTTAATGTTTGAAATCATTTAGGTGAAGTTATTGATAAGAGTTGTCGATCAAATGAAGATTGTCCCTCTGATAAAGAATGCAGTGTTGGTAGTGGACAATGTATTAGTAAGTACAGTACAACAATTAGCTTAATATCTGAAATAAAAATTAAATAGAAATTTATTAATGTTTATTATTTTATTGCTAGACCCATGTTATCGATGTGGTAAAAGTGCTGCTTGTACAGTCACTAATCACGAAGCTATTTGTACTTGTCCACCGCACACCAGAGGAGATCCATATGACACAACATTTGGATGCTACAAGAGGGGTAAATTTAAGATTACAAAACTTAAAAAATTATAAATTTTTACTTAAATGAATTGTTATTTAATTTAATTTATAAATTTTTACAGAAGAACCACCAGAAACTCCACCACCTCCAAGCGATTTGTCAGGTAAGAATTCTATAATAAAATACCGAACTCCATTTTAAATTCATTTATATTCAAAACTAATTTTAACACATTTTGTCCTTTATTTAGTTGTATGCTTGGCAGATGGCATCCAAGTGTCTATCCAATTAGATGGTTTTAATGGTGTCATTTATGTGAAAGGACAGAGCCAAGATCCACAATGTCGTCGAATAGTCAGTAGTAGTGAGAGAGAAATCATTGATTTCAAAGTGTTGTTTAACACGTGTGGTCTTATTCACTTAAATGTAAGTTTTTAATTATTAATATTTTAAATATTTTATTTAATAATAATACTAAATTATAATTATTCTGTTTCTAGGGAGAAGCATCATTTATTTTGGTAATTCAAAAACATCCTAAATTAGTAACATATCGTGCAAGAGCTTATCATATAAAATGTGTATACAGTACTGGAGAAAAGACAATTACACTTGGATTTAATGTCAGGTAAATAATAGTGAAATTAGGTTTAGATTTTGTAAGATTTGAAAGTAAGATAACATAACATTAAAACAATTAATCTACAGTATGATCACAACATCTGGAACAATTGCAAATACTGGTCCACCACCAACTTGTCTGATGACTATTATATCAGATAGGGAGGAAGAAGTCAGTAGTGCAGAGATTGGAGAAAATCTCTTACTTAAAGTGGAAGTGAAACCTGACTGTAAGTAATTTTAGAAGAAAATTATTTATTTCAATGTTAATTATAAACATATTTATAGTAAGATTAAATTAATATTTTAATCTAGATATCTATGGAGGTTTTGCTCGAAGTTGTGTGGCTAAAACAATGGAAGACAATGAAGAAATACAATATGAAGTTACAGATAATGAAGGATGTGCCACCGAACCCAAAATTTTTGGAAATTGGATACTCAATCATACTGATAAAACGCTTCGTGCAAGGTTTAATGCATTTAAATTTCCTACTAGTAACAATTTACGTTTCCAATGCAATATCAGAGTTTGTTTTGGCTCTTGCCCACCGGTAATTTCTAATTAAAAACTTTTTTGTAAATGTTTGTGATTAAAATTTCTTTTATTAAATCAATACTATATTTATTATAGATTAACTGTAATGGTATTGATGCTCATGGAAGACGTAAGCGTCAAGCAGACAATAGAGATTTGGTGGTTGGAGGAGACAGTTTCCAAGAGGGTGCATTGAGAGAAGAAATTACAGTACAATCTAATGCAATACTCACAATAGAAAGGAGAGAGACTCAAGTTGCACCTACTACAGAAGGTAAGATATATTAAAAATTATATATAAAAAAGAAAGAATAATTTATGCATATGCTAATTGAAAGTTTTTATTAAAGGGCCAACAATTGAAGAGATTGATAATGTTTGCCTACCAAAACTTGGACTCATTATCTCTTTGGTGATAACGACCCTTCTAGCATTAGTAGCTGTAGCTGTAGCCATATCCTGTTGGTTAATGGCCTACAGGCGCAAGTCAAAAACTTCAGGACCACTGCCTCATCCACCGGATTTTCCCAACCCCCTGTACACTACGCCAGAACCGGTTGCGGAACCTTCGCCAGACTATTACCCTTCCTCTCATCGCAGTCTGTGATATAACAGCTACTCACAGCCATGAACTTTTAACGATTTCTATTAATGCAACAACTCTCTCGTCAGAGGAAAAGCACTGTCTAAAACTCTCGCGTACAATCCCTCGTGTTCTATGTGCCATACTGAAGAACCAAGTGTCATCAAGCGGAATACTACGCGAGAGTGCACTGCCACAATTACTTCTTCTGGCAATTGAGTTATTGTCAAAACAGACAGGTTCAACATTTATTGTTGTATCTGTTAGGGGAATGGGTGATTGGGCTTAATTTTATAAAACTTAACAAATTTCAAATGTGGTTTGTTGAAAACTTGGGGAATTTTTCATTTATTATTATTATTATATTATTATTATTATTATATTATTTTTAATATAAATAAGAAAGTTGTTCACAAACTACATTTGATATCTATTTTGCTTGTTATTTATAAATAACATTTTATGACAGCTACTTTCTGTTGTAAGTCAAGTTTATGTTTGTGTTTTGAATGTTGATAGTGTGTCTATATATATTGTTTATTGGTTTTGGTTGAAAGTTACTCAATTCCTCCATTTTGGTTTATTGGTTGGGATTCTGTAACGGATTCGTCCGGTCACTGGTTGATTCGGAGCGAATTCTTGAACACAGCAGAATTGTTACGTTTGTCATAATGTGCTTTTTTGTGTTCATAATAAAGATCTGTTGTACATTAAAGCTCACTCATTTTTTTTTTAATTGTGTAGATAATTACAAAAATTACAAGTTTTAAGTAATGATTACTTTTTCTTTATTTTTTATTTTGTAAAAAAAATAAAAAAATGAAACTATATTCTGAGTTAATTCATTCTAACTTGGTGATGTTACATATTTTTTCAATAAACTAAAGCAAAGTTAATTACTTGGTTTTTCACAATAATTTCTAATAAATAAGAGCAATTTTTATATAATAAAAAAAAAAAGGAAAACTAGAATCACAGACAGTGTCACAATTCACTAAAGTTACAATTTACAACTTAAACTTTAAAAGTTATTCACCAGCATCTTCACAGAATGACCTAAGTTCAGGAATAAACTACAACATCTACCTCGCTGTTTTTTTAAAAAGTAGATGACTGACTGCTTCTAAGAAAAGAAAAACCTTCTTCATAGGATAAAATATTCGATACGTGCTCTAATGTAATCCACTTAAAAAAAAAAGTCTCTAAAAGCATATTTTAAATTCATTAAATCAGAATTTCACTATTAAATTTAGATAAGTAAATTTTTCTCGAATAATATTTAATATTTCTATAAAAGAAATATTTGAGAGTATCTATGAAATAAATGCTGGGTGTCAAATATGATTTTTGTTGAAGTTTAAATATTTTATAAAGTAAACTTCTCAAGTGAAAAGTAGTTTATTATTATTTTTTTCTTTTACTGTTTTTTTTTAGCTATATTATTTTCTAACCCAGTTTGTTTCTAAAAACAAACAACAAAAGTTCGATTAATTTAACAAATCGAGTAGAAATATCTGAAGTGGTACAATGTTTTTATTCACAGCAACTGAATAGATTTATTTTAAAATTATGATTACGTAGTAGAATTTGGACGTGCTTACTGTAAATACATTTCTAGTTTCTATTACGTAAATTAGTTCTCATTTTCTAGAATATTCCTCGCTTATATTACCCATTATATTCGTTCTTTCTTATCATAAACTGAAAACGTTAGAAAAGTGATTTCGAATGGCATTTTGTCGTGAAAAATTGATATGAATAGTTTATTTTTTGTTCCAAATTACCAAACTAAACAGATTAATATTTCTCAAAAGACCGATTCTCTATTTAAGTATCCAACATGCCGAAGCTAAGCGAAAAGAGAATTTAAAATGATTTTAAAAAGTAATAAAAGTAGATAATAATAATAATAATATAAACAGAGTCGTAATATTATAAAAACCGTAGATTAGGTGTTGGTTAGATTATTTCGTAAAGCAATAATTACTTTTAAAACGTTTAAATGTTTTTATAAGGCCTCAGACGAGCGTACATCCTAGAGAGAAGCGGGGAGGATGGAGAGCAAAGATGGAGAAGCGAGATGAGGACAGAACAATTTTGCGCATGTCAAACACCCTCCGAGTTGACGCAGTGTTTTAGTGTCCAAAGCACTCTACCGCCATGTCTTTCTAAACTCGATCACGACTTAAAAAATGTGGCGTTCGAGTATCGCTCTGTGCATAATATTATGTTATTATTTCCATTTAACGACGTCACTACCTGCTATCATTAAATTAGGTAGGATTTTTTTTCTCGTAAGACGAATTGTAATGTGATGTTTGTTTTATCCCGATCGCGTGGTATGTCTTGTATCCTAGAGTAGATTTATCTAAAAATAATCTTTTGATATCAATCCTAACTATCCCTTTCAACTTGTATAGCCTATATATATTAACTTGCGACTCGTTAAACGTCCCTTCAAAGTACGTAGACCTTAACATGTTTTTTGATAAAGTCAATAAATTATCAATTGCATTTCTAAACATTAAATTGCAATTAAAGTAAATGGTTAAATATTTATAAGATAGACCTCAATATAAATGGATTCCCGATAGTTGAATTATTAAAATTAATCATCTTTCTTGCAAATCTAGTTTGGATGTTACATGAAACTTTAATAAATGATATTTGTCATTAAAACTCTATCTGTATTAATGTATTAGTTTTGTTTAAATATTTAACTTTGTGTAGCCGTAAATTAAATTGGTATTTTGTTATTTAAATAAAATATAAAGCACAGAGAGAATATAATACCGTTTTTTTTTTTTAAGCAAAGTTATTTTCGATACTAGATTCATTCAAGGAGAAAAAATAGTATAGAGTTCTTTTTATGCTTAACAGAATACATTACACTTGACATAGTTGAATTGAGTTGATTAACATTTCTCTTTACAAAAACAAAGAAAAAAAATATAAGAAAAATTTATAAAACTTTACAAACTATAACGATCCGATTCATCAAGGAAACAATCAATAATTAACAAAGTAACTTGTAACATCAAACCATTCTCTATATCGGAATTAGCAGTTCAATATCTACAGAGAAATTTAATGCCTTAACACGTGATACAGCGTTGTTTATCGATAGGAAAATATGCGGGTTTTGAGAATTAAATAGGAGATTTGTTTAGTAAAATAGGCATTAATTGTTTCAGGTGGTCTTTTTGATACCAAAGATGAAGAACAAGAGTGGGCATTCAAGACTGCTATCGACGATATCAATAATGATAAAAGTATTCTACTTCCAAGAACCCAGCTGAAGGCTGTAGTAGAACGAATAGGACCGGATGACAGCTTTAGAGCCACAAAAAAAGGTAATGTATATACGAAAAAGTATGATTTTTCTAGGTTACGATTTTTAATTAGTAGAAAAGGATATAAAATTAATAATAATTATAATAACGATGACAGGATGGAGAACGTAAGCTCTGTATAATCGATCAATAACAAGATTAAATATACGTTATTTAGACAAATAGTTTAATTAATTGATTGGATAATGTGAGTAAAAGCAAATATTATTATAGCAGTAACTAGCCTACTATAAATAAAATCTATTAATTCTTATGTAATTTCTACGTCCAAGCAGAGTTGTAAAAGAAAAACGTCATAGATAAATGAAAAGAAAACATTGTTTTACTTATTCAAATGTATTATACATTGTTCCTTTTTTATTATTTATATAACAAGAAGATTCTTGTGAAAATATCAAGTTATACGCTAACTTATTTTAATACTCGTAGAGAGTATGGCTTGTATTTTTCGCAAAAATATATATAAATATATATTCTTAAGTAATGCTGGATTTTGACTGACGTATTAAGATCGATTAACCGATGATCCTAGTTCAGTAGCAATTAGTGGAAGAATAAATCGATTCTCCACCCTACGATACCTCCATTTTAATATTTAGAACAGTTTCTCTTTTTGTTTCGAACGTGTTTATTATTTTGTCTTAACGTAAACAGGGTCAACTACTTTCGTAAAATCGATAGTTTTCATCTATACCGTCCAGTTTACGCCATCTCTCTTCAGCGGATAGATACCCATCTTAATATATTGCATCCTATATCCTGCATGCGATATTCTGAATATTAAAAAAAAAAAAAAAAAAAACAAAAGGAGGTATTTTTCGTTCGGGGCTACTAAAATTACACGAGATAACTCCATTTTCTACTTTCTCCAACAGTTTTGCAGACATTGATTAATCATATATATATATATATAAAGGCATTTCTTCCGATCTCTTCGCGTGCTCACCCCTTCTGTTTGTTTGTTAAGGATGACCCGTCTCTTCTGCTTTAGTTTAAAAATCTTATTTTTAAATTTTGGAAATATATTATGGACAAATAGCTAGTATTACAATCGAATTTTTCTCCGAATTGCCGTGCAGAGACGTCAAGTATCTGAGATATACCAATTTATGAATCGATAAAACTCCTTTCGCTCCTGTTCCAAATCAAAATATTTCACAAAGAGAAAGGACGGATACGTATAAAGAAATTATGATTTAAGCTTGTTCTCGTATCTTCTGTGGGACGTAAACAACATTAAATCGTGATTAAATGTAGCATAATTTACGATTACTTCCAGTATAAGCTGATAGCCTCTTATTTCTTTTAGTATGTAGCTTGTTGCAGCAAGGCATCGCGGGTATATTTGGTCCTCAATCTGATGTCACCAGCATGCACGTTCAAGCAATATGTGATGCCTTGGATGTGCCTCACGTGGAAACACGCTGGGATTTCCAATCGCAAAGAGACGATTTATCTATTAATTTATTTCCGCGGCCTTCCGTCCTGAGTCGTGCCTATGTGGATTTAGTGGACGGATGGAAATGGACAGAATTCTCTCTAGTCTATGAAGAACCGGAAGGTAAAGCGGGAAAATGGTTCTTTTTTTTACGATCCACGAGTCATTTAGCCTTTCAACAGCCCTCTTCCTATAATCTACAGGCATCATACGCCTTCAAGATTTCCTGAAGGAAGCACAGAGGAAACGCTGGAAAGTCAATCTCTATCAGTTTCAACCATCCGAACCTTACCGAGATTTATTTTGGTCGATTAAGAAAGAGAAGAATATCATCCTGGATGTTAAACGGGAAAATATTGAAATCGTCCTGAAACACGTAAGTAAAAATTAATTTTATTTATTTTACTTGCCTATTTTTTTTCTTAAATAAAAACCTGTAACGTAACGAAAGTAATCAGATTCGTTCGAACGATTTCAAAGTCAAATTTAAAAAAACATAAGGTTCATTGCCTTGTTACAATTTTTCTTAACACAGTTAATTTTTCTAAAGCGTGAACACTAATTTTTAATTTTAATAAATGACTGATTATCGAAGTTTGACGAGATGCAAATAGTTAATATTCTACGGTAAATAATAAAACGTTTTATGTATTTATTTATAAATTTCGCAGGCTCAACAAGTCGGGATGATGACAGAAAATCACGCCTACCTCATCACTTCTCTAGTAAGTTTTTCCTTTGTTATATTCAAAAAATAAAAGAAATAAAAAAATAAAAATAAAGGGCAGCGAAATTAGCTTGGATAATTGATAGTTTAATTACCATCTGCGGTATATCTCTCTTGTTTTCTCTACTTCCCATATAACTTGTATTATCTGTGGGGCCTAAATAATAGCGTTTATTGATCAAGAAACAGTATTAAACTTGTAAATGGGAGACGTTTATCGTCGAGACAGGTAATGATACCCACTATCTGTAATTTAGTAATAAATCTCATAGGGGAAAGTATTAATGATGTGAGACCGAACGCTCTTCATTAATTAACGGAGAAGTTTATTTAATGCGAAATTTTACTTGTTGATAAAGTTTTTCACAAATTCCAATTAACGAAACTGATGGAAGTTTATTTTGAAAGGATTTTCACACCATCGATTTGGAAGATTTTCGTTACGGATACACTAACATTACAGGATTCCGTCTAGTGAAAACCGAAAGCCAAGAATATGAAAATTTATATAAAGGATTGAAGAGGAACAGAACGAATCAATCCGAAAATATCAGAGTAAGTAATTTTCTTTTATTTTTTATTTTTTACACGATGCTAACTTTAAATGGAAATTGACTTTATTTTACATTCTAGACAGAGACTGCTCTTATGTACGACGCGGTGAAGTTATTTGCTATGGCACTGCAAGATTTAGATGCGAGTAGAACGATAGATTTCCCCTCAATTTCGTGTGAAAATGGTGTTAGAGGATCGGACGGAACGAGTATTATTAACTATATGAAGCCCGTAAGTGTGATTATTTAAAGTAAATCTTAAGATAATAAATTACGCTTTCGATTTCGCTCTAACTTTAAACTAGTAAATTTAATATTTTCTGACGCGAAAATGCAGGGAATTTATTCGGCTTTGTAGTTAGTATAGAAAGCGGAAGTTAATTACTTAAGGCGGAATTTATTTTATGCGTGGAATTCAAATTTTAAAGAAACAATTCTTAAGATAGTAACGTCACGGCAGTTATCGTGACGTGAATTTTTATAACGCCCGTCCTTTTTAAATATCTAAAACAAACGGGCATAAATAATAACTTCATTCACATTTAATTAAGCTTAAAATAATGCATGCGTTATTTTTCATATTAAGATATTAGTAGAAACCTTTGGTGTAGCCTACCGATACTGAATCTTAATTTTTAGAATAGATCTATTTTTATAAAATTAATATTACGCCTGCTTGTTTTAAAAGAAAATTATATAAATATAACGCGCGTAAATTAATAATTTGTGATATTTTCGCGATGTGGATTGAGATTGAGAATTGCTTAAAGATAGTGCAGTGATATTTCTAGGCTTGGGTGCTCTATTGATTTTTCTTTTGCGTTGTTAGTTTAGCGATATCCAAACATTATTTTTGATGATTAATCATTGTGCTTAGACTGGGTTACAAAACTTATACGTTTGCCTTCTCTAAATGACATTTTCCATCCGCTTCTTATAAATATAAATAAATAAATAAATAAATAAATAGAGAAGAAAAATGTTATTTTATGCGTATTGATGCATGTATTATAGTAAATATGTAACAAGTTCGCTTTAAATGATTTATATTTGGTGAAGAATTTAATAAAATATAGCCTACATGTCTCTGAGTTCAATTCTTTTCTTTTTCGTTTTCAGATCAGCTTACAAGGCTCTACAGGAAAAGTTTCTTTCGATTCTCAAGGATTTCGGTCGTCCGAATTTGTTTTAGATATTCTGCATTTGACAAAAGAAGGTGTTGTAAAGGTGATGAGAAATTTGATTATAATAATTATATTTAAGAATAAAATATGGATTAAATCGTTTAATTTTTTAAACTAGATTGGTCACTGGACTCCAGAAGCTGGGGTACATATTGTTCGTCACGACGTATCGCACGTTTTCGATTACGATCGAATTAGAAATAAAACACTGAGAGTAACTACAGTTCAAGTAAGTCGACAAGATACGTTTATTTAAATAAATATTGCAGTAAAAAATGGTATGATTATGTTAAAATTGTTTTTGAAATGCAGAACGACCCATACGTAATGTTAAAGGAATCCATAGATACATTGAAGGGTAACGATCGATACGAAGGTTTTTGTATAGATCTGATCAACAAGTTAGCCGAAGATTTGAATTTTAACTACGAAATACACGAAGCTGGAGATGGACAGTATGGCAAAAAAGAAAACGACGAATGGAATGGAATGATTAGAGAATTAATGGACGGGGTGAGTTTTTTCTGAATAAATAATTTCGTTAAGAATTTTAAAAGTTTGCTTATATTCCTTTTTTCCTCCTTAGAAAGCGGATGTAGCATTAGTAGATCTGACAATCACTTCTTCCAGAGAAGAAGTGGTAGATTTTACTATGCCTTTTATGACAACGGGAATTAGTATTTTATATAAAAAATCGACTACGAAAGTCACTACTCTTTTCTCGTTTCTCTCACCATTTTCTATGGAAGTTTGGGTTTACGTTATGGGAGCGTATTTGGGCGTATCTGTGACTCTATTTTTGGTCGGTCGCTTGAGCCCTTACGAGTGGGATAATCCTCATCCGTGTCGCCAGGACGATCAAGTTTTGGAGAATAGTTTTAGTTTACTCAACAGCATGTGGTTCACTATAGGATCACTTATGCAGCAAGGATCTGATGTAGCGCCTAAGTGAGTACAGTAAATTTGCGTGCGTATTTTAACAATGATTCGTTCGATTAATTTTAATTTCATTCTAGAGCCATGTCTACTCGAACGATTGCTGGAATCTGGTATTTCTTTACGCTGATTATGATATCATCTTACACTGCTAATTTAGCCGCTTTCTTGACCGTTGAAAATTCAGTCGATCCTTTCACTAAAGCCGAAGATTTAGTAGACCAAACGGAAATTAAATATGGTTGTGTTAGGAGCGGATCTACAAAAACGTTTTTCGAGGTAAATTATAGCTTAAGCGGTTAAGTTAAAATTACAGCCATTCTTTTCATTAACGTATTTTACTAGGAAACGCAAGTACCAGCTTATAAAAAACTAGGAGACGTTATGAAAAATAATCCAGATTATTTAGTGGACAATAATAATCATGGGGTAGAACGCGTCCTTCAAGGAAATTATGCTTACTTTATGGAATCTGCTAGTATCGAGTACAAGAAAGAAAGAGAATGCAACTTAACTAACATAGGAGGCCTCTTGGACAATAAAGGATACGGAATTGCCACACAAAATGGTATTTATATTAGCTAAGTGAGAAAAACACCGAGGATTATTGATTAATTCCCGTTTACTCTAGGTTCTCATTATCGGACTATATTGTCTAATGGAATTCTCAAGTTGCAAGAAGCGGGTGTCCTGTTACAATTGAGAGATCGCTGGTGGAAACAAAAAAGAGGCGGAGGAAGATGCAGCGATGAAAGTAAAAAGTCTTCCAGTAATGTTAATGAATTAGGTTTAGGTAACGTCGGTGGCGTATTTGTGGTCCTGCTAGTTGGTCTCGGAATGGCTACGGTCGTTGCTATTTTGGAATTTTTATGGAAAGCCCGAAAACAATCAGCAACCGAAAGGGTAAATATAGCACAAATCACTTAATAAATAACAAAGGAACGATGTAAAGATTTTTATTTTGTTTCTTCTCTTTCAGGAATCTATATGCAAAGAAATGTTCCGAGAACTAAAGTTTGCTCTCTCGTGTCAAAGTTCAACAAAACCCGTTCATAAAAAATCAGTGTCTGAAAATAACGATTTTCGAATATCTGGTTTTACACCCGAATATTAAAAAAAAACACTCATTTTCTAATTTAATCATCAATAGATAAGATAGTTTTGAATTATAGTAATGTTCTAATGATTTCATCATCGCGCAAGATTTGTGTAACAAGATTTGTGAAAAGTTTTATTATTATATTTAACTGTTTTGTCGATATCGTTATTAAGTTTGAGAATAACTATTGTTCCCGCTGGTTCATATATTATATCATTATTTGGACCGCACGTTCTCTTTTCATAAAACAAAATGAGCAACACTTTTACATACTGGCTTAAAAGCCTCTCGGCCCCGCTCATCCTGAGTAGACAAATCAAATTATTAGAGCTCAACAATAAGGAGAGGAAGAAATCCATAAAGAAAACCACGAACAAAATAACAATTTATTCATCCGTCCAACACAACTTTCGGCGTTGTGTGCCATTTTGTGATTTTATATAGTTCCAGTTTTGTAGATTTAATTAAATCTTTCATATATAAGCTGTCCTGCTGGTTATTAAATACCAAAATTGTGACTGAATTGTATCGGTAGTTTATCAAATTGTGTGTAACTAGACATCTATGCAAATTATAGGATTATGTTTACTTTGTATATAGTAATTGATTACCTTTGCACAAACGTGGCCTAACTTGCATAGATTTCTGTTTTCTTTTTTTTTAAATCATAGTTCGTTAGATAATTATCTAAATTGTGGTATTAGTGAAAACAATTTTTTGCAAATTATGTGGTTGTGTTAAAAAATAAAAATTATACATATTCGAAATTTTATTACAATGAGTGATATTTCTTTAAGATAACTCAGCATCCGTTTAAAATAGTCAGCTTCTTCGTATAACATATAATTGAATTTGATTACGGTAAAATAAATTAACAAAACAGGGACTGGATTCGCGCAACGGCATTTGTTATAACGTTTAAACTTAGGCTATTCATAAAACATATTGTTAATTGAGATGTCATTAATTTGCGTCGTACGTTTTTACAGCAACTGCAGAAGTGTCGTTATTCAACATTTCAAGATGGCAGAAATAAACTTAGCTCGTACTCAATGTCCACAATAGACGTTTACGGTGAATCTTGTCTATCCTTGGCGTATTTAGGGGGTATTGTGGGTGTTGGATACCTTCCCAGAGGCTTTAGGAATTAAATTTAAACTAAAACAAAATTTGTCTAAAAAAAAAAAATCTAAAATTACTTTGTTCTCGTTTGTTCTTGAAGTTTCCTTCTAGATGTTTCGGGAACATTCTAGAACATTTGTCGTCAGCGAGGGGATGTTTAATTTTTCTTCATTCTGAATGTACAGTACTTTTTACACCATCTTCCCTTATCACCTCCGGAGCAAAATCTGTTACACTGCTCCATTTATCCATTAATTAATGATGTTAAATAAGTTTATTTAAAACTATATTATTATTATTATTATGATCAAAAAGAGTAATTTTTAATTTAATCAATGAATAACGATTGCGAGTGTAAAGATGTAGCCAACTAAGAAAATATACCGGTATGCCAATTTTAAGGGAGTGTTCGTGTTCTGTCTTCTTTTTTTAGCGGCAGTTTTTAATCTGTTGTAGAAAAATGTTCATATTAATTAATCATCATCTAAGTTAGAATAATTAGCTATATATTTATATATGATGCTTTATGTAATACTGTATCGGTTCGAAGTTATATATATTACTTTACTTATCGGCAATGAATGTCATTTGCACTGTTCTGTTTCTGATATATTTATAACAACATAATCAAGTTGTAAGATACATTGTGTTAGGCTATATTTTATGAATCTGACATTTCATTATAATAGACTTGTAATTGTACATGACTTCGTTTCTACTATTTCTTAATTGAAAACAGATTTTACTTTAAGTTTACTATAAAATATTCTGAAAACATTTGTAGTCATAAATTGTAGAATATATTCTCCACTTAAAGCTATTACGATTCTTTATATTATGAACTGATGTAAAAAAAACAAAATTTCTTAAGTTTAATATTTCATATAACCATCCTTCTTCGATCGATGATCCAAATCCAGCTGTAAAACTTCGAATTTCTTGTTGTCCGTAATCAACAAAAGTGAAGATATTTCCATATTCTTGATACAAGACACCATCTATCGTACTTCGTCGTTAGACGTATAATATTCTCTGATCGCATCTACGACAAATATTTATTAGCTTACGACTTACGACGTCCTTATCAACGACACTTTCGTGAATCCATATGTTACTTTTCATTACATCATTCTTTTTTTTTTATATCTGCAGTTTAATGTAAAATTATTTTGCTTCCAAACATTTTGTATAATGTTTATATACTACTATTATATGTTTCAAAATAGCGATATCCGTTATTGATAGACTTACAGCTGTTTTGGAAAGTTTTACTACATGCTTAAATTTGTAACAAACCTGTAACAGTGTAATCCGGTATTAACGAGAACGGAGGTAGGCAGATGGAAATTCTAAATAATACGTACTACTATGTGTAATTTAAAGCTAATTTGAAGACAGATTATTGGTTAGATTCAGTAACGAAGAAGTAAAAACCTATAAGACTCATTTATTTCAACCCTAGATCAACTTTAGATTTTATTTTAAAGTGAAACAAAATTAAAAAAAAAAAAAGTTTACTTGGAAACGAAAGTTCGCCTACATGGTTTTTTTTTTTCTGGAAGATTTGCCAACTTTGTTCTTAAAAAAAAACTACTTGTTTATCCGGCATAAAAAGAGTAAAATATCCGTAACCGGATAGTTGAAGATCAGATTATAACGTAAAGTCCTGATTAATTCAATTTAATTCTAATTTGTATGTTTAATTAATAAAATTATTTATTTGTATTATAAACGTAATTTCAAGAATTAAGTTCCCAAAGTCGACTATATAATATTGCCATTTTGAAACATACCCCTTAATTATGTATAGAATATTTTACATACAGTAGCCCCTCGCATGGCATTTTCCAGGGAAAAAAGCTTGGAGACAAATAATTGGGTTGTAATTTGAAAAAAATTGTAGACCTATAAATTCCCCACTGTTGTCCGTGTCTGTCTGTCTGTCTGTCCTGCCTTAATCTCGAAAACGGAGTTAAATTAGGGGCAGAAGGCCCCTATCTTTCCATATCTGGTCTTTGGTTTGCGATATAATGAGGGACCTTTCGTTATATCGCAAGCCAAACGAGCGATGTATCAAAATGGCTCGTTATAACCGATTTTATTTGTCTTAATGATTGAAATGAGAGAAATTCAATGCCTTAGCCAGTAATTTTTTAAAAATCACCGGTTAAAGCGCTCTTATATATGGAAAACAAAGAGCATTATATCCGAACGTGCGGTATAACGAGGGGCTGCTGTATTTGATAACAAAATAAATTCAATACTCACATAAAGCATTCTTTTCATCAGTTTATCTTGTGCAGTTGCCAAATTATATCTTGAACGAAACGAAATTGAGATAGAAAGCGGAAAAAAGGAAAAAAAAAAAAAACCAAAATGGAAGACGGTAGCAGACGACTTGTAGTAGAAACTCTCGAAAGCATAGCCTTATCGTCTGTTATTTTTCTAATGTGTAATCAATTTTCCGGATTCGCCATGGCAACTTTTAATAATTAATACGTAAATAAATAATATTTACTAAATAAATATAATTTCGCTCTTTAATCGTAAACGTTTCCATGGCAACCGACGAGATTAATCCGAAAATACGTCAAACGATACGTAAAAACTGAACGCGCCATTGTCGTCTGTCGTCTTGTGATTGGTCGATGATTGGTAACCGTGGCAACGCATTAAACGGGAGAAAACGTTTCGTTTACTTTTGCAAGAATAAACATGTTTATTCTTGCAACAATTTACCTTCGTCCAATATTTAAATGTAATTAACGAGAATGAAAAACGGTATCTAGTTTCATTTTAATTTGAAATTAAAAGTTAATTTTTATTTGTAAAAAAAAATATTTGAATCATGCATAATTTTTTATGTAAAACAATGGTTGATAATAATACATTCAAATGAAGAAAAATGGTTCAAAAAACTCTTTTTAAATGTAAAATATACACATAATGACACATACATTTAATTAATACGACATTTTAAAATATATAACTTTAAAACTATAAATAAAAAGGAAACACATTTATAGATTTTTCTTTTGTTTTTGCATGTTTTCATACGTCACAGGAGATTGCAGGCACGTGCATAGTGTACTGGTTGTGTGACGTATCATTTCCGGCCTGCAATACTGTCAAACGGATATTAATTGCACAAATTTCACATACATGATCACATTCCCAGCTTCGTAGTTACTGTAACTCACAAATAAGCGTGTTGTGAGTTACAATGAATTTTGTGCAATTAATTTCCGTTTTGGCAATATTGCAGACCCGAAATGATGCATTATATAATCAGCGCAGTATACACTTCTCCCTGATGCTTTGCTTACAATCCTCTGATTTTCTCTGTACAATCTCCTATGGCAAATGACTTATGAAAAACACTGTATAGATATTAAATGTTTATATTTTTTGTTAAAAACATCTTTGAATGAATTTGTTTATTTACTAAAATAGAATTCATTTCATAAATACTATGAAATATAACATTCCTTATGGTCATCACAGTTCTATATCAATAATATCACTGAATGTCAATCAAATAATGAAAGAACATGTCAACAGTTAGCTGGTACAGTAATAATATACAAGTTTGAAATTAGAAATAACAAAAAGTAAATATTTCAGATATTGATAACATTGATAAATGCTAATGCTTCAGATTTTTCCTCTGTGAATATAGTTTGAGAGTGATTTTCTCCCTAGGAAACTCAAAACATTCCTCAATAATTCTTTTATTGCTTTATGGTTTCCTATGAAAATTTATATGCATTTAACTTGAATTTTACAATTATGGTCTTCATAAAGCAATACAAAAAGGCCTTGAGGAATGTTGGGTTTCCTAGTGAGAAAAATCACTATGTAAAGTACAATTTATTTCATAATTAATATGAAATATAACATTCCTTACCACCACCATCACAGATTGTATATCAAGTAACATGTCAATCGAATGATGAATGAGCACATCAATAGTAAATATTAATGATAAACAACAAATATAACAAATGAAAAATGATATTTTATCACTATAATCATTAATCAGATACTGTCTTATTACAATATAAAATCTGAAATAATCGTTTGAAATTAAACATGTTTAAACTTTACATATTATAGAAAACACTAAAAAAAAAAAAAACAGATGATCGAGATAATTATCTCTCTTAATATATTTTAAACATAATTTTACACTAATTCTTGTATTAAAACTAACATATGCATTTGATATTTATTATTATAAACCATATTTAATACTTTTAAATATATATTTCAATTAAAAATAAATCCATATTATACATTTTTGAAGTAAGAATTGTAAATATTTATAATCATTAAAAATTATAAGGAAATAATTAAATTTAACAAACAAAAATAATATCAGAATCGTTTATCGAATACAATTCGGTGGGTCTAAACGTCTCAATGGATAAGCCAGACTAATACTGTTTCTTGGAATGAATGACTGGTGTATCTTAAATCAAGTTCGGGAAAGAAATCCTGGTACAATTTTGAAGCATGTGTACCAAAAATATCCAATACGTTCCTGTTCATTTGAGCCAACCTTAAAAAACATGTTTTATTAAATTTTAATATATAATTTTTTAATTTAAAATTTATTAATAATTTAATTACAAATTATTATTCAACTTTAAAAACAAAATTAACTTAAAAAGCAAGCATTGATTTTTATATTTTTTGAATAATCATATTATGAAAATTACTCGATACAATATATTTTTTAATCTATACTGGGAATACCCGGTAGTCAAAAGACATTTTTGGTGGTCGAAAAGTAGTCAATTGAAAATAGTTCATTAAAAATTATTAGTTCAGTGGCATAGCAAACATAACTGGTGCTTGGGGCACGACACTTTATTGTCGATTCCCTCCCCCCTCTAGAAACACATATAGTTTGTCTTGGAGACCATTTGGGCACCCTTCTGCGAGTGGTGCCGGTGCATGATACACCCCCTTGCACCCCCTCGCTACATCACTGTATTAGTCCAATGGGTTATATATATGTGACAGTTCAGTACTATGTAAATTTCTACACTGTAAAAGATCTTTTCTTTGTAAACGAAGTATGAATTTATACTGGCTCACCAGATTTATTTATATCCATTTATTATTATTAACTGTATTAGAAAAAAAGGAGGATTGATAGTAAAACAAAATATGGAGGCCCCTTAACTATACACAGACACTTATTTATGACAAGTAAAACTTACGTGTTATAAATAAAACCACTTTTAAATATTAATAATATTCTAAGAAAATTTTTATTTTTTTGTGTCAGTTGTAAAATAATGAATATGGAAATTGTATTAAGAATATAAATTTTTAATACATTATCTGTTTTTCTTGACAAAATGAAATGAAATTATAATATAATGCTAAGTTTGTCAATAATAAAGACGTGTAAAGCATTTTTTCAAACATTTATAGTAATATAATTTTTCATAAAAACAATACTTATTAAACAATACTTATTTTCACTACCTAATTAACTGTTACCTAATAAAATTTGATATTTATTATTTACTGTCATTTCCTTCATCAATTATACATAGATTCCTGTCAAAATCTCTTTACATTATTTAAGATTCTATATGTACTGTACATATAGAATGATTAACTTCTTAACTGAATATTAAATAATTTTTTAAATTATTGTGGACACAAAATGATTAGAAAATTACTTTTGTATGTATTTAAATTAAAAAACTTTAGAATTTAATTAAAGTTTAATTTAAGTTTTTGCTATATTTTACTATTTTTATTTATTTTTATTAAATTTTACTTTATTGTTATCCTTTGGAAAACAATAAAGTTAAATTCATGTTTGCAATTTTTATTAGAACAGAGGCAGAACAATTCACTTTAGGTCATAGTTTGAAATTCTAATTTAGTCCCTCTTTCTTTCAACCTGTTGTAAAGAACAGAACTTATATCCCAAAAAAATCTTTAGTCCTTTACTAAAAGTATCACCCAATCCATGATAAAAACAATTGCTTTATCATGGTCGTAGACTTTTTGCTTGACATGATGACAAAAGTTTATGCAGAAAGCCTATGAGCATGGTATTCAAGTTCAGCTGAATACTTTGCACCATTGTCATTCCACCAATTCATTAGAAATTTTTTTTTGTACAAATAAATGTTTGTAAGAATCCGAACTTTAACAAAAATCAATAGTCGATATCGTCACACTTGTTCAACAATTGTTGTCATCGACTACCTGAGAAAATCTCCATTTACACTTTCTCAACGTTGAAAACGACGCATTCCCGTGATCTGCTGACCGCTTAACTGCACGATATTGGACTGGTATCAGAATTGATGGCCAAAGAGTCAGTCATCGCAAATATCTCTAATTTTCAGTTGTTTCAGTGCCTGATCCTACCCGACTGGATATCTTACCTACTCTTCCTTGGACATTGCCTACCTTTGCACCTTTAAGACAGCCTATCGGAGATTCAGAACTTTCCCGACGATCCTAACAAGACTGTCATCCTAGTCACAACAAGACCCTAACCAAGGAGCAACACCTGTGGACATCTACTCCAGGTATTTATTGATTCACGAACCACTGTAAACTCTCTCTCTCAAGCATCGCAAATTTAGGCCTATCTAGACCTATTTTAGCTCAATTTATTATACTCATTATTGATAAATTGTATACAATGTATTTTCTTTTCTTTACAAATAAACGATTATTTCATTAACCTAGTCTCTGTGTGAGTCACTCCCTGCTTGCTAACATGTGGTCTCCATCCCGAACCCGATCGTCCGCGCATGTGGCTGCTCGCATGACCTACATTCAAATACTGAGCCACACACCATCTCGGCTCCATGTAAATTGGGACATGGTGGTGTCAGTCCTGATGAGGCACTAAAGAGGCACCGACCCTCCGGTCACATGTTAAACATGCCAAACAGGTCAGCCATTAGCTCCTCAATACTGCCTAAGTGAAGACCATATCTTTAAGTATGGCCTTGTTGATTTATTGATAAAATTTATGAGCAGATGTTTTCTCTTTTAGTTTGCATTTGTTGTTAACATTTCCTTTTGTTCATGATAGATACAGCAGCAAACTTGTCTTTTATTTTTCACAAGTTGTGTTAAATATGTTCTGTTTATGGATAAAAAGTGCTGAAATAAAATAGTGTTTTGTTTTTCTATTGTTTACAACAGTTTTATGCAGCTTAGTTAATATCTAACACCAAATGCAGCACTTGATGCAATTTTTTTTGCACACTTCTTATTATTATTAAATATTAAACATATTCTATACATTTACACAAGTCATATACACACATACAGATTTTTATATATCTATATAATTAAAATAGTTAATTTTAAAATTAGAATCTATACACAGTTCACTTACTTATTATTCGTTACACGCTGGAGAAAATTTAAATAAGCGGGTTTTAAATGATGGGGTTCGAGAATAGCCTAAAAATGAAAAATTCTAAAGTAATAAATAAATTCTTTAATTTAAATAAAATTATATTAAACAACACTTACTGCATAAAGTAGAAGTGCAGTTGATACTGCATAAAGTACTAATATTCCTCCTGGTATATAAGGTAACACTCCTTTTGACATTCCATTTAGATATCCTCTCTTAAAAAAAAAAAAAAAAGGCACAAATTCTTGAGCTTTCAAGAATATGTATGTATTTTTTGAATGTTTTTTATTATTTATTATATTTATATATTTTTATAATATTGTTTCTATGTTGAAAACATATAAAGTGAGAAATTATTTATTGTGATATTGTCACAATACCAGGCTGCAATTTTTCATCATAATGCTCTCAATTTTAGTGTTTTGCCTCTGTACATTATACTTTTCCTGTTAACAATGGAGTCTTGCCCAGTATCTATTTAACTCTCTTCTGGAGAAAATTTTTAAATTAAAACTTCTGAAACAAACAGAAAGTTCATATATTGTTAATTGAGGCCTCCTGTAACTAAGCTGTCTATATCTGGTCTCGACTTTCGTCTAACTTCATTCTAGAGACTAAGGAAGGACAGATAGACTGACACCAGTGGGAATTTATAGATATACAATTTTTGAAAATTGCAGCCTAATTAATAATCAAATTATAAAAAAACCGATATCCTTATACTTATTTAAATTAATTAAATTATTCAGTTTATTAATTTTGAGTTTTTCTATTGGTTTTGTTTGAGATAGTGTTCATCTCTCAAATACATTAATAATGAAATTACTGTTTTCACTGTATCAGTTTATATTGATAAGTTTATTAATAATTAGTGAGGTATTGTTTCCAAATGATAATTTTAATGGATTAAATGATATAAATTATTAAATTGAATTAATTAATTAAATAATTATTTATTAAAACAATATAAAATATTTATATTATAACAACATAAACTAACTAGAAAGTTAATATTTGAGCAGTCAAATAATGTATAGTTTAACAATTATATTATAGCACATTTGATATTATGCAATACTGATAGCAATAAGTCAATTTCATACTCCTAATAGTTTATTCTTACAGAAATGTATAAACTATTATTAAAATTGATATATTCTTATTTATAGATAAATATTTCTGAAATTAATATTAAGATATTATTTTTTAAATGATTTATCTGATCATAATTTTAAAGTTCTATAAATTGTTCTTATGACTGAAGGATTGTAATTAAAATACCATACCACTGTTCATTGCTATCTAAAAGAGATATTCAGCAGTCATGTACAACCAAATCTGAAATAGTGACACTTCAAGATATGGAGAAGATTTACATTTAAAAAAATTTGGTACCAAACTCACCACTACTGCATGTTTGGTACTGCAAGCAATGTAAAATGGTTTCCTTTGCATAAGTACATGTGTTGCAAACAACTGTTGAATGTCGTTATCATCAGTTATTGGTGGCTGTCACCTTGCCAGAATATGCATTTCTTGTGAAGTTGTTTGATGAGAACAATAGTAATGTTGTGGCTGCAATTCAAAAATTTTTCCATTGTAAGCAGAGCAATTTATGCAGGGAACCATTGAATCCACAAACTCTCAGAAGAATGATCACCTGACTTAAGGAAACTGAAGTCTGAGAGTTCACTTGGACAAGAATGTGAACTTATCATGTTACAAGTTGTTTAAGATGTTACCATAGCTGTTGTTGAACAGTCAATGAATAATTTACATGCTCTAGGAGTCGCATGCAGTGTCTTAGCACTTGGATATATCCTAGGGCACAATGTGGAAGTTATCAAGAAAGTTAATCCAATGTTATCTGTATAAGATCGGCCACAACTAGCAGTTGTTGCTACTAATAGAGAAACCTGGCTGACCTTTGCATTCATCCTCCTTGCCAGAATAAAAGTGAACACATCATGACATGAAAAATCCCTTGGTGTGACAAGGCACACTTTCACCTCAGTGAACAGTAAATGTCCATAACTGTTGCATTAGGTTCATGGAAAATCCCCATGTTTTCCTGTAGACTCCATTGAACTTGCCTAAAGTTAGTCTGTTGCAGACTCACAGCCATATTCATTCTTAGACCATTCTTCTTTGTAGAAGCCTGTGATAGCCCAGAGAAACTGAGAGATGCTCAATACTTTTGTCATATCTCAGTCCCAACTGCAATAGCAACAATGCCTTGAGTAAACAACTTTCATGCAAGATAGAGTGCCTCCATATAACAGACATCTCATACAGCAGTTTCTGCAACAGCATTTCATCAAAAAAAAAAAAGTGATTAGTTGTGCATTTCTTACTGTTTGGCATCTCATTCTCTGGATCTATGTGTGATTTCTGAATGTGGGGACACTTAAAAAGTGTACTTTATCAAGTTGTAAATTTGGCTTGAAAGAAAATATCATTCTGCATGTGAAAAACATGCATGTGAATTAATTCTTTAGATTCTTTACTGTTTTACAAATATTTTAACAGTGTTTTAAACCTATATTTCATTTATTACATTCCATCTTTTAATTTGCATAATCAAAGTATCAGCTTCACACTGTTTACTAGATTGAGTCTAAGTAAGAGATTGTTATTTTACTGATTCCCAAACATTGTTAAACTAGTTGAAAATTTAGATGTCCAAGAATTACAAATCTTTAAAAAATATTGCAAAAAAACCTTTTCTCCATTGTATAAAACTTGATTATTTATCTATTTGTAAAACTTTATTTGTTTGTAAACTCTTTTCGTAATGAATTGACTTTGGTTTATTTGTTCTGTTTCATAAAACACTTTGTCCCTATTATCATTATTAACAGTGGTGATATTCGAAATATTTAACAAGGGGTTCGCTAGCAGAAAATTTTTCCCTGACAATCACTGACAAATGAAATGGAAGTTTTGAATAGAAATAAATACAATACCTTTTCTTGCAACCGTATATCTAACAATCAGTGGCGTACTTGGAATGTAACGAGCCATGGGTGAAGGGCAGGTAACGATAATATTTTAGGGCTGTCGACCTTTTTTTTTTTTTTCAGGCAGGGATAATCTTTACCGCAAAATGGCACTTCTGGAAATACACACGTGTCATTATCTCTCGAGATACATTATACTTTTTCTTTCGCTGTCCATAGCCCGACACGTGTTCGACAGCCAACTTGTATTATCTCACGCGCGTGGAATTCTGGGATCTCTCTTATGACTGGATCAAGAACTCTCTTGAATCGATCACGATTAAACCTCGATTGAAACGATTGAGAGAGATATCGCACCAAGACATACTCCCTTACCTTGCTCACAATCTAGATTGAAATCCTCGGGGGTGTACTATAGATTACTCCCTATGGAATTTCAGGACTTTGATTATATATTTGAACTCAGGGGACCGAGATGAGTTCAACGTACCCTATTTTTGGACTGGAGACGAAAAATAAAAAAGTTATCACACTTTTTAAGTTACCATACTTTTTTAATGCTCTCATGCAGATGGCACCATAGTTGCTAGTATTGCCATCTTGCGGTAAAGTCTGCAAACTGTGACGTCGGACTACGGTCATCTCCCGGAGCGTTAAACACGCAATACGAGAGCGGAGAGAGCGACGCGACTTCCGATCATCGCGCGATTGCCATTTCGGTTAATGTTACTTATGGCAGCGAACATGGCGGACCGACTGACCTCTCGTATGGGCGCCACCACACGCCGCCATGTGCTAAACTATTGATCGATTCACGGTAGTTCTTGAACAAAGTAAAAAACGGGGGAAATGTCAACTAAAGGCAATTTTAACAGCAAGCCACGCGACTCCTGATCGCGATAGCGAGGCCGACTTAGTGACTCCCTATCATCGCGCGATCGCTGGAAAAAAGTATGATAACTTTTTTATTTTTCGTCTCTGGTCCAAAAGTAAAGTATCGTTGAACTCGTCTCTGTCCCCTGAGTTCAGATATATACCCAAACAAACGAAATTCTATAGGGAGTAATCTATAGTATACCCATGTTTGGTACGAACGGGGTATAAGACTCTAGTTTAGTAGTATTACAGAGTATAATACGCATATTTTAATATATTTTTTTTAAAAAAAACAAACCCACTGAGAAATGTTCCGTGTGTTTAACAAGGTTCGGGAAACTGAAAATTTTAACAATGGGTTCGGGCGAACCTGTGCGAACCCGCCGAATATCACCACTGATTATTAATGATCAAAATTTCTCTGTTACAAGATAATTAAATTTCTGCACTTGTGAATTTCTATGAAGGCAAAAACATTTGACAATCAATTATTTACAGTTGATTTATAACTGGTTCAACCGTTAAAATGCAATTTTTTTAACTTTGAATAAAATGATTTCCTTAATGTCTTCTAGTAAGCATTTTGAACACATATCTTGTAGGACTATATGTTAAGTTAAATTTAATAACGATCTCATTATATACTTGGAAACTGCAAACCTTGACCTAATTACCTTAAATAATTACAAGATGAAAGCCATCCTTCAATCAATTAATCTTGTCACTTTTCTTCGGCAAAACATTGTAAATTGAATTTGTCTCTAAATTTATCATCTCTTCATTTTGGACTATGATTTTACACTTACCAATTTGGATGCTTTTAAGAATCAAAGTTTTGATACTAATGATTAAAATATTCCTAACTATAAGAAAATTATTTAACATTTTAGATATTTATTATTGGTATCAAGTAACCAAATTAGAATAATCACTAATATGTTTTTCTCTTGACAATAAAAGTTTAATTATGTATACATTTAATATTTATTCTTTTAAATGTGATATACAAGTAATATTTACATGAGTAAACTGCTAGTGGGTGTCTATCAAATTATCTAATAATATGATTTTCAAAGCTTTTGAATTTTTATATACAGGTGTTGCTGTTTATTTTAATTTTAATTCAGATTATTTAAGTGCAAAGTCCAATACTGAAATAGTTAGAAGTGTTTCCCCATAAATAGCAATTATCATTACAAAGAATTATCACAAATATCCTTCCCAGATAAGATTTTGATTTTGTGAGGAGGCAAACAACAATATCTGAATAACAAATATACAGTATAATAAAGGCATTGTTAATTATTTATTGCCTAATTTTCCATAAAACTAAGTCCAATTTAGAACTGAAAATTGTTATGATAATATATAAAATCCATAATTAAACCTACCTAAATAGCTTTCTAGATAACATGAAAATTACAACAAAATATCTTCCATTTTATTTTACTTTAATATATTAAAATTACTGAACAACTAAAAATACATAAATCTAACATTAAGAGCTAGAAATATCATAAGAAAAATTAAATCAAATTCCAACGTACTTCAATAATTTTCCAAAAAAGATACAACGCTAATGATGGCGAAGGGTAAACAAACATACTACAGCCCGCTAACATTCCAGCTGGAATCGCATGCCAATTTTCATTTCTCCCTCGTCTCCACCTCAGAAAGCACGATACAAACTATAAAATAACATTTGTTTTAAAATAGCAACACACTTATTTTTTGAGTTTAATAAAAAAATTATTAAAATTACTTTATATATTCCCGAGAATCCTCCTAAAAATAATCCAGAATTCAATAAATTAGTATTTGTTAATTCTTTAAATATGATAAAAGGATTTTTTACGAATGCTTTTGGCTTTGATAATATCTTTAATGCCAGTTTAACACCATAACCTATTGCAAAATTAAACAAAAATCCCTGTAATGATTCAAAATTATTTTAATTAAAAAAAAAACAACAGAAATATAATAAATTATTTTCAAAGTATTTTTAATGTACCTTTGACACATATATAGGACATATATCTTTATGAGGGCACGAATGATGTTTAAAATATTCATACCGAAAAATTTTTTTTATTTTTTGAATTTTATTATGATTATCGTCGTCTATTAAAGTTTCGTAAGGCACACCATTGTCAACACTTTTACATTTAGGAGACCGTTTATTTTCTTCTGTACCGATTAAATAACTAAGAAAAATAATAAAACTAAGTTGAAACCAATAAATGAATTTATAAAACTAAATATAATGAAAAGATAAAGAGAACTATACCGGAGACAAGCACTAACAATATCATTGGAATAACCATATTTGCTGTAATAAAAAAAATATACTCGTTATTTGTAATTCTGATATAAAGTAAATTTGTCGATAATTTTATTTGATATTTACCGGCTAGAATATAGAAAAAATGCCATTACTCCACCAAACAGTAAAACCTGCAAATAATTAAAATATAAGTATAAAGAATTTTTAAAAAGCATAAAATATTAATTTCTATAATAATTTACTAATGTAATAAGATATATAAGAGGAATAATATATTTTAAAATATTTCTCTCTTCTAGAGCAGGTTATACAGTGGGTGATCGGTTAATGAACATAATCCGTTCCAAGACTTTGTTTGCTATCCGAATTGTTCGTTAACCAATTATTGATTTACCATAGGCTTTTATGGGAATTTGATTAATTCGTTCTGGAAACTCCAAAAAATAAAAAAATATATTGTTTATTTATATGTAATAATAAAAATACATATAAACACAGTCTTGCATTTTTATTAGTCATGTTTTTTCCATTTGTGGGGATTAAAGAATCTGTCTAATGTCAATTGCTTTTCTCTCTTCTTCAAGATTTTTCAAAGTAATTAATAGCATTGTAATTGTAGAGATCCCTGAGCCTATTAACCTCACCCTGGTTTGGATGCCATTCTAAGACTGTTCTGACATCCTCCCACTTCTTCAAAAGATCTTTAATAACAGATATCGGCATTAATCCTCTTTTTCAGAAGAAAACATATCTTGCTGAGTTTCTTGGTGTTCTTCATTCAAGAGTTCTTGGCGTTCTTCTGTCGTCAGATCCGTTTCAGGTTCCATTATGAGCTCTTCAATGTTCTTCATTTCTCAGATGCGAGTTTTGTTACTCCTTAATCTACTTGAGCCTTCTTGATTATACAGTATCTTTCTTAGATAAGATTGAACTGTGGCCTACTGTAGACTTGTTCAAGCCATACTGCCCAGCAACATCAAACATCATCTCCACTCTCTACCTTTGCTATTATACTCTCACCTTTCGAAAATAAAAACCCACACAAAACTTAAAGAGTGCCTGCCCAACAGTCTCGCGAATACTATAAAAGAATTGTTTCTGTCAGAAAAATAAAAGGCTGGAATTACAAGGAAGAGTTTCAAAGTTCGGAGAAATACTATCCGATCAGTATATACCAAGTTGACCGTTGATGTTGACGTCTCCTGCGCTCTGAAAAGTTTTGAATTGTTGCCTGAATTCAAGGTAAGACCAATTGGTATTCATTATTTTACGTCGCTTCTTCCTGCGTTTGTTCTGTGAGGTTTTTATGTTTGTTGTCCGAACAAAAAAATCTTTTGTGAAAGTGTTCGTTATCCGATCATCCACTGTATATTATTTAATTAAAATTGTAGATTCTTAAACATTAATAAACAACCAATTTTGATGTTTGTTTTATAATTTAAAACCCAGTGTGTTGCAAAATAAATTATAAAAATCTCACCTCACTATGTGGAATAGGTTTAACAATTCCTCTACTGGCAAACATTCTAAATAATGTCTCAGTTGCCTGAAAATCAATAATATAACGATTCCTTTTTTAAGTAATATAAGCTTTAATATATAATAATAATCTTTATTAGTTATTGCTCGTGGACAGTGCAATTACAAATATTAAAATAAATAAAATAAATTATTTATTTATAACCTCTAATACCAAATTTATTTGTATTAATTATTTGATTATAACCATATTATAGCCCGAATATTTAGGCGATCATTGGATTATTATAAATAATTTATTATACAAATATTAGTCCATTAATTCCAACATAAGCTTTAATATAAAAAATAGTAAAATTATTATTTATAATTATTTACTGTATAAACTTTTATACTTTTACAAATATTTCTTTATTTTAAATCTATTTTTGGATCATATTAGAGATTAGATAGTTTTTATCAAATAATCTCGTTTTATTCTATTTATATCGATCAAATAGAAAAATTTAATTTTATGGTGAATGAATCTGGCACATTCAAAACAAACAATCAATACTAACAAATTTTGATTCATATTAAAACTTTTATTTTATCTCATAGGTTCATTTTGATTTATCGATGACAGGTTCTGTAGTTCAATTATTTTATTTGTAATTTCTCTTAGTGATTTCCCTTCTCTCTTTTTAACAGTTCGGAACAGAAATGACATTACTAACGGATAATTTTTTGAACTATTCCAATCTGGAATAAAAATAAAATCTAGCAAAATTAAAATTTGAATTGGTATAAAACTAAATAAACTTAGCTTACATAATAATACCGTATTTTCCGGCGTATAAGACAACTTTTTAACCCAGGAAAATATTCTCAAAAGTCGGGGGTCGTCTTATACGTCGGAAAATATGGTACTTTAAAGAACATATATTTAAAAGAAGATAAATAATTTAAGCCTGCCATCAGAAATTTAACTCACCACATTTGTTACATATAAAGCCAAAGCTTGTTGTCTAAAAACAAAAAACAAAAAGTATATATGTATACAAAGTTTTACTCTCAAGCATTTATAATAAAATTAACGTGCAATATCCTTACTAACCTGTTCTTTTTCTCAATCAATATCGCAAGAAAACTTGCAGCAAAACCTGGTAAATAGGAACAATGGAAGTAATAAAATTTCCCCATCCATTTCCTGTAATCAAATTTTGTTTTGTTCAACTTTGTTGTTTTTTTTATTAATTTAAAAATTCAATTTTCTGATATATAAAGGATTATTTCCTTAATTTAATTTACATTTTTATCATCGCAAATTAAATAAATAGAAGTATTGTCCTTTTCAGTAAATTTTCGAAAATACAATACCTTGCTAAACTTCAAAATGTTTTAAAATATAGAGAGTAAACAACAATGTAATTTGTTACATTTCTTTTTTCTTTATAATAATGCTGCTTTATTTGATTTCCGAATTAAATTTGATATTTTGGATACATTCTATTTGTCGGTATAACAATCATGACATAAAATATTAAAAAAAAAATATTTACAAATAATCATTTCTTATTTGATACGACTGTTTACAGATAGTATGTTTCATTGAAATACAACAGAACACAACCGAAATAGCTGTTGTTTTAGGTTATTCTGATAAATTTTTCATACATCAAATCCAATTTTCTACTTAGCTATCTAGAGCGTTACCAAAATACAATGCTGAATAATTCAGTTAGCTTAAAGTTTTTTTTTCAAATAAAAGAAATAAACAAATGCTGACTTTCTCCGTATAACCAATAACTAAATAATAAAAAAAATCTATTTTACTATGCATTTTATTTGTTTAACTTTTAATTATATCAGTAAATTTGAAGTTGCCGTCTTCCAAATAATAGGTCACGGAGGAAAAAATCTTTCTCCTGATCTTTGACCTAAATAATCTAAAGTAAAACTTATGCAGAATTTAATCATATTTAACTTACTAAATGAATATCAAAACAAGAAAAAAAAATAAAAAATAAAAATAAATAAATAAATAAATAAATAAATATATATATATATATATCTTTTTCTAAAGTTGCCTAAAATGTAAAGAGCCTAAAATGTAAACAATAAAAATCTAATTAGCAATACAACTTGCATTTCCAGCAATATTAAAGTGTTTCTCATAACCTCTAACTGATAAATAATTGCTGCAACTGCAACTGTAACTATTGCAAAATAATCATTATGAGAGAATTTAACTATAAATATTATAATTAAGCTCCATTATAGTACAATAAATTTAATTGGTTAATGTTACCCTTGGTGCCAAGATGGCAGCTTGTCTCTGATTCCAGCAAGGAAACAGTGGGATGCACGTTCTAACCTAACCTATTCTAACAATTTTGTTGCTAATAATTATGGTAATTTATTAGAATAGGTTAGGTTAGGTTAGAACGTGTCCCCCACTGTTTCCTTGCTGAAATCAGAGATGAGCCACCATCTTGGCACCAAGGGTAACATTAACCATTTAATTTAATAAAAATTGCAAAAAAGTAATATATATATATGGTAACTATAAATGGAAATGTTTACATACTAATTTGCCTTTTTTGCAAAATTAATATACTTTATAATCCGTACATTATCAGAGCTGTTGGCAAATTCAAGGATTAAATAAATCCTTGAACTATAATGGAAATAATATTGAAAAAACTAAAGATTAGAGATAAAAGAAAGCCTAACTTTGGTTAGAGGTGAGTTGAAAAATATATAAATAAATTTTATATGTAACAAAGAACAAATTATTTACATTAATAAACAATAAATCCAATATTTAATTAATGCCAAACGATCTTCCATATTACTGAGCTATAATGAGACACATTAATCTTATTGCGGCCCAATAATATGGAGGATCGTTCGGGCGTTAAGTTAGAATTTATTTAAATTTGTAAAAAAATTTAAAACTTTTAAAATATTTTCAAACTTTTAACATTAAACTTCATCCAGAGAAGTGAAAATTTCTGAAAAATTAAATTAAATATTAACATTTTTAGAAGTTCAAAATTAACAGATTAAAAAAAAAATTAATCTATTTCAAAATAATGTTGAAAACATTTACAGGAATTGGGATTTTAATGTGGTTACAACATTAAAAAAATATTTTTTAAATCTTTATTAAAGTTACATAATACACTGTTTCGGGTAATAACCTATTTAAAAAAAAACAAAAAACACCGCAACCCAGTTAACAGGTGTCAAGACTTATTAAGCTTGTAAGTCCACGAAATCTCTTGTAATTCCTAAAACTTCCACAAATTCCGCACGTGGACTTTAAAGACCAGGTTGTCATCGTTCCAAAAGTATTTTTCGGGTAGTAAAACAAGGTTACGGTGTTTTTTTTTTTATTTTGTATTTTTAAATAAACAGGTTTTTAGAATGTCAAACTGAAAATAAAATAATAGAATTTCAAAGTAAGGAATTTCGGATTAATATATACACTTTTATATAATATAAATTAAATAAATAAATAATAATAATAAGGATAAAAGTAAAATAAAAGAAAAATGTTTATCTCACCTAAGTAAACAAAAAAAGAAAACAAATGAAAAAACATTGAACGAGAGGAAACAAGACGACGTTATACTGCTTTGTAAAGTCTTCAAACACGCTTCAATAGAAAATTTCTTCTGAACTATCTGAGATAACTGAGAGATAAATAAAACTATGTCTAAATATTGTTATTTATGTATAAATATATTTAGTTTTTAAGAGTTCAACACTCAGTAACAATAAATTTTAATTATGCATGAAAATTTCTGACCTAAATAAAAAGCGTGATGTAACACAACAACTGCTTTTCTAGTGATGGGCACAATCGAATAATCTGTTTTTTCTTTTCTTTTTTACAACCGATTGTGCCTAACACTACTACTCTCTTCGTCACACGAGTTAGTGTTATTATAGAAGCGACAGGTGAAAACATATGTAAAAAAAGACACACTCACCCCGTATAGAGAAGTGTACATCTTTAGCGATTCTCTCATGCAATCAAAGGCAATTTTCAAAGCGGCATCGGTACAGAACGGAGACCAAGTATGTCCCACTTCGTAACAATTGTACGGAAGACTCATTTCTCTCAAAGTACTGAGGACGGCCATGTTTTCTTTTTTTCTTCTTCACTGTGTACAATTTTGACAAAATTTACCTAAACATATCCACGTGGTTAATTAAAACAAACGCGGTTACGGCCAGGGTCTCACCCTTCGTTGCCTAGCAATCACTAGTAACGCGCATAACACCCCGCACGCACGTGACGCACACACATATGGCGAAATCAGCGCCCTCTTTAATCAAAAATATTCGACATTTTTCCTGGTTTATAATACTTTTACTATTATTTCGACATTTTCCTGTTTTATTATAATATTATTCAATATAATTCTGTTATTTTATATTATTTAATTTTAATAAAGGGTTTTAGATACTTTTATCAAATCGAATATCGGCGGCATTATATAATTTTATCTCTCCTATATGCTGGTTAGAGCCCGAAAGCTAAAGGCAGACGCGAATTTAGTAGCGAGCGATATGCACAAGCGAGAAGCGAGAAATATCGCTGGCGAGAGCGAATTTCTAGTTCTCGCACATATCTGACAGCGATTATGCAGACGCGAGCGAGAATATGTGGCGAGAAGAGGCGAGACGCGATAAATATCAAACCCTGTCAGATATGTTCGAGAACTAGAAATTCGCTCTTGCCAGCGATATTTCTCGCTTCTCGCTTGTGCATGTTTTCCTTTGCCGCTCGCTACTAAATTCGCGTCTGCATAGTCGCACCCTTAAGAGCGTGACCTAGTTGCTACGAACGTAGTAGTTTCCTGTCTAAGTAACTTTCAATTAGTATACTTAATTAATAATATAAAAATCACTGTAGCTTTTACTTAATTATACCTTGTACCGCTTCAGGCTTATAAACGAATTAAACTAAAAAAATTAGTGTATTTATACACCCGTTAACCTGTTAACTTAATGTAACAATATTCGCTGTTAATTTTATCTTTTCTATATTTGATTATTTATTATCAATTTCTCTCTTCTATTAAAGCAGTTTTATTCTTACCTATTTTACAATTTTCCTAACATTTAGGCTTATCTACTGTTTCTTACACAGAATAAAATTTATATTATACACTAATATATAGGTTACACTCTACGTATTACACACTAATACATTATACACTTTATATAATGGAAATAAGCGAGTATTATTTCCATTATACAAAGTGAGATTATTATATTAGTTACTTAAACTACATTATTATAATGTAATTAAGTGAAGGCTAATTAAATTAACTCCGCATAAGCAAAATTTTTTTACAGTTTAATGACGTCGAATATGTCATTAAACTTAAAAGAAATTTAGTCATAAATATATTCAACGTTCCAGGAAAGTGTTAGAAGCATTGGAATATATTTTGTATTCTTTATAAAAATTTCCTTTAAAATCTGACTACTGAATTGAAAGTTTTAATCAGATAAAAAAAAAAAAATCTTTTTAAATGTAAATTTAGAATCTCGGATACATTCATTACAATATGTAAATAAAATATCCTCAGTTATGTATTTTTTATCATTATTTATATAACCTATATAATGATAAAACATATTTCATTAATACATTTTAATATACTGTATAAGTACTTTATATACAAGTAAATATGGGGCTGTCAGTTAATTACTTGGCAATCTAGTGTTGGGAAAACACATCATTGTACACGACACGGAAGGAGGGGGGGGTCAAAAGTCGTTCATAAATGTACTGTACTTAATACATTTTAAATGTAATTTATTGCTAAACAAATTCACAACTTTACGAGTATATTATTCTTATTATAGACTACAGTATATATAATACAGAATAAGAAATGTACTATAAAATATGCTTATGTTATAATTTGAATAATTATTGATTCGTAAATAATCTGAATTTCTAATTTATTTGCCACTAAATAAGAATATCATTTAAAATATCTTATCTTCTTATACATTACGAGTAAAACGACAGAGTATATATGTATTTTTTATGTGTATATAAATAGACTGCATTTAAATCATCCACTTAAAAATAGAAAACGTCTTTTTATCTAAATAAATTTAAAAGTATGAAGAACTTTTACTCCATTCTAAAGTTTACGGGTACTTGATACATAATTTTAATTACACTTTTTATTTTCTGGGTTAATGTACGGTTGAGTTTTAAATCATTTAATCCAACGATTATTTTAGAAAATCATTCGTTTAAACAATAAAAAGTAATGTAGAAGAGTAGAAAGATAAAAAGAGCGCAGAACGGAGTAGAACTGATAGAGTGTTCATAAAAGCTTATTATTATAGTTTTTTCTTACTTAAATTTTGGCATTAATAACGTATAGGAGAAATTTTAAATGAGGAAAATTCGATTGTAGACTTATTAATTTGTTCGCCAGCTGGATGATTGCCAAACGAGTAAGTAAACACTACAGAAATACTTTATTTGCAGTTTTTATCGCAAATATTACAACACATACAAGTATGAAACGAAAAATAAATCTCTTAAAAATTTAATTAAGAAGTTTTCAATTGTAGAAAACAATTCTGTGGTGTTGTAGAATGGTAGTAAATAATTCTTATGGAAATGCATTTATGAATTTCCTAGACGGAAATAGGTATTTGATTTTTTGAACTTTTCGTTGTAACAGACAGGAAACGAATATTTGACATTGTATAAATTGATAATTACTAGTGTTTAATACAATTAAAAAACAGGTAAACATGCAATTTTACATAAACTACATCACAAAAAGGTTATCATCATTATTGAAGAATTAGTAGACTATACAGAAACTAGATAGGTGAATTGTGAATAAATTATGGTAATTATATAGCAACGTTTCGTTATTTTTTTTTTTTGTACGATTCAATTTTATTATTTAGTTATTTTTACCTATTACATTGTAAATTTAAAAAAATGCAATTTTGAGGAAAACTTACGCATGGCTTATTATTACTTCAAGTCCTCAAGTAATTGTATGCTAATTCAGACATAAATGCACTAGTCAAGGATATCAATTTCTATGCACATTTATTTAAGAGAGCAGATATATAGTGTGTGTTTGTGTATGGTGTACATAATTCTGTTATATTATATTAGTTAATGTCGAAATGGGGTTCCATACCATTCCGACATTAACTAATATAATACGATACAGCAAGATCTCGCTAATCCGGCAATTTCTTACACAGTAGGGCGCCGGACGACCGCGAGTGCGTAGACCTAAAGGAAATAAATTACGTGACCTGTCACTCTTCGATACTCGTTTTGGAGGCAGGCAGGCAAATAATACGGCGCGCTACACTGTACACAGAAATGAAATTTGAGTAAATAGGAAAACAAGATTTGCGACATGATAAGGTATTCGTGGAAACGGAATCGCATGGGCAATTACACTGCAGAGTATGCCAGATAATTGAGGGGCCGGATTAGCGAGAGTATACCGTATATATTTACAATGATTTTGAAAGTTATCCAGTGTGCATACGTAATTTGTATCTGATTAAGCTAGATGATAATTTAACGCTATATTTGCGATGAAAATGACTTCCTGTCTTGAAAACAATTATTTTAAGCAACTATTTACTTCTATTATTTATTTATTTATTTGAAATAACTTAAAATAATGAAATACATTAAAGAAAATTATTATAAATTACTAATAATAATTCTCAAACGTGTAAATTTAATATGTATTAAGTCTATAACTAGAAAGATTGTTAAAATAAAATACAAAATATTTTCTTATAAATACCTACGCCGTATCCAGTCTTCTTCAATAAACTTTTCATTCTGATTTTGCGTATAAAAATCTGATTTTTTTTTTCCCTTTTCTTCGTCGAAAATCCTTTGGAATCTACCCATCTGAGAGACCATACTCAGGAGCAGCTGCGAAACTCAATAAGAGTCCTGAGCAATGCTAAAGGAACTCCACACTGTTTCATTTATTTCAAAGTTCATATGCAGTTTAGCTTGAAAAAAGCAGTCTGTCTACTGAGAAGCAGTAGATTTATAGCTTAAACACGCCAAGAACCAATTGGATAGATATTCTTTATAGAAACTGGAAAAGGCTACTCGCTGAGCAAAAATCCAGATATTAGCGAGGTTGAGGCCGAAGTTTTAAACGCGAAAACGTGTACGTCGGACGTTCAGCGTCGCTTTCCTGTAAGCCTAGAAGTTTGACAATGGCGTTTGGAATGTCGAGCACGATTCCACTGACTTTGTCAAACTTCTAGGCTCACAGGAAAGCGACGCTGAACGTCCGACGTACACGTTTTCGCGTTTAAAACTTCGGCCTCAACCTCGCCATTTAAAATACCCGAGTCTTCCCTGTCACAAAACGTACAGTTTTTAATGAAAACCAAATATGATCCTCTCACGTTTGTTGACTTACACGATAACAGAAAAAACAACTGAAATAAATGTATAATGAAGGTCAACGAATTTAGAATTGGTTTCTAAGCTCTATATGTTTTTTGATAAATTATTTATCATCACTATAAGAGTATACAAATCATTACATCAGTTATACCAAATTCTAAATAAGTTTTTCTGGGAGAATTGGTCTATGAAAAATCGCATATTATCATTCTCATCATCACATTAAAGAGTCAAAGACTGCAATAAAATAGTAGGTTGATCAACAGTGCGTAAAAATGATAGGAATAGCGCCATTGTCATTGATTCATGCCTAAATTAACCCAAAATTTTGTCAAAAATGTATAAGATATAGGCCCACACTTTTTAATATATAATTATAATTATAATTAGTCGGCCGGATGACCGAGGGTTAATTGGTTATCCTACCGAATCCAGCGGCCGAAAACACCCCAGAGGGGTACTGTTCCGGAAATATCGGGTCTCGTCTCTTGCTGTCTTATTCTGGGCCTGATTGAGCTTACTATAGGCTTGAAAAAGGTCATTTTAGTGCACTCAAGGAGGAAAGAATAAAAATATTCGTATGTCCACACCGGGAGCGGGCCACGTGGTGCGGGACTGGGCTCATATCCTGGATAGACTACCACGAAAACAGTATAGAGAGATGCTCAACAGGATTCGATCTCGAGTCCTCCAGAGCAGTAGGTTCAAGCCTTAACTGTATCAGCATCTATCCGGTCTATTTACTATTCGAAATAAATAGATTATATTTATATTAAAAAAATAATAATAATAATAAATATTGAAAATTGAGGAATGATTAAGTATTTTCTATATAAACGTGACAGCGGTTACGCTTGTTTTCTAGATTATCTACTTTTGTTTATTTTTGAAAGGATAGTATGAAAATAACGATGAAAGCTTTCTAGTCTGTGCTAAATAGTGCATTGAATAATATGTAATAACGAGGAAAATCTAAGAAATTTACGGTTTTTCATTTCCCCGATGTAAGATAAAAATTATATGTATCGAAAATACAGTATAAATATATAAGCATGCATGAAAAATTTTATATATATAATGTAATTATACTTATATTCAAAAAATTTATAGTTTATTATGTTAAAAAATATTCTTCACGAAAGGAAAACTTTTGTGTGATTTATTATAGTTATTTTTGGAAAATATTTTTTTTTTACACCACTGGAGCAGATCATTTTTAAACACAATTGAGTTATGAAGTAATGTTTGACAACAAAATTTTAATAGATATAGAAGAAAGTTGCTAATCCGGCATCTACAAAAACGGAGTAGCGCGGAATTTCGAACGTTGCAGACATTGTTGTACCAGTGCTTGCTGGTATATGATTTCGATTTGTTTTCTCGTGCTTTTTTAATCGGTATAAAGACGATACAGTACATGACTATGATGTGTTAAGATCAAGTGGCTCTCGATCTCCATACATCTTGGCGTACCTAAAGAAAAATTTTGGGGTTCTCCAGATTCTTCGTATCCCTCGATTTTCGCCCCGAGTCTTCGGCGCGCCACATCTAAACAAATTCCAATTGGCAAAATACCATGCCGGATTATTATTGGACAATTCCGGATTATCTTGAATCCGAATAAGTGGTTTAAAATTATATAAAATTACTGATTAAATGTAGAATTTTTAAAAATTAAGATTGATATATTTGCAATCAGTAGAACAGATAAAATCTTAATCGTTTTTTTTTTTTTTGAAACAAGGAAGAAAACAAGGAAAATCATACAAAAATTACATACAATTCAATGCAAAAATATTGAAATACTTGTATAAAAATGTACCACGTTAGTTAATACGGAATTCATAATATTCGTTAGAAAACTAAGCACTACTGTGAATACATTTTTATTTATAGTGTTAGATAGAGTGGTGGCTGGTGACAGCCACCTCCTCATGGTGACTTCTGCGTTGTGTTTATTAAAAAGAATACAAGCAAGAAGCGAAAAGCTACGTATTAAATAATAATGAACTTTATTTTTAAAACATATAGTGATAGAGGTATTACTTTGGACAGTGGCGCATTAAGAAGGGGATCCAAGGGACCTTGGTACCCTCCTCTGAATTTGTCACGCTGTCGGATGTCTATGATGTCTATAGAAAGCTTACGAGTAGAATCGCCAGATTTCTACGACCATACGTTCATAAATACAATTTGACCACGCAAACCTTTATTGCGGCACATAAAACGTAAGGAAAAAAGAAGGCGAACTGCAAATCGAAACTAACTCGAAGACCTCCGTACGAACAATAAATCATTTATAGATATTTGAGTAATTCTGTATACCAGGGGTGGCCAACTTTTGTATACATAAGATCTACTTTTTATCTTAAAAATGCGTCGCGATCGACTTGTTGTCATAGGCATAGTGTAAGTGGGGAGGGGGAAGGCATAATAGGGCCTACTAGAAAGAGGCCTCTCTTAGTGCCCACAGGGCGGAAAGAGTTAAAAAAAAAAAAAAAAAAAAATAAAAAAAAAAAAACAAAGGCATAGTGTAAGTGGGGAGGGGAGGTGTGAAATACATACTATGTTTATACACTGTGTTTCAGTACGTGGTGCACTGCTTATGAGTCGAGTCATAACTGCATGCATACTGTTGTGTTCGGTTACAAATATAATACATTAAGTCAAGACATCGCGAGCGATCGACCAAAATTGGCTTGGCGATCGACCGGTCGATCGCGATCGACTTGTTGGCCACCCCTGCTGTATACGATTTCTTAACAGAAAAGAGTATGAATTGATATATAATGATAGGCAAAGTCCTATTCGAAATCCACCACTGCCATTACGGGCATTGAAAAACGAAAATAAAGAACGAATTGTATTCTTTCCCGTTTATAAAGAAAGGGCAATTTAGCTAAAATAACGGATTTGGGTAACTCTAGCTAAGATTGGTGAATGGCTGCATTCAGCAAATTCAACCGTTCCAATCAGTAGCTCGGCCAGAAATTTAAAAAGAGGGATGAAACATGTTTATTTGTGTCTTCCCTTTAATTAAAAAGGTTCAAACAAAAATTCAACGCAATGACACACAAATTATGTGTTGTATATGCTACCGTATATGATTAGTTTATAGCAATGGAATCATTATATAAGTTAAAACCACGTGAAATCACTGAACAAATCACACAGGTTTGAGCCATCAGTTAGTTAAAGGGAAATGATTTTTCCCTTTCATCATTACTTCCCTATAACGGTCTTTTAATATTGAATGTATTTTAGCTCCTTCTCAAGCAAATGTCTCATTCCTCAATGCCAATCTTCTTAAATCTCAAGGTGAGAGAAAAATATATAAATAAGTAAATTATGTCAAATTAATAGAAATTATGCAGGAAAACAAATACTGTACAGAAGTTTTCCTTATTTTTCTTGTACGTGTATTGATTCGCGTAAGTATGTGATTAACAAGGTTATTATAGGACTTGTCCTTTACTGCGGTGCCATCTGTTATTACACTTTATATTAAAAATAATATTATTATAAAAGATAATAAAAGCTCTATTTTCGGGGTAGGAGTGAGTTTTAAAATATTCAAATGCAAATAACAAGTAACATTTTCATTTGATCTTACCCCTTCGGAGATATGATCTCCTTCTTTCCCCCTGCACTTATAATCACCATAATGTAATAACATCAATGTCCCACACAAAAAAATAACCCTGGCAAGTCTCAAAATTTTTGGTTCATTCAGTCCCGAGATATAACGCAGAATAGACACACGCACACAGAATTTTACAAGGGTTTTTTTTTTACATTTTTAGGCTCATGGGATGGTAAAACGTCGAATAATGCATATAAAGTGAAGGGGACGGTGAAAACTTGACCGATGACTCTATGTTTTTTTCTGTATAAGCCGGAAAAGTAAAAGTATATTATTATATATTCTATATTTCGCCATATTTTGTATTTGTTATACAATATTGTAAAATTGCTATTTCTCTTGTTTGCTAACAGAAGAGGTGCTGTCTGCTTTTTGACATTGACTTAAAATTTTTCTGGTGCTCTGACCGATCGAGCCATTCCCGGATGCTAGTCGCTATTTATTTACGATTAAATTTTTATAACGTAATGCTTACCTGCGATTTGTAGTAATTGCAATAAAAACAACAAAGTGGCCTAGACCACGATGAACAACCTTTTCTGGATGTGGGCCACGTAGGCTTCCGGCAGGCCGAATACATTTTTTTTTTCTTGCGGAGTTTCGGGCTTTAAAATATATGCATATTATTTTAACAGAATAATCCTTTCTGAAATTTTTCAAACCCATTAATGTTTTTACGTAACACGTAACGTATAAACATGATGGAATTGTAATACGTCACGCGTTGTTAAGTCTAAACTAAGGCGGAAGGATACAGAACGGAAGTCTCTTTTATAGCTCAAGTACAAAACGTTAAACTTGTACGGCAAGCCGAAGTACACGTTTGACGTTTGAACTCCAAGTAAAATTCGTTGCGGGGCTCGTTCGTAACATCACGTGACTCAGTGAACGTCGCGCACCTACTCAGGAAAAATTTGTTGAGAAAATGGCGGATACATTTAACACGGAGGGTTACCAGTATGGTTTTTCAGACCGGATCTCGGGATCCCGGTTGTTTTTTCAACCCGGGATATATCCCGGGAAATCCCACAAATTTCTTAAAAATTCACTTTTTACTTATTTTGTGTTAAGGTTCAGGAAATTTTGCAAATAGAAAGTATAATTAACTCATAAACTGTCAGAATACATTTGTATTTATTAAGAGAGATTCTGTAGGATGTCTCCAGTCCTCCTTCTCTATCAACACTAGCAGATGACTTTAAATATGTATTCAAATTTGGCCGAACTCTCAATTTCTCTTTTAGTACCGTACTTTGAAATACTTAAAATCTTTGTTTTTCTTATCAGAATAGATCTTTTCCAAGTCTTCTTTCATTTTCGTCGGTTTCATAGCATCATTGCTGAAAGTTTTTTTTTTTTCACATAATAAGCACATAGGAATAGTTTCATTAGCAAACGATGGCACAAAACCATATTTCAAATACTCCTGTGAATATTGTCTACATTTCTTCTTAGCATTGGTAGCCGACATTGTGGGTATTAAAATCAGAGTTTTAATATGAAAAACACAATATGTTGTTTGCAGCACAACAAAACAGCAGCGGTAAGAGACACAACCTACTCCCCCACGAGCTATAAAGAACTGCCTGTTTATTCTCAGAGTGCAGCGTTGCCACTTTTTGCTAAAAGTAGATATTTAGAATTGGAAAGAATTATAATTATTTTTAAATTTTATCTATTCAGGGGACCTATTCTGAGCTCTTCCGATAACTCAACGAGAGCGATACGCGGGATATTCGATAAGTCCCCTTAGCGAAAGGCAGTTAACGAACCTTAGACAAATCGCTATTCTGTGCTCCACGTTAAGTGGGTTTCGCTACGGGTAGTCGGTCGAGATGCGTCTGGGTTCCATGCTATCGATAGCTATTACGCTTTAACCAATCACAGTTTAGTTAACATTGTATTTTTGTCACGTGACTGCAACCCGCCATTTTCTAAGCGAAGCACGTGGTTTTAGCATTGTCGTGTATCAGCGCTAATGAAATAGTTTTGTTTTAAAATGACGAAGAAAGGACAACGAAGCCAGCGAACTACGAGTCGCCAGTCCGAGATGCTCGTTAATTTTATGGAAGACAACCCGAAATTAATGTCAGAGAAGTTAGATGCTTCCTTCACCGTAAAAGATCGCCAGAAATTGTGGCAAGAAATAGCCGACCGTCTGAATTCCGATGGAGTCGGCTCACAAAAACATCCAGAAAGATGGCGAAAAGTAACTGATAGTCGTATATTTATATATTTATATTCAAAGCTATCATTTTAATTTATACATATGCGAATAAAACCTATTTCAGAAATAATGTTCACGCTATAGCTACTTACTTTAAATTTTAACAAGAAAGCAATTACATTATTCATACAATATTCTTAAACAGTTAAGGTAATTATTTTTAAGCAATACAACAACATAGTTTATTAACTCTCTCTCCAATTGCTCGTGAAGTAAAATCATTCTTACACCAAAAGACGCCATGTTGTTTTCACTTTCGTTACGTTCCTAACGGCAGCTCCAGAGTGACCGATAACAAAAGCTTAGTTATCGCAAGTGGCTATCGGCACCGAAAACGAAACGTACGGCTCGGAATAGCATTTTCACGATTGATTAAACGCGAATCACGTGGTTCCGATAGAAACTGGTTTTTATCGTATTCGTTAGCTTAACGATACTACTCAGAATAGGTCCCCAGTACCATTAGATAGTAAAAAGATAATAAAAAAGTACCTAAATTTAATGATTTTCGATATATTACGATATTTTCTCTGTAAAGGACAAAATATCTACATTTAGATATAAAATACTTAAGAGTGACAACCCTACTAGAGTGTAACAGTGCAACGTATGTCTGTGTATAATAAACTACCAGAGTTCATAACATGTTTGCAACACTAGTACAATTGCCAGATGCGTGAAAACAGAGTAACACATGTTGGCAGCCTACCGCTCTGGGGACCCGGGATCGAATCCGGACGGGTCGAAAAATCCCCCGGAATATTTCGGGGGGTGGTCCGTTCGGGTATGTCGGGCCCCGTCCCTCACCACCCGGTCGCCCCATTGTGGGCTTGGCCGAACCCATAATGGGCCTACTAATAGAGGCCCTCTTAGTGCCCACAGGGCGGAAAGAGTTAAAAAAAAAAAAAAAAAAAAAACACTAGTACAATTGCCAGATGCGTGAAAACAGAGTAACACATGTTTAAAGCGACGTAAACTAAGGCAAAACTCAAGTTATAACTAGGGTAGTCAATGGTTGATCATATCCGTATTTCGAATTTTTATTGGAATATTCTACTTTTTTCTGCGAAAGTGTAGACATAACGCTTCTGTACAGTACTATGAGATGCAAAAGAGCAGCGGTAGCGGCAAGGACCAAGTAAAGTTTCAGTTAAATCACACATTTTCAAGGGACCCAAACTGATTAAGATACCGGTCAAGGAGAGAGCATGATCATTGCCAATAGCCAGAAATTCCACAGTAAGAACAGAGAACAAACTGAGTGAAAAGATCTTATTCTGCTTTAGGAAAAGGATTTATTGTATTTTTTTCTGATTTCTTGCAAAGCATTCTAGGCCATCAAATAAAACTAGTATAAGCAATGTTGGGTCGAACCACATAGTAAAAATTTAAAATAGAATGCGAAGTTATAGACAGAAGTATTCGCCAATAGTATTGTACTTGCACAACCAGAAGATACATCTGACTTTGTCTAGCACGTTCTCAACGTGCAAAATCCATAAGAAGCTAGAGTTAAGGCTGCTGAATAATAACGACATACTTCATAAACTACCATGTATAGGCTATTATTATAGTACCTAGTGTAATAAAATAATAGGCTATACACTAAAGATATGCAAACTAACTGTATAGTTTATTATCGTCTTTTCACTAGTCAAGTTTAGTTTAAATGTTCATCGTCACGAATATCAGCTTAATTAGGGTTACGTAAATGAACGAGATAAAAAACACGAAAATAAAATTACGTTGCCAAAGCTTTAGGGGCGCGAATCTACACGGTAAATGCATCGGCATACCACTCTGGGGAATCCGGGATCGAATCCAGACGATCCCATTATGGCTCTGGCCGAATTCACCATGGAAAAGAAAAACGCTCTCTTAGCAGCGGTGCGTTATTCTACGGGAATAAAAGACAATTGCCAGGGAGCCCACACCAATAGTGGCCCCAAATTCAAATTTGCTTGGTCCTCATAAAGTTATAACGCGCCGCATCCTTTTAGTGCCCTCGATGCCCATCGGCCAACAAAAGGGGTGAAAGAGCAAATAACAGCAATAGAATAAAAATAAATTAAATGCTTATTAAGGTATTTTGTTTATTAAAATTAAAAAAATAAAATAAAATTTATCGTCGTAAGTGTTGTATGACAATTATTGTCAGCACTGGCTGGCAACACTTTGAGATGTGTTGTCAGAACCGGCTGGCAACACATCCGGGAGTCCATTTGTGTTTGTTAGTAAACTGAGCCGTGTCACAGTGGTATATTCTGTCTGCAGATCGGTTTTAGAATGAGTATCGTCGAGTACTTTTCCGAACACAGCGGCTATCGATGCGGATATTGCAAAAGCGAAGACGGAAGTTATTCACATGGTAAAAAATAAAATAAGTTTTTCATTTGAAATTGATTAATTTTGCAATGTAATTGACATGTAATTAGACTGAACATGTTACTATAGAATTTGGATCCTTGCAGCTAAATAGTATATATACAGTAATCTCTCACTTAACATAGTGTTTTTAAATGAGAGCTGTTTATAAATATAATTCAACAACACACAACACTTGAGGTTGAGGTGATATGTTGTTGAATTATATTTAAAAACATGTGGGGAAATTAAATGGGTAATATTCTAGCACTGAATGAGGGTCGCTGCCCCGTCCCCTCATTCGGTGCTAGAATCTTACTAATTAAATGCCGGAGGTTGCAAGCGCAAAATAATAGGAAACTTAACTCTCATTTATATCCTATGACAAAATTGCTTTCGTTATATGTCATTTTGCTTAATGATGCAATTTCAAAGAACTTGTCGACGCATTAAGTGAGGTCTTTCTGCGTGCGTAAAGCTTTAAAAAGTAACTTATACCTAAATTCTTGTTCGTATGAAATATATTTATCTGTCTAGAAGAATCTGAATAATGTAATTGGCGTCGGTTATATTTAAAATGTTTTTACTTTTGTTATATGCTTGCTAATCGTCGTTCTTGTACTGTTTTATGGCTCAATTTGGTTCTGCTAAACGAAACTTTGGATTGACTGAATCGGTTTTGTTGATCGTATATTGTGGCGGCGAGGGATGACGTGATCCGAAATGAAGGATAAATGCCCTGCGGGGGGGGCATAGTTTATAAATTAAAAAATTATAAAATTCTCATTGAAAACTGTAGGTTATTTCTGTCTTCAAAAACTTAGAGAAATACTTATACTTTTTCATCATAGAGCAATGCAAATTAAGAAATTTACTTTGTTGATTTCTAGAAATCAAGAATTTTTGAATGGGAATGTTGACAAAATCTCGTTTGAAGGTGTGCCAAAGATACAACTTTTGTTTGCAGGACCGAGGGATGAGATGCCGGAATGAAAGATTGTCCCTTGAGATTGGCACAGTTGACTGACGTGACTAAATACGTCTGCAAGTCGATAATAATTGATTGAAGTCGTGGTGTTACATCAAGCAAAGAGGCAAAGAATATTTGTTTATATTAGACACAACCAGTGGCACACTCGGGATTTAATCTTTGGGGAGCCAAGTTCAATGGATAAAAAATTTTTAATACTAATTAAATAGAATTCCCATCTTATTTGACCACTAATTCACAAGTATAGAAATAGAAGACACAATATAAATAAATAAAATAAACTTTAATTAGAAAAAGATTTTTGGAAAATTTTGCTACTGGTTTTTTATTTCCTTTGGAGGGTGCCAGGATCTTTGGCTCCCTCTGAGTGTGCCATTGGAAACAAACGTAAATACCATATTTATTCTAATAAATAGTACAGCTGCAAGATGAAAAAGTATAAAGAAGATAGGGGTTATTGTAAACTGTAAAACTGTACATTCTATTTGGTGTTGTCACTCTTACTGTATATTCAAGTAAAGTGTTAATCTGTGGAGTGTTGTGTTTGAGGTTCAAATAATAATAATGTGAAAAAATCATATTTATTCCATTTATAGTCCCCTCAAAGAATAATGGCACCCAATTCCCAAAGAATAGAAATAATAATTGCCTTCTAACAGTATGCGCATTCTAATAAACATCAGAACTGCAGGATGAAAAAGGAGTCAATCCTGCGGCTGTGTTGTGAATAGACAGTTTGCTGTTTATTTGAATAAATATGGTATCTTTATCTCACCAGTTTTTTAGATGGTGTGAAAATAAGTATTCATCATCATAAAAATCAAAATAAATGGTGAATGACTTGAGATGAGCAGTACATGTGCATGTTGTGCTATGTTGATCGGATGTCTATTCTAAAAATGATGAAAATATGCTGGCCAAATGGGAGAAATGTAAAGTCGTCGGGTTCTCTAAGAAGGAATTAATTAATTTTTTTCTTAAAATTATCTCAGTTTTTATAAATATTAGACAAGAGTAATGTAATTGTATTCTTGGAAGAAATATTTAATTCAGATAGGTTTTACTTTGAACAGTGTTTTAGATCAATAAAGTTTGTAATTATTAATGTTTACTTGCACTTGTATTGCAGCAAACTAAAACAGTTTCAATCCTACTGTTTTCTAATTGCATTCCTAAAGTAATAATAATCAAAAACAAATTTCATATAGCAATTACAAATTTATTGTAAGAAAATCTTTAAAAATCGACTGTTTTTGTCTTGATTTATGTTTTTTAAAAATATTTGAAAAATAAACTGAATACAATAGTATAATAAAACACTTATTTTTGAAGTAATTCACAGCTTCAAATACAATTTTTATGTTAAACAGTATTGAAATAACCTTTAGTAAATATAAAATTTAATATGAAAGTTCAGAAGTGCTAAGTGCTAATGTTTTTGCCCATGTCAAACGGGCATTGTCAGGAAAACTAATCCCCGGCTGCCGAAACAACGGGGATTACCATACGCGGTCGAAGAGGGGAATTTTTTAAAATTCTCGTTAGACTTTTAATGTGAAAACCTTTTGTTATTGGTTGATTAAAGACATTTTATACTAAGCCAAGAAAAAAACCATTTATTTAGTTCTATGGCTTTTTTGGGACAGGTGTCTCGGTTGTGCCACGGATGACATAGTTGCATCTATTTATCTCCTTGTTGAAAACCTTATATTTTGAAGGTATGCTGTCACATGGGCATTAGTGTTGTGTGCACAGATCTTTATCTCTCTGCCACAAGTGGCCACTGTTGAGTGGCATGTAGCTTTTATAGCCTTTCATATGAATTACCAAATGGTGCCATTTAGTGGCAAGTCTGAGGTGCTGCGCTGAAACAGACAACCGAGTGATCTATCTGGAGGCAATCTGTAACTGTACTTTTCCATCTCAAATTTCTTAATAGACATTTTATTTAGTATATATCTATCATTTTATAATTTTGTTGTATTTTTTTTTTTTTTCATTTCTATGGAAAGGAAATATACTTTCAGAAATGATTTTTAACTACTGATATTAGCAGCTTTGAGTGCTTGAAGCTGAAACATTTAAGTTGATAAGAGGATGAAAGATCTATATTTAGTAAACTTATTATTTTAACAATAGAAACAAATGCATTTGAATTTTGTTCTGTTTGTGTTATAATTATTTTTATTTAATTATAAAGCGAATAGAACAAAGTTCAAATGCATTTGTTTCTGTTAATATTTTAATTTTTAGACTGAATTAGTAAGAAAAATACAATAACAGAATTTGGGTCTAATCATTTTGAAAAAATGGGTTTGTGGGCCATTTTCAAGTAATTTCCCTGGTCAATTTTGACTGCAGTTCACCCCTAGTAGTAAGTATTTAAATAATAAATAAAAATGAGTAAAATAAAATAATACATTTTTAAAAGACTTCTAAAGACTTTTTAAATTATTTTATTCATGTAATATATAATGTGAAATTTGTCACAGCCCATTAATAAACTGTGATTGGGGCTAGACTGCAGACTTCGGTCTTCAGACAACGGTGCCAATAGCAAATTTGTCTACATTACTCCATTTTCTGCATAAATTTTAATTTTTTTTTTCTCTTGTTGACGTGTGCTTCATGTTAACAGTTGAAAGCCATTAAATTAGACTTGATAAATATTTTTAGGTCTGCAGCTGTTGTAAAGCAGAATTGAGACAGTTTTATGAAGTACATTGGGGATGATCATGTATCTAAACTTGAGTAATCTGTTCGTAGTCCATCATATAATTATTGGTCTCTATCATCCTGAATAATAATACAAAACAGTTGATTCAAGACACATTCACATGCACAGTAACATTGTGATCACTCCATACATGTAACTTTGCATTAATTTTTTTATTATTTATAAAAAATTTCATTAACATTATTCTAAAATTATTTTCTACAAGTTATAAAACACGAAAGTTTTTCAATCCGAGTATATTTTAGAATAATAAAACTATTTAAATTTTCTAAAACTGGGTTTATAACTTTAATAATGTGAAGACATGCTATTCTGACATTTAAACATCTGTGTTTACTGGAGTAATACATTACAATATTATATAGTGAAAACTTTTGGACATTTTGTCGACAGTGTTTGTCACAAAAAGAACAAAATTACAGAATTCCGCACTGAACGTTGTAGTGAAATCAAGCTTATTCCATTAAACCTAAATTTGGAACTTATTTCATTACGTTTGATAAGGAATTCTGTAATTTAATTATTTTTGAGATAGACTCTGATTGATGAATGAATAAATGTCCAAAAATACTTAGTATGTTATTCTATTAAAAGCAGATGTTTCATATTATTAATTTTAACTTAGTTTAATCATAGTAAATAAATATACTCATTGGAAAAAAGTTACGTTCTAAGGAGGAGTTGAATGAAACCTTATTATTTTGAATGTAATGACAATAGTAATAAGTGATTATGGTATCATACCAAAAAGATAATTTCTTGTGGAACAACTATATATTTTAAAGGAATCTTTAGCATCTTTTAAGACTTCTTGCCTGGAAAATACGTACAGTGATATGGTCAGACATGGACAACATATCTGTGTACCTGTGATTTGCTTACAGATGTTGCAACTATCACTCAGTGGCGTAGCGAACATAATTGGCGCCCGTGGCACGACTCTTTATTGGCACCCCCTGCCCACTCCAGAAACACATATAGTTTGTTTTGGAGACTATTTGGGTGCCCCCTCTGCGAGTAGTGTCCGGTGCATGATAGACCCCCTTGCATCCCCTTTGCTATGCCACTGCTATCACTCCAGGTTTCTCACACTTGTAGATGGTCGAAGTTGGTGTCCCATTTGGTCTCGCATATGTTCAAATTTAGAAACTGTGCCAGGAAGTTACTAACATGACAGGCATTCCTGGAATGTTCATAACTTCCTTAGCTATGTGTGGCCAAGCATTAGCTTACGAAATGACTGCAGTCATATCGTGAAAGGCATAATATTGAGGGTGCAACATTTCTTAAACTTACCACTGTTCTGTTACTATCTTGTACCTCTAGTTGAGGTGACCGACAGGACTACCAAGACGAGCATAACAGCAGTGGGCATTGTGCTACTCAATAGTAAAGACAAGATTGAAGTGCTTATCAGTGGTTTTCCACACACTAATGTGTGTTTGTCCATTCCCAAACAGAACTGGGATTCTCTGCTAAAGACAATATGCTGCCAGTCTGTAGCAGTTTATGCTTCTCTGTCACAGCCTCACTGTAAATGAAGCTGATGTCTTGGCTGCTAATGACAGAATGCATAGCAGTTGCCATGTGTATGGCTCTGAAAATGACCTGGAGCTCCACTAAATTTGTAAATAATTAATATAATAATAATAATAATAAAAAATTCCGAGAAACATGACAGAAGAATAGACAATGGAAGTTCCAATATTGACTGTTTTGAGTTAGAATTGGATTTTCTTGTTTAAAACTTCAACAATGACCTCTCTTGCAGTCTCTTAATTCTTGTTTTACCTGGTTACAGATGTGATGCCATTGTGCACATGAAAATTCAGGACCAATTTCGTGGATAATTGAGGGACCAGAAATTAATAAAAGCCATTGTTCAAGGTCACCACAGCGCCTTTTGTTTTTTGTGGTGTGCTCTCTTTTGTTGTGCTTGTCATGCCAGTTCTGTTCCTTCTGTAAAAATGTTTGTTTCATGCTCTTTTGAACTTACGGAACTGTAATCTGTGTTACAATGACATCATGTAACTCCTTGGTCTGGACTGTTGCCACAACTTCCAAACCAGCACTCACATTGATCCTGCCACCAATCAGAAGTGAGTAATCAGAGAGAGACTGCAAGAAGCTGCAAAGAAAGATCTTGTGAGCCCTGATCTGTTTTGACAATAAATGGGTTAAGTTAATGAAACTTGACTCAGTGTTTCCACTCCCACATATCTGATCTTACCCCTCTACCATTGTGATTGGGATTAAAGTTTCCTCCTTTGTTTGCCCATACACTTGCATGTAATTTTGCTTCTGCTAGTTGCTTGCCAATGGTACTAGGAAGAGATCCTGTCTCTGGATGATGGCCAAAGATGCCATTGCAACTGTTTATGCTTGTCTCACAATAAGACAGTCTGGGTCATAACTATATGCCAAATTTTGCAATAATTGGACAATTTTATCTGGATGTGTAGTATTTCTGTCAGTGGGCATTAATAAGTATTAATATATAATGAAAATTTTCTAAAAAAAGTCAATATGAATTTTAGGAATGTGGGCACATGCTTTGACACCTACTGACTACCAAGATCTTATCAACAGAGGATGGAGAAGGTAAGACTTGTAATTTTTTTTACTTTTCCAATTTAAAATAATAAAAATTTCATATATGTTTTAGAAGTGGAATGTATTGCTATAAGCCAACTATGAATATTGCATGCTGTCCTCAGTACACAATAAGGTAAAATTTAAATTGATACCTATATCTATAAGCTATTAAAAACCATTTAATCACAGTTAAAAAATTCGTTGCAGATGTGAAGCATTAAATTTTCGTCCATCGAAATCACAAAAGAAAGTCTTAAAAAAGATGCATAAATTCTTGGCTTACGGAAGAACTAAAGACGACGTAAATTTTTTTTTTCAAAATTGAGTTTAACGTTATTTTCTATTGCTCATTTCCACCAATGTTAATTCAGGTTTCTAACAACGAATCCCAAATGAAATCTTTCGAGAGCGATAGTCATTTCGAGTATCCGGATGTCGTGAGAATGAAAGACATAGCTTCTAAAGTCGAGAAAGATTTAAAAGACAAGGAATTCGAAGTTAGACCTGATTTAGGTTGGTATATTGTTAAGCTGGAGTAAGTATGAAAAGAGTTAATTGTAATTCTTACTTTTCTTTTTGATATTTTTAGGAAGTGTAAAAAACACATCTCAGAATGAACATAATGTATTGGGTGAAGAAAGCAAAATCGTTAAAAATGTGACTGTTAAAACGAGTTCAAAAAAAGGTAATTAGCGAGGTTGAGGCCGAAGTTTTCGATGCGAAAACGTGTACGTCAGACGTTTGGCGCCGCTTTCCTGTAAGTCTAGAAGTTTGACAATGGCATTTGGAAAGTCAGTGGAATCATGCTCGACATTCCAAACGCCATTGTCGGACTTCTAGGCTTACGGGAAAGTGGTGCCGAATGACTGACGTACACGTTTTTGCATTGAAAACTTTGGCCTCAACCTCACTATTACTTATAAAATAACTGTACTTTTACTATTATATAAACTTTTATACTATTTACTATCTTATCTTCTATAATTTGAGATGTTGATAATCCAAATTCAAATTGTGCAGCTATAGAATACGGAAGTAAATTTTTCTAATTTTCTTTAACTATGTGATTTGCTGTTAGTGAAAAAGGGGAAGAGAAATTTTGTTAAAGGATGTATTAATCTCAATTTAAAACATTGTTGGTGAATATGGCTGAGCTGTAAATCGTTAGATAAGATCAATTTCATCATAAGGTGTGTTTCAAATTTATACGGACACGAATAAATTAAAGTGAAACACAAATTTGCTGCATTAAGTGACAAATGTTTTATTAAAAATAATATGGATTTACATGTTTCTACACTGCAAAAGAAGAATTTTAATCAAACATTAACATTTTGTCACTGAAAATAATGTTTATGAAACTCTTATACAAAAAAACTGTTACATATTTATCCGGACAGGCACTCATTTTATGACTTAAACAGAATATTGTTTAGTTTCAAGCATTGAAATATGCAAATTAGCTTACATATCTAATTGTAATACAAATTCTTTATGTTGTTCAACGTTCTAAAATGGGTAGAACAAAGAATTTATCTGATTATGAAAAAGGGAATATTGATGCCTATAAATCACGAGGCAAGTCAATAAGAGAAATTGCAGCATATATAAATTGTCCAAAATCAACTGTTGGTGATTATTTATCAAAAAGACGTGGCAAGGATGTACCAAAATTCAAGACAGGTCCAAAACCCAAGCTTACTCCTCGAGATTGTAGACAAATCATCAAGGTTTGCTCCACAAAACAAACATTAGTAAGAAAAATAAAAAAAGAATTGTGCTGCTACAAGGCAAGTCTAACAGTGTGGAGAGTTTTAAATACATCTCCAATGTTAAAATTCAGAAAAAAAGTCATAATGCCACCACTTTCATTAAAGCACAAAAGTGACAGACTTGATTGGGCACAAAAACACATGACATGGTCCGAAGAATGGATTGAAGTTTTGTTCAGTGATGAAAAAAAATTCAACTTAGATGGTCCAGACGGTTGGAAGTATTATTGGCACGATTTAAGAACCGAAAAACAAATTTTTTCAAAACGCCAAATGGGTGGGGGATCAATAATGGTGTGGGGTGCGTTTGGATTCAACGGAACCACAGATTTAGCATTTATAACTCAAAGAATGAATTCAAAGAAGTATCAAGGCATGCTTGAAGATCATTTATTGGAAGCTGGACCAAATATTTGTGGACCAAATTGGATCTTTCAACAAGACAATGCCCCTGTGCATGCCTCTAAATCAACAAAAATGTGGTTTAAACGTAAAAATATTAATCTGATGACATGGCCTGCTAGAAGCCCTGACCTGAATCCGATGGAAAATCTTTGGGGGATGATGGTTCGTACAGTTTATGCCAATGGAAAGCAGTTTTCCACAATTCATGATTTGAAGGCAGCAATTTCAGATGCTTGGGATAAACTTAAGATTGAATTCCTTCAGAATCTAATTGAAACAATGCCTAATCGAGTATTTAATGTAATTAAGTTAAATGGTGGTTACATTGGCCATTAAATTGTAAGAAAACTTTGCAATTTGAAACCTGTCCGGATAAATATGTAACAGTTTTTTTGTATAAGAGTTTCATAAACATTATTTTCAGTGACAAAATGTTAATGTTTGATTAAAATTCTTCTTTTGCAGTGTAGAAACATGTAAATCCATATTATTTTTAATAAAACATTTGTCACTTAATGCAGCAAATTTGTGTTTCACTTTAATTTTTTCGTGTCCGTATAAATTTGAAACACACCTTAAGTTGAATATTGCAGTCATACTTGCACAAAGAGAACACTAGGCAATGTAACTGAAACACAAGATTTTAATCTATTTTAGCTTAAACTCTGGCATTGACGACATAAAATGGGATTGCGGAAGGTTCTGGAAGTACATTCTACGCAAGCAAATCAGATTTCGTTCAGCATTCAGAATAGTTATGATCCAAAATTTAAACTTTGTCATAAAATCTGCTGTTTTAAGATTTTTTTTGTTCTGAAAATTGGCTAAAAAAGAGGTATATTTGAGGAACTGTTTTTTTTTTCCTGAAAATGGATTCCAAAAATATATTTAGATAAATATGGTGATATTATGATGCCATGGAATTTGGTCGTAGTCTGAAATCAAAGCTAATGAATTTAATTGGGGAAGATTGTGACTTGGATGACCAGTGGAAATACGACATGTAGCCTATGTATTTTTAGCAATCTGGGATTAGAGATGACCCTTTAATTTCAAACTATTTTTTATTAGAGTAAGTGTCCAATTACCTGAAAAGGTGTAGATTTCTATAGCAGTTCTGAGTTTAAAACTATTATTATTGCTGGACAAGTCTTTTTATTGGTTTTCTATTACTTGCCAGAGATGATTCAGTTGGGACTGGAGTCATGTTGAGTCACAAAGTAGAGAAGAGAAAGTTATACTAAATGCACAAATGATATGATACATATGTAATATTGTTTACAGAAGGTGATCATACGAATTCCGATAGACCTTTACCGAAAAAAGCTAAATTAATGAGGAAAGAGCGAAAGATCCAAAAGTTATTAGAGAAAGCAAAGCAAGAAGGGACATCTGAAAATGTGGAACAGGTACTATTTAAATATGTTTGCATTACGGTTAATGGAGAATTTAAGTATTAAAAGTTTTCTTTAAATATTGCTATTAAAGTTGCTGAAGAAAAACCAGACAAAGCAAAAAAATAAAGTTAAGACATTGAATGATTTTCTTAACGAACCTCTTCCCGAAAACCCGGCGCATCGTTTACAGGTAATTTATATTTTAAAAATAAATTTCCAGATTTTGTTTTTGCTAAATTAATATTTCTAATGCAGATTCGTTTAGTTCGTTCCGGTCTCGGCAATAAAGAATTCGAAAAAACTTTTTCCATTTCACATAATATTTACGCAAAGTATCAAATGACAATTCATGGAGATCCACCAGATAAATGTTCAGAAGATCAGTTTACTTGGTTCCTTGTTAAAAGTCCTTTAAAAGTAAGTTGTTATTAATATAAAAATTCTTACTAGAATAAAACTTTATAAAAATATCAGTCACTTTCTCAGCCAGAGAAAAAGTCAGAATTTTTCTGTGGTTATGGTTCATTCCATCAGCAGTATTGGCTAGATGATAATTTAATTGCTGTTGGAGTTGTAGACGTGTTACCACATTGCGTATCTTCCGTATATCTATATTACGATCCGTCGTATAGTTTTTTATCGCTAGGAACTTATGCGGCATTAAGGTAAGGCAATTACAAAGGTTGTTTATCTTCCAGTTTAATGTATAATAATGAAATTTAAATAATTTTAGAGAGATAGCATTTACGCAAGAATTGAATCGCATTGTTCCGGAATTGAAATATTATTATATGGGTTTTTATATCCATTCTTGTCCAAAGATGCGATATAAAGCAAGTATTTAAACAGTTATAATTTTGCTCTTAAGTATCTTTTAATTAAATATTTAAAATATTTTCAGGGTAACTTTGAACCTTCGTACCTCTTATGCCCCGAGGTCTACAGTTGGCATCCCATTGAGAAATGTAAACCAAAACTGGATATTTCCAAATATCATCGTTTGAATGAAGATAGTAATGCAGGTAATATATTTTCTAAATGAAATACGATTTAAAAAATTAAGGTGATATTTTTCATAGAAATAAGTTATGGTAGATTGAGTTTACACACAATGTCAATGGACAGATTTGACCAAACTTTATTATTGTTTTATTAGTTTTAATTCAAATAGAACTATTTTATTAAAATGAAGGAAAATTTACTTATTCAATTATATTCTTTGATCTAAAATTTTCTTTTGAACTTTGGTATCGTGTTTTTGAGTGTTATTTAGTATACAGGCATAAAAACAGACATTTTATAGAGTATGTCTACTGATATACAGAAAATATATATTTATTATTTATATACCAAATATCAACATACATTTTTAACAAAATGACTTGAGGTTAAATTCAAAATACAACCAATAGAAAGTCAGAATCTCGCACAATTTTGAGAAGAGTGCCAAGTGTTGACGACTGTAATGTTTGTAGTACAGCCTGAAAAACAAAGTATTTAAATAATTTCCCGACCACTTCAAAATTATTTTAATCGTAACATAATTATTACTTATATGTAGGAGTTTTAGTCTTAAGAATTTGGGTGGTGATTTGGATTATGATTGTAATGGGAAATGTAGATCAAAAATGTTAACGAAGAGTATCTTTCAGTTAATATTTTATTGTTAGAAAAACCAGAAAAATGTGTGACACTATTTTTTTTCTAATAATGGAAACCAACATTCTATACTATTTTTCAAAGTAATTTAAATTAGCGATAAATTCATCTTTTTAATATGTATTAGAATCTCATTTTGTGCTCTAGAGTAAGAGTAAAAATAGACAGGTAGTAGTAAAGAGGTATTGCATTTTTCTCAATGGAAGTAATCGTCTAAATGAGTCATTTCTGTTTGTATTACTTCTAATAAAACACTTGCCATTTTAATCCAAAATGATTTGTCACTACCATTCAAATTAATACCACCTTACGAAATCTAGTATACTGAGCTAAGCAATCATCAGACGTACAGTACATCTGAAAATAATGAAAAACAATTTTTTTCCATTCAATTTTGTGTATTCTTAAGCAAAACTATACAATGTAATGACTCCACAACAGTTCCACTTTTCATCAAATTTTTTCGCACATGTACTATACAAAATTTACCGATTTATCAGTTCTAAAATATGATTATAAATCTTAAAGGTTAACATGTTAACCACCATGGGAAAGTGTGACTCACTAAAAATTTCTCCTGGTGCTTTGAGATACGCATTGTGTAATTGTGCCTCAACAAACGATTACACAGTATACTCTGTGGACTACCAATAGTACCTTACCGAGCATTTCCATAAATGTAGTTTAAAAAATAACGCAAAACAAACTTGTACCGACCTGCAAGTGAAAGCGCAATGTATATGACTCGGCCTGTACGTGTAAATTCGTCTAAGTCTAGAGGCTTATATGTTATACCTCAAGCAAAAAATTCAAAATTAACATAAATATTTTTAAAAAGTCAATTCAAAGAGCAAATTTAGATTTTCGAATATTAAAAAAAACCTGTGTAGAAAAATGAGAATGGCTCACGGGGATACAATTTCTTCAATGGTGGCAGTTAATATTAGTCTAGTTCAGTGAAATCTGTGCAAGGTAGATTTGGTACCATATTTCCCCCCCCCATAAATATCGAAATATTTATACTGGAATTCAGAATATTTTAATTATACATATTAATATTTAAATTTTTTTTTTTTAAATAGAAGATAAAGATGGCATCGTAGACATCGGCCAGGTTCAGATTTTATACCAAAGGCAGTGGATTTCCTACACTAATTATCGCAAGATGAGGAAAGGCGATTGCAACGAAGCCGAAGTGGCGGAATATGCTCGTTTTGTAGGAAGGAAGTGCTATTCTAAAATGCTTTTATACAGATCGAGTTCCAAATAACGACGTACCGCTTCTTTTTACCGATTATCACTGCACATATAGCATGGAATTAAAACTATGCCTGTTTAAACTACACATATTTTGAGAACTGTAGATATGTGTAAATTTGTTCACAATAAATTATCTCATCGAAAGTTATGACAGAATTACTTGAATTAAGTTTTTTTATTTGTGTTGATTATTGAATTTTACAATACGTATAATAGTATTTACAAAAGATGAATAGTGCATTTGTGACAAAATTGGATGCCGGCAAACTATTTTTCTACTGTCTGTGCAGCTTCACTCCTTCAGTCGCTTTCTTCTTTGTCAGGACCTGGCTGAATTGGATTTAACGGTCTGCCTTCTGCATCGGATCTATGAAGAAAAACAATTCTAAACATCCACGTTTTCTATACAATCTGTTCATAAAGTTAATTACCACATACACAATACTCTGACCATATGGTGAATTGCTTCCAAAAACAAAGTTTACATGGTACTTGCAAGAAGTAGACGAGCCGCCGTGCTTATGGCATTGTTGCCCGACAAGAAAACCAATTTCCCTTAATCAAATTTTGGAATCATAAAGTATCTCAACACTACTTTTTGTAGCTGCACGAAATAGGACAATAAATACCTAATATTTTCTGGAACTTGCTTCTATTCTAAATTCCACGGTGCCATTGATGCTCATTACACAAACACATTTTCAAAAGGAGCATTCTGTTATAAGCTTAGTCTTTTACTCTTAGCACAATTGCAAAATTGTAGTATCGGGATTTGCATATAAATATCTTCAAATCCACTTAATTGTTAGTAGAGGAAAGGCCTTGGTTTTCCTTTTGCTCTGCTAGCAAACATTTATTTATTGTCAGCACAAAATCTTGGGATTCAAAATTTTTTATGCCTAGATTTTGTACTTATGACATAATTTCGATAATTGATCACCAAAATACTGGTTTCCAGTTTTTTTGTAACGAATTGGTGGAAGTAGCATAAACACACCCAGATGTCTCATCTTAGAAGAAAAATTTAGCATTTCTACTACTATTCAGATTTATTTGTTAACACTACACTCAAAAATTTATGGCACAAAAAGTCAGTATTGCCAAGTCTACTCCTTGCAAGTTAACATTTAATTACATATAAACTTGGAGATGCCAAGTTGGCCATTTTTTAGGGCCACAATGGGGTGTCCTGTCCAAATTCGATTCCCCAGATGGCAGGCCAACATCTTAACTAACTCGGCTATTCTTATATTCTATCTGCGTTCATTAAACATTATCACTATGGGTCGAGGTGGCCAAGGCAATTAAGGTATTGGCTTACTGCCGTGGAAACCCAAGACCGAATCTGGTCGGGCAACCTTAGGAATTTTTTGACGATGGTCTGTCACAGATACCGGTCCTTGTTACCCCAAGGAGGGCCTACAGGAAAAGCCAGAAATGAAAAAATTAGGCATCTACTTACCCATAAATGACTTCTTCGTCCGAATCGTCAATCATCGAAAGAGCAGGATTATCCTTTACTCTAGATTCTGTAACAAATCAGAACAATACTACGATCACACAAGAATTATTTATGGTCGGTTTTTTTGTTATCCTAACTAAATAAAAGTGTTATACCTAACACGGCATTTCCGGGCGGCGAGTATACGTAGGCCATATTATACAAATAAAAATTTAAAAGACCGTAGAAGGATAAAAATTGAGCCGAACTACTGTAGTTGTGGGTGAAGTCTGCCATAAAGTTATCCTTTAATATGGAGGTTTTTATATTTAAAATCATATTAGTCACGCTATTCAGGATGACTATTATCATGGTGAAAGTTTGAAATTTCAGACGAAGATCTATAAATAAAAATAATATATACTTCAAATTTTGAGTCTTTTTTCCTTCCAAATTTTATGTTACATTTGCATTACCAAAGTAAGGCATGGAATGAACTTCTGTATAAGCTTTCACCACTAGACAGGCAAGATATAAAAAATAAAATATGCAAACGATTCCAAAGAAAATTTTGAAACCCTGAAAATAACAATTGCGTTTAATGTAATTTAATAGTGACGTGCGACTGCAGTTTAATTTAAAAATGAGTAAATACCGTAAAGTTTTGGATGTCCAAGTGATAGTCGAAGGTCGGATCTTGTAATTCGTGATATTTCTGGCTGGAGGTGAGTATTACGGTCGAAATCCATAGCAATCCGACGATAATACATTTAGGAAAATAAAAGGATAGGAACTTTCTTTTATTCTGAAAATCAAATAAGTTATTAATATGCAATTTGCATTTTAAATACACAATATGGCGAGTGACCTCGATGACCAAATGGCCGAAAGATAGAATTTGGTATGAGAAACTCTTGAAATTTTTCGTGGGGAGTCTCTGTTCTTTGCCATTTTCCCAAACCCATGATGGGTATGGAAAAAAAGGTGATCTTACAGTGAGGGGGAAAAGAGAGACAAACCTTTTACAAACTTGAAATAAGCGGAAATTTTTCATTTTTAAATACAGGTACTCCTCACTTTATGACAGAGTTTCGTTCTGACGAATTGGTCAATAAGTGAGGAGCTTGTGCCAGGAATATAGGATCGTTGTAAAATTATGCAACAAATTTCAAATTTATTCATAAAAAGACTATTATAGTATGCGCAAGCCTATTATAGTACGCTTAGTGCGCATGTCACCATTTGCCACCGACCGACACTCAAGCTGAGAAAGGGGATTCCCCGAATTGCAGGTCATAAGTGCATGTGGTCGTTAAGCAGACAGTGGTCGTAAAGTGAGGAGTACCTGTATATCGTGTCTTTCCGATTATATTGTGAGCCTTTCTTGGACTTTTGGTCTCCAAAATTGACACAAATGCGGCCTCATTTGTGTCATTTTCTCCTCATTCTGCTTGGAAAATTTAATGCTTGTGTGTAATGACTTGATAATCTCACAGTTAAAATGTCAGTTATTTGGTATTATGACTGACAATCAGTGGAATCATAAATGAACTAATCTAGAAATGTGAACATCATGAAGCCTTGTATTTATGACAATAAACTATGTTTATTGTTGTTTGAATACATTAACTTCCTGCCAACAAATGTTATTTTAAAAGGTCAGCAATGTATATCTTATATAATTTTAACTTTTCACCCTGCAGGCATTAAGGCTTTATTTGTGCTCACAATGGGAACAGATCAGATTGTGAGGAAAGACCAAGATCAAATCACTCGCATGTTAATTTGGATCATCAAAGTACCGGGCCGGTGCCTTTACTGCCTCGATTACCAGCTGTCATACGAACAGATTAATATGTTAATTAAAAAAAAAAAAATATACAAACCTGACGAATTCCGTGATAGGCACATAACCAGAAGAAAAGCACGGCAGAAACAAAGGATGCTTGAAAAGTCACATCTAACATTCCGGGAAGCCAACTATTGAACAGGAATGACATCGGAAATATAGGATCTAGAATGGAAAATCAAATCGCCATCTTATTAAAGTATAAAAATCAGATGCAAAATAACAATCTTATGTATAAATTCGTACTGTTATATAAAAGGAGAAGAGGAAGTAAAGCGAACATCCATTTCTGTTCGTAGGACCAATCGTGATGGATAAAGTGACGTAAACTGTGAGAAAACCAACACTGGAAAGAAATTTAATGTCCGTGTACACAAAATATATTTTATTATTTTATTCTAAACATATGGGTGATTGAACAAAAGCTTTACTTGCAAGGAACAGACTTACGATGCGTTATTTAGAATTTTAAATGTTATATGTCGAGTCCCATAGCGAATGTTTGAAAGATTTCTATGATTCCTTAGTTACTGTAGAATTGATAGGATAAGACAGCGCAAACAATCTGTCAATGAGGTGCGCCTCGGAAGTACTTTTTTTACAGAAAACTGGCTCCATTTAGGCATTCAACACACGAGAAAAACCCATAAACCCAATATGGCCTGCTGTCGCCAAGGTGCAAACCCGCAATCTTGGACCATCAACTGACCCAAAATTTAATTGTTTCTCGTGACACATTGCAAGGAAGTGACGAGCACGGCAAACTCGTGGCATTGCCGAGTCTACTCCTCTCAAATAAATATTTTGTTCGATCGTTCCGCAATCATATGACCAAAAAGTTTCACTTACGGTAACGTAAAATGTGACGATTAAAAATATCATCCGAAACCAAATTTCCATTTTGGTATAAGCTGGATTGTAACTCTGAAACTAATTGCTTCATTTATCAATAAAGATAACTCAAAACAAACTTCAAACGTTTATTTTTGATAATTATAATAATAATATTAAAATGCTTTTACAAATAAATTTATAATACTTATTACAATTACCTGAAACAATACATCCGTTATCTGATATTTTTCGTCTATAGTTTCTAAGCCGTAAAAGCGAATTGTGATAACGTAATGAGAGTATTCTAAGAAGCCTAAATGTAGCACTGTTATGGCATCACAAATCTATAAAAAGAAAATCAATATAACTTCTGGTTTTAAAGTTTTTTTTTGAATTAACGAATATTAATTTAACTAACCTTTTTTGAACAATGCAAATCCCTCATTCTGTTCTTATTGTGTTTTTTGTCTAAAATCAGCACTTGTTCGTTTTTATCGGAGATGCCGTAAATGGCGACATTTACGTCGAACGTCTTGTCAAAGGTTTCTTCCTCTGAAATTAATATAAATCAATAATTAATGTTTTGTTTGAATCTGCGAGTAATTGATTGGAAAATTTTCAAAACTAATTTGAATTATAAGAAAAACTGTGCTTTATTGGAATGAACCCAGTGTTTTTGAGCTTATCTATTCATCTTTGGGGCCTTAATTATTCTAAAAAAGTTAAAAATTTACACACACCGCTCACTTTTTCCAGCAGAGAATTCTAATATAACCTTCGAAGCAGAAACTGGAGATTCGAATGTTTGAAGAGATTCCGTTCTGGAATGCTTAACAAATTCTGGATTACGTGTTCAAAAACTTATCATCCAATACAGAGACAAAGATGCTTTTAAGAAATTATGCAGTACGGCACTGGTTGGTGCTGGAGCCAAGCCTGCATGGCATAACGGGTGCCATTTTCACCCTTGTCCGGCATGCAATGGCTCAGAGTGGTCCGAAGTTTTGGGTTAGGAGAGAAGATTGATGGAATAAGGACATCCTAATATAAAATGTAGGTAGTTCGGATTGCAATAATCTTCGTCTAGGTTGTGGGCAATAGCAAACAAAGTATGATATTGGAAGAATAATGCTAAAGATTTAAAATTTTATAATATTTTAGAAGTATTTAAGTTTCTGAAGAAGAGTTGAATATGCTCAAAGGTGCTTTAGTTCTAAATGTAAATGTTCGTTCCAATAAAACATAGTTAACTGATGAATTATAGAAAACAATGCTTACATTTTATAAAATTTGATGTAAAATGTTATCTTGCATTGATTTAATAATTAAATAAAATAAATTAGTTTATTTTGGTAATATTGAATTAATATTTGAGAAAATATACAATAAAGAAAAATGCTTAAAATGTACAGTGCTCAAAACATGTTAACAAGCATGCGCAGTCACAGTGACGGCGATAGTAGGTCGTACTTTTTGAGAACTCCACGACCTGGTTGTGACTTCTCGCACGTGACGGAGAACTATTCGAAGGACAACACACCACTTTACTTTCATACTAGTGTTAACATTTTTTAAAGCACCCTGTAAATATATATATAAATATCTCCTACCATCTTCATTCAATATAATAATTTGTGCAGTAACTTGCAATTGTTGACTGTATGCAGATAATGTAGGCGATTTAAGAAGAAATGGACCTGTCTGAAAATCAAAAAGAACTTGTAAAATTACATACTTATTCAAAATTATCAGCTATATCATATAACTTTCAATTTAAGATACATTTCAGACTGATGAATTTTCAAAATATTGATTTAACTCCATCCTTTTTTGAGGCGGACTTAAAATGTCTATTTTTAAACAAATTTCCCGGAGTTATAATTTTTATGGATGAAAATTTACTGCATATTTATGTTAATTATTATCCGAGAAGTGTGACGCATACACCAATTGATAGAGTAACCACCCGAGTTTTGTCTCGTCGTCTGTTATCTCCAGCCATCTTCATTGTCTAGTTGTCTGTTATGTCTGCCGTAAACAAAAATGTCAACCTGTAACAGTGCTGCGTGTTCCACAGTTTGCAAAGTCGGAATTGCTTGTCATCGTGCAACGTGAATAATCTGTAGGAGCCGTAATTATGGGCTGTCACGAGAAGAATGCCACAGTGGGCATAGGAAGAATTTGAGTACAGATGTGTGATGCGAGGTGCATGCATTGAGACGTGATGGGCAAATGTAAAACTTGGACAGTTTTCCAATGCCTTAATATACATTGCAAATTTCTCGGATAATAATTAACATAATTACAATAACTTAAAATGGTAGCATTCTTTTTGGGAGAACCTGTATATGTTTAAAATGAAATTCAGTTAATACTTGTGCTTTAATGGAAAATATTTGGTTAATGTAACCCTTGGTGCCAAGATGGTGGTTCGTCTCTGATTCCAGCAAGGAAACAGTGGGACGCACGTTCTAACCTAACATAACCTATTCTAATAAATTACCATAATTATTAACAACCAAATTATTTGAATAGGTTAGGTTGGGTTTAGAATGTGCGTCCCACTGTTTCCTTGCTGGAATCGGAGACGAGCCGCCATCTTGGCACCAAGGGTTACATTAACCAAATATTTAAATAGTCCAAGAGTTAACTTTCCATTTAGCAAACTATACAGTAAATATCAAACCAAGATAGTATAGAGTTTAACCATTATTAGTTATCAAATGTAGTTTAAATCATTTAATGCAAATTCAATTATTGTATATAAAAACCAATAAAGCATCTTTGCAAACACAGAAATTTATATAACATAATATTTCACTGATTTTGCATGACTCTAAAATAAGTAATAAATGTAAAAATAAAATTCATAAATAATCTCTCACCGCCATTATCGATCTGTTAAGTTCGGGTTTGATTTCCGTAGCACGGAGAGAGACGGTGCTCGAGGTGGAGGGTCCGGCCAGACCGATAACCACGCAGAGAGTATAAAGGGCAATAAACACCAAGAAAAGCAACACAAATTCTCTTTTATGAAGTGTGTACAGTCGCATCTGAACCGATCTGTGAATAAAAAAGAAATTTCTACAGCATTTAATTTTTTTACCGCAACGGTTACGTGTAACAATTGCTAAATTATAAACTTAAATATGCCTTACGCAAATATTTTGATAAACATTCGGTTTCAGAAAACATTGCAAATCTCACATTTTCGACGATCATTTTTATTCTGAATATTCTGTAAAATATAAAAATAAAAAGAAAAAACAGAAATAAGAACATAAAATAAAAAAAAGGGTTTAAATAAATATTTAAAAAAAACAAAACAGAATTGAAATAATAAAACTGAATAAAATTAAAATATAAAAGATCTGTATAACAACAAAAACTAGAATGAAATTTACTAAAAATTGTATGCAAGCGGAAGATGATAAAACTTAAGAGCAGTGGCGTGGTGAGGGGGTGTATCATGCCCTAGGTGCCACTCGCAGAGGGGCGCCCAAATAGTCTCCAGGAGAAACTGTGTGTGTTTCTGGGGAAGGAAAGGGGGTGCCGATAAAGTGTCGTGCCCCGGGCGCCAGTTATGTTCACTATGCCACTGCTTAAGAGTATCCAGATTCATCCTTTTCAGATCATAGGAACACAAATCTCATAGTCCCATAAGGCAATTTTCTTTTAAAGATTGACTTTTACATATTTAGGTAGGGAAGAGCCTACGAAAATAGATTCCATGTAAATATATAAGGTCTAAATGTCCCTCTGACGACAGCATAATTTAAAAAAATAATAAAATTATACCGAAGGATATACTGTATTAATGCTCGTTTAAGTGGAGAAGAGCATAATTGACTCTACAATATGAATATATGTTGCTGTAAAGACTTTACAAATTAAAGAAGCAATGAGTAATGATATATTAATGTACAAGTACCAGTATTTCATTTATGGGTTTATTTAATTTGAGTTTCTAGCAGTCCATGGTATATTTTAAACCCATGGGAAGTGTATAATTAGTGGGTTAAAGGTGTGTTGATGAATTATTATTATTATACATGACCATGGTTGTCCTTAATCAAGCAAGGGTTTGGAATCAAGGGTGCCGGAAATTCGATGGTATACCTGTATAATTGTTTTATACAAAAGAATGTAACTTTGTTTTAATTCTCTTTCTTTATTTGTTGTGTTCATCTGGAGATTTCAGCCACTGAGGCTATTTTCTCCGAAAGGCCGCCACCTGGTGGTTAAAGAAAGCGGCCCGTTTGCCTTATGTATTCTTCCAAGGCTTTAATTCTCCAATAATATTTTAGATTATAAAATACTCTCAGATAGATATATTCAGTTTATATTCATTGAACACATATTGCAGAATGATTAATAATTATTTTAAGAATTAAAACACATTGTAATTGTAAATTTATATTGAGTTTTATAAAGAAACATGCAGAATAAGTCAAAAATCTCACTGAACTGACTATCAGTTCCATCAAATCTACTGATGTTTATTTGTGGGAGCACTTAAAGATGATAACATATTATCTGAAGTTACAAAACACCCGAAGGAATGCATCCGTATACTGGCATAAATAACAGGTACATGGCAAGGTTGGAGTCCTGACCGAGAAGAACCCGTTGCCAGATCTAATAAAATTCTTCTGGGATTCTTTTAGGAAAGGTTCTCATACACATTATGGATTTGGCCAGGTCAACAATGAGGCAGACCTGATTATGGGTGACAAAGCCCAACATATCTAGGATGAACTGCCTGTGAAATTTACATTCAAAAGGTTAACAAATGATAGTCCTTAAATTATGTAATGCTATTTTTATGCTTTTCAACTATTATCCCATTCTCATAATGCTCTTTGTGGCAGCCAAATAATTGTAACCTGGAGCTGCATACGAAAATCCAGGCGGCGCTTTATTGAGAATATAAAAACCCGTGCTGGCCGCCTGCCACAGCTTTTTCCCGCTCTTTTCTGGCTTGTTCACTTCTCTGCGGATGACTTGTACTGCTCTATCTTAAATCTTGTAGCTGAGATCTCTTTATTTGACAAGTATTGTAGATTACTGTAAATAAATCCCCTTTGGAAAGAAACCTGGCTTTGGCTAATTCAAATCTTAACGAACATTTAAGTGGTGATACTAGACTGCCACACTCTTTAACACTGTCACACATACAGTCCTCAAAATTATGTAATCCATATCCTTAGTTAACTTCCTTACTTGTACTAAGAAATAATACACACCACGGAGTATTGAACATTCTGTTATTTTATTAATTACATGTATAATGTACAAGACAGTGACATAAATGGTACGATTTACTATTCAACATTTCAGAAACAAAAAGGAATCATCATATTATTCAAGGGTCATACCCTAGCATTATGTAATGTTTTTGTAAACACTCCCATCCCCTTGTAACACATTGTAATGATCTCCCTTGTACCCATGGGGCCATCCATTAATTATGTGTACAGTTTGAAGGGAGAGACATTGTCTATGTGAACATTTTTCAATGGTATTAGTGGCATATGAATTTGTTCTCAAAAGCCTGCTTACTAGTCATATAACTGTAACTTAGAAAATATTTGCAGAACTTTTTAAAGTCATTTCTTCAATGTAGAGGGACCACACACTTTTGTAGACATAATTAAAGATGGGAAGGGAGGGGTCAAAAGTTGATCAAAATCTGTATATGTAATTAATTTATAGCCCCAAGCTTAGTACTTAAACTTTTCAAACCATAATACAGAATGATCTGTCTAGTTCAAAGAATAATTCAAAATATCAAACTGTTTGCCAAACAAGAATAGGAAGTGTAAATCAATAGACATACGAAAATACGAATAAGTAAATTAAATCAACTATTATAACCATTAAATTATATACATTCATGAAAATATATGATGTGATATATTTCTGGCCACAATATTTGAGACTGTATGCTGTATGATTCATAAGCAAAGATAATTTGTAAATATTCTGGTTCTGATTACATTCATTAGAAATTCACTTAAAACCTTTCTCTCCCCCATTTTGACTCTTTATCCGTGGGCACTAAGTTTTTTCAAGCTCACAATGCAGGAGCTAGATGATGAAGGATGGTTTTGGTTTGTTAAGTTATGGCAATGCAACACTTGGGCAATCTGCCTAGTGGGGATGTCTTCCGGGAGGTCTTTTTAAGAATAACCGGTTCCTATTCAGGCGTTACAGACATGGAGAAAACCCGGAAAACTCCACGTGGCCAGCCCATCTTGGCAAGGTGCAAACCCATGACTAAATTTCCAGTGTTCGGAAATGGAACCATCCTGGCCACTGGTAGGTCTTTATGGAGGATTGGACTTGACATATTCGGTATAAACTATACCAAGAATACTTCCTGGAGTTTTCTGTCTGGAATTGATCCATGTTTTCAGAGCAGTAGGCTGAGACCTTTGCTACCACGGTCATCCAACTGATTTATCTTATAAAATACATTCAATACTATATTATAAGTAAATAGTAAGAGAAATAAAAATCAGTCTCAGTTGTAAGAGGTTGATTATTTTTATTTGCCTATAATACTATTCTCCAGGAAAGAGAAGTTTATTAAACACAGGAATATAAGCTGCTGATTACTGATATGTTAAGATTATTTATTATACAAAATTAAACTGAATTGAATCCAGGAAAAAATCAATTTTTGAAAGCTAGATACAATTTCTCATGTTTCTAATTGTCTGTTCTGCATCACTTTAAGAAGTATTAAAATCACTCTTGGAATCAGTAAGTCTACTTTATATTTTGATATAAAAACAATTTATAAGGATCTCTTATCTATAAAGAGGTCAATAGGGACACTATCTAGTAAAGTGGCTTTAATAGGACCAGATAAGTAAGCCATTGATTTGTCATTGATTGATTGATTAAGCCATTGATTTGTCATTGATTTGTTTATCTAGTTATATTAAAGCCACTTTACCAGCAACACACCCAAAGAGTTCTTATGAAATTGTGTCCGTAGTTAATTATTTCTTTTATTTTTTAGCAGAGTTTTAGTATGACAAACATGAGTGTATATATGCAATAGAAAAGGAATTAATTATTTGTGAAATTCATGACTACCCCAATAGGCTCAATTCAAGCTCCGAATGAGACATTTGGGACCTTATCAGAGTTGTAGAGCATACCTACAGGAGCAAAAAAGTCAAAGAAACCATACCTCTACAAGTGACCCTTTGCGAGATACAGCTCCCAAAATTGGGTCACGCAAGATTGCAAGTTGCACCACTCTGTTAAGATTATCACATTTAACTGTTTAGCCCATGTGACTATGCTAGCTCCAAGCAGTCCACTTGACTGTTTGTGGAGTACTTGAAGTTATATAGTTTTAGGGGGAGCTGGCCCCTACATAGGCAATGAGGTGCAAGCTATAGCGAGCACCAAAGTGCACGACTACATGTGGAGCATTGGTCAAGGCTTGCTGTCACTCGCCTTGACAATGCAGAGCATGGAGAATAGGCAGTATACTGATACAGGTTAAAAACTGATCTTTGGACCCTTCAACTCTTCACGAGATATTTGCCTCCAAAAGCAAATATTTCATGAAGGATCACATGTACAGTACATGTATGGTTCCTTTAACTTTTCTGCTTGTACAAGGGGAGTTATACATCCCTTATATCCAGTGGTGATATTTGAAATATTTAACAAAGGGTTCGCTAGCAGAAAATTTTTCCCTAACAATCACCGACAAACAAAATGGAAGTTTTGGCTAGAAATAAATATAATACCTTTTCTTGCGATATATCTAATAATCTGTGGCGTATTTGGAACGTAAGGGGCCCTGGGCGAAGACCAGGTAACAATAGTATATTAGTGCTGTCAACCTGTTTTTTTTCTTTTTGGGGCAGAGAAATTTTTCATCCCAAAATGGCACTGCTGATAATATACAGACGTCATCATCTCTCGAAATACAATATCCTTTTTATTTCACTGTCCATAGCCTGACACGTGTTCCACATCCATCTTGTATTTTCTCGTGTGCGTGGATTGTGGGATCTCTCTTATGACTGGATCTAGTTTCAAGAACTCTCTTGAATCAATCGCGATTAAACCTTGTTTTGTTCGAGATTGAAATGGTCGAGAGAGATAGCACCAAGGCATAGTCCCCGACCTTGCTCACAATCTAGATTGAAATGCTCGGTGCAAACGGGGTATAAGGCTCTAGTTTAGTAGCGTTACAGAGTATAATACGCTATATTTTAATATATTTTTTAAAAGAAACAAAACCACTGAGAAAATGTTACATGTGTTTAACAAGGTTCGGAAAATTGAAAATTTTACCAACGGGTTCGGCTGAACCTGTGCGAACCCACTGAATATCACCACTGCTTATATCTGTCCCTTCGCAAAATACAGTGTACTTCCAGGGATGCATGCAATTGAGAGTCATGTCACTCCATTAAGACAATCATATTTAAGAAGTTAACTTGTGTGACTGCTGGTTTTGAGTAGCCGCAACTTGACTGTTTGTGGAGTACTTGATGTTATATAGCAGGGGTGGGCAAGCACGAGTTTCAGTGGGAGCCGCAATGTAGGTTTTGCAAACTGCACGGGAGCTGCAGTTCTGTACTGTCGTCGTGGATAGTATGGTAAACTGCGCAATTTTATTATATAATATAAATATAAAATAAAACAATATATTGAATTTTTTTAATAAACATATTTTCACAAAATTATAAAAATAAAATTGCTAAAAATATTAATAAAAAAACAGAAATTAACACTTTCAGCAAGAGCCGCACGTAACTCAAACAAGAGCCGCATCTGCCCATGCCTGTTATATAGCCTTAGAGGAGGGTGTGGGCGAGAGGGGTGCCGAGATGCTTATTCTACACGCTCCACGTCGGTCAAGGAAGAGCATGAAGAATACATAGTAGTACCGATTCACAGTAAAAACTTACCACTGGAGGTGAATATCTCGCTAAGTGTCACACGTATAGGTATGGTTCAATTGACTTTTTGCTCTTGCAGGGGGTCTTTAATTCTGGGAGTGGCAAATCCTTCATTCAGAATTCACATCTTACCTTAAGAGAGCCGGAGACTACGCCGGGAGTAAAAAAGTCAAAAGAACCAACAGCCTACCCATGACCTCCTGAAATTAGCCTATCTGAAGTTTGGCCCAACAATTTGCCCGTTTTTTTGGTTTTATTTAATTAATTATTTATATCATTATAAATTTGATTTCTTGCCAAGGGACTACAATTAGAGATACACTCGTTCTAAGAGTGTCTAAAATTTTGGGGAGAGTCCAAACCCCTCATTCAAAACTGAAGGAGTTACCTTTAGGTAAATTGCATATAGAAGTATTTATACGCAAATTAACTAAAAGTAACTTCTACCGTACACAATTGTTATTATTTTTATTAAATCGTAAAATTTAATTTAACCGATTATGATATTTTATTATTAAAAATAAGAAATCTGTAAATTACACGTTTCGACTGAAAAAAAAACGCGCGAATCACCCGCAATATTTACACTGTGACGTTTACATTGTGACGTTTACAGTAGGTGAATGAAATGGACATTTATTTACCTTTCGCAGCGATCATGGTAGTAAGTAGGAGCTATGAATTTACTAAATTCGCTAAATAAGTCACTGAATTGGTTACAGGCCGATCTCAATTTCATCTTCAGAAAGGCAGAATTAAAACAATAACGACTTTTCGGATAACCGTTCATCTCGGAGCGGGTTTAAGGATCAAAAACACGACACAAGTACGACCACCGCCATGACAGAGATGCAGCGAAGCGATTAAAAAAATTAAATAAATAAAATAAATAATTGTTTACTAAAATTTTATACGTATTATATTCTCATTTAACGTATTTATATTTTTTTAACGTTTTGTTTTGTTATATTCACTTTTTCCAAGATTTATTATATTTTATATTTTCAATAACGATCGATTTTGTCGAAAGAGGGCGCGTGTTACTTACGGTTTGAATAAGGGGTACGTTCGTTAAGTCGAACGAGTTAAACGCGTTAGTAACGAATCGTTCGAAAAGTAGTAGTCTCGCTCAGTGCGCATGTTCTGCGGTGATGACGTATCGAACGAAGCTCACGAAGGAAAGAGTTAGTTTACTTCGTTAAGAAAATGGCGCCCGACGATATCGATGTTTCTAGATCTACTCGAGTGTTTAAATTGTGAATTAAAAGGTGAAATGATTGAAATAACTGTCCATCCGAAGCAACCTAAGAAAAATATTTTGGATAAGGCTGCACTAGCAACATTCATATCTTCGATTTTAGAAACAGCCATTTAGTTATAACGAATCGTTCGAAAAGTCTCACGAAACAAGAATAACGATGACGTCATTCTCGTTTAACTCGTTTGACTTAACGAACGTACCCAAGAAGGTCTGTATAAGAAGGTCAGGACACGCTCCCAAGATTCTATGCGGCAGCGGCCATGTTGGGGCATATCGATAAAGATCACCATACGCGGTCCCTGCGTGAGTCGACTAATATTACGTATATACGTATTCAGAATGTTAAACAATGGGTTATTCTGTGGCACCTAATTGTAAAAATAAGTTTACCGACCTTCGATTGTTTAGATTTCCTGCAGATAAGCAGAGGAAAGCGAAATGGGTGCAGAACAGCTGACAAGATAAGTGGCAGCCAACTGAACATTCTAAACTATGTGAGAGTAGTGTATATTATGTATTTTTCTATAGGTACTGTCTTTGAGATGTACTGTACACTCAAACCTGTTTTTGTGCGGTGGATAGGGACCGCATAAAAGAAAACGTATAAAAAAATCGCACAAAACTTCACGAGTGGCTATAAAAAATAGTTTTCGCAACACAATTAAAAAGTATTTTTTTATGCGGTCCCTATCCACCGCATAGAAAAAAGTCTCACGTAGAAAAATAACTCAAAACCGTACGAAATAACTAGGAATTGTTTTTTTAACTCCTTGGGCCTTTTCCTGCAATCCCTAATGGGGAAAAAATCCGGGTGTACTATAGATTACTATCTATGGAATTTCGGGACTTTGAGTATATATCTGAACTGACGGGACCGAGACGAGTTCAACGATACCCTATTTTTGGACCGGAGACGAAAAATAAAAAAGTTATCATACTTTTTCACTTACCATACTTTTTTAATGCTCTCATAAAGACGGCACCATAGTTGCTAGTACTGCCATCTTGCGGTAAAGTCTGCAAACCATGACGTCGGATTACGGTCATCTCCAGTAGGGTTAAACACGCGATACGAGAGCGGAGAGAGCGACGCGACTTCCGATCATCGCGCGATCGCCATTTCGGTTAATGTTACTTATGGCAGCGAACATGGCGGCCCGACTGACCTCTCGTATGGGCGCCACCACACGCCGCCATGTGCTAAACTAGTGATCGATTCACGGTAGTTCTTGAACAAAGTAAAAAAAGGGGGGAAACGTCTACTAAAGGCAATTTTAACGGCAAGCGACGGGACTCCCGATCGCGATAGCGATGCCGACTTAGCGGAGAGAGCGACGCGACTCCCTATCATCGCGCGATCGCCGAAAAAAGTATGATAACTTTTTAATTTTTCGTCTCCGGTCCAAAAATAGGGTATCGTTGAACTCGTCTCGGTCCCGTCAGTTCAGATATATACTCAAAGTCCCGAAATTCCATAGATAGTAATCTATAGTACCCAAAAATCCTCTAAGAATTTTATTTTTTTATATTAATTAATTATTTCCACTTAAATACCAATCTAACATTAAAAAGTTAAAAATAATCGTTAAAAAATGATTTTATTTGATAAATATAGCTGCAGAAAGTGTTATTTCATTTAACAAGGCGTGAAATTTTACACCCGCAGTCTAAAGCCGGAGGGGAGCTAACTCACCGCATCTGTTCAAATATAACATAATATTTATGATTTTTATGCTATTAAAATGAGAGGGGACCGATAAAGACGTATGAGAAAAAGTTTTACTGAATAAAAAATGAAAAAACCTGCTGATGTCATAGAAAACATCCAATAGAATTTTAAAAAGTATTTTATTATATTTGTATCTTGTGTGTTTACAGAGAAAGAAGTTATGTCTCCGATAAGCTCTGTTAAAAATATCATCAAATTGTGTTTAATATTATCCTTTTTGATTAAATTTTATATAATTAGGAAAATATGACGTTTAAGCCTTTGTAAAGCCAAAAATGTTCATTAATTAAACGTTAGTCCAGTATTTATTTTTTAATGCATTAATATTGTATTGGTAAATGCTTTAAAATGAAATTTTGGATAACTTATGTTATTGCATTACTTTACGAAGTGCTTATATACGTAATTGCATCAGTTTTACCACCTGTTTAATTAGTTTCATTCACGACAGCGAGTGATGCGGATGATTGTTTCTTTTAAACTATTTGATCGAAAAGTTGCATAAAATTGGGGATGCATAATCATCCGAAATTATTATTATAATTTTGACTGGAAATTGCTGGATTTATGCAATTTTAGTTTAATTAATGTCGTATAAAACTGACTGCTCGTACAAGTTTGCTTAAAACATGCGACTCAAGATACTCCAAAATGGCGGCTCGAGAAGTAGGTCACGCGTGTCCTGACCTTCTTAGGTTTGGAATCTATCCGTTTGTTTTTATTTATTTTTATTTTTTGTCCTGTGGGTGCTGAGACGGTTTATGAAGACAATTTAGATATGAATTTAAATAGATTAAGAAATTTTCAGGGCTGGATTGATTCGGTTCTGTCCGGCCCTGTCACTCACCATCCCGCCGCTCCATTATAGATCTAGTGAAATTCTCGATGGGCATAAAAAAGGGCCATAAAATCTGCCTTGGAAGATTGCCAACGCATTGCGTTGCCTTATACAAATAAACACACAAACAACCTCCTCATTGTGGGTCTTTTCTACACGACGCCTGAAAAAAGGTCCCTCTTAGGGCACACGGCAGATATTTTGAGACAGTGGCGTAGCGAACATAACTGGCGCCTCTCTCCCCCTCCAGAAACACATATAGTTTGTCTTGGAGACCATTTGGGCGCCCCTCTGCGAGTGGCGCCCGGTGCATGATACACCCCCTTGCACCCTCCTCGCTACGCCACTGTTTTTGGGATGAAACAAAATGATTTATTTAAATAAAAATTTGATTTTCTTAATTTTACGGTTTTAATTTTCAATTGGATTTACAGCATGAAATGAAAATTAATCTTCAAAATTATTTTTATACTCCAATTATACAGGAGATTGTCTTTTAATACCAATCAAAACCGATACACACGATTCAATTATTCAAAAATTACGAATTCTTTTCATTTTCTTTTTCTAAAAATAAATTTCAAGAAAATTTTTATAAATATTCTTTAGCATATTTAATTAAATTTCTATGAGTAACTGGTTTTATTTAGATTATTACACACGTGAAGAAAACCCGAAGAAGTACACGTGGCCAGCCTGTTGGTCAGGCGCGAACCCGCAATCAGTCTTCAGGGGTTTTATTCACCCGGACACTAATGGGCCGAGCTTTGATAACTATTGGATTAATTAACAATGACTTCTTTTTACTCTTTCTGCCTCGTGGGCACTAAGAGATCCCTTCAATCAAAGCTAATCGTGGATTCAGCCATGCCCGATAGTGAAAGACGAGGCTCAGCATATACGGGATGGCTTATGAACATTTCCTGAGGTCACCACATTTTCACGGAAATTTTGAGGCCCACCAGTGGTCAAGCGGTTCCGTTCTCTAAACACCGGGAGTTCGGTCGCGGGTTCACGTCTCGCAAGGACGGGCTGGCCATTTGGGTTTTCTCCATGTCTGTAACGCCTGAATAGGGGCTAGTAATCCTTAAAAAGACCTCTCTGAAGGCACCCCCACTAGGCAGATCGCCCAAGTGTTGCGTTGCCATAACTTAATAAAAACAAAACAAATAAAAATACTGAAATTTTGAAAATTTTCAAAATTTTATAAGAACCGACAGTCTTTGCATGAGTACATTTAGGAGGAAGAATTTATATTCTAAAACTTAAGCTCTAACACCAGAAAAATGGCTCGTTCAGGTGTTTGTATCCAATGAAGCGGATGATACCTCCATTCAAGAAAGGTTGGATGAAATGGATGAGAGACTTTTAGCAGCAAAACACGGAATCCATCTTGTTGATGAGTGGTTTCAATGCACACATTGCCTGCTCTAAATAGAAGGAAGGGTCTCTCCGATATAAACGCCAGCGGGTCAAAATTATTGAACTTCTTCAGCATGTCTATGATAGATTACTGTAGATCTTTTCCATAAAGTACTGGACATTCGAGTGAAGGGAAAAGCAGAGCTTCTTGCACTTCGAAACTTCAAAGGCCAAATGAATCTTGCTTAAATAACACCGATGGCATACCTCGGTTAACTCGTGTTTGTGAGTTAGCACGAATTTGTGGGAAGACACCAAAGCGATAGCAAACTGGGGGATTTATAATCCCCATCTAATAAGAAAAAGAGATGAATGCTTTAACTATTGAGGCACCTCTCTGGTCTTCTTTAAGCACTTAAAGAGAGGATGCAAAGTGCTGCACGAGTGTTGCTTTTGCAAACTAGAATAGCTTGGATAATGTTTACCGATGACCTGGTTCTGTTTAGTCATTCTGAAAGCGATCTTCAGGATAATTTTAAAGAGTTCCCCGGGAAGATTTCCATGGAAAACTAGCCCCTAACGTTAAACCAACAAATTTACGGTTAAACCGTAAAGTATGGCACCCATCAAGAACTTCACACACAGCACCACGCTCCAATAAAATTACAGATAATAAAACTAGGATTTACTTATAAAAAACACCCCCACATTTCAGTAATGCCCAGCATGTTTTAAAGCTAGAAATTCACAGGATAAGAGTTAGTTACGTCACAGATGTCGCTCCCCTCTCGTTTCGTAAGGGTTAAATATCATTTAAACACAAAGAATAGAAGTTATTTAAATAATTTAAATTTAAATATCACGCGAGAATTTAAAACTAGAACGGGTAACGTCTAGACTTTACGGGTAGTTTTATTTTTGGAATTAACCAATGGGAGGAGATGTACGAGAACTTTGAAGGAAGTTGCACCTTGACAAGTGTCGATCAAGGTAACTTCTTAGCAACACCTATAAATAATGGTGAGTCTATGAGAGTTTGACATTCTATGGTGCTCGACGTAAGTATATTTTTATAGTAATTTATGCTAATTTCCGTTACTGTATGCCGCATTCTTCCTTGTGATTGACAAAGGTGTAATTAAGCGAAGAAAGTGGGAAAAATTTAATTAAATTATTAAAATTTATACTAGATAAAGAGCTTAAACTTTAATGAAAAACCCTCTGAATAACGGCTAGCGGCGGAAACATAAAAATGGCCGTTGTTCGCAGGTTATTTTGAATGCATTTTTGCTTAAAAAAAGCCAGTAAGTCGCTATTGTGGGAGGTGGCCGTTGTTAAAATAACCTTTAAACAACAGACACTTCTAAAGAGCAGCTTAACAAAAATACAAAGTTTCTGACAAAAATGGCAGCTGTTTGAAGGTTATTTTGTATATATATTAATTAATTAACCTTTAAAAAACGGCCACTTCGCATCAACTATTTATTTATTTATTTGATAAAAACATAAAATTTGTGAAAAAAATGGCCGCCGTTTAGAGGTGGCTGCTGCTTGGAGGTTCGGCTGTATTTATTTTATAAAATAATTAATAAAATATAAATATTTTTTTCGAATTTTTGTATAAAGAGAGTTAAAAATCTAAAAATAAAACTAATTTCCTCCATATTTGTTTTTCTACTTCACACTTAAGGTTAATAACATTAACGTTATCGATAGAGATTTTCCGATCACAAAAAAATATGGCGAGTTAAATAAATTTAAATGTAAATATTGATAAAAAAATAAATTACTTTAAATACGGCCAAACCTCTCAATAACGGCCGCCGACGGGGGGCATAAAAAGTGATCGTTGTTTAGAGGTTATCTTGTAAGTTGCATACATTAATACGTGAAAAGTACCTGGAAAAATGGCCGCTGTTGGGAGGTGGCCGTTGACAAAAAGGTTAAAAGTTTCATGTTACTCGATTAAGTTCAAAATAATGACATAATAAACGTAATTAAATTATTCTATTTTAATTTTAATTAAAATTTTAATGATGTATTCAAGGTTTGTATTAAATAAAATTAAGTTTTTTAAATTCTTTGTAATTAAAATTTTTATAATTCTAAACGGAAAAATACAGTGTTTAGAATCCTCAAATTATTTAGTAAAGGAAAGGCCTCTTATAAGTTACAATTTCGGGGCCTTAACGAGTCAAAATTCGGCTTTTTTAGGCCCTGTTTTAGTTAATATTCTTATTAAGCATTTTTATCTAAAAACTTATGCGCATTTTAAAACTGTTCAACGAATTTTTATAAATACAATCAAACCTGTGAACAACGGACACTGACGACATAAAGACTGTCGTTGTTTGGAGGTTATTTTGTACGGATTTTTGTTTAGAAAATGAAAAGAGGCCACCGTTTACAGTTGGCCGTTATTGCAGGTTCGACTGTAGGCCTACATAAAAAATGTGTACAGTAAAACCTGTCCAAAACGGCCCATTATAGGTTCATGGGCGGCCAGGAAAGTTTGAATTAGAGGGCTCCACGTACAACGTTGACTTCAGACGTTTTTCTTTGAGGGAAATTTTGGGGGAAAATTGCCTTATAAAAGATTTAATTTGGGCCCCTTGTTAGTGGTTGCCCCGGACAATTGTCCTTTTCGCCATCTGATTGGGCCCTGTTTAAGTGTTATCCAGGTGAAGAAAACCCGGGAAACTTCACGCGGCCAGCCTGTTGGTGAGGTGCGAACCCACGACCCCAGTGTTTAGTGGTTTCGGCAATTATATAAGCTTACTTAACCCGAAAAATTTCATAAATTTTACCACTTTATGTCTTATTGAGCTTCGCTAGAAGCCCCAGAAAGGCCTCTTGCATCCTTAAGGTTGCAAATTTCCAACCCTCCCCCGTACTGGCATTATTTAAATAATTAAATTCTATCATTTTAATTGTAAATGTGGATACGAAATCGAGTTACAAATTAAAAATATTGTGGGCTAAAAATATAATTTTCAAATTAACTAGAAGACAATTGAAAAATTCAATTTAACAATAGTTTAAATATAAAGTCGTATCTACGTGTTTGTCTAAACAATGATAGACGTTAACACAAGACAATACACGTATCATGTTACTTGAACACTAGCTCAATACATAACGCTGTATTGTTTACAGGCCGATTTAACAATTTAAATGATATTTATTTAAACTAAACGATACCCAATTAACCACGTGACGCTTTAAACAATAAATAACAATACTTTGGTGTGATTTAAGGGTAGAATTTTACAGTTTTTACGGCTGAACAGTTTAATTCTTATTGTTTGTATGAGTTTTACGGCTTGAAATTGTCGAGAGTTTTTAATTGATTAACGGCGTTCTAATTATAATTAACTAACGAAAATTTTACAGAATTAACTTATTAAATTAAGCTTTTATATGACGCTTACAGCTTGTTTCTATACAGTATACGTTTAAAGTTATTAAAGTTTGAAGTCGCGTATACAGGGCCCGTATACTCGCTCTTCTAGTAAAAATATTCAGTTTATTCTTGTCGAAAATCCTTTAATTCGGTATAAATATAGAAATTAAATGTATAATTTCTAATAATTTATGCATATTTTTTATTTTTAGAATGTTTTCTGCACGTTAAAACAGCGTTCAAAGATCAAACTATAAGGAAAGAACACCTGGAAAAAGATGGAACTTGATGCCTTGTTTAAGTAAGTATTTATTCATAAAATTGACTTTTACTTAATTTATCGGATAGAAACGTGAATTTTAATTATTTGGAAACTTGTTTAGTAAGCCCTTAAAGTTTTTTTATGACACAAATTTGAATTTCTTATCGGCTCGATGCGAGATTCCCGATTTAGATTTGGACCAGGTTCGTCTTTTCGGGTTAGAAAATCGAACGATAAATAATAGAAAAGAGTGAAAAATAAAATTATTTTTAGCAAAGTAACCAGAACAGACAAACTGACGTACTAATTCAGGAAATGCTTTCATTGATTGATTGATTGGTTATTATGCGTACGTAGGCCTACTTGATAACTAGTTGAGGTGAGCATCTAAGCACGATCGCTGCTGTAATTCGAGGTAAATTCTGTTAAAACGTAAGCGAATTTCTTCTGTATAAGGTAAATTTTAAGTTTTTATAATTAATTTTTAAAGTATTATTTAAAAAAAGGAGAAAAATCTAGAGTTGCGTAACTTTCCCGGCCGGTGTTAAAATTGCGTGTGGCGCCATCTGTTACACGATTTTATTTTAAAAAAAACTTTGTCCTTTTATAATTAATAATATATAAAAAGCTTAATTTCGAGGGAAGAGACAAGACAAATCGAGATACGACACGTGACTCCCTCTATCTCTTCACCCCCTCGACATTTAACTACGAAAATTTAACAGTATTAACCCTCACGATACACAAACATCTCCGCAAAATTTCAGAGATTTTTGACAAAAGGAACAGGAGGGATTAAGCTTTAAATTGGGTGAACAAAATCGTGCACCCCCGCAACAGCACCCATATATACAGGGGAAAAAACACCCGAATTTTCGACGTTTCGAGGTCCTCAGAGTAAAAAAAACGTAAAAATCTTGGGAAGGGTCATTTTCTTGATCGATTCCTCTGTTATGTTTAACAGCAAAAAGTAAAAATTAGTGATGGTGCCCACTATTTCTCCACACTGAACTTTAATAGAAGAGATTATAACAGCATAAGACATGGATGAGGCGTAATTTTGAGGTTTTTTTTTGATATTAGAAGAGTTTTTGTAACTTTTCTTAGTTATATTTTAAATAAATAATCATCAGCTCCCCGTCAAATCGTGCTCGAGATACCCCAGACACGTGTATATCAATCAAAATCTCTCATTGTTCTGGTGATAACCTATTGTTTTACATACAACAATGCCTTTTCTCACGCATTGAATATTAAGGAGAGTTGAAGTTTAATGGATTTTAATCGCCACGATCTTTTTAGAGAAGAAATTTATGCCCAGAAGGCCTTAGACAATAGAAAAAATTTACAAAATTTTGATTTAATTTTTGAATAAATCTATTAAATCTATTCGGGGTTTAAAAATGAAGGCCTCAAACATCGAAGTTAAAGATTAGGACCTGACACTTTTAAATTTTATTATTATTCGATGGAAGAAAAGGGCCTCGTATATGTTATGGGATAGATCAATTAATCTTGAGAAAAGAGTTTATGTGAGGTTATGCCTCTTTCTATGGAAAATTGGCTATATTCGGGCCATATTCGGCAAAGAAAACCCAAACACTCCACGTGGCAATCCATTGATGAGGCGCGAACCCAGTGTTTAGGGGTTTTTTTTAAACCACTAATAAGCTTAACAAGCCGCAGCTTAGGGCCTCGGTAGGGAGGAAGGGCCTGTTGTATTATAGCTTACAGCCTTGATGCCAGTTTACTAGATCTTTACTAGAATTTTTTTCGGGGATATTTTAGATAATATTTAGAATAGACAAGCAAACGCGCACTCGATTAGGGTGCTGTTAAGTAATCGTATTCCTTTTATCTCTGTCGAGGTCACCGTAGAGTTCGGCTTTAGTGAGGCCGTACCACTTGTACCATTGTAGTTACGTCATTAATGAGATAGTTACGTAAATTTGACATCATTCTTTACCATTTATTATTGTAAAACTGACGTAAAAATGCACATTATCTCAACTTTTTCTCTCATTTATACTCGTACTCATTGATGAACAGCATATATTATTAAGTATAATGTCCGCATTAACAACTGATGAAAATGCCTCAAGTACAGTCAAACCCCGATATAGCGACTTGTTGTGGCCCTAAACTATAAGGTGTAACAGGCTCTTCTCATTCACCAAATGGTGCATGTAACAATGTGAGGCCCTAAGCTAGCTTATGACCTAACGGGGCGAACCCACGACAATAGTATTTTAATTTTTATATATTTAAATTAAAAACAATATGGAAATGTACTTTAACTTGTTACAATATCTTTCTATTATTATTTATATAGGTTATTTATATTAAACATCTTCCTAATTCATGCAAATACTGAATTTGACTACGTAAAGCGATCCAAAGAAAAAATTAGGAATTATGTCAGATTAAATGAGAAATTGGAACAAGCAGGTAATTCACCTTTTGTTCAAATATATCTTTCCTCGTATGATTAATTATTCATTTCCTCGTAATGTGAAGAAATTAACATGGTTTAAATGTAATTAAATATCTTCTTTATCGTTTTAATTAATTATAAATGTAACATTTATAGAGGTACAGAATGTTTTGACATCCCCTTATAATTTTCTGTCTGGGGTTCCGTTCTAAGTATATCTCTCATTATTCCGAACAATATTGTATGATTTGAAGTAGCGTAACCAAGAAGGGAACCCCTTCCGTTTATAAATAAGTAAGTACAGGGTAGGGACTTGAATGCAGCCAACGCACTTACACGTGTACGTAGGCCTACATTTAAGAGTTTTCTCTTCATTCACAGCTCTAGTGGCTACATCCACAGTTGTACGGGAGTAGAATATACGCTTTCACGTTCTACTTCGCCCCCTACTACCGGTTCTAGTTACGCTACTGGTGCACGTTCAAACCATACGAATTGTCTTCGTTTTCTTTCCATTATAATACTTTCTCTTGAGCTTTTCTAGAAAACATTTGACATTTTTTTCCTAAATAAATTTTAAAAAATATATTTTTTGTTTTGTTTCTAGGAAATAACATTCGCCTTAGTAATTCAGAGAGAGCGCATCAAATGATGAACGTTCATATTCCTTGTGGACTGAGCAATTGCTTCAGCAATACTCAATATTTATTAGAAGCAATAGCTTCAGAAAAAATATCGAGGTATTTTATATTGTTTTTAAATCTTATTTACATATTTTAACACCTAAATAGGAACCATAGAATGTCCTCCTGGGAGGCACCTCCCTGGCAGATCTTACACTTGTCTTTGTTAACTTATCCCATCATTCCAATCCATAGAAAGTCCTTCCTGGAGCACTGGCAGATCGCCCTTATGTTGTGTTGCATTATTTTCCAGGTTGAAAATCAAAAAGTCAGACGTGGATGTACTAGAAAATTTAGAATGGGAAAGCCAAGAGGTTAAAGAAATTCAAAAGCAATGTCTATATGACAGAAGCAGGCCTACAGATTGCCACGACAGCAAGTTCCGAAATTTTGATGGAAGCTGCAATAATCTCGAAAGGCCCGACGATGGAAGAACGTTTACGTGTTACAGAAGATTATTAAGGCCCGATTATGCGGATGGTTTGTTTTTATATTAGCGTATCGAATTAAATTGTATAAACCAAACCGAATTAAATTATTAATTTTAGGAGTGAAGGAACCAAGAGCTGGCGTAGAAAATGTGCTACCGGATGCAAGAATTATAACGCGTAAACTGCACAGAATGCGCCATTTAAACACGGTGACGACAAGTGTCAACTCGTTGCACATGAGCTATGGGCAATTCCTCGATCACGATTTGGAATTTACCTCGCTCTTTCGATTGGGTTAGTAGGTCATTTTTCACTTTAAATCGTAAAATACAGCGCTTTTCATTAAAGAAAGGGGTTTTTCTTTACAACAGGTAATAGAACGTTGCTTAATTGCTGTCGACTCGATGCTCCTATCCATCATCAATGCTTCCCATTACAAATTCGTTCGGATGATCCCGATTTCAGCCATAGATCTTGCTTAAATTTTGTTAGAGATTCTGCATGTCCCACATGCAATTTAGGTAAATATAGAGTTATGCAATTAATCAATTGCATAATTATGAGTTTAATTATTTGATTTTAGGATGGAGAGAACAAATGAATACATTGCCTTCTGCAATAGATTGCTCCCAAGTATATGGTACTTCAGATGAAATTGCTATGTCTCTTCGAAACTTATCTGGAAACGGTAGTTTTAAAGTCGTTACTGTTACGAAGGAGCCGAGAAATTAAATATTTTTATAGGATTTGTATGTCGTACATTTTTATAGGAGAATTAGCAACTAAGTGGATACCAGGAGCGGGAGATCTTCCGTTACCAAGTCTACAAACACAGGGGAGTCACCCGGGATTTCCAAGCTTTCAAATGGGTACTACTAAATTATTATCTAAGCAATATGTAACAAAGAAAAATGCTAATTAGTATCTATTTTGAAAGGCGATTTCAGGGTAAATCAAAACTTATTATTAACGACCTTCCATATAATGTTTTTGAGATTTCATAACTACGTTGCACGGCATCTAAGAAGATTGAATCCAATGTGGGATGGAGACAGGATATACATGGAAACAAGGTAAAACAATTAATAAAATTTTCATGTATAAATTATATATTTAAGATTATATCGTATTACAGAAGATTCGTAGGAGCGTGTATGCAACACATTACCTATGAAGAGTACCTTCCTTTGCTGTTAGGACCAATGATTATGAGGAAGTATCATCTAGATGAGGATAACACGAGATACGACAGTAGATTATCTCTATCGTTGTTTAATTATTTCGTAACTGCATCATTCAGATTTGGGCACAGCACCATTCCCGATACGTTTCTGACACTTTCGGAGGATGGAAAAGTCGGACAGTTTTTATTAAAAGATACATTCTTTAACCCAGTGCCATTTTATCAAGGAAGATTAGAAGACTTGATACGAGGGTCTACATTACAATTTCAGGATTCTTTTGACAGATTTGTGGCTAATTCAGTGGCGAGACATTTGTTTCAAAGCGAAAACGATACCGTGGGACTAGACTTGCCAACAATAAACATACAAAGAGGAAGAGATCATGGATTACCAGGATATAAATTTTACGTAGAGAAAACTCACAATTTCCGAATTGATGACTTCGATCATCTGCATAAATATGGCCTGATGAATAGGAGGACTGCGGAGGAACTACAAGTTTTATACGATAAGTAAGTACTACTTAATTAGTGTGCATATTTAATCTTAATCATATGGTTATTGCAGATTACTCCAGAACCTACAAGTTTAATTTTTTACTGTAAATGGACGAACGGGGTATACAAATCTTGCTCAACCATCATTCAAATCTTTGTATTATAATGTTTCCTCTCAATTTCAATGAGCTTTATACCATGGGAGCAATGGCGTAGCGAACATAACTGGCGCCCCCTCCCCCTCCAAAACACATATAGTTTGTCTTTAAGACCATTTGGGCGCCCCTCTGAGAGTGGCGCCCGGTGCATGATACACCCCTTGCACCCCCGTCGCTACGCCACTGCATGGGAGTACCATAAATTGGAACGATGCAACTTAAAACATGGGCAAAGTGCCAAAGGAGGATTCCTCCCAGGAGGAATTTCTAAGAGAGACTGGCACCTATTTAGGTGTTAGACACGAAGAAAACACGGAAAACCCTCAGATCAACCCTTTGCTGAGGCGTGCTTTTGTCGAAAATTTCTGAAATTTTGCAGGGAGATTTGTACATTATGGGGTATGATGCTATTAAGTTTTGGTAGTTAAAGGTCGAGGGAGTGGAGAGATAATGGGAGTCGTGTTTATCTCTAATAGAATCAGACTTAATGACGATTTTACTCGTTATACCCATACATAAACCGTCTAAAAATATATTTAAAAAATTATATTTATCCCATATGGTTTTTTTTTCAAAAATTATATATACATATAAATAAAAATTTTACTTATAGTAAGATTGAAGACGTCGATCTGTTTGTCGGTTTACTATGCGAAGAACATTTAAAAGAATCTCTGGTAGGACCCACAGCAGCGCATTTAATAGCCAAGCAGTTTTTTGAACTGAAATTTGGAGATAGATATTTTTACACTCACCGAGACGAAACCGGATCGTTTACTTTAGGTAAACGGACTTTAATAATCTCAGATATTATTAATACTTTAAATTCGTTAATATTAACGATCAGTATCGATTTCTATCTAGCTCAAAAGGCAGCCATTCGAGAGGTATTTCTGAGTAACATTATATGTGCAACAACAGAAATTAACGAGATAACTATCGATGCCATGGTTCCTCAGTAAGTATATAATGATTACTTTTTACCATTAAATTACCATTTCTTAATCTTATTGATTAAATATTTTAACTTTCAGGAGTCCTATTGTGCCGTGTAGCCATTTAAAACCCATAAACTTTTTACATTGGAAAGAATGAAGAAGTAAATTGATATATAATTAATTTAAAAATTAAAATATTTACTTCCACTTCGCAATTTCTTCTTCTCATTTTAAAGCTGTTTTAAGATCATTTTAATGCTCGAAACGGGTACTAAAAGTTTTACAATTTTAAATTTTATATCATTCGGTGGAGAAGGAACATCTCTATATAATTTATAGCTTAGAGTGACGAGAAATTAGACCCTACCCCGCTTTAAGTCTTGTCTTGTATGTTTGATTTATGAAGTGAGAATTGTAAATACAGTTCGTACCACAACTAGAATATTTCGTGTTGAGTAAATGAGTGATTTTACAAGCTATTTACACCAATTAAAAAGATTTAGTTAATGTTACCTATGGTTACAAGATGGCGGCTCTATCTGATTCCAGCAAGGAAACAGTGGGGACGCACGTTCTAACCTAGCCTAACCTATTCTAATAATTTTGTTGCTAATAATTACGGTAATTTATTAGAATAGGTTAGGTTAGAACGTGCGTCCCCACTGTTTCCCTTCTTCTATTTGCTAGAATCAGAGACGAGCCGCCATCTTGGAACCATAGGTAACATTAACCAAAGATTTTGTGAGTTTATACTGTATACACTAGTTAAAAGGCAAAATAATAATATATAATGGTGCGAGTAGAGAATTCTTGTATCCTAACGTTACGTTAGGATACAAGAACAAGAAAAAATATATACTTATTATAATATAATATAGTATATATTTTTTTAAAAATAAATTTTGTTGAACTCGTTTTTTAAGAGGATTACTTAAGGTTGTTCACGATAGTACAATATATTGTGCACATTAAAAATGAAGAGAGATAAGTTATAAGGCGCACAAAACAGAAAACGAGAAGCCGAAAAAGAACAGGAAAATGAAAAACAAAAGGAATTTACAGCAAAATAACTCGAGCAAAACGTTGCAAAACGAGAATTACACGCTAATTGCAGCGTGGATAAAACCACATAACACTGGTCGCGGGTTCGCACCTCACCAAGTGGAGTTTTCTGGGTGTTCTCCGCGTATCTAACACCTAAATACGATTAGTTTTTTCATAGAAAGTCTTCCAGGAAGTCATTTAGCAGATCGTAGTGGCGTAGCCAGAGGGTGCAAGGGGGTGTATCATGCACCGGGCGCCACTCGCAGAGGGGCTCCCAAATGGTCTCCAAGACAGACTGTGTTTCGAGAGGAGGGAGAGGGGCGCCAATAAATTGTCGGGCCCCAGTTATATTCGCTACGCCACTGGCAGATCGCACATATGTTGCATTACTTCATCCCCATCACTGTATTCTACTCCACTGAAATTTTTGTTCATGCATTTTATTTTATTATTATTATTTACTCATAAATTTTCTTAAATCGAAAAGTACAAAAGCCATACACTTACTGACCTTATAAAACATTCGCAAAAACTAACTTTTTAAAATCATTAGAATTCCTACTGTAGACCACTTCCTGGTCAAAAAATGGTTGATAATGTGTATCTTTTATGAACTGTTTAATGGTGTATTATTTTTTATTTGTACTTGTGTGCACGTTATCCTATGAGAAAAAAGGGCAATTGAGGAATTTCGTAGTGTTGAAAGGCATGGTTTATATCGTGTACTGTCTTTAGTGTTACCTTTTTAGGATTCATGCATGTAATGCTCTGTGTGATGTCAATTTTAATTATTTTACATTAATTGTAAAATATTTCAGAAGATAAGTAATACATTTACATTTTGAAATATATATTTTATTATGAAATATATTTAGTTTACATATATATACAGTACCTGTAAGGAAACGTGGATAATCTGAATTGCATTGATCACGTGTTGGATCCGTATCAGTCAATGGAAGTTCTCCTACTGGTGTCATCCTAGATGCTAGCTTACCTTCAATTAATATACAGAAGACAAATTAACATTTACTGTACACACGCACCTGTATTATCTCTAAATGAAATCATTTTATAGGAATATGTCAAGCATAAGATTATTTATGTAACTACAAAAGGATGATGATAAGAATTTTTAACATCGTATTATAAGACAAAACAAATATTAACTTTAATGTACATTAATTTAAGAAACCATTTTATTTGCACACGTGTTCTCTCAATAAGATATTTCAGTGGAGAGTGAGCTTTTTAAATCGGGGCCTACTGGACCTAATATCCAGTCTCAATTTTCATCTATCTAACTCCGTTCTCTAGATTAAGGAACAACAAACAGACAGACAAATGACAGTGCATTTGATTGGACTGCAAACGTAGGGAATGTTTTTCATTTCTATTTTATCATAAAGCTGTAAGAAATTTAATGTTTGCATCCATATTGTCAGATCCGGACATCACGTATGCTGTAAGTCGGGTTAGCAGAATTTTAGCAAATCAAAGAATTACATATTGGAAGACTGTTAAAAGAATTTTGAGACATCAAAATGGAAGTGATGTCAGAGTTTGTTATAATTCAGACTTTGCTGGTAATGTGGGTACACACAAATTGGTTATGTGATATAGCCCGTTTCAAATGAAATGAGTTATGCCATTGGCTTGCTTATTCAACAGTATTAAAGCCTCTTTACCAGGCAACGCGCCTATAGATTGACGCTAGTTTAAAGATGAGCGTTTAGAAGCGATCCCGGTGGCAGTGGATTGAACTATTATGCTGCACCAATTAGTTCTGATTTTCCGACCAATCTATATATCGTAGTGTGCGATTAAAATCAATTAAATTGTTGAATAGTGAATAATGAGAATTGTGAAGTTGCAATCGATTATGTCCGCCGAGTTCAATGCTATTAGTTGTTTAAAAAAGCTTGACATAAATAAAAAAATTTAAACGTGTTTTTTGCAGAAAAATAAAGAAAGTTTGTTGACTTTTCTACAACTAAGAATTTTTTTTTTGGCCAACGAGAGCATATTTAAATGTAATATAATAAAAATTAAACGTAATAATTTAATAAAACAAAGAAATATATATAACAAAGAAATAAATCCAATTGTTTTAAAATGGCTACGGGAGACAATATAAACCGAATGAAAAACGATATAATGAGGCTTCTAAATAGAAAATTCGAAGTAAAACAATCGGGTAAAATAAATGAACTGGCTGTGAAATTTTATGGGCCGAAAGAATCACTTTATGAAGGAGTGTGGACAGTTAATGTGTATTTGCCCGATGATTATTCATATAAGTCGCCTTCGATTGGATTTGAGAATAAAATTTACCATCCAAACATTGATGAAGCATCGGGAACAGTTTGCATGGATGTAATTAATCAAACGTGGACACCCTTATACGATTTATCGAATATATTTGAGTTTTTCTTGCCTCAACTTTTAATTTATCCAAACTCTTCCGATCCGTTAAATGTGGAGGCCGCTTATTTGTATACAAATTCTCCGCAAGATTACATAAATAGGGTAAAGGAATTTATCCAGAAATATGCTAATGAAGAAATTAATGAAGAAAACGAAGAGGAAGAAACTAGCAGCAGCCAAAGTTTAAGTGATATTTCTGTTGATGTTAATGAAGAAAACGAAGAGGAAGAAACTAGCAGCAGCCAAAGTTTAAGTGATATTTCTGTTGATGTTAATGAAGAAAACGAAGAGGAAGAAACTAGCAGCAGCCAAAGTTTAAATGATATTTCTGATGATGATTTAGTAGAATAAAATTAAAGACATCGGTTTTTAGTGCAATATAGGCTTTCGCGTACAAATCAAAATTAAAATGATAAAGTATAATAAATAAATGTGTATAATATTGCTGTTAGTTTTATTTTGCATTTAAATTTTAATACAAGACTTATTAAAATTTGTCGTTATTGAGAAACTGTCGTTTCTATCCTTTGAAGCTTTAGAAGACTTACATAAAAAATATAACTCTTTTCGACGTCTATTTTTTTCATCCTTTTCACAGTCCAACTCAGAAGTAACAGCAAATTGGCTTGAAGATATAACTAAATCTTCGTTAAAACAACAATTATAGATTATTAAAAAATTTACACAAAGTTAAAAATGATCAAAACGCTGACCTTTTATTTTAGGATTCGGCACTTTCACAATAAAACAATGATAGAAATTTTTCACATTATCTACCGTGTCTACCTTTGTTATAAATTCAGTGATAATTCTCGATTAATTAAATTGTATTCTGGCTTAAACATGTAACGTCTGCCTAGTCTTATTCCACCCTACCTGCATATTCAGCACACGCACAGTGTGCTGAATATACAGAGTGGGTGGAAAGAAACTAGGCATTATAAAATCGCTATAATTTCAGTATTTCTAATGAAAAAAATAACAGAAATTATTTGATTTGTACCGTATCAAATGAAAATCGTATTATCGTATTTTCGGGTGGAAATTTTTTTGCCACTGGGCGTGCAGTTTCTTAGTCACATATTTTATAATTTTCGACTAGAGTTGGTATACTAAGTAATAAGTGGGATTAAGCTAACACAAGCCTGGGCCATTTGCCAACGAGGAAGCCTTTCAGAAAGGCCTTCTATGTGAAACTATCCTTTATTTGAATGCTAAATACACGATGAAAACTCGGAAAACATTCTAATTTTTCCGTCAAAACTTCTGTTTTAATGTTACAATATGAAGTGAGTTTTTAAACAGCTGTTCCCAATTTAAAAAGAATAAAACTTAAAATTACATTGTAAATCAGCTAATGTGAGAACCGAGGGGGTTGAGCGGCGTTCTTGACCCCTCTTACCGGCTTCTCCGTCAGTGGATGGCTTTAGGAGGGCAGAATAGGGTGGGAGGGTTGATGAGGTGGTGATAAGGTGTCGGCTCAAGGATGACAGCATTAAACATAGAACTAATTTAATAGACAGATAAACATATACAAAAAGTACAAAAATGGAAGATACAGTTCTAATTACAAATATTCTAAAATACAGCTATAAAATACCAAAACAACAGTAATTGCTTGTGTCAGCACGACAATTCTATTTGGCGCGTGACCGCTCGTTATTAACGTTCGTAATACCAGTCTAACTTATGAACTATTCGGGTTGAGAGAGAGAGAGCGAGAGAGAGTTTATAATCTACGTATACTGTAATATACCTCTTAGACCGTTGTATAGGGCGTATCTTTACGCTCCAAGATCGGTAATTAGGAGGGGTGGGACGTAGAACTCTTGTCTTCGGGCTGGAGGTGACTGTTATGGCTTATGGTGGGACGGGTCCTATGTCTGCTGGCGGGCCAGGATATCTGGTTGATGTCCGCTGTAGAGTATGGCGTTCGCGACGTATTTGAAAGGGTAAAAAGGTCACTTTTGGAAGTGCCGCACAAATCGGAGGAGAAAAAGGTCGTCTTCTTGACCTTTCACGGAAAGAAAAAATTTAGAAAATTGGAGAAAGAAGGGAAATAATTTATCTCGAAACTCTAAAATTCACGAAAGCACTTAAAATCTCACAGCTAATGAAATAAAACAGCTGGCACATCTCATAGACCTATAAATTCCCATTGTTGTCAGTCTGTTTGTCTGCCTTTTCTTAATCTCGAGAAAAGAGTTAGATCGATGACAGGCACTACTCTATTGTTAAAGGAAAAGTGTGATGTACAGGGGCAAGACACTACTAATTTTGAGGTAGAGAAGATATATTTTAAATTGAATAAATTAAAAATATGATTAAAAATTTCATCCCGGCAATTTTATAAAAAGGCAAGAACACTTAATTTTAAGGGTAGAGATGAGTTTTTTAAAATATTGTAAGTACCAATAACTCACTCCAGATATGAAGCTTGTCCCTCTATTGTCTACCCTTTCGAGTTCCATACTCCAAAATTTAATAGCATTAAATGCCCCTTATGTACTTGCCCCTATTGACTTCTTTTCAGTTCGGGGGTCGATAAAATTCGAGATTTGCAAAAGAACAAATTTAAAATAATATATTTTATTTGTTCAATTTCTTTAAAATTAATGCCTGAACATCTGTGCATCTGTGTACAGAATAAATACATGTGCAAATAATCTAATAGAGCAAATGTTGGTTTACCAATTATTAGTAAACATGTACTTCAACGTTGCGCTTAGGTAAGGCTCGGTTTCTTCGTTCTCCCTTCTTTTTAACTTATTTAATTCTAGATTTTACGCCGAATTATAAAAGTATACTCGATTTAGAATATTACAGACAAGTTTTTCTGTAATTTACAGCTTGGCTTTGTGTGTAATCTTTGTCTCCGCTCGTGAAATCGAAGAGTTGTTTAGCTTGATCGACAACGATTATCTACGGGAATTGGTAAGAAATGCCGAATTAGAGATGGAAAAAATACGCGAAATTGAAAGCAAAGGTAAAATTATTCTATAAATATTATTTTGTGTAATTTAGTTTTAAAAAAATTCCTTTTTTCGTTTGGGATTTAGTCATATAATATTATAATCACCGAACAGTTAGCAGATTCCTTATCTTTTCCGAATTTTCTCCGCCTGTTTAACGTTTAAATAAGAGCTACAGAGCTATACATTATTTAGGCATATAAGGTGCTCCACAAAAGTATAGAACCGCTGCAAATTTACTATACCAAGGTTAGGAATACGCAGCAAACAGCAGAAATTGTATGAAAAAAAACTGATTTTAAACACCGCAAAAGTATAGAATTGACTAGTGAATGAATGCAAAGAGCATTAAATACTACAAAATATTTTAATTTAGTAATTTATTTGCGCATCTTTACTAATAACATCGAAAATGCATTTGGCGCGCTATCAATAAGGTTTTTTTTATGATCGACGCCTCGAAGGAGTTCCGAGCATTGCTTGTTTTTTTTAAGTGTTCAACGTCGGCATACTGACGATTTTGGTCATAAATTCGGCCAACCAACATTCCCCAAGCGTTCTCTACAGGTCTACAAAAGACTTGCCTTATTCCATTGAGTGGCCATATTACTCCCAGCAAAATAGAGCCGGGCAGCTTCGTACGTGGGCTTAAGAGCATTGGCAATTCTCTTTCGAGACCTAACAACGTTGTTGGTGTTGCGTAAAACCCTTCGAACGGTTTCCCGATTTACTCGAATACCCAAATCGTTCCGAATTTAGAGGTGAATTTAGAGGCTGCATTAACAATTCGCCCGCGATCTCGTGGAGTAAGCTTTGAAGGACGTCTCCTTCTACTCTTTGATCCATAATTTGCAGGATTTGACAAATAATTCTGAAATATCTTTTTCGAACGCTTGATGCCGTTTGCTACTGCCTGATGACGGATTAAACCGGGCAATATTTTCTTGTAGAAGATTGGTTTGGGGCACCCCGTTGATGGGTGTAATTGTTCTTTATGTCCATGGGATTTCTCGTGGATGATTGAGATTGAGAATTCGCTCCCGTTCCTCTTCGGCTTTGTCGCGTTATTCTTTAATATTTATTTAAAATATTCGTTTATTTTTCTGGAATAATGAAAATTTATTATTGTTTCTATTGTTTACAGCAAAATACTTGAATCCTTACATTATTTCTGCTGAAGGAAGGCATCAATTAAAAACGCGTCCGGCGTATAAACGTAACGATGTTCAAGCCATGCTTGAAATTATGACACGTGATATCGTTTCCAGGTAGATTCATATATTATATTCATTTATAGTGTTTAAATTTTGATTAAATGCCTCGTGTTCTATTGTCTTTATTACTTTCCCGGCTCTGTTATATATAACGGAGCAAAATTATGGCGATCGGTCAAAAAATGAACCCAGATATTTACATTTTTGGACCCAGAGCTTCTTAAAACGTCGAGAAATGCAAAAAATTGGGGTTTTTCTTCCTGTATGTATGGATGTCAATGTGTGTGTGGGGGCACGATTTTGTTCACCCTGTTTGAAACCCTGCTTAATAACTCCTGTGCTTTTTGTCGAAAATTTCTGAAATTTTTCAGAGAGCTTTGTGTAGTAGGGAGATTGATATCATTAAATTTTGGTGTCTAAAGGTCGACGAGGTGGTGAGTTAAAGGGGGTGGTGTATATTTCTAGTAGTGACAATTTTACACGTTATTAGCACATACAATTTCTCGTAGCTGGATATTTTCTTTAATTTTGAAAATGTTTAAATGAATTTTAAACAAGAATAACTTAAATTTCCGTATTTAATACTGAATAAACTATTGTTTATTTTGTTAAGATATGATTTAGATTCATCCGATATAAATTTACTACGGCAATATCCCCTTAAAATATGGAAATCACCAAGCAATTACACGAGCAATGTGTCGACAACAGACCAGTCGACTGCACCAATATAAAATATCCTACAATCGATGGAAGTTGCAACCATTTAGACAGGCCAAACGAAGGAAGAACATTCTCCTGTTTCGATCGTTTGTTACCCCCCGATTATGCCGATGGTAAGGCAATGTGTAATTTGGATAAATTAAATCAACTACTAATAAATATTTTACATTCGAGGTGTTAGTTCGCCGAGGGTTTGTAGAGGATGCTCCACGCCGGAACCCAGAGACATAACTTTAAAAATTCACAGAACACTTCACGGTAAACATAGCCATACTCATACTGCAATGCTTTCGGGTTTCGGACAGTTTCTCGATCACGACATGCTATTTACCACTCAACCTAAATCGGGTAAAGCAAAATATTTTAGTAAATTTAATCAATTTAATAAACCTATTTAATAAAAATGTTTCTTTATCTAAATAGACACACTTACTGCAATTGAATGCTGTGAAGGTCCTCCCATTCACGAGACTTGTTTTTCTCTTAAAATTCCTCCGAACGATCCCGATTTTTCGGATATTACTTGCTACTGCCTGATGACGGATTAAACCGGGCAATATTTTCTTGTAGAAGATTGGTTTGGGGCACCCCGTTGATGGGTGTAATTGTTCTTTACGTCCATGGGATTTCTCGTGGACATAAGCTGTAGAATTTATTTTCCTTAAATTTACGATTTATGTATCGGTTGTCATAAAAATTGTCTTTCCAATGTTTTTTCAAGACTACAGATATCCAAGTACAAAGTAACTAGTTTCGACTTATTTTTACTTAAGAAGTAGTTAAATAATTTAGCGATTAGGGAATTAGGAACATAAATAAAACCCCGATGAAAGAGCCGAAATTTTACTTAAACAGAAGCTTAACCGAACCAATCTCTTGCCCAATACAGTGGGGTCTGTTCTCTTCGTAATATTACATGTAATAAAGACAGAAATTTTTCCAGTTCAATAGAGAGTGACCGAAAAGTTGTAAATTTTGGAAATTTCCGCGAACACTGGTCCTAAAACGAATTAGTTAGAAAACGAACGACGGACAATCTGTTAAGTTTAACGTATTTAGATTTTTACAGCTATGGTAAGAAACGTTTAAAATCTACAACAACCCTGTGGCGTCCTTTGATATATACTAGTGATGCGACAAAAGAGGCATTTGACATTGACCGGTATCGGCACCCTCGGGATTTGGCACGCACACACCTCCCTGGACCGTCTCTGATTCCATTCATTAGCCACTCGTAGGGAGCTATTTCGCTAAGTGGATTGTTTTAAGATTTAAAAAGTAAAGAATATTTTGTTATTTTTATGTACGTTTCTTCACAAAGTTATACTTAATTATAAGTTTCTTTAAAAGTATATTCGTACAATTGAAGAATTTTTTGTACTAGGTATGTATATTCATCACACATTTTGTTTTACCAAGTAAGTTTTTCTGATAATTTTAATTTTAGCCCTTATATCGTGGCTAGTGATTAAAAAGTTTATTTTAAAAAAGTTTTGGCTCAAGACCATATAATGAAAAAGAAAACATTATTAAAAGAGAAAGACCGATGCCTAAATTAAATATAAATACGTGGACAAAAAAATTTCGACATTTTGACGATACAATTTATGACGAATGACGATTCTTTCGTAAAATTGAAGCAATTTGGAAATCAAAGCGGAATAGAATTTAACATTGGTAGACAATATAAAATAAATATTGAAAATTATAACGAGATAATTACGATTAATAGATATATCTAAATTAATAGACGTTATATGTTTCTTTTCAAAGCGAGAATTGGCATTTAGAGAGCATAGGGAATTTATTGAATATAATAACGGAGGTAATTATATTGAACTTTGTTATTTATTAAGTACGTCGGATAATCTATTAAAAATACATTTAAAGAAGTATACGGTTTTTACTGGCTTATCGAACAAACGAATACGAACGGGCCCTGACGCGCAATTAATTGATTGCCCGTGTAAGTCGGCTTCTTACAGAAACACAGCGTCCCTATCATCAAATGTCACGGCACGCCACTGTATTTTATCCACACACATTATGGATTCTGGCCATATCCCGAAAGATCCTGATAGAGGAATACATGAACAATCTCAAAGTTTCAGATTCGGACTCGAACCGGTACCGCCTCGATTGATATTACTTTGTTTCTTCTTATGTGCCAGACACTGTCATAGCAAATAGCTTATACGACAATAGTGGAAACTCTCGTGAATTAGCATGTACCGTAGTGGCGACATCTAGCGATTCGAGGAGAACACTAACACCGCAGACTATGTAAAGTCTAACAAAACTTGCAGAAATGCAATTAAATAAATATTTTATCACCTTTAAACATGAATTATAAATTTATTTAGTAGGAAACGTGGATGGATAGTGATTTAAAGGAAGGAATAATACTAGTAAAGCAAATCAAATGCAATAAGAGTAAGATGTTTTAAATTAAAATCTGAGGTTTTAATTTAATTTTATTAAATTGAAACAACGTTTTAAAACAAAAATTTTTACATTAAATTAAAACACATTGAACACCAAAATGTGTTATATGCACAGCTTGATCATACAGGTCATGGATAATACAGTTATTACATACGTGAAATCTTCAATTCGGCATTTTTTGTTCTCAGAAACTTTCATTATTTTTTGTCACATATGCTTTAATAAGGACTTTGAAATATTAATCTGCCAATAATTTAATACAATTGTCACAAACATCTTTAATATTTGCATTCTTTAAGAAATAATTAATTAACTTAGTTATAATTCCATATGGGCTCTGTAACAAAAACACAGTATATTAAAATTGTTTTGAAATATTGCTGATATTTCTGAAGATAATCTTTTTCCGTAAAATGGTCGGAACACGCGACATAATTTCTATTTAAATATTCTGGCCCTTTCGTTTTCAAAATCTTGTCTAAATCGGACCTTCTGCTCTTAATAACCCACCGAGTGCATCTAAAAATCAATATAAACACATACGTTGAATGATAACAATATTTTAAAGGAGGAATGTTGATATAAATGAAAACAATCTAATTATTAATTTACTTGCACTTGTTTGTTTTTAGAGAGTCTGTTTGTATCTTATAATTAAAGCAGCCATACATAGTGCAAATTACACCTCTTCCGGCCATTCTAATTATTCTGAGATATAAAAATGTTTAAAACTTTATATTAATACCCAAAAACGTCTCTTCATACACGCGGTACAAATGGAGTGAAGTGTAGTTATCTCCCGAAACCACTAGATGGCGGCAGAAGCTTCCACTATTGTTGTAATAAGCTATTTTGTCATAGATCAGTCAGTAAAGTAGACAAATTTCCAAAGTCGTAGAAAGTTTACTGATGAGTACAATGGCTATGTAACATCATATTTTTAATTTATTTCAATTAGAATATACGCTCTCCACCTCACATTAGTAGTGGCATGCCCCTGTACGTCATACTTTTCCGTTAACAATAGAGTCGTACACACGTGGCGAATCTGGCGGCCATGTTTGAGATGCCGAAGTCGGCGGTGTGCCATCAGTAAATGCAATTTTTATCTTATTATATGCTATTTTACGTATTTTATTTGTTTTCGTGTTTTTGGGCATTTAATTGTGTTATTTTTACCTTAAATTATGTGCCTCGCTGTTTACGTTTATCGGAATGGATATCGTTTAGTGTCCGTTCGAAGTACGAGGCATCAGTGTATTTTAAAGCACTTTTTTCCATATTTCACGAAATGTAGTGACAAATGATCGTGATGATTAAGCACAATGAAACTATAAGAGTTTATTTCTCACATTTTATTTTTAAACACGACACTAAAATATGAAAATGAATGCTTATACCATCCCCTCGTAATATAGTTAAACTGAAAAATTTAATTTCGGGTTATTAAAATATATTTTAAACAATTTCTAATGAGATTATTAAGAAGAATTTTCAAGTTTTTTCTCATTTCTCTTTCCACGCAGAAAAATCCCAACGTCGGCGGACATCATCGCAATTTATAAGAGGACCTCTATAAAAAGAAAATATAACAAAATCACATATATTTATTTTTTAAAACTCAGTTAATATAGATTATAAGCGTACGTTTACATAATTATAATACGCACACGCATATTGTAAGGAACTCGATTAAAGTACTATTAATTTCCCCCTTTATTAGCTGATTAAATTTGCCCGTAATGAAGTAAGAATAATAATAGCAAGAGTGTTCAACCAAAAATACTAAACAAAATATATAATTCACATAAATGCCCGTGTAAATATGTTAAGAACTACACAAGAAAATTATATAATATTATTTTTACTTTAATTTTTCCATTTCGTAATATAATTAATTAATTACTTACCCCAACACAAATACATTTTCCTCTATTTTAGAAATGTTAGTGGTGTAACAAATCAAGTGACTGAGTTTAACTGTTTTAATGAATTCCATCTGGTCTATTAAAAGAACAGTTTATGATTATTTCAAACGGCATTTACAAAGAATTTTTAATGACGTATTATATTTATAATTAATTTCTTATATTAACAAGAATATAATTTAAAGTAATAAAAGTTATAAAAAAAATAATTCTCCCTCGATTGATTTCCTTCTTCCGTATGAACTAACTTAAACAAAACGGTGCAAAACGAGAATTACACGCTAATGGCCCAGTACATAAAACTACATAACGCACATAACATAATGGTCGCGGGTTCGCACCTCACCAAGTGGAGTTTTCTGGGTTTTCTCCGCGTATCTAACACCTAAACACGGCTAGTTTTTTCATAGAAAGTCTTCCAGGAAATCATTTAGCAGATCGCAAATATGTTGCATTACAGTCAAACCTGTTTTTATGCGGTGGATAGGGACCGCATTAAAAAAACGCATTAAAAAATCGCACGAAACTTCACGAATGGCTGTAAAAAATAGTTTTCGCAACACACTTAAAAAAATATTTTTTATGCGGTCAACACTGACCGCATAAAAAAGTCACATAGAAACTAACTCAAAACCGTACGAAATAGAATTTATTGACAACAGATGTCAGCACTTGACTGCATCGTCTGGTCTATCGTCTGTTTTACATATTTTTGTCCAGGTGGTGTTTTGTTGACTTAAAAAGTAAATTATTTCATTTTTCGCATATTCATGCAATAATATTACTATAATAAGTTTATTTAGCTATAATAAGTCAACGTGAGACATGACGAATCGCACGAGACTAGTCGCCAACTATACCGCACAAATAAAAAATCGCACAGAAAAAACCGCACAAATTAAAAATTCGCATAAAAAATCGCACAAAAAAAGACCGCATAAAAACAGGTTTGACTGTACTTCATCCCCATCACGGTATTCTACTCTACTGGATTTTTGTTCATGCATATTATTATATTATCTAATTATCTAATTAATCAATAAATGTACCTGGTTGTAGACAACCCTTATGCCCGCAGTAATGTCTCCATCCATATTTCAAACGATAAAATTGTAGACCAATAATTGTAGCTGCCGTACGTCCAACTGTGGCATGTTTCAAACGTTTTTCGCAAACCAAACCAGTGAAAAAATCGATACATTCCACGCTAAAGTAATTCAATTATGCACAATTATACTTTAATTACTACAATATTCAATTATATATTATTAACTAGCGACAGCACGGTATACATCTCCACTTACCACTGGTACACTTCTTGCAATTTCTTCACAGTGGAGTATTCCATTAAACCACATTCGAATAAATCTGAAAATTTCTCAATTTTGATTCCGTATAGAAAAAAGACATATTTTATGTAAGGAGGTAGACCCTGATCCCTTCCTCGATTTATATTGATTGAGGCAAGGTCTAATCCTATTCTCGTATTATTTACTCTGTATAAAAATGTCGTCAACGACTGTACTAATAAACGATCATAATTCTCTTCTAGTTGTTTAGTCGACCCTCTTAGCACGTCTTCGATCCCTCGATTAAGTATATAATCATCAATACAAAAGTTATCTCTTAGTTGTATTTCTTCCATTGTTCCATCTTCGGTAACCAAGAAGATCGGATCGGGCACTATAGAATGAAGTCTGAAGACAGAACCGGCGAAATCATTGAATAATTTGAATGGCACCGAAGGATCGTATTCGGTGTTCTCTTCACTGATTTTATAGCGACGTGTATAGACTGGCCCAATAATTAATGGGATGTATTCGAAATAGATAATGCGCAGATAAATACAGATAAGAATTTTTCTGGAAATTAAATTTGAAATCAATTTTAATACATGAAATTTACCGACATTTCAACCAAATATATTGTACCTCGCTTCTTGATATATGGTTTCACCGTTCCAACGTCGGTTAATTCGTTTCAGTTTTTCTGCAATTAAATTGTGTAGCCGGAGAAAGATGATTTGCAACGAAGTTAAAAGAGGGTTTTGGCTTGACCTAAAATCACCTTCGGCAATTACAAGAACAATTTAATTATTTAAAATAAATAAAAGTTCAAAGTTTTATTTTTAATATCGTTAGAATGCCTACTGTAGACCCCCTCCTGGCCCAAAACTGATTGATAATGTGTATCTTTTATGAACTGTTTAACGGTGTATTATTTTTTATTTGTACTTGTGTGCACGTTATCCTATCAGCAAAAAGGCAATTGAGGAATTTCGTAGTGTTGAGAGGCATGGTTTATACCGTGTACTGTCTTTAGTGTTATATTTTTAGGATTCATGCATGTAATGCTCTGTGTGATGTCAATTTTAATTATTTTACATTAATTGTAAAATATTTCAGAAGATAAGTAATATATTTACATTTTGAAATATATATTTTATTATGAAATATATTTAGTTTACATTTATATACAGTACCTGTAAGGAAACGTGGATAATCTGAATTGCATTGATCACGTGTTGGATCCGTATCAGTCAATGGAAGTTCTCCTACTGGTGTCATCCTAGATGCTAGCTTACCTTCAATTAATATACAGAAGACAAATTAACATTTACTGTACACACGCACGTGTATTATCTCTAAATGAAATCATTTTATAGGAATATGTCAAGCATAAGATTATTTATGTAACTACAAAAGGATGATGATAAGAATTTTTAACATCGTATTATAAGACAAAACAAATATTAACTTTAATGTACATTAAATGTAATTTAAGAAACCATTTTATTTGCACACGTGTTCTCTCAATAAGATATTTCAGTGGTGAGGGAGCTTTTTTAATTATATAATTCCAGCACCTGTATGTGGACAGTGACTGAGAGGCTGCACGCATAGTGGCAAAGAAGATGGCCACCCAAAACTACGGGTGCAGCATTTCCATTTAATTAGGTACAAAGTAAATAATTTTCATCATTCTTACCTTAGAAATGTAGAAATTATAGCGATTCGCTAATGCCTAGTCTCTTTCCACCCTACTTATATATTCAGCGCACACTGTACAGTACATGTGCTGAATATACAGTCAGGGTGGAAAGAGACTAGGCGTTACAGAAACTTTATAATAAATAACTAAGCAAAATGATTAAAAAAATATCATAGTAACCGTCCGAAAAAGAATTTTTAGTTAATTTATTTGATAAATAAAGAATAACAGATGACCACAAAATTAATATCAATTTACCTTTTACATGCTATACTAGAAGCAATAAACACATGGAAAGAGCATTAGAATAAACAGGTGTATGGAATTATAAGGTCCCGGTTTTATCGAATTAGAGATTTTATATTTAGTTTTTATAATTAATTATTAGGAAATTAAGTTATTATAATAATTACCACTTCCATCTAATCTTCTTAATGCTCTAGATTCATTTAATTCGACACCATATACTATAGACAAATCGAGTGCCGGAGTCTTCGCATTCATCTGTTCTCTCCAACCTGTCAATGAAAATGTGCCAATGGAGCGATAGCAGGATGATATTTTTAAATTACACAATAATATTTTAAAAAATTACCTAAATTGCAAGTTGTACATCTGGAATTTCGCACGAAATTCCTGCACGTAATACCCCGAAAATCGGGATCGTTTGGAGCAATTTTGACAGGAAAACAATTTTCGTGTACAAGAGGATCTTCACAGCAATTGAATGGACTAATAGTCTCTGTTTAAACAAAGAAACGTTTTTCAGTTTTATCTCTTTACGCCTTATGGCAATAAGGGGCCTTTTTTCAGGCCCACCGTAGGTAGGATCCTCAACAGGGGTGTTCGAATAATTAGGAATCTGGAACGGAATGTTCACGAAAAATCCCGAGGAGTTGGAAGTGATGACCCTTAATCGCTTCGACCACCCTGTTGTCTTTATTAAATACTATAAACAGGTATTTCTAATTACAATACAGTATTTTGCTTACCCGATTCAGGTTGAGCGGTAAATTCCATGTCGTGAGTGATAAACTGTCCGAAACTCGAAAGTATCGCAGTATAAGTACAGCTAAGTTTACCGCGAACTGCGACTCTGTGAACTGCTAAACTTACAGTTCTGGGTTCCGGCGTGGGGCATCCTCTACAAACCCTCGGCGAACTAACACCTCGAATGCAAAATATTTATTAGTAGTTTATTTAATTTATCCAAATTACCCATTGTCTTACCATCGGCATAATCGGGGGGTAATAAACGATCGAAACAGGAGAATGTTCTTCCTTCGTTTGGCCTGTGTAAATGGTTGCAACTTCCATCGATTGTAGGATATTTTATATTGGTGCAGTCGACTGGTCTGTTGTCGACACATTGCTCGTGTAATTGCTTGGTGATTTCCTTATTTGTAAGGGGAAATTGCCGTAGTAAATTTATATCGGATGGATCTAAATCATATCTTAACAAAATAAACAAGTAGTAGTTTTAAATGAAATACAAAAAATAATAATCATTTGAAATGAATGATATAAAGGGTGATCGTAATTAAAGAGCAAGTGTTTTGGGCTCTTTGTAGAAAAAGTATTAGACAAATCTCAACCAAATTATGTATAGGTGTTGCCCAAAGCGTGTGGTTTCAATTTTTTCGGGAGAATTTAATTTAAAATTCCGTGGATAGAGCGAAATTTAGCGATGCTGTTCTCTTCATGCGCATATTTTTAAGTACGCTTGCTAACGAATTTGAGGTATACAAGGAGTCTCAAAAAGTTCTTCGCAGTTCTTAAATAAGTGAACAGCAATGCCAACTGGGTACACCTGTAATCACATCTGTAACTATTGTATTTCGCTCGTAACTCCCGAAATTCGTTTTAAAAAGATCACACGATAGCCTCATTGAGGGCATCAGCGACATATTTTTGCCTTGCGGCTGAACTTTTATGTGACATCTCTTCTCGTAAATCGAAACCGCATACTCAGGACAGGATTTGTACTAAATTTTGTCGCGATCTGAGCAATAATTCTTTGTACAGAAAGCCGTGAACACCCACTCTTTAATTATGATTTCCCTCGTATATGAATTTACCTGGCAACTATATCACGTGTCATTATTTCAAGCATGGCTTGAACATCGTTACGTTGATATTCTGAACACTGACTCCTCTCTTCGGCAAAAATAATGTAAGGATTCAAGTATTTTGCTGTAAATAACGAAAAGGTAAGTTTCGTATATTAATATTTTAGGCATTAATGTCGAATAGATAACACTAGACTCGCGGGTTCGCGTGGCTACGTGGAGTTTTTCTGGTTTTCTTCACGTTTTTAACACCTAAATAGGAGAGTTTTTCATAAAGAATGCATTACTTCTTAGCAGATCGCCAACATGTTGTGTTGATGTATCTAACCAAACCAACAACCAATAATATTCCCTTAATCATAGCCTAAAAAACAAAATGTATAGTAACTACTAATGTAAATAATGTAAAAAATGTATAGTAACTACTAATGTAAATAATATATGCCGTATACATTATAATATTCATTTAATACAGGAGCGCCCGAACATAGGAACAAATATCCCCTTTTTCTAATCCCCAACGGGGCCTAAAATTCTATCGTCGACAAACACGACTTTTAACCTAATTTGTGATGAACCCTCTGGCATTTCAATTTTTAACTCCACCATAGCTAACAGCCCTGACCCAAATACGGTAGATACTAGACAGCTGGCACGGCTCCATTTTTCTAAAACAATATTAGGCTGCCCATTTCTCGGGCCATAGACATTTGTCTAGTATGCTTAATGATTAAAACGACCCTGATTATACCCAGTCATAAATAAATGGGTGCCCAAGTAGTTGAGGCGTAAGAATACTGCAATGGGGAGGGAATTCAATTGATGGAATAAGTAAACCATACGAGCGATCTGCTAAGGAGGTACCTGAAGAAGGACTTATTACGTTTTTGGAAAACTGGCTCATATTTTTCCTATTTACGTGTTAGACACTAGGAAAAACCCGTGAAACTCGCGTATTCAGTCTGTGGGTGAGGCGCAAACCCGCGATTAATAGCCAGAGTTCAATGGTTTTATCCATTCGTCTACTCCTTTATGTACTAACAATAACAGATAAATCCCAAACGAAAGAAGAAAACTTTTAAAATATAATATACAAAATAATATCCTAACAAAATAAATTTACTATTAACTTGATTTTACCTTTACTTTCAATTTCGCGCCGTTTTTGGACCTCTAATTCGGCTTTTCTCACTAATTCACGTAGATAATCGTCATCAATCAAGCTAAATAACTCGTCGATTTCACGAGCAGAGACAAAGAATACGCCCAAAGCCAAGCTGTAAATTACAGAAAGACTTGTCTGTAATATTCTAAATCGAGTATATTTTGGTAATTCGGCGTAAATTCTAGAATTAAATAAGCATAAACAAAGGAAGAACAAAGAAACCGAGCCTTACCTAAGCGCAACGTTGAAGTACATGTTCACACACTCTCGGAATTTGTGCTGTTTGATTACATACAAAAAGTCACAGATGTATGTGTTCTCTATACAGATACACAAGTATTCAGGTGTTGATGAATAAATTTAACAAATAATTTTTATTTGAATAAACGAAAATTATTATAATTTTGATGATATATAGTTTATTAGTTTAATTAACCAGTTTTAGATTGTAAAATAATAATTTAATTCTAATTTTTAAACAAAAATCTTCTATAAAAACTAATTCAGACAAAGATTAGAACAAAGTGGATTGTAAATCTATACTTTTAATCTTAACATTAAGCCAGATGGAGTTTTTCCGGGTTTCCTCCACCTTCTATCCCAAATGGGGGCTAGCTCCCTCCAAGTCCTCCCGGAAGGCTGCTGTAATTACCTGTGGCGTGCCGTGACATTTGATGATAGGGAAGCTGTGTTTCTGTAAGAAGCCGACTTACACGGGCAATCAATTAGTTGCGCTTCAGGGCCCGTTCGTATTCGTTTGTTCGATAAGCCAGTAAAAACCGTATACTTCTTTAAACGTATTTTTAATAGATTATCCGACGTACTTAATGAATAACAAAGGTAATTATATCGAACTTTCTTATTAGATTCAATAAATTCCCTACGCCCTCTAAATGCCAATTCTCGCTTTGAGAAAAAACATATAACATCTATTAATTTAGATATATCTATTAATCGTAATTATCTCGTTATAATTTTCAATATTTATTTTATATTGTGTACCAATGTTAAATTCTATTCTATTTTGATTTCTAAATTGCTTCAATTTTACGAAAAAATCGTCATTCGTCATAAATTGTATCGTCAAAATGTCGAATTTTTTTTTGTCGACGTATTTATATTTAATTTAGGCATTAGTCTTTCTCTTTTAATAATGTTTTCTTTTTCATTATACGGTCTTGAGCCAAAACTTTTTTAAAATAAACTTTTTAATCACTAGCCACGATATAAGGGCTAAAATTAAAATTATCAGAAAAACTTACTTGGTAAAACAAAATGTGTGACGAATATACATACCTAGTACAAAAAATTCTTCAATTGTATGAATATACTTTTAAAGAAACTTATAATTAAATATAACTTTGTGAAGAAACGTACATAAAAATAACAAAATATTCTTTACTTTTTAAATCTTAAAACAATCCACTTAGCGAAATAGCTCCCTACGAGTGGCTAATGAACGGAATCAGAGACGGTCCAGGTAGGTGTGTGCGTGCCAAATCCCGAGGGTGCCGATACCGGTCAATGTCAAATGCCTCTTTTGTCGCATCACTAGTATATCTCAAAGGACGCCACAGGGTTGTTGATTTTAAACGTTTCTCACCATAGCTGTAAAAATCTAAATATGTTAGACTTAACAGATTGTCCGTGGTTCGTTTTCTAACTAATTCGTTTTAGGACCGAGTGTTCGCGGAAATTTCCAAAATTTACAACTTTTCGGTCACTCTCATTGAACTGGAAAAATTTCTGTCTTTATTACATCTAATATTACGAAGAGAACAGACCCACTGTACTCGGTAAGAGATTGGTTCGGTTAAGCTTCTGTTTAAGTAAAATTTCGGCTCTTTCATCAGGGTTTTATTTATGTTTCTAATTCCCTAATCGCTTAATTATTTAACTACTTCTTAAGTAGAAGTAAGTCGAAACCGGTTACTTTGTACTCGAATATCTGTAGTCTTGGGAAAGAAGTGAAAAGAAATTTTTATGACAACCGATACATAAATCGTAAATTTAAGGAAAATGAATTCTAGAGCTTTTTTTTGTACCATTGTACGTCTCGTTCATTAAATTTGGTTGTAAACGATGCTGCCAAAGTAACAGTTAATTTTTTAACACTGTACTAGAATTGTACACGTTTTTTCGGCATCCCCTTACAGATGGGACATACTAAATCGTAATATCACCGGTTTAACATTGAAATCCGTAAGTAATATAAGATGGGAGAGCAAAATAAATATATCAAATATTTTAATGGATTTTTTTTTAAACTCCTGTCAACTATACAGAACTATCATAAAAACATGCCAGTAAACTCCTATCGGTTGGGCTAAGTTATAAATCTAGTCTAGGGTGGGCAACCTTTTTTATAACATGGGCCAGAATAAATTTTACGTTATTTCCGCGGGCCGTAGTAGTTAATTGACGCCTTCTTGTGACTCGTAATTTTTTTAGTCTGCAAATACGAAATAAATAAATAAAAAGTTAATTACTACATTTATTTCTCTTATCGTTTTTGAAAATTACAAAGAATTGGAAAAATAACTATTAATAGTTATTTTTCCAATTTAATAATCTATTAAAGACTTCGCGGGCCGGATAAAAACTTTTCGCCAGCCGTAGCTGGCCCGCGGGCCGGGGGTTGTTCGCCGTTGATCTAGTCTACTCGTGATTCACGTAATCGGGCGAGGGCGGCAGAATATCTAGCAGGCGGGCGGCTAACAACCGATCCGGGATATAAAATTAGAAGCTTTATGTGTGAAGGATCCACCAGCTAAACCGGGTGAGGTTGGTGTTCTGTAAACCGCATGTGGCAATGCCTATATAATCTGGCTGATTGGAAACTGACCCGGTTTCGACATTCCTTCCGCCAGCGAATTATTCGAATATACAATAGCAATCTTATCGTTTTTTTCACATGTAGTATAGAAATTTGTAAAAGATACATAATGCAGTTATGTATCACAACTTTTGAAGTTTCTCTCTGATGTCCAGCTGCTTTGTTAGTTATAACATGACCGTGGTTAGTGTAATAAACAATAATCTGATGCACTGTGGTCTTGCTTAGCATTAGCTCTTTTCTAATAGCTCTCTCAGACATGTTACTTTTATAAAACCTATTTATTGAATGACGAGTTAACAGCTACCTGGTCTAAGTTCAGCGATAACTACTGTATATTGTTGAGGAAATCGCCTCTACCACGAAATCGTCCTAATCAAAATGCTTAAGAAGGATCACAAATTCGGTGGTTAAAAAGTTAATTTTTTAATGATTTATTATAACAGTAGAACAAATTATTTTCTATCTTTTATAATAATTAATCATTAATGACATAAAGAAAATGGATAATTCTTTTTAAATTTTAATTCTCCTTCCACGCTGAAAGATCCAACGGAGGAACATCGGCGCAATTTATGGTTGGACTTCTACAAAAATAAATAAATAATTATTTTAAAAACTGCATTTCAAATGCTATAAATTTAAATTCAGAAGGGGAAAAAATGTTTTATAATGATAATGTTTGTTAGAATATGTGAAAAAGTGGATGGAAAAAGTCTTCAACGTTTAAGAATTTTTAAATACGGATGTTTGATTAGGTATAAAGTAGGAAAACAAGTCACAGACAATTGTATCGTTTAGATTTGCTTGATAACATTCTGCATTTACTCTCGAATACATATAATACACGATGCTCGAGAAGACTGTGAAGAAAGAAGACATGCAGTCACTGCACCGTACTTTCATGAGAAATCCACAATAAGGTCGTGAACATTAACAAATTCTCATTGTTCATACGTTTGTCTTTGTTTATACAAAATAACCCGCAACTATGACACCGTCACGGGTGAGCAATGCGAATCCACACTACACCATAACGTGTTTGGAAACCTTAAGTGTGGCAATCTTACCACAATAGAAATAGTTAAGAGTTATACAAGAAAATAATCTCTTAGATGAAATTATTTTTACATTAATTAATTATTTATATCAGGAAGTGAAAGAGAAGATTACTTACCCTCCTCTAAATGCATTTTCTTCTATTTTAGCAATGTTAAGAACGTAACAAAATATATGACTGAGTTTAACATTTTTGATAAATGCTGCTTGCTTCTCTAAAAAATTATAAATATTTTAAGCAGAATTTACAAAGTACTTTTTCATAACATATTAAATTTATAATTAATAAGAATATAAAAATAACAAATATAATTTCTGAGCAATTTGCAAACCATTTATGCTGATCCAACAATTATGCATTGTCATCAATTACAGGATGAATCCAGCTCGATAGTAATAGATATTGCACTCATTTCGTAAATATGACATTTCGAAGAAGCCCTTCAAAATTTAATAGCACCAATTCCCCTAATTATTAATCAGTACCTGACTTTAGATATCCTGTATGTTCGTAGAAATGTCTGCATCCAAATTTCAAACGAAAAAACTGTAGGGCAATAATCGTGGCTGCTGTACGTCCAACGGTGGCATCCTCCAAGCGTTTTTCACAAACTAGACCCGTAAAAAAGTCGATGCATTCCACACTGAAATAATTAAATTATGCACAATTTAAAACTACCCATGCATAAACCTCGATTATCATTAACTAGAAGTGTGATAGATCAACCGGTATACGGGCGTGGTACGCTTACCATTGGTACACTTCCATTAATTTCTTTACAGTAGACTTATCCATTAGACCGAATGTAGTTAAATCTGAAAATTTCTTTATTTCTACTCCGTGTAAAAGTGAAACATATTTTGTATAAGAAGGTAGACCGTGGTCTCTTCCTCGTTGTATGTTTATTGATGCAAGATCCAATCCTAAACTCGAGTTATCTGTTCTGTATAAAAATTTTGTCAATGACTGTACTAAAAGACGATCGAAGTTATCTTGTGGTTGTTTAGTCGCGCCCCTTATTACGTCTTCTACCCCTCGTTCCAGTACATATTTCGTATTTGAAAAGGCATCTCCTAATAATATTTCTTCAGTTGTTCCATCTTCGGCAACCAAGAAGATTGTATCGGGCACTATGGAATGAAGTCTGTAAGCACAAGCAGCGAATTCATTAGACATTTTCAACGGGACCGAAGGATCGTATTCGGTGTTCTCTTCATTGATTCTACTGAGAAGTGTATAGAGTGGTCCAAGAACTTCTGGAAGAAATTCGTGGTAGACGATGCGTTGGAATATACAAATAACAATTTTTCTGAAAATTAAATTTGAAATTAATTTTAATACATATAATTATCTGACAGTTCAACCAAATCTCGTACTGTACCTCGCTCCTTGATATATGCTTTCATCGTTCCAACGACGGTTAATTTGTTTCAGTTTTTCTGCAATTAAATTGTGTAGCCGGAGAAAAACGATTTGCAACGAAGTTAAAAGAGGGTTTTGGTTTGACCTAAAATCTCCTTCGGCAAAAAAATAATATTAGATAAATAAAATTTGCTAATTTCGTTTGTAAAATAATCATACAAATCTACATTATAATAGGATGAGCTGCCTGATAAATCGGCCTTAATTCGATAATCGACCCCTTTTTCAAATGAAACCGGCCATCTTATTGGTTTATATTAAGGCTTATTTATAAAGCAACACGCTCGAGAAACTGTCCGAAACCCGAAAGCATTGCAGTATGAGTATGGCTATGTTTACCGTGAAGTGTTTTGTGAATTTTTAAAGTTACGTCTCTGGGTTCTGGCGTGGAGCATCCTGTACAAACCCTCGGCGAACTAACACCTCGAATGTAAAATATTTATTAGTAGTTGATCTAATTTATCCAAATTACACAAAGGTTAGTGATTCGACTTCTGCCAATGGCTGGAAAATAGCGAGCCGAAGTTTTAAATACGAAAACGTGTACGTCGGACGTTGAGCGTCGCTTCCTGTAAGCCTAGAAGTTTGACAATGGCGTTTGGATAGTCAGTGGAATCATGCTCTACATTCTAAACGCCAAACTTCTAGGCTTACAGGAAAGCACCGCTGAACGTCCGACGTACACGTTTTCGCGTTGAAAACTTCGGCCTCAACCTTGCTAATGGCGTCGTGTTAATTACTTGCCACCGGTGGATTATCGATACTTTTCATACTGTCTGCTGGTTCGGGCGCATTTTAGCTGAAGAATATTCCTGCTTGTCACTACTTATTATATTTACGGCTTTATGTTTTATTATATTAACATATAATGGCTACCTAATGGCAGACATTGGTTGCCGTGTTGAACCACACGTGCCTTACTATACAACAGTATTTCTCTCTGCAAGTGTTCTAAACTTGTATGTGCCCAATGTATAACTCCAAACGAATGTGCGAGTATTGGCACAACACGTGTTTGTTACTTCAGATGTGTGTTTCACATTCTACTGTGTTGTTGGCATTGAAAGCAATCTGTTGTATAGCTTTTAGTGTGTTTTATTTAGCTTGTTCTGTTAATTCGGCCTGTTGAAAACGGAAGTTTTTGTGGACTTCTACATTCAATGCTTCGATTTCTCAGAATAAAATCGTCTTTTTTCAATGCTCCTCTTCCTATGTGGAGTGTTCTGCATGCAATTGACTAGACCGAACTCACTTTCTCTCAGTGAATTTAGTATATTTAATTGTTTACTAGATAATTGTCATAAACCATGGAATATTTTACAAAATAAAATATTACTTTATATTTGGTTTTTGTTTTTTACTGTGTTTTATTTTATATGATTTAATGCCCTGTACGCGATGCTGTTTGATGTCTCTGTTACATTACAGTTTTAATTATTTTATATATAAAATATTTTAGAATATCAATAATGTAAAATGTTTTTAAAGGTATTTACATTATGCAAATCAATTTTATTAGTAAATATATTTAATTTACATATACCTGTTCGTAAACACGGGGTTGGTTCGCACTGATTAGTTGGATCCGGATCAACCAACGGAAATTCTCCTACTGGTGTTATTCTAGATACTAGCTTACCTTAAGCAGAAGAGAAAATAACAGATACTGTACACATGTATATGAAATAATTTCAAATACTGAACAGTCAAAACGCCAAACAACGGCCACCGACGAGAGTTTTTCGACGCTGTTTTGGGGGTTTTTAATGTATTTGCATTCTCAAAAGATTAGTGATTCGACCTCTGTCACATTTCCCGCAATTACACAGTTAAAACCTGTAAACAACGGCCACCGACATCAACATAAAAATGGTCGTTGTTTGAAGGTTATTCCGTACGGATTTTTGTTCGAAACGTTCCTGAAAGATGGAGCCGTTTAGAAGTGTTTTAATGGTGGTTCGACTGTATTATAAATAATGGAAAATTAAAATAATTATTATAATTACCACTTCCATCCAATCTTCTTATTCTTCTAGATCGATTTAATTCGGTGTCGTACACTTGAGAACAATCGATTGCCGGAGTTAAAGAATTCATCTGTTCTCTCCAACCTGCCAACGGTAATGTGTCAATAGAGTAAAAACAGAATGATATTTCCAAATTATACAATAATATTTTTAAAAAATCTACCTAAATTACAAGTTGTACATTGGGCATCCCGTACAAAATTCATGCAAGTAATATCCGAAAAATCGGGATCGTTCGGAGGAATTTCAAGAGAAAAACAAGTCTCGTGAATGGGAGGACCTTCACAGCATTCAATTGCAGTAAGTGTGTCTATTTAGATAAAGAAACATTTTTATTAAATAGGTTTATTAAATTGATTAAATTTACTAAAATATTTTGCTTTACCCGATTCAGGTTGAGTGGTAAATAGCATGTCGTGATCGAGAAACTGTCCGAAACCCGAAAGCATTGCAGTATGAGTATGGCTATGTTTACCGTGAAGTGTTCTGTGAATTTTTAAAGTTATGTCTCTGGGTTCCGGCGTGGAGCATCCTGTACAAACCCTCGGCGAACTAACACCTCGAATGTAAAATATTTATTAGTAGTTGATTTAATTTATCCAAATTACACATTGCCTTACCATCGGCATAATCGGGGGGTAACAAACGATCGAAACAGGAGAATGTTCTTCCTTCGTTTGGCCTGTCTAAATGGTTGCAACTTCCATCGATTGTAGGATATTTTATATTGGTGCAGTCGACTGGTCTGTTGTCGACACATTGCTCGTGTAATTGCTTGGTGATTTCCATATTTTTAAGGGGATATTGCCGTAGTAAATTAATATCGGATGAATCTAAATCATATCTTAACAAAATAAACAATAGTTTATTCAATATTAAATACGAGAATTTAAGTTAGTATAGTTTAAAACTAATTCAAACATTTCCAAAATTAAAAGAAAAATATCCAGCAACGAGTTGCTTAACTTTCCCGGCAACGTTTAAAACTGTGTGTGAATGTGTGTGGCGTTATCTGTTATGATATTTTATTTTAAAAACACTTTTTATATTTTTAACTATTATAAAATGGAAAAAGGCTTAATTTTGAGGGTAGGGGTGGGTTTTATAAAAAAAATTGTAAGCGCTAATAACAAGTAAAATCGTCAGCATGGAAAGGGTTAAATTCTGACCTACTGGAGATACACACCACCTTTTTTAACTCCCCACCCCGTCGACCTTTAGACACCAAAATTTATTATTATCAATCCCCCTAATACACAAACCTCCCTGCAAAATTTCAGAAATTTTCGACAAAAAGCACAGGAGTTATTAAGCAGGGTTTCAAACAGGGTGAACAAAATCATGCCCCCACACACATTAACATCCATACATACAGGAAAAAACCCTCAATTTTTTGCATTTCTCGACGTTTCAAGGTGCCCTGGGTCCAAAAAATATAAAAATCTGGTGGTCATCTTTTGACTGATCGCCATACTTTTCCTCTGTTATACAGGGTGAGTTTTTTTTTAATCTTGAGACAATGAAATTTCTTAATTGGATCTCATTATTTTGAAAAAAGATTTAGGGAAAAGTTGTAGGGTTTCGAAGGGGCAATCAATTGGTGACCTTGGATGTGACCTTGACCGTGACTTTCAAGGTCATTTGAAGATCAAGTCCGTTTTCTTCAATGGGAATACACATTTTTTACTCCAGCACTTAAAAGAGTGCGAAATTTCACAATTGGATATACCAATGATTCCCAAACTTTTATGATCCACCGTTGTTCCATAAAGTTATACCCAATGCCCCTAACCCATTTTCTGTTGTGTGAGAAAGGATTGGAAATATTCTTAGGAAAAATTTTCTATGAATCTCACACTTTGTGCCCTTACCATACATTGTTCTCAACATCTGGAAACCATTAAACGCAATGTTTCCTCTTATCCGTTTAACAGAGGAAAGGGAACGGCTGTCGGTGACCCCAACTTTTGCCTTTGGTCACCGTTCAGTACCCTGCCTCCAGTGCCCCCTAGATTTACTCACTACTCACAGGGGGGGCAGTAGCACCCACTTTGAGAACCACTGGGATATAACCCTTGACCTTAAAGTCTACATCAAGATTATTTTAAGTTTAAAATTAAAAGCTTTTTCTAATGAGAAACCATACGTTTTATTAATGGAATAGACAGAGAAATAAAATTTACATTTTTTCACAACCTTATTAATTTGATCCTTAAAAGCATTCACTACTTTTAGCACTACCCAGGAGTAACAACGTGGACGTAGTAGCTTTCTGCTTGCTTTGAGGTGCTTATTTTCAGTGTGTTCCCTTGCTCTCTCACTTTACTTCTCACTGTTGCTTGAGATATTGGTTATGGGAAAAAATTTTATACGAATATTCAAAATGATACCCTTCCACTTCGATGCATTTGTTGAGCCATGCTTCAAATGATCGCGCTTGAGATGGCTTTAGAGGTCAAATTCAGGGGTACTCAAGGTCATGGCTGATTGTGAAATTTCCCACTCTTTTAATTGCCAGAGCCAAAAATATGTATTCACATTGAAAAAACACGGACTTGACCTTCAAATAACCTTGATGGTCACGGTCAAGGTCACATCCAAAATCACCAATTGATTGCCCCTTCGAAATCCTACAACTTTTGTCTAAACCTTTTTCCAAAATAATGAGATCCAATTAAGATATTTCATTGTCTCAAGATAAAAAACTAACCTTGTATATAACAGAACCGGGAAAGTAATAAAGACAATAGTACACGAGGTATTTAATTAGGATTTAAATACTATAAATGAATATAATACATGAATCTACCTGGAAACGATATCACGTGTCATAATTTCAAGCATGGCTTGAACATCGTTACGTTTATACGCCGGACACGTTTTTAATTGATGCCTCCCTTCCGCAGAAATAATGTAAGGATTCAAATATTTTGCTGTAAACAATAAAAAAAATAATAAATTTTCATTATTCCAGAAAAATAAACGAATATTTTAAATAAATATTAAAGAATAACGCGACAAAGCCGAAGAGGAACGGGAGCGAATTCTCAATCTCAATCATCCACGAGAAATCCCATGGACATAAAGAACAATTACACCCATCAACGGGGTGCCCCAAACCAATCTTCTACAAGAAAATATTGCCCGGTTTAATCCGTCATCAGGCAGTAGCAAACGGCATCAAGCGTTCGAAAAAGATATTTCAGAATTATTTGTCAAATCCTGCAAATTATGGACCAAAGAGTAGAAGGAGACGTCCTTCAAAGCTTACTCCACGAGATCGCGGGCGAATTGTTAATGCAGCCTCTAAATTCACCTCTAAATTCGGGACGATTTGGGTATTCCAGTAAATCGGGAAACCGTTCGAAGGGTTTTACGCAACACCAACAACGTTGTTAGGTTCTCGAAAGAGAAGTGCCAATGCTCTTAAGCCCGCGCACGAAGCTGCCCGACTCTATTTTGCTGGGAGTAATATGGCCACTCAATGGAATAAGGCAAGTCTTTTGTAGACCTGAACGCTTGGGGAATGTTGGTTGGCCGAATTTATGACCAAAATCGTCAGTATGCCGACGTTGAACACTTAAAAAAAACAAGCAATGCTCGGAACTCCTTCGAGGCGTCGATCATAAAAAAAACCTTATTGATAGCGCGCCAAATGCATTTTCGATGTTATTAGTAAAGATGCGCAAATAAATTACTAAATTAAAATATTTTGTAGTATTTAATGCTCTTTGCATTCATTCACTAGTCAATTCTATACTTTTGCGGTGTTTAAAATCAGTTTTTTTAAATACAATTTCTGCTGTTTGCTGCGTATTCCTAACCTTCGTATAGTAAATTTGCAGCGGTTCTATACTTTTGTGGAGCACCTTATATGCCTAAATAATGTATAGCTCTGTAGCTCTTATTTAAACGTTAAACAGGCGGAGAAAATTCGGAAAAGATAAGGAATCTGCTAACTGTTCGGTGATTATAATATTATACGACTAAATCCCAAACGAAAAAAGGAATTTTTTTAAAACTAAATTATACAAAATAATATTTATAGAATAATTTTACCTTTGCTTTCAATTTCGCGTATTTTTTCCATCTCTAATTCGGCATTTCTTACCAATTCCCGTAGATAATCGTTGTCGATCAAGCTAAACAACTCTTCGATTTCACGAGCGGAGACAAAGATTACACACAAAGCCAAGCTGTAAATTACAGAAAAACTTGTCTGTAATATTCTAAATCGAGTATACTTTTATAATTCGGCGTAAAATCTAGAATTAAATAAGTTAAAAAGAAGGGAGAACGAAGAAACCGAGCCTTACCTAAGCGCAACGTTGAAGTACATGTTTACTAATAATTGGTAAACCAACATTTGCTCTATTAGATTATTTGCACATGTATTTATTCTGTACACAGATGCACAGATGTTCAGGCATTAATTTTAAAGAAATTGAACAAATAAAATATATTATTTTAAATTTGTTCTTTTGCAAATCTCGAATTTTATCGACCCCCGAACTGAAAAGAAGTCAATAGGGGCAAGTACATAAGGGGCATTTAATGCTATTAAATTTTGGAGTATGGAACTCGAAAGGGTAGACAATAGAGGGGACAAGCTTCATATCTGGAGTGGGTTATTGGTACTTACAATATTTTAAAAAACTCACCTCTACCCTTAAAATTAAGTGTTCTTGCCTTTTTATAAAATTGCCGGGATGCAATTTTTAATCATATTTGTAATTTATTCAATTTAAAATATATCTTCTCCGCCTCAAAATTAGTAGTGTCTCGCCCCTGTACATCATACTTTTCCTTTAACAATAGAGTAGTGCCTGTCATCTATCTAACTCTTTTCTCCAGATTAAGGAGAGGCAGACAAACAGACTGACAACAATGGAAATTTATAGGTCTATAAGACGTGCTAGCTGTTTTATTTAATTAGCTAATTTAAAATGTAATTGTTAAATTATAAATTGTAACATTATAATTCTAATTTTTCAAGAAAATATTCCTAATAAACTAATTTATTTTAACATTAAATAATTCATTTCATTTTATGTACAGGTTTAAGTTTTTTTTCTTTTTAAATTAGGAACAGCTGTTTAAAAACTCACTGAATATTTTAACATTAAAACAGAAGTTTTGACAGAAAAATTACAATATTTTCAACGTTTTCATTGTGTATTTAGTGTGAGGGGCTAGCCGGAGGGTATAGAGTTTGGAAAGTACTCCTGTACCGCTTATTCGGCATCCAGTTAGAGGAACTGGCCCTGTGTGTCAAAGGATGGCTTTATATGAGCAGTGGCGCCCAGGACATGACACTTTTTCAGTGCCCCCTTTCCCTTCCAGGAACGTATATAGTTTGTCTTGGAGACCATTTGGGATCCCCCTCTGCGAATGGTGCCCGGTGTATGATACACCCCCTTGCCCCCTTGCTACGCCACTGTATATGAGTGAAAAATGCGGAGATTGGCGATCTCGTAATCACTTTCGTCCAATTGTCAGGCTCCGGACAGCAGATAGTCAATTTTGCGGGCTATCACGCGTTTAGTTATTTAGAGATATCTGTGACGTCCGAGTGACAACGTTGGTATTTAATCACAGGAGGGTTAACCTCTCTGAACCGTGGATCTCACACTACTCCCTTTTTTTAAAAATCACACTAAATTTAAAAGAGGTTTGATTTTTCACAATATGGGTACAAAAAATTCTCTCGCTCATAACAAAAAGCTCGTTAATTAAACATATTAACTTATGTTCTAGTTATATAATAATCTATTTCTTTTGTTTCAATGTAGATTATGCCTTTCGGTTATCCTATCTTTATTTTAATTATTAACTAAATCCGTTAATTAAACTATTCTCTCGATTCGTAACTTCTCTATTGTTTGTGAGGTAGTATGTGCCAAATAAATAAATCGCATCAATAGTTAGGGTAAGCAATACTATTAGCCTGAATGGTAAATTCAAGGGGTTCGTGTTGCTTTATCTCCTATTAATTCTTATATTATTTCCTTTTTAATCATTTATGGTTACTCTCTTTTCTTCAGATTTTTATTATCATATTGTAACTTCTAAGGGTGTGTGTGTGTTTATTTTATTTAATATCTCACGATGGAATAAAGATTAAGAAACCAAACTAGGCGCAATAACTTGTATATAAGGGGCATTGATGCTTGTAAATTATAGAGTACGTAGCTCGAGGGGAGGCGAGAACTATTGTTAAAGGATATTGGCACGTACAATATTTTAAAAAACTCATATCTACCCTCAAAATTAAGTGTTCTTGCCTTTTTATAACGTCGACAGGATGCAATTTTAAATCATATTTTTAATTTAAAATATGTTTCCACTTCAAATTAGTAGTGTCTTGCCCCTGTACATCACACTTTCCCATTAGTAATAGAGTTGTGCAAACGATCGTCTATCTAATTATTTTTTCGAGATTAAGGAAAGACAGACAGACTGATGGACGATATAGGTCTACAATTTTTTAAAACTGCAGCCCAATATCATGCATTGATCTGTAATTAAACTGCAGCCCAATTGCGTGCGAGTCAGCTGTTTTATTTAATTAGCTAACTTAAATGTAATTTGTTAAGTTAGAGACTACAACATTATAATTCTAATTGAGTTTTTTAAATTTTCCAATAAATATTTTCCTAATAAATTAATTTATTTTAACATTAAAACAGAGATTTTGACGGCAAAATTATAATGTTTTTCGGGTTTCCTTCGTGTATTTAGCATTCAAATAAGGGATAGTTTTACATTGAAGGCCTTTCCGAATTGGCAGATCGCCCGTGTTGGCTTAATCCCATTTATTAAACCAGTCGAAAATTATAAAATATTACTAAACAGATGTGTGTTTAAGCCAGAATACAGTTTAATTAATCAATAATTATTACTGAATTTTAAACAAAGGTAGCTGTATGAGTGGATTGTTGGAATAAAACGATGCAACACGTGACAGTACGACAAGGGAGTGGTGCCTTTCTATAGGAAAACTGGCTCCTATTTAGCCATTAGACACGCGAAGAAAATAAGGAAAACTCCACGTGTTCGACCCGTTGACTAGGCACGAACCTGCAACCCTACTATGTTCAGTTTTTTTCTTTTATCCACACGATCTCTGTTATATTAGAAGTTTGAATTGAACATGCTGGAATCTGAAATGCCAGGTAACTGAACAAAAAATAGCGTGTTAACATTTAAGACCCCACTTTAGCGTTGCGATACGTTTTAACATAAAAAGCAGTCTCTCTGCCTTTCCAATCTGGGTCCGGATATGGGGGGACCATAACAATTTGTCATGCTAAGTTTAAAGAAGATATTTTTGATGTGCCGTTGCACCTCCTTGAGATTGTCAGAGTATTGACTTATTATAAATTCCTTTATGGTCCTTTTGTCATAGAACCATTTAACTTTCGGTATAATTATTCTTGGGTCCCTCAGACCCGAAGATTTTATTTTATTATTATTATTTTTTTTATTTTAATTAGTTTGGTCTAGAAAATCTAAGGCCCCTTCCGCTCAGAGAGCACTAAGGAGCCGGAATGTATTAATGGAATGTGTAAATGTCCCTAAAAGAGCTCACATTGGTAAACTAGTCCCAATTTCGGGCTAATAAAATTACGTGTTTTTGTATTCTGTACTTGTAACATTAATGATTTTTTTATTAGTTATAGATAAGTTTGTTAGTTAGAGTGGCTTAATGCGGTATATTCTGATTTGTCCAAGGCTACCCGAGAGATGAAGCAATGGAGAAACTATAGATGAGGACATCCAGCAAAAGATATAAATTGAACTTGAAGAACACAAGACTGAGGTTCAGAAAACAATTGTTCGAAGATTATTATTAAAAGCAACCGAAAAATCTTTATAATACCTCGGGACGAAAATTAAGTCCGAGACAACAGGGAAACCGACACAGAGGATAAAAGGATGAGCCAGGCAGAAGCGACCATTCTTTCTCCTTGAATTTCTGGCTTTTTAAAGGATCTCTCCCCTAAATCCCCACGGAGATAGATGAAATCCAGAACCAGATATGGAAACCTTAGGGACAGGAGCCCCAATTAACTATATATGAACTTCCGATGCAAACCGGAAGTCACGTTATTTCAATTCAAATCTTTTCCCCCGAAAGCAGTTAATAGATGACCGGCACGACTCTATTGTTGAAGGAAAAGTATGATGTACAGGGGCAAGCCATTACTAATTTGAAGCGGAGAGCATATGTTTTAAATGAAATGATTTAAAAATATGATCAAAAATAGACAAAGAAAACGTGCAAGACACAGATATGTAGAAACTACACCATTAGGATGTGTACAAATTGTGCACTATATCCATCATTGTGGATATCAAAAGTATATTAAGACGAACTATATAGATCCCTTAGATTTAATGTCTTACTAAATTGTAAATTGTATCATGATTTTCTTTGAAATTAAACCGTTATTATTTGTTAACCTGGCCTCCCTCCGCGTGATTCACTTCCAACATAAAGGGCTTGTCACACCAGTATACATACGAGATTTTACACGGATAGTGTTCAATAATGACTGCAAGGAACGTAATGGTTAAAAAGAATACTGGAATAATGGAAGATATAATTAGGTTCATTGGAATATCGAAAAATTGTTTGTGCTTTTTTGGCTTGTATGAAAGAATTACTCAGCGAGGATCTCCTAAATGCATAGGGGTAGAATAAAGTTGCCCATTGCCTAGTATTTTCAAGTATGTGGATGGAATAATTCATAGAGAATAACGGGTTTTGAACTGGTTACACAATGCCGGGCTGCAATTTTAATCATATTTTTAATTTATTTAATTTAAAATATATATTCTCCACCTCAAAATTAGTAGTGTCTTGCCCCTGTACATCATACTTTTCCTTTAACAACAGAGTCGTGCCGGTATACAGTTAATCGGGCCTCCTGCCCCTAATCTTTCATCTGTCTAACTCCATTCTCGAGATTAAGGAACGACGTTAAGGGAGGACTTATAATGGGAGGAATATTACATATAAAAAATAATATTCCACTTCCAACTAAGTAATTTTCATGTTTGATCTGTGATTACGGGTTCTGGTCAAGGAGGCCTATCGAGTAGTGACAAGCTAATTCAAGTTTTACCTGGTAGGAACACGTTTTCTGGGAAAAGTCGGTTGGGGGATTCATCCTGGACAAGTTTAGTGCATATGTATTTACGTGTGTGTGGAGTCTATTTGGCTTAATATCTCAGGATGTGGTAAAGATTAATAAACGAAATTTGGCACGGTGGCTCGCATGCGAGGAGCATTGGTGCTATTAAATTTTGACGGCGAAATGTTGAGAGGGTGGAGAAATAGAGGGTGGTAGGACTTAATAAAGATTTTATTCGTTATTAATATTAACATACATGAACATTTTGTTATAAAAACCTTAAAAATAGGGAATAACGAAGTCACGGAAAATGTGAATTAACATGTTTAATCTCTTAAAAAAATTTTTCAGTTAAACACGGAACAAAATTCGATTATTATTTAATAAAATTCTATACGTTAATTCAATAAAAAGTGTAGAAATGGAGAGATACTACAAATTTTAAATACGTTAAAAGGTTCGAAGTGGCTTCTATACAGGATGTACAGTATTAGCTGAAGTACACGAGAGAATAGATAATTTCTTATAACGCGTGTATCGTGTGATGAGTCATTAAATAAGTGAAGTTCTCGTGTAGATCTAGTAACGCTGTTTCCCAAACTCCGTCTTGTTGGGTTGGGTTTCGTGTGTATCACGATCCGATAATTAATCCAGGTTCGACGAAAGCACACCTCCACACTCAATACAGAAAATATTTACAGTTTATTTATAAAACAAATTATTTCAGAATATACAAGTTTGACAACATAACATACACAGGACAACAAGGTGTGGTGTCTCACGTATAAGCTTGGCCTTCGGAAACTATTAGACTCTGGGGATAATTCGGTCTATTAATGGAGTTGGCTTGTCCACCCACACGGAGTCCAATAAACAAAGATGGTGCTCCCTTTTGTTTCCCCCTGTTTACAAATACAACACCAGGTGGGACTAATTTACAAGGTCGTGTCACTTTTGTCCCTATTCTGTTAAAAGCAATCCTTTACAAAATAATATCAAATTTTATCTAAAACGTCTTCGTTCTTCTTGTTTTTTATAATAATTTTTCTATAAAAATTTAAGTTAACATCTTTTTTATCTCTTAATGTTATTTTGATTGAGTGCTTTTATAAAAAATAAATCAAAACCAGAATTGGCACCGTTGTATGTATATTAAATTTAATAAAAACTTAATTGTATACTGCTTAATCTGATAAGGAAAAACTTGGAAATGACAATGACTGAAGATACTATAAGTGGAAGGATCCGGAATAATCTAGCGCCCACCTTTAGCCGAGTGAATAAACCCATTGAACACTGGAGTCGGTGGTGGGTTGGCACTAGGGATTGCAATTTCTGGATCCCTCATCCAGCAATCCAGCTGGATCCAGCGCTGCGGATCCGCAAATACTCAATTAACTTTCTAAATAATGGCGCAAAAGTATACGTTGTCGGCGTTGCCGCTTTGCTACGTGCGCTATCGCTCGGCGGCGAGAGTGACGTTGCCGTTCAGTGCGACACGTGCTACACCCAATCTCTACATCGCACCGACCGCCCTTTTGCCTCTGCTGATGTAATTGCCAGTTGACTTTCCGCTCTCGCTAAATAAAATAAGTAACTCCTTTCCTAGTCATGGTGCATAATTCTAATTTACGGTCAATCGTTCCGTCAATGAATCACGTGACGGAACGATTTACGATTATTTGATGACCCTGAAACCTTTCTGGCAGGCTAGGGTCTCCATATAAACAAGAAAGAAAGAAAGAAACCAACTAGCGTAGAGGCAGAAAGGGCCTTCTCCGCACCGGGATATACCAGTATATGCAATTCATTAAAGAAGTAGGTTGGGAGACAACACCATCGATACCATTTGTTTCTCGAGATCCTACTTCCAGAAAAGTCAAAAAAATAACAGAAGTGATTGATTTAATTTTATTTAATCCTTTAAAATACTTTATTCAAGACAAGACTAATATTTTATAACTTTTACTCTAATTCTATTAAGTTAGAGTTTTTAACTTTTATTCTATAAGTGGTTAGTGGGTTAGACTAGGCAATTTTATTGTGAAAATTAGCGAGAAACTGACACTACCTAGTTAGTTAAATAGTTAATTAAATTAATGAGTATCAGTATCTTAGATATATGATGATATGAATGTATGTGATTTTTGATTGTGATAATAATAACTAACTACTAATTACTTACTCACTACTTTACTAACACAAATAGTTAAATTAGTTATAAATAACTACACACTGATATGTAGAGCCTATATAAGAAAACTGGTAGGACTGATATCCACTTAGCCACTGATTATCCGTCCTTACATTATTATAATATATTAATATCAATTAATTAGTAGAATTACCTTTGTTATTATTTAACTTAAAGATTACATTATAATTATAATCTAACTACACATTTAAAGTCAATTATCTCTATCTCAAGTGTCAAATCGAACCAAAGTTAAGTTTACTACCTAAATGTGTAAGAAGTTTTACTGATTTATAGTGACCAGTCTAAATAATAAAAGCTTCTTAAGTATTTAGAAAAAAATGTTTTATTTCTTTAAAAAAGAACCATAAATTGATGGATAGATAGATAGACAGATAACACTTTATCGCACCAAAAATACATCCGCGCTGGATCCAGCTAGAATGATGTTGGTCCAGCAAAAATCCAGCTGGATTGAAAACACTGCCGGATTGCAATCCCTAGTTGGCACCTGACCGACAGACCGAGTTTTCTTCACGTAAATAACACCTAAATAGAGTTTCTTCACGGTACATTATCCCATTAAACCTATAAATAGCTATATTTTAATGCTTTTATTATATATGTATAGTCTATATTGTTAGGGGAAATATTAATACAAGAAAATATTTCTACAAAAAACAGTTTTGTTGTAAACTATAAAAGGAAGTTACGACACAACGCCCGAGGGTAGCTTTAGAATGCGCCGCATGCCGAATTAAAAGAAAGTTTTGACCGTCGATACACTTTTTATACGAGAATAAATATGCCAAATAATAATTTATTCTAACGTGTAAACTCTTTTATCTGACTGGAATGCATTTATAATATAGTTGTGTCTTCTATATTGTTTACACAATTAAGAAAGAGGAGGAGAGTTAGAAATCTTCCTAATAAAATGCTTAAGAAGAATCATAAATTCGACTATTCAGTGGTTAAAAACTTTATTTTTTTTTAAAAATAATTTATTATAACAGTAGAACAAATTATTTTCTATTTTTTATAACAATTGATCATTAATTTTTAATAATAACATAAAGAAAATTGGATAATTCTTCTTAAATTTTAATCCTCCTTCCATGCAGAAAGATCCAACCGAGGGAGATCACTGCATCGTATGATACGACTTCTGTAAAAATAAATACAAAATATATTATAATTATTTATATTTTATTCTTAGACACGTAACATTGAATAAATTACGCTTTATACATCCGTGTAAATGACTCACAAATCGTTGTGTTGTTTATAATAAACAATGAAATTCTTGCAAAGTTACTCGATAACATTACGTATAACACAAGGTGCTTCAAAAGCGTGTTATATAGAAGGTATTCAGTCACTGCGTGGGTACAGCAGGGTTTTACTTTATACGAGAACTACACAATTGAGTCCTGAATTCTTGCACGTGATGGAGAACTACAAGTCCATATTGGGGTTAACATTTTTCTGAAGCACCTTAATAAGTCAAAGAAAGGCCCTTCTGATAAAGAATGTCCCTGCACATTCTCCAGGACGAGTTACTGTTCTCGAGATTAAGGAAGGACAGACAGACAGGCAGGCAGCTAATCATAAATGCTATAAGCATCTGCAACGTCGATACAATATTTAAGAACCGAGGAGGTGAAGGAGACCAGGGAGGAAAAGATAAAAAGGGTTCTTGACAGAAGAAAATAAAAGGAATTCAACGGGAGTCCCAGAGAAGCTTTGAAAGCCCTTTGAAATGTTTTTTTTTTTAATTTTTATATTAATTAATTAATTAATAATAAGAATCAAATGAGGAAAATTTACTTACCCTCTTATAAATGGGGTTTCTGCTATCTCAGCCATTCGATTGGCATAGCAAAATATATGACTCAGTGAGGTATATTCTTCAATAGCTGCTCTCTGATCTATTTTAAGAAGTTTCGTAGTTAATATTTATAATTAATTTTCTTAAACGTATCAGAATATAAAAATAATTTAAAATATGAAAACACAGGGGTATCTTATAGTTCGAACCCTAAATTCGATCCGGAATTCGAACGACCACCCGAAACGAATTAAGTTCGAAGCACCATTGTATTATTAAAGTGCCAACTTTAACCCTTAATATTTCCACCACCAATGAATAGATTTTGATGAAATTTAAAACGGTTAGTGCCCACGATGAGTACTATGAAAAAATTATCAATTGAAGAAGAATAAACAAGTATTATATAATATAATTATCTATTAATATCGGTATACCTGATGTTAAATAATTCGTGTGTGTGTAAAAATGTCTTGCTCCGAATTTTAAACGATAAAATTGTCGTGCAATAAGCTGAGCTGCTGTAGGTCCAACTACTGAATATCTCTGACGTCTTTCGCACGTTAAACCCGTAAAAAGATCGATGCATTCCACACTGAAACAATTCAATTATAATTAATTAACTAGTAGTGGAAAGTCTACCAGCAATACGCATACTTACCACTGGTACACTGTCTGTAATTTTTCTACAATAGAACTATCCATTAAACCATACGTAATTAAATCTGAAAATGTGTCTATTGCGAATCCGTGAAAGTAACGAACCCATCGAATGTAAGGAGGAAGGCCGTGCTCTCTCCCTCTTTGTATATTTATTGATGCAAGATCCAATCCTAAACTCGAAGTATTTCTTCTATACATAAATGTAGTCAGTGACTGGACTAATAAATCATCGTAATTTTCTTCCGCTTGTATAGTTGCCCCTCTTATTATGTCTTCGATCCCACGTTGGAGTATGGTAGTCACATTGAAGAAGGAATCTCTTAGCGGTATTTCACTCTTTCTTCCGTCTTCGGTAATCAGAAATATTGGATCGGGTACTATAGAATGAAGCCTATAACCGGCAGCAGCGAAAGAATTTATTAACTTCATAGGAACTGAAGGATCATATCGAGAATATCCACCATCATTTAAAATTCGCGCTAAATCCGGCCCAACAATTAATGGAAGAAATTCGGTATAGACGACTTTTTGAAACACACAAATAACAAGTTTTCTGGAAGTAAAATTTGAATTTAATTTTAATAAAGCAATGTTATATAAACCACAATAAAATTTGGTTAGATTTACCCTTGATAGTCAAAATGGCGGCTCGTCTCTGATTCCAGTATACAGAAGAAAGGAAACAGTGGAGACGCACGTTCTAACCTAACCTAACCTATTTTAATAAATTACCATAATTATTACCTACCAAATTATCTAGAATAGGTTAGGTTAGGTTAGAACGTGCGTCTCCACTGTTTCCTTTCTTCTGTATACTGGAATCAGAGACGAGCCGCCATTTTGACTACCAAGGGTAAATCTAACGTAAAATTCTATGTACCTTGTTTCTCGAAATAAGGTTTCTCCCGTCCATTGTGGGTTAATTATTTTCATTTCTTCGGCGATTCTATTGTGGTATCTGAGGGAGGTAATGTGCATCGCTGCTAAACCCAGGTTTTGGTTCGACCTAAAATCGCCTTAAGTAATAAAATAACTTATTATATATTCAATTTAAAGCAGACTTACATATCTACATTATGCATTTTATGTTTATAACGGACGTTTTGTAGGGTACTCTTATCTTTGACGACATTAAGAGGGTCTCTTATATCAGGAAAATTTCCTGATGCGCCTAACATTTACCTAAAACTTTACCACAGACAAACCTAGTAAAATTATTATAAAATACCATATAAATATATGTATATACCTGTTTTAAAGCATTGACTGGGCGGGTTGCATTGATTAGAGGAATTCAAATTCAAATCTGGCAGTGGAAACTCTCCGACTGATGTCATTCTAGATGCTAGTTTACCTTTATAAATATATTTAAAAATAATTAAATACATCTGTTAATAAAGAAAATAATAAATTAATAAATACTATACAGGGTTGTTACTAATTATGCAATCGAGGAAACTCGAGATATTCAAATGTAAGAAAAATGAGCGGTCAACAACCCCGGAGGACCCGGGTTCGAATCCAGACGGGTCGATAAATCCCAGGAATTTTTTTGGGGGGTTCGGCCTCCTCTCTTACCACCTAGCTGCCTCATTGCGAGCCTGGTCAAATCCATAATTAGCTTGCTAAAAGTGCTCACAGGATGGAAAGAGTATTGAGGATTACCCTGAAGAAGTCGGCTTCTACTATATTATTTTAGATGAAGCTTTTTGCGGGAAATCGAACATATCCTCTTTTTAATAAGCTCATTATGGGTTCTGTCAGATCCACAACGGGGCAGAACCTATCCGGATAGACTACACCCCGAAAGATTACTAAACTTTTCATCCGCTTGGATTCGATTCCGGAATATTTTGACATTGATAAGATCGATTTGTATTAAGATATTTCGGTAAAATACAAGAAAATTAAAATAATTATTATAATTACCAGTTCCATCTGATGTTCTTAGTTCTAGAGATCGATCTAATTCTGTATCGTACACTTGAGAACAATCGATTGCCGGAGTTAAAGAATTCATCTGTTCTCTCCAACCTGCCAACGTTAATGTGTGAATAGAGTAATAACAGAATAATATTTTCAAATTTTACAATAATATTTTAAAATATTTACCCAAACGACAAGTTTCACATCGGGCATCGCGCACAAAATTCAAGCAAGTAATATCTGGAAAATCGGGATCGTTCGGAGGAATTTCAATAGGAAAACAAGTTTCGTGAAGAGGAGGATCACCACAACACTGGATCCCAGAATTATTTGCTATTTAAACAGCAAATTAATTTTGAATATGTTATTTGAAATATTAAATACAGCAGAATCGCTCTATAGTGACCTTTAGGGGACATATATTAAGTCTAAATAATTTCTGACTTGTGTTTTGGTAGGAGGAAGGCAGACAGGCCTTCATGTTTTGTTAAATTTAATAATTATAAATAATTTAATTTAAATCTGAAATATTCTAATCGGTTCGTAGCGAGATACGAACCCGTAAAAGCTTAACAGAACTGGCAACGTGAGAACACGGTAAGCGACAGTTGAAGATTCAACTTAACGTATTGTAATTTCTTCTATTTAATTCATTCTCGAAATTATTTATAGAGTATTTTTATGTACAATTCTTTTTAGATGTTAGGACATGTTTTCGTCTAAGAGGGCGCTGTTCCACCATTTCCACGTGATTTCCGCCATTTTGTGTCGTTAAATCGATACTAATACGCTGTATTTACTGGAATGTAATACAATTTAGAAAAGGTGGCAACACTATTAATGGCGAGTCGCTAAATCTGGGGTCACTATAAAGCGTCAACAGACATTTTTCGAATTAAAATATTTGCCTACCTGTTGTAGGTTGCGAGGTAAATTCCATGTCGTGATCGATGAACTGTCCGAAAATCGAAACCATTGCCGTGTAACGATAACTAAGGCTGCCATCATTTATGGCAGTTCTATGAACATTTAAAGTTATATTTCTCGGATCTGGCGTAGGGCATTCCCTGCAAATTCTCGGGGTATCGACACCTCGAATATAAAATATTCATTAGAAGCTTATTCAATTTACCACTTAAATTACACATTTTCTTACCATCGGCATAATCGGGAGGTAATAAGCGATCCAAACAGGAGAAGGTCCTTCCTTCGTTTGGCCTGTCTAAATGGTTGCAACTTCCATCGATTGTAGGATACTCTGTATCGGTGCATTCGACTGGTCTTATGTCTACACATCTCTCACTTAGTTGCCTGGTGATTTCGTTATCCTTCAGAGGATACTCCCGTAGTAGATTTATATCGGTTGGATCTAAATCATATCTTAAAAAATAATAGCATTAATGTGAAATTGGGGTAGACGTGAACCAGCTCGAGCTGGAAGGATCCCTTTCATCCCCTTCCAGCTCAGGCTGATTCGTGTCTACTCTTTCGCGGCGCGGACTATAGCATATTATACCTTATTATATGATTTATTCATTAATAATTAACTTATACATGAATTTACCTATCAACTATATCACGTGTCATTATTTCAAACATGGTTTGAACATCGTTAGAGTGGTATGCGGGACACGTTTTTAACTGATGTCTTCCTTCGGCAGAAATAACGTAAGGATTCAAGTATTTTGCTGTAAGAAATTGAAAGGTAAGATCCATAAATATTTCTCTCGGCATTATAGAAAATAAATAAGTAATTATGTAAACATCAAAAGTACTGTCAATATCATTAAAGAGTGATAGAAACGTAGACCCTATCCAAATTATATATGATAAAATCTAGAAAGATTAGATTCGGCATGCTTTACACTGTGAAAGTATGAGAAACTGGCATAAATAACGTTCAATTTTTCATAAAAAAATCGTTGGCGAGGCGCGAAACCACGACAAACTACCAGTGTTCGGTGGTTTCTCCACTCGGTCTAGTGACTAAACTCCAATATTGTGTTTGGAGCAAACACCCCCATTCGTTGCCCATCGAGCACTTGTGGGACCATCTTCGAGTGTGTGAGATTTGGAGTATCAATTTGCCACATCAGTAAATAAATCTGTCTGTGGATAGCATAAGGTGTCTGTATACCCGTGTTGCCATATTTATGTAAGATCCTACAAGGTACTGAAGGTTGTTTTAAATTCTACCGTCGTACCATGAAAATTGTAACTTTGTTAACACTATAATTACTTTTTACCATGGTCTTTTTTAAAATTCTTTCCGCCCTGTGGCACTAAGAAGACCTTTTTAGGAAGCCCGTTATGGGTTCGGCTAGGCTGGGTGATGAAGAACGAGATATCAAACTCCGAATGGATGAAACCGCTGAACACTGGCGTGGTCGGGGGTTCGCGCCTTTCCAAAAGGGTGGCACGCGGAGTTTTCCGGGTTTTCTTCTCGTTAGTAACACCTAAATAGGGTCCAGTTTATCATAGAAAGTCCCTCTTCGGCAGATCGCCCACGTGTCGCATTGTCGTATATAAATAAACCAAACTTTAACTCGACGAGGATATAAAACACATATCTAATTATACATTTAGTTATTTCTAATTTGGATAATATATGCTGTACACACCACTACATTTATTCGATATGCTGATTTATTATTCATGCAAGGCATTAATAGAAACGAATATTTCTTTTATTCTCAATTTCGTTCGTATTATTTCTCGAATTTATATCAAAAATTACACTGATTAAGTTAAAACCTGGAGGACCCGTTGATGGAATGAGGCAAAACAACGCGTGGGCGATCTCCCCTATTGAAGAAAGGGCCCATATTTAGGTGTTAGACACGCGAGAAAGCCCGGAAAACTGCACGTGGTCAGGCGCGACTTATTTCCATTTAATAATTAAACATATGATTCCCTATTATCCGGCCCAACGCATTACTAGTCCGGATAGTCGGGACTCTACCGCATATTGATGTGGCGTGTATTGTATATTACGCTGGATAATGGAGACGGTGTTGTATGCAATGTGTGGCCTCTACTTCAAGGCCGGATAATCGAAACTTTACTACGTGTAATTAAAATATATTAACGATAGGAACGTATCGAATAATTAAAACTGAAGAATTCAAATCGAAGTTCATTTTATTCGTCTGATTTTTTTTTAATTACAGGTAAAATCTAAAAGGTATTGTTTGTTCATCGAACATTGTTTAATTGTTTTTGCCGAATACCGAGAAAATTAATTTTAAATGTTCCATTATATTATTTTACAATTGAGTGGAAACCATTAATTATTCGATTCTTGTGCAACATTCCTTTCATTAGGGTTCAAATGCACGCAATCGGGCCCTACCGCAGAGAGGTTAGCGGTGTCATTTAACTACTACAAGAGGCCTCGATATATTTTTCGGGCCTCACGGACCGGATAAGTATGAGCGACTTTGGGTATATCCTGTCCGGACCCCTCCTTTGTAGGCCTGGTCAAAGGCCCTCTTAATGCCCACGGAGGCTCGGTCCTCCCTTTCTCTCTTTATTTCTGAGGTGCCACACGCAATTATTTTGTAACGAATCTAAATATAACTTTACACGTAAACGTTGAATTATTTTTAAAGGTATTACTGATTATTATTAAGCACAGTTTATAAATAAATCATTAAGATTATGAATAAGCCTATTATTATGCACTAAACAATATATTTATAATTAAAAATCAAGCTGAAAGGGTGCAAATTGGAGGTGTTCAAACTCCGTTTGAGATTAAATTTCTCTTCCAGTTGAACTCATTTCATAGAAAAAATGTTTATTTAATATCAAGTCATCGAACCGTGTAATGAAGGAATTTAAATTAATTATAATTATAAGGTTTCGAGTGGTTAAATATACATTATAAACATATTTGATAGAGAATTAACCAGCTTATTTTTTCGTTTTTTTAAGCAAATAAATGAAAATTTGACGTCACACTCAATTAAAAGACACTTATTTAAACACGAATTTATTATTAAATGCATTTAAAATTAGCAATAATTCAAATTAGAAACGTAATTAAATTGATTTTTATTAGCGTAAATGGTTAAGTAAAATGTAATTATTGAGTTAATTGTATTTATTTCACGTTTAAATTAATAACAGATATTTACTTTCAAATTTAAATTTGAAAGCTGCAGCAATGTGCCTTGCAAAAATTTTCACTCGGGAAAGCAACTAGAAGGGGTGTACGTCCCTTAAATCCACCCCTAGATCGTTGAATGGCCCAAATCCCCAGGAATTGTCCGGCCCCGTCCTTCACCACTCGGCCGTCCCGTTGTGGCCGAACCGTAGTGGGCTTGCTAAAAGAGGCCCTCTTAGTGCCCACAAGGAAGAAATAGTTTTAAAAAAAATTTGGGTGTAAGCCTACCACTCTAGAGAACCCTGAATCGATCTGGGCAGTCGAAAAATTACAGGAATGATCCATCCCTGTCCCCGATCACTCGGTCTCGTTGTTGTGGCTGGGCCGAACTGACGACGATGAATAGGCTTGATTAAAAGGCTCTTTCAGTTATCTTTTCTAAGGCAACGCGACACAAGAGGCCATCTACCCAGGGGATGCTTCCCGTCAGATCTCTTACGGGAAACTGACCACTATTTCGGTGTTACTAACAAGAAGAAAACCCGGAGAACTCTACATTGCCAGGTGCAAACACACGACCAGCTATCAGTGTTCAATGGTTTTACCCACTTAGCCTGGCTGAACCCAAGATAAGTTTGGGTTCAGCCAGACCCACAACGGGACGGCCGGATGAGGAGGAACAAGGGACGAAAAATTCCAAGGCATTTCCGACTGTCCAGATCGATTTCGGATACTCCAGAGCGTTAGGTTGACTCCTAATGCTTGGGCCTTCAGGCCTGTTACCTAATCCCGTGTTATATAATCTAATTAAGTGAAGATTTGTGTTTTTTGGTTGTCAACGGTGAGAGAAGAATACAAAAATTTTAATGCTGTTATCTAATATTTTAGATATTAATTCCCAAATTAATACAGTAAATTCGATACCATTATATACTAAATATTCCGTTATAATTCACTTATTTTTACGAAAAATAAAGTCAATTAATTAAAGGAATGTAATGAAGCAAATCTAACAAAATGTACATTACTATTTAATTATAAATGCCTTACAGTCCTCACTGCTAATTAATTTTTAATTTTCTACACGGACGTTACTCATTAATAGCACTTTATTATAGTACTTAATAAGACAATATCAACCAATAATTTTTAATTAGAAATTAAATGGAAATTCCATGGAAATTCCATTCACCGTTACCTTACAACATCAAAGATAATGTTGTAAGATCATTTGCACTGTTTGCTTTTTGTAAACGTCATCCAGTGACGTTTACAAAAAGCAAACAGTAAGTATTGTAAGTGTTTTAAAGAGTATTTCATTGTCGGGAATTTATTATACACAATATCTTATTTATTTAATTATTTTTAGTGGTTATTAGTAATATTGCTGATGAGGAGCATGTTAGCCCAGTATAAAGTCCTATTAATGAGTAACGTCCAAGTAGACAATTAAAAATTAATTAATTACTATATTTAACCACGTTGCAACACGTCATTCTTAATTAATTTGTTTATTAATATAGTCAAAAATGTATATATATATATTATTCCTAATATTCATAGATCCATAAAATACATCAATTTCAATATAATTTTTAATGGGGAATCGTCGGGCCCACCAGTGGCCGAACGGAGAAAACATTGAGCATTAGCAGAAGAGAACCCGGGTTCGCTTCTGACCAACGGGCTGGTCACGCGGAGTTTTAAGGGTATTTTTCTCGTGTTTAACAGCTAAATATGGCCACCTTTCCAAAGTTCTGGGAGGAATCGTCTCGGATGGTCGAGGCGATTAAAGCATTAAGCCACGTTCAAGTATATAGGACAGGAGCCTCAGGATATTGTCTTACTGTGTGTCGCTTTGGGGAGTCAGGATCAAATCTGGAAGCTCTAAAAACCCAAGCTTTTATCCCGGATATGTCGCCACCACCGCTTACCACCCGCCTGCCCCACAGTAGGCCTATTCGAACCTACAATGAGCGTGATTAAAAAGCTTTCTTAGTGGAAAAAAAGTATTGCCCATGAAAAATTCTATGGGTTGCTCTCTTGGTGTCGATTCCAGTTACCCAGAGCGGCAGGATTGGAATATAGATTAAGGCAACCCGACACATGGACGATCTGCCAAGACGTGGGGGACGAAACCCGATATATTATTGTAATAGAATCCCCGTTCCCTCAACACCCCATCTCGGGTCCGGCCAGGACAACAATAGAGTGATGAGAGAGAGGGCCCCGAGGTATCCCGAATTGACGCCCCAAAATACCTCTAGGATTATTTAGATTGCCCGATTTCCACCTTGGGTCCTCGAGAGCGGTGGGCTGACACCTCTTACATCCGCAAGGTGGAGATCCGAAATTAAAATTATAAATCCTAAACTAATAAGAAAATACGACATTAATCTTAATTAAAATTCTCAGATTTAGATATAATAATAATAAATATAACTTATTAAAATCAATTTGTCCTCGCTCTTGCGTATCCCAATAATTCTAATAAAATCTCAATCCGAGCGAGACAAATTCTCTATTATTTAAATAAAACAATAACCTAACAACTGTGTATTTAACATTATAAATATATAAACTGTATAATTTTACCTTTGCTTTCAATTTCGCGTAGTTTTTGGACCTCTAATTCGGCATTTCTCACTAATTCTTGGAGATAATCTCCGTCGATCAAGCTGAACAACTCTTCGATTTCGTGAGCGGAGACGAAGAATACGCCCAAAGCCAAGCTGTAAATTATAGAAAAACTTGTCTATAATATTTTAAATCGATTATATTTTCGCAATTCGGAGAAAAATCTAGAATTAAATAAGCTAGAACGAAGGGAGAACAAAGAAACCGAGCCTTACCTAAGCGCAACGTTGAAGTACATGTTAATCGGCTACACCTCACTAGTAATATGATATACGTGCCACCTAACACATGTATATATATACACGTAAAGCTCGAAAATCCGGACGTCAAAGCAATCTGGAGCCTTCAAAAAGCCTGAATTTGTAAGTATTCCTGCACTCTTTGTGAAGTACAGGCCCGTACTCCGAACACCTGAACTCGAATTTGGTGTTTACCCTGGTGAATTCTAAAATCTGTATGGAGGTTCGGGCCCAATTAATCCAGATTATCGACGCTTCGCCGTATATATATTTATGATATATTCTACAGATGTTCCTCATTAAACAACTAATTTAAATTTTATATGGCAAATATGTTGTGAAATCAATGAAAGCTGTTAGTTATAACTGCAGTTGCGGTGTCTGAACGTGAAGAATTTAAACAGATGGTTTGATTTGTTCGAGTGGAATTCGATTTTATAACCTATTCGTGCGCGTTTTTAAATTATTAATTTAAAAAATAGCATTTTAATTTATTACATGGCTTTATTTCTTTGTTTTCGACTAAATTTATTATCATTTTTTTTACGAAAATTCGAAATTAAATATGGTGTTCGGATGTCGGGCGTGAATCTTCGTTTATTTAACAGAAAAAAATGTTTAGAATTGTTTATAAATTTATTAAATTAAAGAAAATTGTAAAAATTCAATGGGTTTACGAGGCGGTTGCATGCGATTTCTCGCTTGTTTAAGCACAGTTTGGTTTCGTTCGTAGACAACGCGACACGTGGGTGACCTACCGATGGGGGAGAACTTTCTATGGGAAATTGGCCCCTATTTAGGTGTTACAAACGTGAAAAAACCGAAAAACTCCACGTTAACTAGGCGCGAACCTGCGACTAGCTACCAGTGTGAAGTGCTTTATTCTCTCGGCCACTGGCGAGGCTTGTGTGACGCAATAGGTGACGCAATAGGTGACGCAATTTTCTACTGTTTTTTTATGTTCGAATTTATGACTTGACTTGTTACGAAGTGTACAAGACTTTTATTGTTTTTTTTTTTTGTTAAGAGAAAATAAAATATTGCAGTAATAAATATTGTGATTAAATTGTAAAACAATTTAATCACAATATTTATTACTGCAATATTTTATTTTCTCTTAACAAAAAATATATATATACGCAGTATCGTTTCGAATTTAATACGCACCTGCTTTTTAGCATTTAACCCTGGTAATTGGTCGCGGATTCGCGCCTCGCCGACCAGCCGGCCACATGCAGTTTCCCGGGTTTTATTCACGTTCGTAACAGCAAACAGGGGCCAGTTTCCTATAGAAAGTCCTCCCGGGAGCCATGATCCTTAGCAGACCACCCTCGCATTGTCTTATCCCGTCAATCCGTCTCAATTTTAGAAAGATTTTTTTTTCAGAGGAAATTAGGAATGGATCCAGGAGTGAATCTGGACAATCAATTTTTCATGGGAATGTCCCTCCCATCCATCACCATCCTGTTGTCCAATAGTGGGTCTGATGGGTACAAATACAAACCTATGGTGTATGATGGGTACAAACCTATGATGGGTACAAATACAAAGTCCCCAAAGACTGGGATAGGAAGATGATGGGGGGAACCACCCTACCACAAACGTCACTACAGATCACGATAAATTCTACATTTGGTTACGTTTATCGGATTTGGGGATGGGGAGGATTTGAATTGTGGTTCCTTACGCGCCACGAATGACTTTTTACTACCCGAAAAAAGGGCGATTGACAATGAAAAAGCATGAAAGGATCCACTCTCTTTGTCTCGCAGTTTTTCATTTAGTAGAAATTTCGCAGTATATGGAACCTTAGATGACGTGTTTTTGCTCAACAATGGCACTAGCTCTTAAAGGAACCCTTTATGTATAGGGGGAAATAAGGGCCTGCATTCCTAGGGGCCTCAAAAAACGTTTGTTACGAATGATTCGTGCCGTTGCACCTCTTGTATATTAAGAAAAAACACCCTTTGTTTTTGATCAAACGTCATTAATTAAGGAATATAATACAATTTTTAATGCTGTTTTGCATTTTTTTATACACCGGGGCCTCAAAAAGGTTGTGAAAGACCTTTGTCAGACTTCGTGCACTGATACAGTTAAACCTCCAAAAAAAACGACCCAGTAGCGGATGTTACCGGTATGTTACTTTGAGGCCCTATGCGCAATTTTGGTACTAAACAGTTGATCGCGGGTTTGCTCTTGGCCAAAGAGTTGTAACGTGGATTTTCTTCACCTTTCTTTACCTAAATAGGGCGAAGTTTCCCATGAAAGACCTATACCCCCTCGTCAGATTACCCACGTTCTCGTGGCCTAAGAAAATAAACCAAAGCTAAAAACATGGCCGCCATATAGAGGTGGCCGCCGAATCGCGTCATATAATTAAAATAAAGTATTTTATTAATTATTCGTAGAATTGTTCATTACTCGATAAGTCATCGCCGTTAGAAACACCTGGTTTACAATAACTGTTTATTGACCTAAATTTTGTCGTGTTTCTCTCGACATTTCCATCGAATGAGACGTGACAAGAACAATAAAATATACGCTATTGAACATTTTGAAATAAACGAAAAATATACATAATAATGCGCCAGAAAGGAGGTTTATTATTACAAATTATTAAAATTTATCAATAGAACTGTGCTAAGTAACCACGCAGAGAATCACAAAGAACTGATTGATGGGGTGAGCAACGCGTGGACAATATGCCGAAGGGGGTACCCCCAAAGGACTTTCAATATGGAAAACTGGCCCTTATCTAGGTTACACACGAAAAAAAACCCGGAAAAACTCCAGATGCGAACCCGCGACAGGCTTATAGGATGGGTTAAGGCAACGTGACACTTGAGCCATCTGCCAATAGGGGTGTCTCCCGGAAGGACTTTCTACGCGAAATTGGTCCCTATTTAAGTGTTAAACGGGTGAAAAAACCAATTTAGTGAGGCACGAACCCACGACATTCGGCTACCTGCGAGATATTTCGAAATTAAGTAATTTGTTTGATTTTGATAATATTTAGTGTTCATTTATTAATTAATTGTGTGCATTTTAATAGTGTATCGTATTTGTATTTTGTTGCTTTTTTGTATTCGTATGTTTTGTGTGGTTTTAGGACGAGGTGAAGAAAGCAGTTTGCTACGCTCCTGCCTTTTTGAAATGAGTAAAATAAATAAATAAATTCGATCCAAAACACTTTCTTCTCGAACTAGTATCATATACTACATCACCTAAAGCTTTACATGCTTCCGTAGGATACCTACAGAGGCTTGATTTAAGACAATATTTTCACTTTTTCAACTGTCATTAGAAAAAGTAAAATCAACTAAAGTGACTTACCGATCCTACTGATAATCCTACTAACCCACTGTTAATCTATTCAACCTACTGCTAATACTACTGACCGCACTGCTAATCCTTTTGTAAATTTAGAAAGTATAAATTAACTATATAAGCTTTTAATTTTCCTAATTTTTTATCATTTCAAACGAGATTCAGGTAGATGGGAACCTGCCTTCTAGTTTAGATCGCTGCCCCTCAAGGCCCGAAATTTTAGAATTTTATGCAGAAGTCACGATAATTGTTTAAATTTCTCTCTATAAATGGCCAAAACTTGCTTTTGTTTGCTTTTATTAACGTTATTTACGTACTTTTATGACTTTAGAGTGGGGCACAAATGTGGGGGTACCACATTTGTGCCCCACTCGAGTCTGTGTTGCTGTCATTCCTGATCTACAGAAAAGCTCAAGCAAATTTTATATTAAATTACAGAAAATTATGGTCGATTAAGACCTTCCGGGCCCTCTAGGCACGGACGATTGGGGGCCCTTTTTACGTAATTTTACGTCATAAACTAAAAACGTCTAGTTTCTGTAGATGTAAAATTATGATATACAATTGCAACGGCAAAGTTGTTTCATTTTTCTTCCAATTTTGAGACCTCGGGGCCCGAAATTCTAATTTATTCCAAATTATCTATGACTAGGCCATTAAGATACTGCAAGAAACACGGGAACTGCGGAACTAAAGAATTGACAATATATATAAGGTTATACAAGTTATGTTAAAACCTAGGATGATTTTAAGGGCTCATATATATTGATTTTATGGTATATGGATGTATTGTGTATAGCAGGAGTGGCCAACTTTTGTGTACATAAGATCTACTTTTTATCTTAAAAATGTGTCGCGATCTATTTGTTATAGGCATAGTCTAAGTGGAGAGGGGGAGGTGTGTAATACATACTATGTTTATACACTGTATTTCAGTACGAGGTGCACTCCCGCGAGCTATGGGCAGATAAGCAAAATATATTCAAAACTCTTTTTCTATTTTTTAAATCACTTATTAAGTTTTCGAGATATAGAGCTCATAAAAAAATAATCTTCCAGACCCAACTTTTAATATTTGCAGCTACCAGTTCATTCCGTACAGGCGGTACCTAAAAAAATCTTTCAAGATAGATTTTTAGTAACTCAAAATATAATTTAATTTTTTTTAATCAATTGCAATGTATAGGCTAAGTTATGGTACTATGTGTTCGTAGAGATGAAAAAGTACACTATGGCTGATAATTTGATTTTTAAGATTTCTTTCGCGATTTTTTGTGGGCCAGGAAAATTTATCATGGAAGAATGATATAAGATTTTTAGATTTATTCTTTCTTAATCTATCAATCGCGGGAGTGCACGTCGTACTGAAACATCCTGTATATCTACTTACGTAAAAGACAACATAATTATTTAACGGGCCAAAAAACTCACATCCAGGGGAATTAAAATAACATGAGTAATTATTAACAATATTTATTCATTCAAATGAGTTACAGATAAAGACAGATTTGGAATTTATTTTATTACCTTAATAATAATGGGAGAAATAGTAATGATATCGTTAATACATGTACTAAAGAAAAGAAGCTACCGTATGACAATACCAAATATTCAAGCTAAATGGCTGTGTTTTTCTACGAGTCGACCCATAACTGCATGCATACTGTTGCGTTTGCGTGTTACGTTCAGGCGTTGCGTTCGGTTACAAGTGTAACAAATAAAGTAAAGACATCGCGAGCGATCGACCAAAATTGGCTTCGCGATCGACCGGTCGATCGCGATCGACTTGTTGGCCACCCTGGTGTATAGTATGACGTTTTTTAACTTACTTGTTAGTTAAGTTAGTTATGGAGCTCTACTATATCTTATTGTATAGTACTTTAAGATTTATTTATATATACAGGTTTAGTTGTATAAGAGTTATATATATATATATATATATATATTTAAGGTTCTACTTAGGTTTTATGGTGTAGGTCTGGGCGCACTGGTTTTTATGGTATATAGCAGGGGTGGCCAACAAGTCGATCGCGATCGACCGGTCGATCGCAAAGCCAATTTTGGTCGATCGCTAGCGATGTCTTGACTTAATGTATTATATTTGTAACCGAATGCAACTGTATGCATGCAGTCAGGGCCGGATTTACATAGGGACATTTAGGGCCGGTGCCCAGGGCCCCCACAAAACTATGTTTAAACATTATTTTTTTCCCCCTCTTACTGCGACAGCCTAGTGTGGCCTAATCATGAGAGCCACAGGCAAAGAAAACCAAACCCGGAGAAAAACCTAAGAAACATCAGAAAATTTCGGGAAAAAATTTTACATAGGTATTTTTCAATTAAATTAAAATAATTAGTTTTACACAATAAAATATACTTATGTTTACAATAACCTTATTTTTAAATGAAATTTACAACTTCATAGTTGAAATCTAGTTGAAAGTACAGTATTTTGTGTAAATTTTCTAAATCATCAAATTTGCCTACTCTTAAACGGGGGCCCCTACCGAATTTGTTTCCAGGGCCCCTGGATTGGTAAATCCGGCCCTGCATGCAGTTATGACTCGACTCATAAGCAATGAGTGCACTTTGTACTGAAACAGTGTATAAACATAGTATGTATTTCACACTTCCCCCTCCCCATTTAGACTATGCCTATGACAACAAGTCGATCGCGACACATTTTTACGATAAAAAGTAGATCTTATGTGCACAAAAGTTGGCCACCCCTGGTATATAGATTTAGATATACATGGTTTTAACCTAGGTATACTGGTTTTATACATACAAGGTTTTAATAATATATATAGATTTTAATTGTATATAGGTTTATATAAGTTTTATTATAGGTTTTTATATAGTGTCCCCTCCTGCTCGGGGAAGGCACTTGGTTCTGCAGCAGTGACCTCACTTCTAATCCCAGTGACTTCACCCCACATCTTTCCTCCCGGTTTTATTTTTACGTTTACTTACCTCCATTTTGTTATAGTCAAATTTTATTAAAGAAACCAAGAAAAAAAAACGTAAATATATTTTTACTTTGAGGGTTGGATTATTTTACTGAAACGAAAATAAGAAAAATTTGTGAAAAACCATTTATTTATTCCTCTCTATTTAATAAACACTTGATAAAATAATAAACAATAACTTTCATAGCCGTTTATTATTCTGATTATTTAACCTTCATAAGTCTTCAAATTGGGCTGGAAAATATTAAGGAATTGGGGGGCCATATCTCCCGAACCAACGGTCCGATTTTCCTAAAAATTTCTAGAAACATTTCCCCCTAACACGCAAACCGGACTGCAAAATTTCAGAAATTTTCGACCAAAAGCACAGGAGTTATTAAGCTTCAAATTCACTGAATAAAATCGGTGCTCCCCACACATCTGTTAATTGCAAGTAACCAGACTTAACGTGCCAACAACTATCGCTTATATAATCATTGACGTAGATTTCACACACCCCTTATATAACCTATTTTAAGCATAGAATATCATTTTGTAAATTTAGAAAGCATAAAAAATTAACTATATAAGCTTTTCCTTTCCCTTTTTTATCATTTCAAACGAGCTTCTGGTAGATGAGAACCTGCCTTCTGGTTTAGATAGCCGCCCCTTAGGCCCAAAATTTTAGAATTTTATGCAGAAGTCACGATAATTGTTAAAATTTCTCTCTATAAATGGCCAAAACTTGCTTCCGTTTGCTTTTATTAACGTTATTTACGTACTTTTATGACTTTAAAGTGGGGGCCACAAATGTGGTACCCCCACATTTGTGCCCCACTCGAGTCTGTGTTGCTGTCATTTCTGATCTACAGAAAAGCTCAAGCAAATTTTATATTAAATTACAGAAAATTATGGTCGATTAAGACTTTTATAGAGCTCTACTATATCTTATTGTATAGTATTTTAAGATTTATTTATATATACAGGTATAGTTATATAAGAGTTTTATATATATATGGTGTTACTTAGGTTTTATGGTGTAGGTCTGGGCGCACTGGTTTTTATGGTATTTAGATTTAGATATACATGGTTTTAACCTAGATATACTGGTTTTATACATACAAGGTTTTGATAATATATATATAGGTTTTAATTGTATATAGGTTTATATAATTATATTATATTATAGGTTTTTATATGGTGTTCCCTCCTGCTCGGGGAAGGCACTTGGTTCTGCAGCAATGATGTCCATAAATTTTCTTCTGCAATTTTAATCCATTATATGGAATGCATAGCATTTAGTACCTGGGGCTGTACACAAGGTATTATACCTGTAAGTGCATAGCACTTTAAACTACTGGTGTGAGTGCATAGCACTTTAAACTACTCGTGTGACCTTTATGAGTATGGTGCATAAGGTTGCGTGGGTGGCATAGAGAGTGGCGTTACAATATAATCGGTGGGACTTGCTGGTACGGCCACGCAGGTACAGCAAGGGATGGTGGTGGTACCACCTGGAAACGGGATGCTCTTGTGGACATCAACTCTACAGCTCTGTTAAAGTCACAACAGCATCATTCATATCTGCAATTGTACCGAATCTCGATCATCATGTTTTCGTGTACATCGCATACAGCTTCAAACTACTTATAAAGAACTGTCTGGCTATTATGGCAACTGAACACTACATAATATTTATCTGAACTAGTATTATAAGGCATGTCGCCAATGAAAAACTAACAATTGTAGACCTACATTAACAACTAGTAGTATCTTAATGGCTACCAAGACATACGCTCTCATGTGACAGAATTCAAAAACACGTTCTGAAAATTTAAGGGTTTGCCAGAAGTACTTCATTTTATAGGCCTATACACAAATAGGCCTATAAAAATGAAGTACTTCTGGCAAACCCTTAAATTATGTGTACAATAAACCCCCCTAACGTTGTAGAAATGACTTTAAAGTCCTGTAATTATTTTCTAATAGTTTATTGAGACGGCCGGATGGCCGAGCGGTTAAGGTGGCAGCCTACCGCTCTGGGGACCCGGGATCGAATTCGAAAGGATCGAATAATCCCCAGGAATTTTTCGGGGGGATGGTCCGTTCGGATATGTCGGGCCCCGTCCCTCACCACCCGGTCGCCCCATTGTGGGCCTGGCCGAACCCATAATGGGCCTTCTAATAGAGGCCCTCTTAGTGCCTACAGGGCGGAAAGAGTTTTAAAAAAATAGTTTATTGAGATGGCTAGTATGTAGGCTTATAAGAAGAAATTTGCGTGCCACTACCACTAAAATTCTACGTAGACAATGTCTCGACCCTCTCTCGTGTACTGTACAAAGATGTACTTTTCGAAAACTCCCTCAAACTGTACATGTAATTAAAGTAATGCCATTCAAACTGTACATGTAATGCAACCTTTCTCACACTTTACATGTAATTAAAGATCAGTAGATCGCCGTATACAAATATAAAGCAAACCAAACAGACTCCATTGTGGATCAGGCCTTAACGCAATATAGATAAAATTGTGGTCGGCCATATTGCCATAATACATTGCTGGTGTCACACAAGGAACAATCACTTTATCTACTTTATATTTCTTGAGTTTAGCCACAAATAACTTCGGCTTGTTAAAAGTTACAAATAATTTAAATGGCCGCGTAATGACGGGCGAAGGCCGGAGATTTTTTAAAACTCTTTTCGCTCCGTGGATAATAAGAAGGCCATTTTATAAACCCGTTTTGGGTTCTGCCAGGTCGCGACAGGCCCGAAAAAGGGCCCCGTTAGTGTTCACACAGAGTGGAGAGTCAAAAAACGGGAAGAATGTCTGCGCAACTTTTCATAAATTCGGTATATTTTTAAAAACAAACAAATTCGATTATTATTAATAATTTTAAATATTTCTAATTTAAATTTTATAATTTTAAAATACAATTAAACAATTTTAAATCATAATTTTGAAAAATAATTAAAATGTTACTCTGTTTTTAATCGGCAGGGGTCGCTCGATGCACTTGATCGGCGTGACTTTAGTCTTTTGTTAAATTTCGGTATTTTAAGAGAAATTTGATCAAGAACAAGCGAATTTTGTGATTTATATTTTTGTGATTAAAACATCAATAGGAAAAACATGAACATAAGGTGTGCGAAGGTAAGATTATTTAGAAATGCCGTATATAAAACCCATGCTTGCTTAGTTAAGATGCTCACGTGGGTACGATTGCCGCGAAACTTTATCATTTTAGTAAATAACTTAGTTTATAAGAAATGGAGCTAATATTGATTTATAATGGTAGGAAAAGTCGTTTAATGTAGCATAGTTTGCTCTATTTACACTTGGCAGCTTATGACTGCCATAAGGGTCTGATTCAAAAACTTGGGAAGGTGAACTGTTTTTTAATTTGGGGTAATTAGATGAAATGTGAAGTGTGATGGTGGGAAAGGGTACTTTGTGTTTCTGTTTAGCCCAAACTGTGGAGTATTTGATGTTATATAGGGTGTGGGAAGCTTGCCCCACACCCTATATCCTCAGCGTTCAGGTGGGAGGCTTGCCCCGCTTGTATGCTGAGGTGTATGATAGCAAGCACTAAAGCACATGAATACATGCAGAGCAGAGATCAAGGTGAGTATTGAAAGATGGATAGGCTCACTGGTTCACTTCAAATTGTCCTTTCCACCCCATATTGCCCCACAACCACCGCCACTCGTCACATTTCGCCTAATTAGCCCTAAGTAATTAAAAAAACGGGTTACTATTGCCTTAACTTGTACCGAAAGCGGAAGCTCTGCTGTTGTAGAGAGTGTGTGTCGTCTCCGGTATCTCTGCAAGATTTGGCCTACCATGACAAGTATGTTAAACATAATAATGTTTTTCTTAACATAGATAAGAGTTTGTCTGTAAACTGTGTACCCTACTTTAGTTAAAAGTTTAATCCTTGGAGATCAAATGTGGTCTCTGGTAACACCATCTCTCCAAAATACCAGGTGGAAATTTCAAGACTCTCGTTTTGGAAAAGTTATATTACAAAAGGAAAATAAAATTTAATATATTTTTAACGCTCACAAGTTACATTTTTTCCCATGTTGATTCCGGTGTGTCTTCAATTGAAACTACATCTGTTCTGTTTTTATTCATTTTCTCTAAATCTTCCAAAGATCCTTCTCCTCTCACTCCTTCCAATTTATAAATATTATATGACCTTAGTGCAATTTTTTAAATTTTAATGTAAAATTAATTATGCATTTTATTCTCCAGAGCCAGATTCTTTTAAATTAGTTTTTCACATTTTTCAAATTTTATTTTCAATACACCGGTAGTTTTATAAACACGTGCACCGTACAGTCTAATGTACGTACTGGATAATGAGGATTAAAAGTATTGCAAATGGCATTTACGATTAATACAGATCATGTGCTGACGTCGCCAGAAAATTGACTGACTAAAAATATCAATGTTATTAAATGCAGTATATAATTTTAAATTCATTTCTTTTAATAAAATAATTATAACCGTGTGGTTTTTTTTTTTTTTGTTAACCTTACCCATCCTAATTAGAATGTGTAGTTTATGGATGATAGAGTTAATTAGTTAATAGGCAAACATATGTTACTTGTTGTCCCTAAAAGTACACTTGAAGTCCTACTATAATTGCATGTATATCGGCATCCTACATCTTATAATTGAGATGGTGTGATGATAATAATAGGAGCAGAACCCAAACGGTTAGGAATTGAAAGTTGAAATTTGGTACATAGTTAGGATATGCATGCCATGAGAATGCACACTAAGAAGGGATTTTTGGAAATTCCCCGTGGAGAGAAGGTGACGGTTAATAATAATAATAATAATAATTTTTTAATTTTTTTTTTTTTGTAAATTGCTTTGATTATTTCTTCTTGATCATTCTTGATCTTGGAACACTTTTTGAATTAATTTCAAGTGCTTGTTTGACCTTGTATTCGAGATGCATTGTTCCAAAGTGCATCTTGTCCATTTTTGCTTAATTCTCGGTATATAATAAAATCTTTTAAAACTTGAAATTTGACAGTGTTAACATTCATTTATAGACCAATGTGTAGAATGGAATTATAATTTCAATGAGGAATTGGGAAGATGTTGAAGTTTATAAGATGGAGTTTTGGAATGATGTGCCTCGACACTAACAGTAATTTGACACAGTTTAACCTCGCAGTAGTTATTAGTGTCTTTTGCTTTACTTTTCTGGCCCCATTTTCAATCTACCTGTCTAATTTCCGATTGACTCCAAGGGTAGATATCGACACCGGGTCAGATTTTCAGGAATGACTTAATTAAGGGATTCCCATTCTTGATTTTGGATCTCTCAAATAGTAACCTGGCCTTTATTGGTCATCTTGTTGTGTATAATATACTTAGAAGTTTATTATGTTAAATGAGTAATATAATATAACACTTATTAATTATTATTATTTTTTTAATTTAGCCAGAGGATCTTATGAATATGCAGCATTGCAATTTACTATGTTTACCAGAAAATTATCAGATGAAATATTATTTTTATCATGGTTTATCGTGGCCTCAGGTAATAAAATTTTTTTAGTATTTCATATTTTTAAGTTATTACATCATCATTAAATTACAAAAAAAGATTGTAGTGAATTTTATGTCTTTAAATACAGTAGACCCCCCTATAACACGGTAGATACAAGTCCGTGTTGTACGAGTCGCTTAAATACACGAGCCAATCACAGCCCGGCACGTGTGCAGTTTAGGGGCTACGGCTGTTTGAAAGGTTTTCTTCCGTAAAATTAATCGATTCTAGACTAGTTTGACTCAACATTTCCAAATCGCTTATAATTTTTTGGGAATAATCCATATAAACTATGCTATAAACAAAAAGTTGTAGGATTACTTACCGAGTGCACACCGTTCGACGATGCCATTGCTTAAGCTTGTTTTAGTCGCAGAGCGGCTCGTCGAACGGCAGGCGTGTGTTTCCCGATAAGTTATTTTTCTGCAAAAAATTTGCTGAACTTTGGAGACGTCATTAATATAAATATAATTTTTATGGCCGTTAAGTAATAAATGGTTTTTAGTAGGTCTGCTGCTCGTTTAAACTCAATGGTTTGTGCAATGTCTGCTATTGGCCCAGATTCGACCAATCCTGTCATGACACGAGTCTGCGATGACATTTTACGGCATTTTACGAGTCTCTTTTAGCATGTTATACGAACATGTTCGCAATTTTTTTGCCGTGTTATACGAACCCGTATTATAGGGGATCTACAGTATTATTTTTATTTTATATTTCTTCAATTTAGAATTGAATTTTAAAATATTTTAACAGAAGGAAAGTTCTTTACTTAATAAAATTGATAAAAATTAAGTTAAGTAATAAATTAAATTATCATTTATTCTTAAGCCTTTGTGTCCTTATTATACAATTTTATAATTTAAATGTCTACTAGGACTTATTATACTGGTGTCCAAGTCCTGCAAAATAAGAAAACATATCCAGAGAAAAAAGGAAAAATCTTTATTGTTTGCCTGTTTTACCTTTACACAATTTACACACTTTGTTTGTGTTTCGGACCATTTGGTCCCTCGTCGGCAGGTTTATCGCCACCGTGTGATAAAATCAATATTTAAAAAAGGGCTACGATAATGCTATAATAATTCACCATACAATAATACTATTAAAATGACTTACGTTACTTTAATAACGTCAAAATATAAAAATAACATAAAAATCCATGTTATGTCTCCGACATTGTATGTATAAATCAATAATTTTAAAAGATACATATTTAAAAAGAGAAGGTTGTGAAAACGTTTTCCTAAAACCAACATATCCGTCACTTCCCTTTGCCTGGACCATTATCGTACTTCTAAGTGCGTTTCTTCTATAAATGTGTCGACCCGCCACCTGTCATGATACCATCCCAGGATTGGTGGATTTATCTTCCCAAGTTGTTGTTAAGTCTATTGCTTTGTCTTTTAATGTACATATGTTCATATAGATGCTTTTTATAATTATTGCTTTCTTTTGACTGTATTTAAATCTGTTTCGCATCCAAGTGTATTGCGGTGTTCAGCCACTGCTGAATTTGCTAGTGACCTTTAATAGCACGAACGTGTTCCTTTATACGTATTTTCAATTTTATTTTTGTTTCTCCTATATATGTTTTTCTTTGTTGTCAAAATTGAATTGGTTTTGTTATATGATAATTACTTGAGCTTTTATTTGCATAACAAGTTGTGCCTTTATATTTATGGGATGCACCTTATTGTTTGGCAACTCGATGCTGCTCTTGTGCATATACAGTACAATAACTTTTTAGTATATTTGACCCATCGGTGGCCGAGTGGATAAAAACCGTGGAAAACTGCTAGTCGGTCGTGGATTCACACCTCGTCGAAGGGCTAGCCGTGTGGAATTTTCTGGTTTCACCATACTTTTCATTTCAAAATCAATTATATTCTCAATTCTATAATTCTGCATTCCTGTATTTCTTGTAGTATCTTAATGGCGGCACAACAGCAGAGCTAGTGTAGGAAAATACACGAACCTCACCTGGAAACTTGTGGATAAGACTAAATCAATTAAATTATGGTAACTGTGAATATCTACCTTGTATGTCTTATTAAAAATGAAACAAAGAAATTACTTGTAAGGATGACGATTAGTTTTTTAAAGAATAATTTTTAATTTTTATGTTTATTTACTTACTTTAGTAGGTCTACTGTACATTTATAAACTGTATAATCGGAGGGTATATACTGCAGTAGACCCCCCCTATAACGCGGTACATACGTTCCGTGTTATAGGGGGGTCTACTGTATAATATTTTTACACAAAAGCACGGGATATACAGTTTATATTATCATAAATTCTCCATCATGGTCGTGATTGTATGCTTGTATTTTCTTTATAATGATAACCTTTGAAATGTTATTTTCATACATATCGACATATATTTTCTGTCTTCAATTGTTAGGCAGCGTATTGAAACTGCCCATTATTGATACTGTCTTTGTATAAATATTTCAAGTTTGTTAGAAGTTAGTCGGTCCACCAAATTTAGCTTGCAGATAACAAACAAAAAGTTACAATATTGGCTAAGTATTGTTGAAACTATTGCCATTTTGAATGCTTTTCAGCAAGAATTTGTCTTGGATAATGAAATCCTAAATGTGGATGCAGGTGCAAGAGACGTTTGTCGCGTTTTCATGCATTGGCAAAAATATTTTCAAGAACCCATTGTAGAATATTACTTCTAAAGGTTTAACAATTAGATAAGAAATGCGACGTAACCAGAGCTGCAGTTTTTTTGGTTTGTTTTTTTGAATTGATTAAAAAAATTACAAAAAATTTTTGGTGTAAGCAAAACAGTTAAAATACAATATTAGAAAATATTTGATTTTTCAATCATTAATTAACATCTGTAACTTTTCAAATTTAATGAGGACATGTTATTAAAAATCACTACAACAAAATATTTATAGTAAATAATAGTGTTTTTGTTTAAAATGGACCAATAAAAGTTACATCTTTACTTATTTATTACTAAACTTTAAAACAAACCATAAATATATCATAAACAAACCGTAAATAAGTGTTTCCTTAATAGAGGAATTCTTCATATTTCGTTAATGTTTTCAAGATTCTTGTCTTCAGTTCCGTCTGTTGAATAAACTTCTTTTGAATCCATTCTACTTAGCTCTGGTGTAAAGCAATTAACGAATGTTTATTTGTCAGTCTTTAGACATTATGGCCTTATTTGTTTGTATAATCCTAAATAAATTTTCCATAGAATGGATGTCGTGTTAAAAAATTTTTCTATCATTCTAAGACTATAAATTGAATAAGTGTTCTGAACATCATATATTCCATTTTCAAAGGTTAATGTCTAATTATTTTAGAGATGAACGTGTGCCAATTTTAGAATTGCCGACATAAACGGCTTAGTGCACGCAAGGATGTACTGGTGCTCCGACCCAAATGTGACTTTATATATATATTTTTTTACATTTAATCTCTCCCATATGTACAGTACATATAAAAATTATTGTCCTATCAATTGAATTAAATTTCTTTAGATTAAGAATATTCTAATTTAAAATTTGTCTAATTAATCTAATAATGCATGTTTATGGAATTCATACAGTCAAGTGTACTTACTAATACTCTGAAGAGGTAAACTATGAAGTGTGTAAGAGATTACACCAAAACAACTTTTCATAATGCTAGGTACAGTACATACATGGTCTTTTGTAAAGTCCACTTATACACTACCCTACAATAATGGACCGGACAGCAAGATGTGATGGCATAATACATGCTTTAATAGGAGGGGGGTCCCCCACATGCTGCAATTATACTAGCAACCCTTCTGGGCATACTTTCAACAAGGTTTTGATACACAGCTACGTGCATTTTTATACATTCCTGCACCAAGAATGTCACCGGCTCGGCTGTAGATTTTGGACGTGGTTCCCTAGTCCATAAGCGTCGTTCTATCTGGTCCCACAAATGTTCTATTGGGTTTAGGTTGGGACTCTGAACAGGCCGGGGAAGACGGTTGACATCCATATCTTGATACCACCGCTTGACAGAGGCTGCAATGTGACGTGGAGCATTGTCGTCCTGGAAGTAACATTTGTCCATTCCATAAAATTGCCAGGGCATAGGAAGAACATGATTGTCCAAAATGTTCATGTAGGTGTAGGCATTCAATTTACCAGGAACAACATGCAAAGGTCACAGGCCATACCACAAAAAACACCCCCACTGCTGGTGTCCGGTCCATTATTGTAGGGTAGTGTATAATACAATATTAGAAAGGAAAAACATATTTAGTTACTAGTGTACAATATACTGATATGTTTTAGTAAAGAGAATTGAAAATAGTTATTTTAGTCTGTACTTTATTTAATAATATTCATAAAGGATATTTACATTTGCAGGTAAAGTTTGTCTTGTAACTTTCTAACAAATCATTTCCATTGTTTTTGGCGCTGAAGGTGGGAAATTCCCTGCAATTTATTTGTTGTCTGTGTTTCAAACGATGGGTATGACTTTTTGAATACAATATTAAGGTTTTCACTTGTTTCAATATGAGCATTGACTATAAGAAATTTCTCTATATTGACTTGAAAAGGTATATCACCACTTAACGCCTGGATGTTAATTTTCTCGTTTCTTGCTTATATCACCACTTACAGAATTTCATAACTTGTCATGTGGTAGTGTCTCGAATACCACAGAATCTATTTTCAACACAAGAAACCTAAGAGGAACTGTTTGCATGTGGAATTGTCAACAAGTCACTGCATCAGATGCTTGCAATTGTAACCGTTTTAACTTTGAGGTTTTCTATCTTGATGGTTTGCAAGTGTCTAGCATATAAAAAAACCTCTTGTTGTTTGATAACTTCAGTTGAATATGTGCTACTTTTATGTAGTTCTTGGGCTAACATCTTCGGAACGGTAAATTTCTTAACCATCCGTGCCTGGATTTGGGTATATATTTTGCACTGGGCATTAAAGCATCTGGGCTTTTCACTCTTGCCAATAACAAGAGGAACTTCATTGTCACTTCCATTTATCTGAGCATGTAACATTTTTCTTCTTTGAAGATGCATGTTCAATCAATGGGGTAGCTTCAAATTGAACACAAATCTTTTAAGGTGCAAGTTCAGTACACGTTTCTAATATTCTATTGCTTTGGGATCTACTCTGTCTTCAAAACCATCGACCCGACCCTCCAGCAATTGGCTTAAAATTCGGATTGCTGAACTGACTGATATCAGGTACAGTACCTTATCAAGAAGTAATGGGATGCTAATTGGAAGTTTTTTTTGAATGCATTGCTTTTGGTCATTTAAGCAGTTCATTCTCGACATCAGTACCAATGACAAATTGCATCTTATTAGTTTTTCATGTTATTTTTGCTACTGTTACATAGGATTTCTTCAAATCTTCTATATTGTGTATTCTTGCCACTTTTTCATTCAAAGAAATGGCTTTGCGCTTGTTTGATTACATGTTTTGTTATACACTGTCACAATCCTGCTTCAACCTGGCAATTTAAGTTTAAAGCCAATAGTAGTTAAGGCCCATATATGAAGGCAATTTTGCTGTGTAGGAAAAAAAAGCATACAGTAATGTATATAAAAGAAAAATAAGTTCTACTGAGTCTTCCTTTTTTTATCTGTTTAAATTTATATATAAAAGTGTCGTGCAAAAGTAAGCTTGCAACACAGCAAATTCTATAAGGAAAAGAGAAATACAGTAAAAACTTACGCAGTACTTGCATGTAAAACAAAAAGAAACGACAACTATACATTGCCATAAAGCTTCTTTATCGGATTTTTTTACCTTTCTTTCAAAACATGACTTGGTTCCGTTCATCCAACAAGTCCGCTTTCGTCCCTCTTTTTGACCGATCAATGTTGCCGTAGATTTTCTTGGCTTATTCTCGAGTTTTTACCGGAGCAGAGGCATCATAGAATCTCTCTGGAGCAAATGGCGTAATTACTTTGCTCAGATTTCTAATCCTTACAGCAACACCAATTCAAAAAATTGGGGCAGAATTTTTTTAATGTAATGATAACCTCAAGGTAGAAATTTTAACTGTGTATGTTAATACTCCCAAAAATTCTTATTTTATTTATTTATTTGAACAGAAAAGACATAGTATTTGATATGAAAATATATATCATAACGAATTTTAACAGAACTATGATGGTTATATATTTTAATTATTAGTTGTCGTACGTAGCCGAGGACGAAAAAGGCAAGATTGTTGGCTACGTTTTGGCAAAAATGTAAGTTGTTAAAAAAATTTTTTTCACAATAGCATAAGAATACTGATTGTAATCTATTTCACTTCTTTGAAATGCTCAATGCATTACTGTTTTATAGGGAAGAAGATTCGGATGACGATCCGCACGGTCACATCACATCGTTGGTAAATGCCCTTGTTTTAAATCCTAATTTTATTGAAGTGATAGTTAGTTTTATATTTTAAAATCTTCACAAACTCTAAATTTTTTTCATTAAGGCTGTGAAAAGGTCTCACAGAAGACTTGGACTCGCGCAGAAACTTATGGACCAGTCGTCGAGATCCATGGTAGAGTGCTTCAATGCAAAATACGTCTCTCTACACGTCAGAAAAAGTAATCGAGCCGCACTACATCTCTACACCAACACTTTAGGATTTACGTAAGCCATTGGTTTTTTTTTTATAAGAAGCATAATTTGCAATAGACAACACTCATAAGACACTTTCTGCTTTCAGAATCAGCGAAGTCGAACCGAAGTACTACGCGGACGGAGAGGACGCCTACGCAATGAAGAGAGACTTGGCAAGTTTTGCAAATCAGACAAACGAAAGCTCGTGATTGGGAAGATTTCTTTTTATCTCGAATGCCAAACGATTCTCTTAATCAAAATTATGATTTGTGCTTGTGATATTTATTCAAAATTTTGTTCCTTTTGAAAAAAAAAAAAAAAAATTGGCAGATCCTCCTTTTTTCCTCTGTAAATAAAATTTTCAACGAACTATTCTAATTTGTTTTGAGATGTCTATATTAAAACCAACCAAATTATACAAGTTTCCTGCTACATTTTGAGTTCTTGAACTTCAAAGTTGATAAGATTATACACATTTCCCTAACTTTTTATAGCTGAATGCAGCTTACCAACTAATTTTATGGGTGGTAGGATATTCCAAGTTAGTTGCATATATATTTATTTTCCTCCCCTTAACTTATCCCTACAGGAGAAGGTAGTCGTGTACTGTCGATGAGAAAAACTTGTAATTGTAAGGAGTATTATACAGCTTGATGTATATAATATCTTTTTTAACAAGAACAATGTTTAAAATACTATAAGGGCTTTCTGTATGTTAAACAGTGCTATGTTCATCTTTAAAATATCTTACTTACAACATTCTGTTAATCTGTAATCCAAATAGTTTAACTTTCTAGTTGTCGACAGTTCAAACCATTAAAGGCGCATTGATTAAACCGACAGAATAACTACAGTGGCTAGCTTGCCCTTTAACTTCATTTGTTATGTCATCTCTTATTTTTGATTAATATATTGAAACTGCCAAGTTATTCACCAATTTATCATTCATTATGCTGTTTGTATTAAGCTGCTTAATAAACTAGACGAGACTAATTATTATTAGATGGCCAAGTGGCCAAAGCAGTTAAGGTACCGGCCTACCATTCTCGGGACTTGGGGGTTTTCATCTGCTGAATTCCAATTCCAAGACTTTTGTGGGGGTGGAGGGGGTCTGTCCGAAATATCGGGCCCCACTGTGAACCTGACCACATGATAAAATTTTCTTCAAAATTTGCCATACTTGATTTTACTGTTAATTTATAATTAAAAATGAAAATAAGAAGTGCTAAGCATTACGGTTTCATTTCAACAAAAAGATCAATTGAAGAACAATGGGTTTTCAGAGATGTGTATTTTCTGCATTTCTTAAATTTATAGTCTCAAGTTGAAGTTAACTGAGTGTAACATGTGTCACTCAAAGTCCCTCTGTGCGCAAACTCCTGGTCACTTGGTATAAATCCAAGCGTAATTAAACTCTGCCAATTTAAACACATCCATTGTGATAACAAACACTATATTATGCAACTACTCTACGAAAGGAACCCCAAGGTATACTGACTCTTATGTATTGGGAAGGACAAACAAAATAAATATAGGATTCCTGGATAAGTAAAGTGCCAGGTCAGGACTCAGGTTCAACACATTAAAAAAATATGTAGAAAACATCCCACCCTCTCTTAGCAAGACTGCGAACATAAGGAAAGGGCTACTACTATGTTATTCGCCTATGCCGACCCCAAGACTCAGGTGGGCAGATCTGAAAAGGTCAAAAATGTTTAACATATATCTGCTGAAGTTTAAAGGTCAGTGAGATACATTTTCAATTTATTATTTGATTTTAACAATGAACTCTGGTCAAATACTGAACTGACTTCTGGAATATGTCTTACAGGAAAGGCGTGGAACCTATTTTTCATTTAGAAAGCCATATAAAAGATATCTTATAAGACTGAGTTATATGTACAGTACAATACATACATCATTCAGTATACATATAAATATACCAATTACACATGGTGACTTATAATAAATAAAAATATCTAAAAAGTGAACAGATGCCTGAGAACAGTATTATACCATTTCATACTTTATTGGGCCACTTCTAGAAGCCATAAATTCCATACTGATGTAAACTTTGCATCATTTAGGCTCTAGTCAATAATCGGTTTCTGTTAAAATCACCTACCAATTTACTATAGCATTTTACTGAAATTCATTTTTCTACATTCAAACAGAAGTTCTAAATTACAGTAAAACTTTTGTAACTTGAATATTTCTTTAACTCGAAGAAAACACTCGGTAGGTCTGAATGCAACTACTTTATGAAAGGAACCCCTGCACTGAGATTTAATGTCTGCAACTTAAATTTTCTCCAAGTCAAAGTTTTTCACGGTCCCCCAACACCAATTTATGTTAGTTTCAATTTCCCTGATTCGAATTTCAACATATATTCTATCTAAAGTGATTCTAATTATCGGATTTCCATGAAATTTTCAGACAGTTGTACCTACTCGCCAATACCAATTCAGACTATGTTCCAATCCAAAATGAGAGGTCCTCTCGCTTTATCTTGACAAGATGTACAGTACCTACAAAACTGTTTGATTCCATTAGCTACATTGAGCGTTTTTCTGAAAGGCATTACACAGGCTGTTTAAAACAAAGAAAACACTATCAAAGATTCTTTATATAATACAAGAGAGATAAAAGTACAAATCTATTCAGAATCAGCATTTTACTCTATTGTACTGTAACTCAGTTTTTCCCTGCCTTTAGAGCTTTGAGTTAGAGAAATTTTACTGTACTTTTTTATAATGTTAAAACTTGAGCAATTTTACAGGGAAATTTCATGGATGGCCCCATAAGATTAGTGTTCTACTTTACAATTAATTTATAATTTTGGTTAGGATTCCACTCACTAAATCAACAAAATAGCTGTATTTTCAGATGATATATCATAAAGCTTTTATAAACAATGCATGTATTTCTCAAGAAAGTTCCTCAAATGTAAATCTAATTTAAACAACTTTATTCAGAGAAATTATTCTTAAATAATTAACATAGCTCCGTGCTCGTCGTCAGGAGTCAACAAGAGGTAACTTTCATTGATTTCTGACGACGGACACATAATCCAAAGCATTAGTTTGCTCCAATAACAGCAGTTATAAGTAGATATATGTTTTATACATGAAAAGAAAGATAGTCAAATATCATATTTTTCCAAAAATAAAATAAGAAAAGTTTTAATTTAAGACTATATTTTAAAAAATGTTCCATATTTAAAAGAAATAAATGTCAAAAAAAAGTTTGATCTTATTTTTTAAATGACAATTTAACTACTAAATTCAAAAAATAATCAAAACAGCCTTTTCTTTTGAGGAAAAAATATGTCAAAACACAAGAACGACTTATAGCCATTAGCATGCAATGACTTTTATTATACGCTTATGAAAGTACTACAAAATTTTATATATTATATACTGTATATATTTTTTTATATATATATATATTTATATATAACTTGTGTTATGTACAGAGCAATTGCCACCAATGGCTTAGAAATACATCCATTCAAATAATTACAATAGAAACATATAAAACTCATTTTGTGTGGGGTAAACATCTTTCTTTTCTAAGTACTAAATTTTATGATTTTGCTAGATTAATTTTGAACCACTGACTTTGATCTGACACTTGAAATAAATAAGCCTAAAACTATAATTCCGTCCACGGGAATAGGAATTAATTTTCTTAATGTCTTTTCTTACCAATTTTGATGTCTTTTTTTTTTTTTTTTTTAAATCTATTTTTAGATGAAGACAGTTATTGGCACATCACAACAATGCGCGGAATGTATGAGATGAAATTTTAAGAACGGCTAGCTTATAAATTTTAAAATGTGCATCGTTTTATCAAAATAATAAATCGGAGATACGTATATGAACAATTATTTAAAGAGAATATTTTCGTTTTAAATGGAAGAATAACAATAAGAATTTGGAAAAAATTTCGTTAAGTGCAACGATGTTTTTTTCTTCTTTAATCTCATTTCTTCGTACGAAATTTCTGAACATTTCATAAAATTTCTGGGATAAATGTGTATTAATACTTGAAAATTTGTTCAGACTATTTAATATTAAGATTTTATTCTGATCTTCGTATTTGATGTAAAAATAAAATTAAAAACAGAAAAAAAAGAGAGAGAGAACAAAAAACCAGAACTTCAAAAATGAATTTTTTACATTATCAAACACCCGTGCCTAAGATAAAATTACATTTGTAAAGTATCGACAGATTTTACTCAATGCACAAAATCTGCAATGCCTCCTATCGACAATATTTCACATGCAAAACTTATACAATGTTTTTAAATCTGTTATTTCTGCTCAATTGGCAACTTAAAAGGCAATAAAAGATATTAAATCTCTCTTGTTTTATCCAAATGAATAGTTTTACAAGAGTAATAAATAATTGCATGTACAAAAATCAGCTGAAATAACATCATCAATGAATTTTTTCTTTTTTTTTTTTCATTTTAATCTTACATTTCAACATGACTTTATATAGATTTTTGAATTTCATGCTTACGAATATCATTCAGTGTGCTCGAGATTTAGAATGGGAAATCAACCACTGCAATGTTATATCTGGAAAAATTATTGGAAAGTTTTTTTTAATTATAAATGATTTTAAATCGTTTTTACTTTTAATATATTTTTCTCTTAAATGTTAGGTAATGAAATAATATAAAGATTTGTTTCGTGTGCCTCACCTATATTATCTTTTTCCTTGCAGGATATGGAATAACAGCATATTTCACGATCTTGTATAGCTTGTAAATTCCTGTAAATATATTCATTTTATTATGGTAAACTCAATTACAATAAATGCGATTTTATATATATATGACACAGTACATTCTCACTAATTTAAATTAATTGTTATATGGAATTGTGAAGGTTATATACATGGTAGAGTGAAAAATAAACTGAACTTTTAATATAATCTTTGTTAGTTTAATTGTATAAGTATTTACTGTGCATAAAACTATTTTCAAAATAAGCATCTGCAGCTGTGCACATCTTGCAGCTCATTCTGTGTTACTTCTTTGAGCACAATTGTCAGAATGCATTTTCGAGTCATCGCAAAGAACGATGCATGTGGAGCCACACCATTTGCATATGTTTGGGTGATTTCCAAAATATCAACCAGATCATCTAGTGATTGTCTACGACCCTTTTTATCTCTGAAAATTATGGAAATTGTTTCTTCATTTCTTACCGAAGTCGGCTGACACAGACGAGTTTGTTTTCTGTTGATTCACAGCCTCCTTAAGCAGATTAAATATTTTTATAAAGCTTGACACAGAATTTAATATTGGTTTGCTGTTCATAATGCATCATCTCAGAATTCCAACAGCGCACCCATACATACTCTAATACTTTGACATTTAACGTCCTAATTCATCTGAATACATAAATATACATGTGTCGAACAAGTACCGATATATGTAAGAAAATATTTGTGTGCACATCCTCATAATTACAACTGTTGCTAGGAAATGTAAAAGTTTGGTACTGTTAACAAACCTCACTATATGAACACTGGATTTTATGCTTTGAAAGTTAAATAATTATTATTATTTTTCACATTTCTACATATAAAAAGATAACACAGGTACTCAATGTTACTTAATGTAAATGCATGCAATGGCTATGAAGAAAATCAACAGCAAATAAAAACGCTAATTTAAATCTTTGAATTCTATAATAATATATAACTAATACTAGTTATATTCTGTTCGTCTATAAAATTATGTTTGAGATAAAAACAACAATACTGCTGCATTATAGAAAAATACTAAATGAAAATCTTTCTGTATATTACATTCATCTATAACTAATAATTACAGATGAATATAATAAAAATATTCAAATTAAAAGTATTTGATGAAGTTTTTTTTAGATTATTCTATAATAAAAAAAAAATTCCTAAAATTATTTTTACATAAACAAAACTTACATCTGTTCGATTAAGTCTTTTTCATCTAGAGCACTTTCGAGATCTCTCTTATTTCCGAGAACAAGAACGGGTATTCCAGCCAACTGTGGTTTATCCAAAAGATTATGTAACTCGTTGCGAGACGCTTCAATTTTTTCATGATCCGCAGCATCCACCATATATCTGAAATTCGGATATTTTTTTTTCATAATTTCACTGAAGTATTTTTAGAAAATACGTAATTGAAAGCTACTTACACAATAGCATTAACACCTCTACAGTATCTTTCCCACATGCTACGAAATCTTGGTTGGCCCCCAATATCCCAGATCTGTAATAAAAAAAATATATATATATATAAATATCAGCACATTTGGAAAGTAAGTGTTAAAAGAATTCAATTTATTTTCAACAAATCTTATTTTTATTAGATTTGCCTACCCTAAACTACATTTCTACATAGTTCCCACCATTATTGAAAGATTTATCTTAACAGGGCACCAGTTTCTGCATCCCGTTTAAAGAATGGGGCTACCTATAAAAAGACATTTCTGCAATGCTCCGTCAAAGTCGTCATTGTTGGAAAAAAAAGACTGGCCGGCAAACTTCTTCAAAGGTGATTGAACAGATGAAGGACACTTGATACTAACTCTGGGCTGTAGGAGAATGTACCTTTCATTCCCAACTAATAAGGATTGAGATTTTGCAACAGTGTACAGTTGAGCATTGTCACGAAGCAACACAACTCCACAAGCAAGCAGGCAATGTCTTTTATTCTGGAGTGTGCTCTAGTGGTAATATGTCGATAAGTATGAGAGATAATCTTCCATACTTATCATTATTACCACTATAGCACATAATAACTCTTACATCTCCTGGAGATACAGATGTTATTAAATGAAACAGTTTATGGAATATATATAAATATTTGCGTGCGGATGTGTTGCCAGCTATGCTACCCGAGCCTCCAGTCCGATCTCTTCTAGATATATTTAAATATGATATAACCATCCTCGGTTACTTATGGTGCTGACTGGAGTTGAGCAATGGCCAGCCAAGTGCCATGGGTACGAGTTTATAGAATGACGGTACTGAAGGCATCCCCAATTGACATTGTAACCGAGGATGGTTATATCATATTTAAATATAGGAAGTGTAGGAAGAGGAGATCAGACTGGAGGCTTGGGTAGCACAAATGGCAACACATCCTGCACAATAAGTGGGAGTTGCAGATTTGAGTCCTGCTCTGGGCCAATTCTTTTCTTCCAGAATATTAAATTATTAAATAAATATTACTTTAATTATAATTATTAAATTTAATATGAAACAGTGCCTAATGCTTCCCTCTAGTGATAAATTACTTAGTAATTAATTAAGTATAATTGTGAAGAAGTAGCCCAATGTAATCCAGTGGTTGTCTGGCTTTATAAAGTTCTAGATCATTCATGAGTAATCCATGCCTCCTGGGACTTTGCCACTCCAATTTTATTTTCTTGTTTTCTATTTCATGCCATTGTGCAACCTTAATTAAGCCGATATTTGCGACAAGGAACATTCAGACAAAACTTGACTAGCGAAAAGACGAGAATAAAATATTCATTTCTAGTCTGTATATATCATTAACATATTATTTTAGTACCAAGTATACTGGCAAAATACGGCTACTTTGAAATTTGAAGTGAAAATTCTGTCCGAACTGCAATATGCTTATGCTAACCCGTTTGTTTAGATTGAAGTGCCTCTGTACTATGAGAGGACAATAGTCCAAGACCAACTCTAATCTGGTCAATATGCTTTTGGAGTAACATATTTTTGGGTGTCACCTTATATATGGACTACCATTTTTTCTCTTACCTCATAAAATATGACTAGTTTTTGGAATTGCAAATTGGGCTACGAGTAGCAGATTGGGTTATTTGTAGGGCTCTTGGTTACTATATTTGGGTGATTTTAAAAATAATTTGGGCTAAATTTCGAGGAATTCTGCTTTACTTTTTATAAAAGCTATTTGGCAACCTGTGGGGTTCTTACTGGACACATGTTGTTTATGTACAGTTTATTTATATTATTATTATTAATTAAGAAAAATTGCATTCGGTATACATAGCCATATTCCGTTTCCTTAATAAATTACAACAATTACATGGCATTCTTGTATTTCTGCCTTTATTTTTTTCTCACTTGTATAATAGTTGTTTAGGTATGAACTCTAAGTTTATTAATAAATTTACATTAGGGATATTTTCTGATATCTTGGATACGTTTTACCAGAATTTCAATATTTGGACTATGCGAATTTTGATAACTTTCTTTGTACGTAATCTCTAATATTTCCTGTCAAAATCAAGTCGGAACTTTGCATAGGCCAGTTTTATAATTCTCTAATGTTGTCACTAAACCATTTTTCATACATTTTATCATGTGACATATTGTGTTATCTTGTAAAAAACTATATTCTTCAGGATTATCTAGCTCTATCATTCTTGTTATAAGTTCATCACCTAATAGTTCTTTTATTTTCTTGCACGCCTTAATTCCTTTTTGAATATAATGAAGTTTTCATAATAGTGTAACAATGGTCTGGAGTGCACAATAGTGTAACTCCAGACCATTATTCTATCTGATAACTATAGTTTTTGTTAAGCAGTTACTTCTAAATGCTTCTCCTGACCTCTATAAATACAATCTGATGTCAAACCATATTACTTTACTCCAATCCATGCTCTCGTTGTCATTTACCCATTGCAATCTTTTTAGTTTATTTCCAAAAGAGAATGCCGGAATTCTACAATAATTATAGCTCTCTATTCCTTGCCATCTTAGATGATGATTAACAGTTTGCCAACTAAGAGTTTACGCTTTACAGGTGATAAAAGTTTGAGATAGTTTTGCGGTTGTCATTTTTCTGTTGCATAAGCCAATCTGTTTAAGATTCTCTTGTAGCCATTGCTTTTCAGTGGTCTATGATTTCTCTTTTCATAGAAACAATTCCTTGTTTGATAATTATTTAAAATTTTATGAATCTTTACTGATTTTTACTTTTTCTTTTCATAATTTCAATAATATCACAAATGGGCTTGCTAGATTCTTTCAATCCAATAATTATTCCTTTATCACCTGATGATAGCTGCAATCTCCTATTATTAAAAGAAATTTTTTCTACTAAATCAATGTTTATCATAAAAGAATTATTCATATCACTGCACTTTTGGCAATTTCAGTTTTATTTATGATCCTAGAAAAACATTGACAAAATGATAAGCTAATAATGTACCACCTTCCTAATGTTAAAACATTAGTCAGCATTATAAACATTTAAATTAAGTAAGAATAACTTTATATTTACTATAAAGTTGTATTACCAGTAATAGCGAGAGAATGAAGTGCAAAAAAATGTAATTTTTTTAAAGTAGTTCTTGTAAATTTTTAAAATGAAAACTGAGACAACAAATGGCAACAGATAATGTTTTAGAATCAGTCTACAAAAATAAACAATTTCATACAATCCACACAAAAATTTTCATTCCTAAAGAATGTCAATCAGAAAGTACGTACTTCAGATGAACACTTAAGCAAAACATCGATCGATTACTCACAAATCACTTTTTTCCATCAACAATAAACATGTCATAAAGTTACAGCAACAATTACTTCTCAATTAAATCAACATTATTAATCATTAGCAAAACAATAAGCAAATATTTGCCAAACTTTGCGATAACTACAAATGTTCCTTTTTTGCATCAGCTGTCTTTTACCCACTCGAATACATCCAAAACCAGCAGAAAAAATAAGTATATTTAGTAATACAAATGCTTTTGTCCATTTGTATCTAACATTGTTATTCCTCTTCCTAGTTTTGGGCATATTTGAATGGGTTTTTATTACATACAACCAATTATTTAAGTTTGTACATATTATTACCTGAGAGTAACTGTCTGAGTTTTGTTTCCAGTGTGCGTTCAAATTTTTTGTCGCCTACTACCTCTAGGAAGCTCCGTAAATGAAAATGGCAACTTCCTATAGAGAAGACATTTTGTGATCTGTAGTTCACAAAATTGGAATCACTTATCATTGTGCAACATGAGTAATCTGCAAGAGCTGCAGGATTACGGCTGTTTTCCAAGGTATATATCAACTTGCAGTTTCTTGTAAACTCTCTCTATCTCTCTCGACCGGTATTCGATAGGATAGATATGTATTCCTTTTTGTTAAATTAAACTGGTTTTTTAGTTGTTAACACCTTATCCAAGTGATTCACTTCCGAGCGTCTCCCAATCCTCCTCCATCCCAACTGTCCGCGCACATGACCGCTCACGCAAATCTTGAATTTGCAGTTTCTGTGTCTATTCTTGAAGACACAGTGGTGTCTGTCCTGACAAGGCGCTAAAGAGGAGCCGACCCTCTGGTCACATTTATAAAGTAAAACTTTGTTCATCTTATAAGCTAAATAATCTTTTAAGAAATAAAAACAATAATTATTATAAATATATTACCTTAATAGTGACATTTCCTTTTGTTACTTTCCTCATATTAAAACCCACAGTGGGAATCATATCTTCACAGAATTGACCAGACTATAAAAAAAAGCAATTTAAAATATTTTATAAGTATTATTTATTTCTATTTTCAGAACTAAATTATTAATTTATATTTTGTAAAACATATGCCATAATTTTACACATTGCAATAGACAGGCACAAAGTTCAAGAGTGACACTAACACAAACCGAAATAAGCATAACGTTTGTTCAACAAACCTAGTGCTTTGTTCATCATACAATTCGAATACCATTATAGCATTACAATATTAGATGATTATTATTTAATTTATGTAAAAATAAATAATCTTACGAATGATATACGTTAATAAAAAACTATCCTAAGAATGTTATATAACAACATATATATTATTATTCCAAATTTTTATTGTATACTATCAGAAGTTATGTAATTTCTAATAATCTTAAAAGCAATATTGATAATTAATGGATTATACAGGATGTTCGAAAATTTACTGTGCAGTGAGAAATTTTTAACACTAAAGTTACATATATGGTATTGCAAACAACTTAAGAGTCTTGTATGCAATACCATACATATAACTTTAATCTCATTACAAATTTCTCACTGCACAGTAACTTTTCAGACACCCTGTAATACATAATGCGATAAATCAAATAATAATAAATAAAAATGAAGCAAATCAATCAATATTTTGCTGCTTAACGGCGTGATTTTCCCTATACAATCTCCAAGAGAAAATGTTTTATTTCTGTCGTATCAGAAATCGGCAAGTTTCGTGTCACGATATCTTTACAAATCTCGAATAACTTTACTCCGAAACCATTCAGTCGTATCTTACTATTTAAAAACAAGTTGCAATTACATCCAATCAAAGATGCAATGATTAGGATACAGAAATAGTTCAAACACTAGTTTAGATTTTTATCATTACGTCCGACCTGCATTTAAAAATTAAAATTTTGTCAAATTAAACAAAGCTACTACAAGATTACGCATTTGCGTTTCTTGTACAATATCATAAAAATATCGATCACTTAATTCTATATATCAAAGAAGATTTGCAATACTTAGAAAATAAAATAAATAAATGTTCATTGCTCTAATATGTTTATGCAGTCGATGAGTTACAAATCTCTACAATGTTTCTGCTCTACAATAAAATTTTTAGCCCCTATATTATCAGTTTATTTACTAATTGAAGTATGAATTGGTATTTAAAGTCTGGTATTACCATTTTAGGTTAATGTTACCCTTGGTGCCAAGATGGCGACTTGTCTCTGATTCCAGTGGGACGCACATTCTAACCTAACCTAACCTATTCTAATAAATTACAATTATTATTAGCAACCAAATTGTTAAAATAGGTTAGGTTAGGTTAGAACGTGTGTCCCACTGTTTTCTTGCTGGAATCAGAGACGAGCTGCCATCTTGGCACCAAGGGTAACGTTAACCAAATTTTATAATTGTTTTTAAGTTATTTCAAATGAAATAAGAATAAATTTTAAGACTGCATAAATATATAAATAATTTTATTGTAGGCAAGTATACTGATTACTTCAACTGATTACATCATAAGTACATAAGTCACTAATATAAACAATGTCATACCTTTGTTTGAATTAAGAATGTTATCTCATTGTATCAACATTTTTAAAACAAAAACAATGAAATTATTATCCCATACCATAAATATAAATAATTCTCATTCATTAATTAATATGTAAGGAATGTATATATAACTAACTAACTCTATTGTTCCTTACTAAAAACAATAAAAATAGTTAATTACGTATATATTAATCACATTACATACATACATAATGCAATTTATTCATCAATAACTATATTAATAACAGAATTATTATTATTTAATGATACGTATAAAACCCAATGCAATAAATTTGGCAAATGAAGTCACTACTACTGAATAGATATTATCTAAATACTACTAAATGGAATTTATTCAGCAACCTTCCTCTCATACTTCTATGCAAAGTCAACAGGCTCCAATGCACTCCCATTCCTGTATGCCGCGAAATGTTTGCTGCTTACACGATGTTAATTTTAAGCAGTTTGCAATCGTGGCATCTTGTTTCAAACTTAGAAAGACAGCTACAGAAATGTATGAAAACATGCATTTGAAGGAAGCAAACAAATAGGAAGATCAATGCTATAACTAGAGAGATGCAATGGGTGCAAAGGCACAGGAAAGGCCTAAGATAAAAGAAATGGGGTATCAAAAAGTAACGGGCAATTATTTATTGTGACACTCACAATGCTGGGCTGCAATTTTTAATTTATTTAATTTGAAATAAATTCTGTGCTCTCATCCCAAATTAGTACTGTAATGTCTTGCCCCCGTATATCATACTTTTCTGTTAGCAATGGAGTCGTGCTGATCATCTATCTAACACCTTTTAGGGAAAAATTTTTGAATTGAAATAACATGACTTCCAGTTTGCATTGGAAGTTTGTATATATTTAATTGGGGCCTCCTGTCCCTAAGCTTTTCATATCTGGTCTTGTCTTTCATCTATCTAACTCCATTCTAGAGATTAAGGAATGACAGATGACAGTGGGAATTTATAGGTCTACAACTTTTTCAAACTGCAGCCAGATAAATCATGCATACATAGCTGGTGACCAAACTTAAAAATGTCAGAAAGATGCTAGAATATAAACTATTCAAAATAACAACAACACTAATTTCACTTCTGGGTAGTATTTTATTTGTAAATAACTTGTTTAGATAATGCTACGATAATTTATGTTCGTGTATTTATCTCAAATATTTCACTTAGGCCGCGACTCCACTAGCCGTAAAACCCCTCACCGTAAAAGCTTTTACGCTCGAGCAGGTCGTAAAACCAACGTAAAAGCGAGTTGAGCAGTGTTCAACTCGCTTTTACGTTGGTTTTACGACCTGCTCAGGCGTAAAATATCATGGTCACGTGATTAAAAGCTTTTACGGCCCTTTTACGGCTAGTGGAGTCGCGGCCTTAAACAAACATGTTTGACAACGAACATTGTACGTATAGAGTATAAGTATTTTAATTTTTTGTCTTTATTTTTTGTTTATTCAGAGAAATTTGACTTTCATTTCATAACTTTCATAAACTTATCATTTATATCAATATCACGGTATCTGTTAACAAGGAAAATTGCTAAAGTGTGGTATAATTTGAAAAAAAATGCATCTTATATTTGAGTAAATACTGTGTTTCCCCGAAAATAAGACCTAGTAGAGGTTTTGCTGAATTGCTAAATATAAGGCCTCCCCGAAAGTAAGACCTAGCAAAGTTTTCGTTTGGAAGCATGACCACCAAACAGAACACCAGAGCATGCAGCTGTCATTCTTTTCAGCCTGCTGCCATTGTCCCCTACCTTCACCGTCCGTTGCAGAGCAGCTGCATGCAGGACATGAAGACTATCACCTACCGCCAACCCCAATGTTCCCTTCTGTGGCCATCACTTGTAAATGTGCAGGTAAGGCATTGAGAGGCCCGTTGTCGCCATACCGTACACTGTCCCTCCTGTGCTGTGGTGAGCTCCCCTTGGTAGCTGGAAGCTGCCATACCATATGAAAAATAAGACATCCCCTGAAAATAAGACCTAGCACATCTTTGGAAGCAAAAATTAATATAAGACACTGTCTTATTTTAAGGGAAACAAGGTATCATATACAAAAAATGGTATGTTGTTTTGATAACAGAGAAATTACAGTAAAAGCTTGATTTAATGGACATCAAATTTAACAGACAAAATTCCCAGTTCATATGTTGTACATAAAAATTAACACCCCATTAATCTTAAAATGCTTTTTATATGTAATTAAGTTAACGTGTTATATTTTCCAAATCCAAGAGTTACCGTTCTTAACTTCCATCACAACGAGAGCATCTCGATATATCATCATCTGAAGATGAATAAATAGGAAACTTTTTGTATTTTTGTCAAATTTAAATTTCGTTTTCTTCTTAAGAACATAATCTATTTGTTTAGTTAAATACAATTAAAGTGTATTTTTCAATAAATATATGTTTATTTACTTCAATTTAGATCATATACTTGTTTATTACAGTCTTAAGAGTCTTAAAGTATGTATATAAGCAATTATACATATATAAAACTTTTCTATAAAATTAACTTCTTATACGTACTTAATTTTAATTACACAAACGTATCTACATAAGTAAAAACAGATAAACTAACTTAATCTGTCAATTTTTTAATCTAGGCATTTGGAAAACCTACTTTATTATAGACTTTTGACTTAGTCCGAATTAATCCATTAAATTGAGGTTTTTCTGTACTTCCACACACATTTCGGATCAATAATAATTCTGTAACTCTCTATAAATTTAAATACATTAAGAATCAAAAAAGAAATATTTTTATCATCTCAACAATCAATTTCAATTATGTTGGGTTTTCAAATCTTTCATCCTTATGAGATATAAATTCAATTCATAAAGATTTATATTATACTAGAAATAAATAAATATCAAACATTTTTAGTTTAATCCTAACTAAATAGATCTTTAGTGTTTATGAGACAAAGTCTATCATAATTTATTACTTCAAATTCTGTAATTCGTGAATAAACGATTCTAAAGGACATTGTGTTTATTCATTCGAATGTTCGTAACAAAATAATTTTCGTAAGAAACTGTTGATTTATATAAACTTTTAAATCTACATTGATAAATATATTAAAATACATTTAACCTACTTTATTTTACTATAAAATTAGACAACAGGGAAAATTTGAAGTTTCATTATAATAATATTTTCCTTTATAAAACAAAATATTTTATTTAGAAAGAATTTCATTGTTAAAATAACAAATTTTATAAACAAAAATTTAAAACAGCTTATCAACGTACAATTTAACTGAATTATACTTTAACGTAATTTATTATAACAGTCAACCACCATAGGATAATGTATGCAATAAAACCAGGCTACAGAAAAAATAGAAGTCTAGTTTGTTCTATATCACTTTTCTAACACTAAATTCTAGATTAGATATTAATTGTAATATTTTTAAAATATATACTAAGTAAGAATGGAAGAAAAAACCTCAAAATCATTAAAGAAGTGAGGATAATTATTTGGATTACGCACTTTTCGGGGCTTTGGATTGAGGTCATTAGACGTTCTGACAATTTAAATAGAACAAGTGTTCGTTCGAACAACATTTAAACAAATTAACAGATATATCTTCCCCCTCAGTTTAAAAAATGTTTGAATTTGTAATGTTAGTCGGCTACATTAAATGTTCTGTTGAAATTGTCTGAATGTCAAATGCTAAAAATAACACTTACGTTAAACCTTGTAATCAGAGTGGTTGTGTTATATGACAGCTAACGTTTTCGAGGCCTGTTCTGGGCTCTTCTTCGGGCTTTTGTATAAATAATAAGCTGGACGTTGAGAATCGAATCGAAAATATTCAATTCGATTCTCAACATTCAGCTTATTATTTATACAAAAGCCCGAAGAAGAGCCCAGAGCAGGCCTCGAAAACGTTAGCTGTCATATAACACAACCACTCTGGTTACAAGGTTTAACATAAGTGTTATTTGTATCTCATTCCGGTGAGTGGAGACGACTAATGTCAAATGCTGTTGATTGGAAAGCGGAATTGAAAATCTCAAAATATGATTGGTCCAGATAATTATCCCAACTCCGTTAACCCTTTCAAGTTTATCTTTCTTTCATTAATATCCACAGAGTTGTCTTTTCCGGTGTTGAAAAGAATAATGTTAATATTGCAAAGTCTTTATTTTTAGTTAGTATCTTTGTACTGACTAAGTATTTAATACTTATAAAATTATATAACAATTTATTTTTGTCATTTATAAAGATACAAATTGTTAACATTTCTGAGAAAGATTTTCATCTATAGAGTTTCATCCATCTCTCTTATAACATAGGTAAACCCTACAGTCAAAACAGAGAACAAAATTTTACAGACAAACACCACCGTAACCAACATTAATTATATAAAGTTATTTTTTATATCAGAAATCAATTTTAATATAATACTTATAATTTCTGTACAAGATATTTAACAGAGAAATATTATGAGGACTGATCGTATTACTCTGAAATAAAATTAACTTCCACCGAATTTATGAATTTAATATGGAATAATTTTATCATTATAGGAAAAAATTAATTCGATTAGACATAATTCAAACCAAAAACTCATTTTAAATTAAATTAATAATTGATCTATTAAAAAAATAAAACATTTTACGAGTTAGATCCTGAGAACTGTTTAAAAACATGCTATTTCTACTTACACGTTGTAAAATTTTGTAATATTACAAAATATTTTCATTACTCTTAAAATATTATTAACAAGATATAATTTGAGTATAGTGAAAATTAATTTTTCCTTCTATAGTATCAATTCTGTACATTAAAGTATTTAATATCTCAATATATTGCAATAAGCAGCCCATAAGGAGCCTGTGTGGTTTTGGAACTTTTTGCCGAACCCGAAGATTACAAAAGTAAATTAAGCAAATGTATTAGAAATCATCTTTCAAACAAACTTTTATATCATTTGCCGAACCCGAAGATAATCCTTTACAAGGATTAAAAGCATTAACTTGAAATATGGAGCAATTGCTGGAAAATTAAACTTGTATTTATTATAAAATTTCAGTTTCATTAGATTAATTACAGAACTATCCACAAAAATACACTGTTTCTAAACTATTTTTATATATTGCTAAAATCTTTAATGGCTATTTGATCAATAAAGACAAGTTTAATACAAAATTTTACACTCAATTCACTTACCAGATAAGATTAAGAAAGTAGATGATAACATAATATTCATTATTGCAAAGTCTAATTTCTTTATTTTGTAAAGATTTATTTTTCAATTAAGAAACTTTTCCAAAGCAAAAATATATTAACGTTTGCACGTAGTCAATCAAATACAGCTATTTTTCTGATCTGGAGTTATTTCTATTATAATTTAACCCACGTCTCTCAACCGGTGGTCTGCGGAACTTTGCGAAGGTCTACGGCCCATCGTGGTACGAAGGACTTGGGGATCTGCGACACGAGAAACATCGAGAACCACTGTTCTATACCGTATATATTACAATTAATATAGGACAATAAAGAAAAATATAGAATTAAAATACAAAATAAAAATGTTAAAAACTGAATTCTGTTGAGTTTCATAACAGAAAGAAGAAACAAAATTGCTTATTCTTAATTTTTTAAAATCATCACTTATCAAAACATATATCAAAGTGTTTAATACAGTCTAGAATTAAGACAGCTTGATTGGTGTCGACTGATATTTTGCAGTTTTAAATTTTCAAAATATTTAAATATGTAATATAATTTTTTTAGTTAAGTTTAATTCTTTTTAAAGCAATTTTCCTCAAATGAGATCACAATACGGATATATAAATACTACTAGATTAAATTTTCAAATATAGAAAACATCAATCAATAAATAAATATAAATATTCATTTAGTGTACTGTGTATGTTTGACATTTTGTAGTAAATTTATCACAAAAGATAACTGTATGATAATCCAAAAACAATGGCATTATTACCAGTTTATATTAATAAGAAATGCTAATAATATATTTCTGACATTAAAATTTAATAATTTTGCAAAAAATATTTGCATGAATTATAATTTAAAACCATATACTTTAAATTTAAAATGCACTTTTTCATACATTTCCACATAAATTTAAAATTGGGATGCATCTTAAATTAGAGGCACGCCAGTGGCCGAGCGGTTCCATTCCCCGAACACCGGTGGTTCGGCCGTGGGTTTGCATCTCGCCTAGATGCGCTGGCCACATGGAGTTTTCTCCACATCTGTAAAGCCTGAATAGGGGCCAGTTACCCTTAAAAAGACCTCCCGGAAGGCATTCCTCCTAGACAGATCGCCCAAGTGTCGTGTCACCATAACTTAACAAACCAAACCTTAATTAAATCAGAGGCATTTTTTAAATTCATATTATTATTTGTTACTCTTCAAAAGTCTGGATTTAATGAAAAATTTATACTATTTTCTGGTATTTGTTTATATTTTCTGTCAATTAAACTTTATTTCAAATACATTATTCATGTTTTTACTCTAACAAATTCTTGTAAACTATATTTACTTCTAATTAACATCCAGTATTCTGACAAAACCTGTTTGTAAAAAGTGGGGTGCATCTTATATTCAAGTAATACTTATTACATTTTTAACTGCAAATATTCTGCAGATGACTCTTAACTCTAACTTTCTATTATTCTACTAATTACGACTATTAATACAAAAACAAGACAAGAAACATTTGAAATAACTTTCTCTTCTCATCTAGTCTACTAACAAATTATCTAATTTCATAAAAAATAAAATTATTTTTGTAATATTTAATAATTTATCATTTAAATAAATCCTAAATAATTCATTAACCATTTATTTCTTTAAAATTTCATGCATTTGTCAGTAGAGCACATGATATATTATGACGTCGAACAACATTAATGCGTGCTTACCAGATTATGGAAGAGAGTTTGGAAGATCACAAATTATATTAAAAATAGCCAACACGATATTGTAAATTAATTGTTAATTTCAATCCCAATGTTTTTTTTATAATAAATTAAAAGTTTTCTTCTAACCATTAAAAAATCTCACACAAAATAAATATTAAAAATTTCCATTCAACAAAAAACAAAGCTGTTCTTAAGCATTAGGATACTCTACTGTATAACGGCATATATTTATATGAATAGTTTCACTTAGTACGTATACAACTCGAACAGGTATTTAATCTAAATCTAAAATATTTATACAAAATTTTGATTCTAAAGATTTTTTTCATTACTGTAGAATTTTTACTTAAAATCTTGTAACTTATGAGAAAGGAGAGGAATAAAAAACAAATAAAATGAAGCATTTTAGCTTAACTTGTGTTAATAATTAGTCACATTTCCATTAATGTTTTTACATACAAACAAAATTCGAAATTAGAACAGATTTTAATTAAAGAAAGAACACTTTGTCCTTAATCCAGTTCTTACGGAATATTAATATTTCATTTAGGATCTTTAGATCAACTCTCCCGAGATTTACGACTGAATAATAACCTACTCTCTTGAGAATACCCTTTCTGCTAGATCTTGTCCTTTTGTTTTCAGCTTTGAAATGTAGAGACAAAGCTAATCTTTCTATCTATTTGCATTTCAAGATAATTTCCTTTAAAATCTCATTCTGAAGCTTCTTCTGATTCGACGGTTTTCATTTATTCTCCGAAAACATCATACTCATCCGACATATTCTGAATTATATTTCTTTTAAGATCATTATTATTCCTTTGGTTTATTGATCCTTGTAATTTTTATAGAAGTTTGTATAATATTTGGACCCGATCTTAGGAATCAAAATAATATTTGAAACATTCAAAAATGTAAGAAAAAAAAGGATTACAAGATCTATAAACTATACCACTGAGTATATACATCATAACTGCTTGAATATCCTGTGAGGAATACAGTATGTTTGATTGCAATTCCTTAATAGGATATTCAATAGACGAGAAATACTCATTGCAATTTTCGCAGAGTAAAAATTACGACGAGTATCATCTATTTATATTTGTAAAACAAGAGAAAAGATCAATACAGAATTTTAAAATGATATAAAGTATCTAGACTCATCTAATATATGGGAATTATAGGTTCAATTTCTATAGTGGGTTATATTTTATTGAATATTTTTATATTTCAAATTATTAAGTTGTTAAACTATTCAAAATATAAGAACATTTCTATCTTTAATAAAATGTATTCCCATTATTAGTAAGTTTAATGATCTAAAATTCCTATCAGAACTATATTAATCTGATAATTTAACATATGATAATTATCATCACCTCTCTACTATATCTGATAATCGTATTTAGTGGAATGCAATTTGATATTACTTTCTTGATATCTTATTTTCTTGTAAATATGTCATTTCAAGCTCATTATAGAAATGAATTTTGCTAGTATTATTAATATTTAGTATTATATAAAACACCATAATAATGAACGAATACTAAAAGATATTTTATTTTTAATTTCTTTATCGATGTGAAATATCTATAAAATATTGCTTAATTAAACAATCTCGAACATTTTGTATTGACTAATTTTCTAAAATATAAATATACATTTAAATTAATTTAAATACGATAAAGATATATCTACAACACGCTATTTAATTTTATTTAAATCCACAGAATTTTTCAGGAAATAGAAGTAGCATGAGTCAGTATATGTTAAATTCTCAATATCACAAGCAGACAAATTAATCTGATAATATCTGTATATTGTAATTTATCAAAGTATGAAACAAATTCCAAAGTTGATATGAGGTTTCTACATTAATTATTTAGAAACAATTTGTAAAAAGTAAAATATATTGATGTCCAAGTTTCAAAATTAGTTTTATAATATAAAATATTAAATAATAATAATAATAAATGCCAGAAACTATACAACACATCACCTCTGGTTGCAAGCTCTTGGCACAGACAGATTATTTACACAGACATAATCAAGTAGCAAATATAATACACCAAGAGCTTGCAAAGAAACACAAATTAGTAGACATCCACGAACCATACTACAAATACATTCCACAGACAGTATTGGAAAACAACACGCACAAAATGTACTACGACAGAGCCATAATTACAGATAAAACAATTTACCACAACAGGCCAGACATCACACTCATTGACAAACACAATAAAATCACATACATTATAGACATATCCATTCCAAACACTCACAATATACAAAATGCATTGAAATGAACTGAAAAAATTAGCAAGTATGCAGAACTCGCCCAGGAAATAAGGCATCTGTGGAGGATGGATAGGGTGCTTATTGTACCTGTTGTTCTCTCCTCTACAGGTGTCATACCACACACACTACACAAAAGCCTGGGCACATTACAATTGAATAGAAACACGTACATCACACTACAGAAGGCCACTATATTGAATACATGTCATATTGTGAGAAAATTCCTGAATACAGATACGCACACTGGTACACTTCTTTAATTTCTGTTTTGGTTACTATGTCTTGACTTTGGTCCGGCATAGTACACAGCCACCAGTGTTAACAGAGTATATCTCACTTAACCCAACATAATAATGTAAAATATATCCACTTTATTGGTCATATATTTTAAATATTCCAGAATTAATAAATGCAATTTTAAATTACAAAGTTTGTTTTTAATGTTATGAGATATTGTCTAATGGAATTAAAAACAATATTCTATATATGAGCATTTCTAAATTTAATTAATTCCGCTAAGTAATTAAAATGTGTTTTTTTATTTTTTGCTTTTCCTTGCAAAATTTAATTATTGAAAGTCTCCTGATATTATACAAATAAATGATATCAATGAAAATGCCTTTAAGAATACCTTGTTATTAAAAAACATTTAATATAACAATAACAATATTTATAAATATTAAAAGCTTATCCATATATAGAACTTTCTATAGAAAAAAAAAGGTAACTGTATATTCTGTAAAAAGACACACATATTTTTGTGTGTATAACCCATGTGTTGTGTGTGTTTAAAAGACAGTTTGAAAGGGTCACAGGTTATGTGATGAAGTGGTTATATGCCAATCTTAAATTGCAATTGCAAACTTAAAAAGCAGCAGCTGCTCCCACAGGCATTGTGTATAGTATGCACCATGCCTTGGCAGCACAAGAATAACTGACACGCCCAGGCAAAGAAAATGTAAGTGCCCTGTATATATATTATTATACTCACACAAGCATACCCACACACGTGAATGTGTATAAAAATAACATCATTATAACATTCTAACAAATTTTTATTAATTAACACTAATGATCAATCTTTTCTTTAAGAGTAAGGCTGGCTCCCCAGGCTTGCCTAATGGTACAACTGACCCTGCACCGTGCCTATGGGAGAAGCTGTTGATTACCACGGCACTATTTGCATAACTCAGTGTGTTATGAAAACAGATTAAAAGATAAGAAAGATTTAATATTCCTAGGAAAAAGCCTTATATATATAGGTGATTCAAAAGTCTCCATCTAGAGCTACAGGATTCACCTTATCATGCATTGCTTGCAAGTCACAGAGCACATTTCACTGAATGCACACACAAATACTTCTTCTGAATCACAGCAAATGCATGACATATGAATGACTAATGCATATAACTGATCTTAAGAAAACACATGATCACCAGTGGGTTTGTGTTTTATATGGAGACTTTTGAGTCATCTTGTACATAAGTTTAAAGTTATATTTAAAAAACAAGATTAAACATTATTAACAGAAAAATCTGTTTTATATTTTTCTAAACTTTCAAAATAACTGTTGAAATTTATATATATTTAGTATTAAGTTATTAGATAAAAAAAAGTAAAAAAAAAAAAAAAAAAAAAAAATTTTATCAGTGAACTTATCTGTTTCCTGTAATTAGAACAATTTCTAAACTAGAATTCTCTTTGAAAGTATATGTATATGAAGCATGAAAATCTGGCAGTTTAAATATAATTTACTGTACTTAAACAGTGCAAATTCTGTATTTACAATAAAAATTCACAAGATTTAAAGTAATTGAATTTTTTTTAAACATTACCTTACACTATTGTTTTCCTATGTTAAAATAAAACAATATTCAGCTATTTTTATATCTTTTTGTCATTTTGAAATACAAGATTATCACATACAATACAGTTTACATTCTAACGATTTTACAATAGACTATACTAACGATTGAAAACAAAAGAAATTTAAAATCAGTTGCCGTGGTAACTATATTTGCATTATCTCTCGTAGTGTAAAATTTCAATTAAGCATATATACGTAACAAGTGTGCACAGAAAATAGCAACCAGTTTTAATTAATTAAAATCATGAAACCGAATGTTTGTCTTAAAATGAATTCGTCAATCTGTAGAATGTAAGGAATTGTATCCTATCTTGTTACTGATACACACTAAAGACAATGCTTTATTTTTAGAAATGAGTACTTAAAAGTAAACAAAAATTATCATCCAGCGTCAGTAATTATAATTAAAGAAATAATACTTAAATTATTATGGAATTCATATTTAAAATTTATTCTAGCTTAAATCACTGTTAATAATATCTGTTTTTATAAACTAACATTAAAAGATCAATTAAACATCGAAGTTATATTTAAGAACTGTATTTAGAATTCATTACGACGACAAATGCTGTCAAAAAAAAAAAATAAATTCTCCAAAGAAAATACATGTATTTAACTCTAAGAAGGAAGGAAGTTTCTAAACTGTATTCTCTTGAAAGAATATTTAAAAGTCAGATGCAACAAGGAAGAAAACAGTTGTTAAACTGGTTTTCGGATAGTACTTGTTATTCCCATGTTGTACAGACCGATTAAAGTCAGATTATTTCCTCGGTAGTATATACCGAACAACAAAAATCAAAAATACATTGATTTAATTAAATTGCTAGTTTATAAATTACTACCGAATTCAGTTACAATAATGAAAATTATATTCTGTACATAAAAGGCAGACATAAAAATTGTACATCAAATTTAAAATCATACAAAATAATAATAATAATGATAATACACAAAATATGACAGAGGCATAATCACAGATAAAACAACTCATCACAATAGACCTGAAATCACTTTCATTGACAAATATAATAACCCGTTCTTAACAGCAGTGGGTGTGTATTTATAAATGTAATAAGATCACTTATATTATAGACATTTCATTCCACTGAAAAAAATCAACAAATACCCTCTACTTACCCAAGAAATAAAGCAACTGTGGAGGATGGACAGGGCATTTACTGTATCGTATTGTCCTCTCTCCACTGGTATCATACCACATATGTAATATGAAAGTGTAGAAACATTAAACCTTAATAAAAACACATACATGACACTACAGAAAGCTACAATATTAAACACATATCACATTGTAAAGAAGTTTCTAGATGATACATATACCAATAACATGGCTTAATATTACACCTGTTTGGTAGCTGTGTTGACTTTATTCTGGCACCAGTATCAGCTGAGCATGACACTTGCAACATAATATAAATTATGCTGCTTGAAAAATTACTTTAGTGTTACAATATAAAGATGTACTCAAATATATTCACAGTGATGCAAGATATAGTACCCTGTTAATTATTTTAAGGAACCAAAGTTAAAAAAAACTTCTTGAAATTAAAGTAATGCAACTTTTCTTTTAATAATCCATACCTAATTAACAATGTACATATTTAATTAACATTACATTAAATTAAGCTTATACAGTATTTATTTCTTTAGATATTTCTCTATTGTAGCCTGCTTTATCAGTTTTATGTTAAAAAATTTTTGTTCTTCCCATAAATAAAACCTAAAATTATTGTATTAAAACTCACTGAAAACTTAACAGTATCGAGCCAAATGATTTCTGGAATATACAGGTTATATTAATACCACTATCAATGATTAAATTTTAAGTAATATGGTCTAGAAGTAGATACTAGGCATCTACATCTACTAAAATTTAATTATTAATAGTAGCATTAATATAACCCGTATAATCCAGCAAGCATTTGGCTTTAAACCAATAGTTGGGTTTTTATATGTTTATACTTGTATACTTAATAGTATCATTTGGATATTGATATTATTTGTCAAAATTTACTATTTACTGCAAGCATTGTAGCCAAATAATCATTATTTTAGAACTTTTCAATATATGAAAAGATTTAAACAATTAAAAAGAAGAAAACAAGATTTTAAATAGATTAATAACTGTATTGTTTGTCCCGGCTGGTTATATGTTAAGGCCATGGTTCACAATCCGTGGTCCATGGAACACGAGTGCTCCGCAAAACCACTTCAAGCATTCCGCAAAAAAAAAAAAAAAAAAAAAAAAATTTAATAAAAAATTAAGAATTGTTGCAAATTAAAAATCAATAGAATGTATAATAATTTTTGTATGGGAATGTTATCTGCAAATGCCAATGATGTCTTATACTACACTGAGTGAACTCTTGATTTCAAAACGTTTGCCATTCCTGCTTTAAAGCAGACGTAAGTGTTCCACAGAAAAAAAATGTCAAAGTTCAGTGTTCCCCGATTTCAAAAAGATTGAGAACCATGGCGTTAAGAAATTCAATTAGTTCGAAATATGGCTACCTTAAAATTTGAAGTGAAAATTCTGTCCGAACTGCGATTAACTTGTATGTTCAAATCAAAGTTCACATTCCTCCATACTGTAAGGGAATAATTGACCACAAATAACTCTAATCTAGTCAACATGGCTTTGCTTTTACAGTAACACATTTTCAGGTGTTACCTTATCCATTGACTATCCCTTTTCTCTTATCTCATAAAATATGGCTTGGTTTCAGGGTTGCAAGATTGGGCTACAAGTAGCAGATTGAAATATTTCTAGGGATCTATGCTATCAGATTTGGGTGACTTACACTACTTTTTGGGCTACTTTAAGATTACTCTGGGCTACAGTTCGAGAATTATGCTCCATTTTTTACGAATCCAATCTGGCAACCAGAGGTTCTCACTGAACACCCATAGTTTATTTAAATTATTATTGATTAACGAAAGTAGCATTCTGTATATGTAACCATATTCCATTACTTAATAAATTACATCTGTTATGTGGATTTGATATATAATACAAAAATATGTAGTTTACATCTCAGATAATTCAAAACTTGATAATTTGAAGTCGTGATTATATTGTCCCTTGAATTTCGATTTAACGAGAATTTCCTGTATTTATAAAATGAAAATTAATTGGAAAGTGTTATCACACCACTATCTAAAGTAATCACAATAGGTTTCCAATATTATTACATTTTAGTAATAGTTTCAAGATAATGCTAGAAAATAGACAAGCCAATATATTCTAAGTAGAACTTTTCTAAAAAACAATTATTCTATTTGTATCTATAATCAATCTAACGATTACCTTCATACTGTACACAAGTTGTAACTAAATAATATATAACATGCATGCCCATGACGACAGGGCAGAGTACGAAAAGAACTGAAAAATAAAAATAAAAAAAGTATTACGTGGACTAGTCGACTTTAAATTTCACGGAATTGTCGAATTTGTATTTGGCACTGTCAGCATATCTAATCAGATAACGATACAGTTAACAGTTGAAGGAAGGTCAAACTATCTTTGCCCTTCCTTTATTCTAGATCAAGAAATGCTGCGCATCTGTAGAAATTATTTGGCTGGCCATTCAAGGTGTCTATAAATTCTTATAAGTAGCCCTGTTTCTATTAGGGTGAATGGAAACTTTGTGTTATTCAACAGATGTTGCTACAGACATGGAAAATGTGATTTAATTAAAGTTGCTGTGATAATTTTAGCATATTATTACTAACTTACAGAGTACGATAAAATACTTATTTTGAATTTTCTTTTAAATGTTTTATTTGAATAAAAAGATGCATATATGGCTGAGTTTCAGAATGATACCCCTGAGACATATAAATTGTACGGGAAGATGCTATTAAACTTTGGACATGTTTCAAGCAGTTTTGGCCAGGAAATTGTGAATTAAAAAAATTCACAATACGCAGTACAACTAAAAAGCTGTCAACAAAAAATAATACGGGCAGAAATTGCAAAAATATTGTTAAATAAATAAAATAACTTTTAATTTTTATTTATCAGATCATTATAAAATCATTTAAATAGTAAAAAAAAATTTTTAAAGTTTTGAAGAAGTGAATTATGATATACATTCATTTTTTGAGTCAAACTATAAAATTTTTACGAAGATGGAATCAATAAAACTTGTGGAACATTAGAACACAGTAACTGCAAACGACGGAAATTACATTGCCGACTGAATAGATATATATTTTATTTTAGATGTACAGTACATCAACTGAGTTTTTGAAAACTGATGCTCCAGTGTGATGCTGGAGAATCAGTAGACTAGTTTACTGAATGACTGTAGATGGTATTGTATGTAGGACATGTTTATTTACATTATTTATACTGAACTTGTTAGTGGGGATACTGCAATTCTGTGATATTCTTAGTTAATTCTGCTTAAATTTAACCCTAGCTTGCACTCTAGCCCTAGCTTCAACAAGAGATGAGTATCAATGGTATACATCCACAATAGCCGAATTATCGGGCTAGAGTTGGCTATAATAAATAAATAATTAATAAGACAATTATTAAAATTATTTATTTAATTTAATTATAATTATTAAGTTTACTAAGAGATGGCGCCTAACGCCAAGCTCTAGTGCCAAATTGTCTTATTAATTATTTATTTATTATAGCCAACTCTAGCCCGATAATTCGGCTCTTGTGGATGTATAGCTTTGTAACGGGTTAGTCGTTATTTATTTATAGTATCAATGGTGATGTTAAATTTACTATTCATTTAATTTAAATTTATAGCAGTCCATGGTATACTTTAGATTGGGAGGTGTACAATTACTGGGTTAGAAGTATGTTAAGGAATTATTATTATATGTGAGTGAGATTGGTCTAGCAAGGCTTTGAAACCAAGGGTGCTGGAAATTTGTTGACATTTTTCTCAAAAAATACAACCTAATATCACTATTTTTTTCATAAGTTTGTTTTGAAACATTGAAAATTTTATTGTAAAATTACGAAATAAATAAGATGTGTTTATTAATTAAAACGTATTAGTAATTGTGTTTCGTATCTTGTCGAACTCGAAAGTTATTCATTTAAAATTCCATTGATATAGTTTTACAAGAAGCGTTTTTAATGACCTTTAAATAAAATAAAAATTTCTGAATCTGTAAAAATCAAAACAATGTTGATAACTTAAAATAACTGTGACTATCCTTATTAAATTTTTAAAACAAATGACTCAGACACAAGAAAATATCTGTTTAAAAATATGCTAACTTGAGAGATGTTTTACTTGTTGATGATGAAATATTTATGCTAAACAAAGCAATTTCCTGGAAAAAAGTCTTATACCTGATCTGAAAACTGGCAAAATGATCAATAATCACTTATTAAAGTATTCTTACAATCAAAGTTTCTCTCAAACATTAAATTTGATTTTTTAAATAAACAGAAATTTTTCATACATCTGACTGTAAAATTATTTCTAAATTCAAATTATAATTAAGACTTTCTTATTTATCACAAACTTTCCACAATTACCTAACAATTTATCCAAAAAACTCCATAGGCGTACCTCTGAACTATTATATCGGATGAGAATCAACAACTGTAATTTATCATCATTTGAGAGAAGCCAACGGAAAATAATACCACAAATACAATTTTCTTTTGCGTTCGTATAAAAAAGAAAAGGAAAACTTTATGAAATCCTCAACAACTTTTATACCTTTAATTAAAAAAATGAATTTATTCTTTATTTTCAATAAAATTTTATGTAATTCCACTAAAAGTAAACAAGTTTTGATTATGTTTTTGCTTATAAAAGTCATATATTTTTATAATACTATACAACAGACTTTCATTTAAATCATTTAAATGTCTCTTACGTAAAATATAGTACAGTTACGTTTGATGTAACATAAAAATTTTAGCCAAATTAATCTATGCAACGTCAATAGCGGGAATAATATTAAAAATGCTAACATTTTCGGCCGGGTCGGCAGGCTTTCTTCGAGTACTAGCAATCGAAAGTAGAATGCTGGCTCGAATACGACCCGCTAACCGAGTCAAAAACGTTAGTGTTCTTTAAATTTCATTAATTAATATTTGGGTAAGTAACCATCCTTTTTAAAATGTTAACTATAGGTTCTTCTTTTAACAGATTTACATCTATCCTATAATATAATTTATTACTAAATTGTTATATAAATTGATAAAATGTTAAATTTATATAATTATGCTTATCTAAAGCAAAAATTATCTTAATGTTTATTATTCTAATTCCGACATAAAAGATAGACAATGTATTATTTATAATTTTTAAGACTTTCATCTTATACATACCAAAATTAATTATAAAATTCAATCATTTAACTGTGTACATGAGATCAGAATGGAAATCTTAAAATTTTTCCTATTTCAACATATTAAATACTTAAAATATTATCTGCACTGCCTATACAAAAAATTATTTAAAATTTATTGTTATATTTAAGCTTTTTAATTAATTCCTCTGTAAGTTAATTTCGAATCTTTAATTTTGTACGTGGATGAAGCCGATTCTAAATTTATTTTTATTTCGAAAATTAAAATGAAATCTAATAGGTTAAATTCTTGTTTTCTTATAGAGTTTTGCTCTATTTGCTCGATCATAATAGTTCGTAGCCATCAAAAAATGTATTAATCAAGTTTATTTTTTCTTTTTTTGTCTTATTCTTAAACTTGAAACTTTATTTAGGGCATGTTTTGAAATCCTGACATCGAAACTTGCCAATTATAATTATCGACGCATATGTTAATAATACTCCATGTTTCCTTTTTATAATTAAATGTTTGTTATTCTTAATCCTTAACAAAGGTTAAATAGGTTTAAACATTCAACAAATATTTTACATAATAAATCGAGTTTGAATGTTGTTTCTTTAATCTTAAGTCGTCGTACTTAAGAGGTCGTTTTTTAAAACTGGATTTTAAAAACAAGGCTCTTCTATGCCGATCAATCAATCAATCGTGTTGTTATTATTCATTACACAATTATTATAATATCATAACATTTTTTTCACTATTTTTTCAGTTTTCTCCAACAGAAAGGGTTTTTTCAACATGACAGACAAACATTAATGATGGCAATATTTATTTTATTAGTGTAGCATGCATTTGTACTCTTCAATAACAGAAGAAAAAATAAGTTACCCAGTCTAAAATAATCCTATTTTTATTACATGTAACAAAAACAAAATCATAAAAATGAGTGTATTTCAGAGAATCTGAGAATGTTTTATTGCTAATGAAACATGTTATCATCTTTCTAGAAAAAAAAAGATTGGGTTCCAGTTTTTCAATAGGCCATATCAGACTACATACAAAAACAGTCTAATAAATTTTTAAAACTCGGCTTACTATTTAATTAATATACAGTGTGTATATATATATATATACTGTATATATTAATTGAATAGTAAGCCGAGAATATATATATATATATATATATATTCTTCCATCTATTGATCAGATTTTTAACTTGTTTGAACTATGAATTAATCAATCGCGTATAATCGTGGCAATTTGACAATACATACGACGTAGAAAAGGAAAGTGAACGAGGTTGTGCACGTGTGTGTGTTTTTGCATATTTGGCAAAGTACGACAATATAACTTTTGAATAGTTACACGTATCACATAGTACAATCGCATCATTACAAAGAAGAGGTTAGCGGTAACGAATATGTACGCATATTTGAATGTTTGGCGAAGACAACGACATACCGTTTTTGAGTGGTTATGCGTATCACGTATAATCACGACATTACGAAGAAGAGGAAAGCGGTAACGAACGTATACGCGTGTTTAAATACGTTATATGCTAAACATTTAAATACAAACGTACCGCAAACACAGATTATTCGTGTATAATTGTGACAATTAAGCCATACGTAAGTATCACGACGAAGACAGTAACGAACACATATTCGAACATTTAACAGACGACGACGATTTAAACACCTTTACTACACGACAAAAATGTTAGCTTAAAGTAAATTAAGCTGATATAAAGTCAAACAATGATAATGATATATTTGAATCGGTACATAATTAATACAAATCTCGTATTAAATGGACAATGAAGATGACTGGCACGAATTACGAAGGACTAAATTTAGTTTTGTTTTCCAAGTGCACAGACCTCAAGCGAAGATGACTAACGCGTGGATATTGAATCGTATCGACCAAAAATAAAAAATAAAAAAAAATCAGAGAAAAGATTTAAGCGTAAAAGCGCACTAAACCAGAAAAGCAAGGAGTAAATGAATAAATAATGAAAGCGAGAAACGAAACGAATAATGAATAATTAAAGAAGGTTTATTGATAACTTACCGAAATGACATTTACAAATGTGGTTTTGCCGGAATATTGTAAACCAACTAAAGTTAATTCCATTTCTTCTTTCCAAAATAGGCTCTTAAACCAATCTAATATTCTATTAATTAAAGCTAACATCTCGATTACAATTATTATTTCTTCTTTCTTTCCCTCTTTAAATTACGATCGAACGGGAATGTGTGCGCTACTTTAATCACGCTCCACCATCTACCGAAAACCAAACGATTCTCGTCTCCTAACCGGCACTAGATGGCGCTACTTCCCGATATTTAATTAAATCGATTTTGCTTTATTATCGTATATTCTATTGTGCGCTTTAATCGAAACCGGATTGTTTATTTTTTAAGAATGTAAATGTATTAATATTAATTAAATAAAATTATTTGTATCTGTTATGAATTATATCTATGATCTTTTTTTTTTTTATATTTATGAACGTGCTCTAAGATGGCGACCGAAAGATGATTCGATTTTTTCTTCAAAATTGCAATTAAATATCTTGATAAGAGAATTTATATTTGTTTTAAAAAATATAAAGCTAAAAAATGTATAATTTTGATCGAAAAAGTTAGGAAATGATCTTATAGTTTTTTCTAGTTGATCGGACTATACATTCATTTCGGCGCCATCTTGAATAACAATAAATCTACTATTTTTGATTATATTAATACACTATTTCATTATCGTAATTACAAATATAAAAAAATAGATTTATTATTAATTTTATTAATGTAACAATGTAAATAAAATTTAATGTTTTCAAATAATGTATAAATTTTAAAATATTTAATATAACTTTATAACTATTTTTGATAAGAGATGGCACCACGTTAAATGTCATGAATTAGCCTTAAAAACATTTAATTATCTGTGTAATAAATTACTTAAATAAGATTAATATAAGAATAAATTAAGGTCGAACTAAATTATTATCTTGTTTAGAATATTTCATTAAAAAAACAAATTAATTTTTTTTTAATTTTAAAAGTCATTTGCTACTTCGTGAAACGTACAATTTTTCATTAAAATAAAATAATTTTTTTAAATGTGATTAAATAAAATCATTTTTTATTTTAAAAATAATTTAATGAACAAATATTTAATCGATTTAAAATTTAAGCAAAATACGAGTTATAATTTATTGTGGCGTAATCACAATGCGGGACTGTCACAATGCTCTGAATGTTAGTAGTATATTTCGTACAGTACCTGTCTATCGGTAGCTCTCGGTAACAAAATATACAAATTGATGACCAACCACCATAAGCTCTCTCTCCACATAATCCCTTAGAACACCAGGGAGTGCGCACCAAACAACTTATTCCTGAGGGCAGAGTGTTTCGCATCTGTAAACATAATTTTCATTTAAAAGATCCCGGTTGTCTCCTTTTCCTTACTGGGAATCACAATCTTTCGGAAAGGTCGCCCAGATGATCTCAGCAGGAGTCTCCTGTAGCTATGTCCAGAAACCGACTGGCATCTCGGGAGGACCTCTCAATATAGACCTTGATTTCGCATACTTAGGGGTCAAACTCTACAGTAGTGGCTTAACATATATTGATGTCAATGTATATTCTCCTTGCGGAGTTGCTTTAAACCTCCACCGTTAGCTTCTTCAACAGGCACATCACCAATTACTGTTTTGTGGACTCGGGATGCACCGATCCGATTGAGTTAGGCGAATTCTCGTCTGGTTAACGTTTAGCTTGTGTTTTCTCAATAAAAGGGATTACACTTTGTTTTGGTCTAGAGATTCTTCTGCGGTAGATCCGTTAGAATCAGCTTTATGGATTATGGTGAGGAATCTGCTATCAAGTAATCGCGCTCTCGTCTGTTCCTCCTTCTGCATCCGTTTATTGGAGAGCATTTATGTCCGCTCAAGTCATTCGGCGGACCAATTAGGGCAATTACTCCGAGATCCTTGGCCAGATTTGGAGCCTCGAACCTAGCTCTCATCAGCATGTACGGCATTCATAGAATGCATCAAGACTATCCAAGGCGCCTGTACAGTCACTGGTTCATCCTTCCACCCTGGTGGACGCTCAGCTGCCACCACTGTGCATCTGGAAGTGATGGTCATTTAGATTAGCCAAGCAACTCTGCTTGAAGTTTTGGTGGAGCACAGAGCAGCTGAATGCCCTCCTTCGTCAATTGGTTTGATAAAAATGACAGCAAAGGTGGGGGCATTCTCTTTCCGCTTCCATCCTTTATCGCATTTTTCATCGTCTCTGTTCCTACTCCAGGTATCCAATTTTCATCATAGCATATATTAATCTGGAGAGACGCCAACCACCCCGATGGAGTAAGCGCGAGCTTTTACTGCATACTTCGGGTCCTTCACCAATCACCAACTTTGTAATGGACCTCACCTTTTGAGTACAGTGGCATGGTAGCGCTTCAGAACCTCGGCTATTCTGACAAGGCATCTCACGAGGCAGTGTCATTTTGCCACTGTTATTTGCGTATTACATGGCGGACCTCTGGAATCTGCTGCTTCAGCATGTCATCTGCACACGGGACGGCAAAATTTCACAATAAATAATAATATCTTGTAAAAATACCTAAATAAGGGGGCGGCTGACACCCACGCTACGCCACTGACAGGGGACTTTTGTGCTTTACATATACTATCATGTACACTATTGCAGAATTTAGGGCCCCGCTCCCTCAGTGCTGTGCACCGCATTGTGCCTCTGAAATATAGCTTTGAGAATGGCGCCGAGCCTTCTCATTTGGTCTTTATCGTTTCTCTATATATACAAAGGCCGAGTTTCTCACTCTCCGTGATAATATCCGGCTTCGAGCAGATGCTTTTATTCCGACTCACTTGTCTTGGGGGCCTTCAGCCCATTAGAACAGCTGATCATGGCAGCACTCGAATTGCCTTCTGTTGCAAAACCTCCATTTGAACAGTCAAGAAAGATTAATTCCTTAAGGATAATTGTAGATGTGAATCTGAAGCATTTGTCTTGAAACACATTAAAATGAGCTCTATAATAATCGATTGAATCTAATTTTGATTAAACGTTCGCTTACGAAATAAAATTATTTATAAAATCATTTCTTATATTTAGATTTATTTTTAAACTTTCTATAATATGTAATTTAGATCGAAGGAGAAGGAATGAATGATTCAGAATGGCGCCGATCGATGAGAAAATCAGTATTTATTTGAATTCAATTATAAACGTTATGCCAATTCAAAACTCAATGTTATTAAGTATAAAAAATTAATGTAAATAATCAGCGATGGTTTTGGGCACAGAGAATCTAGGTTTTCCGTAGGTTCTCGCGTGCTAATCAGTGGCAAGAATGAATAAAACCACTTAATACTGCCATTTTCTCTCGGGTTTAATGAGTGAAGTTTCCAGGTTTTCACCCGTCTAAATACGCGAAGAAAACACAGAAAATTTCTAGTGGCCAGCTCGTTGATTAGGCGCCAACCCGCGTCCAATTACTATTGTTGAATGGTTTCTTTTGGTAATAATATTGGAATTTTTACCTTGAAAACTCATCGAGGAGCTCAGGACCATAATAATAAAGATTATTTTATTATAATTAAATTAGAATCCTATCTTCTTCTATATCTATGAGAAACCTTACGAGTGATCGCAAAGAGGAAACGCGAAATCCTGATTACATTACCGTCATAACACATCAATTTTCATTCAGTATTATATAATAAAAATGCGATACAATTTCAAGCATTAACATTGAAATAATCCTTTACCAATCCGATTGTCCTTTATTACTAACATAATACACAATTAACAACTCAGTAGTGTCTTTAAGACTGTTATGCGCCTCAAAAACTCAAAGCTTGCTGGAACATTTTTATTTTATAAGTAACTTTATGTAAAACAGAAAGTCATAGAGTAATAAAAAGAATTGCTTTGTAAACAGGAGCGCTTCTAATGTCCAACATATTATACAGTGCTACATAAATGAAGAAGCAATGAGTGGGGGAGTGCAATGAGTGGTGCACTCATACAGAGATTTTAGATTTAGCAAAGATTGTTTCCAGACGAAAATTAGTCCACAAACAATACGTATTGTAGGAGTAGGGTATGAAGCAAGAATACAAGACCATTCGTTGACAAAAAAAGAGGAAAATCAGAAGAAAAGACATCGTATGCCATAGGAAATCTAAGCAAAAATGATTTCTGGAAGCGTCTGATCTTTGCTGATAAGCAGTAAATATGGCACCCCTAAGTACACAATATGCAGGCGCTCCAAAAATAAATAATGCCACTTTTGAACCGAACGATTTTATAATTTTAATTCTGCAATAATTCCATTTTTCAATTTTAAATATCGAAGGGCAAAGGGCACTTTGAATATCCGTCGTTAGTACTACCATTCCGTTCACACAAAATGTTATTCACGTATTAATAATATGTCTTATTTTCTTTACTTAAGCTTTCGATTTGCTAATTCCTTTATGAATTGTTTTTATATAAAATTCGTGCATCGTTTTCTTATTAGCTATTTAAAAATAAATGTACTAAAAAAATAAACTTATGGATGAAAGATTGTTTTATACAATCTATAAGTAGGCTGCGACATTTTGTGTGTTGCCAATACATATATTATTCACAATTAAAAATCGATATTAGCTGACATTAATCTTTGTTCGTATTTCTGTTAAATATATCGAATATTTTTGGAGCTAAACGGTGTAAAATCCTTCAATTTTTCCTTCCTCCATACATGCAATTCAACTCACAACACCTAAATTGTCTGCTCATATTCTTTTTCTAATGAGACTTTTATCAAACTACTAATCTATATCCCTAAATTTTGGAAATTATTCATCACACATCAGTTTTATTATGGACTTTTCTTGTTAAAAGCAATTCTAAAGAACTTTTGGTTTAAAACTTTCATTTTAAATATTAAAATTTTGGTTTGTAAAGACTTATTATTTAGTCCCCCACTAACCTTTTTACACACAACATTCACTAATATCTGAATTATTATGTATACAACCTGCTGTTAAATCAATTGAAAATCTAATTTATTGTAAGCTTCCAATCAATTTTTCAAATATTCTAGAAAATAAATTTAAAATTATTTTATAATAAAACAAAACTGGAAAATTGTAACTCTCTCCAGTAATGTGAAAACAATTGCAAGTTATATTTTAAATGACTTGCAATTCTTTTCACATTACTTGAAATTATTTTACAAAGTAACATACTCAAACAGGTTGTTTCTGGCTTATTGCAGAATTTTCTCTCTAAAGTTGATTTTCATTGTGTTTTAAATAGTCTAATAACGGTATATAACTGCACCTACCGATAAGTTTAACGCAAAGTGTCGACACAACCAAAAACAAATGTACACCACACTAAATCCTATTAAAATTAAGAAAATAAGATTAGATAATTCTCTAATTTATGGTAAATATAATAACATAAAATTAAAGAAATAAAGTTTATTAATAATCAAAGTGTTTACACATTTTTTTGGGACATCCTGTATTTAAAATTTATAACATCAGAATTAATAATCTGACTTAAAAAATAATTATAAGGCAGATTTACTTCGAAATTGTAAATCAAAAAATTAAAACTTACTTTCTTGATAATTAAGAGAAAAACTTTCTTCACGAAACATTCCACGAACAAAGTTTTCCTTAAATTTAAAAGGATAAATTAACACGCCGCTTGCAATAATTGTATTAAAATCATCCGTGATACGAGTTAATTTTTGTTGAGTCGAGTACACTTCTTGCCCAAAGTTAAACACAGGAAACAAATAGCCCGTCAGATATTGTGGCCAAAAGGAAAAGGGCTCGTCGCGTCGAGACGAGAGGGAACCAGACTCGAATTATTCAAATATTAATTGATATTTGAATAATTCGAGTCCGGTTCTCGTCGTCTCGACGCGATAGGCCGCATTCTAATAGGCTATTTGTTTAACGTGTACAGTAGCGTGCAATAGAATAGACCAATTGTTTTAAAAGCGAATAAAATGTACAAGAGGGATGGCATCAAAATATCCGACCGTATTAAATTCACTTTCGAGTAAACACATAACGACATTCCAGTAGTCGAAACACTGTTTAATTAACAAATTAAAGTTGCACAGAAAAGACCAAACGAAACAAACAGGAGGAAAAGGTTCACGTCACTCAGAATTTGTTCTAAAACTCAATTAAATAATCACGAACGTTAAAGTGTGATGTTATATCCACGACGTCAACAATAAGCCACGAGATATGCAAATCAGCAGATAAATTTTAATCAAACCATTTACCACATTTATTCTTCCATCGAATTATACATTCCTCGACTAGAAATTACTTTCGAAAAAAATTACAAAAAATGGAATGACACAGGCGGACATGTTGCATGCATTCAACCTCTTCTTCCAACCAACCACGTGACAATTCATTGTCACCTGACGTTGAATCACTCGCTACTGCCTCTACCAATGATGTTTCCTCATCCATTTTATCAAAGATTTTCACACGTTGATTTAAAAGTTATTGTTACGAAAGTCGATTGTTATTGGTCTCAGTATTGTATGCCCGCTCTTTTCCTTGCGTAGCAGCCTAAACACGCACAGATTCCCAATATACCGATGACCAGGCCGATGATTAACGCTAGGCAATCTCCGGCGTCAAAATTCGCTGCGTGGACAACGTCCAACACTGCCAAGGCCATAACGGCAAAGAAATACAAACAAATCACCATTTTGATACGTTAGAAATCAAAACAACAAACAGACACTTAAATACTTTCCTTCCTCCTACTGTAAACGTTTCCGCGCCACCTGGAGGTGTTATTCTTTTGCGTTTATTTTTATTTCTTAAATTCGAAACTTAAAATCAAAAATATTATTAAAAGGTTGTCGGTGTCTTATTATTATTTTAATTTTTATTTTATAAAATTATAAATATTATACGTGACGATCTTTCTTGTATAAAATATTTATAATAAAATGTTGCCACGGTATTTGTTGAGAGTAATCCCGGTTCGAATCCGATTCGCAATTCACGCGACACTTATTTTTTTGTCCTGTTGGCACTTTTTTAAAACTATTTTCGCCCTAAGAATGCTTTTTTTTGCAAATTCGGTTAGGATCATAATGGTTAGGGAAGGGTCCGACATACCCGAATCACCCCTGAAAAATTTATGGAAATTTTAGACCCTGTGTCCTCGGGAGCGGTAGGTTGGTACCCTAACCTCTCGGCTTTTCGGCATTCCCTGTGATCATTAACAAAATCTTATGAGGTCGGGATCGCCATGCCGACGGCCGGATGGCGCGATTCGAGGACCGACAAAATGGTAAACATTTTCTGATCCAGATTCGGACTCGAAATCGGATAGGATTGATAGAATAAGGATACGAACGATTCGTCAGGGGAGAGGTGCCTCCTATTTGTGTGTTAGACACGTGAATAAAATCTGATGAATCCACTTGTCCAACCCGTTGGTGAGGTTCTGAGTCAAGCCCAGTGACTGGAATATCCGGGTACGGCTTACATAAAAAATTCAGGAAATTTAAGATCAATGCATATTGGTGATTTCAATCGCTTCAGTTCACGGGACGCCAGTAACTTGGTCGTGATTTAATTAAGAAATCGTGCCGCCATATTGCCGGAGATTGAGCCACACTGGAGAATTTTGGTTTAACGGAGACTGCAAGGTGGCATAAAACAAAAAGCAAATACGTGATCAAGATAAGCGCTTCAAACAAATGGGGGTGTCACGTGTATTGTAATGTGGATCTGAAGAATTACATCCACCAATTGTTTAGTTGGCGGCTTCAATATATTAAATTGATACTTAATGCCTCTTAGTTTCTACGGGAGACTGCCCTATTTAGGTGTTACTAACGTAAAGAAATCCCTAAAAAATTCACGTGACTGATCCGTTGGCCATGCACGAACCCGCAACCAACTACCGGTGTCCAGTGGCTTTACCCTATTTTTTAAAATTTCATTTACCAAATACTAACGTTTTATATAAATCTTAAGCGTATTTTTATTCTTGAATGATATATTATTAAGGGCAAAAAATTGACGCTATTTTCCGGCGAAATATTTTTTATTTTTCTTCTTCATTTTATGCCTTTTCTTTCCTGATCGGTACGTAATGCATCATTATACGTTAGCAGCGTTGGTAAACACAAGAAGTTTTAAGTATTTTGAAATAAGCCAATAAAAATAAACACCAACTACATTGAAAAACTTCCTGTTTTAACTACAGAGATACGACTTGTAGGATTACCAATATGGCGGCGACAGGCTTCAACCGATTCTTTGCAGAGAGGCAGGAAAGCTTCCTCTATCGCTATTCTGCGCAATCAGTGAGTATCCTTTCTGGGCACAAAATGGTAATCCCCAAGTTTCCAGAGAAGGAATCCACAAGTTTCAAACAGTAGTTGAGTTTCCAAAAATTGCACACCTACACTAACAACTAGCAGTATCTTAATGGCTACCAAGACATACACCCTTGGTGACCAATTCAAAAACATGCTCTGGAAACTTGTGGATACAGAAATGTTGAGGGTTTATGCAGTGACATAGCCGAACATAACTGGCACCCGACATTTGGGCCCCTCTCCCCCTCCAGAAACACACATAATTTGTCTTGCAGACCATTTGGGCGCCCCTCTGCGAGTGGCGCCCGGTGCACGATACACCCGATACAACACTATTATTTATTGGCCAGCAAATATTGTGTTTTGTGTCAGTAAATTTTGGTCTAATAATGACAATCTGAAGACACTCAAAGCCTTCCAAAACGTCTATAGCATTGTAATGCTCGATATCTACAATTTATTTACAACTTCAACAGGTTGCTTGAAGTAAGAAAAGGTACAGCAGTGCAGTCTTGTGGAATACAACTTCCACTTGTAATATATTTCAACTCATTATGCAGAAGAATGCTTCAATAGGCTGATGCAGACTGTGGCATGCAACCATAAAACCTACAAAGCCTGTCATTTTAGTGTCTATAAGCCGGAGACAGTTTCTAGATTTTCGAAGGCTCGTCAAATACCTCGGTTTCGTTCAAGAAGGAATATGACACGGCAGAAACAATTCGGAAATAGTCGCTTTCCAACTTTTGCTATATTCTTCAAATTGACTACCTCAAACAGCCTGAAAATAATATTTTATTTATGAAAAACAAATATAATAATTAACATGACCACATTGAAAGCCATATGGAATCTTCAACGCAACTGTGGCTGTTTTGGAACCATAGAATTCTAGCCATACACTTGTGTGTGACTTGTGTAGTCCTCTCCTTACCGCACCTGCATGTGCCAATGGATGTTGATTGGCTTTTATCAAAAATTAGATGACACTATGGCACTGTCAGAGTTGTTTGTTTGGATATGGCAATGCAACACTTGGGCAATCTACCTGGGGGTGCCTTCTGGGAAGTCTTTTTAAGGGAAACTAGCCTCTATTTAGGCATTACAGACATGGAGATAACCCGGACAACTCCATGTGGCCAGCCCATCCAAGTGAGGTTCGAACCCACGACCGAACTCCAAGTGTTCAGGGAACGAAGACCGCTTGGCCACTGGTGGGCCCTGTCGGAGAGATGCCATTTTATCAGTTCCTTGTTGACTTACACAAACAAATTTTGGGATGTCAACATTTAAAATCTGAAACCTTCATGACCCACTTTTTTTGCAATTGGGAATGAATACTGTGGATGTCGTCTAATTTTGTAAAAGAATTCCAAAATTGTGTCCAGGTGTCGTAAAAAACTTAAACTGAACCGCAGATACATTACCAATCATTTACAAAGAAAAATATTTGTAATAAAGTACATAATTTAGACTGTGTAATTGTTTTTGTTCGCAACAGGAAATCTAAAATGTTACTCTATCATTTACAAAATGTATTTTTTCTATTTTCAGTAATTTACTTTGATCCAATAACCGAGTAATGATCTCAGATGTATTTTTAAGATAGCGTTTGCTGTTTATTCAATACAGTTTGTCCTACAACGATAATTTCTAAGTTCCCAGTTTCATGCTCTACATCTCGAAGGAATGACGACGACATACGATAAAATAATAATTTATTTTTAGAAAATATTACAAAATGGAAAAAAAATACCAGATAATAATTTGGAATTTGTTCCAAGTATTCTTCCCTAATGTCGTATTTACAATATTCCTACGTACATAAAAGTAAATGTTATGAAGTATGTAACTTCGAGAAGTCTTCGTAAGCAATTCCTTCGACGACTCTGCCTCTCGAGGGTCCCTACGAAATAGAATGATTAAAGTACACGGTTAACTTAAAATACTTTAAAATTTTCATGAAATTATTTCGTAATTTTCATTATTAATACAGTAAGATCACATTTAATGCTAAGGTTAGGTTCCTGGAGATGCTACCCGCATCATAGAATGGTTGTTGCAATGATCAATTTTTGACTTGTGCGCTTTCAACTGCCTCACAGAACTGTTGCAAGATGCCATAACGCATCCGATCAACTGTGGTCTGGCTCTGGAGAATCTTCTTTACAGATAGGATGTAATCTCTAACTTTGCAATTTTTTATTGAAAAATAATTTGAAAATATGGAAGATTACATCTCATTAGTCGGGTTACATATCAGTTGAATATTCCGTGAAATGATATCTACTGCTAAGTATTTTCGATGTGCTTTCATAACTGTAATTTTATTTATATGCTTATGTCCTTATTGCATCAATTTAGTCAATCTGTTGTTAAAAATACTTATATTTGTCCCTGTTAAAACAACACCTGCAATAGCCAAGATGGTTAAGATTTTGGTTATTGCACTGGGTGACCTTACCCAGAAAATTTTTTGGGGTCTGTCCCTGCTTCTAGCCAAACCCATGTTGCGTATTTTTTGACTCTCTGCCCTATGAGCACTACAATGCCCTCTTAATGCTTACAGGACAGAGTTGACCTGGTGGTTCCTCCATCTGCCTCGTCCATTAGGAGACATTTCAAACATTTTTTTTCCCATCTAATGCACTTAGTTTTATAATGTCCAGTTTAATTTTCATGGTAATAGAGAAATACTTCTCGATTTACTCCACTGCTAGATTTACTATTATGTTTTGGATGCATTTTTGAAGCACTAATGGTAAAAGTTTATAAAAATTGCAAACAATTGCTAAAAACGCTATTAATCCATCATTATCAACTTCAATGCTCCCACATGAGCAGCAATGGAACCTCAAAATTCGTGCAAAAACAAAAAATGATGATACACAATAAAGTTAAGCCAACATTAATTGATCTAATCTAATCAGTAAACACTTTAAAAGTCCTAGATTAACTCATTGTACTCCCTTATATAATTAATTCCAGATATATTTTTAAGCCATAAGTCTTATAATTTATGTGATTTTTTTTAAGTAAATAATAACTACATTTCGTAACAAAGATCTTTGCCATTGCCAAACAGTAGATCAAATGTTCTTTACTTCACAACTGGGTGCATAGGTAGACACTGGGCATCTTTAACATCACTCTTTATTCGGGAATATCTTACATACTGATATGTGTTTTGGGCATAAGCCCCTCTTTCGTTGGCTTTTTCTTTAAGGCATTTTGTACCATCCTTTTTTTAAAATACACATATTTACAGTTAAAATTTCCTGACAGCACACTGAACAGCCTAACAGCTTGAAAATGTGAATCTACTCTGAAAAATTAGCACTCGATAACTGAATTTCTATCCATGTTGTTTGAAACAATAATAATTCAAGCAATGCATTAATCGTGGGATTACCGAATATTTGTGGTACCATACTAAATATATCATCTACCATAATTTGCTGAAATTTGACAATTTTTAAAACAAATGTACCGAAAAACACAAAATATTCTAATAAATAAATTATTAACTTACGGATGAAATTTTTATAGTAGCACAAAATTTATCTTGCTGAATACTCTGAAGTATTCCTTCGCATCCTCTGTACGCTCCGTTCAGTATTAAAACTTGTTTTCCAAATGCTGGAATTACGGTTTCTAAGTGCACTTGATCCAATTTTAAAACATCTCCTCCATCTAACATTTTAACTATACCCACGTACTGATTTTTTATGTCCTGTAAGTAAAAACAAATATTTTTTATTACAAATGTATATGCATTTTTCGATTCTAATGTTAAATAATGAAGATTATAGAGTGTTTTTGTAAAAGAAGTAAATTGATGAATGTTTTATTTGCAAATTTAATACTTTCAAATTCAAACAGTTGTGAACACCAAGCCTTGCTAAAGTTTTTTATTTAACTAGAAGGAACACAATTGTTATTCAAACTATTGCAGGATTTGTTTGTATATGGCAATGCATTCAGCCTCTTGAGATGGGGAATTGGCTCTTATTTAGGTCTTACGAATGTGAAGAAACCCAGAAAATGCCACATGTCCGGCCTGTTGTGGAGTGTGAATCCACGACCAACTACCAATATTCAGTTGTTTTATCCAGTCGGCCACCGATGGGCTAAAACTATTGCAGGACAGCTTGACAGTTGCATAATAAAGGCATTAACCTGCTGCTTTGAAGGAGTTGGATTTGTGCATGGGTCAAATTTCTAATCAAGTAATTTGAGCAGGATATGTAAAGTTGCATTTCTCATCACTAGCGGGCATGAAATAAATTAAGTGTTATTTGACAGGCCTTATTTAATAAGTTTCTATTTTCTAATTAAGTATATTTGTAACATGCTAAGGTATGTTTGTACGGTATTTATTAAAGTATTGAAACAAAGCATAAATAGTAGTTATTGATGTATAAGTATAATTATAAAATACTTACCGTTATGACACCTTTCTTTTTGTAGTATTTATCTGACATTTTCTTTGTTATCACTTTTACAACAATTCCCTAAAAAATAAATAAAAAAATACAATAATATTATAATATAAAAAAATTAATGAGCATATTTTTATAGATATATTTATACAGAGGAGTAGCAGCTACAAATTACCTGCAACAAAAGCTTATAAAATAGTAATAATTTATTAAAGGTATTATAAATTTCATAATTTTGACAAATTTAAAATAAAATAATATTGTGAGAATATTATATCATTTTTCTGGTATTTAATAAGGAAAAGCTCAACAAAACAGGCAAATGAGGAGCTGCCAATCTCTTGACAGTCCTATATATATATAAAACAGTTGATTCTGCTTAATTGGGACATGCTGGGACTAATCCATTTTGGCCCAATTAAGAGGCTGCCCCAATTGAATGAACTAATAATAAATTCTAAAACAAAATATGTAATACATAGGTAGAAAAATAATAATTAGATACTTATTTTAATGCTTTATTAAACCAACATACAGAAAATATTTGTACTATAAATTTGCCAGACTCACGACAATAGATAATTGATTTGCATCATGCTAGTGTTGCCAAATATTAGTAGTGAAGTACACGAGGGTTGACCATTCGATCCGTTCCCGCTTGAATGATCTTTCCTTTCTCCCTTTTTAGTTAGAATGTGTCTGGGTTCGTCCAAAAGTCACCTTATGGCTTTTCTTTGAGCACAGTTTCCTTTACTTGGTGATGGACCACTTTGGTGGGAGTGCAGTGTCCGTAGAATCTGCCAGCTCCAGATGCTGGTCCCAACAATCAGATGGCTGCTGTCCTAGTTTAGACGTAATCATGTATGCAACACCTTACAAGGGCTTCCACAACTCTAGTTGTCTTCCAACTTGGTTGAGAAATTTTGAAAAATTGTCCAGAGGTCCTCATCCCTTCACTTTTAAGGGGATCATCTGGTCCAACAATGGTCCAATCAGTGTCAGTAGCTCACATTCAGGTCTGCTTCAAACAAGATCCTGATGAGATATGCCCTGCTATCCGGAAAAACCAACCACCCAAGCGAAAGACAAAATTGCTTTATCTCTGCCAACCATTAGACCTACACAACATTAATGTAAGTAGCGTTGACATATTTTTGAAAAATCTCTAAAATATATCAAAAATTGCTAAATTCCTTTTCTACTACTGTCCCAATTAAGCGGAAAGCTGCCTCAATTAAATGGAATCAACTGTATTTATAAATATATTTATATAATACTTATTCTGCCCAATTTAAGCCCAATTTGCACACAATTATATAAATTTTTTTATTAAAAAACACTTTATTCACGTCTTACAAAAAATGAAAAACTTCACTTAAATTGATTACTTAATTAACTATGTCATTTCTGTCATATAAAAAAATTTCATGATTTTATTTAAATTAATTCATAGATTTTATTTAAATAAGAAAAAGACTTGTACCGTGTTGTAAAATTGAAATTTTCTTAAAGCAAGGAGGCAGAAAATTCAAAATAATTTAAATAGAATAAATTGTGCACTCCGTCAGAGGGAGAAATTGGTTATCGTGTGCTAATTTTGGTTTAGCACAGACCCATTCAAGGTCACTACATTTCTTCCAATCTCTCCCTGAAATTATTAATGGGAGTAGCAAAGTTTTGGCAGAAAAGCAGGCCATTATCAATGGAGTTTTTAAAAACCCAACTTTAACTCTATGGTGATATTTCACTATATTATTGAAATTCTGTGGGCCATCTGAAGATGAAAATTTGCACATAGAGAGAAAACATGTCACAGATCATCAAACTGTCAAAATTGACAGAATTATTATCTCCACATACTGTAAGTGGTCGGTAGAAAAGAAGAATACAATAAATAAAAATACACAAATTGTGTGAGGTCAATCACGCGATCCAAAATGTCCTGTACACAATATCATTAAGCCGACTAATAGTTTTTTGCCTCTCCATGCATCAACTGACTGAAATGGGTTAATCAAACATCGCGCAGGTCAAGAAGATTGAGAATATTGTTTACAGGACACAACTGTAATCCTTTAATCCACGAATCCAGCTTTGTGTCGCTATAGGAGAGATAAGACGTAAATGAATGAAGTCTTGGCGGTTATCACTTTCCTAGTCAGTTCAGGTGACAGTGCACTCAAAGCATTGTCAGAGTTCATGCGCTTGATTTTCTTACACACACTATAATTGTACAGTGTAAGAAAATTGAGCGCATCACAATAACAACAAACTCCCCTCACAGCTGCACACCCCCACTACACATTTTAAATATGAATATAAACCCTCTATCCAATGAAATTTTAATTGTCAGATCATCATTTATAGTTTACAAGATGTAAATGCAACAAATCTTGCCACTGTTTCGATTGCTTTAGTTTTCATAAATCGCCTATACCGAACCAAATTTAAAGATGTATTCAGATCAAAAAGAGTGAGAGATTTTCCAAGTCTGTACAGACCCCACATAGGAAGATTTACATTTTAGTTCAATTAATTTGATATTATGATTTAAGCATTTGAATAGAAAAATATGGAATTTTTAATTTGTTTTACTTGTTCAGTTTGAAAATGAAATATAAAAATACAAAAAAAAACCTAAATATTTAACATTGAACGTCTCAAAAGTTCTAATAAAACTTGAGTTAATATATGTCAGTTACAAATAATTCTAGCTACAGACATCCTGTGATAATTACGAGCAAAAGTCGGGAATTAGACAGCAAACAGACACTTATAAAATTTTCATTTTTCAACAAATTCCTTATAAACATTTAGGCAATGCCTCAACGTTCTATCAAGTTTCTGAAAGCCTGCTGCAAAAAGAGTGTTAACTGCTGTTGGTGTCACTGCAGTATGTTTCTGAATTGTTTATGAAACATTTAAAAAAATGCTCAAGTAGCAAATATATTTCAAACAATGAAAAGATTCAGGAATATGTACTGTAGTGGAACTGATAGCAATCAACAGATTTCTATGTAGTATGTTTTCAGACAATAATAGAATGTTGTGACAAGTGCCTAAAACTTCATAGGAATTTTATTGAAAAATTAATGATTATGTTAGGCATTTACCAAAAATTTAGGCAAGAAATCTATTTGTAACCTAATTACTGACTTTCCCATGTATTAATATCATAGAAGAGGGCATAATGTACCTATTAATATTATTTCTGTTTTTATTTTACATAATTATATTATTTTTTATCATCTACAAGATACAATTTTACATTTATTATGGCTTCTAACTTAAACAGTGCAAATGCTTTGGATTACATCTTTAACATCTGATTATTAATATATATCTGTAACAATGCTAAATTCATTATCAGGCTATAACTTGGCTAATTAAATGTATAAATATGATAGAATTTGAACTAAAGTTAGGTGATTATGTCAACATCTTGTATTAAATTCAATCATTAGGTAGGATGCGAACATGCAACTTCTGCTTACTGTGCAGATGTGTTGCCAATTATGCTACCGAGACATCCTTCCAATCACCACTTCCAGACCAATTAATGTAGATGCAACCACACTTCTCTGTAGCACTTGGCCAACTTTATATGTACCATCATGCCAGGGTAAAAGCTTAATCACATAGTAAAGCAGGCCTGAATTACCATTAAAAAAAAATCTAGTCTAAAATCCATAAACAATTTAATAAAATTTAACTTACTGGTGCAAGCCAGTGATCTTTCCTATTAATTTTTTCTTTTCTTTTTTCTTGTTCTTCAATAATTTCATCCAAGACATTCTTTCGCTTTTTTGCCTCATTACTCTGTTTGTTTGGTTCGTCGTTATTATTATTAGATGACGATGGTTTTGATATTAACTTACTAAGCGGTCTGTAATAATGAAACCACATTTTACAATTATTACAAAAGAAAAAGATTATCTGGCTTAAATCTATGAAGATTTCAATAACAATTTATCTAAGCAAAATACGAATTATATAATAAAAATATATAATGTTTTTAATCCTGCGTGAGTGAGGTTAGGTATGTCATACCCAAGAAGTTTTTAAACGCAGATTATTTAATGTTATTGTTGCCATGCAAATCCCTTCGTCATAGTAGCTGGAGTTAAGGGAGAGGGAGGTGAGGTGCAGTGCTGAGATTAGTGTTGTGCCAGTGTCAGCGGGAGATACACATGTGCAAAGGTGGCTGGGGTCGTAGTCGGTGTTACATTTTTGAGTTCACAGTAAGTTTATGAGTTATAGTTATTTATAGTATTCTTAGATTTATTTCTAGATCTTCCAAGGGAAACTTGAAAGATGACTACTGATCAACTGGGAGAACCTTCACCACCAGTTCCCAGAAAAATGGCTAGTAAATATGTCAGGTGTGGTGACTGTACTAAAAAAAAAAAAAAAAAGGAAAACAAAACATTGCTGTTCGAAGTGTGAGAAGTCAATTTGTATGAAGCACGTAATTTTTACATGCGGAGATTGTGCTGATTTGTAGGTGTAATGTTGGTGCTGTGCTAATTGATATCATGAAACCTTTCAGTTTTTTTTTACATTTTTATAATTAGAAGATACTATAGTTATGTTGATTAACCAAAGATGTTGTAATTTTGTTAGGATTTTATACAAAAAAATGTTAAACTACCAAAACTTGTACTTTTTCAAAGGAAAAATAAACACTTTGTTATTTCAATAAAAAAAAATGCTTTTCAATCTTAAACACAGTATTTTATTTACTCATCTTGTTGAATGTATATTATTATTATTATTCCAAGTAAAAAATACTTAATACACAATTATAGTATCAAAAATTTGGCATTGAAATTTCGAATATCTCCAACCCGCCTCATAGCTAGTGTAACAATTTCTCACCTCATTCACGCCGGGTTAATAGCATATTAAAAGAATTTTGATATTTAAATATCTTACTTGTGTAAATAATATGAGAAAATAATACACAAATATTTTAAACAATAAATGTAAACAATCATGATTGCTAATTATCATAGTATTATTTTTTATTTTATTTAAATGTCTTTCAAGGTTAAATTTAATCATCAATTTTAAGCTGCATTTTTAAAAAATTTTCTGTAAATATATTCAAAATATTGGGTTGTTCGGAAAGTTCGTAGCGATTTTTGATAGCCGACAGTTGAGACACCGACTGACGCAAAAATGATTAGAATTGTACAAACCAATGAATATTACGATAAATGACCTTGAGACGCGTCCGTTACAAAAAAACCGTTAAGATTATTCAAATAGCGTTTAATTTGTCTCATTGCAAAAATGGATGCGAACAACGTGCATTATCGACACTTGTTTCTTTTCTTTTTTCGTAAACGCAAAAATGCTGTACAAACAGCAAAAAAGATATGTGATGTTTATGGTGGGAGTGCTGTATCAGAATCAACTGTTCGAAAGTGGTTTGCAAAATTTAAAACGGGTAATTTCAGCCTTGAAGATGCTCCTCGCTCAGGAAGACCTCCTGTTATTGAAGAGGACCAGATCAAAGCATTATTGGATGAAAACCCTCATTACACAACTCGAGAGATTGCAGACATAGTGAAGTCGTCAAACAGTACTGTATTTCAACATCTAAAGAAGCTCGGATATGTGAATCGTTATGACATTTGGATACTTCACGACTTAACGGAAAAAAACTTACTGGATCGCATCTCCATTTGTGATTCTCTTGAAAGACGAAATGAAAATGACCCTTTTCTGAAGCGTTTAGTGACAGGTGATGAAAAGTGGATCATTTATAACAACATCAGCCGAAAACGATCGTGGGGTAAGAAAAATGAATCACCATTAAAAACTCCAAAGGCCGGTCTTCATCCAAAGAAGGTCATGCTCACTGTCTGGTGGGATTGGAAAGGAATCCTGTACTATGAGCTGCTTCCACAGAATCAAACAATTGATTCTGATAAGTATTGTTCCCAATTGGATAAGCTGAACATGGCAATTAAAGAAAAACGTCCGGAACTGGCCAATAGAAAAGGCATTGTGTTTCACCAAGATAATGCCAGACCTCACACGTCTTTACGAACACGCCAAAAATTATTGGAACTAGGCTGGGATGTTTTACCCCACCCCCTTACTCACCCGACCTTGCCCCGTCGGACTACCATTTGTTCCGTTCTCTACAAAATTCCCTTCATGATAAAAACTTTGATACTTTGGAAGCTTGCAAAAACCACGTGGATCAGTTTTTCGCAGAAAAAACTGGAAAGTTCTACGAAGAGGGTATCATGAAGCTGCCCCATAGATGGCAACACGTCATTAAAAACAATGGCGCATACATAATGGAATAAAAGTATATTTTTAGTATTAAAACAATTTCTTTTATTTCTCATCGCTACGAACTTTCTGAACAACCCAATACTTAGTACTGCCTGGATTGTAAAAGCTCTGAAGTTAAATAGCAGGGGAGAAGCAGAGTTGGAAATGTTCTTTCTGCAAGATACACCCACCAAATCATGCAAAAAATAAGTTTTAAAACTTGAACTGTTCAGTCACATAACCTCTTAGTTTCTTCAATACTGAGAAGAGATGATATTCTATCTGAAAGAGATAATATTTGCTTTCAATTAAGAACATATTGATGCTGCAGAGATCTGGTATGTGTACCAAACTACAGAATTTCTTTTGGAGATTACAGAAGAAAAAATAAAGAAACACTGTAGCAAGTGTGTATAGTTGAGATGACTACATTGAAAAAATTATTTCATTTTACTAAATTCACCTTATCTTTTAATCTTCTTGTATAGTTTAATTTTAAAAATGAATCAAAAACAACTTATATGGAGTTTATACGGAAGAAAATAATAAATTGTGAAAAATAAAAAAACAATGTTATCTCTCGCGGTCATCATCAAATATTGGAATGCACTTAAAAAATAAATGTGAAGTTATTTTATTTAAATTGCTATTTTAATAGGGAATAATGACATATACCAAATTATTAACGCATATTCCAAAACTCAACACCAAGACAGTTCGGAATATATATGTTTTATGTAACAATTTATAGATGTAAATGCCACAAAATGTTTTAGATTTAAGTGACCGTAAATAAAAAACTGAGGTTAGCAATACAGAAATGTAATTCTTGAAAAATTTACTGAAATGTGAGTGAGTATTATTGAGTGATTAAGATAAGGTTTGGACAATTTTACTTAATTCAAATTGGTGAACGTGTTTTGATAAATATGTTAAGCATGATTAGCATGTTCATTGAATGAAGTTAGTCTATTTACAGGGTTCCTACTCAAATTTTTGTTTTGAATTCCCTGACTTTCCCTGACCAACTTTGTCCAAATTCCCTGACCCTCACATTTTTTACGGTATGGAATATCGACATAATAAAACAGCATTTTATTTACTGCGAACATCGATAATATCTATCCCTCTTTTTGCATAGTTGTATGTTTCAAAGACTGCCACATTAAAAAAATACGGTATGCATACATCCTGTAGAAAAATGTATGATAAAATCCACAACTTCAATGTAATGAAAAAATAAGCAATTTACGAATGAAAGATAAGCTTTTTATTTTATCATCATTTATCAATATTATTTGTATGTAAATCTAGTAAATACAAGATAGCATAAAATCAACAAACAGTATTCTTTGATATACAAATAGTACTGTACTATGCTTAAAATGAACTCTTGACTTAGAAACACATAATTTTAAAATCTTTCAACAAAAAGAGTAACTTTTTTTAAACAGCAGCATAATTTTAACAAAAAGTTTAATTTTCAAACAAAGCATTTTTTCCCTCATAAAAAAATCGATCACGTAAAAGAAGAAATAGTTTTCTTTTGTCAACCACATTATTTCAAAATGGCGTAAAAATAGATTGTATATAAAGAGGGATAGGTGTAAGTTTTTACTATAGCTTCTCTAACAAATCCACTAAATTTAGCAAAAAATTAGCTGAATTGGCAACTCGTTAAAAGAAAAACAATGTTTTGTTGCCGCCATTTTGATTTTGGTTTCGGTGTAAAGACCAGTTTTAATAATTATTTTTAATAATTTTTGTTTATTATTTATTTAATTTTGCATTAAATTTTGTCTTTGCATAAAATTTTCCTAAGAATGCAGACAAAATTTATCTGTTTTAACCCTTAATTACAAATCTTATAATTATTGCAAATCGTATCACAAACCATCTTTCTCACTTTTATAGCAAATTTTAATAAATGAACTAATGTTTTCAGCAATCTTAAACAGCCTTCCTCAGGTTTAACATAATTTCAAACGTCAATTAGAACACAAAATTTGAAACTTTGCATTTTGCTTATGAGATATGACGACTCTTTCCCTTTGGGAAAATAAAGGGGATAAAGTTAATTCTCCCAATGTCAGGAAAGTCCAGGGACTAGTAAGTATGTGGGAAACATGGTACAGACGGACGAAGACACCTCTTTACCATTTAACCAGTTTATTGTAAAAATATGCTTATGATATAGCTAAAGTTGTCTTCGTTTCTCGTCTTAAGTTCATAGTGGCGGTAGTGGAATCCGGAGCAATGTTCAGTGAACGATCCGGAAAAAAAAGTTCATTTGATTTCTGTTTGATGTCTAGCACTAATGTAAATCACTCGTGTTTTTCCTGAGCTAGAAAAGTACTCCTTTTGAAAGGCAACTGTTAATTTGTGGAAGGAAAAGGTAGCAGCAGCAACAAAATAGTGGAGATAAAGTGGGGGAGAAGGCAAATGACTGGAAGTGATTGGTGGCGATGGCTATGGAAGAGATGACTCTCGACAGCCTCGTGTCTTTTGAGACACCAGCTTTTATCACCTTCCTGTCCCTCGATCGTTCCCTGGATTGGTTTCGGACCATCACCCACGCTTTATGATGGGGATCTAATGGATTCTCCGATTTACTTATGTCAATCGAAGAATCGAAGTCACAGAAGTATTCATTGTCTTTTCAAACAATGGAAAATCCAACTCCAATCCAAATGATCGATCTTGAGAGCTACACTGTCTTGACTATTTCTCAAGTTTCTATAAAAAAATTTTTACTCATTCCTTTTTTTCATCTAATAATTTAATTATTTTACGTTTTTCTATTTTAGTGAGACTTGTATTCCTATGACGTCATAGTATTACAAAAATTAGGATTCTTAAAATGTATAGAATTTAAATAAAATAAAATAAATACGCTCAAACCTGTTTTTGTGCGGTGGATAGGGACCGCATAAAAAAGTCTCACATAGAAAATAACTCAAAACTGTACCAAATAACTAGGAATTGCTTTTTTAACTCCTTGGGCCTTTTTCTGCAATCCCTAATGGGGGAAAAAATCCTCTAAGAATTTTATTTTTTATATTAATTATTTCCACTTAAATATGAATCTAACATTTAAAAAATTTGCCGGGAAATAATTCCTGCGAAATAAACACCCTCCCAAAAACTGGTTTTACAGAAAAACTATGTGAAAAGTTAAAAGTAATCGTTAAAAAAGGATTTTATTTGATAAATATAGCTGCAGGAAGTGTTATTCTTTCATTTAACAAGGCATGAAATTTTACACCCGCAGTCTACATTTAACACAATATTTCTGATTTTTATGCTATTAAAATACGAGGAGACCGAAAAAAAGGTAAGAGGAAAAAATTTTACTGAATAAAAAATGAAAAAAAACTTGCTGATGTCATAGAAAACATCTAATAGAGTTCTAAAAAATTTTACAGAAGTCAATTATGTTCCAATTTGATTGGAATTTTCATATACCGCACAAAAACAGGTTTGAGTGTACAGAAATAAACATCAAACGAAATTACAATTATATGTTAATAAAATATCGAAGTTCAGCGCATAGAATTGTAACTACAAATCTTTTTTCTTTTTGCAACATAACTATAAAAATTGTTTTGTTGTTGTTTCGCACAAAAGATAATCAAATTTATTTTAATTTTTTATTAATTTAATTAATTTTTTTTAAATTTACCAGCTTTTTAAATTTATAATTAATTATAAACAAGTTAACATTGGTTAAACTATCGGATTACCTAGTTGATTTTCAAAACGATAACTACAGTATATCTATTACAAGTATGATGCCTAAATTTGCCAAAATCGGTGGATATTTGTTACCTAACATCATTTGTGTTAAACTAATTATTAAACTATGTATCGAAATTGCGGAAATTAACGGGAGGGGGAAAAATACGCTTGCAGTACAGTTCTTTCAAGGAAAATCGTAACAACAAATATAAAAAACTACTAGTCGGAGCCAGCATTTTACTGTAAATGTCGGGTAGTTATTTATAATTTTTTGTTTTGTATAGTAATGTTTTAAACGTAAAAAAACAATTAAATTACGGATTTTTACTGATCTATTTAGCTATTTTGAAGTGAACAATCTAATAAATTACGATTTCAAGTTTTAAAAGTTTGTAAACTAATTTTTAATTAGTTATTTTTTATTCTACTTAACAAATTCATCTTTTTATAATCGCTGAAATATTAAAATTAAAAATTAAACACTATTACATAATAGTAGTTTATCCTGTTATTAATCCACAACTGTAAAATTATATGGTTTCAGAACGGTGAAAAGAACCATTTCGGATTCAAAACGGAAGTAATGCTGCAATCTTTAATAAGATTGCAGCATTACTTCTTGCCGCCTGCAGATGGCTACGCTTGGTTAGTCATTTTCAGCAAACAAAATCAACGAGGCAGTTAAGGAGAAAAATTCCCTGACTTTTTGACAGTTTTCGACAAATTCCCTGACTTTCCATGACTTTTTCTGAAACTAATGAAAATCCCTGACTTTCCAGGTGCGTAGGAACCCTGTATTTAACAAAGATTTTTCTGGATGTGTTAAATTTTTAAAAATATTGCATCTTTTAATAAATTTTAAAGATGCCAAATTATTATTTTATATTAAGATTGCTTCCTTAGAAATAAAAACATTTTTAAGAATAAATATTACATCAACTTACTGTGCCTTGGGTATTGTCTTTTCTTTAACTTTTTCAGTTAATGAAAATGCCACTGTAAGAAATTTAAAAATAAAAGTAAGTATTCCGATTTGTTTTTATTATAATTTTATAAATTTAAGAATTAATAACACAAGTATTCACTGCTTAATGATGGACTGTATACACAAGAGACCCCATAAGATTTTGAAGAATTTGTATTGTGCATTGTTATGGTAGCATTATACAACTTGTTAATGCATAAACTGAACTACAGCACAGCCAAAAGTTTATTCCATAAACTGTTTGGCTATGCTTTCAATATTGGCTCTGTTAAATCCAATATGAATTCCAAATATTTTCATATTTTTATCTATATTTAAATATGAAGAATCTAAATTTAGTCCTAAAATGTAAAAAAATGAAGAATTTTATACACTGATGAGAGATTATTTTTTAAACTTGTTTAAAAGAAATTATGGGTGTACTATAGATTACCACCTATGGAATTTCAGGACTTTGATTATATATTTGAACTCAGGGGGCCGAGACGAGTTCAACGGTACCCTATTTTTGGACCAGAGACAAAAAATAAAAATTAATTTTCTGAAGACAAAGTCCTTCCCAAAACAAGGGACCACCATTTATTGTGTTCCAGACATTACACTTTTGGCGACTGACCTTTCCTTTTAGGCCGCCAAACAGACTACTGGCAGCTTTCCTTGTCTACATTTTACCAGCGCCTATTTCGTTGTAGATAAAAGCCGAAACAACCCCAAGAAGGTATGATGGAGAATAGAAGACGTCCGTACTTTACCAGTTCCTGTCTTTTTGAAAATGTTTATATTTTTAATTAGATATATGTTTGTGTTTTTAAAGGACTGTTTGGCAGCCAGTAACCTAAAAGGAAAGGTCAGTCGCCAAAAGTGTAATGTCTGGAACACAATAAATGGTGATCCCTTGTTTTGGGAAGGACTTTGTCTTCAGAAAATTAATCATAATTATCGCCATCGGACAAAGATTTACAAAAAAAAAAAATAATAATAATAAAAAATAAAAAATTTATCACACTTTTTAAGTTACCATACTTTTTTAATGCTCTCATGCAGACATCACCGTAGTTGCTAGTATTGCCATCTTGCGGTAAAGTCTGCAAACCATGACGTCAGACTATAGTCATCTCCCGGAGGGTTAAACACACGATATGAGAGCGGAGAGAGCGACGCAACTTCCAATCATTGTGCGATCGCCATTTCAATTAATGTTACTTATGGTAGCGAACATGGCGGCCGTTTCCACTGTTTGTGCTCCCGACCGACCTCTCGTATGGGAGCCACCACACGCCGCCATGTGCTAAACTAGTGATCGATTCACAGTAGTTCTTGAACAAAGTAAAAATAGAGGAGAAACGTCTACTAAAGGCAAGCGATGCGACTCCCGATTACGATAGCGAGGCCAACTTAGCGAAGAGAGCGACGCGACTCCCTATCATCGCGTGATCGCCGAAAAAAGTATGATAACTTTTTTATTTTTCATCTCCGGTCCAAAAGTAGAGTATCGTTGAACTTGTCTCGGTCCCCTGAGTTCAGATATATACCCAAACACATGAAATTCCATAGGTGGTAATCTATAGTATCCCCGAAATTTTTTTTTTTAATTACAGATAAATTACACTTCAGAATTTAAATTCTGAAGTGCTTATTTCTAACAACTGAACAATTTTTAAAATTAAAATTTAATTTAGAAATACCTTTCTCTCCTTCACTATCTCTCTTTAGTTCAGAATAACTAGCATCGTCGTCATCTTTCGTGCTCCCTTTATCTCTCTCTATCTATAATATACAAGATTTATATATGTTAATTTTTTTTTATATTCCTTGTAAATTAAATAAAATTATATATTAAAAATTGAATTTATATTATTGTGACATCGTTATAATGCCAGGCTGCAATTTTTAATCATATTTTAATTTAAAAAATCATGTGACATCCAGGCCAGACTGGAAGTAATGAAAAAGAAAATTGAAGCTGTTATTACAAACAGAAGGATGGATGAAGGTCAGTTTAGGCGGTGAGAGTTTGAATGTCGAGTTACAAAGGGACTTAGTTACCCCTTGAAGTGGCTTGCAACCACTTCAAGAGGTAAGAAATGTATTCAGTATTCTTGCATTTATATCATCATTTATGATCTAAATGACTAATAAAAATCAATATAATGATTTGTCTACTTTGTTGTTATCAAGTAAGTGTAATTTTTCGAACATTTTTGCTTTTTTCAATAAATGATTTATTAAAAATTACTTTAGCCCCCACAAAGCTGTTATGATCGTAAATGCAAGAAACTCAAATATCTTCCTACACTTTTTAAAGTGGTCAGCAAATTGCCTTCATAACACAAACTTTGAACTTTCACCAAATAAATGCTATTGTCTTAATCTTAAAACTATTTTCATTACTACTGACTACGGTTCTTGTCAAATGAATGAATAACTTAAGAAAAGTTTATGGTTTCTTGGTTCCATAAGCTTAATTCTGACAATAAGACAAAAGTTTAACAACATTAATATGTATGATGATAAATGGTAATTGACAACTTAACCACCAAATTAGCCTTCTCTAACAGATAATGAATACTGTTTGGCTTTTTACAACCTGCCCTCCTCCCCTATTCCTATTTTAAGCCAGTCTTTATTCAATGCCTACGGTCAAAATTCATCCTCTGAAAAAGTACTTGAATCAATTCTTTGTTTTAGTTTGAAAATATTTTGTATGTATTCTTTCTAATTCTAATTCTTTCAGAATAGTGAAGGCTTTTGGTAAGATAGGTTATGGACATTGGCATCTGTTATTTAGAGGTAAATATTATAGATGTCCTATCTGAAGAGTCACAAGAATGATTGTAATGACAGATCAATATAACTTCATTTTTTCCAACACTGAAATGTAATCAATTACGTACCTCAAAGCCTGTTACCAATGTGCAATTAACATCAAAAACAAAAAAATAAATTTCACAAACGTTTTCGAACCTTCAACGGTTCTTCTTCAGGCAGCAATGAATTTCCATTAGAATGTCATTAAATATGATTATTATTCGAAATTCGAATATGTGTTACTCGATGAAGTTTTACTAGGCACGTGCACTATACATGTAGCAATCGATGAGAATTTATAGCTCTTTGTCCACTAGGGCTTGACATGCTACGGACAGATTTAATTCCTCTTTGTGGTTGATGCAGGTGTAGCTGAATTAGTAAATATACAGTATAAGGCTTCAAACCACAGCTCTGGCAATTTATGCTGGTGATCCTAAAACAGAGCCAAATTTTAACCAGGAGAGAATCATCCTCACACACCACACACTGAACATCTAAAGTGGTTGGAAGCCTTATATATCTACAAACTCAGCAACACCTGCATCAACCACAGAGAGCATGGCAAGCCCTAGTAGACAAAGAGCTATAAATTCTCATCAATTGCTACATATATAGTGCGCATGCCTAGTAAAACTTCATCGGGTAACATGTATTCGAATTTCAAATAATATTCGTATTTAATGACATTTTAATGGAAATTCGTTGCTGCCTGAAGAACTGTTGAAGGTTTCAAAACGTTCATAAAATTTATTTTTTCGTTTTTGATGTTAATTGTACACCGGTAACAGGCTTTGAGGTATGTAATTGACAGATCAATATGATGCACAGCAAACTGAAACATAAATTTCTTATAAAGAAATTTAAATATCATATTTCAGAAGGTTTTTAGATATTCATCAATATTAACTTGAATAATTGAACTTTATTGTTCAATTATTAATTAAAACATTGTTCACATATAACTATATAGACAAAATTTTTAAACAAAAACCTGCTTTTCTATAAATTTTGCTATCCTTTCTTCATCATCTAAATTCATTTTTTCTTTTTTTGCTAAAGCTTCTTGTCTTCTTATTGTTTCGGGATCTCGATCTATATAGCTGAATGTAAATATTGAATATTGTTAAATGACAGAAATAAAAATATATCCTAATATATCTGAAGACATTTAATTACCTAATAAACCATCCTTTATCAGTATAATCAACTACGCAATGTCCTTCTCTTCCTAGCCATTTAACAAAATCTGTTAATGTTTCCCATCTTGTAGCATTCATGTGAAGATGATGTCGGTCTGAAATATATTCCTGATATACCTGATTTGCATGTACTCTTTTAGTACCTGTGAAACAAATTCAATTCTATTAAATTTAATTAATGATATGATCTGTTCTAAACTAAAAATTTCAAAATTTTATAACTAAACAATATCAACTTAATTACATTCCCACATCATAGCAATCTTGACAGTTTGTAATAATATTAAATTTGTTTTAACAGATATGTACATAACACAACTAGATATGCTTTTTTACAGCAGTGGACTTACTAATCTGGTTAAGACACCTGAATTTTGGATGCATTTTTAAAAATGTGCTTTACTTTGTTCTTTTTCATATGTACATATATAGCATTGTGAGTTCTCTTGAATTTATTTTCAGTTATTCTATTTTTTCTCATTTTATTCTTGCTCCATAATAATATGTTAATGAAATGAAATGATCAAGCATCAAACAAACTGAATATTGGAAAGAACCAAGCCAGTTATTGTGATCTCAATATCAAGTTTTCGATAATTATGATCAATGCGTTCATAGTTTTGATTGTTCTGGATCTGGAATTTCAATTCATTATCCAAATGTAATAATGTAATCTAACATTTTATATGGTAAAATATTAAATAATACAATACTAGTTTACACATGCACATAAACTTTTTCAATTTATGTACTGTCTTAGTGGAAAGCAGCCCTAAATGCTGTTCAGTCACATGCCAAGTCATATCTGTGAGAGGCTCATGCCAGTTGCTGCTGTTTGGATGGTACTACATCTTATAGTAAGTCTTTTTATGCTGGCCTTCCACTTTTCCAAGCATTATGTCTCTTTCTAATGACAATTCACTTCATATTGAATCTGTGGTATATAAAATCAATTTATAATGCCACTTAAAAGTTTGATGTTGCAACTGTGATTGAAATGATAAATAACTATTAAAACTCTTCTACTCTGCATAAAATATATTTGAACATTTAATTTACCCACTTATTAAAATTCTATATAAATGCTTAGAAACATTTAGAATTTACAGGAAAATTGTAAAACAAGTTATGATAGTAATTAAATATGATACTTTCTTGCTAAACTTGTCTCTCAATTATCTGGCATACCCCACTGTGTTTCCGTTTCCATGAAAATGTTAGTTACATCACACATCCTCTTTATGCATTTTATTTCTGTGTACAGTATTGCATGTTATTGTGAATAAAGAATTAAATGTATAATTATTGTATCACTGTACATAATTTTATAACAATAAAACAGCACAGCTCAAAATGAATCAGTATCAAGGGGTAATAGGTCATATCATTCACTGCCTTTAGACAAGTTTACACTATATATTCTTAGTAATATGGCATCCCAATTTTTACAAGTAACAGGTTACTTGTAAAAATTCATCATCCATTACAAAAAATTTCTTCTAGTTATGTTAAAACACATTATATTGATAAACAATCAATCATTTATTTCATTTTAAATACTTACCAAATCTTCTACTGAGTAATTCAATAAATGTGTCTAAAAACTCTCTGAAATAAAATTAAAATTTTATTAGTAAATTTACAAACATACTTAAAGCAATATTAGATTTTATCAAGAAAATCAGTATATTTTAAAATGTTAAAATCAAAATTAAAATGAGGATTTTATCAGACTTCTTACTTTGAAAATCTGTCTATGTATTTATAAGGATTTTCAGCAAATAGTAGTAACTGTCGCTGATGAGATTCTGAAGTTGTATGACATTTAAAGCCGTTCTATAATAAAAAGTAAGACGTTCATTGATAAATTTAGATATAAATAACTATGAAGATAATTTTAAATCAAATTTTTATGTCATTTTTAATCATATAATTAAATAAAAATCTACTTTAAACATTTTAATACTTTTAAAATATGAATTCTAAATGAAAAGAAAATCTTATTCATTTATGTTCGAGAGAACTTGCTCTTTTTAGTATATACAACTGATGTACTTTATAATAATAAACTCATTTTATAAATATGATGGATGTTAATTACGGTATACTTTTTCAGAATGACTAGAATTTATTTCATATTCTATTGTAGCAACTTGTTAAAAGACTTTCAGAAGACCAACCTTAAGACTTGTAATTTTATCCCATTTTTGGCTTTATAATCTCATTAGATAAATATAATACAGGCATGGGCACATGCGGTTCTTTTTGAGTTACATGCGGCTCTTGCTGAAAGTTCTATCCTTCCCAGCCTTACCATACTATCCGCCATGACAGTACAGAACTGCGGCTCCCATGCATTTTGCAAAACCCACATTTCAGCTCCGACTGAACTCTTGCTTGCCCACCTCTGGTATAATATGATAAAAGAATTTCAAAAATATTTAAATTTTATATAAAGTAATTTGGTCAATGGATTGATAAAATGAGAAATAAAGAAGTCCTAAGAAGAGTGAATAAAAAAAACAAGAGTATATTAGAGACAATAAAGAGACAAAAAGCTAATTAATTGGATGGGATGTGTGATTCAAGATGAAGGCTTATTGAATGATGTTATGGAAGGAATGATTCAGGAAGAAAAAAATGAGGGAGAAGAAAAATTATAATGTGGATGACTTAAAAGAGAGTAGTTATAAGAAGCTACACAAAAGCTGAAGATATAGTGAAATAGAAAAAGAGGCGGTGCTCACTTGACCTTCTATAACTAGCAGAAAACCAAAAACGAAGAAGAAGAAACACAAAGTAATTAACAATGGCTCTTCATATTGTTCCTTAGAATATTTTACTTAATTTTTGTATAAATTAGTGAAAATAATTCAAGTTGCATCCATAATCTGAAAGTTAATTTATAATGAACATTCTAAAAATGCTTCGAAGGATATATCATGTATAATTTTAATTAATACTTCTTCATAAACAACAGCAATTACAAAAGATGTGTTTGTAAACATTAATCTATGCTGATATATGGAAGTTATGTCCAACAATGTTATTTTATTTGACTTCAAAAATGCATACTATTTTTATTATTGAATTATTATATTATAACAATTATTACATGAAAAAACCTTACCTCATCTCTGCATTGTTTTTGACACATCTGGCAGTACCATCGCAATTTTTGTAGACCTTTAGCTTTGATTCGATTGGCAATGGCTTTAGGTGTCAGAGGCTCGTGTTTCGGCATTTTCTGTACAAAACATTTTTAATATCAATCGATGAAGTTAATATCTTACCAGAATTTTAATTTGTTTGTTCTTACATTAATTAGATTAAATAAAATAAATTATATTATACACTTTATCATTATGAAATCACAGTTAAAATATCTAAATGATAATATATTTTTTCAATAACTACCCACTTTGACAATAACATACATAATTATTATGTTGATAGCTTTGCTAAATTTGAATTATGTCTAAATTATGCAACTACGAACTTACCATTATTACTGAAATTTATTTTATATCTAAGTTACTTGTGTATATAGGTATGTGTCACTTAATCTTACTCCTGTACAGTTATACAGAAGCCGAAAAATTCATAGCCACCTTTCTATGTTTAGATACATAAATATTTACGTGTTACAGTTTTTGTTACGTATAGCCTGTATAAGTTGAAGACTGCACCATACAGATTTGTATAAATACACCCTATGATGTCACATAAAGACAAAATTGCTTAACATATCCCTGTCATTAAATATCACATATTGGATGTATAATTTGTTTCATAGCATATATTGAATGTATAATTCCAGTGAATCTCTTCCCCATTTTACCTAATTACATAACAATTCTTTTGTATTCTCTATTTCATCTAATTACATAACAATTCTTTTGTATTCACGATGCTCACTCAATGAGCGAGTTTGGGGCTTGCTCATTGAGTGAGCATCGTGAATACAAAATAATCGTTTTGTTGTCTTTTAATGTACAATATATACAGTGTTACGGTTATTTTTATAAAATGCATATTTGAACTTTATCCAGTAAAGTCCTACAGACTGATCAATTGTCACTGTTGATATGAAGAGAACGATTACTATGTAAATACATCACACTGATTTGGATTTGGGTAGAAATTAAGGAAGGATTTCAACTATTTTTTTAACTACTCAAAAGGTAATTAGGTGAAATATAATCTGTGATAGTTGTGGGGCAATTCTGGGTGGGAGAAAGGAATTTTACACCACTTGGAAGTTTTGTACACTGAGAAAAATTTTTCAATTTAGAAACAAAAAAGGCAAACTGTGAGACTTGCCTTTCTACTAAAGTATATTCACTGAAAACAGTTTTCCCTTGAGCCAGTACTACTGCCTATTTTTCCTGCTCTGCATTGATCAAGGCTCGCTAACATTCTCCTCAACCTCCACTCCACATATAGTCATGTGCTTCGGTGCTTGCCATCACTCATATCTCAGTAAACAAGGCACAAAACCCACACCCCCCAACTACGAAACATCAAGAACTCCACGAACAACAAGCAAGCCACTCAAAGACAGAAAAGTTAAACTAGCTGAAAAGAAACACAGAAATGCTAATCTCGTCGGGGAAAAAAACCATGCAAAAGTGTCCTCCCTTGCCCCGATTCACCACAAAACCACCACCACCACTCGTCACATTTCACCTAATTACCCCCTATGCAATTAAAAAAAACAGTAGATATCCTTCCCTTAACTCATACCCTAATTTGGAACAGAAAATAAGAATAAGATTTTACCAAATAATGAGCAATTATTTACTGTGACATTGTCACAATGCCGGGCTGCAATTTTTAATTTATTTCATTTAAAATACAGTGGGTGATTAGTTAACAAACATAATCTGTTCAAAGACAATGTTCGCTACCCAAATTGTTTGTTAACCGATTATTGATTTACCATAATTTTTATGGTAATTTGATTAATTTGTTCTGGTGACACCAGAAAAAAATAATTATATAATTTCTAAATATGTATATTTACATGTAATAACAAACTAAAAGCAATCTCTCCATTTTCTCATGGATGACACATCTTTCTTCCCCAGATGCAATTTTCGTTACTTCTTTATCTGCTTGAGTCTTTTTGATTATATCTTTCTAAACTAAGATTGTGCCTACTGTAGACCTGTTGAAGCCATACTGCCTAGCAACGTTAGACATCTTCTGCCCACTCTCTACCTTGATTATTATCTCTTGCTAAGTTTCTATAGTGAACACAATTCTTGACACACTACTCTTTTTAAGTCCCATAATATCATCAGTTTTTTTTAAATAAAAAGTTCAGAAAAAACACTTACAAAAATTTGGAGAACAGAAAACAACTAGTGCATGAAAGGTTATGTATACAACTATAAAAGTCTTGTTCCTTAAACCATTCATAGATACCAGTAAAATATAGGCACAGTTTTACAAATCTTAAATGCATCATCACTTCTTGTGTTTGTTCTGTCAGGTGTTCATTATCCGAACATAAAAATCTTTTGCAAAAGTGTTCGTTGTCCGATTTGTTCGCAGTCCAAACTGTTCATTAACCGATCACACTTCAAATTAGTACTGGCTTGCCCCTTTACATCATACTTTTTCTTTAATAATAGTCTTGCCAGTCACTTTTTGGGTAAAATTTTTGAACTGAAATAACGTGACTTCCGGTGCAAGCCAGAAGTTCATATATAGTCAATTGGAGCCTCCTGTCCATAAACGTGTTGTATCTGGGGCCGTATTCTGGTCACTAATCTCTCGTCTCTTCTTCCAGAGACAAATGATGTCAAAACGAGAAACGAATTCCGTCTCTCCGAGACAGTGGCAATTCTGGTCACTTTTAACGATCTCATCTTTGTTGTTGATGTCATGATTCTACTATGTTGATTATATATGTTCGGGTTATCTGAGCGCACAAAATGGTATAGAATTTTACATAATAAAATCGTATAATTTTCGGAAATGCAGAGTATGTAATTATAGATCACATGGTAAGGAAAGCACACGTTCAAATAAAGCACCTGATTTTGACAAAGTTATGTTTTTTGTTTTATAACGTTATTACAGATTGTAATGTCAAATTGTCTCTTAAGAAATAAAAATTTTAATAACCTAAGTTAGAAAAGCATGCTTACTTAGTTAAGAAGAAATTACCTGGTAATATTTCGGAAAATACTTAGAGAGACAGATAAGAACATCATCATATTCAATAGTTCAGTAATTGATGTAGGATGACTAAAAAAACAAAACGGAATCGGTGGCGTTCCGAAGTAGGCACTGGAAAAAAATCAGAAGCATTTTTTCTCTCAAAATATTCTTTCCCGAGATAGAGAACATTCTCTAATACGACTGTACAGAGTGAATAGCATACAGTCGTCCATATTGGATATAATTGAGGCAAAAGACGAAAGACAACTATTCACTCATCTCTGAGAGACAAGATAATCTTCGAGAGAAAAAGACATCCAGAATCGCATTCAGAGAGACATGATGATCTCTCGAAATGTAAACAAATGATAAGCCAATCAGCGACTGGCTTGCGACGTAGACAATGTGTCTCAGATGAGAGACAATGACCAGAATACAGCCCCAGGTCTCGTTTTTTCATCTATCTAACTCCATTATCGAAATTACGAAAAGATAGACAGACAGACAAACATACAGGCAACAGTGGAAATTTATGGGTCTACAGTTTTTTCAAATTGCAGCCCAACTACTGAAAATGCAGAAATCGACGGCGAATTTCATGCCTTAAATTTGCTGTTAGGTAGAGGTTACTTTTACGTTAATATTTACATATTTACGTATGTACGGTTTACCTAAAAGTAACTTCTACTTAAACATGGATGTTCTGCATTCATTCTACACAATATTTTATTTTTATTTAATAAAATGAAGACACAAAGCATACTGAATTAGAATTTAAGTGTTAAATATCAAATATTTTATAAAAGGAACATAAAATTCTTACGAAAAATCTTCGAAGAAGTAAATATTCCCTTTCAGGTTTTAAGATCCGTACCTAAGTGTTGCCAGATATTAATGTCTAAAATATGCTTATTTACTCGTAAAAATTAAACATTTTTAAAGTAATAATAATTTGTATATTTCTGAATAAACGAAATTTAATAATAAATATAAATAATAAAAGAAACAGTAAAAATAATAAACTTTGAATACGTAGAATATCGCATTCTGACTGTCGATCCGCCATGTTTAGTTCACACGATACCACTATATTTACTACGGAGACAGTAATAATTCTGTTCTCGTTATGCGTGTTGTAGTAATTTATATTTAAAATATACCCTGATACAGTGACGTGCCGTCATTGGAAGCGATGGAAGCGCCGATTCTACCTTTCAATGACCTTCCCTTGTATTTTATAAAATATAAACTTTCATATTTTAACGTACTTTGCATTAATTAAAATTAATATTTTATTATAACTGCATTATGTATCTTTTACAAATTTTTATACTACATGTGAAAAAAAAAACGATAAGATTGCTATTGTGTATTCGAATAATTCGGTGGCAGAAGGAATGTCAAAACCGGGTCAATTTCCAATCAGCCAGATTATATAGGCATTAGTACATGCGGTTTACAGTGCACCAACCTCACCTAGTTTAGCTGGTAGAAGCAACACACCCGTAAAGCATCTAATTTTATATCCCGGACCGGTTGTGGGCTGTTAGCCGCCTGCCTGTTAGATATTCGGCTGCCCTCGCCCGATTACGTGAATTCCGAGTAGACTAGATCAACGGCGGGCAACCCCCGGCCCGCGGGCCAGCTACGGCTTGCGAAAAGTTTCTATCCGGCCCGCGAGATCTTTAATAGATTATTAAATTATTCTTTGTAATTTTCGAAAACGATAAGAGAAATAAATGTAGTAATTAACTTTTTATTTATTTATTTCATATTTGCAGACTTAAAAAATTACGAGTCACAAGAAGGGGTCAATTAACTACTACGGCCCGCGGTAAAGACGTAAAATTTATTCTGGTCCATATTATAAAAAAGGTTGCCCACCCTAGACTAGATTTATGACTTAACCCAACCGATAGGAGTTTACTGACATGTTTTTATGATACTTCTGTATAGTTGACAGGAGTTTAAAAAAAAAAATCCATTAAAATATTTGATATATTTATTCTGCGTTTATTCCGCTCTCCCATCTTATATTACTTACGGATTTCAATGTTAAACCGGTGATATTACGATTTAGTATGTCCCATCTGTAAGGGGATGGAGAAAAAACGTGTACAATTCTAGTACAGTGTTAAAAAATTAACTGTTACTTTGGCAGCATCGTTTACAACCAAATTTAATGAACGAGACGTACAATGGTACAAAAAAAAGCTCTAGAATTCATTTTCCTTAAATTTACGATTTATGTATCGGTTGTCATAAAAATTCCTTTCCACTTCTTTCCCAAGACTACAGATATTCGAGTACAAAGTACCTGGTTTCAATTTATTTCTACTTAAGAAGTAGTTAAATAATTAAGCGATTAGGGAATTAGAAACATAAATAAAACCCTGATGAAAGAGCCAGAATTTTACTTAAACAGAAGCTTAATTGAACCAATCTCTTGCCGAGTACAGTGGGGTCTGATCTCTTCGTAATATTAGATGTAATAAAGACAGAAATTTCTCAGGTTCAATGAGAGTGACCGAAAAGTTGTAAATTTTGGAAATTTCCGTGAACACTCGGTCCTAAAACGAATTAGTTAGAAAACGAACGACGGACAATCTGTTAAGTCTAACATATTTAGATTTTTACAGCTATGGTGAGAAACGTTTAAAATCTACAACAACCCCGTCGCGTCCTTTGATATATACTAGTGATGCACAAAAGAGGCATTTGACATTGACCGGTATCGGCACCCTCGGGATTTGGCACGCACACACCTCCCTGGACCGTCTCTGATTCCGTTCATTAGCCACTCGTATGGAGCTATTTCGCTAAGTGGATTGTTTTAAGATTTAAAAAGTAAAGAATATTTTGTTATTTTTATGTACGTTTCTTAATAAAGTTATATTTAATTATAAGTTTCTTTAAAGTATATTCATACAATTGAAGAATTTTTTGTACTAGGTATGTGTATTCATCACACATTTTGTTTTACCAAGTAAGTTTTTCTGATAATTTTAATTTTAGCCCTTATATCGTGGCTAGTGATTCAAAAATTTATTTTAAAAAAGTTTTGGCTCGAGACCGTATAATGAAAAAGAAAACATTATTAAAAGAGAAAGACCAATGCCTGAATTAAATATAAATACGTGGACAAAAAAATTTCGACATTTTGAGGATAAAATTTATGACGAATGACGATTCTTTCGTAAAATTGAAGCAATTTGGAATTCAAAATAGAATAGAATTTAACATTGGTAGACAATATAAAATAAATATTGAAAATTATAACGAGATAATTACGATTAATAGATATATCTAAATTAATAGACGTTATATGTTTTTTCTCAAAGCGAGAATTGGCATTTAGAGGGCACAGGGAATTTATTGAATCTAATAACGGAGGTAATTATATTGAACTTTGTTATTTATTAAGTATGTCGGATAATCTGTTAAAAATTCATTTAAAGAAGTATACGGTTTTTACTGGCTTATCGAAGAAACGAATACGAACGGGCCCTGACGCGCAATTACTTGATTGCCCCTGTAAGTCGGCTTCTTACAGAAACCCAGCTTCCCTATGATCAAATGTCACGGCACGCCACTGATGAATAGTATATACGAACAATATACAATAAAGAAAAGGAGTAGGTGTATACAAGAGTGGATTCCATGCGAACTTACATGGTAAGAAAGTTTCAACACGTGACAACTTTGCGCGTGAAGAGAAGAACAGGATGTCTACAAGCGTCCCAAAGCATAGGGAGGTCACTACGCGACATATTTACGCGTGGAGGATTTTCAACAGTTGTTGAAATACACGGCTGGTTTGTCGCGTGTTGCAAAGTATGTCCATGGTTGTCCAAAAGCCAGCCCTCACAATAAGATTAGTGGTGAGGTGTAGCCTGGAAGTATGCCTCTATAAATGATTCCCAAAACGTGGTTGTAGTAAACAGTCACAATACAACCCAATGCTTAGCAGAGTGGTGCTGATATACATCCCGTTACACCGTCCAATCCCGGAGATTTTCCGTTTGCCACGGAGTTAATTGCCTTACTCGTTTCGAAGAAAGAGAAGAGTACTGTACGTCGTCTGGCTGGTTCTGTTCGTGGTGACTCCTCCGTCTCACTCGTCTGTGTTCCTCTCCATCCGTCTCGCGGTCATCCTGTGTGAAATGAAAATCCGTTATATTCTCAATATTTTTCTTTACGTCGTACGTGTTGGTTCCGTCTCGATCTTCCCCCGCCCTTATCGTGTCTGGGAGGTTTAACTTTGTTGGCTTTTTCATTATTAAGTGATATGGGAGAAAGGGCGCAGAAAGAACGGTGGCTTTCGATCGGTAAACGGTGCACGCGCGAGCAGATGTGTCGTGGGCACATCTTATAAATCTATTTTGATGGCGATCTACGGCAGGGCCGACCAGACTGTCTCTCTTCGTAAAGGCCGAGCGCCCTTCCCGCGGGCCGAGGAATTTTTCTCTATCGGTCGGAAGTCCGGAAGAAGGCCGGGAGTAACCGATGGCGGATACGAAAATGTCGGAAAGTAAGCGAAAGAGCGACAGAGATTGCGAGTCGAAAACACTTTTGCCCGTGGTCTTCGTCTACCCCTCTAGCGCCGCGAATACCTTTAGTTCCGTAAGAATTTCTCTGGCCGGGTGTTTTAACTACCGGCGAAAGGCGGCGTCCGGAGGCTGCACCGGAAGTCCGCTTTTCCGGTACGATTTTTAAAACAATTTTTGCCGCATTGGTAGGTTGACCGAAGAATTGCCTATACGAATCTACTGCGGATTTGTATAATTGACCCGCGGGCCTTTGGTCGAGAGCTTTTTGATTTTTGTTGTCTTATCCTTGTTTTCCGACTGATATTGGGTATATAGCCTATATATAGTCTCTATCTTGCCAAAACTACATGATGAGTCTCAGAAACTGTGATAGAAGGAGAATTAGGGCGTACCCTGTAGGCGACGCGCAGCTACTTTTCGCAGCTTTAGGGCGATCGCCCTAAAGCTGCGAAAAGTGGGCAAGGGCTACCTCACCAGGGGCGGATGAGGTTAAAGAAGCAAGCCCTATATGAGGAAAAGGTGTTGAGAGTGGGAACACTGAATGTGGGAAGTATGACGGGAAGAGGAATGGAGGTGGTGGATATGATGCGGAGAAGGAGGATTGATGTCCTGTGCGTGCAAGAAACGAGGTGGAGGGGAGACAAGGCGAAGGAACTTGGAGATGGATGTAAATTGTTTTATAGCAGTGCAAACAGGAATGGAAGAAATGGGGTTGGAATAGTGGTGGCTGGCAAGTGGAGGAGCGAGGTACTAGAGGTGTACAGGAGAGATGATAGGATGATGCGAATGAAACTGAGTTTTGAAGACGATCTACTTGTGGTGTTTAGTGTGTATGCACCCCAGGTAGGATGTGCAACAGAGGAGAAAGAATGTTTTTGGAGTGAATTGGATGAAGAAATGAGGACACTGGAAGGAGGGGAGAGAGTAATTGTGGGAGGCGACTTCAATGGGCACATAGGGGGGCGGAACATGGGCTATGAAAGGATCCATGGAGGCCATGGGGTTGGGGAACCCAACAAGGAGGGGGAGAGTATATTGGGTTTTGCTGTGGCTTTCGATCTGGGGATTGTGAATTCGTTTTTCACCAAGCAGGAAAGTCATCTGATAACTTTCAACAGTGGGCCTCATAGTTCGCAGATTGACTATATCCTTACTAGACGAGAGCACCTTGCGATGGTGATAAACTGTAAGGTTATACCAACAGATCAGGTATCGGCGCAACATCGGTTGATGTGCATAGACATGAAGTTAAGAATGTATAGGAAAAGTGGAAATACACAGAGGAAGAAAATTAAGTGGTTTCGTTTGAGGGAGGAGAGGGCGAGGGCGGAGTATGTGGAGAGGGTGCTGCTACAAATCTCGCAAGAATGGGAGGGGGTGCAGGACTGGTGGGCATATAATGCCCAGGCTATCAGGAACTGTGCAGAGGAGGTGCTTGGTGTAACATCTGGAAAGATTAGGGTGCAAAAGGAAGGTTGGTGGTGGAATGAAGGTGTGCAACAAGCTGTTCAGGTAAAAAAGGAGGCAAAACGGAAGTGGGACAGGTCACGTACTGAGGAAGATAGATTTGCGTATAAAACGGCAAAGCGTGAAGCTAAGAGAGTAGTGGCACAGGCAAAGGCAGGAGCATATGCGAATTTATACGAGGAGTTGGATACAAGGGAAGGACAGAAGAAAATATATCGTTTAGCCAAAATCAGGAATAGGGCAACGAAGGACATTTCGCATGTAAGGCAGATCAAGGACACGACGGGGACGGTCCTTCGAAGGGAGAACGATATAAGAGAAGGATGGAGGGTATACTTTGAGGGACTTTTGAATACAGAGAATGAAAGAAAGAACAGAGAGGAAGGAAGCCAAAACATGGGCATGGTACAGATGGTAACCAGAGAAGAAGTGGAAAGGGCCCTAAAGAGGATGAAGAACGGTAAAGCGGAGGGCCCGGATGGAATCCCTGTAGAGGTGTGGAAGTCATTGGGGAGGAAGGGCATTGATTTGCTATGGGACCTATTCAAAAAAATCTTTGAGCAGGAGGAAATACCTAACGAATGGAGAGAAAGTATACTTGTACCTATCTACAAAGGAAAAGGGGATGTTCAAGATTGTAAAAACTATAGAGGAATAAAGTTGATGTCCCACACGATGAAGATTTTGGAAAGGGTTTTGGACGGAAGGTTGAGAGCAGAGGTGACCATTGCAGGAGAGCAGTTTGGATTCATGCCAGGACGGTCAACAGTCGATGCCATTTTTGCCCTTCGGCAAATGTTGGAAAAATATTGGGAGAAGCAAACCCAGCTGCATATGGCATTCATTGACCTGGAGAAAGCTTATGATACGGTGCCTAGACAAGAACTCTGGAGGTGTCTAAGGGAAAAGCTAGTTCCTGAAAAGTATGTTAGATTGATACAGGAACTGTATAGGGATGTGGCCACAAAGGTTAGGAGCTGTGTTGGAGTGTCCCGGTGCTTCAAGGTGGGAGTTGGTTTACATCAAGGGTCAGCACTGAGCCCCTTCTTGTTTAACATGCTGATGGAGGTGATCACGGACGGGGTCAGAGAAGAGGCGCCTTGGACCATGTTGTATGCAGATGATATCGTTCTGTGCGCCGAGACTAAAGAGGAGCTGAGGGTTAAATTGGAAAGGTGGTTGGACACGTTGGAAGGGAGGGGCTTGAGGGTGAGTAGGAGTAAAACAGTGTATATGTGTAGTGGGGAGGTGGATGGTGCCCGGGAGAGGGATCTGGAGTTGAGGGGAGACGTATTTCGCAGAGTCAATACCTTTAAGTACCTGGGGTCAACTGTGGCGGAGGATGGAGGTGTGGATAAGGAGGTGACAGGCAGGATTCAGGCTGGCTGGAGGAATTGGAGGGATATGTCAGGTGTGTTATGTGATAAGAGGGTGCCGCTTAGGTTGAAAGGGAAAGTTTATCGGGTGGTGGTGAGACCAGCTATGCTGTATGCTATTGAGACTATGAGCTTGAGGAAAACCCATGTCAAAAGGATGGAGGTGGCGGAGATGAGGATGCTCCACTGGATGTGTGGGGTTACGAGTAGGGATCACATTCGAAATGAATGTGTGAGGGGGACTGTGAAAGTTACGAACATAGAAGCAAAGATACAGGAGGCAAGGTTGAAGTGGTTTGGTCATGTGGTACGAAGAGAAGAAGAGTATGTGGGAAGAAGGGTTATGCAGATGTCAGTGAAGGGGAGGAGGAGGCGGGGACGACCGCGGAGACGGTGGACGAATCTTGTGGCGGAGGACTTGAGAGGGAGGCATCTGAATGTGGAGGCAGCCCAAGACAGGGAGCAGTGGAGACGACTCATCAGAAACAGCGACCCTACTAGAGTGGGACAGATAGTGGGTATATCGCTTATATATAGTCTCTATCTTTCATTTTATATCGCCGGTGGCGTTAAAACCTCACCGCGACTTTTATTAACGTAAGCATCGAAGAATATCGATGTTAATAAAGAAGATTTCCGCTCTTCGGCGGGTTCCTTTTCACCTAGAAAGTCGAGAATTTTTTCCGTCTAGGCGGGTTTCGGGTTTCGTTTCCGATAGGTTTCACTAAATTTTCTCTCGGCCGTAACACGCTTCTCGACCAAATTTATAAACGAAGAATTTTTATTACGTGTTTAACTTCCAAGTATTTGTGTACTATTACCGGGAATATTCTCGATATTTTGATTTATATTTAACTTATTACACGTTTATAATAAAAGAAATTTATTAATAAATATATCGACGAATCGGTAGAATACCTTTAATTATTTTAGTACACCCCGTCTAATACAGACGGGAATTTTTACCTGCGGGTAAGCGACCTACGTTCTAATATCCTTCCGTTTGGATATAATTTTTGGAAAATCTTTACCGGAAATAGCCGGCAAAATAATATATTTTACAATTTCGATTTATTAAAAATATTTATTTAGAAAACGTACAGTACAAAAGGTATGACTCCGTACAATTAAAGCGTGACCCGGAAATTAACGAGTATATTTAATTACTTTCCGCCGGGAAATGCTTTTTTCTTTAAATAACGAATTCTTTTCGTGGGAATTTTATACTTTGTCAAAAGGTTAGAACTTTCTCATGGCCGTCTGCGAAGGGTCCGATTCGGTCAACAACTTGTACTGAGAACAGACGCAACTGTAACAGTAAATCTGGAAAGAAAATCGTCGGGTCAACTTCCCTTCGTCCGAGTAAATCGTCGACAAATAGATATACTCACGTGAAAGGCGATGAAGATACCCGATATCATCATTGGGGCGGCGTACATCAACGTCTGTTTTAAAACCTAAAACATTAAATGCCTTCCCGATTAAAACTATACAAAATCGCCACGTCGTACGTCACACCCGTAGGGGCCACGTACTTCGATAATAATTAAAGGCGAGAGAAAATAAACAGAACTTACGGGAGCGAAAACCATGGCGATGAAGAAGCCGATAAACGTAACCAGTTGTCCGGCGATTACGATTACCATCAATATCAACCACGGTAAGAGAAAAAGTCGTTGGTCCTGTTAATTAAAACAAAAATAAACCTCGGACGATATTTCCTAATACCTAGCCTAATTACAAAATGGCTTCACGTTCGAATGAACTAACGTTATATAAAAATACGTAGTGTTAAAACACTAGATAACGTCTAAATAAGTAAATTTCCGGTACGGTTAAAGAATTTTATTGGCGCAAGAATGTCGTTTCCGGAATTCTTCGATTTAATAGCCGTAAAAATTTGAACGAGGGAAAAAGTCACTTACCGTTTTAGCTCCGTACACCAAGCAGAAACCTGCCAGGAACCAGAGACATAACAAGACGATGTACAGGATCATGTATATTTTTACGTAGGCCAACTGGGATTCTAGGAAAAATACATTTTTATCGGTGGCACCGCAATACTACCGTAATCGAATTAAACGAGTTACCTACCTTAATTAAAGTAAAAACGCCAATATTGTATAAATAACCGACTAATAACATTTCCTATCGTTTATTAATTAAACGGTTTTACTCCGATATTAGTTCGGTTACTTACGATTAAAACCCTAAATTGGCAAAAATCATTAAAAGAATCTCCACTGGATAATCCGGTGGTGGCAGATTATTTTTAATTAATTAGAATCGTTTTAGTAAGTTTAAAATATAATTTCCGGTTTAAAACGCCGATATTTCCAGTAGCGTCATAAATACTATTCGTATAAATCTGACCAAAGTTACGTGTATTTACCATTGAAGTTTAAGAAATTACGCCTAACCAAGTTTTCCGCATCTCGAACTTCTCCGTAAAGTACGCCGAAAACAACTGCCGATAAGACGGAGATAATCTAAAAGAAACGAAAAAAAAGAAATCGATTACGTGTGGAGTATTGTGCCACGGATACCGAATCTAAATCGACGCAGTGTCGTTTAGTCCAACGTCACTAATTGTCAGAAATTCAAAATACAAGAACCGTTCGTTATCGAGTGGACGGAGGAACGAGTTTACCGACGCAAGAATGGGATTTAAAGTCGTTAAATAACACTTTTCCTCGCCGCGAACTCGCTCCTTCCCTCGCGAAATCTTATCCAAAACCGCGGTTGGACTCCGGGCGATTTAGTAAATTCCGCTCCGGATCGTTTCTTAATTACGAAATTGTATTTTAAAAATTATTAATTTTGGCGCCGGAGGGACGGCGGCATCCATTTAATTAATAATTTGTAGGCCGTCTCGTCGGCAAAGATCGCGGCCGTAAGAGGACGGCAAATAAATAAATATTAGTTCTCCGTGTACTTTCTTCGGTTTCGATAAGAACGACGTAACAAACAGATAAAATTGAAAATAACGAATGCCAGACGCGCCTGGTAAGTTTTTCCATTTTAAACTTTTCGTGGTAAAAATGTCGCGTGCGTAGCAATTCACACTAGCGTAAAACGGGCGTAAAACCCCCTCGCCGTAAAAACTTACGATTACCATCAACCACGATTACCGTGGTTGATGGTAATCGTAACCAATTTGCGTTTGCGCTGGGATTGCGGTGGAGGTCCGGCCAGCGAACTTTTTACGGCGACGGTACTGTCAAAATTACGCCTGTACTGTATGGTTGTATACTTGATATATCGATATAAAGACAATGATTATATTCTACCAGTTTTTTTTCTTTTGTACTGTAATTACAAATGTAGTAAAAATAATATCTTTACTTTCATATATTAACTTTTATTATCGTATTATTAAGATAATATACAACACTTATAAGCTTAGCTTTTTTATTATATACTCCTCTAAATTGATGGAATTTCCTTTCGCCGTCCAGCCGTCCATATCGCGTGTTTTAGGCATTCATTATCATAATCGGGATACCTCTCGTCGTAGATAGACGAATACTTTCGGATGTTTTCGATAAATCTTTCCAGATCTATTCTAGAGTAGCCACGAGAGAACATACACAGAAGCTCGTTTTTCGCCATTTTCGCACCGTGTCACGATGACCTAGATTTCGCCGACTTCTGATTGGTGGATGGTGCCGTTTTACGGTCGTATTCGCGTGGAAAGTTGAACATTGCTCGACTCCCTTTTACGCTGGTTTTACCACCTGCTCGGGCGTAAAATATCACGGTCACGTGATTGAAGGCTTTTACGGCCAGGGTTTTTACGCCCGTTTTTACGCTAGTGGAGTCTCGGCCTAAAGAAAAGAACACCCAACGTTCCGTGAATAATTCGAAAGTGGTAGGAGCCATTACCGTCCGATTGCCTTTGATCTTAGCCAAAAGACCTTTTGGCTAAGATCAAAGGCGATCCGTCTCTCTGGTACCCTACGGGAAACGTGGTCTACCGTAAAACTTTCCTCTCCGATTTCATCCCAAACTCTCGATGTTTTGGGCGATCTGGACAAAATTTTGAATAGTTACTCTCTGCAATCCCAAAAATTATACGCTACTTTAAAACTCGGACCCTCACTTCTTTCCCAATTTCATTCCCCACAAATTACTAAACCCTTCGACCGATTTGCACCAAAATTAGCATAGTAACTCTCCGCTAATCTGCGGGAAGAATATGTTACCTTATAACCGGGATGACTCGACCCTCTCCTCCAGTTCCCGGGCAACACTGGACGTTCTTTGCTACTGTTTTTTTTTTTTTTTTTTTTTTTTTATATATCATTGTATTGTACTGTGCTCTAAGAAGGACTACTCATACTATTGATGATAAGAAAGAAAGGCATCGGCCGTACACGAGGTGTTTAGCCGGCGGAAAAGAGGGTAATAGAAAGGGGAGAGGAAGAAGGAGGGAGAGGAGATAGTAGAGAAAGGTAGGATCCCTCTGAACGTCGTACGTATGGCTACTGTACCCTCTACGTTTGATGTTGGCGTGCAGTTTTTAGACTTCAAGGCCGTAGTCCCCGAAGAGTTTAAAAGAAAACCCGAGTGTAGCGAACACCAATAATTGAGTACCGCCACAAATAGCTAAGTGTAGAAGTTAATGCCGAGTGGCTGTTAGTAGGAAGACTTATATCTACTTAATACTAATAAAACTGAACCGATCGCGAAAAGCAAAAGAACACAATGACAGACTACACGAGACGAACGGACCGACAGAGACAAACGAACAAGACCCCATTTTTCATTTTATTTTATTTATTTTCTTTTTATTATTACTATTTTAAAGGTTATCTTACTCACTAACTAAACTAATTTACCATAACTTAGGACGAACCTAACCAGACGACCAAAGCTAACAAGCCTTAATCTAATTTAATCTAACTTATCGTAACCTAACCGGAAACCAAGCTAAGAGTCTCTAATCTAACTTACAACTAGGACTAACCGAATTTAGACTGAAAAAGAAGATGGAAAATAAGAATTAAAATACAGCTATATACAGACAGTTGAAACAAAGCAAGGGAAAGCTAATTGCCATCCGTGCCCCCGGAGTGAGTGCCCTCTTCAGCATCACTAAGGAATACAAATGTGAGTAAATGATGGAACACTGTACGTGTGTGAATGAGTTGGTGCGGATTGCAAGGCCAGTTGTACCCTTCAAGAATAGCAGCTCTCGTTAAACTATCCCTAATCTGATTGTACCTATTGCAGCGAAAAAGTAAGCGAAGTGGTGTTTGGTCCTCCCGAATACCACAATCGCATTGTGGATTGTCCCCAAGCTTAAATCTATGCAAGTATTGCTTAAAGTTGCCGTGCTCTGTAAGTAGCCGAGTCAGGGTGTAACTAAGGTAAAAGTGGCAAAGAATCGCAGTAGTGTCAACCTTGGAGATGAAAGTGTAGGTGAGCCTACCAGTAGTGTCACGGTCCCAGCTGTCTTGCCAGAGAATGACGATTTCACGGTCCCAGCTTCTCGATGTGATTGTTGATGTACGACGTAGGAATGTGACTGAAAGTACTAGTGACTGGAGACTTTGCAGCTTGTTTGGCGAGACGGTCAGCGGTCTCGTTGCCGAGAACCCCCCATGATCCGGGACCCATTGGAAATCTATTCTAATGTTGTTGTCTAAGTGTCTGAGAATGTGGTGTGTGAGATGGACGAGTATTTATCGGTTATATTGAAACGCAGTCGATTGTACGGATACTTCTCGATTCGTATTATTTTACCGCCCCTTCACCCAATTTATGGCGAAATACGCGTATTGCGTGGAAAATGGGAAAAGGATGCGCCGTTTAACCCAGATACCGAGGTAGGTGCGATACGTTATCGATATAATGGCTTGTATCTAATCTATAACGGGTTGTATGAAATCCAAAAAGTGATTTTCTAATAATTAAATTGCGAAATTCCATTCTCGCCAACAGTTAATAATTGGGATTTTCGTTTAAATGAAACTATTTAATAAATATTTTAAATAAGTTAAATTTCATTTTTAAATGTTAGTGTTAGGAGCAATATAATCCGATTATATACAAATAGGTATTTGTCGATTAGAAATGTTTACGAAAGAATAAATGGACGACGAATAAAAATGTAGGAATTGCCGAGGAAGGAAGGAACGGTAACGGAGTGTGCAAAGTCGACCCAATCGGACGAAAACCTAAAATATCGACCGGCGAGTAAAAGGGTAACGAAAAGAAAGGACCCGGACTCACCAGGGTGTAAATTCCAACGGCGAAAGATCCGTCTTTGGTGTTGGGAAAGCAACAACAGCGGATTGGGAAACACATTTTCCAAGATTTGCGCACTCGCGGGACACTTTTTCCAATTTATATCCCGACGTGGGCAAAGGTGACGTCATAAACTAGATAACAAATAAAACTCCAATAACCACCACCTTATAAGTTGCTGAGGGAATTTTAATTAAGAAAAACTAACGTTTTCGATCTATTCCATAGATCATCCTCAGGTTCGAACTGACGAACAAAAACAAAAATAATTCCAAAGAATGGAACACAAAATATTTAAATTCAAAAAAACCGACAACGGAGCAACTAATTAAAATTAGAATTAAAGCGCAAAAAATACATAAATGTAAACTAACAAACATAAAACAATACCAAGGTTATTAGTACACGCTAACATCATTTAACAGATAATAAAATATTAAAGTCCTCCAAATATGAAACACATCGCAAGTCATGAGCCATTTGTAAGTCTCTTAATAGCAAACTTCCAAGCCGACGGTAATCCCTCAGCGTCCCTGGCGTTAATGCATCTGTTGTCGAGTCTACTCTTATATATTTCTATTTTTTCCGCCATCTTTGCTAAAGTTGGAGAATATATTTGCTTGACGATTTCCTCTTCTTCCCATCCAACGACGGATCTTTCGGCCTGGGCCATCTGGGCCAGAACAGTTGCGTTAGAACTTTTCCTTACATATTTATGCTCTTTGATTCTTACACCTAGGTTTCTCGTTGTAACCCCTATATACTCCTGTTTTAGACCTAATTGCTGGTTTTCATAAGGGATCCTATAGACCCCAGCTTTATCCTCTTTCTTAATTTCCTCTTTATCAGTTCTCAGAATTTTGTAGAGGTTCGGGGCTCGTTTTAAGATCAATGTTGATTTTTTAATGTCCGCTATCTCCTTCATAATGCCCCGTACATTTTTGTTGAATGTAAACTTAGTATATCCACTAGGCCTTTGTTTAGAGGTTCTTGCGTCGCTCTTTTCAAACTTCCTCACGATACCATTAATTACGTTTCTTCTGTAGCCCAAGTTCTCAGCTATTCGCATGATCCTGTCGATTTCGTTAACCCTGTCCATAACGTTATCGCAATAAGTAAAAGCCCTCCTGACTAAGGTACGAAAGGCTGCCAATTTATAACGAAATGGATCATTTGACAGTGGCGGGATGTAGAGTGGGCTATGCGTCGGTTTAGTATACACTTTAGTGGATAGATGCCCTCTCTTAAAAGTGATATTGATGTCCAAGAAGTGTATCTCTACTGAACTTTTCTGCTCCAGTTTCAGACGTAGGCCGTCTTCGTTATCGTTAATTCTTTCTATAAAGGTACTGATTCCTCGATTACTTCTCCATATTATAAGGATATCGTCAACATATCTCTTGTAGTAAACTATATTGTTCCTGAAGCTGTGTAGAACTTTTTCTTCAATTTTCTTAACCACTAATTCGCATAGAAGCCCCGACATAGGGCTTCCCATAGGAACTCCCCTCATTCTGTTTGTAAGTATGGCCTTCGAAGCCAAAGAAGGATTCACAGCATACCAGGTTAGCCATCTCCAAAACATCGTCTCTGTGGTGTAACAACTCTGGATTTACTTTAAATAAGGATTCCATTAGCGCTTCCAAACAGGACTCAATTTTCACAGATGGGTACATACTCTCGTAATCTAATATAGTACCCACTTCCTCATCCATCAGAGTTATGTCTTGCAGCTCTTTAACTACTACCGTAGGATCCTTTGCAACCAATATACTGCCTCCATTCTAGGAGAGAGCAGCGAGTTGGGAAACCTCCATCCAAGAGATCGAAAGAGGATTAGTTGGCTTAGATCCGATAGAGAAAGATTATCTACGTTGGAAAACGATTATTAAAAATCCGGAAAAGTGGAGAAGAGGAGGGAGTGAAGACAAAGACATCCGTTACACTAAACGTTGGCTGAAGGTAAACGACTTGGTGGCTGCAAGAGCAGATAAGAGTAAACAAATAGTTATCATGAAAAGGCAGACTTATAATAAAGCATTAGAAGAGTACCTCGAAGAGACGGAGTGTGTTAGGACCAACGATAAAGTGGTTGAGAATATAGATAGGAGGCTCAAGAAACTCGAAGGAAGTAAGCTCTCGACGATTTTACCGTTTATCAAGAAGTGCCGTAACCCCAGACCTGGGGTCCCAAGGCTATTTGCGTTTGCTAAAACGCACAAGGAAGGCAAGAGAATAAGGCCAATTGTGGAAAAATTTAAAGCCCCTACTTTTTTCTTAGAAAAAAGGTTGCACGGTTATCTTTCCTCCCTACTGGAAGGCAGTATATTGGTTGCAAAGGATCCTACGGTAGTAGTTAAAGAGCTGCAAGACATAACTCTGATGGATGAGGAAGTGGGTACTATATTAGATTACGAGAGTATGTACCCATCTGTGAAAATGAGTCCTGTTTGGAAGCGCTAATGGAATCCTTATTTAAAGTAAATCCAGAGTTGTTACACCACAGAGACGATGTTTTGGAGATGGCTAACCTGGTATGCTGTGAATCCTTCTTTGGCTTCGAAGGCCATACTTACAAACAGAATGAGGGGAGTTCCTATGGAAAGCCCTATGTCGGGGCTTCTATGCGAATTAGTGGTTAAGAAAATTGAAGAAAAAGTTCTACACAGCTTCAGGAACAATATAGTTTACTACAAGAGATATGTTGACGATATCCTTATAATATGGAGAAGTAATCGAGGAATCAGTACCTTTATAGAAAGAATTAACGATAACGAAGACGGCCTACGTCTGAAACTGGAGCAGAAAAGTTCAGTAGAGATACACTTCTTGGACATCAATATCACTTTTAAGAGAGGGCATCTATCCACTAAAGTGTATACTAAACCGACGCATAGCCCACTCTACATCCCGCCACAGTCAAATGATCCATTTCGTTATAAATTGGCAGCCTTTCGTACCTTAGTCAGGAGGGCTTTTACTTATTGCGATAACGTTATGGACAGGGTTAACGAAATCGACAGGATCATGCGAATAGCTGAGAACTTGGGCTACAGAAGAAACGTAATTAATGGTATCGTGAGGAAGTTTGAAAAGAGCGACGCAAGAACCTCTAAACAAAGGCCTAGTGGATATACTAAGTTTACATTCAACAAAAATGTACGGGGCATTATGAAGGAGATAGCGGACATTAAAAAATCAACATTGATCTTAAAACGAGCCCCGAACCTCTACAAAATTCTGAGAACTGATAAAGAGGAAATTAAGAAAGAGGATAAAGCTGGGGTCTATAGGATCCCTTATGAAAACCAGCAATTAGGTCTAAAACAGGAGTATATAGGGGTTACAACGAGAAACCTAGGTGTAAGAATCAAAGAGCATAAATATGATGTAAGGAAAAGTTCTAACGCAACTGTTCTGGCCCAGATGGCCCAGGCCGAAAGATCCGTCGTTGGATGGGAAGAAGAGGAAATCGTCAAGCAAATATATTCTCCAACTTTAGCAAAGATGGCGGAAAAAATAGAAATATATAAGAGTAGACTCGACAACAGATGCATTAACGCCAGGGACGCTGAGGGATTACCGTCGGCTTGGAAGTTTGCTATTAAGAGACTTACAAATGGCTCATGACTTGCGATGTGTTTCATATTTGGAGGACTTTAATATTTTATTATCTGTTAAATGATGTTAGCGTGTACTAATAACCTTGGTATTGTTTTATGTTTGTTAGTTTACATTTATGTATTTTTTGCGCTTTAATTCTAATTTTAATTAGTTGCTCCGTTGTCGGTTTTTTTGAATTTAAATATTTTGTGTTCCATTCTTTGGAATTATTTTTGTTTTTGTTCGTCAGTTCGAACCTGAGGATGATCTATGGAATAGATCGAAAACGTTAGTTTTCTTAATTAAAATTCCCTCAGCAACTTATAAGGTGGTGGTTATTGGAGTATATATATTTTTGCTGAGTACATTTATGTTCAATAACAAATAAAACGTCGATTGGTAATCGGTGACGAATGACGGTTTCGAACCTACGATTATCTCTCGATATGGAGTAGGGCGATTCATTTCTTGGCGTTATTAACGCGGGAGTCGAGTGCTTTGTTTTCTATAACGACTAGCCGATTCCTGCGCCGATAATGCTTTAAGAGGATAAGTTGTCGGAAACCGACGTCATCCTCCCGGTACGACTAAAACATTCCGTTTAAAAACGTAAAAAGCTTACGCCTCTGGGAAAGAACGAGGAAGAGGGAGTCGAATGATCGCGGACTTCTCCGGTTTTAATTAACGCGACGCTTTGGGAATTTCCATTTTGGCAAATTTCCTTTTACGTGTTTAAACGTTTTAATTGTTTCTATTTGGAATTGTTTCCGTTTGGTTTCGTCCTCTTTTAAGCCTTTTGGCCCGCCGACCAAACTTATATTAAACTAGCATGTAGGCCCGGCGTTGCTCGGGCAAAAGTAACGATAGCGAAGATTCAGATTATTACGTCATAGTTGCAAAAGAAAAAGAGCAATTTCATCAGCAAATTAATTATTTTTAAAGAAAGGTCGAATTTGAAAATTGAAATTCGAATGTTCTAATATTGTTCGATTTTCACGACGTCTTCTGATTATATCGTTCGATTTTCATCGAATGTTCTAAAGAAGAAAGGTCGAGAAAAACCGAACTAATCTGTTTAAATTTGAAAATCGAATGTGTTCTAACATACAGTCATACCTCGGTACTCGAACGTTTCGAAGCCCAAACAAATCGGTACCCAACCAAAAATTTCGAAAAAAAAAATGCCCCTGTTCCCGAACAAAATTTTGGTACTCGAACGGGAAAGCCCGCCAAGTCGACGCCGACGCCGACGCCACGGCGGCGGCGTCAGTTACGAGACAGTCATTGTTTCGCATGCACATTAACTTACGCTGTGCTATATTTTTTGGATTAGCATCCTTTTCTTTTGATTTATTAACCCTTAAACATGGGTCCCAAGAAGAATAAAAGTGAAAGTGGTCAAGTGAAAAGGAAAACAGTGAGAACAACAATCGAACTGAAAAAAGAAATCATTGCTAAACACGAAAATGGAGTGCGTGTTTCGGATCTTGCTGTCCAATATTCTATGGCTAAGTCGACGATATCGACTATTTTAAAGAATAAAGAAACAATAAAAAGAGCTAATGTTGCAAAAGGAGTGACTACGTTGACAAAGCAAAGGCCTCAGATACTTGAAGAAGTGGAGAAGTTGCTACTTATTTTTATAAATGAGAAACAGTTACGAGGTGATAGCATTAGTGAGACATTTATTTGTGAAAAGGCGCTAGAAATCTATGACGATTTAGTGAAGAAAACCCCTGGTACAAGTACGAGTGCTTTTGTATTCAAGGCTAGTAGAGGGTGGTTTGAAAATTTTAAGAACCGAAGTGGAATACATAACGTAGTAAGGCATGGAGAGGGAGCTAGTTCAGACAAGGAAGGGGCTGAGAAATTTGTCGCCGAGTTTAGTAAACTTATGATGGAAGAAGGTTATGCACCTCAACAGGTGTTCAATGCAGACGAAACTGGGCTATTTTGGAAGAAAATGCCGAAGAGAACCTATATTACAAAGGAAGAAAAAGCACTACCAGGGCACAAGCCAATGAAAGATAGGCTTACTCTTTTGCTGTGTGGTAACGCAAGTGGAGATTTTAAGGTTAAGCCATTGTTGGTTTATCACTCCGACAACCCAAGGGTGTTCAAAAGGAACAATATTATGAAGAGTAAATTGCCTGTTATGTGGCGTGCTAATTCAAAGGCCTGGGTGACTCGGCAATTTTTTGTTGAGTGGGTGCATGAAGTTTTTGCACCAAGTGTGAAAGAATATTTGCAAGAAAAGAACTTGCCAATAAAATGCCTTCTCCTATTAGATAATGCTCCTGCTCACCCTCCAGGCTTGGAGGAGGATTTAGTCGAAGAATTCGACTTTATTCGGGTTAAATATCTGCCACCTAACACAACCCCTTTGCTACAACCAATGGATCAACAGGTCATTTCTAATTTCAAGAAATTGTACACTAAATCCTTGTTTCGGAAGTGTTTTGAAGTCACTAATGACACTCGGTTAACTTTGAAAGAATTTTGGAAAAATCATTTCCATATTCTTAATTGCGTTCATCTTATTGACAATGCATGGAACCAAGTGACATACCGCACCATGAATTCAGCATGGAGGAAACTCTGGCCCGACTGTGTACCAGAGCGAGATTTTGAGGGCTTTAATGAAGAAATTGTGGATGACATTGTTTCTATTGGACAAAGCATAGGCTTGGAGGTCGACAATGAGGATATTGAAGAGCTCGTGGAAGACCACAGTACCGAGCTTACTACAGAAGAGTTGGAGCACCTTCAAAATGAGCAACAAAGGATTTTGGCTGAGGATATGTCTTCGGGAGAGGAAGAAGGAAAGGAGGATATCCCAAGTTCAGTGATTAAAGAAATTTGTGCTAAGTGGGGGGATGTGCAAGCTTTTGTTGAAAAATCTCATCCTGATACCATGGTAGCCAATAGGGCTGTACACCTTTTCAATGAAAATGTCATGTCTCATTTCCGTAAAATTCTGCAAAAAAGGCAGAAGCAACAGACAATGGATAAGTTTTTAATTAAAGATTTACCTGCCCAAAAGCGACAGAAAAGGGAAGCAACCCCCGAAGTTCCATTACCAGATGTTTTTATGGAAGGGGATTCCCCTTCTCGGCAGTAACTCCCGCTCTTCCTCCTCACACCTCCATCCACTTACGCCATCATATCGCAATCAAAAAGGTAAGTTTTCGTATGTTAAAATGACTTCTTTAATGTTTTTACTATTTATTGAGAGTTATATATGTGTTATTTATTGCTTGCCTAAAATCTAAATATCATATATACTCTAATCTGTTATGTTACTAGCGAATCAACTGGAGATTGGAACGCATTAATCCATTTTACATTATTTGTAATGGGAAAAAATGATTTGGAGTCCAAACATATTGGTACTCGAACCTCTTTCTGGAATGGATTATGTTCGAGTACCAAGGTACCACTGTAATTAACTTTTTATTTATTTATTTCATATTTGCAGACTTAAAAAATTACGAGTCACAAGAAGGCGTCAATTAACTACTACGGCCCGCGGAAAAAACGTAAAATTTATTCTGGCCCGTGTTATAAAAAAGGTTGCCCACCCTAGACTAGATTTATAACTTAACCCAATCGATAGAAGTTTACTGGCATGTTTTTACGGTAGTTCTGTATAGTTGACAGGAGTTTTAAAAAATCCATTAAAATATTTGATATATTTATTCTGCGTTTATTCCGCTTCCCATCTTATATTACTTACGGATTTCGATGTTAAACCGGTGATATTACGATTTAGTATGTCCTATCTGTAAGCGGATGCAGATAAAACGTGTACAATTCTTGTACAATGTTAAAAAATTAACTGTTACTTTGGCAGCATCATTTACAACCAAATTTAATGAATGAAACGCACAAGGTACAAAAAAGCTCTAAAATTTATTTTCCTTAAATTTACGATCTAAGTATCCGTTGTCATAAAAATTTGTCTTTCCAATGTTTACCCAAGACTACAGATATTCAAGTACAAAGTAACTGGTTTCGACTTATTTCTACTTAAGAAGTAATTAAATAATTAAGAGATCAGGGAATGGGAACATAAATAAAACCCTGTTGAAAGAGCCAGAATTTTACTTAAACAAAAGCTTAACCGAACCAATCACTTGCTCAGTACAGTGGGGAACTGATTTCCGTGTACACCTGGTATTAAAACGAATTAGTTAGAAAACAAATGACTATTAAGTTTAACATATTTAGATTTTTACAGCTATGGTGAGAAACGTTTAAAATTTACAACAGCCCTGTGGATGTCCTTTGAGATATACTAGTGATGCGACAAAAGAGGCATTTGACATTGACCGGTATCGGCACCTTCGGGATTTGGCACGCACACACTACAACCTACCTGGACCGTCTCCGATTCCATTCATTAGCTACTCGTATCGAGCTATTTGACTAAGTGGATTGTTTTAAAATTTAAAAAGTAAACAATATTTTGTTATTTTTATGTACGTTTCTTAACAAAGTTATATTTAATTATATATATATTTTTAAAAGTATATTAATACAATTGAACAATATATTGTACCAAGTATGTATATCCATCGTAATTTTATTTCACCGAGTAAGTTTTTATAATTTATCTTTAATTTTAGCACGTGGCTAGCGATTCGGAATGTAATTGTGATATTAAAAATACTTTTAGAGAAGTCTACAGTTTTTACTGGCTTATCGAACAAATGAATACGAATGGACCCTAGACCAGTGATTCTTAACAGGGGGGCCGCGGCCCCTGGGGGTCCATAAGAAGTTTGCCGGGGGCCGCCAAATTATGCAAAATTTCCTTCGGAATATAATAAAAAGAAAATTGATGTATAACCGAATATCGTATTGAAAAGTGAAATAAGAAAGATAAAGTTTTCCTATTTAGTTTTTTTTTATTTGTTTTTTATTTCTTCCTACATACAACTTTGTTAGTACAGAAGAAATAAATGCAAATATGCTACTTACACCGCAGTATTTACTTCTTTTATTCCAAAGTAATTCTAAGAAACTATTAATGCTTGGAATTTTAAAAATAATTATGCAAAAATAGTAGGCTTAGTAGTAGGGTTAGAAAATTTAAATATTTTTGCAAAAGTTATGCAAAATCTTTACAACAAGTTGTGGGTGTTTTAGTTTAGTTTTAGCATCGGCTTTGGATCTAATAATAGTGCATTTCTTTCTCATATTGTGTGTTTAGTTTTAATTATTTATAATTAACCCACAAAAATGAGCAAAAAACAGAAAGAGAACATTAGAAATTTTTTTTAATGTAAGTAATCACGGACCGGGACCTTCAAAAAGAAAATATACTGAAGAAAATACTAGTGAAAGTTCCGACGATGATACAGTGAAAAACGCAACGGAAAAAAAAACCACAAGTCCTAACAGGTATAAAATTAAGTAACATTAAAATTAGAAAATACGATCGTGATTATATCAAATATGGGTTCGTAAGAATAGAAGTTCAAGGAATTACAAAATCACAAGAAATCTCGTTAAATTATTTTCGAATATTTTTTGTTTTTTCTATGAATTTTTAATTGTTTATTTTATTTTTTGTTAAAAATAAATGAGTTTTTATGTTTACCTATGGTAGCGAACTCGGCAACAGGGAAATTTTAGAGAGCGACGGGGAAATTCTAGACTGCCATGAAGAAATTTTTCCCCTACATTCAAGATGGCGACGGGGAATTTGTCGGGATTTCGTTATCAATTAATGAAATCCGTAGAGGGCGCTTTGATCCGTAGAATCGCGATTGATCGGAAGTATGCAAATTTTCTCCCCCGAGAGTGGAGTAGGCGTGTTGTCGTGCAAAAAGATTTTCTTGAGTTTGTTACTTTTGGAATTTTTCTATTATAAGGTAATTAATAATTTTTTAAATTTACATTGTGAATTTAAGCGCTTGGAATAAATTTATTGACAAATTTGCTAAGCGTATTCTGCAATTTTTGGAATAGATATTTCACAAGTTTGTCATGTCGAGTTGCGATTTGGAGTCGGACGAATTTTGGAAAGAGTGTACTGGGCGACGTTTTTATCAGTTAATAGAAGCAGAGTCTTCCGAATTAGGATTAGACGAAAGAATTGATGGCGGACCGAAATTTGCCGTAAAACTGGGCCTCCAGCACACCGAGGAACTTTGCCAGAAATGTGGCCAAACATGCAAATCGAGTTATCGCAGTGACCGGAAATCTTGCGTGATGCGTTGCCGAAAATGCTGGCGGAATAGTTCGGCTCTCGAAGGAACGTTCAAAGGAAATGTGGCAATATGTCATGGGCGAATCTTTTGACATTCATACGGCACTATCTTAGTTTAGAGTGCACGACGAGTATTTCGGCAGTTTCCTCGGGTGTTTCTAAAAAGGCAGGCATACACTGATCGAATACATCCCGGTCACGGAAAAATACCTAGTTGGAAAGAACCAGAGACTATTCCGGCTGCTCCCGCACCTAATGTCAGCAAGAAAGACAAAAAAGCAAAAGAAAACACAAGACAAAGGTGAAAAAAAGAGAGAAAAGTGTTAAAACGAAAGGGGGAAAAAGAGCATCGTCACGTACCTGAGAGTCTAGTTCTATCGACGGGAAACGTGGAAAAACGGGAAAAGCTCAGAAACAAAGTAAGTTATCCTAGTTTTTTTAATTTGTATTTTTTAGAATTGTAAGCGTAGAACGTAGGGAAGATATAATCTCCCCTTCGCCGTCTAAATGTAAGGTAGAAAGAAAAATTCCCTGTCGCCGCGTGTAATGTAGGGGTGGGGAAAAAAATCCCTGTCGCCGTCTAGATTGTAGGGTAGAAAAATTTCCCCGTCGCCGAGTTCGCTACCATAGGTAACATTAACGAGAAAATGAAATAATAAAGTTATGATTTACATTTATTTTATAAAAAAATAAAGCAATAATAAAAAAATCAATTTATTATAGATAAATTATCAAATATAAATTATTATTTAAAAAAATGAGGGTCACAAAAAATTATGAAATATTTGGTGGGCTGCGAGTATAAAATGGTTAAGAACCACTGCCCTAGACCATCACTGACGGCAATTAACTGATTGCCCCTGGAAGTCGGCTTCTTACAGAAACACAGCTTCCCTATCATCAAATGTCACGGCACGCCTCTGCATCGTTATACAGTAGAGCGTCGATAAGTGGAACCAATTGGGGACTGGGGTCCTTCCAGTTAATGATTTGTTCCAATTTCCGACTTTGTACGAAAAAATACATTAACCTGTCCGATGTTCAAATTTTTCTCCGTTGCGTATCGCTTCCTGTTGAATTTTTCTCCGTTGCGTGTCGCTTCGTGTTGAATTTTCGTCGATTTTAAGCCTAACGAAAATTTTTATAATAATCATCGAGGCTATCGTATCGTTAAAAATTATTTCTTCATTTTGTACAAACAAAATAAATATATTGAAGAATATAAAAAACATGAAAATTATACTTTAGAAGTAAATTTAGTATCAAAAACATTCGATTCAGCACGACACAGTCAGACTGAAAATCGTTCCACTTTCCGGCCATTCCACTTACCGACGTTCTACTTATCGACGCTCTACTGTAATACAAATTATGCATTTAAAATAAATTTAAATTCAAACATGCGATTGTGATGCAACAAATAAATTATTAGATCTCAAATAAATAACATTGTAAATATTGTGCAAGTTTTTTCCATTACTCAGATAAACACTATTAATGCCTAATACACTAAAACGTTGTTTTGTGACATCCCTAAAATTCCCCTGGAAAACTGCACAAGTTTTAACATAAATCATCCATCTTGGTGGCCACTGGTAAACTCACTCAACTGGCCAAGATAAGAGTGTACAAAAGTGATATTTATCTCCATTTATATAAAGCCAGCAGAACAGGAAAACCTAATATTAAACTTTAAATGGAATTGAGTTTTGCTGCTATAGTTTTGGAACAGTTTGCAAGGTTACCGAACTGCAAAAATAACTATAAACAACTAAGTAAAAAAATAATAAGGGACGATCGGTCTACGTCGCTCGAAACGCTCGGCAAAGAAAAATATCTACACGCTTACGTAAAAACCAGTTTAATTATTAACGCTTTATCTAACTCTTAAACGCTTCTGCAAAATAACTTTTTTCTGAATTTTCGTGTTAAAATAAATCTTTACTACCATTTCAGAAACATATCGATTCTGCCTACTGCTACTAACACTTCCGCTTAGTACGTACTTGAACGAACACAATTGCAAACGGCTCGCATTCACATAAGCACGTATTCTGTATTTCAATATTCTATCACACTGTGTTAGCCCACGTTAATTTTTCCATGGCCCCGTTTACGCGACCGTTTCGCCGGCGCAGGCGGAAGTCGCGGGCCCAAAAAGCGGCCGCGTAAGCTCGATTTTACCGCACGTAAAACCGAACGAATCGCGCAGGGTTTTCTAAATTGGATTCGGTCTCGGTCGTATCAAACATGGCGGCGAAGCGACGGTTCACACAAATCACTTTTTGAGTATTCATAATATTTTTTCTCTTAATAAAACTGCAAAATGTGAAAGGAAATATTCAAAATGATTATTGTTAATCAGACTAAAAGATTTATATAAATATTTAACAGAGTAAAGGTGTAAAAATATATAAAAATTAATGGGAAAAAATGTTTTCCTCGCCCAAAAGGTTCGAATTTGACGTCGAAGATGCCCGATTCGGTGGGTTGAGGTATAAAATCGACAAAAGTAAGATTTCCTCTCAAAGAGGCATGTTGTCTGGTCGCTTCACAGTAGGAAGGAGGAGGTTCAAAACCTGCCATTTTCTAATTTAATTCTACTTGTCAATTTCTTCAAAATCTCACATTTTAGCACACTTCCAATCACATTTGAAAAAAATGTCGATTTACAGCCATTAGCGACGACGCTTACAGCTAAGAAAAAGGAACACAATCGTAAATTAAAGATGGCCAATCAGACGTTACGATACAGATCGTCCAGATGTCGCAACGTATCCGCTATTTTCTTCCTCCTTTCCAGTGTATTTAGTCAACGATGAATTTTATCGAAATTATCGTTTACGAATTAATGAATTAATGGACAAATTCCTTAGTGCATTTTAACAGAAATTTTCTATTAGGTTTATATAAATAAACAGAAAGGAAAAAGATCTGATATATTCCGAAACACGACTTTTATTAACTGATTAATTAACATGAAATTTATAAAGGAGGCCAAATGGCAGCTGGGGGATCCGGAAAAAATCGGGAATTTTTCGGGAATATGTCGGGTAACCTAATGCGCTATTGTGCGCTCGACCGAACCCGTAATGCTAAAAAGGGCCCTCTTAGTGCCCATATAAACTAGTTTAAATAAAGAAAAGATCTAGAAACGAGTTGCGTAACTTTTCCGGCTCGTATGAGATTTTATTTTAGAGAGAACGTTCGTATTGTCAATGAAAACAAATAAATGAAATTGTACGTGGCGCCATCTGTTATAACATTTTGTTATATAAATTTTATATATTTCCAATTATTACAAAGACTTAATTTCCAGAGAAGATGTCAATGTTATAGCACAGCGTAAATGCTATCCACAAGTAAAATCTTTCACATTAATCATAACTGTGATAATATCATTCGATATCACCAGTTCCACTTATTACATTCATTAGTTGAATCAGTTGAAGTACTTATAACTTTAAACAGGTCGATTACAAAAAATGTTTGCATAAATCATGAAATAAACGATACATTTGATTTTCTTCTTTAATGAAATTTACTTGGTTTAAACTTACTTTCTTTCTTATTAGTTTATAATTAATTAATTTCATCGATCTCGTCATATCCTCCTTCTTCTTCTTCTTCAAAATACTCGTATTCTAAAATTTCATATTCGGATTCTTCTTCGTCGCCTTCGTCTTCTCCACTTATCTTAATTTCTTCACTCGTAGGTTGTTCGATATATTCGTAAACGGATTCTTCTAAAACATTTAAAGGCGTTTCACCTTTAATATTAACATCTTCTTCACCGATACCGGTTCGAAGCTCAACGTTTTCTTTTTTAATACTCGTATCTTTCTTACTCATTATGTCTTCGTCCTTCGTGCAAATTTTTAACAGTTGTAATTCCTCGTTATCTCGTTGTTCCTTTACAGAATCGAATGGCATTTGCATAGACGGTGAAGGTTCGGTGTGGACGATGCGTTTCGATTTTATCTTTTCTGCTTGCAATTTACTAATTCGTCTCTGCCGCGCGATGGTGTCTTCGGGGGATGCCGCAGTTTTTACTACGCGCTTACTCGATTTGACGAGGATGAACAATCCTATTACGAAGATGGCAGACATTGCTAAACAGTATCCGACAATTATGACGACATTTATCACATTGGTATCAAACACGGGTGTTTCTGTTGTTATTTGGGACTGTCCACTTTTAAGTCCTTCGATCTTTCTCTTTGCTTTAATTTCCGAAATGAGTTTTTGAATTATTTCTATATCTTCTATAATTTTTCTATATCTGTCATATCTCTTGTTTTCTTCGGAGTCATCCGTGTTTGAACTCCGCTCGTTTCCAATAGCAAGTAGATTGCTGTACAATTTTTCACTTACGGGAAACGAGAAAGACTTTTTCAGAATTATTAAAAGCAATAAAAACTTCGTGACTAATGCCATTATTTATATCTTATTATTATTTAATAATTGTTTATAACGCTTAACAATATTACGATTTTTCTTGTTGAAAATGATATAAGATGAATTTATAAGTATCTGAACAATAAAGATAATAAATTTTTCATTTAGTTACGTATAAAAATTCCATGTTTTATTTTTAAATATAAAGGGATTAAAACACTTGATTCTTGTCAACTTTTCATACGGGCAATTCGTATGGATGCAATCTTCCAACCGAGTTTAAGCAATTTTCACAAGTTTTATATTAGTTGCTGCAGAGCCGTAACGTGGCCCCCGTCATAGGCGCCGATTTAAAGGCGCCAACGAGAAGGTTTCGGAATAATATGTATTCGAAATTAATAACACAAAAACACTTCTACATTTATATTTATATAGTATTTATGATCTGTAATTTCTACGTACTGTACTGTACATATATTTCAAAAATAAACCACCATTTTTATTTTTATTTAATAACAAAAACGAAAAAGACGCCATTTTGGTTAATGTTACCTTAGGTAGCCAAGATGGCGGCTCGCCTCCGATCCCAGCAATCAGAAGACAGGGAACAGTGGGGACGCACGTTCTAACCTAACCTAACCTATTCTAATAAATTACCATAATTATTAGCAACCAAATTATTAGAATAGGTTAGGACTCGACACTTTTTCCTGGACGTAATCCTCTTTAACCCTAATGTGACCACGGACTTGTCTCCCGAACGTGACACTCGGTCGACGACAACGGATTTCTTTGTTTATTTGTGACAACGCAACACTTGAGCGATCTGTCTAGGGGAGGGGGTGCTTTCCGGGAGGCTTTGTAAGGGAAACTGACTCCTATTTAGGCATTACAGACGTGGAGAAAACCCGGAAAACTCCATGTGGCCAGTTCATCCGAGCGAGGTGCAAACCCACGACCGAACTCTCAGTGTTCAGGGAACGAAGACTGCTTGGCCACTGGTGGACCGACAATGGATTTGATTCCCAATTGTGACCACCCGGAGGTGACTCGTTTACGACATTTGCAGACCTTTCTTCCTAAACAGGCGTTATGAGGATTGAGCTTTCGGTTAGGTTAGGCCAGGTCAGGTCAGGTCTTTTCACTCCTCTCATAACACTGTTTGGGAAGAAAGACAGCTTCAGTCTGATAAAGATAATAATGTTAACCTTAGATAATAAATGAACTTTTCGCTTTCTCACTGTCTTTGTGTTTTCTAGGAACATTTGGGAAAGAGAAGAATCTCCCTCCCCAACTTTATCATAAAGAGAACCATTTATCATACAACTGAATATTTCTGATGGTAAGAACTCTTTCGTTTCATTTTTAACACATCTTATTCTCGTATCGTAATTTACTGTTTTTCTGTTTTTAGACGTGCCGAAGATGTTGGATCACCACACACAGACACAACATCACTGTACACAAGATACACCGGTTAACCTTTACTTGAATTCTTGCCCTCATGCACTTATACGTCAAACGCTTTGTTCTCTATAGTTCAACAAAATGAAACAACCCAAACACACGCTTCCCACAAATCAAACCCCTGGGTCCTCGTCCCGGGAAGTGAAAACGTCAATTATAAAGATTAAAAGTCTTTAAATTGGTGGCTGAAGGGGCTCTGGTGATCACAACTTCCATCAATTAAATAGAATTTCAGACATTCGCATCAATAATCATTTCGTGAGGAATTTTTCTGTTAAATCTCTGGAAATTTAGTATGGTTAAAGATCTTCGTGCTCATCATATACATTCATGATACTTGCAATATGGCAGCTGGTGATATTTTACTTTTGTTTTGTTTATAGAGAGGGCTGTTTTTAACCTTGCCCATCCTTGGTTTCCACAATGTGGGCTGCCGGACTGTATGAGACGGGACTTAACACATTAGATACAGATCGCCCTGAGTTTTTCAACAACCCGAATTCAATCTCAGAGCAGTCTCAAACATCCGGCCGTCATCTTGGGACCTATTCTGAGCTCTTCCGATAACTGAACGAGAGCGATACACGGGACATTCGATAAGTCCCCTTAGCGAAAGGCAGTTAACGAACCTTAGACAAATCGCTATTCTGTGCTCCACGTTAAGTGGGTTTCGCTACGGGTAGTCGGTCGAGATGCGTCTGGGTTCCATGCTATCGATAGCTATTACGCTTTAACCAATCACAGTTTAGTTAACATTGTATTTTGTCACGTGACTGCAACCCGCCATTTTCTAAGCGAAGCACGTGCTTTTAGCATTGTCGTGTACTAGCGCTAGTGATATAGTTTTGTTTTGTTTTAAAATGTCTGGGTCTATTACTGGGTCTATTTTGTCAGCCCATCCGTTAAGCAAATATTTGTTTTTAAAAATTATAATTTATGTGATAGATAGTCATTTATGTATAGTGTATAGTTTACTGTTAAGTTACGTATATAGAATGTATTTTTTTTTTTTTTTTTACTAAAACTAATGAATTAAAGCCGACATTAAACTTAGATAAAATCTACAAAATAAAGATTTCTATTATTACATAATGCTAACATTTTACAATTATACAAAGTATGTCTAAGTTTCTTTGTATATTTCTATATAACTTCATGTAATTAATGTATTTTTTAATTCATTCATTAAGAATAAAACGACAAACTTAATTTTGCCACAAGTTCTACTTCCATACTACCTTATAACCAAATTAGAATTAGTATTATGATTAAATGTCAAATGCATACTGTACATGTTATTAAATGTAAATATTATTTGCATAGACATGGAGTGACTGGAAAGAAAACATTAAAAGTAAAGCCTCACAAATAAAAAAAATCAACGTTTCAAACAAGAGGTGGGCCTTCGGTTAATCAAAAATTAACTGAAGTTGAAGAAAGAGTATTAAATTTAATCGGTGTTACTGCTGTCCCCTCTCTCCAATTGCTCGTGAAGTAAAATCATTCTTACACGAGAAGACGCCATGTTGTTTTCACTTTCGTTACGTTCCTAACGGCAGCTCGAGAGTGACCGATAACAAAAGTTTAGTTATCGCACGTGGCCATCGGCACCGAAAACGAAACGTACGGCTCGGAATAGCATTTTCACAGTTGATTAAACGCGAATCACGTGGTTCCGATAGAAACTGGTTTTTATCGTATTCGTTAGCTTAACGATACTACTCAGAATAGGCCCCCTGGTTATACTAGGTCTTGAAAGTATAACAAGTAGCCACACTTTCATATAAACAGTTTGTTATTGTACACTAGACACTTCCACATAAATTATTTTTAGTTGGTCTGGAATGTACCATATCTCTCACATAAATATATTATTTCGGGGGTCGATTTCTCCGCCCCAAACACCTATAGTAGCTTCGAATATCTCATTCAAAGGAAAATTCAGATATGTAGGGACCCGTGCCTCCCCACTGTGGGTCTGGCCGAACCCATAATGGACTTGTTAATGAAGGCCCTCTTAGTGCCCACAGGGTGGAAAGAGTTTTTAAAAGAAAATAACAGTTTTATCTATTCTTCTAAAAAGTAATTTGAGAACTGACAATTGTACTAATTTCATTTATGGTAAAGTTTTGGTATATAAACACAGATAATTTCAAAATTTATTAACATTAATTGTTTATGGTTTAAGAAATACAAATGTATACAATGTTGTACAAAAAAAGAAAACTTACTTTATTAAATATTGTTAACAGGAAAAGTATGATGTACAGGAACAAGACACTAAGAACATTGTGACCATGTCACAATAAATAACTGCTTGTTAACTTTCAAGTTTCCTACTTAGAGGAAGCCAATAGTGTTTGTGATTGTGAACATAAACATGAAGGAAAAAACACAATAGGAAAAGAAAACAAATGCTTACAAATCAGTTTCAGTAAAGAAATTTGGTTAAATCTTTTAATTTTAAAATTTGATACTGATTATAATTTCAACATAAACCATAATAATATATTTTTAATACTGATTGACATACTGTTAAATATGAAAAGTTCCAAATTTCAAATTAACTCTAGAACCGGTGAAACAATACATTCCCGGAGAAACAGTAATGTCTGCCACACACATAATTAAAGGAGTTCCTCCAAAAAGGTGAGAATGATTTGCTATTAATTTGATCAAGTTAACTTCATTAATATTTCTTAAATGTGGTATTTCACGTAGTACATTATAGGCATGTATTTTAATATATTGGATATTTTACTAGAGCAAATTCCAACCTTTCTAACATTTTATAAACATTATTTTAGATTCATCTTGTGTAGCTTATCTATATATATAAAAATGAATGTATGTCTGTGTGTGTGTGTTTGTCCTTCATGCACTACCACACCATTTATCCGATTGCCATGAAACTTCGGGAAGTTGTTTAATACACTCCCACGAAGGTTTCTGGCACATGTGAAGACCACCATTTCCCCCCTTTCAAAAATATATTTATATATGGATTAAGGCTTTTATGTCCAACAGATGGCGCTAACTTCCGACAACCTAAGTTTGCTTTTCTGTGAGGCATTATGCTTTTCTGTGAGAATGGACTAAAGCAGATCATTTTCTATCTATCTATATAAATAAAATATAACGTTCGTTTGTTCCTACCAATTCCTTTTAAATTTTGACACAACGTTGCATTCAAATACGCACGTGTTTTCATATAATATACATGTCGAAATTCCCCCACTGGGGGGCGAGATGGACAGGATTATGGCTTACTGTGAAGAACTTGGCTTCTATTTATACTATTTTAAATGCGGTTTTTTGCGTTTTTAATTGCGTTTTAATAGGGTACGTCAACAGAACATACACTAAAAAGCGATTTTTCGATATTTCCTTGCGGGGGAGAGGGACGGGATTAAGGCTTACTGCGAAGAACTCAGCTTCTATTTATACTATTTTACATGCGGTTTTTGCGTTTTTAATTGCGTTTTAATAGGGTACGTCAACAGAACATACACTAAAAAGCGATTTTTCGATATTTCCTTGCGGGGGAGAGGGACGGGATTAAGGCTTACTGCGAAGAACTCAGCTTCTATTTATACTATTTTACATGCGGTTTTTGCGTTTTTAATTGCGTTTTAATAGGGTACGTCAACAGAATATACACTAAAAAGCGATTTTTCGATATTTCCTTGCGGGGGAGAGGGACGGGATTAAGGCTTACTGCGAAGAACTCAGCTTCTATTTATACTATTTTACATGCGGTTTTTGCGTTTTTAATTGCGTTTTAATAGGGTACGTCAACAGAACATACACTAAAAAGCGATTTTTCGATATTTCCTTGCGGGGGAGAGGGACGGGATTAAGGCTTACTGCGAAGAACTCAGCTTCTATTTATACTATTTTACATGCGGTTTTTGCGTTTTTAATTGCGTTTTAATAGGGTACGTCAACAGAACATACACTAAAAAGCGATTTTTCGATATTTCCTTGCGGGGGAGAGGGACGGGATTAAGGCTTACTGCGAAGAACTCAGCTTCTATTTATACTATTTTACATGCGGTTTTTGCGTTTTTAATTGCGTTTTAATAGGGTACGTCAACAGAATATACACTAAAAAGGGATTTTTCGATATTTCCTTGCGGGGAGAGGGACGGGATTAAGGCTTACTGGAAGAACTCAGCTTCTATTTATACTATTTACATGCGGTTTTTGCGTTTTTAATTGCGTTTTAATAGGTACGTCAACAGAATATACACTAAAAAGCGATTTTTCGATATTTCCTTGCGGGGGAGAGGGACGGGATTAAGGCTTACTGCGAAGAACTCAGCTTCTATTTATACTATTTTACATGCGGTTTTTGCGTTTTTAATTGCGTTTTAATAGGGTACGTCAACAGAATATACACTAAAAAGCGATTTTTCGATATTTCCTTGCGGGGGAGAGGGACGGGATTAAGGCTTACTGCGAAGAACTCAGCTTCTATTTATACTATTTTACATGCGGTTTTTGCGTTTTTAATTGCGTTTTAATAGGGTACGTCAAGAGAATGTACTGTACAAGTTCAAGTTCTTTATTGCCGTACAAAGGTACAAGCCCGGTACCACGTAAAAGAATGTACTGTACACTAAGAAGGGATTTTTGAAATTCTCCCACGGGGGAAGTGTTACACATTTATAATAGATACATTTTGAGCCACAACAACGCGTGGCCGGGTCAGCTAGTTACTTCTAAAAGAATAACATTAAACATTAATGTTGTATAAAACATTGTAGATAACTTTAGAATGTTTAACTTTAAATCAAAGTCTATAGAATGTTACTTTGTGATATTAAAAGTTTCCCCCACATTTACTGTTGTGATTTGTCATAATTAATGTTAGCAAATTCATAAATTCACTATGTGCAACATGGTGTACAGGCACGCACATAAAATAAGTTTGCCTGTTTGATTTAGTGACATCCTTTGGGCTTTTTTTTTTAATAAGTCATCAATTCTTCTGTCCTGAAAGGAAGAACTTTTGAGTTGTGTTGTGTTATTCCTACACTATAAAATATGTTGATATTGTTTAGGAACATGCCACCTTAGAAGATCAAGTTGTATTGTTTAATGGCACAAGGATTTCATGGCTCAAACTGTACCATAAATCTTAGAAATATAAAGGAAGGGTTGTAATTGAAGTTTCAGCTCTATCCATACAATATGGACATAGCTGAAATCTGTAAAGTTTTACATTATTCCTGTGAGATTTTTTTTTTTCTTATCAGCTGATAAACTGAGTTTTTTCATCACGTACTGAAAGTCATAACTAAGTGGCAGGACCTTTCTAATAATTGTTCATTTATGATTTAATACATTATATACTGTATAAACTAAGTATTAAAATATATATATATATAAAATTGAATTAATTTTTAAATTTATTTTATTTTATTTCCAGAGAAGACGTGTTTAATTGTTTAGAAAAGTATGTAGTGTTAGAAAAATATTCCATACCTGACAGATTAAGAAAGATTGTTATCAATAATTTAAAGAAGTGGGATTCAATTACTGAAGGAGAGGCAGTTTTGGTGGATTGTATTAGGTAACTTTTTTTACTTTATGTAAACAGTTTAATAAATATTCTAAAACCAATAGTAAACCACAATCTGTAAGTTCCAGAGTTTATATCTTCTAATGCCTTCTAGCAACAGATAGGGCAGTTTTCCAGTTATTCACTTCCAGAATATTCAGAACAAGTTTTAGTTATAATGCAACTTGTGCAAAATGATCAAGTTATCAAAAAATCATTATATCTGAAAATACTGTGTTATTAATTTAGCATTTAATTATTATAGTTATAAAAATCTACAATATGATTAAGAGGAAAGCACTCAATAATGTTGTAATCAACGATTGAAATTATTGTCAAATGTTATACGACATCGTTACATACAACAAATTGTGTCGCGATGTTTTGTAAACATTCTTCTGTTACGTAATAAAAGGTTTGTGGTGCTGTTGACCCCTCGGGGAACCGTTGGTGACGGTGACCTAGTTTCACACTTCCCCCTTTCCAGCGCTGGCCTTTCCTGAATCAAGACAGTGTAATCTTTGTGTATTCTTTGTTATATAACCAGTTACACGAGTCTAACTAGTTTTTGCAAATCTCTCCGACAAGCAACATCTAGTCTAACAAATAACACCCTCAATCAGTGTTTTTCAATCGCTGGTCCATGAAAAAATTTCACTGATCTGCAGAAAAATATCTGATCTTACTGACACTGGTGCAGTTGTTGATTATAGGTGACATTTAAATAGTAATCTACACTTACTGTACATACTGTGAAAATGTGTTATTTTCTTTGTTAAAAGAAATACACGTGAAACCAAAATAAAAATGAAAAAGGTAAATTTTAATTTAGGTAAAAGTTATTAGCTACAGGTTCTTTTAGGATGCCAGTATATTTTCTGTCCCGACAGATGGAAATAATCGTATGAGCGAACAATGTTGTACAAAAATTCCCCGACTCATATATATCTTGCGACAAAGGGAAAATAATTAAAACTAATCTTATGCTAATGTTATACTATTACAAACACGAATAAAAAATGAAAGTTAAAACTAATATTAAACTAAAGGAGGAGAATAAAGGACAGGTAAGAAAATGTAAGAAGTTAGGAAAGGGGGTACCCAGCGTTGGTCTTTGATGTCTTCGAAGAATCGGTCTCTTTTATAACGTCCTTGGTGAGGGTCTTACACAAAATATGTAGAGGGGGTTCTTTTCTTCTTTTCTGTTCATTCGCTTGTCGACTGTTCAGATGCCAAAATTCACAGTTAATTCTCATGAATCAATCACAAACAAAATGAATCAATCAGAACGAATTCTTTAGTCCGTCTATGAGACGCTACTCTTTCTCTTCTGCACGCTGCCAGAACGCACCAGAAGCTCGTCTCACTCCCACTTTCTTGAGTCCGAATCCTTTTTGTTATTCACGACCCTCCTGCCCTCTAGTTTCATACTCGACCCCTCAGGGGTCGCGCACCCTTTCTTTGTTTCAGGGGATATACAATGACCATATAAGGAAAGAAATTTTGGACAGACATTCCAAAGAGGAAAAACAATAGGTAAAGAAAAGAAAGGGGATAAAAGCGTGAGAAAGTGAAATTAAAAATAATAATAAAATATTGTAGTGTTCGTAACAAGAGGGACATGATCCCGCGAGCGAAATGGTACAAAATAAAACTTAATACAAAGTAGTTTTATTCTCTCTGAACAGGTTCTTACATAGGATCCCAACTTTACAACTTCTAGAATTTTATATATACAGGAATTAAAAGTTTGTCCTCAAAAAACAGTTATCTTGCACACACGCGACAATCTGACGAGGACCGTATTCACTTACACTAACTTATACTAACTTAAAACTAAAAGAAATTGGAAGAATAGAAGAAATAAGGAAAGATAAGAAAAGTAGTAGAAATACCCGGGTTTCTTTGCGATGTGTCTTTTGGTGGGGAACAACTTCGGATCTCTCTCTTTTGTTACGTTTGTAGCCCTTTTCCTTATAGATCTTTCGTCTATAATCTTTTTCTTTCAGACTGAGTCGTCTTTCCTCGATGATCTCTCTCTGCACTTTATCCTCTTAGATCACCCTTCTCCCTTTCTGGAGCACTCCTTTTCAGCTCCTACCTCTTCGGGATTCCAACCCAGACTTCCTTCAAAGTTCTCTTATAGGAATTCCTTCCTATCGATTCCTTGGCTCCTCGTAGCCTCCAATCGTCGGACACTCGATCTGGAGCGCTACCTTCTCTCGTCAAGAGCTCGACCAAGACTGTTCTCTCCCCTTTGTTCACCGGCCCCAGGGCCTTACTTCACCTTTTGTTCTACCTATTGAGGGAAAGATAATCCTCCCCCAAGGGCAAAGAGTTAGACAAAGAGAGTTCTAGGAAGAGTTAGACAAAAGAAAGTTCTAGAAAGAGTTAGACAAAGGAACAAAGAAAATCTAAGACTAATTCAATATAAAATATACAAAATATACAATATCATGGCCAACGGCCACAATATAAACTATATACAAACACATGGCATACAGCCACAATACTTTGTTTCAAAAGTAGCTCTAGATAAGTTCATATAAGTGTAATAAATAAGCATAATTCATAATCACATGTAATTACTGGTCCATGTAAAATTATCCATAATTTTACCAGTCTATGATGAGAAAGAGGTTGAAAACACTGCTCTCGACAACAATTAAGACTCTTAAGTTACAATCAGAGGAATGAAAGATAGTATTGTGGCCGCCAGCGCCAGAGATCCCTAACACTGCCTGGCAACACTTGCCAACGATGTTGGCTGGCAACTTGTAAAAAAAGAGGCGCGAAAGTTTGCAGGTTTTTTGCCTGGATGTTGGCCGAGGATGTCGGTGACAGTTCTCACCTTTTAATAAAGTTTTTTTGTTACTGTTCATGTTTGTCTGCTTAGTTCTAAAGATCAGTAGGATCGAATGACAAAGTATAAATCATTTGCAGCTGACCAGCACAGTCAGCTAATACATCTTATATAGGTATATATTCATATTAAATTAAAGTTTCTACTTAATTAACTAATTTTCCTTGCATAAATCAATTTTCATAACATGAATAATCTCCATATTGCCTATCTTAACATTTAATCAGCAAACATAGAACTAATTTGTATTTATTTATAATAATATAAATTTTATCTGATTTTATTTAATATGAAAAATCATTTATTATTAATTTAATTTTTTCAAACAATATTCCTATTATGCTGGTGATAGCATATTAAAAATATATATATTTAACACTTATCTTTTAAAGTTAAGTTTTAGTACAAATATAAATACAGTACATCAATGCATTAATGTTTTATTTATCAAACAGCATCAATTCTTTGCAAATAATATACTGAAAAAACCAAAATATGAATGTTTTGAATAAATTTGTACATTCCTACTGTTTATGCTGGCATATACAGTAGACTTTAAGCCTGAGAAGTCTCCAAAATGAGGAGTTGATTTATAAGGTGACTACAGATTGCAACGTTTTACCACAGACAAGTAGAATAACACTCCTAACAATTGTTATGTGCTACTTACCATAACTTTAACAGGCTGTCCAAATATTTTCAGATAAAACTTGTGTTTGGCAAACTTATTTATAATAAAAATTTTAGTATAAATGAACACTATATTTCCTGCTGTTTTCTATAGCTAATAAGATAACTGTACACTAATGATACAAATGAAAGAGCATAGGAAAAGATATACTATGGTGTTCTACTATTTTGTTACTTGTATGTTGTGGTACTGTCATAGTACTATGCTGTGTAAAGTTTCTAATGGATTGGATTGTTTATTGGTGCAAGGACTTCTGAGTCATACTGGGCCAAGCATTTGTAAGAATCCAAATAATAGTCTATAAGATAAATACTGGTATACTTTCTTATGTTTTATTAGAGATGTTATTGATTTTGGAATGGCTATTATACTGATAAACAAAGTTCTTAACAAGCTAACAGACTTCTTAGTAGTTGCTTGGTGTATTAGTAAGGTGACCAACTTTTTTACAATGAAAAGGAAGACACACATAAGTTGAAGGAAAAAGTATTGTAAATAAAAGAAACATTTTATTCATTGCAACAATAATAATCTCTACTGCATGCGTATGTGCCATGTTGTGTTTTGGTAAGAAGTAAACAAAGCTACTTGCATGCAGTGCACTCTCTCAAGGTCTCCTGTGCAGAGCACATGCGTTTCATAATCACATTTTGCTGCACTGTACCGAGCCTTGATAACTGTCATGTCAAATACAAACACATCACATTACATTACATGCAACAGATCGGCTTGGCGTCAATCAAAAGTGGAGATTTACAAATTAGTCTTCAAATATCAAAAAGGAGGACTTGTAGGAGGACACTTTTTGAGGAAGGACAGAACTTACAAAAAACGGACTTCCTTCCTAAAGGAGGATGGTTGGTCACCTTAGTATTAGAAATCTGTTGCCCAATCCCTCAATAAGCGATATAGTTTACACAAAAAAAGGTTATCATAGTAAATAATGTTACACCATTTTTTCGACACTACGCTTTTGCCATAGGCCATACACCATAATCATATTTCCATTTCTAACCTACACTACATAAGCTTGATAACTTGTTATAAATTTGAGGGTAAATCTATATGGCAAGTATGTATTAATCTATAATGAATGGTTTATAAAGATCAAAACAATTTTTTAGTGTTAACAATTATATTAATAAATTTGTTTAAAAGTATTTTATGAACTTTACCAAATTTATTTTAAGATAAACTTTATTTAAACAGGAAACTCATGAATTATGGCATCCACTCCAACACATATAGTGTGTACTTTGATTTTTTATTATACTGTGAAGAAATTCAATTAGAAGAAGATATTAAAAAGTACAGTATGGCTAATTTAACAATGACATACCTTCATGAAGATAAAGCATTTTCACTTGAGGTAAATAGCTTTTTGTTTCTATTTATTTATCAGTACAGGGCAATACTTTATGATATTTGGTTATTTTATTTTAAGTATAACAATAATACAATTTCAACATTATTATTATTAATAAGGTGGCCAACTTTTTTACAATGAAAAGGAGAACACAAATAAATTGAAGGAAAAAATATTGTAAATAAAAGAAACATTTTATTCATTGCAACAATAATACACTATAATAATCTCTACTGCATGCGTATGTGCTGTGTTGTGTTTTGGTAAGAAGTAAACAAAGCTACTTGCATGCAGTGCACTCTCTCAAGGTCTCCTGTGCAGAGCACATGCGTTTCATAATCGCGTTTTGCTGCACTGTACCGAGCTTTGATGAACTGTTATGTCAAATGCAAACACATCACATCACATTACATGCAACGGATTGGCTCGGCATCAATCAAATATGGAGATTTACAAATTAGTCTTCAAATATCAAAAAGGAGGATATGTAGGAGGACTTTCGAGGGAGGACAGAACTTGCAAAAAGAGGATGGTTGGTCACCTTATTATTAATCTAAAATAAGAATCAAAAATAGCAATAGATATTAATGTCATATTAAATTTTAGAAAGTTTGCCTGAAAAATAAAAGTAATTGAGTTATGAAATTTTTTTGTAAAGTGCTGTAGGATTCACTGCTGATGACAAACAGCCCCTATTTTTATAGCGTTCTTCCTGAAAGACTAAAATCATTGAAATTTAAGTTACTAACATAGTCACTCCATCCCACAATTTCAAAGTATATCCAAATTTCATCTTTATCAAGCATGTTTCTGTTCAGTCATTGATTCAGCAGAAACATCAGATATAAATGCTGTACACTCTCTTAACTTATCTGAACTAATTGTTGTACAGATTTGGATTGGTGAAAAATTTTGTATTCTAGTGATTATATGTAAATAACAGGAAGTCAGAAAGGACCAAAAGATAAATACATTTAAGAATTTTTTTACTATTAGAGTAAGGGATGATAATAATAATAATATATATATAAGACTCAAATGAGTATACGGGATGAAACCATTACGGGATTACAATTGACACAGTTTGGATTTGCAGTACAGTTATGATCTGTTGTTCCACATTTGGTGCATATGGCTGTACTCCAGCAAGAAGTTTGTGAATGATTGAAGTGTTGGCATTGAAAGCAGCAAAGCAGATAATCTGCAGTAATGAGAGGTGGTAGTATTGGTGAATTAAATGATAGGATGAGATGTATGGTTGGAATAATTTTTCATCAGGCAGATATTTATATGTTGTACTGCTGTTACACCCCGATCTACTAGTTATCAGATTTTTCCTGTCAACTTCTGGTGTTTCATGTCATGACATGTTAAGACTATTAACCTGATTGACTGTGTGGCATTACAGTAATTGCAATTTTGCCTAATGCTATGGCGGAGAAAATTTAGAGGACTGTCGAGAATCTGACATCTTTACTAGAAGTCATCTGATTGTAATTTCTGTCAAGCAGATTATACTCCTGGTCTGCATTGGTCAGTTGACTCCAAGTGAAATCAAAAATTACTTAATAATGAGCCAGTTGATTCAGAGCCTGATTTGAGCCTCTCATTTATATAAAGCAAGATGCCCAAACAGTTTGTTGAGGACAATGTGTCATTCATCAATTGCCAGGATATCTCTTTTTGTCATGTGAATCTCTACAGATGGCAAATACATGGGTAGGCATTCAGATTCCAGAGATGGTAAAGAAGAGATTCTAAACCATCCTTGGGTAGTCCCTAACTATGGACAAGACCCATATTGAGGGGAGACCAGTTTATAGATGGTGGTGTCATGGTTTGAGTAGCATTGTGTTTAATGTCCACATTGTGTTCTATGGTTTTGCTAGGAGTGCTATTTCTGTAAGATGGTACAGAGATGAGATACCTGAACCCCAATGCCTTTTAGACATGCTATGAGTGCATATTTCATTTTCATGGATGATAATACCTACAACGCTACCTCCTACCTATTAACAGGAGTAAAACTTGTTCTTAAAATTCGCTAACGTTTTCGTCACCTCTTCTGGGCACTTCCTCAGGCTTTCGATAAAAGACCGTTGCAATCTGTATATTGACCTTCAAACCTCCCTTTCTGACATCGCACTTGGAGGGTTACCAGTACGCTATATCTGATCCGGTTCAGCTGGTAGAGTAACTTAAGCTAACCTCACCCCCGTTGTATGCAATGGTGATGGACTTCGAGTTCTTGTACCCATCTATCAAGCTTCTGCCTTGTTTCTGTGCGCTCAGAGACTTTCTGCTAGAGGTAGTGAATGATAAAGATATGCATCGAGATATTTTAGAATTGGCCCACCTGGCGTGCTATAATTTGGCGTTCCAATTTAATAGGGAAGTATAGTATACACTTAGAGTAAAGGGGGTCCCGATGGTGAGTCCAGTATCCGGAGACCTCTGCGAATTGGTAGTGAGAATGTTGGAAAGCAGAACCTTACCTAATTTCCTCCATGATATTACCCTCTATAGGAGGTACTGTACAGTACATAGATGACATTGTCATCTTTTGGAAGAGGAAACCAAATCTGGAGAGTTTTATACGCAAGTTGAACGACAACCTGTATGGGCTCATAGTGGAAATGGAACAACACAGCCAAAATAGGATCCACTTTTTGGACATAGACGTAATGTTTGATGAATCGAGCATAAGTACGGCAGTTTATAGGAAACCGACGGTAGTTGCAGCGTACATTCCTATAGGATCTTGCGATCCCTTTCAGTATAAAGTAGCGGCATTCTGAGCATTAATCAGGAGAGCGTACGCTCATTCGTCCACAGCACAGGCATTAAGACAAGAAATAGAGTATATAGAAAAGATAGCAAATGAGTATGGATACACCAACCTTATACTTATCCTCATCAGAAAATATAAGCAACAATACCCACGAGAGGTGGATAAGGGAGATAAGTGTGATAAAGAGAGGCAAGAAGACAACATCATTGTCCCGGTAACCTATAACCCAATGGTAAAAGCAGTATACAATGCTGTTGTTGTTGCTAGGAAACGGGAGATTAGGGTTGCATACAGGAGGTGTCGTACTGTTTTCAGCATACTGAGGAACAGGAAAGATTGTCCGAACCCTAATAGGTTACCGGGCGTATACAAAGTCCCAGTTGTGGATGGAAGACGCAATAGGGAAATGGTGTATGTGGGTGCAACAAAAAGATCCTTGGAAATGCAATTAAAGGAGCATAAATCAGACATAATATGGAGTAAGTTCACAACAGCCCTGTTGACTTACGCAAAAGACCCCAACATCACAGCGGAGTTTGATAGGGCGCGTATCATTCTTACCATCCCACATTAAGACTACCTTAAAATTTTAGAAGCCATGGAAATTTTTAAAGTGCAGTGTGAAGATAAGAGAATCAACTTTAAGGAGGAAATGTCCCTTTCTAAAGCGTGGCAATTCTTAATGGAAGATAACATGTAATTATATTTATTGTCTCTGATTTTTACTGTTAGGAGGTTAAGCGGGTATACGGGTGAAGATTTATAGTATGGAGAAACGCATGCGCTTAGGGAGTTAAGTAATTGAACACCTTCGAAAGGGAAGTTTGAAGGTCAATATACAGCTCGCAACGGTCTTTTATCGAAAGTCCGAGGAAGTGTCCGGAAGGGGCGACGAAGATGTTAGTGAATTTTAAGAACAAGTTTTTCTCCTGTTAATAGGTTGGAGGTAGCGTTGATTTATCATCCCGATGTATCAGAAGGATTAGAAAGTAGATAATACCTACACACACAGGACTTCATTTGTTAAATATTATTTCAGGTGCCTGGTTTAATGGAAAATATACCTTCCATTCTGAAAGGAGATTCTATATTTGTACGATCAAATAATAATTCCCAGAATCCAATTACTGAGTATGAAGGACGTGTTCATGAAATAAATCAGAATTCAGTGGTATTAGGATTTTCAAAGGAGTAAGAATTTTTTTTAAATTTAATCTACCTGTGAATATGATTGACATAACTTTGATATTAAATGTATTTGCAGATTTCTTAAAACATTTATGGATGGAATGAGATTTGATATCAGATTTTCATTTAATAACAGTAATTTGAAGTTAATGCATCGTGCATTGAAAATGTATAATCAAGTCGATATTGTTCCTTTATTATTTCCAACTGCAGAAACTGCTGCTAAGCGTCGGTTGCAATCTGTGAGAAAATTTGTGTATGTATTTAAACATTTTATAATGGACTAATAGTATTTTTTGCTTAATTATAAGTTGAAATTACTTTTATAGATTTTTTAATAAAGACATAGAAAGCAATCCTGAACAAGCAACTGCAGTGGAACAGATTGTTCTAGGCAGTTCGTATCCTGCTCCATATTTGCTCTTTGGCCCTCCTGGAACTGGAAAAACAGTTACACTTGTAGAAGCCATTAAACAGGTTTGCTTTAAATACATGTTTTTAATTGGTTTGTTAATTTTTCTGATTTATTAAAGATGTTCATTTTAAATTAAATCAGTTATGGAAACTGGATGATGATACGAAGATTCTAGTCTGTACACCTTCAAATAGTGCAGCTGATCTGATTACAGAAAGGATAATAAAACATGTTCCACTGCGCCAAGTTTTTCGGATGTATGCATTCTCTCGATCTTTCAAACTCATTCCCGAGAAAATTAAAGTAAGTTCTTGTGCTGACATTTTTAAAATTATAATCATTCAAAACTCTCAGATTTAAACCTATTATTATGATTTTTAGATTTAATATTATTTAAATCATTTTCAGAAATGTAGTAACATTCATTCTGCATCTCGGAAGCTTTTTTATCCTTCCCGTATACTCGTAATGCAGTATCGAATTATAGTGACTACACTTGTCACAGCAGGAAGGTAAGGCTCATTTTTAAATTATTATATACACATATATACAAGAAATTCTCTGAATTTCTCTGCATTTTTAATAAAATACTAATTTTCATAAACCTTTCTTCTCTTGTTCAATACAGAGAGAGAATTTTTCTAACACAATATACACATATATGGAGTTCATAACAAAAATTTTCAAATCTCCCAATAAAATTTCCCCGAGTTTGAACAAATATAGCAAACTAAATGATATGAAGGATGATTGAGAATATCTGTAACATCTAATAAAAAGCTGTTATTTTCAAGCAATGAACGATTTCCTATAGACGTGCTGTGTGCATGCTTTATCATTACACATATCTTACAACAGGAACAGGTGTGTATTTTTTTAAAGGTATTTAATATAAGCATTGTGCAATATCAATGTTAATAAAGAATTTTCTAGCATTTTATGCTTGTCAGCGTTTTGATTCAAAAAGCAGCATTTTTCTTCCAAAGTTGCAGCATTTCTGATTTTAACGGTTGTAACTAATCAGTGAAATCCATGCTTTCAGACAATGTGACAAATAGTATTGTTAATCAAAAAGGTTGTACCTTACATCACAATAAATAATATACTTTTCTCATAGTAAAAGTTTAGTAAACATGAAAAAGTTTTTACACTAATTGGGCTGCAATTTGAAAAATTTGCAGACCTATAAATTCCCACTGTCGTCCGTCCGTTCGGCTGTCTTTCCTTAATCTCGAGAAGGGAATTAGATAGATGAAAGCCGAGACCAGATGTAGAAACCTTGAGGACAGAAGGCCCTAATAACCATATAAGAACTTTCAATGCAAACTGGAAATCATGTTATTTTAATTTAAAACTTTTCCCCCGAAAGTATTGGTAGTTAATAGATGATTGGCACGACTCTATTGTTAAAGGAAAAGTATGATGTACAGGGGCAAGCCACTACTAATTTGAAATGGAGAGCATATATTTTAAATGAAATGAATTACAAATTGCCTCCCACACACATTTGGAAGAACAAACTGCAATTGATAACAGTCATTATTTGGTCAGCTACACAAAAACACTCCTTTAATTATATATTGGATTAATGATTTAATTTGAAATAATTAAAAATATTGACACCATTAATTCTTGCCTAATCAATTTATAATCTAATAAGAAATCATATTTGGTTTTGAAAATTTTAAATATTTCATAATCTAATTTTCAGATTGGTATCTGCAGCTTTTCCCTGCAATTATTTCACTCACATATTTATCGACGAAGCTGGAAATTCTTATGAACCGGAAACGATTATTCCAATATCTGGTTTACTGCAGAGTTCGATTGATAATCCTAAAGGCGGTCACCTGATTCTTGCAGGAGATCCAAAACAGTTAGGTCCTATTGTCAGATCGAAATTAGCCACTAAATACGGTTTGGGTAATTATTTTTAATGTTTACTTTTATTATGAAAGTTATTTTCATTTTGTTTATTAAAAGTATATAATTTTTTTAAACAGGTTTGTCACTTTTGGAACGCCTGATGAATATAGAACAAGTGTATGGACGCAAAGAAAATGTATACAACAAAAAAGTACTTACAAAATTATTGAAAAATTATCGAAGTCATCCATCTATATTGAAACTTCCAAATGAGTTGTTTTATGACAACGAATTGCAGGTGAGAGATTTAATTAATTTAACAAATTAATTAGCATTTTTGTAAAACTTTCTGCTCTGTGGGTACTAAGAGGGCATCTTCATACCCATTGTGGATTCAGCAGTCCCACAATATGGACAGCTGAGTAGTGAAGGATGATACTTAACATATCTCGAACAGACTGCATATGAAAAATGGGGGGTTGCTCGCCTGGATTCAATCACAGAAATAATTTAAGTAGAGAATATAATAATAATAATGATTGTTACAAAGAATTTAAAGATGTGAATTTGTTTCTTTCTAGGAATGTGCAGACAAAACTGTGTGCAATTTATTCTGCAATTGGACATATTTACCATCAAAAGGTTTCCCAATTATATTTCATGGTGTAATCGGTCAAGATAAGAGAGAGCCAAACAGTCCGTCGTATTTTAATCTGGAGGAAATTTCAGTTGTCATGGATTACGTTGAAAAGTTACTCGAGTCTACAGGTGATCTTAATTTGTCTCCGAAAGATATAGGAATTATATCCCCTTATAGGAAACAGGTGAAAATTAGTTTAGTTATATTTATACAGTTGGAAATGAATATAACAAAATTAACATAATTATTTAATAAATTTAGGTTGATAAAATCAGAAACGAATTGAAATTAACTGAAAACTGCAATGGCATTTCTGTTGGATGCGTGGAAGTATTTCAAGGGCAAGAAAGGAAAGTAATCATTATTTCGACCGTCCGCAGCAATCCCGATCTTCTCGCCATAGATCATAAATTTAACCTTGGATTTCTGAGAGAACCTAAAGTAAATTTTATTAATTAAAAGCTTTTATATTTTCCAATCCAATCCATAAATTTACAATGTCCTTTGCCTATTTCAGAGATTCAATGTAGCATTAACAAGAGCAAAAGCATTATTAATAATAGTGGGTAACCCTTTCATCTTATCAAAAGACAAGAATTGGAACAGGTTGATATTTATTTTTTTTAAATAATTTTTGCCAAATATGTATAAAATACATCACTAATAATTATATTTATACATAGGCTATTGGAATATTGTTGTGACAATAAAAGCTATTGTGGTGCCCCTTATGTCTACAATACCAACAATGAAATTGGTGATCTTATGGAAAGGATGTCATACTTTGGAATTGGTAATTAAAGATTATTACATATAAATTTCATTCTGTATTAAAAGGATACAAATGCTCTATTTCTTGGAAGTATAAACATTGTTATATAATTTCCAGTTGAGGTGGAGAAAAGTGAAGAGGAAGAAATTAATGATGAAGAAGAAAAATAAATGTTAATGAAGAGTCTTTACAAGAAACAAAATAGAAAAATGATGTGTAATATTTTTGTAAAATGTGTATAAATTTGTTAAATTATTTACATATTTGTATATATTGTTGGTTTACTCCACTACCTCACTGTTGAGATGTATTGATCTTTTTTAATTTTTTACTGATACAAATCTTGTATGCTTTTTATACTGTATACACTTGTTTTTATACAAATATATTTTAAAAAGAAAATAAAATTTATCAATTAAAAATTTTGTATTGTCTTATCCCAGGAGTGAGAGTACAATTTGCAAACCAGGCACTAGTGATTTTTTTGTCACGACTGTCGCCATCTTGTCGCTGTGGTTACTAGTCACCCCAAAAACTTAAGTTTTAACAGCCTATTTTTTTATCCGTCAGTACTATATGGCCTTTAAGTATGAAGGCGGCTGTGGTATGTGCACTTATCACAAAACAGAAGAAATTAACGCAAAGAGCGCTACTAGCGAGGTTGAGGCCGAAGTTTTAAACGAGAAAACGTGTACGTCGGACGTTCAGCTTTCCTGTAAGCCTAGAAGTTTGACAATGGTGTTTGGAAAGTCAGTGGAATCATGCTCGACATTCCAAACGCCATTGTCAAACTTCTAGGCTCATAGGAAAGCGGCGCTAAACGTCCGAAGTACGCGTTTTCGTGTTTAAAACTTTGGCCTCAACCTCGATATTGTGTTCACCCGATCTGGAGCGAAAGGCAGCTTAATGAACTGCATTTCTATCCTCAAAAATTCTTTTGGATATTTCCGTATGAGTGTTGAGAGTTTTGTGAATTACTACAAATTTTGAAACCTTTCATTATCTTATCAAACCACAAACATGCACCATTTTTATTTTTAAATCACTGTCAGAATATTCTTTCAATGTTTTGTTATGTAGGGGGGGTTGCTTCATTTCAACCTCTATTAAAACATTTACATCATCTTATCCAACTACCAAACGTATACCCGCCTCAATTTTCTAATACAGCTCCCCTGTCAGACAGCCCGGAAAAGTTAAGCAACTCTCGTTGCTGGATTGTTTATGGATTTCCGGATTCTATTATACTAGATTACTTTATTGTTACTACAGTGAAATCTAGTCAATTGGAATCGATCGGTAAATTTGAAACTTCAATGTAAAAACTTTCGAGTTACGGAGGTTGGGCTAAAAATCAAGATTTTGTGTATGAATTCATTATGGGATTAATTAAGATTTTACTTTTATTAGCATTTACAATGCTTTATAAAACTCATCTCTCTCCGAAAATAAGCGTTTTCACATTTTAAAATAATTAGTAATATGAAAGTTTACGATAAAAAATCTGATAATAGATGACGTCAAATACAAGTTATCTATGTATGTAAAGGAGGGTGTTTGTTTGTTCGCTATGCACTTGTAGACCGTACGACCAATTTCTACTAAACTCGGCATTTACGTTAACATATTTTTAACTTAGATAATGTCATACAAATCATCACGAAATATTGAATGCATTTCTATATATCAATTAATTTCTGTCGATATTCGATTTTCCGTTTTAATATGTGGCGCCAGCTATTGGCGAAAAAATTTAAAAATAATAAACTCAATATAATTTGTACGAAAATTAATATAATTTTTAAAAGAAACAAATATTACATTCAGTTAATACGGACTGGCCACGTGGAAGTTTCTAGGTTTTATACACGTTAGTTACATCTAAATTCGGGCCAGATGGTTTTAGAAAGTCTTCCAGGGAGGCACCAAATCAATCAAACTAATTGTAATAATTTTTTCTTTTAACTACACGTATTTATCTCCGCGCGAATCTTATGTAAACTCTCTCTCGCAACCACTTACAATATGGATCAGTTAACTGTAACGAAAGTTTTCAACCTGTTCTACAGGCCATTTTCAGGTTTTTAGAAATTAAGGCATATTGATACAGTAGAGAACCGAAAATCGGAATCAATTGGGGACTGGGGTTGTTCAGATTAGTGATTTGTTCCGATTACCGATTATGCACGAACAGATACATTAACCTGTCCGATGTTCAAATTTTCTCCGTTGCGTGTCGCCTCGTGTTGAATTTTCGTCGATTTTAAGCCTAACGAAAATTTTTATAATAATAATCGAGGCTATCGTATCGTTAAAAATTATTTCTGCATTTTGTACAAACAAAATAAATATATTGAAGAATATAAAAACATGAAAATTATACTTTAGAAGTAAATTTAGTATCAAAAACGTTCGATTCAGTCCGACTGAAAAGCGTTCCGATTACCGGCGATTCCGATTACCGGGGTTCCGATTAACGAGTCTCTACTGTAACTGTTCTTTTTTGTATGAAAGAGTAAAGAACACATTTAAAATACAATATTCTTTGGAATATTGATTCGAATAATCTAAAAAATAAATTACAGTAATGTATATACAATTTAAAATATCAAAATAATAAAATAGATAAAAAAAACGTTGGTTAAAGGTTGAAAACGTTTGTTACGGTCAATAAATTCAGTGAGATAAGGTGTTTTTGTATAGGTATAACACAAAAGCAATTATTCTCACAGTTTTACAAGAATTTTTACTTAAACAAGTTCTATATGAAGACTTTCGGACGTTAAGGTTAGCAACTCGATCACGTGCGGAGCCATCACAACCTGTCTAACACGGATCACTTTTCAAATATTAATAGTACACCCGTATTAATTAGTAGTCGTTGACCATCCTCTTTTCCGGGAGGAGATCAACGGCTACTTTTGCTCGAATCACTTCGACCCTATCCGCAACGGTCCCTTACTTCTTTTGGCCAGATGGCCGAGCGGTCAAGGTGGCAGCCTACCGCTCTGGGGGACCCGGAATCGAATCCGAACGGGTCGAGCAATCCCCAGGACTTTTTCGGGGGGGGGTCCGTTCGGATATGTCGGGCCCCGTCCCTCACCACCCGGTCGCCCCATTGTGGGCCTGGCCGAACCCCCACAATGGGCCTACTAAAAGAGGCCCTCTTTGTGCTCACAGGGCGGAAAGAGTTAAAAAAAAAGGTCCCTTACTTCTATCGGACCAACGGTATGGCGGTGTTGGAATCGAAACATCCAAAATACGAGGTTATCAGCCTGCACAAAATATGATTTAAATGGAATACGTGAGATTAAACACTTGGTGTTTTAAACTCTTATGTAAAATAACATTTGTAGTTATATAAATCAAATACTACAATATAAGAAAAAGGTTAGAAGTAAAAAAAAAACATCTAATAATCTTAATGTTTGTTGTTAGTTTTTCCCGAGAGACACCAGACTCATCTGTTAGTTCTAGAATAAATCACATTTGTAAGTAGCTTGCATAACATGCACTTTTTGTATAGGAGTGTCGCGTGTCAATACAAGTCCTCGATGCAAAGGAAAATGAAAGACCTTTTGAGGCCTTATGCTTTGAAACTACTTCTAAAGCCTTAATCGTAAACGTTTAAATGCTTTATTTAAAAAATTTTCAGCTTACAGTATTATAAAACTTTAAAAAAAGACAAACAAACAAACATAAACAAAAAGCCGAATTAATAATCCGTAGAATTGATTAAAATATTTTTCTTCAAAATTAAATAATTGAATTTCATCATTCCAATAATGGTTTTTATGGTTATTATTAAACAATGCTTCCCAAAAAACAATGGAAATTAATCAAGTATTGAAACAGATTTACACAACGATTAATTTGCATTCTCGAAAAGTCTCGAATTTCGAAAAGCTGAAAAGGTTTCATGGTAAAATTTCGAATGATATTTCATTCCCGAGAGCACGCGTATTTGACGTGGGACCCGAGGACCGAAATCCGAAGACCACATTACGAATGGAAAGATTCGACACTCGAGTTTCCAAGAGCAACCTTCGGTGGAATTTATTTGGCGTGGGACCCGGGGATAAGTCCGTGAGAAATTGATGCAGATACATGATTGATATCACATTAATTCGTATAGGAGTAGTTGATACATACAAGTGTATTACAGATTTCATGTTCCATCTGCATCAATTCAATTGCAATTACCGGACTTCGCCCAAGAGTTATCATCATCTTGTCACGGCGCACTCAGCATCAGGTAATTATATATTATTTAATGCATCTGTTAGAATCATCAATTTATGAAATTTGCGCTATGTTTTCTTCATATTCATTACAACACTTCCTTACAAACACCCCTCACATTCAAACATTCAAAATTGAATCATTATCTAATTTGTTCATCGCATCCATTCATTTATATATCACGCGTCAAAGCTGTAAACAACACCGTCACATAACACAAACACCGCTTTCCAAAATCCAACCCCTAGGTCCTCGTCCTGGAAAGTGGAAACGCTACTCGATGATTTTGAATGGCTGCTAAAGGGGCTCTGGTACACTAGATATACTAGTATATATATATATATATATATATATAAATAAAATAAAAAAATTATACAGAATTCCAAATTCGTCTTTGTAATTGTCCGTATGAATAATTTTAAATGCTTTATTATTATTATATTATCTTTATTTGTATAAAATGGTTTCAGTAATTATTAAAATTGTTTCGTTTGTTTAAGAAAACATTCTGACCAGGGGATTATAACAATAATGTCCTCGAAATATTTTAACGTTTTATGGGGAAGGGAACGCTTGCGACGTTCGTCAGTGTTGGCGAGTTTTTGAGTGAGATGTCATTAATGAACTCTAGCGCTTTGGATTGGATTTATATTAAAAATTGTGTGCTTATTTACTTCAGTTTTACTAAAGTTTTTGATATATATTTATTACTATGTACTTTATTACTAATTGGAGGCATCGAATCTAACTCTGGCCCGATGTCTCGTACTCCTCCTCCCTCCTCTCCTTCAGAGTCGTCCATATCGTCTGTTGGTAAAAGACAAAGGTCTGCTAGTGAACCAACTCTAAAATTTCAACGTCTCGAATGTTTTTTTCCTCTACTGGCTTCGTCTGCTAATGTACCTCAAAATTTATTTTCTTTTTTGGAGAAGAAATTTGATACCATTTTGACTAAACTCGAAGATTTAGCTACTAAATTTGGGTTAGATTTACCCTAGGTAGCCAAAATGGCGACTCGTCTCTGATTACAGAAGAAAGGAGACAGTGGGACGCACGTTCTAACCGATTCTAATAATTTGGTTGCTAATAATTATGGTAATTTATTAGAATAGGTTAGATTAGGTTAGAACGTGCGTCCCCACTGTTTCCTTTCTTCTGTATGCTGGAATCAGAGACGAGTCGCCATTTTGGCTACCTAGGGTATATCCAAAAATCTAACCTAAATTTGAATAGCTGGTAAATTTGCATAAAGACTTTGAACAGCGTCTCCTGAGTGTGGGGAAGAAGGTAGAAGAATTTTCTAACTTAAATGTTACTTCTACTACTCCGACTTCCTATTTTTTTATATCACTTAGATTCATCGTCTAATGAAGGTCAGAGAAATAATATTGTTGTCGCCGGATTAGAGGGAAATTCGTCTGAAGTTGTGGCATTCTGTCATCCGTTAAAAGACCCAATGGTGACTCTATTTTGGTGAAAGATCTTAAGATAGTTTAAAAAAATAATTTGGTGGTGACTGAACTTGACGCTGTCTCCGATAAAAAGAAACTCATTTACCGAAATGTACTGTACTGTATACATAACATCCAAATGAGGGAAAAGTGTTCTAGGGTAAAGTTTTTTGACGATTTACATTGGAGATCGAGAATTATGAAAAGAAATCTCGTTCCTTTTTACCGAGAGGCTAAGGCGACAGGTAAGTCTGCTTTCATGAGAGCTGATTGTTTAACAATTGATGGAGATAACTTTACGTTTGACCTACTGAATAACAAGCTGATGAAGATTGAACCTTTTTTATTACCAGGGAAGTCGGTGGATCGTCAAATGGACGAAAATTAAAAACTTTACCTGTTATTCCTTGTTCAGAAGTTTTTTTTTTACGTTAAAGGTATTATCTTGGAATAGCCAAGGTTCATTATATACTAATTTTTCTGATAAGAGTTTTGTTGATTTTGTCTTTTCATATCATGTTATTGGTATAACTAAATCGTGGATGATATCATCGTTGAAAACCCTTCTTTCATCACTATCTTCTTGAATCATGGATGACATCATCGTTGAAAACCCTTCTTTCATCGCTATCGCTTCTTTAATAGAAAACCCTTCTTTCATGGCTAGATGAAAGAAGGGTTTTCAATTATCGCATATTAAAAACTCTGCTGAATTTTGGAAGATTGTTAATAAATTTCGAACTAACAAACTTGCGCATAATAACATTTCTATTTGTGATTGGTCGGATTATTTGAAAACCTAGTTCTCTGGACCATCTTTGGCTGCACTGTCCATTTGTACCAATGACACTACGGACCAATTACTTGACGAAAATTTTTCTTTTGATGAATTACAATTTGTAGTGCGGTGTCTAAAAAAAAAATAATAATAATAAAGGCCCTGCTTAGATGCTATTAAGGCTAAGATGATTAAATCTCTCCCGATTAATGCTTTAAACGATTTGTTATCTTTATTTAATAATTTCAAAACTAATTATTCTTTTCTTACTATTTGGAAAAATATCTGCTTAAAAGTGATATATAAGAAGGGTGGTCGTTTCGATCCTCTGAATTATCGTCTAATATCGCTAATCAGTTTAATTAGGAAAATTTTCTCTACGTTATTGGTTAATCGTTTGCGACTTTGGCTTGAGCGGTTTCATGTTATTTATATCAGTCAGGGTGCTTCTGTAGCGAATAGAAGTGTTGGTTACAATTTATTTCTTTTTCTTTTTAATACCTTCCGAAGTTTGTGTCATGTACTCTTTTTCTGCGCAATTAAACGGTTGTTAGTTGTTAACCTGGCATCCGAGACAAGAGTATAGCTGCCAAATAAATATTAGTTCTAAACTATGTCGCTACGGCGAACAGCGCCAACTGCATTTGTCAGTTTGGGGTCGTAGTTACAGGCCTTATCGTTTTTATCGTACTGTCAACGTTGTTGAACTCGTTATACGTTAAATAAAATGGAGTATAGGGAGTGTGATTTATAAAATATACCGGTACAATACTTGTGTTTTCTATTCGTAATTATAAATTATTAGTTAAAAGTGAAAATAAAATAGATTTATGAACAGATACATTGCTTAAAAATGAATTATTCTATAAAAAATTAATATTGTAAGATTATGTGATGGAATTATGAATAAAATACAACATAGGGGGCTTAAAATTTATTATCTGTGGCAGTTAATAAGATATATAGAATTATTTAGGCTTAATGTTCGTTTCTGAACCACTTATAATATACTTAACGGAGCGGCCGGATGGCCGAGCGGTCAAGGTGGCAGCCTGCTGCTCTGGGGGACCGGGATCGAATCCGAACGGGTCGAAAAATCCCCAGGAATTTTTCGGGGGGGTGGTCCGTTCGGATATGTCGGTCCCCGTCCCTCACTACCCGGTCGCCCATTGTGGGCCTGGCCGAACCCATAATGGGCCTACTATAAGAGGCCCTCTTAGTGCCCACAGGGCAGAAAGAGTTAAAAAATATATATATATATATACTTAACGGTATTTTCCACTTTATATTTCTGTTTCCATTCTTTAAAATCACTAAATGAATTAAATGTCTGATTATAATTACATGTAGTAATATCGTGTAGCTCTCTGAAGTGTGACAATACTACTACTATTTTATAAAATTCACCTGAATAAACTACATTTAAATAACTTTATAACTTTAGCATTCCTGTTATAGTCCTCCCTTTTATGCTTCTTTTTCACATGTCTGCTTAAACTTTGTGCTTTAAATTGCATATACTGCATTCCATTTTCAACGAAACACTGAAACAAAAACAAACTCAGTTGCCGCTGTTCGCGGTAGCAGCAGGATTTAGAACAAATGTCTACCAGAGGGCTAGAGTCTTGTGAATCCCAGTGATTCACTTCCAACGCGCCGTCTTTCAGATCTCCTCCATTCCGAATCCGACCGCTCGCGTGACCTTCACAACAACACTGACATTAATCAAAAACAGCCCTAGTTGCTGTGTGGTGTCTTCTATCCTGACGTCAAGTGGTGCGGAAGCCTAGGGGGCGCTTTGCGCATTATCACAATTACAGGACTGAGTGATGAAAGATGAACACAGGTGTATTTTAAAACCTATATGTATATATTATGTAATATTATATTATATAAAATATAATCTCTTATATAATTTTTAAAAGACATTTATTTCAGCAAGAAAAATGTGTAAAATTCTAAATATTTGCAAAGTTTTAGCACTCCCGCAAACTTTCATCGACCCGTAAAGAATCAATACCGACCACGTCGAGAAACCCGAAGTTAATATAATAGAATGTATTTAACAAAACATTTCAATTTGAGAATTAATAAATCACAGGAGGGACAATTGTAAATTACTTATTAGCAGTTTATAATAATTTAAATTTGATTTTGTACTCGACTTTTTCAACGAAACAGCAAAACACTTTGGGCTTTCAACATCAAATGGCATAAGAAAGCTGCCCAGCAGCGGCCGAATGGATAAAATGGAACAAGCAGCTCTTCGCCTGCCGTTGGTCATTTCCAGACGAACGACAACCCAGAACTCACCACGCGAAGGTGGCTGCTTCAGAGTTCCACCAAGAGTTGGAAAGAATGCTACTCCACAAGTGACCAACGTCACTTGTCGAGTCGAATTCTTCCTAACTCGCACAATGAAAACATTTATAATTACCTCTGAATACTTCAAATTCATCTATTCGAAGCTCACCGTATTATTACTATCTAAACTAAGGGATTCAATATTTAAAAGTCTTTTATTATTATTAATAAAATATTTTAAAATACATTGGTTATATGAAACAGAATATGCAAATCAAGTCAGCATCAGTGCTGATGATACGCGTGGCCATGGGCACTTAGCCTGCTAAACAAAGAAGGTATTTACAGAGGATGTATGTGACGCGAGTTAACATGGGCACAAATTTACAGGAGTAGGAAGGCGCGTGACCATGGGCGCACAGCCAGCTAAGATGAGTATAATCGTAGGTGAGAGTCCGAGTGACGGAACTAACCTGAACGGCTCAGTGCGACCTGGAGGGGTATGAGTTGGTGTATTGGTTACTATGGTACACAGAGGTGTTGTTTCTTGTCTGATCACGCTGGTAGTTGTTGCTGTCGTGGCTGCCGCTGAGATGCTTTATGTATGATATATTTCTCGGCTTGCACGGATGGTATCACTGACCATGAGCTTCTTCATTGTTTTGGCATAATTTCTAGGGATAGCTAGACGTCTGATGGTCAGTGCCGTAACTAGGATTTTGGACGCCTATGGCCAAGAATAAAAATGGCGCCTTTTTAATTTTTGTTATTAAATAAAAATAAAAATGGTGGTTTATTTTTGAAATATATGTTCGTAGAAATTACAGATCATAAATACTATACAAATATAAATGTAGAAGTTGTTTTGTGTTGTTAATTTCGAATACATATTATTCCAAAACCTTCTCATTGGCGCCTTTATTAAATCGGCGCCTATGGCGGGGGCCACGTTGGCCATACCCTAGTTACGGCTCTGCTGATGGTAGCTTCATTGGCTGAATCCCAGCCGCCCAGAGCAATGAGCTACAATGAATGCATCAACGAAGGTATTAAAACCCCTACCTTTTAAAAAGTCAGCTAGAGCCTTGCATTTTTCGATTTTTGCCGATCTAGTAGTAGAAAAGGCCTCCTCTCCATTTTCAAAGGGCACCGTCACGTCAATTATCGTAGCTTCCTTCGCAGACTCATTGAGGAGTACTAGATCTGGTCGGCAGTTATCCGGGAAGTCAGGAATCCGTTGATTGATGAGAAGAATTCCTCCTTTTTTATCAAAGGCGTTGGCCAGGCGATGCAGGATGTTATTGTGCTTCTTGGTTATATCGACCATGCTCGGGAGGCAATGACACAGGACGTGTGCTAAGGTCTCATTGCGGTGTGTGCACCGCATACATTTTTTGGAGAAGTTACCATAACGCTTATGTCCGTGGAGCGGAACCACACTCATGCGGGCACGGTGGATGAAGTGCCAGTCCGCAAATTGGGTATATTTTCCGTCCCACATAAAGTGATTACTCTCCCTGCAAGCGTTGGTGATGCGAAAGGCCTTACCTTGGTCGGGTTTGTTGTGGAGTGACTTTAAGTGTCTTAGCCTTATCAGACCGTTCAGGATGTTAGAGCAGGATTTCTTGTGGATTATGTTGCCGTTGACCGTCAGGAGGGGGAACCGTCGCCAGGAACCCATTCCAACGGGAACAGCTTGCGGAGACGTCTGGTAGCAGAACGTAGTCGAGTCCAGGTAGACCTGATGTCACCGGACGCAAGGCCAAATTCATCTTGTAGGGAACCATTAAGATACTTACAGACATCTGTGTTTGATGGGTCTCTCCTGATGCGCTTCCGGATTACTGTTTTCAGAGAATATGTTGCAATGGTGGTTATTTTGTCGTCTCGGGACTGGAAGAGATGTAGTGCGTGGTTGATTTGGGCCAGGTCAGCTGAGGTGTTAAGTGGAAGGAAGTTTGCTCCTCCCTGGTTGTATGTTAGGTATAAGATCTCTGCACTGGCACGTTGTGGCAAGTTGAGCCATCTCTTAGCGTATCTCTTCAGGGCCTTGTCAATGGTGTCCATCTTCTTTTTTGCCGTTGTACCTAGAGTGAGGTGGAAAGTTAGCTTTCGCAAGACTGCTAACTGCGTCGAGTTTTTGCCAGGGAGCTAATTTAAAGAAGTGGATTTTTTCTATTACAATAACTAAAGAAAGACAGAAATCTATAAATACATCTGGTCATAATAAAATGCACGTTAGGGCCACAAAATTTAGTTCAATCTCATACCGAACATCATTAACAATGCCCACCTACAATAGAAAAAGCCAACAATACATTCTAACAATTCGTTACGTATTGTTAGAATATATTGTTAAGAACGCGTGACGTATTACGAACCCGTCATATTTTACGTCACGTGTTACGTAAAAACATTAATCGGTTTGAAATATTTCAGAGAGGATTATTTTATTAAAATAATATTCATTAGAAACAGAATTACTTTAAGTTTTTTAAGTTAAAATAATGCTTTCTTTTTTCTAGTAAATAAAATTATAGAAATGTCAAATCATTCATTTATTCTAAAGTAATGTTATCTGTATTTTTGAAAATCCTAAGAGGAATTTGTAATGATTGTGGTCTTTTACACGCCAGGAATTGCCATCAGAATTCTTAATTCGTAAATTTCAGAAATTTTCGACAAAAGGTGCTTAAGCTTCAAAGAGGGTCAACAAAATCGTGCCCCTCACACACCGTAACATCCATACAGAAAGAATTCCAGTGGTTTTGTATTTCACGACGTTTCAAGGTCTCGAGCCCAAAAATGTAAAAATATTGGGAGGTTCATTTTTTGACCGATCGCCATACTATTCCTCTGTTATATATAACAGAAGAAAAGTATGGCGAAAGTAACCTAGGACGAACCTAACAGAGTTAGGTTCGTACCAGGTTATGGTAGGTTAGTTTAGTTAGTATGTTAAAAAAAATTGGGGTCTTGTCCATTTGTTTCTGTCGGTCCGTTCGTCTCGTCTAGTTTCTCATTGTGTTCGTTTCCTTTTCGCGCTGTCTGTCTAGCTGTTAAGAAGAATTAAGATTCGCGATCGCGTTCAGTTTTATTAGTATTAAGTAGATATAAGTCTTCGTACTAACAGCAACTTGGCACTAACTTCTATACTTAGCTATTCGTGGCGGCACTCAATTGTTGGTGTTCGCTACACTCAGATTTTCTTTTAGACCCTTAGGGGTACTAAGGCCTTGCACCTAAAAACTGCACGCCAGCATCAAACGTAGAGGGTACTGTAGCCATATGTACGCCGTTCAGAGGGATCCTACCTTTCTCTACAGTCTATCTCCTCTCCCCTTTTTTCTGTCGGCTAAACACTTCGTGTACGGCCGATGTCTTTCTTGTATGTATGTATGTTATATATAACAGAGCCGGGAATGTAAAAACAAGCTTAATTATGTGAGAACCCGGACTTTTACAAAAGTATTTTTTCGATTTCGTCATACTTAATATGTAAATCTCTATATTGCCGGCCGGGAGAAAAGTATAGTTACCAGCGAACGGGATTTCGAACTATCCGAGTTCGAATCGAGGATTTTCTGTATTTTCATTGAATGACATCTTATTACCATTGTTTCCTTCCTCAATTTACTTTAAAAATGACTACTACGTTTTACGTTTGCACCTTAAAAAGTAGATAATTATTAATTATAGCAATTTTTATGTACAGTACATACATACCCTACAGCTCTTAGTAATTTAGTGTGAGGCCGGGACTTCACTCCCCCCATCGGAGAACAGGCTGTCGAGCTAAAGTCAATAAATCGATGACTTATCGTGTAAATAGGACCGGCATGGCCGAGGAACGGGGTGCGAGACGATTTAATTGTCGCATTCCCGACCTAATTGACAGATCCCCGATCGTACATCGTGAGAACGAGAGAGGAATCGTCCTCGGAGAAACTTTGGATGGTCACCTTACAGAGTTCAAAGCGGGACCTACTGACACTCCTGTGGAGGGGACGGCGTCCTCGACAGCTGCATATTCTCCGGGACAGGAAAATACACATTAGGGTAAAATTTACAAGACCGCCATCCGGGGAAAGGCTTGACCCGACTCCGGAGGGAAACGGCCCGGACGGGGGAGTTCGGGGATGTTTGGCGACCCCGCGGCCCGAATCGCGTCCCCGGCAACAGACCAGGGACCAATAGAATTAACGGAGAACATCTTTTGGACCAACCAAAACCTCGGGATTTCGGGTAAAAATGATATAAAAGCCCGAGATCCCAAGGACACGGGGAGATGGTGTTCGAAAACGTCGATCCTTGCACTCGGACAGTGGATACTCTGACGTTAGACAAAGAGAAAACCTTAACGGACTCTGAGGAAGGACCGAGGAGAGGAGAGATCCGACAGCCTCCGGACGCAAGAACAAGAAAGGGACTCAACTTCCCGAAGACGTTCTCGGCATTCCGTACCTCCCATGCTCGATTCGACGGAAATCACCGCTGGAAAGACAGACGGACATCTGAGTGCACCAGATTTGTCGGAAATATCATACGACGACCGAACGATTTTTCGGCCCAATCTGAATCTGTAAGCATGATGCCTCTGTATAAATAAACGCGTTCATTTTGGACTTACGGTCTCTGTGTGAGTCTCTTTGCGTCCAGCAAACCACTAACCCCATACGAAAAGCCTTTCTCGTGTCATCCTGACAGATCGCGAGCAAAGCGAGGGTCGAAACCTTTTCACCTAAGGTCGACCCGTAAGGCTAGTAAAGTCGGACTCAAACCCACACTAGTTTCTGTTTAAATTTTAAAAACTTGGCTCTTCTTGCAAAAAGGTTGCCGATCCTTGGGATAAATAATACATGATGATCGTAATTAAAGAGTAAGGTTTGTATTTCCGGGAAACAATTTTCTTCAAAATTCGGCAGCTACAGCGAAATTCAGCACTGCTGTCTCTATTATGTGCATATTATGCAAAAATATGATCGGATGTGTCTTCCATCTCAATGTTCTAAAAACTCCATTGACTGAAGTGACGCTCGGTCTTCTATTTCCAAAATTAATTAGAAAACGACCCATCAATGGATGAGTGGATAAAAACCACTAAACATTCGCGGGTTGGCAGCTCAGAATTTTCCAAATTTCCTACACATGTCCAACACCTAAATAAGGGCCAATTTCTCAGTCTTTCAAAAAGTCACCCACCACCTTGGAAGATCGATCGCTCCATGTACTGCGTATTCAATCAAAAACCACACCAAACCTTGTATAGATATGCTGCTCGTACTAAGATTTATACTTCATTATTGGGCTGCAATTTTAAAATTGCAGACCTATAGATTTCCCATTGTTGTTTGTCTGTCCTTCCTTAATCTCGAGAACGTACTTAGATGAAAACCGAAGGCAGATACAGAACAGGAGCTTCATATTAACTACATACTGTACGAATATTAAGTTTTAATTTTAATATTAGACAAAGATTTCTTTTCGAAATTTGAGGTTTAATTAGTTTTTACAGTAATTATTTTTACTCTTAAAGTAGGGAACGTAATTATGGCCTACCCCGTATTAGTTTTTAGTGTATTATAATGTACGAGATCCTTAGGTTAACATGTAAAATGATTTGATCGAGAAAGGTAAAGATCGTTCATAAAAATTCACATTTTATATACGAAATAAGAGCTATAAACATTTTTTTATTACTAAAAAAATATACTTTTTTCAGTTTTTACTTACATTCAATAAAATTTCACCATATAAACTTTCAATCTAATAACATAAACATCGCCTTGGTGTAAACACGAGGCTTATTTATGTAGAATTATTTACACCGAGAATCTTACGAAAGTATTTACAACATAATATATTTTTAATAAGCTCAAATATAAATATTTACTACATACGCCACTCTTAATGAGAAGTGCCGAATGCCGATATGAAAACATTGACAACTGTAATCAAAAATATACCTATGATAGTTAAATTATTAAGCAATTCTGCATTATGTTGCTGAGCGGCCATGTTGATATTGTACCGGTTATTCAATACTAATAAAACTCCCACGATGATCTGAAAAATTAAAGTAGGAGTTAATCAAAATTGAGCGATGTGACAACACCCTAAACTTTAATTAAACTTCTCCTTTAATGGTTCCTATTTGTTTTGATACTTTATCTCGGCTTTCATTTATCAAAATAATATCATACCAAACACCATGTTTAGAGTTTCCTCCCCTCTTATACAATTATTATGTTAATATTTAATTACAATTAAAATGTACTGCGTTAAATGCCTTTGCTATAAACATTCAGTTAATAAAATAGAAATTATATGAACACAATTAAGATTTCTACCGTTATTGGCCATAGATTAATTATTACGTTTCCCGTCCTTCAATGGGAACTAATTTGTTTTTTCCTACATATTGTCAAGATATCATTCTGCCCCTTTTAATAACAAACCCGAAGAAAGTTGTCTGAAGATTGTTGCTGATATTACTTAACCTTGCATCCACCCAATTTATAATTGTGTAGCTAGAAATTTAAGAATGTTTTATTTAAAAAAAAAGAATTTCAATTAAAAAGATAAATTTACGATTACGGTGAAAAGCGTAAAAATCAAAAACGAACAATTACTATTCTTTCAGTGAACACCTTAAAAAAGCAATTATTTACAATACAGTCAAACCTTTGAATAACGGCCACTGATGGAAACATTTTAAAAAATGGCCGTTGTTAGGAGGTTAGTTTGGAAGCATTTCTAACAAAACTTCTTACAATATAATGCCGCCGTCACGAAAAAAATGGCCGCTTTTTAGAGGTAGCCGTTATTGGAGGTTTGAATATGTAAAGAATTGTAGATGTTGGTTAATTGTTCATGCTTCGTTGTTACATTGAATACTAGCGTGGGCGTACGAGTCGGAGAGTAGGGGACCAAATGTCGTACAGTTTAACATCTAAACTTTTCTCGTTTAAAACGGTATGAGCGTGTCATAAACTCATTTCGCCTACAGAAAAAAAAAAAAAATTATTAAAAAATTGAAACGAAGAAGAGTTTAATAATCGAATGATAAAACTCGATTCTTATAGGGCTATAACACGAATAATTAATTAAGATACTCAGTAATTTGGGCAGTCTGCGTTGATCTATATATACATACATTTGGGGAGGGGCAATGATGGGTGAAAAACATTCCTATTGTCAGGTTTTGAATGGATGTAAAAAATAAGGTGTACCTATTGTTGTTAAGTGTACTTGTTACTGCTCCTTTTTTATATTATGGTATTATAATTTTTATATTATGGTATAAAATTAAAATACGTAGCCTATATATCTTGGGAGGGTGGGCAATTTCCCATAGAAAATATTGGGGGATATAGCCAGTCTCTTATGGATTGACACCCGTGAATTGGACTAGACATGGTTTAGAGAAGAGAGAGAGGAGTTTAAGCTTATCAAGAGGAATTAATTAAAAATTTTTCCAATAAGAATTGTGACAATTAGTCAAATTATTTAAAATCGAAAATTAAATTTAATTTTCGATTTTAAATAATTAAAACTAATTGTTTTTCAATTTTAAATTGAAAAATAATCGAATTGTTCAATTTAATTTCGAACTTGATTTAATTTATTCAATTCTCTAATCCAGTTAAGATTAACTAATTTAAATCTGTTTTAAAAGTTAAAACTGCTTTTCGTTCAAACTTCTATATTTTAATTTGTTATATACAAAAAGAAAACCTTATCCACTTTCAACGTAAATATAAAATTTGGCTAATCCCCTTTTTTTTCCAATTTATAATATGTGCACCACTCTAGTTGAGTATTACACAACAGATTGCAAGGGATAAAATTGAGGCGTTAACAATGAAAACAGAATATTTAAATAATTGCTCTTTTAAGGCTTTGTTCCATACTTCAATTACGTAGCTCTAGACAGATTGATACAGCGTATCTTGAACTAGAAAATTTACTGAACAAAAACTACTCGAGATTATAAACATCCCCAGCTTCCACTACTTTATAGCATAATAAAGTGCTATATTCTCAGCTTTGGTTTATTTCATATATAATATCACTCACAATATTTAAACTGTTGCAGTGTAGTTGTAGTATATATAAAATTAATTGTCTGACTTATTATTAATTTTCATAAATTAGTTAATTTTATACACTGTAAGTGTAGTGTTAAACAAATTACTTAGATATTTATAGGAAGATGTATCTATATACACAAACACATATCCTTCTATAAATAACTGTAGTAGTTTGTTTCATATAAACACTACACTTACTTGTTAGAATATTTAAACTGTTACAGTGTAGTTGTAGTGTATATAAAACTGTCTAACTTATGAAATTAAGCGAGTATATTATTAATATGTATTCTGTGTATATGTATAGACACATCTTTCTATAAATACCTGTAAGGAGATAGACACGCTGAGGCAAGTGACGTTGAGTAGATAGTACTTGTCATTCTCCCCTTCACGCAAAACATATTTCAATTGAGATGCATTGGCAGTAAGAAGGGCTATGTCCATCATCCCTTGAGCAACTGTCTTTTTGGCGGCATATAAATTAACATCCATGGCAGGCCGAGAAGAACGAGGACGATCCTGTAAAACAGCGAACACTATTCGTTTTTAATTCGTTTATTTTTTAAAATAATTTCCGTTTCTTACCTCCCGTTCGATGAGTGTTCTATCTGGTTGATCGCCACATTCGACCATACTCGTCTGCTTCATGTTAATCGCTTCGTTTCTCTCCTCCATCACCCCGTTCGCGCCCGTTTCTACTAAGAACTTAACCGGAGGCCATTTTGAAAGTTTAAAAAACGCGTCCTTGAACGTCTATTACGTCATCGCAGGCGGACGATTTATGACAAAACATCCTGTAGAAAGTTCAAGAGAAATAAAGAGGTAAAAATATCAGAAATTTAATCGAAATTATTATTATAATTTAAACGTGATCATTCTTTAATAACTGAACTATAAACATTACGAGAAATCGTGAAGTTATTTTTATTAACTTTTTTAATATTAATTAATATATTAATTTTATATTAATTTATTCCAGATGCGATTGAATATTACGCATATTTTATGAATTTTTTAAAAATTAATAATAATAATAATAATAACGCTTACGTCAAGCGTCAAGATTTTAAAATTAATGACGTCACTTTAACTCGATTAAAATTCGTTAATTCTACTTAGGACTGTAATTATTATTAAAATGCAAGTAATTGAACGGCTATTATTAATTAATTACAATTAAAGTATGCCGTTACTTTTAAAAATTTCCTCCATTGTTTAACCGCGTGTGGACGAAGACAGGAAGCGTTGTTGTTAATTTGTTAGGTTTTTATAATTCTTTATACATTTATAAATAAGTTTAAGCGACTTAAAGGTGGAATGAGTCGTGTGGAATGTCTTTCCGTAACTCGTTCTACCGCTTATTGGGCGTTAGAACTTATTCGTAAAATCCGGTTACGTGCTTTACTATTGGTCACGCTGTCATTTTATAGATTGACTTTGTAATTATTGGTTGACGTAATTGCTAGCGAGGTTTCAGCCTTGCCATGACTTGCAGCGAAGTAAGTTGGGGGTTATATCAGGCTAAAATTCCGTTTTATAGTGCCCTGTGACTTGTAGGAAGGCATAAAATGACTTTGTTTTAATACGAGTTAATTAAATCACTGTTAAGACGGGTATACCTGAACAGGAGTACCTGTTCTGGTATACCTGAAGGTGTGTATTACAGGTTCATGTATACCGAACATGCCCTGCTTAAGAGTGATTTAATTCGATATACCGCAGCTCGTTTCGTTGTTTTAAGATGTAAAACTGAAAGTTTAAGTTTTGTTTACGTTTGATTTTGTTTTATATAACGATATCTGAAGGTTAAACGCGTGTTTATGTTACGAAATTCGAGTTCAAAGTGTCGAATCGGTGTTTAATTTTTGCTTCTTTTTGTTGATTTCAGTGCACTCGAGAAGCGAGACGTGTGCCTATGGATGTAAATATATACGCGACGAGAAAAACTGTAGCTCAGGGGATGATGGATATTGCTCTATTAACTGCCAATGCGTCACAGTTAAAGTATGTTCTTAGTCATTCGGATATGCACGAATATTTTCTAATTAACATTACGTTAATTGGCGCTTCGATGGCTTTGCAGGTTAGTATTTATGTTGTTATGAATTACACACTTAGGCTATAGGAAGTTATATGTATCAATAATATACACAAGTGCATGCATACATACACACAAGACCTATGTATATTTCAAATCAAGCTTACTGTAGACCTAATAAAACAAAATTCATTATACAGTATATATATATATATATATATGGTTTGAAGATTGTCAGTCTAAAATAAACTTGAATTTAGCTTTATTGAGCTATAAATTAAATGAATTTATGAGAAAGTAAAGTCTAAAATGGTTTGAAGTAGAAAATTTGTTAATTATTGAAAATTTTTCTATAGTTTAAAATAATTTTATAGAAGTATATAAATCATTTGAACAGAAGGATAGGTTGATAGAAGGGCAAAGAACTATTGGTTAATGTTACCCTAGGTGCCAAGATGGCGGCTCGTCTCTGATTCCAGCAAGGAAACAGTGGGACGCACGTTTTAACCTAACCTATTCTAATAATTTGGTTGCTAATAATTATGGTAATTTATTAGAATAGGTTAGGTTAGGTTAGGTTAGGTTAGGTTAGAACGTGCGTCCCACTGTTTCCTTGCTGGAATCAGAGACGAGCCGCCATCTTGGCACCTAGGGTAACATTAACCGAACTGGGTTATAGCAGTTTTTGTAGTAAAATTATATTAACCCACCTATTAAATAGTTTATATCTAAGAAAGTATACGAGAAAGCAACATTCTCAAACAGAAATGAAGTTTCTTTTGTATGGGAAGTTAGAATTTCTTAAATAAATCAATAACTTCTGATAGAAAAGCGTTTGTAGATATATTAATTTAGTCTTGTTATAAGATTGTTATTCTCTCAGTTTATACTTTAATAAATCTAATCTTTGTTCTAGGATAAAAGTTATTCCAAAACTGATGATGATAAACTATATGCATTAAAGCTTGTCTTGATAATCTGTCATTTTGCAGATGCCTGGTAAAATGGCATAGGCTAATATACTGGATAAACAAACCAACAATGTAATCAATCAATTCTCAATGGGTAGTATGCGTACCCCTGGGTTACTCCAGTGAAAAAGGTTGAGAACCTCTCAAATAAAAGGAGGTATGTTATTGGTTTGCTTATCCAGTTATAGTAAAGCCACTTTATGCATTACTTTCCAAAATATTTAAGTATGTGATAAGATTAGATTTGTTCCTAATTTACAAAAATATCCATGTAAAATATAAGGAAAATTAAACAGTTTTAATTTAGAAGCTAACAGTTTTATATAAATTCATTTTAAGTTCATCTATGGCCTGAAATCTTTATATTACCATAACAAAAATACAAGTGGTGTTACAAATAAGTTCTCAAGTGTAGGACAATTTCTGTCCTAAAAATGATTCAGAAGTAACCTCATTCAAGAGTATTATAAACATTAAATATTCATACTGTCCATTTTATTTATCATAAAAGTCAATACCTAAATACATAAATCAGTGACATAAAAATGTATCCAAGGTTAATAACATTACCATAAATAACTTTTGTCACTTTCAGTATAATGTATACTGTTTAAAAGTGATTTATAGTGAGTAACTTATACACTCGTATCAATCTTATTCACAGATAATTGTTGGAATAATGCTGATTCTAGTAGGAAGATCCAATATTAATTATAAGAAACACCAGAAAGGAGCCGATGAGATGAACAACGCCATTGTAGTCATGATATTCCTAATAACTGTGGTTAATGTTTTAATTAGTGCTTTTAGTGTGGACGTGGTCGAATACGAAGATAATTTCACAACCGTTTCTCCATTAGACGACGATGGAATTTCCGACAAAGTTCAACAACCGGGACGAGTCGAGAGAGATTTAAAATATTATTGGCCTAATTGTTCGGAAAGATTTTGATTTTAATTACAAATCTAAAATATTCTCAAATGCCTCTACAGTATTAAACATTAGTGAAGAGATTGTATGGATCACATGGTACTAAGTGAAGGAATTTTTACTTTTGTAAATTAAACTTTTAAAAAATCATTTTCTAGAGGTGTAACTTACTTAAATCTTGTACTTCAATTAACTGTGATACTTAAACCTTTGTACTTTATAACTGTGTAATAACACAATAAATAAACAATAAGAACTGTCACCTGTGAGTGATTTACAGATGGATTGTCGTGTTAATTACCGTTCTTTCACTTTGTAATCGTTAAACAGATAAACACACAACTCTTTTGTGTTAAATTATTTCTTTAAGTAATTTTTTTTTGTGTTTAAACGTTTCGAAATGAATGTAGTCAAGGCGAGATTAAGAAAACTTCACATCAAACGTAGCTGTTTTTTTGAAATTATAACCTTGAAGTTCATAGGTTAATAAAGATTAACGTGTCGTGAGTTTTATTTCGTCATAGAATTTAAATTAAAAACTTAAACGTTTGTTATAATTGATAATCAGACTTTACGTGTTTAAATCTCTCTCATCCTGAAGGACAGGGCCATCGATGGGGGGAAGCTGGGGATTTTTCCACGCACCCGGAGAAAACTTGGGCACCTTTTAGTGCTTACTATAAATGTTATTGTATTTCCTTTGTTCAAAAAAATGGGGGCAAAATGGGCACCAAAGCTTGGTATGTGGGGGCATGAGACCCCACCTTGTCAACTCTGCTGAAATATACTGTATTTTGAATAAGAGTTTTTATGCTGATTAATTATTTTTAAATATATTTAAATTTAGAAATTGCTTTTGAAATTTCTAAATTTAGAATTTTTGATTAGAAATAGCTTCTTTAGAAATTAGAAATTGAATTGGAAATTCAGAAATTGCTTCTTTTAAATTCTTTTTAAACTTAAATATGGAGTAAAAATTGCAAAACTTTAATTATATAGTTGAATATAATCATATGAGACGAAGTAGTAATTTTTTGGTGTAATGAGAATAATAGTTTTATTATTACTATTATTTGGTATGTCATTCCGAGAATGATTGAGAAATTTCATTTATGTATGTAAGTGTTATCCTTTGAAATCTTGCAAACTTGTCCTGAATATCTACCAAAACCGGATTTCAAATTTTAATTTCGGCTCTGTAGAGTAATCTAATATAGAATTTATAAATAAAATGCTGTGCTTTTTTAAAATTTTAATACTTTTATGAGATAATTGGAAGTAGGAATTAATGTAGTACAATATAAATTTTTATCTTACAGTCAATATGACAGTAAAACTTGCATATTCTAAGGCAAGTGTTTCTAATCTTTACTGGTCGTGGGTGCGCGCCTCGCCAACGGGCTTATCACGTAGAGTTTTCCGGGGTTTTTTTTTTTTTTTTGGTTTTAAAATCTAAATGGGGGCCAGTTTCTTATAGAAATTCTAGACCTCCAGGTATTTCCCACGTGTAGCGTTGCCTTATACAAACAAACAACTAATCTTTACTCCTTGTTGCCCTTCTATACTAATACAAAATATATAAGATTTTTTATTCTCTTTCTGCCCTGTGGGCACTAAGAGGGCCTTTTCCTATGCACATCACGGATATGACCGGGCCTACAACTGAGCCGCAGAGTTGTAGGGACGTAGCCCATCCTCTGCCCATGAAGAATTCCTGGGTTCTCCGCCCGAATTCGGTTCCGGATCCCCCAGAACACTAACGCCTTAGCCATCCGCCCAAAATAGTATTAAGAGAATGTTTTGTTTTATTTTCAATAGAAGATAGAAATAATCTCATTACGAATTTCAGTTTTTGATACATAAACTGATGCTAATAATAATAATTACTTGGCAGTGAAAACAATTGCTTGATGATAACAATAATAACAACGAAGATGAATGAATACAAGCGGAACAGAAGTAGTAATTATTTACCTTTGAAATTAGGTAAAGGCCAAACAATAGCTGTTGCATGATATCAAGTAACTTTATAACAATAAAATAAAGTTATATTCAGTAAGAACAATGGAGAGAAGTTCTAGTGTTTGTTTTTTCTACGCTTAATTGAAACATATATTGGTTGTTTATAATATAATAAATTATTGACAAGGTGAGGCGTAAGTAATAAACGTTTTTTGGATGTAAGGTATGTGTGTGGAGGGAAGGCACGATTATGTTCACCCTGTTTGAAGCTTAATAGCTCCTGTGCTTTTAGTCGAAAATTTCTGAAATTTTGCAGGAATGTTTGTGTATTAGGGAGATCGACGCTATTAAACTTTGGTGGTTAAAGGTAGAGAAGGTGGGGAGATAGAGCGGGTCGTATGTCATATCTGGAGTAGGGTCGGACTTAATGACTGTTTTACTTGTTACTAGCATTTACAAATTTTTATAAAACACGTCCCTCATAACACGCAGTTTTAAATGTTGCCGGGAAAGTTAAACAACTCGCTGCTGGATTTTTGTTTTTCATTTTTACCTCAGGCCTGTAAACCACGAGAAACTCGTGGTCCTTCTTATCTAACATGTTTTTTCACTGTTTACATCCCTAAATGTTTGATACGATACGTCAACACGTGGGTGATCTAAGACTTTTTATGGGAAACTGGTTCCTATTTAGGTGTTAGACACATGAAGACACACAAAACACGTGTCGAATTCGTGGGTGAGACCCGAACCCGCGACGTTCGTGAGTTTTAGTCATTCGTTCATTAATTGCCTTTTTAGCCCAATAACCAATTAACATCAAATGTACAATACATCCGGAAGAAGTGTGTTAATTGTGTCTTAGCCTGTATTTAGATTATTTTGTATAAAACGAAAAGAAAGCAAGTCATACCTGTCAGTTAGTAAGGTTATTGCTCTAAATTACATCATTGGAGGAAATAATTAGAATATATAATAATGTGAACCTCAAGAATAGCTTTTTGTAAAAGAGAAGATTATTATTATTATTATTATTAATATATAAACAGAAATTTCTATTTCTGGAGTTCGAGTCACCTACTTAGACTGTATAATTGAACATTTATAATGAATGGTTATGACGAATAAGCGATAAGAAATAAAAAGAAATTAATTCCGAAATAAATTTCAAAGTGTCGTATCGTATTTATATGTTATTTTACTCTTTTCATATCTTGTTTATTCCGAACCTTGTTGCGAGTATGCAATCATTTTTAAAGGAAAAAAAGATGATAAATAAGAGATAAAACAATAAGTCAAGGTTAAAATAACTTCAAAATTTTCTGTCGTCTTTCCTCATTAGCTGCCACACAGCTTATAACAATAGTGTGAGGAGCTAAATATTCTATTGTGCAGGGACGTGCTGTGTTGACAAACGTATACGGTGTGAACCAGTCTTTATTCCTGATTATTAAAACACGAGACAGATGGAAGAATTGTAAGAGAACACGATGATATTTTTGTTGACAATAAGAAACCAGAATGTCATTAAAGCTCAGGATTTGATTTATTAAAAAAAATTCAATAAAAAAACATCAACGGATTAAACATTCTTTGGCTTTTACTTAGGAAGAGACGAGAGGAAGAGGTTTGGTTTATTTGTGTAAGGCAAAGGTGGAGAATGGGCATCCTCCCAGAAGACTTTCTAAAGGAAACTGGACCTTATTTAGATGAAGAAAACCCGGAAAACCACGTGACTAATCCATTGGTGAGGCGCGAACCCACGACCAATATTTAGTGGTTTTATCCATCCCATCTCTGGGGGGTCTGGAAGGAAGAGAAAAATAAATAACTGGTTGTTAAAATTTTTCTAATGGCCGAATTTTATATTTTTTATTAAATAGTCATAAAATTTTAATTTAATCGACAATACTTGGTGCAATAATAACCATATTGCACTTGTGTGAGCACTAAGAGGGACTTTTAATCATGCCCATTATGGGTTAGACAGTGGAGCGGCCGGTAGTGAGGAATGGTGTCCGACGTATTCGGAACAGATCACTCCAAAAAATTCCTAAGGTTTTCGATCAACCAAGATTTAATCCAGTGTACCACAGAGCGATTGAGTTGGCGCCTACCGCTCTAGGGAACCCGAAATCGAATCCGGACGGGTGAGGAACCTTAGGAATTTTTCGGAAAATGGTCTATCTAGACATGTCGGGTCCTGTCCTTCATACCCGGCTGTCCCATTGTGAGCTTGGCCGAACAACCTATAACAAGCTTGCTAAAAAAGACCTTCTTAGTGCCTACGGGACGGAAAGGTTAAAAATAAAGCATTCTACGTTATTCTTGAGAAAACTGTGATAAAGAAACTTTATATCAAGTTAAATACATTAAAACCTGTATAAATCGGAATTGTAAAGCTTAGAATATTTTTCCAGTTTGGCAGATTTCCATTTTAAATGGGTATTCTTTATTTAACGTAGAAAATCACTCCGTTTGGGCGGGTTTCTGTTTTATTTAGGTTAATTTTGGACAAGTTTCCCATAAAAAAATAAATAAATAATAATAATTCATCAACGAGTTGCTTAAGTTTCCCCGGCAACGTTTGGTGGCGCCATCTGTTATGATATTTTATTAAAAAACTTTTCATATTCTTAACTATTATAGAATGGCAAAAAGCTTAATTTTGAGGGTAAGGATGGGTTTATAAAGAATTGTAAATGCTAATAAAATCGTCATTAAGTCCGATCCTACTAGACATACACGCGACCCCTTTCATCTCCTCACCTCTTCGACATTTAACCATCAAAACTTAATAGCATCAATCCCCATAATGCACAAACACCCCTGAAAATTTCGACAAAAAGCACAGGAGTTATTAAGCTTCGAAGAGGCTGAACAAAATCGTGCCCTCACCACACACTCTAATATTCATACATACAGAAAAACTCCCTTTTTGCATTTTAGGACGTTTCAAGGTACCCGAGTCAAAAAATGTAAAAATTTTGGGGGCCATTTTTGGACCAATCGCTATACTTTTCCTCTGTTATATATAACAGCTGGGAAAGTAAAAATAGAAATGGTGGACAATGGACAATATAATGTTTATGACAAATGCTAAGCGAAAAATCCAGCACGAGTTGCGTAATTAAATTAGTCTTATTATCTCAAATTAAGTCTGATTTCTCGACTTCGTGCTTATAAACATAAAAATCTGTGGGGTAGTTTGCATTGTTAAGATACTGCAGAAAAGGTTAAACTTAAAAGATTAGTATAGTCTCAAACGTCATTTATTATTTTGCTATTACTTTAGTTTCTATCATGGACAGGCTCACCAGTGGTCGAGTGGATGAAAATCGCTAAACACTGGATGGTAGTCGTGGGTTCGTAAAATTCCATAAAATCAATGGGAAATAGGCCAGGAACACACATGCGTAAAAATCGGCGTAAAATCTAGCATAAAACAGAAAACGTAAAAATTTTTCTGAAATTTTGGCTAAAACAGAACTGAAAAAAGAGTAGAGCGTGTCTCTACTTTTTACGCCGTAAAATTTTTACGTCAAAATTCCTCCAATAAAGAGGTATTTTCTGTGACGTCAAAGTAGCACGTGGTTTTTATTCTAACAACGGCGGCAATGAGGGTCAACTCTATAATTGTGACGGTCTCGAAAAAACGAAAAATAAATGAAATGGAGGGGTTTATCGAATCCGTTCGACCACATCAGTGTCATGTATAAAGAAAGACACTGCATTTAAACAACGTTTATAGATGGCTATAGGTGCAAAATTTCAAACAACAGGTAGGTCTAGTAGAATCGATATATAGGCCTAGTATTTAGATCACACGTTCTTTATTTGAATTCGGAATACAAGTGTATTAATTTAAATTTTCTATATTATAGCAGAGGAAGCGGAGAAAAAATGGAAGGTACAAAGGAATAGATATACGAGAGGAAAAAAATTAATAAAATTAGCACTATTAGTGGCAATGGTGTTTTCTATTCGGCCAGAATTTTTACGTATGTGTGTTCTGGCATAAAAGTGTAAAACAGAAATTAAACTGAAAGCTGATTTCTAATTCAATTTTCTGCCAAACAATTTTACGCATGTGTTCCTGGCCATACTCAACTCATCCATTGTCCATAATGGATTAGATTGATGGATTAAAGCAGCGCAACTCGTAGTATTTTATCTCATTTGTGGCACAGTGCGGCGGCGGGCCGGATGAACTGACTTTGCTGGCAATAGTTTGGTGACCCCTGGTTTAATGCTAGAGATAGGCTCATTATTCCTATTATAACTTTCAGCATGCCCGAAAATTTTGGTCAGGATTCGCCCCTGCTTGGTACGAATCTTTATTGAGCAATGCGAGAAAGCGTGCATTATCACATTGCCCAATAAAGATTCCCGGTTTAAAAATCTCGAGAAACTTATGAGTATGCTTTGCGGAATTTTTCAACTAATATTCTGTGGCTCAGAAGCAGCGTGCTTAACTGCTAACCAAAGAGATCTCTGTAAGTGAACTTTTTCAAATTTTTACATAAAGGATATTGTAAATTAAATGGGTTAATACGTTTCGTAAATTTATTTTTTATTAAAAATGTGAATTTAAATCATGTGCGTTACTTAGTACCAAAATCCTTTGTTCAAACTCGTCTTGGTGGCTAGTTATTTTTTCAACCTCCATCTAACGAAGAAGTTTCGCGCTAAAAAAGTTTTGGCTCTGCCTTAAATTAATACTTCACATGCATTGAAAAAGTAAAGTTTCTATTTTAAGTGAAATCACAATCTGGAATCACGAATGGAATCACAAAACTTTCCATTTGGGAAGATTCACATTCTATTCTTCTCTTCCATCATGAGAGTGATGCAAGCTTACGTCACCAGCTCGTCGCTCGCTGACACTTGGAGCGTAATAGATTACACTTGATCCCTTTATGCACAAACAGGAAATAAAATCAATCGAAATATTTTTATCAGGAATTATGACACAGTAAACGTTCGCTAAGTCGAACTGCGTTAACTCGAAGCCGTCTGCCCAGTATATACTGCAGGATTTTCCATATAACACGGTTACGTTAATTCGAAATTGTCGGTACTTTTAATCAGTTGCGCGTTATCCTATGGGCTTTTATTGGCTGGAGCAATAAAAGCCCACAGACAATTGCCTGGGGCCTCACTAACAGGAAGCCACCAAACCAATCTTTTATAAAAAAATAACTTCCCCGAACAATTCTCTCGAAGAAAAATCTCGTTACTTCGGCATTGTATTTAAAGATAATCCATTTCTTGCAATCTTCAGTCATTCTCACTATTAACAAGAATGTTAGTGTATTAACAGGTTCCTTTAATGTATGTTTAATATTGTAATCCATGTGAGCAAAAATCACCTAATTAAAAAGTATTTATTGTAATCTTTATAATCCATAAAGAAATAATCATTTTTAATTGGGTACTGTTTATTAGATTTATCAAAAATGGCGGGTCACGCACTTCGTCTTTAAATTAAACTTCGACTGAACGAGGATTTACTGTATTAATTAAATATGCATGAAGCAGGCAGATTGCCCGAGGCAGAAGCGTCAGCCCGCCATTTTTGAGTATCCGGAATCGAATCCAAGAGGTCGAAAATCTCAATAAATTTTTATGGACTACCTATCTCAGATGTCTGGCCGAACCCACGATGGTTATGAAAAGGAAAAAAAAAAAAAAAAAAACACAAAAATGAAAAATGTACAGTACATGCCATTACCTGAAGGACAATAAACACGTAATATCTTCTACTTCATTTTGAAGCTTACACAGTTTACATTTTTAACTGCATCAAATACAATAAATAAAGCCATTTGGATACTATAGACATTAAACCACCAGTGGCGAGTAAATAAAACTACTGAACACTGGTTGTTGTTCGTGGCCAACGGGTTTTCTTCACGTTTGTAACACCTAAATAGGGGCCATTTTCCATAAAAAAAAACCTTATCGGGTGGCATTTCTCCCTCGGCAGATCGCCTTTGTGTGGCGTTGTCGTATACGAATAAAACCAAACCTTACTATACCATACTATACTAGACGGCCGGATGGACGAGCGGTCAAGGTGGCAGCCTACCGCTCTGCGGAATCGAATCCTGAAAGGATATGTCGGCCCCATCCCTTACCACTTGGCCGCCCCGTTGTGGGCCTGGCCGAATCCATAATGGGCTTGCTAAAAGAGACCCTTTTAGAACCGCAGGGCGGAAAAAATTAAAAAAAAACATTATATTATAAACATTGAAACGTCTTTGAAAGAAAATAATTTATTAAAAATATAATACAGATTTAAAACATACAATAATTTTCATTTTTACATCACAATAACGTCTCCATTTTTGAAATTTAACAACTTCAAATTAATTGGACAAACGAAAACCAATAATCGAAAACGAATTTACATCACATGACTCTTCCTAGCGAATAAAACTCTTCATTACAAATACATTTCAAAAAAATTAAACAATAATAATATCTCGTATTTCTAACGATTTTTATACCTAAATTATTATCAAAAATTAAAAATAAAATAATAAAATTCATTTAAAAATATTTTATATGCGAATTATTATTATTATTATTATTTTTTGATAGACGTCACCGGTGATTGCGTTCGATAATGGATGCTGCTGCAAGTGTTAAATGATGGAGGAAAGGAAGCGATCGGTTTAAATATTGAACTAAGTGAAATTGTATCGCTTTTATCAATATGCGCGTCATAAACATATATTAAAATGATTTTGTAGCTTACAAGAAGAATTTATTCGATATAATTTACAGTACTTTCACCGAAAGAAGCGAATTTTAGTCAAAGTAAACAGGTAAACGCCCCAACTTTCAAATTTTTCTTATTTACAATTTATATTTTCGTAAGTAAATCGTAACCTATAAATATAATACGAAAAGTTTTTATATATATAAACGTTACACAATTAATTTACATGTCAAGTAACCTGTAACCTGTTTTCATCACAGTTAATTATAATTAAATCCAATAAGCACAGCTTATCAGTATATTATTATTATTATTATTATTATTATTATACAGGGCACAGTTTTTGTATAATACATTAAAATAATTATATGAGCATGATGTTTGGCAATGTTTTTACTGAAAATAAACACCTATTCGTTTAAACTTTCTATATAAAACATTATATTGTATGTAAACCAGATACATGTCAGTTTTTATATTGTTTTTAAAAGAGGTGGTGGTCGGGGCCTTTGCTGGCTTGCCAGGGGAATGGGGTTAGAGCGGGGCCTACCCCCGTTCCCTCTTGCTGCTTTTATTTATTTGTTTAATTTTTTGAACGAGTAATATGTCTCTTTATTAATTAATAAAATCTAGTGTTGAGATTTTATTTTTTAGTAAAAATAGCGTTAATTTGTATGGTGTATGTGCAACTGTCTTGGTGTGACCGATGCAGATGTTTCTTTCGATGGAGTGCACCTACCACACTGTGTTTTGGTTATTCCTCTGTCTTTGCCTGGTCCTTTTTATTAATTTTTAGGTGTAGTAATCTGAGTCTGTAATTCTCTAAAGCTGGGATTGGATAAACGCTTTACCAAACCAATACTGGCAACTATGTATTTAATAAATAAATATTTACTTACCTTCAAACACTAAGACTGGAATATATTATATCATATAAAACATCACACCTCTGAACTGTAAAAGTATAATTCCAGAGTAGTTTAATGTAGGGTTCATGTTACCTTAGGTAGCCAAGATGGCGGCTCGTCTCCGATTCCAGCAAGGAAACAGTGGGACGCACGTTCTAACCTAACCTAACCTAACCTATTCTAATAATTTGGTTGCTAATAATTATGGTAATTTATTAGAATAGGTTAGGTTAGGTTAGAACGTGCGTCCCACTGTTTCCTTGCTGGAATTGGAGACGAGCCGCCATCTTGGCTATCTAAGGTAACATTAACCCATAGTTGCTGGTATTAGTTTGGTTGAGTGTATTAATCAGAGTCCGTTTTTTCTAAGACACTTTTGGATGTGGGAGAAATCCCAACCCTTCCTCTTGATGGTCCTGGTGGTAGTTTGGAATATGTTGTTGTAGTAGAAACACTGAAAATTGAAAAGTGTTAGTTTAAAGTGTTTTTAAATTGTTAAAAACATTTAAAAAAACACATCTGTATCTAGAAGTATTGTTCGGGATACTTATCCTCATTCTCATAATTGTAATTAGCAGTTAATCTTCAAACCACTAAAGTGAATTAATGATTTAATTAAGGAACTTCAATAATTTAAAGATTAATAAATAAGACTTTTACTGCTTTCAGGAATATAACAACCACAAATGGAATTTTAGTCTAAGTATTATTGGGCTGATAAGTCCATCATCAGAGGCCTCAGTATATTCCATAAATCTTTTTGTAGTTAAACATCCAAAAGCAGTAAAAGTCTGATTTGTTAATTTATTGTTTCCATTCGAATTTTTTTTTTTTGATTCAGTAATTATATTTTTAATAAAACAAATATTTTAAGCTGCTTTTGTCAATCATCATCTGTTTTTAAGTATAGAACATTACCATCTATAAACGTTACCATCTAGAGTGCTTTATGAATTGATTTAAAATTTAAATGTAAAATCCAAAAATTTCATTGATTAATACTTAATCCTTAAATGTTAAATCAAATAATTTTATATTTAAGCATTAAATTGAATTGATCTACAAAGCATTTCAGATGGGAATGTTCTGTTTTGTTGATGATCTATACTTAAACCTGAAGAAGGCTGTTAAAAGCAATTGAAAACATTCATTTTATTAAAAATATAAATGCTGGATCAAAAATGCTTATTGGATAGCAACATCAAACAAATTCAGTTGTGATTGGTTAATTTACAAGAGAATGGTTTGTTGTTGTTGCAACGGCTGCATTCAGCAGATTCAACAGTTCCAGAGCTGTTGAGTATTTTTCTGCTGAACTCCCTCTGCAGTAGTGCTCTTTTGGAACATGTTTGGTGTTTTGACATCATGTTTAGTAACCTCTTTCATTTACGCTACTTATCGCTACCCGAAACCGACCAATGAGGCTTTTCATTCCAATGCATGTGTCACTCATCGTTCAGCAGATCCAGGTTGCTACGTAACAGTTACTGATTTGCTCAGTTACGACTGTTGAATCTGCTGAACGCAGCCAGTGATTCTTAATTTCTAGAAAAAGTTTTTTTAATGAATGAATCAAAACTTGCTATGTTATATTAAAGAAGTAAATTTATTAATATAAATTTATGACCATACATTACAGTTTTAATGAAGAGTTTATTATTTAAATGAATTAACTTGTTAATAAATTTTTTTATGGTGTTAGTAATAATTTAATGAAGCTCTCTGATTCATTATGAGATTTTTGATTTGTTCCTAATCTACGGTACATCAAAATATTACATAAATATATCAAAATATTTAACTTAAATGTAATTTTTCAAGACTAAAGTACAATATTGTATCACACCTGAAAACTTCATTTTCTCCATTCGTTAAATTTGTAATATTTATTCTATTTATTCTAAAGTTTTTAACATAAATATTCTTTAAATAAATCCAAAGATACACGAATTATTTATATATTTTTTTATAATATATAGTGTGCTGTCTTCACAAATAATTTGGTATAAGTATTACAAAAATACAAATGTATTTTATATAATGAAGAAAATATCTTGTAGTTGTATCAAAACATTTAATTAGCCAGTTATTTTTAAATTTTTAAGTACCATTTTAGCTTATCCTACTTTATATATTCAATTTGAATTTCGTTTCCTGTTCAGTTAACTTTATTTATTATATTTATTTATTTTTTTCTGTATAACATCAAAAGCTAATAGTGATGTAATTGAAATATTTTCTGTTTTAATGTTTTTCTTCTTGTGTTAAATGATTAATTTTATAATTATTATTTAAAATTGTAATAATTAATTAGAAAGATAATTACTTTTAATTTTCAAATTAATTTTATATTTAAAATATTACATAATTAATCTTATTTCTTTGAGTTTTTATTAGCTGTCGTATTATTTTAAATTTTTATAATAATAATCGAAAACTAATATATAAAAGATGTTTAAAATATGTTAATTTTTCTTAATTTCATCCGAAAAATTTTAAAAAATTGTCACTTTAAATAATTTATTGCCACCCGTTTTACTTACTTATTAATGCAGATGCTGATAACCTTATCAGTTTGGAGACTGGAAAGCAAAAGTAACACGTTAAGCTGTCACTTAGAAATAAGAATCATTATTGAATAAATTTTTAATGAATGATTCCAAATAACGACATATTTACATGTTTTATCATGTCAAAATTTTTATGCTTTAGTCTACTGAAAAAAGATCAAAGAGGAAAAAATTTCATTCTAAATTTTCTGTCTGTCAATGAAAAATCCCCAATCTGGAAATGCGAAGTGGCATTGCACGAAAACTGCCTTCGGTTCTCAATGTCACTTTCTGCTTTACTGTCCGAATTTGCCGTGCGACGTTCCGACGTCACTAGGAGTACGGTGCACGTACAGGAGCTCAACATTGCTGTTTTCCTGAAGCATGCTTTGTGGTTCAATTTCATGCTGAATGTCGAAATAATGGATTAGCGTCTTTATTTCTAGTATTATATTTTTATTGCCACTTTAATAAAAGATATCACCAGATGGCAATTTTGGCACTATGCGGTGCAACCCCCAAATTTATGACTATCATAAACTAGTGATGAACAACCTGCAGTCTGAGAGATCCTAATATGTGACCCCCGAGGCAACATAATTTTATTTTTCTGTATTCTGCCTCATTATGCAATACTAATTAAGCTGGTATTCAAGGCAAAGAACGTTCAAATTTGGCCAGTAGAAATACTGTATGAGAATAAACTGCATATTACTAGTTTGTATATCATAAAACCTTCAACTCTGTAAGAAAAAAATGATGTGGTCTGCTCGAAGCCTATGAAGTTCACTTGCAGCCTGCAAACGAACATTTTTAAAACAAATCAGAGACGAGTGCGGCAGAAAAGATTAAAACTTACTGGTTTAGAGAAAAGAAATTTATCTTTATTTTTAGTTTGTATTCAGAATTGGATTTCTAAAATGATTAGTACAACAATCAACATATTTTTATATTTTTCTTTCATTGTAATCTGTTTACTTGATACTATTATCTAGTATCAATACCAATGTTTATTTTTGTAAATTGTTCACAAAGCTTAGCATATCATGTTGATAAATAAAATGAATAACTGTGTAGTTCAAGTATTTATCAGTTTATCGTATTACAATGATGCTGATTATATTTGAGATTAAATCACATTTGAATATTCAACATAGTAAATTAATTCTAATTCCTTAATTGAGTTTAAGTTAAGGACAATCAGATGTTAAGCTGAAAATATTTGCTACCAAAACTAAATAGTTATTTTGTTTGGAAATTCCAATTGATGAGGTTTTTATTTATTTTATTTTCTCATTAATTATTTAATACTGTAAAATTACTTCTGATTATTATTATTTGTGTGTACAGAAGCTTATGCATAATAAATTTTAAATTTTCACAATGTTTTGGGAACAGTGTATAAGCTATTTGTTTCAAATGTTATCGTGAGCAGGAGTTAGTCCAAATGAATGTTTGTGGATGTTTTTCCATTATCAATTAGTTTCTTTCAACAGCTATTTCTTTTTTGCTTCGTAAGCACGATAAAGTGCAGTTAATTGAACACTAGGGTACCCTTTCATCGGTCTTTTTAGTTGATACATGCTTTACACATTCTGGCTTCACAACGCTTCTCTTCAGTCAACTAATTTAAGATGTACTGTACGTAATTATAACATAATACCAAATCTTTTGAATAATACATATAGTTTACAAACATACCTTCAATTCTGTATTTTATGTTAGTTTTAATTGGTGCAAAAACACGCTCCTGGAAGATGTGCGAATGGGTACAAATTTTCTTTTTTTGTTCCTTTCTGTTGTGACATAATTTAAGCAAATATTTTAACATAATCCCTCAAAGTAAGTGTATGCGTAAGTGCAGATCCTTAACATTTCATTTCATTCTGCTGTTGTACACTTCGAAGACAATTATTAGTTTTAATTCTTCCGAGACTGCATATTACTCAATAGATAAACACTTACTCGAAAACCTTTTAAACATGCAGCCAAATTTATTAACTTCAAACATTTTTGGTCTTGTTTGTAGATTAAAAACTTTTCTTAAAACTACGACAACACACTTTGGTTTAAACAATTTAGTAAGTTTGTTGTAGAAAAGACAATCTTTTCTCATGCACACACTTTTACAGCATTTTTCATCTACATCACGTAATCTTGTACCGATTTACATAATTTCATTAGCGTGGAGAGTCAAACTGTAGCTAGATACCCCACTAAAAATTTTTTTGATTAATTAAAGATACCATTTTATAATTAAAAGTACTATTCTTGATATGTCTCTTAGATAAGGAAATCCGACAGGAAAATCTAATTTAAATATATTTACGATTTTTAACATTTATCTAACATTATATTTTTTTCATGTTTATAATATTTTTAACCAATTTTCGTTTATTTTAACGCTAAGATTTTTATTTATGCTATTTTTATTTCTCAAGATCTCAGTACTTTTTTTCAATTTTCTGCTATATGTATCCTTTTCTTTCTGTAGTATTTTTATATTATCTGGATCTATATTGCTGTTGTTTAGTGTACAATGTTCATAAAATGCAGAATTGTTTCTGTAGTATTTTAAATCTGATATATGCTCCTTAAGCCTCGCCTTCACTTTTTGCTTAGTTTCTCTGATGTAGTATTTTGTGGTACTGCATGCACCTGTACATGGAATTTGGTAAACAACATTGTTAATTTCTTCTAATTTTTGTTTCTTTTTTTGAGGATTGTCTCTTTTTAATTCTTGAGTATAATTTTTCATATTTTGGCAACAGTTTTACGTTGATTTTTTTTCATTTCTTTGTTAATCACTTCGTATAAACCTTTTATATACGGAAAAGCCACAAATAAGTGGTTGTTTTTCTTCGTTTTTTGAAGATTCTTCCTATTATGTATTTTTTCTTCCCAGCTTTTTATTAACCTATTTGGGTAGCCATCTAAAATAAATTTCTTTTTCAATTTGTTTATATTATCATGCATATAGACGTTTTTACTAGTTCTGTTTTTTATTTTGTTATATTCCATTGTAAAGATGTCCTCTTTTATATAGAGAGGTATATTAGGATCATATTTTACAGTCATTTGTACTGAACATGATTTTTTGAAAGGTTTAAACTCCAATTTAGCTCTTTTTCTTTTTATTATGATGTCTAAATAACTTATTTCTTGTCTACTTTTGTCGTCTTCTTCTATTTTGAATTTTATGTTGTTGTGTACGTTATTTAGTTTCTTGGTTATTTCTTCAATTGTAATTTCTGTTTCTTTATACAGTATAATAATACCGTCTACATACCTCCTACAGAATTTTAACACTTTTATCTTTGATAATTTTATCGATATCTACCATAACTAATTCCGCCAGTTTTGGCCCAATTACTGATCCCATGCTGATACCGCCCGTCTGTGTGTAGAATTTGTCTTCTATTGTGAAGTAGTTGCTCCTGTAAGAAAACTCTATTATTTCTATTATCTCTTCTGTTTCTTTAATTTATGTTCTATGATTTTAAGCTATTTCTTTTTAGAGGTCTTTTTAGTGGGCTGCAATTTGAAAAAATTGTAGACCTATAAATTTCCATTGTCACCAGTTTATCCATTTGTCTTTCCTTAATCTCAAGAACGGAGTTAGATAGATGAAATCCAAGACCAGATATGGAAACCTTAGAGGCAGGAGGTCTCGATCAACTATATATGAACTAAATCAACGCTATCTCCAACCTATTAACCGGAGTAAAATTTGTTCTAAAATTCGCTAACGTTTTCGTCGCCCCTTCCGGGCACTTCCTCAGGCATTCGATAAAAGCGAATGCCTGAGGAAGTGCCCGGAAGGGGTGACGAAAACGTTAGCGAATTTTAGAACAAATTTTACTCCGGTTAATAGGTTGGAGATATCGTTGATTTATCATCTCGGGGTATCAGAAGAATTAGAAAATATATGAACTTTCAATGCAAACTGGAAGTAACGCTATTTCAAGTCAAAACTTTCCCCCGAAAGCAGCTAATAGATGACTGGCACGACTCTATTGTTAAAGGAAAATTATGATGTACAGGGCAAGCCACTACTAATCTGAGATGGAGAGCATATATTTTAGATTAAATTAAATTAAAAATATGATTAAAAATTGAAGCTCAGCATTGTGACAATGTCACAATAAATAATTGCTTATTTAAATTACACATAAATAAATAAATGTAAATTTAAATAAGAAGACCTGTATAAAGTAGTATTAGTTTTCTATATGAGGTCGAAGGTTAATGAAGATAATTAGCTGTATTTTATCATCATAAATTATTTGTTTACATTTTACCTGATATTTATATATTGGTTGTAAGTATAATTTTTCAGTGTTTTTCTTTTTAAGTTAATCATTAAAGATTTTATTCTGTATTTAACTTATTCCTGATAATAGTGGATTCTTTAATGATTACTAATTTGATCATTAAAGATTGCATTTTATTTTAAAATTTTAACAGATAATATTAATGATAGTAAAGTTTTGATTTTGTATTTATTTAAGTAGAATTAAGTTTGTCTTTTTTTAATCAGTTCTATTACTTTGTTTTTATTTCAATAAGTTCTACCATTTACATTTGTGTGGTTACCAATGTTTTCTGTTACTACTGTGTTTTTAATGTGGTTAAATGATTTATGTTTTACTTTGATTTTATAACTTTTTGATTCTGTAACATAAAATCATTTTTTCTAAAATTAAGCTGGTAATTGAAGATTTCATTTCTGATCCAAATGAAAAATGCTTGAAATTAAACACTTTAAGATCTACTTTTTATATCAAAAAAGATGGCACACATAGCTCAAACTCGTGTTCAAACGGCGTTAAACAATCTTCTTCAAGATTTAGATAAGTCGCATCTTAGAAAAATGCAAGGTGACATGCATAGATGTGCTGCAAGGTGTTGCGATTTAAATACGGCAAGTATGGAGGAAGTTCATCAATGCATCCAAAACTGTCTTAAAAATATATTTATTTACAGTATCATTATTGTCTGTTGATACGCCTGTAATTATAGCTGCTATTAATAGAAAAAAGTTATTTCTCTCACAACTTTTGCAAAATATTGGCATAAAATTTGGAAAATTTAATGTTATAGAAGATTGGTAAGGCAAAAGTATGAAATTGTTTTCTTCTCAAACTATATCGATGCCTAAGTACACCAAACAAAACCTTTAATAAACCTTTATAAATAAATAATTTTAATATATAATTGACAAATTTTATCAATCTTACACCAGATCTGCTAGAATGTTGTTGACCTGAAGCAGATCTTGTGTAAGATCAAAAACATTTGTCAATTATACATTAAAATTATTTACTGGATTATAAAGGTTTTGTTCGGTGTACTTAAGGCAAAAGTAATTATATTGAAATTATTAAGTGTATGAAGAGAAGTCACAAAGAAATTTTAAGACATTTTGCTAATTTACCATATTTTGCCACACTTTTTATGCCCAGATTTGTAAGGGAAAAATAAGGATGTGCACTATACATGGTTAGTACTAACTCCATATCTGAATAAACGTTTTTAATTCTTTTATTTATGCTTATGAGTTGAAAAAAAGTAATTCTAGAAATCAATAACAATATACAAAAGTACCTTGGAATTATTGGTTTTGATGAACCTGTGACAAATTAACAATGAAAGTGATTTTGACCAATGATTCAATAAAATGAATTGAAGAATGACGTACTATCAAATTAAAACAGAAATTATTAAAGAAAAGAAAAGCAACACTTGCGATATTGATAGTGACTTGTTACTGGTACATAAAATTTCTTGTACCTTGTATCTGTTCTTGTGTTTTGTAATTATTTGTTACATGAAATTTCTTGTACCATAATATGTTAAAAAGTAAATGCTAAAATTCCTTATAATACAAAAACCAAGTACCTAAATATAAACAAAAGTTTGAATTAAAAAATTAAAACAAAAGATTTTTTTTCCTGAAAGTTCGGGCCAAAACCACAGACATGCATTATACACAGCAAAGTATGGTATTCATTCATCATCAAGGAGTTAGAAGTTACAAATCATTATACTTCTTGGCATTCAATGTAACTCTGTTCCAATGATAGTTACATGTTGAGATTATTGGGAATCTTTTTATATTGTATGTATTAAGTGTTCCTTATCAGTATTCATTATAATAAATAGGCATAAACAGAATAGACTAGATGTAATGTAGGTGTTGATAATCATTTCATGCATTGTAAATTATTATTATTATTTGTACCGTGCATTTAATGTACTGTAAGTACATTTCATTAATCTTTATATATGGATGATACATAAAAACATAATGATTCATTATAGTATGATAAGGAGAAAATGCTATATGCATATAAATACTGTAATTGTATTATTATTTAAATGTATTTAGAACGATATGTAAAAGTCACCTCTACAGTTAAATATAAAGAACTACATTAAAACTATTAAAGAAAATTGAACAAAAATATTCAAAAATCTTATAATTTTAAAGAATGAAAATCTAATAGTACTTCGATTCCAATTAAGTTTGAATGTAATTCTGTTTGAACTCAACTGCTCGACATTTGAAAAAAGCCATTTGGAGAACCAATAAAATTATCCAACTTCTCAGTCAGTTTATAATAATGTCTATATATTTAGAAATAGATACACCATATAACCATTTAGATTACGTTCTTATTACGCCAAACCAATAGCCATAAACTGTATATGGCACTCGGCCAACTGTAGTTTCCACTCTTACATAAGACAAATTTCACACATAAAAATCAATAAATCTGGAAGTTATAACAAAATGAAAGAATCAAATACGGTTGAATTTTTTTTAGATTATTATTTTAATTCCATTTTCATAATGATGATTGTCTTAAAACAGATATTATTTAGACATTTAAAAGTTTTTAATTATGCTTGTTATGTATGTACTGTGAAATTTAAATTGATTAAATTCAATATTCTATTTATAATTGGCATTCTTTACATTATTTTAAAGATATTACAATTGGATATTGAAAACTGAATCAAATATTAAGTATTTTTAGTTTAAATATAACAATAATATCAAATTGTAGGTCTAAACCATAATTCAGATTTTGTTCAAGATCAAACTCTTTCTTTAAGTGTTTCTAAATTAAAATTAATTTTAATAATAAAAGATACATGAAGTGACAACATTGTCTATCTTCTATGCTAAATTATTTTACAAATTGATTATGTGAGAGATTGGACTTGACGAAATTTTTGAGAGAAAATTTTTCGTCTTTCAAATGTTAAATTAGTTCAAAACCCAGCGAAAACAAAATTTTTTCAATTTAATTATCAGAGGATGATTGCATCTCTCTCCCAGAAGTCACTTCCTTTCCCAGGGGACTCATCGAATGTGTCACCAGGAACTAACAACAAATATTCACCATTGGTCGTAATTAGTAACGTGGCTAAAAAGAGGGCATTGTAACCAAAGGGGGAGTACCCCCGAGATAAAAGGATTGAATTGAGGTCAAGAAGGTTGTCGTTGAGAGTCTGGGAATTCGCCGATCCTTTTGTTTTCCTTTCCACCAATCCCTCGACCGCTGTTCCTGTCCGTTTCTGCCATTCTTCAAACTCGACAAGCCGACATAACGAACTCAAATTCTTTCCACGATCCAGGATGATCCCATTCACCTGCAATCTTCAGTCTACGACCTTGACAATCAACGCACCAATCAAGGTATTTCGCATCGCGCATAATATTGTAAGCTCTCTCTCTCTTAGCTAGGAACTTGTTAACTTAAATACTCAATCATGTTACGCTACGTAGCTTTGTCCGATTTAAGCAGCTCTTTAAAGGTAAACAGAACTCTCTGCTAACCTATGTATATGTGTAAATAATTTATATAAATAAATGGGTATTTTTCTTTTATAAATAAGTTGAAGTGTGAACTTCTTTCAGCCAAGTTGTCTCTTGGTCTGTCTCCATCCTGGACTTCTAGTATTTACATACGTGACCGCTTGTGCACAATCGGTATAGCAGCCGAAGGTTTCTGTATCAGCCTTAAAGGATACAGTAGTGTCAGTCTTGACGTAGGCATCACCGGTCTGGTGCCGACCCTCCGGTCACAATTAAATTATAGTCAAAAAACTTAATTCCTTGATTTACTTATTCATTACTTATTCTTACTTAGTTCATTTTTTTTCTTTAAATTTTCAACTCAGTTCAGAGGCATTTTTGTTGTATGCAGTTTCCAACAAACTTTAGTAAACTTTTTCTATTTGTGAAAATTTCTGTGTAACTCAAAACTAATTTTTTAAACATATTTTACACAGCAATATTAATATTATTTTGGAGATTGTAAGACATACTAAGTTACTTAAAAATGAAAAGTAATTATATCATACGATTTTAAGATTTATTCTATATCTTAAAAACAATTAATTGTATCCCAGGATTCCGGGGAAAAAGTGAACTGTTTCTCGGAATCCCGGGACAAGCAAAAGATTGGGAAATGCGAAACCCTAATGACTACTATTTAAAGACACACGTAAATTAAAATGTCTTAATCACCATTATTGTGTAAAGAATAAATTAGTTTTATTTAATTTATTAGGTTGTTATGTATTTAAAAAATATTATTCTTTTCTGAAGTTACTTACAACTAGGGCTATAATTCATTATTATTTTTGTTAAAATGATATATTTTAACAAAAAAAAAAAAAAAAAAACAAATGTAAGCTTGAAACATTAAATTATTGATTTTATATTGGTAAATGTATACATTGTATAATAATAATTCTCTAGTTGTTTGATATATTTTTAACTTGTGATATATTGATTATTCATATTTACCATTTTCTTTTCATAACATTTATAATAGCAGAATGTATAGGTAGTATTTGCAGTTAAAAGTATAATATAATCTTACAATATAATAATAATAATAATTACATAATATATTAAATAATAAATTAGAGCTGTTAAGTATAGAATTGAAAGCAATTATCTACTAAATAAATTATGCTAATAATATGTCTGTCGAAAATAAATTACAAAAACAAATTGCTTGTATCTTCTTCAGAGCGTTAGAAGCCGATATTAAATATTACACTATTTTTCTGATAATAATAAATTGAATTCCGTTCTGTACGTTTATGTATATAAAATTAAATATAATATATTTTTTTTTTACATGAAAAATATTTTTATATAGAAGCATTTGAAGTTTGATCGTGTAACTTATGTTACTGTAAAATATCACATTCAAAAATATATTACGTTACTTGTTTTGAAACAAAAACAAACTAAACATGTCATAGTTACCAAATTAATACGTTAATTATTCAGCACAACATGTACGACGACATAGAAAAATAAATACACTAATCTCTGATGTACGTGTATTTTCATTCCCATAATAAATTGGTTCAACTTACATTGATTTTAATATTGATTATTTTGGATGAAAACTGTTTTGTTAGGCTATTTTTTTTTTTTTTTTTAAACAAAAATGTATCTTATAAAATAGAAACCCATTTGTTTTTATTGTATGAATATTTTTTGACTGCTTTTTCATTGTCACATGATTTTTGATTTCTTAATTTGAATGCTGTTTACATTGAAATGTAAATTAAAAAGTAAGTGAACTGAAGATGGAGGAAAAGCACACTGAAAATATTTGTGATATAAACAAATGAATTTCTCTTTTATAAAGTATGATTTATAAATATTTTATCCAGTTTTTCTAATGATATATAAATGTTAATAATTATCTAAGAACGAGTATTTTAAAGGACAATAAAATAGTCCACATTGATGAAAAAGTTCCATAAATACCGAAGCGTACACTTCACAACGGACCTTTACTTGTAGGCTACTGCTGGAGTTGGAGTTTTTATCTTCCCTACAGTTTTTATGGAATTTTTTTTTCAATGTAAACTTTTCTTATGGTCCTTTAAAGTATTCGTGTTAAAGTATGTGATGATTCCCTTCTACAGGAATTTTAATATTATTGTAATTTTACTATTATAAAATATCTGGTGTTATTTTTATTCTGAAGACTGTCAAACTGATTGATTATATGAGGAATATCTATAATTTAATAATATATTTGAAAACTACGGAAATTTAGATATAAAGAATTATTTTATAATCTTGAAATTTGTTTGTTCGTTCACTCACAAAACTTTACAGGAGTTATAATTTATTACAAAGCATTTGTTTTGTTAAATTATGGCAATATAACACTTGGGTGATCTGCCTAGAGGTGATCCTTTTCGGGAGGTCTTTGTAAGGTTAACTGGCTCCTATTCAGGCATTACAGACGTGGAGAAAATTCGGAAAACCCCACGTGGCCAGCCCGTCCTGGCGAGGCGCGAACCCACGACCAAACTCCCAGTGTTTAGGGAATGGAACCGCTTGGCCAATGGTGGACCCTTATTACAAAGAGAATAAGATAAATTTAGAAATTTGGTATCGGAATAATAGGAAAATTAATTTAAAAAATTTTTTAAATATTAAATTGTTTTAATTCTTTTTCAAATAGCTCTCTGAATTTTTTTTACAATAAGTAACGGATTTTCTGTTTAGTAATGAAGAACTTGGACTGTACTTCAATAGTATTTTTCAGCTTCAAAACTTTAAAATATGAATAATTTCCAACATTTACACTATATATATCTGAAAACTCAAATATTTATATAATTTTTTTCTTATTTCATTTGTTCCTAAAATTTTTCTTTCAGTAGCTAATTCCCTGGATATTTTAATTTTATGGGAAACGTGGTTATAAATATTCTCTGTTTAATCTGTTATGATAAATTATTCATTGTTATAAATTATTCATTATTAACTGTATTTTCGGAAACGGTTAGGAGATGATGAATTAAGCATTAATAGTTATGCCACAAATTACATTTTACTGACATTACACATACAAGAATAAAACCAGAAGCATTAATCAGACTGCAGTATAGTAAATTCCAATTATCTGGATGCTGATTTGCAGGATTGCCTGCCGACTTGATTAAAAATAAATAGGCATGCATGTATTTATACTGTAAATGCATGAAAAGTAATTTTTTTTTTCTAAATATAGAAAATACGCTATATTCGCTTCTTAGGTATTTTTTCACATTTACTGTTTTATTTTAATACAATTATGTATGTATATATATACATCTTAAAGCCAGATGATTATTACATTAAAGCCAAACAATTACCACTACTAATAATAATTGTAGCCTGAAAATCTGATAATCGTTTGGCTTTATTGTGTATACATGTACTATACATAATGGGATGTTCGAATAGAAAAAAAATTACTATATTAAACAAAAATACAATTATCCAGATATTCTGCTTATCCAGACAGCTGTAACTCCAATTAATTTGGATAATTGGAGTCTCACCGACTGTATTTAAGAAGCAATTATTTATTGTGACATCGTCGCAATGCCAAGCTGCAATTTTTAATTTATTTAATTTAAAATATATGCTCTCCACCTCAAATTAGTACTGTAGTGTTTTGCCCCTGTACATCATACTTTACCTTTAACAATACTCGTGCCAGTCTTCTATTAACTACTATCAGGAAAAAATTTTTGAATTGAAATGATGTGACTTCCGGTTTGCATTGGAAGTTCGTATATAGTTAATCAGGGCCTCCTGCCCCTAAGGTTTTCATATCTGGTCTTGTCTTTCATCTATCTAACTCTGTTTTCAAGATTAAGGAAAGATGGATGGACGGGCAAACAGACTGACAACAATGGGAATTTATAGGTTAAATCATAAAATAGATTATTGGGTTGTAATTTTTTCAAATTGCAACCCAATAATCTATTTTATGATTTAAGACTTTTTGACATGTATTGGGCTCAGGTTTATTCATTTCTCAGACTTCCACCTTTTTTGCGAATGAAATGAAAAAACAGTCACCTTAAAGTCATTTGTGGTCCTTATAAGTTTAGGTTTAAGGCGCATTAATAGCCAATAGAAAATTAACATAGTCATTCGAACAAGAAGCAAATTATACTAAAACTAAGATTTGTTTTTGCCTATAATTCGTATCTGTATTTTGCAATTACATCCGATTTTCGCTTTTATTTTGAGTGTATCCAATGAAATATGCATTCTTAAACTTCATTGTCCTCGACTTTGTACTTCTAATGTTGCGATTCCATTATTCAAAGTTTCCTCAATAGAAAGCATTGTTAATTTAAATCGAATGGAAAAGCAGTTAAAATATAAAATTTATAATGATAAACTGTCAAAACTATTTTGTTAATGTCAGTTAAATTTTAATTACACGTTTAATATTTTTTGAAAAATGTCTGATACTTTATCTCGGCAATCTATAATGCTTCGAAGCACGAATTACAAACTATACGTTTGTTTATAAAAATCAATTAAATACATAAATGAATTCTTTCAAATGATATTGTTAAATTAACAATTTAGAAAGTTATCATTAGGTATTTTTAAATAGCAATTACTTAAAATATTAATAATTCTGTGTAATCGAATTTAGAGTAGTTTTTTTTATCGATTGCTTCGTACTTTGTTAATTTTAATGTTTCTACCGAAATTGATTGATGAATTTATATTAAAAATTTTTTAATGCTGTTTTTAAATAGTAAAAAATAATGTAATGTTAAGGTAAGAGGGTTTTTTTTTATTTATTATCTACTGATTTTTTATTAACAGGGTGTTTTTAATGACTTCTTTTAATTCAGAATTTATAAATTCCCATTTACTTACAAAATCATTGTTTTAATAGAATACTTATAATTTTTAAAATCAGAATAAATTAATATCTGAATATTATCTCGACAAATTAACTTGACATTTACAAATTTAAATTAGGTCGTGTTAATTATGCCATTAACTGTTCCATAAAATTAAATTTTAATTGTGTTTTCCTTATATAGGAGTTGTTAATTATTGCAAAAATATAGTTTATTAAAATATGTAAATTATTATTTAATTGTTAATTAACTTCTTATGGGTTCTTCCTCAGGTTTTCTTAATTCTAAGCTGGATCTTCCAAATTCAATTGATAACATAAAATTGAACCACAAGATGAAAGGTTCGGATAATGCAATTTATGTGTGTGCGTTCCCTGTGTCATCTTAAATAAGATTGAACACTAAATATCACTGTCAAGTGAAGCCTGCCATGCCCCATTGAGAGAGACATCTCTTCCCTAAAATGAATGCACGTGGACTTGGAGTAGGCCTTAAAAATCTCGACTGCCTCTAACTACTTAATGTGTGGGGTAGTAAGGATGATTTGGGCTCTGGGAAAGTCTGCTGTAGTATCAGGCTCTGTCGCGTATGCGGACAATGTGGTGGTATTCCTACTATGCCGTATATCGGATTTATGTTCACACATCCTGACCCCCATTGAACGTTTAGTGGACCCAATGTACAGTACATTGGGTCTACTAAAACACCATCTGAGGTCTGACAATTGGTATAACAGAATTGAGAGAATGAGTGATTAAATCTAAAGTATAATCAATGAAAAAAATTGTCCTTAACTTAATGAGAATATTACAAAATATGTTGGCAAGGAATGTCATTGTCATTACTCACTTCTGATTAATCGTTGAAGTATTTCTCCATCTACACAATTATCTTGAAAATTATACATTGTAATGTAATTCTGAGGATATATATGTGGTGCCCGTCCCCCGCGCTAGCGAGATGGTCAAGTCGAATGTCGTGCGCACCCATTCTGGCGCACGCGGGAAAAGACGAAGACGAAGCTTAAGCGCATTCTTCTCCCCCGAGGCGAAAAGAAGACGGCGGTAAGAGTAGGAAAGGAAGAAGTTACGACGTGTTTGCCTCAAGACGATTTGTTAGTGTTCTTTGTGTTGTAACGTCCTCTGTATTATATTAAAGTGTACGTTCTTATGTGTTATAAGAAGTTCTTCGTGTTTTCTTAAACTGAGTTCTACATGCGCCTCTTAACGCTCAGCTCAGCCATCCACAGACACCACATATATAGTATTTGTTATGATAAAACTATCAGATTTGCTATTTTATTCTCTTGTTGTTATAGAAAAATTTTTTGAAAATAATGATAATTTTTCATATATTTATCTTATATTTGATCCTATTGTTTTCAAATTGAATTATTTTGATTTTGTATTTCAAATATTTTGGTTAATTAAAAACTTGGCTTCAGTTCTAAAGTGTGTGTATCTTTGCATTTGTCTTTTAATTTGGACACTATTAGATTAAAATGTATTTTGTAAGTTATTCATAATTTTTAAAAGAACTTTTTACATTTAAAAGTTAATTTTGTCTGCTTAGTAATATCTAATTTCTTCCAATGAAAACTGCATTTTAATTAGAGTATTATTCAATTCAGAAGATATAGTTAATTTAATTGACATTCTCATAATAAAATTTTTTCCTTGTGTTATAGTATTGTAATTACAGTTAATTTTTCAAAGTTCGATTTTAAACTTTTTACCTTTTAAATAATTATTACAAAATTATGTTGTAGTCTAGTGCCTTTATTCTATTATTACACAGTCCAATTGTAAATTCCTTCACAGTGGACCACGCCCGTGTGGTTCAGCTGAGTGGTGACATCAAAACTAACTTCGACTCTTTTCGTGTGCAGTGTGCCTGTGACGTCATCATTTCATTCCTGGAAGCTCTTCCCATTTTCAGTGGAAAGTCCCTCTGCAGTGGCAGAGAGACTTTTTGCTGTATGTTTGTATGTGTTATTGTACAAATGTAATAAATGTACTTTTTATTGAACTTTTCGACATATTTGAGTGTAACAAATAAATTAATCTATTTAAATTTTCTGAAAACTTTTATTTATTTTTGGCATTCTGGAATAAGAAATAATAATGATTCATTTTGAATACTGACGAAAATCCGAAATTGCAAATAAATTCAAAAATTATCTAAGATTCAAATTTGACTCGTCTTTATATCGGCACGAATCGCATAAAGTAGATCAAGAGTTATTTTATTTTAAAACACAACAGCCGTACACAAAGTGTTTAGCTGATTTAGCTGAAGAAAGGGTAGGAAAAGAGGGGAAGGGAAGGAGGAGGGTGAGGAGATAGAAAGAAGTGAAAGGAAGGATTCCTGTGATCGGCATATGTACAGTAAGGTCATTACTCCAGATCGAGAGTTATAAAATCTTGGATTTTCCAAACTGCAACTAAAAATTTTTGGGCAGTCAATTGTTCTCAGAATCAGTTGTTTTGGTGATCAGTTGGCAGTCACAAGTCATGTATCAGTCTAAATGGCATGACTGACAATGCATTTGACAATGAAAGTTGTGGATTTAATTTTTCATGTGTATCAAAATTAATTAATTTGATTTTGTTAATTATTAAAGTTTCTAACAATTGTAACAAGAAATTAAAATTTGTGAATTATTAATTAAAATAATTAACAAAATCAAGGCTGGAAATTTTTATTTGGTACTTTTATGTAGTTTGGTGATATCACATTAAAAATCACTTGTTGTTAACATAAATTTAAGTGATTATGCTCTTTATTTAAATGAAAATCGATATTTTTGGATTTTTAAAGTCACGATGACTTATCATTGCTAATTATAATAGATATATAACAATATAATGTATAAAAACTCATTTATTTTATTCAATCTTTTGCCTACTTTTTATTAGTTGTAAATCTTATAAATCAGAATACATGTTACTTATATTGAAATTATATTTTATTATTATTGATACATATGATTTCAATATCAATTGAAAATGTCGATAATAAAATATATATTAAAATAACCAATAATATACAGTAATTGTCCTTGTTGACTTATTCTGAAACTGTGTCTTTTTTTAATTCTTTATTTATTTCACAACTGGTTGCATAAGTAGACACTGGGATCTTTAACATCACGCTTTATTCAGGAATATCTTGCACAGATATGCATTTCAGACATACACCCCTCTTCCGTCGGCTACATAATAGAATATGAACACGTAGTTTTCACATTACAGTAATTCTTTATATAATGGTGTAATTTACCATTATATAAAGAATTATTGTACCTTTTTTTCTTTTTAAGACATTTAGTAAAGAGGTACTAATACACATCTTTTTAAAATACATATATTTGCAGTTAAAATTTTTCCGACATTGAACAGCACTTGGCCTTCGTTAGTGGTAGTGTTTTTCACCAGGTTTTCCTTAATCTTGTTAACGTATTAAAAATTTTTTTTGCTTTTTAAAAACATTTATAATAAAATATTCTTTTTTTATATTTGTACTTTTTACATGAATTTATATTATTACTTTTTTTACTGAAATTTTGCATTTTACTTATCTTCTAATTTACATAGTAATACACAATTTTCTCTTCCATTTATAATTAACTTACAGGTATACCTCGAATTACGTTGCTCTCGAGTTACGTCATTCCCGATTATACGTCGTTTGTCAAAAAAGTATATGGAAAAATAAAAATAAAGTTTAAGTCAGTTTATTCGACTTTAAATCCGTCCTCCATAAACATTGAAGTCGTAATATCACTAGAAAAGCGTTGAAAGCACATAAAATCATATTAAAATATGTACATTTACAGTAAATGTTAATATAATCATCATAAATCCTAGGGAACGAACCATGAAAACATCTGTGTTTCTGTGTTGTCGTCTTATTTAGCGGTCTTTAAGTGCTCATTATTGGCGTTTAGTTACGACGTAAGTCGAAACTACGACTTATGTCATATCTACACAAGTAAATTCGACTTACGTCGTTTTTCGACTTACGTCACCTCTCCTGGAACCAATTACCGACGTAAGACGAGGTATACCTGTATTTATACTTAATAGCTTGTGAGCACTAAGATTGGTTTTACTTTACTGCTAGACTTATTATACCACCACAGGACATCAAATTAGACTTAGAAAAACACTATTTTATTTGCGGTAAAGCCAATTTTAGTGCTCACAAGCTATTAAGAAGACTAGACATGAAGTGTATCATAGTATTCATTCGTTATTTATACTTCTTTATACCAGTTTTCATTAATCTTTATATTTAAATTCTTATTGATATTATTTTATTGACTTTTTATAATTTCAAAACTTTCTTTAAATTTTCTATTTTACCAATTTTTTTCTTTGTGTAAATTTTTTACTTTTTCATTGTTAATATTGCAATTATCTATTGTGCAATGAGCAAAAAAAAAATCGAATTTACTCTTCTATATTATAAATCGGCAACACGTTCTTTAAGTCTTATTCCTACTTTCCTTTTTGTTTTTCCTATGTAATTTTTTGGGGTTTCACAAGTACATGGTATGGAATAGACTACATTTGTTGTGTTACATATATCTTCTATCCTATTACTTTGTTGAGGCTTTATTTTTTGTATTCTCTTTTGTAGTTTTTGTATGTTGGAGCTAGTTTTATATTTACTTTGTTAAAATCTTTATTTATTTCTTCAAAAAAAAACCCTTTGATATAAAGGAATGCTTTATAAAACTATCATTTCATCAAACTTTGTAATTATATGAATATATTTCTAAATTGCAATAGTTTATACTATTTTTGATGATTAAATTCAGTGTTTTTTGCTCGAATAATAATTTACATTTGATGTACTGTACTTGAATGAATTTCATAATTAAAAATTAGGCCATTAATATAAATAGCTTTATTAGTTTAATCAGTTTTAAGTTTTGTATTTATTAAAACAGTTTATTTTCAATTTCATTGATTAGATAAACCAGGAGTTGCAAACTGGTAGCCCACAGGCTGGATACATCCCTTTAAAGCTTTATATACAGCCCATGGCCTAATGATTCCTTTCCTAAAAATATTTACTTAATAAACTTGTTAGATATAATATATTACAAGAAATTCTTATACAAACTGGCAATTTAAAGCTTCTTCCTACTGTTATATAATACACATATGCAAAATACCATGTTAAATTTCTAATGTTAGTCTAATTATCATTTGCGATTAAAATAATTTTATAAGAGTAAATTAATTAAAAAAGTTTGACTTTGAAATGAAAAAGAAAGCTTTCAATAAAATTCATAATGTTGAATGCATATTATAATATCAAAATTTATAAAAATTACTGATGTAACGAATAGTATATTCAGTCTCAGCCAAATACCGAATATTCGGCCAGGAGCATGGCCGAATGGCCGAATATTTGGCTAAACTATTTGGCTTGATTAACGCACATACGAAAATTGGCGCGCAAACCGCATTATGGCAATGATCATGCACCCTGCTCTCTATTGGCCCACTGTCACTACAATTTTTTCTTCCAGCAGGTCTAAATTATTTAAATTAATTAATTAAATTATAATTATTAAAGTTAATATGAGATGGAGCCTAACTTCTACCTCTAGTGCCGAATTGGTTTATAATTTATGTAATAGCCGTAAATAGCCCGATATGATTCGGCATTTATTGGTATTTAGATGTAAGTTATAACTTATAAGTTATTTTTTTTGCAATCGATCTTTTTAACTCTTTAATTAAGCAGTAAAATTTTATTTTTACTACGTATTTGTAGACTGAATAGTACCCTAAGGAATATACTTTAGTGGGGACATATGGTCTAGTTTCTCCCCAGTTGTGGAACAGTTCAAATATATTATTGGGGGTTTCTATTTGTGATATTTTGTTGCTATTGTTTTTGTCAATATTTTTAAAATTAACATGATTTCAAATGTTATCTTTTGCATATAATGAGAACTGCTCATTCTTTGCTTTATATATAAAATAAATTATGTATTAGTTACTCATCTTCTAGAAATAGATAAAGAATTCTTTCATTAAATACGATAAGTTTCAATAAAAAATTTCATAAATCATTTTAAAATATCGTAAAAGATATTAAAATATACGCGAATACGAATATAACATAATTAACTAAACAATAACATTAATGCCCGATACATTCTAACCTACACGCCATCGATGCCATAAGATATCGGGCTAGATAAAGGCTATAATATTATTTAATTACGAAATAATTTAATACTAGAGTTAGATGCTATTTCTTATTAACTTTAATAATTATAATTTAATGTTCAGCATTAATAAAAGTTACCAAAATGATTAATTTACTGTGTTTTTGTTATTTCTTACGCCTGTTTTTGGGTATTCGGTTGAATAGTGATTTAAATATTCGGTATTTGGCCAAATAGTGAAAAATAGGCCGAATACCGGGTAGTAACCGAATATTCGTTACATCACTAATAAAAATATTATGTAAATTGAGTGAATATTTAAAAAAATAAAATATTAATAAAAAAGTTATATATATTTATATATAATGTGTTTTTTTTAAATTTTTTATTTTATATTTTATTTTTTTTATTTGTTTTTATTTTTATATATATATAAAATTGTAAAATTATATCATTAAAATCATTAAATCATTCTTATCTGTAAATTTGAATGATTTTCCAGAGCTATTGTTTTCCTCTATTCATTGTTTTTGTTTCATAAACAAAAACAATAGCTGTAGGAAACCATTAAAAATTATAGATAAGAACAATTTCAATGATTATTATTATTTGAAATATATGATATAGCATTATAGTATATTTAAAACACTTAATTCTTGCTAAAGAAGTCTTCGAATGGTATTTGTTTTGTGTAAATTTTATGTCTAGATTCAAGGTATAGAATGCCTTTCTGATTGGCCTTGCTTGTGAGTGCTGTGCGCATAAAAAAAAAAGATTTTATTTTCATTAGTTTGCCTAGCAGCTCCAGTTTGCCATATTCTTTTCCTCCTCCTCCTCCTTCCCCCTTGAGATGCCAGGAGGTTCATGTATAATTATATACCTGTGTCTTAATTTAAATGATAGAAATTAAGCCAATTTTCTCATTCTGGTATTTGTTTGTGCATTAAATATTTTATTCCAAAATAGAATAATCTTTATATAAACTTTTTCTGTAACTTGATAAAGGCCTATTGATCAGGCCAAAAACTTTTTTTTTTTTAAATTTAGTTTCTGGAAAAGTGTGTAAGGTGTGTTTAGTGTTGTCTTATAATGGTGAAATTCTAGCCTAAAATATTATTGATAGTTTAAGGACTGATGAAGATGGGATAATTTATTATTTATATAGAGCTAGTTCCAAAATCAAGTAAGTAACAGTTCATCTGGAAAAAAGAATTAATGGGAATGAGTGATTATTTATTATGACATTGTCACAATGTCGGGCTTCAATTTTTAATCATATTTTTAGTTTTTTTAATTTAAAATATATGCTCTCCACATGAAATTAGTAGTGTCTTGCCCCTCTACATCATACTTTTCCTTTAACAATTTGAGTTACACTGATCATCTGTTTACTGCTTTCAGGGTAAAACTTTTGAATTGAAACAACATGACTTCTGGTGAAAACCAGAAGTTCGTATATAGTTAATTGGGGCTTCCTGCTCCTTGTCTCGGATTTCATCTATCTAATTCTGTTCTCGAGATTAAGGAAAGACAGATGGACGACATTGGGAATTTATAGGTCTACAATTTCTTCAAATTGCACCCTAATGATACAGACAGCTGGATGGGTTGAACAATTAAGGTGACAACCATTCAATTATCTATTCTGGAGGGCCTGGCGTTGAATCCAAGCCGGTCGAAAACTACCAGGAAATTTTGGGAGTTGTTTGTCCAGATATATATTTTATCTGGCCTCGTCCCTCACCACGTGAACATGGCCGAACCCATAACAAACTCACTAGAAAAAAGGTCCTCTTATTGCCCACAGGGTGGAAAGAGTTAAAAATAAGGGAAAGAATGATTCAATGACGTTCCATCATATATATAATTTTAGTTTAACTTTTAAATACAGTTATGCAAGTTTATAAAATAATTTGTGACATGAAATTTAATAAATTTTATTTTTATTTTTCAGATTCAAAGTGGTTATCATTGCATAATAAAATTAGCAGTATTAGTTAGTATTAAAGTTTTTAAATATGACAACTCAAGAAAGAAGTGCAGTTGAAAAGAAATTATTAGAAAATCTTCAGAATGATCTGAGATCATTGTCTAATGAAGCTAAAAAGAAACATCCTCCTTTAAAAGAGGTAATTTATATGAATGTTTTGCATAAAGTAACATTTTTAATGTATTAATAACTTCTTAAATATAATATTTTTGACTAACATCTTCAAGATTCTGAACAAGAAAATAGTCCTTTAAAAGATTAAAAAATTTTTAATTTAATATTCAAGGACTGTATTCACAAAAGTGTCATTAACGATGATAATGAATGCTAACAATATCATTAAAAATAATGTAATAATTTATTGTAGATGTGATTTGCAAAAGCTGCTTGTAGAATACTGTACAACTGATGTCAAAGTAATTAGTCTGTCTATGGTAAGAATCAACTTGAGAGCAACAGTGCACGTGATGCCACTCCAGTTAAACCATTTCTGTATGTTGAAACCATTCCTCTTTTAAATTACAGTAGAGGATCGATTATCTGACCCCCGATTAACCAACTTATCGGTTAACCGACTGCATTCTGGTCGGCAAATTCAAATGTCCGCTAGTGATGTGGCGCTACAATATTTGGTTATGTCTTGGCTACTTTAATATTATTTTTGTTAAATTTTTGCATGTTTTAGCTGGCAGCACTGGCTCGACCATGAAAGGGAGGCTAGTATTTAAACCAGGCCTAATACACTATACTAATAATGTATTTTTACATACTTTTCGGTTATCCGACTTTTCAGTTATCCAACCAACCCCAGTCCCCAATTGAGTTGGATAATCGATGCTCTACTGTATATTTTGAGACACTATGAAGTGTTGATACTAGACACTGGACTTTTTTGCATCCACTTTATTTTCTTATGTACTTTACCGTCTTTAAACTAATTATTTAGTGGATGTGAAAAAGTCCAGTGTCTAGTATCAACACTTCATGGTGTTTCAAAATGTAATTTAGTTAAACCAGTAAACACATTCTCTAATGATGTCGGCACTTTTTGCTTAATATGCCAGGCACTATGGGAATTTTATTTTGTTTTCTCTCATTAAACGGCAGAAATACTTTTCTGTTAATCGTGTTTCTTTCTTATATCATTCATTGACTGTAAAGAATTATGCATTTAATTACTACTACAGCAAACTTGTATTCCTATACCAGAACATGAAACTTCCATAACATTGTTTATAATGGTGGAAACATGTTATCAAATGAGGAAGAAAGCAGAAGTAACTTGCCACAACTAAGTAATCAATGGCTGATGCTCATTAGTTAATACCTAAGTTGATTCTTTCTATAGACAGATTGTAGTTTCTTCTAACAAGGGTATAATAAAGTCATCACTTCCATTGGCTGTGGCCAATAAAAAAATTAGTTTTACTCCTCATTGTTTCAGAAATTGTTTAGTGATGGTAATCATTGAAGAAGAAGAGTGATACGAAATTTTATATATTTTTTTAAAAATTGGTTATTAATGTAAAGAATAATAATGGCTTTACATAATGAATACATTCTGTAGTGTATAAAATTGATTAGATCACCATGACAACATATTATATATTAAAACAAGAAATAACTACTGTCTGTTGGCATTAAACAGTTTTTATCAACAAAAGTGTTTTTTGACATTTTTATCGATGTCATCTTCAGGCAAAGAACATAACTTTGGAACATGAAAATTTTAACAAAGAGGAACATTAAATATTCGAAAATGGAACACGTATTTTCGAATACAATATGAAATATTCAGAAGGAAATTCAAATATTTCTAAGTTAAATTTAAACCAACATAGGCACGAGAACAGCATGCGCATAGAGATAAATTAGTATGAAATAATGCAATCTGTTCTGATTTGTGTTGATGATAAAAATTGTTTAATGCCGACAAAGAGTAATTATTTCTTGTTTTAGTGGATTCTGCGGTTTGACTAACAAATATATTTAGAACATTTTTATAGTAAACTTAAAATAATAATTTGTTTTGAATTAAATAGTAGAAATGAAAGAATAAATGAAGAAACTGTATACAATTACATGTCTATTTAATGAAATGTCAGATTTGTATAGAAACCTAACATATAATTTATGTCATTATATATGGATCAAAAAATCTCATAGAAATAAAGGAGTACAACTGACATTCATCATTGATAATATACTTTAGTCCAATTTTACATAAATCATGGTTTGTATAACTAGTTACTCTAGTTGTTGTTACTTGATTAACATGAACACCATTTCTTACAATAGATTAAAACTTGCCATTACGGTGAAATTTTAATATGCAAAACAACAAGTATTGGCTAGAACGATATGTGCTCTCTTAGGACATTTTTATATATGAAAGCAATGCTCGTTGATTAAATTAAAATTACTTCTTTTGACAAACAATTATAACTAATAAGTTTGAAAACTATATCATTAATAATTAGACAAGATAATTAATAGATTCAGTGTAAATGTTTATTTCCAGTGTTGACAATGAGCTAAGTTTCTACTGCCATCTTGAAGTGATGGATAATGACACCCTTCTGTTGTCTTAAAATAATGAATGTAGATTAACATTTTAATTAGTGACATGTTTTGTGAATAAGTTCATGCATCATTATACTCTATAACAATAAAATATTATCATTATTTTAGTAATGACATATTCATAAATCCAGCCCGAAATTAAGAATTTGCAATTTACGTACATACTTCATATCTAGGGATTGCAATCCAGCAGTGTTTTCAATCCAGCTGGATTTTTGCTGGACCAACATTATTCCAGCTGGATCCAGCGCGGATGTATTTTTGGTGCAATAAAGTGTTATCTATCTATCATCTATCCAGCAATTTATGGTATTTTTTAAAGAAATAAAACATTTTTTAAAAAATACTTAAGAAACTTTCATTATTTAGACTGGTCACTATAAATCAGTAAAACTTCTTACACATTTAGGTAGTAAACTTAACTTTGGTTCGGTTTAACACTTGAGATAGAGATAATTAAGTTTAAATGTTTAGTTAGATTATAATTATAATGTAATCTTTAAGTTAAATAATAGCAAAGGTAATACTACTAATTAATTTATATTAATATATTATAATAATGTAAGGATGGATAATCAGTGGCTAAGTGGCTATCAGTCTTACCAGTTTTCTTATATAGGCTCTACATATCAGTTTGTAGTTATTTATAAGTAATTTAATTATTAGTGTTAGTAAAGTAGTGAGTAAGTAATTAGTTATTATTATCACAATCATGAATCACATACATTCATATCATCATATATCTAAGATATTGATACTTATTAATTTAATTAACTATTTAACTAACTAGGTAGTCTCAGTTTCTCACTAATTTTCACAATAAAATTGCCTATCGTAGCCCACTAACCACTTATAGAATTAAAGTTAAAAACTCATACTTAATAGAATTAGAGTATAAGTTATAAAATATTAGTCTTGTCTTGAATAAAGTATTTTAAAGGATTAAATAAAATTAAATCAATCACTTCTGTTATTTTTTTGACTTTTCTGGAAGTAGGATCTCGAGAAACAAATGGTATTGATGGTGTTGTCTCCCAACCTACTTCTTAATGAATTGCATATATATCCCGCTGCGGAGAAGGCCCTTTCTGCCTCTACGCTAGTTGGTTTCTTTCTTTCTTTCTTGTTTATATGTAGACCCTAGCCTGCCAGAAAGGTTTCAGGATCATCAAATAATCATAAATCGTTCAGTCACATGATTCATTGACGTCACAACCGACCGTAAATTAGAATTATGCACCAGGACTAGGAGAGGAATTACTTATTTTATTTAGCGCGAAGACACTTTATTTAGCGAGAGCGGAAAGTCAACTAGCAATTAGATCAGCAGAAGTAAAAGGGTGGGCGGTGCGGTATAGAGAGGGGGTGTAGCATGTCCCGCACTGAATGGCAACGTCACTTTTGCTGCCGAGCGATAGTGCACGAAGCAAAGTGGCAACCCAACAACATAGACTTTTGCACCATTATTTAGAAAGTTAATTGAGTATTTGTGGATCTGCAGTGCTGGATCCAGCAGGCTGAAGAATGTGCTGGATCCAGCTGGATTGCTGGGTGAGGGATCCAGCAATTGCAATCCCTATTCATATCTGATGTGAAAATGCAATATATTCAGGGCCTGAATTCTTAAGTCAGTCAAAATTTAAATTTTCGGATTATTATTGGATTGTTTCACTGCTTAATTTAAATATAGCCTTAAAATAGTATGGTAGTTTGAATTGGATTATATCATATCAGGTACATTAAACATTTTAAAATCTGTTTTCAGTTGTACACTGATTTTATAGATACATAAACAATGTCACTTATTACAGCACTTCACGACTGCATTAATTTGACATTATGTATTTAATTTATAAAAAGAACTTATACAATATTCAATTAATACTTTAATATTGTTTGAAAGTTTTATTTATATGGGATGTGAGCAATGAAAAGTTACCTTAAGTTGGAAAAGTAAATTTTGCTGACGAACAAAAATGCTCTCTTGCTATCCTAAGTTTGATTATTTTGCATGGTGTTGTGATGCTAGTTCTGGCTATTGCATGGTACTTTGCAAATATGTTACCTCGTTATACTCATACCAATACAGCTGACCCTCGATAATCCAACAGGTATGGGACCAAAGGGGTGTCGGATTACCAAAAGTGTCCGGATTACCGAAAGTGATTACATATTTGGCATTGTTTTGCTAGCAGTAGCCTACAATATTCCTACATTTTATGAGTAAAATGCTGCCTAGGTTAATATGGAAATGAAACACCCATTTCGGTTAACTAAAACGTGTTTATTAAAAGAAATATGGAAGCCAATAAATGTACATACAGTATGTATAGGCATAAATAATACAGTACTACAGAACTGCTCACGGAAAACACAAGAAATGTGTGTTATCGTGTAAGAATTGGGTGGGGAGATTCATGTCGCGACATCCTACTGTGCAAGCAGACACATAATGGGACGGGGACTGCGGTGACCTTGACGGGAGGTGCGTCGGACTACTGAGCATGTCGGATTACAAAAGCGACAAATTATCAAGGGTCAGCTGTACTCGTTTTGTTATCAGAATTCATTCATTCAGTAGTGAGCTTGTACATCTGTTTGCTGTTGAAAATTGTGAATTAATTTATTAACTGAAAATTGTAAGATGACTTATCATTAGAAATGTTTTACATTCACACTAATGTCCTCTGTAACATTATCAAATTGAATAGCCATTAAAATTTTGCATAATTTTCACATTCTATTATTATAAATTGTTTTTTTTTAATTATTTTCCATGCAAATGTGAAGTTTTTTTTCTGAAAATTATAATTTTATAAATTAAATTTTTAAAATTTTACATCCCACTCAATATTTAACCACTTGAGCTGAGTTTTTTTTTTAAATAATTCTCTCAGTCCGTAGGATAAGATGCACTCAAAAAATGATTTTTTCAACGTAAAGTATCTTTATATAGATTGATCTTATATATGTAGAATTTATGTAAATAAAATATTAACATTTTATAATATTTATAGGCTGCCGAATCTGGAATTATAAAAGTTAGAAATGCATCGGGAAAACACGACGATCTTCGTTTAGGTAAATGGTATATTATTATAATTACTTTTAATTTCATTCTTGCATTTTTATGTTTAGAACAATAGCTATTTTTTTTGTTTTGATTAGCCCACTCTTATTTTATAAATCAGTGGTTCTCAAACTACAGAGAATGGGGGATTTACTAGGGATGCGATAGAAATTAATAATAATGTTTGTTTCCAAGTATAACTACGTTTGAAGTTGATATACATTTGTTTTGAAACAGCCTAATAACTGCCTAGGTAGTAACTAAGTCATTCACAACCTTATGGAGCAGCAAAAACTTTTAATAGCTAACATTTTTGGTTTAAATATGACTGAACGTCCATTGAATATTTGAATATTGAATGAATATTTAATGTCCATTTAAAGTTTCTGTCACTCAAAAAATTGTGAATAACTTAGTTACTATGTAGACAGTTACTTTTTATATTACGCTATGGCTTTGCTGGCTAAAATGTGTCATAAGATTGTTTTTAAAGATTGCAAGATGGATACAAAAGTTTGTAAACCGGAGAATGGTTATTAAATATGACCAAAAAATGTTATATAAATAAACATCTCTAAGCCCGGTGAGTATATAATAAATTACCAACGATTGCCTAAAAATCGGGCTATAAATTGGCTAATTAAATATAGATATAAAGTAAATTTGTTACTAGAGGTAGATGTTAGGCACCATCTCTTATCTAAGTTAATAATTATAATTTTAAATAAATATTAAATAAATTTAGAAAATTTGGAATAAAAGAACTGACCCCGGGCCGGGCGAAGACTCACTCGGGGTCCTGGTGGTGTAACTGGCAAGTGCACTGCACGGCAAGCGGAGGTTGAGGGTTCGAGCTCCGCTTCGGTCAGTTCTTTATTCCAGAAGGTTCTAAATTTTATTTAATATTTATTTAAAATTATAATTATTAACTTAGATAAGAGATGGTGCCTAACATCTACCTCTAGTAACAAATTTACTTTATATCTATCATTTAATTAGCCAATTTATAGCCCGATTTTTAGGTGATCGTTGGTAATTTACCAAAAATGTTAGTTATTAAAAGTTTTTGCTGTTATAAAGTTGCAAATGACTTAGTTAAACTTGTTTTGTTTGAAATGTCATTATATTCTATCAAGAATATTCTATCAACTATATAATTTTCTTAGGGTGTTATGTTATTCTAGTAAAACTAATTTTTATATCCTAAAGAAAATTATAGTTCAGTATTCTGTTAGATAAACAAGAATATTTCTTTAAAAAGTTTGAGAATCACTTTTATAAATACATCTTTAAATAACTGGAAGCAAAATTCATAATTTTAAATATTTTACAAATGTTAAGAATATACATGGTATACAAATTACAGTTTTATCACTGTTTAATGATCTAATATAAAATTTAATAATGACGAATCTTCTAAAAATACATTGTTTAAACTTTTTAATTAGCATTGTTGTCGGAAAGTCCAGAAATTCTTGAGCCATTTTTTTTGGGATGTGATACAAAAAATCCAAAAATCGTTCAGATTTGTTTAACTGCCATGCAACGATTAATTACTCAAGAAGCAGTTTCATTGGTAAGAAAATTTAAACATTTTTAAATTACATTTGAAATGTTCATAATATTTTTATATGAAAATATTAAACAATATATAATTATCCATACTGTAACTTACGTATAAAAAGTAAAAAAGTATTGTAATATAGCAAAAATTATTGTTAATATAATTATGCTTGTGTTTATTGTGTGTAAAATACACTTGTAAATGCACAAACTTGAAGGATTATGATTAAAATTTGATTCGAATTCCATGGAATAGAAAGTAATTAATCGAGAAACTATTTTAATTATGTTTTACTAATTGAAAAATGTGTAGACAAAATTCATTATCCATTGAAGAAATTATTTGTAGGATCCATTTCAAGTCTAACGAAGAATTATCAGTCTGGTAGCATTTTAAGTTCAGAATTAGGATCTAGTTGATAGGATTTGATGCATTGGAAAATTAGAGAGAGTTATGAAAAAATATATTTAAAAAATTTCAGAAGTCTAAAAGCATGTTGAGAACAGAATCTTCAAAAAGAGAAGTGACAAGAGGAAAATGTTTAAATTAAAATAATGTGACTTCTGGAAGCTCGGAAGCTCATATATAGTTAAGAAGGGCCCCTCCTGTCCGAGCTTTCCGTATCTGGTCTTGTCTTTCGTCTGTTTAACTCCATTCTTATGATTAAGGAAAGATGGACGGACGACAGTGGGAATTTATAAGTCTACGATTTTTTCAAATTGCAGCCCAATTACATAGGACAATTTCTAATTTGTGTCAGAACCTTAACATATGTAATTTATGTGCAGATAATGGATATTATATAAATTATAATAAAAATCAAAAACATGAAAGTTTGATTTTTATTAAAATTAGATTTTAATTAATATGCGATAAGAGAATTAAGAAAATTTCACTGTAACAAATATCTAGCATTTTATACTTACATTAAATTTTCTTAACTAAAATGCATTTTTAACCGAGAATACTTGTAGGCACATAGGTGCATACCAAAAATTGTAAACAAATTGCAAAAAAAAAACACTTGAGTATTTAGTAAACAGTTGACCTTGGTGTTTATTTTTTACAGTTCATATTTTAAATTTTTCTAGAAATTATCAAACTACAAATCAGAATGAATGTCAAGCAAATAATAAACTTTCAAATAAAAATAATAATTGCATTATATATCAATATGTATAACTCGGTTAAAAAATATTTTTTACTAGTGTAATATTTATAATTTGAACATTGGTATTTTAAATGATACATAATTTACATTTTTGTTTTTTAAATTTTTAGACGGCAGCCACAAATATTATTTCGTGTCTTTGGAGTTTAATGGAAAGTGGAACCGAAGAACTAAAGTTATTGCAAACTGTAACATTGTTGTTAACAACCAATACAATAGTGCAAAAAGAGACATTATCTAAGGTAAATTTATAATACTGTATTTAAAAATAGATATTTAAAATCTTATTTACTATTGCCGTCTGCAGGTTAACTTGGAAAAATTGAAGAAGTACTCTATTATTTGTTGTTAATTTTTTTTTATACTTTTCTGGCTGTTACATGGGAAAGTATTGTAATCACGTCAAATTTGACTCTTTGGATGTTTGCAAATTTTGACATTTTGAGACCCTTGAACAAGTGTTGTGGAGTCTGATGTTTTTGGTTGGAGTTGGTAAAATTCTTTCAACTCTGGCAATGAAGTTTATTATTGGTAAAATGTGAAGTAAGAAAAACACTTATTAATTAATTAGTATTTAACCTATCATTACTAGACTGCTGCTCTCACTTTTATTTTAAAACACTTGTAACTTGGATTTCTTTGATGTTTTGGGCCAAACCCTCATCTACCTTCCTTCCCAAGTATCCCCTTCGACAAGATATCGGAATCTGAAATAATAGTCATTGCTAACACACTCGGAGCAACCTTTGTCACTCGTGTTGGAAAAGTTAGGGCAACACTCATAAGCAATTGTGTGTCTTTTTTGCAGTAGTACGATTCTAATTGCAAAGTAACATTGTATATGTGTACTAAACATGGAACGTGATTAAATTATTTTCAAATGGTTGGGATGAAGAGTCTAAGGAAGAAAATGTAGGCTCTTGGCAGACAATGAGAGTGAGGATCTGCACATGAAAACCCTGAAAATGTTGAGAAAGAAGCTAGATCCTTCACAGGTAACATCAGTAGGAAGAGAAAAGTGTGCATATTGCCAAAAAGGAAAATAGCATCTAGGTGTATAAAATGTACTTCGCTGATCTGAGGATACCACATAATAACAATCTGCAAACAATGCCATTTTAAAAATCCAGATCAAATAGATTCAGAACTTGAATACAAATTATAATTAAGTTTAACAATAATTTCAGATATCGTGTTTCTGTTTCTATCGTCGAAATTAATTTTAATGTATTCTAACAGAAGTAAAGTAAGTTAAACATTAAAATCTGTATTATTTATAACAAAATATACATATAACTTCCTGATTCAAGTCAAATTTATCAAGAGAAATCATTAAAAATACGAAAATATGTAGGATGAATGTGACAAATCCAATCACAGGGAGTGCCGGGTTAAAGAAACTTCTTAAAATAAGGACACTTGGATAAAGTTACATATCAAAATGATATTAACCTATAAAGGCTGTTTTATAGCAAAAATGTTATGTGTATCTCATACAACATGCTCTATACTTTCTGAAAATTGTTTTTAATTATGTAAGGTCCACCAATGGCTGAGTGGACAAAACCACCAAACTCTTGTAGTTAGATGTGGGATCGTGCCTAGAAAGTAAACACTTATGGTATCCCTTCGAAGCGCCATGCTTACCTTTACCAAACAGAAGTTCCCAAGAAAAAATTTGACTTTCATTTTAAGTGCCATAATTTTTACTTGGCACAATATTATTTTTATCCTGGATGTTTTACTTTGGATATCAATTATTTTTTTGATCAATTTGACTAATTTTTTCACCTCTCTTCTTTTGGTTTCGAATTTTAGCTTGAAATAAATTTCAAATTATAGTTTGAAATTAGAAAAAATAATTTAAAATAAAGAACGTTTTATAATATATAAAATATACTTTCAGGCACTCGTTCTTTGTTTTCGTTTGCATTTTACAAAAAATAGCACAACAAACAACACCGCATCGGCGACCGTTAGACAGTTAGTGGCAGTAGTATTCGAACGGGTGCAGTCGGAAGATTCCACACCAAACGAAGGTATTTCGATAAATTTTGAGTTTTATAACTTTGTAGAAATACTTCATTTATCTATTTGCATTAATATTATTATTAAAATTATGTTTAAGATAGGATAGGTGATTTAAGTTTAGAAGAACTCAAGACTGGTAGTAGACATCCTCCTAAGTCATTAAGACCTTGCGCTGCAGATGCTTTTTTGTTATTTCAGGTATTGGTTTTAAGAGAATAATTTGTATTTAGTTAAAATGGTTCAATGAAAGATATTAGTCTTAAGATAAAAAAGGAAACATTAAGTTTAAATATTATAAATTATGAGAATATTATGTTTATTAACATTAGAATAAAGTTTATTATTTAAATAGATCTTTTTAAAATGCATTTTATTTATAACTCCTTCATATCGATACAGTTTTTGAAGGTATAATAAGTATAATACAATAATAATCAATGGATAATGTGTATAAAAGTAATGAATTTTTTAATCTGTTATTTATTTTAAATTTTTAGCATATATTGAAAAGTATAAAATAAGTTTATGCTTACCTGTTTACAATTTGTTTCTTTTCGTTCTTAGTAAATAAAAATTATAAATCAATTTTCACATTGAAATTTTAATTTATAATAATTTAACATTTGATAATTTGCAACTTTTATTGACTTAACTAACATTGAAGATATTTTATAAATACAGTAGAGAGTCGTTAATCGGAATCAGTTGGGGACTGGGGTTGTTCAGATTAGTGATTTGTTCGGATTACCGATTATGTACGAAAAAATATATTAACCTGTCCGATGTTCAAATTTTTCTCAGTTGCGTGTCGCTCTCCGTGTTGAATTTTCGTCGAATTTAAGCCTAACGAAAATTTTTATAATAATAATCGAGGCTATCGTATCGTTAAAAATTATTTCTTCATTTTGTACAAACAAAATAAATATGTTGAAGAATATAAAAACATGAAAATTATACTTTAGAAGTAAATCTAGTATCAAAAACGTTCGATTCAGCACAACACGGTCTGACTGAAAATTGTTCCGATTACCGGCGATTCCTATTACCGGGGTTTAGATTAACGACTCTCTACTGTATATACATTAAAGTGGATTTTTATTGGCCAGAACTTTGTCCAATGACAGGAGACCGTGCTGATCTTTAAAGAACCATTTGAATGAAACACTCTTGAAATTATGCCATTCTTAGACTTTTGCTTAGAGTTTCATTTAAGTTATTTGGTGGACTTTATTGTTTTTCCACTTGTAACAGTTATTCATCTGTATTTTGTTTTTTTTTTTTATGGTGATTCTGGGTGCGATATGAGCATGAGGGATGAGTAATCATAGTGAACCTATCAAGAAAATATTGTTTACGATGATTAGATGCTGACAGCCAGATAGTTGAGGTTTTAAGTTGTCAGTCTACTGTGCTGAGGAACCTGGGATTGAATCTGGGTGGGCAATCTCAGGAATTTGTGGGCAGTCTGTCCCAAATATGTTGTGCCCCGTCTCTCACCATCCTCTTTATGTGCCGACCAAATTTGTGACAGATATGGAAAAAAAGGCCCACTGAGTGAAAAGAGTAAAAAATTGAAAATGATTGTATTAAGAGTTTGATCTATCATTGATATCTTGATGACTAGCTCAGATTAGATGTTATCAAATAGCAATGTAAGGTAAGTGTCACTTGGCAGTTTATGAAGTGACGTATATCAATTGCACAACAATATGCCAAATTAGAACGACGAGGAGGATGATTTGTTTCAAGTTTGGCGATTTGATGCATACTACAGTTTTCTGTTTTTGTAACATATTTGGAAGACTAATTTTCTGTTATTCAACTTGTTTCTACATTTGAAAAAATTATAACATATAAATTCCTATGGTCTTCTGTCTGTCCATCCTTAATCTCTAGAATGGAATTAGATCTGGAAACCTTAGGGACAAGAGACTCCCAATAACTATATACAAACTTCTGGTTTATACTGGAAGTTGCATTATTTTAATTCAAAGCTCTCCTCTGAAAGAAGTTAGATGACCGGTACAACTCTATTGCTAGCAGGAAAAGCATGATGTACAGGGACAAGACACTACTAATTTGAGATTAAGAGTATATATTTTAAATTAAATAAATTAAAAAATATGATTAAAAATTGTAGCCCGGCATTGTGACGATGTCACACTAAAATAACTGCTTGTTAGAATATATGTTTTTAAGTTTATTTTAGTTTAATTGAAAATTATAAATGTTATTTATGTAATTTAAAACTATATTGCAGATTTTTAATAACAAATTTTTGTTTTAGGATTTAGTTCAGTTAGTGAATGCCGACCAACCGTTCTGGCTTGTCGGTTTAACAGAAATGACGAGAACTTTCGGGTTGGAATTACTAGAATCAACCCTCACTACATTTTCTGATGTATTCTTTAAAGTAAGAATAATTTTGAAAATTTATTGATTCATAAATTTTTACATAGTTAGTCTTTGATATACAATACGCTGGTTTAAAATGTTAATTATATAAAACTGTACAGAAGTAAACTTAAATTAGTGCTGTTAAATTTTAGTAGATTGGCAATTAAACATATAAATAAGTTGCTTTTTTTAGTCAGTTTAAGTGAGTTTTTTTTTTACTGGGAAAACTGTCATCAGTAATAAACATTGCCTACCAATGGCCAAGTGAATAAAACCACTGAATTCTGTTAATTGGCTGCAGGTTAGCACCTCGCCAACAAACTGACCATGTGTTTTTGTAACATTTCAGTAGGGTGCAAGTTTCCCATAGAAAGTTGGCTTGGAAGTATCCCCTCAACAGATTGCCCACGTGTCATATTGCCACATACAAACAAACAGTAATAAACAATAAATTATTATCATTTCCTTTAAAATAATTTACACAGCCAATAGCTGCTTATGAATAAAAGCACTTAAAGAATGAAATCCAAGGAAAGATAAAACTGAAATTATTTTTTAGAAATCAAAATTTTCTTTGTCTGAAGCATTTCAAAGAATTTCTTAATTTTGTTACAAGTAATAATGTAGAAAAAAGAAATAGCTTGTCTTGACGTTATAAACCCTTTCATTGTTGATAGGCTATTCGTTTAATGTGTATTTAACTTGGGGAAAGAAGCATACTTAATTTAGTCTATTATTATTCTGTTTCCACTGGAGTTACATAAGAAAAATTCCAGTTACTTCTTTGGGTTGTTTCTCATTCATAATTGGAGTCTATTTAAAAAAAAAGTGAATTCTTTATCAAAAGATCATTAATGTTAAGAACATTGATACCTTGGTGTGAGGTGGGTAGTTAGGAAGAGTAAGAGAGAGAAATATAGAAATTGTTGATTGACTGCAAGGAGAATATGATTTAAATGAATTTAGAATGTGGAAGGAAAGCTTTGTTTCAGAATAGAATGTGTGTATTTGAATTTAAATTTCAATGAAAAATTGTGTTTGGTAAAGAATTTCACACATTTTTCATACTTGGAAATGTCCAAAAGTGTTTAGTTGGAATTTTTGTACGACTCCAGTGAAAGCATTGAAATATTACTCTGTAATGTTACATGTAACAGATTTAATTATCTGAAATATAATACAAATTTTACATAAGTGAAAATTTATTTAACAGTAATAAATCCATTCAAATATTTATTCCAGCATAAAGAATTCAGTTTTCTGTTAAAAGAACGTGTATGTCCTTTGGTAATTAAGTTATTTTCTCCAAATATTAAATATCGGCAAGGAATGCAATTAGCAGGACAGATTCCCACGTCAACAGATAAACCATATTTTCCTATTTCTATGAGATTATTAAGAATAGTATCAGTTTTGATTCAGAAATTCTATTCAATGTTGGTAAGTTTTCATTTTTATATATATATCTATCTTTAAAGCATAAATATATTTTTAATAATTAAATGTTTTTTGTTTTTTAGGTAACCGAATGTGAAATATTTTTATCGCTAATAGTTAAATTTTTAGATAATGACAAGCCAAATTGGCAAAGAGCATTAGCATTAGAGGTCTTGCATAAAATGTGTATTCAACCCGAATTAATTAAGTAAGTAATGTTATAGTGTTTGATTAAATTACAGGCATCCGTCGCTGAGTGTCTTCTTGTTTAACGTTTTTCTGATAGAACGTCTTTCTGTTTTAATACGCAAACTCTATAGAATGCACATCTCTCTTGATACAACATTTTTTTGGCACATCTTTATATTTACATCACAGAAGTTCAGTACAGTGTCTTTAACAAAACAATATGCAGGGAAAGTCTTGTTACATTTCAACTGAAATTGGTTAGGGTGTTGATGACTTCTTTGATGATACATGTCAATCAATCCTTAAATCTACAGAAGTATCAGAGACATTGTTAAGAATGTGTTGCAATTTATTTTACTTTGTATTTTTTATCATTTATCTTGTATAATAAAAGTAATATTTGTGATATGTTGTGCAGATAGTACACATTAAGATAGGTTTGCATTGTTGTATGAATAAACGAAACGAATAATAATCAAAGCAGAATGTTGTTTACTTTATACTATATGACACAAACTGAATTAGAATATGATTGTTTTGAAAAGATTTTGAACACTAATTGTGAAGAGTTGATCAGTCAAATGAACAGAAGTTTGGCAAAAGTTTAGATATTTTTAACTCCTAACGAACTTGTTGAACAGTTGCCGAAAGGAGACAAACTAGCAGTTTGTATCTACTTTATAGCAGCTTGTAAGCTTATATGTATTTAACTTTACTGCATACAAACTACTGTATTAACTGTTTTGTGATCAGAAAATGAGATTAAGCATTTTATATCCTAATATGATAGTTTGTAGCTTAATTAGGTATTATATTATGTTTTAGTTATGTTTTTGGAAATGAAATTGGGAAATATAATTTTTTTCATTCAAAATATTAACACTTTCTCACAGAACACCTAATTTTCAGAAACAGATTACTGTCATTAAGTAGTATATATATGCCTGTAAATTGTAAAATAATTTTATAGTAACTGAGAAATTACATTTTTTTTATAGATCATTCTGTGTATCATATGACATGAAGCTTCATAGCACTAAAATCTTTCAAGATATGGTAAATGCATTAGGATCGTATGTGCAGTCTTTATTTGTCAATTCGTCTTCTGTTAGCCAAAGTTTAGTATCATCATTAGGAGTGAATGCCGGACAGCAAAATTCAGCTGCTACTCAAGGACAATCTCCCGCTCTTGTGGCAGGAATGCCGATTGGACCGGGAGTCACTCCGCAACCAGCCTTCTTATATCGTGGCGTTTGGTTACCTTTAATACAGATTTATCCAGTTAATACCTGCAAACCTGTTTTGTAAGTTAAAGATTTTAAAAGTCTAATGTTTATTTTTTAATTTAAAATATCAATAATACATTTTATGTAAATGTGTTTTTAAAATTTGAGTCTAATAATAATAATAATAATAATACTTGCCATATAATTCTCTGTCTCATTCTGTTGTATATGGTTACAAAATCTTAAAATTTAAAGCCTGCCGTTTAATTAAATGTATAGTCACAGCTATAACAATAATAAATAATTTTATTTAAATAAAATATTACTTTTACAGTATTGAAATGTTAGATAAGCTAGAAGCTCCTACGATTCCTGAAGGATATGGTATTACTGTTGCGTACGCATGTCTTTTAGAAGTAATATGCAGTATTTCTAAGATAATTGAAGAACAAAATGAAAATTTGAATGATGAACAAAACTGCTCTAAAAAATCTAATCAAGAAACTAGTGACAATCAAATTGAAGAAGAAAATCCACAGGATGTTAAAATTTCTCTAGAATTGATGCCTCTTAAAGAACAATTAATCAATTCTTCATGGTGTGGACTTTTAGCTGCGTTTTCTTTGTTATTAGATGCAAGGTAGGTATTATTACTATAATTTACTTTTCAAAATATTTTAAATTTAAAACAAATTTTAAGAAATTTTAAAAGCAACATGTGTTACTTCCTAATAGCGTGAAACTTTTCAAAATGTATATATCGGGAGGCCAAACCCTGTCTCAATTGGAGTTGTGTATTGCCTATTAGAAATATGCAAGAGCTGCATATAACTATTATTATATATATAGATAACTGTTCTAAAAGAGTCCTTTGACTGTTTTAGATATTATATATTATATAGTTAAAATATTGTACTGTATGGAAGCTGCAATAAGGGTCTATAAGACCCGTATGAATCTTGTAAGCCTGAGTTTGGCCACCATGGGTATATAGTATGATGGATAATTATTAGTGATGTAACGAATAGTATATTCGGCTGGGAGCGTGGCTGAATACCGAATATTTGGCCAAACTATTCGGCTTGATTAACGCATGTAAACAAAAATTGGCACGCAAACCACGTTATGGCAAGGGTTCGCGCGACCTGCTCTCTATTGGCCTGCTGTCACTACGATTTTTTCTTCCAGTAGGTCTAAATTATTTAAATTAAATTATAATTATTAAAGTTAATATGAGATGGAGCCTAATGTCTACCTCTAGTGCCAAATTGGTTTATAATTTATGTAATAGCTGTAAATAGCCCGATATGATTCGGCAGTTGTTGGTATTTAGATGTAAGTTATAAGTTATTTTATTTGCAATCGATCTTTTTAACTCTATAATTAAGCACTAAAATTTTGTTTTTAATACGTATTTGTAGACTGAATAGTACCCTAAGGATATATACTTTAGTGGGGACATATGGTCTAGTTTCTCCCCAGTTGTGGAACAGTCCAAATGTATTATTGGGTGTTTCTATTTGTGATATTTTGTTGCTATTATTTTTGTCAATATTTTTAAAGTTAACATGATTTCAAATGTTATCTTTTGTATATAATGAGAAATGCTCATTGTTTGCTTTATATATAAAATAAATTATATATTGGTTACTCATCTTCTAGAAATAGATAAAGAATTCTTTCATTAAATACGATAAGTTTCAATAAAAAATTTCGTAAATCATTTTAAAATATTGTAAAAGATATTAAAATATATGCAAATAGGAATATAACATAATTAACTAAACAATAACATTAATGCCCGATACATTCTAACCTACACGCCATCGATGCCATAAGATATCGGGCTAGATAAAGGCTATAATTATTATTTAATTACAAAATAATTTAATACTAGAGTTAGATGCTATTTCTTATTAACTTTAATAATTATAGTTTAATGTTCAGCATTAATAAAAGTTACCAAAATGATTAATTTACTGTTTTTTTTGTTATTTCTTACTCCTGTTTTTAGGTATTTGGTATTCGGCCGAATAGCGAAAAATAGGCCGAATACTGGGTAGTAACCAAATATTCGTTACATCACTAATAATTATATAATATATATAGATATGCCTGTTGAATTTCAACATGTTTATTTTTATATAGAAAGTTTGTGTGTGTTCTGTTTTCATATGCATGCTTATGTGAAAGTGTTATCATTTTAATTTCAATTATTGAACGTAAAGATTTAAAAACACCAAATAAAGTTTAGAACAACCAAAAACATGAACCTTTACCACATCATACCATACTACCATATTGAAAACTCAAGATCAAAGTACAGTAGAACCTCGATTATCCGGATTTTTGATTATCTGGATTGTTCAAAATAAACAAAAATTTTACGAATTTGCTGATATGCACTTGGCAAATTGCGACACTGTTTATGTACGTGATGGAATGCATAACTCTTGTTTCAACGTCGTCTCACCTGGCGCAGTGGTTGTAAACTTTTTAATACATTTTGCATCATAATAAAAATATAACTTGACACACATATTTATAAATAATTTATATTCAAATTACATCATTTCTATGGCCAAGGGTGGCGTAAGGCATGGGCGACGTGGGTTACCGCCTACAGCCTTGCGGTCCGAGGGGCCTTGTGCCTCAAAGGTTTATGCATTACGGTACTTAAAAGCCGTGAACGCGACGAAAAAAATTTACTCATCATAAACAATAAATAGTTTGCATTTTTATGAATAAAAATTTGACAGTTTCAACTGCTTTTTATTTTATAAAATCCATCTTCTTGTGCCACCAGAGGGCCTGGTGAAATGTATCTTGCCCAGTGTTTAGATGTTGCCATGAAGTGGTTTGAGAGCCAAAAAGAATGTAACTCAGGACAAGTTATATGTCTTAAAAGTATTCACGATTTAGCAGCTTCAAAAAGAACAGCTAGCTTTAAACAAAAATCGATAATTGAATTTCTTAATAAAAAATAATTTAATATTGAAGCTATATGTAAATCTAGACAAATAAAAATTATTCATACTGTATGTACTGTACATGTCTTTTACTGTCAATTATTATTATTTTTTCGATTATCTGGATTTTTCCTTATCCGGACTACCTTGATCCCCAATTAGTCCGGATAATCGAGGTTCTACTGTATAACTTTTTTCCATTTTAGATTTTCTACTATTTAGGCACTAAGAGGGCCTGGAGGAAAGGGTCCGGTTAGGCCTATAATGGAGCAACAGGGTGATGAGGGATGGAGTCTGACATATCCAGGACAAGACAACCCACGAAAAATTTCTGAAATTCTTTACCAGTCAAATTCAATGTTGGATTTTTTAGAGTGGTAGGCTGATACCTTAACTGCCTTGACCGTCTGGCTGGCTCTTCTCTTGTCTAGTTGTATGCCATTTCCCCTGTGCAACGGAATGGGACACCTCTGTCTATAATATTCTGTTTAATGGGGCTATTTCTTAATCTGTCTGCATTTAATGTTTTAATATAATTTGTATGTGAAATTATAAATTCAGTTCTTAAATTAGAAAACTGTGAACAATAGATGATGTCGAGATCAGCATCACTGACTCACTTCTATATACATAATTGGATAAAATGGATGAACTAGTAACTGTAGTTAATATGCTGAACTAGTCAATACACATTTAATATTGAGTGAAATTTAAAGAAAATTAATATTTTTGATCTACTTAACAGGCCATCTTTAGGCATGGACAGTTGAAAATGGAATGGCAGCATTAGTAAGAAAGATGGGATAGATTAAACCGGTGAGGGAGGTGCACTAAGATGTCTGTCTACCCTCGGTTTATGCTATCCCATCTTTTTTCCTTACTGACACTGTTGTATATCATAATAATAACAATAAGTCATTGACGGCTGGATAGTCAAGCAGCTAAGCCTACCACTCTGGGGACTCTGGGATTAAATCTAGATAGATTGAGAAAATGCCAGAAATTTTTGGAGTGATACATCCAGATATGTCGGACCTTTCCCTTACCACCTGGCGCCCCATTGCAGACCTGGCTGAACACATAATGGGATTGCTAAAAATGTCTTTTGGTGCCCACAGGCTAGAAACAGTTTTAAAAAATAAATAATAGTCGGGCTTGAAATTGTGACTAATCAATATTGTATATATCTTTGCAGTACTGACGAAACAGCCACGGAAAATATTCTGAAAACTATACAGACTTACAGTAGTTTATGCGGAACTCTGAATATGACAATTCCAAGAGATGCCTTTATTACTGCAATGTGTAAAGCTTCATTACCTCCACATTACACACTAACTATTTTGAATTCAAATGTTCCTAAAGGTAAAATATTATCTAGCTAAAACTTTTTTTTTATTGTTTCCTGTTATTTTTATTTAATAATGTTTATTTATTAGGACACGGAAGAACTAACAGTCAAGATTTCTGCCATCCGAGTCCACCTACCATACCACCCGGACAACATCCGTTAGGTTTATATTTAGGATGCACGGATAGTTCTGAAATTAGACAACAAGTAGTCGCTGTAGGGACGCCACTTCCTACGGCTTCTCTACCACTCGGTGCTCAACAAGGACCCGTAATGGTAATTACATCATAATATGAATTTATTTTATCATCATAATAAGTGTTATATTTAATAAATATTATAAAACTGTTTAGTTAACTGCTAAGAATCTTCAGTGTATGAGAGCAGTTCTAAGTCTCGCTCATTGTCACGGAGCAGTTCTGGGCACAGCATGGCATCTTGTACTAACTACATTACAGGTAATTTAATAATTTTTCATTCAGAAATAATAACGTATTTTTAATTAAATTTAAATAATTTTTAACATTAATATAATACGCATTTAATTAATATGGGATTAATTGCTGTTAGTTGTATTTTTGGGAGGATTGTCCATTGTTACGAATTACTTTCTATCATAAATAGAATTGGAAATTTAAAAAGTAATTGTTTATTTCTGGATTTGTCTGATGGCTAAGATGTTTTCTACCAGCTCCTTCAAATTAATATTCAGTAAAGAAAATTGGATAAAAAAGAAAACAGAATATTGACAAAATAGATTTAATATGGTTTGGATATGTATATGACCAAATTAAGTGATAAAATATGTAAGATATAATGAAGAAAGGGCATATGAGAGAGGAAAAGTTTTGTTTGACAGGAAATTTCTCGATATTCAGTTTAGTTGATGAAAGAATTACGATTTGAATAAATTAATAATGCAGGTTGAGAATTCTTTATCTGAAATCCCAAAAACTAAAGTCACAAAGTTTTTTGGATGCCAACACAATGCATCATAAATGGAAAATTTCACAAAGCACTGAGAATGTACCAGTGTTCTCCGTGTGCTCTTATTGCCAGGTGCTCCGCCTGGCTGATAAACTTTACGAGAAGTATATTTAAATACACCAAAGGTGTGGCTTTTCGTATTCCTCGAATGTAGTTCAATCCCAATTTTTAATACAAGTTTACCAGAATACATTCAAAATTTAAACAAATATGCATTGTTTCAAACAGATCAATTAACACCTCTGTGGATATATCAAATTATTTTAACGCCTTTACGTGAATATCTTTTAAAAATATTTTCACATATCTTTAGTGGGTGTGTTTAAAAAAGTAGACATATAGATGTGTGAAAATTTTTACCTGCCAACTGACTTGCAAAAATTAATAATAATCCCTTAATAAGCAACATAAAAAAGAAGTCAAATCAGACTGATGTAGACGCAGATAATACAAATATTCCAAAACCCAAAACTTCTGGTCCCAAGTATTTCAGATAAAGGCATCTCAAGCTGCGTTTGAGGACAATAACTACAGTTGCAAAAGATTACAGAAATTAAAATTTTTTTTCAGCACTTAGTATGGATACTAGGATTAAAACCATCTACCGGAGGTAGCTTAAAAGCAAGCAGATCTGCAGATGCTCCCAATGCCGTGATCACCACGGCGGTCATGGCAGATTTACCCGTGTTGTCCGCGATGCTATCTCGTCTCTTTGAAAGTTCCCAGTAAGTATCAAAAGACTAGATCCTAAATATTTCTAAAGTAGCAATTTAAATCTTTTTTAAACTCACAAAAATCAAATACTTCCCAGCATGAAATTAATTTTTTTAATTTAAAATTACCTGCTTTAAATAAAGGTAATTTGGCATACATTAATTTTCACACTATTTTCTTTTGAAATGCGTCCAGTTACGTACCATTGGCAGGCACATTGTCTAGCGTCTTTCAAAGTTCCCAGTAAGTCACACATTCTCTCTTAACTAAATTAATAGTCAACTCTTTCTGCTATGGTTGTGTGGCAGTAGTTGTGCCCGGCTTGCAGGGAATGCTGTGCAGTGCAGCTTTTATAGCATGCAAAATTTTGGTTGACTAAAGGTCTTTTATTAATTATCTAAGTGTTTAATATTTATTTATTACATGAATCTCTTCTTTATACAGATATTTAGATGATGTTGCTTTGCATCATTTAATTGATGCTTTATGCCAATTATCTACAGAATCAATGGAATTGGCGTACAATAATCGAGTAAGTTTTTATTACTTGCAACATTAGAATGCACAAGTCAAACTTTTGTAAAGGAGATTAAACTATTGCAACCCTGTTTGAAATATCTAGAATTTATGGATATTTATTTCTTTGTACAATAAAAAAAAATAATAATAATAAGTCAAACCTTCTGCACTATTTCTAGCAAACAGTTTAATAAATTTAATGGAAGGTGTGACTTACTATTAGTAGGTTGTAGCTCACTACATAGAAAATTGTAAAAGTATTAATGAACTTTGATGAATTTTTGACAAATTTACTGTAATCTTTGTCAATGTAATAACTTTTATAATTAGATAATTTGGCAACTTTTTTGTTCCTTGGTTTAAAAACATTTCCGAATTTACTTATGATACATAAATTACAGACTCAAATGAGTCTGTAATTTATGAATGAATTCAAACCAATGAATTTGTCACAATAGAACAATAGATATTGCTTTTGAATTACCATATTTTCTGGCGTATAAGACGACTTTTTAACCCAGGAAAATCTTCTCAAAAGTCGGGGGTCGTCTTGTATGCTCAGTTGTCTTATATGCCGGAAAGTACGGTAGTCTTATACGGCGAGTATATCCCAAACTATATATTTTAACTGTAAAAGTCAGAGGTTGTCTTATACACCGGAAGGTACGGTAATCATATAAATTAATTTGAGCATTATTGATTATGATATGGTGCATTCAAAAAGTTACTGTACAGTGAGAAATTTGTAATGACATTGTCACACGTACAGTATTGAATACAAGAACTAAGTTGTATATAATATTGTATGGTCAACTGGTATTGAATGGACAACCTTACAGGTCTTGTAGCAATACCATGTAACTGTAATGTCATTAAAATTTCTCATTGCATGGTAACTTTTCTAATACCCTGTATATTAATTTTGCCAGTTTTAGGATTGCAGGCAATTTTTGTCCTCTGGCAGCATTATTTAGATTTCACTTTCTTATGGTAATTAAAAATTAAATTTGTTAATGAAACTATTACGTTTTCAGAAAATTTTCAAGAATACATTGAAAATATTCATTGAACATTATTATAAATGCGTTGTTTTTGAATAATTATGCATCAAATAGATAATACAAAAGTTTGACTTAATTTTTAGTCTGCATATTATAATTTGAAATATTTATTATATCTGTTCTGTAATTGTAACTATTTTCATGGTGTTATTTCGCAGGAACCATCATTGTTTGCTGTTGCAAAACTTTTGGAGACGGGACTTGTAAATTTGAATCGAGTAGAGGTTTTATGGAAACCGGTATCCAGTCATCTTTTAGAGGTAAAATTAACCGATTAAATTTCATTATCATCATCATTAATTAGCAAGAATTCTTTGTTTATATTGATTGATTGAAGTTGTTATAAAAATTATTAGTGTTATCATTTGTGAGAATCTGAGAGGGGGCAATTAAATTAATTACTTAGACTAATAACAAAAAAAAAAGAAAAAAAAATTTTTTTTAACTGAGAGGTCAAGTGATGAGGAAAGGATAAAACCCACACATACTATATGTCGAGATAGTTTGATAGATAAAACTCCTATCAAATATCACTCCAAGTCAACAATTGTTATGATGTTTAGATTTAACGAAGAAACCTAAGTCAAAACAGACAATTAGTCATGATAACAGACTGTCAAATAAACAAATTTATGAGGTGAGATGAACCACAATAACGGATAGACAATATCCATAAATCGTCAAGACATCTGATTCTTGACAGCCCATATACACAAAACACGGACCTAAATTCAAACTTAGAACATATTACATTCTAATGACCAGACAGTTCCCATGCAAAATGCGTATAAAAAGGGGCGCACTCGATCATCCAGGCGGACGTAACCAGGAAGGCCATAGAAGACAACAGCTGGTTTGCCATACTTTCGGTTCCATAAAGGATCCTCGACAAATACACTTCAACAGAGGGAGAAGACCTCCTTCCACTCTCTTGGAGGTATTATGTTAGAATATTTGTAAACTCTCTCTCTTGGTCAACTTAGATTTAAGATAGATTTAGTTGTGCCCTGGAATTTAGTTCCCTATTATAACGGAAGCTAATGCTTTATATTTATGTACATTCCTTTGGTGTAACCTTCTTTCTTTTGTATATTAAATTTGTTGTTTTGTTAACCTGTCGACCTGTCATTACTCAGAATCTATTGACTTACTCACCGCACTCCCCACTTAATTTTAGCCCTTCTAGCCATTCCGTGAACGGGATTTACCGTCCTGTAGCTGGTAAGTGGGAATAAGGCTCGCTGCCGACCCCCCTCGATTCTCACACATTTATTTTTTAAGATTTTATACAGTGAATTCTCACTAATATCAGCCCTTATGGGATTACTTGTAAAGGTTAGCATTAACTGATTATTGATCTCAACAAGAATTATGCAAATTTGGCTACAAAGAAGGTTATACAGTACAAATACAGTAATATTTTATTATGCATTTCATTATATGAATGCAACTTCTGTTTTTAGATGAATGTTCTATTTCAAGAATTGCAGAAAAATGTTAAAGTAATTATCAAATATATATAACAAAAGATTCTTGAGCAAAAACATATTCATTTAAAAGTATCTGTTAAGAAAAATTGACTTGTTTTTCTTAGCTATGATTTTATTAATGTATCGACATAAGTGCATAGTCAGAATTTTATTCAGATTGAATAAATCGAAGAAGATAGTCAATGAAAAGAAGAGTCACTTTTCAAGTAGAAACTCCTTTATCATTATGTTTTTAATGCTGTGCATACAATGGCAAAATTAAGACAACAATCAGAGTTGATGAACGGACACTCGTTTCACCATTTATCTCTTAACCTTGTCTACAAATCTGATTGGTTGAGACTGTCGTTTTAATTTTGCCATTCGTATGCATTGGACCTTTAATTGTCAATTTTACATCATTACTTTCTCGAATTTCTTATTATTTGAATGTATTTTTTGTAACTTGGTTTGGTGTTGTAGAAGCAAAAAACTTCAATGCAATTGTACAGTGAAAAGAACAAACAATACTTTTACATAATACGCATGTTGCTTGTTGAAACTTTTTAAACTTTTGAATAATATGTTGTGAAATTTCAAACACAGAAGTGAGATAAATTTGTTTATATTTTGTTGAAACTTTCAGAAAGCAATAATTATTAATAATTTTAGCATGTGTGTGTGTATATAAGCAAAAGGCACATTGACATTAATCAATATTGCTTGGTACATTACAAACGTACTTAATTAGAAAAAAAGGTCAGTGTATAACTGTTAATTGGGTTTCTCTTAAATGAAGTTAAGTATATATCGATGTACAGGGTTTCTGCTGGGATGTCAAACACCGATGATATCACGCTGATGCTAATGAGAATCCACTTTCTGTAATCATGGATAATGTTATTGGTTTAACATTGTATGAAAAAAAAAAACATTTAAATTAAAATACTTATAAAACTCTGCTTATTATAATCGGGTATCAATTATCATTATCAAATAAATAAATAATTTTTAAGCTATTTTTCTACACTGTTTCACAATATATGGCTGCTAATGCATGGTTATGCTATCATTTTTAGCTTTAACTAGTGCTTTAAATGTAATTGTTTTAATTGCTGTTTTTAATAGTAATTTAAATTGTTGGCATTTCTTATTTCAGTTATAGGCTGGATTAATTGCTTCTAATTAATAATAATAATAAGTTAAACATGTTTTTTAATTGCATTAACATATCTGTATAATACCAGAGTCAATAAAACTAGAGTTTCCACTAATTATAGTTGTATTTAGTAATTTTAAAAATTCTGTGTATTAATTTACGTATATTGTTTATTTTAGGTGTGCCAGCATCCTCATATACGAATGAGAGAATGGGGTGCTGAAGCTGTAACGTATTTAGTGAAAGCTGCTCTTGCAAATAATTACGATCCCCCTTTGAAAGAAAATAAGGTAATAATGGGTTTTTAAAAGTCGATATAATGAAAATTATACAAATTGGAATAGATTTTATTACAGTTCATGCATGTGTTATATATAAAAATGCATGGTAATGTATTATAAATTTAATTGCCATGCTTTGATGCTTTCTTTCATTGATGATATCGATTTATGCATTGTGATTTAAAGTAAACGTTTCAAATTAGAAGTTTTTCTACATATTTTGCATGTTTTTCACTTAACTGAATGATATTTTATTGAATTATAGTAAATTATTTGTTTACATTTACGTAATTAACATTGAAATATGACTTTATTAGAGATGTGTTATTCATGAATATTGTATTTGATACATTGTTAAATTTTATATAAAAGTTATTTAGGTTTAAAACGATCCAAGTTTTTATTTGGAAATCAAGAAAGAATTGGAAAAATTATATGTTTGGTCGTCTAGAATTCGGCCATACCGCATGATACTAAAGAATATAGAGGAATAGTTAATACTGTAATTTGCCGACTCTTTAAAATGATGGATGAATTCATACAAACTTTTTTAACATTAATCTTAAACATAATCGAAACAATACAAACAAGATGCAGTTCTGTTTTTACCTCTCTTCAGTTGGTTTTTACTTTACGTAAAGGAGCAGTTTACAAAAATTCTTTGTTAGATTAAATGGAAGATTTCTAATTAAGTCACAATAAAAAAATTCCTCTAAAATATGGTAACTGTTTACAAATATTTTACTAATTTGTGTAATTCTTGAAAACCCAAGTGTGTGACAATATAATGATAGGCATTATTACATTATATTGGCTTTTGAGTCTGTATGTGTTCAAGATTATCACTCAAAATTGAATTAAGAATAAACTACACTGTCTTTCGACATTAAAGTCATTTACTTGAAAAGTTTTTAAGTACAAACAAGTACTTCCGACATTTTGAAATGTCAACTTTGGTCAGAACGTACGTACATTAACATGTCATGCGTGCTCTGCCTGAAGATGTCTTTTGGCGTTAAAGTCTTTTACTTTTCGCTTAAGGGACTTTAACACCAGGAGACAGTGTATTTGTAATGTAAGTTTGACTTTATTAGCAAGCTCATTTTTACTTGTGAAGTTGAGGATCTTGGTTTGTCCTCTGCCAGTTCTTGTCCTGAAAACACTTTATGCTAATTAGCACACAACAGAACTTCACCACCATATACAGTTTTTAATGCATGATAAGTTTCAGTGGAACTTTTTTTTTTTTAATTTTGCATACAATTTCACTGAATATTATTGTTTGATAGTTTTCTTCATTTTTCCATAACCACTGCTCAAAACATGCGCATACTAGATCCTATGGTATCAACTTAACAGGTATTACTGAAGGTTAAAACTTGCTTCGAATGTTTAGGGAGGATTACACGATTGACTATCATGTAAACGAATGTTAGTGTCATCATAATGCAATACAGATTTAGTCTTATTACTTTTCATTCAGATCTTGCAAAAGAATTTGTGTAAATTACTCCTTTATTAAGAAGCAATTGCAGAGAGATACGCATGTATAATGCATCTTGTTAAACAGTGGTACTCAGGCTTTTTGATTGCCAGATCAAATTGCACTCGAGCCATAGTTGGCCGTGCCACGGATGTTTCGTTTATTACATATAAACCAAAATTAGACCTATTTCTATCATAAGTGATGTGCGAATTAAGTTTGTGGGCCAAATTAATGCATGCCGTTAGCCAGATTTTGCCCAAGGACCCGGTTTGGAAACTGAGTTAAACCGTTAGTTGTTTAAGATAGTTTGTCTGATTTAATCTGGAAAAGGTTAGCTTAATTCAGTTATTAATAAATGAAATGTTAAAATTGCCACAATAAAGAACTATTTGTAATTGTTGTTAACTTCATAACTCATTAATTTTAATATATATTTAAAACTTAAATTTATTATTACATAAGCAAATTTCAAGTAAGTCAGTTTTGCATCTTTTTTTACTAAAAATAGTTAATGTTACTGAATTTATTATTTCAATGTATTTAAAAAATAGTTTATTTGAAAATAATAATATCATGAAGAAAATGTCATATAATGCCGGAAACTATACAACACACCACTTTCGATTGCAAGCTCTTGGCGCAGACAGGTTATTTACATAGACATAATCAAGTAGCAAATATAATACACCAAGAGCTTGCAAAGAAACACAAATTAGTAGACATCCACGAACCATACTACAAATATATTCCACAGACAGTATTGGAAAACAACACGCACAAAATGTACTACGACAGAGCCATAATCACTGATAAAACAATTTACCGCAACAGACCAGACATCACACTCATTGACAAACACAATAAAATCACATACATTATAGACATATCCATTCCAAACACTCACAATGTACAAAACACATGCAGTGAAAAAGTCAGCAAGTACGCAGAACTCGCCCAGGAAATAAGGCATCTGTGGAGGATGGATAGGGTGCTTATTGTACCTTTCGTTCTCTCCTCTACAGGTGTCATACCACACACTACACAAAAGCCTGGGCACATTACAATTGAATAGAAACACATACGTCACACTACAGAAGGCCACTATATTGAATACATATCATATTGTGAGGAAATTCCTGAATTCAGACACACACACACACTGATACACTTCCTTAATTTTTGTTTTGGTCACTATGCCTTGAATTTGGTTCGGCATAGCACACAGCCACCGGTGTTAACCGAGTATATCTCACTTAACCCAACATAATAATAATAATAATAATAATAATAATAATTAATATTTTGTTGCTTTTGAGTTACACAAATCATCGATTTTACCAAATAAGAATACCAGATGATAAAACAACTAAAATAAACCTAAACAAAAATTACCCATAGACACTAATGTTAGGTAGACAGCCAAATTTTTTTAGTTTCGTCTTAACAGAAGGAAATTTGGATAATTAGAAGCTAACCAATAGCACAGCTTACTTGTTATGCCCACACAACCAAAGACAGAGAATTAAAATTAACTAGTTAACATTCACTTTAAATACCTGAGCACTTATTAACTTCTAAATTTTGATTCTTGGTTGCAAATATGGACATAAGTCTGTATTTTGAAACGTGTTGTCTAATTTGTATATTTGGCCAACTGGACGGCAGGTGTCAGCTTACCACTCTGGAGGATTCGGGGTCGAATCCAAGCAAGCAAAACATCCCAGAAAATTTTTCTGGTCAGTTTATTTTAAATACGTCGGGCTTGTCTCTTGCCACCCGACTGCCCGTATTGCAGGCCTGGAAAAACATGTTTTCTTAGTTGCCACAGGGACGAAAAGTAAAAAAAAAAATTGTATAATGTATGATATAAACATGTTTAAATGTGAAAATTTAGATTGAGTCTGTTAAAATGTGTCAATGATCAAAATTTTCAGGCCAAAAATTTTTAATCACAGTTTTTTTAATTGAATTGATCAACTGTTAATAGATAATTTCAAAGACACATTTTCTTATTTTAAATAATTGCAAAATTAATTCAAAGGAAATTTGTTGTTTTTTAAATAGTTATTCCATATGTTTAGTTTTTTACAGTTTTTAGAATTAGATGCACTTAAAAATTTTCTTTCTCTCTACATTCTAGAATTATAATTTCCCATATAGCCTTTGATGTGCACTTAAATATATTTTAATAAAAATATAACTGCCAAAATTATAAACTATGAATAAAATTTTTATAATCAATAAAGTAAAAAAACTTTATTGTAGTAATGAAAAAATAATAATTATAATAAATTCCCAGAGCCCGATGCATTGATACTAAACCAAACAATAGCCGTAATTAATTTGGCTATTATTAATAATTAGATATTAAGTAATTTGGTATTATTAATGTACTGAAATAAATAAAATAATAAATATTAAATGAAATTATTAACTGAATAAGCCATATAAAGTAATAAGTATTTGGGATATTTAAATTCGAGAAGTGATATTCGTTTATCTGTAATATTTATAATTGAAATTCAAGTAAACACAAAATAAGTTATAACAGTTATATACATAGTTTTCAGCATAGAACATAAATATATAAAATATCAAGCATTTAACATACACTAAAGGTGTACGTTAAATGCTTAATGTCCTGTACAATGTGGGGCTTAGAAGTACGTAAGCCCCACATCGTACAGGACTTTGCTTTATAATTTCTTATCTCCTATGTGCTTTGTTTTAATGTAAGAGTTATTATGAGAAATATTTGTTCTTTAATTATAAGTATTTTGTTATTAAATCAATAAACTTTACACAATATTCAAGCTTGTAAATATATTTAAAATGATTTCAGAAATTACAAATACTTTTATTAACTCCTCTGCAAGAACTCTCTAACATACCTCATCCAGACATTAGACAGAAGCAGTTAGACTGCGCCCTGCAAGTTCTTCACAGTACAGGAGAGTTTATTTCAAGCGGATGGCCGCAGATCTTGGACATCATTGCGGCCATCTCGGAAGCACAGGGGTAAAAATTTTCGTTTAAATAAATACCGATTCGGTTACCTTTGATCACAGTAAATTATAATTTCAGAGAAGAATTGATCCGCTCAGCATTTCAGTGCCTTCAATTTATTGTTGCTGATTATCTGCCAATTATGCCATGTATGTGCCTAAGACAGTGTGTGGATACGGCTGCAAAATTTGGTTCGCAGAGCCAAGAATTAAATGTTTCGTTAACTGCTGTTGGATTGCTGGTATGTTCTGAGTAGTGTTTTTTGTTTTATTAGGAAATAAGTAATGTTTTTAAGCAGTTGTACATGTGAAAATTGTATTTGGAATGAAGTATATATTTTAATTAGTGCATTAGATATGATATATTAGATCTTATTTCTGTTTAAATATATCTGTTGTTATTTTTTTTTGTTAAATTCATTGGGATTGTTTAATAAGTTTGCCTTTGTTATGTAATATACTTCATGCAGTAGTAGTTACGAAAATTGTATTATCTATAATGTAGACTTAAAAAGTGTTCAACATGTGTGTAAAGTAGCGTTGTTAAGCTATGATTGCAATTTGTGAAGGTAATATATTTAGTACAGGAAAGAGGAGAAGAAATCAAGATTATTAAGCCCAAAAAATGCTATTTTTACATCGTAGCATCCAATCTGTTAATGATCATTGTCTCGGGAACTTGTTCATACTTCTGGAAGTGAAAAAAGGGTTCACAGCATAAGTAGACCTAAAAATATAACATGAATAGTTATTTCTTGCTAAATGGGATTAAAGCTGTGAAGTATTACTTCGTAGATCCACCTCGAGTCTTACTAACAGCTTTGCGGTGTTTGGCATAGAGCAATGCGTTTCTTCAGGTATTCTATACCAAACTCTTCTCGTACACTTCTGTAGTCTAGTAATAATTTATTTTCCGGTCTCCTCTTTGCAGTTTAGTGCCCATAGTAAGCCAGCGAGGTTGAAATCAATTCTTTCCTGGCCAATTTAGGCAATGCTTCTTGTAGGAAATATTTACTTAAATAACAATTTGTGTGTCAGCTTAAGTGGCAATAATGCTTCTGTGTGCATGTGCACATGTTAGTATCTATTTTTCATTGTATCTTAGGACTGGATGAACCAAAAATTTTGAAACTTGGCAAGCTTTTGTTATCGTTTCAATTTTATATTGTTGTTTAATTCAAAATTATCATACTTCCGATCCCCTTAACTTTCTGTTCGATTGCTGGGAAAGTCAAACAAGAGCTCTTTCAAACTTTCAAATTTAAAATGTGGGAAATACTTAATTTATATTTAATTTTAAGATATAAAATCAAATAAAAAATTAACATTTATTAAAAATGTTATGTAAATACAGGTTTGTATCTGAATCTTCGTTTTGTATATACTTGTTTTCTCCATTCATAAAACTAGTCATTTTATTATTATACAAACATAATCTAAACTATACTTTTATTTAATATCACATCTGTACTTTTTTTCTAGTGGAATATCGCAGACTATTTATTTCAAAATCAAGAAAAAATACATAAACTATTAGACGAAAATATGGACGATTCTGTTGCCAATCAGTCAAGTTCCCTTCCTCCGTTTGACAATCTGTGGATGTGTCTCTTCACTTGTTTGGGAGACTTGTGCGTCGATTCGAGACCCGCCGTAAGGAAAAGTGCGGGGCAGACTTTATTTTCTACAATCGGAGCGCACGGCTCACTACTACAGCAACAGACTTGGCAAGTTGTGCTGTGGCAGGTATAATAAGATTTACTTAACGTCTGTAAATTGCATTTATTTTTGTGCAAATTTCATACGAGATTTCATGGCTAGGTATTATTTCCATTGCTGGATAGAGTTAGAACGCTTTCTGGTTCTGCATCTACAGATAAAATAAGTGATATGGGAGGAAATATTCTTATTCATCATTCCAGAAATACTGCTCAGAAACAATGGGCTGAGACTCAAGTAATTTATTATATTATTTTTATTGTAATTGCACTTATTTATTTTTAAAAAAAACTAATGTTTTTACCGGTTTTTAGGTTCTTACTCTTTCGGGGGTGGCGAGGATGTTTCACACTAAGAGAGAGATCCTTCAGAATCTCGGAGATTTTCCGAGAGCTTGGGCTCTCCTCTTAGAGTTCATCGAGAGTTCTTCGCTTAGCAAAAATAATGAAGTATTACTTTATAATTTAGATATTAAATAAGAAACTTTTTGCATAAATATTTTAAACATTTTTAAATCTTAACTTTTAGGTTTCATTTTCTGCACTGAAAAGTTTTCAAGAAATATTAAATATCAGTAGATATCCGAATATTGATGGAAAAATTCAAACAGAAGTAAAAACTGACCCACAGAAAATGTAAGTAAATATAATACACCCAATAAATTCTAAGAGTTCAATTCAAAATTTAAAAAAATTCTAATTCGATAAATTCTAAAAATAAATAAAACATTCTGATTTTAAGTCTTAATATTCTGATTTTAGAGATAATTTAACACCATGGATCACAGCTTGGAAAGTCTGGTACAATATAGGAATAGAAAGTACTAAGCCGCCTCCCGATAAATTAGTCGACGACGCTAACATTCGGAATGATTTTTCTCTTCTTTACATACCGTCGCAACCATTTTTAACTGCCCTCATTCAAATATTTCCATATTTATTCCAACATATAAAAAACAGGTGATTTTTTTTTTTAATTTCATTATATTTTCTATTGAAATTAAATTTTGTTGTGTATTGATTTACTTAACTATTGTATAATTTTATTAGATTTGTAGCTTTAGATTTACAAAAACTCTCTACGGTTCTGCAGAATGCTATTGCAGTTCCCGTTCATGGTGAAGCGTCGCCTTTTATTTTACCTTCGTTAACTGAAGTAGTTCTCACTCCTTTGCAGGAATCTGTTTTACAAGCAATGGATATTCTAATAAAGGTAATTTCTATTATTATTATTATTTTTTCTTTCTGTGTTTTAAATGTTAAATAAATGAATTGGTCATGATATACAACCAATCAAAATAACATGACTTCCGGTCCAAATTGGAAGTTCATATAAAGTTAATCAGAGCCTCCTGTCTCTAAGCTTTCCTTATTTGTTCTTGATTTTCATCTCCCTAACTCTGTTCTAGAGATTAAGGAAGGACAGACGGATGCCAGTGAGAATTTATAGATTTCACCAAATTAAATTTTCAAATACAGTAGGGCCATTAAGCCGTGGTGATTAGGGTCCAAATTGATTAATCGTGGCTTAGGTGGTTCGTGGATTGAAGATTGAAAGTGTGAATCGGTTACAATGACGGCCTCCATAACGTTGACAATCAGAGTGGATAAAACAGATTAGTACTGTATTTGAATTTCATTGTAAGTTATTTTATTGTTTATTGATAAATAAAAGACTAATCTTCTATAAATACCTCTTTGAAGTTATAAGCCAGCATTTAAATATTTAATCCATGATAGTGCTTAGCATGTTAATCACGGGCATTCGAAATGCCAAAATAACCGCTGTCAACACCTGTCTCGAGTGTTTGAGAGGCCATGTCCAGGCCGTATGATCCATAGTGTCAAAAAATCGGATCCAGGCTTTTTGCACAGCTTAAGCTAATTTGCTGATTACTGGTCCTCAGCTTAATGGCCCTACTCTGTACGATTCTTTCCAAATGGTTATTTTAAAATTGTTTTTGCATGTTAGTAGCTTTTACATCAAGAAAAATAATACAGATACTTTGAAAGTACTTTCAATAACATCACATGATATTCTGTAATTCTGAAGAAATGCTATTAGCAGGGAAGGACAGTTTAAAAATATATGTTTCGTACAATAATAATAATATGTTATTTTCTAAATATGAATGATTTCTACATTTAAATATTTTATTTTGTTTTACCAAATGGATTACACAGTAATACATAAATTTATTTGTCAATCAGAAACCATTTTGCTATACATTTTTGTTGTTTAAGCACTATGAAGTGCAATTACTATTATGAATTTTCATAAATTTACTATTATGAAAGATCTGAGATTGATTTGGATTCAAATCTTTTTAATTTATTATGGTTAGGATATCGTTCCTCATTTCTCTCCTATACTAACTGATCTTATTGCGGATTTGATCTAGAGCCGGCTATAAAGGTAACAATTTAAGGATTGCACCACAAACAACAATACTATTTGTTAGTTTTAAGTAAAACATGATGATTATTTATTTGTATATTTATAAAATTTAGGAAAACAATGATTTTCTTAAATGTAATAAATTCATTCAATTATTATTCGATAGCTTTTTATCAATTTGCATTGACCATATTGTTTGATTCTATCTAAACTAAGGAAGTCGTGCGTGTTTTTAAACATAAAAAATATATATACCAAGTTATGAAAATTTGTGTTTTATTCCTTTCAGAAATAAAAGTTGATAAATGAAAATAATTTGAAATTGGAAAGCTTGATAACAATACAAAATTATTGCAAGTGTTAAAATGTGAATAGAAACAATACCACGTGTGTTTGTTTTTTGAAAATTTGTGTGTTATGTGAGTGAAAAACATAGCTGTTGACATAAAGAATTTCGCTTGTAAACCTTTAAATTAAAAATGAAATATACATTTGACGATAAAGATATTTAGTACTAACAGTATCATTAAGTATCATATTAGCCTGAATATTAGTTGTTGTTATTTCCCAGTTTTAAAGTGGAAAATAAATTGCACTCAACTATATTCGAGTCCAATTAAAGTTCTCTCCAATTTCAATAACTGTCTGTGGTATATATATATATATCAAGAAAAGTTAAAAATGATACTAAAATTTGGTATAACGACTGTTAAATGATGATAAATGCCAGCAAAGTTGTGACCCGTCATGCTCCAGCCCACAAACTATGCATGGGAATTAAGTGTTTGTCATGATCGTAAATAATTGATTAGTTGACTGTGTTTAAAACAATTGACTAATAGATTTATATCAATCGTTTTTATCACATTTAGCTGAATTGATTGTAATTTTTGCTGTTTAGAGATAGAAATTGAACATTAACTTCATAGAATTAGTAGAGTTTACTTAATTACTGCCTTAATAATATACCCTTTACCCTGTTACTATTTGATATACTTTATTTTATTACTTTAATATATCCTTACTGATACTTTAATATTTATCTATATGTAGGAAGCTGTAAATGGTCATGATAATTTAAAGATGATGATTCCTGCAATATTCAATCAGTTATTAGTTTTTTCTTGTTATGCTTGTCATGCTCCATCCTTTGGAAAATTAAGAACAAGGTCTCCAAATGTTAAGCAATCAATGGTAAATATTATATATATAAGTTCTTGTTCATTCTTTCTATTTAATTTCTTATTGATATAGTTTATTCTTATTTATAGACTGATTGGGTTACTATGAATTTTGTACCTTTTGGTGAAAAATCACTTGAAATGGTTGTAACATTATATCAGCAAACAGCTCAACAACAAATTGTGATCCAATCACAAGTTTTACATTCCATTTTAAAAGTAAGTAAAATATTTTTTATATAAAAGGTACATATTATATTATTCTCGATGATTATAAGATTTGGATAACATGATATATGATATACAGTCGACTCCGCAGGTTAATTAGTCAGTTTTCTGTGGTCCCAGCCGACTTACATAGGCAATAATATTATTAACCTTTAAAAACTCGGTTTACTCGACATCATTTAACTCATCGCCACTGGATAAATCAACATACTTTTTCTGTTTCACACTTTTTAGAATTCTGATAAGTCGACTCCCCCTGAAAAATGAGTTTGCACCACACAGCTTATTGTACGGTGTGAACTCATTTTTTCAGGAGGGGAGTCGACTTATCAGACAGCTAAAGTGTGAAACAGAAAAAGTATGTTGATTTATCCAGTGGCAACGAGTTAAATGATGTCGAGTAAACCAGAGTTTTTTAAGGTTAATAACATTAATGCCTATGTAAGTCTGCTGGGACCACAAAAAACTGACTATATAACAGACGAGTGTCGAGTTATCCGGGTGTCGACTGTATAAAGCCTTACTATACACAAACCTTATTGTTTCTATTACAGTAGAGTCCCAGAAACTTGACTCTCAATAACTCAAAATTTCATAAAAACTTGCACTTTTTTTTTTTTTTTTGAACAACGTGATATCCAATTTTTACTTCTATAACTTAACATTGGGATTAATCAAGTTATCGTTCTTCACCAGCAACATTCGATAATAGCATCAATATCGTACTTTAACAAAGAATAAAACTATTTTTCCAAGGTCGGCAAAATGCAAATGTCACTAACTCGAAAATAGCCACTAAATAGCCAATATTTTTAAAATTAAAATTTAAGTACAAATAGAAATAAACACTATTGGTACATAGCTAATATGTATACGAATTTATGCATATAATACCTTTACGAAAATTTTACTATTTGGACTAGCATCATTTCTACGTCGCAAAACTTGTCATTTTCAGTAACTTGTCACCTTCTCAATCCATATTAAGTCAAGTTTGTGGGAGTCTGTTGTAATTATGAAAATCCTATTTAATTAATTCATTCTTAAATATTACTTACTATTTAATGAATACAGAATTATATGTAAATTTTTGCCTTTTTTTAATGATGATAAACAAAGTTTAGATCATTATTTTAAAGTCTACTAATTATCTATAAAGATTATTATATAAAATATGTATTATTTAGTTTTGTGTATTTCAAGTAATGAATTTTATCATCATTAAGTAATGAACAAATAATATGACAATGAATGAGAATAGCCAAGGATAAAGTTTTTGATGATTGAGATACCAAATAATACACAATTTAAACTAATTAGAACAAAAATTAAATCAGTTTCAATATATTACAAATGGCATCTCATATTTTGATTTATAACTAACAAAAGAAAAATTATGTAGAATTTTTTTAGAATTTTGAATTATGTAATTCAAAATTTATCTATCCACGAAATAAATATATTCATATTTGATAAGTATTTTATATCCTGGTACTAAATATACAGGCTGATTCCAAACTACGGGAGTGGGTTCCTGGCAGGATAAAGATCAAAAATAGATCCATCGACATATGTTCGGAAATGTACTATTTTCCGGTATCTAGACACCACCTTCCCTGACAGATAGATTGGTTAAGGGGCCATACATCAGATTTGCCAGATCCTAATCGTTGTGATTTTTTTATTTGTGGATCATCTGCGAAATGTCATATGTTGAACCAGTTTCTGATGTGAGGATATTGAAGAAATGTGAATGCAGCTTGTAACACATGGTTGGACACAAATCGAAACATCTAAAAGAGCACATTGATTTATGACCACATGCATATACTGTGACTCTAAGGTATGTATACCATACTGTTTTGCAAACTTATATCCAGTTTGTGATGCCCAGTGGTGTTATCTATGTCTACACAATGCATTCCTGGATATATATTAATGGGATTCTAATTTTTTGTTCTTTATTCAGCCGGGAATCCATTCCTGAAGTTTGCCTCCACAGTTCGGAACTATCCTATATAAGTTTGTTTCCATTAAAACCTACACTTCCAAAAAACAAACTCTCGTAGCCAATAATGTGTATTTGTATATTTTGTTAAGCAAAAAAATATTGTGGTAGCTCCAAAGTTTTTTTATAGTCTATCGAATATGAACAAAAATATTTTTATACCATTTGGAACATATCCTCGCATGCATCTATAATCCTTAAGATTTAACTAATGATTAATTCTGTAGGGAAGAATTTTAATTATAAAAAATTTTCGAAGGAAATGAAACATGTGTGTGATTAACAGAACATTGTAAAACATAAAGTAAAATGAAATCCAGTTTATTCTTTTAAGCGGACATCTGGAAATTTATATATTTGATTTCTGATTAAGTTACCATTATTAGTCAGAAACTAGTAAAACTGATTTAGTTGAAGAGAGAATATAAAGATACTAGACACCTGAACGTGACGAAAATTCAAGGAAACATTTGCAATAGATGATTTTTTTTTTTAATTTTCTTATTTAATAAAAAGTCTACACAATACATTACACAATTCTAGATAGAATGTGAAATCTTATATCATTAATTGAATGGGTATTACTTTCTGTGAACTGTGGTTATTTTATAGGTTTTAAAGATAAGATTTCCAGATAATTCTTTGTTTCGGATAAATTGTTTATTTAATATTTGTTAGTAATTCTTGTTATTTCAGAATGTGCGTAAAAAATTGCTGAATTCTTCTACAGATTTAATTTACATTCTCTTTTTTGATCTAAAATGTCCAAATTTAAAAATGTCTCTTGCATGTCATACGTATTTGTTTTATTTTTTATTATTATATTTGATTTGTTTGTAGAAATTGTTTTACACGGAGGTGGCTCTCTAAGATTTATAAGGCCCTAGGCAAAGTTTATTTTGAGGCTCTAAAAAGCATAGTGGAGACAGAGAGTAGATACATTTCAGTCTATATGAATATTTTTAAGGCAAAGCTTTAGCAAATTCTCTTCTATGATTTACAGAATTGTGTTCATTCTCAAAATCTGATGGATCGATTTTGATAAAACATTGCCATTTTCCATTAACTGTGATTACTCTAAAACTCTAATTATAAAATGGAGATCTATGACTTCGTTTTTGAGACAATATGGGGTCAAAATAGTAACGTCTCGCTCCCTGATGCAATTGAGCATGCTTAACAGAATTTAGGAAACAAAAATTAAGAAAGGGGGGTAAAGATTGTGTGCACGTAATGGAAAATAGTGCCAAAATGAACGAAGCAATCGGCATCAATTGCTTTGTTCTCGGATTGCCTATCATTGTTAGCAAGTGCAAAGATCTCATCTGTGGTTTGCGGGTGCGAGGATTGTCACTTTCTTTCTGACTCCACTTCAATTCTATTGCAATATGATAAAGTTGCATGATGTCCTAGTTAATTAGTATAGAAACAAGCAGTAAAACACACGATAAAGTAAGAAAGGTGTGTGCGATGGTTTTATGATGATTTGGAAAATTTAACAGGTGTATAGAAATTTACCTATAAAACTGTTTGGGGAAAAAATTCTGCTTTTAGCTGGGCTGAATTAATCAATTACAGAAAAAGTTCCAGTTCTGCAGGAATATCTCTTTCAGCGGACATGATCAAAAGTGAAGTCTCTCTCTCGACTCACTGTTGAGCGGAGGTAGTTCTGATCAGTTTTAACTTGAAAAATGATTGTTTTGTAGATATAACAACAAGTACCAGTACAATTAAATTTCCGATAATTGCCAATTTGATGATTTAGATACTAAAATATACTATCAAATTTATGTGACCCCCTAAAAATGCAAGGCTCTAGGCATTGCCTTTTTTGTATACACATAAAGCCACTTCTGATTTTACATATGCATCTTAATAAACTAAGCTTTGATCTTCGATACTCAAATTTTAATTAGAAAGAAACTGTCGGAGTTCGAAATTTATGGACTTTCTTGTTTGTTTTCCTTATTAAAGAAAAAAATCAATTGACTATTTGCATTTTAAAATTAGAAAACTTTTAATGAATATGAATTATTAGACTTAGAAAGTAGCGAAATAAAACCAAAACGTTTCGTTTAAGGTTGTTTTAAATTTTGTTCTTATAAAATTGATGACGATAACTTTTACATTAAACAAATTTTATTAATTTTTTAAAAGCTGAAAATGTTTTTATTGTGGATTCATATGTTCATGGAAAGTGTTTTCGTTTTTAAAAACGTAGAGATGCTCGTGTTTGGGCCAGCTAAAGAATATTTAAATTCGACCGCATTGCTTTGCGGCAACATTTTCCTTCTGTGCGTGTGTTTTAAAAACTTCTAGAACACTCTGCATGTTCTTTTTACAAATACTTCAGAGCATTGTCTTTGGTTTGAGTGCTACTCTTTTATTTTCAATTATCTTTTTGTTATATTACATAAATTAGTAAACACACAATTTTTATTTACGAAGGTGGTTTTTTCCAACCTTCGATGGTCATAAAAAAAAGACGAGTAAATAACAAAATGAATTTATTACCAAAAGTTAGGTACAACCATTGTTACTTTTTGACATAATCGCCGTGAAGATTGAGGCGTTTGTCATATCTGTGGACGAGCTTTCCCATTCCCTCTTCATAGAATGTTGCAACCAGTGAATGGAGATGGCCTTAACAACGATGTTTTGAAGATTGTAGTTAGTCTCGAACCTCTGCCCTCCTAGCCATGTTTTCACACATTAAAGTGGATTAAAGTCTTCACACATTAAAAAGTTTCAAACTGGGTGGAAGTCTTCACCACTTTTTAACGCCCAGCATATAGCCCTGATTTGGAGCCAAGCAACTTCCACCTCTTTCCTGAACAGAAAAAGGGGCTAGGAGGGCAGAGGTTCGAGACTAATGACAATCTTCAAAACAATGTTAGGGCCCATCTCAAGTCATTGGCGGCAACATTCTATGAAGAGGGGATGGAAAAGCTCGTCCACAGATGACAAATGCCTCAATCTACACAGTGATTATGTCGAAAAATAAACATGTTTGTACCTTACTTTTGGTAATAAATTGATTTTGTTATTTACTCTAGTTTTTTTTTTTATGGACCATCTGAGGTTAAAAAAAAGGCAGCGTACATCTTACAGAAAGTTCTAAAGCAAGTTTAGAATTTTAGCAATTTTTTAATTGAAACAAATGTTTTTATCTTTTTCATAAATCATCTTCAGGTTACATGGAATATTGCATAAAAGCATACATAATTTCATTTATTAGTTGATAAAAATAGAGTATTAAAATTAACGATGTTGACAGCCATTGTACAACAAAATTTTCATCCAAGAACAGTTTTGCAACCTCCCATATTATCATACTTGCCATTAATACATTCTAAAACCATTACACTGTCTGTTGGATTTGAATCAAAAACAATCAAAATCACTTTTAATAGAGAATTTAATTTATCCTAGAAGTAAATAAGATGATTTTAATGAATTACAAGCCTGTCGGCAGCAACGAATAGATTCAATAATACCGTATTTTTGCCAGGTAACAGCCAAAACCGTACCGCATCTTTCAAATGATATATTTTCTTTGTAAGTGACACATAATAAAAAAAAGATTTGAAAATAAAATATGAATAATGTAATAATGACTAAAGATATATACAATATAATGATATTATTAAAATGATACAACAGTTATGATGCAATGATTATACAATTGCAGTGACACATTTGTTGTTACGTAAGTATGACGTAATAATGCAGTAATGATATTCTTATTATATTCTGATATAATAATGCTGTAATAGTACGTACATTCCATAGAAAAAATCTTAATTTATTTATAGACGTTAATTATTTTTATAGGTTAACAGATTTAATCATCTGTATCTTTGATATCTTGCTACAGTTATCAGATAAAAATCTTGTGTGTTATATATATTTTTAGATTACTTAAATATTTTATATTAGAATATTTTTTATTCCTTTTGCCTTGTGGGCATTAAGAGGGCCTTTTATTGTTGGTATGGCCAGACTAACAATGGTGAGGCCCAATATATCAGGATTGGGCCCACTCACCTTGAAAAATTCATGGTTTTCAACCATCTGGATTTAATCTCCCAAAAAGCAACAAAATAACTATGGGTTTTGCCTGTTACTAAATAGGTTAACACCAAAAGATGGTTTATTTCTTTCTGGTTATTTGTTTGTGTCATTGTCAAGTACAGCAAAGGTCTTTGTAATCTATGAAAGCTGCAAAAAAAGCATTTTCTTTTATTAGAATGTGATGGCCAGAATATTTGCAATCGTGTTCTATTATGCTGTGCTGTACTTCAAAGTGTATCATTCTTATAGCTACCTCTCTTCCAAATTGTGAGAGACTATTACTTCTGGAGGTTGAGTGCAAGTCGTTAGCTCGTTTCATTAAAAACAAAAATATATTTTAAAGTAAATCAATGTTGTAAGGTATCAAATTTACTTCTGGGAGATTCAGACCTTCTTCTATCTTAAGGCATTGTTTTCCATCTCTCACCCGTACTGGCAGGCCTCATTTCTGGTTCGGTCTGCCCGTAATGAATGTAATTGTGTCTTACTATATCCTACTCCTTAAGTTACTAATCAATGTAAAGAAATACTCTGCGTACGAGAATATTAAAATTAATTATTTCTAATTCTTCCTCACAACAACTCCATCATTTTATTAGAAATCTCCAAAGTTGTATAAATGCTAAATGCTCTGCCTCGTTGAATTGTTTAGTTTTTCAGTCAGTAATTATTGAAAGTTTGCCGACAACCTCTAACCTTACCCACTATTAAAATCGTATTTTTAATGCTTTGAATAGTGAAACTTAATGTTTTTGACCCACTTAACTAGCCTTCTTCACGTATTAACGGACATAAAAGGATACCGGATTACCTGCCACTGGCATTCTTTAATAATTACATTTAATAAACATATTATTTTGTAAAAATTATGTAAAACATTAACAGCTTTTTGAGTAGTGAATTGGTTGTAATATTTCTCCTTCATTCATAATTACAAGTATACAGGTTTATATAAAAAAAAAAAAGAAGATAAAAGACAATGTTTCATTGATGAGTGACTCTGTTTAGTACGTAAATCTGTCAGGATCACGACTGTAAATGAATCTTACTTTTTCTCCATTCAAATTGCTGTATATGTACTTTTTTTATTTCGTTACGGTTCATACCAGTATAAAATCTTACTTATTGACAGTATCTAATAAAAATTTTATAATATTTACAGCAAAATCAAAATTGAATTAATATCTTTTTAAAAACATTTACAATCATTCTGTGTATTATTTTTCGTGCGTAATAAGACTAGTTTTTCTTTCTCTTATATGCACTGTGGTACATTGGCTTCGTCCGAAAGTTTGAATAATATCATATTTTAGCAAAGATTTCCAGCATAAGACGATTAAAAGTTACAGAAAATAAAAAATAATAAGGAATTCTCTCTCTCTGATTTTTGTTCCATAAACTTTCATTACAAATTTTTCTCTTGTAATTAACGAAATCAAAATTTTTAACAGATTTAGCATCATTATTACAGTGCACAAATATATATTGTACTGTTTTGGAGTTTATCTCAAGATATTACTGAAACTATGTAATAATTACAAATAACTGTCTATTTCCTGACTGTCCCTCGGGCTGAGTCGAGTGTGCAGGCAGGTGACCGTCGCGCAGCTTAGAAGGAATATCGATAAATGAAAAAGTTTTGTTACAGCCTACAATTATAGAACTGTTTGTTTCTGCTATCATAGTCACTGCTTTCTTTATTTTATTGTTTTTTTTAAATAAGTAAGTCTTAAAAATTGCTGTACAACTGCTCAGTTACCTAACTTAGAACCATCTGTAACCGTTTTTGGTTGCCGTCAGATGGCCGAGGTAATTAAGGTTTTGGGCTACTGCTCCGGGAGAACTGGGACCGAATCCGTTTGATCAAAAGGCCACGGGAGTGGTCCATCCCGGATACATTGAGTTGCCTTTTTCGTTGCTCGGCTTCTTCATTGCAGACTAGGTCCAAATATACCGAAGTTAAAGCTGTCCACAGGATGGAAAAAGTAAAAAAGGAAACTATTTTAGATCTTAAATCTGAAAAATTTATTTTGAACTGGCAAATCGGTTATCTTTGCATCCTTTTGTTTTTATAGTTCTTGTTCCTTTCATTGTCGAGTTACTGTCGTAACAAATCAAAGATTTTTTGTTATAGTTTGAAGCAGTAATTTAGACTTGAAACCATAATTATATTTTAAGAATCAAAACAAAAAGCATATATAGTGTTTTTTTTTAATTAAAAATAGACTAAAACGAAAACATTTTTGTATTGATTTTTTTTCGTTTTATATTCATTCAATTAAAGAATTTTATTTCGATAATACATGACTGTTTAGCAAACTGTCGGCTAATAAATTGAATGATGTAACAGATCTGTCACATTTATCCTTGTAGTAAATGCAGTTTTATTCCGTAAGGATCGACAAAAATATATAGTTGCAAATAAAAACAGTTTGTTAGATTGTTGCTGAATCAGTAACCTCTTTGTCATTTGAACAGAGTACAGTAATCTCGTGTTGGATCGGATCCATTATTTAGCATTCGTAACACTTGGAGGAGGGACAAATAGTAGGGATGTTTATTTAAATTTGTAAAACGTTTGCGATTAACATTTTGTATTATGCATTCGTATGGAGCACAGCACTATAAATCATACATATTTTTTTCTTCAGAAAAAAAAAATGTATGATTTGTAGTGCTGTGCTTCAGAAAAAATTTATGTATTCACGAATTATGGTTTTTAATTTTAATTATATTGAAATGGACTTCTGCTGTCATAGCTATTGACCGGATGAAGGAATGGCATAAAACTGAAACAGGTATATTTGAGTAGTAATGTACTTGACACAGATTTTGGAATTCTCCTATGTGAGACTGTCCGAGTCAGTAATTTCTATTTTTTGTTCTTAGATATTCTAAGCTTATTCTATTTCTTTTCTGCGAAATGTCTGCATCCTGTAAGTAAAGTATTTTTCTGAACTCTGTTCTGTCACTTTTCTGTGACACATTTTTGGTGGAGGCACTAGGTCCAAAATTGCATACCTCAATAAAATTTAGGAAAGTAGAAGACCAAGGGAATTAGGTTTAGAAGACATACCATAGCAACAGAGGCTAAAACTGTCTTGTCAACCCATCACAATGCAGGTATGTTGACTAACTTGTAGCTCTTGGTTGTTCGATCTGTTTTATACATTTAATAGGATTGTCAGTCCTTGATTAATCATTGGGAGTGGAACAAAGACACCTGTTGCTGGCTCAAAGACTTTGAGTGAGTTGCTCACTTATAACAAATAAAACCTTTAGGTCATTTTGTCAGCGTTTAGGTAAAACACCTACGGAGACTTTAAAATTGCTAAGAAAGGTGTACGGTGATTCTACCATGGTGAAGTCGAAATGTTGGAGGTTGTTCTTGAAACTCCACTTTTATTACATCACAGAACAAAGGTAACTATCTCCGGAAAAAAACAGCAGCGCTTGCGGTTTAATCACATGACATGGGTGAAATTAACTTGAACACGTAGAGGTGGTTTGGTAGAATCCATTTCTCACGCTGTAACTTCAAATACGTGCATTGTCATAGATTACTGCAGTCCCCGAACTTTTGGATCGTACCACATATTGCAAGAAACATGCTGTATAATTATAGGAAAAATGGTAGAACTCTTCACGGGCCACCCATGTAAATGTATTTCCCAACCCTCAGAAGCCAAACTTTAATGTGCCTCATATAAGTACCTTAGTTTTCTAGAAGTTTCATTAATTTCTGGGTACTTTTCTTGTTAGTGATAGTGAAAATTTTAACTCAGATTGCTTATTATTGTTTTAAAACAGTTCTGGTTTCAGTTTATGTATGATATAAATATCTTTATTTAAAAGGCCGTTATTTTATTCATAAATAATGATGAAATTTCGAACAGAGATAAGCTAAGAAGTGATTAATTAAATTAAAGTTTATACGGCATTACTTTTTGTCGCCAGTTATCATAAATTGATGTCATTTGCCTTTACAAAATTCGATTTTCCTGTGTTCAGATTTAATTATATGATGATAAGATCCTTAAGAGGGAGCCTGAAAGATTTATAATACACAAATCAACACTTATAGTGAATTATATCGGGATTCATTAAAATTATCATAAAGTTTTCAAGTATGTCTTAAAACTCTTCTGAATTTTCCATCAAATATTACTTCTGAAAACTCCAGACAATAATTTATCATTGAAATTTTGTCATCGCCCATAAAGCAGAACACTTGTTTATGTTCAAGTGTAATATTATGTTGCATAATAAGTGATAGGAAACCGATGTTCCTTAGAATAAATTTTTTACATTTTACTATAAAAAGTGTACATATTTATTATTCTCACAAGAATTTTATTTTATAGTGTAGACATCAATGGTCTTTTATTACTTACAGTGCATGCACATTTTGTAATTTTTCTATTTAATGATTGATGAGAACTTCAATAAATAACCTGATAATCATCTACTTAATGGGGAAAACCATCCGCACGATGATATAAATTTTATATTTTTAACTTTATAAAATTAAAACAGTAATTAACTTGATGTATAAATGTACTTTTATAGAATATTTGTCCAATCATAAGCAAGATCAGGTATAAAATATCGGCTAGAACAATTTAATGCTGAAGTAATTTGTGTGCGCGCAAACACAGACCCAAAGATGACAGTTATAACGTCGAATTATAAATGTTTAAATAATAATTTCAATTAATTTTTTGTGTAAAGTTATCATGCAATCGTGTTATAATTAATCTCCATAATCAGCTAATATTATGTAATTAGAGTCAAGTTTATCAGTAACCTTGAACACACATTTTCCTTCATTGAGCGAAGCTAAGATTTTTTTAAATATGGGAAATAATTTTATTGAATCTGCATTATATTCTAGTTACAAATCAGCATCTCCCCTTAACAGTTGCATATTTTTTTCTTCGATAAATCCTAGAGAGATTAATTACTGTATATTAAATGCTGTAAACTGTAATTATGGACCATTCAGTGTAAGTTACAAGGCTAAGATTATTTTAAATGAATTTTTTTTTCCCCCTCAAAGAAATTAATTCTGCCATTATTATTCCTTAGAAAGGTAGTTACTCTGTAATACTTAGGATGAGAAGGCAGAATGTTTTCAGATATGATTGAGAGAAGGTCCACTCACAAATATGTGGGGTCTCTTTCCAAAAGCCATAGAAATATGTGAATAAATTCAATAAAACAGATTTTTTTTTTTCACCACTTATCAAAAGAATTATGGCTTTCGTGCCATACTTTTCGTGTAAAAGATTAAATTTCAGGGTTCCTCTGTTGGGCGGAGAGACCTTATCTGTCTGGATCATCTCTGTTTAGCTGCATACATTAGCAATTATTTAAAAAATGAATAATTCAGCAAAGATCTAAAAATAAAACTTGTTACTAAGAGGTTGAGGATGATGAAAATATCATTTTAAGATAGAATTGTTTGATCAGATCAGGCATGCAGGCACTCGCAGGATGTTTTTAAAGCTCCTTTATTGTTTTATATTGCGATTACTGTAACTATAAACCTTAAATTTAATGTATATCCGATAGAAAAAGTACAATTCTTTTGAGTATTTTAATATTAACTTGCGCCATTGAAGTGCAATTTATTATTGTTTGTTCCACTTGAATATATGTAAAAAAAATTAACAAGGAAGTTTTTAGACTAAAACAAAGGGGAAAATCTGCAGGAAATTACTTCTATCTAAGGAAAAGAGTTAATTAACAGTTGCTGTTTAGAATAAACAGCAGAATAAGATATCAACGAGGACATTAACGATATCAGGGGGGCCCGAATTAGAACGTGCAAACCTACATTTACCCCTCTACTACCGGATTAGCGTGTGGACGTAGAGTAAATTTATATATGTTGTAGTGTAGTGTATAAACGCGTGTATCACGTCAGATTTTTCAAAAATTAAATTATCTGCAGAGTTATGAGGGGCCCGGTCTAGTGGGCCCCTCCCTGTTTATGCTGCTAGAATATTTGTGCGCGCGTGAACTCGTGGAATGTGAAACGGTTAAATATTTGTGATAAATCACGTGGTTCGATTTGGGTTTTGAAATCGCTTGAAATCTGATTTTTGTCTCCGACCGCAAAGGTTTATTAGAGGTTATTTATTTATTTCTTGTAATTTATTTATTTTTTTAACTCTGCAGCTGTAAACTGCGCACAATAAAAACGGTTGCGTAGTAATTTTTGGAATGGCAAACACGATGGACAAAATCGCGCAGTTACTTTGGCTCCTAACCAAAGTATTGGACCAAGCGAGCGCCGTACAGATATCACTTTCAGAGCAGTTAGCTTAGTCACAGGCGTGAGTTAATCGTGCCCATAATATCCGTTCGAAAGTATTTCTCGTGTTCTATTAATTCCAGCTGTAAACGAGGAAAAATGGCGCCCAAATATGGCGAAAAAATGTTTTGCTCGGTCTCTAAACCGCTCAAAATCCTCCATCTGTACACCTCTAAACGATGGCGCGTTATCCCACGGGCAAAAAGGGCAATTGCCTCCTTGGGTCCTCACCAATATGGTGTCCCGAACCAATTTTTTTTTATAGGAGGATATTTTCCCAATAAAAATCTCCCTGGAGTCAATACTGTACGTACCCGCTAATTCGAATTCTCCTGGGCCCCCCACCAAGCTACAACGCACCGATGCCTCTAGTTATTGATTTAATTCACATAAAAATGATTTAATCAAAGTTTTGCTTTGTTCGAAGGGGTTTTCTTGACAGTTAAGGCGATTTAGAGCCGTGATGATAAACTGAAAGGTGCTCGCTTGCATAACTGTTAATCACGCGTGTATGCCCTTATTATAAAAACTGCACGCGTGTTGTAGAGTCGGAAGGGGAAAATTGATTGGTACTATTAAGTACGACGACGTAATATTTATTTATAGGGGAAAAAAAGAAAATGCTAAGATGATGTACTGTACCAGAGTGGCCCCTGGTTTGATAAATAGTCTAATCTCTCTTACGACAAATATTTACCGCTCGAATGGTGTCAATGTACAGTACATTTCTCGTTGAACTTAATCGCGGTTTTTGTGTAATCGACGGGAAAGTTATTTATGTCGACGGTTTTAAGCGTGATCGAGTGTCGTACAGAACAGTAGCAACACGGTTCACGATGTGGTCGAGACCCCCACCGACCACGGGAGTGCCCACGTGCTTTCATCACGTAAACTTAGGCTGCTGTTGGTTAACTTTACACTTGGGCTGCAGTAAAACAGGCCTAGTGCTGGCTAGAAAATTGGATAATACAACTTTCCCTCCCCCTGTGACGTTTCTGGTGTTTTAAACCGCGCCGTGTTGCGGCGAGGAAGGACGAGTCGCGAGAGCCACGCTGAAAGCTTTTATGGCATCTCGTAAATCTAAAATTCACTCGTAATTATCTTAATTAAAATCTTCTCCTTATCGCTAACGCCATTTCGCCTCCAACGGTCGAAATTGATCTTTCGAATTTGCATACGAGAGCGCCACGTTTTTAATTAGGCGTTGCGGTTCTTCGCGGCGCCGTTTACGAAATGATACGACAAAATATACGTGAACTTTTTACTTTTTTTTTATTTTAAAATATCGAAAAATTCTCCTAATTCATCACACTTCAAAACAGAAAACGTGTATAAACTGTGCCATAACGCGTATGTATAACGATTTCCCGACATGGCGGCTTACAAGAATTGTTGAGCAAAAAAGTTACACGAATTTCCCCCTCCGTTAAAGTTGTTTAACACTAAATTCTCATTAAAAAATAAGGTGTTAATTGTAATTATGACGCGGCCTTAACCGTAAATTTACACAATCGAGTGCAATACTGAGCGTAACTTCGCGTCACCGGAGTTTCGGTACCCCGAAAAATTATCTTTTTCTTTTTTAAATGTGCAGGGAACAATGCTTTATTGGTGTATAATGATTGGTATTTAAAGAAAAGAAAAAAAAAAGATATATTTTTAAATAATTTTGGTAATTTTCTTTCGATGGAAATGATTGGTCGGAGGCATTCAATAGAAATTCCCTAATACTGCGTTCATCAGCTTTCGACTGTAGTTTTTGCGTAAACTAACTTCTGGAGTCTCTCTAGTTCCTGTTTTAGTAGGGAAACTTCAGTTTTTAATTGTAAATTCTCGTGTTCCAGTCTCAGAACCCGAGCCGATGTCTGCTGCTCTTTAATTTTCCTCAACGCCCTCGATTTCTTCGCGGATTCGTTGTTTCTTCTCCTTCTCTCCCAATACAATTTGTCCTTACATTCTTCCGGAAAAGGCTGAGGCTTTTTCTTCTTATTCGATAGGACGATACTGTAAAAGCGTTATTGTGACTTAATTAAATTGGCTATTATATACGCGCAACAGGCGCTTTAACGGGAAACGCGCTGCAACCCAACAAATCGGCGATGCCATTCGTTTCGTACGAAATCCATCGGCGTGGTTGCTGGTTTCTCGAGTTCCTACCCCGTTATAGCGCCGGTGAATTCCGATCTTAAACGCTACTCACGCTAGATTTTCGCCTTGATTCGTCCGTGGCACTTTGCCGAGATGGTCTGCTGCGGTTTTGTTCAGCCAGTCCGCGGGAACCCCGCTATCTGGGAGCATTTTACCGTTGACGTACCTCTCCTGAGAATTGAAGCTTACGGGAATAACATACTGTGGCTGCGTAATACAAAATGCTGGCACGTACTCGTTCCGTTTGCCGACAATTTCGTTCGATACGGAGGATTCGTTGCTGCTATCTGCAAAATTAAGATTAAAAAAACACTCGAGTTTAGCGAGTTACGTAACACTTGAAACACTCGAAATTTATGTTATCTGTTACCTGTGTAATACGAATTGTGTGCGTGTGTGTATGATATAATATACTAGTGTATAGGGCCAAACTTCGGCTCATCTACACCCTTACTGTGTTACATACGGTGGTTAAATTAGTGTTTATGTATAGCTTCGGTACAGAATGCGGCTCGAAGCGTGTACGACGTGAGAAAGTTTGGCCTGCCGTTCTGTAGTGTAGGTGTATTACATTTTATACACAAAACACGAGCGTATGTTTACGATAATATACAGTCGAACCTGCAATAGCGGCCATTTTTTTCAGGAATTTTTATGTTTAATTAAATGCATAGAATGTACTGTACCTCCAAACAACGGTACATTTCTGTTTCCCCATGTGGCCGTTTGGTGGTTTATCTTTAGGCCTGTATATATATATACATAGCATATATTCACGCTCCATTTTATATATGCAGTAAAACCTGTGTAAATCGGAATCGCACGATTTTCTCCCGTTTCGGACAGATTTCACTGTACGTAGCCTACTGTGTACACAAAACAGACATGGATTAGGCTACACTATGGTATTTATGCTATGTTTAAATATATAAATTACACCTTATTACACGTAATAAGGTTGCAGTTCCGTTTCTAGAAACCGAAATTAGGCATTTAATGCATTAGTCAGTATTGCGGTATCTATGATTAAGAGACGTATGACGAGTCAATTAACTGGTACATTCATCGTGACTTTAAAAAATTACATATATATAAATTTAAATTAAAAAAGAAAATGATTATAGTAATAAAATATTCGCCAGATCTTAGCGTTATCATTAATTAAATTAACGAAAATCTTTCGGCACGTTCTGTATAACAATTGTTTCGCGTGTGTTAAAAATTAGAAAGTTACTCGCTACTTTCATAAATTATAAATTAAAATATGAAGAATAAAATTTAATTACGTTTAATATTCGGTGAATGAAAGCTAGTCAGTCAGTCAACCTGTCCTAAACGGAAACCTGCCTAAGCGGATACAATTCTTCGAAACGGGGCGATTTTTTTTCCCCGCGTGAAAAAGAAACCTGTTCGGAACGGAAACTTGCCAATATCCGGTTCCGGTTTACACAGGTTTTATTGTGTACATATGTATGTTCTACACTGTATTCACGCACGAAAAATGTCTGTTACGCGCGGCTCACGGAAAGATTTCGTCATGTTGGAACCGATCCAAAATATATAAGTGAAAAATAAATGTAATATTGGTCTCTAAATGCCCGGAAAATCGAATAAATTATTCGAGTTTACCGTTTTCCAACGTTACTTTTAACGTGTTAAAGTTTGCCGATCGGGACATGCCACACCACACATACACACACACACCATGTGTCAGTTAAGTATCCTGGACGGATACGAGTTATATAACATAATATGACTCGGATATATAAGTAATAACGTTATAAAGGATCCTATCCTACCTCCTGCGCTGTCTGGTGACACCAGGACGGTCCTCCTTTCGGCGTTTTCCATCCTCTGATTGTACGGTGGCATCGCGACCTTAGCTTCTGCTCGTCTGACGACGGAAAGGCTTTGCGCAAGGTGATCGAAGCAGAATATTTCACTGTTACGTCACCGTATGATGTCACACGGCTTACGCATTTCGAAATTGCGCAACTGGAGGAAAACTTGTTTACAGACCTTTTTTTTAAATAAAAAAAAAATATGCCGCCTGTCACGTGGCCGTGTTGTTACAATGCCACTCGCATCCACTCAGTTTAATTATTAACGTCGTGTTGTGACGTCGGCCGTGTATATTCACCGGGAAAAAAATGCGCGCTTTTAGGAAACGGCCGGTGTTTCGTAAACAGTAATTGGGTGTTGCGTCACGGCTGACGAAATCGCTGGACGTCACGACTTTTCTGCGCGATTTCTCCCGCACGCAATGGTGTTTTTTCCTTGTTTATTTTCGACATGCATTTCGTCAATTTAATCTCGCGTTTGCGCGCGAATTAACTATTAATCTCGGGAATATTTCGCGGTAATTAGCTCGCGCCGAATAATGGGACGATACTTCGGCGAAACGTGGGTGTTATACAATCGACTTCCTAGAAATAATTGTATTAATTTTGCATCATGCAGTCAACAGATATCGATTGTTTGATAAATACGCTAGTTTCGTGTACCTGTTGGCGATAAAACGTGATAAAGTGTGCGTTCGGAAAGTGCAGTGTTTACCGTACGAGCGTTTTTAAAAATTTCGGAAGATGTTTTTGTTCGTATTGAGTAATACGAGATAAATATAGCGGCGTGCATATTTTAAGTAATTACTATAAAAGTCCCGAGAAGGGGGCTCTTCGGGGAGCCATCGGAAAACTTAGAATCTGTAGCGGCTTCTACCCCCTTTAAATTAATATTATTATTATTACTAACAGGAAATAATTCTCTGACGTTGATTTTTATTAAATATTCTACGTATTTGTTCGAAAAAAAGTGGGGAAAGGGCCCGTACAAGCTCTGGAAGGTCCTTAAAAGTTTCTAAACCCAGGAGTGTATAGTAACCTGTGTAAGCCGGTTTTTCTTTTACTCGGGTTCCGTTTTAGACAGGTTTTACTGTGTATATATATATACTCCCCTATAGTGCAATGAGTTTAATGTGGAATGAAACCTTTTACATGGCTTTGGGGAGCTTGTGTAGGACCCCAGGTTAGAGAGGCCCCTTTTGCCTCTCTACATGTACAGGTGTATGTGTATATATATTCAACTATACTTCTATATTTTTGAATTTTCTTCCTTCTCTCAAAACAGTTAGGACTGATCAAACTGCAGCTTTAATTTATAGAATTTTAAAGGTTAAAGCTTTAATTGTTGAATATTCTACCATATTTTAAGCTTGCAAGCGGGATTTATAACTTGAAATACTCTAAATCGCTCTCAGAAATATTTACACGTTCGTAAATTACGTAACGTGTACGTGGGTGGGTATGCAGGTAATTGTTACGGTTCGTTTCAAGGGGGGTGGGCGTTTACTGAAACGTTACGTAATGCTAGGTTCCTCAACCCCCACGGGTAACTCATGGCCAACCGTATAGTGTTACGCGTGTAATCAATAAAGTAATCTTACCTTCCATGCTCCTTGCCTTGTATTATTCCTTAGTACAATTGATGGGGATGTGTTATGTAATTTTGGGAGGATTGTAGTTGAAAAGAGTAAGGTAGCATCGTGTGGTTTAGGAATTTTAATAAATTTGGGATATTTTTTCTGTTTTAATACTATTTTACTTTCGATTTAAGGTGTACTCTCACTTTTATTCAAGGTGAGAGCTGTATACTTTTAGGTACGCTTAGATTAAGGTAAGTGTACTGTAAGATAAAATCCTTTCAGGTACACTTAACTCATGCTAAGTGTACTGTACCTGGAAGGATTTTAAGTGGGGATAAACTTGATAATTATAAACAAAAATAGTTTAAAAGAATTTATTATACTAAAAACGTTAAAAATATATTAAAATTTCATTACACAGACTTTCCAAGTGAGGGAGCAAAGCACACAAATTTAAGCGTGAAAAAAAAATCTCTGATAAATTAATGTGTAACCTCCAATTTTAATAATAAATCTTTGAAAATTTTATAGGAATATTTCCTCGTAATTTATCAATATTAATAAATACAAGCAAGCACTTTTATACATTTTAATTAAATATAATGCGTATTTATTTATATAATTTTTTTTTTTTAGAAAACCATAAATTCAATATTTGTTTCCAGAAATGTCCACTAGACAATAATAATGTTTCATGCAGCTGCTTCAAGTCTCAGCTGTCATACTACTGTTACTGAATATGATAGTTATTGATATGTTATACATCTGTATTGAAAATGTTTGTTTTTTTATATATTTATATATATAAAATTAATTATAAATTTAATATTAAAGTATGAAACAGAACATTTTGTTTATAATTGTCAAAATTTCATGTCATTATCATTGTCAAAATTTGTTGTTAACGAATATTAAAACTAGATTATTCCTTCCTCAGTTTAACATTATTTAGTATTAGGATTACGGAAATATTTTACTGTGATTCATTTAATACTTATTCGACGATCACTTATTAAAATATTATATTTCTATCGTATTCTATTTTACCTTCCAATTTTTACCTTTGTGACGACAAAGTAATTAAGATAACTCTTGTTAAGTATTAGAATTTAATGTCGTAATTTAGGAAGAAAGAACAAGATTGGTTTTTAAAGTGAATCTTTTTTATCTTTTCAGACGCTGAAAGTTCCGTTGGGCATGAAATATTCTTGTCCCTCTCAGTTTACGTGGAAACTTGCCGTTAATTCACTCTTAAAAGTGTTGCACGTTGGCTTACCAGTTGCTCGACAGCACTGTAAGTGTCGTAGGTTGTAAAGAAACTTTGAATGTTATGAATCGTGTATAATCTAAGAATAAAAAACTGTAGAATAGTATTTAGATTGTGTATTTAACCAGTCTAATTATAATTTTTAGACACTACTTTAATAATAATTACAATTGCCTATTAGAAGAATTTGTGTTGTGTGTTTTCTGGGAAGAGATTTCATTAAGGAAGAGAAGACATCCTTCTATACACAATAGTTACTTCACATAAAACAAAACACGGAAATAATTGGTTTTAAATCTTACATGTTATTTGTACCGATTTACAGACGTTTTAATTTTATAATTGTACCGGCATAATTAAACAATTTCATTTTTTTTGTTTTAAATTGTTAGTTTGGATTATTATATCTTTAATACAATAATTTTAAAATATGTACATTTATACGGCATTGTTGAGAACTTGTATGGGATCTGAACCCACGGAATGCTTTGTTAATAAAAAAACAGTCGTAAAGATTACATTTTTTGTTAGAAAAATAACATTAATTTATAGGGGTAGGGTTCTAAGTTTTGTCTGGACCCAAGAAAAAATAAATTTCCAGCTACGCTCTAGATTGATGGCATAGAATTTACTTAGATAGAGGGCGACACGAACCGCAAAATCGACGAGAAGTTGCTCTGGTGGCCAGTTTTAAATAAATATTTGGTGGAGTTAGAGAACATCACGTACAGAGTTTGGGTCCAAACCCAGCAATGGGTTCGGGCCCAAAGTTGGAGCGCAATGTTCTCTAACTCGCAGAAATATTCAGATTGCTATATTTCTGTAAGTGGGTTAAAGAACACTTGAAAATGATTAATACCATCACTCTCCAACTTTCATTTCATTCCATCTTACCCAAAAAGTAAAATGAATTATTTTTTTCTAATTAATAACTAAATATTCCATTTGTGTTTTTTAGATTTTGATTTAAAAATTATAGTTTTCATATTGACTATAAATATTTGCAAACCTTATTTTAATCTGGAATTTAAAATATTTAATGGTAAATCATTGTTTTCAGGGTCATCCATAAATTATGTAATGCTATTTTCGTACTATTCAACTACCATCCTACCCGTCATGCTCTGCAATGCTGTTACACATACCCATCCCCAAAATATTGATACATAACACGCATCCTCAATCAACCTCTTAAGTATACTAAGGAATAATATGCGGCACTGAACACCGAATGTTACATTTTTTTATTAATTACATGTATAACATACAAAGTGATATCTCTGGAAATAATTAAGGCTTCATGGTGGTTTCAAATCTCAGATGATGTCACTGTTTTGTGAAAAAATAGCTTAATTCCTACATATTTAACAAACAACAATGGTTGATTTAAAGACCTTAGCATTGTGTAACATTTTCGTAGACATTCCCCTACAACACATTGTAATGATTATTCATATACACACTCATTCACCCGTATCTATATTATGTAAGTTATGGACAACCCTTATCTGGGAAAGAGTATGGATTGATATCAGAGGATAGGCATGGCTTGTGCAGAAATATCTGCTGTCATTACAAAGCATAGCCATTGAATAATGAAAATGAAGGAAAATTGAGTCCTTTCTCATTTCAGTAAAGAACAAGGATGGTTTAGCCAAAAACAGATTATCCTTTGAAATATAAGATGTCTGATGATTCTAATATGCATATATATGTGACGCGCGCACACCTTTTTCATGTTTCTGAACCGAAAATGGTATCTTAAGTTTGAGACACTCTATCATTCTCCATTAATACATTATTAAAGAGTAAAAATGTTAATTAAGTCTCTAACACTTCGGTTCCATTTTGAAAGGCAATGAGTCTTAAATTTGAAGTGACTGCACGTCTTAAAAAAAGAATTACAATTTAATCTGCAAAAATAATTCAGGATCACATTAACATATCTGTACTATTTCTTATTAATTAGAAATATTTGAGTAAAACAATTAGATTTGGATTGATTATTTTTTAAAATCAATACCACTTCAGTGTTACATAACGTGTACCATTTACTCCTCAATTCTTATTTTGATGCGTTTTGTATGAAAAGGGGAGTGAATTTATTTTGGTGGTAATAATATCAGAATATTTTTATATTCAGTAAAGCTTGGGATTTAAAAAAATATTATTGTAATATTAAATTGTATTTCTGATTAAGCAAATTTCATCAAATTAAATTATTTGTTTCAGTTTGTGTATTATTATTTTTTTTTTTGTAAATTCCCCAGCCTTGAGGATAAGTTGATTAAACCAGAATGTTGTTAAATAATAATTAGTCCAGTTTTGGTTATGGTTTTGCTTGTATACCTGCTGATTTCAGTCATTAAAGAAGTGTATCAGTGTGTGTGTCCGTATTCAGGAATTTCCTCACAATATGACATGTATTCAATATAGTGGCCTTCTGTAGTGTGATGTATGTGTTTCTATTCAATTGTAATGTGCCCAGGCGTATTATTATTATTTTATTTTATTTTATTTTTTTTTTTTTTTGTAAATTCCCCAGCCTTGAGGATAAGTTGATTAAGCCAGAATGTTGTTAAATAATAATTAGTCCAGTTTTGGTTATGGTTTTGCTTGTATACCTGCTGATTTCAGTTTCATTTCCTTTTCTATTTTAAACTGTAGCTTTGTTAGTTTTATTTTTAATAAATCTTTAGTTTTATTTTTCAATAAATATCTTCTTATAAAATTCCTCCTGTTATATAAAACTTAATAATACACCTAACAGAAATAAAATTATTTATCATCTAAATTTAACAATAAAATAAATTTATCTTTCAGCAACCCAATTTCAGGGAATGTGGGTTGATCTAGCTTCTGCGATTGAAGATTTTTTATTTTCTAATAGGTATATGATTATTACTAATAATAATTTGTAACTGTTACATTTTTAATAATGCAGTTTCTGATACTTAATAATCCTTTATTTATAGTACTTCTCCTCCGACGCAGAGTCTAGAAGATCAGCAATGCGACGAAGCTCTGGACTGTAAAGTACGTGTTATATAATGATTCTTATTCAGTTTGGACGTCAACCTTAGATAAATTTATATATAGATTTTTATCATATTTTTGATTTTTAGAAATATCACCTGAAGTATTTTCTCGGGATATCATAATTTTAAAAATAACAGATGTATATATTCCATTATTGCAATTTACTTTTGAATCAATATAATATATGTAATTATTATATTTTAATTTAATAATGTATACCTTTAATAGGTTATTCAGATGATAAGAGAATGTATTTTACCTTACGCCAATCAAGTTCCGAAGGAATTTGTTGTTTCTCTTGTAACGTTATTAAATCGAGGATCGATTCATTCTGCGACGAGTAATACACCAGTCGGTAAGCAGTCTAGTTTAAACTCTACATTAAATTTACAGTACTTTTAAAAGTATAAGCTGAAACTATAATAGAATATTGGAAGAAATTACTGTGTTACTATCTGAATTACGTGTAAATTTAGGTGATAATTAAAGTAATACTATTTAATTTTTAGGTCCTACACCTGAATACTTTATCAAAAGTAAAATCATATCAAGTTACAGTATAGTTTGATGTACTTTTACTTTTGATTTGGTTGTATATAATAATCGGCTTTCATTTTTGCACCTCGATGACGATAGAAGACAGAATTTATGCACTGTTTGCATGCTTAACATTCTAGAGATGCGGCAAAAAATATTACTATAAATTAATAATTATTTTCATTTAAATGTGACATATTTTTAAATTATATTTCCAACCTATTTTCTGAAGTAGTAACTATGAAAGAAAAGAAAAACTGTAATTAATTTGATTTTTAATTATAAAAATAAAATTCCAAAACATCTCGGTGGTCATAATTTTTTCTTAAATTAGATTTGAACTAGAAAATCTGCAGAAATATGGAATTGACTGCAAGCTTTTTTGACTTTTAAAAAATGTTTACACTTTTAATTACATAAAATTTGAATAATGATTGCATTTTGAAACTATTAGTTTACTGTAGATAACATAATACAATGTATTAAAGTACATAAAATAATACAAATTATCAAAGAAATTACAGTTTAGATGAAAAATCTTATCAGTAAGTTGTTTTATATACAAAAAATAATAAATTTTAAAATCATCTGCCTAATTTTAGATACCGAATCAAGTCGGAGACTGAGGGAAGAATTTGCAAAATCTTGTTTTGAAACTCTCTTGCAATTTTCATTTCTGGGCGATTCTTACATTACCGACAGCAGTTCCATCGATTTGGAGAACAAAAAAGGCGTAGTTAACAAATTAGCGGTGGCATCGCTCTTACATAGATTTCAAGAAGTTATTCACAAATATGCAGAAGATGAGAGATTAAGTGGAAAATGCCCTTTACCAAGGTGATAATTTTAAAAACTGTGTTGTGGATAATTTGAAGTAACTTAAATGTTCTAGTAAATGTTAAACTTAAACTTTAAATAATTTATAAAACTGTAGATTGAAAAGCCAAATTTGGGACTGGAAATTAATTATTAAATTAATGTTACATATCAATTTTTAGGCATCGCATGGCAGAAATCTCATTTGTTTTAAAAGCCGTGGCCACTCTTACGGCCTCTCTGAAGAAAGCTCCGCGTGAAAATGGTATGATTGAATTAATTATTTCTTAACAATTCAATTTTTTAACTTAAAGTAATTGAATAACTAAGCGAAGTCACTTTTCTTTTAGTCGAATGGAGTGTTTGGAAACAACTGATAGCACTTTATCCCCATTTGGTGGACTGCACGACGTCTACGTCGGTACAAGTTTGTCGTTCCCTTCAAGAAGCTCTTCACGAATATGCCGATCTATTGGTTCCGCCCCAGCCGTACATTTTAAACGGAAACACCAGTTAGCATCATTAAAATTTCTAAAGTTTATTTAAATAAGATAAGGAATAAAAAATTTTTATAAAATTTCAATGATTACATAAGTTGTTTCTTTTGAAAATTAATGGCCCAAAACTGTATTTCATTTTAATGGTGTTGGCCATTTAACTGCAAATAATGAGTGTAAATGATGAACATGCACATCATAATTTAGGTTTTTAAAAAATATATACTGGTATAAATATATATATATATAATATGTATCCTCTCATGAAAATGGTTCTGAAAGTATATCAGCTAAAACCCACAATATAAGTTGGTATTTGTACTTCTTGTTTTGCATATTTCGGATAGGTTTTAACCTATAATTAAAAAAGAAAAGAGAAATTTATAAATATTAAGTCTTGTAAATAAATTTTTTGTACATTCTACGTAGTAATATTTTTCAGATTTTTTGCACTTATTGGAAACATATCAACTCTGTTACTACATAAACACCCAACGATGCTACGGTAGCATCCCACGGCATATCTTAAATGCCGAAGGAGAGAGAATCCGCATCGATATTTCGTTCTAATTTTTTCCCCAATGTCGAGTCTGTAAAAATTTCTTTCGAGAATTCCTGTAAGTATTCTGTTACCACTTCGAAATTCATTGTGATCATGTTAATATGTTAATTTACTTAAAATTAAGCAATATATATATATATATCTACATTTCTTTTTATTTAATGTTGCTGTTGGAAATCTTTCATGTCCAAGATGTATATGGTTTTATTTCAGAGAAGAAAATAATTAAATTATTGCTTTCATAAAAAGAAGTTTTATTGATAAATCAATTTAAAATGTTCATAATGAAAGTTCTTTGTAGCAACTATATTCTTATATATATATATTATCAATAAAAATAATTATTTTTTGATTCAAAAGATTTGTCTATTGTTTACATTAGAGAAGAGTAGCATCATGGAGAATTTTTAATAGACAAATCTTTTGAATCTGAAATGACATTTATTGTTTTAGTTTTATTAATTTGATATTACATAAACAATTATCTTTGCTACAGGAAACATGAGTTGTTCCGTTAGGAAATTCAATTATTAAAGTTGATTAATTGTAATGTATACCTTACTTCAAGCTGCTTATTAACTAACGTGATGAAAAATATGGAAGTTTATTCACTAAAATTAGCATTTTGATGAGTAAAAATGAGCTTTTTCTCCCTCTCTCTTCAAACGGAAACTTAGGAACAAATTAAAATTAAGTGAGAATAAATCAAAGTTTTAAAATCAAACTTTTATTGAATAAATAATGTAACATGATATATATAATCACTCCAGTTTGGTAATTATGTATAATCATTTACCTGTATCATTATTCAGAAAGCTGACACCTGTGTCATTATGAGATCATCGTAATCATTTTAAAAATGAATTTAATTAACATTTCAACTTCAATAATTAATGTTACAGGAATTGAAACTATTTTAGTAAATGAAATAAATTGATTAAATTGATTTAAATAAAAAAAAAAAAGGGAAGCATCGAAGATTTATTTTCCAAGTCCCAACATCATCCATCCTGGATTATACTTATTGTCGGTGCCTGTGAAAATGGTGTAACTCTTGTCTGTGTGATACTGATAATTGCTTTTGTCATCGTCCTGTTTTATTATTCTAGACGAATCTTCAAATTCTCCCTTTAAGTTGCTGAAAAACTGGTGGAGATTGCTAAGTGCTAGAATTCCAAAATAAGGATCCATAAGTTCAGTAGATGTGTTCAGATCATCCTTAAACTCTCTCTTTTCTAGAATTCGCAAATGTTCCTTTGTGTTCCTATATTCTTTCGAAGTTTTTTGGCTTTCTCTTGATTTTTCGGGATAATATCCCTTGGTCGTTTTCGGTAATTGAAGGAAATTCGATGCTTCTAACAGAGATTTCGAACGTCTTCCTACAGTAGAGAATGGCATTATTTATTAAAATGGCAATACATCGCGTGAAAATTTATATTAAAACTATACATTTACGCTAAATGACTTATTTAAAATTAATAGTCGAGTGGATGAAATCACAGAACGGTGGTCGTGAGTTCGTGTCTCATCTACAGGCCGGCCGCGTGGAGTTTTCCGGTTTCTTCACGTGCAAAACATTAAACAGGCAACCCATTTGGCAGATCGTCCACGTCACCAAATTAATAGTTCCAAACAGGGCTGGACTTACACTCGCTGTGGCCCTAATTTACAATATACAGGAGGACCTTCCCTTGCAGCAAATATTTGTAAAAATGTCAGGTCTTAAGCTGCAGGCAAATAAGGCTCCGATTCCATATATCCAATATAATAATAACGTTACGTAACACCCAGTGTAGTAACTTTAAAGTAACTAATTAATTAAATCTACTCGTTTACAATTAAGAGATATTCTATTAAAAATAAATCAAACATTTACCCAATGCTAGAGGAACCACAGTCGATAGATTCAGGCAGAAGAATAAGAGGATGCACAGCATTTTTAGTCGGAAAGTTGTTTTCTGTTTGTCTATCCGAAGATGCTATTTAGCTTTATAAACGTTGACATGCGGTAAACATCTGTGACATCACGTTGCTCAGTAGGAAAAGCTGCGTAAACGTTTTGCGCCTAGCATCGTGTGGGACGGTATTTAATTAAATATAGAAATCAATTTTTATATTTAAAAATTTTATAAATAAAATTATTCTATTTTTCAGTTGCTTTAGAACGAAAAAAAAGAGGCGTAAATAAGGAATAAATGATGCACCAATGGCGACGGATTATTCAAATCTGAGAAACTGACATACCGACCAATCGGGTTTGTTTACGGGTTTAAATTTCTTCGGCCGTTATTTCTCACAAGTAAAATTTAAATTTAAACTGCCAGATAATGTAAAAATTCTTTTCTTCGTTAATTTTAATTAAAATAACTTAACAGGATGGATTAAACTTGCTTGAACTTCACAGAACTCGCGTGGGTTAAGGAATTTAACATTAAAACAATTTTTAATTACATTTATTACAAATTAATCATAATTATTAAGAAGAAAATCCGTAACACATTTCCTAGATTATCTTTAATTGTTCTCCTTTTAATCTCTTCGCTAACAGGCAATGTAATTAAATGTACAAATCCTTTCTTAGCTGGGTTGGAAATAGGCCTAAACTTCACACAAACAAAATAAAAATGTCTATTTTTAATACTCTAAACTGACAAAATAATTTTATTAATGCTGCAAAAATATCGTCGGAAATACTTTAATCGGATTAAATTTTAATAAATGTTTAAATTTAGAATTAACAATTGTTTTTTAAGTGTTTTCTTTTTTTTCTCTAAGTGTCTTTTATATTATTAAATTTTCTTTTTCTTCAAAACAAATTAAAATATGTCAACATTTATTGATAAATTTGTCATTATTATATATTACTTGGTAACGTCAAACCAAGCGCAATTATGTTTGTGTAACTCTACAAAACAGGCTTTAAATTCCTTTTATAACTTTAGAAGGTGAATCATTTTGCAGAAATTATTTGCTTTAATTATTAATAATTTGTTACACAGGGTTATATTCTTTATTGCAAGATTGTACACTGTACAGAGACTGATTTGCTATACAGGGTTATATTCTTTATTGCAAGATTGTACACTGTACAGAGACTGATTTGCTATACAGGGTTATATTCTTTATTGCAAGATTGTACGCTGTACAGAGACGAGTTCGTTATACAGGGTTATATTCTTTATTGCAAGATTGTACGCTGTACAGAGTCGAGTTCGTTATACAGGGTTATATTCTTTATTGCAAGCTTGTACACTGTACAGAGACTGGTTTGCTATACAGGGTTATATTCTTTATTGCAAGATTGTACGCTGTACAGAGACGAGTTCGTTATACAGGGTTATATTCTTTATTGCAAGATTGTACGCTGTACAGAGACTGGTTTGCTATACAGGGTTATATTCTTTATTGCAAGATTGTACGCTGTACAGAGACTGGTTTGCTATAAAGAATATAACCTTGCATAGCAAACTACTCTCTGTACAGAGTATCAGATTGTTACAGAATATATTATTATATTAGCGAGTACAGGTTATACAGAGTACTTTGTATACTCCTGTATTTGTACATATACTCTCTGGCAAGGCTGCAAAGTATAGATATACGAAATTTTTTCGATCTTAACATAGGTATCTGAAAATTTAATTATAAAATACAAAAAAAAAATCGACTGTATATTATTATGATGTCACATTGCCGGGTTGCGCGTTTTACTGACACTTTAATTTGAATCACATTTGCTTATAGTTAATCGGGAGCTTTACATATCTGGTCTCGATTTTCATCTATCTAGCTTCGTTCTCGAGATTGACGAAGAACAGACTGACGGACAGACGACCGACATGGGGCAGTGTACATTGAAAAATGCAGTTAAACATGTGAATAACGGCCATTGACGGAAGCATAAAAGGTGGCCGTTGTTTGCAGGTTATTTTATGTGAATTTTAAAAGTCAAAAATTGAGCGTTGTTTTTCTAATTATTTTGATTTATCTATTTTAAGAATTCGTAACAGTTCCGTGAAATTTAACGTGACTTTCGTCATCAAAACGTGGAGTTACGTCATGGAGTTGCTTCGTTATTATTAGGTACAAGAACCGGAAATTTGGTGTACTGTCCAATTAAGAAAATGATACAAAGAGGAAAAAAATAGATGCTAGAGCTTTACGCGAAAGAGGTCAGCAAATTAAAGTCAAAAGGGTAAGGTTGTTTTTTTTTACGTAAGCGATGATGTCATAATAGGGAAGGTCGCCACTTCAAGTGCTTTTTTTTTAACTATGGAAGTTATGAATGAAGTTCGATCAGTGGAAACGTGGATGAGTATTTCTGTGTAATAATTATATAAATAACTCCTGTTCCTTTTGATGAAAATGTGTGAAATTTTGCAGAGTGGTCTGTGTATTAGGAGGGTCGATTCTATTAAATTTTGGTGGTTAAATGACGAGGGTGTCACTTGTCATATCTCGAGTGGGGTCGGACTTTATAAAGACTTTACTGGCATGCCCGCTTACACAGTAGTATCACTGGCACTAAATCGAGTGATGCTAAAGTAAAGGACCCCAAACGATGTGTGTTACATATAACAATGGGATCTACATACAAATCTGGAAGTTTGAAAAGTCACGATACGCTGTTAGTGGAGTTTACAATGTAATGTTTATGAGCAGAGTACAAACACATACAAATGCTTATACAGTCTTTTATACTTGCTAATAATTTCACTTATGCAATGGATGAGTTTTTAAGAAATAGTGTCCCATCGTTGCGACACTACGGCTATTTATATACACACGTACTGTACAATCACAGTGAACTTTTCTATAAGTGCTACTTATGTATACGTGACGTGTAGGTACGAAGGGTAACAAAGACCGATTCAAAAGTCAGTAAATCGAAATAAGAGTGATTAAATAGCTGCGCGTGACTCAGTCCCTTCGTACGATTTAGAAATAAAATAAAAGCGTAACTTAAGTTACGATAACCAACTTTCAATTTTGCTGACGAAATAGTCATAATCTTCTTCCTGTTATTTTTTTTAATCTAAAAATATATATTATTTCTCGTGATATAAAGCCGAATAAAGTTACTAACGATCGTGCCGTAACAGTCACGGCTTCGATATTTTGTGCGCGTAACACTTAGTTAGGCCTAAACTTTTAATGCATTTTAATACGGGATTGGATATTCTAAAATAAATTTTAACAGAATGCATCACTTCTGCTTCCTCTTGGGAAGTTGCATCACGCGTTGATAAGTTACTGTTACGGTTTCTCTTTGCACGTGGTTTCTAAGAAGTCGAGCGGAATTCTTTAATGCTTTTCCAGAAGCTAGTGCCGTTGAATTTGCAAGTGAATTTAAAATATTGTTTTCCCGAATATTTGTTAACACCAGTTTCCCATAGAAAGTCCTCCCGGGAGGCACCCTTTTACCCTTCGACTCTTGCGTTGCATTGCATTGTTCCATCAACGTGGACAGCACGAGAGTGAGTGCCAAGCCACTAATAATTTAGGGGGTTTCTTTAAATGTGAATCGATTGTTCGCTTACGTCTTACTGAAGATCAATTGCTAGATTTTAAAAATTAGTTTGTTAGTCGATGATCACACCCGCTCCACCCGTCTTTCTTCCCATATTGAAATTCCTAGAGATTTTACCGCCCATCAATCCATTCCAAAACTAGTTATAGCATTCGTTATTATTATTAAAATAGCAGAAATCGTTTGTGTATGACAAATACTATAAAGACCCTGCTCCACAATAGGTACTTCTAGCTTTAACACATCAAAACATCCCTTATTGTTTGTTAATCGATTAGCTTTCAATATTTGTGTGAATTGAAAGACATTATCTTCTGCAATAATCAAAGTAGCGTGACTTACTGTTTCCTGTTATCGAATGATAAATATTTTGTTATTTACAATACGTGTGTTATTTACAATACATTTTGAATATGCGATCGTCAAGAAGCGCCAATTCCTTTCTTATATACGTGATACCCGACTGATATCAGAGTCGAGCCGTATACTTTATATGTCCTTTGTTGCTTTCGCATACCAAAACAACACGAAACTATGCTAAATCATTTCTATAATTGGTAACCCACCAAATATCTGGTTGCTCCGACAATTTAAGGGATGTTGCAGTGTTATTTTCAATACAATCAACCTATTAAGTCGATTGTTTTGAAGTTAAATGATACGTTAACATCGTGAACTAACATTCTTCTCTCCTATTTTTTTACAATAGCATCGACCAAATTTACTTGAACGCTATTCTGTGAGTTTGTCAATGGAATAGGGGTGCAGATAAAAACATTACACCAGGCTCTATCTTACTTCTTCACAGGTTAGCTAAATACAAGTGCACAAGAGTATAAGTAGTGGGCTAAGACGTGGTGGCATGTTCCCCTCACTCTCTTCGTATGTTGAAGCTAATTATAACATCATTCTTCGATTTAGCGCCACCCTTTGGCTATAACGATGGTTTGTAATGCAAAATCGTACATTTAATACTTACGATTCTTTAATACCTATTCATTGGCGATAAATCGTTTGGCTGTTCCTCGATTACTTTATTCCAACAATTCAACCCCAGAGATTTTTCCCGGATGAGTCTCCAGGTCGTCACCACCCCTACCGAATTGTGGGCCTGTATTGAGTTACTCACGATGATCCTGGAAAAAGGCCCCTCTATGGCCCACGCGGCGGAAAGAATCGAAAAATAAGGGAAGTGTTATCTCTATTATAATCTTAGTAAGTAATTTCGTACGCAACTAAAGTTATCAGTTCTTTTGACCGTACACTGAAAGATAACAAAAAGCTTGCATGTGTTTTGGCTGGAATTTCACGGTCGAACAACAGTTGAGAAAATTCACTGTAAAAAGGGAGTTTAAACATCGATTTACAGACCATAAAAATTCGTTTTCTGTTACAAAGTAATCACGTAACAGAGAAAAGGGTAGAATTTAAAATCTTTCGCATTGTATTTCAGTGAAAATTTATTTTCAATAGAAAATATAATAATATCAATTATTTAAAAAATATTTTGAATCCTAACAAACGTCAATTTGTTTACCGGGGGAAATAACTGTAGAATTTAAAAACAAATATATATATTTATAACACAATCGCTACTAACGTTTGCTAAATTATAATACATCGAGCGTTGGAAAACAAATTACTTATATTATTCGCTCTGTTCGTTTTATTGTCTAGCAGATTTTCGATTATCCGGGGCGGATATTTAAGTCTTTAAGCCGGGATAAAAGTAGCCTACTGTACCGTTGTTAATTACGAAGACAGCGTAAGAAAAACCGGTTAATGTTACCTATGGTTCCAAGATGGCGGCTCGTCTGATTCCAGCAAGGAAACGGGGATGCACGTTCTAACCTAACCTAACCTAACCTATTCTAATAATTCTGTTGGTAATAATTATGGTAATTTATTAGAATAGGTTAGGTTAGGTTAGGTTAGAACGTGCGTCCCACTGTTTCCTTTCTTCTGTTTGCTGGAATCAGAGTCGAGACGCCATCTTGGAACCATAAGTAACATTAACCGAAAAACCATTGTAAATATTATGCATAGTGGTGCCAGAAAGAACCGCATTGCCATAACTTTGTAAGGATATTCTTTCAGCAGTTACGACACTGGAATATCCCTCCGGATGCAATAATGGTGGATTATTTGTGTACGGTAACGCGACACTTGACGATCTGTCGAGGAGAGAATTTCTAAAGGAAACTGGCCCCTATTTAGATGTTACAAATAACACGACCACGTGTTATTTATAGTGATATGTGGATGATGCAATTGCTATACTCGTGTTACATTATTGCAAGGAGCCTGTATGATGGAATCATAAACAAATTTCGGCATTTTAGTGCACTTGATGTAATTCATTTTCAGAAGTATCTAACGATTATGGGTGGTGCGGTTTTTCTGGAACCACTGTACATATAGTGCAGTGTGTATATTTAAATATACAGTGGTAATACGGCAAAATAGGGAAAGTTGGGGCATCCATCACTCAAAAATAAACGTTGTGACAGCACGTGGAAGAGTAGCGTAATGGTTTCGGCTGCACACGTTTGAAATTATATTCCCACGAGCAATTGCCAGGGGTTCCCCAGCCAATCTTTTGTAAGAATGTGAGGAATGAATTTAAAGAAATTGAGGCAATTTTTTCCATTGCTCGCATCATCTTACAGGCCGCAATTTCCTCACCATAGCCGTTAACCTAGGTAAATATCAGTATAAATACCTGCCTGCGTGTACTGGTTTCGAATTATTTTGAAATAAATTCACTTCGATTACAAAACAAGGGATCGTCCATCAATTATGTGTACAGTTTAAGAGGGAGGAGGAGGAAGTGGCTAAAAGTACATCATTGTACACCATGGGGAGGGGTAGGGATGGAAGCATTGTCTACTTGGGTTGTTTTTAGTGGTGGTAGTGGCATACGAATTTGTTCTTGCGAGCCTACTTAATAGTCATGTGAATAAACTAATCTAAGAAAATATTTTCAGAACTTTTTAGTCATTTCTTCACTGTCGGGATCCACGAACTATTGTACAAGAAATTAATACGAAGGGGTTTGCCAAAAGTGCGTACATCATTGTACGAAACGGAGAGAGGGGGATCAAAAATGGCTAAAAATCTACAGTATGTAATGAATGTAATCAGTGGCGTAGCTAGGATTCTCCGGGCCCGGTGCGGAACCAGATTTGTTGGTCCCCGGAAAAATTTTTCGTGTATTTTCGTGATTTTGGGGCCCCCATGGGCCTATCGTTTTTCAGGGGCCCGGTGCGGACCGCACCTACCACACCCCCTAGCTACGCCACTGAATGTAATGTAAAATTTCGTCTGTTATATTGAATTATGTGGTGGTTTCTCGCTCATCAGCACATAGTTCACGGTTATGTTCATTACGTCCGTTACGTCGACCTAACCTACAAATGATTAAAAAGAGTGAGGTATAGAGAACGATGCAATCTACTAGTACTGTTCATGATTAATTATGGAGATATGGACCGGCTTCGAACCCGAATCCTCCGATTAGTCCAGTGGATAAAACAGTTTCCTCACAGAAAGTTATTCCGGGAGGCACCCTGTTTGGCAGATGTTGAGTTGCCTTATCCCAATAATCCAATCCAACTCGGACCCTTCACTACAGTAACCCTGTACACTTTATTGTGTGCTGACGCAATGGAATGAATTACGACGATTCAATACTATTAAACAATGGAGTTTGTATTTAATTAATAAATAGTTAACACAATCAATAGCTAATAAGTAATTCAAAATTAATATTTAATAGTATATTTTAAAGTAATTACAGCTGTTGGAAATACTCTCAAAATAATTTCACGTGTTTTTAATAATCACGTGGAACTTTTCAGTTACGTAACATATAATACCCTCGAACAAAGGTAGATTACTTCCCATAATAGTATGGACCCATTACATTTTAGCTGTCAAACCGAAGTCTGTTCGAACTAAAATTGTTTCGAAACTTAAGTTGCCTGTTTAAAGTCTCCGTATATTGCAGTTCTCTGTAATGAAACACAAAATAGACCACGCATTGCACATTACATCGGTGGCCACGTGGATAAAACCACTGATCATTGGTAGTTGAACGCGGGTTCGTGCCTCCCGACTGACCACGTGGAGTTTTCTGGATTTTCTTCGTGTTTAACAACTGAATAAGGGCCAGTTCCTCCTGGAGGTACCTCCTCCTTGGCGAATCGCCCATACGTTGTCATCGGTTGCCTAATTACATCAATCCAATCTGTGTGACGTGTGTGGCAGAATTTCGTGCAACTTAGCGCATTTTAGTCTGGTGACCGAAATTGGAATTTGAGTTTTCCAAGATTTCGGGTGAAATATATTCTGTGAATTTCTTTATTGTTATTTATTGAATATAATTCCAGATATTGTGTTGAATACACAAAGCTTAATTGTGTAATTAACTTATTGGAGAAATATGTCCATACGTGGCAGGTATACTTGCGTTTATGATATCGAGTTGCTTAACACGTCAAACTTTGCACGGATCAAAAGAGCAGATCAATTAAAAAACAAAAGATTCATCTTTCTGTCTTGTAATAAATTTTTATTTTTTCATGGGCAGAATTTATTTCCCAATTGCTTTTGTGTAAATGTGCAGAAAATGGTTATTACGCCCGTCAAACTATGCGGCTGCATGGCCGAGCGGTTAAGTTGGCAGCCTACTGCTCTGGGGGGACGGGTCGAAAAATCCCTGAACTGCGACAAATCCTGTTCCAAGTTTCACCATCGTAATGAATTTCTTTGAGAATCTCTTGCACTCCACAATCTTTTATGTATCTATTCCCATGAAGACACAGGCTTTGAACTTTGAACTTGCAGACAGCTTAGGGAAGAAATCTCGAAGGCAATTAAAAGCTGAAGACTTCTTATCTAGAACTGTAAAAAATTGTTTCATTAGTCCAATTTGTTGGACACTGGTGGCATCAACACTTTCCAGATGTTCATCATGACTCGTTTAATATTGTTCTTCCCCACAGAGATCTCGGTCCGCTGTGGCCAGTTCCTCCTATAGTAGTGCCTTGCTTTACTGTAGGCAAAGATGGCAGTTTTTACCAAGTTTTGATGCTGTTACCCTCTTTGAAATCACCATAAGAGTTAGAGGAAGAGATGGTTACTGGTTTCCTTTCTGGAGCAGCACGGCTTTGAGGTTCTTGGACGAGCTGTCAATGAAGAGGCGTCAATCGTTTGTGTTAAAGACAATTCTAATTGTATCGAACATATCAATTACGTTGTAGCAAGATGCAGACCGCACGTTAACGAGTAAAGAAGCTGGAAAAATCTTGACGATTTCTCTGATCTGAGACTTGCACACTTAATCCTAGGCGTTAAAATTACTTAGCCAGCTGGAACCAGTTCAGTTTAGTTCGTAAACTGAAATTCTAGACTTTATGGCATCCATGTTCGTAATACCAGAGCCTTCTAGAGTTCTTTAACTATGTCGAAAGTTATAGAAGTTAGTCAGAGTTTACTCAGCACTGAATTTACCGTGAATGTTCTGGAAAATTACAAAGTATCATTGTCCTGGCCACCAAACCAAGTTTCGGTGGAAAATAATAGCCATTTTTTATACTTGTTAGGCATAAGAAACTGAAAAATGACACTTAGTAGTAAGGAACAAAGTGTGTGATCATTGCAATTACGTTTGCAATAAGCGATAAAGGTAGAGTAATCGATTATATAATTATCAACAAAATTCTGTTGCATGTATTAATAGATACACGTGGATTACTGACAAATTATCACATGTGGAAAATTTCCGTGTGTCTTTTGACATTTTGCACTTCCTGATAAGATTGTACATAATAAGCAACATACGCACAGTGTCGTTTCAGTGTTTGCAAAATAAATCGAGAATCATAGTATTGCATTATTATTCTAGGTAATTCTATGTAAATAATTTCGTTTGTGATATATTTATTATAAAATTTTATCGAGAAAAGAATTTTTAGCTCTTATGAGAGGTATATAAATAGAAACGGATATAGATGATAATATACACACGTTGTCCTTGAGATATTTACATCCATTTGGGAGATTGCTGTATAAATTACAGTCCGTTGTATATATCACGGGCCCCTGAGTGGGCGAATAGTTTGTCGTGGGCCACACGAACCCACGAGATGGTTTGGTTAAGTGCAACGCCACACGTGAGCGATCTGCCGAGGGGGTGCCTCTCGAGAGGAATTTCGTGGAAAACTGGCCCCTATGTAGATGTTACAAACGTGAAGAAAACTTCCACGTTGGAGAGGTGCGAACCCGCGACGTTCAGTGGTTTTATCCATTCGGCCGCTGGTGGCCACCTCGTGAGAGAAGGAGAGTTGGCCGTGGGTTTGGGCATCACCAACCGGCTGGTCACTCGGGAGTTTTAGGATTTTCTTCACGTTTGTAACACCTACATAGGAGCGAGGTTTGGCTTCCGGGGCATTTTCCCTTTGGCAGAACGCCCATGTGTCTCGTTCCCTCATACAAACAAACAAAAAATATAAATATGATGATGATCAATATTTACTGTATTATGGCGAGTAATTATAAAATTTATTATTATTATGTATAGATTTCCAAATTCTGTACTTAACTGGTGACAGATCTATATAGTTTGCAACAGTCGAAGTCGCCATATTTATCTAGTGTTTTCATTAAATTATTTCAAATAACACTGAAATTACGTTAGAATGAATTGAGAAAATGAGCGATTTATTCGTATTTTTTCTTATTTTATATTTATTTATTTTTGTACGTTAAAGAGAAGATAAATATTTGCGTAAGATGATAACGGTAAAATTCGTAGTAAATATATGTCACTTGTATCTTATTGTTAAAGCCATAAATGTCACATTGAAATTGAGAATAATTCTCGGTTATGATGTCAATTATACAGGAACATAATTAGAAATTTATTTTTAAAGATAATAATTAGCGTATGTATAATTCTAGTTTCATAAGTGGGCGATCTGCCAAAGGAGGATTTTTTGTGAAAATCTGGCCTCTGGTTTATGTTTATGTTTGTTTAGTTATGGCAACGCAACACTTGGGCGATCTGCCTAGGGGAGGTGCCTTCCGGGAGGTCGTTTTAAGAGAAACTGGCCCCTATTTAGGCGTTAACGTGGAGAAAACCCGGAAAACTCCACGTAGCCAGCCCGTCCGAGCGAGGCGCGAACCCACGATCGAACTCCCAGTGTTCGGGGAACGAAGACCGCTTGGCCACTGGTGGGCCCGCCTCTACTTAGACGTTACTAACGTGAAGAAAACCCGGAAAACTCCACTGGCAGGCGCGAACCCAAGACCAAACTACCACTGTTCGGTGATTTTGTCCACTCGGTCACTGATGGGTAAGTAGGCAGTTGAATATGGATGGATCAGGGTTCCAGCAATATGGGCACTAAGAGTATCTTCTCGCCCATACCTGTCGCGGGTTCGGCCAGGCCTCCAATGGAGGCAATCGGGCGGCGAGGTATTCGTGAAAAATTCCTAGACCTGGATTCGATACCGGGTCTCCCAGAATAGAAGGCTTGACCGCCTCAACCATCTGGTCATTCATTTCGCTTTCTACTAATTAGTAAAACAAATTGCACACGACAGGAAGATATCTTGTGACGTGATCGTCAGTCATCTGTTATCGTTTTAATAGATATAAGTAACCTAAACTCGCTGGGAGGAGAAGGAAAGGACTCTTCCTCCTGGATTTTTTATTGTATTGATTTTATTTGTGTATTTTTAAGGCGTTCGGACATACGGACGCTCCACATCTACGACTTATCTAGTCCTCATTTTCCTTCCCTCGGGCACAAAATTTATTCCTTTATCTAATCTTATTATTGTTATGTCATTTTCCATAATAGCGAACAATTGTGTTACGTAATGATATCAATTTTTTATTGGACTTTTATCATAAATAAACATATTATATATGTAATTTGTAGGGCCCTACATTCGCAATTGTAGGGCATTATACTCTCTGGAGGCATTTAAAATATAATACCAAAATCCTTATTCTCTACTATTAATAGCACGAACGATTTAATAACATGGCTTATAACTGAAGCAATGAAGACTTATAACTTGCATAATCAATGCAGAAAAAGGAGACAGAGAAATAAGAAAATGCAGGAAGAGGAGTGAAGAAAAGGGTGGAATGATAAGAAGATGCGGGAGGAGGAGGAATGGAGGAAAGAAATTGCATGAAAACGAAAAGGAAAGGGGAGGATGAGAGTGAAGAAAGTGGACGAAAAGAGGGTAAATTTAAGGAAATATTAGAAAATGCAGGAGAAGAAGTGGAAAAAAAACAGGACAGTCAAGAAACTCGCAGTGAGGTGGTGTTTCGACATACAAAATAGAAAAGCTTGTGAACATACCAATACTATTCGCTTTCTCCTACAGAATTTGTCAGTAAATGCAATGTGCCATGTATTTAATTCTGGAATTAAGGTAGTAGAAATAAAAGAATCGAATTTCATTGTTTTTGTGACAGAACGCATCCTATATGTTGGCAGCAGGACGAAGGCTGAAGGAAGCACGTGCACACGCATATTACATTATGCACCTAGAACCAATTTGAAGGTATACGCCTTAGACTGGTCGCTGTATAAATAGTTAATTTTCTATGAAATTTTTAATTGAATATATGAATTTCTATGAAATAATCGGTTATTAGCGTTTGAATACATAAAAATATATATTGTTTGTTTACTCTTCAGATTGAAAGTGAAAGTAATAGTGATGTGAAAAACCTGTCACGGTAAACCAATGTGATAATCGACTGTTTGTTTCGATAACGATAATTTAAAAAAGAAACAAAAATTAACGAAACCAATATTATAAAGTGAAACTTTAATTTGTTTATTATATAAATTATAGAATAATTTGTAAGATTTTTCTTTCAAACCCTAAATGCACCTTGAAAAAGTATTCAGGAAACAACATATGTGTTACTTTACACGGAAAATGGTTAATGTTACCTATGGTTCCAAAATGGCGGCTCGTCTCTGATTCCAGCAAATAGAAGAAAGGAAACAGTGGGGACGCACATTCTAACCTAACCTAATCTACTCTAATAAATTACCATAATTATTGCCAACAAAATTATTAGAATAGGTTAGGTTAGAACGTGCGTCCCCACTGTTTCCTTTCTTCTATTTGCTGGAATCAGAGACGAGCCGCCATTTTGGAACCATAGGTAACATTAACCGATTAATTATGAATCTCCCCTTAGAGGAGGAAGAAAATGTCATTGAAATTCTGTATCTTCGGACGTTAGGAAGTATTCAACTGTATGAGAACTGACTTTGAAACACTACGAGGGATAGTCACGATGAGATAGTCCTTATACAGATTTTCCACCAGCACCCGAAATGCGTGGTTGTAATTACGTCACGTTTTACCCACTTATGTCTTTGATCTACAATTGATAAGTGGCATTGACAACCCGAATAAAGGTTTCCATCCGCCATCTTTGAAAAGAAAGTACAATTCCTCATTGTGTTCGAGGTCAGTGTAAACGGAATTACCGCAAGAGCAAAAGGGAACAATTACCCCTGATTACTTATCAAACAAATAGGTTGTTAAGTAATCAAAGTAAATACACTATAAAAATGATTTAAATTTATCTAATGAAATTATACTAAAAGATAATCGGTTTCATCAGGTAAAGTAATAAGAAAATAATCAAATTACTGAGAATTTTGTGACATAAAATATGATTAAATTGTGTTTCGACGCCCCCGAGTGGCTAAAAACACGGTAGTTGGTCGTGGGTTTGCGCCTGGCACATGGCCAGCCACATGGGTTTTCTTCACGTTAGTTACACCTAAATAGGAGCCGGTTTTCCATAAAAGACCTCCGGGAGCAGCGGTGCCCGCAGACTATATAAAAGCGGGCACAAGCTATTAAAAAGGGCATCGTACAGTACATTATGAAAGAAGTTTCAAACTGATTTAACGTCGGATCATCGTTCCCATAAGATGGTACTGGTTGCAATTGGGACTAACTTGGCCTTCAAAACAAGGAACATCTTGATCAACATAGTTGCGTGGGACAATGGACAAATATCGTTCGTCAGGTTCTTTTAATGTTTACGGAATAGGCCAGAGCCATGAATTTTCTGTTAGTCGTCGAGAATTTGGGGTTTTCTTGGGGATTAGTAAAAGGGCAACAAGTGTCTCAACGTACGGGCGTCTCTACCCAGGAAGCATTTCCCCCTTGGCAGATCGTCAATATGTCGTGTTGCCGTATTAAGAAATAACAAACTGTGTTTCCTGGAACATAATTGCAGTTTATTTTACGAGTATAATGGATTTCACGCAACCTGATAAGAGAAAAAGAACACGTGTTGTTCTTTTTCTCTTATCAGGTTGCATGACATTTCATGCACTTAAGGAGTGATAGGAAAATCCTAAATTTAGTATCGTTATAATTGCAGATATTAAATTCTAAATTAATTAAATGCATATTTAAAAAAACTCAGTTTAAGCAGATTATAATTAGATAAATTGTAAAGAATATAGCATTCGATGGTGTCGAGACGATAAGAAATTGCCCTTTAAACGTAATTATCGTTGATCATGATATTATTATTAATATTTATTAAATATTTCGGTATTCGAATTTTTCTAGAAATAAATAAAATTATACAGGGTGGTTCAAAGGTCAGTAAACATTTTAAAAAATCGATATTCTAGTGAATTCTTGACGTATGGTAACTAGATTAGCATGGAGTTTCAGGAAGTCATCAAGATTAGTTCCAATTATGTCCACCGGTTGGCTCTTTACCGCTAATGATATCGTCAGAAATGCGTTTCATGCTGTCCATGACGTCATTACCATGCTCGATAACGAAAGCCATCACACTGAGCATTTGGTATGATTCGATTCTTTGCCGTCTTACGGATCAAAGCGACGCCTGGTAGATATAATTTGAATTAATTTTGACATCTTTCAGGCAAAAAACCCGTTATTCTATGCATTATATATTCATTTCTATAATAAACGAAATTATATATGTATAAAGCGAAGCGTTAAGTTTCCGTGTAAATAGCCTACTGTCTTTCCTTGAAGATAGGAGAAAGAAGGAATCGAGAGTAGAGATTTGGTCAATAATTTAAAGATGGAGGAGGAAGTTTAAGAGAGTAGAAACGGAAGGGAATGGAGAGGAATTTAGAAGCAGAAAAGCGATGCTTAATCTAATTCTCCTCTCTGTGAGCACTTAAGAGGGCTTGACTAATTATACTCATTGTGAATTTAGCCAGACTCAAAATGGGGCGGCCAGATAGTGAAATATGGAACCCAACGTATCCGGAACAGATCGCCATGAAAAATGCTCGAGGTTACACATTCGAATTCTATTCAAGATCTTCCAGAATGGTGGTCTACTACTGGATAAAACCACTGAATACTGGTAGTTCATCGCGGGTTCGCGCCTGACCAACCGGCTGGCCACGTACTGTTCTGGTTTTCCTAGCGTGTCTAATAACATCTAAATAGGGGGCTAGTTTCGCATAGAAAGTCCTCCCGGAGGCATAAACACTTGGCAGATCTTCCATTGTCGCTTTGCCGTATCCTATCGCATCGATCCAAAGCGGTAGGCGGTTCGAATCAATAGTGGTTTTGGCGTAAGCAAATTAAGTTTTTGCCTACTTGACTATGACACTTATAGAAGTTTCAGATCCGTTTGAAAGGTGCGAACCCGCGACTAACTACCACTGTTCGGTGGTTTTGTCCACTCGGCCACGACGAACGATAGAGAATGATGCTCTATCCATACAGGGAGGCCTGTACATTGGGCACGTCCTCCCTTTTCGTCTTTGTTGGGTCCTAAATTTATGACTTCTAACCTTTTATGCAAATATAAAAGAAACTAATGAACATCCTACGTAACAACTTAATCGTACGTTTTCCAAGTCTGCGTGCAACCAGTCCCACGTTGTGTGAGCGCTGATCCGAAGTTGAATCATAGCTTGAACTTTCTTGCTAAACGAATGTTCTTTTTCGTATCTCGTGACCCTCTTTGTATGGTCTGCGGGCGCTGCTATATCCATAATAAATTATAAAGATTTCGACTTCTAATCACGCTGTCAATGACCTCGTTTAATATTGATATGTTTAATTTATGAGGTTCATTTAACTGATATTAAGATATTAAAATAGAATGTTCGACATTATCGGGCGTCAAACTTGAAAAATATTGAGAAATTTAAATATTAATCTATCTGCCAATGATACAGAATTAGTTTTGCAATAAGTTGTTATTTCTTCGCAATTACTCGTAATTCTTTTTCAAATTTTAGTGTTTCGATATTACAAAATACAAAAATGATTATCGAAATCAGTGATGCGAGATAATAATTCTTGAATATTGTATTTTCCAATGGGTAATATGCAAATTCTGTGGGTTGTGAGACGACCCTACAGAATTTAGTTTATTGTATTTAGCGATGCGACAAGTAAGAATGCCTCCCGGGCGGACTTTTACGTGTTACAAATGCGAAGAAAACCAGGAAAACTCCACCAGGCCAACCCGTTGTTCAGGCACGAACCCACGACTAATTTCTAGTGTTCGGTGGTTTTATCCACCGGGCCACCGGGGAGGCGAGATAACTCCGGGTAAGTCATAAATGTGGATGGCATTTCTTCATTTTTCTGTGAAAGCCATAAAAATATATGAATAAAATAAGATTAATGTTACCCTAGGTATACAAAATGGCGGCTCGTCTCCGATTCCAGCAATCAGAAGATAGAGAACGGTGGGGACGCACGTTCTAACCTAACCTAACTTATTCTAATAATTTGGTTGCTAATAATTATGGTAATTTATTTGGGCGTAGGACTTGTTTACTGTTCTTTGTCTTCTGATTGCTGGAATCGGAGACGAGCCGCCATTTTGTATACCTAGGGTAACATTAATCTAAAATAAATTAAAACAAGTGAGAAATGCTATTTTTTCCATCATTTAGGATGAGAAACTTTAATTTTGTATGTTTTTTTTATATGAGATTCGAATCTGCTAATAAATTTTAAAGACGATTCTTATGGCTCTCCTTGCTTCTCTTTACCTAAGCCACGCAACATGTGAATGATCTGCCAAAGAGGGTTGGGAAACCGGCTAACCCGTTGGTCAGGCGGAAACCAGCGACCACTAAATAATGGTCATTGGTTCGGTCCTGATCAACGGTCAGTATTCGGCCACGAGAAGTATAATAGGAGTAAACCCCTAACTTTTCCGATTTAATTCGAGATTTTTTTGCTATGAATCATGAACTCTATTTCGCAAAAGTGACAAATCTCTTGCAATGAATAATATTTCCGTGAATCACATTGTCTCGAGGAGTTATTATTTTAAAATCGAGATAATAAATAGGAGCTTCGACTGTCCAATCACGTAACCAGTAATTCGAACGGAATTGCAATAAAGCAAACAATGTTGATAAATATGTAAGCTGTTATTTTTTGTGTTTAATTATCTGTGTAATTTAATAAAATCAAGTTAAATATAATCGAAGATAAGTAGTTTATTATTATTTGTATTCATAATACGAGTAACGTTGCGTGCGAAACGGAAATTTCCATTTTGAATCGAAAGTTCGTAAACTTTCGATTCAAAATGGCAGATCGGTCGGGGTAAGCGGTCGATCGTGTGAAAGCGAACTACTTAATATGGATTATAAACAATGAAAATAATTACAAAAATATTTTAAATTATTTCTTTCAATTCTGCTATGCTAAGGAGGGGTTTTTCTACGTCCATGTTTACAATGTAAACCTACAGGGCCGAATTTCAGATACGTTAATCATATTGCAGTTTAGGGCCTCGTATCTTAACCGTATCGTTTGGTAGAGAGAAGAGCCTGTTTTAAATTACATCTTAGGACCACAACATCAAGTCAAGCTCTGAGGATGTAGGACTAAACAGGAATCGGTTTCCTGTGGAAATCCTCCCGGAAGACACTATTTCTTGGAGGATCGGCTACTTGTCAATCTAATCCAAAATAATTTAGAAAGATTATTATAGGGTGTGTAGACACACCTTAGAATATTTTTTCTAATAATCAGCAGTAAGTAAGCTTAGGGCGTAGGACTTGTTTACTGAGCTGATTAGTCACCTACCTGTATCTGTAATTAATAAATATTATTCATTTATGCAGTCGAATTTATTAAATAAGGCGTAAGAAAATATATATGTTTTGAGAAAATAAAGCGGAATTTATATTTATATCTGTTTTATATAATTATAAAGTTGGAAAATGTCTGAAAACATGGCGATTCTGATCATTTCCGACGTTTCTCGTTGCATTAAGTCAGTATATACGTTGTGAACATTCTCGTATGAAATCTGTGGATTGAACATTACATTTGTATAGGGTGTTTCAATTAGCCACCATTTTGTCATTACCATGCAGGAATACAGCTGATGGCTGCATGCCACCAGCTGTATTCTAATATGATCCAGCTAAATGGATCAAGCAGGAACACAGTTAAGCTTCAAATTTTGGACCATCAAGCAAACGTACCAATGACGGCCTTCCTATCAACTCGTGGCCTCTTAGGGGTCTTTCTGATATCACCCAAATACTTTAATGTAAATAATTTAATGCTTTATTCCTTTATTCCTAAGTCGATCGGGATTCATTTTGTCAAGAATGGGACCCAAAAGGGCCCTATGTAGTTGCATAATCTTCATCTATGATAGCTCTGCCACTGGACGTTGAGCATACGTCCTGAAGATCTTCCATCTTTCACTGCAAGATTCATTTTTCAAGCTCTTATATCAGCATTCCAACAAACATGTACGAATATCGCTCTTATGCTATGAATCATGAACTCTATTTCGCAAAAGTGACAAATCTCTTGCAATGAATAATATTTCCGTGAATCACATGAATCTCGCAAATCTGATGAACATCTATTTAAATGATTAACGTCGGGTTTTCATTGGTACGTTGTTTTCCGAGAGGCATGTTTTTATTTGACTTGTCAGACATGTATATGCTTCTCGACGAGCCTTGACATCAGCGGTCATCTCCAGATATTGTTGGTGTGGTGTGTAATCTATCAACAAGAGACCACTAATCCTTTGTTGGGAGATTGCATACCATACCAACAGCTTTTGTAGAAGTTGTCGGTGAGCAAAACAATGGTTTCAATAGAACGAATCTCGGCCACACACAATCCCGAATTACTGCAGTTCCTTTATGCAGATTTTCGGAATAGAGTGGTTTCAAATCGTTTTTCGAATGAATGTGGATGAAGTTCGCTGGCTTCTATCAGTATAGGCTCATACCCGCGCGATTTTTTGGAGAATTTCTTAATGAAAAAGTGTTCCAAACTGCTCGCAAATTAAGAGATGGCGGAACAATTTCACAGCTTTACTGCATTTGTTTCTCAATAAACTATTTGAAACTAATCTAGCCTGAAAAATATTAATGAAGGAATTCAGTTTTTCGATGCTTTATGACAACTTCTGAATTCAAAGAAACATCTAAACCGGAATTGTTCGTGATGCCAATCAAATTACAAACCCATTAATGAGTGTAATAGGTCTTTAGGCCCATTGTAGCAAATATAGGCATTACATGAACGGCGTCATTCTGCTGATTTCGTGTTTTGAAATAGCACAATCAGTTGATTGTGTTATTTTATGAATTAGGCAATTAAACTGTTCTTCGTATTGTTGATTACGACATCTTTCTGGATAATCGGTTGTTTTGAAGGAAAATAAAAGTCAATATTGATAGATGACCGGATTTATTACATAAAATAGAAAAATAAAAATGTTATCTTATGATATTTTTTTCTTAAATGAGAATAAAAATATAGATACAGAATGTTAACATTTTAAATAGATATAACTCGTAAACCAGTCAGCAGAATGACGTCGTATTTCACACGGAGAGTTCTGCGGTGTTGGAACTTATTTGAAACAAAAAGGTTAGTTACCAAATTTCCGCTAGGGTGGTAAATGGTGCTGCAACACTATAGTGAATAACTCAAAATGTCTCAAAGTCACGGTACATTGAATAGTTACGTAACAGCGTGTGCGATACGATGGCCTCCGTTAAAGCGATTGTTTATGTATTTTCTACGACAGCAATAACGCATATAGAGCATGCTGTGTGCCGGTGTGGCAGAACTGTTTAGCGGGCATTTTTGTAGTTAACATTCTTTTTATTTCGTTCCAAATAAAATCCCATTCCGCAGAAGTCTCCATGTGAAATATGACATCATTCTGCTAATTAGTTCTCGAGTTATATCTTCTTGAAACGTGAGCTTTAATTGAAAACACCCATACAGTGACGAAAAATCTATTTTAGTTACAAATTTATAGTAACCCCGTTATCTGCGGTGGATATATTCCAAGACCCCGGTGGCCCAATAGTGGCTGAGGTGATAAAACCACCGAAAACTGGTAGTTGGTGTGGAACTTTAGATATGGAAAATCCAGACATGGGCTCTTTAAACTGAGTTTGAAAGTTAATTAGGGGTTTGATCGATGGTCAACTGAATAAAATCACTGAACGTTAATAGTTAGTAACGGGTTCACACCCATTAATAAGCTTAATTTTGTAATTTTCGTACCATATGCTATCGTCTTCCAGTATGAGTGGAGAATCTTGAAAATCACGATATCCTTGAAAAATTACCTTAAAAACCCGGGTAATTTCCAATTAATTATTTAAATGATATAAAATATATAAAAATTAGTTAATATTTTTAGAAAATGTTATGGCATTTACAATATTTTTACAGTGTAAACAGTACTTTTGTATGATCCTTGTACGAGACTTAAGAAACATCTTGTAGAGATTCTCTATAAGAAAAAATATAAGACTCACCGAAAATACGTAGTTATAAGCATATATTTTCTGTACAAACAGATTTAAGGAAGTGTGAATAATATTTTAGAAATTATCACATAAAAGTAAGTGAAATTTTCAGAAATTGCATCAGATTTTGCCTATAGATTATATTATTGGCAAATAACATAATTTAAATCGAAACAGAATTAAGAAATGACATCATGCTGCAATTTCTGTAAATTTAGGTGTGTCTGTTTATAAACTCTGTTTACCAGTGGTGAAGCCAATTGTTACGAAATGGGTAGGCCGAAATGTTAAACATCGCGTGTTAAAATATCTTTGTAAGATAGATAAAAAAATGCTACAACAAATGATTCGCCATGTTTATCTCTTTGACGCAAAAAATTGATTTCTCCATAAACGGGAGTGGTTCGATTTTGATGGGATGGGGTAACAGAATATGTGAGTAATCCACCATTGGGAGTCCTTCCCGGAAGAAATTTCCATGGGAAAATGTTAGACATGTGAAAAAACCCGGTAAAACTCCACGTGGCAGTTTACATACCTGCTAAAGGCCAATTTACAAGCCTGAAGCATGTATGTAACCTTAGATACAGCGCTCTTGGTGGCAACAACGGGTACTATCGACCGCCATTTTACTTTAAGTCAAAACATCGAAGTCGATACCACGTGTTTGGCAGGATTGTCACTTTAGAATCTATTTTTCTCATCTAAATATAGATACGTTTTGTTTGTTCCTAGATTTAAGATTTAGGCAATTAAAAACGTGATGTAAATCTAGATTGTTTCATCTAGAATTTAGCTATTTTCTAGACTGTATTTAATTCTTATAAAGAAAAAAAAAGGGTAAGATTAGAGTTTAAAGTGGTATAGTACTTAACCCTCGACATAATATTTTTATAATCTAAGTACAAGCCAGGTCTTGAAGGGCTTTACTCTCACCATATAATTGTTTACTTATGGTATATTCAGGTCAATCCGATCCGTATCATACTCAGACGTTGTTGATTTTTTCAAACAGTGTTTTTTTTCTTTTGCAAAATATCTGTTCTTGTGTTTTTATTATAATTATAGTTTGTTTGTGAACATTTTGGTTTCAAATTATGAAAAAATTTGCAATGAAAAGCTACATTTTGACCTTTGACGTGTTATTGAAGTTAAAATCCTTATAAAAGGTAATAAGGATATAATAACTGTGATAAATGAAAGAAGCGTTGCGTTTGCTCATCAAAATTAGACAAAGAAAACATGCTAGTAAGTGCAAGAGTATAGTATGATATACATATGTAAAACATCACCATTAGGATGCGTACAAATTGTGCACTATATCCATCATTCTGAATAACAAAAGTATATTAACCACCAAAATATAATAGCACCAATGCTCCTTATGTACAATCTATCATGCTAAATTTCGTTTCTTATAGACGCCAACACCCATACACGGAATGTTTTTTCTATTTTTTGGACTTTTTTGGGTTCGAGAGCAGTAACATGCGGTGACATTTGATGATAGGGAAGCTGTGCCGGCGCTGGATAGAATAGTTGGAAGCGTTATACGATATTTTGGTATGTAGATCCACCAGCTAAGCCGCCAGAGGTTGATGCTCTGTAAAGCGAATGACTGTAATCTGGCTGCTTTACACCATTCAAATATTTTCGCCCTGGAAGCTATACTGTATTCGATAATACGGCGCTTCTATTGGGAATACGCATGCACGAATTTATATTCGAATATACAATAATACTCTATCGTTGTTTTTCATATCTATAGAAATTTGTAATAAGATACATAATGCAGTTATAATAAAATATTAATTTTAATTAATTCAAAGTGCGTTAAAATATGGAAATAATCGCACAATATGCATTTATATTTTAGAAAATACAAGGGAGGCGCCGCTTCCACAGCTTCCATTAACGGCACGCCATTGCTTTTTAGTCAGCCTATAATCAATTTTCCTGACCCACAATGGGGCAGGGCCCAACATATCCAGACGAACCATCCCCGAAAAATTTCTGGGATTTTTAAACCCATCCGGATCGATTCCGGATGCCCCGAAGCGGTAGGCCGACACCTTAACCGCTCGGCCATTCGGCCCACCTATTTTGCATAGACCAGATGGAGCTAACAAACTCGTTATAGTCCATACTACTAATAATAAATTTTTAAAATTGCTCCTCCATTTTGAAAAAGACAAAAATTACAAAAAATTTATTTAATTCTAATTATTAAATTTATCACGAGATGGCGGCATAACCACCTACTCTACCCAAATTGCCTGATATCTTATTAATTAATTAGCCGTAATATCGCCCATTTGTATCATTCGATTTCAAAAGATTTATTTAAATAAAAACGATATACAAAATTGAAATTATATTATTACAAACTAACTACAATGTATTATTTATATACTTTTATATTTAAGATTAATCGATTTTTTAAATTATAATTTCGAAACGTCACACTTCATTCGAATTTTGAAGTAGTGAAGAAAACAAAATGGCGGAATCCGAAGCTGTGTTAATAAAAATGGTTTGTATTATTCGAAATTCAATCTATTAAACAATTTATCAATACAAAAAACAATAGTAAGATAATTTACAAGACTTTTCTGTGTAAATTATTTACATTTTTTGCATTTAAATTCGTAATTTACTCCATTCGATTTTAAATTTATTTGGCAACTATGAAAAATTAATGAAAGGAAGCTGAATTTAATATTAGAAATTAAATTAATTACAGATTGAAGAACAAGCTGAGAACAATGTCGAAGTTACAGATGATAACACTGTTTATAAAACAACCCAAATGCACACTTATTGTAAAATAGCTGGATCCAAAAAAGAATTGAAGAAAATTAAAAAAGAAATTAGTGAAGAAGACGACGACGATTCTGTATATTGTATATGCAGGACAAAAGACACGAGCAGATTTATGATGTAAGTATACGTCCGTCAAAAGCCGGATGCGTTTACAAACAAGGTTAATCAATCTTTAATCTCTGACAAGAAAAACTTACCGTTAGAGTAAGTATTATAATTAACGTGACCAGACGTCCCGTTTTGAACGGGACTGTCCCTTTTTAGAGTTACGAGTCCCGGTGTCCCCGAAATGAACTCTGGGACGCAAAATTGTCCCGTTTTCTGAAACCGCACGAAAATTTGAGTAGTCGAGCCGGCCGGGACGCGATCGGTGTGCGAGAGCAAACCGCGTCGTCGGTTGACGCGACGATAGCCGAAAGTGGCGAAGACGTCATCGCTCGCGCTTTGTTGACTAATTGTTTGGCAGATTTTTCGTTCGCCCACTTCTCGATATTTGTTTTGTTGTTGTTTGATGCTCGTGTACCTAGTAAATAACTTAAACTTCTTTTGTTTTGGAATCATAAGTTAAAATGCTGAAACGCAAGTGTACAGTATGTTCAATGTTAACTTACAAACAAAATATCCGTTTATCAAGCAAATAAATACTCCCTCAGATGTCAGATGTGAAAAGTGTCGTACAGAATTTAGCGTTTCCCATGGTGGTGCCAGTGATATTGAACAGCATTAAAAGTCTGAAAAACATAAAAATGCCAATCGTACCGCTGCTTCGAGTTCTTCGATGTTAACCTTTTTCGAAAGAAGAACCTTTTTTGAAGAAATCGGACGTACCAACTTTAAAGGACTTGGATATCACCGCGGCAGAAGGCGTCTGGGCTTATCACACGATACAAGAAAAACCACAGTTTTCGCTCTAATGATTGTGCGTCGAAATTAATTCAATCATGTTTTGGTCCCAAATTTACATCCGCGCGTACGAAATCAGAAGCTATTGTAGTAAATGTTTTGACGCCTACAGCAATGAAAGATTTAAAAGATGATCTTGATAAGTCCAATTGTATTACAATACTAAACGACGCTTCAAACCATGGTAACAAGAAAATATACCCTATTCTAGTGCGCTTTTTTCAACCTTACGTAGGTGTGCAAGTAAAAATTTTAGATCTCCAAGACCAACCAGGTGACACTTCTGACATCATTGTCTATTATTTAAACCAAGTGTTGACAGATAATAATTTGACAGCAAAAGTCGTGGCATTTTGCGGAGACAATGCCAACGTCAATTTCGGAGGTGCGGCTAGGCGAGGAACTAACAATGTGTTAACGAAATTGCAATCATCACTGAAAAAGCCATTGATAGGTATTGGATGTGGAGCCCATGTAATTCACAATGCAATAAAATCTGCTGCAGACAGGCTACCCTTAGATTACGAAAGCATTATTGTGAAGATATATTCATTTTTTTATATTTACACGATTCGAGTTGAAGCTCTAAAGGAGTTTTGCGCCGAAACTGAAACGGAATATCAACAAATGCTCGGCTATAGCAAAACTAGATGGCTTGCTCTTATGCCTGCCTTGGAAAGGGTTTTAAAAATGTATCAGCCATTAAAAAACTACTTTTTGAGTATTGAAAAATGTCCCCTGTTGATAAAAAACTTTTTTGAAGATCCCACATCCGAATTGTGGCTTTATTTTTTACATGCTCTGTCAGCAAGTTTTCATCGGGCTGTATTGAAACTGGAAGGTCAGACTGTATCGGCAATTGAAGCTGCAAAAGAAATCAATCAACTAAAAGACAATTTGACTCAGAAACAGACCAATCAGTTTCTTCCATTTATGGTCCGTCAATTAATAGTGAAATCGAAAGATAATGTTACTGACATAGATGAAGAGTTTGTGAAAAGGGCGGCTACAGAATTTTATCAAACAAGCCATGAATATCTGGAGCAGTGGACTTGCTTTCTTACCAAAGAAATGGAGATATTTTATTGGGCAGATTTAAAAAAGGTCCCCGCATGGGAAGACGTTCAAAAATCTCTGGATGTATTAATTGAAAAGGAATATATTGACTGTAATAAAGATGCAGAAGTTTTTGACGAATTTTCGTTAATTTGTAACTACATTACATCGCAGAAAGTAACCGAATGGAATAATCTAAATGTTTCCACGGAAACTCGTTGGGTGGAAGTATTCAAACACTTTCAAGCCAACAATCTTCACCATGAAAACTTTTCTATTTTAATTGAATATATTGGGACCTTGAATAAGTTCTCGCTGTTTTTTCGTAAAAATTAATGCTTTATTTTAAAAAAGTCATAAAAAACATGTCACTGAAAGTATTGTCCATCACTAGCCACTACTTTCTCCCATCGTTCTGGCAGCATTTGAATTCCACGTCAGAAAAATGATACGTCTTTTGAGGCTATCCAAGAATCAACCCAATTTTTGGCATCTTCATAAGAATGGAAGTGCTGCTCAGCCAGGCCATGTGCCATCGATCGGAACAAGTGATAATCGGAAGGGGCAATGTCTGGTGAATATGGCGGGTGGGGTAGGACTTTTCCATTTAAGTGTTTCCAAGTAGGTTTTCACCAGTTGTGCAACATGTGGCCGAACATTGTCGTGTTGCAAAATCACTTTGTCATGTCTCTGCTCGTACAATGGCCGTTTTTCTTTTAATGCTTGGCTCAAACACATCAATTGTAGTCGATAGCGATCTCCTGTGATGGTTTCATTCGGTTTGAGCAGCTCATAATAAACTACACCTAGCTGATCCCACCAAATGCAGAGCAGAAGCTTTGAGCCATGGATATTCGGCTTTGCTGATGATGTTGATGCATGGCCAGGCTTACCCCACGATTTTCTATGCTTAGGATTATCGTAGTGAATCCACTTTTCATCCCCAGTCACGATACGATGCAGAAAACCTTTCCTTTTCTGCCGTTGAAGCAGCTGTTCACACGTGAAAAGACTCCGTTCGACGTCTCTCGGCTTCAACTCGTACGACACCCAATGTTTTTGCTTTTGAATCATTCCTAATCCTTTCAAACGTTTTGAAACTGTTGTATGGTCAACTCCTAATGATTCTGCAAGTTCAGCTAGCGTCTGACATGAGTCTTCATGAAGTAATGCCTCCAATTCCTCATCTTCAAACTTTTTCGGTGCGCCAGAACGTTTTTTATCTTCAATGTCAAAATCATTATTTTTGAAGCGTCTAAACCAATCTCTGCATGTTGTTTCCGACAGAGCATGGTCACCGTAAGTCTCAACAAGAATTCTGTATGCTTCAGCTGCAGATTTTTTTTGAATAAAATAGTGCAATAAAATTCCCCGCAAATACTCTTTTTTTGGCACAAAATGCGACATTTTTAACACCACGAGAAAAAAAGTTGTTAACACTTCGGAGAAATGACATATACTGATTTTCAAGGTCGCTTATTGTACTTCCTTACAGATGCGTCACCATCTAAAAATACATGCACACAGTTCTAGTAACGCCACCTGCTGTAAAACAGTGAGAACTTATTCAAGGTCCCAATATTTTATGTTTGCCTGCTACAAATGCTCCAGTAGAAAGAGTATTTTCTATGATGAACAAATTGTGGCCATCTGAGAAGACCCAGTTACAAATTTCAGTTCTAAAGGCGATGTTGATAATTAAGGGGAATATAAAAAAAACGTGCCAAGAGTTTCATTCTTACTTAAAATCATCACCAGCTATATTAAAGCAAATTTGTTCCTCTGGTAAATATAAATATAACTAAACGTTTCGGGTATATATATTTTTTAATTTGTAACTTTTAAGCTAACTGACTTTTTCTGAATAAATAACTTCAAAAAAGTGTTTTTTTTTTATTGACTACCTGTTAATTAACTTAAATAAACCAATGTCCCATTTTGAGTCAAAAAATAAATGGTCACGTTAATTATAATATAGCTCTCCGAAGAAGATTATAGTGCACTGGAAATATCAAACAATTAAATCGACGGGCAAAGTTTTTCTACGTAGGGCCATATTTAAAATTTTCAAACCGATGCAAGATGCGCGCCAGAAAAGAGAAAAACGTGCTGGTAAATTGTGATTATTTATCCCTACATGATTATAAATTAACGTACGTATGCTTAATTCGACTTCTGGAACTGATGCGTACGCAATATATCCGTTCGAAACATCTGGCCGAATATTAGTCGCTGCTAGTTTTAAATTAGTTTTGATGTCGATCTGTTAGCCAATTTCTTGTTTTACTTTTTACTAAATTCATTGCAGAAAACTTCACGTACATAAGTTGAAGTTTACTAAGGACTGATCCTCTGTGTAGCTTTCTTGATCTAATTCTAGTGTTAAAAGAACTATGGACTAATGTCAAGAAAGCTACACAGAAGATCGGTCCTTAGTAAACTTCAAACACAATATCCTCGGTTATACCCATTACATGGATGATATTTTGAACTTGTAGAAAATAACAATAGAATTTTTGCTGCATACTTTTTTAAGTTAAGAAATTGATATATTTATTAATATTTTGTGTGCAGGCCACATGTGCCCCCTACAACCGGAGGGGTACATATGGCTTGCATCACACCCCCCTGAATTAAATGGCCTGCATTTCCCCATCCCTTAATTAAATGGTCTTTTAAATGCATGAGTCTAATTTAAAACATTGACTGTTAGTTTATATTTCTCTTCTTGTTTGTAATATTAACATCTTAATTATTATTTATGACATTTTTTTCACTTCAAAAATTTCATAATTTGACTCCATGTTCTCCTCATTATACTTAAATATTGTGAAAATATTTATAACTCATATTTTCTGTAATAATAGGAAATAATGTGTCAATCAAAAGGAGTCAGTTCATGGACTGTTATAATAATAATTGTGTGTGATGAAAAGATTAAATTATGTACTATATGAGAAATCATTTATTAAATTTGAGGTATTACAGCATGCAAAAAAAATACAATTTTGGTTACCTGGTAAGGTCATAGTATATGTTACTATGCTAATATAAATATCAATTAACTGAATACTTTGCTTCTTTTTACGGCAAATACGTTAATACATCTTATGTTATAAGCACACATGCATGTCACTTTTGTTTTGTATTAGACTTGGATTGGTCTGAACAATTGCAGCAATAACTAAGAGACCATAAATCTTTTCTCAGTGTGGCTGCTTCAACTCAGTTCCAGCTTCAGTTATGATCAAGCTGTGCAGCTACACAGGGTGCCAAGAGAAAATGGGTGCAAAATTTATGCTGTTTATACATTGAATTGCAAGTCCAGGGCATGCAAAAAATTCTTGTATAGAGTGTAGGTAAGGCTGGTTCTGGTTTGACAGGTTCCCATTTTGATCAGACTGACCTGGAAGCAATTTTACTTAATTGTCTAATCCTAATTTTCTGCTTTACACAGGTTAATTTACTTTCGTTGTATCCAAAAACCTCTTCCATCGAACAGGTTTTCAGCTTATAGTAAAAGTTTACATTAAAAAAATCATTCTGTTTGAAGGATATTTTCTTTTAGGCATGTTCCGTTTTGGACAGGTTTTTCTGTATATGCTAATGATATGCAAATTAATAATACAACCTATAGTTTATGGCCACTGTTGAAGTTCATTTTGAATGTTCTTTGTCATGCATATTAGCTTAGGGTTGCATAATGGCCGAAGACCAAAAATAGGAAAATAAAATTACGTTGATAAGGTCCCAGGAGCTGCGTATCGGGACCTTGCAGGGTATGGGTTGCTCGTGACCAATTTAAACTTAACTTTTTTCTCAAATAGATTCAAATATTTCTAATTTTTAAATCACTTGCTCTACCTTATATGTGTTTTAGTACTTTTGGATTAGTATCTATGAACTGAATGAAATAAGTCTGAATACTGTATGATAAATAAACAATAGTAAAGTTTAGTATAGTTAGTTGATAGATTTAATTTTATAATAACAACATTTAATAAAATTTAATTTTTCAGAGGATGTGATAGTTGTAATGAATGGTATCACGGTGACTGTATCAGCATTACAGAAGAATATGCTAAAAATATTATTAAATTCTTTTGCCTTATGTGCAGAGGTAAGATAAACTTTAAATATTTATATATTTTTCCGAACTTATTTATTCTTATTTTACTTGTTTCATAATTTAAATTTAAAAAATTAACAGATTAGTGTACAGGTAACCCCGTATAACACGGCACTTCTATAGCGCGGATTCACTCTAACACGGTTCGAGAATTGGTAACATCCCCCGTATAACACGGTTCGGGAATTAGGTAAAACACTCGTAGAGTTCAACATGAAATGTAATAAAAACTGTTACCAGTTGATGATGCTCATTCTGAGATTATCATATAGGATGAATAATCCTCTGGTAAAATATTTACTTAAATAATAAATAGTTTACCCATGAAAAATATCTACTATATAAAGCTGAAAAACCAGATTCTATCACTGTATCCCAAAAATGGCCACTAGGGGTGCCCCTGGATACTATTCAAATTAATTTAAATTAACAATATAAATTATTTTATATTTTTACAGTATAATATTCAGTATATTGTTATTTTTATTTGTAATTTTGTGTGCCCCGATGCCTGCCTGCATCCGGCATTTCGACTTGCGAATAATAAATCCGATTTAGAGAAGGATTTAACAGCGTGTTTTTTAATTTTTGGAACCTAACCCCCTTTTTCGCACTAGTTCTTTGTTTCGTATAACACGAATTCGCATAACACGGCAATTTTTTGGAACGTAACTCCCGTGTTATACGGGGGTTACCTGTATTTACAATTAAAAAATTAATTATGTTTTAGCTTAAACTTATTAATAATTTATGTATATATTGACTTGGACGTAATATTTTTCTTATATACTGATATTAGTGGGTTTGTGCAGTAATAATTTTCATTTTTTGCTCTGCTCTGTGGGTACTAGCAGGGATTTTTTTTCTGTAGCCTTATGAGTTTATCTACACCCACAAGGGTGTCGATAAACTATACAGTGAGGGATGGGGCTTGATATATCCAAGACACACGAAAAATTTCTGGGAAGTTGCTCACCCAAATTTCATTTCAGATTTCCAGAGTAGTAGGCTGCTACCTTAACGGCTTCAGCTGTTAGCATTTTCTGTTGTCAAATATTGGTTTGTTTGGAAATTTCATAGTGATTTTTAACCCTTCCCCTCCAATTTATTCAACAGAAACATTTGTAATCTTTCCTGTTTTTTTTTTTAGTTTTTTACTGTTTTTTGTTCTTTTGTTGTTTCGTAATACAGTTGTTTATTGCTTTATCGGTAAATCTTAATATATTAATTATTCATATAATTTTTTGTTCTGTCTATAAAGAAATAATACCATATGATAAATTATATAAATAATAATAAATATATATATATAAATCCTAAATATATATATATATATATATATAGGATTTATCAAAAGAAAAAAATATAGGAATTATAAAACAATATAACGAAACTCAAAGAACAAAATCATGCACGTTTCTTTTGTTGAATAATTTTAAATAAATAACATTATAAATTTGTGTATAAAACTCGAATTTTTTTGGAAATTATCCTTTTTTTATTATTTGAATTTTTTAAACATATGCTTTTTTTCATAATAAACACGAAAACTTTTTATACAAAACGATCGATCCTTTTTAATAGGATTATGATAACTATTTAAGTTTCAGTTAATCTTAGACAAGTAAAATTACATAAAGACATGAAAAACGTAAACATGAATATTTTGATATAAATAAGAATTGCTTTTCGTTAAATACGTCAATATGTATAAATCTTCTATCAAAATGTAACGGACAAACTTTTACTTCAAGCTAGCTTATTGAAAAAGTTAAATGAATAAAAACAAATTATTTTATCTATTGTCGAACTAGAGTTTTTTTTAAAATATTACCATAAATGATAGTGATGTTAGTATTAGATGTTCAAGATTGATTTGTAACATCTTTGATTACACATGCAATCTCCAGCAGATGGAATTAAAAACTGAATGCTTTTTCTACAGTGAAAGTCCTACATATATGACACAGAGTCTATTTAGACAAATCTTTTAATACATGATATAGTCTACTACTCATAAAGACCATATATAATACGATGATAAGTATCTTCCCCGTGCAATAAATATATGCGCACCCCATTTGAGGTTATAAACGGTAAGAAAACGACTTGAAACTAAACTCATTTAATAAGTAAAGTACTCTACTTGAGATATGGTTTACAAAAAAATTTGGCTCGATCACTGTAACAGGAGTCTCCATATATGTCTGAAAGCATTACTCCTCTAAAAAATCAGAGGCAGTAAGTTTACATGCACCTAGCATTTACCAGATGTACTTGGCCGGTCATGTAAATTTGCTACTTTGTGTGTAATTCAGTTAGCAGTATGCAAATGAAGAGAACTATAAAAGCTTGTATAGTCTGTGCATTGTTCAAAATGCGAAAAAATAGCATGACTTAGGCTAGGACAGATAGTACAAGTTTGAACAAGTCTTCTGTCAGAACCTTCCTCGGACACTAAGAAGAAACTAGTTCTGTTGTGCCTGGATGCAGTAATAGAAGATTGCCAATGACTACTGTCGGAGATTGAATTTTGTGTTGGCTTGCGAAATACCAATCTGGTATGTTCATGGAAGCTATAGAACTGGAACAAATGAATAGACCAACCTGTACCTAGATGAGCTGCTTGCAATAGGTTACATGACATGGGTTATGGTTTGTATAAGAGTAAACAAAAGCCTACGTTGACACCAGTACAGCAAAAGAAGCGATTTACATGGGTTAGGAACCGTTTGTCTTGGATGGAAGCTCAGTGGCAGAAGGTGATTTGGTCTGATGAGACTCTTTTTCTGGTTCTTTGTGGAAATATTGGATGTAGTCATCCTCCAGTCAGATGTGAAGTGAGAAGTCAAGTTTCCAAGTACAGTTCAAGTGTGGGAGTGTTTTGGATATTCTGGCTTTGGCAGTTTGGTTCGGTATGATGGGACTGTCAATGCACAATGCTACCAGGCAATTTTGGAACAGCATTTACTGCATTTCATCTTTGGCTGCAGGGAAATGCAATCTTTCAAGATCTTACCAAACCACATACTGTGTGATCAACTAAGACTTGGCTTTACCAAAATCAAATTCGTCCTGGACTGGGTTCCAAATTTGCCGGATCTGAACCTAGTTGAAGTCCTTTGGCTTGTCCTCAAGAAAAAGGTGCAAAAACACAAGCCTGTCATCAACTGAAACATGGACCAACATGGCAAATTGATGCTTAGGCAAGTTGCCGACATATATGCTGCAAAGGAAGGATCCACAAAGTGGTAATTTTATGCAAATGCTGGATGCATGTAAATTTATTGCCTCCAATTTTTCAGAGGAGTAATGCTTTTGTGCATATTTGGAGATGCCTGTTACAATGATTGAGCTAATTATTTTGTAAACCATAGCCCAATTAAAGTACTTTACTTATTAAATGAGTTTTGTTTCAAATGCAAACAAATCCAGTTTTCTTATTGTTTATAACAACCACGAATAGGATGTAATTCTTGCCACAGGAAAGGTTTTTCCGTACCTAAACATAGAAAATATGCAGCTGACTATATATATTTCACTTTCAGGTGACTTATGGGACTCTGTTGTATATGTGGCCCATCATTAAGCAGCACAGAACTGTATTCAATTTGATATTCTAAATATTTTATTATAAGTTGCATTAATTTAAATAATCAGTTCTAAAAAATAAATTATAGAACGTGAAATTCTGAGTAAATATAATAATTCAAATATTCTTAATTATTAGAAAGAGATCCTACTTTGGAAATTAAATTTAAAGAGAAGAAAGAAAAATGCGAGAAGGTTAAATCAGAAAAACTTGAAAAGGAATCGAAACGATCAGAAGCTTATTCTTCGGTGAATATATATTTGCTGCGTTACTCTGTCTTAAGTTTCATTTCTTAGTTATTAAAATTCGTATATTTTTATTTTCTAGAAACCAAAAAAATCTGCGAGGAGGTGCGGCGAATGCATTTCTTGTTACAGAACCGAAGACTGCGGAAGATGCGACTTTTGCAAAGTATGTTTTGCCATTTACAAATGATTGCATTTAGTCCATTAATTACACTTAATTAAGTTACTTAGTATTAATTCATTGGTTCTCAATCTTTTCTTGAATCTGATCCACTCTTTTACCTTTGTTTTTCTTTTAGTCTGGCCCTTATCCTTTCCTTTTTCCATTTTCAAATTATCTATACATAGCTATCAAACCCCCGTATCTATATAAGAAAGAATAGATTTATTGATGTTTGTGAGTCAAGTGGGATCCCAACCTAATCTGTTGGTTGAGAACCACTGAATTAATTGTATCTAATTAAATTTTTTGAATAAAAAAGAAATATTATTTGCTCACTTAGGATATGAGGAAATTTGGAGGTCCTAACAAGATACGTCAAAAATGTCGACAAAGACAATGTGTAAATTTTGTAAGCATCAATAAATTTTTGACTTTTTTTTTTTATATAACCCTTAATTTCTAAAATTAGCATAAACTACATTTTAGTTATAATACTAATACATTAAAACGATTTGTCCTGAAATCCAAACACTTCGAGAATGCTGTCCGATTGTCGAAGTGTTGGATTATTTATTATTTTTAACGTAGAAGAATGCTAACATTTTCATTTAGTATATTTTATTTCTTAATGTACTAACAATTAATTATTAAAATATAACTTTTAGGTATGTTTAAATGTCAATTTTTTTTTGTTTTGGAGTGTTTGTTACCATTCTTTCCATTTAGAAAACCACTAATGTTCTGTTTGGAACATTTGTCACCATTTTGCACTCGATTTCGGCATTTTTTATTACATAAAATTTTATTACATGTTGAAAAAACTTATCACTTACAGCAGTTGTTACGATTGCCGAGTCATTCTGGGGACCCGGATTTAAGTCTGGATTAGAACGTTAAAAGTTTTCGTAGCTAGTTTGATCCGGATATTCGGATCCTGTTTGGCGTCACCTGGTCATCCCTATTACGAGTCTAGTCAAACGTATGGTAAATTTTCATGCTCGTCATAGGTTTGATTAGACCCATAGTCGATATCTGTAGAGCAGAGTTTAAGAAAGTAGTTTTTTACTATATGCTCCAATTATTTTGACCAGTGACGTGTTCGTATATCCACAATTAAAACAAAGTGTATTTCCAAACAATAATTCTGCTTTAAGATAAGTTTTATAATTTAAAGAAGTGATCAAAAGTATAAATTTAAATATATGTAAAAAATAAAGTGGTGACACACGTGAATATCAATCAAATTATATTCTTATAAATTCATATATTATCAATAATATGTTTTTTTATAACATGATTTAATGTTTCTAGAAGTTTTTGTATGTAGGATCCACGGCATTTTGAAAATTAAAAAACATATCTATCAAATTTTCAAACTGATAAAATTTCATCTGATCCAGCGAATTGCATAATCCAAATATTGAGGTTTGGATTTCAGGACAGTTATAAACTAAAAAAACAGAGACTTATTTATTAATATAAAAATATTTATATGTAATTTCAGGGCTTAATCTTCGGGAAAAAGCCACCGTATAAAGATAAATACTCTCACGAGGATAACAACGAAATATGTCAGGAAGAAAATGAGGAAGACGAGGATGGAGAGGATAAGGATCCAACTTATTGCCCTCCTGAGAAAAAGGTAATTATTTAATTATTATTTTTTTTAAACTTTTATTTAATGTGGTGTTGAAAATGTATAATTTCGATAGCCGAGAGGACATATCTCGGATCACGACGAAGATTACGAACCTAAAAGTAAAAAATCTTCTAAAAAGTATAGTAAAAGTCAGACAAGACAGGTATAATGATTAATTTTATAGCTCTTGTTGTATGAGACTTGCATTAGATAATTTTAATTTGTATTTAATGTGTACATATACAGAGCGAGGGGAGGAAGAGATCTTCGAGGCATAGAGTGAAAAAAGACGAATACGGCACCGAAAAAGAAAAGACCAGAGGAAAGAAGGAGGAAGAAATTATTAAACAGTGTTACGGACCCGCGTGCGTCAATGCGGCAAGAGTGGGATCCAAATACTGTAGCGACAGTTGTGGAATGAAATTGGCCACAAAGTAAGTATTAATCTAAACAATAGTTAAATGAAGTATAATTATAATTATTTTAAATTTTTATTTAAACTCGATAACTTTACAGTCGAATCTTTGAATTTTTACCTCATCGCATAAGGCAGTGGCAAAGTACTACTTGTTTGGCAGACGAAAAGAATAGACTTCTGTTAGAATCGATTCGAAGACAGCAACAAGAAGCCAAACAGATCTTAAATCAGTTAGATAAGAGACAAGAAGAGTTAGAAAATCTAATCGAACGTGCCAAGAAAACTCCCATCGCTCAGGAACAAGAGGTATGTTAATTTAGAAATAAAATAAGGCGTGTTTGATTAATGTACCATACCTGGGAATCCAAGAATTTGCTATAGAACTGAATATTTAAATAATAATTCTTAAGAATTGGTAGAAGTTGTATATTTTTAAATTTAAAATAATATTGTTCTTCCAACACTATTGTTCTATAAACCTTTCGATTTTAATTTAATAATTGAAGGGCTCGGGAGTAAAAGGCAGTAAGTGCCGGTGAGATTGTTTTGATGATAATGCAAATCAAGTTTTTGAAATTACTTTCTAATTTTAATTCTATGTAATACAACTTAAAATTTTATGATGATAAAGTACAGACTACATACAGTAAAACCTTGTTATTTCAATATTGGATTATTCCAATTATCGCATAATTTGAAGTCGTCTAATCCCTGGCCAAGAGAATAAGATTTTGCATATACAGTGGGTGATCAGATGATAAACACCTCGCAGAACAAACACAAGAAGAAATGACGTAAAATAATGAATACCGATTGATCCTCCCTTGTCTTCAGGCAATTCAAAACTTTTCGGAGCACGGGAGACGTCAACATCGACGCTCAACCCGGTATATACTGATCGGATAGTATTCCTCCAAACTTTGAAACTCTCCCTTGTAATTCCAGCCTTTATTTTTCGGACACAATTTTTTATAGTATTCACGAGACTGTCGGGCAGGCACTCATTAAGAGCTCATAATGGCACCTGAAACAGATCTGACGACAGAAGGATGGCAAGAACTTTTGAATGAATAACACCAAGAAACTCTGCGAGATATGTTTTCTTGCGAAAAAGAGAATTAATGCCGACATCTGCTATTAAACATTTATTGAAGAAGTGGGAGGATGTCAGAACAACGGTCTTAGAATGACATCCAAACCAGGTTGAGGTTAATAGGCTGGGGATGTCTACAGTTACAATGCTATTAATTACTTCCGAAAAATCCCGAAGAAGAGAGAAAAGCAATCGATATTAGACAGATTCTTTAACCCCCGCAAACAGAAAAAAACATGACTGATAAAAATGCAAGACTGTATGTATATATGTATTTTTATTATTAAATATAAATAAACGTAGTAAGAGAGTATATATTGTTTGATTAATTCGTGTTGGAGACCCCAAAAAATAAAATTCCCATAAAAACGTACGGTTAATTGATAATCGGTTAACGAACAATTTGGATAGCTAACAAAGTCTTGGATTGGATTATGTTCATTAACCGATCACCCACTGTACTGTATTTTAGTTTGAATAATTTGAAACAAGTGTACAATGAAATTCAAAGACGTTATCTGGTCTGGTGACCTGCAGAAATATCATTTAATTAAAAATCTTTCATCGTATTATATGTTTATAAGGAAAGTTTCCATGCCAGGTGGCAGTTTCGTTTTTGGTTATACCAATAATGCATTATTGATTTATTGGACATTCGGACAATGTACACATTGCCAATAAAGAGCGAATTTTTTATTTTTTATTTTTATGAAAGAAATCTATTTGGTATTTAATTGTTTTGGACATTTTTTGCAAAAATCTATTGTTTCAATAATTTCAAAGTCCTTTAAATACACATGCATATTCACGATAGAATGCGTATGTAGCTTTAGCCATTAATATAGCTTGTTTTCATCAGAACGTGTTTACACGATTTTTGTAATCTCAAACTCAAGATGGTGAAAGTTGTGTTTTTTGGTGCCTCAAGTATCAAAATAACGAGGTTTTACTGTATAACCGAAGTGCATTAATGCAGTATTTGCACAACTGCCAAAGTTAATGCAGCAACAACAAGAAAAGAAACAATGCAGAAGTTTCCACATTTTACACCATTTTCAATGCCGGTTACGCCTTGTACCACGTCATCCAGATAATCGAACATGGTACTTGTGGTCGTCGTCTTCCAGCTCGTTACTGCCCACGTCCTCGTTTGCCGCTTTCGGGGGCTCATTAAAAGATGCATAATTTGGCAATATCCACTTCGAGCATGCTAGCACACACCTTAATTTGGCTTTTTTGATCGGCCTTCTTCCGTGATATTTCCCTTCCAGTTTTACAGATAGCAATGATTCCTGATGCCAGCTTCTCTTTCTCAAGTTTACATTATCATAGACGTCGTAATCGTGTTGCCTTTGTTGAAATGGAATGTGCACACGCCATGAAATTTCAGAAGTACTTCATCTTCACAGATTGTTTTTTTGCTGATACACATCTGAAGGTTGGCCAATTTCAAGGAAGTTCTTCATTTCCATGTTTACCACTACCAGGTTTCTGTTTCCGACATTTTAATCACACTGACCGCTGTTCAGGAGAATACACATTTTAATATTGATGTTTTCTGTGTGAAATCCCTTTCCAATTGCAGCATAGTATGTCTAACTTGTGAACAAATGGGCATAATTGAATCAAAACAGTTCTCGACAAGATTGAACCAGGGAGACCACAGCTCTGTCTTCTTGCCCTGGTTTTAGTGTTGGTAATGCCTGTTGTAAATGAAACTTTACAACTAAATCGTGGTCATTTTTAGCCTCTGCATAATCTTTTACCACGATCCGACCAAATTCTCGTTCCAAAATTGGCTGCCGTTGTTTCGGCACTTTTCTTCTTTTACTTCGAACAAATGCCGTAATACATCTATTTAGTGCCATTTGCATGGCAGTAGTTTCACATATATAAATTATTATATGTAACTTCAAATGTAAAATGTACTAAATAATTCATTTAGATATTGGATAATTTGAGCCCTTTAACTATACAAGGTTAATTATGTATTACGTATTTATTTTGTCTGTCTTTATTGAGATGTTAAAATTCTTCACTAACATTCCCAGTCTAAAAACACACAAAAATCATAAACTTGTTGTTTCCCTCAAACACAGTAGTTTCGGGAGTATTTCATTTCATGAATTACACATTGATTATAACTGATTGAAACTATTAAATTCTCTGAAGAAACCTTACAATACTTATTAATATAGCAAATTGATGCAATTTTATTATTAGGTGACCGACGGCGAATCGGAAGAAGGCGAATTGAGCGTGTACTGCGTAACCTGCGGCCACGAGATCGGAGCGAGGACGGCACTAAAACACATGGAAAGGTGTTTTAACAAAGTAAGAAATATTAAAATAATTACGCGACATTTCGAAATCTTACGAACGTAATTTTCGTTTCGGCTTCCAGTACGAAAGTCAGACGTCGTTCGGCTCGATCTACAAGACGCGCATCGAGGGGAGTAACGTATTTTGCGATTTCTACAATCCCCAACAGAGAACGTACTGCAAGAGACTGAGGATTCTGTGTCCCGAACATTCGAAAGATCCGAAGGTAAGCGGGATCGGTACGTAAAAATAATTTCGTTAAGAGAAACTACTAATTACTTCGTCCGCCAGATCAACGACGACGAAGTGTGCGGTTGTCCCGCCGTGACGAACGCTTTCGTACAGACGGGAGAATTTTGCAGGATACTCAAAAAGAAATGCATAAAGCATTACTGTTGGGACAAGCTGAGACGTGCCGAGATCGACATGGAGAGGGTCAGACAGGTAAGCTATCGTTTCGGACGTTCGTCTTTGCAAATTATAACATATCGATAAACGCTGTGTCTTTCTCAGTGGTTACAACTAGACGAATTAATGGAGCAAGAAAGAAATATTCGTATAGCTATGGCCAACAGAGGTGGCGTGCTGGGTCTCATGTTGCACCAGACGATAGCTCACGATACCCTGTTCGAAGTTCCGCCCGGACTGGAGTGAATTAATGTTTTTATATATATTTTTTTAAATTGCAGGCTGCGATCGGCAGTCGTTAATATCTAATTAAAATTTGTACATAATGGGCATTAAACAATTTATATTTATATAGCTTTGATTTTTATTCTTTTAATAATAACAACACTACATTGAACTGTACACCGAAACTAAAAATGTTAAAATTCTAATTTAGTTTTCGTCGATCAGAAAACTTTGGACTGCCTTAAGATAATCCGGATGCAGTTTTTCTTTGAGCTCGCTTCTTGTTGCCCAGCAGTAATCTTTGACGTTCGGATTTTGCTGTAACAATTCTTCTTTTGTTATCTCTCCCTTTCTTACTTGAGCCTTGAAAAAAAATACCTGAAATATAGAAAACAAAATATGTACAACTTTTTTTTTATCTAATGTAAAGTTTTGGTGCTGTCTTCTGTATGAAAAACTTCAACATGGCAGACAGTATGAAATAAGGAATAACATACCTACAATCTGTAGAGTTTACAATAGTTTTGTTGGACTATACGGATACGCCATGTTGGCTTTGGGACATCCCCAACCACCTTCATTCAATGCCAATGCCAATGCAGTAGAGCATCGATTATCTGACTCAATTGGGGACTGAGTTGGTTGGATAACCGAAAAGTATGAAAAAATGCATTATTAGTATATCGCTATTAACCTACTTCGCATTGAATTTTCATCGATGTTAAGCCTAACAAATTTTTTTTTAAATAATAATTGTCACTTTTGTATCGTTAAAACTTATTTCTTTATTTTGCACAAAATAAATACAGTATTGTACTGTATATTGAAAAATATATTCGGGTTACATATTTTACATAAAGTAGGCCTATACATCAGAAAAAGAAGTCCAAAATTTTCTTTTGCTTCACAGCTGGCACATGTTTTAAAAACAGCAATTGGATAGTGTCGTTAAATAAAATTAAGCCTCGTTTAAATACTGGCCTCCCTTTCATGGTCGAGCCAATGTTGCCAGCTAAAACACGCAAAAATTTAACAAAAATAATATTAAAGTAGCCAAGACACAGCCAAATATTGTAGCGCCACATCACTGGCGGACATTTGAATTTGCCGACTAGATCGGGGGTCGGATAATTGATGCTCTACTGCAGTGATTCCCAAAGTGTGCGCCGCGGCTCCCCGGGGCGCCGAGATGCCGTCATAAGGGCGCCGCGAAATATTCAATTAAACAATTCTCGAAATTTTGCGCCAACAATCGTGTATGCTGACAAAATTCCAAAAATTTAGCAACTTTCGAGTCTTTCATTGTTTTCTTTCCCCACCCATGCTTTAGTGGTTTAGTCACTAAAGCTTGGGTGTGGAGCTAGACGCTAAGCGTGGGTAATCGCAGTACCAAGTTGGATTTCTGTTCATTCGTTGTCACCATCTTAGTGTTTGCATTAGTTTTTGTTTGTTGGACTAACGACTAACTTAACAGTGTGGTGGTTAAGTTAATTTTCAAAAGTTATTTTTCTGATCACCCTAAAAATGGACAAATTCTTATTAAACTCGAATAATAAAGATAGTGCTGAATCTAGAGAGGATGTTCCAGAAACAAGTGGCAAGGGTTTCGAGAGGCGAAAACGTCGTGACAGTTATTTGGATTTTGGCTTTACATCAATAAACGAAAATGATAAGGAGAGACCACAGTGTGTGTTGTGTATGAAAGTTTTGGCACCAGAATGTATGCTTCCAAGTAAGTTAAAACGACATTTAGAAACCAACCATTCTAACTTTGTTGGTAGACCTCGCGACTTTTTTACCAAAAAGTTAATTGAATTAAAACAACAAAAAGGCAGCATTTTTAAACATATGTCAATACCAAATAATGCTTTGCTAGCATCGTACAAAGTTGCATATAGAGTTGCTAAGTGTAAAAAGTCCCATACCATCGCAGAGCAACTCATTCTACCGGCTGCTGTAGATTTAGTAAACATTATGATTGGCGAGACGGCGGGAAAACTGCTTTCAAAAGTCCCTTTGTCTAACAATACCATTAGTCGCAGAATTCAGCACATGGGGAGGATCTTAATATACAATTAATTGAAAAATTAAAAAAAAGTGAATTTGGATTACAACTCGATGAGGCCACAGATAATAATAAGGACGCACACTTGATTTGTTACGTACGGTTCTTAGATGGTAATTCAATCGTTGAGGACCTTCTCTTTTGTAAAAGTATTACTGGAAGTACAAAGGCTCACGATTTGTTCGAGATCCTGAATATATTTATGGTTGAAAATAATTTAGAATGGACAAAGTGCGTTGGTGTTTGTACTGACGGTGGTCGTTCAATGTCCGGCTCTTATGGAGGATTGCAGGCGCTTATTCGAAACAAAGCTCCAGATTCAGTTTGGACCCATTGCATCATTCACAGAGAAGCACTGGCATCAAAGTATATGAGTCCTCCACTAAATATAGTTTTAGAACGTGTAGTAAATATAGTAAACTATATAAAAATTCGGCCACTGAAAGCAAGATTTTTTAAAAAAATGTGTGAAGATATGGGAGCCGAATACACATCTTTGTTGTACTACTGCCACTCACGATGGCTCTCTCGCGGAGGTGTATTGTCTCGTATGTTCCAATTACGGCCAGAAATATACGCTTTCCTTGAAGAAGAAAAACATGAGTATGCCAAACACTTTGTGGAAACAGACTTTTTGATTAAACTCGCATATCTATGTGATATTTTTGAAAAGTTAAATTCGTTGAATATCTCCTTACAAGGACGCAATATGCACATTTTAAAGCAAACAGAAAAGATTTCAGCTTTCAGAAAAAAATTACAGCTATGGAAAATAAAAATTAATAAAGAGTGTATCAGTGATTGTTTTCCCTTGTTGCACCAGTTTGTAACCTCCAATGAAATTAATTTGTCTTGCAATATAAAATCCATTTTTGTTAATCTTATAAATCAGAAAGCTTATCAAAGTTGATCAGAGCTTATAAAAAAGTTTGAAAAATACTTTGAAGCAGATATTGATAAATTTACATGGATTCAAAACCCATTTAGAGCCAAGACTCCATCTGAATTTACTTCTTTAGAAGAAGAATCTCTTATTGACTTGTCTTGCGATAATACTTTAAAGTTAAAATTTGGTAGCATGGAACTTTCTGATTTTTGGATATCAGTAAAAGAGGAATATCCACTGCTTAGTGGTAAAGCTCTACGAATATTAATTCCGTTTGCAACATCCTATTTGTGCGAAGCTGGGTTTTCGGCAGTCGCAGTAATAAAAAGTAAATATCGCTCGAAAATTAACGTTGAACAAGAAATGAGGGTCGCCATATCCAATTTTATTCCGAGATTTGAGAAGTTGTGTAGTGAACATCAAGCCCATCCATCCCATTAATAATTTTAATAATGTTAATCAACAATGAACGTTCAATAAGTTGTTTGTGAATTTGAAATTCGTGTTTAATTTATTTTTCAACTAACCTGACCACATGGTGGTTGTCCAGTCTCAATATAGATATTACCGAAACAGTTGAAATTAGATATTTTATATTATCCCAAGGAAAATAGTAAGTATCTGTTTTTAATTTTTCGCTGTTAAATGGGTAATCGCTTTTGAAAAGGAAAGTTTTCCAATTTTTCAAGTAAGTCAAAAATTTAGGGCGTATAGATGAAAAAAGTCAAAAAATTTAGGACGTAGATGTATTAAGGGCGCCGCGAAAAAATCCGATTATTTAGGGAGCCGCAAACCGAAAAAGATTGGGAACCTCTGCTCTACTGTATTGTCACACTTGAAATAATCAATGCGTAAAGGCGAGAGGAACCCACCAGTGGCCGAGCGGTTCTGTTGCGTGTTCGCACCGCACTTGGACGGGTTGGCCACGTGGAGTTTTCTCTGTGTTTGTAACACCCGAATAGGGGCCAGTTTCCCTTAAAAGACCTCCCGGAAGGCATTATTTCCCTCATGTAAAATTGCGCCCCAGAGAAGGCAATGGGAAACCACTTACTAACCTACGTCGGGAGTTCTGATATGGCATACAAAGAAGAAAGGTGAGAGATGTTGCCCATAACACATGTCAATTGGTTCTGCCCCACACGATCGTCAGAAACACCCACTAGTTTCTATGCAGGCTCACTGCCGACAGAATGCAGCCCGAAGGCCCGTGATAGTTTCCTCTGGCAAATTTGTGGGACGAGAAGAAACGGTCACCGCCATCCATTATCATGAAATCTTGCAACGATTGGGTGTGCTCCGACGGGAACGTCTTTGGTTGAGCGATTTTTGCAAATTCCCAGCACCGAAAAACTTGGAAGGTCGACGTTTCGGAACGAACCAAAATATGACAGATGCTGTATAATGATTCTTTCATGTTAGAGAAGAGGAAAGATGTAGATAACACATGCACAAATGATATAATAAAAATGTGAAAATGAATTTGAGTTTTTTCCTTGAATTATATGAAAGGAGAAATAAGTTGTAGCTGGTGAGGTATAACATGGTTTTTAGTGGTACCTAAGACAGGTGTTAAAAATATAAATTACTTGCAAATTATAGAATACAATTCTTGTGGAAACCTACTTTTTGCTCTTCGTGCAACCAATTAGACTCCAAACGTACTGGAGAGGGATGCTCGGAATAAACATTTTTCTCGAGAGATTCTCTCGATTAAGAGTGACAAGATAACGTTTACAGCTGTAATATCTTTAACTTCTTAATTATAGCATAGGTCTAATAAAGAGAGATTTATACATTGCATAAAAAACTGTACTCCAAATGTTGGAAAATCGGTTTTGTCGTATAGTGTCGGATTACGACGGGACTATCTCCTGTTTTACAAAACAGGGTGAGGGATAACTACCCGGGTTTAAATTGAGACACGGAAAAAAGATCTCGCTTCCCGACGATAGTTTATCCAATGGGACGGGGAACCGAAAACGAAGAGACTAGACGGATACGAGAACCTCTTTATACTCAAGTTTCGAGTACTTGTTAAGGTCACCGAGATGAGAGGGCAAATTCTTTCTGTAGGAGAGAGAGAGAGAGAGAGGAGAGTAGGACAAGAGTCTAAATTCTGTCATATCTGTCCAAAAAGTTTTGTTATTGTGTGGTTGATTTTTTTCTGTTTTCATAAATGCTGTATTTCCAAAGAGAAAACTTAAAAGATTGCTTAATCATTCTAACAGTTAGTGAATTTGCTGAGCTTATTTTAAAATCTTAACAGTTTAAAATTAGAATGTGATAGTACTAGACCAAATTTCCATTTTATACAGGGTTAGACTTTAATTAATTTAGAAAAAAAGGAAAGTTACAAATGTTACAACTTATATTTAGAAGTGTCTCCCCTCTGACTTTTGTAAGTCGTAACAAGACTTGTTCGTCCTATCATTAAATTGGAAAGCTTTATTAAAGAGTAATTGCCGAGCTACTAATTCTTTTACTCCTCGTGTTATTAATGCAGTACTGAATTTTGGCTAGTTTTAAGAATTTTGCTTTGACACTGCAGACTTCTTTTGTCTAAAAAGATAATTTGGAAAGATCAAAAACATTTTGCCAAAATCTTTTTAACGACTATTTCTATACACTTTAGTACATATATAAAAATATTCTAAGTTAGCTTTTACTACAGAGTAAAAATAACTCTAGAGACTTAAGAAGTAACGGTGATAACGCATTGGCATAGATACTTTCCACTGAATGAAACTATAATCTTAATGTTAATTACTAAAAATTTGGCCATGCTCTGAGCCTAAGAGCAAGCATTAATTGATTTAGAAATTATCCGTAGTTTTACCAAAAATTTCCCACCTTACTGGGCAATGCAATCGTTATCCAAAAGGTCTTCAGTTTCCGCTTTAGACTGGTTTCCGGCATCTAATAGCATTTTAGACAGATTTTACTATATAATTATTCTTGAAAAATTTCATCTTATATTTTACCAAGATCATATTTTAATCTGGTTTCGACTCAAATTAATTGTTGTGCCGTGATTATGCCGAATTGTAGTTCGTCGGCATCTCTCGTTTGTGCTCGGTAGAAAATTATTTTGTGTGATCAAAACTAAGAATACGAGAAAAATCGATCGCCGTAAAATTTAAAACTAAAAGAAATTTTCTTACCTTAGCTCCCAGAATTCCGTGATTTCTCTCGGCTTTTGGATATTTATATTTATAATGTCCTGCGGGGGCATTACCCATCATGGTGATCTGTAATTTGTCTTGGCACATTTCTTTAACGATTCTTTCGGCCGTCTTTAAAAGTCGACGGGGATTTGTTAGTAGTGGTTCGAGCATATTTTAAACAGAACAAAACTTATTCTTACTTCTCTTAGGTTTTCATCTTCTCTTCTGACGCTTTGGGGTAGAAGCCAGCGATAATCGTTTCCTAATTTTTGTTTTATTATCAGTAAGAGACTATTTCTTAATTTTCTATTTAACGAATGCTGACAGTTCTTTTTATCGGCTTCTAAAATAATAAGAAATGCAAGTGATGTAATAAATTATTAAGATGTAAAATGGCTAACAAAAATTGAAAATGATACAAAAATTCTTATATAGCCAAAATACTTCAAATTTGAACAAATGATTGCTTTTATTACTAAAATATATGTAATCTTTATTTCACGAGGGAGGAATTCAACAACTGAAGTAAAAATAATTACCATTTACTTGCAAACACATTCATTTATGCATATATAACAATATGATCTATAATGAAAACTAAATTACTTTTTACCAGATTGTTAATAATTTTATAGAAATGTTTATATAAAAATAGTAGTGATCAAGTGGATAAAACCACTGACTTGCTATTGGTAAGGTGAGCCAACAGGCTGACCAGATGGAGTTTTCTAAAACATCAATTTCCCATAGAAAGTCCTCCAGGAAACACCTCCTGACATCATCCATGTATTGCATTAATGTAATGTTGCATATAAGCAACATTATTCCATCAACCGACCAATTATTTAATGTGTTTTAAGGATATATTGTACGTTCGGGGTTCCTTCGAACCTGGAAAGTCGGAAATTTTCATTGATGTTCGGAAAAAGTCGGGGAATTTGCCTCCTCGGCTACCTTGTTAATTTTTTCCCTCACAATAAAGTAGACCAAGTGTGCAGGCAGCATAGAAATAATGTATACAATGCAACTTATGAAAAGGCATGCAGAATATTTTAAGGACCCAAAATTTTCCCAAAAATTATTGCACACAAAAAATAAAACCGTAATTTATGAACCAATTAATAATTATTATTTACATAGTTTGGAAAATTCAAATTAAATCATGCTTATAGTGTTGCATGGCAAATTGTATGGTAGGCCTACCATACAATTTGCCATGCAACACTGACTGATAAGTTAACATAAATATTTTAGATTAAAAGAATGCTTTACTTTAAACACATGTTTTCATCACCATAGGATAGCATATACAATTATAAACTTGATGCAATATGTTTTTTAGATAGGGGTAAGGTAGTGGATTTACCATACCATATTTAGTACGAACAGCCCGTACTTTAAAGGCTCTCAGTGTCCGTACCGTACTTGGAAGAAATGAAGAGAATGTCCATACTTTTAATTATTAACAGTATGATAAGTCGAAATCATAAGCACTTATATTTAAATCTGAAAAGGTGATAAATTTTTAATTAATTATTATTAATTAGCTAGCTACCTAGCCAACAAATACAATAATAATTAAGCAACATTATATAAGCAAATGTAATGGCTCTGTTGCTCATAGAACATGTGCATGTTCATTGCAATGGTTTTTTTAATTTGATAGTACTTCTTGTCTAAATGGTAAAATAGTTTTCTTATATTTAAAATTGCATTCTGTGTTGCAAAAGAAAGCGTAAATTGAAACTTTATATTATATGACTACATTTACTAGATTGAAAAATATGAATAAATTCCCTTTATTTTGCCCTGCTGCCCGAGTACTTTTTATGTTAATCCGTCCACATTTTGCCTTCGGCTATTATGGTATTCGGTATTATGAAATTTTAAAATAACACAAGCTGGATCTGGGCCATGGTAATTAATACTGGCTTTCTTATGTGCTTAGCCCCATCAACACTGGTAGTTGGTTGCAGGTTTGCATCTCACCAGTGGACTGGCCATGTGAAGTTTTTCGGGTTTTCTTCAGAAATCTAACACATAAATAGAGTCAGTTTCCTGTAGAAAGTAGGGTGTGGAGTCTTTTAAAAATCTACCGACTCCGACTTTGCCTTACCGTCCAACTCCGAGCAGGGCTGGACTTGTTACCAAAATAGGGCCAGCAATTCTGATGTCATCACATGACCTCAGAATAAAAGCTTCAATCAATTGAGTTCCAATAAAGATAGAACATAGGAAGTCTTTTATCTTTGGAATAAAACAGTTTCTAAGTAATGACATAGTCAATATATAAATATATATTCGATAATTTTTACTTTCCCGGCTGTTATATATAACAGAGAGAAAGTGTTGTGATCATTCAAAAAATGATCCTCCCAAATTTTTGGACTCGGGACACCTTGAAATGTTAAGATATGCAAAAGATTCAGGTTTTTTTTCCTGTATGTATGAATATTAGAATGTGTATGGGGGCACGGTTTTTTCACCCCGTTTCAAGCTTAATAACTTCTGTGGTTTTTGAATTGGAGTTGGACTGTTTAACACAGGTGTTATTAAGCTTGAAAGTGGTTGAACTAAATCGTGCCCCTACATACATACTAACATCCATGCATACGAAAAAAAATCCAAAATATTTTTGCACTTTTTCACATTTCATGGCATCCCGAGTCCAAAAGAGTAAAAATCTGGTAAAATCATTTTTTGACTGATCGTCATTCTTTTCCTTTGTTATAGGCCTAAACTATACAACAGCCAGGAAAGTAATAATGACAATTCCAATACTTTTCCATGTTATATACATAACAAGTTGGGAAAGTAAAAAAGAGTCGGAGTTGGCGGATTTTTGACGACTCCGACTAAAACACCAAAACTCCACGACTCTGACTCTGCAGCCCTGGTAAACAGTCTTCCTGGGAAGCATCCCACCTTGCAATATTTCCAGGTGTAGCATTTCCTTCTCCCATAAATCTATCCATTCTGAGATACTTAACTGCTTTCCTTATTTGACATCATGGAAAGCATCATCTGAAAACACTGAAAATTTTTGCACAGTGTGTAGTGCTGAATAGTAGAAATTTTCACGTCCAGGTGGTTGAGATAATTCGGATAGCAGATTTCTCAACAATGTGTGGTCCACGGATCACTATCGGTCTAGGCAAATATATTGACAGCAAACTACGCAAATTAGGTAAATGGCACGTTAAAATTTATTAAACGGGTCTACCAGAAAGTGAAGTTTGAGAAACACTAGGGATATTTTGTACTTAAAGATATGTAGTTCTTCCAATTTTTCAAAAACTGTAAGTTTTTCTTTTAAAATTTAAAGGTGCTGTTGATAATAATATTAAAATTATTACAGTGAAATGTTGACTTAATGTGTGAGGTGTGTATAATAGAAATGTAAAGAATGCATAAGTGCTATTCATCAAGTTTTATTCTTTGATACTATACTTAAAGACCAAGTTCATAAGCAGTTCTTTAAACTCTGCAAACCATATCAAATGAATTAATTTTAATCTTTACATTTTTTTACAATTGTAGATTTAATAAATAAGTCTTATTTCACATAAGACTTATTATTCTATTGCATTGTAAGATTGTATTTTAAAATCACTCAAAATCAGACCTTATACATTGTAATCACTTTGTGTATTTTTTTTATTTTGTTCAATGTTTATACAATTATTACATACATTTACTTCTTTTACTGATAGTGCAGATTAATTTTAAAAACTAATATTGATTGTTTATATCAGGGATGGGCAACCTGTGGCCTGCATTAATATTTTTTGCAACCCGGACCGCATAAAATATGAAGAAATATATCAATTTCTCAGCTTAATTAAGGAAGTATGCAGCAAAAATTCAAACATTATCTACCAACTTACGATGTGAATAGTTTTCCCGCAATGAATTTAGTAAAAATTAAAAGAAGAAACCAGATAACGGACTCGCGTCAAAACTAATTTAAAACTAGCAGTGACTAATATTTAACCAAATATTTCCGATATGTTGTGTTTACATCAGTTCCAGAAGCTAAATTAGGTGTACCTATTCTAATTTATAATTATATATGACTAAATAATTGTGATTTATCAGCATTTTCCACCCTTTTATCTTATATGCAGCCCGCGTCAGTTCAAAAGTTTTGAAATGCAGCCTTAACATATAAAAGGTTGCCCATCCCTGGTTTATATGAAAAATTATAAAATGGCAACAGGGAGGAGAGCATTATAAAATGCCAAGGGATCAAACTAAGTCCCAAATATACCACAATATCAATTGTTATTTGTAAATTTTAACACAGCTGTATTAATTATGCAGTATTATGAATTTTAGAGAAAAGTTTATAATACTCTTATTAATCTAACGTTAATTAAAATTTTTTTGAAATACAGTAGAGAGTCGAAAATCGGCATCAATTGGGGACTGGGGTTGTTCAGATTAGGGATTTGTTCCGATTACGGTCTATGTACGAAAAAATATATTAACCTGTCCGATGTTCAAATTTTTCTTCGTTGCGTGTCGCTTCCTGTTGAATTTTTCTCCGTTGCGTGTCGCTTCGCGTTGAATTTTCGTCGATTTTAAGCCTAACGAAAATTTTTATAATAATAATCGAGGCTATCGTATCGTTAAAAATTATTTCTTTATTTTGTACAAACAAAATAAATATATTGAAGAATATAAAAACATGAAAATTATACTTTAGAAGTAAATTTAGTATCAAAAACGTTCGATTCAGCACGACACAGTCCGACTGAAAATCGTGCCGATTATCGGGCGATTCCGATTACCATGGTGCCGATTTTCGACTCTCTACTGTATTTTAACTTGTTACAAATCTCTCAAGATAAATTTAATAAATATATACTTTTGTACATGGATTATACAGGATTTGTTAATGAATAATAAGTAATGGTTTTTTTTATTTTTTTTCAAAGCCACATTGATTTAATGGTTGTGGATTAATAACAGGATAAAATGTTTATTAAATTAAAACAATTTATTTTTAATTTTAATTATTCAGCAATTATAAAAATTATGTAACTGTTGATTAGAAAAAATAACTATTAATAATTAAAAAGCCAAAGAAGCAATAGCATATTTGTGTAGTAAGCCAAATGCTGTTTTATTTTGTCAATGTGCTGTACTGTAAGGGATGCGAGGATCAGGGAATTTTGTAGGAACCCCATAAATTCCAATTCTTGTTATTATTTTTAATCTAGATAAACTAGAAAACATTCTATCAAGTAAAATATCATTATATACTCAAATATAATATCCATTAGTACCAGTAATAATTGGTGCTGCTTTGAACTTTTGTAATTCTTCGCTCGAGACGTCTTCAAACTCTTGTGCAGTTTGTTTTGTTGCAGCATCCAGATCAATATCATCTTCACTTTTTTTGATTTTTTCTGCATATTTTCTGAAATTAAACAGTTAAATAGTCTGACATAAATATTATTAAAGAAACACACTAAACATTAATATTACAGATATTTAACTTACGCGTCTTCAATATGCCTTAATTCGTGATCACTGAGCAAACTATTTTCGTGTTCAATTTTCTGAATTAGATTAGAAAAAGATGCTTCAGTTGGAGTCATTTCTTGCGAGACAACTGGCTTTCGTTCTAAGCAAATGGCACTCATAATATGCCATTGATGATGTGATGCAGGTGGTGTCTGCACCATTGGACTTGCAGCAGTACATGCTGTAAATAAAAATATATATATATATATATATTTAAAACATGCTATCAGAAATGATAAAATGAAATGCAAATAATATTAATTATTCTGACATAATCAACATTGTCTCAAAATTTTCCGTGTGTTTAACTGCCTGAAGTCAAGTCTAATAACAATTTAAGATACAACTAACATAAATGTAATTTTGGTAATATTAAGTTAACAATCATTATAAACTATAAAACTTCAACTAAAATAGAATCTTCAATGTTAACAAGTTTATCTCTCCAATGACTAACAAATACACTCTGCTTTCTGGAGACAAAAAAAAAACGGAAAAGTGTACAGTACATATAATATCTTCAAACAAGAGTGAAAATGAATAAATAATACTGAATCTATGTAGTTTATCTACTGATTACTGAAATTTTACCAATTTTCCTAATGTTAAATCCTATAATACAGTGATTAATCTGATCTGCAGACTCATAATAGTCTTCAGACTTTCTCAGGTTTGCATGTATCTTAGAATTTTTTATTTGCCAATTTTATGCTCTCGTTGCATTGTTAGTGTATTGGGATTAGTAAACATTCAAGCAACACAAGATTATGAAGTCAATCTTTTAAAGTGTATGCTGAGAATAGTATTTTTTTAATGCAGATAGGGCAGAATTATTCTACAATGCAACTCCAAGACATGAGGACAGTCATGAATGTATTGATCAACTTTAGAACTGGTGCTGAAAAAATATTCAGACAGTCTACTGATGACATTTGAAGTGTGTTTGAGTAATTATGTAATTTTGTACCCATTAAGTGTGGGAAAAATTAAAAGGCAAATCTATTCAAGGGAAGGACTACATCATGGAGAGAGAAAAAAACCTTATAATCAAAAATATACAAAAATTTAATAGTTGTATTTATAAACAAGTAAAACAGCAAAGCCATTCTTGGGACGAGACTGTCTCGGAGAGCGCAAGCAACATGTGCACAAATCTCGCATTCACGCCTGTTTGTAGAAACTTTCTCAGCATTTTGTATTTTATTTTGACCAGGTTCTTGGTCCCCTGACTACCTACAGGTCTGGTTCATTTTATGTGCGCATGATTTGGGCACCGAATACTCTGCCAAATTTCAACTCATGACATGTACTCCTTCATACCTCTAAGGTGTGCAGCCATTGACAGCAGCGTGTTTTTAGAGACAAGACAGTCTCGTCAAAAACATTTAACTTAACTTAATTATACATTTGTGCCATTCTTTTCTTCTCGTGTTCCAACCAAATTAGATAAATAATCAATTATCAAAACAAATTTAAGTAAAAGAAACATGCTAGCAGCTTTAGGTATTACATCAATAAAATTCTAGAAAAATGTTTTTGACAGTATAATTTTGCTGCAGACATGCAAGAAACCATAAAGAACGCATCATCTGTGACATCATAAACATGAGAGCACTGCAGCAATTTTTTTGGTGATTGCGTCATCCATTAGTATAAAGATCTGTGTGGTGGTGATGATGAAATGTGAATAAAATGAAAAATCTGTAAGAAAATTGGAAAGTTTTGGCAGTTAATACTGTGTAGAAAGTACACAATTGTTGCTTTAAATGCTGAAGGTTTACTCTCGTGAAATATCTCAGTGTCCTCTTTTATGTTTTTCTTATTATTTTCCTTTCCTAAACCCAATAACTAGTGATTACAAATTCTTCAATGGTGTGACGTTATTTGTATCAGCCATTATATCCCTTATTTATGAATTTTTATCAATTGCTGATGAACAAATTTCAGACATCTATATGAATATTTTTTTTTTAATGTACTGGGTATGTAAGGTACTGGGGGACATGCAAACATTTTTAAAAGATATTCAACATAGACATGTTAAAATAATTTGATATATCCACGGAGAGGTTCAAAACACCTATTTGGTTAAAAATTTTGAATATGTTCTGGCAAACTTACGTTAAAAATTGGAATGGAACTACAGGTATACCTCGAGTTACGTCATTTGTCAAAAAAGTATATGGAAAAATAAAAATTAAGTTTAAGTCATTTTATTCAACTTTACATCCGTCCGCCACAAATATTGAAGTCGTAATATCACTAGAAAAGCGTCAAAAGCACAAAATCATATTAAAATATGTACATTTACATTAAATGTTAATATAATCATCATAAATCCTAGAGAACGAAACTTGAAAACATCTGTGTTTCTGTGTTGTCATCTTATTTAGCGGTCTTTAAGTGCTCATTATTGGCATTTTCCACTGTTACATCGCCTCTCCTGGAACCAATTACTGATGTAAGGCGAGATATACCCGTACACTCCAGGAATACATGCTTTTTGTACTGTTCAGCTGGGCAGGGCATCTGGTAAAAATGGCTTGGAGAAAACACGAACATCCCCATTGCTTTGTGGAATTTTCCATTAGTGACACATCATGTCAGCATTCAAAATTAATTTTCAGATTTTGGATAAAGGATTACAAACATGTATTTAATGTAATACATGTTGAGAATCCTCTTGTTTTTGTTTTATATAAAATAAAATATAGAAAAGACTTAGGTTTGCCAAGACCAATAATTTTCAAAACAGACAAGTTTTCATTTTATTCACATTTTGAATTGAATAAGTTTTACTATATGTTAAGTATAGAAAAACCAGAGGCTTCGTAAATAATAGGCTTTAATGATTAATTTAATGTGTGATAACACCCGATTAATTCATTAAAGAATTCATTAATCGGCCATTTATTTTTTATTTTACTTATACATAATATTGAATAATAAGTTCCATTCAGTATCTAATTAGTCATTAGTTTTGTGTATCTATTAAAGATAATATTAGCATGATTCTTAACTTCATTTTAAATGTAATCATGAGCTAAACCTGGACTATAAAGTACTCGGAAAACATTTCTTGCCTATTAAAACATTTTTAGCTTAGTTGTAGTTTTATTCCATTACAACTCTAAGATATGGTGCCAAGTTTTAAATATAATTTTATTTATTAAAAGACTTTTTTGACAAATTTTGAACACATTCAATAAGAATTTATACTCTATCTATGTTGGAACCTACTGTAAACAAACACCTCGTAGGTTGCAAAGGATGTTCAAGATTCCTTTTTTATGTGTAGATCTAATAAAAGGCTATATAATGTATGTAGCTTGGTATTTTTTTTTTATTACCCCTAGTAATTTGTAAAAAAAAGAAATGCACCTTGCAGGTTGGACAGTCAGTTTCATTAAAAGACAACCCAAAGATTTACAAATAGACAATTAGTAAATATTCTTCATTTCTAACTCTGATTCATAGGTTACACAAACCTCCCTGCAAAATTTCAAAAATTTTTGACAAAAGACAGGAGTTATTAAGCTTCAAAGTGGGTGAACAAAATCATGCCCTATAAACACACTAATATCCATACAAACAGAAAAAATCCCCAAATTTTTTCGCATTACTTTATGTTTTAAGGTCCTCCAAGTCCAAAAATGTAAAAATCTTGGGAGGGGATCTTTTTTGACCATTTGCCACACTTTTCCTGTTACATGAAACAGCTGGTAAAGTAAAAAAACAGCTACTGGTTTTATCATCTTTGCTGTTTAATTCATTTTTATTTTTCTGACTGTTATATGTGCCGCTCACTTGCCAAATCGATTAACTCCATAAAACAAAAAGTGTAGAAAAGTGACAAAGTAATATACGTTCTTTTTTAAAATTCCTTGTAAAATATAAATTCAAATAAACATTGTAAAATGTATTATATGTATTATTGTAGATGTAGCTTTTATTTAACAACACGTAAAATGTATTAGATAGCATAGATATGCTATAATCATTATTATGATTACGATTTTGGTGTGACTGAGGGAGTTAATCAATTTGGCAAGTGAAAAATATAACTTTTTTTTCTAAAAACAATTGCCACCAAAACTGAACAATTGTTGTAAGGAACTGAGTCCGAACATTATTTTTATTTTATTATCTTTTGTTTGGGGTTTATGTTTATTTAGGACGAAGGTTCCCCACCACTCTCTTGTTAGTAATGAAAAATGAAGATAAAACAACTCACGGAAAAATAAGCGCCGTAGGAAAAATCTTGCGCACTTGCGCTGCCCGGCGGAAGTAACAGTCTGCAGAAAAAAAAAATGGAGGGAGGAGTCCCCACAATCACTAGTAGAGAAATACTTGATAAACCGTCTTAAACATCCCAGAAAATTATGATAAATATTTTGTAAACGGTTTATAAGCTTTGTCGGAAACTTAAAGCTGCCAGAAAAGAAAGTTAATGTTAGCAACTAAGTATGTAAATAAGGGGAGTAACCCAGCTCAAGTGTGACGTCACCTCACAGTATAAAACCCGTACGTTAACCGAAGGAGGAGAGGTGAATTCCAAATCGAGGCGACTGTGAGAGCGAGGTAGATTCAAAAGCGAAGTTTTTTCTGATAGAAGTCCAGATTGATAATTGGACGATCCAAGGTGCTAAAGAGGAGTTCGATTGACGATTTGATGATATCGAAAGTATTGAGGAAATAGTTTTCTTCGTATAGTGAGGTGACGGATAGACGTTTAATTAGTAAGAGATTTTGTTCATAGTTTCTAAGTATTTGATTTGTTGAAATTCAAAGGGGAATTACTATTAAGTTAAGCTAAGTAGCTGAGTTTATTGTCGGGTTGACTTGTTGATTTTCGTTAATAAATTTGGTTTGGATTATTGATATTTGTACGTAGTACAAATATCAATAATCCTATTCTAGTTGCTAATTAAATATATTTGAACTTTTGATCTGACTTGATATTTATCATTATTATTACTAATTTTTCGGTGCATGCTTAAAAGCCCAGGCCTGGCAAACTAATCTCGAATCCGCGTAAAGTACCCGTTAGGTTAACGGAAGTTTCACCAACCGTAATTATAGTCGGTTTCCTAAGATACTAAAATTAAGTACTTTACATTGTTCGATATTCCACAAGTATACTTACTTTTGCAGCAGTTGGACTATAACTAATTTCTTTTACTTAAATTATTTAATGTTATATCATCACAAAAAGTATCTTTATCCACAAAGCACTGGTCAGGGCACACTGCAGCATTGCAATCACAGTGTGGAGTTAATTAGATTGGCTCCTACCCTCAAAATTAAACTTTTTGCCATTTTATAATAGTTAAAAATATAAAGTTTTTTAATAAAATATGGTAACAGATGACACCACTAAAACTTTAAATGTTACTGGTTTATTTTACTATTAGTAGTAATGTTAAGAGAGCTAACACAAGAGGAAAAGTAAGAGCTGAGCCTGTACCATGGCCTGAGCCCAAATCTATATAACAACATTTTATAGACTTTAAAGAATTAAAAGCTAGTGGCTTTCCTTCTTCAGTAACACATCAAACAAGGAACAGTTGATTTATGTATTTTTTATTAAAGGAAATGCATTTTGGGTCTATAAAAATTTTTAAATATTATATGTATTTTTCTGTATAATGTAATCCATATCTATCTCTTTTTTTGTAAAGTTTAAGGACTGAAAAGGGGTCATTAAGACCTAAATGCATTTCCTTTAATAAAAAATACATAAATCAACTGTCCCTTGTGTGATATGTTACTAAGGAACGAAAGCCACTAGCTTCTAATTCTTTAAAGTCTACAAAAACCAGTAATGGAAACCTAATTAAATAAAATTTTAATTACAAAGTCTATAAAATCAATGTATTTCATTTCAAGTTCATAAAAGGAGAAAGAAATAAATGCGATAAATCAAGAATGTCACATCAAAAGACAGCGAGAGACCAGGAGTTCCAGCAGGATCCACAATCACTCTCCACAACCAGGAGTGTTAGGTAGTATATTTAGCTAGAACAGGATACAAAACTTAATCTCCATATCATAATCAGATGTCCCTAAATACGTGTGTGTTCCCAGATGTATAATAATTTTCTACTGATAAATAAATTATAAACTATTTTACGTAAATATTTTTAAAAATTTTTCATTTAACATTCCTCGCCATCATTCCATATAAATTTATTTGTAGTCACAATTACAAGATATTATAACTGTTTTTCTGCCTAATATAACAATATTAAATATAAAACATAATATAGATTTTTAAAAAGTGCCTAAATATATTCAGGTACTTGCGAGTTTCAAAAGTACATCATTAGTTAACAAATTATTGATAAATTCAACAAACTAAAGCATTTGATATTTTACTTAAAGATTAAATTTTAATTAAATTAATAGAGAAAATAATTTAGAATAAAAATTACTTGTAAAGGCATATTGGATTTATTTTTTGATGGTTTTTTAAACATTTGTCCTTGATAAAGATCAATTTTTAAAATCACAAACTTAAACTTGTTTGTATTTTGTATCAAGGTGATATCAAGATAATACCACAAATCATTGTGTGTCAAAACAGATAAGGAATAAGAATTAATAACAACGCTGTTCTTAATTTGCGCTAAATCTGATTAAGCTTTGTTCCTGTAGTATTTAATCTTTCAAACTCAATTTTCTTGTTATTTTTTTGTAAATTAAACTCCATGTTTTTCAAATAGTATCACCATATATAATTAAATATCCTCAATATCTCGGCGATTCTAATTTCAGCACGTCAAAATTCGGAATCTATTATATTACAAATTAACGTTTAAATTGCATTTAATTATAAAAAACTTTTAATAACTCCACATAATGAGTTATTATTAAAATCACTACTTTTACTGTTGTTTTCCCAATAAATATTATAGTATATACAGTATCGTAGTTTTTAATCTGTATTAATTTTTTATATTTCTTAAAATTTTCGGAAGTAATGCTAATCTGGAGTTTCTATCTAAATTGTCTATATTAATTATTTTTCTTCCGTGTAAATGACCATTTACAATTCTGTTAAAATTAAGATTCAAAGAAACAAGACCTTTAAATAGTGGGAAATACTTAAATCTTCTTTTTGGTCTAATTTATAAACCATCCATTCTACATAAATGTACTTTCTCGGCAAATTCTTTTTTAATATAAACATTTACCTTTCATTAAAATATATTTTCTACCACCGTCAAATATTTATGAGCTAACTTATCTATGTATATTCAAAAGTGAATTTGACTAAAATCATTGAAAGAATATACTTCAAAAAAAATAAATTACTTAAAACGATGGAGTCAGATCAATTTCTTAATCTCACCTAATTGTATTGTAGAAAAATACACGAAAATTCAAATTTTCTTTCCTTTCTGACTTGCGGACGATAAGCAACTTCCAAATTCTAAAACATTATGTTAATAATGAAATAAAACTGAAGTTAAAAAGGTAAAAGCAAATCAATTTTGCAGAGAGAAACACTTTAGTTACTTTGGTATATCCCCTAAATGCATTTCGCCAGTAAATTCGGCCTCTTCAGTAGGGTTATTTTGTCCACGGCTCAAATTCTGACAATTATCCATCGTGGGTTTCCATTTTAAGTTACCGCTTATATACCCGACAAAAGTTTTCCAGCATGCTGCTGTTAACGTGTCCATATTTAAATTAACAGTTTTATTTTGCATAATTATAGCAAAGTGTTTTTTAAATTTTCTTTTTACAATATTTTTCTCTTTATGAACAATTTTTACATTATTTACATGCCATCTAAAGGAAGATACCACTCCAAGAACACTTCAACTAGGAAAATCAATTAGAAGTGACATCCGAAAAGAAGAAATATGGAAAATAGAATGATTAATATTAAAATCAGTCATTAGAAAGATAAAACAATTACCTTATTTTACGGACTATAACACGCTACGGACTATAAGACGCACCTGAATTTTGGAGGCAATTTTTCGAAGAAAAAAGTGCGTCTTATAGTCCGTAAAATACGGTAGTTATATTTCTAAACAGATTAAGGAGATTAAAAAAAAGTTAAATAAAAATTTAAATTTACAAACTCTTAATAACAGAAAGCATAAAAACAAGAATGTTAAATTGTTAAAATTATTTGATTATCCACTAGATAATAAAAAAATAGAATGGCAGAAAAATCTTGTCCTTAGTTTTCCTCCAAAGAAAATATCAGAGGATTACATACGTTTCTTGTCATACAGTGTTAGTATGAATTTACCTATCTTTAATAGAGTAACAGATACAATAGCAAATATAGAATACATAATGTTCCGACATGATCTTAAAAAAAAAGAAAGAGAAAAATTTTAAATTAAAATAAATGAAGATTCGAAGAAACTAAACATCAAGAAAGGCTATATTATGGACCGTAAAGCAGGGCATTACATAGGTAAATATAATAGAATCAAAAAGTTTAAAAAAAAACATAATCTTTGTTTAATAAAAGCAGATAAATCGCACCAAATAGTAATACAGTAGAGCATCGATTATCCGACTTAATTGGGAACTGGGGTTGGTCGGATAACCGAATAGTATGAAAAAATACATTATTAGTATAGTGTATTAGGCCTGGTTTAAATACTAGCCTCCCTTTCATGGTCGAGCCAGTGCTGCCAGCTAAAACATGCAAAAATTTAACAAAAATAATATTAAAGTAGCCAAGACATAACCAAATATTGTAGCGCCACATCACTAGCGGACATTTGAATTTGCCGACTAGAACGCGGTCGGTTAATCGAGAGTCGGATAATCGATGCTCTACTGTAATGAATTTATGAAACTTAGAAGATAAAAAATAAGAAATTATATCACAAGGAAATTTTGAAAAGCTGGAATAAGATCCGTCCATTGGAATACAAAAAATGCTAAATAAAAAATTGAAGAAATTATTGAGGGAAGTTGACATCTCGAAATATCAAAGTAAAGAAATACTTTCTAAAGGACCCCTAAATTAAACATTAAAATTAAAACACAAACAGAATAAGTGCCGACCAATTATAGATCTTAAGTTTACATTACTATATAATTTAGAAATATTCATTAAAAAGTCCTTACAGGTCATTCCAAACTCAGAATACAGTGTAAAAAATGCATATGTTTTAATATCATAATTAGAAAAGAAGAAATTTTGCCAGAATATAAATTATAAGCTTGGATATAAAATTGATGTACCTTCTATCAATAATGAGATGATTATACAGAGCTTGCGTAAGTACGATGTTCAAAATTATTTAAAAGACTTAATTAATTTGGCAATGGCCAATAATTATTTTACAGTAGAAGAAAACTTTTATTGCCAAACTAATAGTATTTCTATGGGTTCAGTAACTGGCCCAAAATTGGCAGAAATCTACATGATAGATATGGATAAAACATTATCAAACTTAAAGGGCATTATATTTTTTGCAAGGTATGTTGATGACATATTAATTATATATAATAGTATAACAACAACACCTGTTCAAATATTGAACCAAGCTAATGAAATCAACTCAAATATTAAATTTACCCAAGAAACTGAAAATTATAATAAAATAAATTATTTAGATATAACAATTACAAGATTTATAGAACATCTTGAGTATTGTAAATTTGAAAAACCATGTAGTGATAAAAAACGTATTAATTTTAAATCGTACTGCCCTTTAAATCAAAAACGTAATATATATTTAATGGAAATAAGAAAGATATTTTCCAGAACAACAAAACCGGAAATAAGAGCAGGAAATAAAAACAACACACAAGAAATATATCCTAAATGGATATCCACAATAACTGGTATAATCATTTCATATTAAATAGATATAAGATGAAAGAAAAACAAGAAATCAAAAAGTACGTATCATTCCCTTACATAAAAGGCCTATTTGAAAAATATAACAATATCCTTAATCATGCTTTAATTAAACTGGCTCCAACTCAAAATAATAGGTTGTCTAAACTTATGGTTACCGAAGGTATTACAAAGGATCCATTAGTAGTAGTTGTAGTCTACAAACTCCAATGTACGTGTGTTGATCTATGTTTCTATATTGGGGAAACAAAGCGAAAATTGAAAATCAGATTGTCAGAACATCTAGCAGGAGTAAGATTGAAAGTTAATATTTCTCCTATTTTCCCAACATTGCTGTAATAATATTTGTCAGATTAATGTAAATAATGTAAAAATTGTTTATAAAAAGAAAAATATTGTAAAAAGAAAATTTAAAGAACACTTTGCTATAATTATGCAAAATAAAACTATTAATTTAAAATATGGGCATGTTAACAGTAGCATGCTGCAAAACTTTTGTCAGGTATATAAGTGGTAACTTAAAATGGAAACCCATGATGAGTAATTGTCAGAATTTGAGCTTTCTGACTTGCTTATCCTTTGCAAGTCAGAAAGGAAAGAAAATTTGAATTTTTGTGTATTTTTCTACAACACAATTACGTAAGATTAAGAAGAATATACTTATTTATATGTATCATTTGCATGAATTTGTGATTAATTAATTCATTTACTGTTACTATAAATACTATAATAAAGAATTTTAAGATAATTTCTTCACATTAGTATTAAGATTGCATTTTCTCCTCTCTATCTCAATTTACCTAACAAGTAACTCATCCATGTGTAAGAATGAAAAATTATAAAGAACAAATCACTGATTCATGGATTTTCAGCTTCCTCAACGAGCTCAAAAATAAAATAATGATGCAACATTCTTCTAGTGAAAAACATTTATAACACATCTACATAAATTTTATGCTGCTATATGATATTCATTAATGCAAATACATGCATAACCTTATAATAATAAAAATCTAGAAATTTTACTATATAAAGATGTTTATAAGAATACATCATCTTCATTCTCAATCTCTCAAACTTAAAGTGAAGAAATTGGAATTTGATGAACTGAAGCTAAGGAGAGTGCATCTTTTAAAATATTTTTCTGCAATAAAATTCCTGAACTTCTCTATCATAAAGCAACTTTCACATTTATTTAAATTTATAATTTAGAAGTTTTTCAAATACATATGTCAAATTAATGTGTGTTAAATCAAATCATATCATAATAATCAATTCTTAGATTTCTTAAACTGTTCTATACACATTTTGTTACAGAAATGAAAACATCCAATCTTCACTAATAGGGAGGGGCTGAACATGAAAATGACATTAAAAAGTTGGCTCTTGCTTTGTCATAAGGTTTTGTCAAGAAATGTCATATTGGAGTGACCAATCCTGCTTGAGCAAACATGACATACAGCAGGGGGTTGCAAACTGGTGGTCCGCAGGCCAAATACAGCCTGTTAAGGCTTCATATGTAGTCTGCAACCTTGATGATTTCTTTTCTAAAAATCAATGTTTCTAATATCTTGCAAGGATTACAACAGAAAAAATTCAAACTTCTGTTTATGTAAGTCATAAAGGCCTGACAATAAAAGGGTCTTTGTTAGAGCCTTTTTTTTAGTTTACAGTATATGTTTTGGTTTACCAAATAATAATCAATACGGCCCATGTCTGTTATACATCTATTTGACTGACTCTTTCTGTGTTTGAGTTCGAGACCTCTGATATACAGCAACATTAGTGAAGATCTAGCAATGTCACATTCATATATTCAACCCTTAACCCGTGAGGTGGGGTCACTGTGACCTCAGTAAAACTTTGACTGGCTTCTACTAGTCTGTCAGCCAGTGCCAGTGGTGGAGACTCAAGGTACAGTACCTTCAAGTTAGTTGTCTTTGAGCCGTCTGAACTTACGCGTGTTTCGCTTGAAATTTTTTTGCTTTGTAGTCATCCTGACCCCACCTCACGGGTTATGTAAACAATTTTCTTCAATCTAATTGTAACGTTAAAATAAAATATGTGGCGTAAAAACGTTTTTTCTTCTTTTATTAACTTATTAGTAATGTTAAGATCCCAAATATATTGGAATGGAGGCCATACCGGGTGTAGATGTATATTTAATTAAGTGCCTCACTTTTTGTAGTGTTATTACTACTCTAAAAGTTTAAAGATTTTTAAAAATCCTAATTGGTTATTAAAAATTCTACTTTATATTTCTAGTGTGTTAAATAAAGTGTAAAAATTATTTTATGATTATATTTTTCTTTTTCTTCCTTTTCTGAATTACACAAATTGTAACAAAAGTTCTGGGGCAGTGACCCCATCTCATGAGTTGCGTATTTTTTTTCACCTCACGGGTTAAGGGTCAAATATATCCAATATGTTGGCAAAACTCAAGACTTTTTTCTGATTTTTTTTTTTTTTGCTTCTTATGTGAATGGGTGCTCACCAATGGCCAGGCAGATGACACCACTAAACACTGGTAGTTAATCATGGTACTAACCAAACACAATTTTCCAGGTTCTTTTTACGTGTCTAGTCTAAATAGGGGCCAGTTTCCCATAGAAAGTCCTCCCAGTTAGCATCACCCATACGTTGCATTTCTGTATTCAGTTAATACCAAACCAACTTATGTAAATGGAATATCTGTGCCAGGGATCTCATCGCAAGGACTGGCCATGCATCATACACACCTGGTGTGAAAATGTCATCTCCTAGCAACTTGCTGATCCAAGTAATATACTTCTTCCATTGTTGCATATGAAGTTTAGCCTTATTAAAAATTTTGCCATCTTTATGCATTTCTGGACATGTTTATAGTATACTCTTGTATACTGAGAGTACACTTGTACAGGTATAAGTATACAGAACACTAGCCTGAAACTATGTACTGTACATGTACAAGTATACAGAGTATCTAAAGGATACTTGTACTCCTGTTCATATTATTTCATTAACTTTGATTTTTTAATAAAGATGAATCGATACATTTTAAATGAAGATGAACTTGTATCAAAACGTAAGTATTTAATTGTATTTTGTTTTATTTTAAGAAAAATCCAAAACATCTCTGTAATATTTCATTGTTGTGGATAATAAAGGAATGTTTGTCAATGGAATTAATGTCGTGTGACGTAAAAATAAAAGAATAATAAATATTTTATTTTTTATCGACAACTCTCACCTTTTCTTAAGCATTGCCCGTTGAAAGATCGATTGATAAGTAACCGGAATACGCACGACGCCATTTTGAAATCGCTACTGCAGACGATCTAAAATTTCCCTTTTTTTTTTTTTTTTTTTTTCCTTCCTAACAATTCGTTTTCTATTAATAATATTTTAAATATTATATTATTTTATAATTTGTAAAAGTAGTTATTAGTACTATAAAATATTAGTTAAAACGTTAAATTTTATAATTGATTTAAATTCCGATAAACTGCGCCTCCACTTTAAAAATATTTTATTATTATTATTATTATTTTAATGAAATTTAATACGCTTTTATATTGTACTATGACATTTAAAATTTATTAAAATTAAATAATTATTTACAATATAATGGCATTTATTGAATTACGATTGTTTAATATAATGGCGGAGTAATCACGTGCTTCTTCACGTGTGGCAACGTTCGCGGTTTCTCTTTCCTCGTGTAGTAGCGCGGCTTAATATGCGTTGTTTTTCCTCCATTCAGAATAGGAAGAGGATAAACGAGGAAAAATACGCTAAAAATGATCATCGAATAAAACTTATGCCTATAATTACATTTATTTAGACTCAATTATTGAATTAATTCCAAGTTTTCTTTATGTGTCTAACATCTAAATAGAGGCAATTTCCCATAGAAATCTTCCCGGGAAGCAACCCCTCGACTGATCCCCACGTTGCCTTTTCTTATACCCAGGGCCAGATTTTCACATAAGCTAAATAAAACGCATCTTAAGGCCTCACGCTGCCAGTCTATAGCTTAGGGTTTCACATTTTTACATTATTATTTAGTGAAAGGGAATGGCCCGTTACGTGTTATAGCGTAGGGTCGCAGGTTTAAGTCCATCCCCACTTATACCGTACTAAATTACATTTAAACAAGTCTCTATAATTAAAACAATTAATAGAACTTACCGGCTGTAGTTTTAAGTGAGATCCTTTATAAACATTCGATTAAAGTTTTATAATTTAATCTCTACGAAATGTTTGTACTTATATATAAATTGCTACCTGAAAAAACCTTGAAGCTTCAATGAAATTCAATACGGTATGTAAAATGTTACAGCCAATTAATGAACCTTAAATAAAATCCTTTTGTTTTAAAAGATTTTTTCCTTGAAAATGAAGCATTCAATACGGAAGTTGATCCATAACATTTTTTTTGCTGAATATTTTACATTTTTTTTTCTCAATGCTTACTACTTTTAATAAGAAAAAACAACGTTAAGTAATCACTGTTGCATACAGCTTGCATTTTACGTACTAGATTTCACCAGATTTTTATCGGTAATTTATTTTTGTAATTATTAAATCTTATCAACGAGAAAGAAAAAACACATATCTTCCATCGGTTCTAATTCAGATTATAGATAATGCTGATAAATTTAAATTTAGATGCGCTTATCGTAAAGTTATTTATATTTAATAATTTGCTACGTAGTTAAGTCATAATCAGTGCTAATTTTATGCTTTCGACATTCGAATAGAACCTTTAGATCACCGCACCCAAAGGTGGGTGGTTGACCTTAACCTTTACTAACGTAGGTGTCAATGAGTTTCGAAACTAGACTAAGGTATTCCACCCTTTCTTCGTGTTTACATAATATTAAATAATGTTTGTAACTGAAGAATATAACTGCTGAATATGTTAACGCTTTTAATAAAAAGATTTCTAATAGGGTAATATGAAAATACGATAATATATATATATTTTTTTATTAAAAACAGTTCATACAAAACTTTGGCAACTGTCATTGTTTTTTTAAAATCTGGCATATATTCCATTATTTATATGTGTGTATATGTATAATTATTTTCATTTGTCATAATTGTTACCAAGTAGAAAATATTGTTAAAAATGTTAATCGGTTTATAGCACAGAGTCGAATGGATAGTTTGTTGTGTGACTCGATTATTTTTTGAATTTATTCACGATATTGTTATTCCAAGTATGATTCCAAGAATGACGCCGACGGTCACAACTCCCAATATAATCCAAAGGACGATAAGGTGACCCTTGCAGCAGACTTGATCGACTGAATAGGAATCTTCACTTTTACTACTATATCCTGGTGGCGGTGCACGGAACTTGTAAGGGTCACGTACGGGGAGAGGTTCCGCTCCTGCAGGAAACACCATAGGTCTAGGTCGCATCATGGGTGGTAAAAATTGAGGTGGTATAGGAGTCGGCGGCGGAGGCATTGGATAAGAATGAGGTGCTAGAATCGGAACTGAACCATGAAACGATTTCCTTTCTAACGTAGGCTGTGGTGGATGTAACATAACAGCGTGTGGAGGAGGTACAACAGCACTCGGTGCATAATAAGGAGCTCTCATATCAAACATAGAACCGTACCTACGTAAAGTACCACCCGGTGGAGGACAGGGAGGATAAAAATGTGGTCCGTGTCCGTGAACTGGGCACGGTTCTCCGTCCCATGTAGCTAATGCTAGTGCTGGTACACTACGAGTCGAGCGGAGAGTTCCGTTTCTTAAAGTTCCCATGGCGTAATTGTCTGCGTGAGGAGGATAGTAATTCCTATCCGAACGATTTGCATATCTTGGTCCACCACCGGTATGTCGCACCATTGGCACTTCTTCGCGATCGTCGGTAGAGGTTGATGTAAGAGAGGGCGAAGAGGGACGAGTGTTATGAGTTGAATAGTTCATATCTCTATGGCGCCAAGCCATGGGAGTTCTCTGTCCGGAGTAATCCACAGAATGGATCCGACGCCTCTGCCTGTCCATAAAATTTCATTAAATTGGATGTTAACCTGAAAAACATAAGCACGATCAGATACAATTAATTAGTTTATAGTATATTAAAACTATTACACTAATTAAATTATGAAGAAAACTTTTTCAGACAGCAATAATGTTTAATGTACACGTTTCAAGAGACAGGAGGACATATTTGGCTAAGACAAGGTTAAGGGGCCGTGGCCTTAGGGGTAATGACATTAAAAAACAGATTATAAAGGAAACTAAATCAACAGGAGAATAATATCATACATGACTAGACCTTAATTCGCAAACAACCATTAAATGCCATATTGAAAGTCTGAATAATGCGAAGTAGAAGAATTATTAATCTACAACAATTACCATTAAGTGATATTTTCAATGAAACTTTCATGCTTGAAAGATAATAATAATTGCTTGTTTTTCAAAAAATTTCTACACTTATTACTATAATTAGCAATTCATCATACAAATTAAGCCAAAATGGCCGATCTTATGTATACATTTTATATCAATTTCAACATATATGAGGGCGAGAACAAGTAATTTAGCGAAGCGTCACTTATTTCTAATTAACCATCCGTTCAACTCTTATATTTTACATACATAAGCGTTCATTTTTTAATTAGTCGCATACTTCCTGGTCGAATCACTAAAGATCATAAAGGAAAAATTCGGTTTTCCCAATTAACTCGTGTTTTTATGGAATGACATAAAATGTCTGGAAGGCAGAGCATTTATAGAATACCTCCCACATGTCATCCAGTCAAGGCTAACAGGTAATCATACAGAACTAAAACGAACTAGTCGTTTCTTCTAAATCAGATAAAATAATCAAGAGACTTTTCAAAACTAAAAAAAAAATAAAGTTTTTCTAACAAGAAACTTCTTTAAAATGTTCCCCTCCAATAACTTCGGCAATAGACTCCCTGAACCTTATCAATATATTTAATAATACTTTCTCTATAATAAGATTTATTACACTTTTCTATTTTAAGCTTGGGAATTCGGCACAGAAATTTAATGGGGGTGCAAAAGGGTGTAACATACAGCAAACGCTATACAAAAACTAAGTTCTGGAAGAAAAGAAAATTCACCAAAGTGCCTAGAGCATACTTTAAAATCGCCTTGAAAATTCAAATGGCTTACTAGACATAAAAATTTTGCTATCGTGCACGCAGTAAAGCCCTAAAAATTCTAATCAGAAACGATAGAATGGATAATAAATCAGGACAGGACACATAATAATGGATTAAAACTTTCGTCCACAAGAGACATTGAATAGAATCATCCATCCGTGATGACCAATTTATGATCTTTTCTATTTAACCTATTTTAAAGGGGTTAAACTCATTCTCAATCAAAAGAACCCGCGTTTAATCGCCGAAATTAACGCGAGCCGAGTAATTGAGATAGAAAAAAAATTATGTTACGGAAATTCTTCCGGTAAATTTAATTATTTTTTCCCCCAATAACTAGCGCAAAAACGAAATTGATACGGCACGTATGTAATGCACATCATTGACGCGACAGATGCCATTAAGATCAAGAACATAATCGCCCAATATGATTATGGCAGTTGGCTAGGTGTGAATAAAAGTAACCGGATCTGGTAGACATCAAAACTTTCCCATTTCTTCAATAGAGCAGGTTTTCTCAATGACGTGTAAGTCTAAACCGTTTTTACACTTACATTAACGCTCTTGACGAGAGTAAAATACTTTTACTGTTACAAAAACGACATTACCTGTAAATTCCTGTACATCCAAGCTTCACAATAAGTATTAAAACTTACATTGCTATCGAACTATCGACTCGAGGTATACACTTCGGCCATTTCACATTCAAAAGGGATTACACACAACCTGTTGTTGCGGCTAGTCTTGTACGCATGCGTTGCTTCGGGCTTTATTTCCAAGTACAATGACACTGTCTTGCGGATAAGCTGATTGAAGTTCTTCAAAAAAGTTTAAATTTTTCGAATTATTTCCTTTTGGCTACACCTTATAATTATATATTCGTATAATTCATTATAATAAATAGTTATTACGACTTTAAAAAGTATAGAAAATGATAAAAATTAGCCGATTGGACGAATTTAAATTTTCGTAACGTCCTTATTGGCGGATTTAAATTTTTAAATTTAAATAAAACGGAATTTTATTACAGAGAATAACCCGATTGGTCGAATTAAAATTCAAGTGTTTTACGAGTAAAATATTTTGTATAATCACGCCAGCTCGTTTGTTTTGTATTATTTCCATGGAAAAACGAGGCTAAATATTGAAAACATTCCTAATATTGTTTAAACGGTATTATTTTTCGTAAAACTCTTTAGTGTTTTTACAATGGAAAGTTTCATTGAACAATTCCGAAACTTTTTCGGCGTGAATATAGAATACTTTTACTGGGAATTTTGAATATAATTTTATTTTATAAGAATAACGATTCGTAAATAATATACGAAATAAATTTTACTTGTTGTTTTTTTTAATAAAAATGATATACGTGGAAACCAAAAATAGTTCAATTGAGTAAAGTTATTTCGGTAAAGAAATTACTTATGCATTGTAATTTACCATACATGGTAAAAAATAATAAAAACTTGTGTAAAAATCGTAATTAGCTGCGATTTAAAACTAGTTGGTAACAAAAAGGAAATCAGGTCAGAAAATTTTATTTTGAGGACATATTTTCTCTCGTCTTATAACAATAGAATGACATTTTCAGAGATTTTATACGAAATCTATGGCCTGAAAAGTATTGCAATTTCTACTTTAAATATAATAAATATAATTTAAAGTAAATAAATTGGCATCGATCTTTATATACCAGATGAATGGTTATAACTTTAATATATTTTCCAAAAATAACGAATCGTGCAGCCATAATATTGTAGAGAGATTTTGATACGTGATTTATACTTTTTCCTTTATTTATATTTATTTTTAATTTCCAAAAATTTAATTTATTTAAGTAAAAATCTGGACAATAACTACATAATTGTCAGGAACGGGAGAACATTATACAGTTTGGTATATCTAATTATTTATGCATGTAATTTAATCTATAAAGCTTATCGATCAGTTGTAAATAGAAAGAAAATTATTAATGGTAATACAAACTGAGGACTAATTACCAAGAAAATTTGCTGTCTTCTTACATCTTTTCCAATGACAGGAACACAACACAGGCAGAGTCGATCTTTTCTTTGAGGTTCCCTCTCGACTCTGTCTATGTTAATTGCGTTGTTTTGATGGAAAGGACGTAAGAAGACAGCAAATTTTCTTGGTAATTAGTCTTCAGTTTGTATTGTTTTTAAATATATATTTCAAACTTGAATTTTTTAACGTTTACAAGAATTATTAATGGAGTAAATTTTAATCACACGTAGATTAGATTCAGTAGTAAGTCGAAGGTAGCTTATGATGTTACATATTGGCAGATGAAAGGATCTAATTTATCGCATTCGTAATCGTTCCATAGAAATGCCATTTCTTGCAACATCTCTGCACAGTTTTGTTCTCCTCCGCTGTTATTAGGTTGCTCTTTTCCCCATTTATTGAAACCGGGAGGAAACGATCTTCCGTCTACATACACGAACGTATCGTTAGTTTTCATTACACCCACCCAACCTCTAATTAATTTCTTAGATTTCAATAACAATATCAAATCTTCATGGTCTTGGTCGCTCATGGGCATTGCAACAACAGCGTTTTCTTCTCTGCACGTTGCTTTTGCATCTTCGAACGTTTTCGGTGTTTCAAATAATTTGTACTTTGCTGGAAAAAAAACAAATTAACTTTATTATAAAGATTAGAAATTATAATTTTTGGAGGCCTTCGCATAGATTTGCCCCAAAATGCAGTGACATAAATTAAATTTCTCCTTTGATAAGTGGAGGGAAGAAAAAACTTGTTTTATTGATTTTATTCACATAAAACTCGAATTCCTTATCACATAAAACTATGTAGAGGTATTTAAAACATAATTAATTATTAAATATTATAAATTAAATTTTTAAAAAGAAGTCAATATTTGGAGTTCATCGGATTTCTTTCCTTTTTTTTTTTTTTTTGTATTACTTTAATCGAGTTATGAAGAATTTTTTTTTTTGAGTCGAGAGTTAATCTACAGCAAGTCGATTTTATGTCAGTACATTTTCTGTTTCGTGACTTTCTCGGGAGGAACCTGATTGTTAAGATTTGTTGTGTTGATATGCCTGTGATATATGTGGCAGATAGATATAGGTTTTGATCAAAAGTTTTCTTTTCTATATATTTTGTAGAAGCAGAACTGATTATTAATGTGTGATTTCTAACAAACTTTATCAAGTTTCTTCGTGATATATACATTGATTTGTGAGTGTCAATTCATCAAGATGCGTGAAAACGGTATAGAGGTTCTGTTATGTACAGTACAGTACGGTACAATCTGCATTCAGATGTATAGACTCCCTGCAATCAGTGACACGTGTGAAATAAGCTACACGTGTGATACGACTAACGATAGGTCCTAGTTTAGATAATTACTGAAACACCTTTTCTAAATTATTAATTTTTGAATGTTTAACAAGTACGATGCTGTTGTTTTAATATTTTATTCGCCAATTATAATTTTTACAATTAATTTATTTATAATCTAATGCTACACGCGAGAGAATACCTTAAATTTAATTATTATTTTATTTGATTACTTCTTCTATCTTTTATGTTTATAAATTGTTATTGATTAGAAATGACGTTTGCACCGTGATGTCTTTGAATAATGTAAGACTGTAGTAGATAACGTAGAACACACAATAATCAATAATTTTACGGTATTTTCGTGATAAAACAATGAAGTATATTTATTATTTAGTCTATGAAGTATTAACTCACCGATTGTTTTTGTTACCTTAGCTTTAATTATATGCTTTAGAAGCGAATTACGTATAAGCAAACGGCTCTTGCTAAATAATTCGTCACCCTTTAAGAACTATTATGTGATGTTCTAGTATAATAATTTGTCATGGTTTACTGTTAGAAAAATCATAGTCATAAGAAAAACTGTAACCAAAGCAATTTCCATATAATGCAGGTCTTTGAAATGTTGTAAAAACTATAATTTTCACCGAAAAAAATATATATTTGTGTTAATATCTGTGTTAATGTTATTGTCCCCCTTCTAACTATTGATACGCTTGATCATTTGAATTAAAAAAAAAACAAACTAATTTTAAATTAAAAAGCAACAGAATTCGTGTCAATTGATCGTAATGGAGTTCTTTTAATCAGATTTCTACTATATTTAAATGTATATGAATCGTAATACATAAAAAACAATCCAGCAGGAACCCGAATAAAAAGGAAACAAGCATAAGGCCTGCCCGTAATACGCAAACTTCCCTGCAAAAATTTCAAACATTTTCGACAAAAGACACAGGATGAACAAAATCGTGTCCCCCATACAGAAAAAAATCCCCAATATTTCCCCTCGTTTCAAGGTCCCCAAGTCTAAAAATGTTAAAATCTTGGGGGGGGGTCATTTTTTGATCGATCGCCGTACTTTCCCACTGTTATATATAAGTAATACGCGCCGATATATTGATAATTAAATCATCTTAATTCGGTTTATTAATTAGTACTGTATATAACTATTTTCCCACGCATATAACTCATTTACATATGAGGATAATCCCATGCATTTTTTATTTTACTTATATATTTTTTTAAGTTAAGCCATTCTGATATTGTCACAAAATGATGCGAGTACCAAAAAACTTTCTATAAAATTTTCCTGTTAATTGTACCATTAGAAAAAATTACTTAATGGTTACAAAAATAGGAAATTTCCGACTGAGGAATGCCTTTTGATTGTTGTTATAGTTTGTGATAGTGAATTAATTAGATAATAATTAGCATAAGTTTTCTTTTAAATACTTAATAGTCTAACCTTCTTCCTATAACAACATCATTAATTCTTACCCTCAATTCTTGTAAGGATTTTTCTGAAAAATAATAATATCGTTACAGGAAGGTGAGTATTTTAAGAGGAACATACAGGAATTTTAATATTTTTTTTATAAGTCAAGCTACAAAAGAGCTTAACTAGGTCATTTGGCTGGGACTCAGATGCAGAGGGCCTCAAAATTTAGTATTTTATGTAAAAAAACAAACTAGAAAGTGATATAAAGTGTCTTTTAATTATATTATTAATTTTGTTTATATATATTTTTTTTTATGTTTTTCGGACGGGTGTGGAGGCCCACATTTATAACTGACCTTAATTTACCTCTCTCAGGCTCTGCTTAACGTTCTTCACTTAAATTAATACTTGATTTTGTCATTTAATTCCAATACCAATGTCATTTCGAATTATATGATTAGGTTATTATATAAATTTTACCATAAATCACTATTTTACAAATTTACAAAGCTTAAACTTACGACATTTTACCGAACATCTTCCCATTTCCAAACACATTCTTGATCTCCTAAATTCATCCTGTATTTAATTTTCAATATAGTAATTAAAATACAATAGATCCATATTTAGAATGTTAGTTTAATTAAATGGGATTTACATGTGTAATTAAACGCGTATTGATATAAGATAAGAATTAACTTACCTCTTGGTATGGATAATCCAATAAATCAAAGTATTTACCTCCTTGAACATCAACTAATTGATGCTGGTAATCAGGATCACAAAGGTAGGTATTGAGCAAATAACATGTAGAATTGTTGTAATTAAAAGCCATACAATTCGGTTGTTGTCTTCTATGACTTAAACATAACGTTAAACATTCAGTCAAAGTTATCCCTTCGGCCATTCTGAATGGCTTAACGTCCAGCATTTTATCTTTCCTGTTAATTGAAGCTGCAAATTTCAGCAATTCCTCTTGGGTCTGTTCAAGTTTAATTCCTTTGATTAATAGGAATAAACATATGCAAAATGCTTTCAATACAAAATTCATTGTTAGTAACAAACTATTTTCCACACACTTCCAGATTTAACATCAACTCAATTTTTAAGTATTTAATTCCCTGTTTTAAACAGGGAACTGGTCAAGTATTGTATCTGCTTCTACTGCATACGTGTGTATATATATATTATTATTATAATAATCTCTCTCTATACAACTCTAGTCAGTCAGTCGATATTTGTTCATTATTAATGAACCACAATAATTGCTAACAATTAAATTTACTAAAATTGGATTATCTAAAACCTTATCTGAAAATAACCCATAATCAGTTGGGGTAAATTAAATTAATGTTGTGTGAATAATAATAAGGGAGAATCATGCTGCTTTTGCTGAGTGATTTGGCAAGGTAATATGATTGATTATTAATAAAAATTTTCTAAGAGACATTTTAAAAGAGTAATTTCTGAAAATTTTTAAAAAATAATTTTATATTTTAATATATTTTATTACACAAAATATTACATTAGTAATAAAACCAGTATTTTAAACATAATACATGGAAAAATTTCAACTTCAAACCAATAATTGCTATGAAAGGAAAGTTATTATCTGTAAATCCATCAAGCGTAACTTTACTCCAAATGAACGTTAATTAAGTTAAATTATGGATACTTTTTTTTTAGTATTTTAATAACAAAAATAAAGCTAAAATATTCGTGTTTAAACGAAGTGAAAGAAGCAAATTCGTATAATTCACTAACGCTTAAAAATCGATTTATTTAAAATATAAATATTAAATAAGCATAACGTTTTAACTAAAAAGTAAAATTTTATTAAATAAAGTATGAATGTTTTGTAAAGAATATTGTATTATTACCAAACAAGGTGTGAAGAACACTAAACAAGGTGTAAAGAACACCTTTTTTAACTTGTAGTTAGAACAAGGTGTGTAGAACACTAAACAAGGTGTAAAGAACACCTTTTTTAACTTGTAGTTAGAAAAGATATGAAGAACACCAAACAAGGTGTGAAGAACACCAAACAAGGTGTGTAGAACACCAAACAAGGTGTGTAGAACACCAAACAAGGTGTGAAGAACACCAAACAAGGTGTGTAGAACACCAAACAAGGTGTGTAGAACACTAAACAAGGTGTAAAGAACACCTTTTCTAAGTTGTAGTTAGAAAAGGTATGAAGAACACCAAACAAGGTGTGTAGAACACCAAACAAGGTGTGTAGAACACTAAACAAGGTGTGAAGAACACCTTTTATAAATTGTAGTTAGAAAAGATATGAAGAACACTAAACAAGGTGTAAAGAACACCTTGTTTAGTGTTCTTCTAACTAAACAAGGTATAAGGAACACCTTGTTTAGTGTTCTTCTAACTAAACAAGGTGTAAAGAACACCTTGTTTAGTGTATGAAGAACACCAAACAAGGTTGTAGAACACCAAACAAGGTGGGTAGAACACTAAACAAGATGTGAAGAACACGTTTTCTAACTTGTAGTTAGAAAAGGTATGAAAAACACTAAACAAGGTGTGAAGAACACTAAACAAGGCGTGAAGAACACCAAACAAGGTGTGTAGAACACTAAACAAGTGTCAAAAACACCTTTTATAAATTGTAGTTAGAAAAGATATGAAGAACACTAAACAAGGTGTAAAGAACACCTTGTTTAGTGTTCTTCTAACTAAACAAGGGGTAAAGAACACCTTGTTTAGTGTATGAAGAACACCAAACAAGGTTGTAGAACACTAAACAAGGTGTGAAGAACACGTTTTCTAACTTGTAGTTAGAAAAGGTATGAAAAACACTAAACAAGGTGTGAAGAACACCAAACAAGGTGTGTAGACAAGGTGTCAAAACACCTTTTCTAACTTGTAGTTAGAAAAGATATGAAGAACTAGATGAAGTTAGAAAAGATGGATTAATCCATGAAATTACTACTATTACGTTCATTTTATATCATTAATTTCGCCTTAACAAGATTATAACTTTATTCATTATATATGGATAGATGTGTGAATAATGCATTTTTGTTATATAAAGTTTTATTCGATATTATTGTTATATAAGCGAAATTTATACACGATTTAAAAGAAATCAGAATCTATATTTATCATAAATGAATGAATAAATAAATATATATATAAATTTATAATTATTTGGTAAAATCAATATAACTGTAAGGATTATATATAATTTAAGAATCAGTTTGTGTAGATCCACATCAATGATAAACGGAGAATATTGAATAATTTAAATCTTTATATTAAAGAAATCCCCGAGGATGTTCTTTTAAATAGAATTTAGTATAAGCTCAGAATATTTGTAATGAATAATAAATGGAAGAATCACGCAGGATTAAAAGAAAACAAATTGTTAATACGTTATCAAATAGTGGAAAGTGTGGCTCCATCTATTATTCGATAGCAATAATAATTTATTCAGTTCTCTACCCTGATATAATTTTTATTTCTTGTGTTATAGAATAATGATTCGTAAATAAAATATATAGAAAATTCAAGATTTGTGTTAAAACAGTTTACACAAGAAAATCGGAGGGGAGGATTTAGTTTTTACTATTTTTATTTATATAGTTGAATTATACCTTAAAATTTCTAAATCTATTGATAAATAAAATAATTTAACAATACTGGATAAACTAGGAGTAGAGCGAATAGTGGATGAGTAGATTATCCAGTATATTCATCTATTAATAGATTTATATAAATGCACACATTTATAAAATACAATAAAATAAATAATTATGGGAAGTATTAAATAAAATGCGTATAAAATGGCCATAATTTCAGAATAAAGATCGAATTTTCTTACTTTAGACAAGATATTGTTACGACTTTATGAATAAAATTATAACTGCAATGACTTGTATAATATAGAATTAATATATTCTATAGAATGTTATAATTAAAATTAATAACTTTAGATGTATTTTTAAAACTACTGTTCATTATTATTCTTAATTTCTTTAGACGTATATTATTTATTTTAATTCACTTAATCTATTTTATTACTTATCTCCGTGCCTTATGTCACTTAAAATCTTGCATTTGATGTTCCTTTATTGAATTTAGAACAGCTACAAAATTTCATTATTTATTTCTCCTTCGAATCTCTCTGCGATTTCCTATTTGTTATTCAAGCGATAAGACTGTTAATTTAATTTCACATAGCTTCTGTTTCAAAATCCAATTTCATTATTAAAGTAAATAAACAAACAAATAATGGTCAATAGAGTAACATATCAAAGATGAATTCCCATTTCTTTTGCTTTAGGAAATAGAGCGCAAAGATCAGGTCAGTTTATAAGTGATCGATTTTCTTGTGCCATAATCCTGTTGGTGGGGATTTTCTTGTGCCATAATCCTGTTAGTGGGAATTTTCTTGTGCTATAATCCTGTTGATGGGGATTTTCTTGTGCTATAATCCTGTTCATGGGGATTTTCTTGTGCCATAACTCTGTTGGTGGGGATTTTCTTGTGCTATAATCCTGTTGATGGGAATTTTCTTGTGCTATAATCCTGTTGATGGGGATTTGCTTGTGCCATTATCCTGTTGGTGGGGATTTTCTTGTACTATAATCCTGTTGGTGGGGATTTTCTTGTGCCATAATCCTGTTGGTGGGGATTTTCTTGTTCCATAATCTTGCGGGGAGAATTTTATTCTACTATAATCCTGTTGAGGGGATTTTTTTGTGCCATAATCCTGTGGGGGGAATTTTCGACTGATTCCCATACTTTCCCTCTGACATATAGAACAGCCAGGAAAGTAATATAACAAATATATTTTAATGATTTAATTTTCTTAATTTTATTTCATATGATGTATTTTTAATATATTAACACCTTGTTGTTGCCGTTCTATAGGCTGTATGATTTAATTTGAGTCACGTAATAAAACGAAATGTTGTTTCTACTGAACACAATAACTAGCAGCGATATTAATACAATATCATACATGTTAATTTAAATGGTAATTAGTTTTAATTTACATGTTTAACCAAGTAATCTATGATGAATGTTTAGAAGCCGTTTATTAAATATTAAACAGTAAAATTTCGGATGCATAATCAGAGAAATCAGTCGAGATAAGTTTTCATATTTAATGAATTTAGCCAGTACTTTTGCAGAATAACGGTTTAGAGAGATTCTGATTAATTTATTTAGTAAATTAGTATAGTAAATTTACTGTTATTGCTATTATCATCATCAGTTTGACCATTAAAAGAAGAGAAACTGACAATAAAGTAGAAGTATAGAGCATCAAACCACGTGTTATGTGTAAGGCTAAGACATCTAAACACTAGAAATCATATAAAAAGCTATTAAAAGTATAAGATTTTTAGTGCCAAGATGTTTTATCCTTAGTGACAGGATCTGAAAAATATTTTATTTGGGCAATTTGGACAGTCTAAACAGGTGTAAAAATCTCACTAATTAGTCTTTCTTTTCTATCAAAATACGCCTTCGACTGGATCAATTATTCATATCATCTGCTGGTTTTTATTTCTTCTTAGTAAATTATATTTTAAGAACTTAATTAGTAAGATTATTCCAACGTTTTAATATTGTAATATGGATTTAGATGTGATGTATAGCCTTCGTGATAAACTTTACTTCTATTTAAAGCAGAAGTGGGTCCATCGCGTTACCGAAGATAATCTTGATATGAATAATAGATATTCGCATCTGGTGCTAATTGTTAAACGTAACAAATTGTTTTGTGATGTACAGTTCCGTAAATTCAATGCTTCTCTTGTGACCATTAGCTTTATGATGCTAATGTTTCTACAATGAAACTTAAATTTATGGTGCTTTCATTAATGTTCTCATTAATAGATTAATAGTGCTTTTCTCTTCTAAATACGAGATTGGGAGTGGTTTTAAGTGAACTTATTCATATTCTTTGCTTAATGAACATTCATGTATTCTTTAGTTATAAAGTTGTGGTGATTAAAATATATATATATATATATATGTTACCGGTAAAACCCGATTTTACGCCAAACTAGTTTGGCGTAAGCGTGTCAGGCAAAACTAGTTTAGAATTATTATTCAAGTATTCAATGGTTAAAATAAAATTAAAAGGCAATTAATTAGATGAACAATATTTATTCAACTACCGTGAATCAATAACTAGTGACTTTAAACACTGGGCGGCCTGCCGGCGGCTCCCCTCCGGGAGGAGTCCGTCGGGAGCACGAACAGTCGGAAGCGCTGCCATTGGGGTTACCTAGTATACTTTAACCCACCCATTAATATATTTAACCATTAATATACTTGAATAATAATTCTAAACTCGGCGTAAAATCGGGTTTTGCCGGTAACATATATACAAATATAAATTTTGTTTTTAAAGATATTTGAACTTTTTTATAACGGATAAAACCACTGAATATTGGTGGGATCCCATCTGACACACGAACACGTGGCTCCACGAGCTGGCCACGTGAAGTTTTGTGGGTTTTTTTCGTACGTCTAAAACCCAAATAGGGATCAGTAGGAATCCTCTCCTGTATTAATTGTTGCCTTCTCTCTTCAATTTTATCTTTGGTATAATACATAAGTCATTTATTTATTTCATACATCGGATCGTAACTCAAAACTTTTAAATTTATTATCGAAATGTAATACTTTTTTTTACTGTCACAGATTTAATGTTTACAAAAATGTTTCTTTGAAAAATTACAATAAAAGATAAGGAAATTAATCTTTGAAGTTAACCTGGATATATACTACATAAATTTTAATATATACGAGTAGAACATTTTATGCATCATAAACAAAGCAACGTTTAAACTTATTTAGTTTTCGTGATACAGTTATAATTGTAACTGATAATTTAACATACAGAAAAGGACCGTTTTTCCGTGTATTATTTAGATATTTACACTTTTTAACATTTCTTATACGTTTTTTAAAAAAATGTCTCCTCGTTGTTTCAATCAATCGTGTACATACAAAATCGATATGTACATGACATTTCGTTGTAAATATAACAATGGTAGGCTAAAATAACCAAATTTTTTTAAATACGGTTTACATTTTTAATGCTTGTACTTATTACTTTTCGCTACTATTCAGATAATAAAATTAAAATTTTGTTTACTATTAATAATTTTTAAATCTCTTACTAATACAATTAAGAACATGTAATTAATTAATTTTTAATCTATTCTCTATTATAGAAACTGAATTAACGATTTCGGAAGAAGAATTACTGTATTTACAGTTATATCTTCGTATGTTGAGCGAATGCAAGTTCGATATGTTTTTCTTTGAATAATTCATATTTTTTGAATGAAAATTTCCTACTCGTATAGAATTCTTTACATTTTTAAGTAAGTAATAAATTTTCTTTTACGTCAAGAGTGCTAATTTACTAATTTAAATAAAGAAAAGTATCTTTAAACATAGCAAATCTCGGTTTTTTCTAAAGAAACTTTAACACTCTGTATTGATTTTTTTTAAATTATTACAAAATTCTCCTAGTTTTAATACATTTTCATAATGTATTAAGCTATATAATGATTGATTCTACTTATTATTTCTTATTATTTCTATCACAAAGAATAAAGTAACTCAATACATCGCTTTATATTAATATATTTAAATATATCTTAACCACGTTACAATAACACCAAAATGTTCCACTTAAGACAGAAATTTCGAAACTTTGTCATTCTCTACGACTTTATATCGATCTCCTTCTTATTCTCTGCTAAACAGTTAATAATAATGATAATTAATAAATAAATCTGGTAAACCGGTAGTAATTCGCATGCCGTTTTCAAAGAAAAGTGTTGAAATTTACATCCTGAACTGTCTTATATACAGTATATATAGCCTCAGTGGACTAATAATGTTTAATGAACCGTTTGCAATTTACTCCAATCGACCCCCACCCCGAAATGCTTTATCGATTATTTTTGGAACCCCTGATCTAAATATACTTAGTAGTGAAATATAAACACGTCTCTAAATTGTAGAATAGTTTTAGAATCTGTGAATATAGCTTATATTAATTTATTAATATATTCCCAGAGTTGTATAATACGCTAATTGTCAATATATCAACTCCTATAACTATCGGAATGTACGATAACATAAATGTGAAGTGTCAGATTTATACAAGTGTTAAACAAGCTACAGCTTAGGACCTCGCACTTTTAAGTTTAATTATTATTTAATAAAATAAGAAGGGGTTAAAATATGCTAATTTTGTGCATCGCGTATGGAAATTAAAGCTTCCGTCGCAATTACAATACACACGGAATAGTAAATTTTTTGGAACAATACCAAGATTTTGATCATTCTGTAAGGGCAATGCACTTTAATTTTAATTTGAATTATAACTTGTAACATCAATCACGTTTTCTACTGACCAAAGTGGGTACATTGCCTTATTTTTGTGTTATTGTCACTAGATTAATAGAAATTTAATAGATATCTCCGATTGAATATCAATAACTTGTGTTTAATAAGGATTTTAAAGTAGAAAATGACCATATAAAAGTAATTAAAACATCATTTCTTTTTAAAATAAAATATATATATATATATTAATCATTATTTTTAATTATAGTAAAAGTTTACTGTAATTTATATATATTTTCTGGAAATTATAGCTATATATAAAATTATATGGAGAGAAATTTGAACATAAAAAACATTCACGTTTCGAGAGTTATTTAGTTTATATTACATTACCAAATGTTTTATTTCTTTTTTTTTTTAAACGATGGATAACTTCAAAATTGAAACGTCGAAACCATCATCAAGTAAGAGACACGTTTATTTCTTCTCTAATTAATGATCGAAAGAGCAGTTTTCGTGCACGGTTTACCAATTTTCTCATTAAAATTCCACAGAATGGAATGTTTTTATGATCGGAAAATGGCTCGTAGGATACGACTTTGTATTTAAATGGATAACTTTGATCTCGAATATTCCTCACTTCTTTCCTCGGTAATGTTTTCCTTAATGCCTGATAGATAGATGTAGAATAGAATCTTATTCTGTAATAATGCGGCAGATAATTAACCGGCAAATTAAAAAAAAAAAAAAAAACTGTCAAAAATGTAGACAAAATCTTGCAATTAAAACATTAAATTGAAGATCAGATAATAGTTATATATCTCGCACATGAAATTTTAATGCTTTTTAAACAATAAAACGAAGGGTCATTCTCGGAAAGTTGTATATCTCTCTCCGTACTTTGATTCCTATCAAATAAACAAGTTATATTTTAAATTATAGTATAATAAATTTCCATAGAAATAATCGAAAGTTTTATATTAATTAAACGAAAAATTAAGCTTAAATCTTATTTGAAAAACCGTAGGTGCTCGATTTCCATATTGGATAAATGCCATTATCACACGAGTCGAGGACCGATAACTTCTTTAAAACTAAAAGCATCCAAATTCGAATAGTACACAAATATAAATTTCTCCGTTATCTCTCAAGTAATTCCATTACTGTCACCCCGCTACAGGTACACATTTTACAGTACTTTTGTCGCTATAGCAACCCTCTGTAACTGTTTAATGTCTAAACTAACTGAACACCAATGTGGTTGAGAGGTTTGTCATCGTCCGTACGTTCAAATTAAAACCCTTATTATTACTAATCATGAAATACTGTTTTCAAATAAATCAAATATTGGATATCTTCAACGTTTTCAATCTATCAAGGTAAGTAGAGAGGTTATTTTGATAATCGATCCTTAACTTTGGTTATTGGCCTCGTGTTTAAGCGGAATACATTAAAGATCGTTAAGAGAGAGAGACGAATAATTGCCTATTCTTAACTAACGAACTGTAAATGATTTCGTACGTTGTTCGGTGATTATTTTAAACATAACAATTACTTCTTTTACTTGTTTAAAATTTCTCTAACAATACATTTTTAAGATAATTTTTCATTCTCTTAGAAGTCTTCTTGTTTAATTAACTCCTTTCTTTGGAGGCACATCTATATTTATTTAAGGGAGGAATTTTTGATAAGATAAAGCCACACCTAATCAACCCATTTATATATACACAATTTTTTTTTATAGCTTTAACTATTTTTATATCTACGCGAATTTCAAATGAAGATTTAGTGTAACGACATTATTTAGATTAATCAAACGTTCACAGGTCAACTTAAAGCAAAATCAACTCAATATAAATATCCTATTTACATACATTATCTGATATATATTTCACTTTTAAATGGTAGAATTTGTCTGTGTTTTTTATATTTTTTCGAATTTATTTAATTATCAACGTACATATTTTTTTTCTAGTAGGATTAAGGAATTCATTGAAAAGTTGAGTAAAAAATGGAATAAATTTTATGTTTTCAAAATCAATGATTAAAAAAAAAATTGATTTTAGTCACGATATATTTTGTATCTAATTCTATAACATTTTGTAAAAGTTTTGAGTGATAGCTCCTCTTCAAAAACAGAAATACAGTATGCGTGACTAATGATAGCAACCAAAACTAAACACGAACTATATCTACAATTTTCTTTAATTCATTATGCGATACTTGATGAATGTAGAGTTAAATCCTTAAATTCAGCTAGTTTTTATTAATTAAAAGTCAGATCTTTATCATTCCAACGATACATTTTCATCACAGAAATGCATTGAGCGAGATAGAAAATTTTTTTCTATCTTCTGCAATAGTGAAAAAAAAAAAACGTTAAGATAAAATAAAATAAAACAACATAAAATATATTTCCAAACGTAAAAATATGTATTTTTATTATATAAAACAGCAGCTTACTTTATAATTATACATGTATATCCTAATGGTGACCATTTTTTTCATGAACACTGAAAAATATGCATGCAAAATAACCTCCGAATAACGGCCATTCTTTCACGAACACTGAAAATTATGCATGCAAAAGAACCTCCGAATAACGGCCATTCTTTCACGAACACTGAAAATTATGCATGCAAAAGAACCTCCGAATAACGGCCATTCTTTCACAAACACTGAAAAACATGCATGCAAAAGAACCTCCGAATAACGGCCATTCTTTCACAAACACTGAAAAACATGCATGCAAAAGAACCTCCGAATAACGGCCATTCTTTCACGAACACTGAAAAACATGCATGCAAAATAACCTCCGAATAACGGCCATTCTTTCACGAACACTGAAAAACATGCATGCAAAATAACCTCCGAATAACGGCCATTCTTTCACGAACACTGAAAAACATGCATGCAAAAGAACCTCCGAATAACGGCCATTCTTTCACAAACACTGAAAATCATGCATGCAAAAGAACCTCCGAATAACGGCCATTCTTTCGTGAACACTGAAAAATATGCACGCAAAAGAACCTCCGAATAACGGCCATTCTTTCACGAACACTGAAAAACATGCATGCAAAAGAACCTCCGAATAACGGCCATTCTTTCGTGAACACTGAAAAATATGCACGCAAAATAACCTGCGAATAACGGCCATTCTTTCACGAACACTGAAAATTATGCACGCAAAAGAACCTCCGAATAACGGCCATTTTTATGTTCCCGTTCGTGGCCGTTGTTCAGAGGTTTAACTGCGTTACATTAAAAAAAAAAATTATGTACGTACAGTACAGTACATAAATTCCACTCCTGACATATTGACTTAATATAATACAATATTAAAATTACAAATGTAAATTTAACAGATTCTTAAAATCATAATTTAGTATATCTTGTATATATTATTATGTAAACGAAACAATACTATAAAATATATCAAATTGAATTCATGATTTATAAGTATTAAAAAGTATATAATTTTCAAAACGATTTATATTTTAATTCTTTATACACGTCATGTGCTACTTGGAGAGAATTTTATTGATGTCAATTCATAAATATACGATGATGTAAATAATATGAGTAATGTAAACAAACGAATGTATAATTAGAAAATGTTTAAAAATTGGAAATTATCAATTTTGTTTATTTACACGCGTGAATGTCAATATTAAATAACCCGTGGTAAATGTATTCGCATAGATTTTTACAGGTGTAGAATTTTTAAATATCGATTTTTACTGGATTTACATAATCTGTAGAAGGAATATTCAAATATTCAAATATATTTATGCGTTTCTTATAAGACTTTCATTGGAAAATTCAATTCCAACAGGTTTATATTTAACTCGAAGTTCTTTGATTGTCACTTCCATTAAAATGTCTCTCCTCTTGCTAAAGTAAAGAAACCTGTTTACACATTAGCGAGGTTGAGGCCGAAGTTTTAAACGCGAAAACGTGTACGTCAAACGTTCAGCGCCGCCTTCCTGTGAGCCTAGAAGTTTGACAATGGCGTTTGGAAACGTCGAGCGTGATCCCAAAGGCCATTGTCAAACTTCTAGGCTCACAGGAAGGCGGCGCTGAACGTTTGACGTACACGTTTTCGCGTTTAAAACTTCTGCCTCAACCTCGCTATTGATTTCTTCGTCAAAACGTGTGTAAATTAAATTAAATTCACTTTTTACGTATTTAAAAAAATTAAAGTTAACAGATGTTAATCGTAAACAATACTTTTACAGCATGAAGAATGAACTCTGAGTTGGAATCAGCTCTTCCTCCAGTTAAATTGGTTGGCAAGAATTCTGTCAAATATGGACATCCACCGTCTGCTCGGTAAGTAGTATATATGACATATCGACTATCAATCTTAATAGTGTAACTGCTCTGGTGATGAGTGACGACTGGTAAGAGTCTTGGGTTTACGTTTTTTTTTTTACCTGTTTTATAACGATTAAAAGCAATACAACGGTTTAAACGTTAGTTTAAGTGATGACACTTCCAATTGTTTAAGCGTATTGTTGACTTATTAACATGGCACGTAAGTTTTTAAATTTATTGTATCGATTTTAACTTGTAAATTCTTTTTTTAAAAAAAGTCACTCTGTAACTTGTTGGAAACGGAAACTTACGATCATTGATCTAGGCTTGCACTTAATAATAATAGAGGGGAAAAAGTTCGTTGAATATTTAAACACGCATTAAACATGTTAAGATTCTAGTATAAGTTGTATGTTAATTGATAAACTTGGACAAACTACCTCGTTAGTTGTGTAATAAATACGGTATTATCCTCTTTTAATTCGATTTTAATACTGTTGAATAATTAAATCGAAATTTTTCTTATTAACATGTGCAAATGCCATCTTTATTAATAATAAATTTACGAATTCTATTCACTTACATGAATATTTGATAATCAAAAATGAATTCGTGGCTCGAGCTTCATATTTAATTTAATTTTAAAATTTTCCTAGACTAGGCTACTGTAAATTCACTAAATTATATAAAAGTGGAATTATAAATTCTTTAATTTGTTGGTAACCGAAATTAACAATGCTTTTATTATTCACTCGTGCTCTATTGCAAATGATACTAATTACAGTTAGACCTCTCGAGGAGGCTAACGACAGGAAAAATGGCCGTCTTTGGGAGGTGGACGTTCGACTTTTAGTGTTATTTAGGCCTATAAGAAGCAATATCCAACGTTATAGCTTTTGGACCCTCTCTTCCATCAGCCAAAATAGCTTTTAAGAAAGTATAGCTTTCTGGGACCCATTCATTCCCCGAAGAGGACAGTAAGGGATAGAGTATCAAAGGCTATGAAACGATAGGGAAGAGGAAAAGTCATCGGCACCGTAAGAAATGATTAAATAGGAGCAAAAATGTATAAGAAATTAGTTGATAGAATTAATCAGTAGTAGAAAATATCCATTCGTAAATTACTTCCATGGAAATTAAACGATTAATAATCTGGAAAAGATTAAACGTTATCATCTGTTAAGTGTTGATCCATCTGATATAGTTATCGCTTCATTTAATATTTATTAAATTATTAAGTTGATAAATATATTATTTAAATCAATAAATATATCCGCGAATAAATTTAATTAAGTTTAATAGGATATTATTTGTTTATTTTAAGATTTATAGTAACATTAATAACCTTACTCTGTTTACAATGTTGATCTTTTAGTGATTGTGATGATAAGAGGTAACAGGTTATGATTGAGGGAATTTCTTCGCTTAGTAGAATTAAAGCGAGTGATTAAATGAATGATGAAGATTCCTCCTCATCTTTTCCTTCTTCGTGAGTCCAATTTGCCCCTCTCAGCATTCACTTTAGTGGAGGAAAATTGAGAATGCCGAGAGGGGAGTTTATCCTTCGCACAGTGCGGGATTTACGTATAAGCTACACAAGCTATAGCTTAGGCTCCCCAAAAAACTGTGCGAGTGAGCAATTGTCATATATACTTAAATATACTGCAGCATTATTTGTCCCAATGCCGCACGTCCGGAACGTCCCATACCCTTCACCCAATTTTAAGTTAGATTTATTATTTCACTATCTATATACTTCTTAATTGTATTTCAGTTTAACCCTCTAGGTATCCGAAAATCATATTTGACACTGACATATAATATCTGGACTTATAAAGGGCTCCATATATCAAATAGCTTAGGGCCTTATCGAGTCTAAATCCGGCCCCGCCTTCGCAAATTGTTTTCTTATTTATTTCAACAGATACACTAGAATATCAATACAGTAGATTGTGTCGGATAGAAGGGATAGATTTACTTAATTAGAATTATTTATTTATATTTATCTACAGGTTCAACAGGGTATCGGAAAGGCTCCGAAAAACCGCATCGAAGGATCTTCAATGTTCTATATTTTGCGCTGGAGGAAGATGCAAATATGAAGGATCTGCGAATTGGTGTAAAGAGGATATGGCCATCGACGGTATATATTCGCATTGGTAAGTTATCATTTAAAAAGTGGCTAGTTTATTAAAAATCAATAAGGTATCTGCAACATAAAATACTCTTTAAATTGATTCCTCGTAAAGTAGAGGCTCGTTTTTTGCTCTTAAACAAGTTTCTTGCGTGATGATAAATATCTTAATAATTTACGAAGAGCTTCAATTATATGAAATTACAGTCGTACAGTACGAGATGATATGTCGTACGATGCGACATTGGAAATCCCATCAAAGAAGAATCTATTGTAATCAATTAAATTCTTTTATACGGGAGGATCGAATTGCTGATTATAATACCGAGTTTGTATAAAATGATATTTAATTCTGGGTGTGGTTTGCTTTGTACGACAGTTTAAAAATAATCCGATTTTAATTTCGAAGAAGAGCTCCACGTACTCGTGTTGCGTGTTTATTTGCAAATTGACGCCACTGTTACTATGGTAGCATCTGCATCATTAATGCTACTAAGCCATTAACACATAACGAAAATTAAGTCACGATTTTGTTTGCAGAAAATACATACATATAATATATATATTCGACACATTCTACCAGTTAAGATCGGATATTTTTACACTAATGAGACAAAAAAAATGATTATTTTAGTTAAATACGCTACTATAAAACAATATAAACAATACATCTAATGTTAAAATGAACACTGTATTAATATATTTATGCCAATATTTCCATTCACAAGGATAATGTTTGTTTACTGTTCCCAAAAGTATATGCTTTAGACCCATTTCTACTTACACACAAACTACTTTAGTAACAATCGATTTTTCGATACACGTTACGAATTGTGTACGCCGAATTGATGATATTATTCATAATTCATCACATAGAAACAATGTTAAAAATGGGTTTTTAATACATAATATTAATTATTTTTAAGGATCACCAGCGATATATTGGCCATGTCGAGACCTAGTGCGGAAGTCATACAAAAGTTTAAAGTCATTCAGCAGTTTAAGGAGTAAGTGTATTTTACATAAGTAGTAGGGGATTAAAAATACAATTGATTAACACGTGTTTAATTTCAGTAACGGCATAAAATCGTTAATTAATTTGCAACAGAGAGGAGAACACTCGAAATGTGGAAGTCCTTTACTAGAGTCGGGATTTACCTACGATCCTCAGCTTTTCATGGATAACGATAGTAAGCACTTTTTACACGATTTTTATGCCGTTATAATTAGCAAAAACGAATAAAAAATTAATCAGGGATTATTTTTCTCTATCTTACAGTTTTCTATTACAACTTCCAATGGTGAGTAATCTGTGCGGAAGTTTAATTAGGGGTTAATTTTTAGAATATTATATAATTTAGTCTTTAAATCAAGTCGTTCTTTGTATAGGAAGGACTACGATATCGTGTCGCATGCAACGTTAGCCGATATGGTAAAAGTGATGACTTTCGCTCTTTCTGAAGGAAAAGTGAGCCCTGTTTTAGGCCTACTCGATTACGATTGGCTGTAATGTTTTACTTTATTCATTTATCTTTATTTATTTACTTTTAGATAGCCGTACATTGCCACACCGGACAGGGTAGAACGGGGGTGCTGATTGCTTGTTTTCTCGTTTACACTTTACGCTGCAAACCGAATGACGCTATCAGATATGTCAGACTAAAAAGGTAACAATGGTGTTATTATCCTAAATAATTTACGTGTTAAAATATTGTTCATATGGGATTTTATTGTGCAGGCCTCTATGCATTCAGACGAAAAGTCATATCGAATGCGTCCAACAGTTTGCTCAATTTGTTGTCCCGTTGTTTGTTATATTCGCCAATGTGTAAGTATCGATTACATTTGATACGCGGCTATTGTTATCGCGTCATTATAAATAGTATTGTCTTTTACTTTTCATTTAGAATACCGCGATCTTATGGATTTACCATAAATCAATTTCTGAAACGTCAGAGGTTTTTGTTGCACGGTGAAGAAGCCAGATTATTGAAGTATATACCAAAGATCGTGTATATCATCTGCGAAAGGCTGCTCGTTCTTCACGAACAGAGGAAAAAGAAATTCCCCGATTCCGGTGTGGAAATCTCGTCGTGTGGTAACGAATGTAGTGAACTGCGTAACACGCCCGGCTATTTTTCTGCATCTTCCCACAAGTGCCACTGGTGTCGTTTATCTCAATGGACCGTAGAACTGTCATCCGAAAATGCATCTTCCAAACCTTCATTAACAGATAGCAACGTCACGGCAACCGTAGTGGATAACAATGTACAAAATCCGACAGAAGACAATAGTTTCGATACCCACGTAAGCGAAACGCCGGAAGTGATAGGTGATGCCGTGCTCGAACACTTGAACAGTTTGTATCTCGGAGCACCCACCACTCACAGGAACCAGATCCTTCCTTATAACGGCAATTGCGAGTTCGACGACGATTTCAATTGTGATATCTACGATAATATCATCGATACAATGTTAATAGACGATTCTTCGCCCGACGATCTCTTCGGCCATACCGGATATAGTGTATATCCACCTCGACCCCCATCCGAACTGAGCACTAGTGATGCCGAAGACGAAGCCAACGAAAACACAGTGGACATTGCAGAGGCACTACTTACGGATCATCAGGTGTTGGGGAGTGAACACAACAGTAAAATCAGACACATACAGGTGGGAAATCGATTAAATTTTTGTACAAATTGCCAAAAAAAAATTATTCTAAAACGGATATTTAACCATTAGAAAGATCTAAACAACCGTAATTCGGCTTGGGAAGAGCTTTCCGCAGAAACCAACGCCATTTTGCTTTCGGGATTATTATGGTCGTGGTTAGAACATTTGAGGGTAAGTTGTTTTTATCTGTTTTTATTATTTTTTTACGTTTAATATTAAGATTGCGCCGCTTTCAGATTCCGCTTCTCAGCATTCAGGATCTAGCTAAAGTTGTGGTGTGGGCCAAAAAACCAAGGGAGTGCCTTCTTAGGCTGGATAACGTAGGTTTGAGAATCAGTTATTTATTATGCTAATGATAGTACGTAGTGTTAATACTTAAATATCATCAAATAGGGTACGCGATACACGACGGAGTACTTAATACGTTTTATCGCTCGTCTTCGTCCCGCAACTAATGAGTTGCTGGAGGAGTTGCTTCGTCGTTTGGTTGCATCCCTGGTCCAACAGACACTTTGCATCAGGGGCGTGCAACGTCCTGTGGGTAATCAGTGGGGGAAATTAAGAGAGGGAACAACCGCCGAAGTCATGCGTTTCGTGCACGGTTTGTATGAATTAGTGGTGAAAAAACATTTAGACAATGATAAAATATGAATTGTGATATTCTTCCTTCCATAAATTTGTACAGAAAGTCATAATTTTTGATATAAAAGTTTTCCTATCATGATGTAAATAAAACACCACGCAAGTAATAAAGAACAAAAGAAAAAAAAAATGCATTTCTACATGCCTCTTAATGTGTACGAGTTGTTAATGACGTTACGTCGTGTGAAACCGATAAATCATTAAATTATACCACGATACGATTTAATCGATTTTACCAATGATGATGCGTTTAGATAGGAAGGTCGATTTTTAAAATTGAAACTCATTTTTTAACTAACGAGAAAATAGTTTTTAAGTTTAAACGCTATCTCTATAGTTACCGACCGCGTTATGAATATTAATAATAAACGCAACGTAGTTTAAAATGCCAGCTCTTAATTATGCATAAAATAAGAAAACAATGAAAAAATAATAATAATGTGTTAGGCAGATGTAGAATGTACATTTTTATTATCAGAATATATACAAAAGAAAGCTAACTACAATTGCCATCCCAACTACCTCACTTAAATAATCACAAACGAAATTAAAACTGAATATTTACAATGCAAATCAACATGAAATCACTTATTGTCTTTTTAAATCACAATTCTAATTAATCACTAATCCGTATTCTCTTTTAAACAATTGGAGATTTGTTTGTTTTGTTTTCTTCTTCTACTTCTTCTTCTTCCAATAAAAGTAAAATCTATACTAAGATCATTGATGATGTACAAATTTTCTCTTTTATATATATATTTATATTTATATGCATCATATGTATAGACATGTAAAAAATACATTTTAAGTACTTTTTTGCAAAACAATAAATGGGCATAAAATTATTCTTTTTTTCTTTTTTTTTTGTTTGTTTTCTTCCTTAATAAGATAAAACAATACTGTACATTGTAACAAATATTTTTTAAACATTAAATAAGTACAATTAATGAATTACTGTACAGATGAAATTATACAATGCCAAGTATGAATATTAAAGTTGGGTGTGTTTACAAATTAAAATTTCCGGAAATTCGCTTGTTGGTCTGGTGTTTGAATTAGTGCGAATTAATCCTTTTAAGAATAAGATGGTCTAAATGTGTACCGGCACCTGCGACGTGTTAACACGTACAATTATCGTACAGTCTACCTTAATAAATTCTCTTCTATTTAATAGAAGTATTCTGCGCCTTTCTTAAAAGGATTAATGCGCCGGCTAATTCGAAATTATTTAATTATAATTACTGTAAGTGGCTTATATATTTGTTTTTTTTTTCAATTCAATGAATGAAAATGTATTGTACAAATGAAATTTCCAAATATACAACATAAAAATCTGATAAATTATAATTGTAAAACTGACAAAGTTTGTATGAATATTTTACAAAAAGAAAAAAAAATTTCTATAATTAAAAAATAAAAAAAATAATAATAAATATATGTCATTCACTCACTACTGACTCTCCAGAAACACTAGATAAGACACAATTTGATATAATACACTGAATTAAAAAATAATAATAAAAGAACAATCTTGTAAGTTGCATGCTGTTATTTTGTGAAAGTGATAATGGATAAAATGCAAGACTAAAATGGCAATTCTCTTTGGGACATTCCAAGGAACATATCAATTTACAGTGCAGTAATATACATAATTTAGTTCCAGTTCATTTGGCATTAGATAAAAAGGTGATCAAGCATTCACAGTTATGCAAAATAAGGCTCGTGATCTTGACACAGAATTACACATTTTCACCAAGCATCCACATAGAATCTACATCTGCTTCTCGACAGCCTGGTCATTTTTTTTTAATGATCAATTAAAAATCAAGTTTATAATGTAGCATGCATAATATATAAATTAGTTAAGATTCCTCTCCCGGACTGACGTCATACCGATGTTTCGTTACTTTCCCTATAAGATAATTTAAATTTGATTTTAAAAAAAGAGGAGAAAAATAGTAAAATTATATTTCTAATATGTTAAGATCGCTTACCTCGTGACTATATCAAAGCAAGCATAAAAATATTAAGTTACATTTTTAAAATTGGTGTGGAAATTGTTTTATTTATTAAGCAATAATTAAGCAAGTAGTATTAAATAAACAATAATTGTTCGGATGATCACAAAATAATAAATTGGTTTATATACAGGGTGGCTCAATTAACCATTGTAATGACTAATATGTTATTACCTGTAATTATTGCATATTTTTTATTGTGGTTAATCTAATTCTGTAAAAGAAAAATATATTATTCTACACTTAGTTTTGTGATTTGTATCCACAAGTACACCTGGAAAATACAAAATGAAATGTGGCAAACTGATTTTTCGGTTACTCTGTTAATGCTAAACAGTGCTAAAAACATTACTTGTGTTTTAATGTTTTTTTTGCATTGTTGAAATTACAATAATATCAACAATTATCTTGTATATTATCTGCTTCTATTCTTTCAATGCTAATTTAGTAATTTAAAAAAATATCAATAACTTACTCAGATTCCGAGGAGAGTTCTGTGGCAGTCAAAGGCGGAATGACCATTTTGTGTCCGGATAACATCGACGAAAGCTTTGGCGACGTCTGACTACTGGTCTCGTTACAACCGTCGTTTTGTATAGAATTTAAATTGTTATTAACGGTATTAATATTACTCGGTAGGCTATCTGCTCTTTCTGGCACCGGCAGTTGTTCTGGACTTGGACTTTCGTCTAAAATCAAATATTAAGTTACCGATTTGTATTGCCTATTTTGTGAGATTTAATTAAAATTCTAACCTGCTAACGGAGGGGACAACGTCGATTCTAGATATGACGTCAGATCTGTAATGTTTCTGAACTGAGGAGCCGGAATCTCTCTCTGTTGCTGATTGATTGGTTTTCCATTACTTCCTATTATAACTGGAAAACTACCCTCTCTGTCATCTATTGCAATACTCATGGGTGTTTGTGACTGAACAGAAATATTATGAGGCATCATCCATTTTGAAGCATAGTTATATGGAGAGATATTCACACCCAAACCACCTGAATTACTTGATAGCATATTAAAACTGTGACCTGTAATGATAAAAAAAATAATGAATTTTTATATAAAAACTACTAAAAATTAAATATATCAATTAAAAAGTTAACATAATAGATCCTTGTATTTATGACCTAATAATTTCCTGGAAAACCACTGTTGCAAGAGAGTTGCTCCATTTCCTACAAAGATCAATGTCATAAATTCAGGTTACGTTCCTAAAAGTATAATTTAACTGTATAAAGAAAGACCACCCAGCAATGGCCAACAAAACATATGATACTTAAATATGGCATTTTATATAGTTGTGAAATTTGTATCAGTCATACATCAGTCACAAAAACAAGGAGATGGCCTTGCGGTTGAGGCAGAAAAGGCATTAGCTGGTTACTCTAAGGATCCAGCGTGAATCATCAGAAACTTTCATGTGTAGTTTGGCCATGATCCTCGCTACCCATTTGCCTCATTGTGATTTTAGCTGAATTCACAATAAGCATGAAAAAAGGCAAATACTCACGAGGTGGAGAGAGTAAAAATACAATGAAAAAAGCAGTTGAATACTGTATGTAAAATCATTTTACTCACTTATCGGTCCAACGGTGCTTTCCGATTCTGCAACAATATTTGATTTTGGTGGCAATTCTGAAATAATGACAAATATATATTATAAGTGATGCTCATCTTAAAATACATTCATGCAATAATACAAAATTTAAGCTTAATACAGCCATTACTCTAAATAAGAATAATAAAAACTTACATTTCGAAAACTTGAAAATATATTATATTTACACAATTTAACGATACCTGGTTTTTTACTGTGGTTTTTATTTTGTCTCCAGTGTCTTCCGTCATATTCGTCTTCGTCGGACGAATGACTTGAAGCCAAATCTAGAGATGCGTGATCTAATGATAGGTCGCTATCGGAATCCGAATCTCTAGTTCTTCTTCTATTAACTTCACCCGTGTCTGGATCTATAAATATATTTTGATGTAATCGGTTTGACAGATTTTAATGTTTTGAATCTGTTTAATGTACTCACCATCAATCATCTTATCTCTGCTTCTCGATTTGTGATATAAATAAGCTTTCCTTGATGTGTGTCCTCTCGCTTCAGAACTGGAATTGATATTACCTGAAGTCGAGGTAGAAGTATTTCTCAAATGAGAATCTGAACGATAAGGACTACTTGATGTTTTGGCTGTCGAACGACTGGTAGTCGAAGAAGTAGAAATGCCAATGTTTCGATGTAAGATATCAAAAGAAGAATTGTGATAGGCAAGAGCAGAACGCTACATTTTTAATAGAAAATTGTGCATTTTAATTTTAATTTTATAAAGTGTTTATTTTGATATTAGGAAATTGATACATACAGACACCATAGTAGTTCTTGTCCCACTTAGGCTCTCATCATAAGGCACCTTCTTTCCAGTGAGATGCGCCCAAGTCACAATAAGTTGTTGTCTAACCTATAAAATTCAGAAAATTTAATAAACTGCGACTTACAAGAATATAAAATTTAAAAAGAAACGTAAAATATTACCTTTTTGTTTATAATACAATATCCTACAAAGATATAAATTCCTGATACCATGCAAAAAACAGAGAAAATATAGTGTAATAAATCAAGCGATTCATTCACGGAGAGCATGGCCAAAACCCAAGTTGCTCCTAGTAATGGCAATAAAACAATGCCAAGCCACAACATCGTTCTATAACAAATACGAACATTTAAAATCATTCTTTAAAGTAAATTTTTATGCCGAATTTTTGTAAATGAATTTTTACCTCAGATTACCAAAATCGGTAACAGTATCTTTTATTTGTATACTGGCACGAATTGACATGGCAAACACACCTAAGTTGAGCTGAAAAAAGATTAAAATGCTCAAAAAAAAAAAAATGGCAAAAAGTTTGAATGACAAATTTTTATGTTTTTGATGAATACAAACCAAAACGACAAAGCATATTGGACCAACGAGGCTCCATACAACGCTTTCATAAATAGACAACCAGCAGCTGGAATAAAATAGAATACAAAAAAGATTTTAATAAATATTATATTGATTTATTTCTAAAAATACTTTATATGAAAACAATTATTTTTTTTATAAGAAATAACAGTAAAATCTTTTTTAAAGAAATATATTTAATGAGTATCAAGAATATGGACAGATGACCAAGCAATAAGCCTACTACTCTGGGAACCCGGGAATGAATCTGGACAGGTCAAAAATCTCCAGAAATTTTTTCAAGGTATCTGTTCTGGTTATGTCAGATCCTGTCCCTTACCTCCCAGACCCGATATGGGACTAAAAAAAGTGCTCTCTTAGTGCCCATACCAGTGGCATAGAGAGGGGCGTCCAAATGGTCTCCAAGACAAACTATATGTATTTCTGGAGAGGGAGGGGGGGTGCCAATAAAGTGTCATGCCCTGGGCGCCAGTTATGTTCGCTACGCCACTGGCCGATACGTCAGAAAGAGTGAAAAAGAGAAGGTATCAAGAACACTTGTACAAAAATAGTCATTACATATTGGTTCTTATCTCATTTGGTTATAACGTATAAAATATATAATGCACACAATCTGTATACATAAAATGAATAAATAAATTATAATTCATTAAGTTAGAATGATTCAAATTGTATCTTTGTCATGTTATATTACTGAATACTGTTCTGTTTTGTATACTATTTTATTAAATATTTATATTATGAAAATGCAAAAAGTTATCATTGTGAAAGTACAGAATGTTTTGTATTATATGAAATTTAAAAATTATATTTGATAATTTATATATGGATTCAAGAATTCATTGTCGAAGACATTGACTCGACAACACTGCAAGTGGATTATTAGCTAATCAAGTTGCAGATGGTTTTTGTAGGGTCTACTCAACAAGTAAATAGGAAAATAAATTTTTAAAGTATATCTGGTATCCTAAAAACAGTCCATATAAGAAAATATAGAAGTAAAGCTAACTGTAAGACAACTAAAATAAGAGGATAATAGTGATTGATGGTATACTAAAATAATATATTTTTGGAAGTTGAGATGTCAAGAATTTATATAAAAATGGAGAATTTCGGATTTGACATGAAAATGTCAGTAATAATAAAATATTCCTATTCCAAGATAGTATTTTAAAAAAAGTTTATAAGTTATGCTAATTAAAATTGCAGAGTATTATAAAAATAATCCATACATTATGAGTAATGCAGATTAAAAGTACAGAATCAAATAAGAATATACACTAAATAAAATATGATTTAAAAGACAATATAAAGATATATTTTCTTTCCACCTGAAATATCCATAGATTTATGACAGAGAATTTAAAATTTCAATAATCGCCATAAGGACGATACTTTCTGTACTGTTTTGCGGAACTGTTTTAGTAATGGTTTACTACTATAATCGATATAAATTTCAATTGTAAACGAAACAAAGCAATTTTATTTATTTAGAGTTTATTTATGTCAGACATTCATGAATTAATAAAAATCTGTAAATACTTTTATTGTAAAATCAATTTTGTGACTTTATATAATATAAAGTTATGCTAAAAAATATATGCATTAAGCCTATTATATTCCAAATAAATATAAAATTATTCCTAACATCAATAAAAAAAAAATGCATTTTTAATAACAATAAACATATTAAACATGTTTCATGACTTATAAATTATATATCATTGCTATTGAATTTTGTATTGCTCATTAAAAATTATAATAATGTTATTTTATTTGAATGAATAAGAAAAAATGTAAAAAATATTTTATTTTTCAGGAAAAAATTATTTAAAGAAATAGTATCGGTTCAGTGACGTAGTGAGGGGAAGGCAAGGGGGTGTATCATGCCCGGGTGCCACTCGCAGAGGGGCGTCCAAGTGGTCTCCAAGACAAACTATGTGTGTTTCTGGAGAAGGGAGGGGGCGCCAATAAAGTGTCATGCCCCGCTATGTTCCCTACGCCACTGTATCGGTTTACTAACTTGTAAGAAATTATTCTGTTTCTTATATACTAATGAAATTTGCTTTAGATTTGTATTTGTTGATTTTGGCTTCACACGAAGACAATGCTATATTATATACAGTAATGAAAATTTTGGATGCTATCTCTATAAATATTGTCACCATTATATCGTGTTTAAATAATTACAAATATCACCAATATCCTTATTACTAATTAATAGCGAGGTTGAAGCTGAAGCTTTAAACGCAAAAACATGTATGTTGGACGTTCGGTGTCGCTTTCCTGTAAGCCTAGAAGTTTGACAATGGCCTTTGGAATGTCGAGCACGATTCCACCGACTATCCAAATGCCATTGCCAAACTTCTAGGCTTACAGGAAAGTGGCACCAAACATCCGACATACACGTTTTCGCATTTAAAACTTCGACCTCAACCTCGCTATTATATTGTCAGTTTAAAACATTTTTATTCTTATATCCTAAAAAGTTATCTTTAAGTTAACTAATATTCAACATCTCGCACATAAAGTTTTTTAATTAAACATGTTTTCAATATTGTTAGTCCGAATTTTTTTAAATGCTATTTTCGAAGAAAATCTTTATTATTTCTTATCGTTTGCGAAATACTTAGTTAGAATGCAATGAGCATTTAATAATAAATAATAAATTAATGAAATTTGTTTTATTTAAATAAATTATACAGACATCAACAAGGACAAAATAAAGCTATCTTCAAGAAGTAAATACCCTAATAACAAATGGTAATCTTGTAAAGCTTAACACATAATACCTAGTTTAATATTTAAAATAAATAAATAAATAAAAATAATAAATATCCGCAATGGTATTATGCTGTTATATAAAGTTTTTTTTACATACGGACTTAATTTTTTAAAGTTTAAATATGAGAAACCTCAAAATCAACAATAGAATTAATAATCATAAAAAACGTTTGCTGTGATAAGATAAAAAGAATGGTCTATATTTATATGGTGTGTCTCTAAAAAATGGAGCGAAATTAATAAATAGACATTAATGTTTTGATGAATAATTCTTATAAAAATATATATAGTAAAACTATATCATGTTGTATTAAAATAGATTAAAAGATATAATTTACTAAGCATGACTATATACCCAATATATTGATAGATAAAAATCATTCCACAGATTTAAAAGACAAATATTTCATTGAAAAATATAAAAAAAAAAAGAAATTTCACTGAAAAAATTTGTCTTCTAGTGAAAGTAAATACATCATTTTAAATTGTTTTTACTTTTGCTTTATCCTTATATTACATTATTACTTTAATTTTCTTAGATTAATAGAAGGAGAAGGTGCTAAATCTATTTAAAATATTGTTTCGTATTTACAATATGGAAAAATTAAAAAGAATTGATTCAATTGATTAATGTTTCCCATTACTACATAAACTATTGATTCATTCATTTATCTTTCATTGTGAAAAAGTCATGTCAAACTACTCTATTAGATGAATTATCTTAATTTGCAACAGATGTCAATAATTCTAGAATAATTATGATGAGTGATAAAGTATCTATACCATCATTTAGATATGTTCAATAATGATTTTAACATAAAATTTTGAATTTTAAAAGATTATTTAACTGAAAATTATTCAAATTACGGTATTTCTTATTTGATAATTCAATAATTTTGATCTACAAGAAAGTGATTCATCCATAGTTCAAATCTATCAATACGTTTGACTACTGTATGAGTATACGATGATTTTGATTACGTGACTTTGATACCATTAAAAATATGCAGAAAGAAAATAGCATTATATTAATTTTTAAATGAAATAATATATATCTTGTAACTATTTAAATTTTGAATTTACAGAATGTATAAAATAGTAATTGGGTACAAGATAACATATCGAACATATTTCTCTATTACACTATAAAATAGTAGTAATTATTTATGCTTTTGTTGTTAACATACTCAACATAACTCCAAGTATATTGTGACCGTCAGCCATATTGTATATATATATTTTATTGTATATAGTTATAATCCTATCTTATTTTTGCAATTTCCTCTTTTTTCCTTTGTCCATTCTTTCTTAAACTTTTCAAGATGACCGTTATCGCCGTGGGGCTGGATTAGCCATTCTGAGAATCAGTAGAGACAATAGCAGGTAGTGTGGCCTGGGGAAAAAGTGGCTAAGAGAGGGGTCTCTTTTCAACTAGACATGAAGAGAGTCGGACGAAAAGAGAGAGGCTCGATCGTGATTTCCGAGAGAGGAAAGAAGTTTGCGATAGTTTAGTGAGGAACCAAAATATAGAGACCGGCATATTGGAGAACCCCGATAATTGAGAGAAGAAAGGATAGTGAAGAAAGCCACTATCGTCGAACCCAGAACCTACACAAAGTACAGTACATATCCGCCGAAGAAAGAGAAAACCCCGGGTGAATCATCCCTTCATTTCTTCTACCTTCCTGCTATCCTATCTTTCTTATTTTTCCTTAATATTAAGTTAGATTTAAGTTAGATTTAAGTTAGGTTAGTCACGCGATTACGAGGGATTGATTGTTACATGCTAGAAAATAACACACCATTGTGCTTTGTTTAGGGATAGAGAGTCCCATGTGTGAAACATCTCAAATTGTAAGTCAGTTGGGATTCCTTAACAACAAAAACCTTATTTGTTCTAAGTGGAATAAAGTGGACATTGTCTATTATTGTAGTCGTTGCAGAGTCCTTTCTGTACGTTTCATTCGCGGACCGTACTGCCTCACTTTTATAGAACACCACAATATAGTAGAAAAGACGAGAATTTTTATATATAAAAAAGATACAAAATTTAAAAAAATTTTTAAACTTACAAAAAATAATTTCCATACTGATCTGCTCTAACTCCAACTGCAAGTCCAACAATAATAGCTGGAGCACCTATAAATCAAAGTAATTATTTAAACAATGTTAAATCATTTGTTATTAAAAAATTATTAAACAAACGAAAAATTTAAATTACCGTAACCGATGGAGTAATAAAATCTCATTTGACCGTGATTAATATCTCTCATTTCGGTTAACATTCGATAAAGGTGAACTGCTTCCATGAACATCCAAGAAAATATGCATAAAAATGTATAGTGCAATAAAATTGCAACAACTTTACATGGAAACTGAAATATTTTACAAAATGTGTTCAAATATTTTATTACTTTAACAAATATTTAATCAAAATGGTTAATGTAACCCTTGGTGCCAATATGGCGGCTCGTCTCTGATTCCAGCAAGGAAACAGTGGGATGCACGTTCTGACCTAACCTAACCTATTCTAATAAATTACAATAATTATTAGCAACCAAATTATTACAATAGGTTAGGTTAGGTTAGAACGTGTGTCCCACTGTTTCCTTGCTGGAATCAGAGACGAGCCGCCATCTTGGCACCAAGGGTTACATTAACCATTAAAATGATACATACCTCTTTATGAACTAAATTCCTTCGAGATTTAAGGGCTACCAAGAATAATAATTCTGCAAAAAATAAGCATGCAACTAGATTTTTGTGAATTGTGTTGCTATTAGTTTGTAACCCACGAAGAATGCAAAATACAATAAATGAAGCTGCTAACATCAGCAATGATATAATTATTCCAACATATGATACGATATCTTGAGCAACTGATTCTTCGATTAAAAACTGTTAGAAAACAGAGAAATATACATATATTCATTTTGAATGTATGTTGTTTATAATAATTATTTGAAAATATATTTACTTCTCTATCAGTGATATCCATCAATACCGAAAAACTAGACAAATGACCACAACTACAATTTACATAAGGATGATGACCGTAAGAAACAGCTTCTACTTTGCAACCTTTAGATGACCATTTTCCTCTATCACTATAATTAATAATAGTGATAATAATTAATATTAGATAGCAAATATTAAACTTAAATTTATAACAATCATTTAATTCGCTTTACCCAATTCCAAAATTCCAATGAACACATTGCGGATTACTACGACTAGTTATATCAAGAATGCGGAATCGGAATCGGATATTATGTAGGAGACTATTCAAAGTAGAACTCTGATTCAATGGTTGGGCCACTAATGTAATGATCGGAGAGCTGACTCCCAAATTGATCCCATATCTTTGCCTAAAATGATAATTATGCCAACTGAAGTTAATTTGAATTATTAAATTCAATTTCATTCAAATTTTAAAGACTATTGGGGATATTTTTAAAATTAAGATTATTACAGTGATCTACATCTAATAATTCAATACCTGATAATCACGTCGTAAAATTTAGGCAATATTTCTCCCATTGTCGGATATATAAGATATGAGATTACAGCTACTTCTTTTGGGATATGATTTGAATTGTGACGTGCATTATTTGTATCTATAAATTAAAAAATAACTTGCTTAGATTGATAAGTTTAAGTATTTTATCTTTTAGATATCATATCACTTAAAACAATGATATTAAATGCTTACCTAATAAGCTCTTTACACCGATTGTTTTTAAGGGAATTATGGCACGAGTAATATCGTCTGCATAGTGTTTGCGTACGGGATAATTATTATATTTTGGTATAATTACCGAAGGACCGCTGTCTTCGTGAAATATTTCTAAATACGCAGATGGTTCGGGATGCAACGAGTAAGTCGAGTTTTTATTATTATCTCGAAGTATGGAATAACCCCATAATTCCGCAGTAGAAATTGTATCTAATCCAAATACTAAAAAAAATGATGATAATTTTAATATAATATTTTAGATTTTTTTATCAATGGTAAGCAAAATATCAGACATACTCATATTTTTTGATGCAATTTCAAAAGGTTTCGTAAATGTATCTCCTTGATTATATACTAGTGTTTGTCCATACTTTTCGAACATTAATAGGAGATGTTCTGGTCCGTCTCCTATAATGGTTGCAATATGCTCCCAGACTTCAAAATAACGTGGCTCAAAAATTGCACTTGCTGAAAATACCAAATTCTGAAAAATGTTTTCATAATTATTTTAATTAGATCTTCATTGAATCGCTGAAAATATTACAGATATTTTTCACTTATGTCACCTGAATAAAGTCTCTATCTTGGCGATGAGTCAAATTTAAACCTCTCTGGTGGTTTTCGTAGTTTAAAACATGGTGAAGGAGACGCGCAAGAATTAAAATATCTGTTCCGTAAAGTTGTTCAGTAGCATTAACAGCATTTTTCATGTCGGCGGAAATTTTTATGGCTAAGTACGTACTGAGAGGCAATTTATTTATTTCTATAACAGAGAGCTGTAAAATTTCCATCAAAGCAAAATTTATTTTATTTTAATTAATGAAATTATTAAAATGAAAAGCTTTATGTAAAAAATAATCCTATCAAACATGGAAACATCTGTTGGATTATTAATGGGCTATAATAATGCTATTAATTAGATAATTAAACTACTAATTTGATGTAAAGTTAGGTGATTATACCACCTTCAGGCCAAATTATGTAATTTAATTATCTAATTAACAATAATATCATAGCCTGTTAATAATCTGGTAATTTAGATGTTAGATTATTTGAAAATCATACGTATACTCTTACTAAACTTTTAATAATTTTATATATTTGCAATAAAATAATATAATCTAGTATGGTATACTTATATGTAAATAAATTATTACACTATAAAACATAAATAACATAAATAACTGTTACATCAATGACAATTATAAGCCATACCTATTATAATTAAGACTATATAATCTAGCAACCAAGTTTTCAATTCATAATTACAATATAAAGAAAGTCCTTATATTGTTATAGCATTTTTAATACTTACTTGGTCAGATAATTCTAGGAAAGTGTCAGACGTACAATTAAATAGATCCGGTTTTTCCCAACCAATATCCGAAGTACATAATCTTGAAGCATTGCCTAAGATATAATTTATTTTAAATATATTTTTCAGCTATTTATTGTATTTTATATTTTTTAAGTTCTGATAATATACCTCTTGAACCTTTAGGACATATATGAAAAGCTCTATGTTCAAATAATGTTCTTTCCCACCATATTCCATTACTAAATGACTGAGGACAACTATCATATATAACTGAAAAATGAATACATTAATAAATTAAAATAATATTTAAAAAAATCTCTTTATAGTAAAGGAAAATATAAAGTTATACCTTCGCAACCTCTCAATGTGACTTCTGCAAATGGATTTGAACACGAATCACATCTGCGACCTATAACACCTGCTCTGCATCGGCATTGCCCAGTGAATGGATCGCAACGATTACTAAAAGATCCAGTTGCATAACAGTCACAATCAAAACATATATCGCTATTTGGAGGTTGAAAATGATTTTCCTAGAATGTTGAAGCAAAAATCAATTACGTTGATGTAAGAATACAGCTATTATATAATAGAAAAATAACATACTTCACATGTACATTCACCGGTTGATTTATTACAATTAGCATCGTAACCTTTGCTAACATCACAATCACATGGTCCACATATAGGATATCCCCACCAATTTGAAGGACATGGCTGATCAAAAGGAATCTCACAATACTGTCCTGAGTGCAGAGAGTCACATTCACAATAATAATTATGACTGTACGGATGTAATGACTTTCCAGGTTCAATTACATGACACGATGATTTATATTCGCAAGGATTCAATTGGCACACGGGAAGGCACTCTTCTCCTACATATCCTATAAAATTTGATAATAAAATTATAAGTTTAAATATAAATACTGAAAATTATAAAGTAAAAGCCACATTACTCATAACATAATTTCAGGCTGTATGTTATATAATGTAATTCTAGCTTAAAAATAATCCAGGTTTTACATATGTTTAGCTATTAAAAATTCAGATATATTATATTGTGTTTAAGTTAGTCAAAACCCGTTTTTAGTTAAAACGCGTTTTAACTAGTTGAAACTAGTTTATACTGGATGTCTCTGTTAAAACCGGTTTTGTCTAGTTAAAACTAGTTTTAACTCAAATTTATTTTCGACTAGCAGTAAATTCTAGTTTTATAAATTAACTAAGTATAAGTTTTGATTTTAGATAAAACTAGTTTTAACTTTTAACATTAGTTAAAACTAATTTTAGCTACATAAATATGTTTGGGGGAAATAAATAAAGTTATGTATAGTGATTCAGGGGAAGTTGCCTAACATTTTGCTTATGAAGGCAATTATAACGATAATTTGGGTTTTGGATAACAAATATAATTGCATAAAATTAATTTTCGAATATCTTAACCAAATTTAATTTATTGCATGTGTAGTACAAAGTACTTCTTAGTAAGTATAACAGCACAGTATAAGTATTGTTAAATTTCCGCCCGTTCTAACATGCTCTATAGATAGCTGAAAGCTCTTTTCAGTCCAAAAACCTTTTTGAGAAGTCCTTATATAATTTCTATACATATCTTGCAATAGAACGAGAAAATAAAAATTTATTAAAAATAGGCATATTGGAATTCAATTAACATAAATTAGGCATGTTACCCCAAGAAAAATGTGGCATCGTTCCCATTTGTCGGGGTAAGATGCCTGGTGGAGTCACGTGTTCTAGCGTGTCCAATTGGGATCGGCGGTAGCTCACAATGGAAACTTTAGAACCTTAACTACATCATACATTAATTGTTTTTCACAATTTTTAATAAATTCTATTTTAACTTTTAGTTTTAAAATGATTCTAGAAACATTTCACAATAAAAACTTTGTTCTTATCTTGCTCTTATTCTTCTCGGAGGTAGAAAATGAGGTAACGGTAGCCAACTACAGTTTTTCGCACTCAATATTGGCCCAACGATTCATCATACAAACACATGACAATATCTGATGTCACCGTTTGAAAATATCAAAAAGTAGGCATCTTCCCCCACTTACCATCTTACCCCAAATCACTCTATATGTTGCAGTCAAAACCAGTTTTTAGTTAGAATGCATTTTAACTAGTTGAAATTAGTTTATACTGGATGTCTTTGTTATAACTAGAATTTACTGCTAGTCATAAATGAATTTGAGTTAAAACTAGTTTTAACTAGACAAAACGGGTTTTAACAAAGACATCCAGTATAAACTAGTTTCAACTAGTTAAAACGCATTCTAACTAAAAACGGGTTTTGACTGTAACATTTATATTAATAAACAGTGGCGTAGCGTTAGTGGGGGTGGCAGAGGTGGCCTGCCCCGGGATTCACTTTAAGGGGGCAGCAAAATTTCACAATAAATAATAATAATACCTAAATAAGGGGGCAGCGAAATTTTCCTCCGCCCCGGGCGGCTGACACCATGCTACGCCATTGTCAATAAATTTAATTTATTACAAAAAAAGAAGTCAGTTTTACTTAAAGTGACCACATATATAAATAATATATTATACTATTTGTCTGTTGTATAGATTTTTAAGATCTTCACATCATTGAAAAATTTTTTTGCACCCTTATAAAAATTCTGAATAAAATGATAACAGGCGTAATAAATAGAATAAAATTATCCTGTTTATATGTTGTATAATATCAACTATTTATCATTCAATTGGAAGAATGATATCACACCACATGATCTATCAAACCAATCATCTGAGTGAATTGGCATTCAGTAATATAAAAATCAGCATTTAAAAGTCTACAATGAACAATATGTTTTATGAATTTTGAATTATCTTTAGGATAATGGTAGAAAAACAACTGGTCTTTTTTTAATGCTTTTTATTTCACTTTCTGGAACTTCTACTGATATTTTTATTATTTATTATGAAAATAGGAGAGATTTCACAAACTTTATCAACTTATAGTGGTGTAGCAAGGGAGTGTAAGGGGATCTATCATGCACTGGGCGCCACTTGCAGAGGAGTGCCCAAATGGTCTCCAAGACAAACTATATGTGTTTCTGGAGGGGGAAGGGGGCGCCGATAAAGTGTCGTGCCCAGTGGCGTAGCGTGGGTGTCAGCCGCCCGGGGCGGAGAAAAATTTTGCTCCCTTAAATAAAATACGGGGAATTCCTACAAGTCAGTACAGACGGTGTTGTCAGTCGCTACAATGAGCAAGATGTCATTATTATACATTCATTTAAAGAAAGAAGATTCCCCATTTTCGTCACAGAATAAGTAATGAAAAATTCCGTGCTCATTTCAATTGGTCCGAATCGTAGGTGCGACAAAAATATGAAATGAAATGGTTCAAATTTTTACAAGATATTATTATTATTTATTGTGAAAAAATGCCGCCCTGTAAAAGTGCTGCCCGGGGCAGCCGCCCCTGCCACCCCCATTACGCTACGCCACTTGTCGTGCCCCAAGCGCCACTTACGTTCGCTACGCCACTGTCAACTTATTCAATAAATTGAATATTCGCAGGCGATTTTAATGTTTGTACTTTAGAAAAAATATTTAGAATTTTATATAATTATGAAACTGATATAAACGAGAAATTATAATTTTAAATTACGCCGTAATAGGAATACTCATATATATCAAATTTAAATTGATTTCTACTTAGTAGATAATTAATTTTATTTAAACTCCAATAACTAAAATCTAATTCTTAAATCAGATAAATTGGCATTCCGTAATAATTCAATATGAATAATTTAAAATTATATTAATATTTTACCATTCTTATCTCCGATATTAAATTTTATTGAAATTCACTGAATCAATATTAAACTATTTACGTAGCCAACTCTTAATAACAGATACTTGCTTAAAAATATATAAACTAGTGTTTTACCTGGATCACACTGACATTTATAATCTTCCCATAAGTCAATACATTGACTGTGAGCAGGACATGTATTAGAATGGCATGGATTAGGAACTCTACATCCTTCTCTTACATTTGTTTCGACTGTCGGACGTAACCAAGCTTCTTGATTATTTCCTATTTTTACATTCTACAAAACACAAGTGGAAATTAAAATCAAAATTATAAATAATAAATTTTAAATTGACATACCTGAATACATCCTTTAAAATAATTAACTTTCTCTAATAATTCACTTGGTTCTAATCCACCAATGGATACTTTACCAATATACATTCCTTTAATACTACCTTCAATGTCTTTTGTAATCTATAAAAGCAATACGGTATCGATAATCTCGTAGTCACGATCATTGTATTTTAACGGAGATTACAATGTCTTACCTCGTATTGACCATAATCTAAGCTAAGCCATACACCATTACTCATCCATTTTGCTTCAATGTGATGCCACTTTCCATCGTTCACTCTGACGTCGGGTAATATAAGAAATTTATCATTTAGATGATAACGTATGTGACCATTGATAATCTGTTCAAATACATACTTTCTTAATATAATCGTAGTTAAAGTTTAACAACTTTAAAAAAATTATAAAAGATATTTACTTCTAATTCAATCTTATTGTTTTGACCGAGTTGTATTTGCATTAAAAGCCCATCCTCCTGCCTAGTTCGAAATGATAAACTGTTAATCCAGGGCATGTTTATTGGACGGAAATGAGGATTAAATATGAGAAATCCATCTCCTAAGAAATGTCTGGCCGGTTCCACTCCTAAAGGCCAAAATGATACTACAGTTATTTGTAAAAGATTGTTTAGAAATAAAAAAAGATAGATTACATCCTTAAAACATTACACATTACTTAAATAAAGACTAGACTAAGAAAAATAAAGATAATTTTATTTGATATCAATATATACAGTATATACAGCAGCAATAAAAAAAAACATAATTGATAATTAACCTACTTTGTTACAGAATTAATTAATAAACCGGAAATTGTAATTTATGTTTCTTGCACAATTAAATTACCGATATCCTCTATAATAATTTTCAAGTTTAATAGGTAAATATAAATAGCAATTTTCGATAAAGAAATTTAATAAGATGATATTAGTTAATTAATTTTGTTAGCTGCTTGTTAAGTGATACTTCAATACATAATAATTGTACAGACACTGTACAAATATACGAATAAGGCTTTAAATTAAAATAGGTTATAAACCATCAAAAATATTATATTAAACATAAATATCAATGCATCTTTTATTTCTTTTACAATACCTACCTCTTTCTAAATTTTTCCACAAGTCTGATGAAATAAATTAAAAGAAGTTAAGAAAACAAATTTAATAATAATTCTGTGATGTATTGATATTAATGGCATTATATCCTTTATAATTTGAATACCTGTGTCGCAATCCTGGCCTCCAAATCCGACAGGACATCGACAAACGTAAGAACCCCATCCTTCCTCACATAAACCACCATTCTGACAAGGATGAGACTGACAAAATCCCTTTTTCTCCGAGCATCCGGCAATTGTTCCATTGTTAGCGACGAAGCTAAAATGTTTTAATAATAAATTTATTACGGAGAAATGAAATAAATTAACTAATACATATTAAATTTTTACATTAATTACCTGTTAAGATCTAATAATTTATGATCTATGTATAAATCCATAATACAACCAACGAAATCTTTATTAGCAATTTGGAATTTGGAAGGGAGAATGGGAAGTCCGCCAAGCTGTAAGGGACCCATCAGATCCAAATATCGATAGCACGTTTGCATTAAATCGGCACACCTTTTACAACCATAAATTTTTATATTACTGTTTCGTATTATCTTTTAAATAGCTTCAGTTAATTAAAAAATTTTATAAAGAAGAGTTATTACCTAGGTTCTAAAATTTGTGTAGTTTTATTTGCACAAAGATAATTTCCAAGTTCTATTCCATGTTTGATTGCCAATGCACTGTCACAGTTATCAATACTAATTGTTGCTGTCTAAAAATTTATAGTGTTTAAAATTTAATTAATTTAATGAAAATATAATACTTCAGAGACTTACCCTGTTTAAATAAGTAATTTCAACCGTATGCCACTGTCCATCACTAATTCCATCAGGAATGGAAGCAGAAACTTTTGATATTTTTACTCCAAGAGAGAAGGAAAACACTAATTGCGAATTGATAATTTCTAATGCAATAAAATCATGTTTATCATTGTATCGGCCATTGTAAAGAATTACTGCATTTTTCTCGCGAGTAGCAAATCTAAAAGTGGGATAAAAATATAATAATAAAATTAGAACAGGTATGATGATCACTGTTTATATTTGATGATAATTTTTACCTAAGTTTAATATGGATACGGTGACGTTGTCGAAGCGAAGGAAAAGTTAAAAAAGAGCCCCTAGGAAAGCTTCTTGCGCGAAGTTCGCAAAACTTTGTGCTCCAAGAGTGATGCGTACAATTTTGACAGACTATTCCTCCTTCGGAAATTTTGCAACGAGAATTTCCGGAACATAATCCCACCCTGCATCCGTCTTCCCAGAGATTTACCTCGCAGTTTTTTCCTGTTAATAAATTCAAATTATTAGAAGAATGCAGATTTATTTTTATTAAATGGAAAAATAATTTTTATACCAGACAAATAATTAAGAATTACATAAGTAAAGAAAATATTCATTAAATATTTATATTCAAAGTTTTTGAATTAGCATATTGCAGCTATTATAAATTATGAAATATATTATGTACATATACGGTACCTCTAGGGATGTAATACATGCATATTTTATGTTCTGTATCACCACAAAACTAAAATAAGATCATTTTTGATAAGACTACAAGCATCACTTTAATTAAGATTATTACTCTCTAAAGAAAAATCTTAAGAACAAATTACTATTAAAAATTGATCCGGTTTATAAACTTAGCAAGAAATTTAAAATAAAATTTACAAAAGAGGTAAATAGATTTTTGATAATTACTCTCGAAAAAAAGAAAAGATTTTTACGGACAACTTTAAACGATTTTCTTCCGACAAACACGTATAACTTTTGTACGAAGTTATTGATTATACTTCATTTTCTATTGTTAAGTGAAATGCATTCAACAGCGAAAATGATAACAAGTTTACTTCATTCATTCCCGACGATCAATTTTTCTAAAGTAAGAATAATTGTTATTCAAGCTACTTCTTTAGTCGAAATCGTTAACATCTCGAGTTTATCAATAAAACGTAGAGACGTTCAAACGGAATTAATAATCTTTATTGAAGTATAATGGTTCGTATAAATGTATTATGCAATTTTTTAATCCGTATTAAAAATTAATTATAAAATAAATACTTATTATAATGTTTATTGGGAATATACCAGTTTAGTAATTAATAAATCTAATGATGTACTGATGCAGATAATAATGTAAATAGATTTTGGCCATATTGCAGTCTAAAATGTATAATCATTTGATGTATGACTAATTTAATTTCAGCTACATAATAGGAATATATATCCAATATCAATCACAGCTGGAAAAGATGTAAAATTAAATAGAATTTTAATATTAATATAATATTTCATGTATTCAATTCTAATTCTTTATTTCAGTTTTGATTTTTCAAAAGTTAAAAGTTAAAATATTTCATTATACACGAACACAATTTCCAACATTTTTTCCGAATAAGGGCTTTCCTCGAATTGACTGCCGCATCCTGTCTCTCAGAAAAGAATGCCCGGGAGGCAATAGTGACAGAGTCAATGGAACTGTTGTTTATTGTGCTTGTACCGTTTGGTCGAGTTCTCTTTAGGTAACATACGTGCGAGGCACGAGGTAGGATTGATAATGAACGCTAATTACCTCTTGTCTTCAATTGTAGTTATTTATAATAATTATTTTACAATTGAAATATACTTACAACTTTTAAAAATGTCAAGGAAAAATAATCAATTTAAGATTATTATTTAGTTCAAAATTTTATCAATGAATCTATACACAGTATAGAACTAATAATAATATAATGAGACAGTAATTATGAAGCTTTCTGAGATGCATGACTTATTACATAATTAATGATGATATTTTAACACTTCTAAATACACTCTAATTTTTAATATTTGTATTAATTTTTATGATTCATTCGATATATAAATAGATTTCTATAATACAGCGTTAGATACTAGCTAACACAATACATAAAAGCATAAAATGATAATGCAGAAACTAGGAGAAAAGTTAGATAAAATATATCAAATCAAGGAGAAAAAAAGAGAACCATTCATAAAATATCTGCAGCTGGTTCTTTGCCAACAGCTGAAGGAACATTGGATGAAAAAGGAATTCTCTATTTGCAACTATCAACTATCCAAACAGAAATTCAATGAAAAAAACTTTATCAGTATTCTTGTTTAGGAAAATTTTTCTACTTTCTAAGATATTCCGAATAACAGATAAATAAATAAATAGAAAAAAAATTAATGAAAAATCTCTATTTGTACAAATAAACAATAAAAATATCATCTTTTTCTATATTTATGATTTTAAATAATTAAGACAAAAAAAATAATGATTTTTGAAACTTATTTATTTATTTAGCTTCAATTTTATAATATTATTTATTTAATTTCATTGCTAAACTAGCATAAAATGATTTCAAAAAATTATTTCGAAAGGTTTTAGAGTGTATAAATCTATTGAAATTAAAATTAAATAAATATTTATTCGGCAACTCAAACAAAATAATATAAATTAAAAAGTATTTTTCAATTTATCTTAAAAGGAAATTATCTTTATTCATATTCCGCTCAGCAATTATCAATTTTTATGTACATATATATATATATATTTGTTTATTTATGCATTCTAAACAATGTTATGTAAGCAATTTATAAGAATAATGTTATTATGTAGAATTTATTCAGTGATTTTAGCCTCCAAGGCTACAAATTTTAAATTAATAGGAGTAATTTGGTATATACTACTATAATTTTAAAGACAATTAAAGGGAATAAAACAACAAAATTCTACATATAAAATTTAATATTGTAGAAATTAATTTAATTACCAAAAATAAAAATTTAAGTGAAAAATAGCAACAGACGAGGTCTATCAGGTCGTAGAGTGGCTTTCAAATATTTAAAGTGCTTTAGAAAGCACATACCAATTTCACTTGGCATCCAAAATTAGCCCCTCTATACCAAAGAACAAATAGACCCTGTATCTAAAGAAAGAACATTTTAGCAATCCCCTATGGCAGTTATAATAAATTATAGTAGAGAAAAACTCGTTAAATTCGTGTCCTGCATACTTCCTTTCTCTTATTAATTCTTTTTGTGAACTGAAAACTACTGGCATAAAACTAATGCTTATGTTTACATGAAGACGTGCTTTGTTTCTGCAATATTCTAGGTGTTAAAAATGTTACTGGAGTGTGTAAGATGAGAAGGAATGCCTACGCTTTATTACATTAAAATAACCCCGTTTATTACTATTAAGAAAATTCGTCGGTGTGTAAGGATGGAAGGGAAGAAAAAAAATAATAATAATAAATAAATCCTAAGACGTTTATATAATTATCGATTGAGATGTCGAGTATCATAACCTAATTCATGTACAACAAAAGTTTTCAGTAATACCAGTCTATTAACGCCTGACAAATTCTCTTCCAATCGCATCAGAAGAGCTAACAGGAAATGACACTATCCCAGGAGAAGTTGTGACAGCAATCTGTCCAGTTAGATGCGTGTGTTGACTTGCAGCGATCAGAAACTCGATTCATTTTCTGCACGAACGACGTTTGTGTACGAAGACCATAGAACTTCCGCCGCTTCATTAAGTGAACTGATAAGTAGGGCTACAGTTGCGATCAGTTCCACAGTACTTTAGCAGAAATGAGATATAAGAGAAATGTCTTAATTACTCTACTGAATCAGAAAATTTTCAAGCATACTCTCACATCCCGCTCTTTCTTCTAAACCAGCTTCCTGATTCGTAATAAAATATTTGATTTACGCACTTTAAAGCTCTAAAATTCGTGTAATAAAAAGTGGATTTTCTATTTTTTTAAATCTATTTAGTTTAAAATATATACGCTCTCGATTTCACCACCGTCTTGCCCCTGTAAATCATACTTTTCCTGTTAACGAGAGTGATGCTGGTCATCTAACTCCAGATTAAAGAAGGACGGATAAAAATTAAATGTTTTAATCTTTATAAAAGGGTTTAAAACATATCTAAGCGATAGAAATCAACGCTAATTCACTTAATAGTTAGAAAAAAAAGAAGAAGAAAAGGTATTAAAAAAGTTTCCATTCTTCTCGAGTTGTTACAAGCGAAAGGACATATAAGTGATAGATATCAATTATTTTTTTTTCTGTTGCACAGATATCAATCATTTCTGTAACGAAATAACTCAGAAGTGACAATGTTTTGATTATAGGCGTGTTCCAGAAACATTGCGAAATCATCAGAAAACATGTCAGCAGCAATCTCCACAAAGTATTTTCATCGCAACGTCTGGTGATATCTCCGATTTGGACACAACGAAAGTGTCAATCCGTTCGGATCGAAGTGATGAAATGTGTCAAATTTATCCTCACCGCAAATAAAAAGAAAATAAAGGAACAAATAAAAAAGGAAATCTCAAAGTACATTTTGTTTTCAAAGCTTAGTAACAGAACGACTATGAATATAAATCCATTTTAAGCCGCGTGTATAAACAAGAAAGAAGAGACTTAAAATAGGAAATATTAGTGCGGAAAACACGACAGGGTGTATAATTATCAATGCATTGGATATCGAATGACTAGCGATACACGTAAAGTCGAGCATTGGAGCGCAGGTGTTAGTCTACGGCTGGATGCCCTTTCATTCCAGTGTTGATCCCTTTCCACTGACCTAGCGTACCCGATATTTGTATCTCTTATCCGTTATGGTATCGAACAATAGAAAATCCCTAAGGATGAAAATTTCTCTTTTTGATTTCTTAGCGTATTCCATTTGCGAAAATCGGATAGAAATCTGGCGATTTTTTCTTTTGCTTAAGAGAGAGAGAAAAAAGACAATAAAAATAAAGAATATGACTTGACAGGCTTCATTAACTTTCGACTTTTTTTGACAGATTTTGTTTATTGGAATAAATTTAGAAGGATATTAAGCGAATAAGAATTTAAATAATTTTAATACATTCTCCGGAATCGATGGAGAGAAAGGATCAGAACTTTTTTTTTATACGACGTTATTATTAAATTCTTTCATTTAGTTGAGGTCATTAAGTCACGAATGGGGCTACTGAATATAGGTTACGGTTTAATAAAAAAGAAAAAAAGATATTATCAAAAGTAATTATCCTATTAAAATCGTATAGATCGATGAAGCTTAGCGCGACCGTCTGTTTCGTATTTAGTCCCCCCCCTCTGCAACAAGAAACGAGATATAAATTAAGTTTACTTTGCTGCAGGTCCAGTATTATACATTAGATGAATATTTTCCCATCAGTAATCCTTCTTATTTTAAAGGATATTACATTAATCTTAAATGCTCTAGGGAGTAAAGGTTTGCTGAAACGATAGAAATTGAGAAAGATAAGTGACTTTAAACCTGCACACTCCTTTCAGACTTTTGCTGTCGTAAAGCTCTTTCTGTTGTCTTCGGGGAAAACTATTCTTTCATCAATTTGCCCCCTTCCCCCCTCCCTTTTTTTTCCTTCTCCCTCGTTTGTAAAAGTCCCTGACACTGTACTGTCTGTTTGATGACTTTCATTTGATTTACGGCCTCTAACATATTAAACTGTTCAGTTGTGATAAGGCCATTAAGGATGTTAGTAGCATCATAAATATATTTAATTAAAATACTGATTTGGATGAAGAAAAACTGTGTGTGTTTTCGTTTCAATGATTCTTTCTCTATGCTCGAATCAACTTTATTCTACAGATTAAAAATAATAACTTCAATTTACTCAGGTTGACAACTGTTTAAACAATTATATTAATTTATCGACCCGACTGTAATGTATTGTTTAGAATAACAAAAACTCATTGTGTTCTACCTGCAGAGACAAAATAATCGCATATTTTACAGAAATTTACCTTTAATTCTATATAAATGAAGCATTAGGTATACAACTACAACAACTACTACATTTAAATTAATTAAAATATGGATTTACAATTTTCTAAAAAAGAAAAAAGGTTTTAATTCGCTTAATTTCGAAATATTTATTCTCCGAAGAAAATGTTTTAATAAATATTTTAATTAAATTTTCCGCAGCTTTTATTAGTTTCAAACGCCTTTCTTTTTTAATATATAAATTATAAATGTCGAAAAATATGATAAAGAAATATATATATATATATATATATATATATACACATAATCACTTTAATTATAATTTTATAAATATTCCGAAAGTAAAATACATTATCGGCTCATGAATGTTAAATTTTTCGACAACGAATAACCAAGCTGTTCTATTATTTTCGCCATTTTTAACTTTCTTGTACATTCTTTCGGATATTTTTTTTTGGTTTACTTTAACCGGATGGCAGCTGTTGCTTAGAAAAATCCTTCAATAAAACTCTTACCTGCTTGTTTAATGAATTTAATCAAGACGAAAAACAAAATGGGACCAATTAAACGTTATTAGAAAAAGAACGATATATGACGTGACTAAAAAAAACATGGCGAACGTTACGATTCGATCTAAAGATTTAAAAAAGAATATAAGCAAAACAATAAATTACATTTTCTGAAGTTAAACAAAAATTGCTAAAAACTATTAAAATGCTAAAAAGTGTTCACACTTTTCGGTGTATTTTTATCTTCTACGTTTGGAAAGACCAAATGCAAATGGCTTATACAGCTGACGTTATTCCGACTGTCATTATTATAGTCGAGTACATAAAAATTCAACTTTTGATCCTCTACAATGTTTCCATATACAGTAGAGAGTCGAAAATCGGCATCAATTGGTGACTGGGGTTGTTCAGATTAGGGATTTGTTCCGATTACGGTCTATGTACGAAAAAATATATTAACCTGTCCGATGTTCAAATTTTTCTTCGTTGCGGGTCGCTTCGTGTTGAATTTTTCTCCGTTGCGTGTCGCTTCGCGTTGAATTTTCGTCGATTTTAAGCCTAACGAAAATTTTTATAATAATAATCGAGGCTATCGTATTGTTAAAAATTATTTCTTTATTTTGTACAAACAAAATAAATATATTGAAGAATATAAAAACATGAAAATTATACTTTAGAAGTAAATTTAGTATCAAAAACGTTCGATTCAGCACGACACAGCCCGACTGAAAATCGTGCCGATTATCGGGCGATTCCGATTACCAGGGTGCCGATTTTCGACTCTCTGCTGTATATACTTTTTCGTTCGAAAGTAGCATTAAAAAGTAGCACTTCACTACGAAGAAACGGTTATAAATTTTTAGAATAATTAATCAATATATTCCTCATTGGTATAGAAAGTAATCCATATTCCAATATTAGATCCTTTCTCTAATCCTTTTTCGATGCAGAGGTGAACAATCTCATCAGGAATTTATTAAATCTTGTAGCATGATGAATACCTAAATGTTGTAATAAATATTCATAAACACGAATTATGTATGTTATTCGGTGCGTGTGCTTAGTAATTTGAACGGTACCCGAATCGTCAATAAGCAAAAATCTAATATGGAGAATTTTATTTACTTTTAATTGTATCAGTCCGGTGCAACAAGATCTTACTAATTGAGATGACTAAAGTTAATTATTTATCAAGAAACTTTGTTGTGCTGAGGTCAGCTTCCTCCGGGCCATCTCATATTGCTGACAAACGAAGCGGCCTGCTTAGTTGAACGTCATCATTGTTCTTTCTACAAATGAATAACTTCTCCATCTTCTATTATTCAACGTAATAGAAGTGTAGTATAAGTAAAACACTTTTCTAATTTCGAATATTCATTTATGATTCAAGAATTCGCTGGAGAAATAATTAATTCGGTATTGTTGGAAAGTTATTTAAGGATTTGAAACATAATTTAAATAGTAATGAATACATTTATTTGGTGTTGTTCGAAACACACGATTTTAATTCGTTCGCTTTGAAGAGTAATTAATTAAACTGATGATAGTTTCCAGCAAACTAATCTTTCTTTGAGATTATTTACGTTTTGATTTAAATCAAAATGGCACCGTATAAAAATTTCATTTTTAATCACCACAAAATAAATTATTATTATTATTTAAACCGTTATTAATTTCATTAAAATTTACGGGACGAGTTATTAATTCGGCTCGAATGATTTTCAATAGAAAATTACTTAATATCTCAAGCATAATCTTATTTATCATTGCCTCTACTTGAAGATAAGCAATGTAAATATGAAAAACTTATTCAATAAACAAATATGTATCCATTTTAATGTTAATAGAGAGAGATTGCGGCCGACGTTTTCATCGTCAATGACGTTTGGAACGTCAGTGGAATCGTGCTCGACGTTTCAAACGTCATCGTCAAACTTCTAGGCTTACAGGAAGGTGGCGCTGAACGTTCGACGTACACGTTTTCGCGATGAAAACGTCGGCATTGAAATTAGCTCCGTATTACTGAATTAAGAGAACAAAAAAAGAAACCAGTAATGAGAATTTAATATTGATGCGCCGATGTAAATTAAACTGTAATTTTTAACTGTTTAGAATTTCGAGATTTAAAAAAAAAAAATAAAGGAAAAAAAATATGGTAATGTATTCCTTTGGATTTAATGAAGACATTTATTTTATCAATGCATTTTCTACTCGCATAGCAGTCTGTCAATGAAAAGAGATTGGTTATATAACTTTCGAGATGCAATCTTTCTGTCTAGCATTATTGAGTGAGATGCAACTCGGAAGAAAAACCTACTCTAAACACGACAGCTTTTTTGAGAGGAAAAGGAAAAAAAAAATCCAATGCTCTATGTTTTTAGGAACTTCGTCTTTCATTTTCTTCACTTTTCCGATAAGAGATGCGAAGAATCGTCCGAGAAAGCTCCAAATTTAGTTCGATTTTCAGGATTTATTTCCAATAATAGGGTTGTAAAGTCGCTCTCAAGATTTTTTTCATTAGATTTTTTTTTACGAAACAGGATTTAGATGAAATATACCAGGATCGATTTATTATAAACGACGAGGTAAAAAGGCATCGACCGTACATAACTCGTTTCTTAATTCGAAGTGTTTATTCTAGAAATAACTAATTAATTAATTAATTTAATTAATCCTCTACTACTCACCGGTAAATCCTTCTTTACATAAACAAGCGTAACCGCCTTCTTTTCTTACGCAAGTTCCGTTTTTACCACAGGGATTTGAATAACACAGGTTAACTTCCGTGTCGCACTCGTAATTATGGTTCATACCTGAAAAAAATCGATAAGTAACCACCGATATATACTTTTTCGAATATATAAAACGTATTCAAGGATTGTTTATCTTACCTGTAAAGCCCGACGGACATCGACAGGCAAATGTGTTGACGGGATAAATGGGCCGGAACAACAAACTGTCCGAAGCTATAAAGCCAGAAGCTTTTCCAAACTTCAGAACAGATAAACATTCTTCAAAGTTAACACACGGTTCCCTGACGCACAGGTTATCATCGAAAGGTAATACCTGCAGTAGAGATTAAGTTGATATCTTTTATACTGTCCTATCTCCTAGAATTCACGAAAATTTTGAACCAATCTCGTTACGAAAAAAGTCTCGAGTAAATATTATTTTCTACCTAAAGTCTTTTCTAAAGGAAAATATCTACAAATAAAAAATCTTATCCCTAATCTTAGTAAATATATTACGGGTTTCTTTATGGATAAAAAGGTTAATGTTACCTATGGTTCCAAGATGGCGGCTCGTCACCGATTCCAGCAAATAGAAGAAGGGACGCACGTTCTAACTTAACCTAACCTATTCTAATAAATTACCATGATTAATACCAACAAAATTATTAGATTAGGTTAGAACGTGCGTCCCTACCGTTTCCGGAATCAGACGAGCCGCCATCTTGGAACCATAGGTAACATTAAAAGAATAAAATATTTAAAACGTTCGTTCCGTTGATTTTTTTTTCTTTAAATTTATTTGAAAAAAATATATAAAAATAAAAAGAGAGCATTTACAAAAGTAATTTTAAAAATTCTTGTCGTAGACCGTCGAGATCTTTGACACTTGCAGAGAATATTTTCAATATTTTTTCTCACAAGAATAGAGGATATATTCCTTTGAGAAACATGTCAGTCTTACATGACTGACACGCTATCAGAATTCACGTCATGTCACTCCTTTCCGAACATCCGAGTTACTCCGTAAATCCTTCTTTTTCAAAGCTTTATTCGCAAGTTAAATCTAACACATCTCCAATTTGAGCATCGTTCAAAACACATTGTTAAAAGAATAAAGTAAGTTAAAGAGGAAAATTCCACGTGGCACTTTGTCGCTGTCGTATTTATAAATAAAATTAATAAATAAATCACCTGAACGTTTGCTAGTCGTGCTAAAATGGCTCGATTTAGATAGACTCTCTCTTGAAGATACTGCGGACTATAAAAAGATCCAGAATCAAAACTTCTAGCGGAAAAGCTGACGTTCAAAATCTTGGCTTCTACATCCGTATCGTCCTAAAGAAGAAAAATAAGTAGAATTTTCGTTTATTTATTTCTAGACATTTTAACATTTTTCTTCATTTACGGTTACGTAAAGTTTACTCGGTCTACAGAGATCTAGTAAATTATAATGACGGAAGAAGGGATGATACTTTTCTCATCGATTTATTTAAATATTCTTCGGGAAAAACCAGTTAAATACTCGATACGATAAAGTAAAATCCATAAATTTTCAACTAATAGTTGCGTTATGTCTCCGGAGAATAATTACAATTTACCCAAAGATGTCATCCCTCTTATAACCGAGATCTTTCTCCTATTGTCATTATTATCCATCTTATCTGTACGACTGACATAAATCCGATTTCATTTATTATTCGTTAATTATGAGTGATTTTCTGCCTCTCGTTTATTGACAATAAAAATGTTTATACTGTTAAAAATACGAAGATTGGAATTCGATTCAAATTAATTCGACTCGTTTGTGGAAAGATTGACGTTTTTTTAATTATTTATAATACTGTATTAGCGTATTCTCGATTAAAATTTCGTATTGTTTCTTATAAAAATCGATGTTTCGTACGATGATTACTGAATAAATTATAGCGCGATTCTTATATTAATGTAAGAATCAGGTAAATATTGTGCAGCAGAGGCTTCGTGTCATATTTAAATGATACGAAGAAACCCTGCCTAAAGCTTTATTGACTAAAATGACATTACACGCAAGCAACGGGCTAATAAAGCAGTCCAAGTACATAAATAATCTAATTTACTTTCCCCCTTTGAATTTAACAGCTTCATAATTTGCGAATGTAAACACATTAGTTATCACCCCATTACGGCCACAGGATTTTCTTCAACTCTAGAATATCCTACTTAATGGACAAACTAATTCCATTCTGGTCCACACACACATATATAATAGATAATCGTAGTTTTATTCTTCTTATTATTATCGTAGACGAAGGAAAGTCTTCATTTAAAATCTCTTTAACATTGAATAATAAGTAATCGATACGGATGCATTTTCTCGTGTTTACGTATTAATAAACGTGAAATCCTGACAGTTCGACATTCGTTATGAATATTAATTTGAATTTATTGGTAGTACGTAATGTTCCATTTTCATTTTCTGTCCCAAGAGTACTTGGGATTTCCAGTCACCGAACTGAAGCAGATTTTATTGCGATCTACAACTGTCTGATCCCAGAAAGTGCTGAGTACAGTAGTCCTACTATATTAAAGAAAACGGTTGAATAGCTGGACATACTATCGTCTCCATCTCCAGGGGAAGTTACAATCGAGATTGCCAAATTTTATTTCCCTTTATTGTCATCGATATTACCTGTATGTATTCATTTAAATATTCCAGTGTCTCTCCAGCTTAAATAGAGTATAAAGTCGAGAGTGTTTTTAACGTCGGTGTAATTTAATATTTAGTATTTTCAACCTTTATAATATAAACTTGTAAGTAAACGTGTGACTGTATCGTTATATTTAAATAGGAGGAGGAAAAATACATTTATAAAAGAACTAGAAGTGAATAGTACTAATTATTGTTCTCTAATTTTGAATATTATAATAGAAATATCACAGTTTCATAAGTAGTGTATATATATATATATATATATATATATATTAGGGCATGAATTCTTTATTACGTTATATAATTTGAATCATTCTCCTATTCATATCATTAAGACAATTTACGTCAGAATAAATCTACTAAATTTAAACGGGATAAAGCTAATTGCTTAATATATTGCACGAATATTCTGTTTTTATAATAGAATTTAAATAAAAATAATTATTATATTAATAAATTAAACCTGTTATTCTTGATACAGATCTTTATTTTTAATATATTCTATAATACAGGAAGCTAATCATTTATGTATATAAATAAATTGTTTAATTAAAAAAAAATTGGTTAATGTTACCTATGGTTCCAAAATGGCGGCTCGTCTCTGATTTAAGGGAACAGAAGAAAGAAAACAGTGGGAACGCACGTTCTAACGGTTAGAACGTGCGTTCCCACTGTTTTCTTTCTTCTGTTCCCTTAAATCAGAGACGAGCCGCCATTTTGGAACCATAGGTAACATTAACAAAAAATTGATACACGTTTCGCAAGTTAAAACTTACAATTATTAATAAAAGCTCTTACCTGAACGTTAAAGATGTAAATATTATCTTTTGGGCAAGGTATAATAGCGGCTAGACCTTCTAAAAAGTAATCAAAAACGGGTGAAAGGAACGAAGTTTGTGTCATGTCGTTCAGGCGTACAGTTACACTGTTAAATAGCATGGCTTCTGTCACGAGTCGCACAATCAGTTGACACTCTGCAAGAACTTCGTTGATACCATCTGTTAAGAAATAAAAACGGCAAGAGAGATCAATCAATAATACACGAGTTATTATCGAAATTTTATACAGTAACAATAGCGTGGAAGAAATTTCGGACCGAAATAGTCGAGGCCGTCACCAACTTTTAGCAAAAGAAAAGGGGGAAAAAAAACCACACATATATATCATCTTTTTCTCCATCATTGCGAGAAAGGAGATGTCTCTAGCTGCTGCACTTTATGTTATTGAGGGATTTGTTTCGCTTGAATTTCTATTGTGGAAACACAAAAAACAAATTTCTCAATAATTTACGCTATGAAATGTGATTTCTATAACGATTTCTTCCTTTAATATTCGTTAACAATAGTAATTTAGGTTAATGTTACCCTAGGTGCCAAGATGGCGGCTCGTCTCCGATTCCAGCAAGGAAACAGTTGGACGCACGTTCTAACCTAACCTATTCTAATAATTTTGTTGCTAATAATTATGGTAATTTATTAGAATAGGTTAGGTTAGAACGTGCGTCCCACTGTTTCCTTGCTGGAATCGGAGACGAGCCGCCATCTTGGCACCTAGGGTAACATAAACCATAATTTATTTAGGACAAACTTACAAACTTCGCCTAAGATATTCAGAACACGTTCCCCCATCGAAAAATAATTAATTATTCAAGATTTCCCTTTCCGATCTGTCTTAAAGGATAAATTTTCTAGATTTTCCTTCGTCTTCTTAACTAAACATGAATGCAAATCAAGAATCAAATGCTCTCTCATTTACATAAAGTGGATTTATATTTCGGCACTTCAAAATCGTCGTTTTCTTTTTACATAAATCGTTTGAAAGTTTTAATAATAATAATAATAATAATAAATAAACGGAATGAATTAGATTTTAAAACATTATCATTTTTATTAAAGCTTTGCGATACTTTCTACAGTTTAGATAACAAGATTTGTAAGTTATCTCCGGGGCTTTTATCCCTTTTGTTACGTATTCTTTCGCATTTACGCGACTAAGATTTTAAAACACCTTCTTGTAATGGTTATGAAAATTGTTGAAGATTATAACGTAAATGCCTGACAGGTTTAAAAAACCGCAATGAGTTTTGGATCGTTATTTAAATGGCTGTGAATAACACAGTACTTTTTATAAATCTCTAACATGAAGCGTGTTCACTAGTAATAAAGCTAAATACGACTTTCGCTGTTGAAAAGGGAAAGAAGCCTGCAGTTGCATAATAAAGGAGAGCGAACAGAGGAAAAAAAAACCTGTGTATTTTCTCTCTATCGTTATTAAAACAAACAAACAATAGTTTTTTTTCTTTTCTTTTGATGACGTGCTACCTTTAATTGGTACCAATACAGACTTTACCTAAGATGAGTCACGCCCTATTCTTCCATATTCTATAACGAGAAATCTTGCAGAATTATTTAAGAAAATATTCCCGAGGGATGTTTACAACACGGCAAGATATCTCCTAAAAGCATATCCGTGTAAATAAGTTTATAAATAAAGTATATATATATAGTGTTATTTAATCATCATATACAATAGTTATAAACGTGTAAATCACAACAACGGAGGATTTAAACAGTATATTCTATTCGATTAACGGTAAATTTAATTTGTAAGAAAGAAGATAATAATAATAATAAAATAGACTTAAGTGGAAGTAGTTAGAATGAATGCGGGATTTAGAAACCGGTTTTTGAGTCAGTCTGAATAGAAAAAGCCATTTTTAACTTGATTTGATCGGCAATACTGTTATCATTTATTTATACCCAAGTCGAAATACACACAGAATTCAAATAGAAACAATTCTTTTCTATTATATCAGATTTGAGGAGAGTGGGGCACTCTTTTTTTTATGTATATATATATATATATAAACCTCCGTACTAAAGAAAGAATGTAATTGTTTTCGCGGAGATAAATTATAAATTTATATTTACAAAAGCGTATGAATTTTTAATTATTTCGAATACAGTCGTGTGTTATTTTTCTACGTCTGTCAGGTATTTTTTTACAGTTGAAACTTCAGAATAATCGAAATTTAATGCAAAGTATGTTGGCCAAAATCATTATCAACTTTCAATCACACCCCCTTTTTTTTAAACGAATAACTAAAAACAGGTTTTAAATAACTGCAAGTTATTTAAAACCCGATTATGTAAGAAAATTTAAAAACATTCGAGCTATGTATTTCTGTTTTACACCGTTTTTTTCTTCCTTAGCAGAGGTACAGTACTATGTAACTGGATTCCGTTTCCTACGAGTTCCACTATAACTTTAATAAAATCATTCCGAATTTTGGTTCTCTCTCCCTCTCTCTATTTACTTCTTTCTCTCGTCTGTATCGATTTAAAAATTCAAATTTTGAAATAGAAAAGTTTCTAAAAACTATTATTCAAACATATTTTGAGAATCTACAGGATTTATTTATTTTTTTCCTGTAAAATAAACAATACAGATTTTTTATTCCTTTATTTTTTTATTGTTGGGAGAGAATATAAGAATGTTATCACAGCCTTCTCTTCGTAAACAATAATAAAACAACTATAGTACGTTTCGTTGATAATCTAGATGTATACACTAGATTATCATTGTCTAGATGTAATCTAGACAATGATAATCTAGTGTATATTCCATTTTTCTTCTCTAATTCTTTAACTTAACTAAAGCAGTATAAGTATAACCTTTACAATATTAGATTCTGTATATTGTATTGTATACAATGTAGTACTTGAAGATGAAATGTATCCTACCGAATATACTAGTTATTGATCACAGTCTCTGATTTCTTAAAAAGTCTCGCTCCATTAAGTCTGGCGTCAGATAGTCGGCCAACTCACTCACTTCGACGTGCTTCTGCAGCAATAAAACTTCAATTCCCTGGACACAAAAGTCGAGTTTTTCTAACCGCTACCTTTATATATTTATATATAAAAAAAAGGAAATAAGGTCTATTGTTAAAGAAATTAACAGTTGTAAATGAGATAAAATGTGTGTGTGTGTTTTTTTCCCGTAATGTTTGACGTTAGAGCATCTTTCAATCTTCATCTTAAGAGAACACTACTAAGGTAACTGTGACATAAATACCAGCAGTCGCCTGGCAACAGAATGCAGTTGACAATTAATCAACAATTTACTGTCATCGTCGCCCAGACAGCGGGAAGAAATGTTCGTGGGTAGTGTCATCGGCAAATTGTCCTTTGTTTCAGGTGTTAATTTTAATTATCCCCGTCACGTTGGAATTTTAAATGATTTATCATTACATAAATTCCTCGACGTATCAGAATATATAACTATAATTTAATAATATATAATACGTATAAATACAATCGAAATTACTATTGGAAAAGAAGGGAGAGAGAGAGTTTTAGAGGCAGGAAAAGAAGACGAATTAAGAAATTATCGCGAAGAAAACAAGGAAAAAATCAGATTAGCCTAGAATGCTACTGAATAGATTTAGTTATCTTCAACTTCAGAATCGGATGATTCCGAGATATGACATTATTTCCTGCGGGAAATATCTCTAATGGTTTCTGTTTTCTTATTTGTGAACACTCAAGAAGGGGAGGATGATCAGATAAAAATTCTATTATTGGATAAAGTGAGATATAATGCTGATTGTTTTAATCCTTTATCATTTGGGAATTTCTTTTCTTTCTCTTTCTAAATTACCTAAAGAGTATTTATTTGTTTGGTGCTACACTAATTCCTTTACAGAGAAAAAGAAGTTTTCCTCTCTCTCAAGTATTAAATCACCCTTGATCTGTTTGGATAATCTATCCCGAGACACGGTCCCCCACATAACACATAAATACTAATTAATATACTGTATTATATACATATATGATCTATTAATAAGATTTTGTGAGATATAATACTAGAAAACGTCGAAAAATTCGAATTAATAATGGTATATTCCGGTCAAATCTTAATAATATACCGAGAAGGGAGTAAGAATAAATCGATTTTTCTAACTTTTTAAATTCTATTTTGTGAATTAATTATAAGATTAAGCCTATAAATTTTAAAAACCACTTAATTCTTTTTCGAAAATCTCCGAACTTAATAGGTTTTCGTATAGACTTTCGAAATAAACAGGAGAACGAAACACGTGAAAAATGAAAATAATGGCAACGAGAAGTAAGTTAATTATATTAAAATAGATATATTTTAAATTGGGCAAAGATTAAAGCAATTATAATTCTATTTTCCTCAAATTTTAATACTTTTTTAACGTATAAAAGCGTAAGTAACACGCTTGAAATATTGCGAACGTACTGTACGGCAGAGAATTTAATAAGATAAATTAAAATTATTAAGGGTAAGCGATCGGTTTGTATTAAAACTCTTACTAAATTGGGCAAGGTTCCATTATAGAAGCGAGTGAAATTAAACTTTAGAACAGAAAACTAACAGAGATATCAAGTTGCAGAGTTTGCAAGAAATTACAATAAGTTTTTAATCCTCTTAAAGAACATAAAATTCTCTTAACCCAATAAGATAGGAAAAAAAGATAAGGAAACGTCAAGAGTACAGGATGGAGACGTGCAGTAACACGTGCTACTTCACCTACTATTCAATTTCCTGTGTGTTATGAATAAAACATTACTCTTTTAACATAACTTCCTGATAGATTTCGATTGTAGAAAGTGGAAACTAAGTTTCGGCAGTAGTCACTTTACCATTTTAACAGTTTATTTAATAAGTTTCTGGTAGGAAATTACGTGCGAACCTCTCACAATACCGCCGTTTCGTCGCTATCAGATATGACGGAAATAATGTGCTATTAGTATTCAATGAGATTTTGGTATTCAACGTTTCAGACGTAAACGATCCAATTTCGTGGTTTCCAATGTCGAATTTCAATAACACTTGCAAGAATTTGCTTTAAAAAGACACGGAGGAGGGAGGAAAAAAAGATAAACGAAATCTTTAATTCGTTTGCAGAAGATATCGGATTTTTCTTTCTTCCACGTTCAAAATTAATAATATGGAAGAGTATAAAGCATGGAAAATATAAAATATTCTATAGAAATTCTTGAAATTAAACACAGGTCTCCGTATAATTATATTAATAAGTTGAAAAGTGTCTACAAAAACGGGTTAATGTTACCTATGGTTCCAAGATGGCGGCTCGTCTCTATGATTCCAGCAAACAGAAGAAGGGAAACAGTGAGAACGTGCGTTCCCACTGTTTCCTTGCTGGAATCAGACGAGCCGCCATCTTGGAACCATAGGTAACATTAACCCAAAAAAACGATATTATTCTTAATTTTGAATAATCAACTGTATATATGCATTGTCAATTTAAAATAGGGATTATATAGACTTATTATTAACACGAAACTTGTATGAATTATTTACGAATCTGATCGAAAAGTCCTACTAGAAACGCCTTTCACACAATAATTAAACGGATTTTGATTAAGTAGTTTAAAATTACCGTTTGTTTCCATGTAAACAATTCGAGTTTAAATTAAGCTAAATAAATGCGGAATTATAAGAAATTCATTATAAAATACCTTATGTGAGGTTAACCTCTCGCTTCTCGATTACAAGAATAAAATTAAGTCAGTTACAACAGTTCATTTATTTAACCTCAAGCTTTCAAACAGAACTTCCACTCAGATTAATTAAATTCAATTGTTCGAGGAAATTACGTACTAGACAAACTAAACCGTATAATATAGGGAATACAATTCAGAAACTGGCAGGGGGTAGAAATGTCACTGTGTTCGTCACGAAGTTCTCTTAGTTTATGTGTTATAATGAGGAATATATATATATAAAGTTAGGTAAAATTCCCGTCTAATATCTTTATATTTAAGTGAATAAAACACGTACATTTCACTCGCATTGTTCGTAACAGAACAATACATTTTTATGTTTATAAACTTTAAAAGCTAATAAGTTTATAAATTAAAAAAAAATTATGAAAAATTCCACATTTCTTACTCCAGTATCAGTCGAATTATATTGCAGGAATGATTAAAAAATTTTATCTTTCGCTAACATAACCTAAAATAATTACCGCATCACAATACATTCCGTGATGAAAAAACGAAATAAAAAATGTCTTTAGCAATTTCGTAAAAAGTTTTATTACAAAATTTTACTGCCGGACAAATTGACAGCCATTTGTACGAGTCATCCATAACACAAGCATTAATCATTTTTAACGTTAAGAATTCCAAAGCCCATTAAATAGTTCGTTAACGATATTGTAAATAATTGAAAATTCTGTACGAAACTTTTATTTAAAACTATAGAAAAGTTTGGACAAATATTATTTTAGCCTTTACCAGAATTGGACAGAGTCCAGATTTGGAGGGGACAGTCCATTGTAAAAATCCAAAATCTAGTAGATTCTTTCCTTTCTTCTCGTTTTTCTTATATATATTTTTATTTTATTTATTTTTTTATTCTTTTCTTCAAAAAATGGAAATCCTCTTACAGCCCAGAAGCGTAGACAATGATCGAACGATTCTACGTCAATCAGTATCCTTTAATAAACTGTTCGTTGTATGGCTTTCCGACCGAGGATTTACTCAAGAAAATTTTCTTTCCAATAAAATCCCTTAATTTCCAACCATTTATATATATATATATATATAGAAAAGCACGAATAATAATATAAAAAAAAAAACATTAATCTAGTATACTTTCATTTGTTATTAAGATATAAAATCGAATATCTTATATACGGGGAAATGATTGTAAAGATTAAGTTTGCTATTATTAAAATTCGGAATTGTCGAAGGAAAAATCAATACGAAAAGAGTGCAATTTTCAAAATATGAGGGCAGAATTCTCTTCCCAACTTGGCCTTCTCTACTTTTGCTTTTAACTACTAATTCTGAACATCCATCATAGTAGACAGATACCAGTTTCGTGTGTAGCATTCAATGGTTGACGGATGACAAATAACCTTTACAGATATGCTCCCTGGACGTAAGCAAAAAGGCCTATAAGTTGTTATAAGCTAACATCATTCATATATAACGCTGCAATATATATATATATATAGAGAGAGGTTTCTGTTTTATATATATGAAACGATTCGGTGAATACGGCGGGCGGTTTATTTAATGAGTTGCTTCGTAGATAACACATGAAAGTCGTCGTTGCATAAATATGTTTGCCCCTGTTCAATATGTGTGATTTACAAATGAGAATTAAACTAATGACTTTTGTAGGAGGACCATTTGGATTGCTAAATGCAAACAATTGCTATTAAATTCCTATTGTGCTGGTTGTTATTCTATTTTATTTTATTTTTTCCGGTGTTTTACACAATAACAAATTGTAAGATGGAGATAAATTATTCAAAAAATTAAGCTTAAAAGCTACATTTTTTTTTTCCTCCCGTACAAATAGATGAGTAAATGAAAGCTTGTTTGATAGTGACAGCCAAATGTATACAAAAAGAAGACGGAAAGGATGGAAAAAAGGACTAGGTTTTCCGGAAACGTTATTAAAATTCTTCAAATTAATCGTATCCAGTTATATACATTTTTTTATTGTAGAGCGAATATTCTAAATTCTTTCGAATTCACTACATTTTAAGTAATATTACAAAGACATATCGCTGTCTTGTAATTATTTTTATAAAAATGAAAATTTATATACGCGAATAAATGAGAGAAAATTAATTATTTTTCTGATACGTGTGTTAGGTCTGGTGTTTTATTTATTTATTTTTTTTTTAATGGGAAAGGCGGAAAAGTTAGGCGAATTTTTTGAAAAAGAACTGATATTAACAACAGCGTTTCACACAAAATACAGCAACGAGTTGCTTAACTTTCCCGGACACAACATTTAAAACTGCGCGTGGCGCCATCTGATATTTTATTATAGAAACTTTTTATTTTTTAATTATTAAAAAATAAGGAAATTTTTTTTAAATTGTAAATGATAATAACGAGTAAAATTAATCATTAATTCCGACCCTACTCGAGATACGACACGCGACCGCCCATTATCTCCCCACCGCCTCGACCTTTGACCACTAAAATTTAATAGAATCGATCCACCTAATAAACGAACTTCCCTACAAAATTTCAGAAATTTTCGACAAAAAACACAGGAGTTATTAAGCTTGAAAGAGGGTGAACAAAATCGTGTCCCCAACACACACGTACTGGAAAAAAAAAAAAAAAAAACCCATTTATCGACATTTCAAGGTCCTCCGAGTCCAAAAATGTTAAAATCTTTGGGGTCATTTGACCGATAGCCATACTTTCTGTGTGGTAAAAATAAGAATGACTTATTCGAAAGCGGGTGATTGAAGGCAAGGTGTTAAGTTACCGCTGTAAAAACAAAAATGGCGTACAAGAAGACGGGCACAGGTGCTACTTACGTAACAAAGGCAGGTGAGATAAAAGAGAAAATGCGCATTTAAACCGAAAACAATTGAATTTCTATATATACCTTTAATTATTCATTTTATTTATATAGAGCTAACACGAATACCTAAACAATAAAATTTCGTATAAAAAAATGTAATTGTTTTCGATCTTATAATGCAGTGTTGTAGAGATTTGTATTGGCTTAAGGCCTATATATTCTTATACATCGTTGAATAATCGATATCAACGGATAATATAAATTACTCGTCCGACTAACAAAACGGAATTAAATGCTGGAAAGAAAGACGTCGTAATGAAAAAGAAAAATCTCATAAAAGTGAAATCGGCATGCGATCACGCCGGCAATGAAATATAACGGACGGAATAAAGGCGTTTTATTAAACATCCAGGTGAAAAAATTCCGAGTTTAGTCTCATCAATCGTAAAAGTTTCGTCCAAGTTTCTTACTGGTGATAATTCTAGCGTGACTAATGCCGGTTTTTGGTATCCGTTCCACCTGTTTCCCCCAAGCAAAAAAGTTTTCTTAGGTTTGCGCTAAAATTCTGTTATGTTTTACAGACGACTTATCTTTTATTTCGGCTCGATAATCGAAATATTATTTCACAAATACCCCATATTTTTCATATTGAACAATCGCTCCCGGCCATTGTTAGCCATATATATATATATATATATTAAATATTCCACCTCGTCTCGGTGAATTTTTGTTCTCTTTTAATTAAGCGCATTCCTTTGATACGGCAATAACAATAATAAGCACCGATTCGTTCATCCAATTGATTTATACATTTATGTTGATAGAGAAACATCTTGGAAATGTTCTGTGTGTGTGTATTTTTTTTCTTTTATGTCCAGACATGATCTCCAGCAGCGAACGGTACGAAGACGGACAAAAACCAGTTTGTTGAAGAAACAAGTTTTTCTGTCGTTATTTCCTTACTTCCAGAACGTCGTCTAAAGTTTTAACTTGTAATTCTCATTAGTTTCGTGTAGTAAATCTTTACGTATCGGCCTTGTTTTCCATTCGCGTGCTTATACGCAACGGAAGCTGAATCTAACGGGAGTTTCATTAATTCTAATTTTACTTCTTCCAGAAAATGGTGTCACCTACAAAACTCGGCTTCGTTCAAAGTCGGCAAGTTGTTTGTACTAGTTGCCATGGTATTCGTTGCCATGGAAGTATCGATATACGTGTACAGCATCCACTATACGGTATGTACAAGTACTGTCGCATCGACAAATGAATAGGAACATTCGCAATAAAAAGAAGTATCCTATATATATATATGCAATGTAGATAGAAATTCTATAATGCTACCGTTTGCAAAATAATACGTAAAGAGTAGACTCGAATGAGAGGAACAATTCAAATTTCGGTATACGTTTTAACTGTATAAGCCACGCCAAAGACATTAATTAATGATAAAGCTTAGAAGTGACTCGAGTAATGTATCATGTCCATTGCATCGCAAAGATGAGCGAAATAATACCTTTGCAAAATCCCAAAATGTGTTTTGTAACCAAGCGTGAAATAGCCTCCGTCTTAAAATCGAATTGTAAGTTTAACAAGCTATTAAAAATACAAAAATTCTACATGATAGAAAAATCACAGTGTTATTCCCGAGAGACGTTCATAAAACTGGTAAACAGACATAGTTATCAACCGGAAAAAAATCACCCTATTCTTAAAATACGAAAGAAAAAGCTAGGTTCTTGAGACATACTTTCTCTAGAATAATAATAATAATAATAATAATACTCCTAACATAATAATAAACACGGATATTTTGATTATTTCGAGCAATCTCGAATGCTCCCCCCGCTTGATAATCTAGCATAGGGGAAATTTTTTATGGGTATTTTAATTGTTAATTATAAAGAAAACAGTCTTAATTTATGTAACCGATTGTTGTTTGTAATATTATTGCATTATTATTAATAATAACGAAAAGCATATTTCATCAAGAACAGAGAGCAATTATTATTGTTGTTATTATTATTAAAGGTAATTTTTACCTTTTGTTAAAGCACAAACGAATTAAATTCTAAACTCGTAAGAATGAAATATTCTCGTATGATTAAGGTACAATTTTTCGAGTTCAAAAAATGTTTAAAAGATTAACAATCGAGAGATAATGGGCAATGTACTTCCAGTAAAATAGTTTAAAAAGATGTCCAACCATCGCTGGGAGCCGGAGACAAAACAGGTAGGGAGGCCACCAGCCTCGGGGCAATTCTTTGTCTCTATAGAAGGTAGACAGAAGGAGAAGCACTTGTTCGTGTCACATTCGACATTCCCATTTTAAAACTGAATACGCAATTAAGTATTCCGCCAGGCAAAAATAAGAAGAGAAGAAAAAATTCTCTCTCATTTTCTTTTTTTTTTTTTTAAATTTTATAATTTCTGTTATCGCTTCTTCATCTTTAAAATTATCCATAAAATAAAATTGAGAATCTGCCGTAAAACATTAAACTTTTACACATTTTATGATCGACATAAATATGTTTAACAACATGAAAAACAGTTTTTCAATATATAAAATGCGGTTTTTCGCGCGTGTGTGTGTGTGTGTGTGTGTTGAGTTTAATAAATTTTTTAATTAAAATTAATAGGAAACTAAGTGAGAAAAATAGATGCCTGCTTTAAAAATTACTTTTTAAAAATCATAAATTATAATTAAAAAAGGAAACAAAGGGCTCATAAGTCAAATCTAACATGGGAATAAAGCGGGAGGGTAATTACACCGTTAGAAAAAAAAAAAAAAAAAAATGTAATTCAGAAGGATATCGTTGTCGTTTTTAAGAATTTTTCAAACTTCCTATACGCGATTTCGCTCTATGATTTAACACTAGAAATATTTAATTATAGAAATTCAATCGATGTGTAAAATATTCAATCAAAATACCGTATTATTTTTAAAATAGATTTGTGTGGTGTGTGTCTACGGATTAAATACTACAGATAACGTTAATGTATTAAAGCATTTCTGAAACTAATCCGTTTTTCTTAAATCAACATTCCTTTGAAATTCGACTTTCGAGTAAACAAAATCAATCCATTCCTCGGTAAGAATAGTTCAATATTGGTTTTGAACATTGAATATTCGCTGGTGGAATATATAAAATTAAAATTTCATTTAGGTTATATCTACACGTTAAAAGGTTGTTTGTTTTTTTTAAAGGTCTTAATTATAAAATATCATTGCAAATCTCTGAATTGATAAGCTAGGTTTCTCTCCTCAAAATAAAGTTTGTGGATACAGACGAAAGTCAAAATTGAATATTTAAATTCCATCATTATCATTTAAGATAACGCTTTAAGCAGGGGGGAAAAAATGTGATTGAACCTATATCTATCCTAAGAAGGATGCGAAAAAAAAGAGAGAAAAAGAAATACCATGACACCTGATTGAGACTTTTATCGGCAACCAATTCTGGCAATCTCTGAACGAAGTTGGCCAAGAAAACTTCTTTTTCCAGATTTATCTTCTGTTCACTTTGAGCAACAGAAAGGAATGACATCAGGATTTGCAGAACATCAATGAAGTCGTTAAGGAATTCCTTATCTTTGTTTCGTCTGGTAAACTTTATTTTCTACATCAATTTCTTTTTAACTATTATCCTAGACTTAAGATTGACCCTAGATAATTTTTCCCCCCTCGTCTATTAGCTCTTAACTTGAATTAGATTACTTACGAAATGTAATTAATAAATTATAAAATTGATTAATTCGGCGAGTAAAAAGTCGATTTCAATAAAGATTCGTGAATAGAAACGTTTGAAGTCCACCAACGAGTTGCTTAACTTTCCCGGAAACATTTAAAACCGTGCGTGTGGCTCCATCTGTTGTATTATTTTTTTGCATTTCTCGAAGGTCTTCCGACTTGAAAAATGTAATAAAAACCTTAAAAATCGCCATGATTTCCTTAATTCGTATTATTTCGATGTGAAAATAAAAATAAAAAAAAAAGTTTTTCATTTTAAAAAGATTTTCATTTAATTTAATTTAAAGTTTTAAAACTTTTCTAATAATTTTTCTGCATTTTATAGATTAAAAAGAAAGTTAATGTCGTATTCTTTATTTTTTATTGCACATCCATTCGTTCTTTATCTGTATAAATAATTTTATCAAGAATTACTTCATACGGTGCTTCGTCTAATGAAATAATTTAGCAGATTAAAATTTAAATCCCGGAGGAAAATGGCGAGTAGTTTTTTTTTTTTTTTTTAAGTTTTCCAATGCGATTTTTAACAGAACTACTTAAACAGGAATACGAAATTCACGTGCTAAGTTAATTTGATGGAAATTAAAGTTGATTTGCGATTGGGCTCTAGGGAAAATAGGGAGTTGTTGTAAGCTAAATAAAATTGGGTGAGTAAAAATTGTTTTACTTTTCTTCTTATTTAAATATAATATATATGAAAGTTACTGAAGTTTATAATGGTATATCATTGGCTTCATTATAAAGGATGTATTCGTAGTTATAATAAAAAACAGAAGACACAAGAATGGAAATCGTGAACCTATAACTGAAGGATCGTATTTATAAACAAAACCGCACACTGATATTGTTGCCTTGGGGTTATTATGGTAAAAATAAAAATTTAAATTTATATCGATTTTCCTTCATATGATGATTCTAAGAATTTATAATATTGGTTGAGAAATAAATTCTTGTTTTTCTTTATCATTTACACAACTTCGTATATATTTATTTATTAAATTATTTTTTAAAAAAAAATTAGACAGAAAGATAAGAATCAACTCGAATTTATAGTCATTAGATGTTGTGTCTTCAGAAAAATATAGGAAATGGCATAGGAGACAAATGCTGACAGTTCTGAGGATAAAATGTAGGACAAGTTGACAAGTTGTTACCTTAATTCTTTACTATACAATGATAGTGACGAAGATGATACACTTCAAAACATGTCATATTGCGAGTAGACTTAAGTAACTTGTCGTTACAATTTGTAAAAAATAATGTACTAAATTAAGAAAGGGCTAACTCGAAATACAAGACTTTCAACTTAATTTTGCAGGCGAAAAAAAATAATAATAATAATAAGTTCTCTATCACATTATTAAAAGTAAACCCGGGATAATGAATTTCATCTTACATAATATATATAATTCCTTATTTACTTTTTAAATAATCTTAAATCTTGTAACCCAGACTGTACACCATTATCTTTGGCACTTCATCTAACAGAACAGTTGATGGCTTTTTATACGTTTAATTTACGTGTATTATTTTATATAAATGAATTATAGTATATTGTGAGTGCTTTATATGAAATATTAAGTAAATACAAAATTCAAAATGCAACTTTTACGCATAAGTTAAAAATTTATAAGTGCACTTTATTAAATTTTGATGGCAAAGATAGAGAAAACTAATATAAGAAAACAAAAACAGAAACGTCTATCTAGTAGCCATTGTTTTCAATTTATTTATTTATAAAATAAATGAATCTACCTTTTAGATTAAAATTTAACCGATGAAAGTAATTATGATAAGTTTTAAATTATTCCAATGGCTTTTTAATGAATGTAAAATCCCAATTTTATGCATTATTACCTATTCTTACCATTCCTACCTATTCTTACCATTCCTACCTATTCTTACCATTTCTACCTATTCTTACCATTTCTACCTATTGTTACCATTTCTACCTATTGTTACCATTTTACCTATTCTTACCATTTCTACCTATTCTTACCATTTCTACCTATTGTTACCATTTCTACCTATTGTTACCATTTTACCTATTGTTACCATTTTACCTATTCTTACCATTTCTACCTATTCTTACCATTTCTACCTATTCTTACCATTTCTACCTATTGTTACCATTTCTACCTATTGTTACCATTTTACCTATTCTTACCATTTCTACCTATTCTTACCATTTCTACCTATTGTTACCATTTCTACCTATTGTTACCATTTTACCTATTCTTACCATTTCTACCTATTCTTACCATTTCTACCTATTGTTACCATTTCTACCTATTGTTACCATTTTACCTATTCTTACCATTTCTACCTATTCTTACCATTTCTACCTATTCTTACCATTTCTACCTATTCTTACCATTTCTACCTATTGTTACCATTTCTACCTATTGTTACCATTTTACCTATTCTTACCATTTCTACCTATTCTTACCATTTCTACCTATTGTTACCATTTCTACCTATTGTTACCATTTTACCTATTGTTACCATTTTACCTATTCTTACCATTTCTACCTATTCTTACCATTTCTACCTATTCTTACCATTTCTACCTATTCTTACCATTTCTACCTATTCTTACCATTTCTACCTATTCTTACCATTTCTACCTATTCTTACCATTTCTACCTATTCTTTTTCTAATTGTTAATTTTAACATTATCATCATTTATCTGCATATTCTGAGTTGCAAATCGATCAATTTGATTACGTATTCTGATTAAGATTAATGAGTACGCAATCAAATGTAATGCAATAATTCCAAACATGCATAAGGTGATTCGAGTTAAATAATCTCAAAATAAAGGTTAAAAAAAAAAATTGAATACATTGCACATAAAATTTTAAACGTTTCGAGAAATTTTCTCTGTTTTTGGATAACTTTAAGACCGTAAAAATCGAGAAATGGGGTCATCTCTACCTGTTTTGATGCACCTTAAAGTGGCCTCATATGATAAAGGAGATTGAATTCCTTAGTCTACCTTTCTTTTTATACATTTAAACTTAAGTTAAATTAGTTGGTTACAGTATAAATTAAATTTTCCAGTATTTATAAAAATATTGCTTCATTAACTGCTTGAGAAAATTAATAATTTAGGAGTAAAAAAAAAGATAAGAAAAAATTAATTAAATTAGCTTATATTGTAAACCTCAGTAGACTATGAAGTTAAATATATATATATACATATAAAGTTTTTAAACATAGAGAAAATAAAGCTAATAAATAAATTATTTATTTTAAAAAATGCCTTTTTTTCAACGAATAATTTAATTTATTTACGTTTGAAACTGCAAAGTTTGTTTGCTATTTAGTATAGTGACTTATTCACTACTGTGTATAAAAAATTAAAATATATATAATTAAAATTTAAAACGTATGATAGTTTTAAAAAAAATTCAATTTCCAGAAAAATTTAATTCTAATTCCTGTGTAGAATATTGACCTAAGTATTTATAGATGTAATGTTTACTTTAAAAAAATAAAAAAATAAATTTAATTTCATATATATGCGAAATTTTTTTTCCGTAAAAATCACACACGTTTCTTATTAAATATTATTAAAAACTCGAATAACTAGTCCTTTTTTTATTAAGAAAATAATACAAAAGCCACATAATCTAACTGAAAATACATACATTTCAGAATAAACAAAGCGGGCACTTCCTCATAAAATCTATGCAACGAGTTGCTTAACTTTCCCGGCAACGTTTGAAATTAATTATTATAAAATTCAAAATAGCTAAATTCTGAGCTAATTCTGAATATCTTTAAAAAAATAAAATATAAATGCAAACGAGTAAAACCGTCATTCATTAAGTCCGGCACACGACCTCCATTTATCTCCTCACCCCCTCGACCTTTAACCTCCAAAATTTAATAGCATCGATCCACCTAATAAACAAACGTCCCCGCAAAATTTCAGAAATTTTCGAAATTAAGCACAGGAGTTATTAAGCTTGAAAGAGGGTGAACAAAATCGTTCACCCCCCACACACATACACAGTATCATCCATACACACAGCGGAGGAAAAAACCCCGAATTTTTTTGCATTTCTCGATGTTTGAAGGTTTCCCGAGTCCAAAAAATATAAAATTTTGAAGGGTATATTTTGAACCATCGCAATAATTTCCCTAACAGAGCCGTAAAAGTAATATGTTTTAGTGTTAGAAGAACACAAAATATAGGGAGGGGGGGGAAAAAACTTTAATCCTAAGTAAATATTTCAGATTTGAATTACGATAAACAGGCACACGGTTATAATACGCCTAGTGGTTATGTGAGTGACCTGCTGCTAACTAATTTTAACATTTTCTTTGTGACTTTCCAGTCACGGAAGTTTCATCAACACGCACCTAAGGCTCCAATTTCATATATCTAAAATTGTAAGTATAGAAAAAGATTTACATATTTTTGTATATATTATCTATTAAATTAGCTAGATAAGTAATACTTATCTGAATAAAAGATAATGGGTGTGTATTTCATGACTCATTGGTAATTATTTTTTTTTTTTTTCTATTTATAAGGGAGTTAACTTAACGTAGAGGATTTTTCTGAAGAGGGTGGGATGTACAGTACAGTACAGTACAGAAAATTTCAATTCCTCTTCACGCGAGTGTATTGATTGAATTTTTTTCTAATAATTACTTCATTTTTATAAGTGAAGTTTGGTTTAGGTAATGGTGAGTGCGTAATTCTTTTCCTGACGTCATTTAATTCAAAGGACTCTCTACCCTACGTTAGATTGAAGTGCAGGAGTGTTAATGGTTCGATCCATCTTTATCTCTTCGGGGTAGGGCAAGTATCGGATGAAAATAAATCAGATGCGATTCGTGTGTTTTTTCGCGTGATATAAATAATAACTTTATTGATTTTTGGTTGTAGAAATATAATTTTTTGGTTCAATTAATATGTAAAAAGTTTCATGAATATCAATACAGGAATTTCTTTTCCCCTCCCCTTCTTCTATTCGGTAATTCCAGCTTAATAAGATGGCATTTGACTAATCGATTTTTTTTTAGGGTGGTCTGTTAAACAGGTTTGGAAAAGTGAAAGCGAAGGACGAATTGTTGAGAAGGTCGCAAGTCGAATTTACCTGTAACGTACTCTTTAATTGGAGGCAGGCAGTTTTGACTTGTTAGAAATAATACACCTATTATTATATTTTCTGTAAGAATAAAACTTGTTATAAATACACGAAGTTTTACACCATTTAGTGAAAAAAAAACGACTTTCTTTTTGTAAAACTTCAAAAATAGCAATATCTGAAACCAATACTTACAACGATTTTTTCCATATAAACAGTGTTCAATAAAAGAAATTCACAAAAATGTTCTTTTAAAAGTTAACTTAAAATCATTCAACCCAATAAAGATGGAACAATACCGGTTCAGAAGTTATTTATTAATGGAAAACTTCAATTGGAGTGTTATCCTGTGGGGAAAAAAAAAAGGGTTCTCCCACCAACAGGGGGACCCCTAATTCAAATCTGTCTAGTCCCGTTAAGCTACAACTTGCCGCTGAAAACTTCTTTACGATAACACGACATATTACTAGTTTTAAACGGATAAACAAAATAGTATTTATATAAATTTTTAATTTAAAAAAAAAAGGAAAAGTTTTACTAAAACTTTATTAACATTTCAGAAATTTGCAAGAATTTGACCGAATACTACACATTAGCATATTAATAGAATCTTCACGGATAAAAATTCGAAATGGGTTTCTAACGAGAATTTTCGGTGACAATGAGGATTTATAATAATGAGGCTTACTCGAATGACACTAGAAACTACTAAGATTCAAATAATCTGCCTACGCATCCTGACACCGTAATTTTACTTTATTAGACAAGATACCTTAAAATTTCCAATGTTAAATGGTAGCATTATACGGACATCTGTTATCGGATTTCACAATATTTTAACGTCTCCGAAAGTTTTATACCTTTAATCACCCTATTAATGACACGTAAAATTATCACGTATACCATATTAATAACTTAAAAAAAAAAAGACTAAAGGGTAATGACTTATAGTGCAGTTACATAAATAGGGTTTCGACCTTTAAAGCTTGTGTTCTTTAAGAGTCGAGTGATAAAAATTCGAATTTAGAAGCTGTAAAATGTACAAACAAAATGTATTATGGTTAAATGTACTGTAAAATTGAAGAATGTTTGAAAAGTTCGAGAAATTTATGACATAAAAATAACAAAGGTCTTTTTTGAAAATGTTTTTTTTTTGGGGGGGGTTGCGGATGTATTATTTTACGCATTTACCCTGCTGATATTTTTTAAAAAAGTCATACAAGAATAAACAATGTCATACATTACCTTGTATATATTCTATTACATGTATTGTGTTTGTATGTGTATGTATTATAATAGTAAAGCGCTAAACAGATTTTAATATATAAATTATATTGAAATCTTTTTTTTTTATAAAGGCTTTACTATTTTAAACTAAGATTTCGCTTTGCACTTTTAGGGAAAGAAAAACGAGAGAAGGAAAAAAAAGAAGGTGGAATTTTACTTTAAATTGATTTTCCAATTGCTGTAATCATTTTGTTGAATTCTGGTGAACTTTTTATTTACAGAAGTTTGATTGAAAGAACACACGAGTGTATTCCCCAGTATATTTGATTCGAAATCGAATTTTTATTAATGGAAAAAAGAATATATATATATATATATACGTAAGCATCTTACAATTTATAAAGAAAAATGGTTCAAAGACTCTGTATATATTAAAATTTAAACCGAATTAAGATTTATGACCGAGAGCCGCCATTTTTCTTTTTGGTTCTCTTTTTCTGTAATGAAAAGAACAAAAAAATATTCTTATGACTAACCTGTTTATATCGTTATTAAAGGCGAAAAACAAAGCCAAAACAGATGTCCATTTTAAACAGATGTTGGAGAAATTTAACGAGCAAAATGACATCTTTATCTATTATTATATTGCTATAGCCTACTAATTATTTAATTAAATACCGTACTTAATAATAAGGATTAAAAGTATAATAAATCGAAGGTATTGTTTAAAAGTTTAAAAGTTCAACTCACCGTATACGCTAACTTCCATAACAGCATGAATTGGAACGTTAGTATTGAGGCTAGGACTGAGTCGAATCTCTCCAGTAGTTTCATTCAGAATCAGAAGATTGGCATTGTTACCGGATACAAATTTATAATGAAGTTGATCGGTAACGTCGGCGTCGAATGCGGGCACACGTCCAATTGGGCCAACTGGGAAATAATTCTTATAATTATTAAATAATATGGTAAAGTCATTTAACACGGGTCCATTATCGTTGACGTCTTTCACCCAAATTTCCACATCGACGTCGTTACGCAACGGGGGAGATGACGCTCGTATAATGACATTATACTTTTTCTTCACGCTTTCATAATCGAGTTCAATTCTAGTGGTGAGTTCGGCCGGTTCTCCCGGTCTGGAAACAAGAGTGAACGAATTGGCATCGGCTCCGCCCACTATGCTGTATTGTATATCAGCATTAGGACCTTCGTCTGGGTCGTAAGCCTTTATTTCCCCTACTGTCCAACCGATCGGGCTATTCTCTGGCACGAAAAGCTTTATTTTATCCGATTCAAACCTAGGAGGGTTGTCGTTGATGTCCTCTACATATACCGTGACTGACACCGAAGAGGATAAAGAAGGAGAACCTCTGTCGATTGCAAAAGCCATTAAGTTGTAAATCGGAACAGATTCTCGATCCAAAATTCTATTCGTGCGAATAATACCAGATGTTGGGTCCACACTAAAAGCTCCGTTTCCATCTTCCCCACCCATAAACGTGTATCTTATCTGGCCATTTAGCCCTAGATCTTTATCGTTAGCAGATATCTGCAAAACGCTAGTTCCTACCAGAGCATCCTCGCTCACGGCACTGGTATAACTTGCGGGATGAAAAGAAGGGCTATTATCATTCACATCCGAAACTTCTATTTCTACATTAGTGGTATCTGCCATTGGTGGATTGCCGTTATCTTGTGCAGTTACCACTATAGTATATCCCGGTACTTTTTCTCTATCTAACAATTTAGCTGTAACTACGGATCCCGTATTTGGATCAATTCGAAATTCTGGTACGTTATCCATGGTGTATGTAATTCTAGCATTTTCTCCTACGTCACCGTCGGATGCTTCGACTACTAATACAGTCGTGCCAATAGGTGAATCCTCGGGCACGCTAGCCGAGTAAGGAGTGCGTTCAAAAACTGGTCTATGCGTGTTAGCATCGGTGACATTGACATAAACGGTGGCCACATCTGTTCTCCCTCCCGAATCGGTGGCAGTGATTGTCAGCACGAAACGTTTTTCCAGTTTGTAGTCTAATGGCTGGGCGATGGATATCAACCCTTGTCTATTTTGGCTGATGATGTTAAATCTGCCACGCACGTTGCCATTAGTGATTTGATAGATAAGGCGTGGATCCTCGTCTCTATCGGTTGCAGTCACGCTGACGACAGGAGTCCCTGGAGGATCTATTTCAGAAACGCTTGCCTCGTATACTTTCGGATCAAAGATAGGATCGTTGTCATTTATGTCCTGAATCCGGATAATGACCCTCGCTGTTGCAGATCGTGACGGTTGACCCTGATCCGACGCTACAACCGAAAACTCGTAATTACTTCGCTCCTCCCTATCTAATTCTCGAGTGGTTACGATCCAACCCGAATCTTTATTTATAGTGACAGACATATCGGGTATTTTGCTTTGAATTACGTAAACAATTTGCGAATTAACACCGTCGTCTGCGTCATAGGCCTGAACCCTAACGATACTGTGGCCTATAGGAACGTTTTCAATCACAGATTCTTGAAATAGGGATGTGTAGAATTTTGGATCGTTGTCATTTACATCCAATATGTTTACTAATACCTGAGTAGTGTTTGACCGTGACGGTAATCCTCCATCTTGTACTCTAACTACTAATCTATAGCTTCGAGCAGACTCGTAATCTAGCGGTGATACCACAGATATATCCCCCGATAAACTATCGATAACAAAGTGTCCTTGCGTATTACCTCCGATCAAACTATAACGTAGAGCCGCATTTATTCCAGCATCGGCATCGTAGGCTTTAACTGATGCAATTACAGGGTTGTTAACCCAATTAATATCTTCGGCTACCTGAACTGTATACGATTTCTCTGTAAACTGTGGATAATTATCATTATCGTCCTTTATGATAATTTCGACTGTGGTTGTTGCCGATTTTCTGTCGGCGACGGGACCCAAGTCGGAGGCTTGAACCAAAATACTATACATTGACGTGCTCTCTCTATCTAACGCAGAACGTGTGGTGATAATCCCAGTTTTTGGATCTATTCTAAAGGCATCGTTAACGCCGGTTGGATTCAAGATACTGTATTCTACATCTGCATTTGTTCCAGTATCCTGATCTGTAGCCCGAACCGTCACTACCGTAGATCCAACCGACACGGATTCTCTGATTGATGTTTCGTAAGTCGCTTGTTCAAATACCGGACTGTGATCGTTATAATCCACAACATTAATCTGTAAAGTGGTGCTACCACTTTTAGAAGGGGTACCCGAATCGGTAGCGGTAATTCTCAGATAATGAACGTCCATATATTCGCGATCCAGCCGCGCTGTAGTCGTAATGACTCCGGATATCGAGTCTATAGTAAACATAGACTGACTGCGAGCGTCAAGAACAGCGTGAAGCGAATAAGTAATCTCGTCTTGATTAATATCGGTAGCTGTTAATGTTGTTACTACATGTCCTCTTTCCTTTTCTTCGGGTACACTAACTATATATAATGCTCGATCGAAATAAGGCGGAATGTTTCTCATTTCTCGCCTCCGTCTACGACCCGTCAAGATGTAATCATCTTGATAAAACTGTCCAGGTACGTGAAAATTTATTTCTAAAACCTGTTTTATTTCATCAGAAACGCATTTAATACGAAAAGGAATCGTTACTTGCCATAATTTAGAATGAATACAAAAGTCGGTGTTGGCAACAAAATCTTTACCTTTCTTTTCAATTGTATACCTGGAATCCGATGGTTTTTCAAAGTCGACTGCACATTTTCTCACCTGAGCGGGCAACAATCGTGCCAAGTTCATTACAAATTGACTTTTTTTGTAGCACACGCCGTCTTCTTGATCTACAACGGTAACGTAAACGATAGTCAGATTCGAATGTTCGACGATGTTCCGAATTCGATGACAGGTTCTATGTTTGTAAAACACAACAAGAGGAAGAGAAACTTGTTCCGTCTCGGAGCCACTTAGCCGAAAACTTCGAGACTGCACGTAAACTACAAAAGGATTTGTAGCCAGGTCAGATAGATGAGACCCGGCACACCTGACGCTATGTCTAAGGTACACCACCCCCTCCTGAGGTGTAACGTGGACCAGTCGAGATACATACCTGGGTGTGTGATGAGGATCGACACTATACGATCTTCCATTACCTAAGCTGGCATTAAACAGAGTGACTCCAGGTTTATTGTCTCTGGCAGACAAATGCACTTCGTAAGCTAGTCCGACATTAAAAAACCAACAAAGGAGGAACAAAATACGAAGAGCCACACGGCTCAATACACTGGCGTTGTATATACTCCACCTCACCATCGCCAAAATTTGATTCACGCGGGGCTACCGACCTGCATGCCTCGCGGTCGTCGCAACACAATAGCATCCAGACAATCGAACCAATAGACGCCTGTCGTCCACCATCTTTACTGTTAAGTCACATGGAAAGTCCTACTTTACCATCGACAATCGACTTGGAGGAATCCATCGTTACTTTGACTAATCTGCTAACTGACAAACCGACGTCCACTCGCTACGCAAACCAACAACTGTCAACTGAAACGCTGCAAGATGGCGACTGCCATTCCATGCTCTCATTGGTCGATCGGCAGAGAGCGTTCCACTCTACAGAACGTGTGAGGAGACGAAAGTTAAGAATGTTTTTTATAGGTCATCTCCTACTTTCGAGAGGTAGAAAACAGAACGTGAGAGGATATACAAGAACACAGTACATTTACCTGTTTTACTATTGTTACTCGTAATCATCCAAACCTATTACGCTTGACGAGTCCAATTACTTTTTCTATTTCGATACAATAATAGTAACAGGAATTTTTTAATAAAATTATATTAATTTATAAACGTAAAAAAAATTACTATTAATTTTTTACTTTTAAGATAACATTCTATTCTGTCGTGACTACACCGGCATCTTTTTCAATTAAATTCCATATTAAATTATATAATTAAAGTATTTTAATTTCGATTTTAGCGGAAAAAATCGTATATTTATAATTTAATATATATATATTTTTTTTAATTAAAAATAATTTATTTTTTGACAGGACCAGCTGGAGGTTTTGCGGGCCTTTATCAGTGGGCCCCGAAATATCTTTTTAAATCAAATTTGATAGTGCAGGCCTCAATCTGAGGCCCGAAAACATCAAATCCGAGTCGACCCTGATTATTTATAATACTGTATTTTATATACAGTGGGAATTTATTTTAATATTTTCATAATTAAAAAAATATATATTCTTTTATTAGACTACGTTTAATTCGACAAGTGTTCTAGCTTAACTACTTTGGTTTTGTTCGCAGGTAATTCTTTTCATAGTTAAACGAACACAACTGGCTCCGGTATAAAAGGTCAATCAGCTCCGCCCAATGTATGACAACACACGAGAATCGGTGCAGCATCACTGATGACGTTTTTCAAACAAGATACACATCGCCAACGAATGTAATTATTATGATAAAACACGTAAGGTTATAAGCGCAAATTTATATTTGCCATAGTGGTTTGGGTAAAATTTAATTCTTACTTTAATTACTTTATTAAAATTAATACTAAATGTTCCGCTCCATTAGCCGTTCTTTGATCAAGATGAATAGTTTCCAGCATTGTTCATTTCTCACTGCCAATACTACTTTTATTTATTCTCATTAATTTGCTTAGTTTGTAACTAGCGCTAATCACTAGTAAAGCAATAAATATAAATTTAATTTACATCGCTTAATATTTTTAAATTAGAAAAAATTAATTAGAAATTTATTCATTTTTTTTTCTTTTCCACGTAAGTTTTCATTAACCAATGGCCATCGATTTCTTCAGTTTTTAAATTTTAAGTTCAAATTAATTGGCTAAGGATTATATTTCGTATTGTTTTTTATGTCATTTAAAACTCATTTAATTCAAAGTTTGTATTTGGCAAGTGAACTAAAATTTCGAAACTATAACGAGTTTTATTATGTGAAATTACACGAACGTATATTCACATTAAAAGCAGTAAAATTTATAGACTATAATTGGATCTAACATTATCCAGAACCTACGCATTTGTCAAACAATCGAGTAACATAAACAGAATTCAAATTATCATTCTCGAATTGAAAACAAACTAATAATTTAAGGGAATTTATATTTCAAAGTAATAGTTAATTTCATAATTTGAATTGATTATATTACAAATGACGTGTTTTCACGGCGTTTTAAATCATTTATGTTGTGTTGCGTTGTTTTTTTATACTCTATTTTTGAATCGATACAACGTAATAGGTAAATAAAATGTTTGTTTTGATTCTAAATTTTATTTAAAAATATCATCTGACAGGTTTTATTTTTCTTACTCGGTTTTTAAGTAAGTTAAAAATATTTATTATATAATATAATATAAAATACTCTGTTTTCCCTCCTCTGCGGATGTGTGTAATCGAAGGGGATGTATGGGATACAAGAAGACGAGAGTCGTGCCAGCCTTTTTTTTTTGCCTCTTGGCCTTTCTTTTAATCAAATAAAATACGTAGAATGTTTCTAGCAAAAATTAACGTATTTTTTGCTAGTAAAAACGGCATTCATTTATAAGGTAGGAACTATTACGGGCTTTAAGTTTTCTCCGTGTCCGGTTTAAATCCTTCTCGTTAATCGTTTAAAAATAATTTATTTGACTATTTTTCGTTAGTTTAATTGTTGTTTTATTTCAGGAATTTAAGCGTAATTATTCGAAAGGACTTACGATTTATCTTCGGACTACCTTAAAGTCGCATGGTAACTCAATCTTTCCTTACTTTTCTATTTGATAAGTGACATATCGGAGAGAAATACTTGCTTTGTCTTTCGATAACAGGCTTATCTTTTCAAATTGATATATAAAAACAACAATGTTTCTTTTTAAACTTCAATATATATATATAAACAAGATTAGAAACACCGCATGATTTAAAGCGTAAGTTCCAGAAATACTTTCTTATCTTGTAATTTATTATAGAGATAGCTAATTTTCATTAAATTTGCTTCTTTTTTTTTTAAATCCACAAATGCTTCTATAAAATTTCATTGAAGTATTTTGCCGTCTTAAATTCGACACAAAGATAATAAACCTATTTTTATTATGTCTCAAGAGTAACAGACTATATATAGTAAATAGGACTTTTATCGATTACTATTTCTCTATCCAGACAGGCTACCAGGTGAGTGGTATGGCTAAAATATTTGCATATTATTATTGATTTAGCCCATTCTATTATATCATCCGATATAACGGACGAGTCTGTTTAAATCGTATAAATTCCACATACCGGCAATGTTTTATTTTTTAAATTTATTTGAACGTAAATAAAACCCCGAAAACTTTTTTTTTTGTCGTACTCCACCGTAATAGAAGTGAAAAGTGAGAAAGTCGTCTTTGTAACCCAATAATGAAAGTCGTATCGATTGTCTCCAAATGTTTAGCCAATATGAATGAATTACTTATTAATATTACTCTGGGGAATTTGATGATTTTAGGTTAATATTTCAATAATAAACTAGAAAAATATAATTTAAAAAGGCATTAAACTAAGCGCACACAAAGATTATATTCTCATTAATTTTTGATAGAATAATAATAATTATTTGATGGAATTACCTTACTATTGTGTAGAAAATAAATAAATCCGTACTAAAAATGTGTTTATATTTTAAAAATTCATTTTTTAAAAAGTAAGCCATCAAAGCTATCGCGTGTCTTAGAGGATGAAGTTTTAGTTTATATATAATCAAGAGATTTCTTTTATAGATTGGAAACGTTTTGAAAAAAAGTCTTTACAAAATGGCGAAATAATAAAAAAAGAAGACATTTATCCGATACCATAAGAGTATTTATTAATAAAAAATAAAGAATCTTCTATCCGTGAGCTGAAGGACAGGGATTTCGTGTTCGAGGATAAAGAATTTGACAAGACAGGTTAAGTCATTATAAATGACTCCACCTTTCTGTCGGTACGTCAGTAAAGAAGGAAGTAAAGAGTGAATCCCAACATACAGAATTAAGTAATAGTGTTAAGTGATGTGACGTTTATAAAGTTAGTTAAATTAGTAAAAAAAATATTTATAAAAATAATTACTTTGTATTACCGTACTTTACATTAATACAGATTTGAAAGAATAAATACATATGTATTAGTATTTCGTTATATATTTCATTTAATTATGGATACACCTGTAATTAAATGGTAAGGAATTACTAAATAGCAAACAAATAATCCATTAATACAGCTTTTTATGGATGATATCAAATGGAAAAAAAAAGCACGCAATAGTTAAAAAGCCAAGTAGTTCTTGATCTTGTTCATCAGGTTTTGGCGAAAAGAAAGCTGCAGTTTGATGTCAATGACTTGTTATTGTAGTCAGGTATGAGTGAAATGTCCGGTATCATACATCATATCTTGTCAGTTTATGTTTGGAATAATTATTATTTCTAATGCTAAATATCGTATAATAATATAAAATAATATAACACAATAATAGGATATCATCCTATACCTTAATTAGGCTATGTTTTCATTATTATAATTAGTTTCCCCCGTTTTTGTTTAATTAACTATACGTATAAGACTTGTTTTATGTACAGAATAACAGATTTTTATGCATTACCTAAATAAATTTGATTTAAGTTACTATTTTAATATGCCAATAGATGGAAGCACGTAACAAAATAATCGATTTTAATAACAGAAAATCAATAATAAGTTTTATATTAAAAAGTAAAATAGATAAATATTTCATATATGTACCATTTAAAGATTTATTTTGTCTACTGTTGCAAAGTTTTTTAATTAAATTATATATTTAAAATATTATATATTATCTTATTAATAAAGGAAAATTTATTCTGAAGAGGGAGGAGGGAGGGGAAAAAACTTAAATTAAATTAATCTGTGGAAGTTTTAAATATCTCGACGAAACTTGGCAGGATGATGATGAAAAGAGAATGCTAATTAAAAGTGCTATCCAGTCATTGATTATTTGATTGGCATTTCAATTAGGATATTTAAATGAGCAGTTGAAGGTATACTGTTGACAACAAAAAGTTCGAAGATAGTGTTTCATTGTAAAACTATAATGATATAAAGTTTAATTTAACGTTAAATATAGTAGACTCTTACCATTGTTTTTATGAATTATATAATTGGGCCGCAATGTGTAAAAATATTGTAAACGTAAATTCCCACTGTCAGATTGTCTTTCTTTGATCTTGACAACAGTGTTAGATAGATGAAAGACGAGACCAGATGGAAACCTTAGGGGCAGGAGGCCCCAATTAACTATATAGAAACTTCCGATGCAAACCGAAAGTCGTTATTTCCATTAAAAAATTCTCTCCCGAAAGGTGTTAGATAGATGACTGGCACGACTCTATTGTTAAAGGAAAAGTATGATGTACAGGGGCAAGCCACTACTAATTTGAGATGGAGAGCATATATTTTGAAACCGGTTTGGCATCCTATATATATAACCGGTTAACTGATTTTGAGAATTTCCCGTTTTTGCCAGCACTACTACATACTCTACTGGCAAACGAAAAAGAATACCACGAAGGAAGTGAATGAGAAAAACCACATCGTTGGTGCACAAGAATAGTGGCACAATTCAAAAAAATAGATCTTCCAGAACAGCCACTTAAAAGTTTCTTGTTACTTTGTTAAGGCTTTGTCATGATCTTGGATTTTGAAAATTTTCAAATCTATTTTGGAAACAAATATTAGTGTTCATTCTTCCACATAAATATATGGGGAGTTTGCTACACATTTCTACAATAAACTCGAAATTGGAAATTTTTGAGTTGTGTCACTATTCTTGTGCACCGACGATATATGTTGCACTATTAGTGGGCAGCACTGTGGCATAATTGGGAATTGAGTATTGTCCGTGGAATATCTGAGGCATATCAGTAATTGGGCATCTGCAGATAGAGTAACCTGTGATTTCCAATGCCATACTGTGGCTTCGAAAGTTGTATTGAACTTTGCTGGCATGCTAGGACTTCGTAGGTGCGCATCTTTTATGCAATTTATGCAATTTGAGCGAGGCTGTTTACTGGTTCTCCATGAAGAAAGAAGATTGCACGAATGGTCCATTAAACACCTATAAATATTAATAGGATACGAGGACAGAGATACCAGTTTTTCGAGGAATAGGGTTCAGATTCACGTTTAATAGATCAAGATATCTCATTTAAAATGAAAGTGTTTCACTGTACTGTTGATACAGCAATACAACAGTTAAAAGAAAGGTCTTCGGGTCTAAAAACTTGGTAGATACATTCCCCCTTTTGTATTATCCAAAGATAAGAGCAACGACAGAAGAAAATCTGAAAAATATGCAAAGGTTCAAATTGATATATACACTACTAAAATATTAAAAAAGAACACCATGAAGTCATTGGTCCCTGGAGATGAAAACTTTATTCAGTTCCATAATAATAACTTTTAAAGTATTAATCATATTATTAATATAATGTGGCGCCATCTGTTATGAGATTTTATCATAAAAAATTATTATATTGTTAATTATAATAAAATGGCGAAACGCTAAATTTTGAAGATAGAGATAAATTTTATAAAAACTTTTAAATGTTAATAAGTAGTAAAATCTTCATTAAGTTCGATTCTTCTCGAGATATGACACATATCTTCCCACCCCTTCAACTTAAAATCACCGAAATTTGTATATAAGTGGAATTCATAACTTTAAATTTCGGTGATTCGCGCCAAATATTGTATCATTATTATTACTACATCCCGCGATATTAAAAAAAATAGACGCCAACACACAAGGATTTAGGGGGTCTCAAAACGTGGAGATTTGCAAAAAAAACCAGGAGAGTCAAAGTTGACACGATTCCAATACTTTCCCTTGTTATGTATAGGCCTACATAACAGCCGAGAAAGTAAAAATACAGTTTAAAATTATATAAATAGAATCATTTAGTGCGAAAGTGAAACTATTAGTTTGGAAAGTCTGCACATTATGGGTCTAGGGTGCCATATTTGTAGTTGCTCTATTGTGCGAGAGTCAAAATAACTATGGCCTTTTTAAGATATAATTGACCTTACCTACTATTCGTATCCCTTGTCAATTGTATAGTTTTTCTTTCACTGGAAATAAATTTGCATTGCACAAATATGGACGCTACACCTTTCGTGCTAGTTGATTTCCTGTCCATAATACTCGCTTGAATCTCTATTGAGAAAATCGGAGCGATTTGTAAACAATCAGCGCGTTGTACCGTACAGTACGTAGCAATATGACTTAAGTATACAAAAACGACGTAGCCACCGTCCTTTGATTTTCATGTCATTTTAAAATATGCTCTGTTAATTAGAGATAAATCAAAGCATCTAAACAAATCCTTATCCGGTTCATTGCTGTTACACTGTTGATCAGGATCACCTGGTTACCGATCAGCTTCTGAAAACACAGTGTTTTTTAGAGCAGGGGTGTCATAGTTACTTCTGAAGTTTTGTGTATTATGACAGAGAATAAGGTAACCTAAGTTATATTTTCCGATTCTTTATTTACGTTCACCTCAGAGCATCGACGTGCCCGGAACAAATGTTCCACTTATCCAATCCTTGTTAAGATATGGTATCTAATCTAAAGTAGTCCTAGAAAAGCTTTTGTAAGGTATTCTATAAATTCCTTATAACCCCTGTCCAATCCAGATGAAATTTTAGTTATATTAGCTATAGTATAAACGTTTTATCGATTTCGGATCGGTGATCGCACTTACGTTGCAGTGACTTCACGCTTGACGAGGGAATTTCCCTTAAACATTGACTGTGATTATACATTTTCAAATAAAACTGGACAAATAATTGGCTCAGTGTGGAACAAAATTTGCAAAAATTATATGATTCATTAATCAAGGTATTTCATTCTATACTCGAACCGAATGCCAATAATTTCTCCCAAACCTGCAAATCGTTAAATTGGTATCCCCTACTCAATTTACAGAACAAATAAATTCACTAATGAAGATACAAACTTACACAGATGATACTATTCTTGATGGCACAAAATGATAAATGTTTGTATTTATATGACTTGGCAACATTTCTTCTAAAAACAGTAACTAATCAACGTATTGTCTTATCTCGTAACTAGGACATAGCTGTGAGACAAGATAGTGTTTACGTAATGGAAAAAATGCATTTAAGATTATTATTATTATTATTTTGTTATTTACATTCCAATTATGAAAGTAATAATATAAAAACAATTACAGGTGTATAACTAGTTCGATACAGTAAAAATAATACTTCGAGATATTCACTGTCATGTCTAATTAACAATAAAAAAAAATTATTTGGATCTTTAAATAATAATATAACTAGAAACAAATTGTTATTCAGAGAACCTCACTTTTTGTGTTTAAATTTGCAAAACAAATTTAATTGCTAACAATTGAATTAGTTAATTTTTACGAGGCAGTTAAACTAGTACTTGTCGACCTTTATTCGTTTATGTAAATTCAACTAGTAAGATTTCAAGTTTTTATTATTATTTACTCGTTAGTCAATTAAAAACCTGCTCATACTTGTATCTTTTAACAATTTTACGAATACAGTATTATAATTACATCGATGTAAATAAGAGGCCATTATGTCATTTTAAGTCTCCTATATTTTAACAATTCATTGACACACAAGAAATCCTGCTTATACAGTATAAGGTAAACCCTTAAATAAGCGATTTTCAATCATAATGTTTCCATATTTTTAAAAGTAAAAAAATTCAAAGATTTGCCTTTTAAGTGTCAATACCGTAGAGGAGGGGAAGATGGGGGTTTTTCCACAGGCACAAAGAAAACTTAGGGATCCGTAGTGGTTCCTACCCATGTAAATTGACTAGCGGTTAAGATTTTAATCTTCCTACCAAGATTTATACTCACCATGATTGTTCTAAAAGAGCATTTGAGATTGTGTATTTATCCGAAATAAATAATGGATTAAGAACCATTGTTTATAATAACAGTTCTAAAATAGTTATTCTGTTATTTTTGTACATATGCGTAAATACACATCAATACATGAAATCATTTTCATCGAATTTTCAAGATCAATAATAAGCCGATGACTTATGAGAATAATTCAAAATGGCGCCGTATTGTAATGTAGAAAATTTATGAAATAATGAAAAAATACAAAAATGGTTCTTCTTTGTGCTGATTCCGTGATCGTCAGCACAGAAATAATGGCTGACTGTCACGCTGTGTTGACAACATATCGTTCACTTTCAATCAATATTTATGTCTAAATATCGGGTGTCTTAGTGAGGTTAAAACTCGTACATTACTGACAAAAGTAATCTTTAACAAATTACATAAAATTGAAATGTAATTTGTAATACGGAAATCGTGGCCTCCTGTCCCTAAGCTTAAACTATATACGGTTTGGGCCGAAAATCACGTTATTTTACTTGAAAAATTTTTTCCTGAATGAAATTAGATAGATGATTGGAATGACTCCATTGTTATCGGGAAAAGCATGATGTACAGGGGTAAGAAACTCTTAAAATTGAAAGCGTTGTGACGAAAAATTGCAGTCCGGCATTGCAATATGTCACAATAAATAATTGCTCGTTCTGAACTTTGTTTTTTTTTATAAACAGCAACGACAATGTCTTCAGTTTCTTAATTTGTTAGTTACGGCAACGCAACCCTTAGACAGACCACCCAAGAGTTGCATTGCCGTAACTAACGAATCAAACAAACAAACAAGCGCACCTACATTTGGCGCCCCAGGCTGGTACCCGGTCAGCCTGCCCCTTAAACTGGCACTGATCTTTCGTTATTTCTGGGCCGTGACAGAGCATATCAGACGCCTATTGGGACTATTTTCTTGAAAGAAGAATGGACCCAGGATAAGTGGCTTTGAATCCAATTACACTCTAAATTTAGGCAAGTGCAGTAGAATCTTCTGGAAGACGTCAAGCTTTTCAGAAGTATTTCGAACAATGATCACACAGCAAGTTCTTGTTTATTTGAATAGTTACAATAATTACACCGCGTGTCTCGAAGTGTCACCACACCAGATTTACTTGTAATCGGAGTGCTAAGACGGCATTGAATCCGGCCGAGCGATTACGATTCATCCTCTGGGAGACCCGGGAAGGAATGCATCTCAGGTTGCTCGTATACAGTATATAATCGCAGATACGCAAGCGGTACGATTTAATTCAGCGTTTGTCGTGAATTTTTTCAAATTGCATTATAGCGAAAACACGTAAAGAAAGATTGAATTTTCTCCGTAACAACCTGTAGTTTTTTTCTAACCGTAAGGCAGCGATAAGTATTTATAACACTATAATATCAAATTTTATTACATTTTCGAATTTTTATATTATAAATTAATTTTTTTTTAAATATTGTATCGACCATCAATGTCCGAAAACCACCGAACGGCCTTGTCTTGTAGTATCTACTTGGGACTATCTTCCAGGCTATATTGTCCCGTGGTAACGTGTGACGTATTTGTCACATAATAATAGTTGTATGCGGTGGTAACGCGGGGGAATAACGCCTTCCGGAAAATGTTTCCAGGTATTCGGGCGTTACAGACGCCGGAGAAAATTCGGAAAACTCCAGTGTTACACGGAACAATTAATACAGTTATTCAATAATTAATTATAATAACGATTTTCTAATTACATTACATTAAAAATTTACGTAAAGAAAAAAAAATAATTTTTCCCGACGAAATAAATATCAAATACCGTCGATTACTTACGATCCCTAAAAATTTTAATACGCCGACATTAATATTAAATAACTTATTAAACATTTAATAATATATAAAGTTATTAAGGAAATAATAATAATACGAATGGAACAAAAATAGAAAACCGGAAAAGGAATTCGAAACATCAATGGAAGAATGTTTGTATATCGTTTGCGAATACGAGATGGCGCGATTGGAGTAACCGCTTCTTCGATAAATTCTATACTAAACAGTGAAAATTGAGATTTTTATTTCAATCAAACAAATAAAAAAAAAATACATTTAAATGAATCACTAAATAATCGGTAAGTAGGAGAGACTTGTCAACTTCCTTCCTTTCAATAATATTTATGAATTGATAATATAGTTTACGATTTATATCAATCTTTACGATGCTACATATGATTTAACTGGTGTCATTTCCCAATTTCATTATTATATTTACCATTTTTATTGTTATATTTTGACACCAGTTCCGTATGAAAACAATTGAAATTATGTATATATATATTTGCATATTTATTATGTTATATTTAAATGGTTTAATGTTATTTTTCAGTGTATTGAAAATGTATGAATGAAGGAAGCATTTAATTTGTAGTAAAATTGTAATGTTTAGTTTGAAAATTGAAAAGGCTGTCCGCATTTTACGAGGAGAGTCCGACGTTAAAGGTACGGGCCAAAGTCACGCCGACGTTTGCGATTAAAGACCGTGCGAGGATGCTGCGAGACATCCCGGTTCCTCCGTGCCGACCGCAGTTTGGTTTGATTCGACTTGCGGAGCGTAGTCTGGATTTGGTCCCCTCGGATTTTAGTTTATTAGGACCTGTAGAGAAATTTTCGGTGGGGAAAGGCTTTGCGGATCGAGAGGAATGGGAAGATGCCGTTCCGGACTTTCTTTAATTATAAACGTCGGAGTAATTTTGGTCTGTACCTTTAATGTCGGACTCCTCTCCTATTTTAGGCTGTAAATACGTGGTGCACCGAGAGGGATGCATTCCGAAGAAAAAGGAAAACAAATACTACAAAATTTTCCAAAAATCTTTTTCTAGTTGAAATTTGCTCGTTGTTTATATTCTTTGTGTCTTCAATTCCTATACTAATGATGAATTAGCAGTCATGTAAGGTGGGAATTTTATTGAATTGGAATTACAAATTCATTTATCTGTTCGACTCGGCTCCTTCAAGATTAAATCCCGAGCGTTCGTCTCCGTAGGCTTTTTCCGTAGACTTTTCGGTTTTGTTTAGATTTAAGCTTTCGTTCAATTTCTATATTAATTTAATAAAAATATTTAGTTTGAAAATTGAAAAAGTTGTCCACATTTTTCTGTGACATTGCAAATTTTTATATGTACATATTTATGAAGTTACATTTAAATGATTGACATATTTTTCAATGTATTGGAGATGTACAAGCGAGGAACGTTAAATTCGAAATACATATAAAAATACAGTTATCAAAATTGAAATATTTTCGTTGTAAATTAGCATATCTCTTCAGTTTGCAGCTATGAGGGCTACGCGGTCATTAAAACCCTTTGACTTAGACGACGGTGCCCGCACGTAGTATATATAATATATGCTTTAGCTTTCGTTATATAAACTTAAGCTGATGTTATATTTTTACCTGTAGATTGTAGTTAATAGGCTTAGCTTGGATGGAAAAAAGAAAAATACCAGTTTCAATTTTTTCAGCTTGCCCCTTGTTTATAAATCTAATCCCCCAATAACTTATTTCTGGCTACAGGACTGTCTCTTTACAGTTTTTCTCTATACATTTTTAAGAGTTGAGATGTAAGATTCTATTTAATTTTCGCATTAATCAAATAAAGTATTAAGTTTGAATATTGAAATAACTGTCCAGTTTTTGCTTCGACATATTATTTCTTGTCTATATTTTTTTTTTGTCGAATTAAATAATAGAAATGAAAATTCAGATATTACGCTTTAGAAGTTGTTTATAGTTTCAAATTATAAATGAAATATAAAAATTAGTAACAAGATAATTACTATAACGATAGTTTTAAAAACAGATTTCATATTTAATTTTGTATAAATAAAATTTTTAGATTTATTTCTAAGTCGCAGAAGTGAATACGCATATTATTAGAAGTGTTTGAAACGTATATACACGTATCATCAGTCAAAAACTTACAGTAAAAACATGTTTTAAAATGATAGTTTTGTTTTTAGCTATTTACATCTCTATTTTAAATTTGTATAATTCAATTTTTTTAATAACTATCAATTTATTTTTACAGTGAATTTAGATATAAATTACTGATTATTATTTATTCTGTGGCTATTTATAACAATCTTTTCTACAACCTAAGGAAGACAAAAGTAAACAAAGAAGCTTTTATGAATTCTTTATTTACTTTTTTATGTTTGAATTGTATTGTAAAAAAAAAGTAGAATGTTATATTTCTAAAAATAGTTTTACATAAAAATGGAATTACACATTTAAAAACAAAATCTATAAATCATGAAACAGTCATATTTGGTTACAATTGATGCATTTAAGATGGTTTTAAGGCTACTGTAGTATATGCTATTATGATTATCAGTCTAACACCGAACGATTGCTGGATTACGTACGGCTATATTAATTAATATAGCAGTCATTCGGTGTTTATTGATATTTATATTTGTATAATTATCAGTCAGAAATGCAGAAAATGAAACTGATCAGTCTTCAAATTCTTAATTTTTTTTTTATTAAAGTCTTTTCGGATGTATTTAGATAATGATAAATAAATTTAAAATGTATTATACATTGTGAATATATTAGCGTTTTTCAGATAGAATCTAGTGTACGTTCCTGTCAAAAGAAAATCAATGATTTATTGTTGAATATATTATTCACTTCAGTAATGTTTCAATACAGCAATAAATCTGAACGAAATAATTTTTGATCACGGAAACTATTAAAAAAATATGTATTTTTTAGGTGAAAATTAAAAATTTTTTGATTCATTATTTTTGAGGGTATCCCCAGTTTCATTTTTAATCAATTAGTACCTGTGCTCTCATTATTAAAATATTTGAATTTGAATAATTTTAATTGTGTAAATTTATACGTAATATTATTAATTTTCGTATTATCTTATATAAAAATTTTCTTCATAAAAAAAAAATTAATGAAACTGTTTTAATAGGAAATAAAAAACACTGCGCGAAAAACTAATATTTTGGTTAACCAATCCGCTTTTGAACCGACGAAAAAAGAAATTAATGGATTACAGGACAAGACAGAGTCGCTAAAGACTTTTTTAACAAGTTTTTTTTAATTTCTTATAAGAAAAATAATGAAAATAAGTCATAAAAAGATAGACTCGAACAAGCAATTAAATTCTGAATTGCGTTTTCTGGTGATTGTTCTTAAACATTGAAATTATAAAAAAAATAATTTTGAGGTTGAATTATTGATTTCTCAGTTGAGTAATAAAATTCAACAACTTTTAAATACTGGTCATTGCTTAAAGTAGACCAGGAAGATTCATTTTAAATAAATTATCTGTTTAAAAAAATAGAGAGATAATTATAAATTAATTAAAACTTTGCATGTTAAAAAAAACCTTCGGTGATTTTTTTTTTTTTAACACGCACTATTCGGAATAATTCAAATTTGTAGATCTGATTGTAAGTCCCTCATTTAATAAAGCAGTCCAATTTATTAATATTTTATTTTATTTCAATTCTCGAAGAGGTCTAAACGCGGAATGTTTACTCGGTGTGCCGAATAATATCTTATAACTAGTATTTACTAATTAGAAAATACAGTTATAGTTAAATAAATGCAACCGATAAGTACTGTCGGTAGTTACGTCTATTATTACAACATACGAGAGTAAACGTATTTGATTATCGTACGAATTGGTTAAATTGGTAATGAAACTGATTTTAACCGATACATTTTTTTGATTATATCGTTTAAAAATTGAAAAAATTAAGGACTTTTATGTTTGTATCTAATTAAAGATATGCTATAAGTAATAAAGATTTAACACACATGTTTAGAGATATAGAGTATTGGATTTACACTAGACACTACGATATCGGTTTTCAAATTTCACAACTCTTAAAATTTAATCTACATTTTAAAACTATAATTGAAGTTTTGCTTTAATTAATGTAAATTTGATCATTTTTATTGTGAAATAATAAAAATATAGCATTTTTTATTTTTAATGTCATATAATTTATACTGCAATAATAAAATTTTTATAAATGTTAATAATTATAATATATATTTTAAGAAAATTTTTTAAAACCTGCTATTTATAAAGAGACAAAAAGTATTTTTCACCAGTAGTAGGCTGTAAGTTGAAAAATCAATAGCATCTTCATGTATATATTTTTACACTGTTTAATTCATATCTTTATATTGACAGTAGAATTTCTCTAGATAGAAAAGCAGCGTGTCTAAAGGAGTGGAATGATTACATTTCATTAAAATTTACCATAGTTTCCTTTTTTTTTTTTTAGTTTAGTTAGCTGGTCAAAATTTAGAAACAGATTTAGTTTTATTTATTGATATTCTGTTTGACTTATTTCGAGTTGATATTTTTAATTTTGACAATAATATAGAGCAGTAGTTCTTCAGTCTTAACTCGATTTTCGGTAATTGTCAGTAAAATGTTTTATGCATTTTCTTTTATTCACCATAAGAATTCAATGCTAGTGTGGAAATCCGGGGTTAAGAGAAGATTCTCTTACCCTTGTTCGGCTTCAGATCCGAAATATCCATCCACTTTGTCGGTGGATGGGATCATAGAACAATTTCTTGTTGTTACCAGGAAGTTCTTATGATCTTTCCTTAGATTTGTGCAGCAGAGAGTGGAAGATCTACAGAAACTGATAGGAGAGTTCTGATACTGTAAAGCATTGATTTTGTTCAATTGCTTGCTGCACACTTTCCACCAGTTTGTTTAACCGGAGATGGTCAGCCACTACGATCTTCGTCGTACACATTAGATTGGCTTTCCATGATTTTCCTGCATCATCTTCTGACTTTACTGTTGCTCTTGACATCTGGTCCATACACTTCACACAACTGCCAGCGGATCTCTGCTGGCATCAGTTTAGTGTGCAAAATCATATTATGACGCATACTTCACATTTTGCGATGACTGTATTAGAGCAGCCATCTTTCCTTTAGCCCTGCACTACAGAAACTGCCTCCACAGAGCTGCACCAAATATTCATCCTTCATAACTGTGCAAGTGTCTCCTCTTACCACCAGTGCTGCTTACTGGCACTGGTCATCAGAGAAGGAGACACTTAATATGAGACACATCCAGAAAATAAGTTCTGGATGTGCCTCATATTATTGAAAAAGATGAAACAAAACATATTTTTCTATCTAGCTGTTGGTTAGACATGCAATTTATACACTAAAGTTAGCTTGAATGTTTCTTATTTATTATTAACACATGGAGTTTTCTCTGAAAATAAGATTAAGATAACTACAAAATCATGAAATAATTAAGAATTGAAATATAATATATCCAAACACTGACAGTAAAGCAATACTAAAGCAATTTTATTTTAATAATCAACGATCCCAAATTTGCATGTATTCAATATTACATTTATGATTATAATTTTCAAGAAATTAAAAAATGTGTACAGTATATATATTTAATGTCTAAAATTACAAGCTGTTAAGACAGAAGAACTATTAAATAATGCTAACAAATTTAGAAATGATTTGCGAATTTAAAAGAATTTTTTCATCATTCAATAAGAAAAATTCTTGTAATTTTTTAAAATTATTAATTTCTTTAGCTATTGTTTTCCATAATAATAAACATTAAAAAAATACATTTTGTATACTTTAACGTTAAATTTAGTACTATTTAAACTACATTAAACAATATGCTTTGTTCGCATCATTAAGACAATATTGTTATTTGTACAATTTTATGAAGAACGAGTAGTAATAATAATGTCATTGGATCTTATTAAGTCAGATCTAAATGTAATAAAAATCAACACATATTATAGATTATAACATACTTTATGGGAATTAGTGTAATGTTTCCACATAAGAAGAATCTAATCCCAACGGTAGACTGTCTCCACGTTAGTTTTATTTATACAAAAATGTCAAAAAATACACGAAATCGAAGAAAACTGATGAGCTAAAATATCATTCATTGAATGGCGAGTCAGCATGCATATTTTTTCCACCAGTACTTACAATTTTACAACAACGCAATAATTTTATTTTTGTTTAATCACTTCTTTAGAATTTCTTTAAAAATTTTATTTAATCCGGAGACATACTATATTAATACCTAGCCTACCTAGTTCCATTATTTATTTAATAGCCGAGTCTAATGGGACATCATTTGCTAATGTAAAAAATGCCTCATGGGAGATATGTATCGAAATCATTAAAAGCTACAGAATTATGTTGAGAGCTTAGAAATAATTAATCTATTTTATCTTTATTTATACTAGATCTACCTGAAATTACAGTATCTTTCATTTCGTCGTAAGTACTGAAATATTTGCTTTCTATCGTCGTCTTCAATGGAACAAATATCCGAATATTATCTGATATTAAATCGGTAGCATCTCCAATTTTGTTCCAGTTTAGTGTCTAATTATTGTGCTACGTGGGAGTGTGTGTTGTGAAAGAAAAATTCCTTTTGCATTTCAGGATTTTTTGAGGTTTGTTTGTTTGTTCGAATGCTTTATTTTCATTTTTCAGGAGTGACAATGAACATATTACATTTGGGATAATAACAAACAATCTACACACACTGGGGTAATACCAATGAATCTTCTTAACCTTATAACCAGCGAGGGTATGCTCAAAGTTTGTAAGCAAACGTTTTTGGATCTCTCTCTGGGTCCATTCTCAACTTGAGGGTGGACCCAGAGAAGGATCCAAAAACGTTTGCTATGTGTTTGAATGACTGTATTTTAAGCTCTATTGATGACACGTTCCCATTTCGTCGATCTACCATAGATATTAGTTCGTAATATTTGATTCCTAGTTTCATGATATAATCTGTAATTGATATATGATTAAGGAATTCTTTCTATTTGTTCTCATAATGTCATCTCAACTCTGTCAGATTTAAACACTTTTATATTTGTCTGTCAGAGTCGCTATCATCCATTGAAAAGAGTTTTTTTTAAAATTAATCTTCGTATAATAACTTTTGTAACACTTTTTTGCAAGTGCAACTGGAACACTGAAACAAACAACTGTATATGCAACTTTGGACAATTAGCGATAGTTAAAAATTGCATTTTCACTCATTTATCACAGTATTCTAGTTGCATCTTCAACTAATTTTATGATTATCACTCATGTATCAGATTATTTTTTGCTTTTTTCAACTACTAAATCTATTTCAATATATATTGCAATATTTTATATTGAAGACATTCTCTTGTAAATTTCTATAAGTAACATTTTTGACACAAAAAAGTCTCTCTGCTGTTCTTCATTCCACTAATGTGTAGTTTTTAGTTAAGCGTTGAACTTTATTTCATGATTAATCATGTTTTTTTTATTTCTGAGTAACACGTTAAATTTCTAATATGTTGTTAGAGCAGAAGAACATTTACATCTCTAAGATTTGTATCCGTGCTTATTCAACATCCTTTGTAGTTCAATCGGAATGAAATATATGAATGATTTTAAATACAGTAGTAACAATAACATTTGGAAGAAGGAAATACCTAAATAATCTATTTAACAATTTGTGATGATTTGACATTTTTGCTTGTTTTTTTTTATTCCATAGTAATTTTGTTTTGCAGAATTTTTCTAAAACGAAAGCACTCATATTATTTTTACATAAAATTGTTATATTAAATATTAATTTAAAATTATGTAAAAGTTTCGAAGTAGATTTGATCAGCCTTTTAGTATACATAGCATATTAATATATTCAGTTCTTGCATAACATTTTTATATCATAATGATCATCTTTTTAAAAGAAACTTAAAATAGATTCCTTTTATTTATTACTTTTTAATATCATTTCTTCAATAAAATTCATTTGATCATACATTTGTACAAAACTTTTTATAAAATTTTATTAGAAGAAATTGTAAGTTATAAATCATTTAAATTTACGTAGTGTTTGTTTGTAAAGTTATGGCAACACAACACTTGGGCGATCTGCCTAGGGGGATGCCTTCCGGGAGGTCTTTTAAGGGAAACTGGCCCCTATTTAGTTGTTACAGACGAGGAGAAAACCCGGAAAACTCCACGTGGCTAGCCCGTCCGAGCGAGGAACGAACCCACTACCGAACTACCGGTGTTCGGGGTACGAAGACTGCTTGGTCACTGGTGGGCTCCAATTTATATAGTGAAAACAGTTTTAATTTTTTTTTAATTGAATGTTTGTTTAGTTCATTCTATTATAAAATTCTCCTGTAAAAACTGTTATACATTTGTGCAGAACTGAAAATATTATGAATATTATAGTAATTTGTCGTTGATTCATGTTGGCTATAGTATAATACATAATCATTCATATTTACTAATATATTATACTTTAATAATAATGTATTACTTTGAATTTAAGATGCATTTGTTTTGTATTTTTCCGAAATCAACATTGGCGTACTGTGTAAATTCGTAATGTTACAAGTTTTGAAATGAAATTTTATAATATTTCTTTTGAATAAGGACATATCATTTGTACAAAGTAATACAATAATAATTTCTTTAATTATTATTATTATTATTATTTCCACATAATAGTAAAATGCTATAATTTATTCTGTCTATTACTAATCTAAACATCTTTCTACATAATCTTCTAAATTTAGTTCAGATTAGCCAAACTGTACTAACTTTTGTACGTAATAAATATAGATTTTTAATTTATTTATTTTATAAACAATTAATTAATGGATCTCTCATATTATTCTTAAGCTTAAAATGTATCTTTTTAAAAATAAATTAAAAAAAAAAAACAATATAACTTTCCTTTGTTTTTATTAATTCATTATTTTCTTCTAACTTACATAAAAATTTCTTTTTTGAGTTGTGTATAATTTCATTTGTTTTCTTTTCTTAATTACATTTATTATTTAGTACACGCAACAGATATCTTACGCGTGATTTCCGTTTTTTTTTTTTACAGTGTCGTATATAAAATATATTAAAATATTCTAGTAAAATTTAAGACAAATCCGTACAGATTTTGGCAGTCAAATAACGAAATGCTGTCGATGCTGTTCCTAACCTCATTGTTCCCAAAAAAGAGAGCAGAGTTGTACAGATTTATTTTAAATTTTACTTGTGAAAATCATCCTTTCGAAGATTGTTTTCTTTATTTAAACTGTTGCCATAATTTATATAAAAAAAATCTTTTTTTCAGATAGTTTAACAAATACGAAACTTAGATATATACCGTATTTTCCGGCGTATAAGACGACCCTCGACTTTTACAGTTAAAATATAGTTTGGGATATACTCGCCCTATAAGACTACCCCCGACTTTCGAGATTTTCCCGGGTTAAAAAGTCGTCTTATATGCCGGAAAATACGGTATACATATTATCAAATTTTATTAAAATAAATAACGTAGCAATCTAAGAATGTTTTCGTATAACAATAATTACCTTTTTCCATTTTAAACTCTTAACAAAAAATCAATAAATGAAGTTACTATATTTAGAGTAATAGATTGAAATACTGGCCGACTATTCAATTATCATAGTCAGTTCTTGTATTCTTAATTAACGAAACACAATTATTGAGTTTTTAATCGATTATTTACATTTTAAAAATTGGAATTTCGAAATTAAGAAAAATTAATTCTGTAACTATTTTTACAAAAAAAAAAAGGAAAAAATTAATAAATTTTATTATCGATTTTACTATTTTAGTAATTAAATTTAAAATAAGCATTCTGAATGCATTTCGTATACTAAATTTCGTAAGGAAAATGTGCGCGAGAAATGTTTAATTCATAAGGTGTAAGTAATCTGTAAGTTTCTTAAATATATTTTGAAAACAATTAATATAGCAATATTTGATAATATTTTTTTATTTATTATGAGAAAGAATTTTTAAATTTCTTATAGAAAGTAATGCTAAATTCTTTTCAAATCTGAATTTTGCTATTAATTCAATTTAAAAAAGTTTTTTTTTTTTTACAAGATAAACCTTGAGATTGTGTGCTTATTAATAATATACTGTAATAGTACAAGGTATCTTCCTAACTAACTAAGTATAAATTTTCACATGATATTTACTATTTTGACTAAATTTTCTTATAAAAATTCAATTAAATAGTTTATATTTTAATTGAAAATTTTAAATATATTAATTTCAAATGTGTTTTTAGTCAACTATATCTGTTTTATTTATTTTTTCAGCAACCATTCCAGCTTTTAATTTTTTTTTTTTTTTTTTTTTTTTCTCAAGTTGGCTTAACTCAGCTTGAAAATTCAAAGGTGGATTATCTTTTAAAATGGAAGGTAACAACAGCAACAATAATAATGATGTTAGTATTCAAGATTCCAGAACGAATCTCATCATTAATTACCTGCCGCAAACTCTCTCCGATCCCGAATTTAAAAGTTTATTTTTAAGCATCGGCCCCATTAAAACTTGCAAAATCGTTCGACACAAAGCCACCGGCTACAGTTACGGATTCGGATTCGTCGATTACACTACCCCGATCGACGCAATGAGGGCAATACAGACTTTAAACGGATTTCAGATTCAGAACAAAAAAATTAAAGTTGCTTATGCACGACCAAGTAGTGATAACATAAAAAATGCTAATTTATATATTAGAGGTTTACCGAAACACATGACAGAACAAGAATTTCAAAAAATATTTTCGGTATGCGGATCAATAATTCAGTGTCGTGTTTTGAAAGACGACGTCACGGGACAGGGAAAGGGAGTCGGGTTTGTATTATACGATCTGAGAGATCAAGCCGAATTAGCCATCGAGAAATTTGGAGGACAGACTCTTCCGGGCGGAGGCGAACCACTGTCTATTAGATTTGCAGAAGACAATGCCAAAAAGGTTCGTCCTCCAGTTGCCACGATTACTCATTTTAACACTTCTGTAAGAAGTAATTTTAGTGGAGGTGGTCCAATCAGGCAGACTGGTGGTAGATATCGATACAGCCCCATGTTAGGAAATTACGGAGGAGGTAGCAGTGGTGGAGGATTAACTATAAGTGAAGCAGGACATATTCTCTTTGTATACAACATAGGTCCAGATACAGACGAAAAAACTTTATGGCAACTATTTGCTCAGTACGGATCAATTCTTAAAGTCAATATTATTCGAGACAGCACAACAGGTGCCGGCAAAGGATACGGTTTTGTAACAATGGCGAAATACGACGACGCAGTCTGGGCCATCGAAGCTTTAAACGGCTACCAGTTTGCAGGAAGACCACTTCAAGTATCATTTAAGACTCCAAAAATGTAATATTCATTTCTTTTTTATTATCGTAGCAGGAAATATCATTTTTGAAGCATTAATGGAACTTGTGCTTCCTACATCACATCATGTGCTGTATTGTTTTATCATGATTTCTTACAATCATGTCTGTAGTTGGTGAACACAATACAAAAATTAATGTTTACTTTATTGTCCAAATTTTGTTTAACATTTTAATAAACAATCACACAAATTCATTTATATATGTAATTTATTCATAAATATTAAATATATGAAATTTTCTCTCCTCTTATTTATTAAATTTTAAATAGAAATGTATAAGTTTCATAATTGTGACTGTATTCTGAATTTAAATTAATATGAATTTTTTAGATGATGTTGATTATATTTAGATTAAGTTTGAAGTTTTTTTATGATTTGTTTTAAAATTTTATAATATTGGTACAGAAACTGTGCCATTATTTTGATTATAATAAAAATCCAAATGAATGATGATAATGGTAATTATAATAATAGAAATATAAACTAGAGACATTTAATCTCTTTTGATATTATGAAATATATACAGTATTTATTATATATACAGTTTTATTAAGAAATAATTACCATATTTTACAGCATATAAGACACAACTTTTGTCCGAGAAGAAAAAAAAACTCAAAAAATTATCCCGCGTCTTATATTATGAAATTCATTAACCTGTGGGAGATCGCAAAACCTTCAGTAGGCTACAGGTAACTCTACCTTGTCCGTCTCTTGAATAAAAATGTTATCGTTTAATTCTTTTTAAAGTTTCAAGACGGTTAAATTTTTTTACTAAAATGTAATGTTTTTTTGCCCATTCTCTTATTGTGTTGAATAAGACTAACAGTGAACTTATTTTATGTACCAATATGTAAGATTTTCTTGTACCAGTATTTGCGATTGCCGGTTATTACTTTCCCAGCTGTTATGTATACATAACAAGGGAAAGTATTGGAATCATATCAAATTTGACCCTCTGAGATTTTGTCTCTACATTTTGAGACCTCTGGAACCCAAAAAAGTCAAAAAACAGAAAAAAATTCCATGTGTTGTCATCTATTTTAATATCTCTGCACGGAGCAAAGATTAAGAAATGAAATTTGGCATGGTAGCTTGCGTTTAAGGGGCATTGATTCTATTAAATTTTGGTAGTGAAGGGTGGTTACGAGTCATATTTCAAATGAGGTTGGACTTAATGAAGATTTTACTTCTTGTTAGCAATTAGAGTTTTTTACAAAATGCATCTCTGCCCTCAAAAATAAGTGCCATTTTATAATAATTAAAACTATAGAAAGTTTTATAACAAAATCTCGTAACAGCTGGGAAAGTTAAAAAAATCTAGCTACAAGTTGCCTAATTGTAAAGTGATTTTTTTTTAATATGTAAGCAGTTTTTTTGCATGTATAGTATTTATATGTATGATATTTTTATTGTAAAGGACTTCTGGTAAGCTGTTCTTCTATTTTATGTTTAATAGAAAATATTGGTTGCTTGCTTTTTATATATTTTTCTCGTTATAGCTAAGCAGCTTTTGCGTGTATTTATGTTGAATATTTTTAATTATAAATAAGTCATTTATAATTAAAATTCCTCCTGTTTTTTCCCCCCTGATAAAAAAAAAGTGTACATTTTATTTTAAAAATTTACAAGAAATTAATTGAAGAAAAAACAAGGATTTTTTCATATTTCTTTGTCTTTTGTCCTTTTTACAGCTTAGGAACAAACTGTAGAGCCAACTTTTTATCATCATCTCTTATCCGCCTCAATATGTAAAATATATAAAATAAATATTCCTTCAGCAACGGCTAATTCATAAATATCTATATTAACATTAAAAAAAACTAGTTAAAGTACCAGTAAATAGCTAGATTGATGATTACATTTAAAAACTTTCTGTTCCTGAGACGTGAAAAGGACAAAAGTTATGATGAATCCCTGTGTTTTTTCTTCAACTAATTTCTTAAAAAAATGTTTATAAGATTTTCTTGTAAATTCTTTAAATGTAATTATTGTCTGGCTATTTATAAGTTTTATCAGTTAATTTTAATTTTGCTTTTTTAACTGGAATACGATAAAAAAAATTTTTACAACACGTGCCAAAGGCACACGATAGCCGGAATACGCTAAATAGTTTTTTTTTTGAAGTATTCCGTGCCGAAACGGGAGCGTGTCTTATATGCCGTAAAATATGGTACTTGTACATTTACCAAAATCCTTGTATATTTTTATTAGTGTCAATTATTTCATATATAACACCTCTTCAATTTACAATAATTGTTTATATAGATCTAGAACCTTGATATATTGATAGTATATGTATTTATTATAATTATTCAAAATATTTTTGAAGTTTATTAAGTTAGGTACCGTATTAAAAAAACTTGTCTAGTCATTATATTATTTTCATTTCTTCTATCAATTTATTTTGACACTAGATACCGTGATATATAAATTTACGATGCTTTCTTTATAAAGCCAACACGTCAAAGTACATTGAACTGAAGTAATCAATGTCTGTAATTATAGTATTCTATGATCAATATTTTTCTAATTTTTTTTTTTTACAATTTTTAATAAAGATGATAAACATTGCTTTTTAAATTATACATTGTTACTGCAAATTAAATCATCATCCTTTGCATTACCTATAGAGAGGTTTCAAGGTCGCATGTCACGTGATAAAACACACGTTTGCTCCGCCCATTCGCCATTTTTGTGGTAGTTTTCGCTCGCTTAGCTTGCACGTGGTTTGTTGTTCGACGTCTTTTTTTAGTTTAAACGTACAAAAATACTGCAGTTCTATTATCATGAATTAAGTTAAAAAAGACTTTTTTCTTGCGGGCTATTCTAGCAGTCTAACAGGACGAGACGCAGCTCTATACGAAGAGAAAATTTCGTTATGTCAAGGCGATCTATACGAAACCAGTTTATCAGACTAAGTTGTAGATCAAGAGTTGTGGCCGAAAGTAGAATTTGGTGATATTATAAACTATTTGGTTTTGACAACAAATTTCTACACCCTGTCACAAATGAAAGCTTATAAATCTTTAGAGGCCCATAACTATTTAACAAGTGGCTGGGTTTCTCCTGATATAAAAGTAAAAGTAATGAATAACAGCGAAATAATATTGCTTGGAAAGACATGCTTTCTTTTGTTTGTACGTAAAACTCGTGTTTTTACGTATTTCTTAACTACGAATTTATGTCTGAAAGTAAAAAAGTCTAATTAAAAACAGCTGTGGCAATTTTTTCTAATTCAAATTGTTTAGTACCTTTATTTTCTAGTTGAAATTAGCATATAATAAACCTACTTGCTTTTAGTTTTAACGTGTAACGTTTATAAGTTTGCACTAGCTAAAGCTTGAAATTACATTAGTTGTTCAATTATAAATGCACTATACCGAAATAAATTAATATAAGCAAATCAGTAAACTCTTTTAGGTTTTAAAATATAACTTAGTGTTTATTAATGTAAATATTGAAATGAAATGTTTCTGACAAACTCTTGTATTGATATTCACTTTATTCGTATCGAAATTTTTCTGGTTAATTCTCGAGAGCCATGCAGTTTGCCTTCCTCGTGAAAGCTCCTCAGTTTGGGATCCTTGATGACAAATAATGCGGGGAATTTTAAAAAATGATGTTCCTTTGTTCTTGAGTGAACTAGCATCACACCCAATTACATAACAAATCACCATAGTGATATACACGACGAAAAAAACAACACAAAAACTCCAGTTAAAGCGCACGTGAACACACACAAAACGTAAACAAGTCACAAAGAATCACAAAGATGGCGCTGGACAATTGTGCATGCTCATGACGTCACTCGTGATGTCGACATGAAACCTCTCTATGGGAATAACCATTGCTCCATGATTACATGTTTGTGGTAGAATTTAAAATCTGTATATCCTGTCCCATTGCATTTAAATTGCTTTTTAAACGCAAAGAATCTGTGGGTTATACGCACGAAAACGCAGTACATTAAAAATAGTAGTTACGTAAGATACGTCAAACAAAAGTAAAACTATATTAGAAATGTAAATATTCAAACCCGATTTGTTTTATTAATTTTAATAATATCTAAAATCCATAAATGTAATGTTTCTATATTTAAATAACATACTAAAAAGTTTTGATAATTTTTGGTTAATGTTACCTATGGTTCCGAGATGGCGGCTCGTCTGATTCCAGCAAGGAAACAGTGGGGATGCACGTTCTAACCTAACCTAACCTATTCTAATAATTTTGTTGGTAATAATTACGGTAATTTATTAGAATAGGTTAGGTTAGGCTAGAATGTGCGTCTCCACTGTTTCTCTTCTTCTATTTGCTGGAATCAGAGATGAGCCGCCATCTTGGAACCATAGGTAACGTTAACCCAACTTTTATATACAAACTCTTTATTAATTATTAATGAAAGTATACATCTTTTGTAGTACATCTTTCAATTTTAATTCATCATATCTGCTTTAATAAATAAAAATCCATGCAAACCTCATACATGAAATATTTATATTTGATTTTAAACCAGTGATTATATTTTTTGTAGTAAAAATAATGAACAAAAACACAGAATAAATGATCATATTTATCAGTTATTGTCTTGGTTGATTGCAATAGATTAAATATTGGAATAATATATTAGGAAATTTTAGAATACTAATAGATAAATTCACAATTCAATCTGTTATTTCACTGATTTACATTAATATCTATTGATGTTGGGAGTGTTTTAGTTTATTGATACAGCCAATTACTCATCATCCATCTTAAATCAGTCTATTATTATCATTTATTAATAGTCAAATGCAGTATCTCTCAATAGAAAAATCAAGTTTATGATATATAATTTTTAAATTTTTCTAACAGTTAAACTGTAAAAACACTTGTCTTGAATCTCCATTACTTTAAATATAAATGCAGAGCAGAGAAAGCAAAGGAAGACATACGTTATATTATTTTAAGACAAGTTTCAATGATTTCAAAGTCTAAGTACTTGTAATATTTTTCAGACAATTTCAGTTAATGTTACCCTAGGTGCCAAGATGGTGGCTCGTCGCTGATTCCAGCAAGGAAACAGTGGGACGCATGTTCTAACCTACCCTATTCCAATAAATTACCATAATTATTAGCAATCAAATTATTAGAATAGGTTAGGTTAGGTTAGAATGTGCGTCCCACTGTTTCCTTGCTGGAATCAGCGACGAGCCACCATCTTGGCACCTAGGGTAACATTAACCCATATTTCTTCTATTGTAAGACGCACAATCAAAATTAAAATGTGAAGTGTGTATCTTACTCATTAGAATTGAAACATTGGACATGTCTGGTAAAGTGGCTTTAATACAGCTGGCTAAGTAAGCTAATAGTCTGTTTCATTGGGTGCGATTTGAAAAAAATTCTAGACCTATAAATTCCCACTGTTGCTGTCTATCTGTCCTTCCTTTATTTCGAGAATGGTGTTAGGTAGACGAAAGGCGAGATCAGATATGGAAACCTTAGGGGCAGGAAGCCGCGATTAACTATATACGAACGTCTGGTCTAGACTGTAAGTCGCACTATTTTAATTCAACAATTTTCTCCAGAACATAGTTACATAGATGACTGTTGTTATCAGGAAAGGTATGATGTACAGGGGCAAGCCATTACTAATTTGAGGTGGAGAGCATGTATTAAAAATTTCGGCCTGGTATTGTGGTGATGATATAATAAATAAGAACAAGCAATTATTTGAAATGCGTTGTTATCGGTTTGCTTATCCATCTGTATTAAAGCTGCAGTGTTGTTATAACTGCTCATTACAGTTATTTTCTCTTATCAATTACAAAGGCAATATAAAATAAACTATTTTGCAATAATTACATAAGGGTAGTTATAGATAATAGCTATTCTAGGACTAAATTAATCCTCAGAATGTAAAACATCAATACTATTAATTTCTAAAGTGTTATCTCAACAACCTGTTAGTGCTGTTTTGCTAAACTTATCACGACGACTTCGGTACACGGACTAATAAAACGGTTTTTCCCACCACCAGATTGCATAAGTCACTTGGAAACATTCATTTTAGCTACACTTGTTGCATTAATTTTCATCGTGTTTGCCTCTAGCAGGACAATGCATCAGTGCATATGGCTGCCATTGCCAAGGCTGCAGTAAAGGAGTTTACGTTCGAAGAGCTTGACCATCCACCCTATAGCTTGAACCTGGCTCCTAGTGATTATTATCTGTTTCCAAAACTCGAAAAAGACCTTTGAAAAAGTAAAGAATTTCAGAAGGCAGCAGACAAAACTGTGAACGATTTTTTCAAGGGTATTGAAATGCTAATTCCAAGATGTAATAGGTATGTTGAACTGCAAGGAGACTACATTGTTTTATACCTATAACATCTAAAACATAAGCCTGAAACTTTTAAAAAAGGTACATGATAGGCCCATGTACCTTTAACAAAATGCATTTTGGACTCATTATTTTGCAATTTCGTTAAAGGTACTTAAAAAGAATAAAGGAAGGACGTTATAATATACTGAAGTCATCGTGATAAGTTTGGCAAAACAGCACTAACGGGTTGCCGATATAATACTTTAGTACAATTTTCCGAACAAGAAACTAAACAAATGACTATTAATCTCAATTTACATATATTTTTAATCAAAGTCATATATATAAATACAGTAAAACCTCATTGAGTTGGACACCTGTGGTACGGGTCTAAAGTATCCAAGAAAGTGGGGTGTCCAGGTTAGAGAGGTGAGTATTCCTGTAGACATGTACACATATACATGCATACCACATTTACTGCATTAAAATCTGATGCTTTTTCATCACAAAATTCAATGACCGAAAATACATATTAATATAACTATGTATTGTACATGCTACATAGTTCAATAAAGTATCAATAAACCAGGGACTGTATTCTGGTCACCATCTCTGGTCTCCATCTCTGGTCTCCCATCTCTCACAAGCCGGTCACTGATTGGCTAATCCAAATTATTTAGCCAATCAGTGACCAGCTTGTGAGAGATGAGAGACGAGAGACAGCGACCAGAATACAGCTCCAGCTTGTAAGGTATGAATTGTAATGTCTTGTCCACATAATAATTATGCCAATATAATTTTCTATAGAAACATACCGATATGATGCAATTGAGTAGGTAGAAATACAATTGTAATGTCTATATGTTCATTCAGTGCAAGGGAAAAGTATCCAAGTTAGCAGGGTTTTCAGATTAGATATGTGTCCAAGTTTTGAGGTTTTACTGTGTGTATACATTTAATGTATTAGCTGTCATATGATCATATAACTTAGTACGAATAAATTTGATAAATGGCCTTATGAGAAAGAAACTTAACATAATAATGATAGTTTACTACAAGTATAAAACTGAACTATATACATGTGCAGAATGTTTACAAAGGCCCTCTCTCGGGAAAGATAAGACTCATCTATTGAATTACAAAACAATAGAGGGTACAAAGTAATTGATAATTTAAGAATAAGGTTTAGGTAATATATGAAAATTTCGTGAGTATCTTATAGTTAAATTGACAGCTCGAGTTTACAACCATGACAACATTTAATACTGCATTTACGGGGATGTAGCCACATGTCCCATTTAACGACTGCTGTCCCTATACAAGTTTAAAAGTAAACAGGGAAAAAAAGTCACAAGCTGGATGAAACAGGGTATAGGCACATCAAACTCAAATACTAGGCTACATGAACAACTGTAACGAAGAAGAATAAAATTTAATACTTGTTCTTGTTCAGCCTTTTTTTTATTGAGCATTGTCATGTGTATCATTGGTTTGTAATGACATGCAAGGAACTATCATACTGATATGTCAGCTCCTACATGATGAATCGCTAGTGATCTTGGGCTTCTGTAGCTACCTACTTTTGTTAAGTCTAAGCAAGCCATCAGTGACCCAGGTGTCCCAGACAGAAATATTTGGTTACATCCCTCATTTACCTCACACTCCAAGTGTGGATGTTCACATCTCGTTTCAATTTTTCAATAATTTGCAGAATTATAAATTCAAAAGAAATTTCATAAGCTAGATTTTGTCCGAAAAATCTAGCTTATTTCTTTTAAATTTCTAATTTCATTGCATTTCTTTCCACGAATATTCAAAATATCATTACTGTCGCACATTCTTCTTTGTTTCTGCAATAGAGATCAATTAAAACTCTGTCTTGCCGAACTGACTTTGTATTTAAAACGGCCAATATTTATTTTATCTAGTTTAAATGCTAGAAATTGACTTAAAACCGCTCGTCGATTTTTTAACAGAATATCAACGAGAAAGAATTGAAATAGCTTTTTTATAAGCCATCTTTCTTTAATCTCATTAATTATTATTTTAAATTTGAATTATTGGCTTATGAGAGTAGCCATTGCTTTACAGATATTGCAATTTAAAATTGGTGTATAACTCACCCTCTTAAACACACAACCTTCAAGTTATATAAATGAAAATACAGTATTTTTGTATTTTGTTTAATTTCATTACAATAGCCAATTAAAATACAAGGGTAATCCCAAAAGTAAAGTCTCCTATTTTTTAAAAATACAAAGAAACGTTTATTTTCAATAATGTTCATATCATTTTAAAGCTTGAACATTCATCTATTTTTCTACATAATTGCCATTTTGGTCGATGCATTTTTATACGCGCTGTGGCAATTTTTGTATGCCCATGTCATACCAGCTTGCCGCCATGTCGTATTAAACCGATTGAAATTCATTGCCAATTGACAGAAGTGTATGGCGAGTCGCGCATAGATGTCAAAAATGTCCTCAAGTGGTGTAGGGAGTTTGCAGCTGGTCGTACTGAAATTCACAACAAAGGAAGAAGCGAGAGACCGTCAATTTCCGACGAGACAATTGTGAAGGTCGAGCAAACTGTGTGTGAAGATCGGCAAATCACTCTGGATGATCTCTGCATTTTGGTTCTTGGAGTTTCCTGATGCACCAATCATAGGATTTTAATGGAAAAGTTGCAATATCGTAAGGTGTGCACAAGATGGGTCCCGCAACGTGGCAGCGAGCTGGTGTGACATGGGCATACAAAAATTGCCTACAAAAATGCATTGACCGAAATGGCGATTATGTAGAAAAATAGATAAATGTTCAAGCTTTAAAATGATATGAACATTATTGAAAATAAACATTTCTTTGTATTTTTTAAAAAAATAGGAGACCTTACTTTTGGGATTACCCTCATATCTCCTAGTTAGAACTAAACTAATTATTAAATAAATTACAGAATTTGACCTAAATTTAAAAAGCTAAGATTAATCATTTTTCTTATTAAAATTATTGATCTCAGTGCAAGATAGTGCTTAACTGCTTACCTTTAGACCAAATTCCAGTAATTGATTTCATTAGATTTCTAGACAGAGCTACCACCATCACTATCCTTGCATTTTGGAGCCATGTTTAATAAAAAATTAGCATAAATAAAACTAAGAGAAGTATTGATATCACATGGACACGACATGTTACAAGTGAGAATTCCAGACAAAGATATGACGAGAGATCCAAAGAAAGAAATGAGAGAGTAATGCTTTCCTATAACAAAGAGTGAGATGCTGTGAGACTTCACGAACCTTTAAAAATGGTGCAAATTTAGTGTACAGTTAAGAATTTGTTTTTTATTGGGCTGCAATTTGAAAAAATTGTAGACCTATAAATTCTGTCTTCCTTAATCTCAAGAATGGATTTAGATGAAAGATGAGACCAGATATGGAAGCTTAGGGATAAGAGGCCCCGATTAACTATACACGAACTTCCGACGCAAACCGAAAGTCATTATTTCAATTCAAAAATTCTCCCCCGAAAGGTTAATGATTGCCACAACTCTATTGTTAAAGGAAAAGTATGATGTACAGGGGCAAGCCACTAATTTGAGGTGGAGAGCATATATTTTAAATGAAATAGATTAAAAATTGCAGCCCAGCATTGTGGTGATGTCAGAATAAATAAGTGCTTGTTGCTAATAAGTTAGTGTAAACCCAAAACTGCAAACGATGAGAAGTCCTATTGTATAAGACATAAACCAGTAAGTAGTGTGACACTACTTTAAACATCCCTTTACAGTGCTGTTGCTTGAAGTAGTCCAGAACGGTATCTTTCACTTCTTCCTGATCCACAAAGCATTTCCCTGCCAAAAATTTCTTTAAAGGTCCAAATAAATGAAAATCCAAGTGGGCTAAATCCAGACTATACTCCACACCCCAAATCAAATCAAACTGTGGTTGGCATGGCGGAATTGGGAGGTCCCGCAACATCCTCTGTATAGCCCCCCATTGGATTTTCATTTATTTGGACCTTTAAAGAAATTTTTGGCAGGGAAACACTTTGTGAATCGGGAGGAATTGGAAGACACTGTTCTAGACTACTTCGAGCAACTCGACAAGCAACAGTACCGTGAAGGCATGTTTAAAGTAGTGTCACGGTGGGATAAATGTCTCGAGGTTTATGGCAATTATGTTGAAAAATAAACAAAAGTATATAGCTTTTGTGGAATGTATTAAATATTTATTGTTAGTAAATGTTCCAAATTCCAAAAGTTTGGCTAGAAAAGGCTGGTCAAAAACATTTTCATTTTCATTTACAATGCTATCATTGCTAGAAACACAAAAGGTCAATTTGTTGTCAGTTATTACATGTTTTCGTGTGAGATAAAAAACCACACAAAATTCTTTGCATGCAAATATTTTAAAACTAAATTGAAAGAATTACTCTGTCTCAACCTAATACTGTTCAAAATTTATTTTAAGTATATCACACAAAGGTGTGTGATAACATTTGTTTGAGTGTTTTTGAGAGACCCAGTTTCATCCGGTCATAGAGTCCCTATCATTAAAGAGTAATCTGAAGAAAAATGAGTTGGAGTGTAATTGGATAGTTACAGTATAGGAATTGAACAGCTTTGATTGTACTAGTGAAAGCTTATCTTAGGTATGGGATAGAACCACTGATAACATCCCTTAGCTTTTTATCACCCATAAAATTAGGAACAGAGTGCATAAAATCTGACAGTTAAGAAATTAAATTTAGAATGTATAGCTAGCAACAGCAGCAACAACCTATTCCAATTCTGTTAATGTCTGTTAGTAAAGATATATTCTATATACTAAATTAGATTGAACAACTGAAGTGCCTTTGACCGGTGTGCTTCTTCTTTCTCTCTCTGTAAATCGCAAACGTTTTCGAACCTCGTTGGGTTCTTCCTCGGGCGTAACGGAATTCTGTTCTACAAATTTAAATATCTCGTCGAAGTTGACCATTGATTTAGAAAAAACTGCATTCTGGAACGCTGTCGCATGTAGCCGATGTTGTCATATTAGACTTGCGCGATGAGAGTATAGTGCTACTTCAGGGATCTGTTAAGAAAGGCTTCCCAAGCTGATGATAAGTTGACTTCCTATTTAAAATTGATACTATACTCTCATCGCGCAAGTCTAATATGACGACATCGGCTACACGCAACAGCGTTCCAGAATGCAGTTTTTTTCTAAATCAACGGTCAACTTCGACGGAATATTTAAATTTGTAGAACAGAATTCTGTTATGCCTGAGGAAGAACCCAACGAGGTTCGAAAACATTTGCAATTTACAGAGAGAGAGAGAAGCACACTGGTCAAAGGCACTTCAGTTGTTCGATCTAATTTAGTTTCACTCCGGTGTTTTTTCCTTTATACTTTATCTATGTACTAAAGCGGAATTTGCCGTGTTTTTGTACGAGGCAGGCCAAAAGGAAGTGGTTGATATAATTACAGGGTTTCTATCACTTATGAAACACCCGAAAGCAAAGACAAGGCTCTGTTCTAAACATGGGCAAATGGACGTTGTTACGCACTACATTGGCACTATAGCCAAAAAGAACCTTAAGATGACATCTCAACGAACATAAAAAAGATGGAAGGCTGGAAACCAGAGCACAAAATTATCTAAACTGGTTTTTACATATTTTGGCTGACACACAACTCCTCCAACAATGTAGAAATCAGAAGTTATTGTTCATATGAAAATAATAATTAACACCACACACCCATGTATTAATAACAGTCCAACCCCGGGCATTCGGAACATCCATCGGTTACTCCATTAAATCCTTTATGGTGTGCATATTGAAACCGTACCTACTATAATAATTGGATCTGGTTTAATTTTAAACTGTTGCTACGGCTAATTTTTGTTCGACTGTTTAGTTTGACGTGGATATTTTGTATCTAATTTTCACGTTTCTATATTTTTCCAAGACAACCACTGCTTGTTTGAATTTAAATTTCAAATTATTTTACATTTGTTTGAATGTAATTCTCTTCAAATTCAGCCACTTAAGTCTAGAGAAACCATTCTGATTTCAAAGATCTATGCTTGAAGATGATAGAAGTGTTTCTTCTCAACAATACTTGCACTTTTGTGTCATATCATTAAAAATTTATTTTATATACACTAGCAGTTTAACGTTAACCAAAAGAATTACTGCCTTCTGATGTATCCGATACGAGTACAAATTGTTTCCAAATTAATTTTATTTATGTAAAGTTTTACATATTTCAAGATTTGTACTGTATTAGCCATTTTTGCTGCCAATGCCCTTCCTTACTTCAAGTGTAAGTGATAAACTATACTTTACATACAAAAATAAGTTATATTTTCTTTTACTCTTTTCTGCCACGTGGGCACCGAATGGGCTTGCTAAAATACTCTACGGGTTTGCCAGGCCCGCAACGGGGCGGCGAGCGGCAAGGGACAGGTCCGTCGTGTTGGAAAAAACCACCGCCGAAGAATTTTTGGGACTTTTTGACATACCGAATTTGATCCCAGTGGTAGGCTGCCATCTCGGTTGGAAATTTGCAGCTTTGTTACGGCACCCCAGAACATTGCAATAATCTAGGAGTCGAAAACCACTGATGTTAAGAAAATTTGTTAGCGCAAGTACAATATCTTGAAGGACCATTATTAAACCTTTACGGCAGATGATAATTGCTTTTTTATTTTTTATAAGTAATTCAGATTTTGGAATTAAGACCTTAATTGCAATCTTACGTTAGAAAAACAAAATTTTTATAATACAAATTATTAACATTTTATTATAATCTGCTTTGTACAAATTGCAAAGTTACATACATTGACATTTATTTCTATAAACAGCTAACTGAAATCAAAGACAAATTATTTTTATCTTTTTAATACAATGTAATGTAACAAAATCTATTATCTAAAGAATGACAATGAAATACATTGTGGGAAAACCAAGCCAAATTTATTGGCAAATAGAATCATACATTAGAATATAATGAAATTAGTGCAAGAATTTTCATGATTTTCCTGCAAATGAAATCGTAATCAGTAATATAAGTAAATAATCTTATTTTTTCATAACTAGGTTTTCTTTAATTTTAATTATGTAATTTACTATCAAATTTGGTACAATTAAATGCAAATGGTATTTTAACAAAAACTGCTCGTTGATGAAAATTGCATTTATTTCTAAAAAATTTTATGTACAAAGACACATTTTACATTTCTTCCTCTCATTATTATTTCATTATCTAGTTTCTTTATTTGGTTATTAACTTCCCATTATAAGTTTCTTCTTTCTTTTTGTCCCATAATGTTTTTAACATCAAATGTATCTGTAAACATTTTCTTTCAGTACAGCAGAGGACTTTTTAAATACCTCTCGTGTATAGATCATTAAATCCTTTCGTAACAAGTTTAATAATCAAAAACCAAATGTCAAATTAGTAAGCATTTTTTGTGTGTCGGTATTAAAAATTTCAAAATGAACACTAGGATTTAGAAATTTTGTGTTACAACTGGTAATTCAATATAATTGCATTTACGAGTGTGCAAACGTTAGTTTGCGCGTACTCGTAAATGCAATTATATTGAAGTTACGAGTACGGTATCGTTCTTCGGTTTTTTTTTTATTTTATAATCGTTAGGCTATTGTGAAAGACTTTGTGAATCCTGTATATTGGGCTTGAATGCTGTAACAGTTTTTAAACTAGAATGATAAAAATTTAATCAATCATTCAATCAAAAATTATCTATTTAAGTCGGCAACCAACTCTCTATTTACCCGTCAATGGCATTAATTAAATATAATTACGTCATCGTGCTAAATTTCGTGTGCCTACGATCACTGTATATGTAAATTTTAGGAATTGGGTGTTTATATAAGTGTGTGCATTTAATAAATATCTTGAATAAGGAAAAATATTTGAAACAGAAACTGTATGAATGTTTAAGAGTCGTGTAATGGTATTGGTACGTTTGCAATGTATAACAGTATATAAAGAAAGATGTTTCCACTTTGCCAAAAGGCGGTTTGGTTTTCCACAAATAATATACTGTATGAATGACACATTTAATAAACTTTGTAAACAATAAACATACAATAAAAAAATATATAATACAGTGAAAATGTGTATACACAACATAATCCAGATCTTTCTAAATAAATTCTTTTAATAAAATGTTTTTAGACTTTTTCGGTACGCTTTCGTTCTTCGGAAATGGCTTTATGTTGGCATTTAGCCCAAAGTGTGTATCAAATTTGATTTGCTTCTTTCTTCAAAAGATCTTAAAAAATCAAATGCTCTCGTGAAATGCAAATGTATTCAAATTTGTTGTAATCGACAATTAAAACGTGGATACACGCCTGAACGATACTTGATTTATTGAATTTTTCTTTCTACAAGGTCACTCGTATCCATATTTTTAACAAATTTAAAATCTTTCCCTGTTCTAACATTGTTGATGTTAAATACGAAAGGAAAAGATTATAAAATATTCACCCACTATATACGTTTTTAAAAATAAATTATTAAAAGTGATTCTTTTTTCTCCGATGCAAATTCTAAAACAGGTAGCCACGACAGTTTTTGGCACCACACTTGCACACTATTCTTTTTCTAGCCTGTACCTGCGAAACTTTACTTGGGGAATGAAGCGGGAGGAAATCTGTCGTCGGAGAATTACAACCCTCTGCGGACGGCGACGGCGACGACGGAACCGTACGCGATTCCGATTTGCCGAACGGCGACAGATCGTCACCGTCCGCGTCGAACGGCACAAAAATGGTCTCGTTAGAATCGGAGGACGAGAGTCCGTTTTCGTTTCTGATGGTAGATGACGATTCGTCGGAGACTACGCTTTCCATTCCCTGTTCGGTTGCTGGAGATGGCATAGACATCTTAGTCGGAGAGGAAGTTATTGCACTTGTAGAGTCTAACGAGGAGGAAAAAAAAGATGTTTAGTAATTTTTGAGTTTTCTAATTACATAAAAAAAAAACAATTACCACATTTTATGGCATATAAGATACACAAAACTTTTTTGGATGGACAAATGTTGCATCTTGTGCATGAAGTTGTGATCTCCAGTAGGTTGGATCAGTGTTCATGGTTACTGGATATTTAACTGTAGCAAGAAAGAAAACTAATACAGGCAAAAGCTGCTTAACTAATTAAAATATTTAATTGTAAATGACTTTCTTTTAGCAACTTATTTAGCAGGGGAAAAAATGGAGTGTGCACTCTAATTTTATTTATTTATTTTTTACACCAGTGTGGTCCCAAAATTTTTTACTGTAAAAGGTATGGGATGGCCTAAATATCGTGCTGAAATGAGGATGTATCTTACACGCTGTAAAATACGGTACTAAAAGTTATGTAGATTACAATAAACACCATACTAAGGTGGAATTCTGTAAAGTGTTTTTAATCGTATTTATGATGTTACACATGATTTATGTGCTTATTGATTACACGGGGTGTCTGAAAAAGATCACTTTGTTTCTCTAATGAAATTTTAGAACAATGTAGGTCTACTGAAATGCAGTTTATGGTAAAAGAAAGATTAACTCAAAAAGTTATTTTATTACAAAAATTATGTCGTGTGTTGGCAGTGGGGAAACTGATTGAATCAAGGCGAGAAATCCTGGGAATTTTTCATGTATGGTCTGCCTTTGATGCAAAACCTCCATCACTATCAGGTTGCCCCATTATTTGGGTATGGAGAAAACAGCCAACTACTCTTACAACGAGAGATTACCATCCTCGGGAATTTCTACAAAACTACCTTGGTACGAACAGTTATTGAGCAAAGGGTAAAAAGTATACTTCAATTTTCTCAAAAACATTCAAGAAGTTTCTCCCTTTTGTTCAGTAAAGATTCATATCCACACACAGTTTTATTAAAATTCCGAAAGACTATGTAGCAGCTTCCAAAAATGAAGAAAAATGTCTATTGACCGAATGGTTCCCTCTTGTGGACTATTGTAGCTGCTTATTAGCTTATTTTCAGTAATTCTTTCTTTTTTCAATTTGACAGAAAAAGAACAAAATGTTTTATTATAATCACAGAAAAAAGAATTCTAGAAGTTTGTGTTTTGATAATATAGGGTGTCCGAGAAGATCTGCATTATTATAAATTTCCATTTAAAGAAACAAAGCAATTATCAAAGTAAAGCAAAGGGATATTACAGGATTAAATTCATTGAAACCAGTGAAAATAGAACAAAACCCGATAAAGACTTATCTTTAATTCTCCTGAAAAAATTTTCTTATAACAAATAATTCTTTATAGATTATGCTGAGATGCAACTATGTAACTACGCATCCCTTTAATAAAATACGTCTTTGGCTATTTATCTCCTTTCTTCCATAGCAGTTCTCCTTTTGCCTGGCTTATTGTCGCAATCTTCATCAGCATCTTCCTGTTACACATTGTGTCCAATATATGTTTCTGCACATCAAACTTTTGTCACTTTGCAAAATGCAAATATTGTGTAAAATACATCCGGGCTACAATGATCAATGCACACGTTTCAGATTGAAATTGCTTAAATCCCCATACACTTGCTTAACAATTACATTCAACTTGTAATTATTTCTTGAATTGTTTTTTACTTCATAGATAAGGGACCATATAAATAGTACCAGAAATTTGAGTGAGTATACAGAGTTTACATAGAAGATTCACATTTCTTGGAACAAGATTATCCGTTTCAAGGAAAACGTCTAAATGCCAGACCCGCACGTCGTGCACAAGCCCGACCATCCCATAAACACATTGATGAACATCTTATCAGCATCACAGACCCTGGATCATAACTGCAGTAAACCGTTTTCCCTGTGTAATACTCGTGCTTTAGTTTTTTTTATTTACAATAGTTTGGCTGAATGTTCCATCTACGCACCCAAACATTCCAGGAAAGGACTGCAGTTCTTGTAATCTACTAAATTTATCAGTCGCTTCTTTCCTTAAGGAGCAAAATATAAACTTTTAAGTTCTTGTGACATTCCATTAATGAAAATTGGTCATTGTCACTTGGTGAAATCATGATTTATTTACAAAAAACAGTCAAGGTTAATCAAATGACAAAAAAAATAATGCACCTATAATGCATTTTATGGCATACTTTAATTTTAATTAAAGTATGCCGTAAGCTGGGCCACTAATTTTCTCGAATGCAAATGAATCAAGGTTCAAAAAATGATTATATCTTGAATATGGAGGTGATAAAATTCATTCAATGTTAACAGATAACACTGAATAAATTTTATCACCACCATTTTCCATTCCAAGTTAAATACAGCAATTTTAAATTTGGACATACTCAATTTTGTCAATGTTTGCCTGACAGTGTATCATAAATTTTGAAATTTAAAGCATTCAAGAAGAGCTGAAATCGTTACAATTTCAATGGGACGATCCTAACTTACAGATACAAACACCGTTTTCTGTTAGCAGAACAATTTTTATCGGCTTATAACGTCAAGGAATTTCTTGCATGCATAAAAAGTGATGTACTGTACTACAAAATGTAACAACTTTAAGAGTTTTAATAGTGTACAGATTAATTGAAGATTATCACAGATAAACATTATTTACCATTTCTAAAATCTATATTCCAGCATATCAAAGACAATAAATCCAATTTTTATCACAAGAAATACTGTGACAAAAAAATAAAAGTACTCAACACATAACAGTGCTAAAGTATATGGGTAACGAGACAAACTAAAGAGGTAATTCGAGGATGGCTAAATAAAAATAATGCCGGAACAAGACAATTGGTCCCTTATTCTCCTAATTCATCTCTTAGGCTGATTTTGGAAACAAGAAATGGCTGACAAACCAAAAAGAATATTTTTACTTTAAGAATAATTTTTCTTAATCTTTTTTAATAGATTTATCTTTTTATATTTACCAAAGTCAGGTATTGAACTACTTAAAATTATATTAAAAACTAGCAGATGAGTTGCTCGGGCAAGTAAGTTAATTCTCATTATAATGGAGAATTAACTTACTTGATGATAACATTACTTGAATAAAATGATTAATTTTAAATTCTAAAATCTAAAAAACTTGTTTGGAACATTATATTTCGAATTTGGAACAAATTCAAATATATGTTCGAATTCGTTTATTTTGGATTTATTGTTTTTGGGTTACCTGAAGTGTGGAAATGATTAAAATATTTATTATTTTCCAAAATGTATACTATATGTGCCACTATTTACTTTCCTTCTCTATTATTTACACTTTATACTGAGTAAAACTAACTTTCTCCTCCTTTTCCCTCAGAGAGTTGAATTTCCAAAAATCTCTTCTTAATGTGCATTTCGTGGCATACCCTATTAAAACGCAAAAAACTGCATTTAAAATAGTACAGTAGAAGCTGAGTTTTTTAGGATAAGCCTTAATCCTCTCCCTCTCCCCCACAGGGGGATTTCAAAAAATCCCTTCTTAGTGTACATTCTCATGACGTACCCTGTGTACCAAATTTCAACTTTCAACTCCTAACCGTTTGGGCTCTGCACTTATTATTATTATTACAGTAGACTCCCCTATAACATGGGTTCGTATAACACGGATTCATATAACACAGCAAAAAATTTGCAATCGTGTTCGTATAACACGGTAAAACGTCATCGCTGACTCGTGTCGCAACAGGATTGGTCAAATCTAGACCAATAGCGGATATTGTACAAACCGTCGAGTTTAAACAAGCACTGGACCTACTAAAAAACATTTATTATTCAACGGTCACAAAAATTATATTCTTATTAAAGATGTCTCCAAAGTTACAGCGAATTTTTCACAGAAAAATAACTTATCGGGAAACGTGCCGGCTGTTCGACAAGCTGCTCTGCGACAAAAACAAGCTTAAGCAATGGCGTCGTCGAACGGTGCACACTCAGTAAGTAATCCTACAATTTTTTGTTTATAGCATAGTTTATATGGATTATTCCCAAAAATTATACGTGTTTTGGAAACGTTGAGTCAAATTAGTCTAGAATCAGTTAATTTTACGGAAGAAAACCTTTCAAACAGTCGTAGCCCCTAAACTGCACACGTGCCGGGCTGTGATTGGCTCATGTATTTAACTGACTCGTACAACACAGAACGTATCTACTGTGTTATAGGGGGGTCTACTATATTATTATCATCATTATCAACCCATCTCGATTATATTATAACATATAAATTTTGATAACACTAATTTTTATCGAAGTTTTAGCCTTTTCACTTATAATATTTTTTAAAAAGCTTACAACTGTTGCCTTAAAAAATTTCTCCACGACATTCAAGTTCTCGTGTCTGTGCCATCTACAATTTTATACCCATATTTACATTTTTATCTCTTATAAAATGAAAGATTTTATAAGAAACAGAAATTTATAAATGAGAAACGATAATTTTTTAATAGGAGCAAAATGTTCTCTTATTTTCCTTTTTTTATTTCTCTCAAATGATATTATTTTATTATCATCTTGATCTATTATACATTTACATTTCTTTTCATGTTCTATCCTAGGTGACAAATGGTGTAGGCTGTAAAATATTCTTTGAATATTTTTAATATCTTATATATCTTTCAACCAAAGTGACAAAAATGAATGGTAATAAATAAGTTTCCCAGCATCTCTATGAGCAAGCACAAAAGCTTGTAGTATTAACATCAGTTTAAACATTAATTCTAAGAAATGTCTAAAATGACTAAACCTTCAGTTTGCATTTAAAAGATGATACTTACTTGTCATAAGGTAATCAAAAGTTAATTCTTCTCCCTTTTTTATGTCTCTTTGAGAAAAAAATGCTATATGAGGCAATCTTGGATCCAAATTATTTATCCAGACACCATACACTGCTAAGTTAGGGTCACACTAACAAACAAAATAAAAATTATTATAATTTACTCTATATATATATATATATGTAAAATTATTATGTTGGGTTAAGTGAGAGATATTCGGTTAACACCGGTGGTTGTGTACTATGCCGGACCAAAGTCAAGGCATAGTAACCAAAACAGAAATTAAAGAAGTGTATCAGTGTGTGTGTCTGTATTCAGGAATTTTCTCACAATATGACATGTATTCAATATAGTGGCCTTCTGTAGTGTGATGTATGTGTTTCTATTCAATTCTAATGTGCCCAGGCTTTTGTGTAGTGTGTGTGGTATGACACCTGTAGAGGAGAGAACAACAGGTACAATAAGCACCCTATCCATCCTCCACAGATGCCTTATTTCCTGGGCGAGTTCTGTGTACTTGCTAATTTTTTCAGTGCATGCGTTTTGTATATTGTGAGTGTTTGGAATGGATATGTCTATAATGTATGTGATTTTATTGTGTTTGTCAATGAGTGTGATGTCTGGTCTGTTGTGGTAAATTGTTTTATCTGTGATTATGGCTCTGTCGTAGTACATTTTGTGCGTGTTGTTTTCCAATACTGTCTGTGGAATGTATTTGTAGTATGGTTCGTGGATGTCTACTAATTTGTGTTTCTTTGCAAGCTCTTGGTGTATTATATTTGCTACTTGGTTATGTCTGTGTAAATAATCTGTCTGTGCCAAGAGCTTGCAACCAGAGGTGATGTGTTGTATAGTTTCTGACATGATGTGACATTTTCTGCATGTGTCATTTGTGAGTGTTGTATCTTTGAGTATGTGTTTTCTGTAGTTTTTAGTATGTATGACCTGATCCTGTATGGCAATCATGAATCCTTCCGTCTCCCCAAAGAGGCATCCCCGAGCTAACCAGCTGTTTGACGCAGTTTTGTCAACAAAATCCTGGGCCAGATCGTAAGGATGCCTGCCATGGAGTGCCTTTCGAGCCCACGATTGCTTAATGGTGTCTATGCTTTTTATATGTTGCGTTGTGTCCATATGATGTGAGTGTAAGTTTAATGGTGTGTTATTTGAGTCTGCTAGAGTTACTGCTTTATGTAATTGTGATATTTCTTGTTTTTTGTAGAAAAACTCTCGCAATGACTGTATTTGTTTGTAATGAAGGTTAACTATGTCAATCAGGCCACGTCCGCCATCTTTACGTGGAAGGGTTAATCTTTCTGTGGCGGATTTAGGATGATGTTGTTTATGCTTAGTAAGTGTTGTTCTTGTTTTCCTTTGGAGTTGCTCAAGATCAGTGTGAGTCCAATGTATAACTCCAAAAGAATATGTGAGTACTGGGATGACATATGTGTTTATTGCTTTAACTGTGTGTTTTGCATTTAATTGTGTTCTGAGAATAGCATTTAACCTACTTTGGTATTCTTTAATTAATCTTTGCTTTATTTGTGTATGTTCTGTTAGTTTGGCCTGTTGGAATCCTAAATACTTGTAGAACTCGCCCTCTTCCATGGATTCAATAATGTCTCCATTTCCAAGCGCAAAATCTTCTTTCTTCAGGATTCCTTTTTCTATGTGAACTGTTTTGCATTTATCTAGGCCAAATTCCATTTGTATGTCCTTGGTGTATGAATGTGTGATTTGTAGGAGTTGATGAAGTTGTTTTTGTGTGGATGCATAAAGTTTTATGTCATCCATGTACATGAGATGTGACAGTGTATACTGTGTTGTTTTTTCATGCCTGATATTGTAGCCATATTGTGTGTTGTTTAACATGTTGGATAATGGATTCAAGGCTAGGCAGAACCAGAGAGGACTCAAGGAATCTCCTTGAAAAATTCCTCGCCTAATAAAGATTTGGTTTGTTTGTATGGAAGTGTTATGAACCCTGAGATGTAGTGTTGTTCTCCAGTGCTGCATAGTGTTTTGAAAGAATGCAATGAGTGATGGATGTATTTTGTACATGTGTAGGATATGTAGCAGCCAACTGTGTGGAACACTGTCGAATGCTTTTCTGTAGTCTATATATGCCATGTGTATGTTTCTGTGTTGTCTGTGTGCTTGCCGTAGAATGACTGAATCTATGAGTAACTGTTCTTTGCATCCCCTGTGGTTTCTACGACAACCTTTTTGTTGTTCTGTTAGAATGTCGTGTTCTTCAACATGTTTGTATATTTTGTTTGCAATACAGGATGTCAATAATTTGTACAGTGTTGGAAGACATGTAATTGGTCTGTATTGTGTGGGGTCTGTGGTATTGTTGTTTTTAGGTTTCATGTAGGTGATGCCCTGAGTAAGAAAATTTGGCATGTCTTGTGGATTGATGATGATGTGTGTTAGGTGTTTAGCTAGTTCCTGGTGCAGTGATGTGAACTTTTTGTACCAGAAATTGTGAATGTTGTCTACACCAGGTGTCTTCCAGTTGTGTGTTCTGTTAACAGTGTATTGGAAATCATGTATGTTTATTTCAGCACAGGGCATAGTTGGTATGTTGTGCAAGTTTCTGTTCTCCTCCTCGATCCAGCCTGCATCGGCATTGTGCGTGACAGCACTGGACCAAAGAGAGGACCAATATGTTGTGAGTTCTTCTTCTGTTGGTGTGCCACTGTGCTGTGTATCAGTGTTTGCTTTGTTATTAATTTGTCTGTAAAAGAGTTTTTCATTGTTTGTAAATAATTTATTTTGTTGTTTTCGTAGTGTACATGTTTTGTATCGTTTGAGTCTACGTGCTTTGGCAGCAAGTTTTTGTTTTAGTGTATCAATGTATTCTGTAATGCGTGTGTTGTGATGTTCGTGTTTTGTGTGTGTTTTTATTTTCTTGAAAATGTTTTTGAGCTGTTTCCTTAATTTGGGTGTTATGTTGTTTTTAGTGTATTGTGTCAGCCTGCCTAATTGCTGTCTAATGTCATTTATTTGTGTTTCTATTCTTCTCTGCCAGGCAGGTTTGTGATAGAATTGTGTTTTCTGTGTATTTGTCTGTGATTGTACTTTAAGTCCATGTTGTGTCACTACTGTGACTGCCCCAGCATAAACTAATGTATGAATGTCTGAGAGTGTAGAAATTGAATGAATGTAGTGTGGTAGTAAGTGAGTGTTTACATAATTTAGTGTTTTTCCTACTTCCTTTGATGTGTTGATTTTTGGTATTCGTGGTCGTTCTGTGGGATCTGTACCTGTATATTTAGTGAGTGTTTCCTGAAATATAAGTGAGAGCGTATTAACTAAATCCAAGTCTATGTTATCAGTGATGGATGAGGAAGTGTCTGTAGTATCATTAGTGGTAATTGTTGTATGTGTGTTATTATCAATGCTTGTTGCTGGATTATCCTGACAGGTTACATGATCTTCATTAATGTTAGATGTTTCTGTCTGTTGATGTATTTGATCAGCAACCTGTTGTTTGATAAGTTCAAGTGTTGTTTGTGGAATAAGGTTGTTGTGTATAATTGTTCTTTTTTGATCAACAACCCTTTGTTCGGTGACAGTGAGATGAGGATACTGTTGTGTGAATCTATGGTGTAGTTGTTGTCTGTATGCTGTCATGTTTGTTTCGAGTTTTGTGATGGTGTAATAAGTACGGATGATAAACTCGTTCATTTCTACTGTCCATTTCATCCGTTGGCGTGGTTTTCCAGCCTTTGTGGTCTGTGGATGCATTACCACAGAAACACCAAGGCTGGGTTGGTTCCTCACATCTGTTGAGGGCATTGCAGTAGCCATGCTTGGGCCGGTGCTGCTTTCGCCACCGGTAACCAAGGGAGACTGTGACCTATTTTTCGAACGTGAGCCTCTGCCTAACCCACGAACGCGGACCTTGTTAACCCGGGCGACGTCCGAGCCGGTATCACACTTTGATCTTGTTATTACCATGATGAATATCTCCACAGAATGTGGGTGTGGTCACTCTTAGCTTCATTTCTCCCCATAGACCTTACTGGCATGGGTGTCCCTACCAGGAGCTTATGCTCCAGCCTGCATTGCCCTATGGATCAGTAAAATTACTGGGCTCTCCCACCACGACCAGGTGGTGACCACGGGAGAGTTATTATTATTATTATTATTATTATTATTATTACAGTCCACTTGCCTTAAAATGAACACCGATAAAGCAAATTTTGCTGTTGCTCCGTTGTCGTGATGGTAATTTTCGCGCGATAAAACAAAACTTTTACTAGAATTTGTTGAGCGGAACTGTAAATTACTTTCACAACCTACAAGAAATAATGCTGTTTCCAATAATGATTTTATTATTCATGTCAGAATTTCAACTTCCAATTGTAGAGAAATTCAAACTACTGGTTTTAGCAGACCATTCTACTGTACTCAGAAAATAGGGGTTTAAGGATGCCTGCCTCTTTAAACAGATGTGGTCCGCATTAGTTTGCTTATTGGAATGAATACAGTGACGCCAAATTTGGCTCCTTTTTTACTTTTCTGCCACCAAAAACTATTTTCTACTTTTTCAAATAATCCTCAATGGGCGGCACTTTTGGGCATATTATAATTAATAATTTATTTAATTTTTCAGGTAAGATTATTGGTATTATTTGTCGTGTCTGAAAGGAAGACCTATTCACCAGTAAGTCAGTCGGATAGTAGATCTAAGATTTTTCACCCAGATCCAATGAAGGAGACGAGGATTTTGGAGTTACTTCAGGGAAAACTGGATATTAAGGATGGGATATCGTTATTAATTCAACTAAATCTAAAGCAGATTACTAAAGTGGAAGGAGCGATTGCTAAAATCAATAGAATTTTCACCCGGGTAGAAAATTTGGACAAAGCTATTGTTAAATTAGAAACTAGACTTGAGGATTTAGGGTCAAGTTACACACAACAGTGATGTGCCAGCACAGTGACCGTTTGGCTATGTGTGATATTTTTTGTCTATCTTCAAACGTTTCAGAGTTCTAACGGATTTATGATCGATTGGAGTTGACAGATTTTGAGCTCGTGCTTTACTTGAAATTTTGGCGAAGTTTTTTTTTATTATTTACATACTATTGTGATATATTTGGATATCGGAAGTTAAGAAGAACCCGATGATGTCACGATTATGAAGATTAGAACCCGTTTTTGGGAATGATCTGCGTTAGAAAGATACTTCTTATACTAACGGCTTTGTAACGGTTCTAACGGTCGCTCGACTGCTTGACTCCATTTTTGAAGTGACGTTGTTATTGCCTACCAACTAAATCTGATATCGACCAATCGGACGGTTACTTCTGGTGTACTGGATTGTTAAATCTTGGGACTTTGCCCTCCCCATTGGGTTCCCTCGACGGTTTTGGATTGCATTCAAACGGTTATACCGTTATCAAAGGCTTTCCGGGACCACGTGGTCAGTCAGCCGTTCGGCATTGTTCTGGCCGCTTGGACTGAACGGTTTCTCAGCCTGTATCTTCTGGACGCAGTACTTTCCATTACCGAATCTTCTACAAGTGCCCATCGCCCTACCTCCCAGTGTTGCTTGTGTCGTGCTGTTTGGCTCAGTGGTAGTTATTGGCTTGTATTTATACATCTAAGTAATCATCTCACTTTGTCAGACTTTCTCGTGTGCTGTGACTTCAAACAATGGAAGATAGTTTGAACAACAGCTTTGCTGAAGAAGATCTCATATCTTCAATTAACCAAAACCTGAGCACTATCTCAGGTTTCTTACCTTCGGAAAGCAATATTGCTGTTCGTGTGGCCAATCGTTCACGTGTTCGGGATGCGGCAGTCCAGATGCACGCCGCTGCTAACCAAATTTTTGGCATGGTCTGGGCACTCAGGGAGCGAATCAAAGAAATCTCTAATTCCACCAAAGCTTCCAATAAGTGCCTCTACTCAGAGGTTGTCAAAAAAAATCCCTGTCCATTGAATGCCACAACAAAATTTATTACTGTAAATACAGCTAAACTCGAGGGGAAAGAAAACCCCAAGAAAAAGGGACATAACGTTATTCTCTCACCCATTACTGGCCCAACGAACCCCCTCAGATCCCAGAAGAAACAATGAACCTAGTTTAGGATCATATAAACCCGTGGCAATTAGGAATAAAAGTTAACCAGATCAGGCCCCTCCCAAGCGGGGACCTCAATATTCAAGTCCATAGTGAGGAGGACTCAAATACCCTAAAACAAGCTATTCAGACCCACTCCCTATTATCTCGTAAACTTAGGATCTCAACCAGAAACAAAAAGAAACCTAAGGTTATTCTATTCGACATTTCTTCGACCATTGAGGACTCAGAACTTCTCGATAATTTATATCTTCAAAACTCTTTCCTACAAAGCCACCTTAACGAGGAAGCCTATAATCAGGACATGCAGATCAGCCATAGCTTCAGCCCAAGAGGTGCTCAGCAGGCTAGGCACGTGGTGCTGTCTGTACCCCTGGTAATCAGGAATGTGATTATGCAGCACAGGAAACGCTTCGTTGGGTGGTGCTCCATACCAGTCGATGACTACATCTCGATCATGAGATGTTTTAAATGCATGGGCTTTGGACATACCTCGCACCACTGCAAGGATAAGCAACGGTGCAGTCACTGTGCCAAACAGCACAAATTTAGGGAGTGCCCGAACTCACAAAAAGATCCGAAGTGTACTAACTGTATACAACACAAGACTGTCCCTGATCACAAAAAGTTAAGAACAGACCATAACGCCTTAGACAAAAACTGCCCTATTCTAAAAAAATACAAGACAATACAGGTTAATAGCACCCACCACGAATAAGTCGCTTTCCATTCTCGTTTTCATCATGGATAATTCTTTTCCAATTCATAATCTGATCTCCAGTACTGTTAAGGATTACCATTACCTTAAAATTCTACAAATTAATCTTCAGAAATGCAAGGCGGCCTCGTCAGCTACTGTCCAGATTATGGTCGAGAGGGACACAGATATTCTCGCCTACCAGGAGCCCTACACCTATGACAACAAGGTAGCCTTCTTAGGCCAGGGTCATCACTTAACTAAGAAAATTGACAATTTTCCCATTAAGTCTGGCTTTCTAATAAGGAATAAAAACCTAATCTGTCAACTGGTCTCTCAACACTGTACTGAATACACTACCACTATCAGTGTCAATATGGATTCCACAACCTTTCACATAATCAATACCTACTGCCCACCTTCAGAAAACATCGAGATCCCTCTCCTTATCATCAAGACTATTGTCCAGGCCCTCCCACCGGGCCCTAAGATTGTCTGTGGGGACTTTAATTCCAAATCCCCTATCTGGTTCAGCCCCTTTGAAGACCCTAGGGGTCTGGCTGTGGTTGAACTCATGACTGAGCTTGACTTGCATTCTCTGAATAAGAGTTGGCTTCCTACCTTCTCAAATCACAACGGTGAGAGGTGGATTGATCTCTTCCTGGGGAACAGTACTGCCACCAGGTTTAACATCGATTGCCAGACCTTGGCTATCCCCTCAGTGATCGATCATGCCTATATCCAGACCACCATCAATAGGACCTCCTCTCATGCTAACTACTTTATTGCTAATAGGACTAACTGGGAGAGTTTCGAAGAGACACTAAAACCAATTTGGAACCCCATGGGGCTGATTCAAATTAACACTACTCATACGCTTGACAATGTAGTTTTCACCTTACAATCTGCCATTAAGAGGGCCTTTCACTCTGTGACTGAAGTCAAGGTCTGTAGACCCTCTGCCCCCTGGTGGAATAGGGAATTAGCTGCCAAACAGACTGCGGTACAAAGGGCAAGACGTAAGATCAGAATTACAGACGACCCGGCATTAAAATCTCTGAGAACCGATGATTATACAACCCTTTTTAGGGACTACAAGACGTTAATCAACAATACAAGACGAAATTCTTGGCAGGAGTTCTGTACCACCTCCAACCACTATGGACCACGGTCAACTCCTTATTACATGGCCATTAGAAAGAAAATACCTCTGACACCTCCGGCTACCATCTCAACTGATACTGGCAAGACAATCAACCTCAATGAAACTTACCAAGTCATTTTTACCGACCTCTTCCCACATGATAATCCAACCAATGATAATCCCAAGCAACAAGAAATCAGAAATCAAAGCCTAATTCCTCTTCTGACTGACAACGATAGACCTTTCACCTCAGAGGAGATAAGTAGGGAATTTCATAAAATCAAAAAGCATAAGGCCCCTGGCCCTGACTTGATTAACTGGCAGATGGCACAACATGCCTACGAGGCCATACCTACTACTTTCTTAATTATCTTCAATAAATGTTTGGACCTTGAGTACTTCCCAACCATCTGGAAAGAAGCGGCCGTAAGGCTAATCGCCAAGACTAAGGACACCTCCCCCACCAAGCCCTCTGACTACCGCCCCATATCCCTCATGGCTAAAGATCCAAGAATTCAGGATGATAAAAATGAGAAAAAATTAAGGGGTTGGAAAAGAAAATCGAATCATTAGTAGAAGCAGTGAATAAGATATTGGATAAAGGGAATCAGGATAGAAGGGTGAATGATAAAAGATGTTACGTATGTGGTGATGCTAGCCATTTCACCTGTAACTGCCCAAAACATAAAATGGAATCGTTTAAACTAGTGAAGAAGTGCCATACAGGTCGGCATAGCACTCCTTGTGTAAGAATTAAGCTGGCCGACAAAGTTTTTAAGTCACAAAAAGGTTTTCCACTAATTAATGGTGAAGTTGAGGGTACCAGACTGTGCTTTCTCATAGATACGGGAGCCAAAAAGTCAATCTTGAGTTCCACGGTAATGAAACGTATCTCCAGACAAGACATAGCTAGGGCAACTATTGAGGGTGAGTTTTTAGGGATAAGAGGCATCAATGGCAAAGTAACAAAATGTGAGAAAGTTTCGTACACCAAGGTGGGATATAGGGATCAGGCATCCAAGATAACCGTAGCATGCATGCAGCTTCCTGGACACATAGACTACGACAGTATCTTGGGAATGGATACACTCAAGAGAGTGTATGAAATAATCAGTAGTGTGAGAAGGGCAATGGAGGAAAGCGCAAGCAGTCATGGGGGAAGTAAAAGCGAGTATGATGAATACGCAAATGATACTCTGGTAACGATTAAAGGTTTAGGTTTGAATGACAAGGAAAAAGAGCGGGTCTATAACATATTTTGGAAGCACCCTGGATGCTTCACGTGATCAATTGAAGGACTGGTGAAAAAACTGGAATGACCGGTGAGTCCCACAAGCCGATAATAAACCAGACTAAGCCGATAAACACATGGCAATACCGTATCCCTGAGTGTCACCTATCAGGATTAAAGGCGCTGACCAATGCGTATTTGGTGGCTGGAATAATCAAGGAAAGTTTGTCAGCTTGGAACTCGCCAATCCACATAGTGGAGAAAAGTAACAGTGAAATCAGGATGACCCTGGACCTTCAGCGGGTCAACAACCTAACAGTTTCCTATAGCTCGCATCGACGAAATAATGAGCAAGTTTCACAGAAGTAAGTATTTTTCCGTGCTTGATTTGAAGTCCGGATATTTCCAAATCAATTTAGACCATTCTGTAAGACATGTGTATGCTTTTTCGACCCCCTGGGGAAAATACCAAATGTGTCGTCTTCCCCAGGGTGCTAAAAATAGCAGCCGTTTTTTTCAAGCAGTAATGTCGAGGGTGCTGGCCCGCTTTGAGGAGATTAATTGTTACGTTTTTCAGGATGACATAGTTCTATTCTCAAAGTCGCTTGAGGACCATATCATATTACTAGATGAGGTTATAAGCACCCTAAATAAAGTCAACCTGAAACTAATCCTGAAAAGAGCTCCTTCATTGTTAAGGAAGTCAAATATTTCGGTCATGTTATAAATCAAAGCGGCATTCGTCCAGATATAGAAAACGTACGCGCAATCATTGATATGAAACCACCAAAGAACATGAAGAAAGTACGAGGTTTCTTGGGGATGGTGGGGTTCTTTAGAAGTTTTGTGCCTAAATTCTCCACTATCGCTTTACCTCTAACGAATTTAATGAAAAAACATAGTAAGTTTGCATGGGACGAGAACTGCCAGAAAAGCTTCGAGGAGTTCAAAGACATTTTAGCAAAATCTCCTCTATTGAAACATCCTAATTTTCAGTCCCTCTTTCAATTGTTCACCGACGCGTCAGACAGTTGCGCAGGTGCTGTATTGTGCCAAAAAGAGGAGGGAAACTTTACTCTGTAGGCTATTTCAGTCGAAAATTTAACAGCGCTGAGAAGAACTACTCTACTATCGAAAAAGAATGCCTAGCTATAGTCTTGTCACTACACCATTTTATGCCAATTGTGTTAGGGCACCAAAGCGACCTACTAACTGACCACAAACCCCTCATTTTTATAGGTAACATAAGAAACCACAATGAAAGGTTAATGAGGTGGTCAGCGGAGATAGCGGACTATAATGTTCAAATAAGTCACATAAAAGGGAAGCGCAACGAGGTGGCAGATACTTTATCATGGATGAACATTAATAGCAATAGGGCCGAGAAAGTGAACAACAATGTAAAAGAGAATAAAGAACTCTGGAGTAGTAGTAGAATCACAAGGAAGTGATCAGTTCTTAAGGAAGATGAGGGAAAACTTTAAGGGTCATAACCGAAGTGAAGACATCAGGGGAATCCAACCAGAATTTCATTTGGAGGGGGATGTGATGATGCATATTAAACCAGGCAAGATGGGACTGAGAAAGTGGGCCTGTGTGTGTGTGGACAAGGGGATGGTTGATAGGGTAATATGGGAATTTCACAGTTCCTCCTTGTCGTGGCACTTGGGAGTTGAAAAAACGTGTAACCTTATCAATAGATATTACTATATTAAGAATCTAAAGAGTTGTGTAAAGGGTTTAATCAAGAGATGTAGGACCTGCCAACAGCACAACTTGCATAGGGGTCGTGCACCCTTCCAGGAAATGGAGACTTCCGAGTTCCCCTTTCAGAAGGTTGCGATGGATATTATCGGCCCACTGCAGACTACCTCGAAGGGTAACAAGTATGTTCTTACCATAGTCGATATATACACGCGATATGCCAAAGCAGTCCCAATACCAAACCAATCCACACAACAAATCACTGATAGCCTCTTCTATCACATCATATGTAGATATGGGTGTCCTGATGTCATAGTATCAGACAGAGGGGCCAATTTCACGTTGAGCATCTTTCAGGAAGTGTGTGACGAGCTAGCCATCAAACATAACATCACGACTGCGTACCGCCCTTGTTCAAACTCCATTTGTGAGCGTCTGAATAAAACCTTATGTAAGATTATCGCAAAAATATTGGATGGGGATAACCAGAAATGGGATGAGTTTATTAGTCCAGCTCTGTTTGGGTACAACAATTCTGCTCACTCTGCAACCCACAAATCCCCTGCGTTCCTATTATATGGTCTTGACCTACGTTTCCCGAGTGCCTTCCCGGAAGAAGATATTGAGGGGGTATGTAACATGGATCGGGGATGCGATTTCTTCAATAAATTAAATGTAATCAGGAGAGTCGCATATGAATTAGAAAGGCAACGTAACCTAAAAAATAGGGGAAGAGAAAACAAGGGTAGGAAGGAAAAATTATGGGAGGAAGAGCAGTGAGTATGGTTACTCCGGAAAGGGAGAAGAAAGAGCACTGGAAATTCTTCTCCAAAGTACTTGGGCCCATTTAGACTAGTACGGGTGTTGGGTCCTGTAACTGTAGAACTTGGCAGTAACCGCCAAGGTGAGAGATGGGTGGTACACACCGGCTGGATTAAGCCATGTTACACTCCAATATATACAGAAGGTAGGAGGAGGAACCCACAGTGTGTGAAGAGAAGAGAGTCACCTGTAAGAGATGAGGAAGATAAAGATCCCACTGATTACATAAGGACATGGTTACCCAGGAAAAGACCCGTACTAAATTCACCCACACAGGATGTGGAAGAGGTCGAGAACGAGGATGCCGGAGAAAGGTGTACTGAGGATGATAAAGAAAAAACGCAACACCCGTATAATGTATACACCCGTATGGATGTAAAGTCAACTACCGTAGATTGCACTACAGAGTGTGACTCTTATGAGGAGGGGCGTATGTGGCCGTCAGCCATGATATTGTATATTCTGTATATTTTATATTGAATTAGTCTTAGATTTTCTTTGTTTCTTTGTCTAACTCTTTCTAGAACTTTCTTTGTCTAACTCTTTTGCCCTTGGGGAGGATTATCTTTCCCTCGATAGTAAGAACAAAAGAGGGAGTGAGGCCCTGAAGCAAAACGGGCAGAAAGAGTGCCATTCTGGGTTGGAATTTTGAAGAGGTAGGAGGTGAAAAAGTCAGTGCTCCAGAAAGGGAGAAAGACGATCGAAGACGAAAAATTGCAGAGAGAGATCATCGAGGAAAGACGACTAAGTCCAAAAGAAAAAAATTATACACGGAAGGTCTACAAGAAAAAGGGCTACAAACGAAAAAGAGGGAGATCTGAAGTTGTTTCCTACCAAAAGGCACATTGCTAAGAAAACCTGGGTATTTCTACTACTTTCCTTATCTTTCCGTATTTCTTCTATTCTTCCATTTTTCTTAGTTTTAAGTTAGTATAAGTTAGTGTAAGTGAATACGATCCTTGTCAGACTGTCGTGTGTGTGCGAGTTAACTATTTTGAGGACAAATATTTAATGCCTGTGTATACAAAATTCTGAAAGTTGTAAAGTTGGGATCCTATGTAAAGAATCTGTTCAGAGACAATAAAACTACTTTGTATTAAGATTTGTTTTGTACCATTTCGCTCGCAGGATCAGGTACCTCTCATTATGAACACCACACTTGTATGATTGACAGAATACAGATCACATGTTGTAGATGAAACTCTGATTGGCTATGTGTGATATTTATCGATGCTTACTGCACTGTTGTGTGTAACTTGACCCTTAGAGAAAAAATTTGCATACAATACGAGTAAGGTTTCATCGATTGAAGGAATAGACCTGGAGAATAAATTGGCTGAGTTTACATTAAGTCAGGAGAGAGGTTTGAGTGTTTTTAAGGCGCAACAACAATTTAATAATTTCTGGACTCCCTGAGTCGGAAAATGATAACTTGCAGGTTAGAGATATAGTATTAGAGTTTTTTCAAAACAAATTAAGTGCCGATCATGTCAGTTTAGAGCGGCGTCATAGATTGGGTCAACAACAGAATGGTAGAATTAAGTCAATTTATTGTAGTTTTTTGGACTATGCCGATAAATATAAGATTAAAAGAGCGGCATTTAAATTAAAGAAGTCCAGAATATTTATAATGAATGACCTTCCTCCTCTAACAACAGATATAAGGAAAATAATTAATAATTTTGCCACAGAAAAAAAGATGATGAGAGCTTCAATTACTCAATTAAATAATAGAAATGTGGTGAAAGTTGATAACAAAATTTATAAATATAATATAGTTTTTAAGAAAATAGAAGAGCAAATTTTAACTTGACTGGGAGTAGGTACATCAGTATTTTCATGGAATTGTGAAGGTATTGTAAATAAATCTAATTCTTTTTGAATTTTTTGTGTACTTTTGATATAATTTGCTTAATGGAGACATGGTGGGATGGTAGGACTGCAATTTCTGATTTTCATAACATGGATAACTTCTTTGTTTTTCAGGAAGTAGGTTATCGAGAGATTGATAGAGGTTGTTTTATTGGTGGCTGGATGCTATTGATAGTCAATTCTTTCAAAGTGAATATTTTAGAAAAGATAAGCATTGGATCGTTATGGAATTAACAATGAGGCATCTAGGGCAATTTCTCTTTGTTCAGGCCTCGGAGTGCTATTTCCCCTTTGAAAAAGTGAGAAAAGTGAGTTGAAATACAGAAAAAGTGAATAAAAAGTGAGTGCAATAGTGACAAAACAAAGTGAAAACACAGAAGGAAAACTCAGCAAAACAGCAGTAAAAATTGTTATTTCTTTTTATTCTGTTATGGTTAAACACATTTTAAAAATTTCTGTATATACTGTAATATAGTAGCCACTCGTTATATCGCGTTTTTTTGGTCCCCTAAATTTTAAAAGCATTTGAGTCAATTAATTTTAAATTACCAATTACCACTGAATTTCTATTTGCAACGAAATACGAGAAAGAGCTAAATATGCAGAACAGGTGGATAGATCGATTGTCATTTGTTTCCTTTTGATATAAAAGTTGTTTATTTATTAGTTTTAAGTACAGTCTCCTCATTTACAAGTTTCTGTGAATTCGAAATTTCATACATTTATGTGAATTAACGGTATTGCGTCAATTCACATAAAGGTGTGAAATTTCGAATTCACCGCATAACGTGTAAGGAAAAGATCTCTCTGATTCTGAACGAAAACTTCTAAAATTTTTATACAGTAGTAACTTCATTTTGCTTTTTAGAGAATTTTTACTCTGTAATTTTATAAGTTTTGGTGTTCTATTATATATTCAATATTCATTTTTTTTAAATTTTCAATTACAGCATTTATAATTTTTATTGAAAAATATAAACTACACGAATTTCTAATAAGCGATTTATATAGTACTGTATAATAAAATCGCAATTGATGTTTTTATATCGACAGTATTTGTCTTTCAATGTCATTGTTAAAGAAACAATGCTAAATGGGCGTTCATGGTTTCGATGTTTACGTAAACGTCAATTACCGGTAATTCGATATAACCTACGAATAAAATTCAGGATTGAAAAACTAAGCTTATTTTATATCAGAAACACTTGCTGATGAAAGAACAGAGATTCCATAGCATGTATAATCTGTTTAGTAAAAGCCCAGAATTTTTATTACTCGGTTATATCGCGTTTTTTTTTCTGTTTCCCGATAATCAGTGGCTTTTGTATTTTCAGTAAACCATGAATACTTGAAAAGTCTTTGGCTTCTGTAAATAATCAGTCATGAAAGATGATGTTCTTTTATTAAGATTATTCTGCATGTTATCAACTTCCTTCTATTTCGCTTCCTCTTGCTTTTGAACACTTAACACTAATAAGCATCACACGTGCTGCTTGTACTTCATTCATGTTCTTGCTGTTAATAGCCTTCTCCAGTTTTTTTGTTTGCTGCTTCTAACAAAACTTAGACTGTCGCATGTATTTCATTTTCTTCTACATTTTTCTGGTTTAAACTCAGTTGCCGTTCCATAATCTTCATGTTACGAACAGCTTTCTTTTGTTGTTCTTCAAAACATTTCTGTGCTCTTTTTTCCGTTTCTCTTATTCTTTTAACTTCTTTTCATTTTCCAATCGTTCTTGATAATTTCTATGCACCGAGGAAGCTAATTTCAGTCGTCCTTTGCAATAGGTACAAGGTGTGGGCTTTGGTCATACATGTTTAGTCCCTCCTTAACAATCAAAAGTGAATTAAGCATTCTTTCCAACACTGATGCTCTATCAGGAGAAAGTGCCCGGCATAAAATTGATCCTCTCATTCATGGGAACGGGATTTTCGATGCTGATTTCACTAATTTGGCTATTCTCGGATATTTATCATTATCAGAAACTGTTTATTTTTTAATGCTTCGAGATGTGTAAATATTGATTTCCAAATAAAATAATAAATCTGAAATAAATATACTCCAAATAATATAAGTAAAATAATATTTTATTAATGATTTCATAAATAACAAAAAACTTTTTCCTGCAGATGAATAAAAACCAACATCGTTGCAAAGTTGTTAACCTTTGGGAAGCCTGTGAAAATCTTTCTCACAAGCAATTACGTGTTGTACTTTTTACAACACTTCGAATATTTTAATTTATTTGGTAAATTTTATATGTAAATATGAATTTACATTTTCGTTTACTTTTTTAGTCTCTCAATTAATGCACAATTATAATCGGCATAAGAGAAGATTAAAAAATGGATATTTCACAAGCAAAGTAATCACACATTTTATGAAAATAACACTTACTATATGGAATAATTATACTTGTAGTCAATTTAAACATACATTTATGGGAAGATGTAGATGTGATTTAACGTTAACAATATGCTATGAAATCATTAAAGTAATTTTATTAAACTCAAGTTTATGAAATTATTTAAAGATAAATCAAGTAAAAAAATATTTTTGTAAACGACAACTCCATAACCCGATTGTTAATTAAAACCAAATAATCTGCCAAATTATTGGGCTATAACCAGGATAACTAAATGGTCAGAAACAAAATCTTTTTTAGTGGTAGGAGGTTACGCTACTATCTCGTGTTAATTTTAATAATTATATATTTTGAATTTAAAAGCGGCAGCAGTGTTGTCAGCTTGAGAGATTAATCCCTCTGCGTAATGTGCTTTCCCCTGCAAAAGGACTTTAGTGATTTTCTTAGAAAACAGCCAAAACTGCAGGGATGCTTAGAATACTTATTTTTAAACTCTGTAGAAGGAAATGCAATTCGGATAAGGTAGATTTTGGCGAATAATGAAAATATGGCATGAGTACATAACTTTACTCAACACTGGCTTCTGAATTTGTAATGAGAGGGGTTTTTTAAGTGCATAAAAGATTTTTTTAAATACGTTAAATAAATTTTTGTTTTCTATAACCTAACGACACTGAGCGGGCAGTTGCAATTTTGAGTCTGCTCAGGGCCGCGTATTTTCTTCTAAAAAATTCTATTCTGATAGTCCGATAATTCGGCAATTCGTTTGGCTTTAAAATTATTTTTGGTTTGCCCCACATCTTAATTAAGCACGTGAAAATGACCAAAAAGTGAGAAAAGTGAGAAAATGACCTGAAAAGTGAGAAAAGTGAGGATTCTTCAGAAAAGTGAGTACAAGTGAGAAAAGTGAGCGACTCCGAGGCCTGTTGTTTTAAGTATATAAGACACGTTCTATGGAATACTATTTGACAGAAATAGTTAGGTTGATTTGCTATTAATAAGATAGATTTTTTGATTGGTGAATTTGATGCTAATATTGGTTCGGAAATACAGGAATAGATTTACGATTGTAATGAGGATCTCGATCAGGGTCAGATGTCGAGGTTATCACAAGATACATTGATAAACAATCGCAGAAGATTGGTGTCGGACTTTTGTGAAGATGCAGGATATATATTTTTAAAAAATAGAGGATCATCTGTGTCTAAACGTTATTATACTTACGTGGACGAAATAGGATGTTCTGTAATTGATTTAGTCTTGGTTAAGCTGACTCAGTTATCTATTATTACAAGTTTTTCTGTGTTAGATAAAGTATATAGTACTCATTTCCCAGTTAGTGTAGTTTTAGATTGCAAACTTAAAAAGAAAATATGAGAACTGTTCAAAAGGCCTATGGGTAATAGAGAGAGAATTTTTTGGAGAGAAGAAAGTAGTGAGATGGTAATAATAAATATAATAAGTTATTGTGTGTGATTCAGAGTCAGCCATTGTTAACTTTTGAGGTCCTGGGTTATTTAATTAAATCCTCATTTTCAGATTGGTGCCAAAGATCGGTTGGAATTTCCAATCTTTCACAGTTTGATACAGATTGTAGGTTGAGTATTGCTAGAAGAAATTAGGCATTGAACAGGATGAGACAAGCAAAGATTGGGAATAGTGTAGCCGTGAGTAATTTTGTTAAAAAATGTAATATGACTCGCAATTTATGTAGAGCTAAGAAAAAGCTTTTTTACAGATGATGGGTGTACTATAGATTACCACCTATGGAATTTCGGGACTTTGAGTATATATTTGAACTCAGAGGACCGAGATGAGTTCAACGGTACCCTACTTTTGGGCCGGAGGCAAAAAATAAGAAAGTTATCATACTTTTTTTGGCAATCGTGCGATGATCAGGAGTTGCATCGCTCTCTATGCTAAGCCTATCATGTGTTTAACAGGCAGTCCGGCAAGTTGGCCACATATACCTTCAACAAAGGCAAGTGTTGATCCATGAGCACACTGATTGTCTACAGTTGAGTTAAGTCATTTTTGCACACCCTCGCGCTCATCGACCTCAAAGGCTATGGTTCCTCAGTCTCACTATCGCTTGCGGTCGGCTAGTACTACGAGCTGACCGCACTATCGCGATCAGGAGTCATGATGCTTGAACAAAAAGAAAAAAAAGGAACTGGCGTTCGACTGTTTGGGCTCCCAATGGACTCCCCCGAGAGGGGAGCCGCCGACAGGCCGCCAATTGCTTAACATCACTAGTTATTGATTCGCGGTAGTTTTTGAACAAAAGAAAAAAGGAAGTGGCGTTCGACTGTTCGTGCAATTTCTTGCCTTTCAGAGTGTTTTTTTTTTTTTAAATTTGTTTGCAGACTTTACTGCGAGATGGCAGCACTGGCAACTATAGTGCCGTCTGAATGAAAGCATTAAAAAACTATGATAACTTTCTTATTTTTTGTCTCCAGTCCAAAAGTAGGGTATCGTTGAACTCGTCTCAGTCCCCTCATTTATTCATTACATTAGTGTTTTATATTCATTTTATATTAAATTCTTATTGTTTTTAGTATTAAACACTATATTTATTCTCTATAAAATGTGTTTTTGGTATGTATTTTGGACTGTCTAGAATGAATTAATTGGATTTACTTTGACTCATATGGAAATAATTGCCATGGTTTTCATCGGTTTCCGATTTCGCCGATTGTTTTCGGACAGACTATAGACGAAAACTGAGGTATCGCTGTATGAATTTTCGATAAAGCAAAATAACTATTGTTCCCCCAGCAATTCATATTAATGTGAGTTCACTGCATTATATTTCTAATGAATCTACTATTAGAAATTTTCAAAATGTTCAATATTAAACTCCAATGGAATGTGTGTGAAAGATTTAAAAAAAAAAAAAATTGTACAAAATAACACCTGAATACAAATTTCCAGCAAATATACACACAAATATTTAATGTTCAAATGTTTCTGGCCTCTTCAGGAACAAATATGACAAAAAATCATTCTATAAAATGTTTGAACATTAAATATTTGTATATATATTTGTTGGAAATTTGTATTCAGGTGTTATTTTGTTCATGTATAGTTCCAGTTTACTTGTGCAGTTATTTACATTTTCTCAAACCAAATAGTTTTTGAGATATCAGCCAGTTTCTGCTAAAAAAAACTGATTTCTCTTTTCCCCGAATGTTTCTATGCTGGGAACTAAGTTTACCAGTTTATCAAAAAGCTTTATCAAAAAGCACGATAAAGACGTGAATATCTACCATGTTATACGAGGTATCTCTTGTATAACATTTTAGATTTAAAGTTTCAAAATTAGATATATATAAAATACAATCAAATAATATATTAAAAAACATACCGAGTGATTCATGAAGTGCGATACGTTTCCGTAAAATGCAGCATCCACGGTAAACGGACAATCGTCGGCATTATAATCCAAGTCAAATAAATAAGTACGACCCTCGGAATCATAAATTTGTCCCCTCCTTTCTGCTTCTTCGCTTGTAATGACCTAAACATTTATAATTTCAATAATATTTATTATCAAATATATTATGCTAGTTTACTTCAAGTTACTTAAGTCTAAAACTAAGAGTTCAGAAAGATAAAGTAATTATCATATTTCAAAAATAAAAATTAAAATGTTAATTATTATTAAAGAATTTTTGCTAAAATCTGGACAATCACAAAACAATGTAGAAATTTTAAAATTTTAATGTCTGACTAAATAATTTTAGAAAATCACAGAATTCAAATACTAAATTTGAAAGTCCTAGCATATGATGGTGAGAATTTAAATTTTCAACATCATAACAAAGATTCTAATGACTAAAGCTTAAAAGGTGAGGAAAGCATTTATTTCCCAAGAAAAAATTGATATACTGTACTCCAGTAGGAAGAATAATGTGAATTGAAAGGAGTTGACATTCTAATAAAAAACAATCTAAACTGACAGTATAAATAATATGAGACTGCTTTCCTCAAGGATAACGTCAAGGAAGTTAAAAGATGGGGAAGAGGGGGGAAAAATCACACCGATTTGGGGCAGGTAACTTGTATCAGGCACCTAAACGTGATACAAATTATAATGACGCAGAAATTGAGCATTTTATTCAAAACTACAACAGGAATTAGATTACAAACACAATAAAGACATCCTTTTTAAAATAGGTGATTTTAACACCAAGATTGATAAATATAGAGGAGAGATGGAGGATGTTATAGAAAAATTTGAAACATAGCTCAAATGAAAAAAGAAAAGGCCTGAATTTTTGTACAAGAAACAATAGAGTTATAGCAAATTATCTTATCATACGGATTGACACAAATATACGTGGACCTCTCCTGACAGTCATGCTAAGAACTGCACAGACTATATCCTAATTAAAAGAAACTGGTAGACAATTCCCAAAAAAAAAATAGGTGGAACAGATTCTGTAAAGCTTTCAAAAATAAGTAACCATTCACACCTAGTAACAATGTATCAAGGTGACCACTGATTTGATGACATCTAGCAATGTGTGCGGTAGAGCCAGAAGGCTAGTATTTTGAACTATGCCAGTTTTGTGTCCAAACACACATCACCATGGAGCAAACTGCTGACTCAACAACCTCTACTACTTGTTTGTTGCATGGAAATCAAACATCAAGATGACAGTTGAGTCCACAGTTGACTTGACAAAACCCACTCTATCTGTTTTATCCTAATAATGACTATCAAAACCCTTAAAACTGTCAATATCAATCACAAATATCTGTGTACAAACAAAAAGCAAGCTCAAAGAAAAGTTTATTTGAGAAAAAGAGATTAGTGAAGTTAAAAACCGATTCAAACATCTTGCAAGTGGCACACAAAACACCTGGATCAAGGGCAAAACCAAACAATGACTGGATTATCCCAGATTTTCTACATAAAATAGAAAACTGAAAAATATCCTCAAAATCAGTAATTCTGTTGAAAATCAAGTAAATTATGAAAAACTTAGATCGGATAGATAACTTATGAAGAAGAACAAATGAAAAACAGTTAACAAGAAAAACTGAACAGTGCAAATTTGCTTACAAAAACAACTCTATAGTACAATTAAAGATATTACAAAAACCTTTTTGCCACAACCCCCACTTTTAAAGAACCACCAAGGTCAGATATAGAAACTGAAAACCCAGAATAAATCAAAAAATTTTATATGGATTATTTCTCCAATGTATTGCATGGAGAAAATGTCATCCACAGCTGAAAATAGCAAGCACTAGAACAAAAGATCAATACTTAGAAATACTCCCAAATGAAGTACAACTATCATCTCAAAAATGAAAAAAAGATAAAGCTCCAGGAATTGATCAAATAAATTTGGGCAAGGGAAAAGAAATCAACAGAATTCTGATGTCGGGTGCAGTACCAGTCTCTCAGATTGAGCTAGAACCTTCTTGATCCAGACCTATCCCAAACGATCCAAATCTGGACAACCTCCAGACTGTTGATATCCGAGTCCTCACAAAAAACGTCCAAATTCCGAAACAATCCAATCCAAGAAACATCAGATATTTATCATCGAATGAATCGTACATAAACTCTCTCTCTCGAGGACCGCGACATTAGGCCTATCTAACCCTATTTATATATTGTAATGAGTCTTTCATCCTTTACAAATAAATGTTGTTTTGTTAACATAATCTCTGCGTGAGTCACCTCTGGTGTGCTGTCTCTTACTCCATCCCGAATCCATTCGCTCACTCACATGATTGTTCGCATGACCTATTTTCAACTCAAATTGCCGTTGGAGCTTTCAAGTCAACTGAGACCCGGTGGTGTCATTCCTGATGTGGAACTAAAGAGGTGCCGACCTTCCAGTCACACTGGTGTCAGAAGCTGGGATCTCTAACACTCAGGACACACTGGTGTCAGAGCGGGATCAAAATTTCAGAACATCCCTAAACAAATCAAAATAAAATGGAGGCCAGAGGAGAAGAATGTGTGCGTGGAGAGGCAGCAGGAGGTGCAGCGTTAGGCGGACTTGGGGGCATGATTCCCTTAATACCCTTCTTTGCAGGGGATGCTGATGGCCTCAAGGTCACCGATTTCTTCAAATCGCTAGATGAAATAGCTAAATTAACCAATTGGGCAAAGGCATAGTGTTTAGGAGTTGCTAAATTAAAATTGACAGGCATTGCTAGAGATTTTGCATAGAAGAATGTGAAGATGAAGGAGGTAGAGACATATGACGAATTTAAAAGACTCATGATCAAGAGATTTGAGAGAGAACCAATTTCCTTACGACTGCAAAAATTTCATGCTTGTGTCCAAGCGTGGGATGAGGATGTACAGTACAAACCTATGCAGTACGATTACAAACCCTAGTAATACACCCTAGTTCACGCAGTCAACAATAAAAGTTTGTTTCATTAGTGATTATATTTTTAAATTAAATTTGTTTTCTGGCCAGAACTGGTACTACACTGGCCAAAACTGGTACATCTACCCTATGTAACGAACTGCGCTGCCCAATGGGAAAGCAAACCCTGGTCTTCCCCTGGAACTCTTCCCAGGTGTATGCCTCTGAAATTATCCCATTCTGCTCAAATATTGCATCCAGCAAGTGCTCCCTTACCATCTGTTTTGACACAGCTAATTTTTAGTAGCAGAAGGCACTTTCTTGGAATGGTTGGACAGAGGCCTGAGACCTTTGAAACTGCCTCCTGGAATACGTCTACATCGCCTTTGCAACTAAGGTCCACTGCCATCCTACCCTTCCGAATCTTCCTCAACTGCTTACACTGATTTTAAGAGCATGAGGGCTGTACTGTCAGTAAAGTAGCTAGATTCTTGCTAGTTTTTAGTGTTAGGACTAACTTTAGGGTTAGCTTCTCCTCTCCTGTACTTTAGTATAGGAGGTTAGGGCTAAGTTAGGCCTAGTGTGGGTGTTAGGCTTACTTTTGCTAAGCCTAACTTTTTAGCTATTTTTAATTAGGTAGTGTATAGGTCTTTGTGTTGGCCATGATGGCTTCCTCACCAGTGTTGAAGTAAGAAGACCTCTGTGGTGGCCATCTTTGAAGTTGTGTTGTGCCTATCTGGATATCTAGTGGATAATGTGTTTGTTCTGGTCTTGTGTTGTTTATGTCTGTGGATTACAGCATGTTATGTTATCTTTGTATCATAAGTGTTGTGTCTAAGTGTCTGGTTAGGTGGACACCCTCATCTGCTTTTGGTTTGTTTGGGGAAACCCGCTACCAAGCAGACCAGTACCCCCACACACCTCCCTTCTTGCCCGTGTTGACTGGTGTCACTAACAACACTTGTTACCAGTGGGAGGATCAGGCAAGCATTGCCTGACTCAGCTAGACTACTAGCCAGCCTTGGCAGGAGTTCACCTAGCCAAGCTTTGCTTGGCGAGTTAAGTCCAACCAGGACCCTTATCAACCTCGGACTTTGCCTTCTGCAGTGTGTTTGGAGTTTGTGTGTCTTCTCTCCACTCCAGGGCGTCAGTCGGCTTCCTTCTTTTGCCAGCTACCTCCCAGTGGACTCCCCCTTATGTGTTCTTGAAGACTTACTTCTGGAACTACACCCTTTGGATTTATCGACAACACACCACTTCCTGAATCCCCTGTTCATCGCACCCTGAAACTTTTGTGCTACCCATCTATTGGCCTGGGTGTACCTTTGGATTACTCAACAGGAATTCCATCTGTTCAGTCTGCACTGGTGAGTATCCAATTTTACTTGTAAACCAACCAGTTTGTTTTCCCCTCTGTCCCAGTAAGATTTATTCTTCTGGGATAAAGTCTGTCTGCCAAGTGGCCCTTTCTTCTTAACAATCACTTTGCTTTCCTGGTTGGTTGTACAGACTTTACAATTCCATCAATATGCCTTCTCTCACACACTCGAAAAATGTCACCGAGACACCAAGTGGCAATGAAACTGTATGCTCCCTAGAAGAAAAAATTTTAAAAGAAGCAAATCAACATTTTATGAAGATTCTAGACCTCTTGCTGGAGAAATATGGTTCTATCAAAACCGAGGAACAGAAGGAAGTTCGAGAAAGAGTCACTAGTCTTTTTTCATGCCTGGGACAATTCCACGGCATACTAAGGAAAGTTCGTTCAACTCCTCATCAGTGCCCTGCACCTGCGGCCTTATCTGCCCCAGCCATCTCCTATGCGGACGTCAAAAAAATAAATACCAGACCCATCTCTACTACTAGATCTATAAACAAGTCACTAAGAACCAAGATTCATAACGAAGGTAGTGGGGGAAGCTTCGCACTAATTCTTTATCCAAAAACAGATGAAGAAGGTGGCACAACAAATATGCAACAGATAGAAAATGAAATAATAAAGAAAGTAAAACCACAAAATCTGAAAATAAAGGTCAAAGCAATAAGAAAAGTAAAAGGGGATGGCATCTGCTTTAGGACAAACACTCACAAAGACGCAGAAATTCTTTCAAATGCCATAGAAAAACTTCCAGAAGTAGCAAGTAAAGTTAAAAGTAGAATCTCTGAAGGAAGGCCCTCCTGAGTCATACTAAACAATGTGCCTATCTCTGTTGATGAGTATGAACTTATCCATATAATATATGACCAAAATGAAGCCCTCCAAGTTACCTCCAGAGAAGAATTTTTAGAAGCAACATGCATAAGCACTGTCTTGTTCAGGAATAATGCCAAAGAAAACTGCAGGCATATTGTTTTGTCCACTGCACCTAAGATCAGGGATGCGCTCGTAAGATCCAAACATATTGCTGTTCAATGGGCAAATATATTAGTGAATGACTACATCCCACTGGTGAGATGTTACCAGTGTTGTGGTTTCAACCACATTTCGATCACTTGCCCAAATAGGCAGAAGTGCAGCCACTGTGCCAAAGGGCACAGATTTGGGGACTGCCAAAGACTAGACCAAAACCCTTGCTGCACAAACTGCAAGGCTGCGAACAAAGATGTTCCAGCCCATGAAAGATATACTACTGATCATAACGCCTTTGATCCTCTGTCCTGCCACCCTAAGAATGAAATCACTAACCATCCGTCAAACGAATTATGGACTCTAATCATCAAACAAGCAACTCAAGAAACCCACTTACTCATGACTCCAGCATCACTGTCCTTACCAACACTGATCATCCTGATAGTAGCAATAGACATCACAGAAACCACATCTCCCTACTACAAATTAATCTTCAGAGGGGAAAGGCTCCATCTTCTTTAGTCATTAAAACTGCTGAAGACTGGTGCTCGGATATGATAATCATCCAGGAGCCTTATCTTCATAAGGGTGAACTCACGAACTATGGTGGCTGGAAGGTCTTCCCACCTAATGGTTCTAAGACTACCACCAAGACAGCCATTATTGTTAGAAACTCCAATTTGAACGTCCATTACATGCCTCATTTATCAACTAACTATGCGACCACTTGTGTAATCAACACGAACCAAGACATCATCTTCATCTCGTCCATATATTGCTCGCCTTACAAAGACATCAACCTCATGTTAAACGACCTAGACACGATAAGCCAGACCGTTGCAGATAGGCCATGGATGATTTGTGGAGACACCAACGCCAAATCTTTCCTGTGGCACAGCCCCATCGAGGATCTTAGGGGGTTTAGGATGCAGGAATGTGTGGCTGCGCTTTACCTAACCTCCTGCAACACCAGCCCCCTCTTCACTTATCACTCTCCCAGGGGTGACAGCTGGGTGGACGTCTCTCTGGCAAACATTCACATGGCTCCTAGGTCTTCCTGTGCACCACAATTACCGAGCCTAGTGCAAGTGATCACCGTTATATCAAAATCAAAATACAGATCGATGCCACTACTACCGATACTACTTCCACTTACCACCAAACTCACTGGCCTACTTTTCAGAATCTCATCCGTGAGAACTGGACATTCAACACCCCTATCACTGATATGCACAAAGAGGATATAGATGTCTGCATCCGGAATCTCACATACCTCCTGTTACGTACCTACCACCTCGCCAGCAAGAAGAAGACAAAATCTAACACTAAAGCCCCTTGGTGGGACAATGAGCTATCCAGCCATCGCAAGGAGGTCAGAAGACTCCATAAGCTCTACCAACAACAGAACAACCAGCAGGATAGGACCCTTCATAGGAATAGTTACATCAATAAATTCAACAAGTACAAAACCCTTATCAACACGAAACGGCACCAAGCTTGGAGGCACTTCTGCAACCAATTTAATAACCCATGGTGTGAGCCGTATTATGTGGCTTTCAAAAAGAGGCACAAGGTGGACATTCCCTCGGCCATTAAAACTAGTGATGGCAGCTACACCAACACCCTTCACAACACTCTCAAGGAGCTCTTTGATTATCACTTTCCTCTGGACGACCCCAGTAATGATACCATTGAACAACATGAGATTCGCACCAGCTCAACTCAACCAACTAACCAGGACGATGATCTAATCTTCACCTTTAGAGAAGTCAACCATGCCATCAACCTTATAAACATCAAAAAAGTGCCTGGTTTAGACCAAATCAATGGCAAAATGATAAAGGAGGCCTTCTTGGTTATCCCAATGACATTTGTTGCTCTCTATAATCGATGTTTATCTCTGGGATACTTCCCAAAGGACTGGAAGATGGCTTCAATCAAATTTATTACGAAGAAACCAGACAAAACCACACTTCTCCCGAATAGCTACAGACCCATCAGCCTGCTTCCTATAATGGGCAAAGTCCTCGACAGGCTGGTCACCTCTAGGATCCTCACTATTCTCGGGAGAAAAGGTGCTCTCAGCATCCACCAGCACGGCTTTAAGCCAGGAAAGTCAACAACCATTGCCCTTACCAGCATCATAGACTACATTAAAGGCGCCAAAAATGCAGGTAAGCACACGCTTTTGGCCTCCATAGACTTCCGAGGTGCCTTTGACAACCTTTGGTGGCCAGCCATCCTCCATCAGCTCCAGTCTCATAACTGCCCCAATAATCTGTTCCGCATAGTTAAAAGCTTTGTTGAAGACAGGAAAGCTGGGTTCTTCTTTAAAAACTACAGCTACATCCATCAGGTCACTAAGGGCTGCCCACAGGGCTCTATTGCTGGGCCTGGCTTGTGGTCAATCGTCCATAGTGAGCTTCTCTCTATCATCAATAACATCAACGATAACCTCTTACTACAGGGCTATGCTGATGACACTGTTCTTCTGATATCTGACAAGAACAGTGGTAACCTTCCTATCTTGTGCAACAATATCCTGTCTAAGATCTCTAACTGGAGTGCGAGCATAAACCTCCCCATAAATTATACAAAATGCTCCTACATCATCTTTTCAAAGAACACCCCACTTCAACGTAGTCCTCGCATTGAAATCGATGGCATCCGCATTCCTCGAGTTAAGGAATTCAAGTACCTTGGTGTTTTGCTCGAGCAACAGCTAAGTGGACCAACCACATTAATATGGTGGTAGCTAAGGCAACAAAGACCTCGAACGCCCTTGCGAGTATAGCCAGGAACACCAGGGGTATTGGTTACAACGCAGCTAAACACATATACCTTGGAGCCATCGAGCCAATGCTCCTTTATGCGGCTCCCATCTGGGACAAGGCCACCAACAAAATCTACATCCAGAAGAAGCTCCTTAAAGCACAAAGGGCGGCAGCTCTACGCATCTGTAGGGCCTATAGGACTGCCCCGACTTCCGCCTTACTCGTCATTGCTGGACTGCTCCCAGTCCACATGAAGGTCAGAATGGCCTCCAGACTATGGAAAGTTAAGAATCTCTTTACCAATGATCAATGTCACACCAACAACAACAAAAACAACAACATTATCTTGGATCTCCCCACCCAGTTAAAAACGGATATTCTTACCTTTGGTGTAGAATTGAAAGACACTCATACCAATCTAATTCAAGACTACCCTACGGTGGTCAATGATCCTCTGACTACAAATGGACTCAAAGATTTCTCTATTTATACAGACGGTAGCAAAGATGGTACTAATGTAGGAGCAGCTTTCATCCTCTATAACCATTGGAATGGCAAAACCCATAGGTCAGCCTACAAGCTGGGGCCCCACTGCTCCGTTCCTCAGGCGGAAATTCTCGCCATTACGAAAGCATTAGAACACAGTAGAACACATCTATGAGGACTGGTTCCCCCCCAATAAGTCTATAGCTATCTATTCGAATAGTGTTACGGCAATCCACTCCATCACTGGCCTGCGACAAAGAGGTGACAACGTTATCAGGATTCACCAACTCCTATCTAACAACTCTCGTAGGCACAACATCTCTATCAACTGGGTTCGTGGACACTCCGGGGTTACCAGCAATGAGGCCGCAGATCATCTAGCCAAAGAGGCTGCCGCCTCTTCTCTCCCCTCAAGCTACAACAAGATTCCAATCTCATTGTTTAAGAACTGGTACCGTCAATTAGCTCTTCAAGAATGGCAAACTGGGTGGGATAGCAGTGAGACTGGTAGGTTAACTTACAAATTTATTCCTAGTGTCTATCGACGCCTGGATTGGAAACACTTTACTCCTACCTTTGCCATGACCCAACTTCTCACGGGCCATGGCAACCTCAATGCTTACCTGAAGCGCTTCTGCCTTAAGGACTCTAACGTCTGCCACTGTGATGGAATCTTGAACCAAGACAGCCTGCACTTCCTTATGGACTGTGAACTCTTCGAGAGAAACAGAGACAATCTCATCAGCAGTGTGCTCCACGCAGGCTATAATTGGCCTTGCCCCTTGGACAACCTTATAGAGAATAAAGACATCTTCAACTGGCTAAAGAAGTACCTGCAGACGACTAAGGCTCTCGATCCACCACGCAGTTCATGCACCAGCGCTATAACAACCATGGTTCAACGTGAACAGACTTTTCTTCACTTTTTGACCTTGTTATCGCTTTTCATTACCTACAGGTACTGTTTTGTCTCTGTATTACTTGTTTGCCAACTTCTCTCCACGCGTCACACCTTTGTTTCGCTTAGTGTTAATAGTCCGCATTTGTATGTGCTCACTTTACCATAAATTGGTGCTTAATGTTACTTTCACCTGTTGTTCTTAGTGTTCAGTTTTCACAGCATTCTGTTACATTTGTATTATTATTTCACTGTTGTACACGTGTATACCTTGTCCCCCATGTTTGTTGCGATCTTCAATATCTGCAATGTACTTTTCTTCATGTTACCCTGTTTTTGTATGTTATCCTATAGTTTATTTTATGTAATCACTTTGCTTTTGTTAACAACTTAATTGTCGTGCCACCCATTTGTATATATTTTGTATTATTCTCATGTATGTTTTTCGATGTTTTGTATACTGTTTATTTCAATTATTGCAATGCAGGCGCTCGAGTTCTCATCTTTATGCTGACCCACTTTCATCTCCTAATCTTCTTACTTCTCCCTCTTCTTTCATCTCCTTTTTCCTCCTGGTCATACCTCTGAGTGATACCAGGAGTCCCCCTCTTTCAACTAATGTAATGTAATGTAATGTACTGTCAGTAAGCAACCTGTGCATTGCTTCTGAATTGTTGGCTTCAGGGTCCCCATAGACCAAGACTGTATCACACAATTTGGGTGTGAAAATCTTGGAAAAACCACCTGTACGCTTAACCACATCACTATAACTACTGAGGCCCTCCTGACCCACGGAATACCAACAGCTGAGAGGGCCTGTCCCAAACCATGAACCAATTCAACCAGCTCATTAATGGCTTCCTCTGTTTTAACCGACTGAGAAGCAAGGGCTTTGTCTAGATCATCCTTTGTAGGTAGCGAGTCTATCCTCTTATTAATTTCCTCAGATGAACTGTAAAAAGAGCTTGAGCAGGCAAGTTCAATGATCTTCTAAAATTGATCAACAATAAACCTCATATGCTCCTTGTTACTCAACCTCCCATTGCTGTTGGAGGTTAAGTAACCTTTAAGCCCATCGAGAACAGTTAAGGCTTTGCTAACAAACCCTGAGGGGTTAACAGAACAAGTACATCCCCTTACCTTACTTAAATACCCTTGATGCCGCCCCGACAAATTACTCCCCCATCTGCTAGAACCAATCGAAAATTCCTGAATTAAGAGTTACTTATCTCCCCCCTAATTAAGACCTTCGCATAAATTATATATTGTGCGAACTGAGATGCAGAGCTGATTCTAATGATTTCCTCAAAAATGATGCACAGTAAAAAGGTCCAGCAAAATCAGCGATAATCTAGAGAGCTTAGTCACACACCATTTGCCTAATGAGGATATTCGTAAGCACGCCCCAAATCTGGACAACCTCCAGACTGTTGATATCCGAGTCCTCACAAAAAACGTCCAAATCCCGAAACAACCCAATCCAAGAAACGTCAGGTATTTATCGCCGCGTGAATCATACGTGAACTCTCTCTCTCAAGGACTGCAACATTAGGCCTATCTAACCCTATTTATGTATTGTAATGAGTTTTTCATCCTTTACAAATAAATGTTGTTTTATAAATAAACAACAACTAACCCGTTATATATAAAGACCAACAACTGCCGAATTATTGGCTAGCAATTATATTAATATTACTATAGCCATTTGCTAGCCCGATAATTCGGCAGTTGTTGGTCTTTATAAATGTTGTTTTGTTAATGTAGTCTCTGCATGAGTCATCTCCGGTGTGTTGTCTCCCATTCTGTCCTGAATCCATTCGCTCACTCACACAATCGTTCGTGTGACCTACTTTCAACTCAAACTACCATTGCTACTTCCGGGTCAACTGAGACCCAGTGGTGTCATTCCTGACGAGGCACTAAAGAGGTGTCGACCCTCCGGTCACACTTATACCCATACACAAAAAAAGGTACAGAAGAAAATTGCAATAATTACAGACCTGTAACTCTTCTCAATCTTGGATACAAAATATCTTCAAGAGTTCTTCGAAACAGATTCAAATAATAGGTGAGGAACAAGGAAATTTCAGGCAAAAGTCACTCAAGTCAATCCTATCTTCACAATACAAAATAGCTGAACACTACTAAAAATGTAAGGTTGCTGATGGGGATGGAAATGTCAAGAGGGTTGATGAGTTGCAAAGCATTCGTATGTGGAAAATCAGCACTGAGACAGACTCTACGGTTACAAGAAACTGTTTATTTGAAATGGAAAAAAAGCTTCCAAGATTTCCTCAATCTTGGAAGTTCTAAGTTGGCAGCAACCTCTGAGTCTTCCTCTCCTTTCCAAGATAGTCCCAAATGAAGGAGTGTCCCTGATTTGCAAATGACAGTTCTCTCGATGTCTCAATGACTCCAGGACAATGCAGTCGACTTCCAGTGATGGGAAGATATCAATCTGAGGTCAAGAGACAGAGACAAAGATGGGCACAAGACACACACACACACATCAACTGGTCCAACACTTGGAACTTTCAGGAGAAGCCATCACGTCCTTGAATTCCCAGTGTTTTATTCATTTCCATCCTTGATTGCCCAGTCCAATTGTTGCTTTTCCTCATTTTCACTTTCTAAGTGGTTGACCACACGTTACTATGTAATGAGATGTCAACTTAGATTGTGGGAGAGGTAAAATCGAAGTTTAATTCAATCCCCAACCAAAGATGGTCAATGGACTCACATTCTTCTATTGTTTAAAAGTTTGCATTGCGTTTTCATACAACAAAAATTATTTCTAGCTTCTTTTTTTTTAAATTCTTTTAATGCAAATTTCAGTGAAGGTTCAGACCTGTCCAGAGCCTCACAAAAATACAGTAAGAGTATATTGTAGCTTCACAGATTTTAAGAACTCTAGACTCCGTTAGCAGAGAACACTTAATTTATATCATGGAACAAAACCCAATTTGAAATTATTGACTTTCTCAAATAATATTATGAATCAACAGCAATCATAATAAAATATAACAATCTAATAATAACTGAAAATATTAATATAAATAAGGGATTGGCACAAGGCTGTCCTCTTTCTCCTTATTTCAACATGTTTGTAAACCAGGCATTTGAAAGGGAGGAAGAAATCAAAATAAACATGCACAACTTCAATTACTTGAATTATGCTGACAACAGTATTTAAGAAAATTTATAAAACTTACTCGTAAAATTAAACCGAACAACAGACCTAATGAAAGTAACTAATCCAACTTAATGACAACTGAGAACTGGAGTTGCTAAATATCCATCTTAAATGTAAACAAATAGAATAAGTTGATGGATTTAATCAGTGACGTAGCATAGTGGGGCGGCACTTTAAGGGGGCGGCAAAATTTTACAATAAATAATAATAATACCTAAATAAGGGGGCGGCGAAACTTTCCTCCGCCCGGGGCGGCTGACACCCACGCTACGCCACTGGATTTAACTGTCTTGGAACACTTCTCACAAGTCATTTTAGCATCCTAAAAACAGAAAAGCACAGAATCACCACAGTGCAATCTGCAATGAACTTACCATAGCAACAGAAGTACAACAGTATATTATCAAAAATACACTGTATGTCATCTCTATGAGCTATGAATTATTCTTTTTAACTGAACTGTTCAACAAGCACTGGACTCTGAGTCAAATAGTTTAGTTTTCAAGTTTTCTGAGTTCCACTGGTGTATCATGGGTTACTTTCTTTATCTTCTGCAACTCAGAAATTTCATTTGCAATTCGGTTTTCTCCCCAACTTTGCTGAACATCAAATTGCTTTTGTCTCTTTTCTTCTTCAAAGACTAGTTTCATTCATGAAATGCATTCTGATAGAGAGGTGATGGACTGGATGTTTGGCTAAAATTCAAAATTTGATGCATTTGTTTATTGGTGGCCCTTAATAAACTAGCCATATAATATTTCCATGAGTCTTTTTACAAAGAATTATTGCATTGATGTAACCCTGCAAGTGCTGTCCAGAAACTCAAACATTAACCGAATGGTTAAATAAGCTACTGAGAAATGCTTTCCTAGATGATCTGTTCACTCCTAAGTGTTTAGTAAGGATTTTTTTTTTTTTAAATTGCAATACTTTGCACTTAGATTCGATCTGTTGTTTTATTTTTTATTACAAAAGGCATTCTTTACAATTGTTATATTTTTAAAATTTTGCTGCAGAGGTTAAAATTTCTACATAAAAAACAATTACATTCCAATTCTAAAATTAATTTATTAAAAATCCATTTATTTATTTATTATGTCAGCTAGCCGTAGAAATCCATCAGCAATCAAGTAAAAACAAGTAAGTTCGAATGGCAGTTACAGAATCTACATTACACATGCTGTTTGGAAGCATACACCCTCACCCACAGTCACGTGACACAATGTTTATTTTTAGTCATATGTGGTTCCCACAATTTATAGAAAGTTTCAGATTAGTTTGTTCAATAGATGAATGTTAATTATTTTATTTAACAGAAAATTAAAATTTCGAAGAGTTTATGAAAATACTGTATCTAAACCCCATTCAAGTTAAACAGTTCCACAAATCTGAGTTAACCAGTTTGATTTAACGTGTAAATCCTTATGCTAGACAATTGGGAAAAGAAAATGATTGTGTAAACATGACTTTGAGTTAACCAGGTTTCACTATATTTATATGCAGGTTGTAATGCTACTAATGATTTATAAGCATCCCTTTACTATAATGCACAGCCAAATTCTGCTCGCAGCACATTGGAACTGATGAAAAACTTCAAGTGGAAAATCTTTGAACACTTGCCATATAATACTGATTTTCACCCATTTTCATGTTTGAAAAAGTTTTTGGAAGGACAATTCAATGAAGAGCTACAGAACAGACATCTTTGTAAGGTTGTGTCCATAAGTTCTCTTCAAAATTTTCTGCTAACCATTTGCCATAGAAACAGATAACCTTTTGCTTATCTGCTACAGCAAATGTCTAAACCTCAAAGGCAAATATGTTGAAAAATAGCTCTAACTATGTACAAGGGTCATCCAGAAAGTAACAACTGTTTCGTTTTAATAAACAAAAGAAATATATTTTATTAACAAAAACTTGTCACTTACAAAATTGAAGCTTACTTTATTTCTCTACATAATCACCATCATTATTTAAGCATTTGTCATATCTGTCCACGAGCTTTAGAATTCCCATGTCGTAGTAGGCTGCTGCCAGTCCATTAAGCCAGTTGTTTACTGCATCATCACCTCGTCATCACTTCCAAAACATTTCCCGCCCAGGAACTCTGAGCTTTGTGAAAAAACTAAAATCGCAAGGAGCAAGGTCTGGACTGTAGGGTGGATGATGAAACATTTTCCACCCAAATCAATCCAGCAAGCCTGTGGTTGCAGCAGCAGTGTGAGGGCGGGCATTGTCGTGAAGAAGCACAATACTGCGAGAAAGCATTCCACACCTATGATTTTGGATTGCTCACTGTAGTTTTCTTAGGGTGTCACAATATCGACCTGCATTGATCGTAGTGCCTTTTGGCATGAAATCCACCAAGAGAACACCCTTACGATCCCAAAACACTGTTGCCATGAGTTTTCGTGCTGACAGAGTTTGTTTGAATTTTCGTGGTTTTTTGGATGATGCCACTCAAGTGATTGGTGCTTGGTCTCTGGAGTTAAGTAAGACACCCATGTCTCATCATCAGTAACAATTTGATCAAGAAAAGCATTTTTTCCATCTGCGTGATACGGCGTCAAAAATGTCAGTGCTGCATCCATTCTCTGTGTTCTGTACTGGTCACTCAGTTGCCGTAGAACCCATCGTGCACAAATTTTGCTATATCCAAGATGTTCAGAGACAATTTCACCAAGCAAAGAATGAGAAATGTTAGGGAAAGAAACGTGTAACTCATCCAAGGTTATGCATCTGTCTTGCACAATTTTGTTCTTCACTTGATTCTTCAAATCATCTGCGATGAGTGACAGACATTCGGGTCGAGTTTCATCATGCACATTTGTTCATCCATTGTTAAACATTTCACACCACTTTCTCACATTTCTTTCATTCATTATAGTATCACCATACACTTCCTTTAGTTGATGGTAAATTTCTGCAGGTTTCAACTTCGGAGCATTCAAAAATCAAATAACATTTCTAACCTCAAAGTCAGCGGGACTTTGCAACATACACAGTTTATTGTTGACAATCACAGAATGCACAATAACAACTTGTTTCTCATAGCACTCGCACAAAACAGAGAAAAGATGTCAACGAAACTGTTCGACCTCAGATAGTAGCCTGAGATCAAACTGCGCAGCCAGAATGTGCAATAGATCGTTACTTTCTGGATAACCCTCGTAGTTTCTTAGGAAAATAAAAAAGTCCAAAGTTTCTGTTTCTCTCTAGCCAATGGAATTTAATTTCTAGACATGTCAAGTAAACATACAAAAAAAAATAAGTTAAATCTTGAATCTCTTCCTGTTCAAACATTAACCTACCTCACCAACATATTCCATAATAAATGTTCCTTTTTTGATTTTCTCCAGTGACTTCACTCCCCATCCACGACCATCATGTGTGCGAAAAATTGCTAATTTTATCTGAAACCATAAAGTATCGTACATTAAATTAAATGAAGAAAATCTTCGAAATTGTGTAATTTTCATATTTATAAGTATATGCCACTCTATTTTAAATTTTCAATATTAACTAGAATATATCAACTAATATTTACAATTAAAATAAAATTTAATTGGTTACCTTTCTACCTTTCTGTACTACACGATTCAAACAGTCATCTCCACATTTACACCTTTTATTGCATTCATATATTGGTGTTCCTTTTGGCACTTTTAGATAACCGTACTTAGTATAAGCAAATTTACCTCCCGATTGCATAGAACAACAATTTTTCTGATTTTCGTAACAATTGTGACATTCACAACCGATAAGGGGATCGTCGGGAATCTCGATTCCATCTCCGGCCTTATAATCTGTTATATATATAAAATTCTGTGGCGGACCTTCTAAATCCACGTCGTTTTCAACAAAAACGGGACAGATCTCGGACATGGTGTTAATCTCTATTTCCCACTTTTTCAATTCAACCAATACTTCTTTTCTTTTTCTAGCAAATTCTATTAAATCGGCATTGCATCTTTCTTCCAGTCTTCTTATGACCTTTTCATTTCCATTGTACAATGAGTGAGAAAGCATTTGTTTTAAATCTCTTTTTAATTTCTTTACATTTGAGCCTGATTTTTCAAACTCATCTAACGAAATTCCCTTCAATTTGAATAATGTTGCTAAATCCTTCGCCGTGGGTTTACAAAGTTCCATGAAAAGTTTGTAAACTTTCTCTAAATTTTCTTTCCTGGCATCAGGATCGTAATTTAGTTTTCTTTTAATACTGAAAATTCAAAATAATTTTATATAAATTATACTAACATCATAAATTTCACTCATGAAAATTACTATATTTATCACAGTATAAAACAAAACAACCTATACAATGATTAACATTTTCAAATTTAAATTAAAATGTAAATGAAGTTTTGTTAATTTTATTTAAAAATAAAACATTACAGTAAACTTTAGCTTCCTTTAAACTTCCAACCTTAAAAATATTAAGTCCACATCAATGCAAATTATGATAAATGTACCATATTTTTGTACATGTAACCTGCAATGGCTTATACCCCACAGAAAATTGACAGAACAAAAATAAAACATCATACATATGCCTGTGGAGTAATCATTTCTCTACAGTTTCAAGTTTCTAACTGTAATCCCAAAATGCAATATATTATTACAATATAGAAGTTAAGCTTTTTTTCAAACATTCATTAATATAAATTTTGGCACAAATATTTCCTTTTGCTACAAACAGCAAACGTTTCAATTCACAGGTGTTATGTTAAAATTAAGAATTAGTGAACGTGTACGTGCAATTAAGTATAATTATAAAGAACAGTCATTTATTGTGACATCATCACAATGTTCTCAATTTTAGTAGTCTTGCCCCTGTACAAAATACTTTTCCTGTTGACAATAGAATCATGCCAATCATCTAACTCTGTTCAGGAAAAAATTTTTGAACTGAAATAACGTGATTTCTGGTGCAAACTGGAAATTTGTATATAGTTAATTGAGGCCTCCTGTCTTTAAGCTTTCCTTTTTTCGTCTCAACTTTCATCTATCTAATGCTTATTCTCGGAATTAAAGAAGGACAGACAGTTAGATAATGAATGCCAGTAGATATTTATACATCTATAACTTTTAAAATTGCAGCCCAATATTCTGTTGTTGCCAAGCACTGTAATTCAAATGGATGTCAGAGTAAACTAAACACCATCAAAATATCAGAATAAGAAAAAAAAAAAACACATACAAACAACAACTTAGGCCAAGACTCCACTAGTGTAAAAACGGGCGTAAAATCCCTCGCCGTAAAAACTTTTAATTACGTGACCTATTTGCGTTTGTGCTCGGATTGTGGTGGAGGTCTGGCTAACGAACTTTTTACGACGATGATGCTGTTGAAGTTACACCTGTACGGCTGTATACGTGATATATCTATATAAAGACAATGATTATATTCTACGAGTTTTTTCTGTACTATAATTACAAATGTAGTAAAAATAATATCTTTACTTTCATATGTTAACTTTTATTATTGTATTATTAAGATAATATACAGCACTTATAAGCTTAGCTTTTTTATTAGATACTCCTCGAAATTGAAGAATTTTCCTTTGGCCATTCATATCGTGTTTTAGGCATCAATTATTATAATCGGGATACTTCTTGTCATAGATACATGAATACTTTTGGATGTTTTCAATAAATCTTTCCAGATCTATTCTAAAGTAGCCACGAGAGAACATATACAAAAGCTTGTTTTCCGCCATTTTCGCACGTGTCACAATGACCTAGATTTCACTGACTTCTGATTGGTGGATGGTACTGTTTTACAGCTGTATTTGCATTGAAAGTTGAACACTGCCCAACTCGTTTTTACACTGGTTTTATGACCTGCTTAGGCATAAAATATCATGGTCACGTTATTAAAGGCTTTTACGCGAGGGGTTTTACACCTGTTTTACACTAGTGGAGTCTCAGCCTTACAGACAATTTGTACATAAAAAAAAGTAAATAAATAAGAAAATAAATGATATTTTAGGAAGAGAACTCAAAGAGTTGTGGTGGCTGAATATAAATTTTAAAAAGTAGATAATACGTCTCTACAAATAGTCACGTGATAGGATAAATCTGCTTTGTGAACAGTATGGTTTGATGTTGTGAGGGAACTTGCCAACCATTTTAATCAAAGTAAAATGTATATAACCCTTGATGATGTTTTAAACTTCAATTTATAGTTAACATTGTGATATTAATTGTATTACTCCCATAATAGTTAAAAGAAAAAGCAAAAGGTAATTGTATTTGACCAATGTAAAGAAGGGGGACAGTATAATAGAGAGGTTGCGGCCAAAGTTTACATCTCTAAAACGTAAACACCTAACATTGAGCACCGCCATCCAGTAAGCCTAGAAGTTTGACTATGGCGTTTGGAATGTCGAGCATGATTCCAATGACGTTCCAAACGCCATTGTCAAACTTCTAGGCTTACAGAATGGCGGCACTCAACGTTCGGTGTTCATGTTTTAGAGATGAAATCTTTGGCTGCAACCTCTCTAATGTAAAGTATGATTTTGGTTTCATGGTGTATTGGAGAAGAAAACAAAGATAAAGAACATATCAAAATGAAAATGCCACCAAAAACTGAATATCACACCAGCAGTATATGTGAGGTACAGACTTCACTTTAAGTATGGTTACAGTTTTTGGTAAATTAACATCAATTTTATTAAGTTATTTTATAGTTATTGTTATAATGTTGTACATAGTGGTTATATAGTAATGTAAATGTTGATTTATCTGAATATTGTATTTCATTTTATTAGATTCTTTTGTGTGTATTTTAATTAAAATACCATATTGCTAAAATTTGTTGTGAATTAAATTCCAATCTTAAATTATACATAATACTGCTTTACATATTATATTAATACATATAGTATAGGGTGTGCCAGAAACACTTGATGATTTTTAAATTTTACAGGATATGGTGGTTATTTACAAGATGTTACTTTCAAGAAAAAACAGTAATACACATTCACTCGCCATTAAAAAAAATGTTTCTGTGCAAAGGTTTCCTCTGAAGTGTTATTGGAATGCAATTTGAAAAAAATATTATAGACCTATAAATTCCCAGTGTCATCTGTTGCTGTCTGTCAATCGTTCCTTAATCTTGAGAATGGTGTTGGATAGATGAAAGTTGAAACCAGGGGCTGTATTCTGGTGGTCACTTGTCTGTTCTTTCAGAGATGAATGACGTCAAAACAAAAAATTTGATCTCTCAGAGACAGAGACGATTTTGGTTGTTGGTAATGATCTCGTCTTTGTTGTTGACGTCATGATTCTATTCGGTCGATTATACATGTTCAGGTTATCTGTGTGCATAACACAATACAGAATTTTACCAATAAAATTGAAAAATTTTCAAAAATGCAGAGTACAAAATTATAGATTACGTGATAGAAAAAGCACACGGTTCAAATAAAGCATGTAATTTTGATAAATATGTTTTTGTTTTATAATATTTTTACAATTACATACTTCTAAAAAACCTGTTACCGGTGAGTATTTAATCATCCAAAGAATGAAAAAATTAGATTTGATGAACGTTTTCGAACCTTCCAAGGTTCTTCTTCAGGTCGCGACAAATTTCCGTTAAAATGTCGTTAAGATCGAATATTACTTGAAATTCGAATACGTAAAACTCTGTGAAAATCTACAAGGCATGCGCACTAGATACGTAGTGTTGAGGAGAATTTACAGCTCTTTATTTACGAGCGCTTGCCACACCACAGAGAAATTTAATTCCTCTTTGCGATTGATGCATGTATTGTTGAATTTGTAAATATACAGGGCTTCAAACCACTTTAGGTGTTCAATGTAAGGTGTGTAGCGGATGATCCTTGCCTGGTTAAAGTCGGGTTCTATATCAGGATCACTGGCATAAGTAGCAAGAGCTGTGGTGGTCCTGGCGTGCTGCATGTCGGCGACATGTTCCTTAATTCTAATGCCCAAGGAGCGCTTTGTGGAGCCGATGTACACAAGCCCCTTACCAAATCTGTGATCTTGTAATGGGATGTGGTAGACTCCCAGTAGTCTATCTTGTTTAAGAATGTCCTTTCCATTGCGTAGGATGTTAAAAATAACACTAAGACTAGTGAACAAATTAATAGCAATATTTATACAAAATTAAATAATGATCCCTATGAGGATATAAAAAAACAAATAACAAAATTAATTAAAAAAAGTTATACTAATAATAATATAAGTAATACAGATAAAAATTTTATTCTGGATCCTAAAAATAATAGAACCCCAAAACTTAATATTAGATTAAAAACACATAAAACAGAGGAAAAATTTAGACCTATTGTAGACTTTAAATTTTCCATCTTGTATAATCTAGAGCAATACATAAAACAACAATTAAAAGATATTGATAATTCTATCTATAGTATAAAAAATGCTGATACTGTTATTAATAAATTATTGAAATTAAATAAGGAGAATTCAGATTGCTTAATGAGCTTAGATATAAAAATATGTATCCTAGCATAACCTGGTTTATGATAGAAAACAGTTTAAAAGACCTTGGTATCCAAAAAAATTTGTTAGATTTAATAGAATTCGCTTATAAGAATAATTATTTTGAAGTTGATGGTATGTTTTATAGACAAAATAATGGTATCAGTATGGGGTCAAAGATGGGACCAAAACTAGCTGAATTAGTAATGATTGACATCGATAAAAAAATTAGTAAAATTAGGGGTATAAAGTTAATAATGAGGTATGTAGATGACTATTTGATAGTATATAATAGAAATCTGATTAATAAAGAAACTATATATAATTTAATAAACAACATAGACAAGATTATACAGTTTGATATTGAAGAGGAAATAAATAAGAAAATTAATTATTTAGATATTACCATAGTGAATAATCCTACAAAATTTGACTTTATAACTTATAAAAAATCTTGTAATGTAAACAAAACTATTAATTACCACTCTTGTATTCCTGATCACATTAAAAAGAATGCATATATAGTCGAATTAAAAAACATATATACTAGAATATCTGATAATTATAACATAAATATTAAATTAAAAGAATTAGATACCAAATTCCTTTTGAACAATTACCCAAACTTTATCCTTAATAAATGGAAAACATATTATTTAAAGAATAGATATAATACGAAGTTGAAAACCGATAAAATATATAAAAACTTTATATACATTAAAAATATCTTTGAGAAGTGCAGGAAAAGTATTAATAATCATAATATTTGTTTGGCCCCATCTTTGACCAATAGTATTTCACAAAACATTTGTAAACATATTAATAATAATAGTAAGAATAATTTAGACCCTATAAAAAAAGCTGGTGTGGTTTATAGAATAGAATGTAATTGTCATAATCCATGTATATATATAGGAGAAACCGGGCATGTGCTGGAAACTAGAGTTAAAGAACACGAAGCAGCCATTCGGCTTAAGTATCAGAATTCTCCGTGGTTTAACCACATCAATAGTAATAATTGTAATATTAATAGAAACAATGTAAAAATTTTACATATTGAAAAAGACATATATAAAAGAAAATTTAAAGAACATATAGAAATTAGAAAACAAAATAATAATAATTTAATAAATCAGTCGAAAGGAATAGAAATAAACTATAGCGGGTATAATCTAATAGATGGCGCAGATATAAAATAAATAGATATCACTTGATTACTGTTGTGAAGTGTTGATTGTGGTATACTGATGTTAATGATGTCAAAAATTTGTAGTGCTTTAGAATTATCTATACAATTGTTTGTCAAAAAATTGTTTTAATAATTGGATGGTTTTAGTATGTTTATTATACACGTGTGTGAAAAGTTTCTTAAACTTGTAAGTATAAGTATTGTTTAAGATATTACTTGTATTAGTCTTATATTGTTTTGTACAAAAAAAGATAATTGTAATTTTAGGATTCCTATAAATGTGTGCAAAGTTTACCACCCTTACATATGGAAATATCATTGTAACTACCACCAACGATTATTGTAAGTTTTTCTCCAAAGTTTATAGTTATAGTGTAGCTATACATCCATGTCGTGTTTTAGTTAAACATTTTACGTTCTTTGTTATTGTTTTAGCACTGAAGAGGGACTGGAAGATATTACACCAGCCCGAAATGCATTTGATGTAGTCTTTACAAAATAAATTTAATTTGCCAATAAGTTTTAAATTGCTGTGAGATTTGTCTACCAAGAATTTGGATTACAGAGACTAAAATCGTCATATTAAATGTTAAAAATAGTTGGACACTGTCTATACGTAATATGAATGCGGCGTTTTTTGGCTATTTGTGCAAAGAGAGGTTGGAGATAAGGGTTGTAAGTGACCGGGATTTTTTCTTCTTCCTCCTCCTGTTGACCTTTGTTATGGGGGTGCCTTCGGAGTGTTTGCTGAGAGCGGAATTTTTGTATTAATTTACGGGTAATTTTAGGGTACCCGTGGTCTGAGGCGATGCGTTGAATATGTCCCAGTTCGGCATGCAGAGTTTGTTGTGTGGAAGAGTGAGTATGTGCTCTTCTAATTAGTGCATCATAGGCTGCAATTTAGTAGGATAGCTTGAAGTCGTGTTTACTCAAAATCATTTTCTTTTCCTGATCATCTAGCATAGAGATTTAAGTGTTAAATCAAATTGGTTAACTTGAATGAGGTTTTGACACAGTATTTTCATAAGCACTTTTTTTAATTTTCTGTTAAATAAAATAATTAACATCCATTGATCAAATAAACTAATCAGAAACTTTCTATAAACATACATTGCGAACCATGTACAACTAAAAATAAACATTGCATCATGTGATGGCAGGTTCCATTGTACTGTTCTTCTTAAGTTTATTTAAAATTTATTATTTACAGTAGAGCATCGATTATCCGACTCAATTGGGGACTGGGGTTGGTCGGATAACTGAAAAAATGGATAACCAAAAAGTATGAAAAAATACATTATTAGTATATTCCATGTAATTAGTATATTAGTATATCGCTATTAACCTACTTCACATTGAATTTTCATCGATGATAAGCCTAACAAAATTTTTTTTAAAATAATGATCATCGCTATTGTATCATTAAAAATTATTTCTTTATTTTGCACAAAATAAATTCAAAAATAAAGACAAAATAGAAAATTAAGCCTGGTTTAAATACTGGCCTCCCTTTAATGGCCGAGCCAGTGTTGCCAGCTAAAACATGCAGAAATTTAACAAAATAATATTAAAGTAGCCAAGTCATAGCCAAATATTGTAGTGCCACATCACTAGCGGACATTTGAATTTCCCGATTAGAATGCAGTCGGTTGATCGGGGGTTGGATAATCAATGCTCTACTGTATTTATTTATACAGTAAGACCCTGCTTAATGCGGGGGATGTGTTCCTAGATGACAGCGCGCTAAATGAAACAGCGTTAAATGGGGTCATATTAACATGTAAATAAGGGGGATACGTGAAATAGAACGGAGAATAAGAAAATTTATCAGTTTTTTGTTTTATTTTGTAACATTTATTGTTAAATACTTTTTTATTAGATTAATTATAGACTTATTTATTGCTAATATCATAATTTACTCATAAAATATTCATGAAAATAAAAAAAAGTTCGAATAAAGAAGTTATGTTTGTGATGAGGAAGGTTCTTCCTCATTTGACATCTTTTGTTTCTTTGTGAAGAAGTCATCTAACGTCATTTGCCTTTTCCTGTTTCGTTCAGCAAGCAGTTGTCGATGCAAGACATCGCATCCACGACACTTTGTCTTGCCTTTGAACTTCTATCAAAATTGAAATCATTTTGTATAAACTGATCCATTATTTCCGTTATAGTGGCTAAACTTCTTTTAGAAAATCTATTGAAAGTTCCTTTTGTTCCTCATCTTCAGAAATGCTAATTTCGTCATCTTCATGCACCTGTTGTTCTACTAATTCGTTAAGATTATCGTTGGAAAAATTTTCTCCAGTTGTAACTTGCAATAATTCTTCAATATCCTGCGCATTTATATTATCCAACCCTGTTTCATTAGCTAGCGTGATAATTTCGTTGACATCAACAATGGATTCTTTTGTGGATCTCTCTTTTGTTGTCCTTGCTTAGCTCCACCATGCATTCTTCCATACTCCTTTCAAACATTTCTCGGACACCTCATTCCAGGAAAGATTGATGTTGTCTACAGCATCCATGATATTATAGTTTTTCCAAAAATCTCTAATGGATTGTTTATCTGCTCCATCTGTTTTATCAATCAGTTGTCGGAATGTCCACAGATAATAAGCATTAAAATTTGATATTACGCCTTGATCCCAACACTGCGTGCGATCTCGGGGAATTCCAATACTACCGTGTAATACTGAAACAGCGTTAAGCAGGGTCTTACTGTATTATATTTATTATATTACCGTATTTCCTCAAAAATAAGCCCTAGCATGATTTTTCAGGATGCTTGTAATATAAGCCCTATCCCTAAAATAAGTTCCAGTTAAGATCGTCAGCTAGATGGTCATACTTAATATGTCCATTGTAACACATGACGGACGTATTGAATTATATAATAACATAATAATAGAATAATATTAATATATAATTAAATATAAATAAATATCATTATTGACATTAATGCTTAAAACAAATGATAATATAAATTATAATTAAGTATTTGTAAAAACCCAACGAGCACCTTCGGACAAGACATCCTCTAAAAATAAGATCTAATGCATCTTTTCAAGCAAAAATTAATATAAGACCCAGTCTTATTTCCGGGGAAACAAGGTATTATATATATATATATAGTATTATAATGTATTTTACAAGCACATAGCAGTGTGTATGTGTACTTAAATATATATATTTATTTATTTAAATATTTTCAACAACAGCATTTTTCTTACCCAATATTAGTGTGATTTTGTAAATTTGCTTTTCTTCCTGATTGATGAAATTTTTCTATTAATTCTTGACACCCTGTCAAATTACTGTAAGGCTCCCAAGTGTTAAATTCACTTTCCCATCCTTTCCATTTGATTAAATACCATTCTTTGTACTAAAATATATTTAATTTGTTATTAGGATCATTAATTATACAGTAGAAGTTTGTTCATCTGGTATCCGATAATCCAGAATGTCTGATGATCTAACACCCTCTGAGCAGTGGCTAATAATTAGGAACTGTCTAATAATAATCTGGCATGCTAGTAATTTGCAAATTGGAATTTGTTTGGGCACATTAGGCTAACAATCCTGAGAGAATATTGAAGCATAGGGGTTGCAACCATGAATGTTGTGAAATGTTCAAATGTTGCCTTTAGAATTAAAAGGATTGTAAATCATGAAAAATGACTCATTTTGTTACAGAATTTTGGGTTAAATTTACCTATGGTATACAAAATGGCAGCTCGTCTCTAATTCCAGCAAACAGAAGAAGGGAAACAGTGAGGATGCACGTTCTAACCTAACCTATTCTAATAAATTACCATAATTATTACCAACCAAATTATTAGAATAGGTTAGGTTAGGTTAGAACGTGTCCCCCCACTTTCTCCCTTCTTCTCTTTGCTGGAATTAGAGACGAGCTGCCATTTTGTATACCATATGTAAATCTAACCAAATTTTGTTTGTGTTGGTACTATAGCATGTATAAATAAATTGAAAGCATATTATATCACGCACTACTACAAAATGTAGTGTCTACAATGTTCAGATTGCATATAACTTATCAAATTTTGCAAAAATACAAAAAATGCATGCTAATCTGGCATTTTCAATAATCTGGTACAATTCTGGCCCATAGATACTGGATTAACAAACTTCTGTTTATTTTTTTTAACAGTAAAATTTTAAAAATTTTTAATTATTATATTTATTAAATAATATAAAATATAACTTTGATAATTAAGATGGTGCAATTGTTCATTAACTGATTCTAATTCTGCATATTATTTTTTTACAGACTTATTATTTATTTCTGAATTCCAACAGTTTGTCTCTACTTCAGCAGAGTCAATTGTTTATTCATATTTTGTTGGATTGTTCAACTGCATTGCCTCATTTACATAGAGTCTTCACTCTGCAATAATTGTTCATTAACTGATCTTAATTCTGCATTAAAATTAATACAGAAAAAACAGTGATTGTGTGTTATGCTTTGATTCGTAATCTTCCATCCTTTTTTTACATAGATTTTTATCCAATTAATTATGTAAGTTCTATTAGCAATTTAGGCATAGTCTTTGACACCAAACTTACTTTCAAAAATCATATTGATAAACTAGTTAAATCCCTGGCTATCAGACATGGAATTTTATGGTGATAAATGAGTATTGCAAACCATTTTTTATGCTAATTTTCAATCTTGCAGTGATTAGGGATTAACAAACTGGTCAATGGCTGTGCCCACACAAAGTTACTTCTGCTATTAATAAGATATATCTTACATTTAACAAAATGTGTAATTTGCCTTTCACCAATGAATAATATAGCTAGAATTTGTCTGGGCTTCCCATCTTTCTTTCAAAGAATTAAATATTTTGATTGATTGTTTAAACTTATCTCGTCTACTAGTACTTTATCAATTAACAGGACTTATTATACTGGATTTATGGATGCAGCAATTAGGTGTTACAGATCAGAAATAAATCCATAAATCCAGTAAAATAAATCCTGTTAATTGATAAAGTACTAGTAGACGAGATAAGTTTAAATTAAGTTAAAGACACAAAGGCATATTAATTAAATTTTGATCGGTTGACTTATTACAAATATTTTAATGGTTTTGTTTATCAAGATTTGCTTTCACTCCAAATTCTATTGAGAAAACTTTGCTCATTTACTTACGTTTTTACTCGTTTTTTTATAATTAAGCAATTACATATAAACCAGCAATTAATTCTCTTTTAAACAAACATTTTCATCCATGTTTAATGATCATCGTCGGGTTTCGATGTATTAGAATGTTTGTAAAAAAACATAAATTCCAAAATTTAAAAGGTTGCACGTTGTGAAGATATGTATATGCTCAATGTCGCATTTAAAAAATTAGTCTTCTAACTGGCTTCCAGTTTTAAAAATACAAAGTTTATATAAAATATAAAAACAAACTTGGCAAAGATCTGTTTTACTTCAAAGCACGCCTCCTGCTAATGAGTCCATTTCTTTAAAAATTAATCGCTGTTTCCCTCTTAAACACTTTAAATATCTCCAGTTGTTCAAGATATTTCAGGTTGGCCAGGTCCTCGCACTGTTGCTGTAATCGGGCATTGTCAATGTCAATCTGGACATCGTTATCAACGACGAAAGAAACCAATGCGGTAGTGGAAAGACCTTTCTGAATGGTGTATTTATGCTCCTTGATCCTCATTTTTAGACCACATGTGGTAGCACCAATATATTCATGATCGTAAATAGGAATAGTATAGACCCCTGGGATACTATTCCGGTCCAATCACAATTAGTCCTTATCGTTTCTAATACAAGAGAAAACTGTTGGAGCTCTCCTGTAAGCAATCCTGTTACTCGTAAAGCAGGATTTCTTTGTAGATGTTGGTAAGGACCGTTAAAAAGGACTCATTTCTCGATAGTGATGTTTTCACTGGTTATTCCTGGCATGCAACCAGAGCATTAATAAGGTGTGTAAGGTATGCTGCCTGGCTACGCTTGAAATGTACTCCAGTTCCATTTTTCTATCTTTTGCCATTGAACAATGGGTGTAAACCCTTTTTACCTGGGCTTTAAAAGTGGAGATCTTGTAACTAAAAGGATCGTATGATTTTGCATGGATGAAGAGTGGAGCATACAAGGTCTCACAGAACACCTTTGTTCTCAACTGGCCATGCTGTAATGTGATGTCTATGTCAAGAAAATGTTAAAAAAAGAATTAATTGCTGGTTTATAGGTAATTGCTTATATACTCCTTTTTATTGTCTAAATCTATCCCAACAATCTTTCTTTTACTGTATATCACAAAATTTTAATAATTTTGATGAATTTTTACATCTCGACCTCTCCAATTTTAAATTGAAATGTAAAAAAGCACTATATATCTTTTAAAGATTTGTTACTAGTTTCAATTTTTTTGCTTTTTTTTTAATTTGTTTGTTTTTGTTTTATGGAGTGTTATTTGTTTTTATGATATGTTATTGTAGGGAAATGGAAATCAAATGTCTGTCAAGACTTTCTCTGAAAATGTAATGAAATAAATAAATATAACGGATTTATTTGCAAATGAATTTTCTGTACGAAAACACAATACATTATATTACTAAAGCCAACCACTGCCGTATGCCATCGGGCTGTATAACAGCTATAATACCAATAAATTACCAAACAATTTGACACAAGAGGGAGACGTTAGGTGCCATCTTGTAATAAATTTAATAATTGTACACTGCTAATTCATGAAATATATTAAATAAATAATAGTATATATGGGAAAATTGTGAAATGTATCTTATAAGACAAAAAAAACAATAGCACGAGATGGCACCTAACACCTCCCTCTAGTGTCAAATTGTTTGGTAATTTACTAGTATTATAGCCATTATACAGCCCGATAACATAAGGCAGTGGTTGACTTTAGTAATTGAATTTTCTAATTTATTATAATATAAATAAATAAATAACTTTTATGAGAACAACTCTCTCATTAAAAAAAAACAAATTATTAAAAATTAATAATTAAATTTATTGAAATAATTTTTTTAATTATTTTAAATAATTTCAAATAAAGATATAGAGTCTATATATGAAAATAAGCAGATACTATAGATTGCATCCTATGGAATTTTGGGACTTTGAGTATATATTTGAACTCAGGGAACTGAGATGAGTTCAACAATACCCTACTTTTTGACCAGAGGCAAAAAATAAGAAAGTTATCATACTTTTTTCCGGTGATCGCACGATGATTGGGAGTTGCGTCACTCTCTCCACTAAGCCTATTACATGTTTAACAGAGTGTCCAGCAAGTCAGCTATATGTACCTTCAACAGAGGCAGATGTTGATCCACGAGCACACTGATTGTCTGCAGTTGGAGTTAAGTCCTTTTTGCACATCCTTGCACTCCTCAGCCGCTGACATGCTCACTATCTCTCGCAGATGGCTAGTAATATGAGCTGCTATTGTGGCTTGTCCAACAAACCTAACCTATCCCTCTGGGAGATGACCATAGTCCAACATCATGGTTTGCAAACTTTACCACAAGATGGCGGTACTAGCAACTATGATGTCGTCTGCATGATAGCATTAAAAAAGTATGACGACTTAAAAAGTATGATGACTTTCTTATTTTTTGTCTCCAGCCCAAAAGTAGGATACCGTTGAACTCGTCTCGGTCCCGAGTTCAAATATATACTCAAAGTCCCGAAATTCCATAGGGTGCAATCTATAGTACACCCAGGGCCGGATTATCGAATAGGCAAAGTAGACAAATGTCTAGGGCCCGTAATTCGGAGGGACCCGACTTCAGTGCAGAAGACTCCTCTGTTTGAAAAGGAGTTAAAAATGATTTAAGAAATAGGACAGAAAAGGCTGTATTTAACAATTCCTACTAAGCTTTGCTTGACTCGCCATTACCTAAAAAAAAAAAAAAAAAAATCAACAGCCACCCGTGCGTCAGAAGTAATGTGCACTACGAGATCTCTCGCACCATCTAGAAATATTCCTAGGGCCGCCTCTCGTCGTAGTACTGATGTATGGATGGTTATGATTTATTTTCTAAATCTACACTTATACGTCGCGACATCGCATATTCGATATAGCGTTCAAGTTGCTCGAGTGCGAAGATATTGCAATTCAATAGTGTTTTATAAAAGAGTTAAAAAGGGTGACACTACGGTGTGACTTGGGGTGACACCACGATATCCGCACCGGGTGTCACCCATGCTAGCTACGCTAATGTGATATTATATAAGATTTGTTTAGAAGCAACTTACTTAAACGGGGCCCCAATTTAAATTTTGTCTAGGACGCGCTAGAGGCTTAATCCGGCGCTGAGTACACCCAAAAATAATAATTTTGAAATGTAATATGAAAAAAATTATAAGTAATAAAATATTTATAGCATACTTTATCTCTGACATAATCGACAATTTCTTCAACTTCATACTCGTCTGAAAATTTTTGAGATATTTTATAAAATTGTAATAACAACATATTTTTCTAACTTTAATTTCTTCAATATTGTTTTAAAAAATGGAATAAAAAAGTTACCTGGATGTTGTGGTTTTATCCTGTTGTATCTATGATGTAAATGATTTGGTTTTACAAACTTTAGATTCATTTGTTGACATATTTTATTCAATGTTTCTATATCTTGAAGACAATTTATTTGACAGTCTTGAAACTTAACGGTTAAATCTGGCTTAGGTTCGTCGTCTAGTAAATTAAAAATAATTGATTATATAAATAGATACTGAATCACAATATTTACCAAATTTGGCGATACTGCGATTGTTAGATCAAATGCCAGAAAGCTGTGAACAGAAAAATTTAATAACGGTCATCCAATACATTTCACAAAATAGAAATACACTGCTAAATTCATGAAATATATTAAATAAATAATAGTATGTATGTTAGGGTGTTCCTTATTTTTCGAATATTTTTTTTTCTAACGCATAGGGCCTAGTTTTGTTTATTTTACTCTTAAGTACTCCCACAATAAATTTCAGCTCATTTTGATCACTAGAACCCGTGCCGACTTGCATCAAATCATTTCCATACATATGGTGCTAGAGAAGTAGCACATATTCGCTTTGTTTGCCATTCTAACACAATTTGTCAGGCTATTAACACGTATAGTTTTTTTTCGAAGATGTCAGTGGCATTACAAAGCACTAAAAAACATATTTTCTTAGTCAGAGAGATAAACCACCAAATCACGGGTGCAAAATTACCTGTGATTTGGTGGTTCTGTACAAAATCTATACCTAACTGTGTCAAGAAATTGGTGGATCTTTATCAGGTATGGAGAGTCTCCATATGTGATAAAGATTCACCAATTTCTTGACAGTTAGGTATAGATTTTGTAGGTATTCTAGCTTTTTCCCAAAATATGATACACTCACGTATTACAAGATTTACACTTTCACTCACAGTTAGTTTAACTTCATGAATGTTAAAAAACAAAACTGCGAGTACTTGCAGATTTGATGGTAATTTTGCACCCGTGATTTGGTGGTTTATCTCTCAGACTAAGAAAATATTTTTTTTTAGTGCTTCGTAATTCCACTGACATCTTCGAAAAAAAAAACTATACGTGTTACTAGCCCGACAAATTGTGTTAGAATGGCAAACAAAGCAAATACGTGCCACTTCTCTAGCACCATATGTATGGAAATGATTTGATGCAAGTCGGCACGGGTTCTAGTGATCAAAATGAGCTGAAATTTATTGTGGGAGTACTTAAGGGTAAAATAAACAAAACTAGGCCCTATGCATTAGAAAAAAAAAATATTCGAAAAATAAGGGACACCCTAATGTATGTATGTATGGAAAAATTGTGAAATGTATCATATAAGGTAAAAAATATAATAATATAGAAAACAAATTGGTTTTACAATTTAAATCTAACTTTACTATGAAACAATATTAAAAATATATATATTTTATTGGAACTTTTTCTAAAGAGACAAGCCAATTCTTTTGATCATCTTCAGGAATAAAATACAAAAATAAACTTGTAGCATTTAAAAATAATTTAAGAAACCAAATTCAAAAACACCGGAGTTCCATAAAGACTAGACAACTTCAACAAGCTATTAATTCGCACAAAACATTTTGAATTTTGTCCTTTGAAATTATTTAAAAACATGTTTGAAATGTTTGTTTACTTTTTTAAAAGATTTTACTCTTGAAGATGAGAGGGGGGGAAAAAACCTTGAAAGTGGTTGGACTTGAAGTTTTTCCATAAAAGAAGCTTCAATAATGGATTTTTATCTTGTTTAATGGCAACATTTGATTTGTAGTTAGTTGCATTTAAATTTAAAACATATTTCCTATAATATATTTACAATGAGAGGTTACAAAATTAAACAATTTACTTGATAAATTATATTATTATTAAACAAAAATTATATATAATACAGTAATATATCTCATATAATACAAAAAATATTTCTTAATCAAAATATAAAAGTGTATGAAATATATAAGTACAATAATTATTCATTGATATATTTACCTACTAATATTACATCCAGATTTTCCCCATTACATTCGACACTATTTACCATCATTTCATTATTATGATCTGTAATAAAAAGTATTCAAATTATTTCCCTGCAAATGAAATTAAATAATTTCTGCCAATTTATTTAGTATTTTATATTCTTAGTTTTTCATCATGTCCATAAATTTGTGGCAGTGAAATATGAATGTCACATAGATACTATTATAGACACATAGCTAGACAGAAGGGCACATGCATAGCTTACAAATGAAACCCAAACATCTACACAATGTTTGGGTTCAAAAAATCCAGCAACAAGTTGCTTAACATTCACAACATTTAAAACTGCATGTGTGGTACCCTCTATTATAATGTTCTATTAAAAAACTTTCATATTTTTAATTATTATAAAATGACAAAAAGCTTAATTTTGAAGGTAGGGATGGGTTTTATAAAAAAATTGTAAATGCTAATAACAAGTAAAATCATCATTAAGTCTGACCCTATCTGAGATATGACACACAACCCTCCCTTTATTTCCCCACTCCATCAACCTTTAACCACCAAAATTTAATAACATTAATCCCCATACACAATCCTCCCTGCACATTTTCAGAAATTTTTGACAAATAACATGGAAGTTATTAAACTTCAAAGAGGGTGAACAAAATCATGCCTCATACACACACACACACAAACTAATATCCATATAAACAGAAAAAACCCAAAGTTACTCGACATTTAAAGATGTCGAGTCCAAAACTGTGAAAATCTTGGGGGGTCATTTTTCTGACATCTGTTATGTATAAGAGTTGGGAAAGTAATATGAAAAATATAAATACAGTAGAGCCTCTATAGTCTGTCACTCACCACTCTGCAGAGTTATGCACGTGAAATTTTCGTATTACCAGTTGTCAATGTATGCGACAGAGACTGATTTACAGTATGTGTGTACATTGTCAGTTGCTAGTTGTTTGTTGACATGTAATAGGCAAAACAGTCACGAGTGTGATTAATACAATAAACTAACCCACGAACCAAGTGTGTTTTTTGCAGGGCTGTGGAGTCATGTAAAAATCTACTGACTCCAACCTTGCCTTACCGTCCAACTCCAACTCCGACCAGGGGCGGACTTGTTACCAAAACAGACCTGGAAATTCTGATGTCATCACGTGACCTCAGAATAAAAGATTTAATAAATAGAGTTCTAATAAAGATAGAAAGTAGAAACGTTTTTGTTCCAAAGCTAAAAGACTCCTCTAAGTAAGGACACAGTCAATATATAAATATGTATTCAATAATTTTTACTTTTCTGGCTGTTATATATAACAGAGAAAAAGTGTAGTGATCAATCAAAAAAAAAAAAAAGACCCTCCCAAATTTTTAGATTTTTGGACTCAGGACACCTTGAAATGTTGAGATATGCAAAAGATTCAATTTTTTTCCTGTATGTATGGATGTTAGACTGTGTGTGGGGAGGACAATTTTGTTCCCTCTGTTTGAAGCCTAATAACTTCTGTGGTTTTTAAATCGAACTCAAATGGTTTAACACAGGAGTTATTAATTAAGCTTCCAAGTGGTTAAACTAAATCATGCCCCAATCACATTCTAACATCTTAGGCAAGAACATCTTAACGGGTTTTACTGTACTATTATAAAATGACAAAATGCTTAATTTTGAGGGTAGAGACGAGTTTTATTTTTTTAAAAATTGTGAACGAGTAAAATATTCATTAAGTTTGACTGCACCAGAGATATGACACGTGACCCCTTCTATGTCTCCGCCCTGTCAACCTTTAATTAAGAACCAAAATGTAATAGCATCAATGCCCCTTTATACACAAGCTACAGTACCAAATTTTGTTTCTTAAACTTTACCCATTCTGAGATATTGTTTAATATCCCAGAACAGAGAATAAATAAATTAAACAAATTATATGCCAACACACACATGCACACAAATTTTTTCCTTTCAATTGACTTTTTTTTGGGTTCGGAAGGTCTCCAAACATGTAGGTTTGCAAAATAACTAGGAGGGTCAAATTTGGCATGATTTCAATACTTTTCCATTTTATATACATAACAAGTTGGGAAGTAAAAAGGAGTCAGAGTTAGCAAATTGTTTGACAACTCAGACTCCACAGCCCTGGTTTTTTGTTTGCTGTACAATACATACATACAAAATCCAGTAATCTGACAATCAGCTGTAATCCAATATCTGCTGGTCTGATATATGTCCGATTACAGAGACTTCTGTGCTGTATAAAAATTAAAAATGCTTGTGTGTTTACAAATAAATTAATTTTGGCAATATTTTTTGAAAACATGTCGAAAAATTCAAAATGCTATACTGTATATGTACGCAGATTGTCAAGGTTTTTTGTGAAAGAAAGAATTATAATTCATCCAGTTTACAGTAAGAAGTATAGTAGTACGCAGAAAGTTTTTCTAATAACCAACACAACGGAACTCCAACAAAATACTTTATTTTCTGCTTAAAACTTTCACTAAGTCTAACTACAACTTCATTGCAGTCCTTCACAACATTCTCTGATTCTGTGCCCAAACTTGACATCTCCCTCCAACTTCGTCCCTGCACTCCACATCCTTCTCTCATCTTTGACTCCAAGCTTTACATCTCCTCTTCTCGAGTGTCCCCAGCCATCCATTTGGGCTATCTTCCCAAACCACACGTGTATATATATATATATATATATAATTTAATTTTAGAAATTAAGATTTAAATGACTACTGTAATTATACTGCAGTTAATAGTAAAAAAACTACTACTTTTTGTTCTAAAAAAATCAACATAAAATTTTGTTGTTGCAGTAAATAATTAAATATGTTAAATGAGCAGTTGTTTTAATATTTGTTTTGTTTATAATATTTGTTTAACTTTGCTCATTCAATAATATGAATGAAATATTCATATTGTTATTATGTAGCTATATTGAACAGAAAATTCTTTAAGTAAATTGTTCAACAAATTGAAAATAGAAATTTTAAATCACTTCAAAAGAAAGACGTTTTTTTCAACACCTAACTGAAAATTACAATGTAATATATTAATACAAAAAGGAATTAAACTGATACATAGATTATCTGATAAAAATAACAAAAAAAACATTAAGCAAATGCTTATATCACTATTTTTGTTACAAATGTTTTCATGTCAATGAAGTCAACTTCCTGTTTTTAATGTCGTTGGAACATAAAATGATAAACTGGAAGGAAGATTGTTTACATTTCAGTGACTCGAATGCCAAAAACATTTATTTTTTTATTAAAAAATTTCTTATTGTAGTCATATTTGCCATAACTGTAATTTTATTATAAAAAAATTTAATTACTGTATATTTTTTGTAAACCAATTTTTCATTATTGTAACAATTAAAATTAGCATTTTCAAAATGAAAATGCTGCTTATTATCTACATTGAATGCAACCAAGCATGACACAGTACACAGGATACAGTTTTTTCTTCCAAATCCATTCTTTCATTGAATATAATCTTGTTATACGAAGACACAAATCTTGTAACATTCAAAAGAACACCAATTCTCAAAATGGAGGGTCAAGGCATTATAGTAGAAAAAAAATCACCTATTTGGGTGTAGTGTTGGACCATCGCTTAACATGGCTTCCAGATGCTACATTGCTAAAGATAACTTGAACAAATATATTCAATGCATTGGCCAAGGTAACAAGAACCACTTGGGACCTTAACCCCAATGCTATCACCACAATCTATGAAGGGGTTTTATCCCCAAGACGACTTATGCAGTGGGAGCATGGTTCTCCTCGGCTGAAAAATGAGCATACAGAAGAAGTTGATAAGTAAACTTCTGAGAATTACAAAAACATTCCATATATAAACAGATGCATTATTAGTCATAGCAGGCACTCCGTGATTGACATCATCTTTAAGGAATGGGCCATGTTCTATTTTTGCAGAAAAGGTCTCCCACCAAAATTGGGGAAAAAACTATAATATAATGAAACAGATTATGAGTTGAAACCCACAATAACAATGATGCCAAGACAATATGACATATGCTGTTGAAATAGCTGAAGGCAATGAAAAAACAGAACTAAACATATACAAGAACGGCTCAAAAGTTGACATCTGAGTTGGAACGTTCTTCCTGGTGGAAACAGAGGGAGAGGACTTCCACCGCAAACAATTTTCAAGTTAGATGGCCACTACACAATCTATCAAGCCAAATGTTTACACCATTAAGATGGCAGTGAGGTGGGACATTTCCACCCAACAACCTGGCACAATGATTGTAAACACTGACAGCAGAGCTGCAATTCAAACACTCCAACAATTCACTGATACAATCAATATTGCTCTGACCAAAAAGATGACTAATGAAAAATGAAGTAAAAGTTAAACTGAGATCAGTGAAAGATTACATAGGTATTGAGGGCAATGAGAAGGACAATGCCCTAGCTAAAAAAGGTATTAACTTACAAGACATCTCTTATAAGAAAATACCACTTTCATACATCAAGAAACTGCTATGGCAGGAATCCATAAGTGAATGGCAACAAAAATGAACCTATAGCAATAAAGGGAGGCATACATTCTGACTGCTCCCAAGTATAGAGGAAAGAGTTAAAGACCTATAGTGGCTACCCATTGACGTTCTAAGTACACAATTATATACAAACCACTGTAATACAAGGAAATATCTCCAAAGAATTGTCAAAGAACAGGACACTACCTATAAATGCAGAAAGAATATCCAAAGTCTCAAGCATCTTATTTATGACTGCCCAAAATTTGACAGAGAAAGGATGCAACTGCACCTTCTGGTGCAACAGGTCCTCAACACATCAAGCACAGACCTGTACATAATGCAAAACAAAGAACTGATCCAGGAACTCAAAATCTTTACATGAAGGATATTGTCATGAGGGATTAGGGCAGTGGTTCCCAACCGGTGTTCCACGGAACACTGGTGTTCCGTAAGCATCTCCCAAGTGTTCCGCAGATTTAGTCGCAAATCGGAAAGTGTACAATCGTATTCGAGCCGCCGAATATCAAAAAATTAAAATCATAAAATTTTCATAAACTTAAATATATATGTACGACTCGTACTTATGGAGTGTACTACTGTTTCGAGTAAGATAAAGGCAATGATAAAAACTGAATGAAATATGTAAAAAACATCAGGCACAAGTTTCCCATTAAAGTTATTTAGGTATATTTTTTCCTGTCTTAAAATTGGCATTAATAATATGAGTAGAGATTTTGAATTATAACTGCTCAATTCTAATAAAATAACTGATGACAAGCTTATGTATTTCATATTAACTTAAGTAAGTGTTCCGCTAAAGAAAATTGCTCACAAAAGTGTTCCTCATCCTAGAAAAGGTTGGGAACCACTGGATTAGGGAGTGAGTTGTTTCCCCTTGCCCAAGCAATGTTGTATGGCAAAATCTATTATGTTTGTAAATGTATCTTTTTGACAAGACTATGTCTTGTTTATATAATCATACTCCAGTTGAGTATAAAAGAGTACATGTCAAGACTTGCAATTTGGTACAGAGTATTAAGTATCCAAATTATGCAGACATAAAAAAAACCAGACTTGTAGGTACTCAGGAACCGAGAACTGAGTCTAAATAAAATACAAACTGGTGACACTCTCTACAAACAGGCAGTAGTGCGAGATTTGCGCATGTGTTGCTCTTTGGGAAGTTGGAAATGCGAACATTGTGAAATCGAATTTTGACAAATGTGTGTGTTCGGAAGTTCGAAAAGCAAATGTTACTAAATCGAATTTTGACAAACAAATCTTTGAAAAAACCAATTTACCTGTCCCATGTTATTCCCTATATATCTCTGGGTGCCACGTGCTGATCTTGACTGATTGACCCGAGATATCTTGTTTCAGCATTGGAACATTTTTGAAAGCACAGTAGAGCATCAATTATCCAACCCCCGATCAACTGTCACATCGGTTAACTGACCGCATTCTAGTTGGCAAATTCAAATGTTGCTAGTGATGTCGCACTACAATATTTGGCTATGTCTTGACTACTTTAATATTATTTTTGTTAAATTTTTGTGTGTTTTAGCTGGCAACATGGTTCAACACAAAAGAGAGGCTTTCGTGTATTTAAACCAGGCTTAATTTTCTATTTTGTCTTTATTTTTGTATTTATTTTGTGCAAAATAAAGAAATAATTTTTAATAATAAAATAGCAACAATTATTATTTTTAAAAAAATTTGTTAGGCTTAACATCAATGAAAATTTAATGCAAAGTAGGTTAATAGCAATATACTAATATACTAATTACATGGGATATACTAATATACTATACTAATAATGTATTTTTTCATACTCTTCGGTTATCTTTTTTTCAGTTATCCGACCAATCCCAGTCCCCAACTGAGTTGGATAATCGATGCTCTACTGTAGATGGTGCTAGTCATTATAATTTTATATTAAAACTAACTTCTGAAATATAATTTGTATTCTTTTTACATTTATTAATATATATATATTGTTTGTACAAGATAAAAATATAATTTTGGACAATACAATAGCCAGGATTATTTTTCAAAAACGGGAAATTTTCGTTAGGCATCGACAAAAATTCAACCCGAGCGATATGCAATGGAGAGAAATTTCAAAACTGGATAGGTTAATTTCACCGAAAATGCGTCATGGATGACCTTGCAGTCATGGTCGTGGCCAGCAAAATTTGAATGATCGCACTCAAAACCAGCGATACTGAACAAGATTGGAGAACGAGAATGAGACCTGCCTTGTGCATCAAAATGATCCTGCTTAGTAGCGAGTCTCCAAGACATAATCTTGTCCCAAATACAGCTTTGCCATTTTACTTGTTTTTTATTGCAGTTTGATTGAATGCTTGTATAATTGTTAGATTCGCTGTAATAAAGGAATGTTCTCTTTGTGGTGCTCAGGCAGGAGAAAGAAGACTCTGATCCCCTAGTAGGGGAAATGATGATTATCCAATGAAAAAAACCCTTCCTCACTGAATAGTCATAATCTCAAGTTCAAAGCATTTGCAAATTGTTTCAATATATCCTTAGGAAGAGGTTTGATCATCATATCCGCAATCATGAGTTCTATCAGACAATATTTCATTTCAATGATTTTCTTCTCACCCATGTCACGCAGTAAATGACACTTGATATCAGTGTGTTTTATCTGTGTGCTTGATCTATCAGATTTCACCATTTCAGTGCAATCCTGGTTGTGTTCAAAAATCATATTTCCTCTTCACATTCATATATAGGAGCTGATGCAACGAAATGACTTTTTGACATGCGTATGCAGAAGATATATGGCAACCCTCTCAATTTGAATCCCAAGATAGCAAGATACTTTGCCAAGCTCCTTGGTTTCAAAACTCTTGTTAAGACACTTAGTTATATTGTCAATGTATTCAGCATGTTTGCTTTCAACTAAAATGTCATCAACATTTAGAAGGATACATGTTAATGAACAGTCCTTATCTGCTCTTGAGTATAAACTTGGATCAGCTTTGCTTGGTACAAACCCCAGGCCTTTTAATGCAACATTGGCTTTCTTTTGTTATAACCTTATTAAGAGCGAATTTACGTTTTTTGTTACCGTTGGATGTATAACCATTTTTTTTGAAATTTTTGTTCTTTTCAAATTCAAATTTTTTTCATTCATTTATTTGTAAAGAATAACTGAAAAAGATCTCTCAAAGGGATTGAAAATGTTTTTATTATAGAATTAAATGTTCTGCTGGACCCGTGAAAGGTGTAAATTTATTTAACTTGTTATTATACAGTTCCAGTAAGCATTTCTTTATAAATGAGAATCATTTGACATACTTCTTTCAGCAGTTTCATGTTTTTCATGCACGAAAAGAATTGTTCACAACAGTATGTACTACCTCACATGCATAACAGTTTTCTAGATAAAATAATTTTCTAGCACCAATTAGGTCATTTCGACATCAAAATGTATTCAGTGAAACAGGAATAATTTTTATGACATACTTTACTAAAATAAATGAAAATGTACCTAAAATCTTTAAGGTGCAGTGGGCTGCATAAAAATATTAAGTGGGCCGAGAGTTGGACATCCTGTTTTAAACCATAGATATATTTCTTCCTCCAAGCCATTGAAGAAAGCTGCTTTTACATTGAGATCTTTTACTTCTAGTTCTTAGTACACACCAACAGCAAGTAGTATTTGAAGGGTTTCATGCTTGACCACAAGGGCAAAGTTTTCATGAAAGTTTTCTCCATATTGCTGTTGAAAGCCTCTTGTTAGGGCACCCCTAGCGAGGAAAATAGAAGTTTGCACGTTTGTTGGTGAGCCCATAGCGTGGAGGATAAGAGCCTGCGTTTTTTGAGCTGTGTTCCTCGCTTTTTATGGCAGAAGGTCTCTGTACTGTGCTGTTATCTGACTGTATATTTCCAAGTCTACCTGCTGCTGGTTGATGGGAGCAGATGTGTGTACAGGCGCTCTGGATCTTCTAGTGTTTTACAGCGGATTTCTTGTGTCATAGTGGATAAATTATATATTGTTGGATTTGTCAAAGTGTAAGAATTACAGTGATGTCATCTTTTTGAGTGTGGCTCAAATATTTCGAGAGCTGTAAATGTTTGAACTCGCGGATTATTGGAGACCAGTCATCCGGAATTCGGTGGCCGATCCATTGAAGTAAAGGGGACATCTCTTCTAGAACAGTGAGTACTAAATGAATTCTTGGGGTCCTGAGACCAATATTTTGTGACTTGTAGGGATTTTTATGCTGACCATATGTGGGCTTTGGAGGCTGCATCGGGCCTATTTTTGGTGCTAACTATAAATTTTAATATCCATCATTAAGAAGAGTTATTCAGCATAGCTGTGCCTAGTTTTCAATAATATAGTGTTAATAGTTTTTTTTTTTTAAATAAAGCAAAATAAACTTTTAAGAATTTCATCACTTATTATGTTTAACAATCTAGCAACTGTTGCCATAACAACAGTCAGGTTGCTGTGGTAACTGGACCAACTTTTGGCGTGTGCGGGCAACATTTGGCGCGAGCAGAAACTTCAAGGACTTTTGCACTGATTTAACATTACGGAAGGACCATTTTTATTTATTTATCACTTTACTTGAGATCTTTAGCATTAGTTTCTCACCGCAGTTTCTGTTTTTTGCGAGTGCGGTTTGCCTTTATTTGGTTTTGCCACAATGGGGTCCTGCTGTCTGTCAGACTTTTTCGATGAAACATACTAGCTCTTTGATGAGCTAAAACAATATATTACCGACAATCGTAATGGAAGGCTGGGGTCTGGGGCCCACTCCAGGCATATTACTGACCAATTTCAGCGCCTAATTAACTTGTCGAGTTTCGCGATATCATCCTCTGTCCCTGAGTCCATTGGCAAGCACTTGGATTCACTCATCACCAGGGAAGACCTAGCCGATGCTCTTGCCACTCAAGCTGTGAAGACAGAGGCTGCCATTTCAAATGTCATAAAGACCACTCTTGGTTCACAGATGATCTCTTTTGCCCCCAACCAGCTGATCTTGGGAATCCCTAGACCAGGGGTGGCCAACATATGGCCCGCAGGCCAAATCCGGCCTACGTAATGGGTTTATGCGGCCTGCAATTAATTTTTCAATATTAGCTACTTAACTTTGAATAATTGGTCGAATGGATAATTCACAATACTTCATTTTTTAAAAAAATTTGATTGTAGAGATTTACAACTTTTGTATTCGTCTGTTATAAATTTACACTATTTGAAGAACGAAAGACCCCACACTTACTGAAACTCATCTGCCATTCTGCCATGTCACTCTGTTTATGCTGACGTGTGACACACAGCACTGCACTGCCTGCCTGTCGACCTTCTTTTTTTGCTTGTATGTTTCTTCACATTGTAAAATGACATTGCGCATGCATCAGGAACTTCTGTTCGAACAAACCCGACCTGCCGCCCAGGTCAGCATATTTGTATTTAACATGATTTAATTTTAATATTTTGTTTGGCCCGTGAAAAAAATTTTTCTTTCCAATTCGGCCCGGGGCAAAAACTGTTGCCACCCCTGCCCTAGACTATACAGTGATGCTGTCAAACATTTTGCCAAACCTGCAAGAGAGTCCATGGGCTCTTCTAAGCCCTGTCATACAGTGCTTGTGTACAGTGAACTGGAATCCAATGACTCAGAATTCACCAGAAAGGCATTCAAAAGGGAGGGGTGGCCATTGATCTGAACCGACAGGAAGATGTGGATATCCTGTGCCGAGCTGTCTCCACAGTTGAGGGTCTTCACTCAACCATTCCAAAGAAAAGACATCCACTAGTCAAACTAATTTTGATGTCTAAATCCATCAGCAGAGAACAGCTTATAGATATTATTTACGAGCAAAATGACTGTATTGCTGAATGCTTCTCAAAGGTAGTATTTCAAGAAAAAGTCAAGTTGCACTTTCCAATTGGACAGTGCAGCTCTGTTAATGTCTCATGGGTTGTGGAGGAATCTCCAGATCTTAGAAATCTTCTTAAGAAAGAAAAAGTCAACCTACAACGGACCCATTGCAAGATAGTTAATTTTACCCCGTATATCAATGTTTTAAATGTTTGAAATTTGGCCATTTTGCCAGAAATTGTGAAACTAAAGAACATATCTGTAGTCAATGTGGAGGGAAACATGCCTTTAAGGACTGTAAAGGGAAAAATGAGGTGCCGAATTGCATGAATTGTGTCAAGGATAAAAACAGAGTAGTGAATCATAATACTCTTGACAAGACCTGTCCCGCTTTCTTACATGCTAGGGCTCAACTTTTGTCTAGGATAGATTATGGAATTTAATAATGCTAACAACACCAGTCTACAGAACTCCAAAATTCATATTGTACAGGTAAACTTGGGACGATATATCTCAGCCAGTTCCCAACTTCATAATGAACTGCACAATTTTGACATTGCACTAATAAAGAAGCCCTATGGCTGCAACAATAGGGTTGCATGCTTCAGTACCAGAGATATCATCATTCAAAGTCAAGACGGGCAACGATGCAATGATGGACTGCAGACATCATTATCAATCCAGATTTAGTAATCGTCAACCATCTGAAATTCAGTACAACCACCTGTGTTTGCCTTGATGTCTGTCTCCGTAGCCAAAGGATTGTCATTTTCAATGTATATTGAGCTAGAAGTGACATTTTAGAGACTCTACGGAATTTAGACACTGCCTTGGGTCATTTTCAGGAAAACAGCATTTTAATTACTAGCGATTTCAATGCCCACTTTCCGACATGGGGAGGCTACAGTGAAGATGACAGAGGTATTGCACTTGAAAACTTTATTGCCGCACACAACCTTCTTGTCATTAAAAACCCGGATTCCTCGCCTACCTTCTCAACCGTGAACGGGAATTCTTGGATTGATTTGACAATTTGTTCGGATGATCTCTGCCTCTGATACAGGGTTGGAAGGTGGGTACCTTTAACTGTCTTACAGAGCATGAATGCTTGACCTTCAGGCCAATGCAATCAGCACAGTGGAAAAGCTTTCTATACTAAGCAGTGTTTTAATACTAAATCTGCAGACTGGGGCATATTCTGTGAAATTGATCAGATTGATCAGATTGACATGCCTTTACACAGAAATGACTCATACAAGCAGGCTATGACTTACATTGAAACTGCTATTTTCAATATCTCTGCAGCCTGTGATAAAGCTATCCCGAAAAAGAGGAACAAAGGGTGAGCCACACCATGGTGGAACCCTAGCCTCGCTCAGATGCGTCAAACCAACAACAGACTTTGCAGGATCTATCAATGTTGCCATGACCAGTGAAGAGGTGAATTAAGGATGTACTATCTCACCCATCAAAATGACTATAAAAAAGCTATCAAAAAGGCTAAACTGGAATCATGGAAAAATTTTTGCTCTGGAGATAGAGGGAATCCTTGGGGATTCATTTATAAACTTTGTGTAAATAAAATCAAGTATCGTAATGTTCTTTGTAGTGATCCTGACAATCCTGCTAATTTGGAGACCACCATATCCAGTCTTCTAGATTACTTCTGTCCCAAAGATTCACCATCTGAGGATACCCCTGAGCAAAACGCAATAAGTAATCATAGGAACGATGCACTACTTTCGGAAGATGACCCCCCTATTTGCCTTCTCTCAGGTGAATGATATTATTCATTGCTTCCTGAAAAAGAAAGTAACTGGGATGGATGGACTAAACAAGGAAATTATCCTTCAAATCTGGGGGACTCATCCAATGCTGCTACTGGACATTTTGAATTCTTGCAAGAAAATTCAGCATCTTTCCTAAGCAGTGAAAGAGCACTCTCTTTGTCACAATTCCCAAAAATTGCAGCAAGCCCTTTAATACCCAGAATATGCACAATATCTCTCTACTGTCTGCACTGGGGAAAATTCTCGACAGGCTCCTCTTATACCGCATATATTGGTTTTGGGAATCTGATGGCTTATTCCATGAGGCACAATATGGCTTTCAGTGCCAAAGAGGTGCCATAGATGCTGTACTGGATTTGGTGGAACATGTGAAAGACCTTCTTTGTGATAGTAAGTATGTTTTTGGCTTGAGTTGAGACTTAAAAAATGCCTTCAATTTGGCCTGGTGTCCTCAAATCCTACAAAGACTTAGTGACAATCAGTGCCCTACAAATCTCTACTACCTGGCAGCCAATTATTTTGAGGCGAGGGAGGCTGTATTCACGTTTGGTCACTTGAAGTGCAAGTGCACTCGTAAGCTTCAGCGAGGTTGCCCACAGGGGTCAGTGTGTGGTCCCCTGTTTTGGGACATTCTCTTTGACAGTTTTTTCCGGACTAATCTTGGTGATCACAGTCATGTCTTCACCTACACAGACGACAACTTTTTGGTCTTCCCAGCATCATCCAAGAATCAGATTGAAAGTACCGCTACAGATATTCTCTTGAAGATACATTGCTGGGGTGATGGCAACAAACTTTCTTTCAATATGACTAAAATCAAAGGCATTGTCTTCTCACTCCCATGTGCAATTGACGTGTACAAACGTGTTCCATGTGTGCATTATCACAATAAATCCATTAAAATCATCAATCATCTCACCTTCCTGGGTGTGGTTATTGATTGCAAACTCTCATGGAAATACCACATAAAGCATGTTACAAGTCGCAGCAATATGATATTCAATGGTCTGTTAAAGGTTGCCAAAAACAACTGGGGCCTCAGCTTTGAAGCCATGAATGCAATTTACGATTGCTTATTTCTGCCAATCATCTCTTACATGTCTAATGTATGATGTGAGGCTGTCAAACATTTGCACAATCACCAACTTCTCTGCATAGCGCTGATATGGGCCCTTATCTGTCTGATCCAGAATTACTCCACTGTCTCTAATGCAGCTCTCCCAGTAGTGGCTGAAAATTTCCCATATTACACTATCTTCATTTCAGCTGCAAGCGTTTTCTTATCTCCAGGGGCAAAAATGTCTGCATAATTTTTGATGCCTCCATGTATGAGACTGAAAGGCTCATGGCCACCCTCCCACACCCTGCCTGGAGAATGGGACTTCTGTGGGACTTCTTCCTCCCACACCCTGCCTGGTGAATGGGAATGAAATACCCACGAGGATTGAAGGTTTCATGGACGGCTCTAAAACTACTGAACACACAGCTAGTGCCTTCGTGATTTTTGGTGCAAGTGGTGAGATCTATAATCAGACATTTCAGCTGCAGCCGAAGTGCTCTGTCTTTCAAGCCAAAATCTTTGTGGTATTAATGGCTATCAAATGGTGTAACATCAATGTTGTCAATATGCTCGTAAATATCTACACTGACAGTGCTGCCACTGTGACCAAACTGAGAAACAAGGACACCACCAACCCATCTCTATTGATATTTTCATTGAGGTTGCAACATCATCTAACAGTTATGCCATTAATTGGATCAGGGGACACCAGGGCACTCCAAGAAATGAAAGAGCAGATTACTTGGCACATAATGCAACACTGAATCATACCAATCATCGTGATTATGACTGCATCCCCAAGTCAAAACTCAAGTTGCTTGTTTGGAACAAAGCCATCAAAGCATGGCAGGCTGATTGGGATAAGGTCTCATGTCAGCACATTAAGAAGAGATTTTTCCCAAGTATCCAAAATCATATGCAGAACAAATAGATGCAGCTCAGTTGTGAACTGATGCAATTCTTGACTGAACACAGATGCTTTCATGTATATCTTAAGAAATTCCATCTCATAGTTAATGATCACTGTAATCTCTGTGGTACTATCTTTTCAACTGCCCCATGCTTGAGGATATTAGGCACTGCTGGAGGCAGCAAGTAAATCTAAACAATATGGACTGGCCTGTAAACACAGACATCCTTGTTCATAATAAAGTCAATTTTGGCCTCTTCAAAGAACTTATCAAACTTTATCTGACTAGAAGTGGTATTTAATGACTTGAAACCATGTCGCGCTTGATTCTTGTTGACTATGAACACAATATAGTGCTTACGACGATCACTTGGCTTTTCTTCTCCCTGTTATTTAGTTGAGACAAGCATTACGTGCGTATGTAGCTCGTTTCGGGCCTAATATGCCCCTCTTCAGTCAACTAAATATTAAGACGATGACACTTTACAACCAATGTTTCAGGCAATGGCACTTTACTATTAATGTTAAGAACGTTGGTTTTAAAAACTTTTTAACTTTAAAAACTTCTAACTTTAAAACTTCGACTAAAATCAGACTGTTGCTTCACGGCACTTCAACTGTCGTGCTCATTAGCATATTCTTTCGTGTCCGAGTTTAACTGATGCGGAGTTGGATTTTCGTAACTATGAATGAAGATTTTAGGTATATTAATTCTTATAATATGTTTTATAATATTTTTAACCAATTTCTATTTATCTTAATGCCTGGATATTTATTAATGCTGTTCTGACTCTTAAAAATTTCCACACTTTCTTTAAACTTCCTATTATATGCTTTAGGTTCTTTATGTAAAATTTTTGTTATTTTGATCAATGTTACAACTGTTTATCGTGCAATGCTCGAGGAACGCTGAATTAATTCTACGATATTTGAGGTCTGCTACGTGCTCTTTGAGTCTTATTTTCATTTTTCTCTTTGTTTCACCTATATAAACTTTTTTGGTACTGCATGTACATGAGATTTGGTAAACTATATTTCGCATTTCTTCTATTGGTTGTGCTTCATTTTTAATGGTTTGCCTAGCTTTATCAAAGCTAGGCAAACCATGAAAAGGTTGGTGCAAGAAGAACACATTAAACAAGGCCACTGTAGTATTCAGGTGCTAATGGCTATCCTGAAAGAGAAGTACTGGATTGTGAAGTGTCATAAGCAAGTCCCCCAAGCTATTCACAGTTGTGCACGATGCAAAAGATTTTCTGTAAAGCGTTGCCAATCAGTAGAACCAGACAATCATGGACTCTCTCCACTGGGAGAGAGTCCATGATTGTCTGGTCTTTGAGGTCAGGAGTGTCAACCTGGGTAGGCCACTATACATCAAAGAAAACCAAAAGAGTTGGTTTGTGATCTTTTGCTGTGTACCGAGCAGTACACCTTGAGTTAGTGACTTCTCTGTCTGCAGGTGTTTTTGTTCAGAGCCTGAGATTCATTGCAAGACGTGGATGGTCTTCCATTATGTACTCAGATAATGGAACAGACTTTGAGGGACTGGATAGGGCTATGAATGACTGGACTGGGATGAAATACACAAGTGGACAGCATAAGAAATTGACTGGAGATTCAAACTCCCCCCAGTGCACCTTGGTGCAGTGGTTGGTGGAAGCAGCTGGTTCAGATTGTTAAACGTTCCTTGTGTCGAGTTCTGGGCAGGGCAAGTGTGGAATACAAAGACTTGATGACTATTCTCTGTGACTGTGAAAACATGATTAATTCATGACCTGTGGCTTACTTGTCAGAGGACCCAGAGGACTTGGTGGCATTAACCCCTCCTATGTTCCTAACAGAGATAAAGACTCAAGGTGTTCCTGATTTGGATCAAATTTAGAAGGTGGACTTGAGAAAAAGGTTTAGGCAGCACTGAACCTTAAGAGAGGACCTGCGACAGCGATTTTGACAGGAATACCTAGCTCATTTGGTCATAAAAAATAACAATAACAACAAAAAGGATGATAGAAAGACTGCTGTTGGGGATATAGTCCTTATGGGGACTGACAATGAAAGAATCTACTGGCCACTAGCAAAGGTGCTAGAAGTCTTTCCTGGGAAAGACGAGAATACTAGGTTAGCCAGTATCAAGACCACTACCAGTAGTCTTGATACTGGCTACCCTAATTTATTGATAACTAAATAAACATTGACTTACCTCAGATGCAGATATATCAGATATATCTTGAACATTTATTACAAAAGTTGTAACTATCTCTGCTATTAAAATATATTACTAATTAATTCAAAATTAAAAATATTATTAATTATGATGCCTTAATACTTAGGCTACTTGTTTTATGTTGGGCATCACTATCATAGTTGTTTTCTAGAGGATGAGTTAGGACACCTATGGAAAGCAATTTTTCAGCCATTACATCTATTTTAAATAATTCAGTTTTTTTCTGTGCCTGTTCTTTCACAGCTGTTTTTCTTCTAGTTTTTGTAGCAGTCCATAACTGCTTACTTTTTCAAAGCTTGACACTCAAGATACCATAGTACTGTTTGTTTAGTAATTCCCAGGTATCTCTCTTCTGTCTAGAAGAAACAGTGTTTGTTTCCTTATTCTGTATTACACACTTATATTTTTCTACTAACTCAAGCAGTATTTCCTTCTCAAAATTAGTAAAATTACAGTGTGCATTGCTCTCTATTTGTCCTTCTGCCATTTTCTACACATATTTGCTTTCAACCAATCAAGATGCTGCTTACAAAAGACTTATTTAATCTCAAACGCAGGATTGTTTTAACACATTAACTCTAGAGTAGCGAAACTCTAGTTATATATTTATCTGAATACAAAAAAAAAGTAACTTGTAATCTGACTTTGAGTTACCTCTAAACTGGAGTTTTTCAACTCTCTGTTTAACTCATGTTGGTGAATGTGGGGGAAAGAGTACAGCTTACAAATAAGATGCACATGGACGAATGCTCATGAAGACTTTGCAGTTTTAGCCACATTTCATGTGCAGATGCAAGTTGCATTAGGTGTACAAGCTAGCTCTCTTCCGTAGCTTTGCTGATCGCAGCTATAGCTTAGGTTTCCACCTTTCCCAATCTGCTATCAATTCTACAGCTTCTGGTTTTGGTCAACTCACATTTTCCATATTGCATCATGAAAGTAAATCATCTGCATCTTGAACTTCCATAGTTGATAATTGTTGTCATTGTGATGCTGAGTTTCTCAGTAGCAGCACTGTCAGTCATATTGAGTCATTTTACCCGTCACCAATGCATTAGGCTTAGTTCACATGTGTATTTCAGTTTCAAAATGGAATATTTGCAAAGAAAAGGTTTAAGTTTACTCATGTTAGTGCTTGGCTGGGCCCATAACCTGTTTGATGAGTGATAAGAAGCTCATACATGTGAAGTAAAGAAAAAAAATACATTGAGAAACTTTTATTTTAACAACTGTTATGATGTATTGCTTCAAAAACAAGTTTGGTGAAGTTGATCTGATAGCACGCTCCACAAAAGCGAATCAAATATTAATTTTGTTTAAAATAAATTTTATAAATTCTTGGAATCAAGTGGTTGTTCAGAAGAATTTTTCACTGAATATACATACAGTAAGGGATATGATTTATAGATTTCAAAGGAACCAGTTAGTTTTTACTATAATCTAGCTTACAGTGACTGTAAATGAAAATGTTCAGTTCCCTTTTGCACAGGCACAATAAATGGATTGAATGGAGCATGCACATGCACATCTGACAGAAACAAAAGTCTAACATAAGCACTTAACTATTATAGTAGAGCATGCTAAAAAGAAGGGTGGAAGGATTAAGTATTGCCAACTGGTGAATAAATTAAACCAATAAATAAAATAAACATCAAAATTTTAGCATTACGACATGAAGTGTAATAATAATATCCATATGCCAAAATATTTTTTAAGGATATTGAAATGCTAATTCCAAGATGTAATAAATGTTTTGAACTACAAGACTATATCGAAAAATGACATCATTGTTTTATACGTATAACAACTAAAACATAGTTAGGTCATCGTAAACTTTTGGCCCCTACCGTGTAGGCAGCAAACACACACGATGTACAGTACATGTATATTGTCAGTTGCTAGTTGTTTGTTGTACATATGGTCAACAATGCATGTGCAGCAAAACAGTCACAATCATAATTAATATGATAAACTAACTTGTAAATTAAGTAATACTGAATTAAGTACCCTTAATACTGTACGTTTTTTTACCGTACTCACACATACATACAAAATCCAGTAACCTGGTAATCTGTTGTAATCTGACACCTGCCATCTGATATATGTCAGATTACAGAGACTCTACTGTATTTAAATCATAATTTTTTAAAAGGATGTTTGTTTTTCTAGTGAATCAACACCCATACCATGGATCTAACTGATTGACAAGAACATTTAATATTCAAATGCCAACTAAACAGCATTAGTACTAAAATCTGAATTTATTAGTCAAAGATATAGTCTAAAAAGACAAAAACTACAGTACAGTAATGTCACTTAGAATGAATGATATCATTTCTGAATATTTGTTTAAAAAGTCAGTAAAAATATTTGAAAATATGGAAAAAAGAATGTATAAACTAGAAAAGAAAAATCATTAACAATTTTTGTACTTTTTGCATGTTCTCCATAAAATCTTGCAAATAAGCAAAACATTAATATACATACAGCATGCTATGCAAATTTTTTTAAACGTTCAATAAAGTAAGAGTCTAAATATGATTAATAGTAAGATACTCTTCTTTTAGAATGTTTAAAAAATTGATTATTTTTGCAACATAAAATTTTAGTCAAGGTAATTTTCTTAAAGATTTAACTTAATTTTAAAACACTCAGTCAATTTGATTCTCTAACTTTGCACTCAAGCAATCTATGATCATTGATGTAGCACATAAGTTTTGCTATACTGTTATAGAACTAGGCCTATGTAATTTATATAATATTGTATATAATATGTATATAAAACTTTATCAAATAAAACATGTTACATGTTATAAGTATCTTCCAATTTAAGATGTTTCTTCAATTATTAATGCAAATTCTTAATCTATTAATATAGTACCTGTATGTATAAATAATCTGATAAATTATTTTCATTTAAATTAAGACATACATATTAAAGTCTTAATAAAAATACATTTTACGGGATTAATTTATAGGTCTACAGTTTTTTCAAATTGCAGCCCAACAAGCATTAGCTTAACTTCGAAATATAAATCATATGGAAAGAATTTCTTACCGGAAAGTCTCATTTACCAAACGTATTACAAATCTAAAGACTTATAACCAGTAATTATCAATGCTCAAAACAGTACACACTTATTTAAGTGTTTGAAAGCACATTTATAAACAGGTCAGATGTTTCAGAACTGTCATAAACATTAAATATATCTTTTAAGATAACATGTTTATATATATAAAGAGATTAACAGATTTTCTATTAAAACACAGATTAGATAGGATTATCCATTATATAAATTTACGTACATTTTTAATTAATAATAAATATCACTAAAAACTGTATCGACAGACATACTAATCGAACTCATTCGCACGTTTGATTTCAAATAAATTTGACATTTACAACCGATTCGTCAAATTCTTCTTCTTCTTCTTCCAGTTTAATATGGAGATACTAGCCTTTTCGACTCTTATTCGTCAAATTCATACGACATAATTCTTTATATATTCTCATTATCATTAATTAAAGAGTATCGGAGGAACATTAAGCATATCGTATTCGCCGACAGATAACGACAGTAGATCACTGTTTTTTATTTTTACGGAGGGAGTTGCCCCATGTTAAAAACGAGGTAAAGCGGAAACAACACGAAAAATTCGTGCCGAGTTAGCAAATACGTACTTTAATACAAGTACAGATAAACGGTATTTAAAAGAAACATTTATATATTTAATAATAATGTGTTATTTAGCATTACTCGAGCGGCAAGGGCACGTATACTTCAAGTGATTCGGACCCTACAGATCGGAAAAACTGCCTCCACACTAATGGGTTTTTTGTACCATTTAGTTTGCCCATGTCTACCCATTTGCTCTCAAGTTTATTTCTACACTATAACCATTCTCTTTACTGTCATCATTGACACATATACACATCCTATTTCTACCACAGCTCATCAAAAGCCCACTAATTCTCTGCCTATCATGCAATGGAAGATAAGTAGAAAATGAACGAGCTGATTGATGGACTGTTTAAAGCCTTCAAACACTTCAATATATTGAGCCTTTATGCTCAATATATTTGAACGGCTTTTTATTACAATTGAAGGCTTTAAACAGTCCATCAATCAGCCAAATGGGTGTGAAAAGTAGGCGTTTGTCAACAATCGTGCGTTTGCGCACGATTTGAACTACATTTTTAATACATTTTTTTAAATATTTAAGCGAAATATTCTCCATTCGACAGCGCGGCGCTTTAAAATCAACCGAGGGAAATGAGGTTAAGCCGCGAATGTAACGTAAGCTAATATCGCGCACGTTTTCTATTAAACGTACGATTTGATAAAATTTCTCATCTTATATATTTAAAATTAACGAATTTAAATACGTTTAATTAAAGTAAATATTAATATAATATAATACCATTTAGTAAATCTTTCCCGCCGACTTCCATTTTGATTTTTCGAAACGAATGATTTCATTGGTCGAACGGTTTAAGATTTTACGGATGAATTGGAAATTTTCATTTGTTCCCATTACAAAACTTTATTGTGTGCATTGTAATAATATTGCTCGCGTGTATCGTAAATTACTAATGTAAAATTATTAATCTAAAAATACAGTAATATATATACGATTTAAAAAATATATACGATGCAATCTAAAATAACAAAAAAAAAAGGAAAACAAAAATTACATACACAATATGAGTTTTTTTAATTGTATGGGCATTATGTACTATTCTCTAATAAGTTCTTTTCGACGGTATACTTCCATCCTTATAGTTCATACATCTGCCAAAAAAATTACTTCTATAAATGTTAACTTTTTCCAAATTCATCGCTAGTTATAATTCATCGCGGTTTTATAATTCTAGCTTCCTCCCGTTCTACTACTGATCCTTGGCTTTGCGCCATTCTAGACAAAGCCGTTCAATACTCCCGTGTTATACGTGTGTTCTTTAAGACGTTTACGGCCTTCCAGTGGCCAAGCGATACCGTTCCGTAAACACTGGGAGTTCGGCCGTGGATTCGTGGGTTGGCCACGTCGAGTTTTCCGGGTTTTCTCCACCTGCGTCAACGCAACATATAGACAATCTGACAATCTTATCATGGGCAATTTGCATTATTTACATATTTGGCACTGAAGAAACCGGGAGAACTTCTCGTGCGGGTTCTCACCCGTTGGTCGAATGAGAACCCGCAACAACTATCCAGAATATTCAATAGTTTCATGGATTCGACCCATTCGTGGGCCTATCCAGTTATCGGTACGTTTTTCACTCTAAGACATATCGATGCCTAAAATTCCAATTAAATTTATTTTTATACACATGTGTAATATTTTTGTAAGTGTTCCCGTTTACACGGTCTAAAACAGCACACAGATTCTTTATAACACAACAACAACAAATTTGAACTTTAATTTCTCCACTAGCGAGTAACACTCTGGCACTCCACAAGCAAGCAACACGCGGGCACCCGACAATTAATTTAATAATCACAACACTGGTTCTTTACCAGCAACACAGCTACACACTCTGGTCAACACACAAAAAGAAATGCACAATTTCTCCCTTTCTAGGCGGGAAGATCTCATCCCGCATTCTTAAGTCTACAGTTACATAACACACCTGACACGTGTGACAGAGCTGTGGACTGTACAGTACATCAACGCTAGATAACATAAACACACCTGACACGTGTTACAATTTTGTTGAATTGAATATCGAACTTAACAGTAAGTTTGCTGATTATTATGTAGTGTGGTAAGTGACAGTAAAGTTACAGCGGTATTTACTGTACAACCATAATAACTATAGTACGGAGTATCCCAAAAAAATAGTCTAAACGCTTTGATTTTTAATTTAGACTTCATCATTTTCATATTATACTTACTGTATATTAGAAAATTAACATAAGTAACATTAACCGAAATGGCGATCGCGCGATGATCGGAAGTCGCGTTGCTCACTCCGCTCTCAAATCGCGTGTTTAACCCTACTGGAGATGACCGTAGTCCGACATCATGGTTTGCAGACTTTACCGCAAGATGGCAGTACTTGCAACTATGGTGCCGTCTGCATGAGAGCATTAAAAAAGTATGGTAAGTGAAAAAGTATGATAACTTTTTTATTTTTCATCTCCGGTCCAATAATAGGGTACCGTTGAACTCGTCTCGGTCCCCTGAGTTCCAATATATAATCAAAGTCCTGAAATTCCATAGGGGGTAATCTATAGTACACCCAGAAAATAAAGATAGAACTTATTAAAATTCAAATTGTGTACACATTTTAGAAAATTCCGTATTTTAACTGTACAGTAGAGCATCGATTATCCGACTCAATTTGAGACTGGGGTTGGTTGGATAACTGAAAAAACGGATAACCGAAAAGTATAAAAAGATACATTATTAGTATAGTATATTAGTATATCCCATGTAATTAGTATATTAGTATATCGCTATTAACTTACTTCGCGTTAAATTTTCATCGATATTAAGCCTAACAAAAGTTTGGTTAATGTTACCCTAGGTGCCAAGATGGCGGTTCGTCTCTGATTCCAGCAAGGAAACAGTGTGACGCACGTTCTAACCTAACCTAACCTATTCTAATAAATTACCATAATTATTAGCAACCAAATTATTAGAATAGCTTAGGTTAGGTTAGAACGTGCGTCACACTGTTTCCTTGCTGGAATCAGAGACGAACCGCCATCTTGGCACCTAGGGTAACATTAATCAAAAGTGTTTTTTAAATAACAATCGTCGCTATTGTATCGTTAAAAATTATTTCTTTATTTTGCACAAAATAAATACAAAAATAAAAAACAGATAATGAAACCTGGTTTAAATACTGGCCTCACTTTCATGATCAAGTCAGTGTTGCCAGCTAAAACACGCAAAAGTTTAACAAAAATAATATTAAAGTAGCCAAGACATAGCCAAATATTGAAGCGCCACATCACTAGCGGACATTTGAATTTGCCGACTAGAACGCGGTCGGTTAACCGATGTGACGGTTGATCGGGGGTCGGATAATCGATGCTCTACTGTAATTGGACGAATGGTTAATTCTGGGAGATTGGGATGAATCCGTTCGGGTCAAAACCCTGGCATTTGTTTGGGAGGATGGTCCGCTCAGATATGTCGAATCTTATCCCCCGCCATTTGCCCTCCTCAATATGGACTTGGCCAAACCCATAATTGTTAAAAAGGCCCTCTTAGCGCCCGTAAAGTGGAAAGAGGTTTGAAATATGTATATGTAATATTAAGAACCGTTCTAATGCGGCTGTCGCGTATTGTTTATATATGTGACAAAGTTTGACCACGTCTGTTCTATGTCGTATTATGTATTTTAAAAGAAACTAGCTGTTACGGTATCCGTTGCAGTAATCAAATAACAGTATTTTGTCGAAGTTATAATTTGCTTGTTTATGAAATTACGGATAATACTTCTAATACTTTTGAAGATTGTACGAAAGATAAAAGTATTATAAGTTTTTTTGGAATTACTGTAGCATATAAACCTAGCAAATTACGATAGTTACTGAAGCAAGCATCTGATAATTACCATAATTCTGTACAATGTAAAGCCACGTGTTGTTGCTTGTGCTCCTATTTTGACATACTTTTTATTTAATTATTTTAAGCTATCCGCCACAGATTGTGCATATTGCTGTTTGACAAATGACATTCATAGTAATGTTTACTTGTCTTAATGAGTTATCGGTGGCTCTTCCAATCTTTGGAAAGAGCCACCGTTGAACCATTGAACCATCTTTGGAAAAAGCCAATGTTGAACCATTGTTTAATATAAAGTTTAATATAATGGTTTAATAAAAGTTTTAATATAAAGTTTAAAAAGATATCCACACGCGTTATCCTGGATTCGTAGCCATATTGCTTATATTTCACTAGCGCCGGCACAAAATACACTGGCAGCCATAGGAGAGGATAAACTAAGTCGAAAGTATGTCCTCGTAAATAGCGAGTTTATCGAAAAATTATTAGAATTAACTTGGTTGTGCGAACCCACGACCAACATCTAGTGTTTGGTGGTTTTATCGGGTCAGCACTTATCAGACTTAAGAAAATACCATTCAGAAGTGAGAAAACCCTAGTTGTTCGATATAGTAAATGTGGCTCCGTTATATATAACAGACGGAAAGTATGGCGATCGTTCAAAAAATGATCCCTTAAGATCTTTACTTTTTGGACTTGGGGTACCTTGAAACTTCAGGAAATGCAAAAAAAAATTCGGAAGTAATTTCTGTATGGATGTTAGTGTGTGTGTGGAGGGCTTTTGTTCACAATCTTTGAAGCTTAATAACTCCTGTGCTTTTTGTCGAAAATTTCTGAAATTTTGTGTATTAGGGGATTGAGGCTATTAAATTTCGGTGTTCAAGGTCGAGAGGGTGGGGAGTTAAAAAGCGGTGTTTTATCGTGTGTTTTATCTCTAGTAGGGACGGACTTAATGACAATTTAATCGTTATTTGCATTTACAATTTTTTGTAAAACCCATCCCTACCATTAAAACCAAGCTTTTTGCCATTTTATAATTATTAAAAATATAAAATGTTTTTGAATAAAATATCATAATAGATGAAGCCACAAAACAGTTTTAAATGTCAAGGTCTATAAACGTAAGGTCAGAACACCAATGTTCCCTATGGAGCCACCATTTTGGATCCACATTTCCAAGATCACGTTATAGATTTCATGCTATCTACGTGTTGTAAATTACAGGTACTTTCGAGTTCAAGTCACAGAATTCCTTTTATAATTTCAAATTGAGTATTTTTTCATTTAATAGTTACTCTGACACGTAATTAAAGGCTTTAACTAAGTAGGTTTCGAAATAAAAAGCCACGTCAATGGTTCGTATAATAAAGTACGAGGATAAATTTATTTAGTTCTGAAATGCAGATTACAGAAGAAATTTGGAGATATTTCTTAAAATAAGAAAATATTTACTTTTTTATATTCACTTGCATTTTTACATTATTACACAAACTGCAAACAGTAGCTCAGAATATACATTTTTATAAATTAAAATCCACTTATACTTTATTTATTGTGTTATTTTATAATAAAATGATTATTAACTCTTAAATCATCACTCTCCTGGATCTATCAGATGGAAAACAAGAAATTCAACTAATCGAGATCGTAAGAAACAATCAGCTTCGCTCTAGAACACCGTACACATAACCTGAGAAGGACCCAAAATGGCGACTGCCGCCATGCATCACGGTAACATGTCTAGACCTTATGGATATTTTTGTATGAATTTTATTTAGTTTATTATTTTAAAAAAAATCTCAATAGATGGCGCTGCAGAAAATCGATTATAAACAGAAATTAATTAATATATAGAAATTGAATCAATATTCTGGAGTGCTATGTACGACATTATTTAAGTTAGAGGTATGTTAACGTCACTGTCGAGTTTCGTAGCAATTGGTCGAATGGTCTCGGTGTGCACAGCGAACAAACAAACATTTTCATTTATATATACAGATTTGAAAGATATTTTTAAAATGAAAGAACATAGAAAACATTTATATTTATATTGAGTAATACGTTAACTAAATTTGTTTATATTGAATGTTATTATACAAGGTGTATTTATTAATTGTATTTCTATGTTTATTTTAAATATTATCTATTCATTAAAATAATATTTATATTTAATTCCAACCTTTTGAAAGGAATTTAGTAGAAAATAATATTTCATACGATTTATTTACAGTCGAAAATAACTTTTTAAACAGATTTTAAAAATTTAAATATGTTCCTTGGTTGCTAAAGGTGGTCTTTAATAGTTGAAACATCTGTGTTTTGCAGTAAATAATCGATGATTTGATGATAATAATATCGATACTTAATGACGAGATTTGTAAACTAAAAAACGATAAAGATTACTAATCGAGAAATAATTTATATTTTTAAAATAAATATAACGTGCGCGAAAATTTTAATAATAGTAATAATAATGAATGATAGCCAGATGCATGCGTGATAAAGCATTAACTTACTACGAGTTCGATTCTTGTCTAGGGGACATTCTTTCATTAAAAGGGTCTTCTTCTAGCAAGCCCATTATGAGTTCGGTCAACCCCACAATAGGAAGGTCGGATAGTGAGGGACGAGGCCCGACATATGCGGACGGTCCATCCTCCAAAAAATTGCTGCGGATTCGATCCCAGATCGCCCAGAGCGGTAGCCTGACACTTTAAAGGCCCGACTATCCGGTCATCTGGCCTAGAAGACCTAGCCTTAACTACTTTCGATAATACCAAAGTTTTTGTATCCAATAGAAACAGGAGGCTTACATTGAATATTGGAATATCATACCCCATATTAGCACCTAAAGATCAACATTATTTATGCTATTACGTTTAATTTCTTTAGCATTTACAATGCATCCCGCTGTCACATTGTGGACTGGCCGAATCCATAATGGGCTAGTGAAGATCTCCAATGATACTCCTGTATCGCGTCAGTGAAGATTATTGCGTCAGTGAAGCGATATCTTTACGATAATCCGTCTCGAGTTGGTTCCTACGACTCGGGAATGTTCTTACGTTGGTTCGTAGAAAAGTACACCTCCACACTCAAATTATACACTGTTTACAGTTTATTTACAATATGTAGAATATACAAGCTTGAAAACACAATATTTACTAGATAACAACAGGTGGTGTCTTACGTGTCAGTTTGTCCTTTGGGAACTATTATACTCTGGGGATAATTCAGTCTACTAGTGGAGTTGGCTCAACTATACGGCCCGTCCAGTCTCTGCACTTACCCGTCCTGAGATCGTTATCAGAGAACACTCTCTCTACGCTCAGCGGGTTTCCCAAGTGCCTGAGACTACCGTATTTTCAGTCTCTTACCCTTCTCCCTTTTTTTCTCGCCCGTCTTACTATTTAACAAGCTTCTGGACGACAACTTCCGACCAGTCAGGATTCTTCCTTTCATCGTAAGCTTTCCAAAACGTCGGCTTTTCTCCCGACGAAACAGCTCACCATAACGTCCGTCACTTGTTTACATTTTTTTTTTTTTTTCTAGTAAGCTAACATGTGACAAACACATTGCCCGCCCACACACAAGTCCCATAAACAAAGACGACACTCCCTTTGTTTCCCGACTGTTTACAAATACAACACCAGGTGGGACCAATTTGCAAGGTCGTGTCACTTTTGTCTCTACTCTGTTAAAAGCGATCCTTTACAGGGCTTATTAAAAAAGGTCCTCTTTGTGCCACCTTACTTTTTTGATATTTTCTAATATTTAATTTCTGAAATAAATGAGATGTATGTAATACAATTTCTGTTGTAAATTCTGTAGGACATTTTAATCTTCCTCTGCCTGCACAGCTTCTTTTAAATTTTAGTATTTAACAAACGTTAATGGATGGCGGAGACGGTTAAAGCGTCAATCTGACGATGTGAAGAACCCAGGAGAGACTTCGAGCGATCGAAAAACCCCAGAAATTTTTTAGTGTTCTGTCCCGAATATGGCGATTGGTTGGTTGGTTGGTTCGATGGGGTGTGGGAACGCAACACATGGGAGATCTGTCAATGGAAAAACTGGCCCTTATTTAGGTATTACACATGTGAAAAAATCCAGAAAACTCCAAATGGCCATTAGTAAAACTCAAACCCACGTCCAACTAACTAGTAATAAATATATCAGACCGCCCAATTGTATGCCTGAAGTTATGATGAGTATGGGAGCAAAAGTCCTTTTAGTTCCCACTAGAGGAAAAGAGTAAAAATTTTCAAAAAATTGTAATTATCGGTAGAAAGTAAACAATTAGATTGTTTTATATCGACGATCATTTCTAACATCTTCGTGAATATTGACATTAATAAAATGTTTAAAAATCTCTAGAGACGTAGAATCTGTTAGTTTCCTTCTAAAAGGCCCACCAGCGGCAGAGTGTATAAAACCACTGAACGCTGATAATAGGGGCTAACCACAGGGTTTTTTTCCTGGTTTTCTTTACGTTAGTAAACCTAAGTAGGAACCAATTTCCCATAGAAAGTCCTACCGGAAAGCATTCTCCTTCGACAGGTGTCGCGTTGCCGTATACAAACAATTCAATCCATTTATTAAAAAATTTAATTCATATGTTTCTGATATGTTACGCAGTTGAATTAATAAATTTAACCGTTTATAATGCGGTTATTTTGTGTGCACTTCAATAAGAAACGTTCCTGAAAAAAATGGCGGCCGTTTAATGGTGGCCGTTATAGGAGGTTTGAGTGTACAGTAATTTATATTAAATATAAAACCTAAAACTTTTTAAACATTAAATGCTTATATTTGCTAATATTATCATTAACGTTTATGCTAATTATCTTTTCCTTATCAATAAACTATAGCACTAATTTATTGTAGGGAGGTTTATAAGTGTATCTCACTAAATTTTTCGCCTCAAGGTGGAACAGAATTAAACTATTTTATTCATAATTGTAATAATTAAAGGTTAATTATATTGTATAACAAATTTTATGAAAAATTTCAATTATTTTCAACTGCTAGATAATCTGGATTAAATCTGGCTACATTATCGCTATTAATAATTATTAAATCCCGAGTAATTTGGCACTAGAAGCAGGCGTTAGGCGCCATCTCTTATTACATTTAATAATTATAATTAAATGAGTATTTATTAAACAGTTTAGAAAATTCTGAAAGAAAAAATTGGCCCTGAGCGGGATTCGAACCCGTGACTGTTGCTTACTGTGTACATGCGTTGCTATTTACTCTATTTCAGAATTTTCTAAATTATTTAATAAATATTCATTTAATTATAATTATTAAATGTAATAAGAGATGGCGCCTAACGCCTGCCTCTGGTGCCAAATTACTCAGAATTTAATAATTATTAGTAGCGATAATATAGCCCAATTAAATCCGGTGATAGATTGGCCTCCCTCATATATCTTTAATCTAAATTTCTGTTCTTTATACGTTAAAATTAAACATAATTTTTATTCTATATATTATTCCAACTTTATTAGATGATATAAATTTTAAATTGCATACAGTTCACAGAATATTACATTTACAGACAATTGAATTTTTAATACAGTATATATACAATCAAACCTCCACCTCCCAACGACGACAACCTCTAAAAGGCGGCCATTTTTTAGGAACGTTTTTTTTAAATGCGTACAAAATAACTTTTAAACAGCGGCCATTTTTTAAAAATGTTTCCGACAGTTCAGCGGTTTGACTGTATATTAAAGTTAAAATTTAATTTAGGGCTATATAATTCTGAATAAATAATAATGGATTACTTTCATAGAAAACCTTTTACACGTGCATATATTTAATCATAACTTGGTGTTTCGCTGATGGATTTTTTTTCTTTTCCTTTTGCAACGAGCGCATCTGAAGGAAAGTAGATGCATTATCTCCTTTCTCCATGATTAAATGAAAGCAAAAAATAAACTTTGCTTGGTAGCAAATTGGCTAAATAACTTTATAAGGTTCTTGATAGAAAATTAATTTACTTAGCCACCTTTGACACAAAGTAATTTTATTTAATGGCTAACGTAATTGAAAACCTTTCTCGAAGAGGTTAATAGTCTTTGTTCCTTCTTACGTGAGATGTTTAATTTTTAAGTATTTAAAGGTTAAAACCGCCCTTTATTTTATTTATTACTGCTGTATTATGTGTCATAAGTATAAAATAAACAATAAAATTAAATAAATTTACAATTATTTATTTAATTTGTACAAGAAATACTCTATTGTTTCACCCGTTTGTTTACAAATAAGATAGATCATAATGTACTCAAATACTCCACTCCAGGACAATTGACTGCGTAATAAATTTTTATTTATTTTAAATTTTACACCGCTAATTATTAATTTACACTGCCCTTTCGTGTTTAGTTTGATAACGTTAAGGCATTAAACAAATATTTGGTTAATGTGGCGTAAAGCGCATCATTATAAGAGGGCGGGAGCATTGTCTAGGTGGATTTTTAGTGGTATTAATGGCAAATGAATTTGTTCTTACAAGCTTACTTACTAGTCACATAGTTAATGTATGAGAAAATATTTACAAAACTTGTTTAAGTCATTTCTTCAATGTCAGGGGGGTCCGTGAACTACTGTACAAGTGATTAAAGGGGAAGTAATTTGTCAAAAGTACATAATTATATACATCAGGAAGAGAAGGTTTAAAAGTGGCTCGAAAACTGTACACACGATTAATAGATGTCCCCTTATTTAATATTAGGTTATATTAAATTTAATTCTCTTACATATTCTCAATCCTTCCTTATTCAGCATACAACTTCTACGGTGTTTTTTATCTGTTAATAATTTTAAATATTTATTTTTAATTTTGAAAATTTTAAAAAATCCTGTCACAGGCTCTATATTTTAGCTTCATTCATATTTAAATTAATATGTCTTAGAGCCTTTATCGGAATAAGAATAGAGCCACTGTTCGTTAGTCTTTAGATCGAATGAAAATAGTTCCGTGTTCATTACGAAGTAGCAACATCTCAAGAATGAATGAAGTTCATTCAATCGCTCTTTGTCTTCGTGTTTTTTTATGTATTAGATTTCTATTAAAATATCTTAGAGCCTTTATCGGAATAAGAATAGAGCCACTGTTCGTTAGTCTACACGAGCGAAGGAAAATAGTTCCGTGTTCATTACGAAGTAGAACGTAACATACAGGGTGAGTCGAAAGTCTCTTGCACCCTTTTCATTCAAAAGGTACTGAAAATATGTTAAATGTAGTTACATAGGAAACCGGTATGGAATCTTTTCGTTGACCTTGAAATCCATTTTCAAGGTCACTTAAAAGTTCCGCGCGTTGCTTTTTATGTAACTATATTAACAAAATGAATATGACCTTCATTGCTTTGAAATGAAAATGGTGCAAGCGACTTCTGACTCGCCCTGTATGTGTACAGAGCTGGATTTAGACTTGTATCCTATGCTACAACGTGTAGTGTGGGCTTCCTACACCATATAATAATGGACAATACGTATAAGAATAGAACGAGCTAGCTCCCTCGCAAATCGAATACATCGAAATGCAATAAGAATACGTTTAAATTGTTACGATTTATTTGAAATTTCTGACATTTTTCAGTAAATTTAACATTTTACAGAAAACAAAACACGTCACGCGACGTCATGTGACGTTAATTTTCATGTTGGAAGTTTTTATTACGTCATATTTTATTGCATACCGCCGCCGTAGCTTGATTTTCAGTTACGGAGGCGGAGTGATACACATTCAGCATCCAGTACATCGGCTCCATTCTATTTCTAGAAAATACTACAGTTGTAAACAGAATAATTATAACTAACGCGTTTTCTTATGGGAGAAAAGGGAAATTGCCTGGGGTCCGGCAACAGGGGGCCCCAAACCAATCTTTTATAAGAAAATATTTCCCAAAAAAAAATGTTTGAAATCAACACTGTAAGTGGGGGCCTCTAATTCAAATCTCGCTTGGACCTCATGATGATATAACGTTCCACTTATTTAAAACAAACATTAATCAATCTTTATATTAAAATTAACAAGTGACAATAGAGTAAAATCTACGAAGAATGGCCACTGCTGGGAACATAAAATGGCCGTTGTTTGGAGGTTATTTTGTATACATTTCAAGTAGAACGTTCCTGAAAGAAAAATGGCCGCCGTTTACGGGTGACCGTTATTAGATTTTCGACTATACTTTATTAAACAATTAATGGCTTCTCGGACGATATTCCAGGAAAAATAATAATAATAATGTACAAAATGTATTTACTCATTGAAAATAACCGCTGCTAAAATCCCCTTTAAAAAATGTACAGTATATACAGTAAAACCTGTTCAAAACGGAAAAAATACTCGGTATCGTGCCATTTCGTTTTACACAGGTTTTACAGTAATAATATACGATAATCATTACTTTAATAATACGCCTGTAAGCTTAAAAATAAAAAAAAAAAATCGTAAACAATGAAACGTTTTCACTCATCCACTCCTCATAAACAATCCAAAGTCTCGAGTTCTGTTTGAAAATAAATCTTTCCACCCTAATTTTACAGCTCGACTTCTCGTGTTTTGAATGGAAAATTGCAGCTATAAACTTTATTCGTGCAACTTCATCGACTGTATTGCAGGCCGTTCGAGAATTCATGCAACTGCATCGACTCTATTGCAGGCCGTTCGAGAATTCATGCAACTGCATCGACTCTATTGCAGGCCGTTCGAGAATTCATGCAACTGCATCGACTCTATTGCAGGCCGTTCGAGAATTCATGCAACTGCATCGACTCTATTGCAGGCCGTTCAGAACACTGTTAATTTTTATATAAAGCGTTCAGATTTTAAAACACGCTCCTTAAATTACCTACATCATATTCCTAATTCGAGCGGTCATTGTTATATTTTTAGGTTTACTTACACGTAGATGAAGTGCCAAGCTGCCACCTCACGAATGTGTCATTTTCCGCGAGATGGATGTGTCACATGATCATTTCTCCCGCGAGTTACTGTTTCGACCTCCTGACAAAGTATTGTAAATGCATATAAACGAGTTTTCGAAAAGATTTATTCGATTAAATAAATAAAAAAATCCCAGTTTCGACTAAGCTCTATCGGTTTAAATGTATCGTTCAATTCGTTGACCCCCTGTATAAATATTAATTAGTTTCGTGTGTTAGGAAAAATTAACTCGAAATTCTTTCTTTAAAAAAAAAATCCCCCCCTTACAGTGAATAAAAATTATACTTAGCATAATTAATCTTACTTAAGTTTTCCTCTTTTTTATTTAAATTAAAATCGATCTAATTAAATAATCTTTAACCAATTTAAATCTATTTAATATTCAATTAAATCGATTTTTCGAATTATTCGTGCGTTTTAAAATACGAATTAATTCTATTTAATGACAGATTTATATCGATTTTAATCACTTCCTTATTAATTAAATCACTATTTTTAGCAATTGTATCGATTCTAATAATACTTTCTCTGTGTGAGAATCATTAAAATCTTCCTACGTATTATTAAATATAATATAGTTGCGGGTATGGAGGAAAAGCTGGGGATTTCCCCCCCCCCCATCCGGGGGCCCGTATTGGTCCCAACCTCAAAAAATACTGCCCTAATTGATAAAGAATCGTTCTGCGCATTTCGTTTGTTTAAAAAAAAAACGGAAGGGAGGCATAAGAGGCCCATAAAGGCTAAGAGGGACCCACTATACTCCCTCCAAGCTCTCCCGTTTGCAGGTATTTTAAGTATTGTATCAATGAAAAATCGATACCGTTTGGAGACAAGGTGAACGTATCTCAATTAGTTACAAGATGTTTGTCCGTTTCTGGGAGTCGGTCTGTGTGTTGGTATGTGCGAAATCGACTTAGATTCTAATGCTTATTTTTTTTTTTAATGACTTTTTGACTAAACAAATACAGTTTATAAAGACGATTTTGTTCGGGAAAATATCGTAGAAATTTAATTATAACACGCATTAACAATACTTTTATTGACTGATAATTAATTCCCCGTATAACTGATTTGATGTTTCTACCGTATTGAAATGATAACACTCTGCGAGTTATAGAATTAATAAGATATATCATCCAATAACTTGGAATGTTACGTGATCTACACGTGAGATAACACCCGAATTTGGACAGCTAATATGCAAACTGAAAGCAAATTATGATGCTCGAATCTAATAATCAACGATAGTAACTGGTAATGCGTGAAATTTTATACTTTCCTTTAAATTACTGAAGTTGAAGTTAAATTTTGGACTTATTAAAAATCCTAATTGCTAATTACTGTAAACATTATAAAGGCCCTTTTCTCTCCATCAAATAATTATAAATTTATCAGGGCAGGATTTATATATACATTGCTTTAACCTATAATATATAAGAGGTCTTTCCTGTTGCCATAGCGGATTATTCCATTGAGGCCCTAGGCGCAATTTCGTTATAAGGCCTTTTATGCAAAAGTAGTTTTTTTTTATAAATCCTTAAATAATATGTGTTTTAAACGTTCACTAAATTTTTGAGGCCCCCTCGAAATGAGGGGGGCTAGTGTGCCTATTGGGTAATCCACCGCCTACGCCAAACAATGCCAGACACTACATATTAATTATTTATTTTAACGCTGGAACGAGGCCCTCATAGCGTGAGGCCTTAAGCTACATCATCAGGGCCGGATTTAGATATATTGCTTTAAGCTACACTTAACACATATTCTACCAAACAATACCGGATAATACATATTAATTCCTTATTTTGACGATGGAGAGAGGCCTTAATCGGAATTTTTAAGGTTCTAAACTATTATATGAGGCCTTTTTGCGTCAACTAAATAATAATAACAGATAACACGTATTAATTTATTTTGAGAGATGGAGGTGGTTCCTCGTAGAGTGAAGCCCTAAATGAGGCCCTGACTATAGTAAAAGTTCATATCTAATCAATTGTCATTTTGTTCCCATAATAGAATAGCTTTGTGTCGCCATCTGTTGGCAAAAATGTAGATTATGTAGTCGCATACTTTCCGTTGTTTCGTGTAATGTTTACTGCATATTTCATTCTATTATAATAATTAACATTTGTGTCGGCGTTGAGAAATTATTTATAAAAATGGCATTCCATTTATGTACAAATTATATTGATTAAGCGCTATAGATGATAACTCGGCTTCTAAATTTCAATACCGTGTAATTATCGGATGTTTTTTAAGATTAATTTCAATTACAAACAAGGAGGCCCTATGAAATTATAACGCGCTACTGTACAGTACATACAATACTCGTATCTAAGATTTTATTTACTCTTCATCCGTGATTAATTTAGGTTTTTCGTGTCCTCATAGCTATGAGGGCACGAGAAATGTTTTATGACTGGTAAGGGCCTCGTTTAATCTCTCTCGTGTTCTATTAATTAAGAAAATATGCCAAAATAATAAGATAGAAAACTTCACTAACTTCTAATGTGAATCGAATACCCTAATAAATTATAAGCGTACGAGCAGAGGAGTGAGATTAGATTGCAATTTTCATATATTAATTATATTTAAATGTATTTTATTTTTAATATTTCAGTAGGAGTTGAAGGATAATCCAATGTTTCGTAATCCAACATACGAGAGTATCGAATTTCCACTAATAAATTGAGAAGTCGCTGCGCTTGATTATGATCAATTTGTTTTTTTTTTTTTCGGAAGTAGACAAACATCAGATCTAATATAAAAAGATTTCGAAATAATTTTCCGTGTTTTATATTTTATAATTAGAGCTTTTTATGTTGTTCCTTTCTAAATTAGTATAAACTGTGATCAATTTTAACCTTAAAACAGTAATAAGTGAAAATTTTATACCTGTATCGAGATATAAAATTGATAAATACGCTACAAAGATTTATATTTTTTATTAGTAAATGATTAAAAAAATGATTTTTTTTAATTGTTAAAACTTTTTAAGTAATTTTTTCTTTAAAAGTTATAAAAGATTAGTTTGATCAACCTCTAGAGTCGGATTTAGATTTGTGGCTAAGCACTGACAGGTCTTTCCTCCTTCTCCAGATATACACCTATACGACAGACCCTTCCTCCTTCACCAGATATCAGAAGTCCTTCCTACTTCACCAGATATACACCTATACGATAAACGCTTCCTTCTTCACCAGATATATATTTATACGACAGACCCTTCCTCCTTCACCAGATATCAGAGGTCCTTCCTTCTTCCCCAGATATACACCTATACGATAAACCCTTCCTCCTTCACCAGATATATACTTATACAACAGGTCCTTCCTTCTTCACCAAACATACCCCTTTACAAGAGGCCCTCCCGCCCCTTTACCAAAAAACAATAGAAAATATGTATAAATCGATTTTTTGAATAGAACGAGGATCGTCGTAACGTGTGGTGGCCCCAATCTATAACTTTTTTAGCTTATAAGTAAACATACATCTCTGTCAACCTCAACCTTTACTCATACATATCGATTATGCGATAAGTTTCCAAACGAAATTTCACATATAGAAATAATAGTAATAATTTATAATTATAATTATCGTTAATTATAATAAAATATGGACATTTTGAATGAATTAAAACCACCCCACGTCGATCCTAACCGTTCTGTTCGAGATTTAGGCTCGTTTCGGGCCGAAAGTTCTTCCCCTCCACGAAATTATAATAAATTTAAAGCGTGAGGACCCGAGCTGTAGCTCGTACGGGTCATATTATGCAAATCCAGTCCTGATCCTATAAATTTTTATTGATGTAACCATAAACTGAGCTTCACCTCATAATTTCAACCACTATAAAATTTACAAGAATTGTTTTTTTTTTCATGAATATATTATAATAATTTAAGATGTTTTATGATTAAAATTACCCTAATTATCAATAGAGGTATTAAGGTTTGTGGTGTTTTCATAATGGATGTCATGGGGTCACTGATTTACAAGAGTTCAATAGAATTATTGTTTTAACTTTATATTTTAAATGAGAATGTGGATAAACCTGTATAAAAACTAAATACTATTTTCTCTTGGAGTTATATTGCAAAATTCATGATTTATAGATCAATATATTTCTTTCCATAGGCCATTTTCTCTTCCAGTATTGTGTTCTGAAGGTTAAAGATCATTGACTGACATCACAAATATGTGACATAATATGATATATTTTTGCTTATTTGAATGTATAAATCATAATTTTTTTTCAATTTAGCACCCAGAAAAGCAGTTAAAATAAAATTTCGTTGGATAGTTTAATAACAAAATTTTGTTTTCTAATGAGTCTAATTTAAATTTTCAATTTCTCCAGAGTTTTAATTCACTTCATTAAATTTTCATATATAAATTACAGTTTTAACATGTTCTACACGTTATTTGATTCTCTCCATTATTTAATTATATAGGCTTGTTTCTGTTAAAATTAATTGAAAGTTTAAAAATGTTGTTCAACAATTAGTGTCTAATACTAAATTTTCATGTAAACTCATTTAAGCTTAGGCTAATTGTATCATTCATCAATTTTATTTCTTTGCTTATAAATTACTTTGCTTGTTATAAAATCTATTTAGTATAATTAATAAAAATTTTAAAATATATTAATTATTTTTATTGATTGTCAGGTAATTCCCTGGTGTTAACAATCTGTTTTTTTCTCCTATTTAACATAATTTGTATTGCTTGACATTATTTAATAGAAGGAAAAATGTGAATTAAGTTCATATTAAATCTATGTAAATTCCCATTTTATATAGTCAGCCCTACCTACATAAATATAGTCTATATATATTAATGTAGGTAGAGAATGGGAGAGGTGAGAGGGGTCTAGGCCAATCACCCTCTCCTAATACCATAAAAATAAATGAATAAAATCAATAAAATAAATAAATAACAGATTTTTCGTCACTTAGAAGCTAATTTATCTCATTTTTTATGGTGTTTTTTACGTAGAAAAGTAAATTTTTAAGGTTATCTGTATATAAATCCTTGACCAAATGATCCTGCTGGCCTCTATCTGGGTTTGTAAAATAAAAAAATATAATAACACGAAGAGAAGTTTGGCATGATAAGTTCAATAATGAATTAATTTATTTTTCAACTCAGGAGTTGAAAAAATAGAGATAGAGAGGGTCTTGTGTATAGGACATGTAAACATAGAAAATACATCTTCCTTGATGAAATACAACATGAGTTGAAAAGTATCCAATATTAATTCATTATTAAACTTAATAAAATATTTTAAATAATAGTTATATCTTGATAATTAAAGATCTTAGGGCAAGAACATGCTAACTCATATCTGAGAAACTGGCGAATTTGCTGTATTTTAGGAGGTTTAAAGGCCAATCTATGAGTAATTATGGGCCATGAGTATGGAAATGATATCTCTCCTATGTTTGTAGATATTGAATAATGTTTGAGAAAGTAAGTTAACATGTTCTTGCTTCAGTTAAATGTCTTAAACAATTCGTTGCAGATAATATACTTGAAATTATGAAAGATCTTGTATATTTATTCAAGTAAATTGTCTATTAAATAACAATAAATATGTAAATCTTCGATCAACTTTGCTGGAAAAGTTCATCGAGATCTTAGTTTGAAGTATTGATAGATACAATATATAAGAATCTCATGAAACAAAGATTAATAGAGAAATAAGACAGGGATATTCCTTGTCTCTCTTCTAAGTCATCATTTAATACAGAAGCTTCGAATCAAACAGTAAAAAAAAAAATTAATAATGGCATTGTGATAATGTAAAAAAAGGAAGGAAAATTACAAAGTTTTATCAAGTTGCTCAATAAATTTAAAAGTAGATCATAAAAATAAACTTTGGTAAATCAATATTATCTTAATTTGAAGGAACAGTAGGATGTACTGTACTTTTAATATTAAGTAGAACCGAAAAACAACTTTATTTAGAATGAAGAAGCACTATACCTTATAAATGAAGATTTTAACAAAATTAAGGGACCGTCCATTAATTACTTGTACACTTTTTGAACCACTTTTAAACCCATCTTTCTTCCTTGTGTACAATTGTGTACTTTCGGCAAATCCCTTCCTCTTTAATTACGTGTACACGGACCCTCCCGACATTAAATATTTTCTGACAGTTTATTCACACGACTGGCAAGTTTATAAGAACAAACTTGTATGCCACCAATACTACTAAAAAGCCACGTAGACAATTCCTCCACCCCTCCCCAACACGTATAATTACGCGACCCGCCTTAAACTGTACGCTTAATTAATGAATAATCCCTAAGAAAAATGGCTACAAGGTTATTAATTAAAACATTTCTAAAATTCCTCAAATCTTCTAAATACAAATTTGAAAATGAATATTGCAATATCGAAAATAAGAGATAATTGAATGAGGGATATTTTGAAAGAAAAAAAAAAGAAACGGCTTAATGGAAACAATAGATAAGGAAAGATGGAAAAGGAAGGAAAGGAACTCGGTGTTATATAAAAAGGAGAGTAACAATTCTAGTTTCAATAAAAGGAGATGGCTTACCCGAGTCGAAGAGACAACATTGAAAGACGTGGATTCATTGGAATTTCGGAACCTGCCAACAAATACAAGAGTATTAAGATCGGTATACGAGTGTCGTAAATCCCCAGTTCAATACCATTGCTCATATATCTCTGCACCAAAATTTGTGTATTTCTTCTTAGTTTGTACCGAAGTATTTCTCTCGTTGTGTTATATTGAAACAAGAATTACCACAAGAGACACCAGATTAATTTAATTCTTTTTCGGATGCCGATAATAAATTATACAGTAGCGTACAAATTAGTTTATGTTCTGCCATTTACTTTGCCAAATTAAAAATGTATTTATACTTATAAATTTGGGCTTAATAACCCAAATTTTACTTTCTTCTAGCTGTGTTTCTAACAAAATAACATAATTATTAATATAATATAAATTTATAAAGGGCCTCTTAGAAGTCGAGGGAAGTGAGAAGCTCTTTGTAGCCTATATTATAAATAAATTATATATAAATCCTTGTGTGTCGATTGTTTAATTGGATTATTTAATTTAATTACGCTTCCATGATTTGCTTAACTTATCAATATTTTAGCTTAACATAAAATATTTAATAACATTAACATCATTATTTCAGATTATTGAGTTAAGTTGCGCATTAATATAATAATAGACTTGTCATAGGAGTTATAATTAATATTTCGCATAAAATAATTCTCATAAACGTATTAAAACAGGTGAATTAGTTATGAGCTAATTTGTTAAGCTGCGGTTTGACGATTCACACGTTAACATGGGCGATACATCCAAAAAAACCTTAATGGGCCCTATAAAAATATATGTGTATTATCACAACACTAAGACAGCATTGATAGAATAGGCCTACTGTAGGCCTACGCTTTGTTGAATTAATGGCGTGTGGATTAAGATAACGTGAATTATGTTGCGTGTGGATTAAGATAACGTGTTTCATTGTTTATGCCTGAAGTTCTAAGCACCTACCACATTAAACATTATTGGTTCCATTGTCCCCACATACTTTACTTTTAGTATATCCTATTAAGATCATATCTTTTTTTCTATCTGTCCTAGTGACTTTCAGTGTTAATGTGTTTGCATTTTTATGTGTTTAACGTTTTCATGCCTGCTCATGTTTCTTTAAGCTTAACGTGTTAATAAATTATGATTTTATAATGTTTTGTTTAATCACCTGATGAAATTTTCTCTTTTATATTATTTTATAGACCTGTGTTCTGTTCTACAACAAATTTGCAGTCAAATAATCCAAATTTCATCTGTCTTAAATTGAAAAAAATGAGAAATTTCTTACTAAATATAAGATTTTTAAGAAAATTTTACTGTTTTACTGTATACTTTAGTGTATATTAATCATTTCTATTTAGTGCAGTCAGTAAACTGATACTAAATATGTTATCTAACAACATATAAATAAAATCTGTAAACATATTTTCCTTTAATGTATGAGGGTTATTTAAGTCAGTCAATGTTTATTTTATTAACAGAGGCATGAACAATTGTATAATATTTATAAAAAGAAAATATAGATTGTTTATTTTTATACTTATAAATATGGCCATCAATTTATACATTAAAAAGACAACTTCTTTTAGCTGAAAATGATAGAATCTAATAATTATTAATTATTTAATAACAGCTTATATTTAATCCAATATTATTTATAATTAAATTTAAAGTTTTGTGTTAAGCTTACCTTTCAAATAAAACTGTATGGAATCACTCAATATTTAATGTAAATCCTGTAAAGAATAAAAAAACATGGATTAATTCATAGATGAGAAAGTTTCATTCTATATAGAATAATCCTTAATAAATATTATTAATAATAATAGCATAATATAACATAGAATACAACATATATGATGTGTTCTGTGTTAAATTATGCTGTAGTCCTCCACCAAATAATCCAGCAAAATATTTATTCAAAACAATTGAATATTTTACTGCACAATTTCAATATTGTGTTAGGTTTAAACCACTTAGAATTCGAGTAAAATTATTGTTAATCAAAGAAACTTTACGTTAACTACCTGATTAAAGAGTTATTATCACTCGTCATTCTTCTCGTTATTCCATTCCAGGAGGACGTTTGAACTCCGAAGCGAAATTTAGTCGAATTCTGAAGCGTTCGAAGTACGAGGCACCACTGTTCTGCGCAAATATAGATTGTAAGATCTGTAAAGAGACTGTACACATTACAGATCCCACATTCGAATATATTTTTAACAAATTCTATTTGAATTAAAGGAACCAATTATTCTCCACGTTAAATACAATGAAACCTCGATATAGCGCATCAAACCACGTAACTTTCAAACCCTTAAACTCGAAATTTGTGCGTTGATTTCGTTATTTTAAATAAATTGTTCGAGATTCTTCGGCTTTGCACTACACTCGACTTAATGGTGACACTATTTCGAGGTTTGCCTTATATCGAGTGAAAATTGAAGTTTTTTTTTTCATTTTTATAATTTCTCTAAGCGTTATAACAGTTATAATTTAAAAACTTTTAATTCTCTTCGTTTGCACTGTAATGTATTTCTATTACACATTCATATTTAATTTTGAAATCATTTAAATAATTGTTATCATGCCATGCATACGATTAAAAGTAGGCCTAACAACCTTGCAAACAAAGTCGGTTGTCATAGTTACTAACCATCGCTAAGTGTTGCCAACCAACTTATTAAAAAAAAAACTGGAATTTTTATGGTTGGCAACACTAATATTAAATGCCGCTTAAAATATTCATAAATATGCATTTATTTAAATTTTAATATCGAAATATCTATAATAATTTATTTTTATATTAATTTATTACTGTTTTCGTTATTAAAATAATACGACAATCTAAGATTATTACGTAAACGCAGACGTTATTTTATCCTTTACAAAAAAAATGGCGTATATTACAGGCGTTCAATCTAATTAAAATATAAACCAATATCTCAATTTTAAGACGATTTTCCCTTGATAAATTGCCACAAGATACTATATCTTTCCTATTAGTGAGCACAAACCGAATTATGTTTCGCAGATAATCTTCAGATGCGAGTTTTGTGTCGGGATTTTGTTACAGTTCGTCTGTCAAATGCACTCCCTTTAGCAAATGAAATTAGCATGCAAAATTGCTTGTTTCTGAGAGATTGTTTAATTATATCAGAATCTTAATTATGCATTCAATGTATTGTTTGACAACGAGGGGTGCGAAAGTACAGCATTGTTGTTTGTTGAGTATAATCCTACCATGGCATCAAATTGTTCCGATGACTTCTCAATTTCTTCTTCTTTTTTCGGCGCTATCTGTTCATTTTCTGTTAATTGACGTTTATATCGGAACTGGATAACAGTCGCATGATTTCCACTCCTTAATTTTAATATTATTAACAAATCTGTACCAAATTTTATTAATTTTGCTGCCTTCTAAAGTAACTGAATTGATTTTTTACATATCTAAGTGTCATTTAACGCGTAAGAACAGTCAAATAAACAGAAATAAAAATGTAATTTTATATTATAAAAGTAAAAAACAACATAATTTTAGTATATAAAATTTAAAATGATTTAAATTAAAGTACAATACACACATGTATAATAAAACCTGTGTAAACCGGAATTACACGGTACCGAATGTATAGTTTTTCCTTTCTTTACACAGGTTACCGTTTATAACAGGTTCATTTTAAACATAAAAAACCCGTAAAGAATATTTTCCGTTTAAGCAGGTTTCCGTTTCGGACAGGTTTAACTGTGTATACGGTATAAAGAGAGAGCGACACACACCCTATTCAAAGACTCGATTTCTCAGCTTGTTATCGTCATCATGTCTTGTTCTAAATTTCAGAACAAGGTATTTATCACTAGAAAAGTATAGTTGATGACATTTTTATTTGCATGTAACTAGGTCTACACCCAGAGATAATTATTATCGTATTGTGCCGCCATTTTAAAAAGACAGAAGCTGTATTTGAAGCGTATTTTTGTGGCGTATTAAAAAGTAATCAGCCTGTTTGATTCGGACCCGAAGGACTTTTTTTATATAAAGAAAATGGTACGATGGTGAAATTTCTTTCGATAAATAATGAAAAATTTGTTTTATTGATTTTATTTATATATTTTTTATGACATTTGGAGAGGACAGGGCCTTACATTTGCCACTGACCAATGCTTCTTTTTACCTCTCTCAGGCCATGTATAAGTGAATGAAAAGAATTCAAAATTTTGTAAATTGAATCTAGTGTTGTTCCATGGCTTTTTGGGAAGCTTTTGAGTTGCATCTATCTGAAATTTATTTTTAAAATTGATATTTTTCAAGACCACTATTGATTTTCTAAGTTTATACTTGTATTTACATGATATTCTGCCTCCGACTGTATTTTTTTTTCTATATATATATATATATTATTTATAATATATATATTATTTATAAGCACAAGCGACAGTAGGATATTCGAAATTATTCAGGAAATATTAAACTACTTTTTTCCTAAAATTATTCTTTCGCTATTTTAATAAATAACATTTTCTAATAAATGCAATTGAATAATGTGAGAAGACAAAAATATTGAGAATAATGATATTTTTTAGAGTAGAAAACAAGCAAATTTATTTATTTTTTAATCGTTTTAATAAGCAATTTTTTAAAAGTTAAATTAATAAATATTAAAATTTTAAAAACTTATATAAAAAAATTATGCTAATTTCTTCATTTTGAATCAAAATTTTTATTTTTTTTCATTCTAATTCGTATCGAAATATCTGGTTTATCCATTTTGATTCATCAGTAAGCTGTTTCCTTCCATTCATTGGGATAAGACAATACAAAACATGGAAGATCTGTCAATTGGGAAAATTTTCGATTTAAAACTGATCCTATTTAAGTGTTAGAGGCGTGAATAAAACCCGGAAAACGTCCTGGCAAGGCGCGAACCCACGACTGAACTCCCAGTGTTCAGAGAACGGAACCGCTTGGCCACTGGTGGGCCCCATGGATTTGACCAGTTCAACAATGAATACGACTGGCTAATCAGGGACGGGGTCCAACATATTCGAGACAAACCATACCCCGAAAAATCCTCGAGTTCTCTGACCAGAATTCGAACCCGAGTTCTCCTCGACGCCTTAACGACTTAGGTCAATCGGCCGTCGAATCAACAGGAAATTCGATCCATAATTCGACTGAAAGCATCTGAAACATTAAAATTTCCTTTATAATTCAAAATCTACTTGAATAGCTATTCTAAATACTGTATGTATCAATTGTATTGTAATATGTTAAACTGTTGAATAATTCAAAAAGAAAATTTCTTCCTATAAGCTTATTATTAACATATAAACAACACCGGGTTACGTTTAATAGGCTATATTATATATTGATAAACATCTTTATTAAAAAGTTACGATTTAATTAATTCGATCACGATTACTGGTTCCTGGAAAATCGTGATTAAGCGAGCCGTCGTAAAACGAGCCTACTTATTTCTAAATTATAAATCGAAATCGAGTTCTTTTAAACATAGTTTTAACTATGTAATACAATACATAATTACAGTATAGAATCACCTGTACACAGAGCTGGATTCAAACGTGCGACCCTAAGAAGCCTACATTCTCTATCGGGAGAAAAAAATCCAGCAACGAGTTGCGTAACTTTCCAGGCAACCATTAAAACCGCGTGTGGCGCCATCCGTTACGATGTTTTTAATTATTATAAAATGTCAAAAAGCTTAATGAGGGTAGAGATGGATTTTATAAAAAAATTGCGAATCGTTATTAAGTCCGATCCTACTCGAGATATGACACGATTTCCTTTATTTTCTCAACCCGTTGGCCTTTAACCACCAAAATTTAACAGAATTAATCCCCCTAATAGACAAATCTCTCTACAAAATTTCAGAAATTTTCAACAAAAAGCACAGGAGTTATTAAGCTTCAAAGAGGGTGAACAAATAATCTTGGAGGATCATTTTCTGACCGATCGCCATACTTTCTTTCCCTTTGTTACATATGTATAACAGAGCCGGAAAAGTATACTCGATAATACTTATCATTTTTTGAGGAGGAAGAGAGGCCTTTCGTGGCACGAGTCCCTGAGATGTAGCTTATTTGTAAGTCCAGTCTTGCTTTTACGACTTGTTTAGTCCTCGGAGAGCAATCGTTAAATGATCCGTCGTAAAGCGAGTCTACATCTCCCGTAAGCTGTGTTATAAATTGAAATTATGTTCCCGAAAAGTCAGTTTATTTACGTACTATCACGCAAAGATGACCAACGAAAATACTGAATATCATACAGTTATAGTAGAAATTTATCCTACTAGTAAAAGAGGGGATCTATTTCATTTTTTGATTTTTCAGTTCCATCCATCACGCTGTAATTGTTCGTACAGTTTTTATCTCTCTTACACGCAATTAGTCGTAACGAAAATGATCATTATTTTAAATGGCCGCCATTTTTCTAATATGGAAAACAAAAGATCAAATGCGAACGTGATAAATATCGAAATGAAATGTTTCTGAGTCATAATTTCTACTATTTTATGTTTATTGATACATTATCTCAATGCACATTTAAGTTAAAATCCAAATGACATTTTTCCTAAAATTTTATTCATAATATTTTTTGGGAGAAGATACTTTAAAAAGGTTATTTTATGTAATTGATATCTGGCTTTTTGTAGTTTATATTTATGTAATTCTACACTTAAATGATATTTTAATTATAATATATAGCCTAATATAATATACAGTATTACAGTATAATATTGCAATACAGTATCTTATACAAAAAATTAAATAAATCTTATGTAATGAGTCTGTAGGAAAATATCCACCAAAAAAAAAAAAAAAAATACTATAGTAAGTCTATAGGAAAAAAATCTAATCTATAAACAGCCTGTGTAAGTCTATAGGAAAATCTATTCTACAAGCAGCCTGTGTAAGTCTGTAGGAAAAATATAGTCTACAAGCAGCCTGTGTAAGTCTATAGGAAAATCTATTCTACAAGCAGCCTGTGTAAGTCTATAGGAAAATCTATTCTATAAGCAGCCTGTGTAAGTCTGTAGGAAAAAATATAGTCTACAAGCAGCCTGTGTAAGTCTGTAGGAAAAATATAGTCTACAAGCAGCCTGTGTAAGTCTGTAGGAAAAATATAGTCTACAAGCAGCCTGTGTAAGTCTATAGGAAAATCTATTCTACAAGCAGCCTGTGTAAGTCTATAGGAAAATCTATTCTATAAGCAGCCTGTGTAAGTCTGTAGGAAAAAATATAGTCTACAAGCAGCCTGTGTAAGTCTGTAGGAAAAATATAGTCTACAAGCAGCCTGTGTAAGTCTGTAGGAAAATCTATTCTACAAGCAGCCTGTGTAAGTCTATAGGAAAATCTATTCTATAAGCAGCCTGTGTAAGTCTGTAGGAAAAAATATAGTCTACAAGCAGCCTGTGTAAGTCTATAGGAAAATCTATTCTACAAGCAGCCTGTGTAAGTCTATAGGAAAATCTATTCTATAAGCAGCCTGTGTAAGTCTGTAGGAAAAAATATAGTCTACAAGCAGCCTGTGTAAGTCTATAGGAAAATCTATTCTACAAGCAGCCTGTGTAAGTCTATAGGAAAATCTATTCTATAAGCAGCCTGTGTAAGTCTGTAGGAAAAAATATAGTCTACAAGCAGCCTGTGTAAGTCTGTAGGAAAAATATAGTCTACAAGCAGCCTGTGTAAGTCTATAGGAAAATCTATTCTACAAGCAGCCTGTGTAAGTCTATAGGAAAATCTATTCTATAAGCAGCCTGTGTAAGTCTGTAGGAAAAAATATAGTCTACAAGCAGCCTGTGTAAGTCTGTAGGAAAAATATAGTCTACAAGCAGCCTGTGTAAGTCTATAGGAAAATCTATTCTACAAGCAGCCTGTGTAAGTCTATAGGAAAATCTATTCTATAAGCAGCCTGTGTAAGTCTGTAGGAAAAAATATAGTCTACAAGCAGCCTGTGTAAGTCTGTAGGAAAAATATAGTCTACAAGCAGCCTGTGTAAGTCTATAGGAAAATCTATTCTACAAGCAGCCTGTGTAAGTCTATAGGAAAATCTATTCTATAAGCAGCCTGTGTAAGTCTGTAGGAAAAAATATAGTCTACAAGCAGCCTGTGTAAGTCTGTAGGAAAAATATAGTCTACAAGCAGCCTGTGTAAGTCTATAGGAAAATCTATTCTACAAGCAGCCTGTGTAAGTCTATAGGAAAATCTATTCTATAAGCAGCCTGTGTAAGTCTGTAGGAAAAAATATAGTCTACAAGCAGCCTGTGTAAGTCTGTAGGAAAAATATAGTCTACAAGCAGCCTGTGTAAGTCTGTAGGAAAATCTATTCTACAAGCAGCCTGTGTAAGTCTATAGGAAAATCTATTCTACAAGCAGCCTGTGTAAGTCTATAGGAAAATCTATTCTATAAGCAGCCTGTGTAAGTCTGTAGGAAAAAATATAGTCTACAAGCAGCCTGTGTAAGTCTGTAGGAAAAATATAGTCTACAAGCAGCCTGTGTAAGTCTATAGGAAAATCTATTCTACAAGCAGCCTGTGTAAGTCTATAGGAAAATCTATTCTATAAGCAGCCTGTGTAAGTCTGTAGGAAAAAATATAGTCTACAAGCAGCCTGTGTAAGTCTATAGGAAAATCTATTCTACAAGCAGCCTGTGTAAGTCTATAGGAAAATCTATTCTATAAGCAGCCTGTGTAAGTCTGTAGGAAAAAATATAGTCTACAAGCAGCCTGTGTAAGTCTGTAGGAAAAATATAGTCTACAAGCAGCCTGTGTAAGTCTATAGGAAAATCTATTCTACAAGCAGCCTGTGTAAGTCTATAGGAAAATCTATTCTATAAGCAGCCTGTGTAAGTCTATAGGAAAAAATATAGTCTACAAGCAGCCTGTGTAAGTCTGTAGGAAAAATATAGTCTACAAGCAGCCTGTGTAAGTCTGTAGGAAAATCTATTCTACAAGCAGCCTGTGTAAGTCTATAGGAAAATCTATTCTATAAGCAGCCTGTGTAAGTCTGTAGGAAAAAATATAGTCTACAAGCAGCCTGTGTAAGTCTATAGGAAAAATTTTACATATGGAAAGACAGATTTTAAAAAGAGTTACATAACAAAAATATATAAAAGCCAATCTGTAAAATTTTTATTTGAACCTACAATAAATAATTATTAATAAAAATACTTCAAAAGTTTTAATTGCACAAGTTATGCTTTATGCAAGTATAAAGCAATGTTTTTTTTTTTTTTTTTTACTTTGAAAGAGGATTGAAAAACGGAATTTACAGTTGACTTTTATAATCAAAAATAAATTTTGCTCCTTAATATATAAGGTAAAAGATTAAAAATCTAATTTATGAACGAAGAGGACGTCCTGACAGGTTAAAGGCTTTAGCTTCTGTTGTAAAGATTATTGATTTTCATTCAAGACATTGTTAACTTTAAAACATGAATAATCCTCTCTTAATAATGTTTCCAAGTACTTTAAAATAGAATGACAGCTGTCGGATGATGATCAACTTGGATTTAAATTTTGCTTTTTTATGGTAAACTTTTTAATTAATAGGAATTAACGATTTCTTAACAGCAACTTTAACAAAAGAAAATGCTTTTATTCTAACAAAATACGAGCTGTTAATAGAAATGGTACTCAAATTTTAATTAATATTTCTTTAATTATGAATTTATAGCCATAAAAATAAAGAAATGAATAAATATTAAGGATTGTCTTCGTGATTATTTCAATGTTTATTTGTTTTTGATTCGATTGGTGTGAGTTTTTGGCATAGAAGATCCCCATATTTCTACTTCTTGTGAGATAGAAGACAGAAATAAACAAACTGTCCACAAACTAATTGTGGATATATTGTCATTAAATCAAAGATAGGACGTCTCTTACATTTGAACCCCACTGAAAAGTTAAAAAAATAAGGTTAAAGTTCATAATTTTAGTTCAAATTATAATTAAAAAGATAGTTAAGTGTACAAGGAAACTTATAATAATAAATGACATTAATTTGAATATTTGTTGCTTTAAATGATACCTTAACTTGTATGTAATTTCCATAAACAGGGATTAAAAATGTCTAAAATTCTAAATATAGGGGGGTGAAGGATTGAAAACTGTCAATTTTGTTGGAATAACTCGTATAGCTTATATTAAAGCGTCAAATCGTGAAAAGGGGGCTTAATTTTATTGAATATGTTGAGTATAACTTGTCTACTTATGTGTACTTGTGTATATCAAAAGGGGTACGTTCTCTTCCTTTGATATAACAAGTCCTATTTAGAAAGTCCAAGTAGGCAAGTTATACTCAATGACTAGAATCTTTGCACTATTATTATCTTTCTCCCACATTTGAAGAGTTAAAAAAAAGGTTAAAGGTTACAGTTAAAGCTTATACTTTACCATAGCTAAGTGTACGAAAAACTTAACAATAACAATCACTATCATTGTTTACCATTTGTGACGAGCATACAGATTAATAAAATTACTGATAGCCTACTGTAACCTGTAAAGATGCCACTGTAAGATTATATTGTAAGAAGAGAAAACTACAGGTAACATTCCCTAAAATAAGGTCTGAGTTGGAGAGGTTGTTGGTCTCGATAGTTATCTCGTGTTTTACCCAATAGATAAACTATCAGTTAACTAAATTATATAGGTCATGCCGATTTAAACTGTATATAGGTCAATATATAACTATCAAATTATCACGTTAAGGATTTTAAGAGAGACTCGAGTTAAGGTATAGCCAGACAATATTCACGAAGAACTATCAGCAAATATATTGCTTCTTATCATTCCTAAAGTCATGTAAATTGCTATAATCCGTTTAAATATTTCATCGCTCCACAGAAATAGACAGGAAAAAAAGGTATATATAATATACGTACGTTATCTGGAATTATTTAAACGATAATTTTTAGCGTAATCTGGAAATATCACATCAGTAGTAATGTGACTGGGAGTGCAGTGTTGGGTAATTTGATGTGAGGAATGCTACTGCAGTAGCAACACTTTCTAGTGGAATGCTACGAGATAATGTTATTGGTTACATACCAGTACCTGACTAGCATTTATATCTGTGAAAGAAATATTTTCCATTATGATAAAAAGGAAAGGAAAAAAAAAAAGCTGAAAAATGTAGTAAAAAGAATTGTTTATTAATTCAGTAAGGTATTTAGAATTTATTTTTTTCTTAAAATGCCGCGTATAGTAGAGTTTGCATAAGTTAATGCAAACTCTACTTTTAGTGTAAGAAATCGCTCTTCCTTTTTCTGGCATACTAAAAAAACAAACTTAAAACGATTAATTTTAATTTAAATAATTAAAAAATCCGTTACTTATAACCGTTAAAATTGTGTTAATTAAAGGAAGCGAAAATACAGTAAGGCAGGTGATAGCGAACAGATGTCAACTTTCGAATGTAGTTTTTACAATAATCCGTTTAATGTTTGAAATTATATATATATATATATATTTTTTGGTGCGGGTTTAATTATAGAAATTGCGAGAGTAACTCGATTTTAATCATTTTGTTCATTACTGTAAAATATTATATCCCCGGCAGCCATTTTAGCAGTGGACGTTGACAGGACGATGAACGGCGGTGGGAAAACTCCATTTAAAAAGCCATTCCCGGCCGATTGTCGTGAGTTCGGTTCATAAAATTTATGAAGCGTAGCAAATGTAGGGATCATCCCGCAGAACATCGACACCCTTGCAGAAAGTAGAAAACTCTGCCAGTCAATGGAACCAAGGGAGATATGAAAAGCCATTTTTACGACCCTTATGATTTGTGTTGGGTTGTATCCTACCCCGAATATGCAAATAAAAGAGAGAAGACGGGTCACGTGTTGGTGTAACGCTAAAATTACACCCAGTATAATGCCGTTCTCTCCCCCTTCTACGCCTTAAACAGTAACGAAAGGCGATCCGCCATTGATTAAAATCTCTGTAATTGAAACCGAAAGTTTTAACTGTTTTCTTCGAAGCTCAAAGTCGAGCATTTTTTGATTGACGTGTCTCGGTAAAGAATTCGCGGTCTTTACCTTTGACGCTAAACAGATTCTTCCATTCGCCTTCTCTCGCTCTACTGGCATGACGTCATGCCGAGCCTCCTTTACAAAAGTACAGCTTGTCTACTGACGTCAGGGCTACCAGTCAACCAATCACGTGACACTAGTTCCTAACAGAGAATACTGTTTGTTGTAACTCTTAGACGATGGAGAGGCGAATGTGTTTGATCATGTAGACGGCATTAAGTTAGCGAGACATGGAGCATAATTGTGTACAGTCGCTTAAAAAACTGGTACAAGTACAGCAACAGCAGATAGGTAACCTGGAGAGGGAGTTGCGACGCTTGGCCGTAGTGTTCGGGCAGAGGGAAGATGTACTGTTAACCCAAATTTCTTCTCTCCATAAAGAGATCCAGAGACAGATGTCGAGTTTCCATCAATTGATAAACAAGTGGCAGTCTGCGAACAGGGACACGTTCACGTGCTCTCAGGTAAGGCACACCAAACGGTTTGTTAGTGTTTTTTTCTTTTTTACGTTGGAGTCAGGAACAAAAAAGTAAGAGGGCACGACCTCTTACGAAAGTGTACAACTCGTAATTTTCCATAACAACACGCGTATTGACAAGCATAGGCAGTAAACATTAAGAGGAAACAACTTCAGAAATCGCTAGCAATTATCGGGCCTGTCGTTTTGCGGAAACTAATAGATCTTGGAAATTCTTTAGTTGACGTGTCGGTCGGAAGATTGACGTTAGTTCTAATCAAGCGTAACGAAGAGTTGGCTCGACAGCTTTAACGTGGAGCCAAGATTTAAAAGTTCCTAAAAGAGGATTATTGCAGCGACCACAGCAGGAACACTCATACGAAAGATCGGATGACAGCGGTACATGTTATACCCGTAGAATGGCAGCAGTTGATAAATGAGGCTAAATCTGGCTAAATCAATTTCGGTGTCTTTTGACATAACTCCCCTCCAGTCAGACTTTGAATCAAAATGATCCACACTTAGACCCGAACGTGTTCCATCCATCAATAATTTTGACATTCTAAATTCACTTCGAGTATTGTTAAGCAACAAGCGATCATTCTGTAACCGGACACCTCGATCAAAAACCGAATTTCTCTTTGGCTACCGTAACAAATTAGGGATTAAAAAGATCAAAAATTGAAGATGGGAGCCGCTCTTCGACTTATAATAAGTTATTGTGTGTAATGAATGAAAGCAGATGTTCAATTCAAACAAATGATTACAGAAGGTCGAGTTGTGTTGGGCGGTTTTCTTCTCTTTTTTTCTTCCCTCCATCTCTACGAAAGTTTAGGGCGCGGAAAGGGCGGAAAACGACACTTTACGGGGCACATCTTGTTACCAAATGATTTATAGAGTTGTCTTCCTCACTGTCGGGGACTGCGCCCTAGACAGAAGTAGTGCTTGTTACACGTCATAGCAGATGGCGGGTTTGAACTTATGAGCGACATTGAGGTGGTTTTTGGTGGGTTTCCGAAGTCTTAAATGTTTTCTTGATTGAAGAGACTTAAAATACGGTCGCCATTGTGAGAAGCAATAAAGTGAAACCCTACCGAATCTCAAATATAAAAGGATACGTGCCGCCTGACAACGAATAAAGCCCAAGGTTGTAAATTTTAAACTTTTTTCCTCCTCCAACTGTAATTGGCTGCGATGTAAATCTTTCTTTAAAATAATTTAAGCCGAGTGTTTTACGTCTAAAAAATAATATATATAAGTTATGCGTACCGTATTATATGAGAAAATTACGGTTTTCCCATTCAAACTCGATAGTAAAAAAATAAAGAGGAACATGTTCGTTGGACGTTTATTAGTTGGGATCAAAGTGGCATTTTTTTTCACCCGATGTTACCAGATGTTAAAATAGTTATGTGGATGAAAAAATGTTAATATCGGGGCTACTAAAAGCACGTTTCTTTTCTGAAGAGGTCATAAGTTGAAGTTTAAAAACACTCGATCTCACTGTTTACACCTTTTGAAAAGCGAACCGTTCAACAGTTTAAACGGGAATGGGTGGTGCATTCTCTTTACACCTCCCAAAAAAAACATTTAAAATATCTAAGAAATGCAATCTTTTTTTGGCTGTTAATTAATTTAGAAGTTCACACAGTTGCATAAGGAACTCTGCTCGATCTTCATTATCCGTGCATCGTAGTTATGAATAGCAAGTTACACGGATAATTTGCCATCAAAACAACTAAAGAAGTTCACTGAGCTACAATATCTTAAACAGTTTTCTGGAAAATTATTTTTTAAAAAAAACATCACGTTACACAAAGAAATGACACAAGGGACAAGTTATTTAGTAAGAAATTAACTGTCTATCGTATGAAGTGGATTTGAAGTGGCTTACGAAGTGAATGTGGGCAAGTGGTTGTGTCATATTGGATGGATAAACAGAAAAGCGCTTTGTGATGAAACAATTACATGTATATTGTATTCTAACAATTGGCGCCTTCGCTCATTCAACTTCAGACGAAAATATGCGGATAAACTTATTACTCGAATCTAGTATTTATAAGATATTGAATAATTAATTAAGTATATGCATCGGGAAGTCATTACCAAGGGAGAACAGATCGCGTGGTTTACCTCAAACGTCTCAGTGACTGATCTTATAATTGAAACAAATGATTCGGTGACTCATTCTGACTTAATAGGAAAGAGAGAGAGAGAGCGAGAGAGAGAGAGAGAATCTGTCATTTGGTAGCTACAGATTCAGAAATAAATCAATTAGCCATATCCGCATAAATCTTGAGTCGCGTGGAGGAGGGGAAAAACTCACGAATCGATTTTTTTTCCCTTTCTCCTCCCTCTTCGGAATTATGCAGATCTTCAAATTCAAAACAGCATTAGGTACTCTGTAAATTGATAAAAACGTGGCAGAAGGCATTTAAAACTTTATTGCAGTTGTGGCATAATGAATTTGCATTTAAAATGCATTTGGCGGAGCTTAGAAGCTTACAGTTTGTATTCAGGACGAAATGGGATTTTTCCAAGGCAAATGGCGACAACTTCAATTCATTACTCGCTGGTGTAATTGTTAAACCCTTCCTTTCTCTATTTAATGAAGCTTTATCCTTCTACATACAATAGACAGACTGCCGGTTTTTCCATCAGATTATATTGCATTTCTCGAAAAAAAAAAGCCGAAAACAGTCGAACCTCTGGGGTATGATAGGGTTAGACAGTAGGGATAGATCCCTCATGAATGACTCAGGAGGGAGGGGTGAGTCACACCTCTCCCTACGGAGTGTCGTAATTGGCTCATAGGGGAACTGCTATTTGTCATTTTTGCCGGTTTTCCTGATTGTAATGCCTTGGACGTTTTGGTAATCAGGGACTGAATGTCTCAGATCTAAACAATAATGAGGAAAAAAAAAAAAAAGATTTTTCTGTTAGTTTTTCAAATCTCTTTCTTAAAAACTATTTTTCTACAGAAATTCACGACGAAATTTACAATGATTTCTATCGTATTTAATTTTAATGTAAGCAAAGAATGGACTAAGTTAGTATTTTGCATATACTAAATATAAACGTTTGAAACAAAACAATAATAATATTAATAAATATAAATAAAATACATTTATTCCTTTGTTGTTTTCACCAGTTTTGCTGATTGCAATGCGTTGGATGATTTGTTAATCAAGAAATCGAAGCCCAATTAGCAAACAGAAGAAATCTTTTTTTGTGCTAGTTTTTACAGGATTTTAATCCTTCTATTCTAATAATAATATTTTAATTACACGCGTAAATATATTCTAGTTTAAAAATATTTAATCTGAGCGACTTGCGTGTTAATAATCATCCGTTCTACAAGTGCAAATTTGCAATAAAAAAGACCGCAAATCCTCATGCTAAATAATACCAGTCATAACACGATTGTTGGTCGAAGATGAGTCATTGTTACCACTGAATATTGAAACATGTTAATCAGATCTACTGGAGAATCTATCGGTTTAAACCTATGGGAATAAAGTAATCTTGTTATTTTGACTGAAAATCCGAATTTTTAATATTTGACAATGTTTTTACAAGCTAACAACAAATTCGTGTTATTTCTGAAACTCCTTATACTTTCTAAAGGGAATGTTGTTATTTCTGGGGTACAACCTCCTTTCTAAGAAACCAGGTGTAAGTTAAGCAATCAACACAACTCTAATAAGAGCAACAGCTCCCATATTTCCTTGTTGATCTTTCCCACAGACTACATTCTTGTAACAAATTAAGGAGTTCCTCTCGCGTGATTTCAAAAAAATACAATTTCTTTTTTCTCGTGTAAGATAATTAATTATCCTGTACGGTAATATACGAGCCTAAAGCAATCTTAACAAGCCTACAAGCTTGTATTTTTTGTATATTTAAATACGTGCAAAGTGTATCTCGACTTTCTTTACTATTTACCTCGAATTTTAAAGGAAGAAACATGGCGTATCGGGGGAACAAAAAAAACTGTAATCGCCGAGAAGGGGGGAAAATATTTTAATTAACTTTTGACTCCAGTTTATTACCGACTTTCAACAGTAATAAATTCGGTTTTATTTGTAGAAAGCGTAAAATAAACCAGGTAACCAAAGAAGCTACTCAAGCTCCGACTTGTCTACACTTCGTATTGTATCAACAATTTTGTCTGGCTCAAATGTTTTGTCTAGGGTAAGCTTCTACTCTATCCAAGTTTCTGGAATACATCACAGGCATTAAGGGAGTATATATACAAGTTCAAAAAACCCGTATAACTCGGTTACGTATCCATCTAAAATATTGAAAAAATTGATTTAAATCACGTTTCCGAGTCCTGAAATTCCGTAGAAAGCGAGCGAGAGTTATTTAAATTTGAATATTTTAATTTAGAAAATGTAGTCTAAGTAATATATATATATATATATATATAAATACAGAGAAAATTTGAATATTTAAAGCTACTTTGCCCGCTTAGTATGCGAATCATCCACTTCAATCACTAGTTTAGACGTTAAATCGAGTCTTAATTAATACGAGAATAATTGATATTTTTTTTTTAAAGATTTAATTTAAAATTCTTCCTTCAACCACTTAATAAATAAATAAATAAAATGGATATTCCAGTGAATTTTAACGAGTTTCTTCGTAAACTTCGAATATATTCCAGAAATTGAAAAGTTCTGAACGGATCTTATTTTAATTCTAGAAATTACGAGTTCAAAAATCCTGTAAATTACTAACAGAATCTCGAGAGATTTTCGAAATAAACTTAAAGTTATGACAGATGCAATTTCTGGAATTAAAAATCTTTCGTAAAACTTTCGAAAATCTCTTATTTATTCCGTAAATTACGGCTCTGGTTTTGAAAATAATTCTAGAATTTATTAACGCTTCTAGAATTTTACGCGTAAATAAAAAGTGTAACGATTATCAATTACGATACTTTCTAGAAAATTGAACTAATTTTATCATTTATTACGTTAATTATAAGCGTTTTAAAAAGGATTTTCCTCGCTTCTGTTCAATTATGCTTTAAAGTTATAAAGAAAATTTACAGTGGAAGTTTAAATATAATTATCTTTGTAGTTAATTCGATGCTCCGTGCGGTTATTTGGCTGCATTTTTTTCGTTTTAAGTAAACAAGAAATTGGATATTCTAACGAAATTCGGATTTAAAATGAATTTTAAAGTTTATTTATTCAATAAGAAATTACACGTGTTGTATCGCTTTACCGGGAGCGATCAATCTCGATCGTTTTCCACTCCCGTAGGAATAATTCCCAGAGGCAAATATTAATATAATTTTTTAAAATATTTCAAATTTTATTTATTTATACCACATAAAGACGAAAGGAAAAAAAAGAAGCGAGTTAAATAATTATTTTCGAAGGTAGAGAGAGGATAAATGATGCTAATGCGATGACATTCTGTTGTTGTCACCAGGGGTGGTTTCAACGGCCTCATCCATCACGCCACCTGGTGGCGAGTGATCAGGATGTCACGTGACACGGGGGTAGAACTTTCTCGTGAGATTGTTTACAGTAAAAATGTCTGATATGTTTAAAATTGCCTTATAAATCAAGTATAAAATGTTGGATTTAAAAATGAAAATAAAAAAAAATATATATACGTATATATATTAAATCCCTGTCGTATTTTTCGCCTTCTTTCCGCTCCGTTGCCTTCGTAATGATTCTTTATTATTGATTAGGATGATTCACCTAATGGCCCGTAAATGACGTGTGTTGTTGATTTAAGGAGGACTCGAACATTTTTACCAACTCGGCCTTACAATTAATAATAACCTAATCGGGCATTTGCGTAATTAATACACGATAAAAATCTCTTATATATATATGTGTGTATCGAGGGGGTTTATCGTTGTGTTTCTGAAATTTCATCTCGGAATAATTGATAATTAAATGGCCGCTAATCAAGTTTTGATAGGACAAATGGAGAAAATGCATTATTCATAACTAGCTTATGCGATTCGGAGTTAGTGACGATTAATAATAATGTCGCCGCTGCCGCCGCCGTCGTGTGAAACGTGTTGCCAAAACTGCGCTCGAAAAGGTGGAGAGATTTCTTTTTTTTTTTGAAAAATATACGATTTCTAATTCGAAATTTAACTAAAATTCGTATCGTTTGTGCTTTACCGCCTCTTACATTTTGAATTATAGCCGCTAACTCGTACAAGACAAATGCGTTTCTACAAAGAAATTGCACGGCATACCTCCGTTTATCAGAGAGAGAGAGAGAGAGAGACCAAAAAACCATTCCGTTTAACGCAAGTTTGACTTCAATTTTTTTTAAAGAATTGCTCGAGATTTTTCCTATTTTTTAACGCGTTAAACACAACGAATTATTGATGTCAGAATGAAGAATGAATGCAGGGAGAAGGGGGAAAGGAAAAACAGAAAATGGTAGTTGTTAGAGGAGACGTGTTTGGCATTCGAGCTAGATTTTTTCCTATTATAGATTAATGTATAAATAACCGAAAATTCGATGTGTAGAACCCGAAAATAGTAGAAACTATTTGCGAATTTGTTTTTCTAATATTTTTCGAATACAAAAAATATAAAAATTGTAAGAGAAATAGAGAGATATTGCGTTGGCAGCAACACCAAATGAGTTTCTAACGTGTAAGAGAAATTGATAGCAAAGAGGAGAATGCGAGAGGACGGCGATAAAATGCGATGATGCTATTATTAGATCTATGAAAATTCTTCCAGAAAATATCTCTCGCAAAATACTAAGCGAAGAATCTGAGAAGCTACGCCCGAACTAGTGATAAAGAAATCGCCAGATTTTAATCTGTAAAAACAAGTGAGAAGATAAATTCGAGTACACGGAGTAAGTAAAATTTTCCCGTTTATTATCTAAAAAAAAATTAATTTTAAATTCACAAAGCACGAGCTAATATAATTTAATTAACGTTAGAAAGGAAAATTCTCTAGACAAAATGAAAAATATATGCCCTAACCGAACAAACAAACTGTTCATTCAGTGTAGTCTAGCGCCTGGAGCAGGGAGACCAGTCAGTCAATGCGTGTCACATTGGTTCGTTAATCAGCATGGACCCACTAAGAACCCCCTAACCCGCTAGGAAACGTTTTCGGCCTTGTGATGACATTTTGAAACGTTGTCTGGGTAATCCTCGCCTCCCTGATATTAGTTTCCGGTTAAATTATCCATTCAATAATTTTTGTAAATAGCTACGGTTTAAAGAATACAATAGGCCCTATTCGACTATAGAAAGAAACGTGTTTTAAATTTATTGAGATAGAAGAATCCGTGTCAAAATGTCAAATTTTCTAGGCGTAAACGTGTAATTATCAAAAAGTTAATGAGTAAATCTCTGCAGGACATAAATAAAAACGTCGGCGATTATTAAAATAATTTAATTTTCCTCTTCTCCGCTAAGAAATCATTGGGAATCGAATGACTTTTTTCTTTTTTTTTTTTTTAAATTCCAAGAGTTAGAACGAAATTTAATTTAATTTTTTACTCCTCAAAAGAGTTGTGCTTACACACCCACGTCCTACTAATTGCACGTTAGTTCGAGTCAACGAATGATTAAAAAAAAAAGAAATTCTTAATATGATTAAGTTGTTTATACCTAAAGCATACTCCATTTGAAAATTTTTTCCTTCCTCCTCCCAATTTTAAAAGTTTCGATACATTTTTTTTTCGTATTTTTCGGTTCCCCCATTTGATTTTCTGCCAGGGTAATAATTATAAATTAGATGTTGTTACGGAAACTTATTGAAACGAACAGGTACAGTCGAATTTTAATTTCTTTGTTCATTAGTTTGGTGCTTGCCATTTATGACTTCATTAGCACAATTGTCCTAATCACCGAAATGCTGCTGTTCATTAAACAGGGATACGCGCCTCTAATTGGAAGAAAGTTTGTAGTTAAAAAGCAAATGTTTTAATTAGACAATCACGTGTGTAGTAATTAAATTAATTAACGAAACCGAATTTCTACGTATAGACACATTTGGAAGTCGCTTAGCACATTTTTGGCACGTAATACCACACTAAGAACGTGGATTATCGCACGTTTCCGACTGTTAAAAAGAAAAAAAAAAAAGGAAAATAATTACGAGTCAATGCCTCGAATAGAAAGCGTTAAATCATTATTTTTCTGGATTTCTTCTAAAAATAATGCTCTTGTTTCCCCTCCGTGTAAAATCTTGTTAAAGATTCTCTTCAAAGTAAAGCTTAATCAGACTTGTCACAACTCCCAAATTAAATCTTTACATCTTAAAGCAAGATACACACAAAAGTTTGTACAGAAATTATTAGTAGAAGCAAGGGAAAATTTAATTAAAGGAAGTTAACACCGATATTGCACGAGATGAATCTCCTTTAATTCTGTTTTCTTTTTGAAAGAAATCTCGAAACAACGATACTTCGTTACAACATAGATGTGTTTGCAAAACTTCATTAAATATCAATGAGAAAAAGTCCCTATCTTTTAATGAAAGCTTACATCTGTTGCCTCCACTGGAGATAAATCGATATCAGACAATTCTTGTTGAACACCAATGCTTGATTAATGAAGTCTTACACGCCCGAATATTCAAAGTACGTTTCTTTTATTTTCCACTTTTGCACTACTTTTTAAGCAAGTTTTATAAATCATCTCGCTTTCATTTTACCCTACGGTTATACCTTATAAGACAATGGTTTTCAATGCGACAATTCCTAATAAGATCATAATTATTAACGCTGCAATGATACTATCTAATTATCTCCGAAATTAGACAGTATATTGCCATTTATGCGTTTCTAGATATTCGGATATAATGTTCTAGAAATGTGATATGTTATTGGTTATCTTTATCGCTTCCATTGTCCCCCCCCCTCACTTCTCATCCATTCTATAAAACTAATCGTCATTCAATTCTTTGCATGGTTTACCCGAAAGGTTTATTCTTATTAATTTTGCTGTTTTTAATGAAATTCTAGAGGAAACAAACCATCGACTGCAATCCTCTTCTTTTTCTGTATTGCCTGACAGACAGACGTCTTCATTGGTCTTGTTTCTATTTCGGCATCAAGCTAAATGTCATTAGGTTGTTTTTAGAATGCAATTTTAGTAAAATAATGAAAGTACGTTAATTTTTTTTTCATATTTTTGCCAGAGATTCTCATTAATATTCTCTCCCAGCAGCTTTTTAAAAAATTGAAATGAAATTCCTAGTATTCTTCTACAGATTTTAATTTAATTTTAAGTTACTAATAGAAATATTTTACAGGAACTTATTACAATGGTGGAGTTCCTTTTCAATCTTGTCAATTTAATATCTTTTTTTTCCTCCCTCACTTATAGATTAAATGTCAATAGTTTTATTCTTTTCTTAAAAGAATTTTTTAACTATTTAATAGAGATATGCCAATTTTTCAATTCCTTAAAAGGATTAACGTTACTTTTATTCCATTTTGAAACACCCTCCTAAGTGGCGATAGAATTTTGAAGCATCCTGTGTACTAAAAGTAGGTCTGTTAAAGATTTAAAATTAGTTTTATCGATAATTTCTTATGTCTACTAGCAAAAATTATTAATCTAATTGAGCCTTAACTCGTTATTTAAGCTGTTTTAAGCCTCCTTTTTCGGCGGGCTTATGATACACTGTATATGATAGACCTGTAAGGCTATCCGAAAACAAAACCTGTAGGCCGGTCATAAGCAACCCGCGGGCCTCGCGTGGCTCTCAAGATCCTAATTCTGTGGCACGGTAAATGTAATTTTATTTTCCTATTTTCTGCCTGGTGTCATTATGCAACCCTGGTTAAGCTGATATTCGTGACGAAGCGACTAAACTTGCAACTAAGCAAGAATGCACGCGGCCCGCCCGAAGCCTACGAATTTCGTTTACGGCCCGCAGAAGGTCGCTTCTGTAGGCAATCCTACTATTAATTCTTGCAGCTTCTTAAAGACCATCAAATGTTTGTTAATAACCTGTTAGGATTTTTTTTCCCTCGACATCCTGGAAGAGAATTTTAATTCATTTTCATAATTTCCCTTCTGGCCATTTCACAGAGATATGAATCACAATACACGAAACATATTAAAACTATACCTTTTGAAGTTTACGTTGGGTTAATGATAATTAGATTTTACGGAAAACTATCTCTTGAAGTGAAATATTTATCAAAGTAAGGAATCTTACTTATCTACAAAAGTCTAAATCGTTAGAGATATATTTAGATTATAATATTAGCGAATACTATCGATATTACTCGATTATGCTAGACGTCATAATTACAAGTTATATTATCTCTTACCTAGATTAGTAGTTACCAAGTCATTCAATTATATGAAAACACCATTTACGCCGGATTTAAACTTTCGTGACGAATAATCATCCTATCTAATTAGTAAATTCATAATTATATCATTATCTTTTCACATTTATAAGTGTTTAAACAACGTTTCTCGACCGTAACAAAACGATTTTACATACCCAAGTCACGTGTTTGGATGACAATGATGATGATGATGATGATGATGATGGTTGTCAAATTCGTTCGTGCGTTAAAGTTTTCTTGGAATATACGGCAAAAACTCTGAGGAAAAAAATATATATATATACACATATATATATTATCGAAGTTTTTGGTTGAATAAAAGGTCAACTTTAAATCCTACTCCATTATGTAGAGGAGAAGTGGGGGAATATTCTGAAAAGAAATCTACTTTGATCGCTTATAGAGAAAAGTAAATGTCAATTTTAGATTCATCGAAAACCATTTTTAAATGTAAATAAAAGAAAATGGGAATGTATAATGCCTCGAACCAAATATAATTCGTGTTTAGAAGTAGTAATACTCATTTTTATCGTCAATATTTGCCGTGAAATATATGTCATACATTTGAATTTTGAATTTGATTAATACTGGAAAATGATTGGTTAAACATATTATTCGTCACGGTTAGTTTTAATCGATTAGCACCGGATGGCGCTCTTTCGATATTTTTAAAATATTTCAATTAAAAATTAAAAATAAAAATAAAAATAAAAAAGAACAGTAGCGATAATTAAAAATAAATCACTTTTATTTTAAAATACATTACAGTAATTACTTTCTATTAAATTTAAATACGTATTAAGTTATACACGTTTACGTAATTTAAAATCGTTATACGAATTTTTAACGGTGATTGGTTATAATAGATAATTTCGTCACGAATGCGTAACAAACTAATCGATCATGTGACTAAAACGGCGTTATCATGCAGTAACAGGTTGGTGAAATTGTCAACTGGTTTAAGACGCGATGCGTCATATTTAATTTTTTTTTTTTTTTTAGAATTTTTCAACTATTGGTTAAATACATAATTTGCCATACGAGATAATTTTTAAATTGTCGGTTTGTTTACCAATAAAATTGCCCGTTATGTTTTCGGTTTGTTGATTTTAGTTACTCGACTTCCTTCCTGAATAGAGACTTGAAACGAAGAAAAATAGTTTACAGATAAAACACGAAGAAAGTGAATAGAAATAAGAGGTCAACAGTTCTTATTGTAATTGATTAATCGCCTTTCTCTGACAAGACAACAATCGAGTCTTCAAATTAGTTTCGCCGAAGACTTTTATTCTGTTGACACAATTTGTTTGGCTTGATAATTGAAAAGACTTTATATATTTTTTTCCTCCACTGGTAGATACAATGTAGCTTTCTTTAGCTTAATAGCTTTTTTTAACAAAACAAACACTCGTTAATATATTAATTACGAAATTTATGACGTTAAAAAAAATCCCGTTAAAAAATAATAATAATAATTTTCGAAAATATCAGTGGTGCCCTCTGTTCGAGAAAATGGAAAACTTACTTTTATCGCGTTTATTTATTCTATAAAAAAATGATTTTATAAACAACAAATTGTTACATATTCTACTCGAATAATTATATGAATTAATTTGTATATAAGTGTTTATACTTTAAAATAAAAAAAAATATTTTGTAGAAATTTTAATTTATTTCACCAGATGGCGCCGATAAGAAAACGTTTTCATAGACATTATCGTTTATTCGCCATTTTTTTTTATTGTTTAACCTCTTGTAAAACTAATACCAAATAATAATTATTTATTGATGGTTTCACTACGGAAAAGTTTTTTTAAGAAATAAAAGGAGAAAACTATGTTGGGTAAGATTTATTTGATAAGTAACTTCGATTTTCATGTGGCTGAATAATGCATGACGCGTTGAGAAAAAAAATGATCCGAGCTAGGTTAATGGCTGAAAGACTAGAAAACTTAAATTCAAGTCTTGGATCCGGAACCAAAACCTCCTTATCAGATTGTAGAACGTGTTGGCTTTTAGCTTGGCCACCAAATTTGTCCCATTTGCAGCACTCCGATTATGACTGAAATTTAGTAAGTGGCAAGATCAGACAGAACCATCAAACTCGTAAAACTCACTCTGAGTAATCAAGAAATGGCTGATTCGACTCTAGATCATCACTTTCCGCCTTTATCTGTAATTCGACCGTGCGCTATATATCACTATACGTGACCAGAGGGTGAAAAAGTCCCTGAATAAATTTACCTTTGTGACAGAAAAACCTTATCGGAACTTTATCTATCCAAGCGTAATCGTTGGTAACCCTTTCTGACAATCGTTTGATGGTTCAATGATGTGTTAACCGAGTGTAATTCCGCTGTACTCTGAATATTGATACAGGATGCTTTTAATCCGGGATTAAATCCTTTGTAGAGTAACCTAAGTAAATACGATTTAAAAAGTGCTCAGGTATCTAGGGATGACCGGGTCAATTCCCAAAGGTTCCTGCAACCTTGTTGGTCTCTGGAGGATCGAATGATTTATAATAGCGACGAAGAGAGTGCCTTACTCTCACGAGAATACGGTAGAAACTCTTGCTCTATCAGCATTCTTTTGTCAACTTCAACCTTTAACTCCGAGGAGTGCGTGTGTTCGTACAACCGGTTAATTAAGCTTATCGTTTATGAACTGAGGATATTTTTAAAAGAGTAAATTTTGCGTCCCAAATAGGAGCAGCCTGGGGATATCCCATAATTACATAAACATGGCAGGTGTGGAGAATAGGTTCTTTTGTAGGCTCCGATAACTAAATTCTTAAATCCAGCTGCTCCACTTAGATAAGATCGATGGGATCAATGGGCAGATTTGGCCTTTTTTTCCTTTAAAGTAGTGGATCCTGATCAAAGAATAGAGACTGTCAGTTCTCATACCAGAGAAATTCTTGCAGAATGGCTTAGTGCCAACGCCACGTGAAGAATGAGAGTCACTCCAAGAAGAAGAATGGATACTTTGATATCCATATTTAGCCGTTACGTTTCACTCATTCATTAAACTTAACTGCTCTGTCGACACCACTCTGGAAACTTTGACAAAAAGCGTCGGAGACAATTGTGATGATTTGTTCGTATATATCATTTCATTAATCAACGAGCGAGCTATCGATATACTACTATTCATAGTGACTGCTTACCCAGCAAGCCTCACTCAAGACGAGGGGGTGGACCGGGCTACACAGTCAAGTGGAGCAGCAGTAGAAGCGGAGCTGCCAATGGACTACACGCATCTGTCGGTTCTCCCTTAATCATCGTACTTCCTGCCACGGGGCCGGACACTATGGATTTCATTATTTTAAAGGTACGTTGTTTTTATTTATGCCGTGCCAAGAGCTTTGCAAAACTTTTGCGCCACGTTACTATAAGTTTTAGCTTGTTATTACACAACGCCATGTGCACAACACGTGAGTTGACAAAGCGGAAAAAGGCAAGACACGACTCAATCTGTATTTTTAGTTTTTGCCGTGTCTTATTATCTTTCAAAATTCTAATTTAACACGGCCTTAAATCTTTCTTATCTGGGATAACTAGGTATTAAAAAGCCAGAGGCAATCAATACACTTCCTGCACCTAGATAAAGTGCTATTATGCGAAAAGGGTATTTTAGAATTGCGGTTGCAATACTTGGTTTAGAAAACTACTCTACTCGTGGGACTTGTTATTGTAAAAAAAGGATAGGATGAGGCCTAGTCTATTGTAGAGTTCGGGATCCCCTCGGTGAAATTAAGTGAAAGTGACACCATCCTGTTGGCAGTGCTTCCTGCAATGAGATCATTTGACTCTTCTGTTCAATTTGACATTTGTAGGATGAGCGAGGGAAATAATTTATCAAGCCTCGTTCGGTTAGATCCTACTTATAGATTAAGCAGTTTCTTTCGCTTTGCAAAAACTTCCGCCGCGCTGCAAAAATGTAAACGAATGAAACTCCTTCTTATTTAGTGATTTTTATTCATAAAAAAAAGTTAAGAGATATTCTTTTCGAGACAGTCATTTATCATTTACAGGGCCAGATGGCTGTTTCAATTTCCTGTACCAAGAGAAGGTAAAAATAGTAATGTAAACGATAGTTAAAGCTGTCAGCGTTCACCTTGTCCAGACCAGACTAGCAGCGATTGCATACAACAAATACTTAACCGAATGAAAGCCTTGAATTTCCGATTCAAAAACGTTGTTTCCTGTTTTTGCTTTCACTCGCAGTTGCTGTCAAACATGATCTGCGAGAAGTAAGGGGACGGTCGGTGGCCTTTGATCTGACTCGAAGGAGACAGGATAGACTAGTCACCTGCTCTGTACGGCACCGTCTACTGTCGGTCGTTATCCGGCTTTTTTTTTCCTCCTCTCCCCATTAGAAAAGTACACTCTTCGAGAGTCTTAACAAGTAAAATTTAATACTGCAAAAACTTTTCTAAAAACTGACAGTAACCCGGGTTACAGCAGCGTAAGATCCGTAAAGAGTCCCATAACTAATTTACAGTCGGTCTGCCAGGGGTGACGATTAGTTGCTTCTTTGAGTGGAACGTTGCCGCCAAATATCTTGCTCAAATTTTTGCCTGCTTTCTATCCATAAGTCATCCGGTCCACTTTTATGGCGCCCGACCGAAGACCATTAACCTCCCGCAGTCTGGTATTCCCATCACGCTGTATCTGTTAGGCCAGCGAACTGCTCCCTTGCCGCAAACTGTAAATGGGTTCTTACCATTTGTTGGTGATCTTAAAACAAAAGTAGGATACTCTATTACGGAATTACAAATCAATTTTTTCCGAGTTTCTTCGCAGAAAAAAACGCACACTGCCGCTCTTATTTTTTATGAATATCGGAAATTGAATACAAATTAAAAAACAAAGTAATAAAAAACAGTGGCAACTAGTTACTATACGACTGGCAACGTCGTGACAGGCATAATTAGTGGATGCCCACCTAGCGGTTAAATCAAGCGTTAATTGCATCTGCATACCGGCGGTTTTTAACCCGTTCCTAGAATAAGAAGCTCAAATTTAAAAGAATAAATTTATACCAATTATAAATTATAAACCGGCGTATTTATAGTTTAAAGGAACCTTTTTACGCCGTACAAACTTGTAAAAATGCAGCTGCGCCGGTGGCGATAGAGATCTACTACGTTCATTTAACAAACGTACCGGTTACGAAATCTTATGTATAAATCTGTACATAAGCGCGAATTAGGTTACGAAAGCTGTCCATCTCTCGTATGCAATTATAGCGCTCGTCGACATCGTAAATTAGTTACGTCCCTATTGTATCGATAATTATATTGTATCTATAACCATCTAAAGTTCGGATACAAATCTCTGACGCGCTGTATTATTATTATACGAACGGTACAGAATCGTACAGAATCGTAGTTAGAAAATCGGTTACGCGGATGCTGCGTAGTAAACCACATTCTTTTATTAAACTGGTGTAATTGGTAGTAAAAGATTAACCGCGGCTCTCATTGTGGGCGGTTTAGCCACAACGTCACTTTACAATCGACTCTCGTGTAGAAATATGTGTTACAACAACAAGACACGTCTAACTACACATTAAAACTCCTAACAGTTCAGCTGTTTGGAATACGTCACATCCCCGTCTCGTTTAATCCGTTACACCGGAAGCAAATTGCTTTTTTTTTTCTTCTTCTTCTTGTTCCTTCTCGCACTTTTCGTTTACAGAGATTCCTCGCATCTCTTTGCTTATAAACATTTTTAGCAACGTCACATCATAAACAACTATAAATTATGGCAATTCCTGTGTAATAACATCTAACAATAGAGTGTTGTAGGAATTTTTAACGTGCCTCATTTGACCCAAATTTTTGCTGGAAGAGGTTGTTCACTTCCTACATCGTCGAAAATCCATTGTTTTGTTGTTATTTCTTTTCTTTCTTTCCCCCTGCGTAAACCTTGACATCGTTCCGAGTTTCTCCTTCCAGTTCTCTCGACACCGTGATTTTCTACTATCGAAAAATATTAGTGTCCTTGTAATCTGGATTCTGTGTCTTACTAACTGTTAAGCGTGTGTAACGTATCAGCAACAACCTTTTTCAATCCCGAGGTCACGCGGCTCGACCCAACACCTTGACCTCCGGTATTGTCTTGCATGCAAAAAGTATGTCGGGAGTTGCAGGTATGCGAACGGAGCCTTTCGTTATTTATCAAAATCTATTAAAAATCTTTCACCGGCATGGAATTCTCTTTAACCAAAACATTCCAAGTATGTAGTAACTCTTGTAAAGTCGTAAACATCGCTCGAATGACCATCAATTAAGTTAAAAACCTTTAAAAATACCATTTTAAATCGGTGTTGTTTTAAAATTAAATCCCGTATAGAAGATGGCGCGGTTCCTCTTTTTTCCCCCCTCCCTCCTTCTGCTACGAAAGAAAGAAGAAAAGAAAATAGTATATGTCCGTGTTGAGGCTACTTGGGAGACGTTTTAGTTGTTTTGTTTATCTTTGCTGCCGGCAGAGAAAAACTGTAAATTTCGGTGTTAAGTTCTCCCTATCTGACACACACTGTCATAAGGAGACTGACGTCACACGCCGTTAAACCAATAACATAAGTGAAAAAAAAAAGGGGAGCATATCCCTCCTCGACAACGTCGTAGGTCTTTTCGCATCTTCTGTCAATAGCAGTAAATTGGATGAGAAGTTAGACAGTTACGTCACACACGCTTCCCCCTCGATAGTCGTATAGGGTTTTATGGAAACGGGGCTCGTGTTACAGTCCGGTAAAGTGGGGTTTTTGTATAGAAGGCTCCACACAATTCGGGGATCTGATTGAAAGAAATGCCAAATGACAGTAGCTAATGACTTCAGGAAGTAACCTCGGCACGTTCGATTCGATGACTCGCGATAATGATGCAATTATCTGTTATAAATATACATTTTTTGATACAGTTCGAAACTAAAAATAGGACGAACAAAAGGTTTTCTTTTTGTTTTTTTTTTTTTGTTTTTTCTTCCTCCCGCTTCGGGAACTTCTTGTTTTGTTTTGTTTCGTTTCTATCCGTAACTACAGCTTCGTTAGATTCGTATGCTTGGCATCAGCTGGCGTGATTATAAAATGAATTTATCGCCGTCGTCCCAAAGGTTAAATTTCCTTTAGATGAAAATGAGATTTAATTTAGTTAGAGTGGATTAAACTTCACCATCGTTAAAGTGTTTATATCAATTAATTATACGACAAAGAATAGATATCTTATCTTCAGCTATAAATAATGTAAAAATTTCAACAATGTTTGTTTAAAGTTGATTAGAAGTTTATAATTAAGCTTAAACTTTTCACTCATTTCTTTTAGAGTGAAATATTGTTTAAATTTACTATTGTAAGATGGTCGGACGGAGATAACTCGACATATAAACAACAGTCGCAGGTGGAACACAACGTAATAATATCTAGAACAATATAGAATAGCAAAAATAAAATAAAAAAAACAATAAAAACGACCCGAATATGAATAGAAACACGCGGCACGAAGCCGTAAATAATCTGAGTAACACGTAGTAAGGTGTGACACCTAATAATTAGAACAATATGTAAATAATTATACACCTTAATTAATCAGAGCAATATTTAAACAGTCGATAAGATTGTATTGTGCGTACAGAAATATCAGTAACGCTGTAAGTAATTAGAACATCGATGTAAAAATAATCGGTATAAAATTAAGTTTTGTGTAGTTATTACGGTGTTTTTAAAGGTTAAAATTACCTAAAAGTTTGTGTAGTGTTCCGGTTAATAAATTGTGTATTTAAGTTTGGTCCGAGCAACACGTAGCACGATAAAGAAGAAAATTTGCGTTTAATATTTGAAGCGAAAGTGCATAATTTACGAAATTATAACTGCAGAAAGCATAAATATTAGTTTTTTCGAATGTTGGAAATTCTATAGCTCATCGATTAAAGAGGAAAAATAGCGAGAGGAGAAAAAAGAGAAAGTAAAGAATTCCTTCCTTCATTATTATTCAAATAATCATTGATAGGGAGTCGGTAGGGTGGGTATTCGTTAGTCTCTTCAATGCTGTCTACCTGTCCACCCCCGCTTTAGCCAGATGGAACTAATCCTGCTCCGATATATAAGTCTTCTCATTGAAGGCTGCAGCATTTGATCACATGCTCACTGGTCCCGCTGAAAGGTAAGGACCTCTCTATTATCGATCACCCAATTGTTATTTTTACTTATAATAAGCTTATTTTGTATCCCGCAATTATCAAAGTTGGCTCCTACGAGGAGTACTATTCAGCATAACACAACTATCGCATCGAGAAGTTAACCTATGAGATCGAAATGTTTTCGCCTCCGAAACTCCTTTTATATAGCATTTCCCCCATTATCCGGCACCCACTAGCACGTTTTGTTATGCTAATGTTCGATTTTTATACAATTGTTGCACCCAAGCGACTTTTCTGCATCTGTTTACTTGCTTGTAACTCAATTTTTTTTATTCCTTTCTTTATACCGGGATACTATTTTTAGTTTAGAAGCTTTCTATTCACAGATCATACCTTTGCATTGAAAAAGAAAGGAAGGAGAGAAAAAAGTGAACCAAATTAAAATCGTTCCCTTTTATCCACTGACGTATGAAAGTGCATCTGGCACTCTTCATTCTTTTTAAATATTGAATAGCTTTGGGAAAACATTCTATCGTTTTCTGGTATTCTAACCTAAACGGGAAAGAAGGGATCAATCCAGTTTCCAATATTCTATCCATTTATCAGTTATCTTCCGGATGAGCAGATTCAGTGACGTGAAGAAACACAATCCCCCCTTCTTCGCCATCTCTTATCGCTTCGCTACCAGGACTGCAAGCTTTTCTGCTTGATTACGCCCTCGCTGACCCTACAAGACTGTCTCCAGGTGATAGTCCTCTCGCATCTCTCGAGACCATCACCAACAGGATTAAATAGTAAAGATCCTTCTTTAATTTCATTTGTTTCTCGATACTTAAAATTCCATCCACGCTGGCGTCTGCATTCATATGCCAAGACGTAAACGTTGCTCCCCGGTCTCGATATTGGCTATATATCCCAATTTTGACAACTTTCTCTCGTATCTTTCAGGTGAATGGACAAGATTTGTCAAAGGCGAGTCACGAAGAAGCAATTGAAGCGTTTCGTCAAGCTAAAGAACCGATTCTGGTAGAGGTATTAAGAAGATCATCGCCAAAACCTGGCATGACCGAATCTTCTCACCTTCAATCACCAAACTGTTGCGATATCACAACACAAACTGAATGGTCTGGAAATTGGGATCCTTTGCTACCGCTAGAACAGAATAAGTAAGTAGGAACCTTCCATATAACTCGGTTATCTCCTGTTTAAAATGTTTACGACCCCTCACAATTTCAGTACCATGTCACAAACAACACAACTCGCTTTGCTTACAAGCGATCATTATGTTTCTCTGGGAAGCGAACCCGACGGAGACGACGATGGGGTCGAATACGAGGTAAGAAATGATTTATTCTTAAAATTCGAGCCGGCAACAAAAAGTGTTACGGGACGAAGAACCAATCTGAAATCTCGCAGATACGATAATGACAAACCTTAATCTGATTGGTTGTAAAGCTTTGTGAGTTTGAAAGTCCCGAGGCAAAGAAGTAATTACACGCAGAACTAACTCGCAGTTAATTGCCTTCCATATCTTCTCGGCCAACTTTCTAATCAAAAGAGGAAGAAAGAGAAGACATAATTGCCCCAAGGTGCACAGAACAATGGTGGAACATTCGAACAATATTGTCAACGCTATCTAAAAATAAGCGATTTTCGGACCGCTAGATCGAGTCTTGCTCCTTTTCTAAATATACAAAAATACAAAAATTATTTCCCTAGATAGCGAGAAATCATTAATTGAAAATTTTCCTCCTCCCTCCTCATCCCTCTCGCCTGACAGACGTAATCATGACGAATGATTTGGTGCATTAGCTCGCGTCCACCATCAATTTTTGGCTCTTTTCTGTAATTTCGTCTCCCTGCCAGAGGATTTTAAATAGAGCGATCGTGTGACTATAAAAACAAACTATTGCATTTCTACAACAATTGTTTAACTCCAGAGTTAAATTACCAGACTTGCGACAAAATTCTCACGTAATTTACAGGGAGAGGGGTGTAAATATAGAGACTTGGCAGCTGTAGTAGGCTCGTCAGGGGTTTCTTCCTCAAACATCATCATCCACTGTACGCACGGAGAGAAACAGCGCTTTAGAATTCGTTGATAGTTCTTTCTATATCTATTTATAACTTCACCCTGCAAATCTGTATATCATTGAATTTGACAACATATTTTGTCTTTGGACAGGAAGTCATACTTCAAAGGAGTGGAAGCACCGAAAAATTAGGATTGACTCTATGCTACGGTGCACCAGAAGAATTGGAAACAGATATATTTGTTAGCGAAGTGAGTATTTATACTGTGTATGGATATAAAAAAGGGTACACGTATATATTGAATATGTAAATAAAGCGACTTTGGTTGTTTGTAAGAAAATGACTGAAAGAGATTTAGAAGGATTTTGAATCGCTCCTTTACTGGTATCGATTGAGTATTTGGTTCTAAAAAAAACAAAAATAACAGAAAAAAAGAGGGAAAGGAATTCCTAGAAATAACTTTCTCTCAGAAATCCACTTACTTTATCTTTGGAAAATGGTAAAATAAGAAATCTGTATATGTCTATGTCACTTCTACTTACATATAAAAATCCTCCTTTACTACGAATAAATTTTCTCTATTGCAATATTTCAAACTGACAGTGTTGGAGGTTTGCCAAAAAATACTGCACCTATCTGGAAGAAAGGGGGAAAAAGGGAAAAATCTTTAACAAAAATGTCTTTTTGCAAAAGTTTAAAGAACATAAAAAGTCAATAGGGATTGTTATATATTTGAATTTTCCGTGTTCATGACTTTTTTTTATGACTTACCATAAGTTTTTATAATGTGAATGTTCTACAGATAGAACCGGAGAGTGTTGCTGCTAAAGATGGTCGAATTCAGAAAGGGGATCAGTTGTTGCAGGTGAGGGATTTTTCCATTCTTTGTTATTACTCCATAAAAAAGAAAAGAAGATCAAAGAAATTCATGTTTAAAAACCGGTACTTTCCTTGTATTTTTTCTACTAGATAAACGGCGTCGAAGTTTGCAACAGAGAACAGGCCATCTCGTTATTTTCCGAGAAACGTCAAGATTTTACACTTCTGGTTGCACGACCTCAGATGCAGGCGAGTGCTTTTCCCACCTCTTTACTATCATTAAACTTATTAAGATGTATAAAAGAGAAAAAGATGTTCACAAAAATATAAAAATATATTTTTTTTAAGAAAAACTCGTAAACTTTGAAGAAAATCCATTAAGTTTATAGATGATATTTACGGTAGTTTTAATGTATCACAACATTTAACTAACGACTATACGTTGAAACCGTTAAAAGTAAATTAAAAAAGAACCGAATTCCTTTAACTGATGATCTATTATCGAAGTAAAAGCACCTACAAATGGTCTAAGTCGAGTTTGGTGCCGGGAAAAATGGCTAGACAAACGGACGTATCGTGCATATTTTCGTAATATTTAACAGTGTTAATCTTTTCCAGATGGAAGATTATCTTTTGGAAGACCAAACTTCCGAATTACCTCTAGCTTTTTGCCGTCAACATCTCGTAAGTGATGAATTTTTTTTCCTTTTACTAAACTTTTGGGAATTTCATGGTTAAAGTTATGGTAACTTTTAGGAGGATGCGGATGACACGGATACAGGAACGGCCGAAAATCAGCACGAAAAAGATAGCGGAGTGGGCAGAACAGACGACAGCACCAAAAACGAAGAAAGTTCTGAACACGAAGCGGCAGAATCCGTTATCGAACAGCAAAGAAATTTTCAAAATGACGACTGCAACGATAACAATAAACTGAAAAGCGAAGAAGAAACGAGCGAAACTAAATGTTTCGGACCACTTTGTCGATTTCAATCCGACATAAGCCTGGATCACGAAATGGCACTTCTCAATCAGGAAATGGAAAACATACAACTGGAATGTGAATCGCTAGTAAATCGTCACCTTCAAGAGCAGCAACGCCTCAGGTGTCAACTAGAACACGTTTATGTTAACCTCGCAGATTTACGTACCTCGAACAGATTCCCGGATCAAGAAACGAAACTTTCCATGGACAAAAAAGAATCGGTGGAACGTTGGGTCAAGAGCATGGTTCTAGACGATAAGAAGACCGACGAAAGTTCGAGCGCCTATAACACAGGAGACAGTCGCAGGAGCACCCCATTAACATTAGAATTATCTCCGTTGCCGTGTGAAGAACGTAATAACGAATTCCACGGCTCCATGATATCGCTCATCTCTCCAAAAATGGAAGATAAAAGTACCCAGCTGAACGAATCCGACGTAGCCAGTATATTCAGTTGCGATAGTTGTCGCAAATGTTGTCGAGCCCTTTTCCAATACGAGGAAACTTCGCAGAAAGAAACAACGAAAACTAAGAAGAATAATGAAGAGATTCGAGACGAATCGAGTAGAAAGCGAAAATGTGCAACGGTCTATCCCTGTACGACCATGTACACCAATCAGGACAATCTACAGCATACAATATGGCTACAACAGCAACTATTCCGCCAAGCTCTAGTGCAGCAGCAGCAGTCGAAGCAGAAAAAATTACCCAATTGTGGTAGCAAGAGAGAATCCATCGCATCGAAAGTCGGAGGGTTAAGTACTGTTAAAGAAGACGAAGAGATGAAAATGGAGTGGAAAGTTAAAAGAAGATCGGATGGAACTCGTTACATCACCCGTCGACCTGCCAGAAACAGAATTCTAAGAGAACGGGCCATTAAGATAACGGAAGAAAGGTCCGGGCTGACTACAGATGACGATGCAGTCAGCGAGTTAAAAGTTGGAAAGTATTGGTCGAAAGAAGAACGCAAACGTCATCTAGAAAGAGCTAGAGATAGAAAAAAGAAAGAGATGATCATGAGAACCAAGATGTCATGCCTTAAAGAGTATGTGGAAGATGGCGACGAACAGAACAGAAAAGAAACAAACATTTTAGAGTTATCTTATAAAAAAATGATGAAGAAGCGAGGTAAAGCTGTCTTCGATGATTTTACTACCGTCCAGGAAGTGTTAGTTCATGGAACGAAAGGTCAGAGTTCAGGGACGAAACCGTTAGGTCTTCTATCCGTTACTACTGTATGACTTATGTATATATAAGGTCATTTATTGCATTGTATATATATTGATTGATTTCGAAAATTCTTCTGTCTGATCTTTGCATTGATATGTGTTCTTTCTATATACGTAAAATGTAAGATATTTGTATATAAACAATAAAAAACTTCAAAGATAAATCAATTTATTCCTTACGTTCCGAATAATTTAACGAGGAGCCATTAAAGATATATAGAAAAAAAAAAATTATATTTTTAACTTTCTAATCTGGAAAGAAAACGATCCGGCTTCTTGAAATTTATGCTAATTGTGAAATGCAATACTTAGCTCATTATCTTATGTTTATCAATGGTCGAGGTCACGTTTTTCATTCAAATGAACTTGAAAATTTTCAAGTTTTTTCGCCATTTTCTTTTTAAGCGTTAGATTATTCAGTTTTAAAATATTCAAGAATAACGTTCGGTAAATTAGTTTATAAAATGTAAATTTTCTCTATAGCTTTATTTAGACTTAAAAAGAAAAGAAAAGAAAAAACGGTTATCCGGTCGTGAAATAGAAGAAGAAGAAAAAAGTTTGACGCGAAGAGAATATTGAAATTAGAGATGCGTTAAATCTTGTCAAAATAAGTCAAGTTTTCATAGTCCCTTTCCCATTTTTTCGAGTTACTAACCGTATAAAAACTTGCATTCTACTCGAAAAATTGTCTTGAATAAACTTTCGCTTCAGTAAATTACCATAGATTCACTCTCCCTCTTTTTTATTATTATTATTATTAATCCAAAAATAGGAAAAGTTTGCTGTTAGAAGATGTGCCATTCTCTGCAGTAATTAATGACGTGTTTAGGTATTGCACGCTTGTTAGACGCCCATAGTTGAGAAATGACTGTTATAAGGATTAAACCTATATATATCTTTAGATAGAATTACTCCGAGGCCAAAGAAGGATTTTTCCCTGTAGGGGATTTTTCTTGGAAAATCTCTCTTGACAAACATCTGAAAAGAATTTATGCTACTTTGACGTCAAATTAACAAACATTATAATTACAATTTAACTGCCAAGTCGTTATCTCCCGTTATCGCGAGTTAACTTGCGATTAACAATTTTATAAATTAAGTAAAGCTTCCAGGAATTCGCAACAACAGAGCCGATAATTTATTAAACGAGACGAAATTTAAAAATATATGCGACTTATTTCCTAGAAAGATCCGACTTTGGTCGATTTAAAGGGCTGTAATTAAACTTTAAACTTCGATTCCCACGGGGGAGGAGATCTTAAAGGGCTCAGAGACCCATTTATAGTATCAATAATGAAGAGAAAAGGGGGTGAAAAAATAGGTATTTTCGGCTTTGGAAGATGCAGGAGACACCATTACTCATTTCTAGTACATAAAACCGTGGGAACGATTATTCATATTTAACGACAGTTTAATAATAAAACGTACGATCCACCTCATTCGATTCTGGTTTGTAAAGTAATCGAGCCCCCTATGCAACTCTATAAAAGAGGATCTATCTTAATCCCCGCGAGAGTGAGAGACAGAAAGTGAATCTAGCAACTATCAAACAATGTGCCAGCTGCACGGCTAAGCACTGTTTAATCTGTATGCTAATCTTCCCTAAACAACAATAGAATTGGTCGAATGAACAGCTGATGGTCTGAATCATTGCTTGTTAAAGGCATCCACCATAATTTCGAAACAATGGAGGGATCTTATTAAAAGTCATTGCTAACTACGTTTTAATAGATTTTAAATATTTCTCATTTAACTGCTCTCTGATATGGCTCGTGTGATACTGATTAATGCGGTCACGTGACGTGGGCACAGTAAGGATCTCATTCAAAGATGTCATCTAACTACACGATTCCCGTTTATGTCAGTTAACAGTCTTTGTCAGCCGCATAATATCTACCTGTTGGTGGGAGTTAAGTTGAACTTGTTTTCTCAAGACTTTTCGGCAGATAATATCGAAAGTAAAGTGTAGGTGGGCACATCATTACATTCCACCAATCGGATGGGAGCGTAAAACGCGTCCAGTATCATTGCACGTTGTTAAGGTGAAAGTCAACTGGAAGATAAACCCGAAAATGTGCAACATAATTACATTTGTCTCCCTCCATTTTCGAAATAAGAGCTGCCATACGTCTTACCTTGTCCACCTATCTGAGCAAGTAGCCCCTTAACTGACAAGAAAAAAATAATGCGGATGAGCAGCATCGTCTTTAAGTAGTTAGTTCCTGTTGATACTCGTTATCATCACATCTAACATCTCTAGTAGTTAATCACCGTCCATTTTGCTGTTGTATAACAGGGAATTTTTGTCTGTAAACATTCTTCGTGTGCTATACGCGGATTATGTTTCGCGTCAGAAATAATTGTGGAATATACCACATCATAAACTGGGAGAAATATGTGTTTATGTGCGCGTAAACGTAACAAAGACGTTAAAGAAACACACACGGACCACCCAATGGAGAGTATTGCAAACTCACAAGCAGCTATCTCTCCTCTTAAAGGTAACAGTATCTAGCTAATGACGAGTATATTTTCCCGACTAACTTGCCCCCTAGTAATAGTAGGGGGTTCCCGGAGCACAAAAGAAGAGCCCAGCTTGCATCAACTGACAGATAAATGGGCCAACTATATTTTACACTAGTTCGTAGACCATTATGAGGGAAATAATATTTACTAGCTGTCTAACCCTTTCAATAAAGACTGACAATAACCCATCAAGCTTTTATCTAAGGTTTACAAAAGCGGAAAAACCAATGACGTAACACGTGGACATTCCCAGCATTCCATTATTGGCTGGTCGCAGCTGGCACAACAAATGACCACCATTAATGGCTTTTGCCAATTTGCTTGCTATCTGTACCAGCGGCTAGATACTACTGTAGTAGATTTTGTCTCATCCACCCCCACACGGTACTAAACGACAACAAAAGTAAGCGTCACCCCTGCAGTGTCACCATCTGTCAGAGTTCGGAAACTTAACAGATGGTTCTCTTTCGGTGATGCTACCATAGCAACAACTATTGCACGAATAACCAATATTTATCGGATACGATACGAATAAATAAAAACGAATGCAAAAGGGATTCCTCTGCTGAAAATCCGGATAAATTTCTTCCCTTTTCTTTTTTTTTCTAGACTTTTTTTCAATTTCTGATAAGAAAAATATTTTATTTATATGTTTTTCAATAGGCGCGAACTTTTTTTTATTTCAGTTTCCTGATTTTTTTTTTACTTTTGATTAACGTTATTAGCCATTGTTTAACGTTTCTGGCTTTACTGTTTTTTAGATAAAAGTTTTATTAAAATTTAGTTTAAAAAAAAATTCGCTTTATTTTTCGGTTTTTATTGCGTTGAAAAATAATGCGAGTAATCGAAGAATGTTTATCGACCATTTAAAAATAGACGTTATCGACAAGCATGAATGCGTTGTTTCACTATCAGAGGTTGAGATATATCGGATTTGGATCGACAAACTTACAGACTTAACCATTTATCTTTTCTTAGATTGTGTGCGTTTCTTTACTACTCTTCTTCTATACAAATGATTAAGAATTTAATTTTAATCCATTATATTTCATTAAAATCTAATTGTACTTCATCTATTCTCGATTTTTAACTCGTAATAATTTATAAATTTTTGTATACAGAAAGAGTGCCCGAAACAAAACGGTAGAAACCACATTAAAGGTATTTTACTTTGAATGGTTTTGGTCCACCCTTTCTTTCGAAAGAACAATAGAATTAACTCTAGATTTTTAAAAAAAATTAATACAATTCAAACTTATTTTTATAGATAAAAAATTACTAATTATTCATTAATTAATTTAACTTTATCGATTTTTTTAATATGAAAATTTCAATATTTTATAACAAAATCAAATTCGTTTTATAAAATTTCTTGTTAGAAATTCTTTAAAATCTTTATAAAAATCTCATTTTTTTAGAAAAAAATTTAAATGTAAGTATTTAAATTCGACTGTTGTTTTGCTTTAAAAAATGTATTACTTTTTTGTTTGTTTTTACAGAATTTTCTATTAAACTTTCCTCTTTGAATTTTATGTAAAACAAAGTACAAAGAGGGAAAAAAAATTTAAATAACGACTTAATTTAAATCTACAAAATTAGGATAGAAAACAAGCAGAAAAGAAAATTTATGTTAAAAACTTAAATTATTATCGATCTATAAAACTAAAAAAAGGAAGTTTAATAATAATAATAAAAAATAAAAAAACGTAAAGTTTAATAAACATCTCCATCATAGGAAGCAAACCATTAGAAAATGGAAGCAAAAACCATCAATTCTTTGTATAAAATAAGCTGATAGAACTGCAAACAGCTGACATTTACAAGCAGACAGGTGTTAGCAATTCCCTTTGCAATCACACTCTTCTCAAATTCCGCCTTTGTATGTGTTCCTACATCTGGTGGCTGACGTGATTTTATTCTGTCTCTTCTACCTTTGGGACGTCAAACAATAATATAATGCATCAATACATAATTATGTTGTTGGATCCGTATATAAGCCAAACTACATACGAGTTATTATTTAGTTGGATAGTAGCAATCACGGTCCTGCCGGATAGTTACCAGTCATGTTACCATTTGTCCTTCTTCCTTCCCATCTATGATTTTTTTATAACTTTCGATCGTTGCCATCGCACTTGGTCAATGCCACTCCGCATCCATTTTCCTCCTAAGAAGAGTTCTGGAATAAAATATTAACATTTATACTACTTCGGACGTAAAAAAATATTATACGAACGTGCCAACCTATACGGGAGTACTTTTTTGTATTATTTTATTTATTAATACATCTATTCGGTAAGTAACGAAGTTATCCACGCTACTAATTTACAGTCGTATCAATCAAGTTGTGCAGAAACCGATGATAAGAATGGGTTAAATTATCGTTTCGAGAGCAGCCGAGTTCATTTTTTAACTTCTCTCGAATTTAACCTACATATGGCTCCAGTCACGAAATTTTGTCATCGTATACATTAGCGTGACAGATTGATAAATTTTGTAGAAGACACTGCCAGACACACGGACGTTTATCTCTTTATATTATTATAAATTAGATAGAGCTAGCTTTCTTTTTTTTTCTGCTGATATGAAAAGCTATCGAGGAAGCAAAGATGGAGCCATAATTTAGGTGTTTTTTCTTTCTTTTTTTAAAGGCACGATCGAATAAATATAATATATTTAAGTTTAATATACATTGTTAGATTTATATACTTGAAATTTACGATTGTAGCAGTTTTTACGTTCGTGTAGGACGATGCCCCGCTGTGAAAAGTATCTATATAAGTTTATATAAGTGTAAAGAATAATACGGTTCGATATGAGAGTAAAACCGGACAAATCTTGGTTCTGGTTCATAAATATTGCATGTTAAATGTCATCATTAAATCGAGTTATGAATACGACTTAATGTTTATGTTGCGCTTGTTTTGGCAGGTCTCTTACCCCTTGGCAGTACATGTTTGTAATAAATACGACCGGGAATTCAAGGTTTTGCTATGAGTAATATTGAAATAAAATTACACTTTTATATCCTGTAGTAAAAATAATTGTTAAGCAAGAGTTTTAAACTTCATCCGATGTTCAACATTTATTAAGGTATTGCGAGGAAAATATCTGGTTTCTTTGTTCTGTGCGAATTTGTGCGGATCTCTTCACATGACTAAGCTAGCGAGAAGATTGAGAATTTTTGCATATATATTGCATCGCTGATAACGTGGCGACGTCCAAAAAATCGCCTTTTAACGGTGTCTCTCGTACGTCCCCGGAATGTATAGCAACCAGTCTTGTTTTTTTTTCGTCTCTTCTGACTTGATTCTTTATTCTACATAACAACTGCTGTATCTGGCATGGACTTTTAAAAATCTGTTTCGATAATGAGTGTTTTAATTAGGAAAAAAAATTAACACAGCCACTATCCTTCATTGTTCTCCCCTATGTAACAGCAGTTATGCAGAGGTGGAATAAACGCATAAAAACGTCCCGGTTCGAGCTCTCGTTTCTTGTACTAGAACAGATCCCAAGCGTAGGGATCCGAGTAATTTTCGGAAACGTTTAGGATATGTAAGAGGGAATAATTGTTTCCATAAAGCTGCACATGTGGCATGCTGTCATTCGCGTAGAATCAAGAAGGAACATATGCTTGGCAATTTTCCAATTGGTTATGCTCCGCACGTCTTATGCGAAGAAGAGCAGCTTGGAGAACAAGACATCGGGTGTGTTGTTTTATACAGCTTTTGCCACGCCTACACCAACTTCACTATCATAAATCACTATAGTCTTGGGGCAATTAGACTTCGACTGGTTGCTAGTCACGCTGATGTCAACATTGTCGATCGTTTTTGCCTTTTTTTTCCCTTCTCGACAAACTTTCTTCTGGTCAATCATATATAACGGGACAATTTGGCAAAATGGTAGATCACAAATGGTAGACATATTATCGTTATTATCCTTATGAGTGATGATCGTTGATACTTTTTCCATCGCCGCTGATATGAAGTTGTAATTCAAACAAGAAAATCCTTATATGGTCTATTAATAGTTGTCTACATTTTGCAGTAAATTATCGGTTTATTGAAGGTAAGAAGAGGAATAATATTTTCAAAAATGTCATTACAGCGCTTACTAAAATAGCAACAGCATGAATGGAAGAATCAAGCGTAACAAGTTTTACTCTGTTGAACAAACGTATATATTTTCCACGTTTAAATAAATGATAAACGAATCGATGCGTAAATATTCGGGATAATTTAATCTTTGAATTACACAAAATTAACTATACAAACAAAGTTTAAAGTTAGTTGTATTTTTACTGTTTTAAAAATGCCGATATCTTAAAATAACATATACATATATCATAATTTTATAGCGAAACAGTGGCGTGTTATTAAAGCGACTTGGGCTAAAAATTTAAGTTAACGCGGTCGTATTTTTGTTTAGCAATGGAATTTTATCAGAAAACTTTGCAAGCCCATATACCCCAGCTTTAAAGCCCTTATCTGTAGCAGAGGAAAAAAAAAGGAAGACCTATCAAACAACAACTTTTCGCTAGAACGAAACCATTACAACCGTAAAAGCATTCGTCTTTTATTTTCTACACGATCGCTCTCCAGAAACTAAACTTTCTACAATCTTTAGATAACAACACAGTTGATCGAATAAAGTTTCGTGTGGTAGAACAGAAAGTGGGAAAAATCCCATTGTAGTAGCTTCAGTTGCAAAAATCACACGCAGAGCTCTCGTTTGTAGGGGTGAGGCAGCAGCACATACACAAACCGAAATATCTGTGATTTACGATCACTCGCAGAGTTGTAGTCTCCACCTAACTGTCACAATTGAATTATACCCATACGGCGATTGGTCAGTTTTAGATGGACGAAAAAGCGACTACAAATGGTCAGGTGAATGTCTCACGTGAGTTTTGCTTGCACGGTGGTCAACCTGATTACAATTTAATGGCATTTCCTCCATTCGGTGGGTTTTCGTTTCTATTCATTATCGAAATACGGTTTCATCCGGATGATTGTTTGCTCGACAACAACCTAAACCTCATATCAATTAAAGTGGGAGTGGTTTGCTGGTACCAAAGAGTTATTAAGTCTACTTTGCTGAAAGTGGCACATCAATTTTTGAAGATTTCTTTCCCCCTTTCGTGCGTGTTTATGACTAAGGTAGTAGTCCGGTATGGTAGTTTTATGGCTTTTTAAACCTCTGCCTATCTGCGATATATGATAAAAATTGTTGGAAATCAGATAAGGATTCGTTTAAAAGGGCGTTACTTGCATGTAAATTTGGTAAATAATTATCTAGCTATTTTTATATGGAATTTTATGGGTTTTTACAGTTACAAACAATATTTTACCTTTTGTAATTCTGCGTGCCGACATTTTTTTAAAATAATTTTAATCAATTGTAATGAATAAAATTGAAAACACATTAAATATCTAATTCAATCCACAAAATTATATTCTGTAAACGTATAAATCTTGAATTTTATCCTGGCTTTTTACAATTTAATATATGAACTATTATAAATTTCTGACTGGTATTATAAAAAATAATTCACTAATGATATCGGGAGTGATGAAATATATGAATCGAGACAGAAATTCATATAATTTAGTACATCACAGCATAATTATTACAAAATAACGAACATTCTTAAAAGCAAAATGATCGCCGTGTAGACATAATTCAAGAAAACTATAACAAAATGAACTCTGAAAGAAATATGAGCAAGAAAAATTTTTGCTTATTTTTTTCTCTCATTAATCTTCTCTGGTGGTTCTTATCTTATCTTACATGATTAGCCACTATAATTCACTCAATTATACATAAGGGAGTTTACAGTTATTCCGACTGACACTGATATGAATGTACTAATCTAATAATAATCTAGATATCATTAATAAATGAATATATAAAAGTAAAAAAAAAAATAAGAAAAGCAAGTAAATGTTTCATTCTACCGTCAAGGGAATCGATAGCAAAGACACACGTTTCAGTTAAGGCGATTAAAGTTTAGGCTATCTCCTGAGCCCCATATTTACTTTGCTGTAGTGGATGTTCACGAAATCTGTCTTACTTTAAGAACAATTTCAGATAAAAGTGTTACTTAATTATTTCTCAGTAGCTACCATTAGCTTTCTGCCATTTTGATACAATTCCCAAAATACTGTAGGGCTTATTAAACTGGAAGCTCCAAATGTCCTACTCTTATGGCATACTGCACTTTAAATGTCATATGAATTATTAATTTTTATAATTTAATGTATTTAAAATCATTAAGTTTCTCATTAAACATCTGTAATTGCTTTCTAGAAGTCTTAAAACTTTACATGTAACAAAATTTAAGCTTCAATGATTATTATGGAGTCGTTCACAGTTTAAAAAATAATGAATTCTTGTTAGATAAAAATGCTTCCACGATAATTAATCGCGTTAAACAAATACTTAAATTTAATTATCCTCGATACGAAGTTCTTCAAATTGTTTAGTCGTATATAAAGAAAATTCATTAATAAATGCAAAAGTTCTCAATATTCAAATAGATCCGTCGATCAATAATTACCATATTAAAATCAAATAATCGCTAAAGAATTTTATAAAATTAAGATTTTCTTTGATAATTTGATATGTATTTTAAATACACGTATTAGGCCCATTTGTAAATGAAACTTTAGTTACTAATATTTGGGCATTTAGAAAACTTTTATTATTAAATTGATAGAATATCACATTACAGAAGACAATAAATAGAGTTATTAAAAACCATTTGTTATCAACTCTGACGAATGGTGAATAGATTCCTCGAACGAAATCGTCACTATTTAACAAACAAAGCAGAAATTCCACCATTTGAAAACTGTCTGTCGGACATTCAATTAAAAGTTGCATAAATTTCATTGTAATGTATCATTTCCAGTTACCAAAACTCGAAAAATATCCCCTAAAGCGTGTGTAAATTAACAAAACCGAACAAATTCCTGATCTAAATGACACGTTCATAACGTATTCTACAATTTAAAAAAAATAAATATAAAAGGAGGAACTACAAAATGCGACAGTGTAGATTAAGTTCGGAGAATGTATGCCCCGCAGTGACGATCTGCCAGTCTGCAGTCCTAACTATCGACTCATCCAATGGTAAAAGGCTATTGCCATTTGCCTTGCAGCACTATAACTGTGCCTGTCAATTACGTGTATGAAGGTAAAAAAAAAAGAAAAAGAAAACTTTGCCATTAATCACGACAATAATTTATTCTGCATCGTCATAAAATTAATACAGAAATTTAAGCTTATCTTCGTATCACTCGTTTAGCCAACATCTTTTAATATTAAAGAACTGAAAAGCTATTTAAAGAAGAATATTCTCGTATCGATTATTCTGGGTTTTGATGTACTTAATGACAGTTATGAAGGGTTGAGTGCATCACTTATTCCAAACATGACCGAGGCGTGGTTAGGATAAAGCTGTTCGTTGGCCCGAATGGAAGGTTTATTTTTGTGTGAAGTACTGTTTCGTTGGAGGGGAAAAAAAGAATAAAAATGTCAATTTTGTTGGATCGAAAAATGGACGATAGTAAAGACGTCATAATGGATATTATCGAATTATCCCGGTTGTAACTGTAGATTGGATAATAATTGTCACAGTGGGGCATCTGTGTGGTAATAATACAGACGTGTTCAATTAAGAGTAAAGACATATGGTTCTGCCGCTTGATCGAGTGATAAATCTATATGCGAAGTTTTCACCCCTAGTGACAGAATGAAGTGGGAGTTTTGTTTAACTTTATAAATCTCTTTTTTTTAGCTTTAAAACTTACTTTGATGGCTCGTTTGTTGGGTCACAAGTTACTCGAAATGATTTTTTCCCGTCTTTGTTTTTCAGTTGATTTCAAATTTATCAGTAGAACAATAACGAAGATTGTTTCTTTTTAAAACATTAATTTGACGCGAAAATAACGTTATGTTTTTTGCAAAAATAATTTTAAAAAATCAAATAGATCTGTCTGATAATTAATTCATTCATATATAAACCGATAACAGCTATAGCTAATATACACAAGTATAAAACTGATATATTTATTTATATTATAGCCTATATACATTATATAACTTACATATACATCATAGATACATAATTGTATATAAATGTGTATATTATATATGTCTTCAGATATAAAACTATATACATATAGTTTTATATCTGAATATGCATAATTATATGTATACAGAAGTGTATAGAGAAACATACGCGATTATATATTTATATACATAACCGTATATACTATTCATGTATATAGAATATATAATAAATAAAATATATGTATGGGTTTATTATTACCTATATATATTGTTTGTTTTAATTATTTACAATTTGTATAGAGTATGTAAGCATATATATATTTATACTTACATAATTTAATTTTTTATGTAACTGATTCTGTTTTAATCTCTACTTCTTCTTCCCAAAAAACGATAGTAAACAAAACAAAATTTTCAATTTTTCTTCTTATTTATATGGAGATTCTTCTGGAATAAATTTGAATTTTTCTTGAAATTTTATATGTGTTATTTTTAATATTATATTTTATTATTAATTATTTTATAAAGACTAATAAGGTCTGTATAACTTTATCATTTCTTTCTTAATTGATTTATTAAAAAAATATAATTTCCATAATATATAACCGTCATTAACAATGCTGAAAAAAAATTATAATATTTTGTGCAAATACAGTTTAATTTGCTAATTTTAATTATATTCTCAAGTGCAAATTGTTAAAAAAAACATTTAATTAATTAAAAATATTAATGAACTTTTTTTCATTTTAAACGGTAAAAAAGTTCATAATTATGTAAAAAATCATTTGATTTTTTTAAATATTGGCATTTTTTGAAAAATTAAGTTATGAAAATAATGTATTTGTTCATCTCTACAATTTTCTAATTAATATCTCTTTCTTTTAATCATTAATCATGATTTTTTTCCCTCTTTAAAATTATTATATTTACCGAATATAAATTAATAAATCTCAAGCAGTGATAAAAAAAAGACCACCCACAATCTTCATATGTCACTTAACCCGCCCAATTTAAAACAACGAAAACTATAATTCATGCATGATATATAGGGCTATTGTTTTCTTCAGTTCGGTCTGTTTCCTCTTAAGTTGGAAATTTATGATAACAGATGGCGCACTGTTTACTAATTTCAACGTGCCCCTTTTATATTTTAACATTATTTTTAGATATATTTAAAGCTGTTTTACAGATTTTTTTAAAGCTTTCTTTAAAAAATAATAAAATCTATTAAAATTGATCGATTTGGCTGTAATTAATGCGTATTAATTTTTTTTAAATATAAATTTAAAAAATATAATTGAAGTCTATTATCCATTAATGAATAAGAATTCAAACTTTATGTACAATTTAAAATATTTCGGAATATTTTAAGAATTTTCTTAAATTATTCGTTTTTCAATTCAAATTTTTTTGTAATTAACAATATTAAGAGTTATTTTAATCAATTATCAAAATAATTATCCTCTATTACATTTTATAAATTTATATTTTATCATTATAAAATTCTCATATATTTTTAGATATCATTAATTGTTCCCTAATTATTTTCATTTAAGTAACATCGTTTAACTGGTTAATGTTACCCTAGGTATACAAAATGGCGGTTCGTCTCTGATTCCAGCAAGGAAACAGTGGGACACACGTTCTAACCTAACCTTCTAACGTTCTAACGTTCTAATAATTTGGTTGCTAATAATTACGGTAATTTATTAGAATAGGTTAGGTTAGGTTAGATTAGAACATGCATCTCACTGTTTCCTTGCTGGAATCAGAGACGAGCCGCCATTTTGTATACCTAGGGTAACATTAACCGTTTAACTTATATCAGAAATATTTTACATTAAAACTGGAAATTAAATTAATAAATTATCCACTTTCAAAATAGTTTCGTATATAAGGGAAAGTTTTCATAATTAATAATAATAATAATAGAAGAAGAAGACCCCATTTAACTGATATCACTTATAAACAGATCGTTTTTATTTATCACAGTTTATCAAGTAAATCATTTATAATCACTTTTTTGACTAGAATTACAGTATTTTAGACGTAAATAGTGAATATAAACATCTCACATTATAAATACAATTCATTGTTAAATACGAACAGGGAAACATGTGCGTTTTTTTGCAAAATTCCTTAAAGACGAGTCAATTTCTATGTACGATGAGAAATTTCCCTATTGCTATAGAAGAGAAAGAGATCGAAAGAAATAAAACAACTTAACACAATTAACATTTAAATTTAATCTCAATCTGTTGTATAGAAGTTAAGAACAAAAGATAAAACGTATTTAACTCTTCCAAATGGTAGAAACGCGCAATACTTTGATTTTTATGTAACATAAACTTACTGAGACGCCTCCAGCGCTTTGCTTAAGAGACATTAATGTCAAAGAATCTATCAATTTAAAATAAAGTGACATCAAAATGTTCGATGCCATTACTGATGTTGGAAGAAGCCGTGGATATGTCTTCAAAAGATCAATATAACTGCTGTGTAAAAGCATCCTGTTAAGTCTGAGTACATAACTCCTAATCAATTATGTCTTTGGTGTGTAGAAGCACTCTCACCAACATGTTCGTCCGCCTTTTATGTTTCGCTTGGCTTGTTCACTTAAATATGTTCCTGCAATAAATTCTTACTTTGCAAAGTGCACTTAAATGGTCCAACTGGTAATTTTAAGAAAATATAATTGGTGCGGGATATGCCTATACAGAAAAAAAAAAGAACAGACAAGCGAGTAAAGAAAGTATTACATAAATGCCTGATAGCGAGTCAGAAAATGAGTTTGAAGAATAAGAATTTGTATCGTATGTAGGAATCAAATACTTCTTTTTTTTATTATTTTTTATTTTATAGGATGGGTTTATCTTTTATTTATTGTGTGGATTCGATCATTTTTCATTCCTAACACGTATTTCTACCGCTTTCAATTTCAACTTGAAACATATATTTGTCAGGCGTATATTAAATTTATTTTTGGGATTTTTCCCCCCGTTTCTTCTGGTATACTTTACTTATCTGTATACATTTATCGTTTTGCTATAAGTTATCTAAAACTGTAAACAAAATTTCGGTCGTATTAGCGTTTTATTGAATATACTTGTCAATCTATAATATTTGTACAAATCCGAAAATATCAATTTTGATCAAAAATTCTTCGAGTTGGTGATGTTATCGGATCGATCCGTGTTAACTTTATAATCTATACGGCAGCTACTATGAAACTTCACATTTTAATAAATGATATATATTAAATTTTTATATAGTAAACGGAGAAGAGAGGAAAATAGTAAATTTAATTTTTTATTCATAAATTTATTTGGAAGAAATTCGATACTGGATATTGTGAATCGAAATGGATTTCGGTTCAGGTTGCAGGATTTTAGTCTTGATCGAATTATCGACTGATAGAAGTAAAGGCTATTACTTTATTCTTGTAGAAGGTTTTTTTTTCTTTATTTTTTCTGTCTGTATGCAGTGCAAGAACTTTGTGATGAGAGTGCAACTGAAATTACTCTCTTCATGAAGATATGATGACCTCAAAATAAAAACTTCATATCATATCTGTTTCTTTGAAAAAATAAACTTTATTCAGGTGATCGAAAGGTCATATATCAAATATCTTTGCAGATGATAATAATAATTTTATCAAAAAAAAAAAAAAAAAGATTTTAGAGTAAATCAAATTGGTATTCCCTACTCACAGTTATCATCATCCATCCATTGGATATGAATGAGTTATCACTGCTCAAATCTTATGGATATTCTACTATAGAAATTACACTAAACTTATTAAGAGTGAAATCTAGTTGAGTATTTTCTATCGACCATTGTCAATCTGTGAAAATATTTAACTAAATGGAAAAATAATCTCTAATGCAAATCTGTAATTAATGTTAGACGACATGATTTTAGTAGCATCTTATGATTAGTATAATAGAAATTCCTACCTTTGAAAAATAACAATTTAAAAAAAGTACACTTGATTTAAGAGAAAAATCAAGTTTGGCACCATCTACTGACCTTTCTTTACACAATAGACGTTTCATATTTTGAATGATAATAATGAAAAATAGTCACGTTTCAAACTAAATAAACACAATTTTAAATTCAGCAGTACAAGAAAGAAACTTTACAAATTTATTATCTTTGCTTCTTAAAATAAATAAATATTAAGTTTAGATAGTAAAAAATTTAGTTTCTATTGATTAACATAACTAAAATCCACGTATCTTTAACAATAACAAGAAAAAAAAACCAAATTCTTTAAATATATAAATAAAGAAGAAAAACAGACAAACGAACCGAAAATAATTACATTGAATACTATTAACAAATATTAATAAATATTCAATGCAAAGCATTTCTTATAAATGTTAATAAAGCTAAATAAAATTACATTCGGTCAATAAAATCCTGTAGCAGGCATTCCTCACTATCACTTTAATCTATTCAAGATCATCAATCCTACCGAAATTAATTTTTAAACATAGATTATAATGCGTTAACTCGACGACAATTTGCTTTAATATTAATGAATCTAATATTAGATTTGCAAAAGGTGATTATTTTAATAGAAATTATAAAATTATACCATTAAAAAAAGCTACTAAATTAGCGTTTAACTGAAGAGAAAGAGAGAAAGAAATTAAAAACTTAATTTTTTAAAATTAATACCTACAATTTAGGTTGACTTTCTTCATGATTTCTTAATGATATCATTTGGTTAAAAACAGAAGCCACCGTGTCATTATCACGCAAAGAATCTGTAAGAGGGGAAAGAAGATTTATTCAATAAAAATAAGGAAAAAAATTACAGATATTTTGCATAAAATTTGAATTTTTATGCGGTAGAATAATTATTTAAAGCTTGTTTATAAGGTTACGTTTCGAAGTACTAGATGGCATCACTTGTCGCGAGTTTATCGTAACTTGGGTTACTTTTCATCATCATAAAATATACAACAGTCGCTTGCATCAACTATACTTACAAACCGAAGACTTAATACAATATTAATGCACATTTTTCATTTGTAAAATAATGGAACTTAATACCGTAATCTATCAAATTCATATTCCACATTTTCGCTTTTGCCAGATTTATTTTGATAATGGTTCTATCAATTGTATTTAAAATAAATTTAACTTTAATCCTCCGACCTTTGAAAGAAAATTATATAAATCTTCTAAACCTCACTTCTATAAAATATTACGATTTAAACAATTTATTTTCTATACTAAAGCCATTTAAAATTTTCCAATTTTTTATCTGAAACAATAAACAGAATTTCCTTTTTTTTCCTTAAATTTGAAATTTAAAAAATAAACTGAGATTTACTTTGTAAATTGAAAAAAAGGAAAAAAAAAAAAACGATCAATAACAGACTTCTATGTTTATCTCAAACAGGTGAAGGGCTCCAATTTTTATGATGATAAATGATGTTATCAGAATAAAGCTTTAAATAACAGAGACAAGGAAAGATATGATAGAAAAATTTTTAACTCGACTTTGTAGTATCGTTTACTAAATATAATCAAGTTACTAATGATTCTAAAAAAACAAAGACAAATGATACAATTGAATTTTTTGGAAATTTGTTTCTGTTTTTTAACTATGATTATTTTTGGTCTCATTATGTAAACTGCTCTTTTATAAATGCTATTTAATGTAGAATACTGTTGAAAAAATTCTTATTTAATTAGAGAATACGAAAAAAAAACTTAAAATAAAATTCAACTGCTAAAAAAAAAACCTACAAATTCTGAATAAACATTTAGAACAATATAATTGTGTTATACAGTAGAGCATCGATTATCCGACTTAATTCGGGACTGGAGTTGGTCGGATAACTGAGAATTCGGATAAGCGAAAAGTATGAAAAAATACATTATTAGCATAGTGTATTAGGCCTGGTTTAAATACTAGCCTCCCTTTCATGGTCGAGCCAGTGCTGCCAGCTAAAAGATGCAAAAATATTAACAAAAATAATATTAAAGTAGCCAAGACATAATCAAATATTGTAGCGCCACATCACTAGCGGACATTTGAATTTGCCGACTTGAACGCGATCGGTTAATCGGGGGTCGGATAATCGATGCTATACTGTATATTATTGCTTGTTGTGATAATTTAATTCGCTCACAATGGTCATTTTCGGTATAAGAACTAAATTCTAATACATTCTATTACAAAATTAAAAGAAAATCTCGTATTTCTGGAGCTTCGTGCTTCTTAACTTGATATATTAATTCTAAGAAAATAAAATTAGTATTGGTTATTGATTTTATATTTTAATATCAATATCTTGAACATCATATACATTTTTATTTTTTTGTTAATAATTTTATTCATTAATATTATAAGAATACTTATACATGTATATATAAAGTTAGATTGTATCCATTTTAATATTAAATTACAAAAAAATTAAAATAAAATATATGCTTAACATTCGAAGTTTAAAACTAAAAATCCCAACAAAAATATTTATTATTCACTGGCCGATTAATAAATTTTTATATTAATGTAACTATTTTGGGGATGCAAATCTTTCTTTTCGACAATATAAATAAACAAAAATGCCCAGACCAAAACCTACAGTATATATTTTTGTAAGTAGGCTGAGAAGCAACACGTAAGAAGTAAATGTGTGTTTAAATATTAAAATTTCATCCAGAAACATTGTATTTATCTACTTCAAACAGCCAAGGGTGATAAGCGAAAAGTGATTAAGCAGGAAGTATTGAAATTGTTATCTCCGGTTGTCGACAAGTAGTTGAGAACTAACAGCACTAATTCAAGCTCTTCATATATTTTTTATTAAAACACTACAGTTTTCTATAGGCATATGCATAATGTATTTAATTACACGCGTGTTTACATTTTTAAATTCTATTTTCGATTCGTTAATTAGGCGGATAAACATAATTAAGCATATCATAAGAACTATGAATAAAGCTGAAATTAAATACATTTAAACACTTTAAAAATATACGAAAGAAATTTATAAAATTATACCGTGTTTTAGTTATGTATTGTCCACTTTATACATTAAAGAATAGGCAAATATAAAATGCGTTATGCTTATATTGTTAACTGCAAAGTTGTGTCACGAATTGATGATCGCGTGATAACATGCTCCATTACTATCGTTAACTTGCACAGAATAATTCAAGCAAAGTTTCTGCTTACTAAGGAATATAAAACTAACTTCACAGCATTATTTACATTAATTATAAAAACAGCTTTTATATATATACATATATATAAAAAAACAACTGCTTAATGTATTTTTAATATGTCGTTTATAATTTAAAAAATCCTTCATCACATCTCAGCATTTTTATAATAGAACAAGTTGTGTTATTTTATCTTATCTCAAAATACTATACTTTCTTTATCAATGTCCTTCTAAACAAGATAAGATACTAGACAGACAAGGAAAAAAATTGACCTTGTACATTATGTAGGTTAGACAAATTTTAACTTTGCAAACATGATTCATCAAATACAAAAATATGAGAGAAAAAAAAAGAAAAGTGGAAACTTAACAATATAAGCTAGGTCAATTTTATGCATTCTAGATTTTAGTTCTTTGAGAATTAATAGCGCATAAATTAAAAAAAAGGGCGACATTTTTTGTAATATAACTCATCACTTTACTGACATACACTAAAACTGAGTAATGCTATTGTAAATATTATGTCTAGGGATTTTCAATTCATAAGTTACAAAAAAAATATATTCTTAATCTAAAATTCCCCAGCGTGAGTTAACTTTTTCTTGCAATAAATAATTATGTGAAAAATTTTTTATCATTGTTTTTCTTTCCAGTTTTATTAATGGTCATAAAAGTCATCATAGTAAGACGCATCTACCTGCTATTATAAAGCTCATAAACACAAAGCAGACCAAATATAAACTGAACTTAATAAAATTTATCCTTACTAAAAAAAGGCTTAAATATGTAGGAAAAATTTATTGGAAAGAAAAAAAATACAAATTTAAAATTATTTTTGACTTTTAACAGCATTTTCTAAACTTTTAATAATAATAATAATAATCATAATAATAATAATTTTATAAAAATAAAAACAAAATTATAAATAAAATAGGCATTCCGCTATATTAAATTAAAACATGTCAAAAATATTAATTGAGAGTAAGTTAAGTAATTAACAAACATGAGCTTATGTATATATGAACCTATTGTTTACCATATTAACCTGCTCCTTAACAGAACAGGTTAACATAATTAACAATAGAAATGTATTGTTGGTCTATGAGGCTTGCTTGTTACTGTGCAGTACATAAATCAAAAACTTAATGACTGGCATTTTAATTTACAAACATATAAATTAATTTAGATATAATTCTTCTTCTTATATGTTTTTGTTATTGTGAGATTTAAAAAATTCTTAATAGAAATCTATAAATTATATGTATTTAAAAAAATAGTCAAATAAATGTATTTATATACTAAAATTAAAATTTCCAATAGATGGACAATTAAAATTATAACATCAACTTAGGCATCAGCCTATAAACATCTAACCATAGCTAATACGTTTAAAAACTTTAATATTATAAGAAAACGATTAAATTAAAAATTTCACAAGATCTATCACTAAAAACAAAACGAAATAACTTATTATAATTTTGCATTAAAATTGGAATGAATAAATAATTCCATTCCATGATAATTGAATCTAGACAAAACCTATATATAGAAACAATTCATACAATCCTACAGAATTAGAGCAAAAGATATTCCCAAGGAAGAATAATACAACGAAGGATTATCTTCAAGAAAAATACAACTCATCGTCAGATAAAACATTACTTTTTCGTGTGAATTGTCTTGTAAATATATATATATATATATATTTTTTAAAGGGGGGCTTCATGTTTATCTTGTACTTGGCATATGTCGGTACGGTGACTTATTCTAGGATTACTGTGATTACAATATGAATCTTAATGATTCTTTAAGAGTAATATAATGTCAGAATTTTAACAAGTAAAACTCTTTCAGAAGAATAATAAGTTTAAGGAATTTAGGTTAAGAATTAAGGAAAAAGCCTTATTGAAGAGAGAATGCCATTATTATTAAAGAAAGAGATTCATCATCTAATCATGAGTCGTGAATCTCGTTTTCTTAATGACAGTATTTTCTTTTGCAATAGTATTTTACCTTAATTTTTTAGATAAACTTATTATTATTAAGCTTATGAAAGAGTTTTAGATATTAAAGTACTGATATAATAATATTTTCTAATTTATCCAAGTAGGACTGTTTTTAAATATAAACCGTAAAAAAGATAAAATACTAATTAAAATGACAATAAAGAATTCATTAATTTAAAAATTTTAACAAAAAAATAATTTATTAATTTTCAAAAAAGATTTATTTTAAATTTAAATAAAAACACCAAAATACTTTTAATGCATTTTTTATTAATTTAACAATTTTAAAATGTTTTTTATTATTATTTTAAAACTATTTTATATTTATAATTACTAAAAAAAGTATAATTAAATTATAATTATATTTTTAATTTAGAATATTTTTATTAAATATTTCAGATATTATTTAATTTATTTAATATATAAATTTAAATAACAAAAAAAAACATATTTTGAATTTTGATAATGTATTGAAAATGACGTTAAACAAATCATTTATTAATTTAAGGAAAATCTAATGGGAAATCTAAATCGTTAATTTTAAATTATAATTAAAATCTCATTTAATGTAAAATTTATTAAATATATGACTTAATAACTATAAAATTAATTGTATGATTTTTAACGTCATATAAATCTGAAGTACATTTTTTTAATAAAGTAAATTACGTTTACAATATTAAATGTTTAAGATATTTTGAATTTTTAATAAATAAAAAAAATATATATATATATAATTATTTTATAATATCTTGGTTTTATCAAGTTAAAAAAAAGTAATTAATAACAGAAATATTTTGAAATATTAATTATATTATATTATTTTTTAAATTATATAATAGGAATCTAACAAGCAACTAGTTATTAAAATACAATAAAAATAAAAATAGAACAATTAATTTTCCTCATATTTTTATTTTAATATTTAACTTAATAATCACTAGAGAAAATTTATGTTAATAAAAAGAAATTGAGCAATTTCGGGAATTTTTATTACCTTTTTCAGTATCTTAAACAGAATACAATAGAGAAATGGTAGTTAAATATAACCTCAATTAATAATCTAAACAGCTTTAAATATTTCAAATAAATGAAGGATATTAATATATAAATGACATTAATTTATTGTTCAAGAAATTATATTCTTTACTTTATTTTATGGATTATTAATTTAAAGTTTTCTCGTGTTCTCAGAGCATTTGAATTTTATGGGTTACACATAAATTGTGTTGTGGCATTTAAGGCCTTTCTAGTTAATATTAGAGAAGTTTTACTGAATTTTACGTCTCTTTGTAAGCTTTAATGTACCTCATCCGCATTAGAACTAACCACTATTGGATTTACACATCTATAAATTAAGTAATAATTATGTTATTCTAATCCATTTTGCTTGTTGTTAATTAAGTTTTCTATAGTCAAAGGATAAATTTCCTTTGTTTCCTTCTTGTTTTTTTCTACATAGGATCTTATTAATTGTAATGTAAACAGTATAAGTGAATTATAGTAAAAATTCAATAAAAAACATGTCGGATAGAATTTGAAAATATTTTAAAAACTAATTATTACAAAATAAATATAAAATATGTTAATATAAGGGGAAATTTGTTGTATTTACTGAATTACAATAAAGTTTAAATATTATTTAGCTTTACTCTTTTATTATTTGAACATAATTTTATCATCTGACATACACTTATATAAGTTTGTAATTTTAATTTAGTTTTAATAGTTTATATTAATTTTTAATATTATTATACTTAATTGATAATATATTTAAGTATGCATTTCAATATCTAAATAATTGTTTATAAATAAAAAATTCATTTTTCAATTATTTAATTTATAATATTTTTAAATCTTGAGTTAAAAAAATAAAAAAATACAAAAATTAAACGTTAAATTTTATATTAACTTTTAATTTATTATTTATCATCATAATCAGATTTTAAAATTGTATTATCACAATGGTTTTTCTAAACATATAAAAGATACTATAATTGAATTTTAAGTAAATAATTATTTTAAAATTCAATTAAATAAATAAATAATGAACTAACGGATAGTACGACTTAATTCTGTATGCTTTTCTTAGTTTAACCATTATTTTAGAAATTAACGAAGTGTATTTCAATAATTAAATAATAAATAAGAATTTTAATCTAATTTTTTGAGAAATAAATAACAAAAATAGAAAAGAAAATCTATAAATTGATTTAAAATAGAGAATACTTTTATATTGTTTAATTATATTTATTCTAATAATTAATATTTAATATAATTATATTCATTTATATTATATCAATGTATAAACTTTAAACTAACTAGAAATTTATATGCCGTACTTAAAAGATTTTATGTACGGCATATAAATTTCCAGTTAATTTAAAGTTTATACATTGATATAATATAAATGAATATAATTACAAAAATATCTGATTGTAATTATACATACATATTTTAAAATACTTCGGACCTTTCTATTACATTATATTACGTTTTATTCAGTATAACTTTATATTGATTAATTGTTAAGAATAGCTCATGGCTTTTATATGAGTAATATCATCCCTTAATGTAACGACCATAAAAAATACTTTTGTTAGCCACGTTTGACAAAAAAGAACAAAAAAAACCTTTCAATTTTTTTTTCTAATGCAGCTATATCCATTACTTTGGGCTACTATAAGCCTTTGTTGACTGTGAAGATGATATGGTATTTGTATTGAAGTACTTAGTAAGGTTATGTTTTGTTTTTCGTGATCTGGATCACTAATGCTTTTTACTTTCTTTTTTCATATATTTTTTTGGTTTTGCCAATAGCAATAACGTTATGGGATAATTATGAGATTATAAATAAATTTAATATAAAAAAACATTAAAACTTCCATTACAAATGGATAAACATTTCTATTCTTTAATCAATAATTTTATCTCTAATCAAGTTATAAACTTTTCAGTTAAAAGACATTTTATTATTATTTTATATAAAATATTTTCTTAATTCTTCTTAAGTCCTCTTTTGACTTTGACCTTGTTTTATCATTATACAACAAAACATATCTTATATAACAATACTGTATATTGTTATGTAATGGGGTGAAATAATTGATGCCTATCATTTTTATAATGCATAACAGTCGCAACAAAGACAGCTTTCAAGCATAACTGACGGTTTTTTCTAAACATTTCTCGGTCTTCTTTACGGCATTGTGAACATTTAACTGATTGCAGAAGAGGATGAACTCTTCAATCATCTTCAAACTCGGTCTTCATTCATATTTAAGAGTTATAACTATTAGTAATCAACAGTAATTTTCGTGGATCTCAAGAATAAATTTTTAAATTTCGCCACAGATATAAATCATTCTAAAATATATTTTCCATATTTCCTCTTTGTCAAATGCAAAAATTAAAAATCATATAATGCTTGAATATTTTATTAAAAAATGAATTAGATTTTATTCCCATTCCTTTGCAAAAAATCCGGCAACGAGTTGCTTAACTTTCCCGGCAACATTTGGTAGCGCCATCTGTTATCATATTTTATTTTAAAAGCTTTTTATATTTTTAACTATTATAAAATGGGAAGAAGCTTGATTTTGAGGGTTGGGATGGGTTTTATAAAGAATTGTAAATGCTAGTAGCGAATAAACTCGTCATCAATTCTAACCATACTGAAGATATACACGAAATTCCTTTTCTCCCACCCCCTCGACTTTTAATCACTTAAATTTAATGGTATCAATCCCCCTAATAAACAGCCTCCCTGCAAAATTTCTAGAAATTTTCAACAAAAAGCACAGAAGTATGCGAAAAAATCTTGCTTCCCCACACACTAATATCCATACATACAGAAATTACCCCCGATTTTTTTGCATTTCTTGACGTTTCAAGGTCTCCTAAGTCCAAAAATGTAAAAATCTTGGAGGGTCATTTTTTGATCGCTCGCCGTACTTTCCTCTGTTAGAATATATATAACAGCCGGAAAAGTAAAAATACATCAAAGTTTTAAGGGAATATATTTTCTTAAATTTATTTCAGTTTCAATGTTGAATACTCAACATCTACACATTAGAATGTATAGAGTATACACTACAGTACACTGGGGTCCGGGATAGGTGTCTGATATTTGAGTTAGCGGTAAAATATTATTTTACTTGACGTTGCGAATATTTTTATATGCAGGAAGTGATGTCATTCGGGGTTTACGTGTTCTCAACGCGTTCTATAGAATGTTTTATTGATATCTGAAATACCTGCCATCTTTCCCTAGCGGGCATCTCCTCCTGATTTATGTTGTATAATGCAAAAAAGTAAACATTTTGTATAAGCATTTAGAAAATATTACATATACTGATGAAGGAAACGATAGATGAAAACCTCTCTTCGAAGCAAAATACAGTATTCTTTTTAAACTGCGTATAGTGAAATTGGGATCCATAAAAACTGTTTAAAGATTTAATTAAAATCATAAAGAAGTTAATTTAAAACGATAGTTATTACAGTAAACCTAAAAATATTTTATACATTCATCCGAGTAATGCACAATTCATCAAATAATCACTTAAAATCCGAATCGCATCGAATATTCACTCATTAAACGCGAACGAATTTAAAATACGTACTTTCATAATAATAATAAACGATATAATCGCATCCTTTAATATTAAATCTATTCGACGCACATCGTATTGAAAGATATGGACAGAATATTTAATCGTTATCAATTTAAAAATCAATAAATGTTAATATTTAAAGTTACCTCTTGCCGCCGCCAGAGGGAGAATGTGGCAGTGGTTTTTAAGTAGGCATGTTTGGCTTCAAATTATCTAGGTCTCTGATCGTGTCAATCCAAGTCGTGAGTCCTTGAGAAATTCCGTTATGGCTCCTGTCTTAGGTTATTGGAATATCCGTGGTGTAAGTAATTATCCGTACTCGCTTATCACTAGCCTTAGAAACCTGTAATAAATATAATAAAACTTTTGAAACTGATTAAATTTGAATTTGATACAGGGTGGAATGCCACAAAATTTATTCTAGTTTCGATTATTGAAACCGGTTTTGACTGTCCTTCTGACCAAACTTTGTTCTAACAGCTATTAGTTTTAATGAATGTTTAATAATTCAGATTTTCAGTATATTTTTAAAATGATTTAGAGTATCCATTGAAATAATATAATATACTATATAATATACACAATGTATATTATATAATTCCTGTCAAGTTTAAATTTAAGGTAAAAAATTTAAAACTAAAAAGATGGACAATTATAAACATTATATTATGTATTCGTGCTTATTAAATCATAAGTTAGAAATTAAAAAAAATTTATTATACTTTATAATATATATTAAATTATTAATTACAGTGTATATGTAAACCAGCAGCTTGTCAAACCAATATATATATATTGCATTAAAAACTTTGCATAATTCTTTTTTAAAGCAGAATGAAGATTTGTTTAGATCGGGTGTGGAATAAAGAAGTTCCTAAGTAATAAATTTTGCATGGAATATTCTTAATCTATAGTAGCAACATAATTAAAGATGTTTTTGCAGTATTCCCAAATTATTACATGGAATAAGGTTATGCTATTGTGCCAGAAGCAACTGTTTTGTAGTCTGACTTAAGTAAAAGTGCAGTATATTTGGCAAAAAAAAAAGGTGGTGGTGAAGTAACTACAAAGAAACTTTCCTCTAACTTTTTTTTCTGTTGGGATGGAAGGACTTGTTTTTTGTCAGTTTATTGTCCTTGTTTCAGTTTCTCCTTAAATATACCTTTGATGCCTCATTCTGTTTTCTTTTTAAACTGAATATTTGGCTTGACTTTGTATTTCAAAACTTAGTTTCACCTCTTTGTATTCAAAAAAGATGTAAGCAGTTAAGATTCATGGTAATAATTTTTAATCAATTGCTAAAATTGAGGCAAAAAAATTTATACACTTTTATATAATTTAAAGTTTATAAAACAAATAAAATTATTGGAAAAACTACAGACATATTACTCTCAAAAATGTGATTTTAAATCTCATTTCAGCTCAGTTGTCTAAATGTTAATGGGATATTGTTTTATTTTGATTGTCTGTTGTCTTGGTCATTGTCTAGATATAAATTTAATGTCTTTGTATCCTTGAAATATCATTAGACTGTATCCTGTAGCCTACTAATATTTTAAGGATACAAAACCTATATTACAAGGACTATAGCCTATATACTATATTTTTTTTCTTTCAGTTAAGCCTAAATTTATTTATTTATTTAAATTATTTAATTAAAACTCTAATTATTAAATTTAGCAAGAGATGGTGCCTAACGCCTAACTCTAGTAGCAAAATTAACTTTAATTATTAATATTACTATAGCCATTTGCTAGCCCGATAATTCGGCAGTTGTTTGGACTATAGCCTATATAGCTCTGATATTACCCTCTCAGATAACTAAAACAATAGCTTTAAATGATGGAAAATATGTTTTCATATTGGCTTAAGAACTGCTATTAACAAATATTTGGTCATAACTGATGATTTATTTTAAATTAATACTTAAACCATGCAAATTGAATGAAGTTATAATACATTTTTTATTGTTTCTTATATAGTTTTTCTTTTCTCATCCCAAAAAAGAATTACTTAATTCTGATGGTACATATGTGAATATGAAAAAGGATTTCAAAACATTGAAAAACTATATTTGCAATAATTGAATTTAATAGTTAATTCTGTGAAACATCACAATTCTTATGCTGAAGTGAAATGTTAATTGAAGACTTAAAAGGTGACAGAACCTGATGTATCAATAAATTTTATAACTGCTATTTGTGGTTCTTTTCAGAAATAATAAGCAGAACATTAGATTAAAGCTATCACATATTTACCCTAATTTTCAAAATATATGAAAGAATTACAGCAATTAATATATAATATATAATCTTCCAAAACTTTTAAAATATTCTTTAATATTACCTACTTACATATGCAAAATTGTTCTACAGATACCTTGAATTGCCTTCGGTTAGATTAGCGACTTTTCTTTTGAACGTTGCCTATGTGTTTGCCTGTCTAATTAATTAAATTTAAATTTAGTAAATTTATAATTTTTCTTCTGATAATTATAGATGTAATAGAAAACCAAGATATTAATAAGAATTTGTAGGTTTAATCAATCATGTTTACAAAACGTTTGTCAGAGGAATTACAAAAATATATTCTTTTGAATTTAAGTGAGTGACTTATTTAATTGCATATTAGATTTAAGATTAATTTATTTGAATAATGATACAGCATTAATTTTTAAATAAATGAACAAATGAAAAATATTTTCTTCAACTTAATCATTTATAATACATTGATTATACAATATCTTAACAAATGAATAATTTGTCATCTGACACATCTGGGTTATTTATCATTCTTTACCAAACTTCTTGAACAGAGTAAAATATTTCAAAGTTCAATGCTTATAACATTTTACTAACAATTAACCATAGTAAAAGTTTAACACAACAGCATTTTATTGTAAATTATGCAATAGTCTTTATAATGTTTAATTTCTTAACACACACACAAGATACAAAGAGATAACAAACTGACCTTGTCTGTAATAATAAATTCATCTTTTTAATGAATGATATGCACCACTGGTTAAAGATAATTGATGAATTTTTTTAAAAGGTTTAAGATATATTCTATATGATAAATGTTAAAAACAGTATCAAAAAATTCAAAATGCATTTATTAGTCATAGCATTTAAATAAATTAAGTTATATTTATTTTTTTTTAGATATTTAAAAGTTAAATTAAATCTAAACTCATTCATCATTGACGTAAAATCTAATCAATGTTTAAGTAAGTTTTTTCAATTCTTTTGTCAAATATTTATGCTATATGCTGCTATCAATTTGTAATGAAGTAAAATCCAAATATTCGGCAAGGTAAATAGTTGAGAATTTTGTATGAGAGTTATTTAGAATTTTAATCATGTATTAATTTTTAGTTTTAATGATTTTTTAAAATTTTTAATACATAAAACATTGAAGTGATGTGGATAAAATTCATAATTAAAAAATAATTTATTCACATATTAATTAATATATAATTCAGAAAAATATATAATAAAAATTTATGATTATTTTATTTAAAATATTAAATTCTATTTATTAACTTGTAAAAAGTTCTTTTGTTTATGATATTTATTAATTGATAAGCTATTTTTCTTGAAAGTATTCAAAAATTATTTTGATAAAGAAAAGTAATAACATAAAATCATTTTTTAGCTTGCTCAACCCATCAGATTATTGTTAGCTTATACTGAAACAGAGTTTGAGGACAAAAAATATTCATATGGACCACCTCCGACATTTGATCGTAGTGCTTGGCTGAATGAAAAATTCACTCTTGGTCTTGATTTTCCCAATGTAAGTAATTTTTTTTTCCCCTCTCAAGTAACAAAATATTTTTAAAAATTTAAACTTTGTCATTTTTTTTTGTTAGTAGATGTGAAAATTTAATTTGTCATTTTTTTATTATTAATTCACAACATGATTCTGTTGTTATAAACACAATTAAATTTTATTTTTGTAGGAAGGAACATCAATCCACACCAACACTTGCCTTCCTATAAAAATAATTCATAATACAACATGGTTTCAAAGCATGACTATTTAAATTAAATTTTATACAATTATTTTAAAAAAACCCTGATCTACCAAATGTATAGAATAATTTATATAAGATGTTAGTCTTTCTTATAATACTATATAGCAGGGATGGGCAACCTTTTTCTATGTAAGGGTCACATTTCAAAACTTTGAACTGATGTGGGCTGCATACATAAGGAAAAAAAAGAAAAAAAATGCTAATAAATCATAATTATTTATTTGGCTGCAATTTGAAAAAATACTAGATCTATAAATTTCCACTGTCGTCTGTCTGACAGTCTGTCCTTTCGAGAATGGAGTTAGATAGATGAAAGCCAAGATAAGATATGGAAACCTTATGGGCAGGAGGCCCCTGATTAACTATGCAAGAACTTCTGATGCAAACTGGAAGTCACATTATATCAATTCAAAAATTTTCCCCTGAAAGGAGTTTGATAGATGACTGCCATGACTCGATTGCTGACAGGAAAAGTATGATGTACAGGGCGAGACACTACTAATTTGAGGTGGCGAGCATATATTTACTCCTGCTATATAGTGTGAGTATTAAAGGCTGGCAAGGGCTTTTGCTTGACTTTTCCGATACTTGAACACGAAATTAATTAGGAGGTTTGATAATTTTCAATTATACTAGGTATGAAATTTAAGTATAGTAGAGTCCCACAAACTTGACTTAATCTGAACTGAGATGATGATGTTTTACATATAGCAACAATACTAGTCTAAATAGCAGAATATTTGTAAAGGTATTATATGTGCAAATCAGTGTGCATATTAATTATGTTACTATTTCTATTTCCAGCTAAATTTCAATTAAAAAAACTATTCACTGTTCAGTGGTTATTTTCAAATAGTGTTATTTGTAAGGTGGTGTTTTGCAGTGAAATCTTGGAAATAAGGTTATATTCTTTGTGGAATTTATGTTATTAACAAGTGCTGTCAGTGAATAACAATAACTTTTCCTTTAGTAATTTTGATCTGACAAAACTAAAATTAAATTTCACATTTAAATATATATTCTTAAGTGATTTTTATTTTGTTAATAAATTAATCAGTTATACACAAAACTGTGTATTTCACGTATAATCTGATAAATCATTTTCATAATTGAAAATTTTACGAGATTAACTTTGTTGTAGACTCATGGCATAATTAAGACTTTTAGAGGCCCTGTGCACTTCAGATTTTCATGTCTTGCATATACTGTATATGTAACTGGGCTGCAATTTTCAAAAATTGCAGACCTATTAATTTCCACTGGTGTTCATCTGTCTGTCCTTCCTTAATTTCGAGAACAGTGTTAGATAGATGAAAGTCAAGACCAGATACAGAAAACTTATGAACAGGAAGCCCTGATTAACTATAAATGAATTTCTGGTCTAGACTAGAAGACATATGATTTCAATTCAAAAATTTTCCCTAGAATGGAGTTAAATAGATGACAGGCATGACTCTGTTATCAGGTAAAGTGTGATGTACAAAGGCAAGACACTAGTAATTTGAGATTGAGAGCATATATTTTAAATTAAATAAATTTAAAAATATGATTAAAAATTGCAGCCTGGCATTGTGATATCACAATAATTTTTGCTTGTTCCTACATAATAATAATTTTCTGAATTTCAATAGTATTTAATGTACTTTACATAGATTAGATACTATGTTAAATTTATACTTTAGATTATTAATTTATTAACAAAACAAAATCAAATACAGTTTAACTCGATTATAACATCTATGGACTGGCAAGTTTTTGACGTTATAACCAAGTGTTGTTATCTGTGGGGTCATAATTTCAGTCTCATAAAAAGTACAAAGTGTGTTTAAGAATCTATTATAAAATCTATTCTAATTTAACATTGTATGTATTACCGTAAAATTGTTTCTTAATGGTAATACTTATGATAATAATTTATTATTGTATGTATAAAGATGCAAACCATATGTTTAAATCAACTTTATTTACATTATTTTGTCTAAGTTTACATCATCAATGTAATTAAAAATTTCAAAAATGATCTTTTATAAGAAATTTCTATTTGTCTTAAGTTTCAATAATGGCGGAACTTCCAGTTTTGAGAATAATGTCAAAATAAAAGGCAACAAAAGGTTAAACTAATGTACGCCAATTAAAAATGGTTCAATTATTTCTTTATAAACTATTTAATATAATATGTTGTATTAAAAATAATAAATATTTAACAATTTAGCATAAAGTAATTTAAAAATGAGTACATAATAACTGATAATAAAATTTGTAAATTTGGGAGTGTTTCAAATATGACATTAAAACAGGGTTTTGTCATTACAAGTGGTTTTTTTAACATTATCTAGTGGGACCGATAAAAATTTGATGTTATATTAGGGTTGTCGTTACATCCGATGACATTATAATTGGGTTAAACTGTATATACTTTAGTAATTTTGATCTGACAAAACTAAAAAGGAAAAGTTATTGTTATTCACTGACAATGCTTGTCATAATGATTTTTGTATTATTTTTACTTCTTATAAAAAAATCTCTTGAGGTCACTTCAATAATTTTATGAACTAAAAAAATGTTTAAAATATAACTAATGAAAACAAAGTTTTGAGATAATTACACAATGCCACATGCTTTCAAAACTCATATCAAATAGTACAGTTTAACTTATAAAAATTCTGATACATCCTTTCAAATTATTTTTAAATACTACTATACATAAACATTTAAATGTTTGGTTTTGGTTTTTTTATGTATGTATATTAAAATTTATTAAGTAATTGACTATTAAATAATTTAAATTATATTAAAATTATTTAAGTCCTCTGAGAAAGCAATCTATTTTCATTTTTTAAATAAAGGATACAAAAATTTAACACCTTTTTAAAATTATTATATCTTAAAGTTGTTTTTTAAACTTTAAGGAAAATAACAATTTTTAAAATATTTATAATCAAAACACTAAAATATGTATTTATAATAATTTTATTTTTAGTTGCCTTATTATATTGATGGTTCAGTGAAGCTCACCCAAAGTTCTGCAATTATGCACTATTTGGCTCGGAAAAATAAGCTTGGTAATTAATTTTTCCAATATTAATATATATCTATATATATAAAAACGAATGTGTCTGTCTGTCTGTGTGTCTGTCTGTCCTTCATGCATTACTACACCATTTATCCGATTGCCATGAAACTTTGGGAAATTGTTTAATATATTCCCACGAAGGTTTTTGGCATATGTGAAGACCACTATTTCCCCCCTTTCAAAAATATATTTATATATGGATTAAGGCTTTTATGTCCAACAGATGGCGCTAACTTCCAACGACCTAAGTTTGCTTTTCTGTGAGGCATTGTTTTTCTGTGAGAACGGACTAAACCAGATCATTTTCTATCTATCTATATAAATAAAATATAACGTTCGTTTATTCCTACCGATTCCTTTGAAATTTTGACACAACTTTGCATTCCAATACATGTTTTTTATATAATATACATGTCGAAATTCCCCCCACTGGGGGAAGAGGGACAGGATTAAGGCTTACTGTGAAGAACTCTGCTTCTATTTATACTATTTTGCATGCGGTTTTGATTGCGTTTTAATAGGGTATGTCAAGAGAATGTACACTAAGAAGGGATTTTTTGAAATTCCTTCCTGTTAGAGAAGTGTTATACATTTATAATAGATACATTTTGAGCCACAACAACGCGTGGCCGGGTCAGCTAGTTTATTATAAAATTGACTTATAAACAGCATTTTTAATATACTTTTTGTAATTATTGAGGCAGAGCATTGATGAAGCCTCTTCTATGTTAATATGGCTTATAGAATTGTTTGTTCTAAAATTTAATGGATTTTGATAAAACTTTGCCATTTCCATTAATTGCAATAAGGAGGCCAAAAATTATAGAAAAAATGGGAGTCCATGACTGTTGTCAGATAGTTTGGTCAGTGATGATGTCCATGCTCCCTGAACAATTTAGGAGGCATAAATAAAAAAACGTTGAGCATACCTAGTGGAAAATGGGTGTCAAAAATGAACAACTGTTTTCTTCTGATTGCCAAAATGAACAGTACACAAGAATAAAGCAGTTGACACTTATTGAATATGAGAATTGGTTGTTTGTGCCTGGCAACTGTAAGGATTGCCTTTCTTTCCAGCAGGTACAAAGATTGCCTGTTTGAGGCAACAACCATTTTCTTCTGATCACACTCTCACTCATGCACATCCATACACTTATGCATGCCCTTATGTACACAGTCAAACACATGTCAGTGCTTGGGTTAGGTGAAGTGAAATAAATTTATATGTACTAATAATTGAAAAAAATTTTGGGGATACTATTGATTACCACCTATGGAATTTCGGGTCTTTGAGTATATATCTGAACTCAGGAGACCGAGACGAGTTCAACGATACCCTACTTTTGGACCGGAGACGAAAAATAATAACTTTATCATACTTTTTTCCAGCGATCACGCGATGATAGGGAGTCGCGTCACTCTCTCCGCTAAGTCGGCTTCGCTATCGTGATCGGAAGTTGCATCACTTGCTGTTAAAATTGCCTTTAGTAGATGTTTCCCCCCTTTTTTTACTTTGTTCAAGAACTACCGTGAATCAATAACTAGTGACGTTTAGCACATGGTGGCCTGCCAGCGGCTCCCCTCCGGGAGGTCAGTTGGGAGCACGAACAGTGGGAACGGCCGCCATGTTCGCTGCCATAAGTAACATTAACCGAAATGGCGATCGCGCAATGATCGGAAGTCGCGTCACTCTCTCCGCTCTCGCATCGCGTGTTTAACCCTACTGGAGATGACCGTAGTCTGACATCATGGTTTGCAGACTTTACCGCAAGATGGCAGTACTAGCAACTATGGTGCCGTTTTCATGAGAGCATTAAAAAAGTATGGTAACTTAAAAGGCATGATGATTTTTTTATTTTTCGTCTCCGGTCCAAAAATAGGGTACCGTTGAACTCGTCTCGGTCCCCTGAGTTCAAATATATAATCAAAATCCTGAAATTCCATAGGTGGTAATCTATAGTAAACCCAAAATTTTAATTACTACAATGCAATTCTATGCTTCAATTCTATCAAGATATGACAGTGATGTCCCTAGTTGATAAATACAAAGCAGATGTTACACATTTGCTTATCTAATATTGAGAAAGCAAATGTTAATTAATAGGAAAGGGAAAAATTAAATTTTAACATTTTAATTCTTGAAAAGTAGTTTTTTCTTCCTACATTTACAATATAAATACTTTAACAAAAAGTAAATATTTATTATAAAAATATTAAATTTTACAGATGTTTTTGTCATTTTTTGTAGAAAATGAAATTGCCTTTTTTAACCAAAAAAAAAAAGGTATTTAAAAACTCCCGCCAAGATTTGTATAGTCTCTGGATAAAATTCACTGAGTTCAGCATTAATAAAGTTCCTCTATCATTAGCACAAGTACTTTCGAGGAGTATATAATCGTTGAAAGTACTTGTGCTAATGCTAGAGGAACTTTAGTAACACTGAACTCAGTAAATTTTATCCAGAGACTATGCCTTTTTTAAATAAAATTCTAATAATAATAATAAAACCATTTTATAAATTTAAAAAAGTGGCTTTTTTAAAATTACATTATATAAAATACATATATTTTCAAAAATTCTTAAATCTTATATGTTAAGCAATTTATGAAATATATAAATTCTTTTTCTGAATATAATAAGTTACTCAATTTGCAAATGATTGTTAGGTTGATTTTGTCCTTGTAAATTTACAATTACCTGTGCTTAGTTATTTTAAAACTGATGAATAATTAAAATTTAAGCATGTAGAAAACCTTATTTTCGTAAAATAAATTCATTTTCTTATTAGATATGATCTTTCTTTTCAATAGTAATAATGTGATAATTTGTTTATTCATATTTAAAATCGTATGTAAAATAATACTTAAGAAAACATATAGGAAAATAATGAACTGTACTTTACAAATACTTCATAAATTAAAATGGTTACTTAATTTTAAATTGTATTTAAATATATTTTATCAGCTTTTTAATTAAAAGCTACAGTTGAACAAATCTTATTTCAATAACAAACTATAATACAAAAATAATTAACTTTTAAAAATAAAAATAGGAGTTATACTGTACTTGAAAATAAAGTATTATTATATTACATTCTATTATAATGAATATAAAGAAATTATATAATGAAGATAAAAGTTCTGGGAAAAGTCATTGGCAATAATTGGAACTAGTTATCTAATCTTTCTCTAATAATATGATGATAAATGCATTGCAATTAAATAACTATTTTACATTTTATAGCTTTTTTTTTTTAATATTTTAGTTATATTTGTTATAATCAAGTATACTGAAGTAGAATAAAATTTAAAAACAATCTTATGTTAAAAGAATCTGCTGTGTAGGCTTTGCTAATCTCATTTCTCTGTAACAGTATGAAATCATAGATGGTTAATTTTTTATTGCTACATTCTAGATAATTTTTATTTGTACTTCTCTGAAGTGTATAAATTTAAAAAAAATATTCAGAATAGTAAGCAAAAATTTAAGTTGCAGCTTAGAGAAAAACAAATGTTAACCTTTTATCAATTTGGATTTACTTCAAGTTTGAAATTTTTCAATTTTTCTTAAAAATATATTATATAAAACTAATGTTATTAATTTTATTAGACTATACAATTTTTAGATCAGTTGGCTGCTTTCCACTCTGGAGACTTGAATTTAACTCAGATGCTAAAATATGTTTGAAATATATTAGATTTTATCTCCTTAGCCATTAAATTTGCATTTCTGGGAAAACTTACAAAATGAAGCTAATGCTATATATATAGCATTCATAATAGTTCCCAAATATTAGTGTGTGTGTATATATAGTATGATTTTTCTAAGATACTGATACAAATTAAAAACACAGCAAGAAGTAATTGTGCAATTTTATTCAAACTTCTTTAACTTAATGAAGTAAATTTGCATAAAATTTCAGTATGCTGATTTTCTTTAAATCAGAGATATAATGTTTTATTTTTCAATAAAATTTCTAGATGGAGCAACTGAAGAAGAAAAAATAAGAATAGATTTGGCTGAGCAACAATTGATTGATTTTCGTATGGCATTTGTTCAATTGTGTTACAATCCAAATTTTGTAAGTATAAAGCCTTAATATTATAAAAGTTTTTGTTTCCTTGTAGGAAAATTTTAGAACATTAAACAATGTTGTAAAAATAAACACTCGTTTTCTATTTTATTTGACATAGTCTATTTTTTCAAATCCATTCTAATTATAGCAAGTTATATTTATATTTCATTGACTTAGAATTTTGATATATTATCATCAACTATTACATACTTTATTACAAAATGTCAGTTTGCAGTATGAATTGGCAACAACTTATTTTAACATCTGTTAAAACTGACAAAATTTTTATACAATAAGTAAGTACAGTACTTTGAATAAACAGAAGGAATTTAATCAGAATCTGATTTTATTACTATTGAACTATTTTATATTTTTATTTTTGTATCTGAAGTTAATTTTTAATTTATTATAACTGTTTACTTGTAATAAATTAAATTAATGAATCAATTTTACTTAATTAACTTAATTATAAAAAGCTTGTTTTCAATAATTTCCAACATTTGACATTATATTTAAATATGAATTTTACTGTAAAATTTTTCTAATGAAAAATATTTAGGTGTTTTCAAATGTTCTCAATTTAAAAAGGCATATCATAATAGCAATAAATGGAATCATTAAAATATTGTATGTTCTTTTGTTGTTGTAATTCTGAAAAATAATTCATAGGTTTAAACTGTTTTAGGTTATATAATTATATATGAATAAATATTTGTAGAATGGGATATTATATCTGAAACAAAATTAATCATATTAAAATCTAAAATAAATGAAATAGTCATTAATGATAAATATTTATAAGTTTATTAGTTTGATTTTTATTATGTTTATTTTAAGAAAATATTAAAATTATTTTACATATTTTTGGTGGTTAGTTGTTTTTTTAAATGTAATATTGAACCAGTTTATTATTCATTAATTCAAATAAAATATTTTATTGAATAGTTTATAGGAATATTTTAATTAAAAAAATAATTTTGTAGGAAACTTTAAAGGGTGATTATCTGAAGAGTTTACCTGATAAATTGAAGTTATTTTCTAATTTTCTTGGAAAAAACAAATGGTTTGCTGGCAATAATGTAAGTGAAAAGTTTTTATGAAAATTAATATATTGATATATATAGTTTCTTTAAATGTTAATGCAATATCTAAAATTAAATTTAAATACAAAACTAATTTTAATTTTTTATCAAACTTTATAGACATCAATATGTAAAGACTACATATATGCAGTATATATTTAAAGTCCAAAATTACAACTGAAATGAATAACTAGTAAGAAAATCAACACTTTACATAATTTTCCAGCATGAAAAGTTTTAACTTTTGTTATACAAACTGTTTTGTGCTGGAAAATTACGTAAGGCAACTAGTGTGTATTTATTATATTACACACAAATTATGTACAGAAGACCTCCCCATGTAATTCAATGTTTGCATTGCATTAGTTTTGCATACTGTAATTGCATACAGTTTTTAAATTATACTAGTAAAAAGTAATAAAATAATAATAATTATTAATATTTTATTACTTTTTACTAGTATAATTTAAAACCAACCATAACCTTTTTTATAAACTTTTTTTTTTTTTTAATAGATGGCAGATAGCTGAAAATTTTTCACCAGTCAGTCAATTTACATATAAAATATTTCACATAACATTACTTGATTTTGCATCAGTTAATAACATTATTTAAGGATCCACTGTATCACATGGTACTTTATATATCATATAAACAGTATATATTTTTTGATCATTTTGTTATCAATATTTTGGTTTGTATGTATTTTGAGATGCTAATATAATTTGTACTGTATTGTTTTGTGTGTAAAATATGTGTGTATATAATATTTGCTTCTTTAGTTTTGTTCTTTAACTTTATTTTTCTGATTTTCAATATTTATTTTGTTTGATCATCAGACAATTAAGAGAAATAGTGAGAAGATTATTGTTCTAAATTAACAAATGAGAAAGGGGAGCAAATGAAAAGGGAAAGAACCTGGATATTATAATTTAAAAATATGTGATTTTAGATGCAAAGATACAGGGATAAAATCAGAACAGGACAAGGAGTCCATTCTAGATTGGATCATGAATTGCTGGTGAAAGCACAACTCTGAATAGTATGAAAATTGAAACTGTTTGAGATGAATAGTAGTTGTTAGCAGTTTTTCTTATTTGTATCAATAGACAATATTGTCAACAGTATTCGACATGTGAAATTGATGATAGAAGAAATTAATTAAGACCTTAGAATCTGTCTTCACCAGACAGTGTTAGGCTACTTCTCAAGTTTTATTACCTCCTTAAAGGAAAAAAAACTAACACAATAATAATTGATTATTTAATCAATTATTTTTTATTATAATCATCTGTTTATTATTTTAATCAAACATTTTTGACCACATCATCTTTGATTTCGTTTTTCTTAATTCAAATTTGTACATATTCTTTATGGTGATGAATTTTTTAAATTTTATTTAATAAATGTAAATTTTATATGTTGAAAAATCTGAGCAAATTTTTAATTTTATAATTCTAACTTTAGTTGAACTTTCTTTCAATTATGAAAACTGAAATTTTAATAGTTTATCATTAAATTTACACTACATACTTAAAATCTGGAATAAAATTAGTCACTATTTCACTGCTTTTAAGTGGATTTTAATTTTAATACCATTTGTATTTAATACATTTAATGCCACTACTTAACATAGACATGGCCAAACTGCAGTCCATAAATTGAATCCATTTCATAAGAAGCTTTTCTATGGTATGCAAAGCTTTTGTTTTGACTGTATAATTTTAAAATTTTTATGAGAGAATGAGTTGATGTCAAAACTTGCAATGAAGCACAAGGCAATGCTAGTAAAAATAGAAACATAGACTTCATTTGGCATATATCAATGTTAACTTCTTAAAATGAAGATAAATTATGTTACCAGCATGATGATTATCCATTCAATTGTATTATTCAATATGTATTCGTAGAGAAATAAGAAAAATTCTAAAAACTTCTATTTTTTATAGTGAATTATTGAACATTTACAAACATTTTATAAGAAACTCTTCTATATTTGTTCTTTGTAATCACTGTATGATCCTCATGCAATAAAGTTTGACCATGTGAAAGTTTTTTTAATATACCATATTAATTAACAATATTTTATATATTTAAAAAAAATCTTACCCTATAGTTAAATATTTTGTTAAAAACTGTAGAAGTTTTTCTTCTTCCAGAAGTAGGTTTGTTTCATAATATTTTCTTAAACTTAAACAAAATAATATGATTTATCTGTAAATTGTTCTTAATATTAAAATATAAATTATTTAGAAAATATTTTTATTTTAACCTGAAATTAATTTTGTATATTTGTTATTAAAAGCTTTCTCATGTTGACTTCATAATTTACGAAATGTTGGCTCAACATAAATTGTTTGCACCAGACTGTTTGAAAGAATTTTCAAATTTAGATGAATTTGTTACAAGATTTGAAGTAAGCTGAATATTAATTTTTAATTTACAATAACAATTTTAATAAGTTACTTTTTTTTATATTTAAATATATGTAGTTCTGTTATTTCTTGAATTAATCATTTATTGTATTTAAAATAGTATAATATATAAATGGTATATAATATGCACAATATATATATATATAGGGTCACTAAATAATGCAAACTTTGCATTATTTAGTGACCCTATTGTTACAAAGTGCTAAACTCACTAAATGTAAATTGAAAATTGAGAATATATTAGAAAGAATAAAACTAGAATTAAAATTAAAATAAACTAATACTAATATATATATATATATATTTTGAAATCACGAAATCAACAACCACTTGCCACACCGGGATATAGTTAATCACATACTCTGAACCAATTACGGCATGAAGATAAAGAAAACAAACAAAAACAAACATTTTCCAACTCCTGAGTTCTTCATCAGGTTTTGTAACAATTGCTCGATGGTTCTTCGTTAACAACTTTTGGAATAAAATTCGAACAAGCATTTAAATATAAGTTAGAAAAAATTATTAACACCATGTTGTGCTTGTGCGATGAGTTGCCCCTACCAGGACTCAATGAACGGCTAAACTGTGTTGTCAATCAACTCTTCAACTCTTGCCAGGCCATTGACAAAACTATTTCCTCTTCATAATTTATGTATGTTGATGTAAAATTGGACTAAAAATGTGCACAGCCTCCAACCATCTGAGGTGTTCTGTGGGGGCTGAAGTGAGGGTGAGTCTGGCCCAGTTAAAGTCTGCTACAATGTCCTGATCTGTTGCATATGTAGAGAGGGCCATGGTGGTTCTTGCATGATTTATATTGGCAAGATGTTCTTGTAATCTAATCCCCATGGAGTGCTTAGTTGACCCTATGTATACCAGGTCTCTATCATATGCCAGTAAGTCTGTTTGTGTTGGGAGGGTTATTCCCATTACATAGCATGTCAAAAATAGTCGGGCACCTCCTGTAAGTGAGACGCATTCGGTGTTTCCTGGCAACTTCGGCACATAGGGATCTTAAGTATGGGTTAAAGGTAATGGGGATCTGTTCTACATACCTTTTTACCTTCATGCTTGAAGTTGGTCGAACTCTGATGAATTGTGATTAGTATATGATGCAAATACTGACCGAACATGTTCGGTCAGTATTTGCAAGACTTGAAGTGGGGAAATCTCCCGATTTCCCCACTTCAAGTCCAAGTTTGGACAAGGAGATGGTAGCTGCTCCTGTGGGTGCCCTTGCAGTGACATGAGGCACTATATACTTGCTGAGTGGCTGACCAGATTGACCGGTCTAAGCCTTCTGAACAAGTACTTCAAACGCTAGCAGCAAGTAAAGGAAACCTATTGAAACCAAAGGAATTTGAGGAAAGTAATAGGCCTCTTCAACCTATAAGCTGAGTGAATGCACTGGGTAGGCCCCCTTTTCAAGGGGAGGGGACCCAGCTGACTGTTTATAAGAGCTGGCTTCTCTCTGGTAGAGAACTCTGTGTAGTACAGGCTGCACCAAAACTGTATCTCAATGTAAGAGGGTTGGACCTGGGAGTGAGGAAGGATGTCCCAATTGGGTAGTACCACCAGAGCCCAAGCATTTAACTTGGGTTCAATCTTATAAGTCCAGACACCTCAATGATTACTGGGTGACAAACCAGACCTATGATTAAAATACAGTCTTTGTACTCTGTAGTGCCATTTGGCAGAGTAGAAACAATTTACTCAGAGTTATATGATGCTCTGGTCCAAGTGGAGTGCCAAAATGTTGCAAGGCCATCTTTTCAAGTCGAAAAGACCTTCCTGATAAGTTTCAGCATAAAGAACAGGCTGTACATGACATTGAATACAAATACTTGTATTAGCAATGGGCAGAAAAGTGGCATCAAAACAAACCAAAATGGAACAGTTTTTTAACAAATCATGAAGTGAAGAGCTAATGAACCATATGTATTATAATTTGCCTGTTTTTGTGCTTATATTATATACAGTTTCCATCAGCTTTGTCATTCACACATACAGCATAATGTACTGTACAATATATAAACATCTCAAAGCCTGACAATTATGTCAAAGCTAAACAATTACTGGATTAAATCAGACTAAATTACCATTACTAATAATTATTAAATACTGAATAATTTGGCACTAGAAGTAGCTATTAGGTGCCATATATTATTAAATTTAATAATTATAATTAAATTAATATTTATTAAATAATTCTTTTCTTCCAGAATTTCTAATCAGTCCAGAATGGGATTTGAACCCACTCTGGACTGCTGCTTACCATGTAGATGCATTGCCAGTTAAGTTATCTGGACCTCCTTCTAATTTTTTGCTTTAGTTATAACTATACTATTACTCATGGCGCCACAGAGGATGACTAAGGGCCAATAGCCCATAATCAGTCTCTTATTTGAAATGAAATTTTATTTCACCCTACAGTTGCAAACAAAAGTTCATTGAATCAGTCTGTTGGTTTGAATGAATGAGTCTCAGTGGCGTAGCGTAGTGGGGGCAGCAGGGACGGCCCACCCCGGGCGGCACTTTTGGGGGGGCGGCAAAATTTCACAATAAATAATAATATCTTGTAAAAATTTGAACCTGTACAATACACAATAGTGGTGATTGTTCTTGCTGAAAAGTTCTTTAGAATTACCGTATGTTTTAGTCTTTTTAAATTGAGATACCTAAATAAGGGAGCGGCGAAATTTTCTTCCGCTCCGGGCGGCTGACACCCAGGCTATGCCACTGATGAGTCTCTAATTTCGTTTGCAAATTAAATCAGTATAATAAGTCCTATTAATAAATTATGGTTACAATAGATTAATATTAATAAAATAATAAATTCTAGTTAATTTAAAAAAAAAATTTTTTTGCTTTATCCATTCAACGTGCATTGAAAAGATCTGTTTATATGGCTAAAATGAAATTAAATTTTCTCCCTATTTTATCTAAAATGGGATGGATAAAGCCCAAATTTTACAATTTGTTCTTGCTTTTTCCATCCATTTTTTGAATGAAGTTAGTTTTATTTACTTGTGACTTGGATAAAGTGCACTTTATATAGGTAAAGTTTAAAAATTATAGATTTGTTACTTGCTTCAACCAAAAGATTTAGGATTAACTAGCTAATGCCAACTTTATCCATCTTATATCTGATTTGGGAGCTTTAGCCATAACATGTGTATAAAAGCAAATACCATATATAATTTCATTTGTTAAAATTAACAGTAATCCAGAAGCATTTTTTTTAAATTTATAATAAAACTTTCATCATTGCAAAGTTGCTATTGAAATTTTTCAATAAATTCATCTGTAAGTTAATTAAAATAGTTTTTATATTTTAACTTAAAATTTTACTAAATTATGATAAGTATTTTTCAAATTTTATGTAATTTTGACTTTTCAAATAGGATTTGCCCACCATCAAGAAATATATGAATTCTGATCGATTCCTCAAATGGCCTCTGAATGGTGATATGGCAAAATTTGGATCACGAAGCACTGCTCCTCCAAAATAATAGGCAACAGTTGTTGAAGATAGTTTCATACTGAATGTATTTTTCTATTTCAATATTTTGCAATAAATGTTTTAAAATTTTGCAATTATTTTATTATATTTGAAAATTGAATCAAAAACAGTGTATTGATTATCAGAAATTTAAAATTGAAATGATCTTGAGCAGGAGTTAAGAACTTCTGACTATTGTAGAATGTTTAAAGTATCTTTGAATGTTTGACTGATGAAACAATTTATAAATAGTCTACTTACAATCTATTTAATTTATATTTAAAAATAGGTCCACCAGTAGCCAAGTGGTCTTCGTTCCTTGAACACTGGGAGTTCGGTCATGGGTTTTCGCCTCGCTCAGATGGGCTCACTGGCCATGTGGAGTTTCCTAGGTTTTTCCACATCTGTAACTTCTAAGAAGGGCCAGTGTCCCTTAAAAAGACCTCCCGGAAGGCATCCCCTCCTAGGCAGATCAACCAAATGTTGTGTTGCCATAACTTAAAACAAACATACATATATTTAAAAATTAACTAGCAAATTTTAAAATGATTAATTTAAGATTAACTGTGTTGATAAGCTAAAATTTAAAAAATTTACAGTTTTTTCTGTAAATTTAGATTCACCTCTAGATACTATTCTCTAAATCTACTTGAAAGTACAGTAATAATTAAATAAGGATTTCATAGGCATCAAACATTACAAATTTATGAAATTAATTTATATTAGTTTTCAATTTTGTCAATATATAAAATTCCTTGTGTTCAATACAAATTTTTATTCTAATTTTCAAATTAGCTGTGAACTGACATTTAGTTAATAGATAATTATAATTCAGAAATAAATTTTTGAAATAGAATAAATAAACAATTTTTATATTAAAGTTTTAGGAAAATCAAATTTACAAAAACATGTAAGCTGATTATTTTAAATTAAAAAATATTTACATAAAGTATACACAAAAAAAAATTCTGACAGCATAAAGATGAAGTCTGTGTTTAATTTATTGAGACCATAGGTTTCATTTGTCTCAAAAACGAATTTTAAACTTGGAAATCATTTAACAAATATTACTTTCTCTATATAAGACAATAAATTTAACCAGATATACATGTTGAATTTGGTGTTGCTTTGAATATTAGATTACAGATAACTTAATTATTTTAATGAAATTTCAGACTCAAAAAATTCTTGAAAGAAAGTATGATAGATGTAATAATATTAATAATTAATCTTTATTTACAATCTCAGTTTAAATTAGATATTTTAGCAATGAAAATTATATCGGGTTAATGTTACCTATGGTTTCAAGATGGCGGCTCGTCTGATTCCAGCAAGGAAATGGTGGGGACGCACGTTCTAACCTAACCTGTTCTAATAATTTTGTTGGTAATAATTATGGTAATTTATTAGAATAGGTTAGGTTACAACGCGTGTCCCCACTGTTTCCATTCTTCTATTTGCTGGAATCAGAGAGATTAAATATATAATCAGAGATTAAATATATATAATTTAATCAATTTTTCATATTAAAAAGTTTACTCCTGTTTTTGCTCGAAAATATAAACTACTACATTGAGATAAGGATTTCATAGGCACCAAAATGTAATCATCACGAAAGGCATTTAAGGGGTCAATTTAACGCTCTGGGAAAATTGGGATTGGATTCTCGCCAGCGCACAGGAGTTTTCATGGAAGCTTTATTCCGGATAACTTGGCCACAGCTCTTGCCATTCGGGCTCCCCATTCTTAGTCTGGCCGAACTCATGAGCATGGCAAAAGGTCCTTTTAGTGCCCACAAGGCAGAGTCAAAAATGAAAAAAAACTGAGTTACTTGAATTCATGTCACGATTCTTATTCTTCTGTTTGTGTTTATTACATAATTTTCAATTTTTAACTAAATTGCATAAACTTGATTAGTTCATTTTAGTTTAATTTCTTGTGGATAACTGCTGCAGTGTACTCCGGCAGAAAATTGCTAGAAACAAACATTTGCAAAACCTGTATCGCAGTACATGCAGCCAGGGCCGGATTTACATAGGGACATTTGGGGTCGGTGCCCAGGGCCCCCACAAAACTGTTTAAAAATAATTTTTTTTTCCTATTACTGCGACAGCCCAGTGTGGCCTAATCATGAGGGCCACAGGCAAAGAAAACCAAACCCGGGAAAAAACCTATGAAACATCGGAAAATTTCGGGGAAAAATTTTACATAGATATTTTTCAAATTAAAATAATTAGTTTTACACAATAAAATATATGTATGTTTACAATAACCTTATTTTTAAATGAAATTTACAACTAGTTGAAATCTATTTGAAAGTACAGTTATTTTGTGTAAATTTTCTAAATCATCAAATTTGCCTACTCTTAAAGGGGGACCCCCAGGTTGTGCCCAGGGCCCCTGGATTGGTAAATCCGGCCCTGCATGCAGCGCCTCCCGACTTGCTATTAAAAGCTTGGCTATACTAAATTATATACTGATATTGTATCTCAAACATTAAAAACATTTTTCTATTTCACTTCTGTTAACATTCACTTCTAGATACTATTCTCCTTCATTCGTTTTATGAGACAAACTACTAACTTCATAAGTGTAGAAAATACAAAAATTTCGTCCTGTGAATATTTTGTATCGTATTGCTTCGTTTGTGTTTTATTTTTGAAATAATAACTATTATTATGACATATACCAATAAATTCTAAAATAAACTCGAACAAAGTTAAACAAAAAATTTAAGATAGAATTTGAATCTGTCAATGGATGTTATCATTCTGCATCTAAACATCCTGCCAGATACTTCTGAGTTGTTATATATAGAAAGAAAAATTATTGGAAAATTACCAGTCTTTAAGAAGAAAGTTCAAATAGAAATATATCTAATATCAATGAAAAGGTGGATTGATTCATAGAAAATGAATGGGAAGAACTAAAAGCTACCTGTAGGCCTATATAACCTACTGTGTGAGGGATGGTTTCGAGAAAATAGACTTATTGCCTTATCATTAAAGCAAACCAACACTAGCGCGATCTGCCAAGGGGTTGCCTTCCAAATGGATTTCTGTGGGAACTGGCCTCTATTTTAAGTGTTAGACATGCGATGAAAACTCGGAAAACGCCACGCAGCCAGTCTGTTGGTCAGGTGATAATTGTGGTTCTATACACTGTCATTAATGGACCAAAATGACAGATGAAAGGTCATCTTAGGGCCTACAAGACTGAAAGAGAAATAATAGTGGTAATCGTATAGATAAATCGAAATTTTATATTATTACAATATAGAAGGGTTAAGTTAATATATTAAGGATATTGATAATTTTACAGATGGCGGAGACTTGATTAGAGTTAAAGCGGAGAGGAAGAAATATTTTAAAAAGGAAATATTAAAATAATATTGGTAAAACATAAACGATCTAAATAAAAACGAATGCGAATTAAGAACCATGCATCACAGACTGCTGCGCAAGGATTGTTTTAAAGATTATTTTTCATAACGTAGTCTGTTAATTTTTACAAATATTTGTATGATGATATAATACTGTACAGTAGTATAATGAGGAACTGGACGAGTACAAAATAAATGTTATATGCAGTAGACCAGCGGCCGCCAAGAAAATTTTGGTGGTCATTGAAGAAATTTGGACATTGATCAACTCAGGTTACGCGAAGTATTACGAAAGAAATGCAAAATGCTTAGTTGTTTTTTTCACTGATTAGATGTTTTTTTAATTCGAATCTAAAATCAAACACGAAATAACCGTTATCAATAAATAATATTGAGAGCGAATGTCGTCCTTCGTGGAAAAGAGCAAAAAATCCATACTTATTTCAAACAAGCAGCATTAATTCGTTATAATTAAACTAGTGAATTTCATATTAATAAAGTAAAATGGAACTTTTATGGTCATTATACATGTTTGTATCGTTTAAAAAAATTCATGGTGCTGGTCAGCGAGATTTAAAATTGAGTGTAGTGGTCCGTGAGATCAAAGCTTGGCGACTGCTGCCATACTGTTTTATTAGCATAGTAACATTTTTGTTTGAATTGTACTGTCAAACGAGTTAAACACAAAACAATCCTCGCGTGTACAGCTTTGATGCATTAATTTTTATTTTGTTTATTAAATATATTATATTACATGCGATTAATCAATATCATAGGCTAACAATAAATGAATATTTCGTGAATCACTAGTGTACACGAATTATTGGGATAAATTGTTGGTGCTTTATAAGAATACGTCTAATTTCAAAAAGTTCAATCAGAATGAATAAGTATGCACAAGTACTGTACATCACGATTTAGAACTGCCCATCAAAATCCAATGTTCCAATTGACTTAGTTATTGCCATAAAGGTTTGAATCCGAAGTCTTTGTATGGAATTCCCAGCGTAGAACCGACGACAAATTTCGGACTGAGAATATACACTACATTAAATATATGCACAAGGCCGCCCAACCCGGTGGCGCAAGAGGTGCATTGTATCTGAGTGGCATCTTTTTTGGGAGTAGCAAATTTTTAAGGATGCAGGTTAATTAACAAATAATAAGATAATTTTCCAGGAATATTTAACTTATTTTTCTTTACGTATGTTGTTCAAATCAACAACAAGCTAACGATTTTGCTGTTCCAGTAACTTGCTGACAAGAAGAATAATCAGTAATTTATAATAATAAAAAAGCTGGCTCGACAATATTTATTATTATTATTATTTATGGCTAGTAGCCGTTTACACTACATTGGACTGTGAGCGGTATTTGTGATCAGTCAGTTTTCTTGGAATTACTGTAGCCGAAAGTAGGGCAAGAATATAGTTATTTTGATTTACGAGGAGGGTGGGAATAATTGTGATTTTATTTATTTTTCGTTTTCTAATGTTTGTGAACAACTAATACATAAAAGGTGAAGTTAATTATGTGTAATTAGTATATAGAAAATCTGTTGATATATAAGCTATTACTCTTAAAGCATTAGTTTTACGGGTATTTGCTTTTTGTTTACTAAAATTTCAAGAAATAAATTATTTAGATTTCTTAGTAAATTAAATTTAAAAAATCGGTTTATCTGAAATTGAACGTGATTAGATATAATTTTTTTATTTTCAACAAAATTAATCTTTTAAAAATCTATCGTTATCCTATCGTTTAACGAGCAATTATTTATTGTGACATCGTTACAACACCGAGTTGCAATTTTTAATCATATTTTTAATTTATTCAATTTAAAAATATGCTCTTCACCTCAAATTAGTAGTGGCTTGCCCCTGTACATCATACTTTTTCTTTAACAATAGAGTCGTGTCGGTCATTTATATAATACCTTTTCAGAGAAAAATTTTTGAATTGAAAAAACGTGACTTTCGATTTGAATTGGAAGTTAGTATATTATTAATAGGGGCCTTCTGCCTCTAAGGTTTCCATTTTTGGTCTCAATTTTTATCTATCTAACACCATTCTGTACATTAAGAAAAGACAGATGGACAGACTAACGACAGTGGGAATTTATAGATCCACAGTTTTTTCAAATTGCAGCCCAAAAATTAATTATATTGTTGTAATTGCGTAATAATAATTTATTTTACTAAAGCATATTGAATTATATTTTCATAGGCTTGATTGAAGAAATGTAATCAAAAATGTTTTATATGAACAATACAATGCCACACAGAAAAGTTTTTATTGAAAAACTTCAGGAAGAAAGTAAGAGAAATAAAGAAACATCAAGGTTTACAATAAAATATTATAAAAAGCAGAAAATTTTAGATCTGGCAGTTCGTCTACTCCGAGTTGAACGTAATAAACAAGATAATTGAATATTAACAAATACTTTATATCAGTGATCTTCAAACTTTTAACATCTACGGATTCTCATATGTAATTAGGCCCTATTATTTTTGAGGAAACCTAATACAATAAGTTTAAAAAAAGTTTAAAAAGTTTAATACAAAATACAAAAGTTTAAAAAAATAAAGAACGCAATGTTTTTTATTTTTCTAAATAATTAAGCTCCTTATAGGTACAAAACTTTCTGAATTCTATCTTATCTTTCAATACTTTTAGTTAAAATAATAAAAATAAAAATTTTTAATAAATTTGAGAAATCTTTAAGGAGTTAAGCGGAACATAGTTTGAATAATGTAGTAATAATACTCTATAAGTTGATACATCTGATAATATATTACAGAATTAAAGTGGCAGAATATACTTTTAATGAAAGCGTGTCTTTATACATTGCTACAGATAGAGAAAAGTATTGTTTTCCTTAGTGCCTAAGAGCATCTTAGTTCAATGCTGGTAGATTATTTTTTAGATCAGAAGAAAAATTGAAGATAATGATAAAAAAAATTAAATTGGACATTCCTAATGGAACTTTTTCGATATAACTCAAATATTTAAAATTAGAAATAAAAATTTAGTAGCCTAATTAGACCACCGGTAGCCTTGCTGTTCCATTCCCTGAACACAGGGAGTTCGGTCATGTGGTTCGCGCCTCGCCAGGAAGAGCTAGCCACGTGGAATTTTCCGGGTTTTTTCCACGTGTGTAACGCCTGAATAGGGGCCAGTTATTCTTAAAAGACCTCCCGGAAGGCATTATTCTCCGCTCCCCGCGTATGGCCAAGCAGTTTGGTCGGCAAAAACGGATCGTACGATCGTAGTATCGGAGGGAAGAGCGCATGAAGCAAAATGTTAACCCAGATAACGAATAGAATAGTAGCCTAATTAATAATAGAATTAGGCTACTATTGAATTACTAATTAGGTTACTAGGCTACAAATAAATCCGATGAGAAATAATATTCTCATCGGATTTATTTGATGATGCCAAAATCAACCGGACTTGATTAATTGCCTATGTTAAGTATAGAATAAAAAGAGAAATGAAAGACTCAAATAAAAACAGTTAATACTAATTGAAGAACGATGAGCATCATTCCAATTCATGGGTGACAAATAGAATGAAACTTTATCTTTGATTAAAATACCTCGTATATTGTAAGTAAACAAAAATAAACGAGTTGCAGGCAAAGTAATAGGGCCTATATGATCAAATTATTTATATTGATATGAGAAAGAATCTGAATTACAAGTATTTTGGATATTTCCATAAATAAGACGCGAGTTTAATTATAGAAACTAAGCAACTTTAGTGTAAAAATTACATCATTCGTTATGAGAGGAATCTTACTCATCATTTCATCATCATCATGTTCACTGATATAATTCTTGTTTTTATTTTGTCTCTTTTGTCCTATGGCACTAAAAGATCTTCTATTCCAGACGGAAGCGAGGATTCGGATAGACTCACCATGGAGCGGGTGGATAATGAAAAATGGTGTCTGGCGTATCCGGTACAGACCAAGCAGCAAAAAGTTCCGAGATTGCTTGCTTGAATTCAATTCCGAGTCTTCAGAGCGATAGGCCGACATTTGTATTACATTTCTGTTTTTTTTTTTTTTTTTTAACTTTTTCTGTCCTATCTACACTAAGAAGGCCCTTTTTTAAGCAAGCCCATTATGAGTTCGATCAGACCCACAATGGGGCGGCCGGATGATGAGGTATGGGGCCCGGCAAATCTGGACGGACCACTTCTGAAAAATTCCTGGGGATTCATTTCTGGTTACACCTTATAATCTTCTTACAATTGTATTTTCTTAGCAAGGTTGCCGGTTCTTACAATTTTGTCTATTTTGAGACTGAGGTAAGCAGTGAAAACGAATTTCAAAACAGTTTCCCAATTTTGTAGTCTTCTATATCCCACTGAACTGTTGGGTCTATTAACGATCCAACTTTCCCATTTGCGACGAAATGTTTAAAACGACGAGTTCAAGTTTTAAATGACACGGTATCAAGAGGCTGCAGATAGTTTTAAGTGTTATAAACAATATCTGTTTATAATATTTTCAATTTCAATGTCATCAAAGAATTATGGTACCAAACTCGTTCATTATTACTAGAGACGTAGTTGCCACGAAGAATAATATTGTACTAGAGAAAAAACGATAGATTTAGTCCATCATAAGGGCTTTATCAATCCTTCAACTGAAGTTGCAATTTTAAAATTCTGAAAATTTCTCCTATTGGTCACAAAAATCGAGAAAAGAAGAAATTTCTAGAATCTTCAATTGGACTCTATTATCAGTGTTGAAAAAGGTATTTTTTATCTTTCTATTAAATTCTACGAAGCAAAATCGAGTCATTTAATATTACTTAATAAAATAAAACCAGTTTATATAATGTGCAAGAAATAATAATGACAAAATAACTCAAAGAACACTATTAAAAACATGATTAAAAAAAAATATTTACACTATTATATTAGCTTCTACTTAAGCAGCTAAGGATTGCATGTCTCAGGTAGTGCAATCCTTAAAAATGGATGAAAACCACTTTGTTGTTATTATAACAACGAGCTAATCTATTGTTTGGAAAAGGCATCCACGTTCTTTGTTCTTCAATTAAAAAAAAAAAAAAATTGTCGCCAAAAGTAAGATACTTTCAAAAATAAGTCCACTGGCTTACTTTTAAAGAGAAAGCTTATTTACAAAAATAGTCGGTAAAAGTCAAAATTTAAATAGGATATTCAGTTAATTTTATTTGTTAAAAAATTTTAATCGGATGAAAAATTTCATTAAAAAAATAAAGTTTTAAAATTTAAAAATAGGAATACTTCATTTTGATTTTATTATGTTTGAATTCCTACACAATTTAAAACTGTAGAAAACATAATATGATAAAAATAGAATGGATATAAAGTATTAAAGATTATGAATTACTCAAGATGAGGTATATAAATCGTAATTTTTATTCTTAAAACAAGAAACTAAAAAAGTCATTGTCGAAAATCCAGAATACGGATAAAATAAAATTACAACTTTTCCATGTTAAAGGATTTTATAAGAAAAGTAAGGATTAAGATCATAATTTTAGTTACAAATGTATGGAAATAATTTTAGACATAAATTTCCTTTAATCTCGTATTGTTTTACAAGTATTGTAACCCTTGACAGAAAACAATAGTAGATATTGTCTATTATTGAAATATTTCTTACACGATAAAGATTTCAATTTTCTCGAAACATTTAAAAAAGATATTAACAGAAAAAATAAAATAAAATAAATATTTATCTTAGATAGTTTCTCATTAAAATAAAGAAAATTAATTGAAACGAATTTCAAAGTACTTTTTCCTAGTGTTTGTTATGAATTTTAAGTATTAAACATTACATACTGCCGAGGTCATTGAAGCATTTAAATTTTCTACTTTATATTGCTATTGTATAGCTTTCGAAATACTATATTTTATGTAAAATAATTAAATTTTAGGTTTATTAATGTAATTATAGTATAGTTTAACTGTATTTGAATGCGTGTTAAGTTATATTGTTCATTAAAAGTTAATTAAGCCTACTGTACATAAAAAAATTTCAAGGGGTACGCGAGAAAGTCTGCAATCAGTCGATATTAGTTTTTAAGTATAAAGTAGCGACTTCATAATTTTAAAGTAATAATAAATACTTTGATTTGATAATCTTTTCTAATCTTATATTTAACTATGTAGGTTATGTGTTAATTTTATTTTAAATCTAAAGCTTAAAATTTCCTGATGATTTCTGCTGTATAGGGCGCGTGATATTTTTCTTTACAGATAAAGAAAGATACACACACACACACACACACACACACACACACACACACACACACACACACACACACACACACACACACACACACACACACACATATATATATATATATATATATATAACGTACACAATTAAAAAGTTTGTCGACTGTTCTAGAAGACGATGGTTTTAGGGTAAAACCTCTTGTCAAACCAGCCTTGACACAGATTCGTACGAAAAACAAATTTGAGAGGTGTAAAAGCTAGTCATGTGCCAGATAGTTACTGCGAAGATGTATATTTAGCAACGAAAAAAGTTTTTTCACTTTCCAACAGTGTTAGAAGACGTGGGTGTGGAGTAAAGTTTACGCCTAAATCTCAAATACCTCAAACTGACGAAGAACAGGAATTGAAAAATTTATGTATGAAGCTGTACGCTTATGGTAAAAGCTACACACACGAAATGTTTTCCTTCTTGGAGATTTGGAAATGACCACTCTATTACTGCTCCAAATTCTATTTATTTTATTTTACATACAATCAGGTAACGCCTCAACTCATGTAATATTTTCCCAAATAAAACAAATATCTGATAGAAATAAAACTTACAAATATAATAAAAAGATACAATGTGTAAATTAAAATATTAGCAATTATAAAATCAATAAATATTGTTAAATTCTAAATTATTTTGCACAAACTTTTGTTATTCCTACAGGTTGTCAGTGGTATTTTAAGGCTAACGCAAAACACAGAAATATTGCACTAATGCAATGTGACGCACTCACGAGACCACTAAACTAGACTTGTTCCAGTAGGAGAAAAATTTATTTACGCCATACGTCGCTTGCTGTCTGTCATTTAAACTTATTTTATTATATATATATAGCCTATATATAACAAATATATATATATATATAAACAGAATTATTATATAAGATCTGTAAAATTACTACACTCTCAATATAAACTGAATCGATACTACTATAGTAAATAGATTTGATTGAAAAATAGCCATACTGTACTTCCAAGATTTGAAAGAATGAAAATTATTGCAAATTAAATTACAGTACATTATTTGGAAATCAGTCCAGTAAATGTTTGTTTATTGAAAAGTAAAAGTTAATGTCGTTTAGATTATCTAACTCACTAAGATAATCAAGTTGTTAAATATCGCCAAAACTCTTCTCTTTTTCAATGATGCAACAAGACTAGAAAATAATAAAATTCTACCATAAACATCGCTTTATATAGAGCTATTACTTAGACTTTCTTAGTTAGACTATAGCTTATTAGTTAGACATTAAGCCGTTATGCCAGGCAAAAATATTCAACTGTATTTTACATATATATACTGTATATATACATTATTCCTTTATCAGTCTTTTGCCACTTTTTTAGTTTTTTCCCCAGCCATAGACATTCGAATTTAGCTAAAAATACAAATTGTCTTTATTTACAGATTTCTTAAATTTATTTTTATTAATATATAGGGGGATATTGATCACCAATATATTTCCTTCTCTACATCCTCTATATTCAATTACTACTATTAATAGAAACAATAAAAATATAGAAAAATTTAAATATTAATTATTAAACTTTAATAATAAAATATTAAAGTTTAATTTTTCATTGTAGTATAATTATTATTATTTTAAATCATTCACATTCTCAATTGTAGCAAAATAAATGTTTATATATATAGAATATAGGCCTATATATATTTCCCTTAATTAAAAATCAAACAAGCTTATAAAATCACTATTATTGAGTTGCAATTTGAAAAAAATTGTATACCTATAAATTCCCACTGTCCTCCGTTGTCCGTCTGTCTTTCCTTAATTAATCTCGAGAACGAAATTAGATAGATGAAATCCGAAACCAGCTGTGGAGACATTAGAGGCAGGAGGCCACCTATTAACTATATACGAACTTCCGATTTGCATCAGAAGTTTGATTATAGTCACGTTATTTCAATTCAAAAATTTTTCCCTGAAAGGTGTTAGATAGATGACCGGCACGATTCGATTGTTAAAGAAAAAGTATGATGTACAGGGGCAAGCCACTACTAATTTGAGGTGGAGAGCGTATATTTTAAATTAAATAAATTTAAAATATGATTAAAATTGCAGCTCGTATTGATATATATTTTCAATAATTCTCCCTATTTTTAGGTCAGCATTTCAGTTTTTAAATATAAATCTTCGGGTAGGTATTTGTCCCAATTATTCTTTCTCTTTTGTATTTCTGATATAAATTACACGATGATCTTAATCGGAAAATAGTAGGGCGTGAAAGTACAGTATATTAAATGTATAAAGAAAAATTCGATACCATAAAAATACCAGAATTAAAGCATAGAATTGCTGAGCGTATTATCAAAACATATGTGATAATCGCGTAACTTTCCCACAAGCAAATACAATAGATGTTCTGATATGATTATGACGTTGATGCAATGAATCGTTAGAACCAAGAAATAAATATTAAGTAATGTTTTCTGAGGTTAATTGAGGTTAAATGGAATATATCAAAAACAAAATAGAAGAAAAAGAACTCTAACTAGACACAACACAATTCGATTTATTTTAAATGGAATGCACCTCGACAAGAATGAATGATGATATATAATAGAATGATGAATACTCTCTAAAAATCAATAATTTTCCTTTACATGAATACAAACAATTTCTGATATTAAACATGTATTCATTTGATAAATAGTTATTAGAATTACGATAAACAGAAGATGTTAATTCACAGTAATATTTTGAATTTGCTAAGAACATCGAAAAACATTTATAATAATAAGAATTTCAATATCATATTTTTAAAAAAAAACTGTTTTGAGAAAAGGATAATTTGATATCTGATGAGGAATGTAAAAAGTAATTAAGTTTAATTTTCTATACAGGTTCTTCCTCGTTAATATTGCTGAAAGTTTTAACCGTGATACATCACTTTGATGCTGAACAGTGTGATTAGTCATGGCACACCCATCTTCTTATTAATCGGAGCAAAGCGTAACGATGTCAATACGGTATTTGATTGACTGAGGCGAAAGTTTAAATATTCTTCATTTAAATATATCTGAATAATATGTATATATATTTATCTAAAGAAACATATCCATTCTATTTATCAATTATTTACTCTTTGAATTAATACCTATGAGTGTTGATAGAGCAGTCTAATGTAATTTTACTAAAAACGTAATTTGTATATAAAGCAACGACTTTGTAGTTTCAACTAATTAATTATGAATTTACAACATCAATGAAAACATATCTAGCAAATAATTTGATATTTTAAATAGTATGAAAATTTTATAATTTATTAAGATATAAATATTACACTTTCTATTTTCCAAAAATTATATTTTTATATTATATTATATTATATTATATATAGGCTATTATAGTATAGTATTCTGTGAATAGTGTGTAGTATATAGGGCACCCTATCTATACTATTCACAGAGACTATATAGCCTGCATATAATATAATATAATATAAAAATATAATTTTTGGAAAATAGAAAGTGTAAAATTTATATCTTAATAAATTATAAATTTTTTAAGATATGTATTTTAGTCACTATTTAGACAAAACAGATGCATCTTATGTTTATGTATAGGATATAGTGTACCATATACATTGTTAGCCGAGTATATGAAATAACAAGACCCTGAGAGTCGCTCGGCTTTGATAGAATAAAAAAAAAGGTTTATTAATTTCAGCGAACATAAATAATTTACAAAGAAACGATTACACACACTTACTAATTACTAATACAAATACATTTGGGACTGCGCGTAACAATGTCATCAATTAGTCCCCGCGTGCCGACAAGACAAAGAACTTATTCTAACTTATATCTAGCTTAACTAAGTACTGGGCCCTAGAGAAAGATAAGGTGGAAGAGAATTAAACAGAGATGATAAGACTGAAAATTGGTTCGAAGGGGTGACTGGCGGTAATAAATAAGAAAAAAAAAACCTCGGATCCGTTCCTTAATAACTTTCTTTGTTTCTGTTCGTCCCGTTTTTCTCTCCCTCCGAAAAATCTTCCTTCCTCTCGCTCCTGTCCTCCTATCTCCTCTGACGTAACCCCTCGACCCCTCGGTGTCACACCCTTTTTGTTTTTATTACCGTCCAGGCCACATGTGTCGACTAACTACCGCGTGGTTAAGTAAACAGAAAACGGAAGTAAAATTGTTACTACAGGAAGATAGTATAAGGAAAGTAAAGAAAAGAAAATAAATAAGGTTTAATAAAGCCACATACGTCCCCACCAAAAGACATATTAACAATTAACAGAAACATTAATATGGAGATACACAACCATTAATGGATGATGAACTACAGTTCATCTTCCAAAGTGAAGCCGGCGATAGTCCACTTTCTGCCCCCGTAAGTTATACGGGTGGGAGATATTACCCCTCTGTTCCAGCATGGTCTCATTACCCGAATCCTTGCGGTCTCCTTGATGCTGCTGGTTATGTTGATTATACCTATTGTAGCTCGCCCGTTGCGCAGTGGGTAGGTGAGGGATGTCTTCTTCCTCTTCAATCTCCTCGATCTCTCCGGATTGTGATCCTTCGTGTCCAATTGGGATGTTACGCTTCCGTCTAGGCTCACGGAAGTTTGAGAAGCACGGTTTTAGTCTGTCTATGTGTACAACAAGTTTTTCCTTTTTATTACAATTTTCGATTTCCGCGTTAACAGGCCCCAGGAGGCGAGAGACACGGAAAGGACCTAAATATTTTGGAGAAAACTTGCCTTGCTTCTTCCCTTTCCTTAACATCCAAACTTTCTGCCCTACCTCAAAGCTCCTCACCTTCCTCCCTGTGTTGATGCGGTTACGGTTAAGTTTGTTACGGTTGCGACTTAATTCGTATGCCGATTCACGGATGCATCGTAACTTATCCATAAGGAAATCACGGTACTCCCGAATACCCGGGTAGTCATTTGTCTGTTCAACAGGGAACGCATGAGGGAATTTAGGATCAAATCCGTAAAGAAGAAATGAAGGTGACTCACTAGTAGAGGAGTGTGTAGCATTATTATAAGCGAACACAGCAGTCTGTAAGAAGGTATCCCAATTGTTGTTGCTGCCGCCTGATATTCTGGCCAAAAGGTTACTGATGGATTTGTTCACACGTTCACAAACTGAGTTCGAACAAGGGCGATATGATGTCGTAACATTGTGCTTGACGGTAAGGATGTTGCACATTTCATTAAAGATGGAGGACGTAAAATTCGTGCCCCGGTCAGAGATGATGATCTCGGGACTGCCATATCTGCAGACTATCCTTTCGAAAAACACATTGGCTACAGAGGCCGCAGATTGGTCCCTTAAAGGGACGGCTTCTGTGTATCGAGTAAACATGTCAATTATGGTGAGAATATAACGATTACCCTTATGTGTTTGATTTAAAGGGCCAATTATGTCGATTGACACCTTTTGAAACGGATAATTAGCGACTTCCGTTTCTTGAAAGGGGGCTCTTCCTTGATGTAAGTTATGTTGTTGGCAAACTTTGCAGAACTTCACGAATCTATCGACGAGTTTTTTCATCTTCTTGAAGTAGTAGTAACGGTTGATCAGGTCACACGTTTTTTCTTTGCCGTAGTGTCCGGCTAATGGTGATTCATGGAATGCTTTAATTACGTCATTAATTGCTGTTTCCCCTACACAAACACGCCTCCATTGACGTATTCCAAACCGTCCCGGTCGTACGTGGACTAATACATCACCATCTACTTGATACTCAGGAAGTATGCCACTACTCGGGTAATCATTGTAAGAGGGTGGGAATTTAATTAAATGATTTCTCATTGGACCAAAAATTCTGTCCCCAATCTGGGACTTCTTTACCTTTTTCCACAACTCTTCACTGATGCAATTAATGACATCGCTGTTTGAGGGGGCTTCTTCTCTACTACCATGTGGTCGAGACAATAAATCAGCCACTGGGTTACTCTTCCCTTGAACATGCGTAATGACCAAATCAAAATTAGATAATTCTACGGCCCATCTCATGAGGCGGTTATTGTGATTTTTCATATTTTTCACAAAGGTTAAAGGTTTGTGGTCGGAAAGCACAGTGACCTTCTGACCAAGAATAAGATGTTTAAAGTGGCGGAGGGCTAAGATTATTGAGTAGCATTCCTTCTCGATAGTGGAATATTTTAGTTCGGGCCCACGGAACTTCCTACTAAAGTAGCCAATGGGAATGAGTTTCCCTTCGCTTTCCTGTTCTAAGACCGCACCAGCCCAGGTATCTGAAGCGTCCGAGTGCATGAAAAAAGGTATTTTAAAGTCGGGATGAGATAGCACAGGGGGTTTAGATAATAGTTCTTTAAATTTTTCGAAGCTTGATTGGCACTGGTCGTCCCATAAGAACTTTACATATTTTTTAGTCAGATATGTAAGAGGAAGAGCAATCTCGGCAAAGTTTGGGATAAAGTTGCGGAAGAATCCCACCATTCCGAGGAAACTCCTGACGTCTTTCACATTACGCGGGGGTTGGACTTCTTTAATCGCATCCACGTTGCAGGGATCAGGTCGTATCCCCTTACTATCGATGATGTGTCCCAGATACCGCACTTCTTTCACCATGAATTTCGATTTTTTTGGGTGCAATTTCAAGTTGGCTTTGTCTAATATAGAGATTACCTCCCTTAGGAGTTTCACGTGATCTTCAAAGGATTGGGAGAACAACACAATATCGTCTTGAAAGACGAAACAATTGATATCTATGAATCTCCCCAACAGCCTAGACATGGCGTATTGAAAATACCTCCCGCTATTCTTTCCACCTTGCGGGAGGCGGCACATCTGGAATTTTCCCCAAGGAGTAGAGAAAGCAAAGAAATGACGTGTTGATTCATGTATGGGTATCTGGAAATATCCAGACTTTAGGTCGATTACCGAGAAGAATTTGCTTCCCTGAAACTTCGTTAAGATCTCATCCACACGGGCTAGAGGGAACTCCTGGGACTGGGTTACTTCGTTAATTCTTCGTAGATCGAGAGTAACCCTTAACTCGCCGGACTCCTTCGGGACAATGTGAAGGGGGGAATTCCATTCAGAAGTACTCTCCTCGCAAATCCCCGCCTTCAGATATGAAACTATCATTTTCTTTAGTTCACTCAAATAACATTGCGGTATTCTATATTGTTTTGTATTAATTATTTGGTTACTTTTAATGATAGGTGTATGAAGAAATTCCTTAGTACCGGTCAAATCTTCTATTTTCCGTGCGAAACATCCGGGGTGTTCATTAAAGATACGCTCCACTTCCTTTTTTTCGTAGTCTTTCAAATGGGATAAATTAACCTCCATCGTATTATCGGATTCCTCCCTTCTGAATCCACAACACTGATAAAAGTCATCAATTTCGGTTCTATTCCAAGATGTTACATTCTCACCTGTTTCAATTAATACTTCCGGGAACCTGTTTAACACATCCATACCCAATACTCCTTCGTATTCGACTTCGGATGGCAAGTGCATGCAAGTCATTTGAACATTTTGAGTTCTCCCTCCTCTTTCGATCTTGATATTAGACTCCCATTCGCATTCGATAACCTCCCCACCGATTCCTCGTAGTCGTTTCCAACTCCTGTGAAGTGCACCGTTCGGTCCCCTACTCCATATCTCGCTCTGAGCGATCTTCAGGCTTAGCACGGACCTTTCCGCACCCGTATCGACCAGAAACTTGATACTGGTACCATAAGCATCACCAAGAATGAGGGGAAGGCCCTTTTTAGAGAAGAACACATTAGGGGCCAGGGTTAGCTCGATGCATGGGACGTGATACTGGCTATCATCACGCCCCGTAATTAGTTTAAATCATTTATATTCCGTTGAGGGCACTGGCGGGCCAGGTGGCGAGGATTCCCACAAATGTAACACCTTTTTAGGACAGATCGGTTCGGGCTATCCTTATTTTTATCTAGATTTCCACCCAGTCTTTCGACCAAACCATTAACAGTACTACATAACGACCCCACCATTTTTTCCAACCTTTCAAGTCTATCGTCTTCCTTTGTTTTCACAATATTCATCACACCATTCGGATCCTCATTAGCGGTTGGGTTCTTTATTTCAATGGTGTGTACAAATTTATTTTCTCTACTAACGTTACACTCGAGTTCGACCCGTTCTTCCCTCTCCGCTTCCTTAATTGCCTGATCTAAGGTCTGGGGTTCTCTCCTTAATACGTATCCCTTTAGCTGGGGCCTTAGGCCCTTTATAAATCTCTCTCTAATAATGTCATCCCTCAAGGCACCAATTTTTTCGTTATTGGAAGCGGCCTTCGACAACAGTGTATTCATGCGGATGACATAGTCACATACCGTCTCATCATGGTTCTGCTTAATACTTAAGAGTTGGTCGAGTGCATTCTTTTCCTTAAGTTCTCGCTTTTCGTAACATTGAATTAATTTTTGCCTAATTCCCTCAAAAGTACAAGGATCTTGGTCAGCCAAGCTGAAGAACGTCGATAATGGCCCCCCTTTTAACCGAGCTTGTAAGACAGCCAATTTCACTTCACTGTTCCACCCAGCCAGGCGAGATATATTATCTATGGTCTTGAAGAATTGGCGGACATTAACCAAATCACTGCCACTATTAGAAAAAATGGGAACCATTCCTAGAAACCCTGTGACTACCGGAGGGATCCCCTCACCCTCGCCTCCTGAGGATGTAGCAAGATTGTTCTGGTTACAATCATCCATAATTAATGATATAAAAATAATACAATTGATTACAAATTGTAGGGCCTTAAATCTACAGGCACGATAATACAATGCTACGTTCTATACAATAAAAACCGTATCCCGTTACTAACAGAATCCTGTCGCGGACGCCATTGTTAGCCGAGTATATGAAATAACAAGACCCTGAGAGTCGCTCGGCTTTGATAGAATAAAAAAAAAGGTTTATTAATTTCAGCGAACATAAATAATTTACAAAGAAACGATTACACACACTTACTAATTACTAATACAAATACATTTGGGACTGCGCGTAACAATGTCATCAATTAGTCCCCGCGTGCCGACAAGACAAAGAACTTATTCTAACTTATATCTAGCTTAACTAAGTACAGGGCCCTAGAGAAAGATAAGGTGGAAGAGAATTAAACAGAGATGATAAGACTGAAAATTGGTTCGAAGGGGTGACTGGCGGTAATAAATAAGAAAAAAAAAACCTCGGATCCGTTCCTTAATAACTTTCTTTGTTTCTGTTCGTCCCGTTTTTCTCTCTCTCCGAAAAATCTTCCTTCCTCTCGCTCCTGTCCTCCTATCTCCTCTGACGTAACCCCTCGACCCCTCGGTGTCACACCCTTTTTGTTTTTATTACCGTCCAGGCCACATGTGTCGACTAACTACCGCGTGGTTAAGTAAACAGAAAACGGAAGTAAAATTGTTACTACAGGAAGATAGTATAAGGAAAGTAAAGAAAAGAAAATAAATAAGGTTTAATAAAGCCACAACATAAACATAGGATGTATCTATTTTGTCGTTATTCTTCTTCCTTTCTTCTGTAAAATGTGTGGTATGACGTGAATTTGACGTAAAAATAAACACTATTCACAGAAAACTAATGCATCTAATGTCTTTCATATAGTACACACTGTTCTATCTATAATACTGTACAAGGTGTCCCAAAAGTTTCCATACAAAGGTAAAATGTAACTTTATTGTCAGCATTAAGATTAGTGTGAGTGGTTTGACGGAGTAAGGCAACGGAACACGTGGGTGATCTGCCAACGGGGTACCTCCTAGCAGGACTTCCTATGTGGAAATTGGATTGTGTTTAGGTGTTAGACACATGAAGAGAACCCAGAACACTGCATGATGGCCAGCCCTTGGTCAGGCAGAAACCGATGACCAACTACCAGTGTTCAATGGTTTTATTTATTCGGCCACTGGTGAGCTTGATTTGTGTTAATGTATGGAGACTTTTGGGACACCCTGTATATATAATATAGTATTTTATGTGTAATATAATATATAAAAATAGTATTTTATGTGTTATAGAACAATTGTACATCCATATTATAATAAATTTTGTTAAATATATTAAATTTTTATAGAGTTTTATATAAATATATCAATACTTACTTGTCAACAGAATAGTCTAAAGATTTCAAAATTATTATTATTATAAATGTTGTAAACCAAAAAACAATGAATGTAGTGTAATTTGTTACTTTATTCAATCATTAAAATAGTAATAATTTTTATAAAACCTTTAAACTCATTCAAGGATAAGTTAAATTAATTATTTTACTAAAAACAAAAGTAATTCAAGGATAAACACAATTCTTACGACTCTAATTGCTATCATTTCCTTCTTTTTCTTTATTCGAAAAACTTTCTGCTTTAAGAAAAGGCAGACGATAAAAATGACGTCAAATTTCCAGTAGACGATAAAAGGCGGGAAAAAAATAATTATAATTAACCGAGATAATCAATTTTCTAAAAAGTTTCAATTTATTATTTTTATACATAAATTTAGATTTATTAAAATTCAAAAATTTATCCAAAAAATAGTTGTTTGTTTATTAAATTTTTTTTATAATGTTTGATGACGTAATAAACATGACGCATTATTTTTATACGTATCCGATGACTTCATAGTAAAATTTCTTGTTATTTATTGACCTATAAATAATAAAGTGAATATAACGTATTAAAATTTAAAAAATCTTTGAATACATTAATTCATGTATAAAAAATTTTTTATATGAAATTACAAATTTTTTAATTAGTTAAATATGTATTTCTATGGTATCAATTTTTTTAAAATTTATTTCTTTAGATTTTTGAATAATAATTCAAGTAATTCAAATATACCCATGTAGTTTACTTATTTATTTATTTTATTTTATTTTGGTATAGAAATATTTTATTACATTATATAGGAAATAATGTTTGTTTTCATTTTTTCCCAGTGTTCTGGATTTCTGTAATATTAAATAATTTATATCAATTAGTAGATGAAATTAATATATTACAATATTATATACACAATATATACGCGTTTATGTATGCATATACAGTATAATAAATAGTTTAAATTATTTTTAAAGTTTTTAAATTTCTTTAAAAATTTTTATTATTATTTTTAAATTTATAAATTAAAATTGGTTTGGTCAAAAATATCAACGTAATAATTGTACTTATTCTACAATTAAACAACAAAAGCTAATTTATAGCGAAAATTAAGAAATAAGAAATAAGAAAAAAAAAAACGAAAAAACTACTTTGTCCCCCTGTCGGCAACATTTCGCACCATATTAAAAAAATTGTATAACTTAAGTTTTAGTAACAAAATACAAAAATTTAAATAAATAATTTCATTTTAATAATTTTAGACTTTATAAATAATATCGAAATAATTTTAAATCGATGTAATAATTTTTTATTATTTATATAATTGCAAAAATATTTCGTTTTTATCCAAATATTTACCGAATTAAATAGTTTTATTTCGTTTATAATAAAATCATTAATAATTAAGACGTTTTTGTAGGTTATTAATCTAATTTTATTCTAGATAAACATTTTATAGCTTAACAGATCATTTCGTCAAATCAATGTCCTTTATTACAGCTTAAATCTTTTCGACGTATCGTTGCTGTTATGTCACGTGATTAGTGCAACAATTCAAGATGGCAGCTGTGTGACGGTTTGATCTGCGGCTTCTTTGCTGCATTGGACTTCATTTCGTGCCAAATCAACATAGGATAATAATTGTACAAGGTCAGAAATGGATAGTAAAGACTATGATCACACTAGAAATCTAACATTAATGTTCTTTTTAGATCGTTTAATCGATAAAGGGCAACCTAGGACATTACACGATTTATCCTGTCAGTTTGGTACTAAAGGATTTACCAAAGAAATGAGACAGATCGCCGGTGGTAGCCAGGCTGGTCTTAAAAAGTTCCTTTCCCAATATCCTTCCCTGTTTACTATAGATGGTGATCAAGTGACTGTAACCTGTTATACTTCATCCAGTAATGACCCGAGTGGGAAGAAGGGGAAGAGAGATTATGCCTTAGAAGCAGTTGAATACTTTACTAATAAGTTAGAACAATACGGTAATGCTGAAGTGCCAATAAAAAGTTTACTTGGTCATAGATCTCAAGCTACGCCAGAAATAAGACACATTTCGGGCCAGCACGTGAAGGAATTCAAAGATTTCTTACTCAGATTTCCGGATGTGTTTGTCGTAAAAGATGATTACGTTGTCCTGAAAAATGTACTCGATAACCTAGACGGCGAAGAAAAAGTTAACATTACTAAAGTACCTGAAGAAGAACCGTTGGATCCACAGTTAACGAATGAACTAATGACATTTTTTGAGAATGTTATAAGAATGAGAGGACCTTTACCTGTTGGTCAGTTATTTGCTCATTTGAGTGCAAGGTATCCGAAGGAAATGTGGTCCATTATGGTAAAAAATTCTCAAGATCTAATTGCATTCTTGAAGATGAATTCTCAGATATTTCATGTACAGTCGAACGTCGTATCTTTAACTCCGGAACGACAACAGGCGCTGATGGTGTCGTCGAATAATAAGACTAATGTAATGTCGACCGCTCCCACGACCGCTTCCTCTTCGGCTCAATCTTCCCCCTCTAGTGGCAGCGGTCGTTACTCCGATAAATCGCAGACGTTTCAGCAGAGGTTAAAAACCCAAATTATGAAAGCTGTAGCTGATAATTCGGCTTTAGATTATAAAGAAAGAATGTCTTTTGGGCCGACTAGCCATTGCTTTAGAGAAACTTCCAATGACAATTTATTTGCGAAAGTAATGAAAACTGTTAAAATTATTACAAAAGTTAAAGAATGTAGCACTGTTGTAAAACAGCTGATGTCTTCGCCTGAATATTCCGTGATTTCTCTAGACGGCGAAGGAGTCAACTTAGGTCCGTCGGGACCCATTACTCTCTTACAAATTGCCACTGAAAATGAAGATATTTTTTTATTCGATCTCCTTTCTTGCCCACAGATGATGGTGGAAGGTAATTTGCGAGATGTTTTAGAATCCAAAACAATTACAAAGGTAAATTCAATTATTTATCTGTGTAAATAAGCAATAATTACTAGAATAATAAAGGCTTTCATTATAAGTGAGAGAAATATGTAAAATATTTATAGTGAATAATAATGGGTGTGTGCAATATGTGAAAAGAATATTTATATCATTTTTTAGAATAAATTTATAATAGTAAGAGTTAAATATAGTGTAGGCTCTACATATAATTTAAGTGTTTGTATTTTGCTTGGTTATAAATATGTTCAGCTTCAATATTGGATATATAATACAAAATCTATTACAGGAACCTTCTGGCAAGATCTTACAATTCCTGTTCAGTTTCTTAAAATTTCAAGAAGCTGAATTTTTTCAAAAATTAAAGAATTGTTTGGAATGAAAATAAAAATTACACAAATATCATTTTTACGTGAAATTAAATTGTTTTACAGATAACAACAATTTTCAATTACTGTTTGTTCAATCGTCACATTTGATTTGTTGGTGCTAAGGTATTTTGGTTAATGTTACTTATGGTTCCAAGATGGCAGCTCGTCTCTGATTCCAGCAAATAGAAGAAGGGAAACAGCAGGGACGCACGTTCTAACCTAACCTAATCTATTCTAATAAATTACCATAACTATTACCAACAAAATTATTACAATAGGTTAGAACATGTATCCCCACTGTTTCCTTGCTGGAATCAGACGAGCTGCCATCTTGGAACCATAGGTAACATTAACTGGTATGGTACTACAATTTTGACTTTTCCCATTTTATATTACATATTTCCATAACATGTTTTGTTTCATGTTAAATATAGGCTATTTATTATTATTTATTTTATAAAAAATAAAGTATATTTAATTAAAAGTGTAATAGTATAATTATCCAATTTTTAAATTATTAATATGAGATAATGGAATTCTTTAAGATAAGTTTTTTGATATTTTTGAGTGCTGAAGTAAGGAATTTTTGTGAATGCTTATCTAGTATATTGGGGTATTTGCTCATCTTGCATAAATCTTAGATTGGTGGTCAACAAGAGCAACCTGCAATGTATTTACTAGACACATTGTTTTTAATTTTGAACAATTAAAAATTAATTGCAATAAATTCAGAAATAAACTTAAAATAATAATATTGAAAATTATTTTGAAATTATCAATATATTCTTTCATTTTTTTTTTTGGTATTGTACTGTGAACTGCATTTTCTCTATAATATTTGTAGAATTGCAATAGTTTTTCCATTTTAATAATTGCATGTCATTTGTATGAATTCTTACTATTACTAATAATGATAATGATAATTATAATTATATAAACCTATTACAAAACTTATTGGTTTTATTTGTTTTTCGTTTTGCTTTATAGCCCTATATACACATGTTTGTACTTTAATTAAGTGCAGTTAACAGAATTATATGAAAAAAAAGGAGAAAATTCAATTGAGATGCAAGAAGCAAAATGAATCATTTGCAAAGTTGAAATAAAATCTTCCATTAATAGATATGTGAATATTAAAATAGTTTGCTTGATTTCATCTTTTTCAATAGAAAAATAAACAGAGATTGATTAGCATCTTCTCTTTCTTGTACAGAATTATAATGATCTTAGTTTGAAAATTTGTTTTGAAAATGGAAATTTAGCAAAATTAAATTGGGTTAATGTTACCTATGGTAGCGAACATGGCGGCTCATCTCTGAAACAGTGGAGATGCACGTTCTAACCTAACCTAACCTAACCTATTCTAATAATTTGGTTGGCAATAATTATGGTAATTTATTAGAATAGGTTAGGTTAGGTTGGAACGTGCGTCCCCACTGTTTCAGAGATGAGTTGCCATGTTCGCTACCATAGGTAACATTAACCTTAAATTGTAAGAATGTATATATAGTATGTATGTATATATATATATATATAAATATTAACTGAAACTGCTCTAGAATTCTTACAAAGTAGTATAGAATCAATTTGAGTTCTGAATTCTGTCATTAATTTCTGTAAACTATCTTTTGCTACCTGCTGATCACAAGCTTGGATAATATCATCTAGTATAGAAACAATCAAATTGACAGATAAACTGAATCTTATTAAGAAGATAGATAATTTTAATTAAACTTTGCAATTTATACATCTAAAATTTACATTTGTATCAGCATGAAAATACTAAATTTATTTTATATATCAAATATTAAAAAATGAAGTATTGCATTATTATTTTTGGAATATTTATTATTTAATATTGTACAACATTTTATATTAATGTATAATATAGCAAGATTTATTATATGCAATTATGTGTCGTTCTAAATATAAATATTTGCGTATAAACAAATTCATTATTTGTATTTAACGTGATAATGTCACATTATAAAATAAAATATTTATTTACGTATAATTTGAGTATAATTTTAAATTATTGTATTTTACTCTAAAATTAAATATACAGTTAAAAAGTAATAAAATGTTTTTAATTTGAAGTAATTAAAATTTCAATGTAGACCGAATATTTATTTCTTGATAAAAAAAATAATTACTCTTTTATTAATTTGCATTTTATTACTCTATAGGCATTTTTTAATTATTTTAAATCAGGTTTCCGAAGTGGTTAATAGGTTAAATAATGCATTTCGGAGGTTAAAAATTAATTGGGGATCGATTTAAAACGGTTTGTTAAAAATTGTTAGTTCGGTAACAGTTCGGGATACTGTAAATTTGCGCACCATAAGTAGATCTTTTCTATAAAAAGGTGTGTGAATTAATACTGGCTCAATAATAATTTAATTTATTATTATTATTATAATTATTGACTGTATTAAAGCAAAAAGAAAAGAGGGGATTGATAATAGTTTGAAGAATCCTTGAAAGGATCAACAGTCAAAAAAGTTTAGGGATTTCTAATTTAATTCACTTTTATGTGAAACTTTCATTACAATTTTAATTATCAGAATAATGTAAACAGTTATTTGGTGACATATAAATTAAAATATAATTTGTTTACTGTTAAATATTTCATATATTATCAGTCACTTTTGAATTTTAGCAAATATTAAAGTGATTACTTATTAAAATATATTTATACTTCCAGCTTAAACGGATAAGAAAAAAATTTAAATGAGTATTGCTAAATATACCATAATGTTAAATTGTTATTTAGTTTATGTTGATATTAATTTTTTAAGAATTTTTAAATAGAACTTCAACCAAATGATTGCCTTAAACAATCGGGCTATAAATCGTTAAGGCAATCGTGGGTTGATTATCTATGTATGTTGGGGTGTTTAGTATACTAATAGAACTTCAATTAATAATTTAAAGTAGTTTAAAGTAGCATTTAATAAATAAAGTATTACAGTTTAAGCATGAAAAATAATGAAACAAATAAAATTATTTAATAGCACACACAAATTATTTTTAATTAGACATATACAAATTAATTGATATTTTTAAATTGTTTTCTTTGTGTTCATGTACAGATATATATATAAAATTCCTTAATTTCAAGAAATAAAGTAAAATAAAATAAAACAAATTGAAATACATTTGAATTTGATCATCAAAGTAGTAGTAATTAAAGTATTATTATTGTTAATAAAAACAAACAAATCGTATTTAAAATATCGACAGATTTGTTTATTTTTGTTATCAGTTTTGTTAAAAATATATTTTAAATAATTTTAAGTGTTTTTTAAATCGTTTACGATTTTTTTTTTAACTACAAATCTATTTCCAGTAGTCTGCAATAATTTATTTATTTTCACTAATTGATAATGTGTTACTTGACATGTTTATTTTTATTTGTCGACGATGAGCATTGCCATGCTTAAAATACTTCGTGAAATTATGCATATTGTATCAAAGTCATTGGGTTAAGAAATTGTTATTGAAAGTTAACTTCATTTATAAGAAACAAAAAAAAATAAATAAATAAAATTTTTGGACCGATTATTTGCAAAATTAATTTATGTTAGTATGTTTAATTTACATCTACGTAATGATAACCGTAGCAGTCATAATTTAGAACAGAAATAGTTTTTATGAAAAATATTTTGACAACATTCAGAAATGTTATTATTATTATAAAAATTTTCAAAAAATTTAATTAAAATTACACAAATACAAATTTTTAAGTGTGACCGATATATTATTTTCATTGCAAAAATGTTTTCATAATAGTTTGTGAGCACTAAGATTGGCTTTTCTTTACCGCTAGAGTTATTATACCACCACAGGACATCAAATTAGACTTAAAAAACACTATTTTATTAACAGAATGCATTTCGGACATGTTTTCATAATGTTCATTCACTTTCAGTTTATACTCGATTATTTTCTAACCAGAAAATATTCATTGTATTGTTCAAAAGCTTCAATCAAATTGTTTCTAAAGATTTACGACTTCTTTATAAACATATGAATTCAGTTTTTTTCTATTGTTGAATTGAGAGAGAGATGTCACGAACTATACAGTATTCATGCACCAGTTCTTCCATTACAGCATATTTGTTATACGCATAACTATACGTTTTTAAATATATTATTAGTTTTTCTTTTAATTTATTTTTTCTGGTATTAAATCAGTAATAGTTTGTCACACACTGATAGCATTTGTTCTTTCTTGTATATTTTACGTAGTTCCGTAAATTAATATATCAATCGTATAGTAAGAATATTCAATATTTTATTCATGTATGTTATTAAATATTGTCAATCAGTTTTACTTGAATGTTTTTTTCACTTACTTTTTAACATTTTAATAGCTTATCATTAATTGTTCGTTATCATTTTTGATGGACGCATCAATTAATTTTTTTGCGAGTTTAGATTGTACATCATTTTTTGTGTGTGTAAATGTTTGAGATCATTCATTAAGGTATTTTCTCATATTATTTTAAACAAAATCTTTAAAACATTTTATAACAATCAAGAGCAACATTTAGATCATAATTAAAAAAAAAATAAAAAAAGATTAACTTTTTGATATATTCTCATTGTTTGAGATTTAAAAATGTATTTTTTTCCCTTTATAATGGAATGACTTTCGAAGATTTGTTAATTTAAATAATAATTTCGTATTCATTATGATTTAATTTTAATGTTTTAATGTATAATGTGACTGATTACGAATACAAAATTTCCTGCATATAAATTAAGTAATACTATTGTGTCGTTGGAAATGAAATGGCTGTTTTTTAAAATTTTGAACTGTCTGGTCTTGCAGTTCAACTTTTTTCCATTTGAACATGGTTTACTGTATGTAATTGGAAGAGTACATGCATAATATTTGAATTTAATAATGTAATCTCATTTATATTGTGAGTTCTACATGTTTAAGAGTACTTTTTTTGATGGCATGGAAAAAAGGAAATTGAATAATTTTCTTTTTTTAGTATTAGCAGGGACGTTGGCTGCATTATATCTCATAATGCAGCCAAAGCAAACCGAAATACCAATTAAACTTTTGATGAAGGTTCTGCGAGTGAGCAGGCCACCAGGTATTGGTTCAAAACATTTCATTCTTGGAATATAAATCTCAAAACTCAAAAGTGAAAAACATCATCAAATCTTAACATCAACTTGACTATCTGGGAAATCACGGAAAGGTTGAACATATTGGACATTATTCAACCATTTCTCGACATGTAAATACGTTAGGAAAAGTCAAGGAGCTCAACAAATGGGTACCACACAAATTCAATGAGAGAGATAAGGAGTATCATTTGGAAGGACACTGTCAACTGGGCGACATCAAGTGGGTGACGGACAACTGGACGACGGACAACTAGGCTATTGATAACTGGGCGACAAAATAAGAGATGATCAATAGACAAAATACAAGGCTTTTTGTTTTTTTTTTGTTTTTATAAAAGCTACCATTCTTTTCTATTGATCTATTACCCAGTAAATTTAAATAATATTTTTTAAGAAACAATGAACTCGTTTCTCAAAGGACAGTTTATATCTACCCCAAAATTAACAAATACTGTATATGTAAAAACAAAGATAACAATTATATAAAAATAAGAATTTGTTACATTACACATTAAATATAATATAAATTAAAAAAGTATAAAAGTTCTTCGAAAAAATTTGTTTTTATGCGCTTTGTTAACCACTTCTGACATAAAATAATTAATGATGCTACAGTACCTTATTTGAAAACATTTCCTTTTCTTAAGTTGGAAATAACTTGTAATTCATACTTTGTTAATCTTAACTATATTTATATTTATATATATATCTTACCAATATTTACAAAAAATAAATAAATAATATCTGCCAACTTGTATACTTGCCAAGTGTGCAAAAATATTTGTTTCTGTTGCCTAGATGACAGTCGCCCATTGTGAATTGCCCAGTTGTCACGTACCCTCATTTGGAGGTCTGCAGTTCTTTAATTATTTGTCACAAAAATGAAAGTATTCAAATGAAATTCTTACCCACACACCTTATTCTTCAGACTTTTTGCCTACAGACTATCACTTTTTTTTTATACATTTGGACAGTTTTTTGGCAAGGAAAGTCTTCAAGGAAGAGGGGACAATAAAAGGTATCTTTAATGACTTTTTGGCCTCTCGTTCTCGTGATTTCTATGAAATTGGCATTAATGCATTTCTATTGCATTGGGAAAAGTGTATTAATGTGATGGAGACAATTTCAATTGAATATGTCAGTTTTAAATTAAATTAATAAATGTTCAAAGTCAGAAGTAAAAAATGGCCATTTTATTTCATTTTACATGGGAGACGTCTTTCTGAATCGACAACTATGATCTGCATGGTAGTATTAAATAGAAATTATATATTGTTTTGGAATTTATAAGTCCATTAAAATACAGTTTTTAAGATAATAATTTCTATTCTGTATTAAATAGATAAAGGAATGATTTTCTAATTGAAAGAAAGCAATATATCAGGCAATTTTAAATGGTAAAAATCTTAGCATCATAATTGTTATACTCAACTCATTTTTTTTATATATGAAATTATTTACAACATAATGTGTAAGGAATAATACTACATTAAATGACAGATTCTGTACAGTAATCATAATATAATTTCTAATTATTAATTTATAGAGTGTAATTTATATATGCATCTAATTTATATGTATATATGTATTAATTGGATATTCATTGTATATTTGAATATTATATAGAATCTGTTATTTACTATAGTAATTGTGTTATTAATTACATTGAATAATATTACACAATATATAGTAATAATATGTAACATAATAACTTTAATTAGGATTTTTTAGCTGGCTCAGTTTATTTATGATTAGAAAAAATTGTCACTACAGATAGTCAATTAGCCTATTTAAATGACTTAATTAGTTAAAATTTGTGGTCAAAGTTATTATGTGTAATTTGATTACCTATGACTTTTTTTTAATACAATATTATACCTTTATCACAATCTGATGAAGTAAAAACAACTATATTCTGATATAAATATGATTTTTTTGCAAATTAAGATAAGATTCTTAGAATTAGATATAAAAACCAAGGAGTACCAACACTTTTTATATGTTTTCAGGATAATACAAATTAACAGAACGCATACATATATGCCTGCAAACACATATGATTGTCATGGACGTAGCCAGGAAGGGGCATGGATGGGCACGCTCCACCTCCCAGTTAACCTGGTGCCCCTCCCCAGAAAATTACAGCCTCTACTAGGCCCCCCATAACAAAACCCTGGCTATGCCAATGATGATTGTCAATTATCCTAAAACATACATATACACAAGGGATAATTATATTCAGTTAGTATATAAAAATATAAATAAATAAAAAAAACACTAACGAAAATTAAACTTGTTCAACATTCTAAGAATAAAGATAAATTGTAAACTGTATGTAATTGAAATATATTTTTATAAAATAAAATAATTAAAAGTGCAAGCAAATGGTTAACATTTTCATATCTTTTAATTAGGAATTAAAATATACAAGAAAATGTGTTAAGTGTCTATTTATACTTTGATAAATTTTTAATGGTTTTCAGTTGTGTTTCCATTTTCTAGAAGTTATCTCAATGTAATTTATGGAATTTCTATTAATAATATAGGAGAGAAATTATATTGATATTAGAACACATTAACTGGATAGAGGATCTCTATCGTAATAATGACAGATGATAAATTTCTTGGAAGAGAGGTTTTGAGCACATAGACAATAGAAAAACTATTGATTGGCCTATATTATTAATTACCACTTTAATATTAGTGGTTCTATTGTAGAACAAAAGTTTATTACACTCATTCTACAGTAGGAAAAGCATTATAAACATTTTTTTTTGCAATAGTTAATAATGATTTAGAGTTTACCTTAACAGTTATTCACCTTTATCTTTGAATCGTTGTCTGAAAGATTATACAAAAACAGAATATTAGTTTTATAATAATTTCACGTAATAAAATTTTTTTTATATGAAGAAAATTGTTGACAAGAAGGTTGCCAAATAGATTATATTACTTTATCTGTAAATGATGAATAATTTTTATTGTTTTTATAACAGTTCGTGTGTGAAAAAGTAATCATAATAAATAATTTAAACTGATTTTGTAATATGTTGCATCATGCAAATTTATAATTTGTTATTTAGAATATTTATGAAAAAGCTTTTGCAGTTTTTTGATAAAATAATTTAACTGTATTCATTTTGAATACTAAAAATTTTCTGTTTTATCTGTAAAGTAACACTAAAGAGCAAATTTCTTTGTTTATAAATGCCACATTGAGTGATTTAAATGTAGGCCTATTATTTTTTCTATTTTTTAGACAGATCTTGTAAGATATATTTGTTTATTATTTGAATATGAATAGAAACCAAATTTTTGTTTGATTTAAAAAGTTGCAAAAGTTTAAATATAGTATTTAAGTGTTTAAATATTACAGTTTCGTTTTCAAATTAATTTGAAATCTCATTTATAATCCTGTTTTTAACAACATAAATATGCTTTTATAATCATATATAATATGATTATGCTAGTAGGACGGAGAATTCACCGAGTTTGGCTTTATAAATAACATCGAACTCGGTGAATTCTCCGTCCTACTATACAATATTTGATGTGAGTATTAATCTATAGCGGGGGTGGCCAACTTTTGTGTACATATGATCTACTTTTTATCTTAAAAATGTGTTGCAATCAACTTGTCTAAGTGGGGAGGGGAGGTGTGAAATACATACTGTTTATACACTGTTTCAGTACGAGGTGCACTGCTTATGAGTTGAGTCATAACTGCATGCATACTGTTGCATTTGGTTACAAATATAATACATTAAGTCAAGACATCGCAAGCGATTGACCAAAATTGGCTTGGTGATCGACTTGTTGGCCGCCCCTGATCTATAGTGTACTATGATTATGCTTTTGATTAAAATGGCTAACAATAATTTACATATTAAAATACAGTGAAGAAACTAAATCCATCTTCATTTCTATTTTTAATGATTATGCTGTTATGAATGATTATAATAGTTACGCCTCATTTTTCAGGTAACAAATAATGAATGAAAGTTTCAAATTGCATATCACTTTCAGAGAATTTATAAAGTGAGGAGGAAAGGACATCATCATCTTTCACATATCTGGTGTAGAACATACTACTAAAGAATATTCATCTAATAAAAAAGAAAATAATTATATTAAATACAATGGAATACAGTAATATGTTATTCCAATTTAATATGTCATAACATTATCTTAAGAGTAACATTGTTTATATATACTTTTGCTTAGATACAAATTTTCTTTACACTATAACCAATAGAACTTCATGTTTTACAAAGGTATCAAGAAGACAAATAAACACCAATGAAACCAGATAATAAAAGTTAACAACACACCCAACAGCAATTGACCTGTTCACTTGCGGCTGTTGGGTGTGTTGTATCAAGAAGTATAATTGAATGACTTTATCTACCAGTAGATTATTAGAAAATATATTGTTCTGAATCTGTTTAACTTATAGAATTCTTGCAACGTGTTTTATCTTGGAAATGTGGAATATTTGAATTATTTGTTCTTGATTGTTGCTTTGATTTTCTTCTGATGTTGGATTCATTGATGTGAAGCTCCAAGCACGTCAACAAATACACCCAACTTGAAATTTTTTCCATTATGGATAGACTAGATATATATATAGTAAAATCAATTGGATGGTAAGGGATGAGTTCCAACATATTTAATCAGATTATACGTGAAAAACTTCCGAGATTTTCATCTCAATTCGAACGTGTGTCTGTCAGACTGGTTATTTTTATATTTTATATTAAGCGGATATTTTTAATATTCCTCAGCTGACCACCATCTAGTTGACCATTTTTGGATTAGGATAGACCTATTGTTTATGCAGATAAACATTTTAACATCACTGCTAATGAATTCATTGATGTGTGAACTTTTTATTTCTGCATGAATATTAAATCGGTCTTAAAAAACGTTTTGCTTAAAATGCCAAATCTTACCATAGATTTTACCGAATAATAATTTTTTGTCAAATACAAAGTCATGAATTCGTATCAATTGTTTTCAGTGATTATTTCAAATATGATCTCAATGGTAAAAAGTTTTCATATAATAAGGCTAATTATATTCTGAATTTATTTCAAATTAAATTTTAATTTTAAACTAATTTTAGGTTTAAATATATAGAATTTAATAGGCAAATAGAAATGCTACTGTAATGTTTTAATGTCTTATAAGAAGTCCTTGGAACTGATGTGTTTCAGATTTTAGAGTGAGAGAAATTAATTTTACTAATGATCATACCGAGAGCAATATATAAATATCAATAAAACCTTTCTTTTCTTCATATCAGTGTAAGTTATTGGGATATTGCAAACTCTGGATATTTTAACAGTAAAATGAGTTCAAAATCGTAAAAAGTAAAAAATATAAGAGTAAAAAAAGTGCATTTGACTGGTAGCAATATTCATTCACAAATGATACTTCAAACCTGTGTCGAATTGCATTTAATACAAAAAAAAATTCAGTTTTTGAAACTTTTCCGATAAAGGATCATTGACCTGTACAGAATGTCTATTTGTTAGTAGTTTCTATTTAGTTTGTATTTTAATTTTTGTCATATTTATAATATAGCAAATTTATTATTATTATTATTATTATAAATATTGAAATCGTGTGGTAATTGTAGAAATTTCTTTAATTTTAAATTAGCACTGATTTAATTTTCCTTTTAAATAAATCTTTCCGTACGTTATTGAATTTGTCTGTATTTAGTTTGAGCTCATATAATATTAAATATTGTAGTTTTGTTGTTATTAATTATTTAAATTTCGTCAATAATTCTGTCATAAGTCAACTAAAAGAGTAATAATTTTATGAAACTGAAAAATGAGAAACAAGAAAGTTGAAAATCAGTTATTTTTTTAAAATATATGTTTAATATTTTGTTTAAAAAATTATCATTAACAATTACCAGTTTTCTGATGATGATAAAAATAAATTCTTGATAGTAATAAGAAGTAAACTCACCGTGTACGGCGTTACAAAATATTTTTCTTTTGAGCGCTTTCAATGAATGTATTTCCGTCGTTTTCGGGCGAATAAGAGCATTTTTATATCGAACGTTCACGTTCGAAACAGAGAAGAACACACATGAATTTAAATAAAACGACGCCGTACACAGTGAGTTTACTTCTTATTACTATCATTACTTGGCGTGAATAGCATACCAGACTATATATAAATTCTTGAACTAATTTTATTGAAAGTTAAACTATAATTATTCCATAAATGGTTTTTAAAACAATACTAATTAAGATAATATAGTTTGACTTCTAACTAGTTATAATTTTATCCGAAAGTAGATATGTGTTATGTTGTTATTCATATTAGCATTAAGTTTATACATGTTAATTTTTTTAAAATGGGATATTTATATATAAATTTTGCATTATGCATTCTAATAATTTTATTGGCTATATTATCATATAAATTACATATATTTATTTAGTTATCTTTATACTTTAACATTTTAGCTGTTGATGGTAATGTTTGTTGTTGTACACACAAGTTTTTTATTAATTCGTCAAATGTGTAAAACAGTAATTAATAATTTCCAAAACATGTATTTAATATCATTAAAAGTTATCTTTTTCTTTAATAAATAATCTACCCCACTCCACTTAAGTGATATGAACTGATATCAATTTTCTAAATAGATTTCTCTCGTATAATTTAGATCGGCATCCGACGAACAAATAATATAATCTGCGATATCTTTATACATTTGAATATTTTATTCTAAAAATAATGTTGTGATAAAATTTAAATTTTAAGTCTTCTAGCCAAAATAACACGTTTCTAAAATTAGTGTTTCGACTGTACATATCGTTAATTCCCATAACTTGATGATATCTGCCAACAAGTATTAGCTTCATTCGTCTTATCTGTAACGTGTTATCAATACGTTCAGTGGCTCGATTGATAAGAAATCCATATCGTCAATAAAGCATCTTTAATAGTAATTAGGACATTTGATTTTGAGAAATCAAAATTTGCTAAAAGTTTAAAACGATTTATTTATTTTAAATTTAAGAATGAAAGTTTTATTTCTTATATTACACTTTGTTTATTAACATTTTCTTTCAAGCATAATAAATATTCAGTTTTTATCTTCAGTGTTACTCAACTAAATATGATTTGTTTACAAATTTTAATGTTTAATTTATCAGACGATAATCTATTTTATTCTACATCTTAAATAACATAAATTAAAATCTGATAGATCTTCTAATGTAAACACGATACCAAGATACCAACGTTTACCTAACAAGATAATAGTCAATAAATAATAAACGTATTTAAAAATATTAAAGTTAAAAAGAATTTGTTTGTGAAAACGAATTATTTCGTAGTCTTTTACGATTCCATTTTCCTTCCTATCGTTAAACTTGATAGTCAAGGTTGTATTTAAAATAACTTGTTTCACATTATGTCTGCATTTTTTAAATATCTAGCTTGTTAAACATAATATTTAAGGAAGTTATTTGATCAGAATTTTAAAAAAGGTAAAATTATTTGTTATTTATTGATAAGATGAAATTCTTGAATTTTATAAAAAATATAATAATAAATTTATTTAGGTATTTAGTTAATCAATTATTCGAAGAGAGAATATTTAAAAAATTCTTGATATTTTTAAATTGGTGTTAATTAAATTCAATATTAATCAACTTCACGAACAGAATAATTTAAATATGCTTTTTTTGTTTTTCCAGGTTGCTCACGATTGTCGGAACGATAGTGGAGCACTTTATTTTCAATTTGAAATAAAATTAGAAAATGTTTTTGATACACAGGTAAGACTGCATGTATATATATATATATATATATATATATATATATATATATATATAGTGTTATAGTAACTTGTTTGACTGCTACAACACCCTTGATATTGACATTGCAAATTATGAGTGCTCTCCTATTTGTCAGCATGTGACAAGTATTAATTAACTTATTCAGTGGAAATGAAATTGATATTCATATTTATCGTAATTTTTAGGTGATTATAGGATTATATTTTTTTATATTATATGCTTTGTATTAACAGTTTTATTTTATTTAAAACTGTTATCAGTACAGAATTATATTCTTATTTTAAGTACTGTATATTATAAAATTTAAAGTTCTATTTAATTTTTATATTGTATTATTTTAACGTAAAAAAAATATTAACTTAAACTATCTTTTATAAATTTGATAGTAGAATTTTCAAATATGAAGATTGTTATATTTGATTTTATATGATAATCTTGGAAATATTTAATAACATAATATTCATTTAAGAAAGAAAAGTAAATACCAAACTTTAAAATACTCATTTTATTTATAATTATTGTTTAAAATAAAAAATATCTATTGCTATAAAATATATACAATAGTTAATATTTCAGAAATTTTAAAACAGGGTCTGAAAGCTTGATATTGCTAATCAGACAGATTGAAGGAAGTACGTGTCAGACAGTAAATAATTAAATATTTATTATATTAACCAGTTATAGGTAAATAACCAAATACAATATGCATTCATTAAATGCATTAACAAATTACAGAAATAATTATTTTAAGCAATGTATTTACAAAATTTATTGAAATTAAAATAATGTATATATAATGTTTTATCTGTACTCATGTCCAAACATAACATAATCATCTAGTTCATACATCGGAGTCTAGGTACAGTTTACGGAATGGTCCTTGTCAGATTAGAATCATGAGAGAGCAGAAAATCTGATACAGTCCCATAAAATCGTGGAAAGACTTGTTTGAAGTTGGTGGCATTATAGAATAGATAGCACTATGTTTTAAGGACAGCACTGAGCTATATGCAAGAGATGCCATTATTCAAGGAAGTATAGAGACAAAGAAATCTCAAGTGAGACTTTTCTGAGAAGCAGTGGTTGCAGATTTAATTTTCGTGGATGACAATGCCTATATATATATATATATATATATGGCAGTATTTGTCAATGACTTTATTGACAATGAAGTTATTTGCTCATGGAATGGCTGCAACCTATCTGAGTCTCATAGAATGTGTGGGATTCTCAAGTTGTAGAGTTGCATCTTGTTGGTCTTCACCAAGAACATTCCAGACACTTTAAGATGCAACTTAATATGGAAGAAAAATGATATCTTTTTGAACATCCACTGGACATGATAATTGTTCTTTAAAAGGAAAGAAAGTAATAACTTACTATAACTTAAAATAGATATTTAACAAAGTGCTAAACTAGTGATGACAAACCTGTGACTGACATGACAATTTCAAGGTATCAACATTGAATGTACAGAATATATTAGGTTTTTTATAAATTATAAAAAAAAGAAAATGAACTATTTTTATTTTAGTAATGGCAATGTCATCACAGGATGTTTTAACCAATTTGCATTATTGCAGAGGTGTAACCTCTATAAAAGATCATCTTTGGTGATTGCGAAGACTGATATCTGAAGACATTTTGTAATTTACTAAATAAAAATGTAAATACTATCAGCTAGCTTGAAATGAAAAAAAGAAAAATTTGATAGATTTTAAAACTTTCAAATACATTTGCAAATATATATTTATATTTAAAGAATAAAATACATTTGTATATATATATATATACAAACATATTTTATTCTTTATATTTCTGAACCAACTGTGTCCAACTGAAAATCACTAAAATCATTAATAGTTCAATCATATCAAAATATATTCACACTTCTATAGTTTTCTGCACATCTAGATATTATGAGGTTTAATTTGAGACTTCATTTGTTCAAGTTGATTAAAGGAAAGTGTGTGAACTAAGTGACTTTGTTTGTAAAGTCACTTGGTTCTCACACTTCAGGGTGAGCCGAAAATCCCTAAACTCGGATTGTAATATTTTTTTTATGATGGTAATGTTGACGTGCTATGAATTTCTAAAATCATTATTTTACTCACATCTTTGAGAACATGTAAAGACAATAACAATGCCCTAAGCATTTAAATTAACTCTGCAAAGGGCAAATTCCAAAACATGTCAGATATCTCTCCTTACACAGACATGCTGATGTCCTGACCTGCACCAGTTTTCTATTGGCTCTCCAATGTCATAATGCAGCAATACAGGCTATCCACATGCACAAGCATGTCTTTTTTACAAATATAATGTGTTTTCTTTTTGGAGACATAGTTTGAAACTAAATGTTAAGTTCAATATTCAATTTAACAAAATTGTGACACGTGTGTTTATGTTACGTAGTGTTGATGTACAGTCCACAGCTCTGTCACACGTGTCAGGTGTGTTGTGTAACTATAGACTTGAGAATGCGGGGAGAGATTGTCCTGCCTAGAGAGGGAAAAATTGTGCTTTCCCTTTAGTGTGGCCAGGCAGTGCTGACCGGAGTGTGTAGCAGTGCTGACCAGAGAGTGTGGCTGTGTGGCTGGCAAAGAACCAGTGTTGTGCCTTTATTAATTAATTGTCGGGTGCCTGAGTGTTACTCGCTTGTGGAGTGCCAGAGTGTTACTCACTAGTGTTGAAAATAAATTACAAATGGATTTGTTGTTGTGTTATAAATAATTTGTGTACTGTGTTTAGAACGTGTAAACAGCAACATGTTAAAACATTTTACACCAATTTGGTGTAAAATGTTTTAACATGTATGCACAATTCAGAGAGAGTTTTTGTTGTAAATTCAGGTGGTTAGTAAGCAAGTCCACAATAAATGGAATAATCTAAAGGAATACTTGTACAGGGATAATCCTAGAGATCTGTGGTTCTTAAAAGGAAACATTGGTGCTACCATCAATAAAATTTCTCCAGTCATAGTAAGATGCATGGTTAGAAACACATGTTGCTGCAAGCATTTGTGCTTGCATGAACATGGCAGATACTTTAACATCTGTGATAGTGTTTTCAAAGCTTAAGGAATCAGGAAACATAGCTATGATATGTAAACTTTTTTTATTTGCATTAAAAAACCCATCAGAATTTTTTGAAATCAGATTTTGGTACTTTTGGCTCATCCTGTTTTTGGACTTGAGTGTATGAGGGTAAGTCAATATATGTAAAAAAAATGGGATAGAAAAAAGACTGTGAGTACTTGACTTAATTTTTTTTTTTTTATGTAATTTCCACACACATTAAGACACTTATCCAAGTGCTTCAAAGCTGTCAGCAAAGATTTTTTTGGCTGCTTCTGCAATCAACAAATCATCTTGTTGGCAAAGGCATCATGATCTTTGAAATAGCAACCCATCTGTGTGATTTCTCAGAGACCCAAAAGATGGAAATCAAGGGGTCTGACTTATAAGTCGAGGCTTTAAAGTAGCTGTTTTAAGTGTTTTTAACCAAAAGTTTTCAACAGATCCTGCATTGGTCGGCCATATGAGGGCGGGCATTATTATCCCGGAGAATCACTGTTTTTGGAAAATGGATAACTCCAGTTTCTACAAAATGGCATTGACTGTTTTTCATTTTGAGGCTAGATTTCTGCCAGTATGATAGCCTGTGATTTTCAAAAAAGGTTAACATAACTTTGTATGCTAATGGCATCTTAGACTTTTTGTGGATAAGGAAGAGAGATGTTTCTATTCCATGCATCCATACTTCAATTCAGGTTGAAAGTGGTGTATCCATAGCTCATCCTAAAACAATTTGTTTGATGAAGTCCTTTCCTTCTTTATGATACTACATGTGGTCCTGCATGTATAAGCTCAATCTGTTCATTTTGTGTTCAACAGACAACTGGCATATGATCTATTGTGCATAGACTTTATGGATTTTATAGCTGCTCATGCACAATGTAGGCAGTTTCATGAGAATAAACCACACTACTAGCTATGTTGTTCATCAATACATATCAGTCAGCATGAATTATCTCCTCCACATGCTATATTGGTCTCAGTTGCAACTTCCATGGGATGACCTTGATGTTCCTTGTCTGTGATTCTCATTCATCCATTATTGAATGCTGAATCCAATTATATATTGCTTTTCTTGGCATACATTCTTCAATGTACACTTCAACTATTTTTTTATGCACTTCCTTTGTGATCAGTCCTTTGGCCCACAGAAAAAACACAACTGCTTGATACTGTTCTTATGTACACTGATATAACACACTTGCCATATTAGAACTGGCTGCAGTTACTGTAAGTAACCATGGCATGCAGAGATATAGTATTGATTCTAATTTCTCATCAATGGGTGCTACTATTTACCACATTGTATTTTAAGTGGTTTTCAGTGGGAGTGGATTTGACATGTATCTGTTGATCTGTCTTTGAATATTATGATGATAGCTTGAAAATATACAGCAGTTTGGTAGAGCAGTCAACCAATGTGCCATTCTTGAAATAATATTTATTATTTGATGGTAATTTTATAATGAAATAAAATGATAAATATATATTACAAATATATTCTTAAATACCGCAAACTCATTAATCATATTTTTGTAAAAATATGTTTATAAATCTATTATTTTGCATTATAATTGTTTATTACTTTTATAGTAATATATATATATATATATATATTTTTGGAGTAAATATAGTAATATATATTACTCCTCCAAAAAATTATATAAATTATATTTCTCAATGGCATAGAAGATTTAATCTTGGAGAGCCGAGTTGAACAGATAAAAAAAAAATTTTTAATGCAAACTCAATAAAATTTCCACTTTATGTGACCACTAATTCATAAGTAACATAGAAATAGAACATGCGACACAATATGAATAAAAAATGAATTTTAATTAAGAAAAGTTTTTGGATAATTTACTAGTGTTTCTTTTCCTTTTACTTTGGGGGTATTGGGCCCCTTGGCCCATTACCTGCATAACAAATTGAAGAATCAGATAGAAGTATTGATGAGAATATCGTCTATAACTGCAAAACATCTGAATCTCAAATATCCTTTCATTTTTAAACAAAATCAAGCATATTCAAGAATCACAAATTATAAAGAAATAATTTAAAATGCAATATTTTTTTAATAATCTGCCTTAATATTTTTTTTTGTAAAATTTATCAAAAAGAATTAGGATCAGGAGTCATGGCAGTGACTCCCAGCCAAGTAAAAAAGTCACTGACTGACAACATATACAGGAATTAGAGTTGCTGATTTTCGGGGGTTGATTTCTCTGCTCCCCAAACACCTATAGTAATTCCAAACATCCCATTCGATAGAAAATTGTTTTCTTAGATAGTGTTCAAAATTTGAAGATTTTCTATAAAACAGTTGCTGAAATATAAGCAATTGAAATGTGCAAAAATTGCCAAAAAAAAAGCTGTATTTTCTTTTCCTTTTTCTTCATCAGGCACTGCAGATGCTAGAGAAAAACTACTGGGTCTAGAAAGCTTAAATTTAAAACTTAAGCCTTTCTTGTTATCAGTGAGGTGCTTGTGAAACTTTGATAGATAGGTCAAAGTTCACAGTTGTTTCCCATAGATCTAACAGATCTAATAGATCATAGATAATTTTATGTTTATAAGGATAAAATTGCATGAAAACAAATGAATTTTATTCAAAATGTTACTCAGAATTACAAAAACTCAAATTTATGCCAGTTAAAACTTTTTATATTGATTTTTCTAAATTGGGTATCGAAAGTGTCCGTTGGTAGTGTGTTATATATATATATAACACATATTTAACATATACAGTGGTGCCTCATATAACGTACTTAATCCGTTCCAAGTGCACGTCCGTTAAGTGAAACGTCCGTTATACGAAACGCATTTTCCCATAGAAATACATGTTAAAACAACTAATTCGTTCCGCAGCATAAAATAACTGTGCTGTATCATAAAAAAATGAACTTGGGGCGCGTTCTTTTATTCCTCCGCGTAACTCTGCGTGAGCGACATCCGTTTAAAAATTCCTGAGGAACGCGTTCCTAAATTCCAGTGGGAGTGCGCGCCGTCTAACGGCAAAAACAGCCGCTTGTAGCAGTAATTTACTGTGGAAAGCAACTTGGCGTCCTCCATGGCTCAGATAGTTTCGTTTCCGGATCCATTATGTGGTTTTATGAATGAAAATTTAGAAATTGTGAAAGCGCGAGTTAGCGCACGCGGTGATGTAACTGTCTTTACGAATTTTTTTTCTAGGCTATTTTGAATGCTCTTTCAACAAATAATCCATTTTATAGTTAAATTTTACAATTGGGACTCTTCTTTTGCCTTTTAAAGCTCATATTTTAGAATTATAGATTCCTCCATCACGATACTATCAATAGCGCGGGCGCCGCCTTCTTTCTTTCTTTCACTGTCGTTCCCAAATGCCTACAAACAGCAGCGCACTCCCGTAACAATGGAGAAGCAGAGCGACTGCGATTAAAGAACGCACCCATGGAGCAGTGACCAATTATGCCAGAAAGTCCGTTGTTCGCAGCCAGTCCGTTGCTCGAGTCACGTAATGGCCAAAGAGAAAGTCCGTTGTTCGCAGCGTCCGTTATTCGAGGCGTACGTTATACGAGGCACCACTGTATATAACACATAATTTAACATTTATATATATATATATATATATAATGTTAAATTATTTTTTATTGGAATATCTTAAAATTATTATTTTCAATTGATTTATCATTATCAGGGAAATGTTAGAATTATGAAATTATTTGAATTACAGTAATGCTGATTATTTGAAATAATTAGGGCAGGATAATTTCAGATAATCAAACACATTAGTAGGGAAAGAAGAAAAAGATAAATATCTTAAGATTAAATGTTAATTTCAACTTTAGAAAAATACAATACTAAAAAAGGTTAAGGCATTCAAATTGTCTAATTATTAAACACAAGCACTAGTCTCATTGCAATTTGACATACTGATGAAACTTTGAATTTGAAGGAAAAATCCTCAATAATAAAATTATTAATAATAAAGTTCAGTTCACAGATGAAAATAATCTATTACAATTTTTTTTTGATTTTGAAAGAAGTTATTTATTTGCTTTGTTTGACACCAGTGTAGATAATGAAATAACTCCATAATACAAATAAACATCAAACTAAACCCAATATCTTAAGCCAATAAACCAACCTCTGCCGTAAATAATCGGGCTAAATCGAGTTTAGTTTGATGTTTATTTGTATATACAGTAGAGAGTCGTTAATCTGAACCCCAGTAATCGGAATCGCCGGTAATCGGAACGATTTTCAGTCGGATTGTGTCGTGCTGAATCGAACATTTTTGATACTAGATTTACTTCTAAAGTATAATTTTCATGTTTTTATATTCTTCAATATATTTATTTTGTTTGTACAAAATGAAGAAATAATTTTTAACGATACGTTAGCCTCAATTATTATTATAAAAATTTTCGTTAGGCTTAAAATCGACAAAAATTCAACACAAAGCGACACGCAACAGAGAAAACTTTGAACATCAGACAGGTTAATATATTTTTTCGTACATAATTGGTAATCTGAACAAATCACTAATCTGAACAACCCCAGTCCCCAATTGATTCCGATTAACGACTCTCTACTGTATATATATCTTGCAAGGGTTGCAATGGCCGACTGAGTGCCTTGAGTGAATGTATCTGGTTGTGGGCATGGTGGTGTCCTCGGTTGGCACTAATAGCCATCGATGGTTATGTCTTAGTCTTATATATGCTGGAAGAGGAGATCAGACTGAAGGTCCGGGTAGTGTAACTGGCAATGTGTCCGCATGGTAAGCGGGAGTTGCAGGTTCAAGTCTCGCTTTGGACCAATTCTTTTCTTCCAGTTTAATCTAAATTATTTTAAAATATTATAATCATTAATTTTAATAAGAGATGGCACCTAACGCCTACCTCTAGTGCCAAATTAATTTCTAATCTTTAATCATATATCCAAAATTTAGCCCGATTTATTTACGGCAGAGGTTGGTGTATTAACTTCACAATGCATTGCTGACAATCATTATTATGTGAAAACTTCATAATTTCTGGAATTAGTACATACATCCAACATTCCCTCTAATTTTTTTTTTGTAGCCGAGTGGAACATGTACTTCTCTGAGCAAAAGAATTTTTGCTGACCAGATACATAGACAATCTTATTTTTTTTTTCCTTTAAAAATTAAAACAATTAATTATAAAGTAAAGATTAAAATTCATTTTAAAACATACTTTCATATAAAGTATTATCTTTTGTCAATGATTTAATGTATTTAATCGAAATATACATAGCAATAATCATGTCGTAGACAGAGTGAGAAATCAGTAAACGACAATTCAAATTAGTGTGCGGCAACAATTGCGCGCAGCTTAGTGGGAACCTTGCATACATCTCTAGTTTTTATCATAATTTTTTCACATTTATATTAAAAAGATTTAAATAGTTTGCTTTATATATTTTTCTTGATACTAATAATGTATTAGTTACAAAAAATTTGTATTATATCATTAAAATATAAAATCAGTTATTGGCTAATAATTAAAAAGTGATAATTTCATTTACCGCCAATTATCATTACTATTACCATTGATATATACACAGTTTGATAATATTTGTCTGCTTCATCAGCTTATTCATAAAGAAATGCTACCTGTTTAATACATTTGTCAAGAAATAATTTCTAGGGAAGATGTTTCTGGTATTCATTATAAATCTTCTAAGTGATGAAAGCTAAAAAATTAAATTCATTTGAATCACAAAAATTAGCATTAATCAACTTAATCAAGTTACTTGGGTCAAGAACGTTCTAGAGTCATTTACACTTTAGATTCAAGAAAAATATTTATTAATTTAAATTATTTTGTCATTTAATAACCTTCAAAACTTTCGCTAATTAACGATAGTTCATTTTCAAGATATTTAATAAAATTTATATTTATATATAATGTGCAATTGTTTGGCATAAATATATATAAAATTATAAAAAAAACATTTAATTTTAAATCTATAATTTAGATAATCTGTTACAAGGTCAAAACTATCCTTCTTGATTTTTTTTTTCTTTTTAAATACTCTATTGATGTGATTAATAATGAAACTAGCTAATATTTAATGACAACCATATTAATTGTACTTAATACAATATTGTATTATCTCTGATTAAAAGTTGCAGTCTGTTGTCATTTTAATTCCAATGAAGCACATTGGAATTAAAATAATGTGTGACCACAACTGTTTTTGGGTACAGTACCATTAAGATTAATTTTTTTTTTCATTCTATAGAGTGAAAATATTTATTATACTCATTGTTCATTGTATCATAATTATTTGAAAAAAATATTCGAACAAAAAATATTTTCTTTCAGAATAGCAAAAGATTTTCTATATTATAAAGTTATCAATATATAATTAAAGCAATAAACCAACCAAAGCCAAATTTTCGGGCTGGAATCAGCTATATTAATAATAAATTATGAGATAATTTGGTATTAGAGGTAGGTGTTGGGTGCCATCTCTTGCTAAATTTAATAATTATAATTTAATTAAATAATTTAGAACAAACTGGAAGAAAAGAATCGACCCGAAGTTCGACTCGAACCCACAACTTCTGCTCACCGTGTAGATGCGTTGCCAATTACGCTACCTGGATCTCCGGGCCGATCTCCTCTTCCAGTAAATATAAGCTTACGTTTCTTCCAGTTCGTTCTAAATTATTTAAATTATCTAATTAAATTTAGCAAGAGATGGTGCCTAATGCTTACCTCTAATACCAAATTATCTCATAATTTATTATTAATATAGCCGATTCCAGCCCGAAAATTCGGCTTTGATTGGTTTATTGCTTTAATATATCGGGTTGGCTGTTGACGTTTGTTTATGTCAATATATAATTACTAGTCTTATTATTTTTAATAAAATTAGAAAATAATAAATTTTCTTTAATAATTTCTATAAATTAGTTAGCAAACCTTTTTTGCTGCTGTATCATTTTATTACATTAGAATGTAAGTAAACTATTTAGTTCTGAAAACTTAAGCACTTTACTTATATACAGTTACAATTTTCCATAATATGCTTCACACTATTTCTAAAAATACAAACTTGTTTTTTTTTACAATTCAGTAGCATTATATATAAATAGTTTTGCAGAATTTCATGTTATTCTATAACTTTGTAATTTTCCTTTTAGTTCATGCACTTTAGTCAAAATTTAATAATTGCATTAACCCAAAACATTGAAAAATCAAAGTATTTTCATATTCAGATTTATCAGTTTGTTTTTTAGTGTGAATAAAGATGAAAATTTCCTTTGATGGAAAACAAATTTCTATTAAAACGTAATTAAAACTATTTAAAAGTTTACATACACTTTTTACAGTATATAATTTCATTTGAAATTGTATACTATATAATAAACTTTTTAGAAACAATGAATTTATTTTGTGATGTTAGTTTAAATTATTCATCTTATTACATAATAACATAGCTATTTTGTATATTACTACTTATTATATTCATTTCTCTTTATATTTTCAATGAGTTAATAAATGACTTGTAGTATGTGAAATACCTATTTGTAAACTAAGACTTAGCATATCTACTTAATTGCAACGCAAGTGTGAAAATATTAAAGTTAACGAAAAAAATTTTAAGTTCTTATATAATGTAAAATTAATTTTAAGGCTAAAAGTTACTAAATTCGTTTTCTTATTGAATGTATACACTTGTGTAGTGTCTTATAAAATTCTTTAGCATGATAATATCCTACAAATTTTGTAATGCTTCCAAAAATGATAAGAATAATCTATTATACTATCAGTAAACAAGTAGTCTGGAAATAGAAGTGTTCAGTGACAAATTCCATTTAAATGCAGAAAATCTATGTGATTTTTAAAAATTTATAATTATTAAATCTGTAACATTGGGAAAATATGAGAAGTTATTTTTGAAAACAAATGACGATTCTCATATTGTTTCTAAAATTTTAGATTTAGTGTTGAAGTAATTGATACACCTTTAACACTGAGTTGAATTTAAATGTTGCTGTTGTTTTCAACTCTGTCTTCAGGCATGGAAGTTAAAAGTGGAATACTATTAGGATCCTAATTTCAACACCTAAAGAGGGCTTGTTAATAGGGTTGAAAACGATAGTGTTGTTTAAACTTCACCCACTGTTACAGGTGCGTTGATTAATTTATCCGAGTAACACAATAACTAGTTCATTTTTAATCTAGTAGATTTATTTATCAGAAATGTCATATAATCTCTAAGAGAAAAATAAATTTTAAATGACCAAGTTTGAATTTTGATAACAAATTTTAAAAATATGTGTGTTATGTAATGTATAAGTTTAGAAATAAAATATTAATTATTAAGAATATTTAAATAGATAGTCTTTAAGATAAATTGAAGAATTTTACTAATTTCTTTACAGGCTGCTCATGCTGTTCTTCAGCAACAGGATGCAAATAAACCAGTGTACAAAGTAAAAAATGTATCTTTAAACACATTATGTAGTATGTATGGTGGCCCTGTTAATCCTCACAAAGATCAAATGAAAAATCTGTACCGAAGAGATCAAAAATTTTGGAGTCGTCGACCTCTCACAGACGACATGATTTTTCACGCAGCTTTTGATGTCGTTTGTCTTTTACCGAATGTTTATCATAATATAAAAGGGTAAAATAGTTCATTTGTACTAAAAATGTTAATTTCTAAAAATAGCCTAATTTATCATCTCAACTGAGTTACAGGAATAATCACATATAAATATTTTTGATGGAGTTTTTGAAAGTTAAATATTTTAATAATCAATTACTTGAAAATTGTCATTATAAATAGCGACATAACTATCTTTTGAATATTTAATAAAAGTAATTTAGTAAAATTTCATATAATTATTAATATTAAAAAAAGCATTTGTTTATAAATTTATTAATATGATAGATATTAATTAAATTTAATATACAAACTTTTTTATTACTTTATATATATATACATAGTAAAAGTATTCATACAGATAAAGCTTCATTTTAAAAGCACTTATGTCTCTATGAAAAAATCAGAAATATTAAGATATATTTGTAAGAAAAGTTAATGTTATATACTTTTCTTGGCAAAAATTATATAAAAACAATGATTTTGGATGATTTATTAAACTTATATTTACATTATTTAATTACTTTCTCATGAAAGCATTAACGGTTGAATAGAAGCATGAGCAATCTAGCTCATCATGAACAGTTAATAGAAAAGAATACTGAAAAGAACTGGATATGTTGCGATGATGAGGGTAAAATACCCAAAATGCATACTCTGTTCGATTAAAGCCTATTTTTATACCATTTTGTCGGTTTTCCTATATGATAAGTCTGTTATAGCAGTTTTATGCTCGCATAGACGTCACAATGAATATTTATTTATTAATATTTTATTATTACTTTTAGAATTAATGGATATTATAGAATATTGTTTAGAAGTTCACATAAAATTCAGGATTTTAAGTAATTTCTTCATATTAAAAAGTGATTTTAATTAATTAATGAAGATAATATAGAAGAATTTTCTCATTTTAAAAATAGTAATTTTATGATTGCCATATAAGATTAGGTCATAGGTCATAAATAAAAACTACAGAAAGTATATCTTAAAAGACAACACTCACAGATGATACCTATAAGGAATGCCACATCATGAATGAAACTACAACACGTCTTATCAAGTTGCAAGCTTTTAGCACCAACAGAGTACTTACATTAATATAACTAAATAGCAAACATAATACATCAAAAGTTGGGCACAAACACAAACTATTACACACCTGAGAACCATACTTTAAATGCATATCACAGATGGTCATAGAAAACAACACAAAACATTCTATGACCAAGCCATAAACACATCAGACATCACATAATGACAAACAAAGCAAAATCACATATATCTTAGACATAGCCATGGCCATTAAGAGAAGAGAAATGGATTTTCCCTCAGACCTGGAGAAAATTTAGGGCCCTATAGTGGTTCCTATCCCCTGTAAATCAATGTTATTTTTACTAACAAAAACTAAAATATAGCAACAGAGGCCCACTCTACTCCTGCCCCATACAAGTTATTGATGTGATGGCCTTGGACATAGCCATACCAAGCATTCATAACATACAAAATACATATACAGTAGAGTTTCGCTAATCCAAACGTCCACCTACTCCGAACATGTTTTGATCGATGCATAGGAAATTTTCGTTAACAAGGAGTCCACTTAGGTGTATTCCCCTTTCTCTTTTCTTAGTGAACCACGTGAATAAGGCTTCATCGAGCTTGTCAAACGTTGAGGGCCTTGCTGTTTGTTGATTTTCAACTGATTTTTCTGAAGTAGGAGCACAAAACTGCTTGATCTTTGTGTGGTTTTGTTCCAGTTGGTTATTGTGGCATCTCTATTGAGTACAAGTCAGACGTAATAAAGGGTGGGGCACTGACACCATTGGTGGTGTTGGATCTATATAAACCAGACCTGTTTTACTGCTTGCTTCTGCATTATTTCAATTATTTGGCTAATCTGAACAGGGCTTGGTCCCAATTAGTTCAGACTAGTGGGACTCTACTGTACTGAAAAAATTAATAAATAAACTTGCCATGAAGAATAGATAAGGTATTTATGTCTGTAGACCTCTCTTGCAGACCTCACAATACAGAAAGCTACCATTTTAAACACTTGTCACATAGTAAACTTATGAGCATATATATACACAAACAGTATGTAAACGAAATAATAGCTTGTTCTGTAGTTATGTCTCGACTTTGGTCTGGAAAGCATTAGACATCAATATATAAGCCGAGTAGGATAGCGCACCTACATAATAATAATATTACAAAGACAGTTGACTAGATGGCCAAATTTTAAAAAATACTTGTTATTAAAATTTCATTAAAATCTAATTTTATATTATTAAAGTTCATTTTAAAAATATAATAATAATAAATTTAATAGGCTTTATTTGAAAATCATATAATCAAATATTAGTTTTAATTTTAGTCCAGTTATTTAAATCTTTTTCAAATCTTGTAGCTATCTAAAATAGTTAGTAAAGTTTGCATATTTTAATAAAATTTATTACTATTTATATTCTTTAAAATTAATTATAAATGTTTATTTTATCAGGAAATTACTGCCAGAATCACTCAATTTACTTCAGGATTTATGTCAGGAACAAATTTTGGCTTACATTCAACCTGAAGAAGTTAAAGCAAGAAAGAAACAAAGAAAAATAGATATGGAAGTATCAGATTTAAAACAAAAGTTATCTCAAACTACTAATAAACAAATTGTCTTAAGTAATAGAGAAATCAGACTTCTCAGGTAATATTCAAGTAATAGTTTATTAAGAATTTAGCCTAGTCTTATAATGAATTTAAATTGTATCGAGTAATAAAGCTGAAGAATATATTGAACAGATAAAATTTAGTTTATAATTTACTTAATTTTTAATATATGTAGATACATCGAATTAACTGACGAAGAAAGAGCTAAAATTGAAGGTTCGTACAAAGTGGCAAAGAAACTAGAGAGATTAAGAAATCGAGGAACCAGTAACGACTCCGGATCTGTGCATTCGGGATCTGGTCATGCTTATTCTGACGATAGCAGTGGTGACGAAAATATGGATTACGAGGATTACGAGAAATCAGAAAATCTGAATTCTTTTGATTCATTAATTCATTCATTTGGCACACATGGATCACCAAATCATTCATTTTATAATGTAAGGATACAGAGTCCAGATCTGTTTCTAACGAATGGAAATTTTGATAATCTCAGTGGTTATTGGTCACCAGCTGGAAGTCTATGCAGTGGCAATGATCAGTGTTGTAATTGTGGTTGTCACAAAAAGTCTTCTTTACAGCTAACAAAAACTTGCTCTGATGTATCAGATAGTTCTTCTCAAACCCTCTCTACAGGTGATATTGTCATTACAAAAGTTTTCTTTGAAGAGAAGGAGAAAACATAAAAATGGATAGAATTTAGCTTTGTCTACGTTTGTTATAATTTTTTTCAAATACTGACGCTGTTTATCCATTTTGCTGGAGCCATCTGTGTTTTCTTCTAGAATCATGCGTATTTGTAATTAAGTTTGTCTTGTCATGTGGAGTATCAAGAAATATCAAATCAGAGAATTGTCATATTAATTAGTTAATGTCATTGATAAAATTGACAAAACTTTTCATTCTCTAAAAAGATTCTAAAATTTAAAACAAATTTTATCAAAATCAGAATACTTCAATTACTGTTTACACTTAAGATACAAAATAATAAATAAATAAATAATTTAAAAAATTCAGGATGATAAAATATATATAATGCAAAATATTTCTTGTTTTCTACCTTGACATATTTTATATTGTTTATTGTTTTACTTTCATTGTATTTAATTGGTTTGTGGGAAGAAGTTTGTAAAAAAGATAAGATTTTTTATTTAAATTTTTTGATATTATTTGTAAAAGTTACAATCTGGTACATTTCAAAGTGAAATATACTATTGAATATTGAATGTAATTTTATAATTTTGAACGATTCCTAACGTGTTTACCGAGCGAAACATATTACGGAGTCTATATAATATATATATATTATTTAACGTTATATATATACATATATATATATATGATAAAATACAAATTATATTAATTTAAGTTTCATTAACTATGCAAGAAATTGTCTTCCTTCAATTGAAGTTTTGTTTCATATGTGAAGGTTAAGAAATTTAAAAAAAAAAAAAAATTGTACATACATATTGGCATTATAAAGAATAAATTATGAATATTGCCACTAAAAAAATGAAGTTCATTAAAAGTAGTGTAGATGCAACTTGCATATTGTTGGAAGAATTTGTGTCGGTTTGTTTTAACGAATAAAATTCTTACGTCGGAAACTGTGAAACGATGATAGCAAATGGCACAAAAATATAGAACCAAAAAGACACAAACACGTCGAATAAATCATTTTAGTTATGTATTACTAATTAATCTAACTGCTGTGAATCATTACTTTGTGAGCTTGATAAGTTGTAATTCCTAACCTGTAAACTGTCTTGCATTAATTTATTTGCTTAAAAGACAGTATCAGATTCTAAAAAGAACTAGTCTATGATTGCTGTGTTTGTATAAGTTGTTTTAGTGTTGAGGCAGATTTAGAAATTATATTTTTTCACTTTTTTTTGTAAAAAATATTTAATTTCATCATGTACTCAATTACTTTGAATCTTTATTTATCTTTACTATTCAGGGAAGTATATATTTTTTTTTGTTATTGTGATGCATTTCTGTTGAAGATGATATATATACGATTGTTGGCCTGGAATAATGGGAAATTTTAATTCGGACTCTACAGAAATGGTTTTTTTTATAATTCTGTTAAAATAATGATTTATTTAAGGACAGTTTTTCTTTCTAAATAAGCATTACATCATATAGCAATTGTGTCCGTGCTGCATTGAAAATACAAAACTGATTTATGTGTTAATGAATGTTAATGTAGTTGGTAACATTGTAAATAACAAAATGCACATAGCTGTCTACTTGAAGAAAATAAAGTGTTGACTTAAAAAGAGATTTTTGTTTGAATGTCTTTCACTAAAATTGTAAGTAAATGTATTTAATTTTTGTGTTTTATGTTTAATTCATAATTCAATTGTTAATTAATTTTGAAAAACTTTTATTTAGTTAACATATTAAGTGTTTACTCTTCTCTTATGTTAAAACATTCTTTTAGAAGAAATAAAAAAGCAGCATTGTTTTTTGCATTTAAGTATTAAATTATTAATAAAGAATTACACAAATTTTTATAAATTTTCTTGACTATAAATTATATTATCAAAATAGATTCATAGAATATATATATATATTTTATAATAGTATGTTTATAAAGCACTTCAAACTTAGTTACATACAGTAATTCGACAATATTGTTTTATATTCTTTTATTATCTTTATTAACAATAAGTTAAATATTGAATGTAAAATTTATATTTTAAGTCTGGTCTTAATATGTATACAGTTATGGAGGGGATACGAAAAGTATATCATTGTATGCTATGAGGAAGTCGGGATGATCTAGGTGGACTATTTAGTAGTGGTGTCAGTGGTATACTAATTTATCAGTTAGAAAATATTTTCACGACTTTATAGGCTTCCGACACTTAAGAAGTGACTGTAAACTATTGTACGCCTAATAAAAAGAAGGGTATTTTGCCAAAAGTACAAGTACAACATTGTACACAACTGGGAAGGAGGGAGTCAAAATACACTGAAAAAATACACTGTAATTAATAGACTGTCCTTAATGACAGCTATCATAAAAATTTCATTAAGATAAGTGCAAAAGGTTATATTGATACTGGTAAAACAGTTAAGTTCATCTCTTGCATTTCTACAATTAAATTATTATAATTATATATAATAACTTCAATATTAATAGTTTAGATTTAATACTAAACAATCATTATGACATAAAAATTTTTAAAGACAGCTTAACTTAATTTTCTTTCTGGAATACACACAAGAACATAAAAGCTGTAGAAGTTAGAATTAATGAGAATTTTATCCAGTCACGATACTCACGATACGGCCTGAATACGATTCTTAAAGAACGTGAGTAACGAAAATCATTATCTTGAATAAATCTGAAGCTGTTAAGTAAATCTGTAGATTATACTGTATTTTAAATTTTATTTAAGATGAGGAATTTATATGAAGTGCTCTAAGCGCTAACACACTATTGGATATTGATCAAAAGATTACATAAGAGCAATGATTAAACGCACGGTTATGATGCAAACGTTAATTGAAAGTAGTAAATTACGATGTCATGACACTTGTCTGAACTGTCTAGCACGAAATGGACAAATGAACAGTTATTTTATCTTATTTTAAATGAAATTTATTGACTTATGTCGACATTACTGAATGTAACAACGTTAGTTGAATCTATATACCAGCGAGGTTGAGGCCGAAGTTTTAAACGCGAAAACATGTACGTCGGACGTTCAGCGCCGCTTTCCTGTAAGCCTAGAAGTTTGGCGTTTGGAATGTCGAGCATGATTCCACTGACTTTCCAAACGCCATTGTCAAACTTCTAGGCTTACAGGAAAGCGGCGCTGAACGTCCGACGTACACGTTTCGCATTTAAAACTTCGGCCTCAACCTCGCTACCAACAAGATTCTATAAACCCATCTTTAAGATCTTGCAATTTTTTAAATCTCTGATAAAGAATTGAAAACACTTTTATAAATTACTAAATTGTTTTTAACTTAAGTTGAGAAGTTTACATTCTAAAATAATTTCTTAAAAATATTCTAGAAAAAGGGGTGAAATCTTGTAAATATTATTAGACATTAATAGCAAACCGTCAAAAGCCTTAGATGTGCTTTGGAGAAAACAATAAGATTTTGATTTTTGGAAGTTTTAATTTTTCCATCGTAGATTATTAAAATATCATTGTATCGTTGAAAAAATGTATGGAGAGAAGCGATTAAATTTTATCATTCGGCCTTTTTTTGTTTTTTTTTTTTGTTTTTTTTAACTCTTTCCGCCCTGTGGGCACTAAGAGGGCCTCTTTTAGTAGGCCCATTATGGGTTCGGCCAGGCCCACAATGGGGCGACCGGGTGGTGAGGGACGGGGCCCGACATATCCGAACGGACCACCCCCCGAAAAATTCCTGGGGATTATTCGACCCGTTCGGATTCGATCCCGGGTCCCCCAGAGCGGTAGGCTGCCACCTTTACCGCTCGGCCATCCGGCCGTCATCATTCGGCCTAATTACCAGTGCTTTTGCTGCTATTTCATATAGAAATAGTAACCGTTGCAACTTTTTCTTCTGTCGGGCTAGAGTTTCCTGCCTGTTTCCAGGACAAACGTTTCTAATGCGTGGAAGTTGTCTGTAAGTGGACACCGGGATGTGTTCTTACCAGATGATGTCTATGCAAGAGTTTAATCATTGCCGTACGTCCCGATATTGAGACACACTATCCATAAATGATGCGGTGTTTTAGCTAGTCAATTCTGGTCCATAAAATATTCGTTTCAGCACTTCTGTGGCTGTTTGGAGAATTACCAGCACTTTCGTGGCTGTTTGGAGAATTAGGGTCGATTTACACACAACAGTGACGTGTCGGCACAGTGCAGTAAGCATCGATAAATATCACACATAGTCAGTGGTGATATTCGAAATATTTAACAAAGGGTTCGCTAGCAGAAAATTTTTCCCTAACAATCACCGACAAACAAAATGGAAGTTTTGGCTAGAAATAAATACAATACCTTTTCTTGCGATATATCTAATAATCAGTGGCGTATTTGGGACGTAAGGGGCCCTGGGCGAAGACCAGGTAACAATAGTATATTAGTGCTGTCGACCTTTTTTTTTTTGGCAGAGAAATTTTTCACCCCGAATGGCACTGCTGATAATAGACAGACGTCATAATCTCTCGAAATACAATATCCTTTTTATTTCGCTGTCCATATCCCGACACGTGTTCCATGGCCATCTTGTATTATCTCGCGCGCGTGAGATTGTGGGATCTCTCTTATAACTGGATCTAGTCTCAGGAACTCTCTTGAATGATCGCGATTAAACCTCGTTTCGGTCGAGATTGAAACGGTCGAGAGAGATCGCACCAAGGCATAGTCCCCTACCTTGCTCACAATCTAGATTGAAATGCTCGGTGTGAACGGGGTATAAGGCTCTAGTTTAGTAGTGTTACAGAGTATAATACGTATATTTTAATATATTTTTTTAAAAGAAACAAAACCACTGAGAAATGTTACGTGTGTTTAACAAGGTTTGGGAAACTGAAAATTTTACTAACGGGTTCGGCCGAACTTGTGCGAACCCGTTGAATATTACCACTGCACATAGTCAATCAGAATTTCATGTACGACACTTGTATGATTGATAGAATACAGATCACGTGTCGTAGATGAAACTCTGATTGGCTATGTGTGATATTTATCGATGTTTATGCACCAAACGGTCACTGTGCCGGCACGTCACTGTTGTGTGTAAATCGACCCTTATGTTTCGAACTATAGAAATGGATGACCCAGAGGTAAAGCATCAGTCTGCTTCTATAGGTTGTCCATCAGTGGCCGAATGGGTAAAACCACCGAACACTTGTAATTAGTACCTGGTTCGCCTGAACCAACGGACTGGCCATGTGTAATTTCCCGAGTTCTCTTCACGTGTGTGTCATCTAAAGCAGCCATTTTCCTATAGAATGTTTTCACGCGAGGCATCTCACTTAGTAGATCGCCCTCGTGTTTCGTTCTTAGGCCTATACCGTCAAATTGAACCTGCCTCTGAGAGACCCGAGATCGAATCCCGGTAAAGAACCTTAGGAATTTTTCATGAGTTGTCTATCCTGGATACGTGAGGTCTTTCTCTCACTACCTGTATAGAGAGGTTTCATGTCGACATCACGAGTGACGTCATGAGCATGCGCAATTGTCCAGCGCCATCTTTGTGACTGTTTGTGACTTGTTTACGTTTTGTGTGAGTTCGCGTGCGCTTTAACTGGAGTTCTGGTGTTGTTTTTTTTCGTCGCGAATATCACTATGGTGATTTGTTGTGTAATTGGGTGTAATGCTAGTTCACTCAAGAACAGAGGAACATCATTTTTTTAAAATTCCCGGCATTATTTGTCATCGAGGATCCCAAACCGAGGAGCTTTCACAACGAAGGTAAACTGCATGGCTCTCGAGAATTAACCGGAAAAATTTCGTTACGAATAAAGTGAATACCAATACAAGAGTTTGTCAGAAACATTTCATTTCAATATTTACGTTAATAAACACTAAGTTATATTTTAAAACCTAAAAGAGTTTACTGATTTGCTTATATTAATTTAGTTAGGTATAGTGCATTTATAAACGAATAACTAATGTAATTTCAGGCTTTAGCTAGTGCAAACTTATAAACATTACACGTTAAAACTAAAAGCAAGTAGGCTTATTATATGCTAGTTTCAACTAGAAAATAAAGGTACTGAACAATTTGAATTAAAAAATTTCCACAGCTGTTTTTAATTAGACTTTTACTTTCAGACAAAAATTCTTAGTTAAGAAATACATAAAAACACGAGTTTAAACAAACAAAAGAAAACATATCTTTCCAAGCAATATTACTTCGCTGTTATTCATTACTTTTACTTTTATATCAGGAGAAACCCAGCCACTTGTTAAATAGTTATGGGCCTCTAAAGATTTATAAGCTTTCATTTGTGACAGGGTGTAGAAATTTGTTGTCAAAACCAAATAGTTTATAATGTCACCAAATTCTACTTTCGGCCACAACTCTTGATCTACGACGAAGTCTGATAAACTGGCTTCGTATGGATCGCCTTGAAATAACGAAATTTTCTCTTCGTACAGAGCTGCATCTCGTCCTGTTAGACCGCTAGAATAGCCCGCAAGAAAAGAATCTTTTTTAACTTAATCCATGATAATAGAACTGCAGTATTTTTGTACGTTTAAACTAAAAAACGACGTCGAATAACAGACCACGTGCAAGCTAAGCGAGCGAAAACTACCACAAAAATGGCGAATGGGCGGAGCAAACGTGTGTTTTATCACGTGACATGCGACTTGAAACCTCTCTATACCTCATTATGGACGTACAGTACAGTACCATAGACAAAAAGGCGTTATTAGTGCCTAGATGGCGGAGTTACAAAAATAGGTATAGGTAAACAGAAGAGAACATTAAGATAGCCAATGAAACCATTATTATTTACTGACGAGATCTCTGATACCTTTATCAAACATTGCTTTTTCAAAGGATCTATAAAAGTTTTGACAGATAATATGAATTGTTAAAATACAGGCAAATCATTGCATTCATTAGATATAATTTAAAATTTTACTAATTATGTCAATGGAAACACGGTTTAATGTTTAAAATCACAAGTTATATTATTATTGGTAGCATTCCATGATATGAATCGATACTGTGAAAGTATCCATATATAAATGTTAATTCGAAATTTTAATATCTTTTAAAGATGTGAAAACATTTACTTATGGCAATTTAAAATATTTAAAATTTATCGATTTGATACGTAGCAAATAATAAAAATCAAATTAATTTAACGTGCAACCAATAAAAGCAACCTTTAAATTCCTCTATAACTAATTATAACTACCCTTATTAGAAAAACGCCACTCGATTGGCTTGTTAGCTCAGTCGGTTAGAGCGTCGTGCTAATAACGCGAAGGTCGTGGGTTCGATCCCCACACGAGCCAGGACTTTTTTTACCTCTTTATTTTTTTAAAATTCTGATAAGATGATGATAAAACTCGTAAAGCTTTTTACGTTTTGTAACTATATTTTCTTCTTTATCAATTTTCGTTGGATAAATTGCTTTGTTGCGATCGAATAGGTCTTATAGGCTACTATCAAAACAATTCTGGATGATAAAACTTTAAAATAAACGTTAAAAACGTGTTTTTGGAAGTTAAGAAGCATTTAGCTAGGTATTAATTAAGTAATAAAAGAAACATCGCTCATCGCGAAAAAATACGAACCGAGCCAGCCAGGATTCGAACCTGGAATCTCCTGATCCGTAGTCAGGCGCGTTATCCGTTGCGCCACTGGCCCCGGTGTTCGTTTTTCTTCATCGAATAATAATGTAGTACAATATACTACGTATTTTTAGCTTGTATAGTGACTAATGTATTTATATTTAGACTTGCCGAACCGATTAAATGTAAAATTATCAAATGGAAGAACGAATATGACGTCAATAACTCTATTCTTGTTAATTAATATTTAAATATTGTAAATGATAACGTAATATTATCAAATTAATTGATTATTTAATCTTATCTAAATGTTTTCTTTATTCGCTAGAGCAAAAATATTATATCTAATAATTAAATATCAATATTTTTAGTATTTTATACTTATAAAATACTGTAGTTTTCTTTTTTGCTGAAGATAATATTAACATTTGTACAATATGAATTTCGATTATTACTCATAATTAAAAAGCCCTTCAATTGGGCTACAATTTGAAAAACTGTAGCCCAATTGAAGAGCTGTCACCCGTCTGCCCGTCTGTCTTTCCTTAATCTCGAGAATGGTATCAGATGACAGTCGAGGCCAATCTTATGGAAAGCTTATGAGCAGGAGGCCCCGATTAACTATAAAAGAACTTCTGGGGCCTATTCTGAGTAGTATCGTTTAACCCTAACGAATACGATAAAAACCAGTTTGCTATCGGAACCACGTGATTCGCTTTTAATCAACTGTGAAAATGCTATTCCGAGCCGTACGTTTCATTTTCGGTGCCGATAGCCACGTGCGATAACTAAGCTTTTGTTATCGGTCACTCTCGAGCTGCCGTTAGGAACGTAACGAAAGTGAAAACAACATGGCGTCTTTTCGTGTGAGAATGATTTTACTTCACGAGCAATTGGAGAGAGAGGACAGAAGTAACACCGATTAAATTTAATACTCTTTCTTCAACTTCAGTTAATTTTTGATTAACTGAAGGCCCACCTCCTGTTTGAAACGTTGATATTTTTTTATTTGTGAGGCTTTACTTTTAATGTTTGCTTTCCAGTCACTCCATGTCTATGCAAATAATATTTACATTTAATAAGATGTATTGCATTTGACATTTAATCATAATACTAATTCTAATTTGGTTATAAGGTTTATAGAAGTAGAACTTGTGGCTAAATTAAGTTTGTCATTTTATTCTTAATGAATGAATTAAAAAAAATACGTTAATTACATGAAGTTATATAGAAATATACAAAGAAACTTAGACATACTTTGTATAATTGTAAAATGTTAGCATTATGTAATAATAGAAATCTTTATTTTGTAGATTTTATCTAAGTTTAATGTCGGCTTTAATTCATTAGTTTTAGTAAAAAAAAAAAAAAAAATACATTCCATATACTTAACTTAACAGTAAACTATACACTATACATAAATGACTATCTATCACATAAATTATAATTTTTAAAAACAAATATTTGCTTAACGGATGGGCTGACAAAATAGCCAGTAATGACCCAGACATTTTAAAACAAAACAAAACTATATCACTAGCGCTAGTACACGACAATGCTAAAAGCACGTGCTTCGCTTAGAAAATGGCGGGTTGCAGTCACGTGACAAAATACAATGTTAACTAAACTGTGATTGGTTAAAGCGTAATAGCTATCGATAGCATGGAACCCAGACGCATCTCGACCGACTACCCGTAGCGAAACCCACTTAACGTGGAGCACAGAATAGCGATTTGTCTAAATTTCGTTAACTGCCTTTCGCTAAGGCGACTTATCGAATGTCCCGTGTATCGCTCTCGTTCAGTTATCGGAAGAGCTCAGAATAGGTTCCCAGGGTTTGAACCAGAGTTCACGTTATTTCGATTCAAAAATTTCCTCTGAAAAGAGGTAGATACATCGGCACGACTCTATTGCTAAAGGAAAAGTATAATGTACAGGGGCAAGACATAGCGAGCATATATTTTAAATTAATCATTATATAATTTTATTATAACTAATTTTCAATTAATATTTTAAACTACTCATTAGGAAACATTTAGTTAAAATTTTAATTTGATACAATAAGAAAAGAATGTTTTATGTATATTATACGTTAATTTATTTTTTAATTCAAAATATGAAGTTAAGACTCTTTACAAAAATTTTTTACATTTTCGAGTCTATCTTAATCCTTTACACTACTCCAGAAGTAACAGTCACTATGGTTAAAGAACGAACTTCTTTTACAAAGGTAAAAATAGGTAAAAATTCACAAAGTAAAAATTTATTTTTTAATTATTTGCCAAAAGTTTTCGCTTTGATTAAACTATCAATTAAGAATAGTAAATAAAAATTCAAAAATACAAGAACAAAATATGTTTAAAAATAATATAAATTTTGGACTGTATACAAATATACCGTAATTTTAATTTACTATCATCTTAGAGACAGTAGCGCGTTATCCTATGGACAAAAAAACGGCAATTGCCTGTGGCCCGCCAACAGGGGGCTCCAAACCAATCTTTTATAAAAAAAATTTCCCTCAAAAATTCTCTCGAAGAAAAATGTCTGAAGTCAACACATAGATAAGACCCCTAATTCAAGTTTGCCTTGGTCCCATGAAGATATAACTTGCCACTATCCAAAGGCGTAACCATGGGAAGGCGAGTATGGGAACCATAGATTTAGGTCTGAATATGAACCGAGTCTAGTTCATATTTTCTCGCAATGAGCAATGTTTCCGTTATTAATAAAATTCGTTTTTAAAATTTATTTCAAAGTTTTATTATCCTGAATTATGTTTTGCCAGTAGCCTACAAAACGTATTCGATGGCAACAAAGCAATTTAGCGAACAAAATTTGATAAAGAAGAATCGGTTCGGTGAATTCAAATATAAATACATTAGTCACTATACAAGCTAAAAATACGTAGTATATTGTACATTATTATTCGATGAAGAAAAACGAACACCGGGGCCAGTGGCGCAACGGATAACGCGCCTGACTACGGATCAGGAGATTCCAGGTTCGAATCCTGGCTGGCTCGGTTCGTATTTTTTCGCGATGAGCGATGTTTCTTTTATTACTTAATTAATACCTAGCTAAATGCTTCTTAACTTCCAAAAACACGTTTTTAACGTTTATTTTAAAGTTTTATCATCCAGAATTGTTTTGATAGTAGCCTATAAGACCTATTCGATCGCAACAAAGCAATTTATCCAACGAAAATTGATAAAGAAGAAAATATAGTTACAAAACGTAAAAAGCTTTACGAGTTTTATTATTATCTTATCAGAATTTTAAAAAAATAAAGAGGCAAAAAAGTCCTGGCTCGTGTGGGGATCGAACCCACGACCTTCGCGTTATTAGCACGACGCTCTAACCGACTGAGCTAACAAGCCAATCGAGTGGCGTTTTTCTAATAAGGGTAGTTATAATTAGTTATAGAGGAATTTAAAGGTTGCTTTTATTAGTTGTACGTTGAATTAATTTGATTTTTATCATTTGCTACGGATCAAATCTATAAATTACGATAATTCAAATTCATTTTATTGCGATAATACGATGTATAGTTTTCGTTGCCAATATTTTGAAGATATGACTTTTCGAAATTTTTTAAAAATATATAATATAATAATATATATAAATAATATAATATAATTGGGCTGCAATTTAAAAAAAATTATAGATCTATAAATTCCCACTGTCGTCTGTCCGTTCGTCTGTCCGTCTTTTTTTAATCTCGAGAACGGAGTTTGGTAAATGAACGTCAAGACCAGATATAGAAAGCTTGAGAACAGGAGGACAAGATTAACAATATACGAACTTCCGATGCAAATTGGAAGTTATGTTATTTCTATTCAAAACTTTTCCCTTGAAAGTAGTTAATAAATGATCGGCACGACTCTATTGTTTAAGGAAAAGTATGGTGTACAGGGGCAAGCCAATACTGATTTGAAATGGAAAGCATATATTTTAAATTAAATATTTAAAAATATGATTAATAATTGCAGCCTGGCATTGTGACATCTCAAAACTGATTTGTTTATGTCTCGAACAGATCGGCAAATATGGTAGAGAATTTATGTACTGTACGGTGGTGATTAAAGACTTCTGATGAAGTATTCTGGTAACTTAGGATGCATCCAGATAACAAAAAATTAAAAATATGTTTTGTTCATTTCCTGTTTGTAATGTTTCGCGAGATATACCTAATTCTTATCTGTTAGAGACGATATTATCAGCATCTCATTAGTTTATTCGATAAAGAGACTGAACGAATTGACCCAGACCAGTGTTTTCGTGTCTCACCCAATTTTCTTTCAGACACGAATACGTGAGTTCTCGTGTCTTCTCGTTTTGCGATATTTTACTTCAACATAAGCATTCATCGAATCGTTTAGCTTCTTGATCAAAGAAACTAACAGGTCTATAATATTGTTTACTAATACATAAAGAAAACCGTCTTCGCAAAACGAATCCAGAGGTTGATGCATAGTTTCGTTAGTACGTTGTAGATTGCCATAAAAGATTATTTGTTTTATTTTTCCGGCTTTATGTATACGTAACAAGGATTTGGAAGAGTATGAAATTTGACCCTCCGGGGGTTTTGCAAATCTCCACGTTTTGAGACCCTCCTGAGCTCAAAAGAGTAAAAAAAAAAGGAAAACAATTCCATGTGTGCGCATTGCTGTCTATTTCGGTTAATGTCTCAGAATGAGGTAAAGATTAAGAGGACGTTGATTTGTTTGTGTGACGGAATAAAGCAACACTATACAAGGGCGATCTTCCAAGAGGCAACGACAGAAAGATCGCCCTTGTATAGTGTTGCTTCTATTTAGGAGTTAGACATGTGAAGAAAATCTAGTAAACTCCAACCGCACTGTTAGTCAAGTACGAACTCAGGCGCAACTATCAGATGGGTGATTTTTATCCACACGGGCACTTGTGGACAAAATTGGGGTGGTTAAATATAAAAAATTAACAGATTTTATATCTATTTTTGAATGTATATCTGTGTGCTCGCCCGCTATAGGAATTTAAAAATTTATCAGAAGAATGAAAAGAGTCTTAGAACATAAGCATGAAATATTGATATTTTGAGCAGACGATCAAAAAGCTTAGAACAAAGAAAACCACTATTATATATATTTAAAAAACGACGAAAAACCGTCTATTCCAACAAACTAAGCAGTTCCGAGGAACCGTTCCGTCGGATTAGTTCCAGTTTCAGAACCGAAACTAGATTTTTCACCCCCCCGAAGTATGAGAAACCACTGTATTCATGTATGTAAAAGATAGTGACCATTCTGGCATGACCTCTAGATGGCTTAAAGTAAAATACAGTACAATGTAAATAGTTCTTCGATTAGATTTTCAACTTCTTTTTTAATTCAAAAATTTAATTAATTCAACTTAATTCGAAAACTATGAAATGCACATTTAAAAGTGTTAATATATTTTGTATATACTAAATTAAAAGAAATATTTTTAGGCTGCTATTTGAAAAATTGTAGACCTATAAATTCCCACTGTTTCAGTCAGTCCAACTGTCTTTCTTTTAATCTCGAGAATTGTGTTAGAGAGATGAAAGTCGAGACAAAATATGAAAAGCTTATGAGCAGGAGACCCCGATTAACTATAAAAGAACTTCTGGTTTGAACTAAAGTTTACGTTATTTTAATTCAAATATTTCCTTAGAAAGGAGTTAGATACATGACTAGCATGAATCTATTGTTAAAGAAAAAGTATGATGTATGGGCTAAGACACTACTAATTTGAGGTGGAGAGCATATATTTTAAATGACATAAATTTTAAAATATGATTCAAAATTGCAGCTTGGCATTGTGGCCATCTCATAATAAATAATTGATCGTTTGTTTTCTATATTTTATAAAATAATAAATTTATATATGACCGCCATGTTCATGATGGCAGAAATACTAAAGGTGTCAACCTGCGCTTTCGGAAGACCCAGGAACGATCCGGGTTGAAAATTTCATATTTTTCCTGAGATAGTTGTTACCGATACCTCGGGCCTCGTCCTCACCATAAGACTGACCTCATTATGGGTTCATTCATTACCAAACTTATAATGGGAATAGTAAACGGCCCACTTGGTACCCACATGACAAAAGGAATTAAAACAATACATTGTAATTGTTAATAATTTACTTATAATATTTCTTTACTACGATCATTTGAGATAATTTCAAATAAACGCCTTGGTGCAAGAACATCTACGAAGGATCAAATTCAGAACGACGAATATTTTAAATAATCGAAACCACAAAATATCAAATCGTGTACCAGCAATTAAAAAGTATGAGAAAATTTTAGATTACAGAATCCAGGAAGTATATAAAGATTAATGATGCTTAATAAGATTAACACGAAGCCATCACAAGATAGTCAGCGGGTCCGTTTAGCCCGACTCTCACATTTACTGAAATATCAAAAACATTTAATACACAATGAAATTATTCATTTCATTGTGTATTAAAAATATCTTTAATTATCCATTTTCTGTCAAATTTTATTATCTAAAAAAATATAATATAATTTTTAATGCTATTTTTAACTCTTTCCGCCATGTGGGCACTAAGAGGTCCTCTTTTAGCAAAACCATTATGTATTCGGTCAGGACCACAATGGAACGGCCGGGTGGTGAGGGAGACTTTGTAAACCGTGTGGACGAAGTTATTCAGCAACTGAGGCATAAAAGGCCCATTGTGTAGTGATCAACCGGAAGCTGAGAGGAGAGGATTGAAGTCTCTGGTACCTCATCCTCCCGAAGATCTGAGAAGCAACGTTTCTAAATATTTATTATTATTTATTTATTACACTTTTTCGAATGTTTGTAAAGTGAAAAATACAAAATCCTGTTTTCTAAATTCTTTAAAATATTGTTAACATTACATTTTTGCAACGCGCGACTGCCCTCTTGTGGCGATAAATATAATCTAATTTGAAAACTCGTAATTAACGGCTGTCATTCAAATTGTCCAATCGCCGCACTTCACGTTTGTAGTTAATTAGACGTATTCAGCAATTGGTCGATTCGAATTTTTGTGATGGAGAAAGAAGTCGCTAAAGCCGGAAGCTCTTCGAATTTTTCCAAAGCCCGAATGGCTCCATTTATGCATCAATCTGGAAAAGGTGCAAAACTGAAACGTCCGGAGAATGTGGAAATTGCAGAATCGCAGAAGAAGAAACGTAAACGAGAAAGAAAGGAAAGCTATAACGTGTACATTTACAAGGTACTGAAGCAGGTTCATCCGGACACCGGAATATCCGGCAAAGCCATGTCCATAATGAACAGTTTCGTCAACGACGTGTTCGAGAGAATCGTTTTGGAATCCACCCGTCTGGCCGCTTATAATAAGAAATCCACCATCACCAGTCGAGAAATTCAGACCGTCGTTAGATTATTGTTGCCGGGAGAATTGGCTAAACATGCCGTTTCCGAAGGAATGAAAGCGGTTAACAAGTATTCTACATTCAAGTAGAAGGTGTGACGAGTGTCATTTCGTTCTTCGTTGTGCTTATTTGAAATGCATCCAATGTTATATAATTTTTTCAATGTTCTATAATTCTAGAATATTGTAATTGACATAAAAGTTTTGAATTTTCAGTTAAAATCTTAAAATTGATATATGTATAAGCTTTATTTAGATTACTAGACAGTTTCTGTAATTTATGAATCATATATTAAGTATTAAACGTATTTTTCGTTTAAATAAAAACAATTATATTTAAGTATGCATTAGCTTTGATATAAATTTTTTGAAATTCAAACATTACAGTTAATTAAAATTACAAGATTTTATGTATTTGACTGAAAGATTAACAAGGATTTTGATAAATTCATGCATACAATATACACTTTATAATATATTCTCTCTATTTTGAAGAACAGTAATGTAATATTCTATGCTATTCAGTAATCTACTATGTAATATAATGCATTTAAACCCATGCACTATAATCAGTTTCTACAGAAACTGATTATAGTATATGTTTTCACAATTAGTACATTTAATAAAATACACATTGAGAACTTAAAATTATGTAATAATAATTATAAAAATTGCTAGTGAATTTAACCGTTTTATTTAAAATTAAAATATATAAGTATTAAATGTTAATAAATTAGTAAACACAATGTTTTAGTTGAATACAGTAAATCCGATTTTCATTGTAAAACTCAACATTGATAAGTATGCTATGTTGTTTATATCATACGACGGTGTTTTTTCAACGGGGTGCCACGGCGCCACGATTGGGGTGTCGCAAAGTTTAGGGCCTTTGAGCATTTTCTTGGAAATTTACTTAAGTGTAGTTCAAGATAACTCATTGTCAGTATTTCGACAAAATTCAATGGACTTAAATTTTGAAACACTAGAAACACTATTTTTGCATTAAAATGCTACTTCAAACTGTCAATTTTTAATTTTTTTTTTCGGGGAGGGCGTCCCCTCGCCGGACCCCACCCCAGCGTTGTGCATAATATTCGTTTTCGCAAAAAATTCATCTGCCTCCCATTGCCCCCTTATTCAGATTCTAGATCCGCCGCCGGTCAAGGGTGCCACGATTTTTTGTTTTGCAATCAGAGTGCCACTCAATGGAAAAGGTTGAAAAACACTGTCATACAACATTTAAACAAATAGAATTCAATAATGTAAAATTCATTAATGAGAGTCCCAGGAAACGGAACCACTTGGCCATTGGTGGGCTACACCTGATTTGAACAAACTACAGAAAATATCTATCCACCAGCTTAGATAATAAGCCGATTTGCTAATGTTGAAAATAAATGACTATCTTTTCAAAAATGGCTGATGTTTGGGGTATGAAATACTTTTTCGATGAATATATATGATTAAATGATCATTACAACCAACAAAATTTGCGTAAAACTCCATAAAATTGCCTCCATAGGTGATAAAATTATATAAATAATACTTTAATTGTATGTGTAGATTATAAAAAATTGTGATATCTTTTCTATTCGGGTGTCGGCTGAATTATATATTGTTCAATATAATATTTATTATTACTTTATTATGAATTTTTTTATGATATTTTAAGTATTTTCCAGGTTCAAACTCAATTTACTTAGAGACATTATACAGATAGAGAACAAAAATAATTGTAATAATCAACAAAACGTTCCCTCTAAGCTGCGTACTTGCGCATTATATTTCTATAGATGTTAAGGTCCCCACCAGCGGCCCAGTGGATAAAACCATCGAACACTGTCGTGGGTTCGCACCTCGCCAACGGGTTGGTCAATTGGAGTTTTCGGGGTTTCTTCACGTTTGTAACACCTAAATAGGAGCCAGTTTCTCTTATAAAGTCCTCCAGGGAGGCATCTTTCCGCAGCTAATTAATTCAAATAATATATATCTAGAAAAATGATATAGGCCCTATATTATTTTAATTAACTACCATTTAATTACAAATAGTTACAATTATTATTCTTGTTTCGTTTCAAATATGTCACTTATTTTAATAAAAAAATGAATTTTGTACAGTATATCCTTGTCGTTACTGATGTTTACATCAACTCGAAAAACATGGACAATGATCGTTACATTGTCGATATAATGTAGTGAATAAAATAGAGAGGGAACAAGATAAATTATAACTAATATATAAATAAAATTCTATTTATATAAAATTAAATATTTATTGTATAAAGATATTTTTAAAATCAAAATATTATAAGATAAAAACATCTGCACTACATTCATTGATTAAGCTTTATTACACTCACACTACATTTATTTTATTCCATTAAGTTTGAGAACTTTTTAAACGAAAATATATTTATTATTGTATGAATTTTGAATGAGGTATACGAATTTCATAGAATATAAAGGCGATACTAGCAAATTATAAAAAGCTTTATAAAATTGAATAATTAAGTTCTTGATAAAGAAAAAACAAAATAACATCTCCAGATAAAGTCAATACTTAGCAATTAGAAAAGTGAAAAAACATGGCAGGTGTGGGGATCGAACCCACGACCTTCGCGTTATTAGCACGACGCTGTAACCGACTGAGCTAACAAGCCACTTAAAATCCTTTATTACTACAATTCAATTTAATGCTAGCGCAAGGGTCCCAAAGTGGTCATTCCGAGGAATAGATGAAACATTTTCGAAGATTGAAAATTAGTCGAAGTCGATTGAAAACAATTCATTAAAAATAATTAGTCTAGTAGGTTATGTATATGACAGTTCAGTTCGGGATGTAAATTTACACATTATAAAGTACATCTTTTCTATGAAAACGATGAATTGTGGATTAATACTGGGCCCCAGATCTATTTATAATTGTTATTATTAACTGTATTAGCAAAATAAAACGAAAGGGGTTGCTAAAAAATCGAGAGTCGGGGTCGGAAGTAAGTCAAAAACGTTTGGAGACCGCTGAACTACAGTGACAAGATGGCCTGCTTTAGACGGGATAGTTCTGCTTATGAATACACTCCTCCGTTCGCCATTGGAAGTTAATTTGTTCTTTTTTTAATCAAAATCTATTTCCTTCTTATATATTTGATATTTTATAATGAAAGGGGGCGGAAGATCAGGACTACTCAGAGGTGTCGCCCGGGGTGAAAAAGAAAAATAAGAGTGGGGTATGGATAAGGTGAGATGAAAGTGTGATAGGAAAGATGGTGAAGATGGGAGAGACCGTCAGCGCGAGCATCACAGTAGTTTAAATAGAATAATGCATGTACAGGTTACAGAAAAAGAGTGTACAAATAGTTATGACGCGTTACATGTACGAAAAGCTTTGTGGTTACAGAACAATTACAAATACAAGAGTTGAATGTGATGAATAGTTACTAAAAGGGTGTGAGGTACATAGACAATGGGGTGGAACCACAGATAGCGCGCTACATTACCCAGCTGGGTTCATGGTTTCCGTAAAGTGCCATTACTGGCTATCTAGTTTCACGGAACGGCATCGATTATAATATAACGTTGAATCGCGGCAGTAATATAGAGCTAGACATTAAGCAGGTAAGTAGGTAAAGAACGATATCGCGAAGGTATCGTTCTTTCCTATAGGCACTTAGAAGGCCTTTTTCGTCTAATCTGTGGTCAAGGCATTGTCCCATGGCTCTGGAGGACTGGAAATCGAATCCAGGCGCGGCATCCCAGGTACTTTTAAGGATGGTTTGTCCCGAATATATCGGGCCCCGTCCCTCACCACCTGTCAGCTCTCATTTGGGTGGCCGAATCTACGATAAGTATAATCATAAAAGGTCCTTTAGTGTCCACAGGACTGAAAGCATTTAAAATGGGAGAGGAAAGTGTTAACAAAAAATTAAAAAAAATAATAATAAAAAAACAGAGATTATCTCGCTAAATAAAACATTTAGAAATTATTTAAAATACAATTTTTTATATTTATCTTTTTATTTGCAATTAAATTATGTTATTTAAGATTTAGTTTAAATAATTGTATTTCGAATCACTAATTTGAATTTTTTGCCGCCAGATGGATACGTATCGTTTACAAACCAACACGTAAATCAACAGAACTAAAATTATTGGATATGTAACAAGGTAGTCATTAATTTATAATATGTTGTTTATTCAGTAAAATTGGTTAATTTAATACAATTTCAAGCAGCTAATAATGGTTTGTGAAAATAAATTTATTAATTATTTAATTTGTCAAGAAAGTGCAAATATTTCATACATGTAGTGATTACAGTCACTTTGACACATTAAGCTGAAGTATTTAATGGTTTGTATGCTTTAGAAGCTGCTTTTACATGAATTACATAAAGATATATAAAATAACCTAAAAGTAACTTCTACCAAAGGCCTGCTGTCTTCTTTGTTCAAGCTTTTTTCCATGTTTATATGGGGTCAGCATTCCCATCTTTAATCAGTCTTTTCCATTTTCTGTCCAGAACATTCTTTCTTCCAAATCCTGTGCCACCTTCTCTCTCCATCTCAGCCTTGATTTTCCCTCTTCCTCCTCTCCATTACTTCCAACATCCCAATCCTTTACCCAATTGTACTATTAACCAGTACAGGGAAAAAACAATTCTCCTTTCTTTTCTGACTTTTGGAGACTAAAAAATCCCAAATCTTTAATCCATTCACTCAAAGTGGAAAGTAGGTAACTGGTATAAGAACAAAAGGACTAACAGGTTAACTTTAAGAGAAAAAATAACTATTATTTTACATTATACTTAACCCCATGCTCCAAAAGTCAGAAAAGAAAGAATTATTTTTCCATGAACTGGTTAATAGTACAATTGGGTAAAGACAGATTATCTGACTCCATTGGTTTTTTAAAAAGTTTTATTAATATCCCAATCCTCTTTTCAACATAGTCTTCACTTCTGTTCACATTTCCAAATCCCATCTTAATCTACTTCCCTGCATCTCCTTACTTTTAGGACTCTACTGTTTCTCTTATGTAATCATTCCCGATTCTATCCTTCTTTGTCACGTCTTGTGTCTGTCTCTGCATTTTGATCTCTGCCGTCTCTGTCTTCTTTTCCTGGGCTCTTGTAATTGCCTGCGTCTTATTAATTATCCTCCCATGATTCATCATAATAGCATGATTCATCAGTCTCACAGCAAACCAAAATTTACTGAGAGAAAAATCTATCTAATAATAGGATTAAAGGGATTAAAAGATAGCATTATAAATACAGCACCCATGCAAATAAAAACATAGGAATCATTAAGCAATGTATTTATTAAGCATGTATAGATGCCTGATCCTATCGTATATTTGGAGGAAAAAATACTACATGAATATCAGATATATTCAATAGTATTTGAATTTAAGTGTAAAAACAACTTGGACAACTTTTATCACTTGGAATAGACGTGTGCTATGTAATTATTAATTACAATATTTTGAAAAAGGCTATCTTGTTTGCTGACAGTTTATTTTATTACATTTCAAATATGTACTGTACATTCTGAGTACTGGCTGATGTTGCATTGTCCTCCTTTCTGCTATGTGAACGGTGTACAGAATGCATTAAGGTTGGCAGATTATGATTTGAAAATTTTCTGTAAAACCAATGTTACACTTCTGCTTTGTTTATTAAACTCATGATAGGATCCACATTCATATGGAATTTTTCTTTTTCCAAATATACCATAGAATCTGCTCCATAAGTCCTATTGACATTTTCTGAATGACATTATATAAAGACAATCAGCAAATTCTTTATTGCTGTTTATCTTTATATAATTCTAATTTTTGTTTTTAAAATTCCAATAATGAATTAATTGAATATTAAATATAAATTGAATTAATTTTAAAATTAAGTGCTTAAATATATAAAATGTAGGATTAATGCTAATTCTGGGGATACTATAGATTACCACCTATGGAATTTCGGGACTTTGAGTATATTTCTGAACTGAGGGGACTGAGATGAGTTCAATGATACCCTACTTTTGGATTGGAGACGAAAAATAAGAAAGTTATCATACTTTTTTCTGGCGATTGCTCAATGATTGGGAGTTGCATTGCTCTCTCTGCTAAGCCTATTGTCTGTTTAACAGGCAGTCTGGCAAATTGGCCATATATACCTTCAACAGAGGCAGATGTTTATCCACGAGCATACTGATCGTCTACAGTTGAAGTTAAGTTCTTTTCGCACACCCTCGCGCTTCTTGACCTTGGGGCATACGGCTGCTCAGACACCGGCACGCTCACTATTGCTCGTGGTTGGCTAGTACTATGCACCACTATTGCGACTTGTCCAACAAACCTAACCTATCCCTCTGGGAGATGACCATCACCGCTAGGCAGCGGAAAAATCTGAAATGGCATGGAATGCCCTGTGAAAGGCAAGAAATCGTAAATATCAAAACTTTCTTATTTTTGGTTTCTGGTCCAAAATTAGGGTATCGTTGAACTCATCTTGGTCCTGAGTTCAAATATATACTCAAAGTCCTGAAATTCCATAGGTGGTAATCTATAGTACAGCCCTAATTCTTTATTAGATTTAATAATGTTGTATTAATGTGAAATATAGAATAATTTACAAACTTTTTATTTTTTAAAGGCTAGTTATTGCTTATCCAGAATATTTATGACATGTTCTTAGATATCTGGATATACCTTATAACAGTAAAAAGTTAAAAAGTAAGTTTCTTGTTAATAGATATATCTATCAATATTTTGTGTGCTAAGCTATTAAAATTTTTTCTTAAAATATATAAAGCGCTTTTGGTTGATTTATTTCATACTAATGATAATTTCAATAATTGAAAAATTTTATGTCCCTTATCAGTCTGATCTTTAAGAAATTCCTATTTAATATCACAATTGACACTTGGTAAGAATATTAAAACCAAATTTTATAAGCGAGAGAACCAATACACAAGTTCTAAAACCAGAAAAGGACTAGAATATGTAGTTTTACTAACTTATACCGATAGAAACAGTTTATATTAAAATTAATATATACTAAGACTTTTCATCTAAATCAATTATAATGGTTCAATTTGATAATAATTTATAATTATTAATACTTACTTTTAAGAGATTTTTATGCTTATTATAATTTCTGAAACGTTATTATGTTAACATTTACGTATGGTATTAAACCTTCTTGGTTAGATTTACCTTAGGTAGACAAAATGGCGGCTCGTCTTTGATTCCAACAAACAGAAGAAAGGAAACAGTGGGGACGCATGTTCTAACCTAACCTAACCTATTCTAATAATTTGGTTGGTAATAATTATGGTAATTTATTAGAATGGGTTAGGTTAGAACGTGCATCCCCACTATTTCCTTTCTTCTGTTTGCTGGAATCGGAGATGGGTCGCCATTTTGTCTACCTAAGGTAAATCTAACCACCTTTTTTAAGTCCATTCAGCTCAACAGTATCCCTTTAAAAATTGAGTTTCTTTGAAACTTGTATTTGAAAACGAGTTAAATGGACTTGAAAAACATTAAATACTGTAAATAAACTATCTCTCTATCATAATATTGTTTGAGACATATTATAATCTAGAATCAGAACTTATGATACATTTTATGTTTAACTTTAACAAATTAAAGTTTCTATATTATTTTACTAAAATAGGTTATATATATATATACATTAAATGCATTAAATATGTGCTTTTGAGTGTTTTGTTGTTTTATTTATATTATTATATTTTAACAGATTATCATAAAAATGGCTACCCTTGACGACAAATTACTTGGTGAGAAATTACATTATTACTGTAGTAGTGATGAAGAAATTGATGATGATGATGATGATGAAGACAGCAACAATGATGATGAAGATGAAACAACTTTAATTAGAACAGCTAAATTTAATTCTTCAGATTATAATGAATGGGAAGGTTCTTCAACAAATGTTAGTTTTAAAAGTATTTTTTCTTCTATATTTAGGAATATATTAATAAATATTATTATTATCTATATATATATAATCAAGACAAGTTGATAATAATAAAATCAGCGCAGAGCCCAAATGGTTAGGAGTTGAAAGTTGAAATTTTGTACACAGTTAGGGTACGTCACGAGAAATTCCTCCCCACGGGGGAGAGGGACAGGATTAAGGCTTAACACTTCCATCAACACTGGAAGTGTTATGTAACAATGGAATTGTTAAGAGAAAGCAATGTGCAAAACACAGGTGCAGTTTTTTTCGTTTTTGCGGGAAATCGAACATTTTTAGACCCATCTAAAAATTCTGTAATTAGTCTGGAAACATGGGGGACCCAATTCTTGCATTCTGTGAAAACAGGTAAGGTTGACTATAACGTAATAATCTTAATCTTCGCTATCGTTACTTTTGCCTGAGCAACGCTGGGCCCACCCGCTACGATTTTGTTCACCTTCTTTGAAGCTTAACCTTTGTGCTTTTTGTCGAAAATTTCTGAAATTTTGTAAGGAGGTTTGTGTATAATATAATATAATAAGGAGGCTAGTATAATATAAATTTAAAGAATTTTGTTTCAGGATTGGTGAGTAATATTATTCATAATGTCATTTTGAAGGCTTTTTAAATGTTGAAAAAGAATTTAAATTGAATGTTATCAGCAAAGTTTATCTGAACTGATATGATCATTATACTGAAGAGATTTGATGAGATTTGGATATAGCCAATATAGTAGAAGATAAATCAAGTTGAAAATTGCTAAGTTTTCTTTCAATTAATCTTATGAAAAGTACATCATGAAATCATATAAATATTTCTTATAAATGAAATACTCTTTGCAGATGATGCTATATAATAATCTTAAAAGATGAGTGCATCTTTAATAAAGTTTGTTTTAAACAACAACAATAAAATTCATATTTATATATGAAAAGTTTTATCAAATTTTTAATTTCATAATTTGTTGCTACAGTTGTTAAAAATTCATTTCTCCAACTACATGTTCACTCTTTATTTGATTTCCTATTGAACAATAATTAGTTTCTCTCAGAGTATTTATAAAAATATTTTTATTATGTTTTTGGAACAAATACATAATAGCATTAAGAAAAACACAGGTACTGTTACTACAATTCAGTCATTGTTAAATACTAGTACATTTATGATTATACTATATTTTATACCATTACTATTATTTTGTACTGAATCATGTATGAACAGTACATTGAGATGCATTTATCAATATGATACATATCACATATAATTAAATAAAAATATACTGTTGAATAAGTTAAATATACACTATCCTACCAAAAGAGATTGGATACCTGATCAAAAACAAAATGCTAAAAATTTTGTGTGGCATACTTTCCACTAACTTCTGATACATCTCATGTGGTGTTTTCCTCCATTCCTCCTGCAAATGGACAGTCAGGTCTCTCAACAGATGATGGGCAGTTTGCATAATTTTTTATCCTCATTTGTCTCTCCATGTGGTGATTACAAAACACTGTTAATCTGAAAAACTTTCATTTAGTGGAAGTGCCACAAGCAGACAAACTACTAATCTGAGAACCAATGATACCACATTCAGACTCTCTAAGTACATGAATCTATTATGAGTGGCATGTAAATAATGAATGGCAACTATCCATGTTTTATATTGTACAATTTAGAACATGTGGTACGCAATTAAAATATGATTAATGTCTGATTCAATTTGCAAATATGAGTGTCTAATTAGTTTTGATATACAGTAGTGTATGTTGAATAGAATATTGATGTTTAGAAAACAGTTCATAGAAGATTTATATAATTGCTGTAAATATAAAGATGATAACAGATTTTATAGAAGGCAAGGCGTTCAATAAAGTAAAGATTTAATATTTGGTATGTTAATGCTAGATATTTCCACTGGTTCCAAGGTTAAAAGAGTAAAAACATAGAAACTAAAGCTAAATATTATAATGAACCGAAGTTGATAAATTTCTTAACTAATTTGTTTTTTAACACTTATTTTATTGTTTGATGTTGTTAATATGAAAGTTTTCTTGCTAAATAATGTCTAATGTTGTTAATTTAATTAATTTTATAAAGACAGGGCCTAAAGGTGTGATTAAAGATTGGCAGAGATACAAACAATTAGAAAATGAAAAAAGAGATGAACAAGAAAGAGAGAAGTTAGAACTCTTCAAAAAGCTATCATTAACATGCAGATCAAATGTAAGTAAATTGAAATTAGAATATTTCTTGTAAAAGTTTGTATTATATTTAAAGTAGAATATGTAAAAGTTTTGCTTACATAATTACAAAATTATTTCATAAAATTAAATTTTTAAGAAATTTTACTCTGATACTTATTAGAAGTTATTCAAGTTTAAATTGAAAATAATCACTTCTGATTATTAAAATTAATTGTTGCGATTATTGAATTCATTTCTTTCGTATTCATAAAGACTTAAACTTTAAAATTGCAGAAAACAAAACTTTTAATATAAATGTAAAATTAAAAGCAAAGGTTTTAAATACCTCAATTCATTAAATCTTAGATTTAAGCTGATTGCATGACTCTGTACAAAGTAAGAAGAATAGTACAATGTTAAAATAACCAAAAGAGTCCAAGACTTATTTGATATTAACTATTTTTCAGGACAAACATCCCATTTTAATGCTTAAAGACTTTTGAATGCCTCTTTGACATTTTTATTCTAAATCTGTAAAATCTGATGGGATGTTTGGTCCCAAAAACATTTAATTCAAAATAATCTTGCACTCCTTCAGTTATTTTAGCATTGTACTATTCTCATTAAGTCTTAGTAACACATTTTCATTTTTTCTCGTACGGATTTATTAAATATAATCTAATATAATGTAATTTTGTTATTGTTGAAAAATTATACAGTAGACTTGTTTTATAGCAACGTTTAGGAGACTTATCAAAAAAACATAATATACCAAATTTTCTCAATATTTTTGGATACTGGTAGGAAGATGTTGATTATGTCAAGCTATTTTGTGCTTACGTAAGAAAAATACTCTTTAAAATTACATTATTTAAAGTAATTTTAAAAATTAATCGAAACAGTAAATTTGTTTTTAAAAATTAAATGATAGGTGAAATATGAAAAATAAACAGTGAAATGACAGTTAATTGGTTTATCAAATATGCATGAAGTTTGTTATTACTATTAGAATCTATCATCCAATCTTGAAAGAAATTAATGGTTTTAAGTATTGTAATTTTTTTCTATTTAATTCACTAATGAAGTTTTATTTATTTACTGTACACACTATTTTTATGTGCAGTACAATAAATGTTATTTTGATTTAAAAATATTAAGGCATATATTTTCCTAAGAGTTTATTCTTGTTTTCAGTTTGTTAATTCATGTTTTGAAAAGTCATTCTAATAAGATCCTGACCATTTACAGGATCATTATATTGATAGTAAAATAGTGTTACATTTATGAGCAATGGCAAACCCTTAGCCCCAAGATTTTTTATATTTTTGGGCTCGGGACATCTTGAAACATCGAGAAATGAAAAAAATTTGGAGGTTTTTTCTTTATGTATGGATTTTAGTGTGTGGCACGATTTTGTTCACCCTCTTTGAAGCTTAACCCCTGTGCTTTTTGTCGAAAATTTCTGAAATTTTGTAAGGAGGTTTGTGTATTAGGAGGATTGATGCTGTTAAGTTTTGGTGATTAAAGAGAGTGGGGAGATAAATCTGACTTACTGGAGATATGTGTATTTTTAGTAAGTCAGATTTAAGGGTCGAGTTATAAACTCTGTAACGTAACTGTATCTGTACCGTATCCGTATAATGTGGGTATAAACTTCGTATTGTATCCATATGGCCATACTGTGTTCCGTAAGAAAAGTTTGGATTGGTCAAACTTTTACGGTAGGGATACAGAGAATTGACCAACTGCGCATGCGCTAGGTCGCCGTCAGTCGATGTACAATTGGAAGTTGTGCTGGAAGCAACAGACAAAACTTTGACAAATTGGTTAAAACTAGGGTTACCAAATAACCAGATGTGAAAGGAGGACAATTCCTGTAGGAAAAAGTCAAAAAGTAGGACACACGGGAGGACACAAAAATTTTTGTAAAAAAAAAAGTAATTTTCATGGAACCTTTACATGTACCAGGGATGGCAAACCTTTTTGAGTCTGCATGTCATATTGTAAGCATACTTAGCTTTAAAGATGTTAATGCTTGCCAATGTCTTAGACTTCGAATAATGATATTTAAAGAAGTTAAACGAATACGCTTTAATTTGAATAAATGTAAAAAATCTGATTGAAAAAAAAGATGATCAGGTGATAAACAGAAAGGATGATTGAAAAAGACAGAAATCATATGATACATTACATGCCAGATGATTTCTCTTACGTGCCACTTTGGGTACGCGTGCCATAGGTTCGCCATCCCTGACATATACAAATGCCAATGAAACAGACACTTAATTGTTTGTTTTAATTAAGGTTGCTGCACAAAATCATATTTTTCTCATGTGCTGACTCTGTTTAGCAGTTGTTTGTTTCTTAAGATTTTATCATAAAATTCTAAACAATTACAATTGTTAAAGTTGAATTTCACCATAACCAGACTTTTTACTGTTTCAATTGCCATTCTGTTTTGTTCATCTGTCCACTGAGATTCCACCAGACTAAATACTCTTTCAGTGGCGGCATTGTGTCCAGGAATTGAAAACATATATTTGCAAATTTTAAGCAATTTAGAATTTAATTCTGGATTGTCTGTTGCCTGAAAAAACCAAGCCATTTTTCATTTACTGGCTTTTCATTTAAATTAGAACTTTCTTCAAAATAATTTTTCAAAGAACTATACTGATTTACGCACTTTGATTCGTCAACTGCAATATTCCTTTCACTTAGACGTTCAATACTTTCCATAACATCCTCCCAGACAGGGAATTTTGTAAGTGACATCCAATTGAAAACTTTGAATGGCAAAAATTGAACAGTCCAATGATTTAAGTATATTCTAGTCCAGTTTGATACATAATCAAGCAATTTCTTTTTATATTTTGGCATTCATTTTCCAATTCAGCCTTTTTCTTCAGAATTTTATTCACTGTCAACAGGAAAAAATTTGTTTTTAACCGAACTTTTAAAATATCTGAAACTTCTTCCAAAATAGACATCGTTTCTATAACACAATTAGATTCTTTTTCTATTTTTAAAAAACTTTGGTGAAAACTGTAGGCTAATGAATGTACAAACATTAGATATGCTTCATTTAATGGGTTTTCAAAGAACGATTTAAGCACAACTGGAGGCTTCTCAATAGTTAAGAAATAACTTTTTAGTGGCTCATACAATACTTGTGTGATTACTGGATATAAGGATAACCAATGGGTCTTGGAATGACTAAGAATTTGCTTATATTGAACTTTGACAAAAGAACAAAATTCTTTTAACTTTTCAACCCAGACAGTATAAATACAGAAGTGTTTAAAGATCTTTACAAAAATGCTCTCAATATCAATGGGTAAAGAATCTACAGCATGTTGAATGCAATTATTTAAAATATGCACTGTACATTGCTACCTTCTAAATGCTTAATGTCTTGTCTTAGCAATGCAAACACATTATTTTTTCCGACATGTCCACATGACCCAAAATTTGTGTTGCAGTCGTCTCCCCCAAAAGCAACACATTTTTGTGAACAATTAATTTTTCTCAGTGTTTTTGTTAACAAGTCCTTAATGGTAGCTGCTTTTTCGTTTGAGACTGATGTCATCTAGACAAGTTTTTGTTCAATTCCAATAGTTTTGTGATTAAAATAATGAATTATAACTGGAAATATCTTTGCCTCTTTGTGATTGCTACCATCAGTTGCAATTCCTATGAATGGAATATTTTCTAACTCTTCTGATGTCTTTTTTAATGAATAGGGTGTCAAAACACTTTTAATCAAAGCTTCTGTCTTGGTTCTGGCAGAAGAAATTCGGGTTGCTACCATCAAGTCATTGAAAATTTTGGAGTTCAATTTATTTGTGGAATCTACAGATTTAAAGCTGAAATGATGTATGGCTGTGTGGTAAGCTAATGTTAATTCAGTGTAGCAACCTTCTCTAATTTGGAATTGTGTGGTGCAATAAATTTCTCAATCTGAACATTACTTCCAGTCGATGTAATATTTTTCTTATGATTATCTGTTTCTAAATGTTGCTCTAACGATGTCTTTCCTTTATAAGCAATATTCAGAGTTAGGTTACAAATTGGACAAAATGCTTCATCATCCTTGTTAGTAGCTTTAAACGTTTTAAAGCTTTTTTGAAATTTTTCATTAAATTTACATTTTCGCTTACTACTCGTTCTGATTCTAAGATGATAATAAATATTTCAAATTAAAGTTTTAACGAGTGATGGGAATAAAAAAATTAAATTTCAGCTTACTTCTGCACTTCACTTGCAGCTGAACACGTTGTTTCACAGTGGAATCCGAGGAGGCCACTAAGCAGTTCCTCTTGAGGAGCTAGTCGGTTAAATCGGTCACCGATTACATCCACGAGTAGTGTCGTCGTCGTGCTGGAGGAATGATACTGGACAGCTAAGGTCATTGTCACGAGTTCATTTTACAGAAACATATACAAGGGTTACAGTTACACCGTTCAGAGCATGCAGTGAGGTGAAAGTCCAAACAGAAGTATGTTGAACAAATCAAATAAAAAACCAATAACTAACACGGTGATGAACATTTTACATTATGTATTCAGATTTTAACTACTAAGTTTAATTTTAATTCTGTCATTTATGAAGTTATACAAAAGTGTAGTGATGACACATGGATCACCTCCAAAAATAGGACATTTGCTGTTTTTGTTCAAAGGAGGAAGGACGAAGGACTGAAGGTCAAATTGTAGGACATGTCCTCCCAAAGTAGGACCCTAGTTAAAATGTAACTTTTGCCTGACAATGCTGCTTCTGAATAATATAAAATTTTAAGATAAGAATTACTTTGGTCATAAAAAAATAGAAAAATAATAAAATGAATAAATAATTATAGTGTTAGATCTGGCAATAACTACCGATGATTTTGCGCATGCTCACGATAGACTGCTTTGTAAACCGTAAAAAATTTTGTTCCTTTACGGATAAGAAAAAGACCTTACGCTAGTTTATAACTATCACTATAGATATCCAGTGTAGCAAACATTTACGAATACGGATACGGTTACGTTACGGAGTTTATAACTCGACCCTAAGTGCAGATGATTACACCACTAATTGAAACTAACCAAAACATCGCTTAGCGATTAAAAATACTACAATTTAAAGAATTCTTTTTTAAATTTAAAAATTACATAGAATTATTTATCAATTCTATACATTTTAAGCAAATTTAAATCGTTCCTGAAATAATTTATTAAATCGAGCATATAACTGTCAAAAATGTCTTAATTTTTGAGTACTGTATATTGGTTGGTTTATTTGTATACGGCAACGTGACACGTGAGCGATCTGTCAAAGTTGGTACTACCACCTCTCGAGAGGATTTTCTATGGCATACTGAACCCTATATAGGTGTTACAAACGTGAATAAAACCTGGAAAACTCCAAGCGGTTTAGCCAATTGGCGAGGCACGAACACAGGACCGGTGTTCGGTGGTTTAATCCACTGTTGGGCACTCCACATAGATGTTTTCTCCCTCTGTTTATTCCTTAATAATCACTGGAAATGGATGAAAAACATTTCTGTAGAAATTAATTTTGTTTATATTTAGTGATTTAACAGGAAATTAAGTTTTGGTAGGGCTAACAAAAATTACAGAAATACTATTCTATTCTTTTAGAAGTAATAAGCCCCATAAGATGAATCTAAAATAATGTTTTCAGTCTTTCTAACAAATAATAATTTGCTCTAGTAGAATATTTAATATTTATATTAAAATTTATGCCTATAATGTACTATATGAAATATTAATCGTATCACCATGATCGTTCTCAAATTAGAACAGTACATTTTATGTTTCTGTTTTTACCTGAATAAAGCAATAGATTCAACACATTGCTTCGTGTTTCAGTGTAATTGACAAAAAACAGCTTGAAAAAAATTGTACTGTACTTAAAAACATATGAAATTTCTGTCGGGTGTTCTTAGTCTGTGGAAAACATTATCTTTAGAACTTGGATAAAATTTTCACACGTTAAGCCACAAAGCCACGTCAAGGCGACACCCATTTTGTGGTAGTTTTTTGATTTCCAGAAACTGACCCCGATTGCTCGACAGAAAACAATCGGGAAATAAAACTGGATATTCGTTGCTATTTGATTTATTCGGTAAACCAAAATAAACCACTAAAATTTAATTTTTATGTCATTTTCTTTAAACTTTCCGATTGAAAAATGCAAATTTTCAATACAAATTTTTAATTTAAAAATAAACATAGCAACGAATAATAGATTATTTTTAAAACATAAATAACTATAAATTATAAATATTGCAAGTGTAGTGTGGAAATGCTATATGGAATTAAAACGGGAAACATTGCAATTTTTATTGTGTCTCTAACGTGTAGAATAACTATTTTAGAAATATCCTATTCTACACGTTAAGATATTTTTAAGAAAATTTTGAAAAAGTCTGATAAAATTAAATGACGTAAGTGTGCGTTAGAAGTCATTAGATGACGTAAGTGTGCGTTAGAAGTCATTAGATGACGTAAGTGTGCGTTAGAAGTCATTAGATGACGTAAGTGTGCGTTAGAAGTCATTAGATGACGTAAGTGTGCGTTAGAAGTCATTAGATGACGTAAGTGTGCGTTAGAAGTCATTAGATGACGTAAGTGTGCGTTAGAAGTCATTAGATGACGTAAGTGTGCGTTAGAAGTCATTAGATGACGTAAGTGTGCGTTAGAAGTCATTATATGACGTAAGTGTGCGTTAGAAGTCATTATATGACGTAAGTGTGCGTTAGAAGTCATTATATGACGTAAGTGTGCGTTAGAAGTCATTATATGACGTAAGTGTGCGTTAGAAGTCATTAAAGGTATTTTTAAAAGAATTTTGAAAAGTCTGATAAAATTAAATGACGTAAGTGTGCGTTAGAAGTCATTATATGACGTAAGTGTGCGTTAGAAGTCATTAGATGACGTAAGTGTGCGTTAGAAGTCAATATATGACGTAAGTGTGCGTTAAAAGTCATTAAAGATATTTTAAAAAGAATTTTGGGTTAATGTGAGCTTAGGTATACAAAATGGCGGCGCTTCCGGTAGCCTCGATGGCAAGTGTTTTTAGAAAAGAAATGTAGATGGCGCGGATAGTAATGATGCATTTGTATGCAAATATCCATTAAAGAATTCCGTTCGGGATACATGAGGAATAATGTGAATTTCGAATTTTGATTTCGATGTAGACGGATTATGTACGGGGTTTATTTTTTTAAAAGTGTCTGTGTATTTTTGAAAGTTTGTACAATTTACTCGAAGACAAAAGTTATTGAGGAGGAAAGTTTGTCAATGGTAATTAACATGATAAACGTGTCATTAATGTGTTTAATGCGTGTTATATGTCATAAAAGTGTATTAAAGGTGTGTTAACATTGTGTAAGTGAGGTAAAAAATTTTTTAAAGGATTTATATGCGGTTGTAGTTTGCGTTTAAAGTGTGTAAATGTGTTAAATAAGTGTTAAACGTGTTTAAAAGTGTGCAAATGTGAGCTAAATGTGTTTAAAAGTGTGCAAATGTGAGCTAAATGTGTTTAAACAAGGTTTAAATTTGCGTTTACAGTGTGACAATGTGTTTAAACGTGTTTTAAAGTGAGCCAATGTGAGTTTAATGTGTTTAAAAATGTGCAAATGTGAGATGAATGTGTTTAAACTTAGTTAAAATGTGCGGTTATAGTGTGCAAATGTGTGTTAAACGTGTTAAATTTCTCATAACCAAGGATTTGTAATAGTGATTTCCGACACGAAAGACATCGTGAACGACACATGGAAGGCTACGTGGCCGTGGATTGCAGGTGTCAACCTCTATGGAGACGCTGCCTATCGTCGATGAAAAGTCGAGAGATGTGAATCGTAAGACTGCAGTTCTTAAGAGGAGTGTTATTTATGTACAATACAGGCAAATTTTGTTCGAACCACTGATGTATAGAATCTCATAATTCACATCGCCCATGATCGAATTTATAGGTAGTATGAGGACTTTTTTAGTTTTCGTTTCTGGTCCAAGAGTAGGAAAAGTAACCGAAAGAAGGGGGAAAAGTAAGTAGCAAATTTACGTTTTAACAATTTTTTAGTTTTAAAAACGATTAAATATAGGCACGTTTAGGATATTTTCGACGGTCGCCATCTTGTTTGCACATTTGCGTGTGCAAACAAGATGGCGGCACTTCCGGCCGCCATTTTGTATATCTAAGCTCACATTAACCGAATTTTGAAAAAGTCTGATAAAATTAAATGACGTAAGTGTGAGTTAGAAGTCATTATATGACGTAAGTGTGCGTTAGAAGTTATTAGATGACGTAAGTGTGCGTTAGAAATCATTAAAGATATTTTTAAAAGAATTTTGAAAAGGTCTATCGTGGAAATGCTATATGTAATTAAATTAAAACGGAAAATATTACTAAAATACAAGCTTATATACTAATTGGAATTGGAATAAATTTGATTATTACTATTTAAAATTTCTAAATTAAATATTACGATATTAAATGAAAAGAATGTGTAGAAATTATGCTACTTATCCTGGCTACTTGTCCTGATTCTTTTATCTGGCGTCGGGAAGAGAAATTTTTAAGTAAAATTTCAAGTTGAAGGTCGTCAACCTGAAAGTAATATTCTTGTAAAAATTTGGAAAAAGTTCTATAAGACAACAATATAACTTACACAATTCATGTTGCTTAAATTATAAATGAATTGATGACACTGACCCTGCGATAGTGTTCCTTTCACTGTTTTATTCCACTTCGATACTGAAATTAGACTTAACTGAATAAAACGTTTCTTATTTTATCTATATTTGGCAGAATTTCGCTTTATGTATCGATTATATAATCAAGACGTTGCGTATTCATTTTTACATAAGACGCTTTGTTTTATTTTTTGTACTTTGTATTGTTAATCAAACACGAAATATAGCTTAGAAATCTCGGAATTAAACTACTTTTCATAGAAAATTATAATTTACATAAAATATGTTAAGAGAACTAACATTATTTTTTCAACAGATTTCTGTCTAAACTATTGCACATTTACGCACCTTCATTTTAATAATTTGAGGGTAATTATCTCAATTTGAACGAAAAGAAGCTCGAATCTAACAAAAGTCTGTTTATAAATCAATCTCGCTAATTTAATTCAACAATAATTTATATAAATATCTCAACTTGAAGACATAGAGCATCGACCCGTAACATATTTATTAGAATTTATACTCAATATTAATTACATAAACAAAAACAAAGGATTACTTACCTCCGTGAGACTCGCCGAAACAGAATTCAGCAGAAACTTCCTGAAAAGAAACAACAATAAAAATCATTTATTGTTACAAACAATATGAAAAAGAACAATTGAACACAGTATTGTTAAATACTCAACTAACAACAGTATTGTTAGTTGAGTATTTTATCGCATCAATCACGTCACTTATTACCTCGAAATTTCTACGATAAACCATTTAACTCATTACTACGAATATTCAATAAGCTTTAAATTTCGTATAATTCGGATATCAGGGATTATCTGTGCGTGACATTTCAATTATGTTTACAGTTCTTAACGTCGTAAGGAATAGCGTAACGATAATCGTACGTCTTTTCTGTAAAAAACTTGTAGAGAATGCACCGGTCAAAGGCAGTAAAAGCGTAATTTTGTTTCAGAATATTACCGAAAACGAAAAAAAAAAAAAATTGTCGTCGTCGGACTGTTCGGAGTTCGAAAGTTTTCGGGAAATACGTCACACTGTGACTAAGGTTTCGAAATAGTAGTGAGACCGAATGTCGTCCTGCAACACACGTCGTGGTACACATATTGTCCGATAGAAAGCATAAAGATATAGCAATTGGAAGATAGTAATAAATTTGCGAAAAATGTCAGTGTGAGTGGTGAATTCGTGGAAAATCGTGTCCATTATAGAAAATTACAAAAATATCTATGAAATTTTGTTTCAAATATAAGTTACGTAGTTATATTATTGGTCAAAATTGTAAAAAGCAAGGCCGTAACAATTTTCCCCCTCAATCCAGGGGCCAAGCAATTTTTGAGACCCACAATCGGAAGACATTTTTATGTTCGTTGCACTTGAATAACTCGTGTTTACTAGAAGAAATTGCGTAGGTTACATAAAAGTTAACGAACCGAATTTACTACATTGATTCAGAGCAGCAGAACAGCATACTTTTTTTAAATGCATGCCCCCGTGACAGCCATTTTCTTAAGTATTTTTCCATTACGCATTTTTGCTAGTTGTATTTAGTATTATCGACAAACGGGAGTGCCTTGGTCAGTTATATAACAGTGTACAATTAAATGTAAAAAAGCATTTTTGTTAAAGCGAAAATTATTGCTGGAAAAACATAGATAAATGTGATAAAATTATAATTACCTTTTCTTTAAGACTAAGCATCTAATGACGTAGCGTGATGAAAAACCTTAATGTAGCACCGGAATACAATACATTAGCCATTTTTAATCGCATAATCTTAAACCACTCAATGCGTACCACTAACTCTCACCTCTCTTCTAAACAGAGGATCAATTGGCAGAAAACTAGAAATATTTTCTGATAATTTCTAATTGCCAGTTAACAGGAAACCCATTTATTGGGTGTGGATCCTTGAATTTTAATTGCGTTTTATTAAGTAGATTTAGTATAATATTATTCAAAATGAACTCCTTATGCACAAAATACCATTGCCGCTTGAGTGAAAATTGTACTCTAATGATAATAAATAGCGAGGTTGAGGCCGAAGTTTTAAACGCGAAAACGTGTACGTCGGACGTTGAGCGCCGCTTTCCTGTAAGCCTAGAAGTTTGACAATGGCGTTTGGAATGTCGAGCATGATTCCGCTGACTTTCCAAACGCCATTGTCAAACTTCTAGGCTTACAGGAAAGCGGCGCTCAACGTCCGACGTACACGTTTTCGCGTTTAAAACTTCGGCCTCAACCTCGCTAACATTTTAAATCTGGCGACCTTATGTCGAATAATTTCACGCCATCTTACATTAAGAATAAAAAAAAATACTTTGAAAAATTTATTTTATTACGACTGATTTTTTGATTTAAATATAAATAAAATTATTTTAATATTATTTAGACTAGTTAAAATTTAACGAGTTGTTTTTCCGACAGAGGGCATTGTCGATCTTAGGGTTGAGGAAGTAAACACGTGTTGGTGTTGACATTCAGTAAACATGAACGTTCAAATCAAACTCTAATGACAATTTTACTTTTTATTAGCATTTACAATTTTTTTATAAAACTCATTCCTACTCTCAAAATTAAGCCTTTTGCATTTTATAATAGTTAAAACTATAAAAAGTTTTTTAATAAAATGTGATAACAGATGCACCACCAAATGTTGCCAGGAAAGTTAAGCAACTCATTGCTGGATTTTTTCTAAAAGTGGGTCAAAATTGAATTTGAGTAGTTAAAAAATAACAAAATATGTTTGCAAATTTTGTTTTATTTAACTTTTAATGTACAGAAAAATAGTAATAAACTTCATATAAGTGAAAAGAAAATTATAATCTGAAGTTCGTTATTAGTGGTTTTTAAGACTTTTCACGACTGATTTAGGACCCTATTTTCACATTACATATCTAAGTGTTAGAGTCTACCAGTGGAGTACCGTCATTGGAAGCGGTGGAAGTGCCGCTTCCACCTTCCAATGACCTTCCCTTGTAGTTTCTAAAATATAAATTTTCATATTTTAACGTACTTTGAATTAATTAAAATTAATATTTTATTATAACTGCATTATGTATCTTATTACAAATTTCTATTCTACATGTGAAAAAAACGATAAGATTGCTATTGTATATTCGAATATCAGTGGTGGAATGGAAGTGCTTATGAGACAGCTTCCACGGCGAGAATAACTGAATGGTGTAAAGCAGCCAGAGGACATTGGCTCATGTGCTTTACAGAGCACTAACCTCAGCTGGTTTAGCTGGTGGAAGCTACACACGTGTAATGCTTCCAATGATTCTATCCTTTAGCCACTGGGTAGGGAGCTATCTGACTAAGTGAATAGTTTGAATACCCTTTACTTTTTAAATATTAATGTTAATTTTATGTACGTTTTTTTGCAAAGTTATATTTAATTATAATTTTTTTTTTATTGTACTGTAATTATATTGACAGATTTTCAGACATAAAATCTTTAGAATTTTTATCACTCTTAGATGTTAATAATTTTAATATTATGAAAAACAATTTTTCCAAGCGTGTTTTAATTCTATAAATTAAGTAAATTTTATGGGAAATTTTTTGATTTATCTGAATTACGTAGTGAATTGCAATATTTATATTCGTGTCCGGACTATATTGACAAGTAACTCTTAAACATAAAACATATTGTAATTAATGTTGATTCGAACAGAGACGTACTAAAAGAATTATATGATTTAATATCATTAATATTTATGGTACCATCTACTGGTGGGTCTGCTGAGCGCAGTTTTTCGACCACGAAGCAAATTCATACATTGGCCAGGAACACTCGGTCGGGGGAAAAATTATTGTCACTAGCATTGCTTTCAATAGAAAAAGAGCTTTTAAATATGTTGATGGAGTTGACGACCAGCGACTTTTATGATAAAGTAATTAACGACTTTGCGGAAAAAATCACCAAATAGAGTTAGTTTATAAAAAATTAAAAAAAACAAGTTTTTCTATCATTGTTTGTATCGTATCAATTTGTATTATGTATGTATTATTTGTATTTTAGAACTAAAATACATAAATTGTTTATTTTTGTCATTTCCAGTATTTGTTTAAAACTTTTATGGAAATGTCATGTACCGGACAGGTCTGACTCGTCACGAAAGACACGAAAAAACGGTTAATTTAAAAAAAAATTTATTAGTTTAGAAAAACATAGGTAAAAGTCGTTTGTAGTCAGACACCCATTGTTTATATCAAACTGTGAGGCAGAAACCATAAATCGCGGAAGGAAGTCATCGTACGATCGGTGGAAGATTGAATTCGTCTTCTATTTTGACTTTTCTCCCGCTCCAGGTAAGAGTCTTGTTACATTTAGTAACCAGGGGCCAACCACTCAGGAAGCGTGATTGAGGGAGAATGACCAATGAAATGGACGAAAGAAACGAAGATTGATATAATCCCCAACAATCGAGGACACCTGGCACTCTGTTAATGTTTCGAATAACCAAAATGTCGTGGGTCAACGTGCAAAAAAAAACTAAAAAAAAAAAAACAGTTTCTCGTCTATTGTACCAACCCGTAACCCGTGCCACTTCGGACTGAGACCGTGTCCCCAACGCCAACAGAGGAACTCTCCTCATACCGTACAGGCTTGTCAATGCCACTGTCCCGGGGCCACCTTCGATCGACCATCGAAGAACCACATTGACGCCCAGGATGTCCGAATGGCTGATTGTCATAAAGCAAACTATTTTGTACATAGTATTTGTTTATTTTGTGTTTCTTTTTTGTCGGTTTTTGTCAAATACGTCTCTTCCACCACCACGCACGTACGAATGGACCCTAGGCCATCACTGACGCGTAATTAACTGATTGCCCCTGGAAGTCGGCTTCTTACAGAAACACAGCTTCCCTGTCGTCAAATGTCATGGCATGCCACTGAAGTCTACCAAATATTTTTTATAATTTATATGCACTTTTTTACTTTGAGTAAAAATTTTAATTATTTAGGAATTTTATACTATTAATTAGCTTCATAACATGTTTCTTGTTTCAAATGCATGGAATATTATGTACTTGATTCTGGTATTCAATATAAGATAGATTTGTTTTGCTTAATTGTTATGGTCATCTGATGATAAAATTGGGTAGATTAAAAAGTGTCGAAGATAATAAACACTTCCGTATTAAAATGTGTTGTGATGATTACTAATGCATGAATATTTTATATTTAGTTGGATGATGAACAAGCAAAACAGAAGGAAGAAGCCATAGAAAAGGATCTTCAAGAATTAATGAATGATGAATTTTTAAAAGAATATATGCAAAAAAGAATGGAAGAAATGATGAAATCTGTTCAAAATAAGTAAGCAAAATAAACTTTTATTAATATCAAGTTACAAAACATAATCTTGACAGACAATAGAAGATTTTGATAGGAATACTTTACATAACAGATAATACAATTATTATAAGTTAAGATATTAACTTATAATAATTGATAGCAAAGGTAGAGAGTGGGCAGATGTCTGATGTTGCTGCGCAGTATGGCTTAAACAGGTCTACAGCAGGCCACAGTCCAATCTTACCTAAGAAAAATACTGTAGAAATCAAGAAGACTCAAGCAGCTAAAGGAATAACAAAAATTACATCTGAGAAATAAAGAGCAATGAAGAGCTCATAATGGAACCTGAAACTGATCTGACAACAGAAGAATGCCGATGATTAAAATTTCTTGTTTGTAAATGTTACAAAATTAATAAATTGTATATAAAATGCTAAACTACAAAATTTTTTGTACATAACAGGTTATTAAATAGAGTTATTTTAAATAACAAAAGTTTATAAATATGGTTTATTTAAATGTACTTTACCCTAAATTATTGTAAATGATCTAAAAAGAATAAATCCATATAAAATTTTGCAATAAAAATTATAAGAATAGTTTAAATAAACTTGGACAACAAAAGGAGAAAATGTCGAAATCTCCCTGTATAGTAATTAAATGATAACATTGGATGAATCTGTTATCGTTGATTGATTTATAATTTTGGGCTTAGTTCACTGTCTAATTAAATTAGGATATTTGTTATTCAAAGTCTTGAAATCATCATTTTAGAGAACAAGGAAGTAAATGTAATGTCAAACATAAGTAATGTAAAGAAAGAAAGAATATTTAATTTGAATTTCTGCAGATAAGCAAAGATAGAAAGCATGTGTAAATGAGCTTGTCAACTGAATAACACTTTATGAATTTCAGTATTATATTTCCAGAAAGATTGGTCTTTTTCTTTTATATTTTATGTTAGTTTTTACATGATTTTAAATATATCATGAAGAGTTTATTAGAGAATAAAAATGTTAAAACTATTCTTGTAAAAGTAAAAATGAAAATTTCAGGATGGAATACAATGGATGATCGGTTAACGAACATAATCCATTCCAAGACTTTGTTTGCTATCCGAATTGTTCATTAACCAATTATCGATTTACCATAGGTTTTTATGGGAATTTGATTAATTCATTCTGGAGACCCCAAAAAATAAAAAAATATATACTTTCTTACTACGTTTATTTATATGTAATAATAAAAATACATATATATATACACACACAGTCTTGCATTTTTATTAGTCATGTTTTTCTGTTTGTGGGGGTTAAAGAATCTGTTTAATGTTGATTGCTTTTATCTCTTCTTCAGGATTTTTTGGAAGTAATTAATATCATTGTAATTGTAGAGGTCCCTAAGCCTATTAACCTCAACTTGGTTTGGATGCCATTTGGATGATAGTTGTTCTGACATCCTCCCACTTCTTCAAAAGATCTTTAATAGTAGATATCGGCATTAATCTTTTTTTTCAGAAGAAAACATATCTTGCCGAGCTTCTTGGTGTTCTTCATTCAAGAGTTCTTGGCATTCTTCTGTTGTCAGATCAGTTTCAGGTTCCATTATGAGCTCTTCATTGCTCTTTATTTCTCAGATGTAATTTTTGTTATTCCTTTAGCTGCTTGAGTCTTCTTGATTATACAGTATTTTTCTTAGGTAAGATTGGACTGTGGCCTGCTGTAGACCTGTTTAAGCCATACTGCGCAGCAACATCAGACATCTGCCCACTCTCTACCTTTGCTATTATACTCTCACCTTATCGAAAATAAAACTGACGCAAAACTTAACGAGTGCCGCCCAACAGTCTTGCGAATACTATAAAAGAGTTGTTTCTGTCAGAAAAATAAAAGGCTGGAATTACAAGGGAGAGTTTCAAAGTTCAGAGGAATACTATTTGATCAGTATATACTGGGTTGAGCGTCAATGTTGATGTCTCCTGTGCTCCGAAAAGTTTCAAATTGTTGCCCGAAGACAAAGGAAGACCAATTAGTATTCATTATTTTATGTCGCTTCTTGTGTATGTTCTGAAAACATGTGTTCGTTGTCCGAATATAAAAATCTTTTGTGAAAGTGTTCGTTATTCAATTTGTTTGTTAACTGAACTGTTTGTTAACCAATCACCCACTGTATATTAATAAAACGTTATAAAATTAAAGGCTAAATACTAAAAACATTTTAAATCATCTTCCAAACATTCATTCATACCATCAGAATATGACAGACATTAATGAAATCAACCTTTCTTTGTAGATTCTTCTCTGTCTACATATACATATATGAATTGTTTAAAACTCCCTCTGGCATTGGATTTTTGTAAAATTTTTTGATGCCAGGATTTTTAAACAATTTGCATGTATAGGTAGAGAAGACCATACAAATTAGATCAGCTTCGAGGTTATGAATAGACATTTGCAAGACCTCAAATGTTTTTTTTTCCTTTTTACTTCATTTATTTACCAATGTTAAAACTATACTTCAATTATTTGAATTTTTTCCTATAAATCTCTTTAAAAAAAGTGAATTTATATCATAGTATATTAAATCTGTTGCAAGATAAACTCAAAGTGTATTAAAAATAATTAAAATAATAAATAATGCTATGAATATATTGTTTCTAACAGATAATGAAAGTTACATACTTTACAAAAATGTTTATAGAAAGCATGCATCTGACTGAATGTCACATTGCCAAGAGAAAAGAAGATAATTTAAATTTCAGTACATTTTTATTGTTTTACTCCATGCACTTGTTGATTAAAAGATTAAAATTGTATTTTTGCATGCTATTTTCATAAATTATTAGAATAGCATGCAAAAATTCAGTTTTAAGTTTTATTGACAAAGCTTTAGAAACAAGTTTAGCCAGTCCAGCCATGGCTAGACCAATTTTTGCTGTGAATGTTTTGAACACAATACTACTTTCAAATCATCCGCTAGCATGAAACACTGTCAGATCAAATCAATAGACTTTTCAGGAGGAAAGGGTTATTCCTAAAGTATTGCTTTCTTATCTCTCTGACAACACAGGGAGTTAAATTTACAGATTTACCCAAACAAGAGAAAAGTACTGAAATTTTTGAATTATCAGACTCTATTTCAGTCATGGAAGTGGATAAGGCCATCAAATACATTAAATGTGGGAAGGTTGCTGATGTAAATGATACAAGACCAGCAATGCTAAAGTATAGAGAAATAACAGTAGTACAGTGGTTGCATCACATTATTCAAATATGTTAGTCTGAAGGGAAGGTTCCAGAGGCTTGGAGAAAAGATTTAATTGCACCGATTCATAAAAAAGAAAGTAAAACAGAATGTAGTAATTACAGAGGAATCTCACTTCTCAGTGTACCGGCTAAATTTATGCCAGTGTTTTAGGAAAAAGGATCAAATATAATTTAATAAAATTTAAACCAAATAGAAAATGCCAGGATCAAATATTTACAGTAAGATAATTGACAAGGAATATGGGAATATAACAATAAATTATACTTGGGATTCGTTGACCTGGAGAAGGCATTTGATAGAGTGCCTAGAGGATTACTTTTTGAAGTTCTTGAGAAATATGGCATAAAGGATACCCTAGTAAGGTGAATCCAAACCTCGTATAAGAACTATAAATCAGCTGTAACTAGAAGTGTGGCAAGAGTATACACTTTCACTTTTATTATTTATAAGTTTCATGGTTAATTTAATAAAAGAATCAAAACAATTGACAAACTTCAGTTTGGGAAATATAAAGGTTGGTTCTTTATTCTATGCAGATGACATTGTCCTATTAAGCAATAAACCCAAGGACCTTCAGCAATCTTTAAATAATTTAGAGGAAAGTTGCAGGAATTTTCAGTATGTCAATCAGCTACAAGAAAACAAAGGTTATGGCTATTGGTAGAGAGAAAGAGACTTGTAAACTTGATAACAAATACTTAGAACATGTCAATAGGTTCTCATACTTATGAACAACTTTTAGTGAAGACAGAAAGTTAGATTTGGAAATAAGCAATAGATTAAGCAAGGCAGATCAAGCAGAAAGCCAATTGAGCAAATATATCTGGAACAAGAAAGGAATAAGTCATAAGACAAAACTGGCTATGTACAACACAATTTTTAAACCTGTATTGACATATGGTTCTGAGAGTTGGGCAAGAAATAAGCAAATTGACTGAAAATTAGAAACAACGGAAATGAGAGTATTTTGAAAAATTAGTGGTGTTAATAGATGGATATAGTGGCAAAATCATATTAAAAATGAAGACATAAGAAAAAACTAAGGTAACTAATATTCAGTCGAGAGTAATTGAGGCTAATCTGAGGTGGTTTGGCCATTTAGAAAGAATGGTAGAAAAGCAACTAGCCAAACAGGTATTTGAAGCTAAAATCAGAAGGAAAAAACCAAAAGTATATCCTAGACAAAGATTGATAGTATTAATCAGACCTTAGAGGAAAGGAATTTAACTTTACTCCAGGCTAAAAACTTGTCTGTCGATAGGAGAGTTTGGAGAAAGGTAGTGGTTAGTAGTATAAAAGTTTGATTTTTCACCATATTGATTTGTACACCCTCTGGTTATCAGCAGGAATGGATGATGGCGAAAAGTTGAAATGAGTAGATAAATATTGATAGTGAAATCTTAATAAAGAAACTAGTAGATTGTGATTGTAATCTTGGCAGTAACTCCTCTTTTTTTGGGCTGGACCACTTTCTCTCCTTCCTACAACCCTAATTAATATTCCCAGTTTTGAATTTCTCTCTATTAAGACCAAAGATACACATTATATAGGACCATTTTTATTAATAATAATTAGTAATACATTTCAAAAGATAATTACTTTATAAACATTGATTCCTTTTTTTCAGACCAAAATTTAATGCATTATATAATCTAAAAAACGGGCAAGAATATTTGGAAGCAATTGAGAAGGAGAAACCCACCGTAACTATAGTTATTCATATTTACACTGCCGTAAGTTACTTTTTGATCTATTGAAGTTTAAGTTATAAATTTAAAAATATATTTTAAAGTTATTTAAATAATTTTTATTATTAAATATTACATTCAGTTTTTTTTTTTTTATTAAGAAATTATAAATGTTACTTAGTCTGGGCTTGTTAGAAATTTATATTGATACATTGTAATTTATTTATTTATATTATGAAAATTTAGCAGACATTTTAAACATTTTCTTTTACTTATAACATTTGAAATATAACTTAGCAAAATTTTTATATTATATAAAAGCCATTTTAAAATTTGTTGTTAACAAAAATTTATTACATTCTGTATATGTAAGTTATATACAGTCAACCCTTGAAACAGCATCTTCCTAATTAGTATCATTTTCATATTTCTGAATAGATCACTCCCCATAAATAAATTACTTAGACTCTGAATCTAGTAAATCATACTAAGTTTATGATTTTACATCTCCAAATTGCATTGCGAATCATCAAAGAATGTGATTTAGAGCAGTGGTTGGAAACCTATGGCACGCGGAGGTTTTTTGGTGGCATGGCCTAAAGCAGGGATGGACGACCAGCAGCCTGCATTAATATTTTTTTGTCACCCGTGCTGCATAAAATAGGAATAAATATATCAATTTCTCAGTTTAAGGAAGTATGCAGCAAAAATTTAAACATTGTTTTCTACAACTTATGTATATGAACAGTTTTTTCCTGCAATGAATTTGGTAAAAATTAAAACAAGAAATCAGCTAACAGACTCGCATCGAAACTAATTTAAAACTAGCAGCGACTAATATTTAACCAAATATTTCTGATATATTACATTCACATTAGTTTCAGAAGCTAAATTAAGTATACCTATGCTAATTTATAATTATATATGAATAAATAATTGTGATTTACCAGAATTTATTTTCTATTTTCTTTTGTATGTGGCCCGCCTCAGTTCAAAAGTTTTGAAATGTGGCCCTTACATAGAAAAAAGTTGAATATCCCTGGCCTAGAGAATGACAATTAATGAAACTTTTTCAATACTCTAATAAAAAGTAATTTATAAAAAATATTTTTAATGATAAAAATACAATTTATAAGATATAAATTAAAATTTTGTTATAATAGTGAGGTTGAGGCCAAAGTTTAAACATGAAAACGTGTACGTTGGACGTTGACTGCCGCTTTCCTGTAAGCCTAGAAGTTTGACAGTGGCGTTTGGAATGTCGAGCATGATTCCACTGACTTTCCAAACACCATTGCCAAACTTCTAGGCTTACAGGAAAGCGGCGCTGAACGTCCGACATACACGTTTTCGCGTTTAAAACTTCGGCCTCAATCTCGCTAATAACTAAAAGGTGGAATAAACTTCCAGACAGATTTTCATGTATGAAGAAAGTCTTCTTTGTTCTTTTAACCATTTTCGGTACAATGTCCTACTGTGAGCAAACATTCAAAATGATGGAATGTATTATAAATTCATATAGAAATCATTTAGCTGAAGAAAATTTGGAAATGTGCATAAAGTTAAAAAATTCAAACTAGGAACCAAATATTGAACTATTAGCTTCAGAATTTGAATCTCAAAGGAGTTAGTAGTGTTTAAATATTGTAATTTTTAATGATGTTTTTATTATAATAGTTTATTATAGTGTTCGTCGTTATACAGGTATACCTCGAGTTACGTCGTTCCCAATTATACGTCGTTTGTCAAAAAAGTATATGGAAAAATAAAAATCAAGTTTAAGTCAGTTTATTTGACTTTACATCCATCCGCCACAAATATTGAAGTTGTAATATCACTATAAAAGCGTTAAAAGCACATAAAATCATATTAAAATATGTACATTTACAGTAGATGTTAATATAATCATCATAAATCCTAGAGAACGAAACATGAAAACATCTGTGTTTCTGTGTTGTCGTCTTATTTCGCGGTCTTTAAGTGCTCATTATTGGCGTTTTCCACCGTAGTTACGACGTAAGTCGAAACTACACAAGTAAATTCGACTTACGTCGCCTCTCCTGGAACCAATTACCGACGTAAGGCGAGGCATACCTGTATAATTCTGATGAACTGGTAAACTTGGAACAGTATTTTTTGTTAACACTGCTAATCTGTTAGCAAAGTGTAGTAAAACATTGTTTCTGGCTTGCAAATTCTACTCTAGGAATAAACTTGGACCTTTTCTTTGTAAGTTTTGAATGGAAGTTATCGTTTCAAGAGTAACATTAGTTGATGGGTTTATGATGCATTAGAATTGATAATTAACTAATAGTAATGTTTTTTAAACGTTAGATATTTAAGCATAAAAAATGTTTTTTATTTAGTATTTGTAAAATATACTAAAGTATGTAAACAAGAATAATTTTACATTTTTGAAGGATATTCCAGGGTGTGAAGCTATGAATGGCTGTCTTCAGTGCCTAGCACAAGAATATCCATCTGTAAAATTTTGCAGGTTAGAAGCATCATCTGCAGGGATGAGTAAACATTTTGTAAGAATTATATTTTGATTTAGTTTAGAATTACAATCTGCAGAATATGAAATAGATTGTATAATTGAAAATTTATTTTCTCCTAGTATAATCTATTGTAGGAAATTTTTATTTAATTCAATTTTATAATTATATGTGAATTAAAACTCTTTGCAGGAAAATTACGGAGTTCCAGCACTTTTAGTATACAAAGGTGGACAATTAATAGGCAATTTTGTACGCCTTACAGATGAATTTGGAGACGACTTTTATGCTGGCGATGTTGAAAATTTTCTTTTAGAGTGAGTTTTCATTTTATTATATATTCTTAAATAATTTTAAATAGAAGCAAGTAAATAAAATATAAATTTCCTTAATTTAAATTTTTTAAATGATAGCTCCTTTTCAATGCACCTTCATAATCAAAGTCAAATACTTTGTTATTCTACATTACATTATATACAGAGAACTTATTATAACACAGAGAAATACACATTTAGTGATATTTACAAAAAAATTATTTTATTGTGCAATTTTACGGGAGGTTTAATTTATTACTATTGTATGACATTTTAAGTAATAAATTCAGATATTCTACTGATATTAAGAGCTTACTTGCCCAAATATTTTTGTTTATTCGGTTATAGTAAATTGTTAAGAATTCACAATTGTAAAATGCCGATAATGTTATTACCTTTTCATATTTATAAGGTATATTTTTTATGACTTGAACTTTAATATATTGTGTAAAATTACATAAATTTAGAGTTTAGCATAAATGAAGTAAATCCTGTCTTTGGTTTTATTGATAACTTGGTGGCCGGGTGACCAAGGCATTTCGGTTGTTAGCTTAGGATTGATGAAATTCTATTCTAGCTTCCCTAGGATAGAATTCAATCAAGAAATCCCAGGAATTTTTCATGGCAGTCCATCTCAGATATGATATTTGTTTTATCCACACATTTTTAAAACACAATGATAATGCAGGCAAAAACATTAGATTGTTCAACAGTCTAGTGTTTTTTGTTTGTTTGTTATGTTTAAAAAACAAATATAAATTATGGTTCCAAAGCATCTAAATCTGCTATATTTTCTAAATTAACTAATTTGGAAGCAAAGATCAGACAGAAATATGAGTAATGTAACTAGTAATGTCTTTATGTAGTAAGTAGGCATTATCGGTTTGAGTTCTGCTCCAGGCTGATCTTTTCTATCAGAATATTTTGAATTAAATTTAATTTCTCCAATAACCACCTACCACCTAGCTCAAATTACTTAGTATCTTAATAATTAATTATCCGTATTATAGCTAATAAAAATCTGGCTGCGTTGTTTGATAATTAACGTATATCAGGTTTAGTTTTATTTGTTTTTTAACACAGTTTAAATAAATCCGATAACAAGACAAAGTTAGGATGAATAAAACTTAATTATATCTAAATAAAAAAATTATTTCTTACAGAATTGCTAATAATAAATATTTTATAAAGAAATGTATTTAAATTGAAGGGAAAAAAATGACTTTTTACAGATGTATTTAAAACTTTTATATTTACTTAAAATTAAAGACACAAATATTTTTTATTATAATTAATTATAGTTATTATATTAAGAATATAATAAATATATTTTTGATTGTATATTTCTAGACATGGTATGCTACCCGATCAGAGTTTGGTTCCCGTTATTGTCAAAAGGGATGGCAAACAAAATGAAAAAACTGATAGTGATTTCGAATTAGAATGATAATTTACATTTTATCTCAAAGTACGAATTCAAATTTTCATATATTTTTAGTCATTGCAAATCATTATTTTCTAAATATTATTGAACATAAAGGGACATTTCATCACATTGATACACGTTTAAGTCTAGCTGTTTTTAAAATTTGGACATAAAAATTTATTAATTATAACTAATTTATTCAATTTTTATATATAGATATAGATTGCATTTATTTATAAGTGCATTTTTAGCAAACATAAAGGACCAAAATGTAATGGTGATTCGACAACTAATTATTCTGTTATTAAATATGTCTTTCAATAATTAAATAACGACAGTTGTCTCAATGGAATATTCACTAATTGTATTATAAACAAAACTGAATAAATTTATTTATAATTATAATAATTGCTTTAACAAATTAAATTATTTAAAGTTATTTGTTTTCCAAAACAATAAAATATAATTGACTGGAATTAATTTTAGCTTCTGTTGGATATGATATTAAAATAAATCCATTTTTTTTTCTTTGTGATAACTTACATATTTCAAGCGTTTTATGTATATTTACAACTATGATTTTTCAAAAAATATTCTGGATTTAAAAATTAAGTAAAAATATAAAAAATGGCTTTAATTTCATTTAAAATGTTATTGTTTCAAAATTCAAAACGTTTAAGTTATAAATGATTTATATTTGTGTATTTTTCATGTTCTTGAATTGATTTTGTTCTCTGTCTGCTCTTCCCTGAAACTGCATAGATACTATGCTTATCGATAAGAACTTAGCTACTAGTTTTCAATGATAACATATATTTATATTGTATTTGGAGTTACAAAATCACTAATTTATAACTTTGCTTGGAAAATTTGTGTGTACAAGTTTATTAATGTTAACAACATTGTTCTGATACTAGTTACTTATATCATCAAAATAGCTAATCTTTAAATTCTGATAAACCTTCTGAGTGTATATATAGTATGAATTTTCTGTATAACACAAATCTATACACATACATATGTACAAAGCCAACTAATATCAGCAGATCGAAGCTATTTTTATATTTAATGTTTTTTAAATTAAACCTATAATATCGTATACATAAGTACAATTGAAACAAAATATGTTTACTTGTTTGATATATATTCACACACCTTACACATCCAGCAACAAACAGCTTTAATAGTGCATGTTAACGTTTTTGGCTCATTTAAATGACTGTCATTAGGTGAACTGAAATTACAAAGTAGTAGTTTTAGTTCACGTGATGATGATCCCGTTTAAAATGACTGGGAAAATTAATTGCTTGCTGTTAAAGCTGTTTGTTGCTGAAGGTTTAAGGTATGTGGATATATTCTGTAATAAATTCCAGGTTGTTTAAGCTAAGATTGTCTCGTGTGCAAGATATTTATATTGTATTTGACCATCGATATGAAAGTAACTAAATATTTAGATATATTATTTCAAAATAATTATTGCATCTATTAAATATATATATATTTTTTCCTGTAAATATTGTGATCATCAAGAAATTTCCTAAAAATTCTCATAGGAGAAGCCAATTTACTTACTGTTGTTGTTAATCAATTTTTTATTACGAAATCAATTATTATAGCTTTTTACAAAAAGTTAATGAATCATTAATAGTAAGTTAAAAGAAACAAAATATAATTTAAAATATTTATATTATTATTCCAATGTTTATGGGATAAATGAGCTAAAAGTTCACTAGATTTCCTCAGTAAGTTAACTAGTTCCTCAATAAGAAGTGAGGGGAAAAACTAAGAAAGAGTTTTGCATTTTACACTTGGTTTAAAGTAGGTTTTCACATGCAATGAATATTGGTACCAGGAACATGCCAATTTAATGATGCCAAAAAGCGCACCTGCTGTGTATTTTTACTGGCCCTATGATTATTGGTCAGTCAAGTGGTGTCATCTAAATTTTGTTTCCACATACAAATAAACTGATGGCTGTCAATTGTGCCAATTATTATTGTAGCTTTACTCAATAATTGAAGTCAATATACTTATTATGACAGTTTGATTAGTTGTCAAAGAATAGAGCTAATTAGATCAGTATTAGGAATTTGTTCTGCTTTTAATTAACCTCTTATTTTAACTATACCAATTAGAACCTTTCTTTCAATTGATTATTTAATGATATAGAAGGTTTAATTAGTTTATACAGAGTTATTTCGGTCTTAAAAGTTTTCTACTCTGGTGGAAGACAAATTTGTCTGTGACTTTTTAACTGTCTCGGGTTAAAATTTTTCATAAAATTAAGATGTTTTAAAGGATGCTTCTTATTCAAAACTTGTTTCATTTGTGTAGCAAGTTATAAACTATATAAATTCCAGAAGGAACTTTTAGCAAATTTACATATGCACGTCCAAAAGAATGAACACAATTGCTAGCAGCGATAGCTAAAGTCGCCAAGCCAGTTGGGTGACGAGCCCACCATGACATTGTGATTGCTGCATTATAGTTTAAGGTGGACACGTTCCATACTGACAAGTCTCTCTACCTAGGTATTGGCAAACATTTAACATCCATCTGCCATAACTATTTTTTTCACCAAAGACTTACTTTTATTGCTTTAATCTTTAAAATATTATGTTGTTGTGTATTATTTTGTGTCAGACATAGAGTAATACAGTTCTTGCCATATTTGTGTACAAATATCATCTATCTTTAAGTTTTGGACATGTGTAAAAATAAAGATTGACTTGACTGTGTCTATTCCTCTGTCTGAAGGAACAAATTGTAAAGGCTTCGAAATTTGTTTTTGTTTTTTTCTTTTAATTGTAAATATTTTAAAAATCATCCCGATTACGAACCGAAAACATTTCAAAATTCTGCCTGCACGAATGAAACTCTGTCCAAACTAATGATTGCAAATTGTTTAAATAAGATTACTGACTAAAATGTGTTGCCTAAAGTAATATAGAAAAGTCAGTAGCAGTAATAATTTTTTTTAAATAACATTACTTTCAAAATATGAGAGAATTCCTGCGGTATGCCAGAAAATTGTTACTGTTAGACATTATATAAATGATAAATCAATTCAATAACAATATGTATATCAAAGTGAATGTTAGATCAGTATAGATCAGTGGTTCGAAAAAGTTATTGGGTCTGCAAACCGGATAGATTGAGTTGCAAGACAACATGGACCAACTTGTAAAATCTAGAGTGCATGTCAAAAAATTTTGTCTATTCAATAACCTAATATAAGAGGTAAGTGGTGTGTAAAATTATACTTTCATGTGACTAAACAGCATAGAATTGTACGGTACATAAGAAAAATGATTAGGCCAATCGGCGGACCACCTGGTTTGTGGGCGTTGACCACTACTGGACTACAAATCATACTTTAAGCGTGATAAATGTGTAACATTTTAAAATTAATCTTGTTTTTATTAAAAAGTTTAAGAAATTTTTTATTTAGAGTTATAGATAGAAAAATAGGAATCACATTTGGTAAAATGTATTTTTCTTTTTGCTTTTCATACGAAAATCATCCTTGTTAACACGAAACGGTATGTTCAATTATATTTTTTTACATATATAATTAATCATTTTAAAGCCAAGCTGTTGATGAAAACATATTTAGCACATGGCAATATACAGTAAAACCTGTAAAAGCCAGGATAAGCTTAAGCTTTCTTGCTTAAGAAGGTTTTCTGTCTTATGCAGGTTGGAACTAGGAAATGAACCTTCAATTCTAGGCAGCATTTGCTATTGTATATTGAAACGGCTTCAAAATAAATAAATAAAACGAAAATGGTGCAGAAAATATAGTATATATCTGTGCATATATTCTGAATTGAAAATTCTACACACACATTCTAAGTGAAACTTGTGTTTTCTCATTGAAAATATAGAATTTTACATGCCATCTTGAATGGTTACGTAGTTCTCTTTCTCTCTCTCTGTCTTAGTCATGATAAAACATTTTCGGTTATGTTATTTTTAAAACGTATTGATACATCGAGAAAGTGCATTGTGTAATCTTTCCACACTATTTTAAAACCAAATTGGATTTAGGCCACGAACAGACACGCTGACTTATTTAGATTTGATTGATTGAATAAGACAACGCAACACGTGCGACCTGTCACGGAGGATCCGAGTTCGAATTTCTATCAAGGACTCCTCTACTTTCTGGGTGTTCTTCCTTATATACTGATTAGAAATATGTAGAATTAACTATAAGTATTTAAATAAAGTCATTAATTAAATTAATCATGATTTATCATAATTAAATTGGGGCTAATTTCCCATAAAAGCCCTCGACAGATCGCCCGTGTGTCGCGTTGCCATGTACGTATACCAAATCAAACCACATTGCCATCAATATAATCCAAGTTTCATCTGGAAACTCGATGAAACTTGGGGTGGACGTTGTTTCTCTTTATTCCTACTTGACATAGGATTAGACGTGTTGCAGAGGCAGGTGACAACCTTCATCAGTGGCACCCCAGCTTCCAGACTTAATTCCACGTGACCTCTTCCTGTGGGGTACTCGAAAGAGACGATTCACGTAAGAGGACGGGCGATCGAGTATATCTGGTGTGATAACCTTACCAAGAGATCTCTTCAGAATCTTCGTGTAAGGATCTTTTGTGCTCTGGAGGTCATCACACCTGACATACTCGATTGGGTCTGGCTGAAGTTTGACTACAGCTTGCTCATAAGAGGGACTTTGATGCACATCACACTTGGACAGTTCTTTTGGGACATGTATAAGTTAAGTAGTACAGAAAATACACGTCTGTGAAACCATTCTTTTATTTTGGCTTGCTTCATTTGTTGCTTAGCTGCGGAAGCGGAGTGATACACATTCAATATTGTTCTGGAAAATGTATATTAAATTAATGGAATCGGTTACTAAAACTTGGTTTTTTTCTGATCGATAGATGTACTGTACAAACATTTCTAAGAATTTGAGAATTTATAAAGTCTTTTCAGTATAATTCTTCATAAAACTTCATAAAAAATTATTGATCGAGTGTATTTTTTCCATAGATGGTTGCTAATAATAACTGACACGAATGTGTTTTGCTCGAACAGCAGTACTAATGAGGGGTTTTCAATAGCAGTGCCCTTTGCCCTTTCGATATATAAAAATTGTAAAATAAATGCAATTATTGCGGAATTAAAATTATAAAATAGTGCCACTTTTGCACCGAAGGATTCTATTATTTTGGGCTGCATATTGCGGACCTAGGGATGCCACATTTATAAGTTCTACGTGATAAGTTGATAAAAACAGGTAAGTCATCAGTGAAGCTGACTTATGTGTCTTTATCAACCTAAACTATTTTACATCTCATTGACTTCACGTCGAGAGACAGAGACAATTTTTTTCGTTTGGCTCTCCTTTCTATGGGTCTTTTTTTCACACCGTGGGTTCGTCCAGGGACACGATGAGGACGATTAGGTGGTGAAGGAGCGGGTCGACACCGCCCACGAAACATTTCTGTAGTTTAATGTCGCGTCCTCCAAAATGGTGTGCTGTATTTTGCGGGTCCTCTGGAGTATCGTTACGGCATCTCAACCTAAAACCACCGGTTTAGTACGATGGGATAAGACAACGAAACACCACAGCAATCTGCCAAAGAGATTCCTCCCTGCAGATTGCATTAGTTACTTGAAAGAAACCCGGAAAAATTCTTGAGATCATACTTGATCCTTCATTAGTTATATCCAGTGAGCCACTGGCTGGCTCAGCACTCTCTCTACATTTACACTTGTCATCATAATAATATATAAATAACATAAATATGCGTTGTTTGAGGTATTGTAAAAGTACATTTCTCATAAGAGTTAACAAGAAAATTTTAGAAGTGGGCCTAACTCAAATCTAAACCGTTAAATATAGAAGCCGAATCAAGAACTATAATCTCAGTTTTTCTTTTTAAAATAAAATTAACATTATTTAAGTACAGCGAGTTTATTATTTGTTACTGTTTTGTGTAGAAATCACGCGCTGTTTTTCGATTCAAGTCTGTTATTTATTTCAATAATGAAATATTTATCCGTAATTATCCTTGATTTTGAAATTAGAGTAATATTTTCCGCGTATCGAGACACATTTTGAATTTCACAATAAATATAACCGTTAAAGAACAAAATACAATAATTACATTTGTAATAACAGTAAACAGAAACGAAATGGCTGTTTTTTCTTGAAAATTTTAATTACAAAATTGTAAATTTATATATAATTAAAATAAAAATTTAAGTTATGTAATGGAGCATTGTTTTCTTCGCTTTAATTGTATTGTTAAAAGAAGGTTTGGATTAGATTGATGGGATTTGGCAACGCAACACGAGAGCCATGTGCCAAGGGGAGGTCTTCTTACCATCCGTGAGAAACTGATTCCTATTCTGATGTTATACACGGAAGGAAACTTGCTAGGCTCCTTTTTCACAAGTGTTGTGCCACTCTGTTATTTGGATCTTGAAACACAGAAGGTTACAGGATGACAAGGGGCCTAACGAGAAAGTATACAGGGAAGCCCAGAACAAACTGGTTCAAGAATATCGAGGTATGCTTCTACCTCAGTTATGAAGATTGTAGGATAGAAGCTGGAGGAGGTGGTGTTGTGTTGCCTTATACAATCACTCCACTTCATTCAAATATACTTACTGAATCTAGTTACATGTTAATCATAAATAAATAAATATTATATAACTTAAGAAAATCCGAGAGTTTTTAAGTTGAACGTCTCGAATGTTGGCACTAAATTCGAGGGAGGGGGAAGCGTGATGTGTAGAGTACTCTATACACAAAGAGAGGTTGTTGTTCTCGCTCGTGCGTGTGTTATTTATAGCATCGAAGGCTCCGTAACGTCGTGGATAATTCAAACTTTCATTGTATTGTAAGTCTTCCAGTTACGGTGATACGAAAGTGGAAGTAATTATATTTTAATTATATGCTACGGGTTTTGCAATTTGATATGATCAATTCTATTATTATTTCGAATGGATGTGAATGGAAGACTTACTCGATACCTGTGGCACATGCCAAGTGGAAAATTGCCGAATTTTAAAGTGTCACTCGGTTATAAATTTTGACTTTCATTCAGCATCAGCAATAATTACTTCTGTTGATGATTGTTTTTATTAAATTACCCGAAAATTATTTTGGAAGAGAGACTCAGAGTCAGATTTAGACATGTTGGGCAATGCGCTAACATACAAAAGGCCCTCCCTCCTTCTTTACAAATAATAATGGACAATGTATATAAACGAGGCCCTAAGCTGTAGCTTGTTTAGCTTATACGTAAATTCGGTTGTAATAAGAAATTTTAAAGCTTATATAGGCTAACTAGAGAGACAAAAAGTATTATTTTAATCTTAATAAATACAGTTATAAATTCATATATACGTACAATCTTATATAGAGAAAGATCAATAAGGTCTTTGGGCCCGAATTACTGTTACTGAGTACCCAAAATTTAGTTATGTTTTATTAAAATTACGATAAAAAATGATTGAATTGACGAAAAAATCTTCGTTTTATTGCTCCTATTTGCATATTTTCATGGGTTTGGGCAGAGGTGACGCAGTGGCGTAGCTAGGGGGGTGCGGTAGGTGCGGTCCGCACCGGGCCCCTGGAAAGCGACAGGCTTATAGGGGCCCCAAAATCAGGAAAAAAAAACCCGAAAAATTTTTTTCGGAGGCCCACAAATCTGGTTCCGCACCGGGCCCGGAGAACCCTAGCTACGCCACTGAGGTGAAGACCACATTTGTGACTGGAATGATCCCTTCTCACCTCTTATATTTTATGTATACATATAAGTTACATATACATGAACGTCCAGGTAGAAGGGTGCAAAAGGAGCTTATTGCCCAGAACCTTAAGGAAGTAAGGCCCTACACAATTGGGCCGCCATGTGTATATATACTGTCTATATATTCTTTTATCAAATGATCTTTTTAACTTTAATAATCAACAATGATAGTTCGATTGTTCAGATTACACGAGAATCACAATGCTTTTAAACACTCTAAAAGAAAGAAATACCGGAAAGACAACGAAGACAGCGGAACAAACAGAAAACAGTTACAGTACCTGTTTTCTGTCTTCATCTGCCAAAAACAATTAAAATCTGGCAAATCAGGACCGAAAACGAGACAAAAACTATTAAATAATACATTATAATTATAAGCTCCCACCAATGGCCGAGTGGATAAACCCATTGAACACTGGTCCTGGGTTCGAGCTCCAACGGAGTTTTCCGGGTTTCTTCACGTTTGTAACACCTAAATTAGGACCGATTAACGTATACAGTCCTTCCAGGAGTTGCGTTGACGTATACAAACAATAATTAGATGTTCGAGGTAATTAAGGCCTCAGCATATCGTTCTCGGGGATTGCAGAATCGGGACGAGAACCCCAGAAATCTTTCTTGGGCGGTCTGTTCGGATATATCCCTTCCCTCACTATCCAACCGCTCTGTAGTGGGCCTGGTCGAACCCACGAAAGGCATGTGTAAAAGGCCCTTTAAGCGCCCATAGGCGAAAAGTTTCCTGACATCGATTCCGATCTGCTACAAATAGTATTTTTTGAATAACATCACGTGTCAGTTTTAGTGATTAATTTTAACAAGAAAATATTGTCTTTATGATACAAGCGAATAAAAACATGGAAAAAAATTAAATTTTGAATATAATAATATTTATTTAGAACGATATTTACGTAGAGTTTCTATTAAGAAAATTACAAAAATCATATTTTTCTGGTGAATTGTGAGGAAATATTGAGGAAACACGTGAATATAATTATGCAAGAATGGGGCAATCGAGAGCTTGTACGGGGCACGGAGATGGCGAAGAATGTAAGGCCTTATTTTTTCCCGTTTTATAAATAATAAACATATCTTTATTAAAAAAGTTACACGTTTAACAAATCGTAACAATTTGTTTTTAAAGGTTAATACTCAATTACTAAATAAATAAACACAAAAACACGATAAACGCAAATCTTATTCACAACTAACAATCTATTTGTAACTGTATACTATTAGTCAAAATCAACAATACACCTTAGAAACATATAAAGGTCATATATAATACAAGAGTCATGTAAATACGTTATATACATAGGCTGGACAACTTGTAAAGAGCGAGTCACGCTTGAATAATTATGCTCTTATACGATGTATGGAACTATAAAAGAACATAGGCATATATGTATACCATAGGTGAGCCATAATGACTCACGAGGCACGACATTATACTTGTTTTCTGAGTCATTCTTGATGAAAGTACGTGGGGGGAGAGAAAGTCACTTCAATAGTCACGCTTTTATACGAATATATAACTATAAAAACAGACAATTGCATTAGCAGAAGCATTTAAGTAAGATCCATAATGGCTCACGAGGCTCAATTTTATGCTACTTTTGTGTAATTCCATGTAGTATGTGGGAGTGTGTGTCGAATATATAACTGCATATCGTAGAAAATTGCATTAGAAGTACGTATAAGAGCCATATTGACTCACTACTCCCGTGTTATATTGGTAACTTGTGAGCCATTCTTGTGGAAATCCGATAACGTATAGGGAGAGAGCGCATGTAAACAGAGTCGTGCTTCGATAATTAAACTCTTATATGTATCTACAACTGTAAAAAAAACAAAATAATGCATACATAAGCATAATGTCTCACGATACACAATTCTTCCTTATGGAAATTCAGTATGGTAAAAATGCTTATTAATTTCCATATATTTTATTAAAGTTTAAATATATCCATCCTTATCCTACATTCTCTAACATTAGTTAAATAGGTGACGTTTTATAGGTCAAGGATAATTTGTTAACGTGTCACGTACTGGACAAATACATTGTTAACGTAATAACTTCGATTCGAAATAACAAATTAAAAAAAAACAACACACACAAACACGCGTTTATTTTAAAAAATAACAAAATGGCGACGCGGATAACACTTAAAAATTAATTATTTTTATTAAAAATAATGAAGTGTTTTATTTTTAGTTATTCAAAACAGCGGAAATGAATTTAGTTTTATGTAAAAATAATGAGATTTAAATAAATGAAAGTGCATTCCATCAGACACTCTACGGAAGTTACGAGCGTTTTCGCTGTTTTTCCTAGTTGATAGCTGATAAAATAATGAAGTATGAGATCCGGATACGCCTCTTTTCTTAAAAATAATCGATTTTTATAAACCGTATCTTAAAAAATAAGCGGCAATTTGGAAGAGAAATGCAACGGGGAATAAGATTCGAGACACTCTATCGGGATCCACGTCCTTGAAGTATCGATTAATCCTCGACTTCCACTCGGGATCGCGGCTTGCAACCTGCAAAAAAACGCGAAAATCATCTCAAAATTTGATTTATTTTCTTATTTACGTGCAAAATTACCTTTTCGGTAGTCGTTAAGGGTGATAAATTGGCTTCGAGTTTTGCTCTCTTGTCTCGTTTCTTCTTAAGCGAAACCACTAAAGCGTACTCCAGTAAGCTGCAGAAGACGAATGCTATGCACGACGACATCCATACATTCATAGCTACTATATAAGATACGGATGGTAGAGATGCTTGATACTGTTTAGTTACGATGGTTAGAAGACTGGTTACGCCTAAAGTAACACGCGCTGGAACCGCTTCCGGAGGGATCCAGAATGTTAACATGGACATTCCTACTATAAGAATACTCGGAACGTAGACGTTAATCGTGTAATACCCGGTTCTTCGCCTCAGACGTATGAATCCGGTGATGCACGAAAACGTACCTGTAACAGCGTAACACGTTGCTTAAGTTACGTACCAGAAGATACCTGGTTATAACGAATCCTTACCGATTTGATAGGACTTTTCGCATCTGCCGCAACTGCTATTGACCACGTCGAACTGAGGGAGTAAAACGTTATCCGTGATTTGCAAACCGCATCCATCTTTCCAGTTGAGAACCATTTCGTCCGCTTGATGCGTAACTATGGAGTGAAATTTAATAATATTTATGAAATTAAGCAAATTAACTGGTGAAATATTTTAAGAAAAGCTCCGTTACTTACGCCCCATAATAGAAATATCGCAAGTTTGAAAGTCGTGAGGGAACTTATGAAGATCCATCTCGCAACTCAGCTGCAGAGACAACCTGAAGATTCGGAGACATTTTAAAGTTTTTACACCCCTCTTTGATGTAATTAAAAATGTTTAATAATTACCTGGATGCAAAGAATATTCTCTTATCTGGATAAAAGTTTACATAAGTGTAAGGTACAATAATATTTTGCACCTTTCCTTCCAGGGAATTCTTGAACAAAATATCCGGCTTCCATATTTGTTTCGCCCATGCTTCGTCTAAAAGTATCTTGTAAGTAGCATTTTCGGGGTATTCTAATCTGTTATCCTTCCAATACTGATGTAAGAATATATCAGCGTGATAAGACTGCCAAGGGAAAGTAACCGTGAAGGCCCTTTATCTTCAACTTAATATCAAATTTTATTATCACTCACCATTGTCGTCTCGCGTATGGATCGGATATTAAGAACCGATATGAAAACCTCAACTTCGGTTGGTTTACCTGAAAATATTTAATGTATTTTACCGTTTTAGAAACTTAGAAAATAAGCGGAATTTACGATACAGCAATGCAATACACGGGCCATCTGCCAACAGGGATGACACCCGGGCTGACTTTCTATAGGAATACGTGCGAAGAGAATCCACGTTGGTAGTAGAGAATTATGATCCTATCTTTTTGCTACGTAATTTTTGAGGACCCTCGAGACGACGAGGCCCTAGCGCACCTATTGAGTAATCCGCCACTGGCCGTTGACCAGGCGAGAACCCACGACAGGAGTTCGGTGGTTTCATCCAATCGTCCATCGATATATTTAGAAGAAATCCGAAGTTGGCATCTTGGCATCGAGTTATTAATATTCGATTAATTTCGTAACAGTACACCGACATGCAACTGCATGCTTTGATAAATATAGATGCGAGTGGAAAGATCGCGTGATTACCCTTCTGCCAATACGCATTGCACCCACTTTTGAAAGTTTTCGACCTGACATTTTTTCACGTTTCTCCTAAAATAAACTCCGTCCTCAGAAGTGTCAATTTGGATTCCTCTTCTTGGTGACAAAAAAAAGACCCATTCTTTACACCGCATTTCGCAATGGTCGAATAAGATGAAAGGGTTTGGAGATGAAAATAACTGAGAAAAAAGGTTAACAACCTTGTTTTCACTCGAAATATACCCCAGTCAATAACCTAACGATTTGGCCCCCCACAGTTTGTCGAATTACGCTTCGTATTCGCAAATACTTTCGTAATTTCCAGCTGCAAACTCTGATTAAGCGACTAATGCCCTATATTCACCAAGGCCTTACTCATATAGGCTATAACCAGCAAAACAAATCTGAGTTTTGTCATTCTATGTTTTTTCTAATTAACATAAAAACTTAACCAATTTCATAATTAAGTAACTAATTAATGTCATAAACAGTAGACAGGTGCATTTATTTTTAGAAGATTTATCAGCAGCAGCGATCTCTCTTCGTGTATTTTAACACTACCAAAAGCGACGAAAGTCATTAAACATGGCCGAATTCAGTAGCGGATTAAGTTCCTTCCAGACCCTAGGCGCAATTTCGTTATAAGGCCCCTTATGTAAGAGTGGTTTTTTTTATATTAATAGTGTAGAAAGGCCCAAAGCCATAAAATATAACGGGCCCTTCCTCCCACCGAATGATACACGTAAAAATGCCAGGCCCTAAGCTGCAGCTTGTTTATCTTACTCGCAATTACGGCCTCGTAGAAAGGGCCATAAAAGATACAATTTGTGCACTGGTGTAGTTAATTATGTGCAGAACAGTTTCTGCACCGCAGCTTATGTTATAATAAGTATGCATTATGTAATTTTTGATTTAGTAACCCGTTTATAAAGACGGAACGGGTCTTGATTTGTGTTGAAAGGTTAAGGCGATTATGAAGTCCTTGAAAATAGGTCGATATGTCTATCCTTTATAAATCATCTAATCGTTTAAATTAATTATTCATCAGCTTAAATTATGCAATTTACGTTCTTACTTATATCACCGAAAGGTGGGAAGTGCGTGATATTTTAAAACATACTCACCATTTTCGATAGGAGGGCTGAACTTGTCGTAACCTTCCGGTACTATATCGCCTAATTTCAACCCTTTACAGCGATCTCCGGAACTACGTAAAAAAAAGTGAGAGAATTTATGAGTATAATTTGGAGTCGAAACGTGATAAATAACGATAAATTTAAATTTGGCACCATCCCCGGACTTGGCAGCAAATACTGTTTGCCAGGTGCAATACGAGTCTCTCGACACTAACTACTTGATGCCTTCAGTCAAGGGCACAGACGTGGAATTTGGGGCTCGTCTAGGGGTCTATAAATTGTTATTCTATTATATAATTGTCATATTTTATTCCTTGTTGTGCCATGTTTTACATTTTTTACACTATATATTAATATATAAGTAAATTATGTGTAGGTCTACCTATCTATAATTCTATAGTTTATATATGTTTATTATAAGTAAATTAAGTTATAAAACATAACTTTAACATTAGAGTAGTAGTACAAGCGTTATTATGCCGAGGCTTACTATTATGAGTCACACTAGTTATTAACCTACAAATTCCTGTATTCTAACAATCAAAAAATAAATTTTAAGACGTCAATCTACCGGATTTCCTTGAGTGTCAGATACATGCTAAGCAATTACTATTGTAAATCAAACAATAATAGAAGAAAAAAACCCCGTTGTACTACTTAAATTATAACGATTTCCTTAACTTGAAAATTTCCCCAAAAATTATGGTTTTATAATAATTCCGACAAGCGTAACTTCACTACAGTACCTTTAATTGTATAACTTAACTATATTAAGGATAATTTTAATAATAAATAAATAAATAAAGTAGAATTAAGCGAGTAAACTCACCATTGGAAGGCGTAAGAGTAGCAGATAACAGAGAGTAACGTCAATAGTGATGAGAGCATGTGAACAGTTAGGAACGAGATGCGGAGTGGAGTACTAATGACTTTCGACCGCTCCGATACAAAGCCGAAACGAAAGTACCTTTTTTCTGTGTCCCAAAACCTACAGAAATAAGTCTGGCAAGGTTTGTGTTGCGTCACAAAATGACTCTCTACTTTGCCCAAGTTCCTGGAAAACTTTCCCCCTTTAACTGTGATTATTACCTTGCAGAGGAATCTGTGAATCACAGCAAATTACTATCACCCTTCGTTAAATATGTAATTATATTTCATCCGTTTTCGATCGATATGACAGGAAATTCCGGTGAAAAAATTCTATATAATATAATCTATATAAAACCTATCGTTATATATATATAATAGATACAAAAAAATAATACAAGCCCTACAGCCTAACACTACTTTTATACGAGATTTATACTTAGAAACATACAAAATTTCGCTATAAAAATTGGTTTTTTAAAAATACGTCATATCTACGTAACAATAGCACGTGAAAATGTTGACTCCCCTTTAAAGAGCTAGCTAATGCAACGAGAATTTAAAGGTATTCGACGCAACATTCAACGAAATTTCCGATACAATAACTGTTTCCATAATTACAAAACGTTATACAGGTTATATTATCGCTTGTTTAAGCAAAGTTAACCTAATTTACTAGTATCGAAAGAGCCGCATTGTTTACCTGTTCTGTAGACGTGCTTACGAGTTATCAATTAATATAGAAAATACTGGTTAATCGTGCTTATTTTTTTCTTTAAATTTATAAAATTTGGGGCCACCGGAGTGGTGTATAAAACCCGCCGAACACTGTCGTGGGTTCGCATCTCGCCAAAGATGAGGCGTTTTCCGGGTTTTCTTTACGTTTATAACACCTAAATATGGGCCAGTTTTCGATAGAAATCCCTCCCGAGAGGCATCGCACCTCGGTGTTCCCGCATCGAAACAAAACAAAACAAACAAATATAATTTTTATTTTATAAATAATTTTAAATGTTTAATCCAGTGATAAGTAGAGCATGCCGAATCTGGCATTGACATAGATGCACTTAAAATGCTTCTGAATAATGAAATCGAATTAATTTTTCAGTATGGCTGCTAAACTGACGTCACATTTATCGTTGTCCATCAGTCACCGAACACTGGTATTTAGTGGCGAGTTCGCACCTGGACACGTGAAGGTTTCCGGGGTTTCTTCAGGTTTGTAACACCTAAATTTCCCGCAGAAAGTCCTCCCAGGATATGTTACTTTGCCTTATTCCATCAATTCAATACAATCCACATTTACTGTTATTTTTTAAACCAGTTTTATAGTCGGTCTACAGTTTAAGTGAGAATAGAATATTATTGTATGACTCATTGACATACTTTGCCTTGTTCTCTACAATTGTAGGCGCTTACTAATGGATTTATAATTCCACTTTTTGTCTTAGCCATTAATGTAGATTAAGATTCTTCATTACTATTATACTAGCAAAGAATGCACAGCATTGCCCAGGAACTCGGGGAGAAGGTTGAGTTGTCCTCGTGGCATAGAGTAATTATGCAAAATTTGGTCCACATCTATCAAAGGGTTTGGCAATTTGTGGGGAATGAAATCAGAGGAAGAAATGAGTTTTAAAGTAATGTATGTTTTCTGTAGGATTGTAGAGAGTAACTGTACAAAATTCGCCCAGATTTGGAAGATAAGTATTGGTTTTTCACGTCATTTTCTTCAACAGAATCATTGATTGTTTATATATGGTCAAATGACACTCATTTATCTCCTCACCTCTTCGACCATAAACCACCAAATTTATTATTATCAATACTCCCTAATACACAAACCTTCTTGCAAAATTTCAGAAATTATTGATAAAACACAAAGGAGTTATTAAGCTTCAAAGAGGATGAACAAAATCGTGCCCCCCACACACGCATCCGTACATGCAGAAAAAACCCTGGATTTAAATTTCTTTTTTTTTTTTGCATTTCTCGACCTTTCAAAGTCCCCCGAGTCCAAAAATGTAATAATCTTGGAGAGGGGGCTCATTTTTTGACCGATCACAATACTTTCCCCTGTTGTATGTAACAGAGCCGGGAAAGTACAGCAACTAATATAAAACTTGTGAAAATTGCTTAAACTCGGTTGGAAGATTGCATCCATATGAATTGCCCGTATGAAAGGTTGACAAGAATCAAGTGTTTTAATCCCTCTATACTTAAAAATAAAACATGGAATTTTTATACGTAATCAAATGAAAAATTTATTATCTTCTATTGTTCAGATACTTATAAATTCATCTTATATCATTTTCAACAAGAAAAATCGTAATATTGTTAAGCGTTATAAACAATTATTAAATAATAATAACATATAAATAATGTCTTTATACACGAAGATTTTATTGCTTTTAATAATTCTGGAGAAGTCTTTCTCGTTTCCCGTAAGTGAAAAATCGTATAGCAATTTACTCGCTATTGGAAACGAGCGGAGTTCAAACACGGATGACTCCGAAGAAAACAAGAGATACGATAAATATAAAAATATTATAGAAGATATAGAAATAATTCAAAAACTCATTTCGGAAATTAAAGCAAAGAGAAGGATCGAAGGACTTAAAAGTGGACAGTCCCAAATAACAACAGAAACACCCGCGTTTGATACCAATGTAATAAATGTCGTCATAATTGTCGGATACTGTTTAGCAATGTCTGCCATCTTCGTAATAGGATTGTCCATCCTCGTCAAATCGAGTAAGCGCGTAGTAAAAACTGCGGCATCCCCCGAAGACACCATCGCGCTGCAGAGACGAATTAGTAAATTGCAAGCAGAAAAGATAAAATCGAAACGCATCGTCCACACCGAACCTTCGTCGTCTATGCAAATGCCATTCGATTCTGTAAAGGAACAACGAGATAACGAGGAATTACAACTGTTAAAAATTTGCACGAAGGACGAAGACATAATGAGTAAGAAAGATACGAGTATTAAAAAAGAAAACGTTGATGTTCGAACCGGTATCGGTGAAAAAGATGTTAATATTAAAGGTGAAACGCCGTTAAATGTTTTAGAAGAATCCGTTTACGAATATATTGAAAAACCTACGAGTGAAGAAATTAAGATAAGCGGAGAAGACGAAGGCGACGAAGAAGAATCCGAATATGAAATTTTAGAATACGAGTATTTTGAAGAAGAAGGAGAATATGACGAGATCGATGAAATTAACTAATTATAAACTAATAAGAAAGAAAGAGAATTTAAACCAAGTAAATTTCATTAAAGAAGAAAATCAAACGTATCGTTTATTTCGTGATTTATGCAAAAATTTTTTGTAATCGATCTGTTTAAAGTTATAAGTATTTGAACTGATTCAACTAATGAATGTAATAAGTGGAACTGGTGATATCGAATGATATTATCACAGTTATGATTAATGTGAAAGATTTTACTTGTGGATAGCATTTACGCTGTGCTATAACATTGACATCTTCCCTGGAAATTAAGTCTTTGTAATAATTGGAAATATATAAAATTTATATAACAAAATGTTATAACAGATGGCGCCACGAACAATTTCATTTATTTATTTTCATTGACAATACGAACGTTCTCTCTAAAATAAAATCTCATACGAGCCGGAAAAGTTACGCAACTCGTTTCTAGATCTTTTCTTTATTTAAACTAGTTTATGTGGGCACTAAGAGGACCCTTTTTAGCCAGCGCATTACGGGTTCGGTCGGGCCCACAATAGCGCATTAGGTTACCCGACATATTCCCGAAAAATTCCCGATTTTTTTCCGGATCCCCAGCTGCCATTTGGCCTTCTTTATAAATTTTATGTTAATTAATCACTTAATAAAAGCCGTGTTTCGGAATATATCCGATCTTTTTCTTTTCTGTTTATTTATATAAACCCAATAGAAAATTTCTGTTAAAATGCACTAAGGAATTTGTCCATTAATTCATTAATTCGTAAACGATAATTTCGATAAAATTCATCGTTGACTAAATACACGGGAAAGGAGGAAGAAAATAGCGGATACGTTGCGACATCTGGACGATCTGTATCGTAACGTCTGATTGGCCATCTTTAATTTACGATTGTGTTCCTTTTCCTTAGCTGTAAGCGTCGTCGCTAATGGCTGGAAATCGACATTTTTTTCAAATGTGATTGGAAGTGTGCTAAAATGTGAGATTTTGGAGAAATTGACAAGTAGAATTAAATTAGAAAATGGCAGGTTTTGAACCTCCTCCTTCCTACTGTGAAGCGACCAGACAACATGCCTCTTTGGGAGGAAATCTTACTTTTGTCGATTTTATACCTCAACCCACCGAATCGGGCATCTTCAACGTCAAATTCGAACCTTTTGGGTGAGGAAAACATTTTTTTCCCATTAATTTTTATATATTTTTACACCTTTACTCTGTTAAATATTTATATAAATCTTTTAGTCTGATTAATAATAATCATTTTGAATATTTCCTTTCACATTTTGCAGTTTTATTAAGAGAAAAAAAAATTATGAATACTCAAAAAGTGATTTGTGTGAACCGTCGCTTCGCCGCCATGTTTGATACCACCGAGACCGAATCCAATTTAGAAAAACCTGCGCGGTTCGTTCGGTTTTACGTGCGATAAAATCGAGCTTACGCGGCCGCCTTTTAGGCTCGTGACTTCCGCCTGCGCTGGCGGAACGGTCACGTAAATGGGGCCGTGGAAAAATTAACGTGGGTTAACACCAATAGAATATCGAAATACAGAATATGTGCTTATGTGAATGCGAGCCGTTTGCAATTGTGTTCGTTCAAGTACGGTACTAAGTGGAATTGTTAGTAGCGGTAGGCAGAATCGATATGTTTATGAAATGGTAGTAAAGATTTATTTTAACAGGAAAATTCAGAAAAAAGTTATTTTGCAGAAGCGTTTAAGAGTTAGATAAAGCGTTAATAATTAAACTGGTTTTTACGTAAGCGCGTAGATATTTTTCTTTGCCAAGCGTTTCGAGCGACGTAGACCGATCGTCCCTTATTTACGGTTATATTTTTGCAGTTTGGTAACCTTGCAAACTGTTCCAAAACTATAGTGGCAAAACTCAATTCCATTTAAAGTTTAATGTTAGGTTTTCCTGTTCTGCTGGCTTTATATAAATGGAGATAAATATCACTTTTGTACACTCCTATCTTGGCCAGTTGAATGAGTTTACCAGTGGCCACAAAGATGGATGATTTATGTTAAAACTTGTGCAGTTTTCCAGGGAAATTTTAGGGATGTCACAAAACAACGTTTTAGTGTATTAGGGATTAATACTGTTTATCCGAGTAATGGAAAAAACTTGCACAATATTTACAATATTATTTATTTGAGATCTAATAATTTATTTGATGCATCACATCGCATGTTTGAATTTAAATTTATTTTAAACACATAATTTGTATTATAATGATGTAATCTGTTTAATTTCTTGTTTATATAAATAATTAAACTGTGTTTTAGCTGTGATGACAAATTTATATTATTATAATAAACCTTTGTAGAGACAGATTATATTCCAATTTCATATATTTCCAGTTAACAAATATGGTTATATTAATTTTATAAATTCATAGTTTCCTTGGTAATCCCACGAGAACAAATGCTTTGTCTGAATTCATATTTGTTTTACATTTATATAATTGAATTAAATATAGTGTCAACTTTTCTGCTGCTGTTCTGAGTTAGAAAATTTATTTAGAATCTTAAATTGCTGATTTCTTTTTTCAGACACTCATAAAAGAAATTGTTAGATAAATCAAGAATATAAAAAATAATTTATTCAATAGAACAATAATTAAATTTAATGATTCTTAATACAGACAGCTAGATGGCCAGATGGCCAGATGGCCAAGGCAAACTTACTGCTGTGGATTCGAGCTTACTACCTGGGATTCAATCTGGATGAATAATTTTTCAGAAATTCTTAGTCGGCAGTCTGTACCAAATATGTCGGGCCCTATCTTTTACCAGTCAGTTGCTTGTATTGTGGACCAAACCCAAGATGGGTCTGAAAAAAAGCCCACTTAGTGTCCACGGGACAGAAAGAATCAAAAATGAAAAATAAAGGCAGGATAGCCATTGATTTTCAAATATTGACATTTGACATTTGGACAACTCACTCTTTTGTAATACTGTCATACCTTAAGTTACTTTTCGGATGCCCAATTTGAACTTTCGTGCATTTTTAGCCAAGAAAATAAATTTTTGGCTATTGTGCAGTGGAATGTTTTGCCAATTGTGCTTTTGATAACAGAGTTATTATTTTGGAAAATTAATTTTTACTACAGTGGGTGATTGGTTAACGAACATAATCCGTTCCGAGACTTTGTTCACTGTCCGAATTGTTTGTTAACCGATTATCGATTTACCATAGGTTTCGTTTTTATGGAAATTTGATTAATTTGTTCTGGAGACCTCAAAAATAAAAAATATATACTTTTTTACTATGTTTATTTATATGTAATAATAAAAATACATATATATATATATATACAGTCTTGCATTTTTATTAGTCATGTTTTTTCTGTTTGTGGGGGTTAAAGAATCTGTCTAATGTCGATTGCTTTTCTCTCTTCAAGATTTTTCAGAAATAATTAACATCATTGTAATTGTAGAGATCCCCAAGCCTATTAACCTGGTTTGGATGACCATTGTTCTGACATCCTCCCACTTCTTCAAAAGATCTTTAATAGCAGATATTGCATTGGCATTAATCCTCTTTTTCAGAAGAAAAATTTTGCCTAGTTTCTTGGTGTTCTTCATTCAAGAGTTCTTGGCACTCTTCTCTCATCAGATCAGTTTCAGGTTCCATTATGAGCTCTTTAATGTTCTTTATTTCTCAGATGTGATATTTTTTACTTCTTACTCTGCTTGAGTCTTCTTGATTATATGGTATCTTTCTTAGATAAGATTGAACTGTGACCTACTGTAGACCTGTTCGGGCCATATTGCCCAGCAACATCAGACATCTGCCCACTCTCTACCTTTGCTATTATACTCTCACCTTTCGAAAATAAAAACTGACGCAAAGCTTAACGAGTGCTCGCTCGGCAGTCTCGTGAATACTATGAAAGAATTGTTTCTGTCAGAAAAATAAAAGGCTGGAATTACAAGGAAGAGTTTCAAAGTTCGGAAGAATACTATGTGATCAGTATATACCGGGTTGAGTGTCGACGTCGATGTCTTCCGCACTCCGAAAAGTTTCGAATTGTTGCCCGAAGACAAGGGAAGATCAATCGATATTCATTATTTTACGTTGCTTCTTGTGTTTGTTTTGTGAGGTGTTCGTTATCTGAACATAAAACTCTCGCGAAGTGTTTGTTATCCGATTTGTTCGTTAACTGAACTGTTTGTTAATCGATCTTCCACTGTATTTCACAACATAATAAAATCTATTACTCATTTAAATGCTTAACTGGAGTTAAGCAGTGAAAGTGAAGTGTATAAACAGCAAAAAAAGGAATTTAATTTGCCGTTTTAATGTTTTAAATAATGTTCTATGCATTATAATATATTCATTGACAACAGATAAGATAAAGAGAATTAGAGATTACGAGATTTAGGAATCATAATTGAATTATTTATTTAATTGTGATTGTTTTCTTCTTATTTAAGGAAAAGTAACATGATTTAAAGAATTATTTATTGATTATAATAATAATCAAAGTTAATTAAATCATTGATTTGATGATTTTACAGAAGTTTTTAAATTTTATTTTGAATAAGAATATAAATATTCTCGTTATTAATTTGCCCCATTTAATATTTATTAATTCTGTTTTAAAAAGGGTTAAATTTCTTTATTTAATGAAATTTTGTAAGTTGAAAATGAAGTTTAATTGTATAAAAGATAAATTTGTAATATTCTAAATCATCAGTTTCCAACTTATTTTAATCACAGGATTCTTTTCATCTTGATGAAAAGTCTGACTTGAAAAGTTCGAAATCTAACAATTTTTACCGATTATAAATAAAATAACAAATCAAAAATTTGTTTGTAATTCTAGTAAAATTTAAGGCAGAAATTTGACACATGCAATTGATTAGAAATCATGAAAAATTGCTTGATGTATTTAAAAAAAGCACTAGTCTTTCCTTCCAGTCTACAACACACTGGTGAAACTTTGAATTCAGAATAAAAAAATACATTATAGTAAAATTAATAATGAGATAACTCAATAGTGGGCCTACAGAAGATCATTGACAATTGTTATTATGTAAAAACTTTGTGGTTTCTGGAATTAGTACTCTCTAAAGTCAATTTCAGTATTGGGTTTTATATATATATATGTAATTGAACCACAACACACTTATCTCAAACCGGATGATACTTAATAAAGTCTCAAAAAGCCTTAGATAAGTCCACTGTAGAACACTTTTACACAGAACTTATCTAAGGTTTTTTTCTAGACTTTATTGGATAAATAATTTTCAGATAATCGACATTCTAGGTAACTGTATTATAATTTTTAAATACAAAGAATAGTGTTTGGGAGAATTAAATATAAGATTTGATTCTCCCAAACACTATTAGGCACAATACGTTTTATTTTTCACATACATGAGCCATGCAGAATCTGTACATAGGTCTGTTATTCCTATGGAATATTAATAATTTTCAAAACTTTATTTAAATAAATTTTACAATATATTCTTTGGGACTACCATTCTGTCTTATATGACTTTGTCGATCGACACGTTTCCTTAGATCACAAAGTTACTTCCCTTATCCGACTAAATATTTCTGGACGTAAGCTAGATGTATACACAAAATATAAAATAAACAGTGGAAAGTAAAGAATGAATATATTCCCTCAGCACACCAGATTGTTTAAAATATAGTACTCGCATCAAAACCAATAACCGGTGCGAAAACTTTCAAAAATCAAACATTTTCGACTCCCCTTCTGAGATCTTCGTCAGGCTTATTTATGTTTTCCATTGGGTTTCAATGGAAAACATAAATAAGCCTGACGAAGATCTCAGAAGGGGAGTCGAAAACGTTTGATTTTTGAAAGTTTTCGCACCGGTTATTGGTTTTGATGCGAGTACTATTTTGTAAAGAATGAAATTGTATTTAACAAACTGTATGCCAGTAGTCACACTGGAATTGGTATTGTGCAATGCATACACCGTGGAAACCAAAACAAAGTGGCTATGCCACAAACTAAAGCTGTAATACAGCCCATCAAATTCAAAACACAAAATTTTAGTAATTCTGGATTTCTGGAAGTAGGATATTTGGTCCAGTAATGTATCAGTTTTTTCGTTATTCAATTCTGATAGTCAAAAGATTATTGAAATTCGGATATTAGTCAGATCGGTCTTCATACAAAAGTTTTATTTTTAATAATTAAAAATTGTTTTAATCTATTTTGAAAATCAATACTTACTTCTCTTCATCTTGAAGATAGATTTTATTAGAGGGAAACGTTTGTTTTACTTAAAAGCATTCGTAAATTTTATTTTTTAATTGATGTTGCGTGATCCTTCTTACCAATGTTATCCTGTATTATATTAGTGCCAATGCCATGTGAAAAATTTTTATATTTTCAGAATATTGTCTTTTTTTCATTCAATGTTATAAACAAGTTTTTTGAAAACAAAGGTTTCATTATATTTTTTACATCAATGCTTGTACAAAGTATTAGAAAATGAATGAAAAAGAAAGTATTCAGTCTCATCTAAAATATTCTTGATTTTAAAATAAATTTCTGCTGTTTTCTATAATATCTGCATTCTCAAGTAACTTCTATCACAGTTTGGAGAATGCATATCTCTACAGCAAAATTAATTAAAATTAGATTTTTTTGAAAATTATGTTAAAGAAATATTGAAAATTACAAAAACTCTTTCTTAATACTGTAACATACAGAAATAATATATATGAAATTTGTTTGTAAAAAGGGCTGGCAGAATTACAATTTAATAAAAAGTAAAAATATATTACAGATGGATACTAGTCCAATCTTCACTGTTTGCCTTTCTTTAGAGGCTATGCCTCTGCACAAAATGCAAAACAGTTTAACAGTTTAAAATGTTTTACAAAGAAATATTATATTTTTAATTGTGTTGGGATTGTCACCTGTGGACATTTTAAACTGTTTTGCATATTTGTGCAGAGGCATAGCCTCTAAAGAAAGGTTGTCTCTGCAATGGAAATAGTTGTTCCTGGTGATTGGACATGGCAAGTAGTGAAGATTGGACTAGTATCCATCTGTAATATATTTTTACTTTTTATTAAATATATATGAAAATTAAATTGAAAAGAAACAACTGTGAATTAGAAGGAACCATGATGATAAACACATTAAAGAAACAAGAAGAAACCAATATACATAATATAAAGTTTGTTTTCAATGCATGAGTTGCTATGCTAAATACAATTTTTACTTAGCAACACTCATTTTTTTGGTATAGAACAGACGTGATGTTTTGTAACTTGTGACCATGTACACATTTTGGTTTATACTCTTCTGTATGGCTAATAACTTCCTTTTTAGTGACATGGTATAAGCCTTCTATTAGATAACATTATAATTAGTTTACATAAAAAATTATGATTAAAAATGTGTTTATTTTGTAAATTTGTTCATAAATGTTTTTTGTAAATTTTAAAACTTATGTCGAGACAATATCTTAATTTTTACAATTATTCTTTTGTATGTAACGTTACACACTTTATTTTACATTTGCATCATCTAAAACATAATTTGCTTAATATTTACACATTTTTAAAAAAACTATAGGAAAATATCTTAGCATTTACACTATTCCTCCATAATACTTAACCAATAATGATGCATAAGATAAGTGCATGATAACAATCAAGTCTCTCATACATTTTGTATTATTAAATATATATTTCACTCGATCACTAATAGTTGTTAATATTAATTATTCCATCAAGTTTACCTAAGTAAAACTAAAGAGCATCAAACTGTGATAAATTTTAGAAAATGACAGGGCTGTTGTGTAAAAAAAATAGGTGCTATTAAATAAAAATTAGATATAGTACAGCAAATAATGTACTGAAAACAGTGAAATTAATTTATTTAGATAAAATGTAGTTGTTTAAACTAGTATTTTTTGGTTTATTTAATGTTATTTTTGCATAATTTTATTTAGTTTGCTTTATTTAATGACATTTGTTTTTCAATTTGCACAATAATATAGTTGTATTCTTAGGCCTACACAGTATTTATATATACTTTGTAACAAATTCAATATAAATATGATATGGTTTTTATTTATTTATTTAATGAATTAGTGTCCTCATTGAACAAGCAAATGCATGGCTATCATCAAATCCATCATTAGAAGTTAAAACATGTGAAAGTATAGAATTTAAATGTCAAGGCCGGACTCCAATGGTTGAAAAAATGACATATTTAGAATTCAACGAATATGGAACACGTTACATAAGGGGATTAAGGTGAGTATACAATATAAATGTTTTAGAAACTTGTCCTTTGTGTATGATGGGTCCAAACTGAAGTCAATCAAAGTAACCACTAACCTTTATCTTCAGTTGCTATACATTAACATCAAAACGTTTTTAGCTTTTTTAAGGTTATCATCATTGAACATTCTTCCAAGATGCACAATAAATATATTGTGCACCTTGGAAGAATGATAGATACACAACCAATACATTGAAATAGATATATTGTATGTGTTCTGTTATGCATCTTAGAAGAATTTTCACTTATGATGGCCTTAACAAGGATGAAAACATTTTGAAGTTAATGTATAACAACTAAAGATAAAGGTTAGTGCTAGTTTGATTGATTGTTCTCTGTGTATTTTCAAAATTGACTTATTGTTTATATCAATTGTGAAATATGAGTGTTTTCATTAGCCCTCTAAGGCAAACACACAACAAACAAAACACAGTAGATTTGAAAAAAGAATTAATTTACACATGATTTTCTCTGGCAGTTACATTTACAGATGGCCAATTGCAATTACACTGGCAGTAACCCAAAACCTGATTATCGGCAGAACAATTACAAAACTTTCTCTATCCAACCCCATGATATACCAAGTTGCAATATTACTAACTTATAGAATAGTAACAAAATTAATATCCTTACAACTAATCTTTAAGACTAAACTTAAAAGTAATATGAAAACTGATGCCAGGGGGCAAGAAGTTGGAAAAGTGGAGGATAGGCAAGAACAAAGGCATCCAGGTCCTTCAGTCATCTATGAATTTCTATTGTCTTGAGAGGCCATGTGGAACTTCATATAATCTATGATTACTAAGATGTCATTTACTTAGCAAGGAATTGTAAATGGTCAAGTTCAATCCAGGACTACTCGTTCACCACTTGATATGAGAGAAATGGAGTTCTTTTCCTCGTAGGACTTAGCTCAGGGAATGAAACTTGGCTCAGTCGATGTCAATCTACCTTACATTTCATCTCAGGAATTTCAAAGATTCTTTTATGAAGTTCCAATTTCACACATATACTTGGGTTAAGGACATTTTCACACTCCTGTCTTCCATTCCTCTCTCATCAAGCACCAGCTGAAAAACGTCCCTTCTTCACCACATTTCCCTTAACTCCTCAAATCGGTTCATCCGTGAAGTGACTTGTACTCCAATAAAGGAAGATTTAAGGGAATTTGAAAGTTCTAGAAAGGAGAAAGAACAAAGAAATAATACAAAAATAACAAAACTACTAAAACAGATTATGGCATACTGCCACACAATGTTCATTTAAAAGAGATAAAAATGCAAAAAAAAAAAAACCTGAACCATATTATGACTCAACTTAGCTGCTAAATAAACTTCTACATTTACAAAACACCGGGCTGAAATCAACATGTACCTGAACCAGTTACCGGTGTTGGAGAAAAGACGAATAATTATCGTAAATGTTTTTGAACCTTAATGGTTCTTCTTCAGACGATAAAAAAGAGGAGTGACGGAATGCAGAACAAAAATAGAACATCGATATTTAAAATGAAATCGAACCCACGTCTCGTTTAAAATCGTTGGATTGGACATGTGCATTCGATGCGGATAGATGGCGATGAAATTTCTCTTCTCACATTGCTTCTCTTTTTTATCGTCTGAAGAAGAACTATTAAGGTTATTAATGTTAGCTGCTAAATCTTTAACTGATCTATTAAAAGTAATAAGTCACACTCCTGCATCTTTTACTCCTTTGAAAAATCTAAATTCAACAGAAATTTCTTCATACAAAATTTAAAAATATCACCAACCATTCACCAGTTTTGTTTTAAGATTTTTTTTTTGCCACTTCAAATTATTTATTGCCACCAGTTTTACTTCCTAATTAATGCAGGTGCTGGTAACCTTATCACTTTGGTGCCTGGAAAGCAAATGTTAAGCTGTCACTTACAAGGAGAGGATCAGACGTTCGGGTCTCCAATTTGAATGAAACCTGGTGAGCACGTAGTCTTAAACACAAACATTCCTTGTCCAAATAATAGAACCCACTTCTCAACTATTTCCCAAAAGTGGGCTTCTGAAAATTTAGTGTTTAGTTTATAAGTCTTTGAAAGGTTCATTTCTCTGAGCACCAATAGCCAAGTGGATAAGACACTATGCACCGGAGCTAGATGATAAAGGTTCGAATGTTTCAAATTTTAGTTTAGTTCTGTTTTTTAATGTGTAACTTTATTATTTTACCGTATTATTATTACCGTTATTATTTCTCACGTTTAAAGCTTACAAAATAAGAGATTATACATTGTGACATCATTTTCTGTTCAGTAAAAACAAGTCTCTGTAGATTAACTCTTTTATGTTGTTGCATAAAATTTTTATTTCTTCATATTTATTTTAAGATATGGTAGTATTGTGATATTTCAAGTGTAAGAAACATGAGTGCATTGAGGATTTGTGACTCAATTTTGCATTGAATGTCAAAACGAGCGAATTTGGATTTTTATCGCCACTTTAATAAAAATATAACTTACATGTTAGTGGTGATTTGGGGCTATACAGCACGACCTTTGACCATACAAACATTTCAAAAATTAATTACCTCACTTTAAATTTCAGATTATTGTTGTGAAAGGTTATCAACATTCATTAAAACAAATGTATTTTGTGAAGGACTTGGATGATGGTTAATTCAAAATCAAGCTTATGTAATTCAATAATGCTCATTGGAAAATCTCAAAACACATTACCATAGCATTGAACTTGAGTATGTTGCTGTTTGCTGGACCATCATTGATAGATTTTGCATCTGTTCACTTGGACATCCTTTAATCTGATAGATGATAATTTTATAACACAGCTTATATCAGCAAAATCTAAAAACAATTGCATTTTGCTACATTATTAATGCCTTGCAATTCAAATTTCAAATGTAACATAGATCCAGAAGGGAAAACATAGTAGCTGATTAGCTTTTCCTTTTCATAATTCCAAAAATATACTTTTTGCAATTATTTGTATCCTATACTACTAACTAGTTAACCGAATTCTAGAAAGAGAGGATACTTCCTGTAAGTAAATTATTATTATTAACAAATTAATGATAGAACAAAATACAAATTATCTCTGCCAAATTCATAATTCTTATTTCATTTAAGAAAATGTTTGTTTTTACTTGCTCTGAAATCTACAAATGCAAACAATGTGATGATAATATCAAATAATCTCATCTCATCAGTGATATTATACACGAATCATTTGACCGATTCGTGTATAATATGATTATTCCCGAACACGAACCAATCGGCACAAGGTGGTCAAAAATTCGTCATAGTGCTATACTTTTCTTAAATCTGCAATTTTGGTGCAATTTTTGAAAAAATATAACATCATGGATGCCGTAGGCAATATCGACTTAGCTTGGCAAGAATTAACTGATAAGTGCATGAACAGAGTGTGGAAGAAGGTATGACTGGAGGTATCCAAGAATTCTCAACAAGAAGAGCCTATTGTTGACCAAATTGTCAACCTAATCGATACAGCAGGACTAGGAGATGTAGGTGAACTGGATATTGAAGAGTTACTGCAAGTTTCTGGTGAGAGCCTTACCAATGATAACCTTCAAGAACTGACAGAACAAGCAATTCATGTAGAACTGGAAAATAGTGATTCTGAAAACGAAGAACCCAAGGAATTTCTCTATATATTTCCTTAGTAAAAGTTTGGTAACGATAACATGAATTGTTGATCAAATTGTAGCGAACGATCCAGATTTTGAAAGGAGTGCAAAAGCAAGATGAGGTGTTTTGGATGCAATCTCCTGCTACCAACATTTGCTTTAAGGAAAGAATAAAAAAGCAACAAATGACACTAGACGACTTCATCGCAAAATAGTCAAGAATTTCAGAAGAGCCAGGACCTTCATCACAAAAAATGAACTTTACGTTTCTGTGAGCATATGTTTGTGTTATTTAACATATATTGTTGTGCAAATTAATATAAAAATAACTTAAAATTAAAGTAAATTTTGTTTATTTTTGGTCACGTGTTCCCCTAACCATATGTTAAAATGACCTCGTTTAACGCTATTTCATTTAGTGCTTTGTCATCTAGGAATGTATCCCCTGCGTCAAGCGGGGTCTTACTGTACTCATTTAACATACAAATGGAACAAATATCACTTACGTAAAGAACAAAAATCATATTGAAATGTTCTCAAATGTGGGATAAATTACTTCTCCCATTTTACTTGTACTTGATACCACATGACAGAACTTAATCTGATATTCTCCATTTTACCTGTTATATGGATTCTTTCCTTTGTCTTTTCTCGTAACTGTATATTTCAGTTGTAAAAATAAAGATAAATTTAATTGAGAAGATATGAACAAAAAATATAATTTGAATATTTTTCTTTCTTTCTTTCATTTAATATGTGTACAGGTATACCTCGTCTTACGTCGGTAATTGGTTCCAGGAGAGGCGACGTAAGTCGAAAAACGACGTAAGTCGAATTTACTTGTGTAATTACAACGTAAGTCGTAGTTTCGACTTACGTCGTAACTAAACGCCAATAATGGAGGAAACGCCTATAATGAGCACTTAAAGACCGCTAAATAAGACGACAACACAGGAACACAGATGTTTTCATGTTTCGTTCTCTGGGATTTATGATGATTATATTAACATTTACTGTAAATATACATATTTTAATATGATTGTATGTGCTTTTAACGCTTTTCTAGTGATATTACGACTTCAATGTTTGTGGCGGACGGATTTAAAGTCGAATAAACTGATTTAAACTTGATTTTTATTTTTCCATATACTTTTTTGACAAACGACATATAATCGGGAACGACGTAACTCGAGGTATATCTGTATTATAAAATTATAAATTTCTTATTAATAAAATTTTATTGTATTAATTTTATTTCAATTATAATTTATCGGGTTGTTCGCAAAGTAATTTCGTTTTTTTCATAGAAAAATAAACGCAATATTCTTATAACAAGTATATATTTTATTGAATTATATAATGACCATTTTGGTCAAATACCTGTTGTCATTGTTTCTGGTAGCAGCATGATTTCACATTCATAAGAGTTTTGATTGTTGTTTACAAAAAACTGATCCAAGTGATTTTTGACATTGTCATTTCAAGTAAATGTCTTAGTTAAAAAAAATTTGTATAGACCGGAACAAGTAATAATCTGAGTGTGCCTGATCTAGCGAATACAGTTGGTGTGATAGCACATTCCATCTAAGCTATAACAGTTTCTGACGAGTTACCAAACTCGTGTGAAATTTGGCATTATCATGGTAAAACATTACACTTTGTTTGTTGATCAATTCTGGCCTTTTCTGTTTGATGATATTACTCAATTTGTTTACTCGACGGCAGTACACTTTCAAATCAACTATTAAATTGTCTGGTAAAAGCTCAAAAAAAAAAATTTCTTTAAAATCCCACCATAGAGAGCATCTCCCTTTAATAACATGTGGAACCCATATATCGAGCTTTGAAACGAAACCAATTTGTTTTAAGAAATAATAAACGGTTTAATTTAACAGATTTAATCTCTTAGCGATTTCACGTGTTGTTATACGGCAGATTGCTTCAATCGGTACCTTTATTTTGTTTTCGTTGGCTTCAAATGGCCATCCAGAATGTGGTGTATCTTCGATATTAAAATTGCCAGAACACAATTTTTGTAAACCAGTTTTGGCACTGTCTTTCTCTCAACACATCTTCTCCAAACATGTATCACAATTTTTTTCTTGTTTGAACGGCATTTTGGTTTTTTAGTTATAAAAAAGCAAAATATACCGAAAATGATGCTTTCAATTGCCCATATTTGATGGGTTACCGAAAAAAAAAACAATTGTACAGAATCAAACAAAATTTTTTACAAATAAGCCTTAAAATGTCAGCTGTCAAATTATATAATGAAAATGTGGTTTAAAATCAAATTGGCTGATAAAAATACATCTAATACCCTCTAGTAATAAAAAAACGAAATTACTTTTTGAACAACCCAATAGTAGTAAAAAGCATTTAATTTAAACATTATATGTAGAGGGTGTGCTAGGGTTTATTTGCCAAATAGTAGAAATATATTCTACAAGTGGAAATGAGGAAAAAATGTTACATGAAGTTTGAATAGGAATGCTTTTTGCAAATTGTTTCTATGTTAATTAACATTAGTTTTATATTGGGTGGTGAACCTATGGCACACATGCCCAAAGTGACATGTAAGGAGAAAGCATCTGGCACAAATGATTTCAATTTATTATCAATCTTTTTCAATCATCCTTTCAGTTTATCATCTAATCATCCTTTTTTCAGTCAGTTTTTTTAATGTATTCTAATTAAAGCATGTTTGAATAATAATATTTAAAGAAATTAAACAAAGTCTAAATCTTTGGCACATAAACGTCTTTAAAGCTAAGTATGCTTACTATACGGCATGCAAACTCGAAAAGGTTTGCCATCCCTGGTCTATGTCAATGCTTGTCTTGTCAAGCATTTTTATTTTATAACTTGTCTAATGACTGTAGACATGTTTTAGGATTATCTATCCCCTCTTCAATATGCAGTATCTTCCTTATTTCTTATTGTGTTTTGTCAAGACAACTCTGCAAAAACAGTCATGAAAACCTTTGGTCTACCAATAACTCACCTTTTCTGTACTTGTACCTGATTTTTAAATGAAATTATTTTTTAATTCTAACTTTTTGCTTTTCTTTTATCATTGCTGTATTACTGGGTTGATTGAGTCTCATTATATTCATGGAATGTAATGATTCTCAACTAGTCCAGGATGTATAGATTCTGAGGGGAAAATGTATTACTGCCATATAAGAGTATTAATGCAGGTATCTTAGAGAAGAATATTACTGTGTTTATATCATACGCATTTATCAACTTTTGTTCATTTTGACCATTGAATGAATTCATGATGTTCATGCTGACCTTGAATAATGGAAGAATTGTATTTCTTTTTGATGATACACCTGTAGAAAGTATTGACTGCTTTATCTCAACTGCAGATGTCATGAAACACTATTTGAGAACATTGCAAGCTAACAAAATGTAAATGCAGTAGCAAGTGATAATTGTTTTTTATCAAGGATATGATGGACAGATAAAGTAAAGTAACTTTTATGAAAGGGCCATATTCAATTATAATAACAGTATTATGGGACCCATAATATTGCACACGCTACCAAAACATTTTCAAAATGAATTTTGCTGTAATATTTGGTTCGGTATAATTAATGGCCTACTCGTTGCCATTCTTTCTGCCTGATTGATTAAATAGCATACTTTTTGAAAAAGTATGATATTTAATCAAAAATTTATGAAAAGATTTATCAATTTTGAAAAAAAATATTTCATTACTGTTTTTCCTAAACAGTTGAATATAATTATATGGTTTTCCATCACACTATGCTACACAAGTTAAAAACTAGTTGATAAACATTATCCTCATAGGTTATTCAAAGTGGACTGGTTCTCTAGCCTCTGAAGTTGCCAGATTTCATGACTCTAGGTTTTTACTTATGATATACAGTAGACCCCTCTATAACACAGGTTCATATAACATGGATTCGTATAACATGGCAAAAAATTTGCAGTTGTGTTCGTATAACACGGTAAAACGTCATCGCCGACTCGTGTCGCGACAGGATTGGTCAAATCTGGACCAATAGCGGATATTGTACAAACTGTTGAGTTTAAACGAGCACTAGACCTACTAAAAAACATTTATTATTCAACGGCCATAAAAATTATATTTTTATTAATGATGTCTCCAAAGTTAAGTTATTTTTCTGCAAAAAATTCGCTAATCGGGAAACACCTGCCATTTGACGAGCCGCTCCGTGACGAAAACAAGCTTAAGCAATGGAGTCGTCAAATGGTGCACACTCGGTAAGTAATCCTACAATTTTTTGTTTATAGCATAGTTTATATGGATTATTCGCAAAAAATTATATGTGATTTGGAAATGTTGAATCAAATTAGTCTAGAATTGATTAATATTATGGAAGAAAACCTTTCAAACAGCCGTAGCCTCTAAACTGCACACGTGCTGGGCTGTGATTGGCTCACATATTTAAGTGACTCGTACAACAAGGATTCATATAACACAAAATGTATCTACTGTGTTATGGGGGGGTCTACTGTATAGAACTTTAAAAGATGAGGTTTTACACCACAGAAATACAGTACTTTCATGTCAAGATTTAATACAAAGAATTAATAACTGAAATACCAAAGTGCAACAGAATTTTCAGGAAATTTGTAGTGTAATAAGTTTTGCACTATATCAATGTCAAGTTTGTATTGACATGCAAAGATTGAAGCTGGTAAATATGATATGAATAAAATAAAAGATAAAATAAACACATTTGATCTTTTATTTTCTGCAACTAAAAATCCATCATTACTTTTTTCACATTCTGCTTCAATATTTATTTATAATTTTATTCTAGCCAAAGTTCATACATAAAATTTTGTTTTCTTATTTTCACTTGTAGAATATACTCCTGCCAAATGGTAGGTAAACTGCTGGATGCCCTGTATATATGATGATTGAATTACAAATTTTAACTAGATATCAATTTATTATTATTTAGAGAATTTACAATTTTGCATTTAACTTGATTAGATTATGGGTGGTACCAAGAAGTGATGCAAGGCATCCTCCTCAAAAAATTGGTTATCTGAATTTAGTGCCACAGCCTAAAGAACCATCGTCATTATTTGGTACTGGACAGTTTAAAACTTTAAGTGATATTCTAGAAAAATTTAACAAATCTGCTGCAACTAATCCTCCTGGTAATTTTTTTCTGTTAATTGAAATATTTATATATATGGTATCAATTAAAAGATATTTAACTTATAAAGAATTAAAGTATATTTTATATTATTTTTTAATCAGGAAGAATACTTTCTATTGAATCACAGGAAATGAAATTACCTAGCTGGTCTAATTTTGATCCAGATCGCTCATCGTGGACAGAACACGGTAGAGGTCAAACACATTTTCTATTTGTTGTTAGAATATTTTTTGAATATGGTCCCCCAGCCGCAGAAGAAATTGGTAATAAAAATATATTTTCTTAAAATACCGTTTTTATATATTTTAATATATAATTTCTTTCATAAGTTTTTAATTTATTTTTACAATAACATTTAGGAATTGCAGATTTTGTTCCGGTGATGCTTGCCGACGGTGGACTTTTTTCAATTCCTCAGTTCGAACCTTTTTCTAATGTTATAGCACGAGCTTCCCAATGGTGCGAACAACAACGATTTCTTAGATTTTGTAATGCTCAATCATTAGAAATTAAAATGAAAGGTGGTAGGTTATTTTGCTTAAAATTTTAAAAGAGTATAACTTTCAATATTATCTAGTTATTATTTTTCATTGCTGCAGGTGCAGTTGTTGACACGCAAAGAATGAGCTATACAGAACACGGTGGCAAATCGACTTATTACGTTAGAGTTTTACGCGTGACGTATACAAAACCCGCTGAGTCTTTAATTATGGAAGCCTCGATTAGAACGCCGGTTCTTCATTTAACGTGCAAAACTTTTATACCATATCAACTGAATACAAGCATGTTTATACCAGAATTTGAAAGCCTTACTCAAACAAAAGAAAGAATGAAAATATGGGTTCAACTTACAGGTAAGTTGAAAAAAACTTTTTTATAGTTTTTGGCGAGTTCATTGAGACTAGTCTGTTTTAGGAGCAAGAATGTTAAGTGCAGAAACTGTTGCAATGAGATTGTTAACTGGCGGAGAAGCTACATCCGGTATCGAAGCGAGTTTCACTTATAATCCCGCTAATATGAACGAGTATTGGATTTATATTATTAGATTATATTTAGACGGATATTACAAAGAACCTGAGCCGCATTTGCTACCACCGCCACCTCCAGTAGTAAACAAAACTTGTGCCATTTTATAAGTTGTGATATAAACAGAGCAGTAATTCGTCAAATTCTGCACATGCCCTATCTAATGCAAATCTCGAGATTTAAGTTTTTTCTAAAAGAAATTAGTATTTATATTTTTATATTTGCAAATATCCTTTTACATGTGAAATATTTCTTAAATTGCCTTCAAATTAATATATATGCAATCAAATAAAATAATTAAGAAATTCTTTTATATATTTTGACAGTCATAGGCTGTTATTTTTTTATTATGTATTTGACAAAATTTAAATTTAGTTGAATTAAAAATCAACTAAATTGTTGCACAATGTAGAAGGTAGCTTGAATGTTAATTTATATTTTGAAAAGTGTTTAATGTATATTGAAGATTTTTACGAAGTATTTAACGTTAAGACGAAACAAGCTTGTCGGAAAATCGATAATACGAAAAAGTGCATGCCGTTATCAATAATATAACATAATCATTACTTATATCATCAATAATTACTAGTCATTTAAAAGTTTAAATTGTATTTTCTGTTCGTATGTTGTTTTAATACAGTATATCAATGCATTATTTTAAAATTTTTATTGAATAATTATACATCATAGACATTTTTTAACTAGTAAAATATAAGAAGTCATACAATAATAAAAATCCATTCTTATTTCACTGCCTGCACGACTATGCTCAAAATACATCTTAAAGTTTGCAATCGTAACTTCCGTAGTAGGTGCGTAACCGAACGTATTGAATATTTTAAATATGATTTCCTTAATCCGATCATCTTCCGAAAGAAAAAAATTATTAGATTCGTAGAAAAAAGCTTGATATTTGCTTATAACAAAGGAAATTTTTGAATACATTTAGGGTAGTATATTTAATCTGTTGAATAATGTGAATTTTATTTTCTGTAATTTTACATTAATAAACAGTCTAGAATAGACTTCAGCTAAATCATTTATTTTAGCTTTTCGGAACTAATAATAATGAATTAATTGAAAAAAAGAACAACAAATATAGATGAAAAAATGTTCTAAAGCAGAAATAATTTAATATGCATATATATATATTTCAAATCCTAATAAAGTTTCAATTGGAAAAAGTTTTAAAACATCTACTTAAACTTTAAAATTGTTCAATGAAGTTTGAAAAACTGAACATTTTCCATCTGCTTTCACATAATTACAAAAAATAATACATGTACTGTACATTATGATAAAGCAGCAGCAAATGAACTTAATCTATATAAATGAATATTGTGAAATGTTAAACACTCTTGTCTTTGTATATCAGAAAAATCAAACTTATCCACTAATAAATACATCAGCCTAATACACCAATATTTGTGAAATTTCTCACTTGTTATATACTGTTAAGTTTAAACTATGCAATGCTTGATGATTGAGCACCTGTTATAAATTTCTATGTTTAATATTTTAAGTATTGTAGTATCTTTCTGTATGATCATTATTTATACTTAACTTCATTTTCTTTTAAAATGTAAAAAAAAGTCATATTGTGTATATGATTCATTAATTAATTATTACATTAAATCAGTTTGTATATTTCATTCTTTGTATATTTACCACAGAAGGTTCTACTATTTAAATAAAGAGATTCATTGTTATTCATTGCACAAAACAGGTTTTTGAAAGAAAAGTCTTGTTTTTACGATATAGTAAAGAAAAAACTTTGTAAAGCATATACACAAAACTCGCTGGACGGCCGAGTGGTTAAGGTGAAGACTACCGCTCGGGACTTTGAATTGAATCTAGATGGGTCAAAAAACCCCCAGAAATTTTTCGGGAATGCTGCACAACGATATGCCGATCCCCTTATCATCTGGCTTGCAAATAGGTTTTTTTACTGCTACAGAGCAGAAAGAGTGGAGTAAAACATAAGAAGGGATGAGTGGAGTGATAAAAGTTTTCTTTATTAAAAATAAAAAAGTATTAATTTTGAAATAAATTGATGTATAATACCAATAATAATCAAGTAAATAAATGTATCCATTTATTTATTTAGCTTAATAAAAAAAAAACCAGCAATGAATTGTTGAACTTTCCCAGCAAAATTTAAAATTTTGGTGGCTCTCATCTGTTCTTTTATTTTATTAAAAAAACTTTTTATATTTTTAACTATTATAAAATGGCAAAAAGCTTAATTTTGAGGGTAGGAGATGAGTTTTATAGAAAATTGTAAATGGTAATAACGAGTAAAATCGTGATTAAGTCAGACTGTACTGGACATACATAGGATCCCCTTTATCTCCCACTCTCTTTAACCACCAAAATTTAATAGTATCAATCCACCTAATAAACAAGCCTCCCTGCAAAATTTCAGAAATGTTTGATAAAAAGCACAAGAGTTATAAAGCTTCAAAGAAGGTAAACATAATCGTGCCCTCCCAGCCACACTAACATTCATACATACAGAAATTACCCCCAAATTCTTTTTAGCATTTCTTGACGTTTCAAGGTGACCTAAGTTCAAAAATGTAAAAATCTTTAGGGGCCATTTTTTGACCAATCTCCATACTTTTCTTCTGTTATATATAACAGCCAGAAAAGTAAAAATGGCATTTTAACCAATGTTAAGTTTTATCAATAATATATTAAAGTTTATACTATTTGACACTTGTACCACCTCTCACTGATTCCTCATATATACATGCTTGGATTTACACTTTAAACCAATATAAATACAGTAGAGCATCGATTATCCGACCCCCGATTAACCGACTTATCGGTTAACTGACCGCGTTCTAGTCGGTAAATTCAAATGTCCGCTAGTGATGTGGCGCTACAATATTTGGTTATGTCTTGGCTACTTTAATATTATTTTTGTTAAATTTTTGCATGTTTTAGCTGGCAGCACTGGCTCGACCATGAAAGGGAGGCTAGTATTTAAATCAGGCCTAACACACTATACTAATAATGTATTTTTTCATACTTTTCGGTTATCCGACCAACCCCAGTCCCCAATTGAGTCGGATAATCGATGCTCTACTGTATTCTAAAACTATTCACTCTTATAAAACGACCCCGGATTTTTGGGGCATTTTTTTACGATTCGACTATCGTTTTATCTGTGGAAATATTTAAAATAATTACAATTACCGTATTTTTCTTTTAATCTTTTACACATTGTTATGAATATTACTGTTAATGTTAGCAGTGAATTTTACCTTGCTGACAAGGTAGTTAAAATGTTAGGTTTTTAAAGCTTTTTCTCACAAGTTCAGAAAATTGTTCATGTCCACATCAAAGCATTTTGAGAATCTTTCATAGGTGATCTGTTTTGGATATGTCGAGCCTCATTCTGTGGATCTAAGAGGAAAAAATATCTGGTAGATCCACAGGGCAGAGAGAATAAAAACAAAAGCATTTTAACCAGTTATATGATTGGCCTTTTTGTGCTCTCAGAGTGGTAAAGGGCCTAAAACCACAAAAAAAAAAAAAAAACCAGTTATATGAAATAGTTTTCTACAAACAAAAATACAAAAACGTTTGAATGGATGATTATATTAAAAATACTTTCATTATGTTAAAATATTTACATTATTAGTTGTAAGGAAAGTAAGACGAGGTATTGAGACAACACAATGCTTTACTATCTCACTGTTTATTATTATTAATTTATTTATTTTTGGATGGTATTATTTTATAATTAGTCCGATTAACACAAACACATAAAACATTAAATTCATATATAAAGTTTAATAATCGATTATATTGCAATTTAAACTTTTTTGTTCATTATTAATATATTATTAAAATAGACTCGCCAATTATTTCTGGCAGCGTATTTAACAGGAAAAACGGAAAATTCAAATTCCGAAATTGACAAAAATTTCACACAAAGTTGTAGTTAATGACACAAATGATAGTGAACATCAAGCACTTACTACTTCCAGAAGAAGGAAGCAATACACACCGGAAGACGATAGACTCATAATAAGTGACGTCTTGGAAAGGAAAGCATATAATAAGGTGAAAGGTCGTAGTTTCCGGAAAAGTATGCAAGACAAAAAGTGTTACCTCGACGCTCTTGGCAGTCGCTAAAAGAACGTTATATTAAAAAGATCATTCCGAAAATTAACACTTTCGATTTGCATCCTGAGCAGAGAACAGCATTGCAGACACCTTTCCAACGAAAGGGTAAAAACAAGAATAGTAATGCAACCAGATGTTCTTCAATAACTAATTTTGTTTCTCCAGAAAGAAATATTGCCGAAAAAGAAGAAAAACATGATTTAGCAATAACAAAAATCCACTGATATCGATATAGAGAAGTCAAATTCAGAATTCCAGTTAATGATACGCAACGGAGAAAAATTTGAACATCGGACAGGTTAATGTATTTTTTCGTACAAAGTCGGAAACTGGAACAAATCATTAACTGGAAGGACCCCAGTCCCCAATTGGTTTCACTTATCGACGCTCTACTGTATATAAATTTTCGTTAGGCTTAAAATCGACGAAAATTCAACACGAAGCGACACGCAACGGAGAGAAAATTTGAACATCGGACAGGTTAATGTATTTTTTCGCACATAATGGGTAATCGGAACAACCCCAGTCCCCAATTGATTCCGATTTTCGACTCTCTACTGTAATTCTAATTCAAAAGTAAGTTTGATTTTTACATTGTACAAGATACTTAAATCAATATTAAGCAACTAAAATTTTAATTTGCATACATATAACAGAAATTCACAAATGTTACAAGTGGATTATTTGGAAAGTTATTGGGATAAAATTTAGGAAAAGCATTGATTTTTTATTTTAAATTCATGAGTAGAGTTCTTTTTAAGATAATTATACAGTTTAAGGGAATAGAGTTTTATTATTAATAATAAGACGTCGTTTGCTCTATCACGTGATTCCTGCAAAATGTAGTGCAAAGAGAATGGATTCTACCGTGAGAATAACAACTGTGTCACAGATAAAGTGGCTAGAAAATATAGTGTCAGAATCGAGCTTATTTTCTGTCCCTTTATTGGAGGTTGCCACAAGAGGCCCTGCTGTCAGTCGTTGTGTTGCACTGGTTATATCATCCTATGTTTATATTGGTTTGAAATGGAATTTTTAAGCAGAGTAATGTGCTAAGTAAAAGAATGTAGATCGATAATAAGTCATTTCACAAACAATCAATTATTACATAGTATGATTTTATAAACATTTATACACGAAGGAATTTGATTTTATTAATGCTAATTAAGATTCTTTTAAAATCAAATAGCCTACATTGTATTGTCCATTTTTACATTACAACTGTTGAGTACTGTACAAACGAGTATTATTTATAATACAAGAGTAATGTATTTTGTTATTACCAACAAGGTTTATTCATATTTACTAAAAAAAATACAGAATTTATCATATTTTTAATAATAAAAGGCAACTTTTATGTCTCTTTGTGAACCTCTTCCACTTAGAAAATTTCAATTAGATTCTACACAGTATATAAAATATAAATGCAGAATGTTACTTTGTCCGAATATAAAATTACAAAATTAAGTATGTAACGAATAAACGATTACTAGCCTACTTCCGTGTACCTATGTACTGTACAGTGGCGGCCTTAGGGGGTGATGAGCCGGGCAATCGCCTGGGGCCTCGCGCAACAACCCGAGTAGAAAAGAGTTGATATTTAAAACTTTTTATTTTATCCTTAGCTATTAGTTATAACAATAAAATAAATTTGATCAATTCATAGTACAGTATATATTAATATTAATAAGTGCCTAAATAAAATCTCTCATTTAGATTTATTCAATCTTACATTCATATAAAAAGTAAGATTAATGATAAAAATTAATTAATTAATCAGTGAATAATAATATTTTTTCTAATTTGACTGTTAAACATATTTGAAAAATTCATTACTATTTGAATCCTGTGCCTTGCGCATTAGAAAACCCACTTGAACGCGCGGTTTTGTTACTTTCATGATTCATCGTGTTTACGATTTACGTTCAGGGAATCCTCGTGTTTTATTTCTTTTGTCAACTCTTGTCACCTTACGCTTATTTTGCTAGCAGCTGTATGCGTTACATAATCGTTTGTAAGGCACAGTATCTGTCAGTAGGTAAATAAACATTAAATGATATTAAGTTTTAGTGAATCTTACATTATTAACAGTACTTACAGTAAAGAGGTATAGAGTGAATTGTTAAAAAAACTGTGTAAAACTGCTTGTAAATTATTTCTGAATCAGATTTGTGTGCAAAACAAGATTTACGAAATGAGTTCGCGTAATCGTGATGGTGGTAGAAAACTTGAGTCGGGTAGTTCAAAAAGGAAGCAAGTTATCAAAAGAAAGCGGGTAGAAGAATATCTACGTGGGTTTTTATATAAATACAGTGGTGCCTCGATTAACGGATGCTGCGAACAACGGACTTTCCGTTCGGCAGTTACGTGAGGTGAGCAACGGACTTTCTGCGAACAAGAGCGAATGACGTTTCCACTCTTTTGCCGTTGCTAGGGGTTGCCAAACCCCTGCTGGTTTACCATTCTGAAAATCCCAGGGTTTTCAAGAAGAACCGCATTGTCAAGTCCAACCTGCCTGTCCATTAGAAGTCTAACCAAAAAGCCTGGGTGACCCACGTTGTCTTCAAGGAATGGATCCTGGAAACCTTTGCTCCTGCTATAAAGAAATACCTGCTGGACAAAGAGCTGCCGTTCAAAGCCCTGCTGATACTGGACAATGCCTCTGGTCACCCAAAAGACCTGGAGGAGATTCTGGAAGAAAGCTATCTTTTCATCAAGGTGCAGTATCTGCCAGCAAACACCACTGCCATCCTTCAGCCAATGGATCAGCAAGTCATTGCCAACTTCAAAAAACTGTACACCAGAGCTCTCTTTCATGAATGTGTTTGAAGAATGTCAGCTTTGTGGAGACATGACTGTCCGAAAGTTCTGGAAATAGAAGTTTGATGTGGCAATCAGACTCATCCAGAAGGTCTGGGGAGAAGTCACGCAGAAGACCGTTAATTCAGCCTGGAAGAGGCTTGTTCCTGAATGGACCCAGGAAGAACCAGCTGAGGATACAGAAGTGGTGCAGGAGATTATCTCGACGGCCCGAGAGTTGAAATTGGAGGTGGAGGTGGAAGATGTGGAAGAGCTCATTGAAGAACACCAAGAAGAGCTGACAACTGAAGAGCTCCAAGCACTTCTGGCCCAGGAACATGATGAAGCTCAAAGGGAAGCTTCATGTGATGAGGAAGAGGAGCAATCCAATCAACCAATTTTAACTGCTGCCATCAAGGACTTCCTTGTCAAATGGGGAGAGGTTCAGGAGTTTACCAACACTCACTATCCAAACACAGCTGAGGCCAACAGGATCAATGATTTCTACAATGACACCCTTGCCCGTCATTACCGACAGGTGTTGAAGAAGAGAGAGAAACAGGCCACCTTGGACATGTTTTTCAAGAAGCCAGCTGCCAAAAAACAAAGAATGGAACAAGCCCCAGTAGCCTCTCCTGAATCTGACGCCGATTAAAAAACAATAAAAAGAGATCTGCTGCAATGTGTAAAAAGTGTGTGTCTGTATGAATGTATGAAGAAAGTGTTCCTTCACCTCCTCCAACATCTGACTACTTGGCACAATTGGTGACTGCTCCATTTTCATTTTTTTATGATACAGTACGGTTATTTTATACTGCGGAACGAATTAGATGTTTTAACATGTATTTCTATGGGAAAATGCGTTTCGTATAGCAAACTTTTCACTTTACGGACGTGCACCTGAAACGGATTAAGTACGTTATATGAGGCACCACTGTATATAAAAAATGATTGTGAAGAAACCTCTAAAAACCCTTCGTTGACTGAAAGTGACACATTATTGCGCTGTAACCCTAACCCAGCTGAAATTATTCCTTCCACATCGTCATGGGTGCCGCTGCCACCTAGTAACAATAGCGAGGATAATGAGTTAACAACATCATTGTCTCTTACACCACTGCTGCAACACTACCAGCCAAGAATACGTATCTGAGTCTATGTCTACATCCATGACTGGTGGAATTGAAAATCTGAATCCTCAAAATGACCGAGGTTTGTGGCTATTAACAATTACTGATGTAGATCGAACTGAGATTGCATTAAAAAGGTTCAATCCAGGTTAAAGTTGATTTTTTTCCGTAAATGATAATGGACGGCGATTCAGCGAATATCATTACAGTCCAATATTTGCTAATGGTGGAAAACTTGACAGGTGCTGGATGATTTATTCGCAAACAAAGGTTTGGTCTGTTTGAATGCTTGGTGGGAGGAATGGCATCCACGTACTGTGCACGGTGTGATTTCCGTGTTCTTTTCAGTTTAACTTGTATTGATGCAGTCTATATTAAAGAAGTAACTATTAGTGTTTATGCTTCGTTGTATCTTTTGTCTGGAAACATTACAAAAGTTCATTGACAATTACTCTCTTGTTTATTAGACATAGGTGGAATAAATCTGGTATTATTCAGACTACTATGTACTTTTGGCATCAGGGTATATAAAAAAACCATTTATTTAAATAAAGCAATTAGTGTAAACTTAGCAATGATCACGGAAAACACGAGACTTGCATAGTTTCGCAATTTAATCCAATTTTTAACAAAGTTTAGTTCGTGCATTTAAACACGACATTTTTCTCCATTCTGCATTCCGACCACTTACTTCCGACTGCTACTGTATTTTAAAAGTTTATACTGTACTTCGTAATGATAAATAATTATTTACGAAATAAACACAACAGAATATGATACATAAATTTAATTCTTGTGAAAGCATATTAAATAGTATCAAATACCTACCGGTCGAAATTTACAGCAGAATTTCTCGGCTTTTAAAAATGTTTGAAGTTCTTCAATGTTACCGACGGTCGCACATTCCCAGAAAACTCAAAAGATAAAATCGAATATTTGGAATAAAATTAATTATAACAAATGTTCAAACTGTCCTCCATTATTTACCAAACAATAGTGAAATCTATTATGATAATTTATATATAAATTTTTATTTGTAGATTACTAGATTTTTGAAATGCAAATCAGTAGTAAATATAAAAATAAACTATTTTTTATACCCATGGATTACTAGATTTTTTTTTTGTATTTAATGCTTTTACCTATTGAAACTTAATAATTCTTGTACCAATAAGTTTCAATTTTCATAATTAATACAATCTTTTAAATACAGCCAGACTCACTTTTTTGGACCATCGGTATAGTGCCTACCAGAGTAAAAACGTGCTCGTAGAACGCACACTGTAGGGTGTAGGGGTAGTGTAAATATTTAGACGGGGCCTCAAAATTGAATTGCACCTTGGACCTCTAAAGTGCTAAATCCGTCACTGTATACGTGGGTCACTTTCTGATTGTTTCCATCGATATAAGATAATCCGGAGGAGAGATGTCATCCCAACATATTAGGGAAAATGACCATTCGTTTCAAGGTTCATTAGTTGCTTTATCAGAATCCATTTTAATTTTTTCATGTATTGGAAACTTTTTCCTGTAGGATTGCTTTCTCATTGATATTGCATAACATCAATAAACTCTTTGATAAATAGCTATGCCTTCACCTTCCAAAACTGAGGTACTTACGCCTGAGGAAAGCCATTAGAACAGTCAGAAGATTGATGTACTGTACTTTAAAAACAACTTGATCTATTTTGGAACTTGAAGATTCTCGAAGGTTTAAAGACCTTTTTTTTTTTTTAAACTCTTTCCGCCCTGTGGGCACTAAGAGGGCCTCTTTTAGTAGGCCCATTATGGGTTCGGCCAGGCCCACAATGGGGCGACCGGGTGGTGAGGGACGGGGCCCGACATATCCGAACGGACCACCCCCCGAAAAATTCCTGGGGATTTCTCGACCCGTTCGGATTCGATCCCGGGTCCCCCAGAGCGGTAGTCTGCCACCTTTACCGCTCGGCCATCCGGCCGCTGGTTTAAAGACCTAAAGTAGCCCACTAATTAGGTTGAAAACATTTGTCCACATGAAAAATTAATCTTCTGCTGGTGTTAAAATAAGGTTTTTGGTGAGTTAATCAAACCATCCAGCTTGTAGAAGCATTTGGTAAATTTTTTTAGCATTTTTATTCTCTTTTAGTTCATGTAGTGATAAATGGAGTCAAATATATCTCAATAGTTGAATCTATTTACCACACATAGTAATTGATAGCGGTTCGAATATTCTGAAATGGTTTTGCCAAAATATCCTGTCCATTATTACTTCTTATTTTATTTGAAACTAGCGGCCCCAACCACGCGTTGCTGTGGCTCAAAATGTATCTATTATAAATGTATAACACTTTCCTTGCGAGGAGATTTTGAAAAATCCCTTCTCAGTGTGCATTCTCTTGACGTACCCTATTAAAACACACACAAAAAAAAACTGCATCTAAAATAGTATAATAGAAGCCCAGTTCTTCACGGTAAGCCTTAATCCCGTCCATCTCCCCCAGTGGGTGGGGAATTTCGACATGTATATTATATAAAAACACGTGCGTATTCGAATGCGACGTTGTGTCAAAATTTCAAAGGAATCGGTAGGAACAAACGAACATTACATTTTTATTTATATAGATAGATAGAAGATGATCTGCTTTAGTTCATCCTCACAGAAAAGCGTAATGCCGTACAGTAAAGCAAACTTAAGTCGTCGGAGTTAGCGCCTTAATCCTAGATGATATCTTTTAATTTATATAATTTATACGAATGTTTAACGGAATAATATACAGCATATGTCCACCCTGAAGATCCATTCTAAATATTGGTTAAAGAATTTTTGAAATCGGATGAGTAGTATCGGAGATTACCTGTTACATACAAACAAACATTTCCTCTTTATTAGTATAGATAAAAATGGATCGTTTCTGTCAGCTGAGTCTGAGTATTGTGTTAAAAAACGAGGATATTAAGATAATTAGACAAGTGTTAAAACAGTGTTGTGTAACTTTGAAGATTTTTTGCAGACTTGTATATTTTCATTACGGGCGTTGTAAGTACGAATTGTCGTTAAATCGAAGGCTAATAGACAAAAACAAAATTACACAAAAAATAATAAAGTTTATAATTTAAATTTTCATTTGTAAGCAGATTTTTACTCGCATTTTCTATTGTTACGTGCTTAATAAAATCTCAATAGTTCTATTTGAAACAATACTGTATTGTTGTTTTAATTCACTATACTTACGCAACAATATTAAACAGATAACGAAGTCGATTATGCATTTAAGTTTGATCATTGGAAGTCTCTTTATTTTGCGTGCAAGTTGCACCATTAGTAAAAACGATAACGAATCGTCTAGAAGCGAAGAAACCAATAAGGATTCTTTTAACAAAACGAACAAGTTTCCATTCCTAGACTCGAAAAACGGTCATCTTAATATATTTAAACATTATTTTACTTTATACAGTAAAATCTACAGGCCATTAGAAGAATTCGACGGTAACACTAAAAAATATCGCGTCCCAAAAGATCTAGAAGATGCTGTAAATGACGACAGAATAATTGGAAAACATAAGCGTAATAGGCCTAAAAATCTAATCGGCCATAGAAAGAAACGTGTTAAGCAAGCGAAAAACGAGAAAAAATTTCGAATTGAAGAGACGCGAGAATTTTATATGATCGGAAAAGGAAATTCCAAGAATAAAAGAGTGACAAAAGAAATAATAATTCCGAATCGTGGAATAATCTTTCAAAATACAGTCGAGCCTTCGTATAGAAGAAAGACTTATGCCGTCATCACCGGTCTTATCGGAGGAGTAGCATTGATTTTACTAATTACATGCATAGTATTTATTTTAAATAAGATAGAAACGAATCCAGCGTTTATAAAAAATAAAATGTCTACTCCGGCCGATTACAATATCGTCACTACTTCCTCGTCCGACTACGAACTTGACGAACATCCTAAAAAAACAATGGATAAATCTCAACATGTCGAAGTACCGTTAAAATCTGAATTAACGGTTAGACACGATGCGGATATTGAGTTCGTGCCAAAAGTCAGCGCATGGCCAGAAAATACCAGAACACCCGAAAATAAAGAACGACGGAATCAAATTAGTACGATGGAGATCGTTCCTCCACTGTTAGTAAAGGAAACACAGACAGAATTAATTCTGGATAATGACGAATGCCCACTGGAAACCGTTGTTTCCATCCCCGAAAAAAGCACGAATGAGGAAATATATTATTATTCTGAAGAAACTTCCACTCCCGATCCCTTAAAGGGGCCATTAGTCGAGGAATTTATATCAGGCGTTCCTCTTGAAATACCCGATTCATACGACGAGGAAATGAGTAGAGCTGAAGCGATTCCTCTTCACAACCATTATTACAAAGAACAGTTATTTCTCAATTCTAGAAATGAAATCGCTAACCGGATTAGTAAGTTCGAATGTAAATATTGAAATAGTTTAAAATAATATCTTATATTTCTTATTTATACGATTGTTATAATTTAAAATTTATACAGATAAAGATGTAAAATGTCGGAAACGCCAACAGAATGACGAGAAGAAATATATATTTGAAGTTCGGACTAAACGTATAAGCAAAAAGCCCAAACCGAAATTAGATTATGAACATTCCGTAACAGACACTTCTGTTCGATGTTGTTCTCTGTCCGATTTATTACCGTCATATGTGACACCGAAAATATCTGATAAACCGGAAACCGATCCGAAATTAAACAAAAGACTAAAAACGGTTCCGAAAAAAGGGAAGGGAGTCATTGAAGGTTTTATTTTAAATGAACCCAAAAAAGATGAAAACGTCTACGCCCACGAGAACAAAATGATTCTCGAAACAAACGAGCAAAGTCGATACGTCCAAACAATTCCGGAAAAATTAAGCATTCGGAGTAAAGAATGGACGAGATCGCATCCTCGAAGAGGAAACCAAGAGGAAGATTTTAAATCAAAAAGACTGAATAATGTTTACGAATCGTTAAATCTGTCGAGAATTCGCGAGGGCCCTCAGCCAGAACCTAAAACTTATGCTATGGCCGAGCAAGATTCTGCAAATAGATACGAGAAATCTAGGCGTAAACCATACATTTCGACAGATCCGCCATTTCTGAAAGTCGGCAGCGATAAATGTGTTCTTATGGCTAGACAAAGAAGAGAACAAAAATCAGAAAACAAATATCCGATTTTCTACCACGTCAAACGTTAAACCTAAAATTAGGAAATGAATCATTATCAATTATTACGTGATTTGATAATTTAAGTTGAAATACCGTATATCATTTTTTAAAAATTTCTGTAAAATAAATAAGTCAGAGTAAATATTTAAATTTCAATTACTTTTCGTTGCAGTTTTCTTTACACTCTTTGAATTACAGCTTGTCACAATGCCGGCTGTAATTATTCATTTATTTCATTTACAATATAGACTTTCATTTCAGTAGTGTCTTGCCCCGTACACCATACCTTACCTGTTACCAATGGAATCATACCGGTCATCCAACTAACTCCGTTCAGGAGGAAAGCCAAATCAGACTAATATTTATCAAATCAAATCAGATACATATATCCCAAAATCCGGAACAACTCTTGTCCCGAGCATTTCAAATAAAGGATTCTCGATCTGTATAAGAAAGACAATAAAAAAGAAATCATTGCGAATCTGGTGGCCATCGTTTCTACTGTCACCTATGACACTTAACTATAACATTCTAACCATGTGTTGATCGTATAGATATTTTAAGCCGAAACCCGTCATATCCCACCTGATGTCAGAAATGCCCCAGGCGTAACTATGATTTCCACTCATAATTTCTGTGAATATCATGTGAGGATTTGTTTCAAATAATTGGTTTGATTGTGTAACTAGTTACAGTTACAGAGTAACAGCCGATGGATATAGTCATATGCTAGTATATAGAATTTCGAAAATGTGTGGAAAATGCCTGACGATAGATTAGATATCATGTTGTATGCCTTATGTGTAGCATATGCAATGCAAAGTCCAATATAATTAATATGATGAATTAACTCGACAGTGTTAGAGCCCGTATATATGTCGCTTATAGGAAACAATGGAGATTTTCAGAGTTGTGTAGAAAATTTCAGACGGAAGTTGGCATATCACAATGATGAAATGCCTGATATTAAAGCGTGCATTCAGTAATGTATCAATGAAAATTCAAAATGCGGCTGTTTTCGTCGTGTATACAATTACAGTTACTGATATACTCGGTGAAATATTTAATACATAGTAAAATGTGCATCGGAAATTAGACAATAATTTTAAAGAGAATGGAGTATCAGCCTGTATACCAGTATATGACGAGGCGTTATAGCGTGAGTGGCTGCGACTGTCCGATTTAAAATCTCTATACGATCAACACATGGTTAGAATGTCACAATTAAGTGTCAAAGGTGACAGTAGAAACGGTGGCCACCGGATTCGGTACAGTAAAATGACAACCATGTACTGTAAAATTTCGACCGCAGTAAATCAAATAACGAACCATTGAACAAACTGAAATCTTAACATATAAAATTCTAACATGTTAACACGTGGTAAAAATAAATAAATCTATTTGTAACGCTGTATTTATATCAAAGTTTGCTTTACAAAAAGTGATTATAGATTATATAATACTAGCAGACCCGGCCACGCGTTGTTGTGGCTCAAAATGTATCTATTATAAATGTATGAAACTTCCCCCGTGGGGGGAATTTTAAGAAATCCCTTCTTAGTGTACATTCTCTTGACGAACCCTATTAAAACGCAATCAAAAACGCAAAAAACCGCATCTAAAATAGTATAAATAGAAGCCGAGTTCTTCATGGTAAGCCTTAATCCCGTCCATCTCCCCCAGTGGGTGGGGAATTTCGACATGTATATTATATAAAAACACGTGTGTATTCGAATGCAACGTTGTGTCAAAATTTCAAAGGAATCGGTGAAGAACTTTCGGAGATTAGCGGCTAGGAACAAACGCACATTACATTATTATTTATATAGATTAACATCTCAAATTAAATAAATGCCTTCAATACTTGTTAATGCAGGGGTTCCAACTTGTGTTCCACAGAACACTAATAAAAATTTGGGATTCCACAATAAAACTGTTCAGTTTACTGATGTATGAACATGCCAATGCAGATTGGGATACGAGGTGTTCTAGTCTCAGATCCGAGACTAAACAAGTGCTAAAGTTATTTACAACTTTATAAACAGCGAAGAGTAATTTATCGGTAATGGAACGAACCGAAATCGCGATATAATGTTTGACAAGGTAACGGAAATCATAAAAACAGTAAAACATACTCTAAAACTATAAAATCATAACCTTAAAAAGGACCCAACATATACATAAAAATACAATCGTTAAATCTGCTTAATTTGAAATTTGAAAATTCAAAAACATCTAACACTTTTTATTAAGGCTTCTACATCCCAAACCGAAAAGGGTTCCGTGACAAAAATAAGTCGGGAACCTCCGGGTTAACGTAAGCACGAATATAATTTATAATTATATAAAATAAAGGTTAATGTTACCTATGGTTCCAAGATGGCGGCTCGTTTCTGATTCCAGCAAACGGAAGACAGGAAACAATGGGGACGCACGTTTTCCTAACCTAACCTATTCTAATAAATTACCATAATTATCAGCAACCAAATTATTAGAATAGGTTAGGTTAGGTTAGAACGTGCGTCCCACTGTTTCCTTGCTGGAATTAGAGACGAGCCGCCATCTTGGCTACCTAAGGTAACATTAAACGGGGGTTACCTGTGGTTTACTTTTCTGAATTTTTAAATAAAGTTTATTAGTATTTATATTCTTACTTTTTTTAAACTATCTTGGCTTTTATTTAAATTATTTTTTTCATTATTCAATTTTTCTTTCATCGGTAAAATATTATATTATTTAAATATTAACCAAAAAGGTAAATTAAACAATTAATTTTTTAAGGTAATATTTTTTTTATAACTCTTTCCACCCTGTGGGCACTAAGAGGCCTTCTTATAACAAGCCCATTATGGGTTCGGACAGGCCCACAATGGGGCGGTCGGGTGGTGAGGGACGGGGAGCGACATATCCGGACGGACCACCCCCCGAAAAATTCCTGGGGATTTTTCGACCCGTCCGGATTCGATCCCGGGTCTCCCAGAGTGTAGTAGATTTAAGTAATATGAATAAATAAAAATAAAAACAAAAACAATAATCTTCTATAAGTAGTAGATATTAATGGTGCGGTTTCTTTATATTGTTTAAATATCAATTTCTTTAAAAACAAGCTTTTCTTTTCTTAAAATTAATTGATTTAACTTCACAGTTAGCTCAACCGTTGTTATTTTGTCTGTACCGCATTTTATCAGAGACAAAGACTATTGGGGTTTATCCTCATCATTCTTTATTCCACTATGCATTTCGGGTGCAATCTTTTTTGTCTATTTTGCACCCCTCATCAGGGTTACATTTCTACAATTGGTAGAGAACATATTTATTATATTGATTATTGTAGTTGAATTTTTTATACAAGTTATATAAAATTATTACAATTTTTTGTACATGTCACGAGAAATTATTACAAATTATTTAGATTAATTTATCACAAATTAGAATTATTACAAGAGATTATTACAAATTGCGTTATTATTAATATTATAGTGAACTAACCTTTTTTTTAATAACATTTAGACATTCTGTTACGAGATGTTTGTTGATGTTTCTGTCCCCTAAGGCATTTCTAACGGTCCTTCTTTCAGTTTATTTGTTTTTCTTAAGTCCCTCCCATTTCCTCCCACACTACATCTATCTCCGTGCCATTGTTTGAGTTTATAGTGTTGTTTTTATTAACTATTGCGATGTGTTCTTTGAATTTTCGTAAATAGTTGTCCTTGTCTTTGTGGATTATTTTTACGCTTTTTTTTATCGATTGTGCATCCGAATTTGCTGCAGTGATTAGTCCATGGTGATTGGTTATATTTGAGTCTGATTGCTGCTTCGTGTTCTTTTATTCTGGTTTTTAGTTGTCTTCCTGTTTCTCCTATGTATATTACTGGTTTTTTGCATGTACTGTACATTTTATTTCATACACCACTCCCGCTTTATCTAGTTCGTCGTTATTTTTAATTTTATTTCTTAGTTTGGCTGCTATTACAATATCATTTTTTCTGAAGACCTTTCTATATTTTTCATATGTGCCTTTAATATAGGGGAAAGACGTATATGTAATATTCTCATTGTTATTTTTGACATTGAATCTGTCTTTTATAAATTCAGTTATCCATTTTTTTTAATAATCTGTTTGGGTAATCGTTTAAAATAAAAGTATTTATTAGATCTTTTTTTTTTTTTTTTTTTTCTCTGTCTTTAACCTTAGATGTTCTGTTCCATATTTTAGATAATGCTGTTACAGTATAAAGTTATTTCTTTTAATAGTTATGAGCCAATACGATTTATAGTTAAGGATTTTGTCTACATTGTTGCTCTTTTTGTATGGTATTATGTTGATGATGTTTCTTTTCCTGGTTATAGTTATGTCTAGATAATTTATTGCTTTTTTACTTTCAGTTTCACTTTTAAATTTTATTGTATTGCTTAGTGTGTTCGCATAGTTGTATACTATATTTTCATTGGTTATTGCCTTGTCGTATATTATTATTATATCATCTACATATCTAGCTATAAAAACTATCCCATTTGTGTTTGCTAATTTTTTATCTATTTCTGTCATGCATATTTCGGCGAGTTTTGGTCCGATTATTGTTCCCATACTAATGCCATTTTTTTGTCTATATATTTTTTCCTCTATATAGTAGTAATTATTGTAAAAACTGTATTTTATTAGTTCTAGTAGCCAGTTATGGGGTATACTATAGATTACTCCCTATGGAATTTCGTGTGTTTGGGTATATATCTGAACTCAGGGGACCGAGACGAGTTCAACGATACTCTACTTTTGGACCGGAGACGAAAAATAATAAAGTTATCATACTTTTTTCCGGCGATCGCGCGATGATAGGGAGTCGCGTCGCTCTCGGCCTCGCTATCGCGATCGGGAGTCCCGTTGCTTGCCGTTAAAATTGCTTTTAGTAGACGTTTCCCCCTTGTTTTACTTTGTTCAAGAACTACCGTGAATCTCTCACTAGTTTAGCACATGGCGGCGTGTGGTGGCGCCCATACGAGAGGTCAGTCGGGCCGCCATGTTCGCTGCCATAAGTAAGATTAACCGAAATGGCGATCGCGCGATGATCGGAAGTCGCGTCACTCTCTCCGCTCTCGTATCGCGTGTTTAACCCTCCGGGAGATGACCGTAGTCTGACGTCACGGTTTGCAGACTTTACTGCAAGATGGCAATACTAGCAACTACGGTGCCGTCTGCATGAGAGCATTAAAAAAATATGGTAACTTAAAAAGTGTGATAACTTTTTTATTTTTCGTCTCCGGTCCAAAAATAGGGTACCGTTGAACCCGTCTCGGTCCCCTGAGTTCAAATATATAATCAAAGTCCTGAAATTCCATAGGGAGTAATCTATAGTACACCCCAGTTATGTATGTCTATCTTGCGTAGGCTTTTCTCAATGAGTTGCCATTTTATTGATGGGTACATAGAAATTATGTCCAAACTTAGTAACCTGTATGTTGGTTTCATTTTAACAGTCATCAGGTTTCTTATTAATTCGTCGGTGTTTTTTATAGAGTAAGTTGAGTATGGGACTATTTTTAGTTTTTCTTTATGAATAATTCTAGGTTAGATAATATTGTGTTTTTAAAATCTACAAGTGGTCTACATATATCGCCTGGTTTGTGTGTTTTAAGTCGAATTTTAAGTTGCGGTTTTCTAATGTCTTTGTAGTTGAATATTTGTTTCTTTTTCCACTGGTGTTATCAGGGCCGGATTTACATAAGGGCATTTGGGGCCTGTGCCCAGGGCCCCCACAAAATAGGGGCCCCCACAAAACTAAAAAAAAAAAATATGTTTAAACATAATTTTTTTTCTATTACCGCGACAGCCTAGTGTGGCCTAATCATGAGAGCAACAGGCAGAGAAAACCAAACCCGGGAAAAAACCTAGGAAACATCGGAAAAGTTCGGGAAAAAATTTCACATAGGTATTTTTCAGTTAGATTAAAATAATTAGTTTTACACAATAAAATATATGTATGTTTACAATAACCTTATTTTGAAATGAAATTTACAACTTCCTAGTTCAAATCTAATTGAAAATACAGTATTTTGTGTAAATTTTCTAAATCATCAAATTTGCCTACTCTTAAAGAGGGGACCCCACCGAATTTGTGCCCAGGGCCCCTGGATTGGTAAATCCGGCCCTGGGTGTTATCTTTTTTTGTTTATATAGTTTTGTAATTTCTTTTCCCATCCATTTTTTATTTCATCTTTTGGGTCTTCGGTTAGTTCAACAAAGTCATCTGTTAGGACTATTTCTGATTTTTTCTTTTTTTCCCATTCTTTATTAACAATGATAATTTGGTTGGTTTTGTCAGCTTTGATTAGGTTTAAGTTATTTTTCTTTAAATAATTTTTTAATATTATGCATTTTTTTGAGTAATCTTTTCCTCCCCTATCTCTTAGCATTTTTTCACCTAGATTAGTGCTGTTTTCTAGTCTTTTCATGTCATTTTTTATTTGGTGTTTTAGATTGCTCCTGTCCCGTATTTTTAACTGATTTATTGCTTTATCGATTTCGGACACTGTATTGATTGCTTTATCGTTTAGTGGCATATTGTATTCTAGACCTAGTTTCAGTATGTATGTTATGTTTTCCGGTATGCTTTTAGTTGTTTTATTGACTATTAAGTATTTTTGATCTAATATTAAAGAACACAGTAAAATAAACGTATATCTAATTGTGCCTCCTGAAGATCCTCTTGAGAATAACCATTTTACACACGTACAACATAAAAATCACCACTTAAAAGTAAGCATTTTAAATAATTTAGAACATACTTAAATTAAAATAATTAAAGAAAAGTAATTGTATATAAGTAATCTTTATAACTCTAAATCCTTGACACCTTATGTACAACAATAAAAAAAATATAATAGAATAACTCAAAATTTCTATATTTATTTCAGCTATTTTAACATATATTTATTAAAATAATTTAAATTAATATTTGAAACAGTAAGCGGTAAACAATAAACAAATTGGTAACTTGAAATCCTGGTGTTCCCCCGGAGTAAGACCATTTCACAATAAGCAAACATAATAAAATTCTGGCGGCTTTCATCTTCGACTAATCAGTTTTACCATTATTATACGACTTGAATGTCTAGAATGAGACACTCATTCGCTTATTTTTTCCACGTCACGAAGTAGACAAGTACTGTACATTGAACTTGTTTACATCGTACCATTGTCTCTAATTTATTAATTTAAAGTAAAAATGTTCTCGTTTAAATTCCTAAAAAATGATTCATTAATTACTACGTTACCAAACACCAAATTCGACAGGTGAAATATAAAATATTAAATTTTCCATAATCCAAAGTTATCTAGATTCGAAGAGTCAACGTTCCTATAATAAATAAATCAATAAATTGATATGCTCTATTTTACACTTGTCATATACTAAAATTAAAAATCAAGACGTCATTTAGAAGATTATCTAAAACAATCGACAGAAAAATTCCTAAAAGTTGTTAAAAATCCATAAAAATTTCCGCTAAATAACGCCGAATTTCTTATAAAAACAATTTAAAAACTAGTTTTAAATGTTTCGCGGTAAGAATTGAGCTATTCTTTGTTTAAAAAACCTTAATCGCAATGTACTAATATCAAAGTCGTATATTATGTAAATACAGTATGTATTTTTCAGTCGTAATCCCTCGTACGTACTGTACTTACATGCTTTTACGTCGATGAATGAGCTCTTACATACATAATGATTTTACATTAATTTTACGTAAATGAATAAAAGACCAAATTTTCTTTCATAATTTCATTTCTCAACAAACCACTTGTATTAATTTGTGGTATCGTCGCCAAAAGACGTTTCATAAAGTAATTTTTATTTCTTTTTTATACAGGGAAAGCCTCCAATAAGAATCAGTGTATGTCAGTGAAGTTTTGTGTATTTTATTCATGGTCAATAAGGACTGAAACGACAGAGAGGAAAGACAAAATATAATTTGTATTCTTAAAAATACTTTTACTGTCTAAGTTACCGTCGGCCATTTTTCATAATGTATTCTTATATACTTTATCCTTACTTGTACATATTCAACCGTTACAAATACGACATAATTATTTCTAATATACTTGTACATCGAACACTTATCGAACGCTTAACGAAAAAAATTCAACACACAAACTACAAGAAATAATTGAAGTAAATTAAACTTTATTTACAATGATCAGTCTAAACCATTTAAACATGAAATTAAATATAAAATAATTATAAGTAAAACTAACAAAATCAAATAACAAATTCTTTCAAAGTATTGCTTTTGAATATGTTCATTCATCAGTCAAGAATGGACTAATTATGGCCACGGGACTCCATCAAAATACACGTGTGTACCGATGTCTGTTTCCGAAAGACGATTATTTGGGTCCTAAAATGATCAAGAAGAATAATTAGCTGTGGTAATATTACTGGAGAAATATTTTTATCTCTGAATAAATGCATTAAAATCCCCAGTAATAAGTCAATAGCAAAAAGTTATTTAACATGATTAAATAAGTGCAAACACATTCACAACTTATCGTAGAAAATGCGATAAACATAATTAGTGTTAATAAACAAACGTTTCTCTCATTAACTACATAAAGTTTATGAAATTCTCTCATAAAACATCGTAAAAAGGCCGATGTAATATTCAATGCTCGAGGAGTAATGATAAGTATTGTAAACAAGGATTACGTCACACGACGAAACTCAATGAGTTAAGTAAAATGAAGTATAAACTTACTCTCTGTAACAAATCGTCGATTATGAGTTTTGCATCCGTCGACAGTAGCAAATGACTCGGATACACTAAGTCCATGTTTTGGGCAACTGAAAAGGCATTTTTATATTTATCATTGTTCTTTTATTGTGGATAAATTCGATATTATACTCGCTTACTGTTTATCATGTCGATAAGAGAAAATGTACTGATTTCAACCTGCATTTTTTCTAAGTAAATGTCCAGTGGGGTCTTTCCGATTAACATTTCGTATAATACGGTTCCAAATGACCACCAATCGCAGTAAGCGTCTAAAAATAATATATTGATTACACGAGTGCGAACAAAATGAGGTTATTAAATTCGAATAGAACACCTTACCATATGGCATTCCCTGAAGAATTTCTGGACAGAGATAGAACAAAGTCCCGCAAAATTCGTTCGGGTTTGGTTCGAACTGACAAAAAGAAAATCAATCAATAAGAATTCTCTAGTTTAACGAAAACTAGGCTATTGCCGTACACACTACTTACTGTGCAGAGACCGAAATCGATTAATTGGGCTCCTTTGGTCTTGTCAAGCATGATGTTACTGGAGCTTATGTCTCTATGAATTATTCCTGTCGAAGAGAGAAAGAAATTTTCTCATACACTGCCATTAGTTGACGAAATGAATGAATAAATAGATTTATAAAGTTACCTTTATTGTGAATAAACATAATGGCCGAAGCCACTTGCGAAGCAATCAATTTGGCTTGGATTTCTCCAAGGCGGCCATTAGTTTCTAAATAATTAGTCAAGTCCGGTCCGTCCACGTAGTCGGAGACGAAACAGAAACTAAAATAGAGAGTTATTAGTCCATACAACCATAATGTATTTAATATTAGCAAATAATTAGAATGGAAAGGGTTAAAATTTACCTCGTATTGGTTTTGAAGCAACCAAATAAAGTAACAACATGGGGATGGCTGGATGAGGATGCCCATGCTTCTAATTCTCTCTTTACTTCGCGCCTCTGTAAATAAAGAAATTGTTTTTAATATATACTAAATACAAATGAAGAATATTCTGTAGACATTTCTAATTAGTATTTATAGAAGAACAATTTCTGCTTTCTTCGTGCGACATCAATACGTATAGTTTTGGAAGTGTTAATAAATAACAAGATTTTAAATAATGTGATTTTAAAACGTAAAATAAATATTTTCTGCTAAAATCATATAATGGTTTATTATTGAATTAGATCCACTTTATTAACTTCGGGTATTTATTTTTTAGCCACGAGAAAACGAAGGATATCGCAAATAATGCTAAGAACGTACTTGTAGACGAAACCGCTTCTTCTTCTCCATCGTTTTTATGGCCACTCGTTCATTGGAAGTTTTACATAGAGACAAATGAACGGTTCCGAAATTGCCTTTTCCAATTTCTTTGAATTCAAAATCCTCGGTAACATTTTGATTAAATTTTTCGAGTTCAATTTTAGAATTTCTTTCCAGGTTATTTCCCAATTCACATTTCTAGAGTGATGGAGTTGTTCAATTGTATAATTAGTTAATTGAAGGGCGACAGAAAGAACGACGTCTTACCTGAGAATCGGAAATGTCGTCCGACATGCAACAAAAGAATTTGCAGAATGCATTTCTGCAGAATTCTGTAAATTTTTTTCTTTTTCTTGGGTTTCGTTTCTTGGAATTGCGACTCCTTTTTCTTGAAAGGGTGACACTTCGTTTCAAGAAACTTATCGTCAATCTAAGAAAAGCGAAAAACAAAAACTGTTGTTGAATGTGGCATTATCGGAAGAATATTTATAAAATCATAAAAAATCGTTATTAACTGAATCTTAGTAAGAAATGTGTTTGATTTTTGTATAGAGAGAGTAACGACTTACATTTATAGGATAATTTTTATCCTGCCGACCATTTGGCTCGGCCTTTTCTTCTCTCCTGTAAAGAAATTTGATTATTTCGTAATTGATATTAAATAAATCGTAATTGTAAATGTAATTAACGACGGAATTTACTTTTTTCTCTTCTCTCTCTCACTCCACATTCGCAAAACGAACTTTCGAACACAGCGCATAATTATCGCCAAGCTATTTAAACAATAGAATATTGTCAAATGCGGCGTATTGTTAGCAATTGTTGTAGTTCATTGTTATGAAGTTACACTTCGTATTAAACCACGTGACTAAATATCTGAAATTCATCACCTCAAATTATTAATGTCTTGCCCTTGTAAATCAAACTTTGCTGCTAGCAATAGAGCCGTACCACTTATCTATCTCTTTTCGGGGATTATTTTTGAATTAAAATAACATCACTTCCGATTTGCAAACCTAAGTTTATATATATTAATAGTTAATCGGGCTCTTGCTCTTAAGATTTCCATATTCGGTCTCGGATTTCATCTATTTAATTCAGTTTTCGAGATTAATTAAGGAAGGACAGTCGGACATCACACGGACAGACTACAGTGGAGATTTATACCTTTATAACAGCCAGTAATTAATGCTTCGGATCATCACCGTGATGATTAATTAACTTACTTTCCCATCTTCTTTTTTCACTTGGCATTGGGTATCCGAACATTTTTTTTAGTTTCCGGTTTTTTCTTTTTTTTTTTTTATATACAGTAGAGCAGTGGTCCCCAACCCTATGCCCGCGGGCACCATGGCGCCCGCCAATCGTTTTACGTGTGCCCGCCACTGTGCGACCACACGTAAAACGATAAAAATAAAAATATTTCGGTTTTCAATAAAATGCTATGTAAAAGTTTTTTCACTTTGAATGATTAACCATTCAAAAGTAGAAATGGCGTCCAACACAGATGAAAGCACAAATCGAAATGAGACCGATCTCTTTTTCCCCTCCGCCAAATCTGCACCAATTCAATTTCCCATACCTGAAATGAAGTAAATCGGTCCGTTCTGAATACCATAAAATCAAAGTAGGGAAACGTGTAGGGCCCGTAACTTGGAGTGACCTAGAAATTTCAGCAGTCGTTAACTAAAAAAAAAAAAAAAGTCAACAGCCATCCGTGTGTCAGAAGTAATCTCCGCCACGCGATCTCTCGCACCATCTAGAAATATTCCTGGTTGACACCACGGTATCCGCACCGGGTGTCACCCATGCTAATGTCACATTATATAAGATTTGTTTAGAAGCAACTTATTTAAATGGGGCCCCAATTTAAATTTTGTCTAGGGCCCGCTAGAGGCTTAATCCGGCGCTGTTAACTATGTCCAAATATAAATTCACCTTGAAAAAATAAATGGTGCCCGTCGTCCAGCCGGTATTCTGGAATGTGCTCTTAGGTACAAAAAGGTTGGGGACCCCTGCAGTAGAGCATCGATTATCCGACTCAATTGGGGACAGGGGTTGGTCGGATAACTGAAAAGTCGGATAACCGAAAAGTATGAAAAAATACATTATTAGTATAGTGTATTAGGCCTGGTTTAAATACTAGCCTCCCTTTCACGGTCGAGCCAGTGCTGCCAGCTAAAACATGCAAAAATTTAACAAAAATAATATTGAAGTAGCCAAGACATAACCAAATATTGTAGCGCCACATCACTAGGGGACATTTGAATTTGCAAACTAGAACGCGGTCGGTTAATCGGGAGTCGGATAATCGATGCTCTACTGTATTTGCAATCGGTAAATTCTTTAGTTGGTTCTGTATTTCCTTGCAGTCTTCTTATTTGTCGTTTCAATATGAAAATCTTTTTTATTTTGAATTTTATTGTGGCTTTTATGATTTGTTTCTCGATCTCCCATATGTCTCTACGTTGTATGTTTGTTGAAATGGATTTGGGTAGGTTTAGCGTATTTAGTGTGGACTCTTCTCTTAAAAAACATTTAAAATATTGTATGTCTATTTTGCATCTTGACTGAAGTTTTCTTAAATACTGTAGTTTTGTCTCTTTTTTCCATAGCACTTATTATAATTATCTTCTATAAGTAGTAGATATTAATGGTGCGGTTTCTTTATATTGTTTAAATATCAATTTCTTTAAAAAAAAAAAAAAAAAAGATTGCACCCGAAATGCACAGTGGAATAAAGAATGACGAGGATAAAACCCAATAGTCTTTGTCTCAGATAAAATGTGGTACAGACAAAATAACAACGGTTGAGCTAACTGTGAAGTTAAATCAATTAATTTTAAGAAAAGAAAAGCTTTTTTTTAAAGAAATTGATATTTAAACAAAAACAAATAATAATAAACTTAATTGTTGAACTCAATTATTACTAAGTATTATTTAAGTACAAAATATCACATTTTCTTTGGTATCAAGTTAATAAAAAAAATAAACGAATAGCATTATTGAATTGATGTCGCGGGCCGCAAATAATTGTTTCGCGGGCCAGTCACGGCCCGCGGGCCGTATCTTTGACATGCCTGATGTAAAGTGTGATCGTGATTTTCCCGACTGCCAATTTAACAACAATACATCTATAAATTATATATTTTGGGTATACTATAGATTACTCCCTATGGAATTTCGTGTGTTTGGTATATATCTGAACTCAGGGGACCAAGACGAGTTCAACTATACTTTACTTTTGGACCGGAGACGAAAAATAAAAAAGTTTTCCGGCGATCGCGCGATGATAGGGAGTTGCTAAGTCGGCCTCGCTATCGCGATCGTGAGTCGCGTTCGGGCTTGCCGTTAAAATTGCCTTTAGACGTTTCCCCCTTTTTTACTTTGTTCAAGAACTACCGTAAATCGATCACTAGTTTAGCACATGGCGGCGTGTGGTGGCGCCCATACGAGAGGTCAGTCAGGCCGCCATGTTCGCTGCCCTAAGTAAGATTAACCGAAATGGCGATCGCGCGATGATCGGAAGTCGCGTCGCTATCTCCGCTCTCGTATCGCGTGTTTAACGCTCCGGGAGATGACCGTAGTCCGACGTCACGGTTTTCAGACTTTACCGCAAGATGGCAATACTAGCAACTACGGTGCCGTCTGCATGAGAGCATTAAAAAAGTATGGTAACTTAAAAAGTGTGATAACTTTTTTATTTTTCGTCTCCGGTCCAAAAATAGGGTACCGTTGAACTCGTCTCGGACCCCTGAGTTCAAATATATAATCAAAGTCCTGAAATTCCATAGGGAGTAATCTATAGTACACCCTATATTTTTTTATTGTCTTCACAAATATAGCTTCTTTTTCGTCGCTTGCACCACTGAAAGATGCCACAAATGACAAGTTTTGACACTAATTTTTTTTTTTTTTTCTACCGAAGTGCGTTTCTCATATTTTTAAATTTAAATAACATTTTAAATTACATTAAAATAATATCAATTAAACCATGCCAATATGGCTGCATTTAAATGCTAAATATTCCTCCAGAGATCGTTAAATAAGATTATTAATTACGATCACCCAATGTACTGTACAGTACATTCAAATTCTACCGTTTTAAAAATCATATGACGACAACTCTTATTATATACGTGGTTACAAATCAATAATTAATGTTCATCAGTCTCTAAGTGATTTCTTAATAGCGGCAAAAGTAAAAACTTCTTGGGAATTTCACGAAAGCTCAGTATAACTGGAAGAAGAAATTGACGGCACTCGTCAGATGGCGCTAGGGAGCAAAGACATGCCTGTTTACATCACGTGTTGTCAATGGTATGTTTCGATGTGTGATGCAACAATTGTCTGGGTTATCGGTGTGACGTAAAAGAGGAATTTCCAAAAGCGTCATAGAACGACACTTTTAGAGAAGCAGTGTAGTAAGCGTGCGAGTAAGTTATATGTTTAACAACTGGAGATTTGTTTAATTCAGATTAGAAAATAAAGCATGGACATACCCCCGCCTTCGTATAGTCAAGCGACTAATCAACATTCTTCTCTCGGAGGAAGCTTGACTTTTATAGATTTCATACCAGATATTATTGAACAGGGATTTTTTTCTTCAAAATATGAATCTTTTGGGTGAGTATATTGAATTATTTTTTTAACTATAGATAATCGTTGTTACCCTTATTAAATTTAATTGGTTAATGTTACCTATGGTTCCAAAATGGCGGCTCGTCTGATTCCAAATAGAAGAAAGGAAACAGTGGGGATGCACGTTCACGACATACTTTATTATTTACCTGTCTGCCTGCCTTCCAAAACAATTGGTACTAAAGAGTGACAGATACCATTCATTGGCTTTTGTCTTATATATTTTCAATAATTTGGCACCCTCTGTGTAAGGAATGAAAAACTTAGCAAAAGTTTATTGCATCAATGGCAAAACTATTTTCTGAATACAGGTCAAAATTGAATTAGATACTTAGTAGCTCTAACTTTTTGGTAGTCAGCTGGCTAGCGAAAAAACAAGGAAGAAACAAACACAATAAACGACTTCTTTTAATAACACTGTAGTGCGTAACACAGAGACACAGACTAAAACCTTTCACAGTGTTGTATACGATAGAGAACCAACTAACGTTTTTGGCCTCCACCAAGGCCTTCTTCAGGTTGAGAACTAAAAGTCGTCCCTACCAGACCGCGAGAACGGCGTTGCCCGTAAAATAAACAACATACGTGTCGTATTTCACCCCTCCGCCCGGCACCGTTTGAATTCTTTGAGCAGGTACAATCACCCAATGTTAGTTGGTTCTTGATCTTATACAACATTGTGAAAGGTTTTAGTCTGTGTCTCTGTGAAGAGACAAACACAATAAAATACTCCCATTTCCCCTTGCCTTTTCTTGTTCACAAAGCCAGAACACCTTGTTCCAAGAAAATGCACTTTTCGTCCCTTGACTTCCTTTATATACCATCCATATGGTTCAAGAAGTGACAATTGTCAACGTAGGAGGTCAAATAGAAAGGTAAATATGGTGATTTTATAGCAGGATACACAACCAGATAGTCAAGTGGTTTAGGTGGCAGTCTACTGCTCTGGGGACATTAGATCAAATCTAGAAGGGTTGAAAACCCCCCAGAACTTTTTAGGAAGGGTCTGTCCCTCACCATCTGGTTGCCCCTATTGTAGACCTGGCCAAACCCATAAGGAATTTTCTAAAAAGACTTTCTTTGTGCCCACAGGGTAGAAAGAATTTAAAAAAAAATTGAATAGGTCATAAATTCAAATTTTATTGGTATGATATAGAAACACAAATAGAAATTTAAGTAAATATCCTTTTCATATTTTTTATAATCTATAACCTAATTGTCTTTCGACACTTCTTGTCCGTGTTTATTTGGAACATTGGAAGTTTTTGTATTGATTCTGAAGACGTACGAGGAGTGTCCGAAAGTGCTTATTAATTTATTTTGCTATTTGCATTGAAAATATAAATAAGAAAATAAGTTAACAATTTAATTAAAACAAATTATTAAGTAGACACTTTTATTTATTCTGAAATAGAAGTCTTATTGAAAGAGCAAATGTTTGGCTGAGAGGGAATCCATTATATGAAGTGAAAACATGTGAAAGTGTGGAATTTAAATCCAGGCAAGTGCCTTCACTTGAAAAAATGACTTATGTGGAATATGGCAAAACGTTCACACATTATATGAGAGCCTTGAGGTAAATATAAAAGTTGATATGGTTTTAGTTAAATAAGAATTTCAGATATTAACATAAATTTCTAAAATAGCTTTTTAGAAATCTAATCTAAATCGAGCTCTAATTTTATACAGTAATTATTTAATAAAAAGTATGTAAGAAATTTTCTTTATAAAAATGTCTATAAAACTTAATAGATACTCTTAATTAAATAGTGTTACTTGTATTAACTAAATATTTAACGTTTTTTTGTGGATAGTTTTATTTGTTACGTTAGTTTGATTACTTTGACCTATCATATGATTTATTCATAACAATAATTTACTATTAAGTTTTAATAAATGCTTAGATCACATGAAAGACTAGAGCTTTCTGATTTAATAAATAGATGTATCTTGAGGTACATAAACAGTATTTACTCAGATTCTTTTCAGTTCAGAAGTATTTAACAATTTGGTTGTTAATGTAACATTACATGATATTATTAAATATTTATTCTTGTTGTTAACTTATATATGTTTTACTTCATTTTATCTACTGTTACATACTTAAGAACTGAATTATATATTACTTCTGTGCTATTAATTTAACACTTGATCTAACACTAATCTAACACTAATATAATGTTTTTCCTTGAATATATGCAAGGAAAAACATTATTAGGCAGAATATATGCAAGGAAAAACATTATTAGGCAGAATATATGCAAGGATATATGCATAGATAACATGGGTTATCTGTGTTTGTTAATAAGTTAGTAATGTTTATTTTAGGAAATAATCACTTTTAATTTGAAGATAAATATTTCACACAAAATGAAGGTATTGGGAACGGGCATTGGACCAAATTTAGCAGAAATGGGGATAATGGAATATAACAATACAAAACAATGTGTAGTCCCAAAGGTGATTAATTATTTTTCAAAAGTACCAAGATACATCAAAAAGAATACAGGTATCCTTTGCTTAACCTGGTTTTGATTTAATGTGATAATTAATTCTGGTAATCCTTTTATATATGCAGCAGAAGTTTTAATTAATGCAGCTTTACCATCTTTACTTAATATAGATACCATATTGGATTAACGCAATTTTGATATATGTAGTTATGTCGAGGAATTAATTAACCGCATTAATCAAGGAATACCTGTACGTCTGAAATGTATATAAATAAAATAATGAATAGAACAACAAACAAAGGAAATAAGTATAAAGAAATAGATGAAGTAATATATAATTATTTACTTAATGATTACCTAAAACCTTAAAAAGATGATTAAAAATTATAAACAACAAGAACAAAAATGAAAATAAAAACAACAGTGAAATTAAAAGATTTAAAATACCATATATAAAAAATTTATTTGAAGAATTAAAATGTATGTTAAAACAATATAATATCCAAATAGTGCCACAACATGATAATACCATACAAAAAAACACATTATTGTCTATAAAAGAAAAAAGAAGAAAATTTAGAAAATAAATGAAGGAGTGATATATGAATTTAATTGTAGTTGTTGTGGCTCAAAGAAATACATTGGTGAAACAGGAAGAAAATTAAAAACATGTATTAAGGAACACATTTACACATTTAGAAATAATCAATGCAATTCAGCAGTTGCAAAATATTGCAACAATACAGGTTGCGAAATAGTTAAAAATTCAATAAAATTAGTTAAAAGAGAGAAAAATTTGTTTACAAGAAAATTACATGAACATGTAGCAATAATAAAATTAAATAATAACAATGGAACACAATTGAATGATAAGTGGCACTGGTAGAGTAAGAATAAAAGAATTGAAATTAATCCAGTCTGGACATGAATAAATACATATGTTGAAAGATTATTATTTTAATACTATTTAAACAAATTATGTACATATATGTTAAGGTAATGTGTACAACAGGTTAAAATTTGAAAAAAATATAAAAAATAAATTAATAGCACAGAAGTTTTAATAAATGTAAGCCTAATAAAGTATTATATTACATTGTTTAATAATAATGGAAATCCTCGTTAAATCCTGTGGGTAAACAGTACGTTTCCAGTGAGAACTTCACAGGTTGCCAGATGAGTTTTATAAAAAGTTAAGCAGAATTCCTAGAAATGTAGCTCAAATTATTTTTAAAGTGGCCAAAAATATAGTAACTCATCCAAGTTTAATAGCCTAGAGCCCTACAGATATTTTAATCTGCTACTTGTAAATCAATCTTGCAATCCCAAAATCCGGCCATATTTTAGAGACAAGAGAAAAAAAGTGTACTCTGTAAGTAAGGTGACACCCAAAAAATTGTTACTGTAAAAGGAAAGGTATTGATCACATTAGAGTTTTACTTGATATATTGTTTTCGTATAGCGTGGAGGCTCTTCGATCTAAACGAATGAGTCAACATACACATATCAGAGTTTGGACAGAATTTTTACTTCAAATTTTGAACTAACCAAATATCTTAACGTGTAAATCTCTACATCCCCAGCTGGGACAAAAGTACAGCTAAGAACTATTCGAGTTCTAATTAACGAGGATTTCTCGTATTAACAGTAGTAATGTTTATGAGTGTAATGTTAAATTTAAGGTTAATTGGTACAGATAACTGCAAAAGTCCATGTTAAACCTGATACGAAGAGGGAATGAGAAAATCTGGTGAAAAGAAAACAAAGAATCATATTAATTTATTAATAGTGTACTTTAAGTCTTTTTTGTAACATATGTAATGAACATATGTAATGTAATAGCATGTCCAGTATACTGTTGAATTTTTTTAAATACAGTAATGCCTCGGTTTTTGTTGACTTCGGTTATTGGCGGTTTCTGTTTTCGTCAATTTTTGTCGTGAAAAATTTGTCTCGGTTTTCGTCGATTGCCTCGGATCTTGTCAGCGTGCTCAAGTGACCTCACTGCTAATTTTGCGAAAACAAAGGGCAACTCGTGTTTTCCAGGCACAGTGTGGCATTATTTTGCATTGTGTGAACATTACCTCGCGACGGCCTACCATTGGTTAATGGTTCCATTTCCTGAACACTGGGAGTTCGGTTGTGTGTTTGCGCATCGTCCGGACGGGCTGGCCACATGGAATTTTCTGGTTTTCTCCACGTCTGTAACGTCTGAAACGCCAGTTACCCTTAAACAGATTTCCTGGAAGGCATTATTCTCTTTGATACGACCATCATAATGCATACAACTACTATTATATGACAATTACGTCACACTTTACCATGGGGCGATATATGCTAGAAGCTCATGTCCAACTAGCTTCTACAAGATAAGACCCCACGTGTCTAGCTGAACAATTCCATTGCTTTCATCTTAATGCTAATTAATCTTTTATGTTAATTTCTTATTGCTTCTAGTATTTAATGCTATATTAATTCTCTATAAAATGTGTTTTTGGTATGTATTTTGGAGTGTCTAGAATGAATTAATTGGATTTACATTGATTCATATGGAAATAATTGCCTCGGTTTTCGTCGGTTTCGGATTTTGCCGATTGTTTTTGGGTGGATTATCGACGAAAACTGAGGTATCACTGTATATCCAACACGATTATTCTAAATATGTCTAGAAATTTTAAATACATTACATTTTTTTGGCTGTTTTATTATATATTAAACTGATAAGAGCATGATGCCAAAATACATATATGTTAATAGGCTGTGAATCTTATTGCAAAATTTAGTTAAGTATTGTATTTTAATGTTAAATAAAAACCAAAATCTGAAAATTGGTCTCCACTTACGATATGCTTTAAATGATGCTATAGATTTAAAAAATAATAGTAACAAAATACTTAATAATAGTTTATTCTTATTCATAGTTTTTAAAGAAAACAGAGCTGTTTCATTTTCTCATCTTTAAACTATTTACTTGAAAAAATGTACATTGTAGATATCAGCTTATAAATTTAAAACTGGAAAATGAAATAGCTCAAAATTTCAACACTTTTTTGTAATATCCCAACATTTATTTCTCCACAGTACATATGTTTTCGGCTCTCTTTATAGGCCATTTTCAGATAACTCATACAAATTAAACATGCTATTGAATTAATATGCCAATTTGAATTTAAAAAGCTAACCACTGAAGGCAATTTGACCAATAAAATTATATCTTTCATCAAAGGCAAGTGAATATTTACAAACACACAAATCTTAAAGAATAAAAAACTATTGGCTTTTGGTATTTTGTATCTTCTATCCTTGTAAACAGATTCTACCCAGTTAATTACCCAATATTTTCTTTAATGTTAATGTCAATTTATAACCAATAATCAACCATTATAAGGACTGGAGAGGGGTCGTTAAGACCCGAAATGCATTTCCTTTAATAAAACCTACATTAACAAATGCTCCTTGTATAATGTGTTACTGAGAAAAAATGCCAATAGCTTTTAATTCTTTAAAATCCACAACAAAACCAGTAACAGAAAATTTAATTAAACTTAAATCTTACACAGAATTTAAAATGAAATTTATTATAAGTTACCATTTAAGATCTTTATCTTTCAGTAGTTTTTAATTTCATTGTTCTCAAATACAATTAAAATATATTAACAAAAGCTTATTTTTATAGCCTAATATTTAATATCTATTTTTCAATTTAGATTATGGCTCGTTGTTCGAAATGGATTGGAACAAAGACCACCTCAAAAAATTGGTTATTGTAATTTAATTCCAAATGTAGTAGACAACCCAATGTTTGGATCTGCTCAGTATGAGAAATTAAATCAAGTTCTGGATAGATTTAACAATTCCATTTTACGTAATATTCCAGGTAATGTTGATATTTATATATTATTTTTTAAAATATTTTCTGGTAATGCTTGAAATTCATTAAACATATATACTTTATAAGTCGTGGAAGCAGAGGTTCAAATATTTTTTAAAAAGCTTCAACAGCATTAATTATATTTAATAAAGTTTTTAAAAAGTAGAGATATCTGTAAAGATGGAAGAAGACTAAATTATATATAATGTAATAAGAATATCTGTTGATTGTAATCACTTTCAGACTTTAGTATACATATAGTTCTCAAATACCTGAGTTTAAGATTCACAAAACAATTATTTCTTTCATTCAGTCTGTTAGTGATTAAGAGTAATATTTTATTATAAATTCATGTTTAAATACCATATGGAAAAACTAGTAAAACATCTCACTAATTAGTGGGGATGTTGTTGCAACACTGCAGTAGTGTTTCTTCAAAAAGTACAGTTTATTCAAGATCATTCTTTACTGATTTTTAATCTATAGGGTGATTCAGCTAAGCATGTACAAACTTCTGGTTCGGGTAGGTTGCGCAAAGACAAATCATAATCATATAGCAATGCCTGGTCAGAAATGCCATCTTCATGTGCTAGTGTACAGAGAGAACAAAAAATGAAAGAGCAGCACATAGAGAACAAAATGCTTTTTATTACTCATAAGACATTTGCAAAATGCATCGAAGTTACGGAAGGTGTTCAAAATTGCAATTGTGAACTGTAACACATGCTTGACATTGCCAGTGTATGGATTCATGTACAGTTTGGAAAATTCTTGGTCAAGGGCATTGCCAGGGGGAGGGGCAGAGGGGCAGCTGCCCTCCCCTAGAAATTTGAAAAAGTTATTTAAATGCTAAGTTTTAATTAAAATAATCTTCTTAGGCTTCTTATAAGTTAAAGAAAATGTTTTATTTGAGATATTTCTTTTCCGGTACATAGTAAATGATTAAAACTTTATGAATCGCTTTTATTTTACCTAAATACAATTCATATCCTCTATCAATTTACATCATCTTGCCCCCCCTTATCCATTGGCTGGCGTCGTCCTTGTTCTTGGTGTGTCTTGGACTTCTGAAGCATTCACAGCGATGCATGCTTCAAGGTCCTCATCACTTTCAATGGGGGTATTGTACACTAGTCCTTTGATATAATCACAGAAGTAGTAATCAAGACATATTAAGTCCAATGATCTTGCAGGCCAATGAGATCTACAACTGACAGTATCCTGAAAGAACATACAAGCAGTCTTGTGGCTGAACAACACCATCTACTGCATGAAGATGGTGTTTCTGACCAAACATTGCTATATTGCTTCTGATTTATCTTTTGTTCAATCTATCCCTCCCAGAAGTTTGTACGTTCTTAGCTGAATCACCCCTTATAATTTATTATTGTCTTCTGATGTGATTGTAAAAGGGTGGGAAACACATGATAATAAGACAACACAAATAAGTCAAATTGTGCTTTTATTGATCGAAATGAGGGAACAGAGGTCAGACTGCCCATTGCAGAGAACAAAAGTATATATATGTACTACGTCCCTGCTCTCGCACGAACTTCCCGCAACAATTAATTTACATACAGTGTCACTTAAAACTAAGACAATTACAATTCATCTTAAACCCAATACTATTACTACTTACAACTAGAAGGAGAAAAGAAAGGATGAAGGATAGTTGGATAGTCTAGTGGTAGCTTAGATCGATGGGTCCTGATACTAGGGTAATGTCGACAATGGTCGCTTCATGGATGATGAATATCCAATCCATAAGCATCCAGAGAAATAAAAACCAGTTACCCTTAAATAGGTGCCGAGGAAAGTCCTTGAGCTTGTTAAATTCCTACTATTAGTTCACACTCTCCCTATATATATCTTGTTCAAATTTTCAATCGTTAATAAAATACTTTTTATTCATCCACTCAAGTTCAAATACATTTTTTTAAACTTGTAGTGGATGACACTTGATGTTAATACAGTTTTTTTCAAATATTAATTAATTAATTTTAGTTTTATATGGGAGAAAAAAATTTCTGTTATATAAGATATTTAGCAGAGTGTGAACTAAAATAAAATTTTTCTTTGTTGACCTAAGTAGGAATTGACTATAAAAAAATTTTTTTTATATTACTTGTATGGAACAGCTCGCTTACTTAGTTCCAAGTCCTCGTCCCTATGTCAACTATATTGACCCTCTCTCCTCCTAAGCCTGATTCCTTGTAGCTTGTCTCTCGGTCACTTCTCATCAGACCTCTATCTCCTCAGTGGAAAACTCAAAAGTGATTCTCATCAACTCCTGGTTTCCCCAGGTCCCCTTCCTTTCCCTTTGTACACTGGCCAATCAGGACCCGTTAACAGTACAGCTCCTATCACATGACAGAAAGGGTTAAAGACAGAAAGAAGAAGAATTACAGGAAAGAAGAAAGGAGTTCCTATTGTATATACAATTATACAAAACAGCACGGCAGACAGCCACATCATCTTCAGCCATTCCTTATCTAATTTAGAAAGTCAATAATAAAGTTTATATTTTAATTAATAAATTAAACAGCTTTCCATAAACTAATTCTGAAAACTTCATTAGATTACAAATTGGACTCCCAGACCTTCACTTCAGACTGGTTTATTTTGACTCTGTTTTATTTTTTAAATATCTTAAAATGTTGACTATAGGTCGCAGCCTATACATGGTTATATTTGCAAAATTTATCACATGTGGCTATGCACAAGGCAACTAATACATGAGAAAACCTAAGTATTGTAATGAATCAACTATATATGTGAAGGATAGAAGGTCGCCAGATATTTTCAATCAATATGCTTCAAAAGTAGCCAAAAATCACCAAATGTTGATCAAAAATAGCTAAAAATGTTACCACATCTTTGTTTTTATAAATATACTATTACTATAGCATATTTATAAAAATGCCTGTTTATAAATGAAGATAATAATAACTAAAACAGAAATTTTGATTACGGTAAGCAGTTTTTTTTAAATATAAACATAACTTCTAAACTTTGGAATATATTAATTCTGATAACAGTCTGTGAATACGATGATTAAGGAAAGGTCTTAGTCAATCTCCCATAAACTTAATGCTATTTTATTATTAATATAATGACCTCATAAGAGGCCAGAATCTCCTTAGAGTATTCTTTCAAACATTAAAGTAAAAACAGACTGCTGTTGTGTGTAAATATGCCTTACCACATTAAAAATGTTCTTTTAATAAAATTACATTTATTTTATATAACAAGATAAGCAATACAACTTTAAAAATTTTTAATGTCTTTATATTGTATACACAAGATATTCCGTATCAAACCAGAGTTATATTTGTCATAGTTGCAAAATCTGATTTTTATCTATTAAACTAGTGTTTGTACAGAAATTTTTTACATCTGTGATAAACTGATAGCTAGGTTAGGTTTATAGATACATTTATTATAGTACAAATCTATTTACAATTTAAAATACATTAATATATTTTTAATTTTGTATACAAAGCTAAAAATATTTATCACAGTGTGCCACAAGCCGAAAAAGTTGGAGAACTACTGTACTAGACGCTTCTGAAATAATAATCAATTAAATAATGACAGTTTTATGTTTATTTAATGAATAAAAAGAAAATTTGATATGATTGATACTTACATTTAATATATTTTTATAAGCATTACCATTTTATAGTAAGATTAAGAATGAAATACAGTTGTACTTAAATAACAATAGGTATAAATCAGTAGTTTTCTAATATACATTATAAATCTACTGATTTATACCTATTGTTACTTATGAAAAGTTAGAGATGTGCAAAATGTTTTGAAAAATATTGGTTTTAACTTAATGTAAAATTTTACAGGATGTAATCTGGACTTGAACCATGGTCCCTCATTCTTAGGCCCTGGATTGTGAGAATATCCAGACACTCACCCTTCCATCATTATTCCTATATTTCTGGAAAAGGATTTCACTTTTCAGAGTTGTTAGCATGATGATCCATTGATGATGATATACACACTCCCCACTCAGACAGACACACACACACACACACAGTATAATCCTGTCATATGCAGACACTCTACATGCATCTTTCACATTTATGCTATTGGCAATTTGAAAAAAAAATATTTAAATAAAAATTCTTAATTGTACACTAAATATTTGCCATTTTTGTAAGATTTCATTGTCTTGCAGCATCTTGCACACTTACACTCATTCTCATTCTGGGAAAGTGTTACTGTGACTCATTTCTTTGTTTTGCATTAAACACTTGCATCCATCTTTGTCCTGATTCAAAGACAGATTCATGTTCCAGTGATTCTCATTTAAATAAATAAAAAAAACTTTCTAACTTCAGCATTAGTCTATAAGAAAGTCTGTTGAGAGATGTGTGTTTGATCAATCAAGATACTACAGTTCTTGTCAAATGAATAACTTCAGGAGAGTTTATAGCTTTTTCGTACCATAAGTTTAATTCCAACAATAAGACAGAAGTTTAATAGCATTAATATGTATACGATAAATGGTGATAGAGATGTTTTAATCTGACAACTTAATCAAACAGATAAAGAATATTTGACTTTTTATAACTTGCCCTCTTCCCCTATTCCTATTTTAAGCCAGTCTTTATTTAATGCCTACAGTCAAAATTCATCGTCTGTAAGAGTATTTGAACTGATTCTTTGTTTTCATGTTAAAATATTTCATTTGTAATTATTTCTTTCAGAATATTGAAGGTGAGACATTGCATTTTCGTAAGGTTGGTTATGGACGACGGCGTCCATTATTTATAGTGTCCGCTATTTAGATGTTAATATAACAGATGACCTATTTGAAGGGTCTGGAGATTGTAAAAATGTCTGTTAAGTAGAGATGTCCACTATTTGGGAGTGTCCGTTAATGGAGGTTCTACTTTGTATGATTTTAAAAAATGCTTCCAATTTTTTATTTTTCAAGCATTTAAATGAGAAGTGTTTATTTATAGAGGTCTGTTTTTTTCTCGTCAAATAAATTTGGACTGCATAAACTATATTACGTGACTGTAGCATACTGAATTATTCAGTTGTGTACTAAATTTTTGTGATGATTTAAATTCTTAATTTAAAAATAAAAAAGTTGATTATAACAGAATGTTTTTAATTAGGAAGAATTATTTCTATTGAATCGCAAGAAATGAAACAGTCGAGTTCAGGATTTGATCCGGATCGTTCAAACTGGTCAGAGAGTGGAGAATATGCAACAAAATTTTTGTTTGTTATAAGAATATTTTTTGAACATGGTGAACCAGAAGGAGAACAAATTGGTAAGTGTAAATTTTTTATTTCAATTATAAATTTTAAACAGCGTGAGTCAGGAGGAGAAAGAAATCAGTTTGGAGACTATAGAATGGGCATCGTAAACAAAAGAACTTCATAAACACGTGTGTTATTCTTAGTAGTTTTTAGAGATTTAGTTATTTGGAAGTTGCTCAAATACATAGAATAATAATGAGTGACATATTTATTACATTCTCAATGAATGCTCAAAAATTGATCTGTGAACATTGATATACTTCACAACTCGTGTCTGAAGGTAACATCATTTCTCTGAGTTACTCAGTGATGATGATTATGTGTCCATTGACAAAGTGCAAGTTGCATTTCCCAGAAGCAAATGTTGGCTATGCTGATAGTGATAGGGATGTAATCCAAAGCAACATAAAGTTTGACTCTTGTCTTTGGAACACTAAGGCACATACTCATTCATTATTGTTGTGAAATCTGGGAATTTATACCGATTTTTTTTCCCTGATTAATCTCCTATTTTCCTAACAAACATGAAACACAAAGAAATGATATTGCTAAGGAATGTTAACCTCCCTTTTTATTAATGTAAACATTCACCTATACCGTCAATTATTTGCACACAACAAGACTTAAAGTTTATAGTTACCATCCGATTCTGTCACTTTATTTAGATCTCAGGGACAACTTTAACCTCCACACATACCTTTACCTCCAAGATCATTGATCACGCGACAGTTTTCCCACTGCAAAACTATAAAAGCCACTTCTCCCCCCTCAGGGGAGTCAATCATTGACTGGGAACGAGTCGCTGTGGATTTAAATTTTACCCTTGTTCCTAACCTCCAATTGCCTACGGATTATATAAGGATTATATACGGATTATCAAAGAGGTATGGAACCATTTTTTGTGAACTTCTCTCCCCTTTGCGAATTAGGGATTAGTAAATTCACTCAATGTTAGATTTTTGTAATGTCTAATTAGTTATCCAATAAACCGTCGTTTCCTTGTTAATTGGTGTCTTCCTTTGCTGATATATTGGCTGTTGCCTTACCAATGACCCTCCTCCCTCCTACACTCGACCCGACAAAAAATTAGTCCCGTCCCCTCGAGATAAAAACTACAGAAAAATAAGCCATCTCTGACTAGTAGGCAAGTCCCTCCGACTTGATAGCTGATCAAAAGGTACTCACATTGTTATATTGTAAGTGAGCAACTTTCAAACAGCTGTAACCTGCAGTTGCCTGTTCAAGGTTAACTTACAAATTATACTTACAGTCATTGTGTATTGCTGTTGCTACATTATATTTATTAGTTAATAATACTCAATAATTAATTTCTAGTAGTTTTAACATATAAAAGAATAATAACCATAATAATAATTCTAATAGGTATAGCAGATTTTGTTCCTCGGACAATATATGAAGGAGGATTACTTTCCAATCCAGAATATGAACCTTTCTCCAATGTTGTTAAAATGGCATCTCAGTGGTGTGCAGCACAAAGATGTATCAGATATTGCAATGCCCAATCATTGGAATTAAAGGTGAAATATGGTAAGCTATAGTAAAATATCATTTCTTTACATATTTTAGTATTAAATGCAAAACTAATAAAATTTTAGTCCTTTCAACTGTCAAAATATGATAAACTACTGTCAAAAAAAACCAAAAACCAACAGAAATGCTAAAAACTCACATTTTCCTCCATACTAAATGGACATCTTTGAGCTCTTAACATTCCAAATTTGAACTGTACAAGATGGAACACACCAATTTGAAATATGCATGCTTGTTGATTGGTGGACTGGATGCCTTGTTAACCTTATAGACCATGTTAACCAGCATTTAATAGTCACTATTTGTCAAAATATGGGATTTACTAGAACCTTCTCATTAAGTACAGTATATACTATCTTAAATTATATAACATTAATTAATTAAATTACTCTGACTGAAATTTAATTTAAGAATTCAAAAATAAAGACAGCCAACAAAAATTGATCTTCATAGTGTACATCATAGGAAAATGATATCACACAGCATGGTTGACCTTTCATAGATTCTTCACTGTTTAAATAATGCTGTAAGCATTAATATGTGCTATACTTAAAAATGGAGTAAAATGTCTCTTGACACAAGTTTCGTCAATAGAACAACAAAATATTAATTCTTTTTACCTCTGTGTCCTTACTGTTTTACATTTCTGTGTATATACTGTCTACTTGGACCTTGTTTATTGACAGGACTTACAGTAAGACCCCGCTTAACACGGGGGATGCGTTCCTAGACGACAAAGCGCTAAGCGAAACAGTGTTAAACGAGGCCATTTTAACATTTATGCTGATTCAAATCAGAGTAAATTTTGAGTGTTTTTAGGCATCAAGCAGACTGCGTTATATTGAATCAGCGTTAAGCAGGGTCTTACTGTATATACTGCTGTAGTTTTTGATTAGAAAATAGAGGAGATCTTAGTCTAAAGTCAAAACAAAATATCTTTATTTTCAGGTGAAAATAAAGATATTTTGTTTTGACTTTTGACTAAGATTCTGTGCCTTTTGTTGAAAATTTCTGAAATTTTGCAGGATGGTTTGTGTGCTAGGGACATTGATGCTATTAAATTTTAGTGGTTTAAAAATTGAGGAGGAGATAGAGGGAGTTGTGTGTTGTATCTCTAGTAGAGTCAGACTTAATAAAGATTTTTCTTGTTATTAGCATTTACAATGTTTTATAATACTCATATCTATTTTCAAAATTAAGCTTTTTGCCATTTTAAAATAAATAAATAATATAAAAGCTGTTTAATATAATCTCATAACAGATGGCATCACACGCAACTTTTAAATCTTGCTGGGAAAGTGATGCAACTCATTGCTGGATTTTTAGTTTTATTTTTATGCATATTTACAGTTAGTTAAACAAATCAAAAAAATGTATTATTTTTTTATAATTAATTGAAATTAAATGCAATGAAATGATACTGAAAAGTAAATGAATGTATAGTAAAATTGACCAGATAAAGTAATGTGTCAATTTTAATCTCATCACATAAGTTATTTTTTCATATTTTTAATCTTTTACAAATGGAAAGAAATGAAGAAAAAGTATGTAAATAAAATAATTGCTATAATTTTATGTGGATAACCCTCAGCTGTTTGAAGACTGGCATCAATAATGCAATGATATGGATCGCCAATGATTATAACTCACAATTACTCATTCAACCTCATTTGACATCTTTCCCTTTTCTTAAACTTAATAGCAAGAGCTATTTTAAAAAATGTGAAAAATGATTTTGGCTGCCAGACTTTCATTTGCCAAGATAATTTTTTCCAAAACTATCAAAGGTGCACAATTAGCTCTTACGCCTACAGGTGTTTGCAAAAGAAAACAAACAGAAAACAAAAATTGTTTATATGAAGCGTGCAATGCCATAAGGTTGTAAATGCCATTTTTCTCAAAATACATTTTATTGAAGAAATGAATTTTAAATGCAATGTTTTTTCCTACAAAAAAATATTGTGGCGATAGTGGCGCTCTAAGTGGCTATATTTTGAAGATGAATTTATGTGCAAGCCATAACGTTTTAAGTGCCAAAGTGCAAGCCACGTGACTTTTGGGCGTAAAATGTTACGGTTTACATTTACATCATTTTGTTATTCCAATTTGTAATGCAGTGAGTTTTTTTATGCAGAACCGGATAACTGAATCCCAGTTTATTAATAGTTGACCTGTATCACCTTATTATTTAATATTTCAAAATGATATTCGGACTTCCATTAATCTTTTAAATTTGAAGTTTTTAAATACATTTTAACTATTATTACACTAAATTAATACCTTATTGTTTATATTTTCCTTTATTTATCATAATTATATTTCAATTGATAAAGATTACAGCCCAGTTCAAGTACCAAAACTGTGGGCTCAACATTGTTGAAGCCAGGAAGCAGTCACTAATAGATTATTGCCTGTTTTTAATGTTAAAATTGATATTGAATTTGTAAATTGTGTTTAATAATTTAAATGTAAGTTTTTGGTATTCAAAACTGTTTTTCAGCTGCAGAAACATTAATTTTATGATTGCGATTGTTTTTGGCATTTACAACTTTATGCACTTGCACAATTTTGGCATTTACAACATTATGGCTCTAACCCTGTTTTTAAACTTTTTTTGTTTCCTTACCAGCATACTTAGGTGTTTGAAATTAAACCCAATGTTTTATTCCAAAGTGTAAATTGTTAAAATAATTTTTATAGCATTTGATTATAGTTTGTTCATTAGAAAAAATGTTTTTTCTCTCTCCTAAAAAGTTTGTTTTTTGGCATTTATAACATTATGGCATTGCACCCTTCATATATCAACTCGGTTTTAAAATGTAGAACGTTCTTTTCGTGGGAAATAGAAATTCAAGTAATATCTGCAATTGGTTGCTATCGAAAGGACTTTCGAGAATTCCAAGATGACAAAATAGATTTTTGTTGTTTTTCTGTACATTAATCCAAGCTTTAATAATAATAAACGTTCTTAAGCCTGATTTAGACAAAAGTGTAAAGCAGTTAACGTTGTGTAGTCTGTAATCCCACACTATCAATTGCTTCAACATTTACATTAAGCACATTTTATGGATTTGAAATTCTTCTTGGATAATTCAAAAGTGAGTGTAAAAGCTCATTAGCTTGTATGTACTTATATATCTATGGTGAGAAGCCTCTTAAAAACAAATTATTAAGAAGAATAATCTTTATTCAGTCTACTATATATACATAAAAAGTAATATCTAATAATAATGAAGCACGTCATTCTACAGATTTTCATTATATTTGATGAACAGCGCAGCTTCCGGAAATTGATCACTTGATAAGCCAGGTCGTCCTACCTGTTAGCAAAGGCGTCTCAGGTGGACTGACCCGATTTGCGCCGTAATAGGGGTGAGGAAATCGAGCTGGAGGGACTAATTGTGCAGTCAAGCGTGCTGCAGGTTGACATTACTAATCGCTCATCGCTTGCCTAATGCTGGGTTCGAACCATCGGTCGTTTGTTTTTTTTATTGTAAATTTCCGCCATCGATTAGCAGAAATTATGATTTTATCTGTTATTTTTATACTTTTCTTTCTTTATAACGTTTTTTTACGTTTATTTTCCTGTAATTTGAGACGATACAGCTTTAAAATAAACAGATCACGTTTCACTTGCCAATAGACTATCTTTATTGACATCGGTTTCTTTGTAATCGGAGAGGAATAGATCCTGGGTCAATTACAAGCGTGTATTGCTTTTGTAGTAATCTGAGTAGAGCGGGGGAAGTCACTTAATAAACTGCCAAGTGTTTTATTACCCTTTAAACAACTCCTTCTCACTTGTTATTCTTAGTAATCGGAGAGGGGTAGATCGTGTGTCAAGGTCAGTAAAAGTTTATTACTTTAGCAACAGGGTGTCATATGAGCTGCCACCCACTCCCCACTCTTAATGACAACAACGTGCTAAGTGTATTATTACTATGTAAACAAAAACTCCTTTCCCTGTGAGAAGTGGGTCAGATGTCAAGGCTACTGTTTGATTGTATTGAACAGAATGCTGTCCTTGATATTTACGAATCATTTTGTCAGAACTGTTTACTTTTAATACCTTTCTTGTAATTTATTTCCGTTTCGGTTATAAAATTGTTTTTATCATGTTTTAAATCTGCGCGTTTTATAATACGCTTGTATAAAGTAACGAATTAAAATTGAAATGCACATTTCATTGTTTCATAAAATATTTATTGATTATACAGAGTTGAAGTTTGCAAAAATGTTTCCATATCTCTACATCTTCGTTATTACATATATATGAATAAAATATATTGCCATTTTATAAACAGATCTTATTGAATTCAATTTGTTTTATTTTATTGTATTTATATTCGTATTGTATTCGAATTCACCATTTTATAATTTGTAAATATGCACGTATCACATTATATTTCATTCGTTTAATTCTATACTACTTATGTAAAAACTATTTTTATATCATTTAATTTCCTTTTATATGTTTTTAATTAGTTTTTTAAGCTAATGCGACCTAATCTACGAATGGCAGCTTCCCACGCATCACATAGAATTCTACGGGAAAGCCATCATTGCAGGCGTAAAGTTGCCTCTGTAAAGTTGTTTATCCGGGAAACATGCCATTCAGGAATCCTTTTCGACATTTTAAAAGAAAATAAATATACACACTTGTTTAAATTTTTAATGAATACTTTTTTATTTTAACAAAGCTATACATTTTTCTGAGCACGATTTCGATAGAAGCCTTCTAATGAAGAAGTTAACATATTGGAAACAATCTGAAGATGTTTTGAACTACAATGAAAATAATTATTCTAAATTGCATAATTAAGAGCGATACATCGCATTATCGTCATCATCAATTTTCGGGTTCTGAGTAGACTCGACAAACACACGATTTGTAATGCTACGAATGTCAAACCAGGTAATGAAACTTTTATTCTTACAATTCGGTTGATGAATATCAAACATTGTCCTTTCTCTACAACTGATCTAGTCTGCCGTTACCTGGATATAGAAAAGAAATTAATTGGAGAGCAACGACAGGAAATTGGGACTAATGTGTTACTTCGAAGACCCACTCTTTAAGATTCCAATTTGTTTTTCTAAGTAAACGGGTTTAACTATAAAGGTGACATGCTTTTGTTTTTTTCCACATCTACGTTTCTTTCCTAATCACTTTTTCCTTCTGAATTTTATTTCCCCTCCTCTTTTCGCAAACTCACCACTGTATTGCTTACTGATTAAGTTTTGAAAGTTGACAGACAAAACACGAAGTGTATTGGTTTGTTATTATCCAATAAAACATTGGAAAACTTCCTTGAACATGATTTGTTAAATGGTTTTAGCCACACCTTCTTCTAATTGCTTGATTGGTCATTTTTGTTGGTCACACCCTGCATAAAGCGTATTGGCCGTAAATCATTACCGACCTATATCAGAATCGCCAATCAGAAATCACAAATATATGTAAGCGACCAATCTGCCAGCAATGCACATTAATATCAAGTAACAGTTATAATAACTATTATAACATTTAATTGTGCAACAATTTTATGACTGGTGTGCATATAAAAGGAAATTAAATGATATAAAAATAGTTTTTACATAAGTAGTATAGAATTAAACGAATGAAATATAATGTGATACGTGCATATTTACAAATTATAAAATGGTGAATTCGAATACAATACGAATATAAATACAATAAAATAAAACAAATTGAATTCAATAAGATCTGTTTATAAAATGGCAATATATTTTATTCATATATATGTAATAACGAAGATGTAGAGATATGGAAACATTTTTGCAAACTTCAACTCTGTATAATCAATAAATATTTTATGAAACAATGAAATGTGCATTTCAATTTTAATTCGTTACTTTATACAAGCGTATTATAAAACGCGCAAATTTAAAACATGATAAAAACAATTTTATAACCGAAACGGAAATAAATTACAAGAAAGGTATTAAAAGTAAACAGTTCTGACAAAATGATTCGTAAATATCAAGGACAGCATTCTGTTCAATACAATCAAACAGTAGCCTTGACATCTGACCCACTTCTCACAGGGAAAGGAGTTTTTGTTTACATAGTAATAATACACTTAGCACGTTGTTGTCATTAAGAGTGGGGAGTGGGTGGCAGCTCATATGACACCCTGTTGCTAAAGTAATAAACTTTTACTGACCTTGACACACGATCTACCCCTCTCCGATTACTAAGAATAACAAGTGGGAAGGAGTTGTTTAAAGGGTAATAAAACACTTGGCAGTTTATTAAGTGACTTCCCCCGCTCTACTCAGATTACTACAAAAGCAATACACGCTTGTAATTGACCCAGGATCTATTCCTCTCCGATTACAAAGAAACCGATGTCAATAAAGATAGTCTATTGGCAAGTGAAACGTGATCTGTTTATTTTAAAGCTGTATCGTCTCAAATTACAGGAAAATAAACGTAAAAAAACGTTATAAAGAAAGAAAAGTATAAAAATAACAGATAAAATCATAATTTCTGCTAATCGATGGCGGAAATTTACAATAAAAAAAACAAACGACCGATGGTTCGAACCCAGCATTAGGCAAGCGATGAGCGATTAGTAATGTCAACCTGCAGCACGCTTGACTGCACAATTAGTCCCTCCAGCTCGATTTCCTCACCCCTATTACGGCGCAAATCGGGTCAGTCCACCTGAGAATTCTTCTTGGATAATTCAAAAGTGAGTGTAAAAGCTCATTAGCTTGTATGTACTTATATATCTATGGTGAGAAGCCTCTTAAAAACAAATTATTAAGAAGAATAATCTTTATTCAGTCTACTATATATACATAAAAAGTAATATCTAATAATAATGAAGCACGTCATTCTACAGATTTTCATTATATTTGATGTAATTTACCTGATTGTTCAAGGAGTATTTGTAAGCATCCTTCTTAAACCTTTTTTAATAATAGTTTTGATGTTAACACTTCTTTGATCACATAGCCACTGTATTTTGTACAATGTATTTTGAAATGCACACATCATGGAGTCACACGACTTCCATAAAAATACAAATTTTCTGATTCTCTGTGACTTAGTTGAACACGTGATGCTAGATGGAAGTGTGATTATTTAAGCTAAATGTTCGAACAAATTTTAGTCACAAGCTACAGTTTTGTGCAATGAATATTGGCTTGTTAGGCTTTGCCTAAACCAGGCTTTACTTGAACTTGTACTTCAAAAGCCATTAAGATCTGGTAATTCTTCCTCTATGTACTGAATCTCAGAAAATTATTTTGAAACTGATTATTGATTTTAACATATACTAATTATTTACACCAAATAAAAGCCACAGTTCCACTTGCACAAAAGTATTACAGAAACAAAAGAATTTTATTACCCTAATATAGTCCAGAAAATCAAAATTTAAAATGTTTATTTTCTGTTATTGTATTCAAAAGTGAAAATTGATAGCAAATAGAAAGAGAGAATGGTTGCAACATTGATAGATCAATGTGGCAGGTACAACAAAACCATGCAAATTGTTGATTGCTTAAACAGCTTTCTTACATAGAATATTTGTTTTTTAGATATTATTGTACTTCTGAAAAATAGATAAAAGGGAAAAAATCGAGTCTCAGATATTATATGGCTACTGAATAATTTATAAATTTATTACCATTCAACTTGGAATTCCTGAATTAGAACATAAGATGTAAAATTTCCTGGGAAATTCTGTAGGAAATTTTACATCTTGTTCTAATTGATGTTGGAAATTATGTTAAACCCGAGGAAGGCTATTCAAAATAGCTGAAAACATTAGTTTGTTTAATTAAAAAGGTGCTATAAAAAGTGAGAAAGGTGTTTTTAATAATATCTGGAAGTTCTAGCTTACAGCACTAGTATTCATGTCATGTTTTCACTTTAGAGATGAGTTATGTGATGGTGTTCCAGCAATCTTTTGCAAGGTATACATCAATATGGGTTATCTGCGTAAAAATTTCTTGTATGTGTATCTCCTTATCTGTACTTATGCATGTATAAAGTACAATCTGGATAGATGGTTAGAGTATTTTAATTGTTCTTGTATGTAGATACATGAATTCAATTGAGTTTTTCGAATGTGATTTTTAAACTTGTTTAAAACTGTTGTAGATGGTGCTGTAGATACACAACGAATGAGTTATACAGAACACGGAGGTAGAAATACCTACTACGTGAGAATATTACGAGTGACCTATACAAAATGTTCTGAGTTAAATGCACTTCCACCTCCCCTTCATTTAAATTGCAAAACTATTGTTCCTTATCAAGTAACTGTAGGTGCACTTTCTGAAGAATATGAAGGTTTGACAATGGTAAAAGAAAGATTGAAGAGATGGGTTGAATTAACAGGTAATATTTGTATATCTTTTTGTAATTTATCTAAAGTTTTAATAACTAATTAGAGTCTTTATTTAGGGGCTCGTGTATTGAGTGCAGAAACGGCCGCAATGAGATTAAGAACGGGCGGAGAAGCCAGGCACGGAATTGAAACCACTTTTACGTACAATCGTTCCGAGCTCAACGAACGTTGGATTTACGTTTTTAGATTATATTTGGATGGTTACTATGCAGATCCACCAGCACATTTGATGCCACAGCCACCAACACCAGTTTATGATGATTGTTGTGTTATTTTGTAAATTAGTTATTTAAAGTAAGTTAGGAAAAATTAATTTGGTACAAAAGAAATGATTATATGTAATATCTATATTAAGTTGAAGTTGTTCTGAAAGCTGTGTTTCAATAGATTAAGAAAGTATTAAGCTTTTGATTTTTCATAATTTTTTTTTATGTTTGTGTTACATGTAAAAGGGAGGAATACAATAGACATATCTTTATAAAAATAATAATAATATATTATTTCGTATTAAGCATATATGAAAGTAAAACTATTTTAAAATATACTGATATATTTTGAAGTTTGTGATATAAAGTTATTTGCTATGAAAACACATGCTGAGTTTCTAAAGTCAATGTTGTCTAACCAGATCAAATTATACCATTTCTTAACTTAGAGTGGTAGGTGCTTGCAAGCATTTCTAAAATCAACATTTTTCTTATGTCAAACCTGTTGGACAAACCAGTTAGAGATGGTCTTTCTGATCCATGTAGTTTTCGACATCTTGTGTTGTAAAAAATGGTAATTGATATGATTTGGCACGCACACATCTCTAAAGACAATGTACTTTCTCATAGGGTGCCTATACTTTTTGTTTCAGCTAGATTGATCTGGAAGATAAGATCGATCTTTCTCACTTGATACAGATCACTACTGTCGTGTGTTTTAATTGGCGGAAAGTATACAAGATCAAATTGTGTATACTCTGAACGAAATTGCTCACAAAACAGCAAAATGGGAGAGTGCAAACCACACATACAATTTCTCAAAATTCTCTCTTAATATTTATTTTTTTCACCTTAGTTTATCTGATATTTTAATAATTATGTTTGTACTTACCATTTATAAGTTTTAAATACTTTTTATTTTGACAGTTAAATGTATTTCTTTGCTCTCGACTATAAACTTGACTTTAACCACGGAGGCCATCTTTAATTCTTTTTTTCCAATCCAAGTGATCCTACCCTCCACTTGGATTAGTTTGATCGCTATCCAGTTGTTCCTAGATGACATTTGTATATGCGGATAGAGATTGATTGGATTGCTATAGTTTATTTGTTTACACGATTTGAATGATCAGAGTAATCTTGGATCAGTTTGATTACAGAAGTATATGCACCCATAATAATTCAAACTTTCTCATTGTAAATATCGTACGGATGATGCAGAAACTGCTATTAAAACAATGCATGGAGAAACTTGGCAACAGTAAATTCATTTCATCATTTTTAAAATCACAAACTACTCTATTTTTATCGTCGTGTACTATTTAAACATTTTGAGACAGCCATAGTTACATATGTTTTAACTATGTCTTTAATATTTATATAAACATTATGAATTTGAAATAAATATTTGTGATATAAAATTTACAACTCTTTACTGAGAGTTCTGTTTTTAATAATTGTAAAAAATTTGTAAACAAATTTTAAAAATACAGTACAGCATCAATTATCCTTACCAGTCGGCAACCGAAACCTTACCAGTCGGCGAATTTAAATTTCTGCTGTGGCACCTCAACCTTTGGCTATGTCTTCAGCTACTCCAATATTATTTTTGTTGATGTGCGTGCTTTAGCTGGCAGCACTGGCACGACCATGAGAGGGTACTTAGGGATGTGCCAGGATTTGAACAAATTTCAACATGGGATAGGTTAATATATTTTTTCGTGTTATCTGAAAAATCGATTTTCCAAACAACCCCAGTCTCCAATTGATTCGGATAATCGATGCTCTACTGAACACCAAAAACTTACAATCAAAAGAGGATTTCAGTAGGAAAAAGAATATTTTTGCTTATTTTAATACTGTATACTATGTAAATATATATATACATTTATAAAATTTTTAAGTAATTTTTCTAATGCTTGCATTGCTAATCCTAGAAATCTTGATTGAATATACAGTAAAACCTGTCAAAAATGGATCCTGAATAAAAAGGAAAGATGCCTAAATGGAAAAAATTCTTTTGAATGGAGCAATTTTGTGTTAAAAAACGAACTTGCCAAACTGAAAAAAATATTCATGACGTGATTCCTCTTTACACAGGTTTTACCGTATATGTTGTTTATTTTGAAAGAATGAAATATGTTTATTGAGCTTGTTTTCAAGACAATTATCTTATATATATAATTATAATACTTTATATATATATATATATATATATGATGCTCACATTTCATAAATTCACTCTGTAGATTAAATTTCTGTCCAGCAAATTACATAAATTTAAATTTCAAAACTGATACAATATTAAATAAATTTGCACATTTTATTCCAAAGTAAAATCAGCCTGTAATTAAGAAGTAATTTGACATGCCCATTATTTTGAGTAAATTACTGTGCATGCCAAATTTATTTTGCACAGGGCACTGAGACAATGGACACAAAATTTATATTTCCATAAGTAAGTCTGTGATGTGCTGAAACTTCTAGCAAAGTGCGTAGATATGGTAGAACCACTACTGTTATATTCTGGATAATGCATTAAAAAGACAAAGTAAATCTACAAATGATTGAAAAGAACAGCATTTTTTATTTTTAAAGATACCTAATTGTAGAGAATCCATCCTTGAATCCATAATTGTAGAGAAACAGTAAAATATCTTAGAAAAAACCAAACTTTAATCACACTTGATCGTGTATGGTAGAAACAATCCAATGAAGTTAACAAGATCCTTCTTACCCTTCCTTGCCCACTTTCAAACTCTACCACTTCTCCTCTCTTCACTAACTCAATTGTCCTCCAACCTCTACTCTGACTCTCCGACTCATTCCTCTCTCCTGTTTTTCCTGCCTTTTCTCCCTTTTTTATGACTTTGTCTACATTATTTTATTCCTTCTCTCTTTTTACAACCCTTTGTCTACCCTTGTTTATTACTTTCACAACTTTTTGTAAAGATCAGCCTGTAATTAAGCCTGGTTGGATATGGGTCTACAAGAAAATTTGTAAAATTAAAATACTTGAATGGATATTAATTTAAATTCTGTTCTTGTTTTTGATTATAATAAGAAATTTTATATTTTTAGTTGTTGTGAATTTGAAATAAATCAAATTTTTCTTGTTTGTTGTTTTTAATCTGTTTTACTAGAATAAAACCATTTAAATATTCTTTCTGAATAAAATACTTTAATGATGGTTCCGTCTTTGTATATTAAATAAGGTTGTTTACATTTGTTTTTATTTTACTCTTTCTTTCCCATGAGCACTAAGAATTGTTTCCATTATGAGTTTGCCAGGTCCATAATGGAAGCAGGAGGCAACCAGGTGGTGAGGAATGGAGCCAATATATTCAGGTCAGATTACCCCAGAAAATTCTTGGGGTATTTTGATAGTCTGAATTCAATTCCGCATTCCCATAGTGGTAGGCAGTCTTCAGTATTAATCATTTAAAATGTCTAGTCTGTTTCTCTTTTGTAATATATAACTGTAAATATTTTACATAAATGAGAAATTTAATTTAAAGTAAGGAAAATGTGCCTTAGTTTCATATCTGGTAAAATCAAATTATTACCGATTCTTACTAAGTTGTTATTTTACTAAAATATTTCAGATGTAATTGCAGTAGTCTCTGTGTAGTCTGTCACCTGCCAGTCTGATAAGTCCAGTATTCTGCAGGATGGCGCACATAAAGTGTTCGTGTTACTACTTGTTGATGTATGTGATGGAAAGAGACCGACGCATTGTACATTTATACTTGTCAGTCGCTAGCGATTGCATATGTGATCAGCAAAACAGTCTCAATTGTGATTAATACAGTAAACTATCCCATGAACCAAGTGATTTTTTTTTACTGTACAGTAAATACACACAAACTTCAGTAATTTGATACACCAGTCTGATATGTGTCAGATAACAGAGATCTACTGTATTAAAGTTGCTTAAAATGCTGTAAAATAACATATGTAGTAGCAGTTGTAAATGTTTAATTATAATGTACTGTACTTTTTGAATATTTTTGTTAAATAAATTGTGTATTAAAGAATTTAATGTCTGCATTAAATATATAAACTTGAACCAAAGAAATATATCAAATGTAGTTATACAGATTCTGAAATTTGCATAACCTTTGCCATTGTTAAAATGTGTATTGCAAGAATTCATTTTGTATGTAACAAATTTGGTTCATCTTTGATTCTCAACCACATAGGGAATCAAGTAGACTTGTACAACAAGTCAGTAATTCAGCTTTCCAGTCAATTATACCTTTCCGGATGCTGTGTATAAAGTCAACCTTCGGTAAAGTGAACGAAACTAATGGGTTTGGAAGATTGTTGATTTTATAATTCGTCAATAATGTAAGCTCCTCCAATGGAAATTCCGAATTCGTATTTAGAGTAAATCTCAATTCCACCGAGGTAGGAGTTAAGAGCAGTGGGATGCGTTCCGTCGTCACTATGCTTTGAGTAGGTGGCGGGTAACTCAGAGAGGCGAGATGTGAGGGTAGATAGAGGCAAATCCTTCCTAAGAAGTCTCTGGTCACGGGAACTAAATTTAAGAGTCCCAGAGGCAGGACTCTTAATCCTCTGATCCTCTAGATCTCTTTGACTTCTCATTATTCCTTTCCTTACAGATGGACTATTTGGTCTTTCCCGAGAAGTGTTTGTGTGTTAGTTGTTCTCTCACTTATCCATGCCATCGAGTTTAACAAGTATTCGGTATGGAAGTAAAAAAGTTCTCATGTAGAACAGCTCAGATAGCCTAAATAATAGAACCATCCAAGCCGAACACAAGACAGTTCTTTCCCGTTTTCCACAAAAACAAAATTCATCCCAGTTTGTGAGGAAGTGGGCGTCACATTCTGACGATCGGGGGTACTACTACTTTATACATCGTCTCATTCATCGGGGTTTAACAGGATTTCCATACAGAAGTGAAAAGGGGTTTCATTGTGGATTCGATATGAAAATTTGACAACGCGAGGTATACAGTTTTATGCTATATCAGCTAAGAATGTAATTAGAGATGTAGTGTAAATAATGGCTATAACTTCTCTCCTGCTATAGCTAGACAACTGCAGATTGTTTTGTTTATAAGAAAACTGATATAAAAATTTCACCGAATCTGTTTAAATAAAGTTCTACAAATTGTTTGTGATTAAAAACAGAAAACGGATTTAATGTAGCGCGATTTTCAAGCGAACTATCGCAATTTAAAAACTTATCGAAAAAGGTTATTTTTTATAACGTGTCCCAACAATCGGCACAAATTCCTGCTCGCGGCAAATGTTACGGCAACGGCTGCTAGACCGTTCAACTTTATAAGTGATAAAATTCTTTAAAAGTTTATATCGCTTTAGTTCAAATACTATTAACACTACATTATTGAAATCTTGGTACAGCTATGCCGAATAACTCTTCTTAATAATGGATATTAAAATTTTGGTTAGCACCAAAAATAGGCCCGATGCGTCCCTCCAAAGCCCGCGTAGGGTCATCTTAAAAATCACAAAATATTGGTCTCAAGACCCTAAAAAATTCATACAGTACTCACTGTCTGTTCTAGCGAGAGAGTCCCCTCACTTCCGGTGGAGCGGCCACCGAATTCCGGATGACCGGTCCCAAATAATCCGAGTACAGTAAAAGGTAGAACAATAAATGCAAAGTTTATTAACGAAAAATAAAAACAAAAATATAATTAAATTTTTAAAAATTTCATGATTAAATAAATTTTAAAGTGTTGATTTTTCTTCTTAAGTGACTATGAATCTGTGCAAGTTATAGAAACAAGTTTTATCGTTGACATCAATGTTTATTAATGCGGAACTATAGAGTAATATTGGTTTGCGACATATTTGTGAGTTACAATACAAATTATAACATTCATTGCAAAACTTCTAGTCTTTTTTTAATATTGGAGATTCGATTCACATACAACTTAGTTTTACAGAAATTGGTAAATTCGTACAGTAAATTACTATAATTTCAAAATTAAAAGTGCTTGAATTTCGGAATAATGTAGGCTAGCAGGTGATTAATAATTACATTTCCTAAAGTCTTCTTCTTTTAGAATTTCTGATGGTTAAAAATTTTTACAGCACATCGGTACATATATGTATATATACAGAAGTATGGAAATAATAAATAGCGAGGTTGAGGCCGAAGTTTTCAACGCGAAAACGTGTACGTCGGACGTTTAGCGTAAGCCTAGAAGTTTGACAATGGCGTTTGAAAAGACAGTGGAATCATGCTCGACATTCCAAAGGCCATTGTCAAACTTCTAGGCTTACGCTGAACGTCCGATGTGCACGTTTTCGCGTTGAAAACTTCGGCCTCAACCTCGCTATTATCTTTATTTATTTCGTAATGTATCAGAGTTATTTCCTAATATTTAATATAATGAAATCATTTGTATAACTGTTGCAGAAATTCCTGCAGTTCTTTTGTGCAGAATATCAAGAGGTGTTAAAAGTGTAATGTAAATGTTCTCAAAATACATTGTTTTTATTTGATGTTGGCCATGGCTTTTCCTTACAGTTAAATAAAATCTCCGAAGAACTGAAACATTTACATTATGCAATATTTTATATACATATATATATATAATAATTTCAGACTTTTCATCTCACAAAGATTATAGTTTCAGCGTATTTCTCGTAACATTGCTAACAATTAACATTTACTACTCGTGGATACTATAGTCTGTGTAAGGAAAGAATCTACCTAGGATTTAACTAATGAGCGTCAGCCATTAATCGTTTAGTTGTGGCTCGTTACTTCCGGTTTCGTAGTCATTTGTTAAACATGTCACGGCCATTATAGTGTTATAAAAGCTTCTCGTTCTGTTATTGGAATAGGAGGAAGTTGGCTATAGTAGTTGTTACATGCATGATTCTTTAATACATGCTTTAAAAAATTAATGAAAAAATTGTTTTAGGCGTTTGTAAAAACGTTCAATTTAATCCTTAAAACTTCTCATTAGTAATTTGTTTCGCGTGTTTTCTTATTTTTCTTATTGTTATCTCATTTAATTTTTTGTTTATTATGTGTATATTACTCGGGCTTGATTATTAACCGGGTAAGAACATGTTAAGTTTTATCAAACATTTTCTATTGTAATTGCAATAATTAACGTATCGAAATACGTTACGTAATGCGTTATTTGCATAATATATATATATATATATATATACTATGTTCCCTTTGCTTACCTCTATCGTATGCGCATAACAGTTGTTTATAGTTCTGCATACGTTATGTCTACAAGCGTATTTCAATATACAGTATCGATAATATAAACAAAATTTAAATTCTTTTGAAATTAAGTGTTTATTTCTTTGAATATTTAATTAGTTGTTATTGCTGTTCAGTTGAATTAAATAGAAGTACCATTCCATTTTGTGGAATTACCCATTTCAATTCTTCTTTGGCATGTTGTTTTTTCAGTCAATTGTCTCAGTTCCAGAAGAGTAGAGAAGATCGAATAAAGACTTTCAATTATCTACAGAACAGATTTAAGTTTTAAAAAATCGTACAAACATGAAATACAACATTTAGTTATATCTGAAAAAATCCCATATAATGCAGTGTTTATTAATATATAAACCATATATTCATCGAAAAACTTTTTTTGATAATTGAACCATCGGTGGCGAAGTAATGATTCAATCGCTAATTTCATCGGCATACGCTAATGATTGTCTAATTAAAACATTAATAATAAATACGATAAGCAATTAATATTTCCATAAGATAAACGTATAAAATTTCTTGCATGCTAGAAAATAACTGGAATTAGTTGTTCGAAAGTAAAATTAAGGCACATTAATTCAAGACATATTAATTCTTCCTCACAGTCTCTACGAAATTTTGAATGTCCGGTTACCAGTAGGATAGTAGGATATAGCTAAATACCCTCGAGAATAAATTTCAGTACAAATGCTGATGTTACAGAGAAATTGAGAATTTCGCAAAATGAGAGAATCTTCCACCAAAACATTTTCAGCTGAGACTTCGTGATTTTTCTTTCGGCAAACAACTACAGTAGAGACTCGTTAATCGGAATCCCGGTAATCGGAATCGCCGGTAATCGGAACGATTTTCAGTCGGACTGTGTCGTGCTGAATCGAACGTTTTTCATACTAAATTAACTTCTAAAGTATAAATTTTTTTTTGTTTTTATATTTTTTAATATATTTATTTTGTTTGTACAAAATGAAGAAATAATTTTTAACGATACGATAGCCTCGATTATTATTATAAAATTTTTCGTTAGGCTTAAAGTCGACGAAAATTCAACACGAAGCGACACGCAACGGAGAAAAATTTGAACATCAGACAAGTTAATGTATTTTTTCGTACATAATCGGTAATCGGAACAAATCACTAATCTGAACAACCCCAGTCCCCAATTGATTGCGATTTTCGGTTCTCTACTGTAATTTCAACGCTACTACAATAACTACCCATACCCTTCTATATGTTCAAATTAAACAAAATTTTTAAAAAATTACCTTTTTTTTACTTTCCTGTATGTTCTGTATACATAACAAGGGAAAATATGGGAACAAGGGGAACTCTAAGAGCCAAGTTTGACCCTTAGGGTTTTTTGCAAATCTCCGATGAACCCAAAAAAGTTAAAAAAAAAAAAACCGGCAAAAACATTCCATGGATGTGTGTGTGTGCGTTGGCGTCTATTTCACTTAATATCTCAGGATGGGGTAAAGTTTAAGTAACAAAATTTGGCATAGTGGCTTGCATATGAGGGGCTTTGATGATATTAAATTTTGGTGATTAAAAGTCGGGGAATGGGCAGATAAATGGGATCGTGTCTATCTCCTGTAGAGTAAGACTGAAAGTTGAGTATTGAACACAAGACTGTGTTATTTATTAAACATCGAAAGGAAGCAAGTTGACTGAAAGGGGCAAAATGCCCGAAACAAGTGAAAGTACCCGTACCAACTAATTAAAGGTGGAAAAAGCCAAGTGTTTAATAAATAACACAATCTTGTGTTGAAAACTCAATATATAGTAAAACACGGTTTCAAAAACAGATAAGACTGAAAGACTATTTTACCCGTTACCAGCATTTATGCTTTTTTCTAAACTCATCTCTACCTTCAAAATTACGTTTTTACCATTTTGTACTGATTAAAAATATAAAATTCTTGTTACAAAATCTTATAACAATAGCGCCACTCACAGTTTTATTAGGTTATATTGTAATTAAAATTATAAAAGTTACTTTCTGAATAAGATCGTATAATAGCAGGTTAATCAACTGCGACACGAAGCGACACGCAGTGGTGGATTTTTTAAAAATGTCATTACTTACTCTTATTGGGAAATCCGGTTGCATGACAAAAAATTCGCCAACACTAATACCGAGTGGCATTCCATTGAATCGCTTCATAAAATCTAAAATCTGAGAAGAGATGAAAAAAGTAAATAAATGATAATAATTAACAAAAACACATTAAATATAATGCAATAGGCAAGATTTAAACGAAAGTTAAATTAGTATAATAATAGTTAATAATTACTTTCAGTTTGTATTTTATGCTGAGATTTGCATCTGAAAATTTTCGGATTGATACAAAGTTGCTGTAAATCTGCAAATTAAAAACATTGAAAAATTTATTTTTTGTATAAATAAGTAAATATGAAAATTTCTTATATAAATAAAGAGTCTCGTAAGTAGAATAATGCTACAGAAATGATCAGTTATAAGCCTATATTTATTTTAATTAATACTCACCGAAGAAATTATCTTTGAAATAATTAATGAACCAACGATACAAACTAAAATGTAAAAAGTAAATCCACTGTAATGAAGTATTATTTCCGATAAAGACTTCTTTTTTAAACTGTGAAATATACAGATGTAAAGGTTTAAACAACATAGATGAGTGAAAAAAAAGTACATAATGGAGATAAGATCACTCCAAATATGGTTCACTTGTTGAAAAATTTCCCACAGTTCTGTGTGGATTTCCATTATTTTATTCAGTTTCTTCTTAAGATTTCGTTCGTTATTTTGAATCGAATTTAACTTTTTCTGCAAAAATACAAATCTCTTATATATCAACATACTCATTGTGACCAACATCGCATTTATAAAATGCTTCAAGCCTATCTCGATAGAACACCACGATAAGAAGAACATGTCGCATGCAAGGGAAGCGAACAAACTCGTACCATTTCTTTGTTGTCTCGGAAAATATTCGAAATTTAAAGTCAATACAAGAATAAATATTCCGGTAAAATACTGAATAAGAAAAATCAGAGAAACTAATTGTGTTTGTAGGAAATGTTTTTCTTCTCCTTCGTATCCACTCTCATCCATTGTCCAAACGAATTGTCTTCTTTTCAAGATACTATGTGTAGAAGCAATAAACAGTGCAACGAATAATCGATTTGCTATTTGAAAGTATTCATCACTTTCTAATTTTTTGATTAAACTACCGCATAACAAATTATCATCGAACGATACAACGATAGCGTGAACCACCATGGACCATAACAAAAGTTCTATAATATTTGTATAAATCTTAAACCAGGAATTTTTCTTTCTGCCGTGACAATTACACGAAAGCACCGGTTCGGTTCCTCCACATACTTTTCCTACCGATATTAGAGGTCCGAGATTGCAAAGAAGTTCGAATTTCGAAGATTCGATCCGAATATTGCTTTCCGTATCCATTGCGAAGTATCGATTCGTTACGGAAATTGACCAATTTTAGTAATTACTTCGGTAATAGAATTGTTGCGAAGAGTTTTCGGTACTGTAAATTATTCTTCAACGTTAGATATAACTGCAATTTGCTTCTAAACGCTCGCATTTATCAACCGTTTTTCTATATATTTATGCCACGTGACTTAGTACACGTGCCTAATCAAACGATTATATTTGTATCGATTAAATGCTTCGAGTGTTTGTAATATCTTTTGTTTGTGTTTTATATGTTGTGTACAATTTTATGGGAAAGCGCAAGTTTTTAAAACAAATAAACTGCTGCTACAGTAGAAGAAATGTATTTAATATCTTTTTAAACCCAGTCGGTTAATGTTACCTTAGGTAGCCAAGATGGCAGTTCGTCTCTAATTTCAGCAAGGAAACAGTGGGACGTACGTTTTAACCTAATCTAACCTATTCTAATAAATTACCATAATCATTAGAATAGGTTAGGTTAGGTTAGAACGTGCGTCCCAATGTTTCCTTGCTGAAATTAGAGACGAGCCGCCATCTTGGCTACCTAAAGTAACATTAACCGTAATATGTATATATATTAATAACATTAATGTATTATTATATTATTAAATATATTAATTATATATTAATAAATAAATCGACTCCCCCTCCTGAAAAAAGATGAGTTCGCACCACAAGTGCGGAGTGAATCCATTTTTTCAGGAGGGGTGACGACTTATCGGAGTATGGGACGGCAAAAGTATGTCGACTTATCCAGTGGTGAGGCGTTAAACGGTGTCGAGTAAACCGGAGTTTTTTAACATTAATGCTTATGTAAGTCGGCCGGGACCACAGAAAAATGACTACTTAACCGACGGTGTCGAGTTATCTGGGTGTCGACTTATGCGGACTCGACTGTATATCGTTGTTTTTCGTGAAAGTAGACATTTTTAGAACTAAATTCGCCTAGTGTTTAGAATTTCATTAAAGCATGCAGACGTGTTACGTAAAAATATTGTCTAGTTGTTTTAATTGTGTAGAATAGGCCGCGTTTCTTTATGCAGCGCTCGAGAAGCGCTTTACAGCGAACACACTGAAACTGGTTTCTAATTGGCCAATATTGCTCGTGACGTCATTTCGCTACACTCTCGCTGCATAAAGAAACGCGGCCAAACAGGGCCGGATTTACCAATCCAGGGGCCCTGGGCACAAATTCGGTGGGGGTTCCCCCTTTAAGAGTAGGCAAATTTGATGATTTAGAAAGTTTACACAAAATACTGTACTTTCAATTAGATTTGAACTAGGAAGTTGTAAATTTCATTTAAAAATAAGGTTATTGTAAACATACATATATTTTATAGCGTAAAACTAATTATTTTAAGTTAACTGAAAAATACCTATGTGAAATTTTTTCCCGAAATTTTCCGATGTTTGATAGGTTTTTTCCCGGTTTGGTTTTCTCTGCCTGTTGCCCTCATGAGGGCAACAGGATTAGGCCACACTAGGCTGTCGCAGTAATAGAAAAAAAATTATGTTTAAACATAATTTTTTTTAGTTTTGTGGGGGCCCCTATTTTGTGGGGGCCCACAGGCCCCAAATGCCTTTATGTAAATCCGGCCCTGCGGCCAAATATCTTTTACGAGAAAGATTAAATATAATTAAATAGCACGTTGGCTCTATTCTCGGCTTTAAACTACGGCCTAATAACCCTAAAACATATTGCAAATATTCTGTTTACACACTGTGCATTTTAACGGTATATTGCGGAATTTCATGTGGATTTTACGTGTTTATGTGATTTCGATATAAGATTGTCCGTAAAATCATGAAAAATACAGTTATATAGTTACTTTCTTACTTATTCTTCGTCTAAGTATTTACAATATCACTTTCTGTATGGCTAATTCGTACAGTGGCTAAGTCATACAGAACCTTTATCCAGTTTATGAGTCACTGTATCATTTACCACAAAATTATACTAAATTTAATTTTCGCTCTCTCTTTGTCTGCAATATTCACGACACGACTTGTTACTTTTACCGTGAAACCAATTCAATAATATATGCGCTTCTGTTAAACCCGATATTGCAGCTCATAAAGTACGCCATGCTTTAGAATAGATATAGGGTAATATATTTTAACTCGTAGTCGAAACCAATTTATTGTAAATTCCACTTTTCGTACCCACTTACATAGCCTGCTGCGTTACGAAAATTTTGCGCAAATTTTATTTTTTGTATATATTTTAACTTGATTTTTCGTTTTTAAACAGCATAAAACTTTTAAGTATTTAAGATTCTCCCTGTAAGTTTAATTAATAATCTCTGTAGAAAGCTCTTTACCTTGCGAAAGATATTTTAAAAGTACATAACTGAAGGAAATCGCTTTCACATAATTTCCAACGGTTAGCAAAAGAAATATTCAATGAATGTAAAATTATTCTAATAATGGCATTTACTAAATAAAATGTATTCTAATCATTCAAAAATATCAAATAAATTCGAATTACTATGTAAAAATGAATTCTAAATTCCATTCTTGCGACAATACTCGTGAAGGAATTTCAAACGAACAATGCCTAAAATCTTGGAATTTAGAAAGTAATTTGAATATATTTTTAAAACAGTTTGTCTCAATGCGAAAAATCATACTTGAAAATTTTTATTTTCTGAACAATTTATATATAATCTGTCTACAAATTTTTTAAATTGAAGCTCAATAAAGCAAAAGAAATAAAGATTGAACTAGTAGACAAATAAATAAAATCGTTTCTATTGCAAGGAACAGCGGAAATAATTTAGTTGTTTCTTATTTTCAGTTAATTTCGGAAGAGGGAGACCTAATTCTTGCACCCGGTGAAAACGGGTAAGATCGGCTATAATCTAAAATTCAATCTTCGCTATTGTTACTTTTTGCCCGAGCAATGCCGGGCTCATCTGCTAGTAAATAATTATCGAATATCTGTCAAATTGACAGCTAGCAGCCGTTTTGACATATGACTTTCCTTAACCCTTTCCATGGGGCATACGCCTTTAGGCGTAATTAATCAAAAAATTCGATTATTTTGCGTTATATTCGATTTTCCAGCGATCTTAGCTTTGATTCGCTCTTCGATTGACTTTGTTTAAGCCAAAAAGTGTTTTGTGACCACCCCTGGACCATAAATATTTCGGTAAAATAGACCCCCTACCATTCTACAGCAAATCTTCCCCGTTAACTACAGAGTTGACTGAAAACAATGAAAGGGAAACTCCTTCTACAGTTTTATTGGTTTATCTTCTGTCTTTGTCGACATTACTTTAATTAATAACAGACTTGTGAAAGGAAAATTTGCCGCGAAAAATCCCGTCTTCAACCTTCCAAGTAAAATGTGAACAATCGCAATAAATCCGCTTTTTAAATCGTTTTTTTAGCATTAATTAACTAATTTAATGTACTTAGACATTAAATTAGCTAATTCTACAATATTTCGGCTAGTAAATATGTTTTTAAAACTATCTAGCAATAAATATTTCTAGGAAACTCCACCTCCCTATAGTAAATCTATGGAAAATCTTCTTGCTGTTAATTGGCTTAAAAATTTTGTTTCTACGCCTATTACGCTCTAATTGGTAATTTATAGTATGACTAAATCAACTTCAACGAATGAGAGTTTCTTTTAAAACCATTTGGTCGGGATTTTCCCGCGAAGAACCAATCCACGTGATTAAAGTCAGAATGTAAACAAACGTTAAGAAATAGCTATATTCATCATTTTAGAGCCGTAATTCTACTAGTTTTCATGTTATTTGACTTTATTTAGACAAGAAGATTTCTTACCAAAAGCTTCTATCTGAAAAATTTACCGAATAACTCATTACTTCCGGATATTGCGTAATTGCAGGAAAAAATTAACTAATCGCTTATTTTAGTGTCTATTGTATAAAGCCTTGAAAAAATATAAAAAAAGTGTCAAATATTCACTATTTTAAACAGAAATATATGATGACAAACTTTAACGTGTTGCTTTACGATAACAATCGACTCCTCTCCCTGCCAAGTAATTAGAGACATAGTGTAAATAGGGGCAATAACTTCTCCCCCGCTCTAGCTAGAGAGCTGCGGTTTCTTTTATTTAAAAGAAGACAGATGTATCTAACTAACAAATGTACAAAGTTTAGCGATTTTCTGTAAATTAATTATTTTTTCTTTTGTTCGTAAGCTTCAAATTTTAATATTATTTTAAATTTCTATTAAACTAAAAATTAAACAATCGTAAACTGTGATATGTTCTTAATCAAACACAAAAAACAGATTAAACATAGCGCGATTTTGAAGCGAAATATCGCGATTTAAAAATTATCTAAAAACTGCAAAAAATGCGCCGCATGACGAATTCCACTCAATTATTTGCTGTAGATCGTCAGCATGGAAAGGGTTTACTTGTCAATGTATTGTCTTTTATGATAATTGCCGCCTCAGCTTTTAGGAGCAGTCGCCCGGCATATTACAAGCAAAAACAATAGCTTTGCGCTGTTACGTCAAAAACCTTTTGGCGAGCGCTCGCCAGCAATGCATCTGCACCATAAACCGAAATCAAAGGGTACCGAAAGCACTTAGGCAGAGGCGTGCGATTAATCATAAACCATATATATCAATATCGGAATAACATAGACCAATATAATATAGAAAAGCGTTGCGTAAAAATTTTTAATTATTGAATGGTTCAAATAATATTTTGATATCACAGCTTATGTTGCTGATGCGGCGCCTCTCTGCATCACAGCACGGTACGGCCCTGATTTATTTACGTTAAATAAACAAATATTGTATTTTTATTACAAAGTTTATACAAAATTTAATATAAGATTACATATAAAATGCTTGTTACTCTCTTTAGTATTAAAAAAGCAAAAAGGTGTAGCGTGGTACACGAAAATAAAGAAGTTGAGCAGTGCCAAACTCTGTTTTCAGTCCACCGAAAGTGGACTGAAAACAGAAATAATTTTATTTATCTGCTCAGAAAATGTCTAGCGTATCCCTAATTTAAATTGATTCTAAAAACCAAAAAAACTTACAATTACTGAATGAAAATTAAAAATTCGCACCACGACCTTACCGCCTCTAGTGGCCAGAAAGTAAACTACATTAAGCGGGAAAGTTTCTGAAAAATGTCTGAATAGAGAGACATGCTTTAGACATCGATCTGTCAATTTAAGTAGATTCTACGCATACGTTACTTCTTCAGAAATGTTTACTGTTTTAGATTTTTACCACGGAATTCCTATCGGAACACCACGTGTTGCGACAGTATTTTCTAGTTGCCATCACCACATGTTCCTGAATAACGTCTCACGCTATCGGCCGTTGGAGATGAAATTCCGGTGAGTTTTTTTTAATTATTTTTGAACTGTTCTCGATCGAATTTTTGCTTGAATTTACTTTATTTTAGAATTTTTATTTGTGATTTTGTAATGATGTACACGCTATTGTTTTCTATTGTAACGCTTTAAGTTTTTTTTTTTCGGGGGGAAAACGCGGCACATAGCACGGTATCATCCTCCTTACCTCTTAGCAAGGTTGCCAACTGGAAAAAATAAAAGTAGCTAAAAGCAAACAAAAAAACTCTCTAAAAATAGCTAAAAATTTTTCAAAATTCTCTAAAAAAATAGCTAAACAAAAAATAAAAACCTACCTTTAATTAATCTATTTTTAACTTTATTCAAAAAGTCCATTCGTCGCTAAATTCCATTACTTCTTCAATTTCTTTATTGTGTTCAAAAGATGGTCCTGCTTCAAACTGTAAATGTTGATATGATTTTAAAGTGCCTATGTTTCGAATGACATTTGCTGGCAATTCATAATCATAGCTGCATTTTCCTAATCTTTTCAAACCATATCTAATCGTTAATATGCTACTGAGCGAAATAATATTCAATCTATTCCGCAGTTTGGTCTTAACAATATTCATCTGGCTAAATAAACGCTCTACTTCTGTGTTTGAGTGAGGTAATAAAAGAATTTTTAAAACGAAATTGACCAAGTCTTGAAAAGGATTTTCTGTGGCAGCATCTCTGTATTGAGCTACCTCCATCCACAGGTTTATCGTGCTGGAAGTTTCTTTCCACCAGTTTCCATTGAAAGTCAATGCGAGTTAATACTGCATCATCAGTGAAAAACATTTTCGCAAGGTTTATTATATCACTTTTAATTGGGTTGAGACAATGGTCAATACTTAGTGACGTCATGGTTTTCAACATTGATATATTGTCAGGTAACCTTTGCTGAAGTTGTTTTATAAGAGACAAAAGGAAGGCAATGCAGCAACTACGAATATTTTTCTTTTCTTCATCTAACAGTGCAGAATTGTTTATTTCAGTTTCAAACTGATAACCCAAATATAGATTGAGTGCTAAATGGTTTTCAATCACTACATCATTTGTTATTTTTGTTCCTGGAACAACAATCTTAGAACAACAAGATTCTATTAAATTTAGCAAGTCCTGTAGCAACTTCATAGGATCATTATTCTCAGATTGAAATATTTTATTTAATCTCTGAACTTCATCAAGTACAGGTTTAAGAAATAAAAGAAATAAGAAATTTCTTTGATCATCAAACATTGAGAACAAAATTTCTGCCGTATAACATCTTTCGTTTGTTCTGGCCAAATTAAAATTTACCTTTAAATCATTCCATTGTTTCAAAATTCTATCAATAGTGGTCTGAATTGACATCCGAGTCTCAGTACTTTGTACTAATTTCAATGGTTCATTTCCATCATTCATCAAAGAATAGAGTTCCTTGTATTTGGATTGTCTAATCGCAGAATGAGAGAACCAATTACATGTTTCTTTAATAAGAAATTCTATATTTCTTGGAAGGCCTTCTTTTGTAGCATGGGAAATAGCTAATTGTAATGAATGACAGAGGCAACGTACCAGAATCAAAGCAGGTACTTCGGCTTTGAGTTTAGCATATACACCATTATTGATTCCTATCATTACAGAAGCGTTATCTGTTCCAATTGCAATGAGTTTATGCAAATCCAAGGCATTATTTCTCAAGGAAAATTTAATTGCTTCACAAATTGCATCGGCATTGCACTCTTTAAGTGGTATTAAATCTAAAAAAGTTGTAGTTATGCATTTTTTATTTTCAGAGTAATATCTAATTACAATACCCAAAAGCTTGGAAATTGAAATGTCATTACTTCGTTAATTAGTAAACTATAGTTGCTATCACCTATATCAACTATTAAATTTTCTTTAAAATGTGGTGCTAAAACATTTGAAATTATGGCTGAACATTTTGTTCGACCAATAGTCAGATTATTACAACTTTTGCTATCTGAAAAATTTGTTGTACAGAATTTAGTTAGTTTGTCTACATGACTTATAGGACAACTTTTTGCTACAAAAAGTGCCATATTTCCCTCTGTTCTATGAACATTTGAACTTTTCATAAATGGAAGAATATTTGCACTTTGCTGAATACTAAACAATGGCTTGGCTTTTATGTTTTTGAGTTTTCCTATGCTTTTCTAAATCACTTACTTTTGCTATCAAAATGCAGTTACAATATTTACAGCGACACTTTGTATTTTCTCCTTTTATTTCCTGCAACCAGTTTTTATACCTATCGTCACATAGCCATTCTATTCAAAATTTTTGAGTGTATTTTCTTTCATTTGGCATTTTCACTGATAACAGGGTAATAAATAATAAATTGCAATACCAATAAATAATAGCAAATAATATTATCACAAAATGACACTATATTACAGCACTTGGTTACTCACGAGAGTCATGATGCAGGATAGGTAACTTATAAGGATTCCCAAATTTTGAATGTAACAATGATGACTATCAAACTTTAAGTTTAAGAAAATTGACAAACTATTTGAATCAGGATTGGACCTGCTACTGGTAGTCGCGACGATAATGTCCATTAAGCTCCGTCCCCTTTACAAATGTTTACCATATTTGGTCATGATAAGAAAACTTGAGCTCTGATCAGTGTTGCCACTTATTAAAAATAAGATTTGCGACTCATGCACATAATTATTGCACATAAAAGCTAATATAAATGAAGAAATTTATTAAATTTTAATAGTTTTATGAAATTTTTTGATTTTGTGAAAAATCTCTAAAATGTAGCTAAATTTACTTTAAAAAACTCTAGAAAAATCTCCGCTAAATTTCAAAAAAAGGCGCCAACTAGAACAAAAACTTGCCAAATTTAGCGACTTTTTCGCTAAATTGGCAACACTGCCTCCCAGGGCCCCGCTGGCTGTGATTCACGGTCTTACGTTCCGAGAAGCCCATCTTCGTACAGTCGCGATATTGGGGCGCGCTGTCGGAAAGGACTATGGAATCAGGATGTATGTATCTGGACATGTAGCTCCAAAGAACGCACCTGCTTTTGTTCTCCACCTGAAAGAATACGAGAAAATATAACACAAAACTTCCACTAAAAGTAAATAATAACAAGAAATAATGTTTTGTTACTACTTACATGCCAGTACATAACTTCTTTCGTTTCCCGACAATAGGCACCAAATATAGTTATTTGGGTGCCTTTGGTTACATGCCCTCGGTTGTATTTTCGTCTCCTAGTAAAAGTTTCGTCAATCTGGAAAGAAAAACATATGTATTTAGACATAGACGGTATATCGGCGAAGTCAAAAACTTGGATCGATCGTCACCTCGACGTGCAGCCCTTTACCGCAAAGCTGGTGATTTTGGTTGTTGGAGATGAAAATCTCTGCAATTTTCCGGCAGAAGTTGTACCAGTCTACCACTGTTTGTCGTGACACGCCGCATTGTAACGCGGCGTCGGTGACCGGCAGCTTCAGGACCCATGAGTATATAATCATAAGCACCTGTTAAATGCAAAAAAAAAAAAAAAAAAAAACAAAAAATACAAATTTGCCAACCCTGTCGTATAGTGGGGAATATGACGGATTACGAAAACGTCAGATTTGCATTAGAAATGTGAATATACCGAAAATTAGAGGTAGCATATATAATTAAAATATATAGACAATATATTATATATTTTTCAGCTGTAAACATCCATTCGAATGCGCAGTTGCGAAGGCAATTTACTATCCTCTTTAACCCTTTCCATGCTGGCGATCTACAGCAAATAATTGAGTGGAATTCGTCATGTGGCGCATTTTTTGCAGTTTTTGGATAATTTTTAAATCACGATATTTCGCTTCAAAATCGCGCTATGTTTAATCTGTTTTTTGTGTTTGATTAAAAACATATCACAGTTTACGATTGTTTAATTTTTAGTTTAATAGAAATTTAAAATAAAATTAAAATTTGAAGCTTACGAACAAAAGAAAAAAATAATTAATTTACAGAAAATCGCTAAACTTTGTACATTTGTTAGTTAGATACATCTGTCTTCTTCTAAATAAAAGAAACCGCAGCTCTCTAGCTAGAGCGGGGGAGAGGTTATTGCTATTATTTACACTATGTCTCTAATTACTTGGCAGGGAGCGGAGTCAATTGTTATCGTAAAGCAACACGTAAAAGTTTATCATCATTTTACCGAAATATTTATGGCCCAGGGGTGGTCACAAAACACTTTTTGGCTTAAAGAAAGTCAATCGACCTACAGAAGAGTGAATCAAAGCTAAGATTGCTGGAAAATCGAATATAACGCAAAATAATCAAATTTTTTTTATTAATTACGCCTAAAGGCGTATGCCGCATCACGAATTAACGGCAGGTCATGTGACATACGCCTAAAGGCATATAACCGCATGGAAAGGGTTAAAGTGCGGGAAGATATTTGGTTTTCTCGCATTTATGACGCCATTTATGATCTTAAGTTTATTATCATTACTGTTATACTACAATTATTGTCTAATGAATGAATAACTTCAAAAAGTTTATGGTTTTTTTGGTGTCATGAGCTTAATTCCAACAATAAGACAGAAGTTTAATAGCGTTAATGTGTATGACGATAAACAGTGATTGACAGATTAACCAGATTAGTCTTCTCTTGCCACGATGTATCGTTTCCTGCCCCTATGTTTATAAACCTTGCGACAAATTCCCGACAATTTATTCTCCTGGATGAAGACTTTTTTTTTTTTTTGGACTGAACATTTGAAGTGACGTCATCAACAATTTTCCATTTTTGTGACAGTCCGCGGACCACAGTTTGAGTTCATATTTGACAGTGACGATTTATTATTCAACATTAATTAACTCTGTAAAAGCGGAACAAATCTAATAAATAATTATAGAATTATTTTAAAATTCAAATGAAATACTTATAATCCTAAATAAATAATTATAAACTTGTTATATAAAAAAATATATTTTTGTAAATTTAGGTAACTAAATTATATAAAGCTTGAGATACGAAATAATTAATTGAATAAATAAACAATTGTCACCTAATTTGTATTGCAAAACAATCTCGTTGGATTCATTCTTGAAGATCGGGACACGAAAATGGCCAGCCAAGAACTTACATACCTTTCCAAAGTCATGTGTGTTGTGTGTCTGGAAGTGTACATCAATCCAGTTTCCACAAATTGCGGACACGTGTTCTGCGAGTCTTGCATCGATAGGGTCACAGAGCTCACAAATCGGTGTCCACTTTGTAGAACTCCAATATTTCGCATTGAACAGCGAGGAGATAAAATAGACAAAATCAAGTCAATCATGTGGACCCATTACCTCATTTGTAACTGCTGTGAAAAAGTAATTATTTTATCACAATTACGTAATCACTCAGAGAAATGCGAAAAGGCCGTGAAAAATGGAAAAAAAGAGATCAACTCTTAAGAAAATCATAAAATGTGTACGATGCAAGAAGAACATTTCTGGCAATGAATATTAAAGCTCCTAAAATAGAAGAGGGGTAGAAACCCATTTATCTGTTTGGAATGCTGGACGAAGAATCTTTCCCAGAGATTATTAAATTATCTTCTGTTCTTCTTTATTAAATTAAGACACCATAAAATTTGAATGAATAATTTCAGTAGAAGAAATGTTTCGTTGCCGTAAAATTTCCGTTTAAATTCTACATCAATAAAATTTGATTACTGTTAATTATGGATAATTTGGTTTATTTACAACAAAATAAACGAGGGTTTATACGTTTATTAAGATTCGTAATAACTTTTTGTTTTAACAAGAATTTCGCGGAAAAACACGAAATAATTTGTCAATTCAGATGAAAACACAATGGCGCGCAGATTTATTCGGTTGGCAAATGAAAAAGAGACCCGCCAGTTTAGAAGTCCCAAAAAATTTATTATTATTATTTTTTTCTTATAATCTTATGGTATTTTATTCTAAATTAGGTTAATAATTGGATCTATGGAATAAGGCAAAGCAACATACATACACGTAACGTACAGTACATACATACATAGTTCGCTTTCATAAAATAACGTGAACTATGAATAAAATTAAGGTTATTTTGAAAATATTTGAACTTGAGCTAATTCTTTGAAGTGTCTAATATTCTGATACTATTGTGAGAATACGGGGGTCCTTACTAAGAACTTGTAATGTGTTCACCCTATCGAATCGTTAAATCCGCTCACTGCATCTCACACCATTAATTGGTTAGTGTTTCTATGAGCGGTAATAGATGATCAAGATTGTGAAACCCGATCAATGTCAGGATGCTGACACCAGATAAGGTTGTGAGTTCACGCCCTATCACGCCTAAACTAAAGCTGATTTCTAGGAGAGCTTTTCTATTAATGGAGTGTGTTGCGGTACTGGCTTCGTACGAGCTCAATCGACCAGACCATAATATACAGTAAACAACAACAATATTTAATAAAGCAAATGGAATAAAATACAATATACTGAGAGATTAAAATATATTAATCTAATCTATGCACGTGAGAGAGGTTTTACATAAATCTACATATTATACTACCTTTACAGTATGAGGCTTATTCTTGTCTTTGGTTGACTTTGCGTTTGTTATATTGAGAGAAGATTGGGAGGAGAATGTGAATCTTGTAGCGTAACTTCTACGTGTGCATTGTAAAGTATTGCCGACTTCTATGTGGCTGCCCTATGGCAGGTCGAACCTTTCATCAGCCGCTGCCCGGTTATTTGGCGAATTCTGTCCTCAAAGAACTGCGCGAAAAGGCGAGAAATCGACCCCTTTTTATAGGGACGGCTGTATAACTGACTCATCGTCTTAGGACGGTGAGTAGTTTTTAGTCAGCCTAGAAAGGAAGTTCGTTTCCTCCCTTTCTTGGAAATGAAAAATGTACATCCATTTTGTTAAAATTTTATCAAAGAAATAAAATATCTTGTTATAATATTTTATAATAATTAATTCCTTAATTTGTGGATCACACACTATTAATTGGATAAAGTCCAGAATAGCCTTTGAATGAAAAGATACTAAATTTGGAATTATATAAGGAATTTCTCGGCTTCAACTTGAAGAAACATGCAATTTACTGCATGTACAGTGCACAATGAAAGCTATTCCATGGCCATGAACCAAGGAACCGAATTTGCAATATTTGTGTCGTTCATGTCTTTGTGTTTATAGACCTCGGATAATAAAGATTGTCGTAGTGAAAAGTAGCGCTTTTGGAGTTAGTTTTGTTTCTATCGGCAAGCCTGATATGACGCTATTTCTTCTCAGCTCCACACTGCTGTTTAGTCTTGCCTGGATCCAGAAATTTTCTGAACTCGGACTCATCATTGCTATCTCGATCCAATCTTTCTTTTCCATACAGACAATATCTTTTACTAAGTGATTTTTCTGAACGTATCTACAATAGTATCACAATTCTGTAATAACCCAATCGTCTGCACGCTATTTTCATATTATATGAGGTTTCTTCGATTCTGTGAAAATTAGCTTAGTATGTGACATTTTAAACTATGTTACTCATTCTTATATCTTTGCTTCTTTCGTACTTTTGATCAATTATTTTAAGTACTTAGTTAAAATTCATATTCGAATATAAATTCGGGTTAAAGTTTACCTAAGGAACCCCAATGGCCGCGCTTCCGGTCGCCATTTTGTTTGCTGTACTACGCACGGTTTTGTTTTGTACTACGTTCAAAAAATTATGCAAATTAGTTAGTATGTATAATTTTTTGAAAAAATAATAATTACATTAGTAAAAAATAAATGTTTTAAGATTATTTTGCAAGTTCAGATAGCTATGAAATATAAAACAAACTGTTACTCACATGTTTGACGCTCTGTCATACATTTCCTTTCCGTTTCTTCTCGTTTTTCCTTGATTTGCTGATGTTTCTCTTTTTACTTGATATTTTTACACGTTTTTTAGTTTTGCTACACGAATGTGCCTTACTTTTTTTTCCCTTCTTATACTCGTCACTTTGTGGAGCAGCTGGAATGGACTCTGGTTCTTTCCATTTCAGCTCGATTCCGGACTCTTCTCTGCACACACCTCCTACAACCCACCTTGTCTTCTTCAATTTTCTACCTTTCTCGTATTTTTTCTTTACAATTGCTGTTTCGTCTATTTCCACAACTTTATTTATCCCGTCAATCTTAAAAGTACATAGGAATTAATGGAAACCATCATAACAAAACGTAAAAAGTTTGCCCAGTTGACTGCTGTTTTTTTGGAGATTCCCGAAGCTCCAGCAGCAACAGTTAGCGAACACTCTAAACACAGTAGGTGCCAGATAAATGACAAAATACTCTCCCACGACAAACGACCACATCTCCCTTTAAAGGTTCCTTGGAAAGCTGAATAATTCGTCTTGCAAACATTACATCACATCAATACAGAGTTTTTATCTGCTCTATACATTAATTTACGACGTTTCCCACATTTGTTGCCTACCTCTTCTACATGTTGCAAATTCAAGAATATTGCAAATTTCACATCACTAGGTATTTTCTTATCTATTGCCAAATCATCGAAACCAGAGCACATTAATCTAAAGAAACGACCGGAGGTACAATTAATCCAAAAATTTTCAGAATTAATGTATGCAGTTTCCATTTTGTTGCCAAAAAAAAAAGAAAAAACTTTTTACAACAATTACGAATACGATAGAATTATTAAATTTGCCGCACGTTGCATCACGAAAAGTAGACAGAATAAAAACTTACCTATTTACTATTAAAAATAGCAGAAAGTAGCAATTTTTCTTCAAAAATGTTTAACTGGTGAAAAAAAAACCACTCGCAGCAGTCGAGCCATCACGAAAAACAAAAAATTTGCATACGATAGCGTTATTTAAAAATTGCGCCACCTACACCAAATTTCTAACATCACCTGCCGTCGAGATTACCGGAAGCACGGCCATTGGGGTTCCCTAGGTAAACTTTAACCAATTCGTACTGTATATGCGTATTCCCAACGGAAGTGCCATTTGTCGAATACGGAACAGCTTCCACGGCGAAAATATTTGAATGGTGTAAAGAAGATTTTATGCATTCGCGCATACGCTTTACAGAGCACCAACCTCACGCTGCCCACCAGTGGCCAAGCGGTCTTCGTTCCCCGAACACTGGGGGCCGATTGCAGAGAGAACGTTTAGAGGCCAACGGCAGTTTACAGATTGAGTAGACCACGGTTCAGAAAAATTTCATTGCAGAGACAGAGTTTCATGCTTGCCACAATGTAGACAGCGATTAGAAACAAGTTATTTGACCTACTTTCTAGACTCCCTCGATAGCAGGTTTAGAGAGCATTTTACTTGAGTATAAGATGCCATATTCATTTGTTGGTTGTGTTATAATGGATATTCTCAATTTAATACATCTTGCAAATGGGACGAATCAAGAACATTATTCATCTCGACAATTACGAAGAGAGAGGGTAATGCGAGATCGGAATAATCCTATGGAAATCTATTCTGAAGACGAATTTCGAATTCGGTATAGATTTTCTAAATCTGGATTCGTTTGCATTTTAACCTCTTAACGCAGACTTTTTTAGAACCTTATATTAAAAGCAATAAAAAATATTTAAAACTGAAAAAAAACGAAAGAAATGTGTTAATTTTGAAGAAAAAGCTTCAAAGTACAATTTCCTTTTTCTCGCCTTAGTGCGAAACTTGACACTGATGAGTCATTGTTTACACAGCTGGATGACCTTGAGAACAGCTGGTGTCGTGTTTCGCGGGACATTCTCATGAAACTCTCGGGAGGAGAAGGGTAAAAAGTAGGGTGAATACTAGATGGCAGTATATTTCTAAATATTTTTTTAAAATTACGATTTTAATTGAAATTTTCGATTCCCCCGACTTAATTAAACGTATATATAATAAAATCTATTAATTAAAAAAATTAAAAACTATTGGATGTTGTTTTTGACAACAGAAAATAGCTTTAAATAACTTTACCGAAGTAAAATCGGCGCTCTAGAACTTTAGAAGGATGAATGAAGTTTTATAAAAAAATTTCATATTTAAACAATTGAGCGTTAATCGTGCGTCATTAAAGGTTAATTAAAATCGCAATAAAATTTTTTCGCGCGGGTAAAAATTTTTCAAAAAATTTGGAGACTTAGAAAACATTCCAAAGATGCAAAAAAAAAAAAAATTTTTCCGGGCCAAAAGTACCGTTTTGTTTGTAACGCTATGAAACTTGCCCCAGTTAACTCGGGTCCGGACAACAAGTGGTTAAATCACATTGGCGATGAAATTAGGCATCTAGATGGGAGAGGGTTGCCATTAACTACCGAACAACAATTATTGACGGCATTACGATTTTATGCCACCAGAAGCTACCAGAGGGTAGCCGGTGATCTTATCGGAGTTCACGTCTCTACTGTATGCAGGTGTTTATCAAACTATTATTAAATAAATTTAAAAAATTTTTTGTATAGTGTTAGAGACGTTTATAAGAATGAGGTCTTATTTAATGTTTGTATAAGTTATATATTGCATTTTTTATTAATTATTGTTATATCCTTATCAGAACCATCCAAAACGTTTCAAAGGCGGTAAGAGTAAGGGTTTGTCTGAAAGGGGCGGGAACCCCCCAAATTGTAGACCCTCCTGTGCGATCAAATAATGTCTAATGAACCACACCCCTACGGGCGACCCTTCACGAAATATAGCCCCCCCAAAATCGGGCTGCTCGATGATCGACCGATCGGGTGATGAGAGCTATACCTATGTCATTTCCGGTCACGTGACACCTACATATACCAAAAATTTGTTTTTTTCATCACGCGGCCCGATTTTGGGGGGCTATATCTTGTGAAGGGTCGCTCGTAGGGGTGTGGTTCATTAGGCATTATTTGATTGCACAGGGGGGTCTACAATTTGGGGGGTTCCCACCCCTTTCAGACAAACCGTTGCTCTTACCGTCAAATCTTCCCAGCATTTCATGGATATCACGCCATTATTTAAATTCATTACATTATTTTGTATAACAATCGCGAAATGTTCTTTGAATTTTCTTTTTACTACATTATTTTCCTTATTTAAGATCTTTATATTATTAATATCAATATGGCAATTATTCATGTCAATGTAAAAACACTGGAGAGGAATTAACTTTAAGCCGCAATGCAGCCAGATGTTCTGACAACCTCACTTTTAATTTCTTCTTCATTTCTCCAACATAGTAACTCTGTATTCCACATGTACTGTACACTGAAGTCTATAGATCACTCTTTCTTTCAATAACTGTTTATCCTTATAAGGTTCTGTCCTTATCGGTTGAAATAACCTATTTTTTTTGGGTCAGAGCAATTTAATTGTATTTTCACAAAAAATTTTTTGATATTTTTCATAAAAAACCTTTAATATATGGAAAAGAGACATACTTATTGATTTCTTGCCTTTTCTTTACTTGATATTTGTTCTCTAAATATTTGTCGTACCAACTTTTTAACAATCTTCTTGGGTAACCGTTTAATGAGTACTTCTTGTTCACTTTTTTAATTTCTTCTTCCCTTTTATTGAATCTAGTTGTTCTAGAAAGAATCTTACATATTTTTATCAGATAAATATTCCTTTTTTGGCTAATTGGACAATAAGATTTGAAGTTTATAACTTTATCTGCATTACAAGGCTTTTCATACTTACTATTGTAAAGTACTGTTTTAGTTTCTGACTCTTCCAATGATTATTGACACTACTGTGTGCCGGAAATAACCATTCCCTAACGGATACTTTACGCAGATTCACGTTGGCGTGCCAGGCCTGGACTTTAAGCGTGCACCGAATTAAATAATGACAAGGTTTGTCAATAACAAAATCAAATATTTAATTAATCTTCTAGCAATAAACTATATACAGTATTTAGTAAAAAATCAAACAATAATTTATTCAATGAAATTCAAGAATCAACCCGACAATACTCAATTCAATCTATTTCTAACTTAATTCTATTCCCCTTGGGAATCCGACAAAATCAAAGACTTAACTTATAAACAATAATTCTTATAAATTACAGATCCTAACCGTCACCTCAATATACTCGGAACCTATTTTCTCAAACTCTCGACTTCCTATAATCGTCGATCCACAATTCGAATAACTTCAAAATTGCCTTGGAACTATTTGATCCTATCGGACACCTCTCTCGTTCACTGATACGAAGCTCACCAAAACTCGGTGCTATCAGGAATTCACTTCTCCGTCTTCACTTGAGACTCTGGATTTATAGTGTGAGGTGACGTCACAATTCTGAATGAGATCACTCCCCTCATTTACATACTTAATGCTAACAACAAACTTTTTTCGTTTGTCTGGCAGCCTATTTTCCGACAATACTCGCTAACCTTTTACACTATTTGTTTCCACAATTTTTCGGGACGTTTTTATTCTTTAAGGTTTAGCGAGTCCCTACTTCGTGCTTGTGGGGTCTTCCCCCCTTCTTTCTCGGTGCGGACTTACTTTTTTCTGCTCGGAAGCGCAAGTGTGCGCGAGTTCTACGGCGCTTTTCTTTCGTGGGTGAGTTGGGTTTTTTTTCTTCTATTTTTAAGTTCTTAAGGTGAATGGTGAGGAAACCTTCGTCCTAACAAAACATAAGCCCCAAAAAAAATAGAATAATAAGCAAAAAATAAAAGTAAATAAAAATAACGCTCGGACTTGGTTCTTTACACCCTTTCCCCTTTAGATTAAAGAGAAATCTATTTCTCTTTTTATTTAAAGCCAAAATCCTCCAACTCTTATTTCTTCTAAAGGAGTGCGCCTTATATACAATTGCTGCCAGGTTTACAAATGAATACATCCCTTACAGTGATTTGACATAAGCGAGAGTGACTCGTTGCTTAATAAATTTATTCTAATGTAGTTATACAATAGAGGGGAAAATGTTGACATACAATCATGTGCGGATTCCAAGGTTTGTTGCCATTTTCACGCTCTGGGTTGGCGTGCACAGGGTGAAGCGTTAACCCCAAAATTTTTCCTAATGATTTATTATCTTTCTTCACGCTATGGACTGATTGTCGGGTTATAGTTTAGCATTGTTAATTGTTTTAGTGAGTGGTTACTCCAGTCCGTTATTGTGAGAAAAACGTAGTTTTTTTTTTTCCTTCTTCTCTCTCATCCCCGTTTAGCCAAAATCCCTTTCCCCTTAGGGATCCTTGGATTACAATTAGTTTGGTCAAGGACCATATGTAAAGAAAACTACATTCACCTCTGGCTTCCTTCTCTATCTTTGAGCTCTCGGCTTCCTTGTGAGACTGGCAAGTTGTCTGTAATCCACTCGTTGTATCGGTCGTAATCGTCGCTGGATGACTCCAAATGGTCTGGCTCTGGCGATGGATGGTGCGAGGGTTCCGTGATCCATCGACGATCCCGTAACGGAGCGTGATCCTCTATCGTTGCCCCTATCGGTTTCGGGTAGGGGTGTAGTAGTTTTTCTCTTTGGGAAAAGGGTGTATCGCTTCAGATTAGCGATATGTTGACTTCTGTGGCTGGCCCCAGTGTGGGGATCTTTTATCTCGTACGGTCCTGACCACTTAGGTTTTAATTTAGCACTGAAGCGTCGGCTAGAAGAAGAAATAGGGTGAGCTTTTAAGTCAACTAATGAACCCACCTTGAATGTATCTGGCCGCCTTCTCAAATTGTAAGCCCTTCTCTGTTTTTGTTGTGCAGCTCGCACGTTGTCTCAGGCTTGTTTTCTTATTTGTTGCAATTCCGTCCATTTTTCTCTAATAGTGGTAGGGCGACTTGGATAAGCCATTAGGCGGTCCCACGGGAGTGCAATCTCTCTCCCGAGATGTAGTTTAGCTGGCGTATACTTTGTTGAATCCTGTTCTGAAGTTCGTAATGCCAGCGCTAATTCCGATATATGGGTGTCCCATTCAGTATGGTTTCTTTCGATGTATGCCGCAATCATCCTACCCAAGGTGCGGCTCACTCTTTCCGTAAAATTCGACCGAGGGTGATATGGTGTCATCAGAATATGCTTAATTCCGGTGCGATCACAAACTTCCGCTAGGAGATGAGATATGAATTGTGGCCCATTATCAGATATTAACATTTTTGGCATGCATATCTGCAAAAGTATTCTTTATACATACAATTTACGACATTTTTTGCGGTAATCTTCCGCAGGGGAAAAATCTCTACCCACTTACTGAAGTAATCCACCAAAACAAGAAGATACTGATTACCTTTGTTGGACTTAGGATAGGATCCCATAATGTCTACGCCTACCTTTTCCCCTGGTTCCGTTATCTCGGGGACTTGCATTAGTCCGGCCGTTTTCTTCTGGTCGAACTTCGTTATCTGGCATGTATGGCATCCTAGTACATATTCTTTTATGTCCCTTCTCATTCCGGGCCAATAGCAACGTTGTATTTTTTTCGTAGTCTTTCGTACACCTAAGTGGCCAGCAGTGGGATGATTGTGTAGTTCTTGTAATATATCCTTCCTTAAGTTGTAAGGAATCACTGGTCTGTAACTTCCAGTGTCGTCTGTTTTCCGGCTATAATACAAAACATCATTTACTAGCCGGTAATGGGATGACTTACCTACTAGTTCTGCTGACATGGCTGGGTCATTTGGTAAGTTCCCAGTCGCTAAGTAATCGTATAGTCCGCTCCACTCTGAATCAGTTCGTTGAGCGTCTATAACAGGGGTAGCCAGACTCTTTAGAACTTGAGCCATATATTGAAAACAGAATTTGTTGAAGAGCCGCATATACATATATACATATTTTTCCACAGCAATTCAGTTAAATATTTATAAAAAAAACAACACTTTAGCTATTATTTCATTTTATATTATGTTTTATAATACAATATAATTTTTTTAATAATAAATAAATTATAATTGCCGTATTAAGTAGCATAATCTAAATTTAAAAACCAAAAAATGCTAAAACGTTTCCTAGTTTCAATTGTCAATAAGGAAATATAAATTTCAAAACTATTAACGTTATAGAAATTGTTATTCATTATATATTCATTTTTAATGTTGATTTGGATAAATAAGCATTATAATTATTTTTTTCTATTAATGTTTTTACGTATTATGATATTTAATAAATATTACATTTATTTTTCAATAAATAATGTATAACGTTGCTATATTTTGGCTTTTTTATTTCAAACAATATATTATTTATTTTATGTTATCCAGGAATCATACATAAAAAATAATAAAAGCAAAATTAAAATAAAAACAAATTTGGTATAAATTTAAGTAACTTGCAATGAGCCACAAGTATAGGATAGATGTACCAGTTTTGGCCAGTGTACCAGTTCTGGCCAGAAAACAAATTTAACTTAAAAATATAATCACCACATATTCAAATCTGTCCAATGAAACAAACTTTTATTGTTAACTGTTCACACAGTTAACAATAAAAGTTTGTTTCATTTGTGATTATATTTTTAAGTTAAATTTGTTTTTTGGCCAGAACTGGTACTACACTGGCCAAAACTGGTACATCTACCCTACTAGAAAAGAGCCGCATGTGGCTCAAGAGCCACAGTTTGGCCACCGTGGGTCTATAAGATCTTTCTCTCGTTCAAAGGTCGTTACCGCTAACAGTTTTGCGGCTATGTCCGATTCTTTACTTGGTTGTGGACCTTTTAACGGACGTCTGAGAGGGATGCAGAACTATTAAGCCATCATAATGCAGAATGGTCTGTCACGACGGTGAATTTTGTTTAGTCTAGGTAAATTATGAACTTCTCTATAGCCCATACAATGGCTAGACATTCAAGCTCCGTGGCCGTATAGTTCCTTTTGGCTGCGTTTAAAGTACGGCTAGTGTATGCAATGACTTTCTCTTGGCAAAGCACTGCTCCCAGTCCTACAGTGCTAGCGTCTGTGTATAACGTGTAGGGCACACCTGGCCTAGGAAGCTGCAAAATAGGTGCAGTTATTAACTTACTTTTTAGCTTTTCAAAAGCTTGACGGCATTCTTCCGTCCATTCCCATCGTTTCTGTTTCTGTCGTAATTGATACAATGGTTCGGCAATAGTTGCGTAGTTAGGTATGAATCTACAGTACCAGCTGCACATTCCCAAAAAGGTGCTAAGATCCTTCGTATTTCTGGGTGTCGGAAACTCTCGAACGGCCCTTACTTTTTCATCTTCCGTCGCAATGCCCTTATTGCTGACTTTAAAGCCTTGGTAATGAATGTCTGGGCGACAAAAGTGACTCTTAGCAAATTTAATGGTTAATCCTGTTGCTGCCAATCGTTCGAGCACATTGGTCAAATGTTCGATGTGTTCTGTAAAAGTAGATGAATATATAATAATATTGTCTAAATAAACTTGGCAATACTTTCCTTTTTCTTCCTTTAGGACTTTGTCCATTAGTCTTTGGAATGTCGCTGGGGCATTTTTAAGACCAAACGGCACGACCAGGAATTCATACAAGCCACTATTCGTAATAAAACTAGTCTTTGGTCTGTCTTGTTCCTTTAACGGCACTTGCCAGTAACCAGACAATAAGTCCAATGTAGTTATAAAGTTCGCTTCCTTAAGCGAAGTCAGTAATTCTGAAATAATCGGTAAAGGATATTTATCAGGCACTGTTACCTGATTCAGCTTTCTATAGTCTATACACAATCTCCAATCGCCCGTTTTTTTCTTAACCATGACGACTGGGGAGGCCCACGGAGAATTTGATGGTTGGACGATACCGTCTTAACATTTCTGCTATCTGGCGGTTCGTTTCCTTTAACTTTACGTCAGAGTATTTATAAGGACGTCCACATACTGGGGTCGCCTTGTCAGTGACGATTTCATGTTCTATCATATTAGTTAGTCCCGGCTTATCTGTAAACAGTTGCGGGTATTGCAATAATACATTTTTCAAAGTTACTAACCTTTCACCACTCAAAGTGGTTTGGATTTCGTCCCACTTAGGTGAAATTCTCTTTTTTGGTTGACTTACGTCCAAAGAAACTGTTGAATTTTTAAAATCCATTGTTATTCTATGATTCTTGACGAAATCACACCCTAGTAAGCATGGCATAATAAGTCCTTTTACTACCATGCACTCCTGGCGAAGGGTAACACTTCCAATCTGGATTTTTGCCAGGAACTTTCCAATGGAGGTTCCTTTTCCTCCTTCGATGGCTAACTTAAAATTCGGCTCCGCTTGTAACTGAATATTTCGATTTTGAAAAGAAATTCTCCTCCACACTGACTCATTTATTAAAGTAAAGTCAGAACCCGTATCAATCCGGGCTGAGGTTAGTACTCCATTAATAAAAACGTTTACCTCAGGCAACTTGGAGGCTTCACTAACAATTAGTCCTTACGGTGGAGGCCTTTGGATCCATATTGGAGACAGGATCCTTCCCTCGCTGTCTCCCGTCTAGTTTAAAGGTTTTCTTTTTCCATTACCCTTCCTTTTCCAGGTTACTTTTCGTTCGGGACTATTGGGAGTTTTGACATTCGTGTGATCAGTTTGTCGTTTCCCCTTGGAACAATTTCTCAAAAAATGTCCCACCTCACCACATGAATAACAGGTCAGGGGTGACTTTGCCGGTACGAAATTTTCCGGCTCTATCTGCTTACTTATTTTTCGACAGTCCTTAATCTGCTTTGCATGGTCAGAAGGGTTTCTAAACCTGCATGGCAGGTTTAGAAACCCTTCTTTACCATCGCTGGGATCTAAACGCCCACCCACGTGTTTGCCATGCGTGGTGTCCCGTATGCCGGAAAGGGGGATCCTGGTAGTTGAGGGGCAACATACCGTCCCCAACACACTGCTTTGGCCCCTGCTTTGGATAAACGGGAGGCTCAAATCAGGCTCCATTTGAGTCAATTGGCTGGTCGTTGAGTCATTGTTGACCTCGGCTTGGAGTCAACTGATCAATGCAGACCGGGCAGACATGTCAGACAAGATGTGCTCTTCTTGACTGCATTGTGAGGGTATAGCTTTTGGGAAACCCTGGTGTGACGGTCTATGGGAGTCTCCCATGTGACGGCATCCCCTTGTTGGACCCCATGGTGGGTGGGGTCACTAGGAGCTGAATATTAATTCTTAAATATGGATTCTAAAAACAACAAACAAGCGACAAAGAACCAGACCTCCAGCCAACCTGCTTACTTAATAGTACATGCAACTGGAGAAAAACCCCTTGCTAAGTGTTCTCCTTTTTGATTCAAAAGCTATTTGAGTCAACCATCGGGCATTTAAAAAAACGCAAAAATTGAGGTCAGGGGATCTACTAGTAGAAACAGCCTCTCCTCAACAAACAGTAAAGCTTTTGTCAATGAAGACTGTTGGAGACATGGCAATTTCGGTCACACCACACGGAAGTTTGAACTCATCACGACGTGTGTGATATCTGAGTTTGACTTGATGTCTGAAGACGAATCAGACATTCAGATCGGCCTCTCAGACCAAGGTGTCACTTCCGTTTGACGCATTTCGATCCGTCGAGACGGCAAGTTGATACCCACAAAACATTTAATCCTCACGTTCAACAACCCTGCATTGCCATCCTTTGTTACAGCTGGGTATCTGCGCTGCGCAGTTCGTCCGTATATTCCAAATCCGCTACGTTGCTTTAAATGCCAGCGATTTGGACATTCCCAGACGTCTTGCCGAGGCAAAAGCTTATGTGCACAGTGTGGAACTGAAGGTCAAGACAGTACTGAATGTAAAAGTACTCCACACTGTGTGAACTGCAAAGATGCCCATCCTTCCTACTCCCGGAAATGCCCTGCATGGCAAAGAGAAAAAGAAATTCAACGGGTAAAAACTGAGAAAAACATATATCCAGAGGCTCGTCGCATGGTCACTCCAAGTGCACCTATGCAACAAAAGACATTTGCTGCCGTGGTGAAATCTACTACGACACGTGGGGTTCAAACAGATATTTCTGTATCCCCAAGCGAATCTCTTAATGCCATGCAAGATGCTTATTGATCCCATCTACACAATCAGAAGAAAAGGAGATCACAAAGACTAAAACCTCTGTAAGTAAATCAGGGGTAACAACCAGAAATGTGGGTTCTAAAAAGGCCAGTAAGAACCCACTTAACAAACAAAGAGTGAAAGCAGCCCTCTCTAAAGTTTCAAAAAAATCAGAAGCTCAATCTGTGAGTGAGTTTTCTGACATATCTGACGAAGAGCCTAATACGGAGGTTACAAAACCAATGTCACCTCCAAAAGAGAGACCCCCTGTTAAATTAAAGAGGGATACCCTCGCAAAGAATGCTGCCTCAAACACATAATGGATTATAAAATAATCCAATGGAACTGTCGTGGTTTCCGCAACAACTTCTCTGACATTAAACACTTGACATCATCTACCCCATCTCTCTGCGTGGCACTCCAGGAAACACATTTAAAATTTGGAGAAAAAATATCTTTAAAAGGATTTGATCTCTACCGCAAGAATGATGATAGCCACAACCGCGCCAGTGGAGGTGTGGCTATACTGGTTTCAAACCGCATCCCATCCTTACCGGTACAAATAACAACAGAGCTGCAAGCTGTGGCAGTCAGAATTTCTATTGGAGTAACTGTCACAGTTTGTTCCATATACTTGCCACCAGATGTCAGAGCTGATAAAGATGAATTGGATGCCTTGGTTGAACAACTGTCAACTCCATTCCTTTTACTTGGTGATTTTAATGGTCACAATCTGATGTCGGGCAGTCCCGACATAAATTGTCGAGGCAGGGCCATTGAGAGATTTATAGGCAATCACCAACTGTATTTATTTAATACTGGAGAAGTGACATACTTTCATGCTCCAACAAGAACATTCACTGCCATTGATCTATCATTAGCTAGCCCAAACTCTGTTTTCAGCGTTTACATGAGGAGGTTGGATCTAATCCACTCTCTAGTGACCACTTCCCAATATTTTTAAAATATCGAGGCAGAGAAAGCTGTGAAACAGCCCGGCCACCACGCTGGAAATTTGAAACGGCAGATTGGCCTGCATTTTCTTCTTTGGCTAAAATCACTGAGGAAATGGTCAATACTGCTGATATCAATGACACAGTTGAATTTGTCACTTCCAGTATTATTCAGGCAGCCGAAAAACCAATGGGGAAAACGTCAACCAGATATCTAAAACATCCGAAACCATGGTGGGATCAGAACTGCGAGGCAGCATTTAAAAAGCAAAAGAAAGCATGGGGGATTTTCAGAAATACCCTACTACTAACAACTTGATTGCTTTTAAAAAAGCAAAGGCAAATGCCAGGAGCATCAGAAGGCAAGGCCAAAGGGATTCTTGGAGGAAGTATGTATCTAGCATAACATCTTCCACCAGCTCAAAAGCAGTCTGGGATAAAATCCATAAAATTAACAGGAAATATGCTTCTCACTCTCTGTCCATGCTGGAAAATAATGGCACAATAATCAGTGACATAAAAGGTATTGCTGATTTGTTGGGTGAAACATTTTCGTCGTCATCCAGCAATATTGTGTATACAACAAATTTTCAGGCTTACAAAGTCCAAACTGAAAAACAATATCTAAACTTCCACTTTCCATTTAATGAGGAATATAATGTGCCATTCAGCAGAATAGAACTATGTACAGCAATCTCTCGCTTGGGGAATACTGCTATAGGCCCGGATAAAATCCACTACGGCATGATTAAAAATTTGTTAGACAATTCCTGTAGTAATCTTTTGAATCTGTTTAACAGAATATGGACAGAACATACTTTCCCTGACTCTTGGAGGCTATCTATCATCATTCCCATACCCAAGCCAGGTAAAGACCACAAGAATCCCTCTAATTATAGACCAATTTCTCTGACTAGTTGTCTCTGCAAACTTTTCGAGAGAATGGTAAACAGACGCCTGATGTTCCTCTTAGAGGAAAAGAACTACTTTTCACCACATCAGAGTGGATTTTGTAGGAACAGAAGTACCAGAGACAATTTAGTAAAGCTTGAAATATCTATACGCGAAGCGTTTGTTTGACGACAGCACTTAGTGTCTGTGTTTATTGATATAGAGAAGGCCTACGATCGCTGCTGGCGATACGGGATACTTTGTGATCTGCATGAATTTGGATTGCGGGGTAATCTGCCAATTTTTATAAAAAACTTCCTGCAGAATCGTAGATTCCAAGTCAGGGTGGGCAACACTTTGTCTAGGCCTTTCACACAAGAAGAAGGTGTTCCTCAAGGTTGTATTTTGAGTGTGACTCTGTTCCTAGTAAAAATTAACAGCATAGCTAAGTGTCTCCCTCCCAGTGTGAAACACACTATGTATGTGGATGACTTTCAGATCTCCTGCCAGTCTAGTAACATGGGTTTCATTGAAAGACAACTGCAAACCTCCCTAAATCGCATAGACAATTGGTCCAAGACCAATGGTTTCAGTTTTAACGTAGAGAAGACCTCGTGCATCCACTTTTGCCGAAGGCATGGTTTGCACCTGGACCCGGAAATTCACCTAAATGGGGTTAAAATCCCAATTGTTAAAGAGGCAAAGTTTTTGGGTGTTGTGTTTGACCAAAAACTGACGTTCTTATCACACTTGCGCAATTTGAAGAGTAGATGTTTAAAACCTCTGAACCTTTTAAAGGTATTAGGCTGCTCATCCTGGGGAGCAGACAAATGTTTGATGCTCAGGATATATAGAGCCCTCGTTTGCTCTAAGCTGGACTATGGATGTGTTGTGTATGGCTCTGCGCGAGAATCTACTCTTCGGATGCTGGATCCAATCCACCATCAAGCATTGCGTTTGTGCACTGGTGCATTTCGAACTTCCCCTGTTCGAAGTTTGTACGTGGATGCTTATGAGCCTCCACTATCCCTGAGGAGAGAACAGTTGTCTCTGTTTTATTACATTAAACAGAAATCTCTGGCTAAACCTTCAGTTTATTGTAGAGTATCAGATACTCAGCTGAAAAGATTATTTACAGCTTGCTTAAGTTGTGTCCCTACATTTGACATTAGAATGGAGAATATAAGCAGCACGACTGACCTGGACACAAGCAACATTTCACAGGTTGAGGTCAATAATATATCACCTTGGTCAACTCCTGTGATAGATGTTGACATTGGCTTAAAGCAGTTCCCTAAGGAATCCACTTCGGACTACATCTATAGGCAGCACTTTGCAGAATTTCAACACCACGACAGGAATTTAATTCCTATTTATACTGATGGATCGAAGTCGGTTGATTACGTTGGCTCAGCCTTTGTCTGCCAGGATGAGATCGTGGCAGAACAAATTGCATCGAATTCTTCCATCTTTACTGCAGAGTTGCAGGCTATTTACCTAGCTTTAAAATATGTAATTAGGAAAGGGCATCGTCGATGTGTTATTTACACTGACTCAGTTAGTGCACTTCAGGCTTTGATCTCACATGAACCCAGTTTTCACTCTATAGTGATTAAAATTCACAAACTGTTTTGCCATCTTATTGCGAGTAATATTCTTGTAAAATTTTGTTGGGTCGCAGGCCATGTAGGTATAAGAGGGAATGAAGAAGCTGATGCAGCTGCAAAGTCAGCAAGTCCTTCTCAACATACAATGTTTATTGAAGGAGGTGACTTGAAGCTAGTCGTTAAAAAACGACTAGCAGAGAGATGGCAAAATGTGTGGAACGAACAAGTCCACAATAAACTTTACGAGATCAAACCTATAATAGAAAATTGGACACACAACAAACAGTATGATAGGAGATCTGAAGTCATTCTTACTCGTCTGAGGATTGGACATACTCGGCTGACTCATCAATACCTTTTGAAGGGTGATGACCAGCCAGTATGCCAATATTGCATTTGTACTTCAAGTGTTAAACACATACTCTGCAACTGTGTTGCTTTTGACCAGAGTCGCAGACAGCATTTCGGAAATGCAAGTTTGAAAGAGATTTTGGGCCAGAGGCCAAATCTTGATAAGATACTGAACTTTTTGAAAGTTACAAATTTTAATAAAGAGATTTGAGTTAACTAATATATTTATTTATTTATTATACACTCATATTTGATTTTTTTTTTATTTGCACTTGTTTGTTTTTGTGTTATATTAATATTTTTTGATATATATATATATATATATATAGCTTTATTTCATTTAACTATTTGGCATGGCGCAGCATAGCCTATATGGCTCTTGTGCCAAAAAACTCATACAAACCAAACCAAACCAAACCTAATGAGCCATCTATTTCTTCAAGAAATGATTTGAAGAGTCGATGGTTGAGTCCATGACGGCGGATTAAGTTTACAGTATCATGGACATCTTTCAGCAGACGTTCAAATGCCAGCTTCTTTGCACAAAGTTGCTGTTGGTGAATTATGCAATGATACTGGACTAACTCCTTTTGCCTGTCTCCAAGGTGGTTTTTCAGCAAGGTGACCATGCCATTCTCACATCCAACCATAGATGGTGCTCCATCAGTGGCAATGCTGGATAGCTTGTCAAAGTCCAGTGCTGATTTGTTGCAAACACTCAATAAACCAGTAAGTAAGTCAGCACCAGTTGTATGTTCGGAAAGTGATGCCATGCCAAGAAATTCTTCATTTACAATAAAATCTAGTGAAACACTTCTAATAAACACAATCACTTGTGCTGTTAATGATATGTTAGTGGATTCATCCACAGCCAAAGAAAAATAAGCACAGTTTGCAACTAAAATATTAAGTTGGCCAGAAATTCTGATGCAATTTCCGAGATTCTCCGTTGTATCGTCATGCGGTTAAGACTGATTGTTTGAAAACATTTTGTCTTCTCAGGACACATCTTTTCACTTGCAATGATAAGACATTTTTTTATCATATCGCCGTCTGTGAAAGGTTTCCCATTCTTGGCTATTAAAGCAGATATTTCTAGGCTGGCTTTAACAGCTGCATCCAATTCTCCAGATTGTTTCTTGAACACATTTTGTTGGCTGATTAGTGATCGTCGTAACGATTGGATTTTCCGTTTACGTTCCATACCTTGCAGAAGGAAATCCTTGTGTTGGCTTTCATGATGTCGCTTCAGGTTGAATTCTTTTGGCACTAGTAATGTTCAAAATTAACCACTCAGTCGGTTTGACGAAAAACACAAATTTTATTTCTACAGTAAATGTACAAAATAATCCAAATTAGAGTTACAATTAATTATGCACAAACACTAGTCTGAACAACAACCGACTATTCCCGTACAAATTCGTCGAAAGAACTCCTTACGAACAAACAGACCGACAATTACAAAACCTCAGAGTCAGGAACAAGTCCGTACTAACCCACGTAACGTCCAACGAGAGAGTTAGTTAGCACTTCGATAACGACAATTTCTTTGATCCGATCTTCCCAATACGAATCCAGCCGATCCCGATACGGACTCACGATACGAACTCAATACGATACCACACCACCTCCATTCCCGCCGAAACTACGGCTTAAATAGTCTCAACGTTCGAATCGTCCGCCAATCAAATTTGAAAGTTTCCACAACGGCCGACAACGGTCACTTCCCACCGGCCAATCGTCTGTCTGTCGTCGATTTGAAACACAACGGATCTTCTCATGGTCGATCCTAACGGCTTTTCCGTTATGAAAGTTCGTTATAACAAAACAGGGTGGAAATCGCACGCCTAGGCGATTCCAAACCCTACAGCACTGCTACTGTTCCATTGCACAAGAGGCAAATAATGCTGTTGTTCTGTTGCACAAAACAGTACTTGTTAGTCCACGCTGCTTGAAATTGACGATTCTCGCGATCGACCTTGTGTTTAATTCCCGGCGCCATACTGTTCACTCTGCAAAACAATGTCTCGTTGTGCCGAAAATTCTGAGCCCCGCAATGAATTGTGTTTGAGATAAGGCAAGCTAGACTACCACGTGCTTTGTTCTGTATCCACTCTGACCAAAGACTAAAGAGGCGGGGACAGAAGACTATTACGCACACGTGACAAATGGCCAGGCAGGTCTTAATTCGTTCGACCCCTGTCCGGGCGTCTCCACTATTTCTCAGAATTTGCGAGTCAGATCGTCAACATGCTAGGTGCAGGACACTAATCCATCATAAATGTGGTTACCATTCTTATCTAAATTATATTTATGGCCCGTCAGTTTTACCCCGGTGTTCAGAAATGAATCAAAAGTGATTAACACGGTGCAGCGGAAAATCTGAATATTTTAAATATAATAAAATTGCGATATCTCGTTTCAAATTGGCGCTAGAATCAATCTGTTTTTTGTTTTCTGTCACAAATACGAGGGCTATTTTTTAAATAAGGTCCGTTTTTTAATAAAACGAAAACTACTGTAAATATCATTAAAATATATTTTTTTCATATTCTACATACTTTTATCTACTTTTCTACATAATTTCCATTTTTGTTTAAACATTTGTCATACCGCTCAACAATTTTTGAATTTCGACGTCAAAGAAATCTGCCGCCTGTGAAGAAGCCCAATCCACGACTGCAGTTTTCACTTCTTCATCGTCGTTGAACCGTTGACCACCAAGGAACTCCTTTAAGTATCGAAACAAGTGAAAATCACTGAGTGCAAGGTCCGGACTGTGTGGATGATCGTATCGAGTCAAAAACGATAAAGCACTGTCCAATCTTTTTGTTTTGTGATCGTCAGAAAGCAGTCTTGGAACCCACCGAGAACACAATTTTCGATAATTCAGTTTCTCCGAAACAATGGTATACAAAACTGATCTTGAAATCTGTGGAAATTCAATTGATAACATTGAAATCGTGAATCGTCGGCCCTCTCGAATTTTGTTATCCACATCACGAACCAAATCTTCAGAAATCAGAGGTGGGTCAGGGCATGGTTCATCGTGCACATTAACTCGCCCGTCCTTGAACTTTATTGTCACTCATAGCATTATCACCGTAAACTTCAGAAATCTGACGGTGAATTTCTGCTGCTGCCAAGTTTCTTGAACTCAAGAATCGAATAACAGATCGTATCTCACAGTCGGCGGGAGACTCAATTTTTTTAAACATTTTAAACTTTTACAGCTCGGCATACAGACAGACGATATGGCTGCAAATGGCGTCAAAACGCGCGCCAAGCTTGCTCGGAGCAGAAGCGCATGCGTACTGCCATGATTGCTCATTATTCTCACTCTGATTCACAAACGGACCTTACTTAAAAAATAGCCTTCGTATATCACAGTTTACGACTGTTAAATTTCAAATAAAATAAAAATTAAAAATAATAATTTAATTTTAAATTTACGAAAAAAAAGAATGTAAAAATAAAAGTAAATAAAAAGTTCCAATTCCCCTCGATGTGGGTTCCTGTCCGTGGTGAGGGGACCTCCCAGAGATGGTTTAGAAACTCTTCTTTACCATCGCTGGGATCTGAACGCCCACCCACGTGTTTGCCGTGCGTGGTGTCCCGTATGCCGGAAAGGGGGATCCTGGTAGTTGAGGGGCAACATACCGTCCCCAACACACTGCTTTGGCCCCTGCTTCGGATAAACGGGAGGCTCAAATCAGGCTCCGTTTGAGTCAATCGGCTGGTCGTTGAGTCATTGTTGACCTCGGCTTGGAGTCAACCGATCGATGCAGACCGGGCAGACACGTCAGACAAGGTGTGCTTTTCTCGACTGCATTGTGAGGGTATAGCTCCTGGGAAACCCTGGTGCGACGGTCTATGGGAGTCTCCCATGTGACGGCATCCCCTTGTTGGGCCCCATGGTGGGTGGGGTCACCAGAAGCTGAATGTTTTACTTATAATCATGGATTCCCCAAAAATAAAAGATCCGAAAGAGCGGAAAAATTTAAAAATGTCCAGTACCCCAGCGTACTTAATAGTACACGCAACTGGTGACAAACCATTATCTAAAGCTTCTCCTTTTCTGATTCAAAAATTGTTCCAGTCGACTATTGGAGATTTGAAAAAAATTCAGAAATTAAGATCAGGTGATTTACTGGTGGAAACATCCTCCCCACAACAATCTGCAAAACTTCTAGAAACAAAGACCCTGGGAGAAATGGAAATCACTGTCACACCACACGGAAGTTTAAACTCATCACGTGGTGTGATATCTGAAATTGATCTGATGTCTGAAGACGAATCAGATATTCAGATTGGTCTTTCAGATCAAGGTGTCGTTGCTGTCCGGCGCATTTCAATTCGTCGAGATGGCAAGTTGATACCAACCAAACACCTGATTCTTACTTTCAGCAAACCAACATTGCCATCCTTTATAACAGCAGGATACCTACGTTGCTCAGTCCGTCCATATATCCCAAATCCGCTGCGTTGTTTCAAATGCCAGCGGTTTGGACACTCGCAAACATCCTGCCGAGGAAAAAGCGCATGTGCACAGTGTGGGACTGAGGGTCACGACAGTACAGAATGTAAAAGTACCCCATGCTGTGTGAACTGTAAAGATGCCCATCCTGCTTACTCCCGGAAATGCCCTGCATGGCAGAGAGAAAAAGAAATACAGCGTGTAAAAACAGTCAACAACTTACCCTACCCAGAGGCACGTCGCATGGTCACTTCAAGTGCACCACTGAAACAAAAAACATTTGCTGCTGCTCTGAAATCCACAAAGACATGTGAAGTTCAGACAGACATTTCTGTTTCCCCAAAGGAATCTCTCACTCGCCATGCAAAATGTTTACTGATCCCTTCAAAAGAAACAGCAGAAAATGACAATACAAAACAAAAAACACCCCTACCTAAAACAGGGGTGATAACAAGAAACCTGGGTTCAAAAAAGGCTAGTAAGAACCCATTAAACAAACAGAGAGTGAAAGCAGCTCTCTCTAAATCTAAAAAATCAGAGGCTCAGTCTGTGAGCGAGTTCTCTGATATCTCTGATGAAGAGAATAATGTGGAGGTAACAAAACCAATGTCACCTCCAAAAGAGAGACCGCCTGTTAAATTAAAGAGGGATACCCTCGCAAAGAATGCTGCCTCAACCACATAATGGATTATAAAATAATCCAATGGAACTGTCGTGGTTTCCGCAACAACTTTTTTGACGTTAAACACTTGACATCACCTACCACATCTCTCTGCGTGGCACTCCAGGAAACACATCTAAAACCTGGAGAAAAAATTTCTTTAAAAGGATTTGATCTTTACCGTAAGGATGATGATAGCCACACCCGCGCCAGTGGAGGTGTGGCTGTACTGGTTTCAAACCGCATCCCTTCCTTACCGGTACAAATAAGAACAGAGCTGCAAGCTGTGGCAGTCAGAATTTCAATTGGAGTAACTGTCACAGTTTGTTCCATATACTTGCCACCAGATGTCAGAGTCAATGAGGATGAATTGGATGACTTGGTTGAACAACTGCCGACTCCGTTTATTCTACTTGGTGATTTCAATGGCCACAATCCAATGTGGGGCAGTCACGACATCAATCGTCGAGGCAGGGCCATTGAGAAGATTTATAGGAAATCACCAACTGTATATATTTAATACTGGAGAAGTGACATACTTCCACGCCCCAACAAGAACATTTACTGCCATTGATTTGACATTAGCTAGTCCAAATCTGTTTTCAGCGTTTACATGGGAGGTTGGATCTAATCCACTTTCCAGCGACCACTTTCCAATATTTTTAAAATATAGAGGCAGAGGAAAGCTGTGAAACAGCCCGTCCACCACGCTGGAAATTTGAAACGGCAGATTGGCCTGCATTTTCCTCTTTGGCTAATATCACTGAGGAAATGGTCAATACTGCCGATATCAATGATGCAGTAGAAGTTGTCACTTCGAGTATTATTCAGGCAGCCGAAAAAACAATGGGGAAAACGTCAACCAGATATCCAAAACATCCGAAACCATGGTGGGATCAGAATTGTGAGGCAGCATTTAAAAAACAAAAGAAAGCATGGGGGATTTTCAGAAGATACCCCACTGCTGAGAATTTGATAGCTTTTAAAAAAGCAAAGGCAAATGCCAGAAAAATAAGAAGGCAAAGCCAAAGGGATTCTTGGAGGAAGTATGTATCTAGCATAACATCTTCCACCAGCTCAAAAGCGGTCTGGGATAAAATCCATAAAATTAATGGGAAATATGCTTCTCACTCTCTGTCCATGCTGGAAAATAATGGCACAATAATCAGTGACATAAAAGGTATTGCTGATTTGTTGGGTGAAACATTTTCGTCTTCATCCAGCAATATTATGTATACGACAAGATTTCCAGGCTTATAAAGTCCAAAGTGAAAAACAATATCTAAACTTTTACTCTCCATCTAATGAGGAATATAATGTGCCATTTAGCAGAATAGAACTATGTACAGCAATCTCTCGCTCGGGGAATACTGCTGTAGGTCCGGATAAAATCCCTCGATGAGGGGACCTCCCAGAGATGGTTTGGTATTTCTTCTTTACCATCCCTGGGATCTGAACGCCCACCCACGTGTTTGCCGTGCGTGGTGGCCCGTATGCCGGAAAGGGGGATCCTGGTAGTTGAGGGGCAACATACCGTCCCCAACACACTGCTTTGGCCCCTGCTTCGGATAAACGGGAGGCTCAAATCAGGCTCCGTTTGAGTCAATCGGCTGGTCGGTGAGTCATTCTTGACCTCGGCTTGGAGTCAACCGATCGATGCAGACCGGGCGGACACGTCAGGCAAGATGTGCTCTTCTTGACTGCATTGTGAGGGTATAGCTCCTGGGAAACCCTGGTGTGACGGTCTATGGGAGTCTCCCATGTGACGGCATCCCCTTGTTGGACCCCATGGTGGGTGGGGTCACTAGGAGCTGAATAGTTATTTTTAAACATGGATTCAACAAATTCAAAAACCACAAGCACCATGGCATCACAACCAAAGGAGGTCAGTTCCTCCAACCAACCAATTTATCTCATAGTACATAGTACTACTGAAAAACCGATGTCTAAGTGTTCCCCTTTCCTAATTCAAAAGTTGTTTGAATCAACTATTGGACATTTAAAGAAAATACAAAAATTGAGGTCAGGGGACCTACTGATAGAAGCAGCCTCCTCTCAACAGTCAGCAAAGCTTTTGAAAATGACATCTCTAGGAGACATAACAGTCACCATCACACCACACGCAAGTTTGAACTCATCACGTGGTGTGATATCTGAGGTCGATCTGATGTCTGAAGATGAATCAGATATCCAGATCGGTCTTTCAGATCAAGGTGTCACTGCTGTCCGACGCATCTCCATTCGTCGTGATGGCAAGTTGATACCAACTAAACATCTCATTCTCACTTTTGGAAAGCCAACATTACCATCATTTGTTACTGCAGGATATCTGCGCTGTCCAGTTCGACCATATGTTCCAAACCCACTGCGCTGCTTCAAATGCCAGCGGTTTGGACATTCTCAAACATCCTGCAGAGGAAAGAGCGTATGTGCACAGTGTGGAAGTGAAGGTCACCAGAGTGCTGAGTGTACCAATACTCCATGCTGTGTGAATTGCAAAGACGCCCATCCTGCCTACTCCCGGAAATGCCCTGCATGGCAGAGAGAGAAAGAAATCCAACGAGTGAAAACAGTTAGCAACATACCTTACCTAGAGGCTCGGCGCATGGTCACTTCAAGTGCACCATTGAAACAGAAGACATTTGCAGCTGTTTTGAAATCCACAAAGACATGTGCAGTTCAAACGAATATTTCAGTTTCTCCGAAAGAATCTCTCACTTGCCATGCGAAATGTCTACTGATCCCATCAAAAGAAACACCAGAAAAAGAGAATCTAAAAGCAAAAGCACCCCTACCTAAAACAGGGGTCACAACAAGAAACCTGGGTTCTAAGAAGGCAAGTAAGAACCCACTAAACAAACAGAGAGTGAAAGCAGCTCTCTCTAAATCTAAAAAATCAGAGGCTCAATCTATGAGTGAGTTCTCTGATATCTCTGATGAAGAGAATAATATGGAGGTGCCACAACCAATTTCACCTCCAAAAGGAAAATCCTCTGTGAAATTGAAGAGGGACACTTTTGCGAAGAATGCTACCTCAAACACATAATGGATAACAAAATAATCCAATGGAACTGTCGTGGTTTCCGCAACAACTTTTCTGACATTAAACACTTGACATTATCTACCTCATCTCTCTGTGTGGCACTCCAGGAAACCCATCTGAAACCTGGAGAAAATATTTCTTTAAAAGGATTCAATCTTTATCGTAAGGATGACGATAGCCACAACCGTGCCAGCGGAGGTGTGGCTATACTGGTTTCAAACCGCATCCCGTCCTTACCGGTACAAATAACAACAGAGCTGCAAGCTGTGGCAGTCAGAATTTCAATTGGCGTTACTGTCACAGTTTGTTCCATATACTTGCCACCAGATGTCAGAATCGATGAAGATGAATTGGATGCCTTGGTTGAACAACTGCCGACTCCATTCCTTTTACTCGGTGATTTCAATGGCCACAACCCAATGTGGGGCAGTCCCGACATAAACCGTCGAGGCAGGGCCATTGAGAGATTTATAGGCAATCACCAACTCTATTTATTTAATACTGGAGAAGTGACATACTTCCACGCCCCAACAAGAACATTTACTGCCATTGATTTGACATTAGCTAGTCCAAATCTGTTTTCAGCGTTTACATGGAAGGTTGGATGTAATCCACTTTCCAGCGACCACTTCCCAATATTTTTAGAATATCGAGGCAGAGAAAGCTGTGAAACAGCCCGTCCACCACGCTGGAAATTTGAAACGGCAGATTGGCCTACATTTTCCTCTTTGGCTAACATCACTGAGGAAATGGTCAATACTGCCGATATCAATGATGCAGTAGAAGTTGTCACATCGAGTATTATTCAGGCAGCCGAAAAAACAATGGGGAAAACGTCAACCAGATATCCAAAACATCCGAAACCATGGTGGGATCAGAATTGTGAGGTAGCATTTAAAAAACAAAAGAAAGCATGGGGGATCTTCAGAAGATACCCCACTGCTGAGAATTTGATAGCTTTTAAAAAAGCAAAGGCAAATGCCAGAAAAATAAGGAGGCAAAGCCAAAGGGATTCTTGGAGGAAGTATGTATCTAGCATAACATCTTCCACCAGCTCAAAAGCGGTCTGGGATAAAATCCATAAAATTAATGGGAAATATGCTTCTCACTCTCTGTCCATGCTGGAAAATAATGGCACAATAATCAGTGACATAAAAGGTATTGCTGATTGTTTGGGTGAAACATTTTCGTCCTCATCCAGCAATATTATGTATACAAAGGATTTTCAGGCTTACAAAGTGCGATCTGAAAAACAATATCTAAACTTCCACTCCCCATCTAATGAGGAATATAATGTGCCATTCAGCAGAATAGAACTATGTACAGCAATCTCTCGCTCGGGGAATACTGCTGTAGGCCCGGATAAAATCCACTACAGCATGATTAAAAATCTATCAGACAATTCCCTCAGTAATCTTCTGAATCTGTTTAACAGAATATGGACAGAACATACTTTTCCAGACTCTTGGAGGCTATCTATCATCATTCCCATACCCAAGCCAGGTAAAGACCACAAAAATCCCTCTAATTATAGACCAATTTCTCTGACTAGTTGTCTCTGCAAACTTTTCGAGAGAATGGTAAACAGACGCCTGATGTTCCTCTTAGAGGAAAAGAACTACTTTTCACCACATCAGAGTGGATTTCGTAGGAACAGAAGTACCACAGACAATTTAGTAATTCTTGAAACATCTATACGCGAAGCGTTTGTTAGACGGCAGCACTTAGTGTCTGTGTTTTTTGATATAGAGAAGGCCTACGATCGCTGCTGGCGATACGGTATACTCCGTGATCTGCACAAATTCGGATTGCGGGGTAATTTGCCAATTTTTATAAAAAACTTCCTGCAGAATCGTAGATTCCAAGTCAGGATGGGCAACACTTTTTCTAGGCCTTTCACACAAGAAGAAGGTGTTCCTCAAGGTTGTATTTTGAGTGTGACTCTGTTCCTAGTAAAAATTAACAGCATAGCTAAGTGTCTTCCTCCCAGTGTGAAACACACTCTGTATGTGGATGACTTTCAGATCTCCTGCCAGTCTAGTAACATGGGTTTCATCGAGAGACAGCTGCAAACCTCGCTAAACCGCATAGACAATTGGTCCAAGATCAATGGTTTTACTTTTAATGCAGAGAAGACCTCCTGTATCCACTTTTGCCGAAGGCGTGGTTTGCACCTGGACCCGGAAATTCACCTAAATGGGGTTAAAATCCCAATAGTCAATGAGGCAAAGTTTTTGGGTGTTGTGTTTGACCAAAAACTGACGTTCTTATCACACTTGCGCAATTTGAAGAGTAGATGTTTAAAATCTCTGAACCTTTTAAAGGTACTGTGCTGCTCATCCTGGGGAGCAGACAAATGTTTGATGCTTAGGATATATAGAGCCCTCGTTCGCTCTAAGCTGGACTATGGAAGCGTTGTCTATGGCTCTACGCGAGAATCTACTCTTCGGATGCTGGATCCAATCCACCATCAAGCATTGCGTTTGTGCACTGGTGCATTTCGAACTTCTCCTGTCCAAAGTTTGTACGTGGATGCTTATGAGCCTCCACTATCTCTCAGGAGAGAGCAGTTGTCTCTGTTCTATTATATTAAGCAGAAATCTCAGATTAAATCTTCAGTTGATTGTATAGTATCAGATACTCAGCTGATAAGATTATTTGCAGCCCGCCCAAGTAGTGTCCCTACATTCAGCATAAGAATGGAGAATGTCAGCAGCACGATCGACCTGGATATGGGTAACATTTCACAGCCTGAGCTTTATAGTATATCACCTTGGTCAACTCCTGTGATAAATGTCGATCTTAGCTTAAAGCAATTTCCTAAGGAATCCACCCCAGATTACATGTATAGACAGTACTTTGCTGAAATTCGACATCGTGACAGGAATTTAATTCCTATATACACTGATGGGTCTAAATCGGATGATTACGTTGGGTCAGCCTTTGTCTGTCAGAATGAAATTGTGGCAGAACAAATCGCACCAAATTCCTCCATTTTTACTGCGGAGTTGCAGGCTATTTATTTAGCCTTAAAGTATATAAATAGGAAAGGTCATCGTTGCTGCATGATTTACACTGACTCAGTTAGTGCACTTCAGGCTTTGATCTCGTATGAACCTAGTTCTCACTCCATAGTGATTAAAATTCGTAAGCTGATTTGCCATCTTTTTGCGAGGAATTTCTCTATAAAATTTTGTTGGGTCCCAGGCCATGTAGGTATAAGAGGAAATGAAGAAGCTGACGCAGCTGCAAAGTCAGCAAGACCTTCTCAGCATACAATGTTTATTGAAGGAGGTGACTTGAAGCTAGTTGTTAAAAAACGACTAGAGGAGAGATGGCAAAATGTGTGGAACGTACAAGTCCACAATAAACTACACGAGATCAAACCTGTGATAGAAAATTGGACACAGAAGAAACCCTATGACAGGAGATCTGAGGTCATTCTTACTCGTTTGAGAATTGGACATACTCGACTGACTCATCAATACCTTTTGAAGGGTGATGACCAGCCTGTATGTCAGTATTGCAACTGTAATGTAAGTGTTAAGCACATACTGAGCAATTGCATCGCCTCTGAACGGATTCGTAGGCAGCATTTTGGAAATGCAAGTTTTAAAGAGATTTTGGGCCAGAGGCCAAATGTTGATAAATTATTGAACTTTTTAAAAGTTACAAATATTTATAAAGAAATTTAATTAATTATTTATTTATTTATATCTATATACATCTTGTTGTTACAAAACCCATGCAGTTTAATTGTTGTATATTTTTGTTATTGGTTCTTTGTTTTTTGTTTTGTTGATTTTTATTGTTTATTGTTATTTATGTACATATATATACCATAAGTTGTGGCGCAGCTTGGCCTATGTGGCCCTTGTGCCAATAAACTTTAACCAACCAACCAACCAACCGGATAAAATCCATTACAGCATGATTAAAAATCTGTCAGACAATTCCCTTAGTAACCTTCTGAATCTGTTCAACAGAATATGGACAGAACATACTTTTTTAGACTCTTGGAGGCTATCTATCATAATTCCCATTCCCAAGCCAGGTAAAGACTGCAAGAATCCCTCTAATTATAGACCAATTTCTCTGACTAGTTGTCTCTGCAAACTTTTCGAGAGAATGGTAAACAGACGCCTGATGTTCCTCCTAGAGGAAAAGAACTACTTTTCAACACATCAGAGTGGATTTCGTAGGAACAGAAGTACCACAGACAATCTAGTAAACCTTGAAACATCTATACGCGAAGCGTTTGTAAGACGACAGCACTTAGTGTCTGTGTTTTTCGATATAGAGAAGGCTTATGATCGCTGCTGGCGATATGGAATACTCCGTGATCTGCAAGAATTTGGACTGCGGGGTAATCTGCCAATTTTTATAAAAAACTTCTTGCAGAATCGAAGATTTCAAGTTAGGATGGGCAACACTTTGTCTAGGCCTTTCACACAAGAAGAGGGTGTTCCTCAAGGTTCTATTCTGAGTGTGACTCTGTTCCTAATCAAAATTAATAGCATAGCTAAGTGTCTTCCTTCCAGTGTGAAACACTCCTTGTATGTGGATGACTTTCAGATCTCCTGTCAGTCTACTAACATGAGTTTTATTGAAAGACAACTGCAAACCTCCCTAAATCGCATAGACAATTGGTCCAAGATCAATGGTTTTACTTTTAATGCAGAGAAGACCTCGTGCATCCACTTTTGCCGAAGGCGTGGTTTGCACCTGGACCCTGAAATTCACCTAAATGGGGTTAAAATCCCAATGGTCAATGAAGCAAAATTTTTGGGTGTTGTGTTCGACCATAAATTGACGTTCTTGCCACACTTGCGCAATTTGAAGAGTAGATGTTTAAAATCTCTGAACCTTTTAAAGGTATTATGCTGCTCATCCTGGGGAGCAGACAAATGTTCGATGCTCAGGATATATAGAGCCCTCGTTCGCTCTAAGCTGGATTATGGATGTGTTGTTTATGGCTCTGCGCGAGAATCTACTCTTCGGATGCTGGATCCAATCCACCATCAAGCATTGCGTTTGTGCACTGGTGCATTTCGAACTTCTCCTGTTCAAAGTTTGTACGTGGATGCTTATGAGCCTCCACTATCTCTCAGGAGAGAGCAGTTGTCTTTGTTCTATTACATTAAACAGAAATCTCTGGCTAAACCTTCAGTTTATTGTAGAGTATCAGATACTCAGCTGAAAAGATTATTTACAGCTCGCCCAAGTTGTGTCCCTACATTTGACATTAGAATGGAGAATGTAAGCAGCACGATTGACCTGGACACAAGCAACATTTCACAGGTCGAGGTCGATAATATATCACCTTGGTCAACTCCTGTGATTAATGTTGACTTTAGCTTAAAGCAGTTTCCTAAGGAATCCACCCCGGACTACATCTATAGGCAGCACTTTGCAGAAATTCAACACCACGACAGGAATTTAATTCCTATTTATACTGATGGATCGAAATCGGTTGATTACGTTGGCTCAGCCTTTGTCTGCCAGGATGAGATCGTGGCAGAACAAATTGCATCAAATTCTTCCATCTTTACTGCAGAGTTGCAGGCTATTTATCTAGCCTTAAAATATATAATTAGTAAAGGTCATCGTCGCTGTGTTATTTACACTGACTCAGTTAGTGCACTTCAGGCTTTGATCTCACATGAACCTAGTTCTCACTCTATAGTGATTAAAATTCGCAAACTGTTTTGCCATCTTATTGCAAGTAATATTTTTGTAAAATTTTGTTGGGTCCCAGGCCATGTAGGTATAAAAGGGAATGAAGCAGCTGATGCAGCTGCAAAGTCAGCAAGTCCTTCTCAGCATACAATGTTCATTGAAGGAGGTGACTTGAAGCTGGTTGTTAAAAAACGACTAGCAGAGAGATGGCAAAATGTGTGGAACGAACAAGTCCACAATAAACTTTACGAGATCAAACCTATAATAGAAAATTGGACACACAAGAAACAGTATGATAGGAGATCTGAAGTCATTCTTACTCGTCTGAGAATTGGACATACTCGGCTTACTCATCAATACCTTTTGAAGGGTGATGACCAGCCAGTATGCCAGTATTGCATTTGTACTTTAAGTGTTAAACATATACTTTGCAACTGTGTTGCTTTTGACCAGAGTCGCAGACAGCATTTTGGAAATGCAACTTTGAGAGAGATTTTGGGCCAGAGGCCAAATCTTGATAAGATACTGAACTTTTTGAAAGTTATAAATATTAATAGAGAGATTTAAGTTAACTAATTTATTTATTTATTTATTTATTATATATTTATATTTGTGTTGTTCTGTTTGTTTGTGTTTTTGTGTTGTATTGACGCCTTGTGATATATATATTTAGCTTTGTTTAATTTTACCATTTGTCATGGCGCAGCATAGCCTGTATGGCTCTTGTGCCAAAAAACTAGAACTAACTAACTAACTCTGTAAGTAAATCAGGGGTAACAACCAGAAATGTGGGTTCTAAAAAAGCCAGTAAGAACCCACTTAACAAACAAAGAGTGAAAGCAGCCCTCTCTAAAGTCCAAAAAATCGGAGGCTCAGTCTGATGAGTGAGTTCTCTGACATACTCTGATGAAGAGCCTAATACGGAGGTTACAAAACCAAAGTCACCTCCAAAAGAGAGACCCCCTGTTAAATTAAAGAGGGATACCCTCGCAAAGAATGCTACCTCAAACACATAATGGATTATAAAATAATCCAATGGAACTGTCGTGGTTTCCGCAACAACTTCTCTGACGTTAAACACCTGACATACTCTACCTCATCTCTCTGCGTGGCACTCCAGGAAACACATCTAAAACCTGGAGAAAGAATTTCTTTAAAAGGATTCGATCTTTACCGTAAAGATGACGACAGCCACACCCGCGCCAGTGGAGGTGTGGCTGTACTGGTTTCAAACCGCATCCCGTCCTTACCGGTACAAATAAGAACAGAGCTGCAAGCTGTGGCAGTCAGAATTTCAATTGGAGTAACTGTCACAGTTTGTTCCATATACTTGCCACCACATGTCAGAGTCAATGACGATGAATTGGATGCATTGGTTGAACAGCTGCCAACTCCTTTCCTTTTACTTGGTGATTTCAATGGCCACAATCCAATGTGGGGCAGTCACGATATCAATTGTCGAGGCAGAGCCATTGAAAGATTCATAGGTAATCACCAACTATATTTATTTAATACTGGAGAAGTGACATACTTCCACGCCCCAACAAGAACATTTACTGCCATTGATCTATCATTAGCAACCCCAAATCTGTTTTCAGCGTTTATATGGGAGGTTGGATCTAATCCACTTTCCAGTGACCACTTCCCAATATTTCTAAAATACCAAGGCAGAGAAAGCTGTGAAACAGCCCGTCCACCACGCTGGAAACTTGAAACGGCAGATTGGCCTGCATTTTCCTCTTTGGCTAACGTCACTGAGGAAATGGTCAATACTGCTGATATCAATGATGCAGTCGAAGTTGTCACTTCCAGTATTATTCAGGCAGCCGAAAAAACAATGGGGAAAACGTCAACCAGATATCCAAAACATCCGAAACCATGGTGGGATCAGAATTGCGAGGCAGCATTTAAAAAACAAAAGAAAGCATGGGGGATTTTCAGAAGATACCCCACTGCTAACAATTTGGTTGCTTTTAAGAAAGCAAAGGCTAATGCCAGAAAAATAAGAAGGCAAAGCCAAAGGGATTCTTGGAGGAAGTATGTTTCTAGCATAACATCTTCCACCAGCTCAAAAGCAGTCTGGGATAAAATTCATAAAATTAATGGGAAATATGCTTGTCACTCTCTGTCCATGCTGGAAAATAATGGCACAATAATCAGCGACATACAAGGTATTGCTGATTTGTTGGGTGAAACATTTTCGTCTTCATCCAGCAATATTATGTATACAAAGGATTTTCAGGCTTATAAAGTCCAAACTGAAAAACAATATCTAAACTTCCACTCCCCTTCTAATGAGGAATATAATGTGCCATTCAGCAGAATAGAACTATGTACAGCAATCTCTCGCTCGGGGAATACTGCTGTAGGCCCGGATAAAATCCATTACAGCATGATTAAAAATCTGTCAGGCAATTCCCTTAGTAACCTTCTGAATCTGTTTAACAGAATATGGACAGAATGTATTTTCCCTGACTCTTGGAGGCTATCAATTATTATTCCCATTTCCAAGCCAGGTAAAGACTGCAAGAATCCCTCTAATTATAGACCAATTTCTCTGACTAGTTGTCTCTGCAAACTTTTCGAGAGAATGGTCAACAGACGTTTGATGTTCCTCCTAGAGGAAAAGAACTACTTTTCACCACATCAGAGTGGATTTCGTAGGAACAGAAGTACCACAGACAATTTAGTAAACCTTGAAACATCTATACGCGAAGCGTTTATTAGACGACAGCACTTAGTGTCTGTGTTTTTCGATATAGAGAAGGCCTATGATCGCTGTTGGCGATACGGGATACTTTGTGATCTGCACAAATTCGGATGCGGGGTAATTTGCCAATTTTTATAAAAAACTTCCTACAGAATCGAAGATTCCAAGTCAGGATGGGCAACACTTTGTCTAGGCCTTTCACACAAGAAGAGGGTGTCCCTCAAGGTTCTATTTTGAGTGTAACTCTGTTCCTAATAAAAATTAACAGTATAACTAACTGTCTTTCTCCCAGTGTGAAACACTCTCTGTATGTGGATGACTTTCAGATTTCCTGTCAGTCTAGTAACATGGGTTTTATTGAGAGACAACTGCAAACCTCCTTAAATCGAATAGACAATTGGTCCAAGACCAATGGTTTCAGTTTTAACGTAGAGAAGACCTCGTGCATCCACTTTTGCCGAAGGCGTGGTTTGCACCTGGACCCTGAAATTCACCTAAATGGGGTTAAAATCTCAATGGTCAACGAAGCAAAATTTTTGGGTGTCGTGTTTGACCATAAATTGACGTTCTTACCACACTTGCGCAATCTTGAAGAGTAGATGTTTAAAAGCTTTAAACCTGTTAAAGGTATTGTGCTGCTCATCCTGGGGAGCAGACAAATGTTCTATGCTCAGGATTATAGGGCCCTTGTTCGCTCTAAGCTGGACTATGGGTGCGTTGTGTATGGCTCTACACGTGAATCTACTCTTCGGATGCTGGATCCAATCCACCATCAAGCATTGCGTTTGTGCACTGGTGCATTTCGAACTTCTCCTGTACAAAGTTTGTATGTGGATGCTCATGAGCCTCCACTATCTCTTAGGAGAGAACAGTTGTCTCTTTTTTATTACATTAAACAGAGATCTCAGAATAAACTTTTAGCTGATTGTTCAGATAGTCAGCTGAGGAGATTATTTGCAGCTCGCCCAAGTAGTGTCCCTACATTTGACATAAGAATGG